>NW_025421560.1:2553019-5106038 GCF_011764305.1 Mustela putorius furo | reverse complement strand
ATTCACTAGAACATGGTTTGTAATAGCCATGTATAAACTCCTACTCAAAGTTAACCATGTTATTACTAATTCAGAAGTATTTTATTTAAAAGAGAGAGAGAGAGAGAGTGAAGAGACAGTCAGGAAAAAAAAAAACACAGACTGAAGAAAAGCAGGAGCCAGGATGGTTTGGCAACAAACCCAAGGAGAGGCAACGTCTGGGGCAAAAGGGAAAGACAACTTTGTGAGGAACAGTAAGGGGATGTATCAGAGTTAAGAAAGGAAAGCTAGCAGGCAGGTTTCAGAAACAACAGAGACTGAGGGTTTTATGCTGCAGGATGGTCAAGTAAGACTAAAGCCAAAAACTGGATTTGACTACAATTTGGTAGCTTTTTTTTCAGCCTTTTTCCAGAGCTGACTCAGCTGAATGTCGAAGAAGCAAAAATGCATTCATGAAGTTGAAAATATGAATGAGAAATGCAGAAACCAAAGCCGGAAGAGGCGGCTATTCAAGCTAGAGATGTGAACAAGCGGACACAAACACTTAGGGAGAGTCATCTGGAGGACACGTGGTCCCTCCATTCCACCAGATCTTCAAAGTCCTATTCCTGGATCAAGCAGGACCATGAGAGAGAGCTGTCCACTCAGGCCTCATTGTTCGGTCCCCTGAAAAGCATCCATACACTTCTAGTACAATGCTGTGTCTACCAGATATGATTATAGGCTATTTTAGTGTTGTTATTAGGAAAATCAAAGGAAGTTTTACAACTTGCACAACTCTGTGAAATTAAGAGTCCTGCTTCTCATTCTACCAACTGTTCTTTGAATTTGCTTGATATACTTGATACACCTCCCTTCAAGTAATTCTTGCCTATTTCTATCTTTTTATCGGTTTTATTTTTAAGATTTAAGATTTATTTATTCATTTGACAGACAGAGATCACAAGTAGGCAGAGAGGCAGGCACAGAGAGAGAGGGAAGCAGGCTCCCCCTGCTGAGCAGAGAGCTCGATGTGGAGCTCTATCCCAGGACCCTGGGATCATGACCTGAGCCAAAAGGCAGGGGCTTTAAACCCACTGAGCCACCCAGGAGCCCCTCTATTTTTTTGTTTTAAAAATATGAATCCTTTCAAATTTTAGAAAACTCATTTTAAAACAAAGTGGAATCAGGTAACGTGATGCCCCCAGCTTTATTTTTGTTTTTCAACATTTCCTTAGCGATTCGGGGTCTCTTCTGATTCCATACAAATTTTAGGATTCGTTGCTCCAGCTCTTTGAAGAATACCAGTGGAATTTTGATCGGAATGGCATTAAAAGTATATATTGCTCTAGGCAGTATAGACATTTTAACAATGTTTATTCTTCCGATCCAAGAGCATGGAATGGTCTTCCATCATTGTGTGTCTTCTTCAATTTCTTTCATGAGTGTTCTGTAGTTCCTCGAGTACAGATCCTTTACCTCTTTGGTTAGGTTTATTCCCAGCTATCTTATGGTTCTTGGGGCTATCGTAAATGGAATCGATTCTCTAATTTCCCTTTCTGTATTTTCATTGTTAGTGTATAAGAAAGCCACTGATTTCTGCACATTGACTTTGTATCCTGACACATTGCTGAATGGCTCTATGAGTTCTAGTAGTTTGGGGGTGGAGTCTTTTGGGTTTTCCATATAAAGAATCATGTCATCTGCGAAGAGAGAGAGTTTGACTTCTTCATGACCAATTTGGATACCTTTTATTTCTCTTTGTTGTCTGACTGCTGTTGCTAGGACTTCTAATACTATGTTGAACAGGAGTGGTGAAAGTGGGCATCCTTGTCTTTGTTCCTGATCTCAACGGGAAGGCTGCATGGTACTGGCATAAAAAACAGACACACAGACTGTGGAACAGAGTAGAGAGCCCAGCTATGGACCCTCAATTCTATGGTCAATTAATCTTCGACAAAACAGGAAAAAATATACAGTGGGAAAAAGACAGTCTCTTCAATAAATGGTGCTGGGAAAACTGGACAGCTATATGTAGAAGAATAAAATGCGACCATTCTCTTACACCGTACACAAAGATAAACTCAAAATGGATAAAAGACCTCAACGTGAAACAGGAATCCATCAGAATCCTAGAGGAGAACATAGGCAGTAATCTCTTCGGTATCAGCCACAGCAACTTCTTTCAAGATATGTCTCCAAAGGCAAAGGAAACTAAAGCGAAAATAAACTTTTGGGACTTCATCAAAATCAAAAGCTTCTGCACAGCAAAGGAAACAGTCAAAAAAACAAAGAGGCAACCCACGGAATGGGAGAAGATATTTGCAAATGACAGTACAGACAAAAGGTTGATATCCAGGATCTATAATGAACTCCTCAAACTCAACACACGCGAAACAGGCAAACATATCAAAAAATGGGAAGAAGATATGAACAGACACTTCTCCAATCAAGACATACAAATGGCTATCAGACACATGAAAAAATGTTCATCATCATTAGCCCTCAGGGAGATCCAAATTAAAACCCCCTTGAGATATCACCTTACACCAGTTAGAATAGCCAAAATTAACAAAACAGGAAACAACATGTGTTGGAGAGGATGTGGAGAAAGGGGAACGAACCCTCTTCCACTGTTGGTGGGAATGCAAGTTGGTGCAGCCTCTTTGGAGAACAGTGTGGAGATTCCTCGTGAAATTAAA
Source organism: Mustela putorius furo (assembly GCF_011764305.1). NCBI lineage: Eukaryota > Metazoa > Chordata > Mammalia > Carnivora > Mustelidae > Mustela > Mustela putorius. The sequence goes on along the minus strand of NW_025421560.1, from coordinate 5,103,378 downwards.
AATAGAACTTCCCTATGACCCTGCAATTGCACTCCTGGGTATTTACTCCAAGGATACAGATGTCGTGAAAAGAAGGGCCATCTGTACCCCAATGTTTATAGCAGCAAGGGCCACGGTCGCCAAGCTGTGGAAAGAACCAAGATGCCCCTCAACGGATGAATGGATAAAAAAAGATGTGGTCCATATACACTATGGAGTATTATGCCTCCATCAGAAAGGATGAATACCCAACTTTTGTAGCAGCATGGACGGGACTGGAAGAGATTATGCTGAGTGAAAGAAGTCAAGCAGAGAGAGTCAACTATCATATGGTTTCACTTATTTGTGGAGCATAACAAATATCATGGAGGAAAAGGGGTGTTAGAGAGGAGAAGGGAGTTGGGGTAAATTGGAAGAGGAGATGGATCATGAGAGACTATGGACTCTGAAAAACAATCTGAGGGGTTTGAAGTCGCGGGGGTGGTGGGAGGTTGGGGTACCAGGTGGTGGGTATTATAGAGGGCACGGATTGCATGGAGCACTGGGTGTGGTGAAAAAATAATGAATACTGTTTTGCTGAACATAAATAAATTGAAAAAAATTTTTTAAAAGTAAATAAAAAAATAAAACCCTGTCACAGACCCCCCCCCAAATAAATGAATAAATAAATAATGAATACATAAATAAATAAAACAAAGTGGAAATAAACAAACAAAAAGCTCACCTGGGATGTGTTCCTTTTCTGCTCTGAGTCGAGGAGGGAGAGCTGAGGAAGAAGGAAGGAAGAAGGAAGTTAGAAGAGACTTGGCCTGCCTTGCAGTTCCTGGATTTACCTGCCTACACAGCGCCACATACAAGATACTTACATGTCCATGTGTGGCTCCGATAGATGTTGAGCTTAGACATGATACTCTTCACTGAGTGAATGTAAACAATTGTTCCTTCTGGATTTATCATCAATTTAGGTTCTGTGACACAGAAAAATTAAAAACATGAGAAGATGAGTTGAACATTTACCAGTAACCTAAAGGAGGAAACACTATGGCCTTTTCAGAACTGATGTGGGAAAAACTAAAAATTAAAAATCTCAAGCCACATTGTTATTCTGTTTTCCTGTGAACACTATTAATCCCCTGAGGTCAGAAAATCCAAGAAACTCTGGAAAAAAGAGATGGGGGTGTCGAAGCCAAGATAAAAACATAAATGTTTAATGGTTTCTTTCTTACAACTTTCAAAAGGTCATTAAATAAGAAACTATCTTTGACCTAATTAAACTATCTATGACTTAACCCACTGAGCCACCCAAGAACTCCTGGAGAGACTTTGTGAAACAATCTCGTATAAACAGAGGAGTTTTCCAGAGTAGCAGATAGTGAAATGAACATTTCAGTCTCCTAGGTGCCCTCAGGAGTCTCCTTTTCTGAATGTCCAAAAATGCAGGTAGTTAACATACAGCGCAGTATTGCGTTCTGCAGTACAACTCGGGGACTCATCACTTCTCTCCACCACTCAGTGCTGACCACAACAAGTGCCTTTCTCAATGCCTATCATCTAACGACTCCTCTCCAACCCACTTCCCTCCATGACCCCACAGTGTGCAGGGATGCCTTCACCCTCAGAGTTCTGTCATGAGCCATCGCCACGGTGACCTGATGACACGCATCCATCCTTCCGTTTCAACTGTCACTCTGTGAGCCGAGGCCGTGGCGGTTTGGTGAGCGGCTGTAGAGGTCCCCACGATGGGCAATCTTAACTGCTGTTGTACGGGTATGTGCCTATCGATTTTCTCAATTCTCTTCTCTCGAGCTGGTTGCCTCCCTTTCACAGGGACAGGCTTCTTCCCTTTGGCTTTTCCGCTCCACCCTCTGATTCCTCCACCCGGTTCGATGCCTGTGCTTGTTCGTTTGTCTGGGTGATTTCGTTAGGATTTCGTGGGGAAGCTGCCATCCTTAAAGTACTTCTACGTTCAGAAAACCGTACTCTTTCTGAATACCCATTTCGGACACAGTCCTAAAGGGACAACACACAGGTCACACGCCACACTGCTGTCCCCGGATCAGGAGAACCTTGGTGCGACCCAGGCACCACATTTGAGGGGGAGGAATTGCCGGTCACCTCTTCCCGATCGGCACGACAAAATCGGAGAGGAAGGGTCAGCGGTCGAAATGCAGCTGTTTTTAGAAGGAGAGACCCTGGAAGATAGCGGGGTGGTCTCATGGGTTGATGTGCAGGGTTTCACGGGCCGTCTGCTTGATGCCGGGGAGTGCACGGGAACGGGCTGTGCCACCGGGTGGGTGGACAGAACACACGGCAGTTGCACAGTGGACTGTCTGCTGGTCTCAAAGGTACTGCTGGGGCTGGGTTCTCCAGGCCCGGCCTAGGGAGGGAGACAGGAGACTGTCCGCTTAACCTACAGTCTCCAGAGGGGATCAAGAGACCTGAGAGTAGACAGGGGATGCTGGCAAAAAATGAGAGAGAGTAGGGAGGGACTCACGCCAGCCAGGGTAGCCTCACTTCCATCCAGGCTCCTCAGAGCAGTCCGCATGGCAAGAGCGGGCCCCTCAGCATCATCCGTCTCCTTCCTGAAACCAACCACCCCACATGGCCAGCCCACATGGCCACCTCCATGTTCGTTCGTACCATCGACTGCTCCTCGGGACTGGCGAGCTCAAGGCAAGCGTGTTCTTGGTGGGGTCAAAGTGTAACCTTTGGGAGCGGAAGGCAAGCGAGTTCTCGACGGGGTCCTATGTGACCGTTGGGAGTCTGAATCACCTTGGGAGCCAAGCAGAACCCCAGGAGCCGTGGGCTGCAACTGGCCTTCAGGACAGCCTTGGCGACTGGGCTGACCTTGCAGAGAGGTGAGGGAACGTGGCCCATGCTACCCGTTCCTGGTCCTTCACTAGGGCCCCACTGGGCAGAAACCGCCACATAGTTGATGTCAGGGCCCCAAACACAGATGTGAGTGAGGACTGAGGCTGGTCTCGTGGCCCTCGCTCTCCCCTACAGAAACACTGGCACAGAGGAATTTCAGATTGTGAGGGCAGCTCTTGGTTCAGGGCTTCAGGACCTTTCCTCAGGGGCCGTGGGTTGGTGTCAGGGGCTGGGGGATCTCCGGCCACAGGGAAACGACAACATTCCTGTCCCAGATCAATCCTTCATCAGGGCCCTCCACTGTCCTCCACTGTGGCTTCAACCACAGCCAGCCATCTAGCTGAGTCCCTAGGCGGTCCCTTCCTCAACACCTGCCGAGCGGCTGGGCAGGCATCCCATACTCCCCTAGGTCCCAGGTGCTCCTTGGACTCAATCACTAGGGACACCGTGGCGGCACACTAACGTCTAGGCCGGAGGGCAAGGAAGCGGGCACAGAGGGTTCTGGGGAACACTCTCGGGTAGGTGTGGCTGCTCAATGGCTGTGACTGAGGCCGTCACGCGTGCTCACGGCACTCTGTTGCGTTTCTGTCCTGTCTCTGCTCCATACAAGCCGTTGCCCACAGAACCTGTGGGTGTGGGAGGGGGCTGAATTCAGAGCACAGCACATGGTGACCCCTTCCTAAGTCCCACCTGGAGGGAGGAATGCCTGCTGGGCACCTGGCGAGTAGGGGCAGGAGACGGATGGGACCAGAAGGAAAGGATGTCCAATCCCCCTATGGGCTCCTGACGACAAGGTGCCGACACTGTTCTCTATTTCTGTGCGTCGTCTCCCAGAGATCTGTGGGGAGTGTCTCCTCGAGGATGTGGAGACGCCCCCCCCCACGCCCCTCCCTCCACGAGGACCCAAGAAGAGAGTCCGGTTCTCCTTCCATGATGAGGTGTACATCATCAAGGACACCAAGGAAGGTACCTTGGGGATTGACTCATTACGTAGATTGGAGACGCATTCTGTCGTTCACTAGCACATACATAACCCAAGCCTTTAAAACTGCTGAGACACATTGTCCTCCGATTTCACTGGTAGCCATTGTCCTCTATGCCGTCCGTCCGTCCCCTTTTAAGTCCACAAGTCACGATGAGATCCTCATTCAAACTGGACCCAAGGGGCACAGGAAAAAAGTGTCTACTAGCTGAAGGGATAGATCTTAGTTCGTTCTGGAACACACAGGTCCCTACAGGTCTCCCCAGGAAACATGGTTCTTAGATGTGTAGGAAGGAAGAGACTATGCTTTCCGCTGAACAGAAAAATGGGCCAGAATACGACAGGAGGTTTCACGATGTCCCCCCTTCACTTCCGCCCATTAGCCACATCTTACATGGGTGTGCTACGTATCTTCAATGGAACAAAACGACCTAGCCACATTTGGGGAACTCAAGTACCCAGTACATTCCACGTGGTTACCGTTCTACAAATGGGGCCAATGCATTCGGTGACGTCTTCTCATTCTGGAAACACAGAAATCTGCGCACTAATGTCTCACACAGCTGGGTTCCCAATAGCCCCAGACAGGCCCTGCCCCCAAATCCATCACAGGAGGAAAGAACACATTCCATGGCATCCATACACATCATGGAGTGCAATTCAGGCGCAAGAAGAAACAAAGGTTTCCGATATTTTACGAAACAGATGGGCCCTGGAAACCTAACACGCATTTTGAAAGCAAGCACACAAGGAAAGAGGTACATTACACGATCCCAGGCTTTGAGGACACTCCAGTAGGGACATTCGGAGACCCAGAAAGTGGAAGGGATGGTGCAGGGAGGAAACGGGGAGGGCCGGTCATGTCGTCACGGGTACAGAGGTGCCATGAGATAGGATGGCAACGTTCTCCCCGTAGATGGCAGTGCGGTCTACAAAGCATCACGGATGTCAGCACTGTCACCGAACGGACGCGTACTAACAAATACAACCGTCCCCAGTACTTAGATTCCATCACCGAAAAACCCACTACTCCAAGGCACGACAGAGGAGCGATAGGGTCACACAGCAGAGGTGCAGGGGAGACAGCTGAACAGGCCCCATGACCAGCTGAAGAAGTGGCAAGCTGGCTTGGCTTCACAGTGGGCAGGAAGGCTCAGGGGACTGCGCCCTGAAACCCAGGGTGCCTTGAGTGTTTCCCAGACAGACGCTGAGAGTTCCCACTGATGACATCCCCTCCGTTAGAAAGCCAAGGCCCCATTTCCCTTTTCCATCCTGCTCCCCTCCTCTGTGTTTTGTGTACAGCACTGTGTACTGTCTCCACCACTGTGTCCAACACTGTTGGCCCACTGGCAAGTTAGGCCTTGCTTGGTCACCCTTCACGTCCATTCCCTCTGGCCCCGCATCCACATCCAGCAGACTTAACTCCCCAAGTCATTCCTGAGTAGCGCAGCCAATGTCCTGACAGCTCCTCTCTGTTTTCCTAGACCGGGTGGAGGGACAGTCCAAGGACCTTCCTAGGGGCTGGAAAAAGGAAGGTCCCCCAACTCTCCCTGAGGTAAGCTCACCTCTCTTTCTCAGAGACATAAATGGTGCTTCCTTGATTTCTTCCATCAGTGGAGTTTGATGAACATCGGGCACTTTACCTCCCAGGGGAAGGGGGCAGCAGCCTCCCCTCATAGAAGAATGCTGGGTCTGACCTCTTACGCACAGTGGACCCAAGAAGGGTGATGACACAGGACAGCCTCAGTTACAAACTCCATGGGATCAAACACCTTCTTCAGCAGAAAAGGTTTCTCCTTGAAAGAGAACGTTCTGTCTGTTGATCAGAATGGACTTCGGAGATTGAATGATGCTCCAGCGTCATTCAAACGGTCCTCCTGAACTCGGGTGGGGGGACATGGACTCAACCACGGGACCTCATCCAATTAACTGCCTGAAGTCCTCCCCAAACCAAAGAGCTGGCCCAACAGCGGACAGGATGCTGGGATCCTCACTGTGTTTCCTTTTCCCCAATCGCAGGTAGACGCTGGGAGCAAGGACAGCTGTACGTATTTAAGACCATCGGGCTCTGGGAGGAAATCTAGAGTACAAAGAAGCCTGCCCCCGATTCTGGGTTCCAACAAGGAACGGGGGTTGGGGGATACTGACCGAGACTGTCCGGTGAGGCACGGTCACCACGTCGAACAGGGCCTGGAAGAACTCGTACATAGGGAAGGGCTGATCTGTGTGCACGTGGGATGAAGGCCCTGTGTGCGTGGGGGTGTGCAGGTGTGTGTATGTGTCCCCATGCGTTATGCTTGGGAACATGATTGTGTGCCTTTCCCAGGAGATCTTTCTCACACTTCCACCACAATCACAGTGTCCCCCTTCCAAAACACTCTCATCACCCTGGCACACTTTACATACTCCTTCCCCTACCCACCACAGCTGTACCTGGAGGACATTTCCCTTTGATTTCCTGAGACGGGCATGGTGCAGAGATGAAGGGACCAAACCCTTGACCTCCTACTTGGAAAGCCAAGATTGGAGCTCAGGTTCCAATCTGAAAGTTGCTCTGGCCTACCCACCTGTGTTAGTCCCTCAGCCAGGGGGTCATGATGTACCATGGGTGCTAGCTAGCAAAGGGCCATAAGCATCTGTGCACACAGCCAAATACCTAGATTCTATGATGGTCCCCCACAGGACCCAACATGACACAGTGGCTTCCATGGACACAGAAGCCAGGGCAAGCTTAGAAGCCCACGTTAAAGATTACAGCCTGGTCCCTGGAGTCAAGTGCACAGAGAAAAAGCCACATCCTCGTGCTCAAGCCCACATGGCTGGAAAGCGTGTGGACCCGTGGAGGACAGAACAGGGGGCAACATCAGTCATAGCCGGTCTCGGTGTGTACACACGACCAACCAATGGCAGAAAAGCATCACGGAGGGAACTGACTGTACTTGATAAGATTTCCCTAAGCCTCAGGAAGGTTCAGATTCTCTAAGCACACACTCAAATACCACTAGCCAATAGGAAAGCAAGGTCAAGCTTGGGTGGAAGCTTTGGACGCAACATCCCCGGAGCAAATCTCCTGCAAAGCAGACCCGACAGCCTATCAACACACACTCCAACAAGACTCCTCTGTGTAAGCAACTTTCCACCGGTCAGAACACCTGGGAGGGTTCGGACAGCCACTGTCTTCAGGGGAAACACACACACACACACACACAGGACACACACACAGACAGCTCAAGAACAGTGAAAGGAATCTATCACACTCATCGACGGTGCCGGCTGTTTACAGAAGCTAAGATGTCCGTGCTCTCCAGTGTTGCACATGGCATTTTCTGAAGACAAAGAAAGGATGAGTGAAGCAAACTACTAGGCTCCTTTCCTGAGGGTTGAATGCAGCCTGGCAAGTGAGGCTTCTTTTTATGCCGTGCAAAATCTTACAGAGACGTGATGCATATAGTCGCAGCAGGTGGGGATCTTGGGCCCAGAGCTGATGTCCAAAGCAGCAGCGTGGGACGCCTTAGTGGCACGTCAGTCAGGAGAGGTTATGGGACTCGGTCCTCACACAGAAGCCAGCCTAGGCTTCCCATGTACTGGACTGGCTATTGGGCTTTGATCGGGCTCACTTTAGCTAGAAAGACAAGAACCCTCTTCGCGTTTCCTCCCTGCTCCTCTCCCATCCCTTCCCCTCTGCACCAGGACAAGGCCCGGCAGCAGTGCGGCCCGTACCTCCTACGCTCCCCCACGCGCACACTCCCCTCCTGTCCTCATCCATCCAAAATCCCCGCCTACTTCCTGAGCAGCCTCACCAGTGTCCTCACGGTGCCTCTGTATCCTCCTAGCTCTCCACGATGACCTGATGGAAGAGCTACTACCCACTTTGAGGGCTGAGGAGGAAACTCCGACTCTGCCTCAGGTAAACTCATTGTTCCTCAACTTTTTATTTATTTAAGACAGAAAGAGAAGGAGAGAGAGAGAGACAGACAAACAGACCGAGTGCGCACGAGAGCGCAAGCAGGGGGAGTAGCAGAGGGAGAGGAAGAAGCAGGCTCCCCTTTCAAGCAGGGTGCCCAATGTGGGCCTCCATCCCAGGACCCTAGGATCAAGTCCTGAGCTGAAGGCAGAAGCTTCAATGTATGTACCGTTTGGTCACCTCGCTAAAGTCATTTTGTGCTTCTGAGGGACAGCCAGTGTTTGATTTCTCTTTCCATGAACATCTGAGCATGGACATGCCAGAGGGGAGAGACAATGTCCTTGGTGCTGAGAGCCTGCCATGTGTTTACACCATTAATGGACAGCGGATTGAGACGGGCACGGAGAAAACATCACCATCATTGCTTAGGCAATGGATGGTTGTGAGCATTTTCCACCAGGTCATTCTGTCTATGGGAAATGGCTTTGGAATGAGTTGCTGAAGAAAATGGACGGGGGAGTTTTGACATAACAAGCCGGAGCCTTTTCGGGAGGTCATTTCCTCCTCCTCTGGATCATAGACTCAATGACGGCATCCCATCTTGCTTGCTTACGACACACACCAAGGGCACAGAGATGTGTGCACACGGTGTGCACAGGGTGCTGGGATCCTCACTGGGTTTCCCTTTCTCCAGCTGCAGGAGGCGGTCACCGGATATGGCCCATATGCCTATTCCCCCATCACGCCCTTTAGGGAGACAGATGTAGCTGAAGATCAAGGTAGGGCTTTCTCTCCTCCTTTGGTCTGGAGAGCTTCCCCCCTTCTGAGTTCCTCCCGGGAACGGAAGCTGGGGCGGACTGAACAAACGGAGTGTCCTGCAGAAAACCAGGACCCTGTGCTACAGTCCCTGGAAACCAGTAGGTCATGCGGGCGGTGTGCTTGGTGCGTCTGAGGGTTGGGGATTGTTTTCGCGTGGGGGTCGATGCGACGGGACCGGGGGCATGTGGGTGTGTGGACTCCGTCGAGTTTCACCAGAAGACATCTCCCACTGAATGGACTTGACGGCACGGGTCAAAGTTTCAAAGCCAAACCTCCTTCATCCCCGCTGCACACACCCCCCCCCTAGGACACCACATTCCTCCCTGACCCCAGCTCCACCTGGAGGGTTGCTCAGGATTCCCTTTCCTCAGACAGGGATGGGGAGAAAGGAAGAAGGGGCCCACATCTGTCCTAGCTCGGGACGTTTCTAAGACAGGGTCAAAACACAAAGGAATCAGAAGCTACTTTAGTCGACCCAGACATCACCACCAGCCTTACAAAAACGCTCCCATCTTGAACGCACAGAGAGGGAAGGCTCCCTGGCAAATGGCAATAGCCAGGAAAGCTTCATCATTAGCTCGGGGCCCGATCCGACTTCCTGACAATCTGCTACATGGCCAGGTTAGAGAGCGCCCTTCTCTCGCCTGGCCTCCGCTCTCTCGTGAACTTGCCTGGTCCTGACTGGGGGAGGTGGGTCCCGGGAAACTGGGTCCCGCGGACTCCAAGGACACACCCACATGTCACAGGAAAGGAAGACTGGGAAGAATCAGCACTTTGTGGATGGGGACTCTGTTGGAATGGTCAGATGTCAGTACGTAGAAATCCTGGGTCTTTGTCCCTGCATGACTCAGGGACAAATAGAAACCTCTAGGGTACTTGTGCTTGCATTGAATGCAACCCTGCCACACAGCATTCTTCTGCACAAATACAATCTCCTAGTAGAGGTGAGAGATAGGTGGGAGCGGCCACGAATCGGTCTTGACAGTGACCACGACACAGTCGCTGGTTGGAAGAGCTTGCCCGTCAGTACAACGGACCGTGTGTCTTAGTGTTTACCCACTTTCGGCTTGACGAGGTCACCCTGATTCCATTCCCTGTAGCTCGAGTTCAGAGCCAGTATTTCTCCCTCCGTTCCTGCTCCTTGCCCTGACCTCTCTCGATGCAGCAGCAGCTTGCTCAGTCCATACCCACGCAACCCAACGTCGCCATACACTCCCGGGCACGCCCACCCCAAGCGAAACTCCCTGAGCTCTTCCTACCGAGCTCCACCATTGGACTGACCATTCTGTGGATCTCTCCCTAGCTTGGCTGGATGGACAGGCGGGTGAACGTTCAACAGGAACGACAGAGGAAGACGCCCCGTTTTACACCAGAGTGGTACGCTGGCCTTTCTTTGGGGGAGACACAAAATTCTTCTGGCTTTTTAAATCAAGGTTACATGAAAAAAAATCTCAGCATGCACAAGTGAAAGGGTAGGGAGAAGTCTGACAGAGAATCTGTTACCAAACGCTACCTAACCCCGAAGGCATTGCAGGGGGGCTGGGACAACCACAGCATGATCACCTACCATCTGGAGGAGAGGGAGCTTTAGTACGGGTAGCAGCTATTCCTCCTTGGCACCTATTTTGTCCAGTGGGACCCGAAACGTGGGACCTCTAGGAAGACTAGGCACATCTGTGGAGAACTCATTTTGCTCTTGTCATACTTTGGGGCTCACGGGCCTCTAGCACACTTCCCCATGTGGCTTCCTCTGGTGCCCAGGGAACAAAAGAGCCATGCAAACAGGACAAAGCCTGATTTGATGTTCATACTGTTTCCTATTCTGAAATCACAGGTGTCCCTGCTGGAAGGGGATGGCGGTAAGTATTCTGTACTCTAGAGTCACTCACTTGTTTGCAACAACCTGGAAAAGGGCCAAGGTCGGGGCTTCGTCGCAGCCACGATGAGAACCACCCTGATTCCAGGTCTGGCGGGTCTGAGAAGGGTGGTCAGGGTAACAGAAAGGGATTTTCTGGGGAAAGACCCGTGGCTTCATGGCCCTGTCCCCGGAAACTACTGCGCTGCTCTTAGGTGGTGCAGGTTTGGGGGCAGGCAGTAGGTGTGCCTTGGAGATGGACTATTTCACAGCTACTCCAGGCCCTGTAGCTCCAACAGGAGGCAGAGTTTCTATTCACATCCCTGCTCCTCTCCAGGACCTTTCGTCCTCCATCCAGGAAGGGCCCACTGCAGCTCAGTCCATACTGATGAGCTCCCCACCTCCACACACATGTCCACACGTGCACGCCAAGCAAAGCTCCCCGAGCGATTCCCAAAGAGTCCCATAGGGGTCCCGACATTCTCTGTGTGTATCCACCCAGATCCCCTGGCTAGCCTGTACGATGACCTTGACGTGGACAGCACAGAGGGAGAGGTCCCATTGTTCACCAAGGTGGTAAGTCAGCCTTCCTTCAGGTGAGGTACAGCATCCCTTATTTCCCTGATACTCGCAATCAGATCCGAACATCTCGGCATGTACAATGTCCTTGGTGGAGAGATTCTTGAGAGAGCGACTCTTAGCCAGGGACGCCCCATTCCAAAGACCCTGCAGGAAACAGCAGGTGCGGTTACCGTCCACAGGGTCGTGAGCTTTTTCACGGGTGATACTGACACCGCCGTGCCACCTAATGGACCCAGGGCATGCGACCTCTAGGTGGATTCCATATCACTGCCCATGACCCTGCCCATCACCAAGAGACCAAAAGAGCTGTGCACACAGGACAAGGCAGGACTTGATGTTCATCATGTTTTCTTTTCTATAATCGCAGGTGGCCCGGCTGGAAAAGGAGCTTAGTGGTAAGTATGCTGTCCTCTAGAGTCACTCATTGCTTTTGAGCAACCTGGACAAGGGGCAAGGTGGGGCTTCCTTGCAGGCTCCATCTTGAGAGCCACCCACAATCCAGATCCTGTTGCAACGAGACTAAGGGTCATGTTCCGGACCGAGAACCCAGGCCTCGTGACCCTGGCCCCGGAAGCTACCGTGCTGCTCTTAGGTGCTGTAGGATCGGGTGCTGGGCACGTGGTCTGTTTCCATGGGAATCCATGTGCTGTGATTCTCAGGGTTGGTGTGTGTGTGTCAGGTGGGTGAATGCTGCGCTCTCGAACATGTCTGGTCCCCTCAAAATGGCGATTAATGGTGTCCACGTTCTCAGGGACGTTTCCCATCACTGTCACGTCAGGAACGTGACATGGAAAAAAAACTCTTCAACACCTACAATTGAAAGAGGTGTTCTTTCCTTGCAACAACACATCAATTCCCCCAGAAAACAAATCCCGTCGCTAACTAGGAAGGGCTAGACTGTGCCCCAAAGACACAAGTGTGTCCCTGTTACTGAGTCAGCGTCCATGGGGCTCTCCCGCCAAGGTAGGTCTCGGGCAAGAATGGTCACAGCACCTCCCTCTTGACACTGCACTCACACACACACACACACACACACACACACACACACACACGTACGTCTCTGCATCAGAGGCCCCACGATGCGTCTTCCCAACCTCATCGCAAGCACTGAGTGCTGGGACACACTTCCTCCCTTCTGCAGGCGGCATCCGGGGCAGCCGCATGCAAAAGCCCGTTCGGGGATGACGCGCACAAAGGGGCAATGGCCAGGGAACAGATGGGGCCAATTCACTCCGTGTTTCTCCATGGAGAATTACCATTTCCCTGCAGATACTGTGTCTAAGAATGCAACTGGCCTTCTCCCAGGGAAACCCCACACCCACCACTGGTCCTTGCTGGGGCACTTGGAGGTGGGCCCCAAAGGTGTCCTATCCAAGGGGGAACGAGGTGGTCTTCAGGGACTGAGGATCACTGGCGGCACCTGGGCCCCCTCCATGCAGGAACGAAGGGTGGGGTGCTCTGTGCATCGCAACGTGGCCAAAAAGAACCTCAAACCTCTCAACAGGGGTGACAGGACAATCACCACCCATTTTGCTGGCCATCTGTCCATGCAAGAGGGCCTTGTTAGATTCGGAAGGTTTGGGCCAATAGACAACTCAAGGGGGTTCAGTGCCTGGGAATGGAAACAGAGCCAAATCAGGGTTTCAGGGTTCTTTGGCAGCCAACAAGACTTTCTCTCATGAGAAACATGTATTGGAAACAGAATCTGATTTTCCAACATCTCTTTTTCTCTCTCGCGCACGCGCGAGATCCACGGGAGTACCTTTCGCTGCTCTCCGAGGACACTCAACGGGCTTTTCCAGGGTAGTTGCACCAGTCTGCATTCCACAAATTGCATACAAAGTCTCCAATTTTCTGCCTCCTTCCAACATGGGTCCTGGGTTTGAATTCCTGGTTTGGGTCCTCGCCACCCTAACTACAATGCCACAGCTCGGCGTCCTGTGTATTCGCATTGCCCTCACGATGCCTTATGCTGAGCATCTTTTCGTACGACGTCTGCCTGACTGACCGAGTTATTTGTTCCCTTTTGCAGCACAGACTATTCCAGTCTTTTTCTCGATTCTTTCATTTGGTGAAATCACAGTCTTCTTTTGTTTGGTTGGTTTTCTTTGTTGTTCTTCCTTTATGTCAGTGAACACACCTTTTCTGAAATAAGGATTGCCAAGGGTGTCTCCAATCTGTGGGCTGCCTTTTCACTCTGTTCGCTGTTTCAGAAGAGGATGCTTTTTCTGGGCGGTCCTCTTGGGAAGCATCGTGATGCCAACATGAGCGCATTTCCGGGCGCATTTATCTTCGGCTCCCAGGTGCCCCCTGCCTCTTTGTATGCCAGCACCCTCCTGTTGGCTCAGGGGAGTCATCCAAGGTATTGGAAGGTCAGCTTCTAGAGACCCACCACTGACTTCTTCATATTCAGAAACGTCGTGGCTCCTTGTGTTCCTTTATGGTTCCCTTATCTATTCTAGCAGCTTCTCTGTCCCGAGAGCAGCACATTGTAGGCTTTAGATCAGTGCTGCATGGAATCCGTTCCCCACTTATTCTAGCAACTGGGGCTTCACCTTCATCTCTTCGGGTCCAAAGACCTCCAGCAGCACCTGGTGGGTGTGTGTGAGCCCGGGAACGTCTTCCCTTGATCAACGTCCCTGTCACGCCAGCCACAGATGCCCGAAAAATACGCAGGAGAGCAGGCCTGGTCTCTCGCTCCTGGTTGGTGTCTAGTGCCGAGTGATCCAGGAAAGAGTCTGTCTAGTATCCATCGTACACAGTCATTTCTTATCTCAGTGCAGTACACAGAAATCATCAAGGGAACGGAAACGTCCAGTTGCTCACTCCCACTAGCCACACGTCAAGAGTCCCATAACAACTGGCGTTTCCGATGGTTGCGCTGGGAGGGGACAGCGGTCATGGGCATGCAGAACTGACACTGAGGTGGCTGCTGCAGCGTCCTGGTCTCATTAGAAGGCATGAGACTCCAATCCCCGTCTCCTCCAAGGGCTCCGGCTCCGCCAGCCCCGTGAACCTCTGAAAGCACAGCAGAAGGGTCAGGCAGATGCTGCACGGCCCAGAGACATCTCAACGCACTTGGGATGAAGGGGTGAGGCGGTTTCTCCCCTAATGGCATTGCTCCTCTTTCAGTTCTTACAGATCTACTGGTAGAGAGCATCGAGGACTACTCCACCAGTGAGGACGAAGTCTCTTCAGGTAGGGAACGGCACCAAGGAGGGGAACACTGGGACATGGCTCCCGGGAACATGGGGTTGCCCCTGCCGCCGCTCCGGAGAATGAAGAAGGTGGGTCAAAAACCACCAAGGAAAGGGATGCTCTGGCACAGGCATGATTTGCTCATGTCACGGTTTCGGGATGAAAAGAACAGACGAGGTGTCCACGGGCCTTTAGGGTAGGCTGGGTTTGTCATCACCACTCGACTCCTTGCGCGGCTCCTTGAAGGATCTTTCCCATCAAAGCTGCTCGTGCCTCCCTTGGCCGCTGCCACATGTCAAAGCTTGGCCTCTTTGCTCATGGCCTTTCGGGAATGGTGCACAAGAGATTCTGCATCTTTCTTGGCACGGGCCCAGACCTGGTCATGCTCAGGACTTGGCGGCCCCAACCGCACTCTACTGGGCAAGAGAACCGCGACACTACGCTCTGGTCTGAGCCAGGAGGTAGAAGACAGGTCTAAATCCTCTCCCTCATAACCTCCACTACCAAACCGTCCCGGTTCTCTCCAAGCTGCTGTACCTTCAAGGGGATGCCCAGAGCTGCAGAAGGGAAAGCGTACTTCCCCTGGGTTCACTACACAGGTTCCTGTAAATCGTACCTTCTGCCAGCCTTCACACCCCAGCCCAGTCTGACCTGTGGACGTGTTCCCAAGGGCGGGACGCCCCCATGCAGCTCCCCTGGAGAACCCCTGTTCGCGGGCCACGGTCCCCTGGGCCTGTGTGAAGGGGCTGCTGGACCTGCTTCACACACTTGCTGCCACGGGTCCACTCTACCTCTCACCAGCTGGCATCGAGGCATAGCACAGAGCCTCTTGGGAGCAGGGTCAGGGAGTCACGGTTCCTCTCACAAACCCACCTCGCCGCTCACAGCCCTGGCCATGCTCCCCCACTCCCTAGGCACGCCCACACGGCAAACGTTCCTCAGGCCTGCCCAGGGCCCTACACACACCCCGACCCCGTCCATTCCTGGCAAGCCTCAGCAGGAGCACTGGCAAGGAATCCTGTGTTTCAGTCACCACACCGATGGATGCTTTCCAGGGCTGCCCTGAACAGCTGAGGGCGCCTGCACAATTTCCCATGCTCCCGTCTCCATTCAACCTCTCTAACACTTAGGGAAACAGAGGGCGTTGCGTTCCCTGAAACACGTCCCTGGGAAGGTCATCCCAGTCCCTGGGCAGACATGGGCTGTGGGGAGGAGGTGGGCCATCTCTCCCTGCATTTCCCCAGCAATCCCAGGCCCATGACAACTGCTCCCAGCACAGACAGATCGGGGGATTGATTCCGGGGGACCCAGGATATCTCCTCTCTTTCATGGTTGCCCCCTCCTGGACAACAATAGGACTGGTGGAGCTTGGCAGGGGGAAGGACATGGAGCATCTCTAGGGGAGGAGGTGGAAGAGGACGAGGAGGAAGACAGAGAGCAGGGAAGGACAAGTACAAGGACAGAGGAAGACAAAGTCCCGCAGAGGCAGTCTTAGGGACAGTGACAGCCTCCAGGGGGGAAAGGATCACACAGCCGGGCTTCCGGGTCTTGGAGAGAATCGGAGGTGGGAAGAGCAGGTGGGCAACCGGAGACCCCCCCTGTACCCTGCGGAAATCAAGCGACCAAGGCCAAGGAGGACTCGGAGCTAGGGACGCACCCCACTGAGGGCAGAGCCCAGCATCCCCAGAGCAGTGGGTCGCCAGCTGCACTAACTCCCCTTTGTCCTCTCTCATGGCCAACCCCAGCATCCTCGCTGATCTCTGACCCGGAGAAGGATTCCATGGACGACGATTCCGTCGGAAGGAGCCACCCTGCGCCTGTAATGCACTTCCACCTCCATCTCTTGGGCTTTCTCTCTCCTCTGTCCATAAGCGCCTCCTCCCAGCGCTTCCCCTTTCCCTGCTTTGACGATGCCCACCCTGGAGGCCCTCGTCTCCGGCAGGCACTCAGGCTTTGCATCGGAACTGCTGCATGAAATCCCCGGGCAGCCCTCCTCACCCCTTTCCTACCATCACCCTGACCCCTCACTGCTGACTCTGGGAAGCAGCCCCGGACAGCAGAGCAGAGAGGAGGGCTGGGAGTCGGCAGGGCACGGCTCACCCGGCTGGAGGGCCCTCGGGAAGGGAGGCTGGGTGTGAGTATCCCCACTTGGTTCTCTGATGCCAGGGAGTCTGTGCTCATACCCACTTCTGCTCTTGCTCTCAGCTCTCAAGAAGCTTCCCTTCTGTGGACATGGCGCAAATGACAAGGGACGCAGAAGAAGAGGAGGACTCGGGAACGGGGTGAGTCGGGCAGGAAAAGGGGCCGGTGAACATGGACACACGTTCTCCCTCGTTGCCCAGTCCCTGTTGTGGGCACCTCGGCAAACCGCACAAAACCCGGGGTGCTGCCCTAGCCTCTGACCACAAAGAGGAGAGGAGAGGAAGGTCCCAGTCCCTGCAGGCACTAGGAAGACCTGAGAACATCCCACGGGGAACCTCCACCTAATCCAGGCAACTCCCTGTGGTGGTTAGGCGCTGTCGTCCAGGAGCTGCTGATCTTGGAGGGAGGGCCCTGGCTACCTGGAGGGACTGGACCCCAGGCAGCCTAGGCACGGTGACCTCCTGGCAAAGGGCTCCACGCCCCCCATTGAGCCCCTCCCTCTGCACGACACAAGCCTTGCCCTCCCACCCTGCAAAAGTCAGCAGATGGCTTACTCCCAGGCGACACTACTCGCGAAGAGACAGTGGTGAGGTGGCCTCATCTCCCACTTCAGGCACGAGAGAAATGAGCAAACAAGACAGGCCCCCGGGCTCACAGGAGCAGGACAGCTCACCCCTCCCAGCGCTGCATCCCTGTGGGCACGTAGTCGGGCCCGGTCTCCAGCTGAGTCATGTCTGCCGGCCACTCCCATACGATCTGACCAACACCTCCAGTCCCCCGAGCCTCCAAGACGCCTCGTGGGAGGTAGTGGGTCCCCTCATGGCACCATTTTGCTTTGTGAGTTTCATGCTCTAGAGACTCTCCTCGATCCCTCAGTCAGCAGGGGAGATTCACCAGGGAAAGGCCACCCTGCTTGCTCCCACCTCACCCAACACCTGCCCACAGCCCGTGGACTGTGCGAACTCACTTCCCCTGGGAGTCGGGAGCACGTGGTCTCTGCCACGCCACCTGCCACACTCGTGTGGGCAAAGGCTCCCTCCACAGAGAAGGGCACGTCCAGGGCTCTCAGAGAGGCTGGGGAAGGGACAGCCCAGCAGGAGGAGGAGGACCCTGCCGTCATGGAGAAGGACGCTCAGGGAAGGGCCTGAGGGACCCTGGCTGTGAAGCTTTCATTCAGCCCCAGGGGGCCCACGGGAAATTCCCCTTTCTTCAGGTCATGCATGGGTCCTGCAGGGAAACCTCCACCTCAACACCTCAGAAGACATATTCCCCAAAACCCCACAGGCCTCTGGTAAGACATGGCCCAAACCACACGCCACTCACTATCTCACACCACTCCACCCGTTGTCTCCACAGCTGCGCCACAGGACAGTGTGCCCGCCACCCCGAGGCACCAAAGGCTCCTGGGGTGCTCCGACAAAGGGAGCCAGGAGGGCCCTGGGGCCCCACTTGCGGCTCCGATTTGGGCCCGGAGGAGGATTCGGCATGAACACACAGGGAAACACGCCTGCAGGAACGGCTCTCTTACGCCTGACCTCCGTAGGCCAAAGAGACGACTTCTGGGCAGCCCACCAGAGGACGGCACTGGAGCCCCGAGGACGAGACGAGAGGACCCTCTGAGTCGGCCGCCACACCCAGAGCTGGCTGCCCGGGACCTGCCGATGACGGACACTTGGGAGCACGAGGCAACCACCTGGGCCCACAACAATCCGTTGTGTGGGGAGACTGGGCCGACCTGGGGCTGGGCCCACCTGGGACTGGGATGGAGAGCAGCCTTCCCGTCGTCTCCCCTGTCTGCTGCAGGGGCTGCTCCTCCTCCCGCTGTCCCCTGCAGACCCCGGCAACCCTGCAGAGCATGACACATGCAGGACGAAGCGGCACTGCCAGGGTCCCTTGATCACCCTGGGATCGACTCGAGGGGCAGCGGCCCTACCCCTGCTGGATTCCCCAAGGGTGCCGCACCGGAACCGCCCCTGTCGCTTCGACGCACAGGACCGTGACCAATGCTGGGCTCAACACTGGCAGCGGCCCCACAAAAAGTGCCCCGCTCAGCCTGTGTGTTTGGCAGCAGCAAGAGGTTTAGGGAGGAGAGGCTCTCCCCTGCACTCAGCGGCCTCTTCCATTTACAACTCTGACAGCAGAGGCCTCCCCCAGCTGGGCCTACCCCACCTGACCAGGAACGACCCACGCGGAGGGACAGCTCTACGCCCCTATTCAGCAGGAAGAAGCTACAGAAGATGAGACCGTCCTCCTTCAACAACCTTAACCACGCAATGCTCCGCCCTGGTCAGGGGCACACGAGGAAGGAGGAGAAGGCTAGCTGAGCACCAAGCAGGAGCTGGCATGCCACACCGCGCCCCCCAACCTGGGATACGGGGGACATCCCTCAGGCGCTCTGACTGCCCTCAAGCTGAGGAAAGGAAAAAACAGATTCTCCCCGGAAGGCAAGACCGGAGTCTCCCTCGGTTTGTAAACGTCCTCGTGATTCTGCAGGAATCAAGAGGCCCGCTTAATGAGAGGCTAGCGACCTGCCAGAGGCCCGGATCTCCGTTTCCTGAAGCCCTGACATCTCTCTCCCCTCCACGACACTGAGGGAGGCTGAGGCCGAAGGAAATGTCCGTAGGACAGAGTTTCTTTTCAAACCTGCAGTCCCTTGAGAAGGACCTGTGAGAGGAGGAAGGTAACATTCCTCCAGGAAGCTCCCAACCATCTTTCAATTCATGCCTTCCTAGCAGGAAAAACCACCTTCCCTTCACAAGAGCAAAGTCAACTGTATCCTCGGTGTCCTCTGTCCACCTGCCACGTTCTTGCAAAACTTCCCTTTTGCCTGACCTCCCCCAATGCCATCCCAGAGAGTCAGCCTCCCGTCACGACCCCAGCAAGCAGCCCTTTCTACCCAAGGGTCGTATCCCTGTGCCTTAATAAAAATCACCTCCTGCCAGCAAAGCCGTCTCAAGACTTCTTTCTTGGCCATCGGCCTTGAATACTAACCTCCTTCCTACATCAGTCCTGTCTCCTGTAGGGCTCCTGTGGAAACAGCCCTGCAACACGGGCCCATTTCTGTCAACTCTTCCGACTCCATCCACCTCACCCGCTGCACATTCTGTGTCCTCCGAGGACTGGACCCTTCTGTGGTTCTTGCACTCAAACCCTCACATGGCCCCTCTCTCGGTCCTCGACGTGGTTGACGTTGCCCTTCTGAAACTCCCCAGCATCCCTCCCTCACTCTCTTTGTCTCGCAGGTTTATCTGGTCCAAAGGTTCTCATCACCAACACCCTACAACCGGTTTCTGCTCCTGAGTAAAGGACTCCATTCCTTTCCTTTGTCATCAAGCTCAAATCTTACTCTCAGATGTTTGTCTCACAACTTTCAAATTCTTCTTTCCCCTAATGCCTCTCTACCAGTTTCTCTTCTCCCTTTTGCAAGCCGCCGTCTCTCCCACCCTCGCTCCCTCCCTTCCTTCCTTCCTTCCTTCCCTACATGATCTTTTCGTTCTTTGTATTCCTTCCTCCCTCCCCCTCTTTCCTTTTCTCCTTCTGTTCTGTTAGTCCCCACACAGCACTTCGGTACTTTTTCACCTAGTGTTCCAGGACTCACTCACTGTGTACAAGACCCAGGAGCTCACGGCAATTCGTTCCCTATTATAAAGGATGAAGGGAGACCCACACGGGGGCATCTCAAAGGTCGGCTTCTCTGCAAGTCAACGGGAAGCTTCAGGGTCATGAACCCTGGCCTTCCACACTAGAGCTGGACACGGGCTACGCTAAGCATTCCCCACAATCTCCGGTCTTCCAAGACCCTGAGCATATGGGCTGTCCCACCAGAAACCTGAAGAGTTTCATTTCTCGGCTGAAATGGGTCTCGAGTCAAGCCGCCGCCCGAGTGTCTGGAAAAGTCACTGGCTTCAGCACGACTCACGGGCATATAGTCTTTGAAACAGAAACATCAAAAATTTAATCAGCAGTTGACGTGGGTTTGATGCTACCATGTAGAAAGATCTAAATGAATTCCGGAAAGGAACAAACAAGGCACGCGACTACAAGTGGCCTACAGGGGTAGACGCAGCGACCATTCCTGAAGGGAGGGGCTGGAACGCGTTCCTTGAGTCAAGAAGGGAGGAACGTGAGGGAGCGATCCTGCCACAGCCCCTCGTGTTCTGGCCACTAGCAGAGGGTTCACACTGCACAGGAACCCGGGCAATGCTGGAGCACAGCACGGGAGAGGTCTCACGTGCCTCACTCACTCCAGGTGTGCTGTGTCCTGGGAAGACAAGCCTTGTATTTGCTGACAATGTGGAAGAGCCTTCAGCCATGTGTCCCTGATGCCAGGGACATCAGAGCTCGTTCATCCTGGATCGCAGCACACCCATCTACCCAGTGTGGGAGAGCCTTTAGTCGGGGCTCTAACCTCGGGAGACACGAGAGAACTCACCCTTCCGAGGAACGGAGACATGATACACATGGGGGGAACAACTCCAGGGCAGTGCTCACCTCTGTACACAGTAAGACCACTGGAGACGCCCCTCGGGGATGGAAAGAAGGTGGGGGGGACCCTTGCTTCAGAGAGCTCTGCTCTTCTTCCTGCCCAGGAACTCACACGGGCTAGAAGCCATGTGCTGGGATTGCTGCACAAGAGCTCACAGCAACATACATCCCTTCGAGGCCATGGCCACGTTCCCACAGACAGAAACCGGTTGAATGTCATCTTCAGGGGAAAGCATTTAGGCCAGCCACACCCTTAGCAGCACCCGAGGATCCACACCGGCGGCCACCCCGACAAATGCGGTCAATGTGGAAGAGCCGTTGGATACAGCTCTCACATTTGGAGACACCAGACAATTCAGAGCGGAGAAACCTGTGTCTGTCACCACTGGGGCCCCCCGCCTGTACCCAGAGCGCCCACCTTGCTCACCGCCACAGAAATCACACAGTACAAACCCTTGTCTCCCGTCACTGAGGCAGAGCCTTCACCCAGAAGTGGGCCCTTTCCCAACACCAGAGAACTCACACGGGGAGAGCCACCAGCGCGGTATCCTGGTGGAAGAAGCTTCAGGTGGGGTTCAGGCCTGAGGCTCCCGCTACCATCTCAGAGTGTGCTTCATCCCTCACATGGGAGCGAAGGTGCAGGCACCCCTGGGACCCCCTGCATCATCGCTGTGGCTGAATGCGAGGACATCCCATATGGGAATCCCATTCCTCACGGAGCCAACCCAGGAAGGACCTGAGAGGATTCGCACACAGGAAAATCCTCCCGGTCTGATGAGCAAAGGAATGGGCTCAGCTATCCCTTCTTCCCTAGCCAGCAATGACACCCTCACACCGAGGAATCACTGATCCCAACACAACGAAGGGAAATTCTTCCCTGGACACTCCCATCAGCAACTACCTCCTAAGGAATTCCTCAGGGTGACTCTGAGATACAAACTCAGACACTGCAAACACATATAACAGGGCCCCGTTCTGAGGGATGCGGAATGCGCTATTCCAGTAACCAATAGCTAGAAATCAAGCACATCTGCTCTGATCCAGGAGTACTTCCATAAAGGCCAGTCTCACCAAACAGCGCGGGTCTCACAACCGTGCACAATATGCCAAGTAAGAACAGGGGACTTCTCCTTCAGGAGCTCTCACAACAGACCCAGGTACTGTCCCTTGGTAGGAAGTGGGATCACGGGAAGTAACACTGCCTGGGATCCATGAGAACATCAAGTCGAGGGTGAACTCAGAGTCTCAGAACACAAGGTGATAGAAGTATGTTCACAAAAACATGAACCTATCGATGTATATAGATCGCAAGGATGAATGGCCACAAGATTCAAAAATCACATGGTTTGTGATCTACCTCTCATGTGTCCTTAATTCTACTAATATTGTCCTCACAAAGCGCAATGGATTTAAAAAATAATTGCATGCTTAGAAATATATCCACTTCACTTATTGGAGATCGACAGAGCTAGCGAGGGAGCAAGAACAGCCGGGGTCCGGCAGCGGAGAAGAGAAAGAAAGGTGCCCAATCCAGGGCTTGATCCCCCAGGATCCAGGGATCCTGACCTCAGCCACGGGCAGATGCTTACCCAACTGCGCCACCCGGGGGCTGGCAAATTAATTTCATCTTTTACAAAGATGCTCTTCTGGAAGACAGGGCACCAGAACCTCCACAGTTCAGCATCAGGCAGTGAGGGCTTCCTCCCTGTCTATGAGAACATGGGAGCCAAAGGTTTTTCTCCACCACCAAGAAGAGCTACATATCTCTGGGCCTGACAGGGTGTACAACCACTGCAGATGTGGAAATACTCCCCGATTCGGTAGATTTTGAACAGGAAGGCGTTCTTACAGTCCCTTCCATAAAGACAAAGCCTGTCCAGGAATGCCTGCGAAGTTCTTTCAGTTAAGGGACCAGCTTTTGGCTTTGGGTCAGGTTATGATGTCAGGGTTATGGGACTGAGCCCCGTGTCAGGCTATGGAAGGCATGTGGAGCCTGCTGAAGGGTCGCTCTCATCCCCTGCAACACCCACTCCACTGCACTCCAAAAAAAAAAAAAAAAAAAAAAAAAAAAAAAAAAAAAAAAAAAAAAAAAAAAGGAGAGAGAGAGAGAAACATGTGTGCGGAAGTCCACTCAGACATCCATTTGTAAAGATGCCTGGGATTCTTTGCTCTAGAAGAATGGCCCAATAAAGCAAGTGTGGGCAGAAAGTCGATCATCAAGAGAATATCTATTTATAAGGACAGGCTGCAATAACTCCGGACTCTGCTGAAAGGGGCAACCTGGAGTTCAGAAGTCTTGTGTGGGGCAGGGACTTGCAGAACCTTCTCCACATGTGCCACTATGTCATCTTCCCCAAGCAGCCGACTCTAGACATTCTGGTTAACGGTACATCTCCATGTTAATCGACAAGAAGAGGCTCTCTTTGCCTCCGGAAGAAAGACAGAAGCCGGCACGAAAGACACCCAAGTCAAGGCCTGAACCTCAACCCAGGTGGGAGGTTCAGAACCAAGACAACTTACCACTGCGATGCACGTGCACCAGGGAGATGACAGCGGTCACACTCCTGGACGTGCTGCACTTCCACCTGCACTGAAGAGACAGAGGCCAGACGCTTTGGATGCTGCCCAGCAGGCCACGTCCCCTGAGCCTCGAAGCACCACCTGTAAAAACAAGGAGAGCATTCAGTCGAGGTCTCAGGACCCGCACGTGGGGAGACACAGAGTCACCCATGACGGAAGCAGGCCCCTCCGTCCCAGCAGGGAGTGCAGGTTCAAGGAGGCCAAAACCACAGGGCCCCGCCATCTGTCAAAGTCTTAGCATTGCTGCTGGAAGGCCTTCCCCTAAAGCATGCTTCGCGAATTGGCTGCCAGGAGTTCCATGAGGCTGATAAGGGCCTCTGGTCTTTCCTTGCTACAACATGTCTCATGGGCCCTGGTACTCAACAAAAAAAAAAAAAAAAAAAAAAAAAAGAAAGAAAGAAAAAAACACGACTGACTACCTTCCTCTTCCACAACAACCCTTCCACTTCAGGGTCGTGGCTATGGCAGAGTTCACACTGTGCGCATTTTGCCCTGATAAACGCCAACCCTCCAATAAAGCACAGAGCAGAGAGTCAGGCTTGAGCACCCTGGTGACCTGGCCGGCTGCCTCCCTCCCTCCCTCCCTCCCTGGCTCCAGTCCCTTCCTATAAGCATCTGCCTGGGCCCTGGGACTCTGGCTGTGCCCAGGTACCCCGGGCCCTGGGTACAGGCCATCAAAAGGCAGTTGAGGGGCTACAGACTCCAGCCAGCCAGCCCTGTGCTCCCCTCAACCCAACCACCGTTGTGACCAATGTGGGCCCAGATGCCAGATCCAACTGCAGACCCCGCCTTCCTGCTCAAACACAGGGTCGCCCCCGAAGCAAGGCACATCGGCCCCAAATAAGCTGCCCCCTTGCCCCCACCTCACCGGGCTGAATATCCCCTGGGGACAGAAGCCCCAGAAGACAACACAACCTCCATTCCAGGCAGCGCATTTCACTCGTCCTCAGGTCTTGCACAGGTTGTCTGATGGGTCCATTAAAACCCGCCTACGTTATGGCCCGCGTCCTGCTCTGATGTGAGGAACCCTTCACCACCCCAGAGTTTGAAAGGTCACCTGACCCATTTCGGAGGGCTGTCCCAGTGACCACGCCCACTTCTCCTGCCAGCCTGGGACTCTGCCTGCAGAAAAAGAACAAGAAAGAACAAGAGTTGGTGATAAAGGTCGTGAAGAAAAAGGAACCTTGTGTACTGATGCTGGGGATGAAAACTGGTGCAGCCATTATGGAAAACAATGTGGGGGTTCCTCAAAAATTTAAAAATGCAACTGTCATAAGTTCCAGTAATTCCATTACTGGGTATTTACTCAAACAAAATGAAAACATTTGAAAAGATACGTTTATATTGCAGCACTATTTACAGTAGGCAAGATATGGAAGAGCCCGTCAATAGATGACTGGATAAAATGACGTGGTGTATATATAGATATATATAGAGAGAGAGAGATAGAGATTATATAGATATCTAATAGACTAGTACTTGGCCAGAGAAAAGAATGGAATCTTAACATTTGCAACAACATGGATAAATCTAGAGGGTATAATACTAAATGAAATAGGTCAAAGAAAGACAAATATCCTATGATTTCAATTACATGTGAAAGTTAAGAAACAAAACAAAGCATAAAAGAGACCCAAAAAAAGAGACTCACAAATATAGAGAACAAACTGGTAGATTACTAGAGGGAAGGTGGGTCGAAAGAGGGCATGAGACAATGAGGGTGTGTCATTTAAAAGGAAAAACAAAACTCTATCTGAAGTCAATATTATTGTCTATGTAGAAAATCTCAAATATCTTATAAAAAGTAAAAAAAAAACTATTGGAAGTAATGAGGAAATTACCAAAACATCATAGGATACAAGGTCAATATAAAAAAGTCAACTATTTTCCTATATCTGAATAAAGAACTGAATTCCAATTTTTCAAATGAAAAAAATACTATTTACAATACACCCCTAAAAAGGGTACTCAAGTATAAAACCTAACACAATACATATATACAGGAAGACAAAACTGATGGAAGAAATCAAAGATCTAAATAAATGGAGATAGAGCTCGTATTCATCGGTAGCAAGACTCAATATGGCTAAGACGTCAATTCTTTCCAACTTAATCGATAAATTCAATGAAATCCAAATAAAACCTCACAGTTATTTTGCAGATAATGACAAGAAGATTCTGAAGTGTACACAGAAAGGCAAAAGATCTAGAAGAGCCAACACACTGGACACCTGGGTGGCTCAGGTGGTTGAGCATTTGCCTTCAGCTCAGGTCATGATCCCACAGTCCTGGGATGAAGTCCCGAGTCAGGCTCCTTGCTCAGAGGGGAGCCTGCTTCTCCCTCTGCCCTCTGCCCTCTCTGCCTGTGACATCCCCTCTTTGTGCTCTCTCTGCCAAATAAATAACATCTTTTTAAAAAGTTTTTAAAAAATAGAATAGCCAACACAACGTGGAAGAAAAATGAGAATTCACATCACCTGGTCTTGAGACTAACTATAAAGCTACTAGCCACCAAGACAGTGTGTTAGTGCTGAGACAGACACACAGATCAACAGAACAGATTACAAGGACCAGGAATAGAGCTACCAAAATAAAGTCAAACATTTTTTGGACAAAGGCACAAAGGGAATAAAAGGAGAAAAAATAGTCTTTCAACAAATGGTGCTCGAACAACTGAACACTCATGCAAAAGAAATGAAACTAGACACAGACCTTACACAAGTATTAACTAAAAATGAATCAGAGGGCGCCTGGGTGGCTCAGTGGGTTAAGCCGCTGCCTTCGGCTCAGGTCATGATCTCAGGGTCCTGGGATCGAGTCCCGCATCGGGCTCTCTGCTCAGCAGGGAGCCTGCTTCCCTTCCTCTCTCTCTGCCTGCCTCTCCGTCTACTTGTGATTTCTCTCTGTCAAATAAATAAATAAAATCTTTAAAAAAATAAAAATAAAAATAAATAAAAAATAAAAATGAATCAGAGTTCTAAATGTAAAAATACAAGAATAAAGAATCCAGGAGAAAAATCTCTAGGACACTGGTTTGGGGGATGGGTTTTTAGATTCAACAGCAAAAGCATATTCCACGGGGAAAAGCATGCGTTGGGTATTATTAAAAATAAAGTCTTCTGCTCTGTGAAAGACATTTTTAAGAAAATGAAAGGATAAGGCACAGACAGGGAGAAAATATTTGGAACACAGATATCTAATCAAGGCTTTGTGTCCAACATCACAAAAGAGCTCTTAATGATTCATAATAAGAAAAGAAATGACCAAATGAAAAATGTGCAAAAGATTTGAACAAACTCTTCACCAAAGATATAAGGATAGCAAATAAATACACAAACAGATAGATGCTCCACATCACCTCAGTGGGAATATGCAGACACCATGACACAGGTACTGGAATGGTTACATCAAAAATAATGACAGTGCCAATTTCAGGTCCAGAATCAGAACAAGATTCTGATTCATAGTTGGTAGGAACAAAAACTGATACAGCAACTTTGTAGAAATAGTTTGGCAATTTCTTGCGAAGCTAAACATACATACATACATAACCAACACAGCAATTTCACATCCTATGTTTTTGAAAACTTATGTTTTAAAACCTACATGTGATTATTTCTAGCACCTTAATTCAAATGGTCCCAAACTGGGAGAATCAAGCATCCATGGGTTAACCACTCTGAAACCATGTATGCAACTCTGAAATCATGTATGTGTATTCTGGAATTGAACTATCCAATAGATGAAATTCTGATGTCAGCTGGATTCTCACTGTTAGTGCAGGAGATTACAGACAAGCAAGGAGAGAAGGTTAGAAGGTTAGAATGCTCCATCTGATAATGCTTACAACAGTGTGAATACTTAGCTTACTATACATACAGATGGTTACATATTAAAATATTTATAGACACGTGTATATACATGAGTGAGTATACACATATTCCCTGTTCAGTTAGCTGAAGAGGGTCTTTGAGCAATGACTTAACAGTCACAACAGACACACCTAGTCCCCCAATCCTGGTTTCTCATACTATGCTCCAATGAAAAGAACCAGAACTACTTAGGGGGAAAAAATGGCTAATTCTAGGGAAAGAAAGACATAAGATGCACCTGGAAAATCTACTGCCACAGAGTAAGGTAGAAATATTCAAACAATAACCGGGTATGTCAATAGCTACAGGAAGCGACAGAAGGTGCTTTTAAAAAAATTTATTTACTTGTTTTTGAGAAGGAAAAGGAGAGAAAGCATAAGCAGCAGGGAGGAGCACAGGGAGAGAGAGAGAATTTCTATTTATTTATTTATTTATTTATTTATTTATTTATTTGACAGACAGAGATCACAAGTAGGCAGAGAGGCAGGCAGAGAGAGAGGGTGAAGCAGGCTCCCTGCTGAGCAGAGAGGCCAAAGTGGGGCTCGATCCCACGACCCCGGGACCACGACCTGAGCCGAAGGCCGAGGTTTTCACCCACTGAGCAACCCAGGCACCCCGAGAGAGAGAATTTCAAGCAGGCCCCACACTCAGCAAAGAGCCCAACCTGGGGATGGATTGCAGGACCCTGAGATCATGACCTGAGCCGAAATCAAGAGTCAGACACACTCAACCAACTCAGCCACCCGGGTGCCACTAGAAGATGCTTTTACTAACCAACCTGGAACAACTTGAGCAACTAAAGGAACAAGGTGTCATTGTACTAGAACCAAAATATAAAATAACTAGCCATGAATTCGTGCTGATATAAATGGATTAGTAAATAGGAGAGAACAGAAAAATCTCCTATGCAGAATTCCTGATAATTTATGTACATAATTGTGTAGCTACTCCAACAGGAAGGAGGTATAGTGTAAGTGGTATAGTGTAATAGCCCACTTCCTTCCAAGGAGTACAGTATGAGGACAGAGAAAACAAAGTAGTAAGTCATGTCCAGAGCCCTAACCCTTGATATGATAAGACCAAAGGACATTTTATCTCTGTGGTCTTCCTCCAAGAAACCCATAACCTCAGTCTAATCATGAAAACAACAGCAGAGAATTCCCAATTGAGGGACATTCTACAAAAAAACACCTAACTGTACTCCTCAAAACTGCCCTGGTTATCAAAAACAAGGGAAGTCTGAGAAATTGTCACAGCCAAGGGGAGCCTAAAGAAATGACTAAGTGAAAGGTCGCATTCTGAAACAAAATACCTGCATGGGGGAGAAAACACCAGCGTCAACTATCAAAAGACAAATCACATCCCATAAAATAAGAGTTTGCAACCCATAAAATGGACAAGCACTAGTATCCCTAATCTATAAAGAGCTAGACACTGAAGAAGAAGAAAAGCAAAAAAAAAAAGCACAAACCTAAGAGCAAAATGGGCAAAAGATATGAAGAGGGTTCACAGAAACGTAAATACACCTTTCAGATACATGAAAAAATACTTAACCTCACTCATAGTTAAGAAGCTTGCAGAGATAAACTTCATAAAATACCATGTTTCTCTTTCCACGGCCCAAATTCCAGAAGTTGAACCACATGTTCTACGGGTGAAGCTGTGGACAAACAAGCACGGATGCGGTGTCGATGGGAGTGACACAAAATGGTACCACAATCCTGAATGATCGAGTTATCAGTTCTATGCACCCGTTGACCTGGCAGCGCACTTCTAGGAATTTATCAGATAGAAAAAACCTATACGTACAAGGTCATTCACTAGAACATGGTTTGTAATAGCAAAAGGTTTGAAATAGTGCATAACTAATAATAACCAGTTAACTAACTATGGAACGTCCATGCTTGAATTACTGTCAGCTATAACAAAGAAACAATACATGTTCTGTTTAGATACAGATGTCTGGGACAGGCTTTTAAGAAGTGACAAAAAAGCAAAGAAGGAACAGAAAATCATGTATAAACTCCTTACTCAAAGTGTGGCTCCCTGAGCAGCAGAGTCTGCTTCACCTGGGGGCGTTTTAGAAATGCAAAACCCAGGGCCCGCACCAGATCCACTAAATCAATATCTGCATTTTAACAGGATGCCAGCGGTGTACAGCTGCATCTAAGTTCGGAAAGCCCTAAAGATGATGGATTCCCTTCTAAATAACAGTAGGGGGCATACAAGAGTATCTTTTACCTGAAAAAAGCAGCACTGGTAGGACAAACAAAACAGACAGATATCTACAGCAGGAGGACCATAACTCCAGTTTGTCTGGGACTGTCCCGATATAGCCAGTTGTCCCATTATAACTTTATGGAACCACTTTCATTCTCAGTGGAAGTGTCTCAGTTGAGATGAAAAATGTCACCCTTCCTAGAGGGAACATCACTTAACCTTTAACCATGTTATTACTAATTCAGAAGTATTTTATTAAAAAGAGAGAGAGAGAGAGAGTGAAGACCAGTCAGGAAAAAACACAGACTGAAGAAAAGCAGTGAGCCAGGATGGTTGGGCAACAAACCCAAGGAGAGGCAACGTCTGGGGCAAAAGGGAAAGACAACTTTGTGAGGAACAGTAAGGGGATGTATCAGAGTTAAGAAAGGAAAGCTAGCAGGCAGGTTTCAGAAACAACAGAGACTGAGGGTTATGCTGCAGGATGGTCAAGTAAGACTAAAGCCAAAAACTGGATTTGACTACAATTTGGTAGCTTTTTCCAGAGCTGACTCAGCTGAATGTCGAAGAAGCAAAAATGCATTCATGAAGTTGAAATATGAATGAGAAATGCAGAAACCAAAGCCGGAAGAGGCGGCTATTCAAGCTAGAGATGTGAACAAGCGGACACAAACACTTAGGGAGAGTCATCTGGAGGACACGTGGTCCCTCCATTCCACCAGATCTTCAAAGTCCTATTCCTGGATCAAGCAGGACCATGAGAGAGCTGTCCACTCAGGCCTCATTGTTCGGTCCCCTGAAAAGCATCCATACACTTCTAGTACAATGCTGTGTCTACCAGATATGATTATAGGCTATTTTAGTGTTGTTATTAGGAAAATCAAAGGAAGTTTTACAACTTGCACAACTCTGTGAAATTAAGAGTCCTGCTTCTCATTCTACCAACTGTTCTTTGAATTTGCTTGATATACTTGATACACCTCCCTTCAAGTAATTCTTGCCTATTTCTATCTTTTCGGTTTTATTTTTAAGATTTTATTTATTCATTTGACAGACAGAGATCACAAGTAGGCAGAGAGGCAGGCACAGAGAGAGAGGGAAGCAGGCTCCCTGCTGAGCAGAGAGCTCGATGTGGAGCTCTATCCCAGGACCCTGGGATCATGACCTGAGCCAAAGGCAGGGGCTTTAACCCACTGAGCCACCCAGGAGCCCCTCTATTTTTTTGTTTTAAAAATATGAATCCTTTCAAATTTTAGAAAACTCATTTTAAAACAAAGTGGAATCAGGTAACGTGATGCCCCCAGCTTTATTTTTGTTTTTCAACATTTCCTTAGCGATTCGGGGTCTCTTCTGATTCCATACAAATTTTAGGATTCGTTGCTCCAGCTCTTTGAAGAATACCAGTGGAATTTTGATCGGAATGGCATTAAAAGTATATATTGCTCTAGGCAGTATAGACATTTTAACAATGTTTATTCTTCCGATCCAAGAGCATGGAATGGTCTTCCATCATTGTGTGTCTTCTTCAATTTCTTTCATGAGTGTTCTGTAGTTCCTCGAGTACAGATCCTTTACCTCTTTGGTTAGGTTTATTCCCAGCTATCTTATGGTTCTTGGGGCTATCGTAAATGGAATCGATTCTCTAATTTCCCTTTCTGTATTTTCATTGTTAGTGTATAAGAAAGCCACTGATTTCTGCACATTGACTTTGTATCCTGACACATTGCTGAATGGCTCTATGAGTTCTAGTAGTTTGGGGGTGGAGTCTTTTGGGTTTTCCATATAAAGAATCATGTCATCTGCGAAGAGAGAGAGTTTGACTTCTTCATGACCAATTTGGATACCTTTTATTTCTCTTTGTTGTCTGACTGCTGTTGCTAGGACTTCTAATACTATGTTGAACAGGAGTGGTGAAAGTGGGCATCCTTGTCTTGTTCCTGATCTCAACGGGAAGGCTGCATGGTACTGGCATAAAAACAGACACACAGACTGTGGAACAGAGTAGAGAGCCCAGCTATGGACCCTCAATTCTATGGTCAATTAATCTTCGACAAAACAGGAAAAAATATACAGTGGGAAAAAGACAGTCTCTTCAATAAATGGTGCTGGGAAAACTGGACAGCTATATGTAGAAGAATAAAATGCGACCATTCTCTTACACCGTACACAAAGATAAACTCAAAATGGATAAAAGACCTCAACGTGAAACAGGAATCCATCAGAATCCTAGAGGAGAACATAGGCAGTAATCTCTTCGGTATCAGCCACAGCAACTTCTTTCAAGATATGTCTCCAAAGGCAAAGGAAACTAAAGCGAAAATAAACTTTTGGGACTTCATCAAAATCAAAAGCTTCTGCACAGCAAAGGAAACAGTCAAAAAAACAAAGAGGCAACCCACGGAATGGGAGAAGATATTTGCAAATGACAGTACAGACAAAAGGTTGATATCCAGGATCTATAATGAACTCCTCAAACTCAACACACGCGAAACAGGCAAACATATCAAAAAATGGGAAGAAGATATGAACAGACACTTCTCCAATCAAGACATACAAATGGCTATCAGACACATGAAAAAATGTTCATCATCATTAGCCCTCAGGGAGATCCAAATTAAAACCCCCCCCTTGAGATATCACCTTACACCAGTTAGAATAGCCAAAATTAACAAAACAGGAAACAACATGTGTTGGAGAGGATGTGGAGAAAGGGGAACGAACCCTCTTCCACTGTTGGTGGGAATGCAAGTTGGTGCAGCCTCTTTGGAGAACAGTGTGGAGATTCCTCGTGAAATTAAAAATAGAACTTCCCTATGACCCTGCAATTGCACTCCTGGGTATTTACTCCAAGGATACAGATGTCGTGAAAAGAAGGGCCATCTGTACCCCAATGTTTATAGCAGCAAGGGCCACGGTCGCCAAGCTGTGGAAAGAACCAAGATGCCCCTCAACGGATGAATGGATAAAAAAAGATGTGGTCCATATACACTATGGAGTATTATGCCTCCATCAGAAAGGATGAATACCCAACTTTTGTAGCAGCATGGACGGGACTGGAAGAGATTATGCTGAGTGAAAGAAGTCAAGCAGAGAGAGTCAACTATCATATGGTTTCACTTATTTGTGGAGCATAACAAATATCATGGAGGAAAAGGGGTGTTAGAGAGGAGAAGGGAGTTGGGGTAAATTGGAAGAGGAGATGGATCATGAGAGACTATGGACTCTGAAAAACAATCTGAGGGGTTTGAAGTCGCGGGGGTGGTGGGAGGTTGGGGTACCAGGTGGTGGGTATTATAGAGGGCACGGATTGCATGGAGCACTGGGTGTGGTGAAAAAATAATGAATACTGTTTTGCTGAACATAAATAAATTGAAAAAAATTTTTTAAAAGTAAATAAAAAAATAAAACCCTGTCACAGACCCCCCCCCAAATAAATGAATAAATAAATAATGAATACATAAATAAATAAAACAAAGTGGAAATAAACAAACAAAAAGCTCACCTGGGATGTGTTCCTTTTCTGCTCTGAGTCGAGGAGGGAGAGCTGAGGAAGAAGGAAGGAAGAAGGAAGTTAGAAGAGACTTGGCCTGCCTTGCAGTTCCTGGATTTACCTGCCTACACAGCGCCACATACAAGATACTTACATGTCCATGTGTGGCTCCGATAGATGTTGAGCTTAGACATGATACTCTTCACTGAGTGAATGTAAACAATTGTTCCTTCTGGATTTATCATCAATTTAGGTTCTGTGACACAGAAAAATTAAAAACATGAGAAGATGAGTTGAACATTTACCAGTAACCTAAAGGAGGAAACACTATGGCCTTTTCAGAACTGATGTGGGAAAAACTAAAAATTAAAAATCTCAAGCCACATTGTTATTCTGTTTTCCTGTGAACACTATTAATCCCCTGAGGTCAGAAAATCCAAGAAACTCTGGAAAAAAGAGATGGGGGTGTCGAAGCCAAGATAAAAACATAAATGTTTAATGTTGGTTTCTTACAACTTTCAAAAGGTCATTAAATAAGAAACTATCTTTGACCTAATTAAACTATCTATGACTTAACCCACTGAGCCACCCAAGAACTCCTGGAGAGACTTTGTGAAACAATCTCGTATAAACAGAGGAGTTTTCCAGAGTAGCAGATAGTGAAATGAACATTTCAGTCTCCTAGGTGCCCTCAGGAGTCTCCTTTTCTGAATGTCCAAAAATGCAGGTAGTTAACATACAGCGCAGTATTGCGTTCTGCAGTACAACTCGGGGACTCATCACTTCTCTCCACCACTCAGTGCTGACCACAACAAGTGCCTTTCTCAATGCCTATCATCTAACGACTCCTCTCCAACCCACTTCCCTCCATGACCCCACAGTGTGCAGGGATGCCTTCACCCTCAGAGTTCTGTCATGAGCCATCGCCACGGTGACCTGATGACACGCATCCATCCTTCCGTTTCAACTGTCACTCTGTGAGCCGAGGCCGTGGCGGTTTGGTGAGCGGCTGTAGAGGTCCCCACGATGGGCAATCTTAACTGCTGTTGTACGGGTATGTGCCTATCGATTTTCTCAATTCTCTTCTCTCGAGCTGGTTGCCTCCCTTTCACAGGGACAGGCTTCTTCCCTTTGGCTTTTCCGCTCCACCCTCTGATTCCTCCACCCGGTTCGATGCCTGTGCTTGTTCGTTTGTCTGGTGATTTCGTTAGGATTTCGTGGGGAAGCTGCCATCCTTAAAGTACTTCTACGTTCAGAAAACCGTACTCTTTCTGAATACCCATTTCGGACACAGTCCTAAAGGGACAACACACAGGTCACACGCCACACTGCTGTCCCCGGATCAGGAGAACCTTGGTGCGACCCAGGCACCACATTTGAGGGGGAGGAATTGCCGGTCACCTCTTCCCGATCGGCACGACAAAATCGGAGAGGAAGGGTCAGCGGTCGAAATGCAGCTGTTTTTAGAAGGAGAGACCCTGGAAGATAGCGGGGTGGTCTCATGGGTTGATGTGCAGGGTTTCACGGGCCGTCTGCTTGATGCCGGGGAGTGCACGGGAACGGGCTGTGCCACCGGGTGGGTGGACAGAACACACGGCAGTTGCACAGTGGACTGTCTGCTGGTCTCAAAGGTACTGCTGGGGCTGGGTTCTCCAGGCCCGGCCTAGGGAGGGAGACAGGAGACTGTCCGCTTAACCTACAGTCTCCAGAGGGGATCAAGAGACCTGAGAGTAGACAGGGGATGCTGGCAAAAATGAGAGAGTAGGGAGGGACTCACGCCAGCCAGGGTAGCCTCACTTCCATCCAGGCTCCTCAGAGCAGTCCGCATGGCAAGAGCGGGCCCCTCAGCATCATCCGTCTCCTTCCTGAAACCAACCACCCCACATGGCCAGCCCACATGGCCACCTCCATGTTCGTTCGTACCATCGACTGCTCCTCGGGACTGGCGAGCTCAAGGCAAGCGTGTTCTTGGTGGGGTCAAAGTGTAACCTTTGGGAGCGGAAGGCAAGCGAGTTCTCGACGGGGTCCTATGTGACCGTTGGGAGTCTGAATCACCTTGGGAGCCAAGCAGAACCCCAGGAGCCGTGGGCTGCAACTGGCCTTCAGGACAGCCTTGGCGACTGGGCTGACCTTGCAGAGAGGTGAGGGAACGTGGCCCATGCTACCCGTTCCTGGTCCTTCACTAGGGCCCCACTGGGCAGAAACCGCCACATAGTTGATGTCAGGGCCCCAAACACAGATGTGAGTGAGGACTGAGGCTGGTCTCGTGGCCCTCGCTCTCCCCCCTACAGAAACACTGGCACAGAGGAATTTCAGATTGTGAGGGCAGCTCTTGGTTCAGGGCTTCAGGACCTTTCCTCAGGGGCCGTGGGTTGGTGTCAGGGGCTGGGGGATCTCCGGCCACAGGGAAACGACAACATTCCTGTCCCAGATCAATCCTTCATCAGGGCCCTCCACTGTCCTCCACTGTGGCTTCAACCACAGCCAGCCATCTAGCTGAGTCCCTAGGCGGTCCCTTCCTCAACACCTGCCGAGCGGCTGGGCAGCATCCCATACTCCCCTAGGTCCCAGGTGCTCCTTGGACTCAATCACTAGGGACACCGTGGCGGCACACTAACGTCTAGGCCGGAGGGCAAGGAAGCGGGCACAGAGGGTTCTGGGGAACACTCTCGGGTAGGTGTGGCTGCTGCTCAATGCTGTGACTGAGGCCGTCACGCGTGCTCACGGCACTCTGTTGCGTTTCTGTCCTGTCTCTGCTCCATACAAGCCGTTGCCCACAGAACCTGTGGGTGTGGGAGGGGGCTGAATTCAGAGCACAGCACATGGTGACCCCTTCCTAAGTCCCACCTGGAGGG
Source organism: Mustela putorius furo (assembly GCF_011764305.1). Lineage (NCBI taxonomy): Eukaryota > Metazoa > Chordata > Mammalia > Carnivora > Mustelidae > Mustela > Mustela putorius. The sequence continues at coordinate 5,067,547 of NW_025421560.1, read as the reverse complement.
AGGAATGCCTGCTGGGCACCTGGCGAGTAGGGGCAGGAGACGGATGGACCAGAAGGAAAGGATGTCCAATCCCCCTATGGGCTCCTGACGACAAGGTGCCGACACTGTTCTCTATTTCTGTGCGTCTCCCAGAGATCTGTGGGGAGTGTCTCCTCGAGGATGTGGAGACGCCCCCACCCACGCCCCTCCCTCCACGAGGACCCAAGAAGAGAGTCCGGTTCTCCTTCCATGATGAGGTGTACATCATCAAGGACACCAAGGAAGGTACCTTGGGGATTGACTCATTACGTAGATTGGAGACGCATTCTGTCGTTCACTAGCACATACATAACCCAAGCCTTTAAAACTGCTGAGACACATTGTCCTCCGATTTCACTGGTAGCCATTGTCCTCTATGCCGTCCGTCCGTCCCCTTTTAAGTCCACAAGTCACGATGAGATCCTCATTCAAACTGGACCCAAGGGGCACAGGAAAAAAAAGTCTACTAGCTGAAGGGATAGATCTTAGGTCGTTCTGGAACACACAGGTCCCTACAGGTCTCCCCAGGAAACATGGTTCTTAGATGTGTAGGAAGGAAGAGACTATGCTTTCCGCTGAACAGAAAAATGGGCCAGAATACGACAGGAGGTTTCACGATGTCCCCCCTTCACTTCCGCCCATTAGTCACATCTTACATGGGTGTGCTACGTATCTTCAATGGAACAAAACGACCTAGCCACATTTGGGGAACTCAAGTACCCAGTACATTCCACGTGGTTACCGTTCTACAAATGGGGCCAATGCATTCGGTGACGTCTTCTCATTCTGGAAACACAGAAATCTGCGCACTAATGTCTCACACAGCTGGGTTCCCAATAGCCCCAGACAGGCCCTGCCCCCAAATCCATCACAGGAGGAAAGAACACATTCCATGGCATCCATACACATCATGGAGTGCAATTCAGGCGCAAGAAGAAACAAAGGTTTCCGATATTTTACGAAACAGATGGGCCCTGGAAACCTAACACGCATTTTGAAAGCAAGCACACAAGGAAAGAGGTACATTACACGATCCCAGGCTTTGAGGACACTCCAGTAGGGACATTCGGAGACCCAGAAAGTGGAAGGGATGGTGCAGGGAGGAAACGGGGAGGGCCGGTCATGTCGTCACGGGTACAGAGGTGCCATGAGATAGGATGGCAACGTTCTCCCCGTAGATGGCAGTGCGGTCTACAAAGCATCACGGATGTCAGCACTGTCACCGAACGGACGCGTACTAACAAATACAACCGTCCCCAGTACTTAGATTCCATCACCGAAAAACCCACTACTCCAAGGCACGACAGAGGAGCGATAGGGTCACACAGCAGAGGTGCAGGGGAGACAGCTGAACAGGCCCCATGACCAGCTGAAGAAGTGGCAAGCTGGCTTGGCTTCACAGTGGGCAGGAAGGCTCAGGGGACTGCGCCCTGAATCCCAGGGTGCCTTGAGTGTTTCCCAGACAGACGCTGACAGTTCCCACTGATGACATCCCCTCCGTTAGAAAGCCAAGGCCCCATTTCCCTTTTCCATCCTGCTCCCCTCCTCTGTGTTTTGTGTACAGCACTGTGTACTGTCTCCACCACTGTGTCCAACACTGTTGGCCCACTGGCAAGTTAGGCCTTGCTTGGTCACCCTTCACGTCCATTCCCTCTGGCCCCGCATCCACATCCAGCAGACTTAACTCCCCAAGTCATTCCTGAGTAGCGCAGCCAATGTCCTGACAGCTCCTCTCTGTTTTCCTAGACCGGGTGGAGGGACAGTCCAAGGACCTTCCTAGGGGCTGGAAAAAGGAAGGTCCCCCAACTCTCCCTGAGGTAAGCTACCTCTCTTTCTCAGAGACACAAATGGTGCTTCCTTGATTTCTTCCATCAGTGGAGTTTGATGAACATCGGGCACTTTACCTCCCAGGGGAAGGGGGCAGCAGCCTCCCCTCATAGAAGAATGCTGGGTCTGACCTCTTACGCACAGTGGACCCAAAAAGGGTGATGACACAGGACAGCCTCAGTTACAAACTCCATGGGATCAAACACCTTCTTCAGCAGAAAAGGTTTCTCCTTGAAAGAGAACGTTCTGTCTGTTGATCAGAATGGACTTCGGAGATTGAATGATGCTCCAGCGTCATTCAAACGGTCCTCCTGAACTCGGGTGGGGGGACATGGACTCAACCACGGGACCTCATCCAATTAACTGCCTGAAGTCCTCCCCAAACCAAAGAGCTGGCCCAACAGCGGACAGGATGCTGGGATCCTCACTGTGTTTCCTTTTCCCCAATCGCAGGTAGACGCTGGGAGCAAGGACAGCTGTACGTATTTAAGACCATCGGGCTCTGGGAGGAAATCTAGAGTACAAAGAAGCCTGCCCCCTGATTCTGGGTTCCAACAAGGAACGGGGGTTGGGGGATACTGACCGAGACTGTCCGGTGAGGCACGGTCACCACGTCGAACAGGGCCTGGAAGAACTCGTACATAGGGAAGGGCTGATCTGTGTGCACGTGGGATGAAGGCCCTGTGTGCGTGGGGGTGTGCGTGGGGGTGTGCAGGTGTGTGTATGTGTCCCCATGCGTTATGCTTGGGAACATGATTGTGTGCCTTTCCCAGGAGATCTTTCTCACACTTCCACCACAATCACAGTGTCCCCCTTCCAAAACACTCTCATCACCCTGGCACACTTTACATACTCCTTCCCCTACCCACCACAGCTGTACCTGGAGGACATTTCCCTTTGATTTCCTGAGACGGGCATGGTGCAGAGATGAAGGGACCAAACCCTTGACCTCCTACTTGGAAAGCCAAGATTGGAGCTCAGGTTCCAATCTGAAAGTTGCTCTGGCCTACCCACCTGTGTTAGTCCCTCAGCCAGGGGGTCATGATGTACCATGGGTGCTAGCTAGCAAAGGGCCATAAGCATCTGTGCACACAGCCAAATACCTAGATTCTATGATGGTCCCCCACAGGACCCAACATGACACAGTGGCTTCCATGGACACAGAAGCCAGGGCAAGCTTAGAAGCCCACGTTAAAGATTACAGCCTGGTCCCTGGAGTCAAGTGCACAGAGAAAAGCCACATCCTCGTGCTCAAGCCCACATGGCTGGAAAGCGTGTGGACCCGTGGAGGACAGAACAGGGCAACATCAGTCATAGCCGGTCTCAGTGTGTACACACGACCAACCAATGGCAGAAAAGCATCACGGAGGGAACTGACTGTACTTGATAAGATTTCCCTAAGCCTCAGGAAGGTTCAGATTCTCTAAGCACACACTCAAATACCACTAGCCAATAGGAAAGCAAGGTCAAGCTTGGGTGGAAGCTTTGGACGCAACATCCCCGGAGCAAATCTCCTGCAAAGCAGACCAACAGCCTATCAACACACACTCCAACAAGACTCCTCTGTGTAAGCAACTTTCCACCGGTCAGAACACCTGGGAGGGTTCGGACAGCCACTGTCTTCAGGGGAAACACACACACACACACACACACACACACACACAGGACAGCTCAAGAACAGTGAAAGGAATCTATCACACTCATCGACGGTGCCGGCTGTTTACAGAAGCTAAGATGTCCGTGCTCTCCAGTGTTGCACATGGCATTTTCTGAAGACAAAGAAAGGATGAGTGAAGCAAACTACTAGGCTCCTTTCCTGAGGGTTGAATGCAGCCTGGCAAGTGAGGCTTCTTTTTATGCCGTGCAAAATCTTACAGAGACGTGATGCATATAGTCGCAGCAGGTGGGGATCTTGGGCCCAGAGCTGATGTCCAAAGCAGCAGCGTGGGACGCCTTAGTGGCACGTCAGTCAGGAGAGGTTATGGGACTCGGTCCTCACACAGAAGCCAGCCTAGGCTTCCCATGTACTGGACTGGCTATTGGGCTTTGATCGGGCTCACTTTAGCTAGAAAGACAAGAACCCTCTTCGCGTTTCCTCCCTGCTCCTCTCCCATCCCTTCCCCTCTGCACCAGGACAAGGCCCGGCAGCAGTGCGGCCCGTACCTCCTACGCTCCCCCACGCGCACACTCCCCTCCTGTCCTCATCCATCCAAAATCCCCCGCCCTACTTCCTGAGCAGCCTCACCAGTGTCCTCACGGTGCCTCTGTATCCTCCTAGCTCTCCACGATGACCTGATGGAAGAGCTACTACCCACTTTGAGGGCTGAGGAGGAAACTCCGACTCTGCCTCAGGTAAACTCATTGTTCCTCAACTTTTTATTTATTTAAGACAGAAAGAGAAGGAGAGAGAGAGAGACAGACAAACAGACCGAGTGCGCACGAGAGCGCAAGCAGGGGGAGTAGCAGAGGGAGAGGAAGAAGAAGCAGGCTCCCCTTTCAAGCAGGGTGCCCAATGTGGGCCTCCATCCCAGGACCCTAGGATCAAGTCCTGAGCTGAAGGCAGAAGCTTCAATGTATGTACCGTTTGGTCACCTCGCTAAAGTCATTTTGTGCTTCTGAGGGACAGCCAGTGTTTGATTTCTCTTTCCATGAACATCTGAGCATGGACATGCCAGAGGGGAGAGACAATGTCCTTGGTGCTGAGAGCCTGCCATGTGTTTACACCATTAATGGACAGCGGATTGAGACGGGCACGGAGAAAACATCACCATCATTGCTTAGGCAATGGATGGTTGTGAGCATTTTCCACCAGGTCATTCTGTCTATGGGAAATGGCTTTGGAATGAGTTGCTGAAGAAAAAATGGACGGGGGAGTTTTGACATAACAAGCCGGAGCCTTTTCGGGAGGTCATTTCCTCCTCCTCTGGATCATAGACTCAATGACGGCATCCCATCTTGCTTGCTTACGACACACACCAAGGGCACAGAGATGTGTGCACACGGTGTGCACAGGGTGCTGGGATCCTCACTGGGTTTCCCTTTCTCCAGCTGCAGGAGGCGGTCACCGGATATGGCCCATATGCCTATTCCCCCATCACGCCCTTTAGGGAGACAGATGTAGCTGAAGATCAAGGTAGGGCTTTCTCTCCTCCTTTGGTCTGGAGAGCTTCCCCCCTTCTGAGTTCCTCCCGGGAACGGAAGCTGGGGCGGACTGAACAAACGGAGTGTCCTGCAGAAAACCAGGACCCTGTGCTACAGTCCCTGGAAACCAGTAGGTCATGCGGGCGGTGTGCTTGGTGCGTCTGAGGGTTGGGGATTGTTTTCGCGTGGGTCGATGCGACGGGACCGGGCATGTGGGTGTGTGGACTCCGTCGAGTTTCACCAGAAGACATCTCCCACTGAATGGACTTGACGGCACGGGTCAAAGTTTCAAAGCCAAACCTCCTTCATCCCCGCTGCACACACCCCCCCCCCAGGACACCACATTCCTCCCTGACCCCAGCTCCACCTGGAGGGTTGCTCAGGATTCCCTTTCCTCAGACAGGGATGGGGAGAAAGGAAGAAGGGGCCCACATCTGTCCTAGCTCGGGACGTTTCTAAGACAGGGTCAAAACACAAAGGAATCAGAAGCTACTTTAGTCGACCCAGACATCACCACCAGCCTTACAAAAACGCTCCCATCTTGAACGCACAGAGGGAAGGCTCCCTGGCAAATGGCAATAGCCAGGAAAGCTTCATCATTAGCTCGGGGCCCGATCCGACTTCCTGACAATCTGCTACATGGCCAGGTTAGAGAGCGCCCTTCTCTCGCCTGGCCTCCGCTCTCTCGTGAACTTGCCTGGTCCTGACTGGGGGAGGTGGGTCCCGGGAAACTGGGTCCCGCGGACTCCAAGGACACACCCACATGTCACAGGAAAGGAAGACTGGGAAGAATCAGCACTTTGTGGATGGGGACTCTGTTGGAATGGTCAGATGTCAGTACGTAGAAATCCTGGGTCTTTGTCCCTGCATGACTCAGGGACAAATAGAAACCTCTAGGGTACTTGTGCTTGCATTGAATGCAACCCTGCCACACAGCATTCTTCTGCACAAATACAATCTCCTAGTAGAGGTGAGAGATAGGTGGGAGCGGCCACGAATCGGTCTTGACAGTGACCACGACACAGTCGCTGGTTGGAAGAGCTTGCCCGTCAGTACAACGGACCGTGTGTCTTAGTGTTTACCCACTTTCGGCTTGACGAGGTCACCCTGATTCCATTCCCTGTAGCTCGAGTTCAGAGCCAGTATTTCTCCCTCCGTTCCTGCTCCTTGCCCTGACCTCTCTCGATGCAGCAGCAGCTTGCTCAGTCCATACCCACGCAACCCAACGTCGCCATACACTCCCGGGCACGCCCACCCCAAGCGAAACTCCCTGAGCTCTTCCTACCGAGCTCCACCATTGGACTGACCATTCTGTGGATCTCTCCCTAGCTTGGCTGGATGGACAGGCGGGTGAACGTTCAACAGGAACGACAGAGGAAGACGCCCCGTTTTACACCAGAGTGGTACGCTGGCCTTTCTTTGGGGGAGACACAAAATTCTTCTGGCTTTTTAAATCAAGGTTACATGAAAAAAAATCTCAGCATGCACAAGTGAAAGGGTAGGGAGAAGTCTGACAGAGAATCTGTTACCAAACGCTACCTAACCCCGAAGGCATTGCAGGGGGGCTGGGACAACCACAGCATGATCACCTACCATCTGGAGGAGAGGGAGCTTTAGTACGGGTAGCAGCTATTCCTCCTTGGCACCTATTTTGTCCAGTGGGACCCGAAACGTGGGACCTCTAGGAAGACTAGGCACATCTGTGGAGAACTCATTTTGCTCTTGTCATACTTTGGGGCTCACGGGCCTCTAGCACACTTCCCCATGTGGCTTCCTCTGGTGCCCCAGGGAACAAAAGAGCCATGCAAACAGGACAAAGCCTGATTTGATGTTCATACTGTTTCCTATTCTGAAATCACAGGTGTCCCTGCTGGAAGGGGATGGCGGTAAGTATTCTGTACTCTAGAGTCACTCACTTGTTTGCAACAACCTGGAAAAGGGCCAAGGTCGGGGCTTCGTCGCAGCCACGATGAGAACCACCCTGATTCCAGGTCTGGCGGGTCTGAGAAGGGTGGTCAGGGTAACAGAAAGGGATTTTCTGGGGAAAGACCCGTGGCTTCATGGCCCTGTCCCCGGAAACTACTGCGCTGCTCTTAGGTGGTGCAGGTTTGGGGGCAGGCAGTAGGTGTGCCTTGGAGATGGACTATTTCACAGCTACTCCAGGCCCTGTAGCTCCAACAGGAGGCAGAGTTTCTATTCACATCCCTGCTCCTCTCCAGGACCTTTCGTCCTCCATCCAGGAAGGGCCCACTGCAGCTCAGTCCATACTGATGAGCTCCCCACCTCCACACACATGTCCACACGTGCACGCCAAGCAAAGCTCCCCGAGCGATTCCCAAAGAGTCCCATAGGGGTCCCGACATTCTCTGTGTGTATCCACCCAGATCCCCTGGCTAGCCTGTACGATGACCTTGACGTGGACAGCACAGAGGGAGAGGTCCCATTGTTCACCAAGGTGGTAAGTCAGCCTTCCTTCAGGTGAGGTACAGCATCCCTTATTTCCCTGATACTCGCAATCAGATCCGAACATCTCGGCATGTACAATGTCCTTGGTGGAGAGATTCTTGAGAGAGCGACTCTTAGCCAGGGACGCCCCATTCCAAAGACCCTGCAGGAAACAGCAGGTGCGGTTACCGTCCACAGGGTCGTGAGCTTTTTCACGGGTGATACTGACACCGCCGTGCCACCTAATGGACCCAGGGCATGCGACCTCTAGGTGGATTCCATATCACTGCCCATGACCCTGCCCATCACCAAGAGACCAAAAGAGCTGTGCACACAGGACAAGGCAGGACTTGATGTTCATCATGTTTTCTTTTCTATAATCGCAGGTGGCCCGGCTGGAAAAGGAGCTTAGTGGTAAGTATGCTGTCCTCTAGAGTCACTCATTGCTTTTGAGCAACCTGGACAAGGGGCAAGGTGGGGCTTCCTTGCAGGCTCCATCTTGAGAGCCACCCACAATCCAGATCCTGTTGCAACGAGACTAAGGGTCATGTTCCGGACCGAGAACCCAGGCCTCGTGACCCTGGCCCCGGAAGCTACCGTGCTGCTCTTAGGTGCTGTAGGATCGGGTGCTGGGCACGTGGTCTGTTTCCATGGGAATCCATGTGCTGTGATTCTCAGGGTTGGTGTGTGTGTGTCAGGTGGGTGAATGCTGCGCTCTCGAACATGTCTGGTCCCCTCAAAATGGCGATTAATGGTGTCCACGTTCTCAGGGACGTTTCCCATCACTGTCACGTCAGGAACGTGACATGGAAAAACTCTTCAACACCTACAATTGAAAGAGGTGTTCTTTCCTTGCAACAACACATCAATTCCCCCAGAAAACAAATCCCGTCGCTAACTAGGAAGGGCTAGACTGTGCCCCAAAGACACAAGTGTGTCCCTGTTACTGAGTCAGCGTCCATGGGGCTCTCCCGCCAAGGTAGGTCTCGGGCAAGAATGGTCACAGCACCTCCCTCTTGACACTGCACTCACACACACACACACACACACACACACACACACACACACACGTACGTCTCTGCATCAGAGGCCCCACGATGCGTCTTCCCAACCTCATCGCAAGCACTGAGTGCTGGGACACACTTCCTCCCTTCTGCAGGCGGCATCCGGGGCAGCCGCATGCAAAAGCCCGTTCGGGGATGACGCGCACAAAGGGGCAATGGCCAGGGAACAGATGGGGCCAATTCACTCCGTGTTTCTCCATGGAGAATTACCATTTCCCTGCAGATACTGTGTCTAAGAATGCAACTGGCCTTCTCCCAGGGAAACCCCACACCCACCACTGGTCCTTGCTGGGGCACTTGGAGGTGGGCCCCAAAGGTGTCCTATCCAAGGGGGAACGAGGTGGTCTTCAGGGACTGAGGATCACTGGCGGCACCTGGGCCCCCTCCATGCAGGAACGAAGGGTGGGGTGCTCTGTGCATCGCAACGTGGCCAAAAAGAACCTCAAACCTCTCAACAGGGGTGACAGGACAATCACCACCCATTTTGCTGGCCATCTGTCCATGCAAGAGGGCCTTGTTAGATTCGGAAGGTTTGGGCCAATAGACAACTCAAGGGGGTTCAGTGCCTGGGAATGGAAACAGAGCCAAATCAGGGTTTCAGGGTTCTTTGGCAGCCAACAAGACTTTCTCTCATGAGAAACATGTATTGGAAACAGAATCTGATTTTCCAACATCTCTTTTTCTCTCTCGCACGCGCGAGATCCACGGGAGTACCTTTCGCTGCTCTCCGAGGACACTCAACGGGCTTTTCCAGGGTAGTTGCACCAGTCTGCATTCCACAAATTGCATACAAAGTCTCCAATTTTCTGCCTCCTTCCAACATGGGTCCTGGGTTTGAATTCCTGGTTTGGGTCCTCGCCACCCTAACTACAATGCCACAGCTCGGCGTCCTGTGTATTCGCATTGCCCTCACGATGCCTTATGCTGAGCATCTTTTCGTACGACGTCTGCCTGACTGACCGAGTTATTTGTTCCCTTTTGCAGCACAGACTATTCCAGTCTTTTTCTCGATTCTTTCATTTGGTGAAATCACAGTCTTCTTTTGTTTGGTTGGTTTTCTTTGTTGTTCTTCCTTTATGTCAGTGAACACACCTTTTCTGAAATAAGGATTGCCAAGGGTGTCTCCAATCTGTGGGCTGCCTTTTCACTCTGTTCGCTGTTTCAGAAGAGGATGCTTTTTCTGGGCGGTCCTCTTGGGAAGCATCGTGATGCCAACATGAGCGCATTTCCGGGCGCATTTATCTTCGGCTCCCAGGTGCCCCTGCCTCTTTGTATGCCAGCACCCTCCTGTTGGCTCAGGGGAGTCATCCAAGGTATTGGAAGGTCAGCTTCTAGAGACCCACCACTGACTTCTTCATATTCAGAAACGTCGTGGCTCCTTGTGTTCCTTTATGGTTCCCTTATCTATTCTAGCAGCTTCTCTGTCCCGAGAGCAGCACATTGTAGGCTTTAGATCAGTGCTGCATGGAATCCGTTCCCCACTTATTCTAGCAACTGGGGCTTCACCTTCATCTCTTCGGGTCCAAAGACCTCCAGCAGCACCTGGTGGGTGTGTGTGAGCCCGGGAACGTCTTCCCTTGATCAACGTCCCTGTCACGCCAGCCACAGATGCCCGAAAAATACGCAGGAGAGCAGGCCTGGTCTCTCGCTCCTGGTTGGTGTCTAGTGCCGAGTGATCCAGGAAAGAGTCTGTCTAGTATCCATCGTACACAGTCATTTCTTATCTCAGTGCAGTACACAGAAATCATCAAGGGAACGGAAACGTCCAGTTGCTCACTCCCACTAGCCACACGTCAAGAGTCCCATAACAACTGGCGTTTCCGATGGTTGCGCTGGGAGGGGACAGCGGTCATGGGCATGCAGAACTGACACTGAGGTGGCTGCTGCAGCGTCCTGGTCTCATTAGAAGGCATGAGACTCCAATCCCCGTCTCCTCCAAGGGCTCCGGCTCCGCCAGCCCCGTGAACCTCTGAAAGCACAGCAGAAGGGTCAGGCAGATGCTGCACGGCCCAGAGACATCTCAACGCACTTGGGATGAAGGGGTGAGGCGGTTTCTCCCCTAATGGCATTGCTCCTCTTTCAGTTCTTACAGATCTACTGGTAGAGAGCATCGAGGACTACTCCACCAGTGAGGACGAAGTCTCTTCAGGTAGGGAACGGCACCAAGGAGGGGAACACTGGGACATGGCTCCCGGGAACATGGGGTTGCCCCTGCCGCTCCGGAGAATGAAGAAGGTGGGTCAAAAACCACCAAGGAAAGGGATGCTCTGGCACAGGCATGATTTGCTCATGTCACGGTTTCGGGATGAAAAGAACAGACGAGGTGTCCACGGGCCTTTAGGGTAGGCTGGGTTTGTCATCACCACTCGACTCCTTGCGCGGCTCCTTGAAGGATCTTTCCCATCAAAGCTGCTCGTGCCTCCCTTGGCCGCTGCCACATGTCAAAGCTTGGCCTCTTTGCTCATGGCCTTTCGGGAATGGTGCACAAGAGATTCTGCATCTTTCTTGGCACGGGCCCAGACCTGGTCATGCTCAGGACTTGGCGGCCCCAACCGCACTCTACTGGGCAAGAGAACCGCGACACTACGCTCTGGTCTGAGCCAGGAGGTAGAAGACAGGTCTAAATCCTCTCCCTCATAACCTCCACTACCAAACCGTCCCGGTTCTCTCCAAGCTGCTGTACCTTCAAGGGGATGCCCAGAGCTGCAGAAGGGAAAGCGTACTTCCCCTGGGTTCACTACACAGGTTCCTGTAAATCGTACCTTCTGCCAGCCTTCACACCCCAGCCCAGTCTGACCTGTGGACGTGTTCCCAAGGGCGGGACGCCCCCATGCAGCTCCCCTGGAGAACCCCTGTTCGCGGGCCACGGTCCCCTGGGCCTGTGTGAAGGGGCTGCTGGACCTGCTTCACACACTTGCTGCCCCGGGTCCACTCTACCTCTCACCAGCTGGCATCGAGGCATAGCACAGAGCCTCTTGGGAGCAGGGTCAGGGAGTCACGGTTCCTCTCACAAACCCACCTCGCCGCTCACAGCCCTGGCCATGCTCCCCCACTCCCTAGCCATGCCCACACGGCAAACGTTCCTCAGGCCTGCCCAGGGCCCTACACACACCCCGACCCCGTCCATTCCTGGCAAGCCTCAGCAGGAGCACTGGCAAGGAATCCTGTGTTTCAGTCACCACACCGATGGATGCTTTCCAGGGCTGCCCTGAACAGCTGAGGGCGCCTGCACAATTTCCCATGCTCCCGTCTCCATTCAACCTCTCTAACACTTAGGGAAACAGAGGGCGTTGCGTTCCCTGAAACACGTCCCCTGGGAAGGTCATCCCAGTCCCTGGGCAGACATGGGCTGTGGGGAGGAGGTGGGCCATCTCTCCCTGCATTTCCCCAGCAATCCCAGGCCCATGACAACTGCTCCCAGCACAGACAGATCGGGGGATTGATTCCGGGGGACCCAGGATATCTCCTCTCTTTCATGGTTGCCCCCTCCTGGACAACAATAGGACTGGTGGAGCTTGGCAGGGGGAAGGACATGGAGCATCTCTAGGGGAGGAGGTGGAAGAGGACGAGGAGGAAGACAGAGAGCAGGGAAGGACAAGTACAAGGACAGAGGAAGACAAAGTCCCGCAGAGGCAGTCTTAGGGACAGTGACAGCCTCCAGGGGGGAAAGGATCACACAGCCGGGCTTCCGGGTCTTGGAGAGAATCGGAGGTGGGAAGAGCAGGTGGGGGCACCGGAGACCCCCCCCCTGTACCCTGCGGAAATCAAGCGACCAAGGCCAAGGAGGACTCGGAGCTAGGGACGCACCCCACTGAGGGCAGAGCCCAGCATCCCCAGAGCAGTGGGTCGCCAGCTGCACTAACTCCCCTTTGTCCTCTCTCATGGCCAACCCCAGCATCCTCGCTGATCTCTGACCCGGAGAAGGATTCCATGGACGACGATTCCGTCGGAAGGAGCCACCCTGCGCCTGTAATGCACTTCCACCTCCATCTCTTGGGCTTTCTCTCTCCTCTGTCCATAAGCGCCTCCTCCCAGCGCTTCCCCTTTCCCTGCTTTGACGATGCCCACCCTGGAGGCCCTCGTCTCCGGCAGGCACTCAGGCTTTGCATCGGAACTGCTGCATGAAATCCCCGGGCAGCCCTCCTCACCCCTTTCCTACCATCACCCTGACCCCTCACTGCTGACTCTGGGAAGCAGCCCCGGACAGCAGAGCAGAGAGGAGGGCTGGGAGTCGGCAGGGCACGGCTCACCCGGCTGGAGGGCCCTCGGGAAGGGAGGCTGGGTGTGAGTATCCCCACTTGGTTCTCTGATGCCAGGGAGTCTGTGCTCATACCCACTTCTGCTCTTGCTCTCAGCTCTCAAGAAGCTTCCCTTCTGTGGACATGGCGCAAATGACAAGGGACGCAGAAGAAGAGGAGGACTCGGGAACGGGGTGAGTCGGGCAGGAAAAGGGGCCGGTGAACATGGACACACGTTCTCCCTCGTTGCCCAGTCCCTGTTGTGGGCACCTCGGCAAACCGCACAAAACCCGGGGTGCTGCCCTAGCCTCTGACCACAAAGAGGAGAGGAGAGGAAGGTCCCAGTCCCTGCAGGCACTAGGAAGACCTGAGAACATCCCACGGGGAACCTCCACCTAATCCAGGCAACTCCCTGTGGTGGTTAGGCGCTGTCGTCCAGGAGCTGCTGATCTTGGAGGGAGGGCCCTGGCTACCTGGAGGGACTGGACCCCAGGCAGCCTAGGCACGGTGACCTCCTGGCAAAGGGCTCCACGCCCCCCATTGAGCCCCTCCCTCTGCACGACACAAGCCTTGCCCTCCCACCCTGCAAAAGTCAGCAGATGGCTTACTCCCAGGCGACACTACTCGCGAAGAGACAGTGGTGAGGTGGCCTCATCTCCCACTTCAGGCACGAGAGAAATGAGCAAACAAGACAGGCCCCCGGGCTCACAGGAGCAGGACAGCTCACCCCTCCCAGCGCTGCATCCCTGTGGGCACGTAGTCGGGCCCGGTCTCCAGCTGAGTCATGTCTGCCGGCCACTCCCATACGATCTGACCAACACCTCCAGTCCCCCGAGCCTCCAAGACGCCTCGTGGGAGGTAGTGGGGTCCCCTCATGGCACCATTTTGCTTTGTGAGTTTCATGCTCTAGAGACTCTCCTCGATCCCTCAGTCAGCAGGGGAGATTCACCAGGGAAAGGCCACCCTGCTTGCTCCCACCTCACCCAACACCTGCCCACAGCCCGTGGACTGTGCGAACTCACTTCCCCTGGGAGTCGGGAGCACGTGGTCTCTGCCACGCCACCTGCCACACTCTCGTGTGGGCAAAGGCTCCCTCCACAGAGAAGGGCACGTCCAGGGCTCTCAGAGAGGCTGGGGAAGGGACAGCCCAGCAGGAGGAGGAGGACCCCTGCCGTCATGGAGAAGGACGCTCAGGGAAGGGCCTGAGGGACCCTGGCTGTGAAGCTTTCATTCAGCCCCAGGGGGCCCACGGGAAATTCCCCTTTCTTCAGGTCATGCATGGGTCCTGCAGGGAAACCTCCACCTCAACACCTCAGAAGACATATTCCCCAAAAAACCCACAGGCCTCTGGTAAGACATGGCCCAAACCACACGCCACTCACTATCTCACACCACTCCACCCGTTGTCTCCACAGCTGCGCCACAGGACAGTGTGCCCGCCACCCCGAGGCACCAAAGGCTCCTGGGGTGCTCCGACAAAGGGAGCCAGGAGGGCCCTGGGGCCCCACTTGCGGCTCCGATTTGGGCCCGGAGGAGGATTCGGCATGAACACACAGGGAAACACGCCTGCAGGAACGGCTCTCTTACGCCTGACCTCCGTAGGCCAAAGAGACGACTTCTGGGCAGCCCACCAGAGGACGGCACTGGAGCCCCGAGGACGAGACGAGAGGACCCTCTGAGTCGGCCGCCACACCCAGAGCTGGCTGCCCGGGACCTGCCGATGACGGACACTTGGGAGCACGAGGCAACCACCTGGGCCCACAACAATCCGTTGTGTGGGGAGACTGGGCCGACCTGGGGCTGGGCCCACCTGGGACTGGGATGGAGAGCAGCCTTCCCGTCGTCTCCCCTGTCTGCTGCAGGGGCTGCTCCTCCTCCCGCTGTCCCCTGCAGACCCCGGCAACCCTGCAGAGCATGACACATGCAGGACGAAGCGGCACTGCCAGGGTCCCTTGATCACCCTGGGATCGACTCGAGGGGCAGCGGCCCTACCCCTGCTGGATTCCCCAAGGGTGCCGCACCGGAACCGCCCCTGTCGCTTCGACGCACAGGACCGTGACCAATGCTGGGCTCAACACTGGCAGCGGCCCCACAAAAAAAGTGCCCCGCTCAGCCTGTGTGTTTGGCAGCAGCAAGAGGTTTAGGGAGGAGAGGCTCTCCCCTGCACTCAGCGGCCTCTTCCATTTACAACTCTGACAGCAGAGGCCTCCCCCAGCTGGGCCTACCCCACCTGACCAGGAACGACCCACGCGGAGGGACAGCTCTACGCCCCTATTCAGCAGGAAGAAGCTACAGAAGATGAGACCGTCCTCCTTCAACAACCTTAACCACGCAATGCTCCGCCCTGGTCAGGGGCACACGAGGAAGGAGGAGAAGGCTAGCTGAGCACCAAGCAGGAGCTGGCATGCCACACCCGCCCCCCCCCAACCTGGGATACGGGGGACATCCCTCAGGCGCTCTGACTGCCCTCAAGCTGAGGAAAGGAAAAAAAAAAACAGATTCTCCCCGGAAGGCAAGACCGGAGTCTCCCTCGGTTTGTAAACGTCCTCGTGATTCTGCAGGAATCAAGAGGCCCGCTTAATGAGAGGCTAGCGACCTGCCAGAGGCCCGGATCTCCGTTTCCTGAAGCCCTGACATCTCTCTCCCCTCCACGACACTGAGGGAGGCTGAGGCCGAAGGAAATGTCCGTAGGACAGAGTTTCTTTTCAAACCTGCAGTCCCTTGAGAAGGACCTGTGAGAGGAGGAAGGTAACATTCCTCCAGGAAGCTCCCAACCATCTTTCAATTCATGCCTTCCTAGCAGGAAAAACCACCTTCCCTTCACAAGAGCAAAGTCAACTGTATCCTCGGTGTCCTCTGTCCACCTGCCACGTTCTTGCAAAACTTCCCTTTTGCCTGACCTCCCCCAATGCCATCCCAGAGAGTCAGCCTCCCGTCACGACCCCAGCAAGCAGCCCTTTCTACCCAAGGGTCGTATCCCTGTGCCTTAATAAAAATCACCTCCTGCCAGCAAAGCCGTCTCAAGACTTCTTTCTTGGCCATCGGCCTTGAATACTAACCTCCTTCCTACATCAGTCCTGTCTCCTGTAGGGCTCCTGTGGAAACAGCCCTGCAACACGGGCCCATTTCTGTCAACTCTTCCGACTCCATCCACCTCACCCGCTGCACATTCTGTGTCCTCCGAGGACTGGACCCTTCTGTGGTTCTTGCACTCAAACCCTCACATGGCCCCTCTCTCGGTCCTCGACGTGGTTGACGTTGCCCTTCTGAAACTCCCCAGCATCCCTCCCTCACTCTCTTTGTCTCGCAGGTTTATCTGGTCCAAAGGTTCTCATCACCAACACCCTACAACCGGTTTCTGCTCCTGAGTAAAGGACTCCATTCCTTTCCTTTGTCATCAAGCTCAAATCTTACTCTCAGATGTTTGTCTCACAACTTTCAAATTCTTCTTTCCCCTAATGCCTCTCTACCAGTTTCTCTTCTCCCTTTTGCAAGCCGCCGTCTCTCCCACCCTCGCTCCCTCCCTTCCTTCCTTCCTTCCTTCCCTACATGATCTTTTCGTTCTTTGTATTCCTTCCTCCCTCCCCCTCTTTCCTTTTCTCCTTCTGTTCTGTTAGTCCCCACACAGCACTTCGGTACTTTTTCACCTAGTGTTCCAGGACTCACTCACTGTGTACAAGACCCAGGAGCTCACGGCAATTCGTTCCCTATTATAAAGGATGAAGGGAGACCCACACGGGGGCATCTCAAAGGTCGGCTTCTCTGCAAGTCAACGGGAAGCTTCAGGGTCATGAACCCTGGCCTTCCACACTAGAGCTGGACACGGGCTACGCTAAGCATTCCCCACAATCTCCGGTCTTCCAAGACCCTGAGCATATGGGCTGTCCCACCAGAAACCTGAAGAGTTTCATTTCTCGGCTGAAATGGGTCTCGAGTCAAGCCGCCGCCCGAGTGTCTGGAAAAGTCACTGGCTTCAGCACGACTCACGGGCATATAGTCTTTGAAACAGAAACATCAAAAATTTAATCAGCAGTTGACGTGGGTTTGATGCTACCATGTAGAAAGATCTAAATGAATTCCGGAAAGGAACAAGGCACGCGACTACAAGTGGCCTACAGGGGTAGACGCAGCGACCATTCCTGAAGGGAGGGGCTGGAACGCGTTCCTTGAGTCAAGAAGGGAGGAACGTGAGGGAGCGATCCTGCCACAGCCCCTCGTGTTCTGGCCACTAGCAGAGGGTTCACACTGCACAGGAACCCGGGCAATGCTGGAGCACAGCACGGGAGAGGTCTCACGTGCCTCACTCACTCCAGGTGTGCTGTGTCCTGGGAAGACAAGCCTTGTATTTGCTGACAATGTGGAAGAGCCTTCAGCCATGTGTCCCTGATGCCAGGGACATCAGAGCTCGTTCATCCTGGATCGCAGCACACCCATCTACCCAGTGTGGGAGAGCCTTTAGTCGGGGCTCTAACCTCGGGAGACACGAGAGAACTCACCCTTCCGAGGAACGGAGACATGATACACATGGGGGGAACAACTCCAGGGCAGTGCTCACCTCTGTACACAGTAAGACCACTGGAGACGCCCCTCGGGGATGGAAAGAAGGTGGGGGACCCTTGCTTCAGAGAGCTCTGCTCTTCTTCCTGCCCAGGAACTCACACGGGCTAGAAGCCATGTGCTGGGATTGCTGCACAAGAGCTCACAGCAACATACATCCCTTCGAGGCCATGGCCACGTTCCCACAGACAGAAACCGGTTGAATGTCATCTTCAGGGGAAAGCATTTAGGCCAGCCACACCCTTAGCCAGCACCCGAGGATCCACACCGGCGGCCACCCCGACAAATGCGGTCAATGTGGAAGAGCCGTTGGATACAGCTCTCACATTTGGAGACACCAGACAATTCAGAGCGGAGAAACCTGTGTCTGTCACCACTGGGGCCCCGCCTGTACCCAGAGCGCCCACCTTGCTCACCGCCACAGAAATCACACAGTACAAACCCTTGTCTCCCGTCACTGAGGCAGAGCCTTCACCCAGAAGTGGGCCCTTTCCCAACACCAGAGAACTCACACGGGGAGAGCCACCAGCGCGGTATCCTGGTGGAAGAAGCTTCAGGTGGGGTTCAGGCCTGAGGCTCCCGCTACCATCTCAGAGTGTGCTTCATCCCTCACATGGGAGCGAAGGTGCAGGCACCCCTGGGACCCCCTGCATCATCGCTGTGGCTGAATGCGAGGACATCCCATATGGGAATCCCATTCCTCACGGAGCCAACCCAGGAAGGACCTGAGAGGATTCGCACACAGGAAAATCCTCCCGGTCTGATGAGCAAAGGAATGGGCTCAGCTATCCCTTCTTCCCTAGCCAGCAATGACACCCTCACACCGAGGAATCACTGATCCCAACACAACGAAGGGAAATTCTTCCCTGGACACTCCCATCAGCAACTACCTCCTAAGGAATTCCTCAGGGTGACTCTGAGATACAAACTCAGACACTGCAAACACATATAACAGGGCCCCGTTCTGAGGGATGCGGAATGCGCTATTCCAGTAACCAATAGCTAGAAATCAAGCACAATCTGCTCTGATCCAGGAGTACTTCCATAAAGGCCAGTCTCACCAAACAGCGCGGGTCTCACAACCGTGCACAATATGCCAAGTAAGAACAGGGGACTTCTCCTTCAGGAGCTCTCACAACAGACCCAGGTACTGTCCCTTGGTAGGAAGTGGGATCACGGGAAGTAACACTGCCTGGGATCCATGAGAACATCAAGTCGAGGGTGAACTCAGAGTCTCAGAACACAAGGTGATAGAAGTATGTTCACAAAAAACATGAACCTATCGATGTATATAGATCGCAAGGATGAATGGCCACAAGATTCAAAAATCACATGGTTTGTGATCTACCTCTCATGTGTCCTTAATTCTACTAATATTGTCCTCACAAAGCGCAATGGATTTAAAAAATAATTGCATGCTTAGAAATATATCCACTTCACTTATTGGAGATCGACAGAGCTAGCGAGGGAGCAAGAACAGCCGGGGTCCGGCAGCGGAGAAGAGAAAGAAAGGCCCCAATCCAGGGCTTGATCCCCCAGGATCCAGGGATCCTGACCTCAGCCACGGGCAGATGCTTACCCAACTGCGCCACCCGGGGGCTGGCAAATTAATTTCATCTTTTACAAAGATGCTCTTCTGGAAGACAGGGCACCAGAACCTCCACAGTTCAGCATCAGGCAGTGAGGGCTTCCTCCCTGTCTATGAGAACATGGGAGCCAAAGGTTTTTCTCCACCACCAAGAAGAGCTACATATCTCTGGGCCTGACAGGGTGTACAACCACTGCAGATGTGGAAATACTCCCCGATTCGGTAGATTTTGAACAGGAAGGCGTTCTTACAGTCCCTTCCATAAAGACAAAGCCTGTCCAGGAATGCCTGCGAAGTTCTTTCAGTTAAGGGACCAGCTTTTGGCTTTGGGTCAGGTTATGATGTCAGGGTTATGGGACTGAGCCCCGTGTCAGGCTATGGAAGGCATGTGGAGCCTGCTGAAGGGTCGCTCTCATCCCCTGCAACACCCACTCCACTGCAAAAAAAAAAAAAAAAAAAAAAAAAAAAAAAAAAAAAAAAAAAAAAAAAAAAATGAGGAGAGAGAGAAAGAACATGTGCGGAAGTCCACTCAGACATCCATTTGTAAAGATGCCTGGGATTCTTTGCTCTAGAAGAATGGCCCAATAAAGCAAGTGTGGGCAGAAAGTCGATCATCAAGAGAATATCTATTTATAAGGACAGGCTGCAATAACTCCGGACTCTGCTGAAAGGGGCAACCTGGAGTTCAGAAGTCTTGTGTGGGGCAGGGACTTGCAGAACCTTCTCCACATGTGCCACTATGTCATCTTCCCCAAGCAGCCGACTCTAGACATTCTGGTTAACGGTACATCTCCATGTTAATCGACAAGAAGAGGCTCTCTTTGCCTCCGGAAGAAAGACAGAAGCCGGCACGAAAGACACCCAAGTCAAGGCCTGAACCTCAACCCAGGTGGGAGGTTCAGAACCAAGACAACTTACCACTGCGATGCACGTGCACCAGGGAGATGACAGCGGTCACACTCCTGGACGTGCTGCACTTCCACCTGCACTGAAGAGACAGAGGCCAGACGCTTTGGATGCTGCCCAGCAGGCCACGTCCCCTGAGCCTCGAAGCACCACCTGTAAAAAAGGAGGAGAGCATTCAGTCGAGGTCTCAGGACCCGCACGTGGGGAGACACAGAGTCACCCATGACGGAAGCAGGCCCCTCCGTCCCAGCAGGGAGTGCAGGTTCAAGGAGGCCAAAACCACAGGGCCCCGCCATCTGTCAAAGTCTTAGCATTGCTGCTGGAAGGCCTTCCCCTAAAGCATGCTTCGCGAATTGGCTGCCAGGAGTTCCATGAGGCTGATAAGGGCCTCTGGTCTTTCCTTGCTACAACATGTCTCATGGGCCCTGGTACTCAACAAAAAAAAAAAAAAAAAAAAAAAAAAAAGAAAGAAAAAAAAAAAAAAAAACACGACTGACTACCTTCCTCTTCTCTTCAACAACAACCCTTCCACTTCAGGGTCGTGGCTATGGCAGAGTTCACACTGTGCGCATTTTGCCCTGATAAACGCCAACCCTCCAATAAAGCACAGAGCAGAGAGTCAGGCTTGAGCACCCTGGTGACCTGGCCGGCTGCCTCCCTCCCTCCCTCCCTCCTCTCCCTGGCTCCAGTCCCTTCCTATAAGCATCTGCCTGGGCCCTGGGACTCTGGCTGTGCCCAGGTACCCCGGGCCCTGGGTACAGGCCATCAAAAGGCAGTTGAGGGGCTACAGACTCCAGCCAGCCAGCCCTGTGCTCCCCTCAACCCAACCACCGTTGTGACCAATGTGGGCCCAGATGCCAGATCCAACTGCAGACCCCGCCTTCCTGCTCAAACACAGGGTCGCCCCCGAAGCAAGGCACATCGGCCCCAAATAAGCTGCCCCCTTGCCCCCACCTCACCGGGCTGAATATCCCCTGGGGACAGAAGCCCCAGAAGACAACACAACCTCCATTCCAGGCAGCGCATTTCACTCGTCCTCAGGTCTTGCACAGGTTGTCTGATGGGTCCATTAAAACCCGCCTACGTTATGGCCCGCGTCCTGCTCTGATGTGAGGAACCCTTCACCACCCCAGAGTTTGAAAGGTCACCTGACCCATTTCGGAGGGCTGTCCCAGTGACCACGCCCACTTCTCCTGCCAGCCTGGGACTCTGCCTGCAGAAAAAGAACAAGAAAGAACAAGAGTTGGTGATAAAGGTCGTGAAGAAAAAGGAACCTTGTGTACTGATGCTGGGGATGAAAACTGGTGCAGCCATTATGGAAAACAATGTGGGGGTTCCTCAAAAATTTAAAAATGCAACTGTCATATGTTCCAGTAATTCCATTACTGGGTATTTACTCAAACAAAATGAAAACATTTGAAAAGATACGTTTATATTGCAGCACTATTTACAGTAGGCAAGATATGGAAGAGCCCGTCAATAGATGACTGGATAAAATGACGTGGTGTATATATAGATATATATATAGAGAGAGAGATAGAGATTATATAGATATCTAATAGACTAGTACTTGGCCAGAGAAAAGAATGGAATCTTAACATTTGCAACAACATGGATAAATCTAGAGGGTATAATACTAAATGAAATAGGTCAAAGAAAGACAAATATCCTATGATTTCAATTACATGTGAAAGTTAAGAAACAAAACAAAGCATAAAAGAGACCCAAAAAAAGAGACTCACAAATATAGAGAACAAACTGGTAGATTACTAGAGGGAAGGTGGGTCGAAAGAGGGCATGAGACAATGAGGGTGTGTCATTTAAAAGGAAAAACAAAACTCTAAACTCTATCTGAAGTCAATATTATTGTCTATGTAGAAAATCTCAAATATCTTATAAAAAGTAAAAAAAAAAACTATATTGGAAGTAATGAGGAAATTACCAAAACATCATAGGATACAAGGTCAATATAAAAAAGTCAACTATTTTCCTATATCTGAATAAAGAACTGAATTCCAATTTTTCAAATGAAAAAAATACTATTTACAATACACCCCTAAAAAGGGTACTCAAGTATAAAACCTAACACAATACATATATACAGGAAGACAAAACTGATGGAAGAAATCAAAGATCTAAATAAATGGAGATAGAGCTCGTATTCATCGGTAGCAAGACTCAATATGGCTAAGACGTCAATTCTTTCCAACTTAATCGATAAATTCAATGAAATCCAAATAAAACCTCACAGTTATTTTGCAGATAATGACAAGAAGATTCTGAAGTGTACACAGAAAGGCAAAAGATCTAGAAGAGCCAACACACTGGACACCTGGGTGGCTCAGGTGGTTGAGCATTTGCCTTCAGCTCAGGTCATGATCCCACAGTCCTGGGATGAAGTCCCGAGTCAGGCTCCTTGCTCAGAGGGGAGCCTGCTTCTCCCTCTGCCCTCTGCCCTCTCTGCCTGTGACATCCCCTCTTTGTGCTCTCTCTGCCAAATAAATAACATCTTTTTAAAAAGTTTTTAAAAAATAGAATAGCCAACACAACGTGGAAGAAAAATGAGAATTCACATCACCTGGTCTTGAGACTAACTATAAAGCTACTAGCCACCAAGACAGTGTGTTAGTGCTGAGACAGACACACAGATCAACAGAACAGATTACAAGGACCAGGAATAGAGCTACCAAAATAAAGTCAAACATTTTTTGGACAAAGGCACAAAGGGAATAAAAGGAGAAAAAATAGTCTTTCAACAAATGGTGCTCGAACAACTGAACACTCATGCAAAAGAAATGAAACTAGACACAGACCTTACACAAGTATTAACTAAAAATGAATCAGAGGGCGCCTGGGTGGCTCAGTGGGTTAAGCCGCTGCCTTCGGCTCAGGTCATGATCTCAGGGTCCTGGGATCGAGTCCCGCATCGGGCTCTCTGCTCAGCAGGGAGCCTGCTTCCCTTCCTCTCTCTCTGCCTGCCTCTCCGTCTACTTGTGATTTCTCTCTGTCAAATAAATAAATAAAATCTTTAAAAAAATAAAAATAAAAAAAATAAAAAAAAAAAATAAAAATGAATCAGAGTTCTAAATGTAAAAATACAAGAATAAAGAATCCAGGAGAAAAATCTCTAGGACACTGGTTTGGGGGATGGGTTTTTAGATTCAACAGCAAAAGCATATTCCACGGGGAAAAGCATGCGTTGGGTATTATTAAAAATAAAGTCTTCTGCTCTGTGAAAGACATTTTTAAGAAAATGAAAGGATAAGGCACAGACAGGGAGAAAATATTTGGAACACAGATATCTAATCAAGGCTTTGTGTCCAACATCACAAAAGAGCTCTTAATGATTCATAATAAGAAAAGAAATGACCAAATGAAAAATGTGCAAAAGATTTGAACAAACTCTTCACCAAAGATATAAGGATAGCAAATAAATACACAAACAGATAGATGCTCCACATCACCTCAGTGGGAATATGCAGACACCATGACACAGGTACTGGAATGGTTACATCAAAAATAATGACAGTGCCAATTTCAGGTCCAGAATCAGAACAAGATTCTGATTCATAGTTGGTAGGAACAAAAACTGATACAGCAACTTTGTAGAAATAGTTTGGCAATTTCTTGCGAAGCTAAACATACATACATACATAACCAACACAGCAATTTCACATCCTATGTTTTTGAAAACTTATGTTTTAAAACCTACATGTGATTATTTCTAGCACCTTAATTCAAATGGTCCCAAACTGGGAGAATCAAGCATCCATGGGTTAACCACTCTGAAACCATGTATGCAACTCTGAAATCATGTATGTGTATTCTGGAATTGAACTATCCAATAGATGAAATTCTGATGTCAGCTGGATTCTCACTGTTAGTGCAGGAGATTACAGACAAGCAAGGAGAGAAGGTTAGAAGGTTAGAATGCTCCATCTGATAATGCTTACAACAGTGTGAATACTTAGCTTACTATACATACAGATGGTTACATATTAAAATATTTATAGACACGTGTATATACATGAGTGAGTATACACATATTCCCTGTTCAGTTAGCTGAAGAGGGTCTTTGAGCAATGACTTAACAGTCACAACAGACACACCTAGTCCCCCAATCCTGGTTTCTCATACTATGCTCCAATGAAAAGAACCAGAACTACTTAGGGGGAAAAAATGGCTAATTCTAGGGCAAGAAAGACATAAGATGCACCTGGAAAATCTACTGCCACAGAGTAAGGTAGAAATATTCAAACAATAACCGGGTATGTCAATAGCTACAGGAAGCGACAGAAGGTGCTTTTAAAAAAATTTATTTACTTGTTTTTGAGAAGGAAAAGGAGAGAAAGCATAAGCAGCAGGGAGGAGCACAGGGAGAGAGAGAGAATTTCTATTTATTTATTTATTTATTTATTTATTTGACAGACAGAGATCACAAGTAGGCAGAGAGGCAGGCAGAGAGAGAGAGGGTGAAGCAGGCTCCCTGCTGAGCAGAGAGGCCAATGTGGGGCTCGATCCCACGACCCCGGGACCACGACCTGAGCCGAAGGCCGAGGTTTTCACCCACTGAGCAACCCAGGCACCCCGAGAGAGAGAATTTCAAGCAGGCCCCACACTCAGCAAAGAGCCCAACCTGGGGATGGATCGCAGGACCCTGAGATCATGACCTGAGCCGAAATCAAGAGTCAGACACACTCAACCAACTCAGCCACCCGGGTGCCACTAGAAGATGCTTTTACTAACCAACCTGGAACAACTTGAGCAACTAAAGGAACAAGGTGTCATTGTACTAGAACCAAAATATAAAATAACTAGCCATGAATTCGTGCTGATATAAATGGATTAGTAAATAGGAGAGAACAGAAAAATCTCCTATGCAGAATTCCTGATAATTTATGTACATAATTGTGTAGCTACTCCAACAGGAAGGAGGTATAGTGTAAGTGGTATAGTGTAATAGCCCACTTCCTTCCAAGGAGTACAGTATGAGGACAGAGAAAACAAAGTAGTAAGTCATGTCCAGAGCCCTAACCCTTGATATGATAAGACCAAAGGACATTTTATCTCTGTGGTCTTCCTCCAAGAAACCCATAACCTCAGTCTAATCATGAAAACAACAGCAGAGAATTCCCAATTGAGGGACATTCTACAAAACACCTAACTGTACTCCTCAAAACTGCCCTGGTTATCAAAAACAAGGGAAGTCTGAGAAATTGTCACAGCCAAGGGGAGCCTAAAGAAATGACTAAGTGAAAGGTCGCATTCTGAAACAAAATACCTGCATGGGGGAGAAAACACCAGCGTCAACTATCAAAAGACAAATCACATCCCATAAAATAAGAGTTTGCAACCCATAAAATGGACAAGCACTAGTATCCCTAATCTATAAAGAGCTAGACACTGAAGAAGAAGAAAAGCAAAAAAAGCCACAAACCTAAGAGCAAAATGGGCAAAAGATATGAAGAGGGTTCACAGAAACGTAAATACACCTTTCAGATACATGAAAAAATACTTAACCTCACTCATAGTTAAGAAGCTTGCAGAGATAAACTTCATAAAATACCATGTTTCTCTTTCCACGGCCCAAATTCCAGAAGTTGAACCACATGTTCTACGGGTGAAGCTGTGGACAAACAAGCACGGATGCGGTGTCGATGGGAGTGACACAAAATGGTACCACAATCCTGAATGATCGAGTTATCAGTTCTATGCACCCGTTGACCTGGCAGCGCACTTCTAGGAATTTATCAGATAGAAAAAACCTATACGTACAAGGTCATTCACTAGAACATGGTTTGTAATAGCAAAAGGTTTGAAATAGTGCATAACTAATAATAACCAGTTAACTAACTATGGAACGTCCATGCTTGAATTACTGTCAGCTATAACAAAGAAACAATACATGTTCTGTTTAGATACAGATGTCTGGGACAGGCTTTTAAGAAGTGACAAAAAAGCAAAGAAGGAACAGAAAATCATGTATAAACTCCTTACTCAAAGTGTGGCTCCCTGAGCAGCAGAGTCTGCTTCACCTGGGGGCGTTTTAGAAATGCAAAACCCAGGGCCCGCACCAGATCCACTAAATCAATATCTGCATTTTAACAGGATGCCAGCGGTGTACAGCTGCATCTAAGTTCGGAAAGCCCTAAAGATGATGGATTCCCTTCTAAATAACAGTAGGGGGCATACAAGAGTATCTTTTACCTGAAAAAAGCAGCACTGGTAGGACAAACAAAACAGACAGATATCTACAGCAGGAGGACCATAACTCCAGTTTGTCTGGGACTGTCCCGATATAGCCAGTTGTCCCATTATAACTTTATGGAACCACTTTCATTCTCAGTGGAAGTGTCTCAGTTGAGATGAAAAATGTCACCCTTCCTAGAGGGAACATCACTTAACCTTTAACCATGTTATTACTAATTCAGAAGTATTTTATTAAAAAGAGAGAGAGAGAGAGAGTGAAGACCAGTCAGGAAAAAACACAGACTGAAGAAAAGCAGTGAGCCAGGATGGTTGGGCAACAAACCCAAGGAGAGGCAACGTCTGGGGCAAAAGGGAAAGACAACTTTGTGAGGAACAGTAAGGGGATGTATCAGAGTTAAGAAAGGAAAGCTAGCAGGCAGGTTTCAGAAACAACAGAGACTGAGGGTTATGCTGCAGGATGGTCAAGTAAGACTAAAGCCAAAAACTGGATTTGACTACAATTTGGTAGCTTTTTCCAGAGCTGACTCAGCTGAATGTCGAAGAAGCAAAAATGCATTCATGAAGTTGAAATATGAATGAGAAATGCAGAAACCAAAGCCGGAAGAGGCGGCTATTCAAGCTAGAGATGTGAACAAGCGGACACAAACACTTAGGGAGAGTCATCTGGAGGACACGTGGTCCCTCCATTCCACCAGATCTTCAAAGTCCTATTCCTGGATCAAGCAGGACCATGAGAGAGCTGTCCACTCAGGCCTCATTGTTCGGTCCCCTGAAAAGCATCCATACACTTCTAGTACAATGCTGTGTCTACCAGATATGATTATAGGCTATTTTAGTGTTGTTATTAGGAAAATCAAAGGAAGTTTTACAACTTGCACAACTCTGTGAAATTAAGAGTCCTGCTTCTCATTCTACCAACTGTTCTTTGAATTTGCTTGATATACTTGATACACCTCCCTTCAAGTAATTCTTGCCTATTTCTATCTTTTCGGTTTTATTTTTAAGATTTTATTTATTCATTTGACAGACAGAGATCACAAGTAGGCAGAGAGGCAGGCACAGAGAGAGAGGGAAGCAGGCTCCCTGCTGAGCAGAGAGCTCGATGTGGAGCTCTATCCCAGGACCCTGGGATCATGACCTGAGCCAAAGGCAGGGGCTTTAACCCACTGAGCCACCCAGGAGCCCCTCTATTTTTTTGTTTTAAAAATATGAATCCTTTCAAATTTTAGAAAACTCATTTTAAAACAAAGTGGAATCAGGTAACGTGATGCCCCCAGCTTTATTTTTGTTTTTTTTCAACATTTCCTTAGCGATT
Source organism: Mustela putorius furo (assembly GCF_011764305.1). NCBI lineage: Eukaryota > Metazoa > Chordata > Mammalia > Carnivora > Mustelidae > Mustela > Mustela putorius. The sequence goes on along the minus strand of NW_025421560.1, from coordinate 5,040,238 downwards.
CGGGGTCTCTTCTGATTCCATACAAATTTTAGGATTCGTTGCTCCAGCTCTTTGAAGAATACCAGTGGAATTTTGATCGGAATGGCATTAAAAGTATATATTGCTCTAGGCAGTATAGACATTTTAACAATGTTTATTCTTCCGATCCAAGAGCATGGAATGGTCTTCCATCATTGTGTGTCTTCTTCAATTTCTTTCATGAGTGTTCTGTAGTTCCTCGAGTACAGATCCTTTACCTCTTTGGTTAGGTTTATTCCCAGCTATCTTATGGTTCTTGGGGCTATCGTAAATGGAATCGATTCTCTAATTTCCCTTTCTGTATTTTCATTGTTAGTGTATAAGAAAGCCACTGATTTCTGCACATTGACTTTGTATCCTGACACATTGCTGAATGGCTCTATGAGTTCTAGTAGTTTGGGGGTGGAGTCTTTTGGGTTTTCCATATAAAGAATCATGTCATCTGCGAAGAGAGAGAGTTTGACTTCTTCATGACCAATTTGGATACCTTTTATTTCTCTTTGTTGTCTGACTGCTGTTGCTAGGACTTCTAATACTATGTTGAACAGGAGTGGTGAAAGTGGGCATCCTTGTCTTGTTCCTGATCTCAACGGGAAGGCTGCATGGTACTGGCATAAAAACAGACACACAGACTGTGGAACAGAGTAGAGAGCCCAGCTATGGACCCTCAATTCTATGGTCAATTAATCTTCGACAAAACAGGAAAAAATATACAGTGGGAAAAAGACAGTCTCTTCAATAAATGGTGCTGGGAAAACTGGACAGCTATATGTAGAAGAATAAAATGCGACCATTCTCTTACACCGTACACAAAGATAAACTCAAAATGGATAAAAGACCTCAACGTGAAACAGGAATCCATCAGAATCCTAGAGGAGAACATAGGCAGTAATCTCTTCGGTATCAGCCACAGCAACTTCTTTCAAGATATGTCTCCAAAGGCAAAGGAAACTAAAGCGAAAATAAAACTTTTGGGACTTCATCAAAATCAAAAGCTTCTGCACAGCAAAGGAAACAGTCAAAAAAACAAAGAGGCAACCCACGGAATGGGAGAAGATATTTGCAAATGACAGTACAGACAAAAGGTTGATATCCAGGATCTATAATGAACTCCTCAAACTCAACACACGCGAAACAGGCAAACATATCAAAAAATGGGAAGAAGATATGAACAGACACTTCTCCAATCAAGACATACAAATGGCTATCAGACACATGAAAAAATGTTCATCATCATTAGCCCTCAGGGAGATCCAAATTAAAACCCCCTTGAGATATCACCTTACACCAGTTAGAATAGCCAAAATTAACAAAACAGGAAACAACATGTGTTGGAGAGGATGTGGAGAAAGGGGAACGAACCCTCTTCCACTGTTGGTGGGAATGCAAGTTGGTGCAGCCTCTTTGGAGAACAGTGTGGAGATTCCTCATGAAATTAAAAATAGAACTTCCCTATGACCCTGCAATTGCACTCCTGGGTATTTACTCCAAGGATACAGATGTCGTGAAAAGAAGGGCCATCTGTACCCCAATGTTTATAGCAGCAAGGGCCACGGTCGCCAAGCTGTGGAAAGAACCAAGATGCCCCTCAACGGATGAATGGATAAAAAAAGATGTGGTCCATATACACTATGGAGTATTATGCCTCCATCAGAAAGGATGAATACCCAACTTTTGTAGCAGCATGGACGGGACTGGAAGAGATTATGCTGAGTGAAAGAAGTCAAGCAGAGAGAGTCAACTATCATATGGTTTCACTTATTTGTGGAGCATAACAAATATCATGGAGGAAAAGGGGTGTTAGAGAGGAGAAGGGAGTTGGGGTAAATTGGAAGAGGAGATGGATCATGAGAGACTATGGACTCTGAAAAACAATCTGAGGGGTTTGAAGTCGCGGGGGTGGTGGGAGGTTGGGGTACCAGGTGGTGGGTATTATAGAGGGCACGGATTGCATGGAGCACTGGGTGTGGTGAAAAAATAATGAATACTGTTTTGCTGAACATAAATAAATTGAAAAAAATTTTTTAAAAGTAAATAAAAAAATAAAACCCTGTCACAGACCCCCCCCAAATAAATGAATAAATAAATAATGAATACATAAATAAATAAAACAAAGTGGAAATAAACAAACAAAAAGCTCACCTGGGATGTGTTCCTTTTCTGCTCTGAGTCGAGGAGGGAGAGCTGAGGAAGAAGGAAGGAAGAAGGAAGTTAGAAGAGACTTGGCCTGCCTTGCAGTTCCTGGATTTACCTGCCTACACAGCGCCACATACAAGATACTTACGTGTCCATGTGTGGCTCCGATAGATGTTGAGCTTAGACATGATACTCTTCACTGAGTGAATGTAAACAATTGTTCCTTCTGGATTTATCATCAATTTAGGTTCTGTGACACAGAAAAATTAAAAACATGAGAAGATGAGTTGAACATTTACCAGTAACCTAAAGGAGGAAACACTATGGCCTTTTCAGAACTGATGTGGGAAAAACTAAAAATTAAAAATCTCAAGCCACATTGTTATTCTGTTTTCCTGTGAACACTATTAATCCCCTGAGGTCAGAAAATCCAAGAAACTCTGGAAAAAAGAGATGGGGGTGTCGAAGCCAAGATAAAAACATAAATGTTTAATGTTGGTTTCTTACAACTTTCAAAAGGTCATTAAATAAGAAACTATCTTTGACCTAATTAAACTATCTATGACTTAACCCACTGAGCCACCCAAGAACTCCTGGAGAGACTTTGTGAAACAATCTCGTATAAACAGAGGAGTTTTCCAGAGTAGCAGATAGTGAAATGAACATTTCAGTCTCCTAGGTGCCCTCAGGAGTCTCCTTTTCTGAATGTCCAAAAATGCAGGTAGTTAACATACAGCGCAGTATTGCGTTCTGCAGTACAACTCGGGGACTCATCACTTCTCTCCACCACTCAGTGCTGACCACAACAAGTGCCTTTCTCAATGCCTATCATCTAACGACTCCTCTCCAACCCACTTCCCTCCATGACCCCACAGTGTGCAGGGATGCCTTCACCCTCAGAGTTCTGTCATGAGCCATCGCCACGGTGACCTGATGACACGCATCCATCCTTCCGTTTCAACTGTCACTCTGTGAGCCGAGGCCGTGGCGGTTTGGTGAGCGGCTGTAGAGGTCCCCACGATGGGCAATCTTAACTGCTGTTGTACGGGTATGTGCCTATCGATTTTCTCAATTCTCTTCTCTCGAGCTGGTTGCCTCCCTTTCACAGGGACAGGCTTCTTCCCTTTGGCTTTTCCGCTCCACCCTCTGATTCCTCCACCCGGTTCGATGCCTGTGCTTGTTCGTTTGTCTGGGTGATTTCGTTAGGATTTCGTGGGGAAGCTGCCATCCTTAAAGTACTTCTACGTTCAGAAAACCGTACTCTTTCTGAATACCCATTTCGGACACAGTCCTAAAGGGACAACACACAGGTCACACGCCACACTGGCTGTCCCCGGATCAGGAGAACCTTGGTGCGACCCAGGCACCACATTTGAGGGGGAGGAATTGCCGGTCACCTCTTCCCGATCGGCACGACAAAATCGGAGAGGAAGGGTCAGCGGTCGAAATGCAGCTGTTTTTAGAAGAGAGACCCTGGAAGATAGCGGGGTGGTCTCATGGGTTGATGTGCAGGGTTTCACGGGCCGTCTGCTTGATGCCGGGGAGTGCACGGGAACGGGCTGTGCCACCGGGTGGGTGGACAGAACACACGGCAGTTGCACAGTGGACTGTCTGCTGGTCTCAAAGGTACTGCTGGGGCTGGGTTCTCCAGGCCCGGCCTAGGGAGGGAGACAGGAGACTGTCCGCTTAACCTACAGTCTCCAGAGGGGATCAAGAGACCTGAGAGTAGACAGGGGATGCTGGCAAAAATGAGAGAGTAGGGAGGGACTCACGCCAGCCAGGGTAGCCTCACTTCCATCCAGGCTCCTCAGAGCAGTCCGCATGGCAAGAGCGGGCCCCTCAGCATCATCCGTCTCCTTCCTGAAACCAACCACCCCACATGGCCAGCCCACATGGCCACCTCCATGTTCGTTCGTACCATCGACTGCTCCTCGGGACTGGCGAGCTCAAGGCAAGCGTGTTCTTGGTGGGGTCAAAGTGTAACCTTTGGGAGCGGAAGGCAAGCGAGTTCTCGACGGGGTCCTATGTGACCGTTGGGAGTCTGAATCACCTTGGGAGCCAAGCAGAACCCCAGGAGCCGTGGGCTGCAACTGGCCTTCAGGACAGCCTTGGCGACTGGGCTGACCTTGCAGAGAGGTGAGGGAACGTGGCCCATGCTACCCGTTCCTGGTCCTTCACTAGGGCCCCACTGGGCAGAAACCGCCACATAGTTGATGTCAGGGCCCCAAACACAGATGTGAGTGAGGACTGAGGCTGGTCTCGTGGCCCTCGCTCTCCCCTACAGAAACACTGGCACAGAGGAATTTCAGATTGTGAGGGCAGCTCTTGGTTCAGGGCTTCAGGACCTTTCCTCAGGGGCCGTGGGTTGGTGTCAGGGGCTGGGGGATCTCCGGCCACAGGGAAACGACAACATTCCTGTCCCAGATCAATCCTTCATCAGGGCCCTCCACTGTCCTCCACTGTGGCTTCAACCACAGCCAGCCATCTAGCTGAGTCCCTAGGCGGTCCCTTCCTCAACACCTGCCGAGCGGCTGGGCAGCATCCCATACTCCCCTAGGTCCCAGGTGCTCCTTGGACTCAATCACTAGGGACACCGTGGCGGCACACTAACGTCTAGGCCGGAGGGCAAGGAAGCGGGCACAGAGGGTTCTGGGGAACACTCTCGGGTAGGTGTGGCTGCTCAATGGCTGTGACTGAGGCCGTCACGCGTGCTCACGGCACTCTGTTGCGTTTCTGTCCTGTCTCTGCTCCATACAAGCCGTTGCCCACAGAACCTGTGGGTGTGGGAGGGGGCTGAATTCAGAGCACAGCACATGGTGACCCCTTCCTAAGTCCCACCTGGAGGGAGGAATGCCTGCTGGGCACCTGGCGAGTAGGGGCAGGAGACGGATGGACCAGAAGGAAAGGATGTCCAATCCCCCTATGGGCTCCTGACGACAAGGTGCCGACACTGTTCTCTATTTCTGTGCGTCTCCCAGAGATCTGTGGGGAGTGTCTCCTCGAGGATGTGGAGACGCCCCCACCCACGCCCCTCCCTCCACGAGGACCCAAGAAGAGAGTCCGGTTCTCCTTCCATGATGAGGTGTACATCATCAAGGACACCAAGGAAGGTACCTTGGGGATTGACTCATTACGTAGATTGGAGACGCATTCTGTCGTTCACTAGCACATACATAACCCAAGCCTTTAAAAAAACTGCTGAGACACATTGTCCTCCGATTTCACTGGTAGCCATTGTCCTCTATGCCGTCCGTCCGTCCCCTTTTAAGTCCACAAGTCACGATGAGATCCTCATTCAAACTGGACCCAAGGGGCACAGGAAAAAAGTGTCTACTAGCTGAAGGGATAGATCTTAGGTCGTTCTGGAACACACAGGTCCCTACAGGTCTCCCCAGGAAACATGGTTCTTAGATGTGTAGGAAGGAAGAGACTATGCTTTCCGCTGAACAGAAAAATGGGCCAGAATACGACAGGAGGTTTCACGATGTCCCCCCTTCACTTCCGCCCATTAGCCACATCTTACATGGGTGTGCTACGTATCTTCAATGGAACAAAACGACCTAGCCACATTTGGGGAACTCAAGTACCCAGTACATTCCACGTGGTTACCGTTCTACAAATGGGGCCAATGCATTCGGTGACGTCTTCTCATTCTGGAAACACAGAAATCTGCGCACTAATGTCTCACACAGCTGGGTTCCCAATAGCCCCAGACAGGCCCTGCCCCCAAATCCATCACAGGAGGAAAGAACACATTCCATGGCATCCATACACATCATGGAGTGCAATTCAGGCGCAAGAAGAAACAAAGGTTCCCGATATTTTACGAAACAGATGGGCCCTGGAAACCTAACACGCATTTTGAAAGCAAGCACACAAGGAAAGAGGTACATTACACGATCCCAGGCTTTGAGGACACTCCAGTAGGGACATTCGGAGACCCAGAAAGTGGAAGGGATGGTGCAGGGAGGAAACGGGGAAACGGGGAGGGCCGGTCATGTCGTCACGGGTACAGAGGTGCCATGAGATAGGATGGCAACGTTCTCCCCGTAGATGGCAGTGCGGTCTACAAAGCATCACGGATGTCAGCACTGTCACCGAACGGACGCGTACTAACAAATACAACCGTCCCCAGTACTTAGATTCCATCACCGAAAAACCCACTACTCCAAGGCACGACAGAGGAGCGATAGGGTCACACAGCAGAGGTGCAGGGGAGACAGCTGAACAGGCCCCATGACCAGCTGAAGAAGTGGCAAGCTGGCTTGGCTTCACAGTGGGCAGGAAGGCTCAGGGGACTGCGCCCTGAAACCCAGGGTGCCTTGAGTGTTTCCCAGACAGACGCTGAGAGTTCCCACTGATGACATCCCCTCCGTTAGAAAGCCAAGGCCCCATTTCCCTTTTCCATCCTGCTCCCCTCCTCTGTGTTTTGTGTACAGCACTGTGTACTGTCTCCACCACTGTGTCCAACACTGTTGGCCCACTGGCAAGTTAGGCCTTGCTTGGTCACCCTTCACGTCCATTCCCTCTGGCCCCGCATCCACATCCAGCAGACTTAACTCCCCAAGTCATTCCTGAGTAGCGCAGCCAATGTCCTGACAGCTCCTCTCTGTTTTCCTAGACCGGGTGGAGGGACAGTCCAAGGACCTTCCTAGGGGCTGGAAAAAGGAAGGTCCCCCAACTCTCCCTGAGGTAAGCTCACCTCTCTTTCTCAGAGACACAAATGGTGCTTCCTTGATTTCTTCCATCAGTGGAGTTTGATGAACATCGGGCACTTTACCTCCCAGGGGAAGGGGGCAGCAGCCTCCCCCCTCATAGAAGAATGGCTGGGTCTGACCTCTTACGCACAGTGGACCCAAAAAGGGTGATGACACAGGACAGCCTCAGTTACAAACTCCATGGGATCAAACACCTTCTTCAGCAGAAAAGGTTTCTCCTTGAAAGAGAACGTTCTGTCTGTTGATCAGAATGGACTTCGGAGATTGAATGATGCTCCAGCGTCATTCAAACGGTCCTCCTGAACTCGGGTGGGGGGACATGGACTCAACCACGGGACCTCATCCAATTAACTGCCTGAAGTCCTCCCCAAACCAAAGAGCTGGCCCAACAGCGGACAGGATGCTGGGATCCTCACTGTGTTTCCTTTTCCCCAATCGCAGGTAGACGCTGGGAGCAAGGACAGCTGTACGTATTTAAGACCATCGGGCTCTGGGAGGAAATCTAGAGTACAAAGAAGCCTGCCCCCTGATTCTGGGTTCCAACAAGGAACGGGGGTTGGGGGATACTGACCGAGACTGTCCGGTGAGGCACGGTCACCACGTCGAACAGGGCCTGGAAGAACTCGTACATAGGGAAGGGCTGATCTGTGTGCACGTGGGATGAAGGCCCTGTGTGCGTGGGGGTGTGCAGGTGTGTGTATGTGTCCCCATGCGTTATGCTTGGGAACATGATTGTGTGCCTTTCCCAGGAGATCTTTCTCACACTTCCACCACAATCACAGTGTCCCCCTTCCAAAACACTCTCATCACCCTGGCACACTTTACATACTCCTTCCCCTACCCACCACAGCTGTACCTGGAGGACATTTCCCTTTGATTTCCTGAGACGGGCATGGTGCAGAGATGAAGGGACCAAACCCTTGACCTCCTACTTGGAAAGCCAAGATTGGAGCTCAGGTTCCAATCTGAAAGTTGCTCTGGCCTACCCACCTGTGTTAGTCCCTCAGCCAGGGGGTCATGATGTACCATGGGTGCTAGCTAGCAAAGGGCCATAAGCATCTGTGCACACAGCCAAATACCTAGATTCTATGATGGTCCCCCACAGGACCCAACATGACACAGTGGCTTCCATGGACACAGAAGCCAGGGCAAGCTTAGAAGCCCACGTTAAAGATTACAGCCTGGTCCCTGGAGTCAAGTGCACAGAGAAAAGCCACATCCTCGTGCTCAAGCCCACATGGCTGGAAAGCGTGTGGACCCGTGGAGGACAGAACAGGGCAACATCAGTCATAGCCGGTCTCGGTGTGTACACACGACCAACCAATGGCAGAAAAGCATCACGGAGGGAACTGACTGTACTTGATAAGATTTCCCTAAGCCTCAGGAAGGTTCAGATTCTCTAAGCACACACTCAAATACCACTAGCCAATAGGAAAGCAAGGTCAAGCTTGGGTGGAAGCTTTGGACGCAACATCCCCGGAGCAAATCTCCTGCAAAGCAGACCGACAGCCTATCAACACACACTCCAACAAGACTCCTCTGTGTAAGCAACTTTCCACTGGTCAGAACACCTGGGAGGGTTCGGACAGCCACTGTCTTCAGGGGAAACACACACACACACACACAGGACAGCTCAAGAACAGTGAAAGGAATCTATCACACTCATCGACGGTGCCGGCTGTTTACAGAAGCTAAGATGTCCGTGCTCTCCAGTGTTGCACATGGCATTTTCTGAAGACAAAGAAAGGATGAGTGAAGCAAACTACTAGGCTCCTTTCCTGAGGGTTGAATGCAGCCTGGCAAGTGAGGCTTCTTTTTATGCCGTGCAAAATCTTACAGAGACGTGATGCATATAGTCGCAGCAGGTGGGGATCTTGGGCCCAGAGCTGATGTCCAAAGCAGCAGCGTGGGACGCCTTAGTGGCACGTCAGTCAGGAGAGGTTATGGGACTCGGTCCTCACACAGAAGCCAGCCTAGGCTTCCCATGTACTGGACTGGCTATTGGGCTTTGATCGGGCTCACTTTAGCTAGAAAGACAAGAACCCTCTTCGCGTTTCCTCCCTGCTCCTCTCCCATCCCTTCCCCTCTGCACCAGGACAAGGCCCGGCAGCAGTGCGGCCCGTACCTCCTACGCTCCCCCACGCGCACACTACCCTCCTGTCCTCATCCATCCAAAATCCCCGCCTACTTCCTGAGCAGCCTCACCAGTGTCCTCATGGTGCCTCTGTATCCTCCTAGCTCCCCGCGATGACCTGATGGAAGAGCTACTACACACTTTGAGGGCTGAGGAGGAAACTCCGACTCTCCCTCAGGTAAACTCATTGTTCCTCAACTTTTTATTTATTTAAAAGAAAGTCAGAGAAGGGGAGAGAGAGACAGACAAACAGACCGAGTGCGCACGAGAGCGCAAGCAGGGGGAGTAGCAGAGGGAGAGGAAGAAGCAGGCTCCCCTTTCAAGCAGGGTGCCCAATGTGGGCCTCCATCCCAGGACCCTAGGATCAGGTCCTGAGCTGAAGGCAGAAGCTTCAATGTATGAGCCGTTTGGTCACCTCGCTAAAGTCATTTTGTGCTTCTGAGGGACAGCCAGTGTTTGATTTCTCTTTCCATGAACATCTGAGCATGGACATGCCAGAGGGGAGAGACAACGTCCTTGGTGCTGAGAGCCTGCCATGTGTTTATACCATTAAGGGACAGCGGATTGAGACGGGCACTGAGAAAACATCACCATCATTGCTTAGGCAATGGATGGTTGTGAGCATTTTCCACCAGGTCATTCTGTCTATGGGAAATGGCTTTGGAATGAGTTGCTGAAGAAAATGGACGGGGGAGTTTTGACATAACAAGCCGGAGCCTTTTCGGGAGGTCATTTCCTCCTCCTCTGGATCATAGACTCAATGACGGCATCCCATCTTGCTTGCTTACGACACACACCAAGGGCACAGAGATGTGTGCACACGGTGTGCACAGGGTGCTGGGATCCTCACTGGGTTTCCCTTTCTCCAGCTGCAGGAGGCGGTCACCGGATATGGCCCATATGCCTATTCCCCCATCACGCCCTTTAGGGAGACAGATGTAGCTGAAGATCAAGGTAGGGCTTTCTCTCCTCCTTTGGTCTGGAGAGCTTCCCCCCTTCTGAGTTCCTCCCGGGAACGGAAGCTGGGGCGGACTGAACAAACGGAGTGTCCTGCAGAAAACCAGGACCCTGTGCTACAGTCCCTGGAAACCAGTAGGTCATGCGGGCGGTGTGCTTGGTGCGTCTGAGGGTTGGGGATTGTTTTCGCGTGGGTCGATGCGACGGGACCGGGCATGTGGGTGTGTGGACTCCGTCGAGTTTCACCAGAAGACATCTCCCACTGAATGGACTTGACGGCACGGGTCAAAGTTTCAAAGCCAAACCTCCTTCATCCCCGCTGCACACACCCCCCCTAGGACACCACATTCCTCCCTGACCCCAGCTCCACCTGGAGGGTTGCTCAGGATTCCCTTTCCTCAGACAGGGATGGGGAGAAAGGAAGAAGGGGCCCACATCTGTCCTAGCTCGGGACGTTTCTAAGACAGGGTCAAAACACAAAGGAATCAGAAGCTACTTTAGTCGACCCAGACATCACCACCAGCCTTACAAAAACGCTCCCATCTTGAACGCACAGAGGGAAGGCTCCCTGGCAAATGGCAATAGCCAGGAAAGCTTCATCATTAGCTCGGGGCCCGATCCGACTTCCTGACAATCTGCTACATGGCCAGGTTAGAGAGCGCCCTTCTCTCGCCTGGCCTCCGCTCTCTCGTGAACTTGCCTGGTCCTGACTGGGGGAGGTGGGTCCCGGGAAACTGGGTCCCGCGGACTCCAAGGACACACCCACATGTCACAGGAAAGGAAGACTGGGAAGAATCAGCACTTTGTGGATGGGGACTCTGTTGGAATGGTCAGATGTCAGTACGTAGAAATCCTGGGTCTTTGTCCCTGCATGACTCAGGGACAAATAGAAACCTCTAGGGTACTTGTGCTTGCATTGAATGCAACCCTGCCACACAGCATTCTTCTGCACAAATACAATCTCCTAGTAGAGGTGAGAGATAGGTGGGAGCGGCCACGAATCGGTCTTGACAGTGACCACGACACAGTCGCTGGTTGGAAGAGCTTGCCCGTCAGTACAACGGACCGTGTGTCTTAGTGTTTACCCACTTTCGGCTTGACGAGGTCACCCTGATTCCATTCCCTGTAGCTCGAGTTCAGAGCCAGTATTTCTCCCTCCGTTCCTGCTCCTTGCCCTGCCCTGACCTCTCTCGATGCAGCAGCAGCTTGCTCAGTCCATACCCACGCAACCCAACGTCGCCATACACTCCCGGGCACGCCCACCCCAAGCGAAACTCCCTGAGCTCTTCCTACCGAGCTCCACCATTGGACTGACCATTCTGTGGATCTCTCCCTAGCTTGGCTGGATGGACAGGCGGGTGAACGTTCAACAGGAACGACAGAGGAAGACGCCCCGTTTTACACCAGAGTGGTACGCTGGCCTTTCTTTGGGGGAGACACAAAATTCTTCTGGCTTTTTAAAAATCAAGGTTACATGAAAAAAAATCTCAGCATGCACAAGTGAAAGGGTAGGGAGAAGTCTGACAGAGAATCTGTTACCAAACGCTACCTAACCCCGAAGGCATTGCAGGGGGGCTGGGACAACCACAGCATGATCACCTACCATCTGGAGGAGAGGGAGCTTTAGTACGGGTAGCAGCTATTCCTCCTTGGCACCTATTTTGTCCAGTGGGACCCGAAACGTGGGACCTCTAGGAAGACTAGGCACATCTGTGGAGAACTCATTTTGCTCTTGTCATACTTTGGGGCTCACGGGCCTCTAGCACACTTCCCCATGTGGCTTCCTCTGGTGCCCCAGGGAACAAAAGAGCCATGCAAACAGGACAAAGCCTGATTTGATGTTCATACTGTTTCCTATTCTGAAATCACAGGTGTCCCTGCTGGAAGGGGATGGCGGTAAGTATTCTGTACTCTAGAGTCACTCACTTGTTTGCAACAACCTGGAAAAGGGCCAAGGTCGGGGCTTCGTCGCAGCCACGATGAGAACCACCCTGATTCCAGGTCTGGCGGGTCTGAGAAGGGTGGTCAGGGTAACAGAAAGGGATTTTCTGGGGAAAGACCCGTGGCTTCATGGCCCTGTCCCCGGAAACTACTACTGCGCTGCTCTTAGGTGGTGCAGGTTTGGGGGCAGGCAGTAGGTGTGCCTTGGAGATGGACTATTTCACAGCTACTCCAGGCCCTGTAGCTCCAACAGGAGGCAGAGTTTCTATTCACATCCCTGCTCCTCTCCAGGACCTTTCGTCCTCCATCCAGGAAGGGCCCACTGCAGCTCAGTCCATACTGATGAGCTCCCCACCTCCACACACATGTCCACACGTGCACGCCAAGCAAAGCTCCCCGAGCGATTCCCAAAGAGTCCCATAGGGGTCCCGACATTCTCTGTGTGTATCCACCCAGATCCCCTGGCTAGCCTGTACGATGACCTTGACGTGGACAGCACAGAGGGAGAGGTCCCATTGTTCACCAAGGTGGTAAGTCAGCCTTCCTTCAGGTGAGGTCCAGCAGCATCCCTTATTTCCCTGATACTCGCAATCAGATCCGAACATCTCGGCATGTACAATGTCCTTGGTGGAGAGATTCTTGAGAGAGCGACTCTTAGCCAGGGACGCCCCATTCCAAAGACCCTGCAGGAAACAGCAGGTGCGGTTACCGTCCACAGGGTCGTGAGCTTTTTCACGGGTGATACTGACACCGCCGTGCCACCTAATGGACCCAGGGCATGCGACCTCTAGGTGGATTCCATATCACTGCCCATGACCCTGCCCATCACCAAGAGACCAAAAGAGCTGTGCACACAGGACAAGGCAGGACTTGATGTTCATCATGTTTTCTTTTCTATAATCGCAGGTGGCCCGGCTGGAAAAGGAGCTTAGTGGTAAGTATGCTGTCCTCTAGAGTCACTCATTGCTTTTGAGCAACCTGGACAAGGGGCAAGGTGGGGCTTCCTTGCAGGCTCCATCTTGAGAGCCACCCACAATCCAGATCCTGTTGCAACGAGACTAAGGGTCATGTTCCGGACCGAGAACCCAGGCCTCGTGACCCTGGCCCCGGAAGCTACCGTGCTGCTCTTAGGTGCTGTAGGATCGGGTGCTGGGCACGTGGTCTGTTTCCATGGGAATCCATGTGCTGTGATTCTCAGGGTTGGTGTGTGTGTGTGTCAGGTGGGTGAATGCTGCGCTCTCGAACATGTCTGGTCCCCTCAAAATGGCGATTAATGGTGTCCACGTTCTCAGGGACGTTTCCCATCACTGTCACGTCAGGAACGTGACATGGAAAAACTCTTCAACACCTACAATTGAAAGAGGTGTTCTTTCCTTGCAACAACACATCAATTCCCCCAGAAAACAAATCCCGTCGCTAACTAGGAAGGGCTAGACTGTGCCCCAAAGACACAAGTGTGTCCCTGTTACTGAGTCAGCGTCCATGGGGCTCTCCCGCCAAGGTAGGTCTCGGGCAAGAATGGTCACAGCACCTCCCTCTTGACACTGCACTCACACACACACACACACACACACACACACACACACACACACACGTACGTCTCTGCATCAGAGGCCCCACGATGCGTCTTCCCAACCTCATCGCAAGCACTGAGTGCTGGGACACACTTCCTCCCTTCTGCAGGCGGCATCCGGGGCAGCCGCATGCAAAAGCCCGTTCGGGGATGACGCGCACAAAGGGGCAATGGCCAGGGAACAGATGGGGCCAATTCACTCCGTGTTTCTCCATGGAGAATTACCATTTCCCTGCAGATACTGTGTCTAAGAATGCAACTGGCCTTCTCCCAGGGAAACCCCACACCCACCACTGGTCCTTGCTGGGGCACTTGGAGGTGGGCCCCAAAGGTGTCCTATCCAAGGGGGACGAGGTGGTCTTCAGGGACTGAGGATCACTGGCGGCACCTGGGCCCCCTCCATGCAGGAACGAAGGGTGGGGTGCTCTGTGCATCGCAACGTGGCCAAAAAGAACCTCAAACCTCTCAACAGGGGTGACAGGACAATCACCACCCATTTTGCTGGCCATCTGTCCATGCAAGAGGGCCTTGTTAGATTCGGAAGGTTTGGGCCAATAGACAACTCAAGGGGGTTCAGTGCCTGGGAATGGAAACAGAGCCAAATCAGGGTTTCAGGGTTCTTTGGCAGCCAACAAGACTTTCTCTCATGAGAAACATGTATTGGAAACAGAATCTGATTTTCCAACATCTCTTTTTCTCTCTCGCACGCGCGAGATCCACGGGAGTACCTTTCGCTGCTCTCCGAGGACACTCAACGGGCTTTTCCAGGGTAGTTGCACCAGTCTGCATTCCACAAATTGCATACAAAGTCTCCAATTTTCTGCCTCCTTCCAACATGGGTCCTGGGTTTGAATTCCTGGTTTGGGTCCTCGCCACCCTAACTACAATGCCACAGCTCGGCGTCCTGTGTATTCGCATTGCCCTCACGATGCCTTATGCTGAGCATCTTTTCGTACGACGTCTGCCTGACTGACCGAGTTATTTTTGTTCCCTTTTGCAGCACAGACTATTCCAGTCTTTTTCTCGATTCTTTCATTTGGTGAAATCACAGTCTTCTTTTGTTTGGTTGGTTTTCTTTGTTGTTCTTCCTTTATGTCAGTGAACACACCTTTTCTGAAATAAGGATTGCCAAGGGTGTCTCCAATCTGTGGGCTGCCTTTTCACTCTGTTCGCTGTTTCAGAAGAGGATGCTTTTTCTGGGCGGTCCTCTTGGGAAGCATCGTGATGCCAACATGAGCGCATTTCCGGGCGCATTTATCTTCGGCTCCCAGGTGCCCCTGCCTCTTTGTATGCCAGCACCCTCCTGTTGGCTCAGGGGAGTCATCCAAGGTATTGGAAGGTCAGCTTCTAGAGACCCACCACTGACTTCTTCATATTCAGAAACGTCGTGGCTCCTTGTGTTCCTTTATGGTTCCCTTATCTATTCTAGCAGCTTCTCTGTCCCGAGAGCAGCACATTGTAGGCTTTAGATCAGTGCTGCATGGAATCCGTTCCCCACTTATTCTAGCAACTGGGGCTTCACCTTCATCTCTTCGGGTCCAAAGACCTCCAGCAGCACCTGGTGGGTGTGTGTGAGCCCGGGAACGTCTTCCCTTGATCAACGTCCCTGTCACGCCAGCCACAGATGCCCGAAAAATACGCAGGAGAGCAGGCCTGGTCTCTCGCTCCTGGTTGGTGTCTAGTGCCGAGTGATCCAGGAAAAAGAGTCTGTCTAGTATCCATCGTACACAGTCATTCCTTATCTCAGTGCAGTACACAGAAATCATCAAGGGAACGGAAACGTCCAGTTGCTCACTCCCACTAGCCACACGTCAAGAGTCCCATAACAACTGGCGTTTCCGATGGTTGCGCTGGGAGGGGACAGCGGTCATGGGCATGCAGAACTGACACTGAGGTGGCTGCTGCAGCGTCCTGGTCTCATTAGAAGGCATGAGACTCCAATCCCCATCTCCTCCAAGGGCTCCGGCTCCGCCAGCCCCGTGAACCTCTGAAAGCACAGCAGAAGGGTCAGGCAGATGCTGCACGGCCCAGAGACATCTCAACGCACTTGGGATGAAGGGGTGAGGCGGTTTCTCCCCTAATGGCATTGCTCCTCTTTCAGTTCTTACAGATCTACTGGTAGAGAGCATCGAGGACTACTCCACCAGTGAGGACGAAGTCTCTTCAGGTAGGGAACGGCACCAAGGAGGGGAACACTGGGACATGGCTCCCGGGAACATGGGGTTGCCCCTGCCGCTCCGGAGAATGAAGAAGGTGGGTCAAAAACCACCAAGGAAAGGGATGCTCTGGCACAGGCATGATTTGCTCATGTCACGGTTTCGGGATGAAAAGAACAGACGAGGTGTCCACGGGCCTTTAGGGTAGGCTGGGTTTGTCATCACCACTCGACTCCTTGCGCGGCTCCTTGAAGGATCTTTCCCATCAAAGCTGCTCGTGCCTCCCTTGGCCGCTGCCACATGTCAAAGCTTGGCCTCTTTGCTCATGGCCTTTCGGGAATGGTGCACAAGAGATTCTGCATCTTTCTTGGCACGGGCCCAGACCTGGTCATGCTCAGGACTTGGCGGCCCCAACCGCACTCTACTGGGCAAGAGAACCGCGACACTACGCTCTGGTCTGAGCCAGGAGGTAGAAGACAGGTCTAAATCCTCTCCCTCATAACCTCCACTACCAAACCGTCCCGGTTCTCTCCAAGCTGCTGTACCTTCAAGGGGATGCCCAGAGCTGCAGAAGGGAAAGCGTACTTCCCCTGGGTTCACTACACAGGTTCCTGTAAATCGTACCTTCTGCCAGCCTTCACACCCCAGCCCAGTCTGACCTGTGGACGTGTTCCCAAGGGCGGGACGCCCCCATGCAGCTCCCCTGGAGAACCCCTGTTCGCGGGCCACGGTCCCCTGGGCCTGTGTGAAGGGGCTGCTGGACCTGCTTCACACACTTGCTGCCCCGGGTCCACTCTACCTCTCACCAGCTGGCATCGAGGCATAGCACAGAGCCTCTTGGGAGCAGGGTCAGGGAGTCACGGTTCCTCTCACAAACCCACCTCGCCGCTCACAGCCCTGGCCATGCTCCCCCACTCCCTAGCCATGCCCACACGGCAAACGTTCCTCAGGCCTGCCCAGGGCCCTACACACACCCCGACCCCGTCCATTCCTGGCAAGCCTCAGCAGGAGCACTGGCAAGGAATCCTGTGTTTCAGTCACCACACCGATGGATGCTTTCCAGGGCTGCCCTGAACAGCTGAGGGCGCCTGCACAATTTCCCATGCTCCCGTCTCCATTCAACCTCTCTAACACTTAGGGAAACAGAGGGCGTTGCGTTCCCTGAAACACGTCCCTGGGAAGGTCATCCCAGTCCCTGGGCAGACATGGGCTGTGGGGAGGAGGTGGGCCATCTCTCCCTGCATTTCCCCAGCAATCCCAGGCCCATGACAACTGCTCCCAGCACAGACAGATCGGGGGATTGATTCCGGGGGACCCAGGATATCTCCTCTCTTTCATGGTTGCCCCCTCCTGGACAACAATAGGACTGGTGGAGCTTGGCAGGGGGAAGGACATGGAGCATCTCTAGGGGAGGAGGTGGAAGAGGACGAGGAGGAAGACAGAGAGCAGGGAAGGACAAGTACAAGGACAGAGGAAGACAAAGTCCCGCAGAGGCAGTCTTAGGGACAGTGACAGCCTCCAGGGGGGAAAGGATCACACAGCCGGGCTTCCGGGTCTTGGAGAGAATCGGAGGTGGGAAGAGCAGGTGGGCAACCGGAGACCCCCCCTGTACCCTGCGGAAATCAAGCGACCAAGGCCAAGGAGGACTCGGAGCTAGGGACGCACCCCACTGAGGGCAGAGCCCAGCATCCCCAGAGCAGTGGGTCGCCAGCTGCACTAACTCCCCTTTGTCCTCTCTCATGGCCAACCCCAGCATCCTCGCTGATCTCTGACCCGGAGAAGGATTCCATGGACGACGATTCCGTCGGAAGGAGCCACCCTGCGCCTGTAATGCACTTCCACCTCCATCTCTTGGGCTTTCTCTCTCCTCTGTCCATAAGCGCCTCCTCCCAGCGCTTCCCCTTTCCCTGCTTTGACGATGCCCACCCTGGAGGCCCTCGTCTCCGGCAGGCACTCAGGCTTTGCATCGGAACTGCTGCATGAAATCCCCGGGCAGCCCTCCTCACCCCTTTCCTACCATCACCCTGACCCCTCACTGCTGACTCTGGGAAGCAGCCCCGGACAGCAGAGCAGAGAGAGAGGGCTGGGAGTCGGCAGGGCACGGCTCACCCGGCTGGAGGGCCCTCGGGAAGGGAGGCTGGGTGTGAGTATCCCCACTTGGTTCTCTGATGCCAGGGAGTCTGTGCTCATACCCACTTCTGCTCTTGCTCTCAGCTCTCAAGAAGCTTCCCTTCTGTGGACATGGCGCAAATGACAAGGGACGCAGAAGAAGAGGAGGACTCGGGAACGGGGTGAGTCGGGCAGGAAAAGGGGCCGGTGAACATGGACACACGTTCTCCCTCGTTGCCCAGTCCCTGTTGTGGGCACCTCGGCAAACCGCACAAAACCCGGGGTGCTGCCCTAGCCTCTGACCACAAAGAGGAGAGGAGAGGAAGGTCCCAGTCCCTGCAGGCACTAGGAAGACCTGAGAACATCCCACGGGGAACCTCCACCTAATCCAGGCAACTCCCTGTGGTGGTTAGGCGCTGTCGTCCAGGAGCTGCTGATCTTGGAGGGAGGGCCCTGGCTACCTGGAGGGACTGGACCCCAGGCAGCCTAGGCACGGTGACCTCCTGGCAAAGGGCTCCACGCCCCCCATTGAGCCCCTCCCTCTGCACGACACAAGCCTTGCCCTCCCACCCTGCAAAAGTCAGCAGATGGCTTACTCCCAGGCGACACTACTCGCGAAGAGACAGTGGTGAGGTGGCCTCATCTCCCACTTCAGGCACGAGAGAAATGAGCAAACAAGGCCCCCCCGGGCTCACAGGAGCAGGACAGCTCACCCCTCCCAGCGCTGCATCCCTGTGGGCACGTAGTCGGGCCCGGTCTCCAGCTGAGTCATGTCTGCCGGCCACTCCCATACGATCTGACCAACACCTCCAGTCCCCCGAGCCTCCAAGACGCCTCGTGGGAGGTAGTGGGTCCCCTCATGGCACCATTTTGCTTTGTGAGTTTCATGCTCTAGAGACTCTCCTCGATCCCTCAGTCAGCAGGGGAGATTCACCAGGGAAAGGCCACCCTGCTTGCTCCCACCTCACCCAACACCTGCCCACAGCCCGTGGACTGTGCGAACTCACTTCCCCTGGGAGTCGGGAGCACGTGGTCTCTGCCACGCCACCTGCCACACTCGTGTGGGCAAAGGCTCCCTCCACAGAGAAGGGCACGTCCAGGGCTCTCAGAGAGGCTGGGGAAGGGACAGCCCAGCAGGAGGAGGAGGACCCTGCCGTCATGGAGAAGGACGCTCAGGGAAGGGCCTGAGGGACCCTGGCTGTGAAGCTTTCATTCAGCCCCAGGGGGCCCACGGGAAATTCCCCTTTCTTCAGGTCATGCATGGGTCCTGCAGGGAAACCTCCACCTCAACACCTCAGAAGACATATTCCCCAAAACCCCACAGGCCTCTGGTAAGACATGGCCCAAACCACACGCCACTCACTATCTCACACCACTCCACCCGTTGTCTCCACAGCTGCGCCACAGGACAGTGTGCCCGCCACCCCCCCCCGAGGCACCAAAGGCTCCTGGGGTGCTCCGACAAAGGGAGCCAGGAGGGCCCTGGGGCCCCACTTGCGGCTCCGATTTGGGCCCGGAGGAGGATTCGGCATGAACACACAGGGAAACACGCCTGCAGGAACGGCTCTCTTACGCCTGACCTCCGTAGGCCAAAGAGACGACTTCTGGGCAGCCCACCAGAGGACGGCACTGGAGCCCCGAGGACGAGACGAGAGGACCCTCTGAGTCGGCCGCCACACCCAGAGCTGGCTGCCCGGGACCTGCCGATGACGGACACTTGGGAGCACGAGGCAACCACCTGGGCCCACAACAATCCGTTGTGTGGGGAGACTGGGCCGACCTGGGGCTGGGCCCACCTGGGACTGGGATGGAGAGCAGCCTTCCCGTCGTCTCCCCTGTCTGCTGCAGGGGCTGCTCCTCCTCCCGCTGTCCCCTGCAGACCCCGGCAACCCTGCAGAGCATGACACATGCAGGACGAAGCGGCACTGCCAGGGTCCCTTGATCACCCTGGGATCGACTCGAGGGGCAGCGGCCCTACCCCTGCTGGATTCCCCAAGGGTGCCGCACCGGAACCGCCCCTGTCGCTTCGACGCACAGGACCGTGACCAATGCTGGGCTCAACACTGGCAGCGGCCCCACAAAAAAAGTGCCCCGCTCAGCCTGTGTGTTTGGCAGCAGCAAGAGGTTTAGGGAGGAGAGGCTCTCCCCTGCACTCAGCGGCCTCTTCCATTTACAACTCTGACAGCAGAGGCCTCCCCCAGCTGGGCCTACCCCACCTGACCAGGAACGACCCACGCGGAGGGACAGCTCTACGCCCCTATTCAGCAGGAAGAAGCTACAGAAGATGAGACCGTCCTCCTTCAACAACCTTAACCACGCAATGCTCCGCCCTGGTCAGGGGCACACGAGGAAGGAGGAGAAGGCTAGCTGAGCACCAAGCAGGAGCTGGCATGCCACACCGCCCCCCCAACCTGGGATACGGGGGACATCCCTCAGGCGCTCTGACTGCCCTCAAGCTGAGGAAAGGAAAAAACAGATTCTCCCCGGAAGGCAAGACCGGAGTCTCCCTCGGTTTGTAAACGTCCTCGTGATTCTGCAGGAATCAAGAGGCCCGCTTAATGAGAGGCTAGCGACCTGCCAGAGGCCCGGATCTCCGTTTCCTGAAGCCCTGACATCTCTCTCCCCTCCACGACACTGAGGGAGGCTGAGGCCGAAGGAAATGTCCGTAGGACAGAGTTTCTTTTCAAACCTGCAGTCCCTTGAGAAGGACCTGTGAGAGGAGGAAGGTAACATTCCTCCAGGAAGCTCCCAACCATCTTTCAATTCATGCCTTCCTAGCAGGAAAAAAAACACCTTCCCTTCACAAGAGCAAAGTCAACTGTATCCTCGGTGTCCTCTGTCCACCTGCCACGTTCTTGCAAAACTTCCCTTTTGCCTGACCTCCCCCCCCAATGCCATCCCAGAGAGTCAGCCTCCCGTCACGACCCCAGCAAGCAGCCCTTTCTACCCAAGGGTCGTATCCCTGTGCCTTAATAAAAATCACCTCCTGCCAGCAAAGCCGTCTCAAGACTTCTTTCTTGGCCATCGGCCTTGAATACTAACCTCCTTCCTACATCAGTCCTGTCTCCTGTAGGGCTCCTGTGGAAACAGCCCTGCAACACGGGCCCATTTCTGTCAACTCTTCCGACTCCATCCACCTCACCCGCTGCACATTCTGTGTCCTCCGAGGACTGGACCCTTCTGTGGTTCTTGCACTCAAACCCTCACATGGCCCCTCTCTCGGTCCTCGACGTGGTTGACGTTGCCCTTCTGAAACTCCCCAGCATCCCTCCCTCACTCTCTTTGTCTCGCAGGTTTATCTGGTCCAAAGGTTCTCATCACCAACACCCTACAACCGGTTTCTGCTCCTGAGTAAAGGACTCCATTCCTTTCCTTTGTCATCAAGCTCAAATCTTACTCTCAGATGTTTGTCTCACAACTTTCAAATTCTTCTTTCCCCTAATGCCTCTCTACCAGTTTCTCTTCTCCCTTTTGCAAGCCGCCGTCTCTCCCACCCTCGCTCCCTCCCTTCCTTCCTTCCTTCCTTCCTTCCCTACATGATCTTTTCGTTCTTTGTATTCCTTCCTCCCTCCCCCTCTTTCCTTTTCTCCTTCTGTTCTGTTAGTCCCCACACAGCACTTCGGTACTTTTTCACCTAGTGTTCCAGGACTCACTCACTGTGTACAAGACCCAGGAGCTCACGGCAATTCGTTCCCTATTATAAAGGATGAAGGGAGACCCACACGGGGGCATCTCAAAGGTCGGCTTCTCTGCAAGTCAACGGGAAGCTTCAGGGTCATGAACCCTGGCCTTCCACACTAGAGCTGGACACGGGCTACGCTAAGCATTCCCCACAATCTCCGGTCTTCCAAGACCCTGAGCATATGGGCTGTCCCACCAGAAACCTGAAGAGTTTCATTTCTCGGCTGAAATGGGTCTCGAGTCAAGCCGCCGCCCGAGTGTCTGGAAAAGTCACTGGCTTCAGCACGACTCACGGGCATATAGTCTTTGAAACAGAAACATCAAAAATTTAATCAGCAGTTGACGTGGGTTTGATGCTACCATGTAGAAAGATCTAAATGAATTCCGGAAAGGAACAAGGCACGCGACTACAAGTGGCCTACAGGGGTAGACGCAGCGACCATTCCTGAAGGGAGGGGCTGGAACGCGTTCCTTGAGTCAAGAAGGGAGGAACGTGAGGGAGCGATCCTGCCACAGCCCCTCGTGTTCTGGCCACTAGCAGAGGGTTCACACTGCACAGGAACCCGGGCAATGCTGGAGCACAGCACGGGAGAGGTCTCACGTGCCTCACTCACTCCAGGTGTGCTGTGTCCTGGGAAGACAAGCCTTGTATTTGCTGACAATGTGGAAGAGCCTTCAGCCATGTGTCCCTGATGCCAGGGACATCAGAGCTCGTTCATCCTGGATCGCAGCACACCCATCTACCCAGTGTGGGAGAGCCTTTAGTCGGGGCTCTAACCTCGGGAGACACGAGAGAACTCACCCTTCCGAGGAACGGAGACATGATACACATGGGGGGAACAACTCCAGGGCAGTGCTCACCTCTGTACACAGTAAGACCACTGGAGACGCCCCTCGGGGATGGAAAGAAGGTGGGGGACCCTTGCTTCAGAGAGCTCTGCTCTTCTTCCTGCCCAGGAACTCACACGGGCTAGAAGCCATGTGCTGGGATTGCTGCACAAGAGCTCACAGCAACATACATCCCTTCGAGGCCATGGCCACGTTCCCACAGACAGAAACCGGTTGAATGTCATCTTCAGGGGAAAGCATTTAGGCCAGCCACACCCTTAGCCAGCACCCGAGGATCCACACCGGCGGCCACCCCGACAAATGCGGTCAATGTGGAAGAGCCGTTGGATACAGCTCTCACATTTGGAGACACCAGACAATTCAGAGCGGAGAAACCTGTGTCTGTCACCACTGGGGCCCCGCCTGTACCCAGAGCGCCCACCTTGCTCACCGCCACAGAAATCACACAGTACAAACCCTTGTCTCCCGTCACTGAGGCAGAGCCTTCACCCAGAAGTGGGCCCTTTCCCAACACCAGAGAACTCACACGGGGAGAGCCACCAGCGCGGTATCCTGGTGGAAGAAGCTTCAGGTGGGGTTCAGGCCT
This sequence comes from Mustela putorius furo, assembly GCF_011764305.1. Classification (NCBI taxonomy): domain Eukaryota; kingdom Metazoa; phylum Chordata; class Mammalia; order Carnivora; family Mustelidae; genus Mustela; species Mustela putorius. The sequence continues at coordinate 5,017,380 of NW_025421560.1, read as the reverse complement.
GAGGCTCCCGCTACCATCTCAGAGTGTGCTTCATCCCTCACATGGGAGCGAAGGTGCAGGCACCCCTGGGACCCCCTGCATCATCGCTGTGGCTGAATGCGAGGACATCCCATATGGGAATCCCATTCCTCACGGAGCCAACCCAGGAAGGACCTGAGAGGATTCGCACACAGGAAAATCCTCCCGGTCTGATGAGCAAAGGAATGGGCTCAGCTATCCCTTCTTCCCTAGCCAGCAATGACACCCTCACACCGAGGAATCACTGATCCCAACACAACGAAGGGAAATTCTTCCCTGGACACTCCCATCAGCAACTACCTCCTAAGGAATTCCTCAGGGTGACTCTGAGATACAAACTCAGACACTGCAAACACATATAACAGGGCCCCGTTCTGAGGGATGCGGAATGCGCTATTCCAGTAACCAATAGCTAGAAATCAAGCACATCTGCTCTGATCCAGGAGTACTTCCATAAAGGCCAGTCTCACCAAACAGCGCGGGTCTCACAACCGTGCACAATATGCCAAGTAAGAACAGGGGACTTCTCCTTCAGGAGCTCTCACAACAGACACAGGTACTGTCCCTTGGTAGGAAGTGGGATCACGGGAAGTAACACTGCCTGGGATCCATGAGAACATCAAGTCGAGGGTGAACTCAGAGTCTCAGAACACAAGGTGATAGAAGTATGTTCACAAAAACATGAACCTATCGATGTATATAGATCGCAAGGATGAATGGCCACAAGATTCAAAAATCACATGGTTTGTGATCTACCTCTCATGTGTCCTTAATTCTACTAATATTGTCCTCACAAAGCGCAATGGATTTAAAAAATAATTGCATGCTTAGAAATATATCCACTTCACTTATTGGAGATCGACAGAGCTAGCGAGGGAGCAAGAACAGCTGGGGTCCGGCAGCGGAGAAGAGAAAGAAAGGTGCCCAATCCAGGGCTTGATCCCCCAGGATCCAGGGATCCTGACCTCAGCCAAGGGCAGATGCTTACCCAACTGCGCCACCCGGGGGCTGGCAAATTAATTTCATCTTTTACAAAGATGCTCTTCTGGAAGACAAGGCACCAGAACCTCCACAGTTCAGCATCAGGCAGTGAGGGCTTCCTCCCTGTCTAGGAGAACATGGAAGCCAAAGGTTTTTCTCCACCACCAAGAAGAGCTACATATCTCTGGGCCTGAGAGGGTATACAACCACTGCAGATGTGGAAATACTCCCCGATTCGGTAGATTTTGAACAGGAAGGCGTTCTTACGGTCCCTTCCATAAAGACAAAGCCTGTCTAGGAATGCCTGCGAGGTTCTTTCAGTTAAGGGACCAGCTGTTGGCTTTGGGTCAGGTTATGATGTCAGGGTTATGGGACTGAGCCCCTTGTCAGGCTATGGAAGGAATGTGGAGCCTGCTGAAGGGTCGTTCTCATCCCCTGCAACACCCACTCCCCCGCAAAAAAAAAAAAAACCAGGAGAGCGTGAGTGAGAAAGACAGAGAGAAAGAACGTGTGCGGAAGTCCACTCAGACATCCATTTGTAAAGATGCCCGGCATTCTTTGCTCTAGATGAATGGCCCAATAAAGCCAGTGTGGGCTGATAGTTGACCATCAAGAGAATGTCTATTTATAAGATCAGGCAGCAATAACTCAGGACTCTGCTAAAAGGGGCAACCTGGAGTTCAGAAGTCTTGTGTGGGGCAGGGACTTGCAGAACCTTCTCCACATGTGCCACTAAATCATCTTCCCCAAGCAGCCAACTCTAGACATTCTGGTTAAGGGTACAACTCCACGTTAATCGACAGGAAGAGGCTCTCTTTTCCTCCGGAAGAAAGACAGAGGCCGGCAAGAAAGACACCCAAGTAAAGGCCTGAACCTCAACCCAGGTGGGAGGTTCAGAACCAAGACAACTTACCACTGTGATGCACGTGCACCAGCGAGACGACAGCGGTCACAATCCTGGACGTGCTGCACTTCCATCTGCACTGAAGAGACAGAGGCCAGACGCTCTGGATGCTGCCCAGCAGGCCACGTCCCCTGAGCCTCGAAGCACCACCTGTAAAAACAAGGAGAGCATTCAGTCGAGGTCTCAGGACCCGCACATGGGGAGAGACAGTCACCCATGATGGAAGCAGGCCCCTCCTTCCCAGCAGGGAGTGCAGGTTCAAGGAGGCCAAAACCACAGGGCCCCGCCATCTGTCAAAGTCTTAGCATTGCTGCTGGAAGGCCTTCCCCTAAAGCATGCTTGGCGAATTGCCTGCCAGGAGTTCCATCAGGCTGAAAAGGGCCTCTGGTCTTTCCTTGCTAAGACATGCCTCTCATGGACCCTGGTACTCAACAAGAAAAAAAAAAAAAAAAAAAATACAAGAACGACTGACTACCTTCCCCTTCCACAACACCCTTCCACTTCAGGGTCCTGGCTATGGTAGAGTTCACACTGTGCGCATTTTGCCCTGATAAACGCCAACCCTCCAATAAAGGACAGAGCAGAGTATCACGCTTGAGCACCCCAGCGATTTGGCTGGCTGCTGTGGCTGACTGGGCCTCCCTCCCTCCCTCTCTCCCTGGCTCTACTCCTTTCCAATAAGCATCTGCCTGGCCCTGGGACTCTGGCTGTCCCTTGGTTCCCCGGGCCCTGGGTACAGGCCGTCAAAGGCAGTTGAGGGGCTACAGACTCCAGCCGGCCGGCCCTGTGCTACCCTCAACCCGACCATCGTGGTAACCAACGTGGGCCCAGGTGCCTGATCCAACTGCAGCCCCCGCCTTCCTGCTCAAACACAGGGTCGCTTCCGCAGCAAGGCACATCGGCCCCAAATAACCTGCCCCTTTGCCCCCACCCCACCGGCCTGAATATCCCCTGGGGACAGAAGCCCTAGAAGACAACACAACCTCCATTCCAGTCAGCGCATTTCACTCATCCTCACGTCTTGCACAGGTTGTCTGATGGGTCCAGAAAAATCCGCCTACGGTATGGCCCGCGTGCTGTTGTGATGTTAGGAACCCTTCACCTCCCCATAGTTTGAAAGGTCACCTGACCCATTTTGGAGGGCTGTCCCAGTGACCACGCCCACTTCTCCTGCCAGCCTGGGACTCTGCCTGCAGAAAAAGAACAAGAAAGAACAAGAGTTGGTGATAATGTGAAGAAAAAGGAACCTTGTATACTGATGATGGGGATGAAAACTGGTGCAGCCATTATGGAAAACAATGTGGGGGTTCCTCAAAAATTTAAAAATAGAACTGTCATATGTTCCAGTAATTCCATTACTGGGTAATTACTCAAAGCAAATGAAAACACTTGAAAAGATACGTTTATATTGCAGCACTATTTACAGTAGGCAAGATATGGAAGAGCCCGTCAATAGATGACTGGATAAAATGACGTGGTGTATATATAGATATATATAGAGAGAGAGAGATAGAGATTATATAGATATCTAATAGACTAGTACTTGGCCAGAGAAAAGAATGAAATCTTGACATTTGCAACAACACAGATAAATCTAGAAGGTATAATACTAAATGAAATAGGTCAAAGAAAGACAAATATCCTATGATTTCAATCATATGTGAAAGTTAAGAAACAAAACAAAGCATAAAAGAGACGCAAAAAAAGAGACTCACAAATATAGAGAACAAACTGGTGATTACCAGAGGGAAGGTGGGTGGAAAGAGGGCATGAGACAATGAGGGTGTGTCATTTAAAAGGAAAAACAAAACTCTATCTGAAGTCAATATTATTGTCTATGTAGAAAATCTCAAGTATCTTATAAAAAGTAAAAAAAAAACTATTGGAAGCAATGAGGAAATACCAAAACATCATAGGATACAAGGTCAATGTAAAAAAGTCAACTATTTTCCTATATCTGAATAAAGAATTGAATTCCAAATTTTCAAATGAAAAAAATACTCTCTACAATACACCCCTAAAAAGGGTACTCAAGTATAAAATCTAACACAATACATATACACAGGAAGACAAAACTGAGGGAAGAAATCAAAGATCTAAATAAATGGAGAGTTCGTATTCATCAGTAGCAAGACTCAATACGGCTAAGAGGTCAATTCTTTCCAACTTAATCGATAAATTCAATGAAATCCAAGTAAAACCTCACAGTTATTTTGCAGATAATGACAAGAAGATTCTGAAGTTTACACAGAAAGGCAAATATCTAGAAGAGCCAACACACTGGACACCTGCGTGGCTCAGGTCATGATCCCAGAGTCCTGGGATCAAGTCCCGAGTCAAGCTCCTTGCTCAGAGGGGAGCCTGCTTCTCCCTCTGCCCTCTCTGCCTGTGACATCCCCTGTTTGTTCTCTCTCTCTGACAAATAAATAACATCTTTTTAAAAAGTTTAAAAAAGAATAGCCAACACAATGTGGAAGAAAAATGAGAATTCACCTCACCTGGTCTTGAGACTTACTATAAAGCTACTAGCCACCAAGACAGTGTGTTAGTGCTGAGAGAGACACAAAGATCAACAGAACAGATTACAAGGACCAGGAATAGATCTACCAAAATAAAGTCAAACATTTTTTGACAAAGGCACAAAAGGAATAAAAGGAGAAAAGATAGTCTTTCAACAAATGGTGCTCGAACAACTGAACACTCATGCAAAAGAAATGAAACTAGACACAGACCTTACACAAGTATTAACTAAAAATGAATCAGAGATATAAATATAAAAATACAAGAATAAAGAATACAGGAGAAAAATCTCTAGGACACTGGTTTGGGGGATGGGTTTTTAGATTCAACAGCAAAAGCATATTCCACGGGGAAAAGCATGCGTTGGATATTATTAAAAATAAAGTCTTCTGCTCTGTGAAAGACATTTTTAAGAAAATGAAAGGATAAGGCACAGACAGGGAGAAAATATTTGGAACACAGGTATCTAATGAAGGCTTTGTGTCCAACATCACAAAAGAGCTCTTAATGATTCAATAATAAGAAAAGAAATGACCAAATGAAAAATATGCAAAAGATTTGAACAAACTCTTCACCAAAGATATAAGGGTAGCAAATAAATACACAAACAGATAGATGCTCCACATCACCTCAGTGGGAATATGCAGACAACATGACACAGGTACTGGAATGGTTACATCAAAAATAATGACAGTGCCAATTTCAGGTCCAGAATCAGAACAACAAGATTCTCATTCATAGTTGGTAGGAACAAAAACTGATACAGCAACTTTGTAGAAATAGTTTGGCAATTTCTTGCGAAGCTAAACATACATACATACATACATACATACATAACAAACACAGCAATTTCTTGCGAAGCTAAACATACATACATACATACATACATAACAAACACAGCAATTTCACATCCTATGTTTTTGAAAACTTGTGTTTTAAAACCAGGAGACAACAGTGTGAATACTTAGCTTACTATAGATAAAGATGGTGACATACTCAAATATTTTTAGACACATGTATATTCATGAGTGAGTATACACAAACTCCCTGTTCAGTTAGCTGAGTGGGTCTTTGAGCAATGACTTAAAAGTCACAACAGACACACCTAGTCCCCCAATCTTGGTTTCTCATACTATGTTCCAATGAAAAGAACCAGAACTACTTAGGGGGGGGGAAATGGCTAATTCTAGGGCAGGAAAGACATAAGATGAACCTGGAAAATCTACTGCCACAGAGTAAGGTAGAAATATTCAAACAATAACAGGGTATGTCAATAGACACAGGAAGCGACAGAAGGTGCTTTTTTTTTAAAATTTATTTACTTGTTTTTGAGAAAGTAGAAAAAGGAGAGAAAGCATAAGCAGCAGGGAGGAGCACAGGGAGAGAGAGAGAATTTCTATTTATTTATTTATTTACTTACTTACTTATTTCACAGGCAGAGATCACAAGTAGGCAGAGAGGCAGACAGAGAGAGAGGGTGAAGAAGGCTCCCTGCTGAGCTGAGAGGCCGATGTGGGGCTCGATCCCACGACCCCGGGACCATGACCTGAGCTGAAGGCAGAGGTTTTCACCCACTGAGCCACCCAGGCACCCTGAGAGAGAGAATTTCAAGCAGGCCCCACACTCAGCAAAGAGCCCAAGGTGGGGCTGGATCCCAGGACCCTGAGATCATGACCTGAGCTAAAATCAAGAGTCAGACACTCAACCAACTCAGCCACCCAGGTGCCACGAGAAGATGCTTTTACTAACCAACCTGGGACAACTTGAGCAACAAAAGGAACAAGGTATCATTGTACTAGAACCAAAATATAAAATAACTAGCCACGAATTCATGCTGATATAAATGGATTAGTAAATAGGAGAGAACAGAAAAATCTCCTATGCAGAATTCCTGATAATTTATGTACATAATCATGTAGCTACTCCAACAGGAAGGAGGTATAGTGTAAGTGGTATAGTGTAATTGCCCACTTCCTTCCAAGGAGTACAGTATGAGGACAGAGAAAACAAAGTAATAAGTCATGTCCAGAGCACTAACCCTTGATATGATAAGACCAAAGGACATTTTATCTCTGTGGTCTTCCTCCAAGAAACCCATAACCTCAGTCTAATCATGAAAACAACAGCAGACAATTCCCAGTTGAGGGACATTCTACAAAACACCTAATTGTACTCCTCAAAATTGCCCAGGTTATCAAAAACCAGGGAAGTCTGAGAAATTGTCACAGCCAAGGGGAGCCTAAAGAAATGACTAAGTGAAAGGTGGCATCCTGAAACAGAATACCTGCATGGGGGAGAGAACACCAGGGTCAACTATCAAAAGACAAATCACATCCCATAAAATAAGAGTTTGCAATCCATAAAATGGACAAGCACTAGTATCCCTAATCTATAAAGAGCTAGACACTGAAGAAGAAGAAGAACAAAAAAAGCCACAAACCTAAGAGCAAAATGGGCAAAAGATATGAACAGAGGGTTCACAGAAACGTAAATACACCTTTCAGATACATGAAAAAATACTTAACCTCACTCATAGGTAAGAAGCTTGCAGAGATAAACTTCATAAAATACGACGTTTCTCTTTCCACTGCCAAAATTCCAGAAGTTGAACCACATGTTCTATGGGAGAAGCGTGGACAACCAAGCACTCAGGTGGTGTCGATGGGAGTGACACAAAATGATACCAAAATCCTGAATGATCGAGTTATCAATTCTATGCACCCGTTGACCTGGCAGCACACTTCTAGGAATTTACCTGATAGAAAAAACCTATATGTACAAGGTCATTCACTAGAACATTGGTTTGTAATAGCAAAAGGTTTGAAATAGTGCATAACTAATAATAACCAGTTAACTAACTATGGAACGTCCATGCTTGAATTACTGTGCAGTTATAACAAAGAAACAATCCATGTTCCGTTTAGATACAGATGTCTTGGACAGACTTTTAAGAAGTGACAAAAAATCAAAGAAAGAACAGAAAATCATGTATAGACTCCTTACTCAAAGTGTGGCTCCCTGAGCAGCAGAGTCAGCTTCACCTGGGAGCTTTTTAGAAATGCAAAACTCAGGGCCCCCACCAGATCTACTAAATCAGCATCTGCATTTTAACAGGATGCCAGTGGTATACAGCTGCATCTAAGTTCTGAAAGCCCTAAAGATGATGGATTCCCTTCTAAATAACAGTAGGGGGCATACAAGAGTATCTTTTACCTGAAAAAAAGCAGCACTGGTAGGACAAACAAGACAGACAGACATATCTACAGCAGGAGGACCATAACTCCAGTTTGTCTGGGACTGTCCCGATATAGCCAGTTGTCCCATCATAACTTTATGGAACCTCTTTCATTCTCAGTGGAAGTGTCTCAGTTGAGATGAAAAATGTCACCCTTCCTAGAGGGAACATCACTTTACCTTTAACCATGTTATTACTAATTCAGAAGTATTTTATTAAAAAGAGAGAGAGAGAAAGAGAAGACCAGTCAGGAAAAAACACAGACTGAAGAAAAGCAGTGAGCCAAGGATGGTTGGGCAACAAACCCAAGGAGAGGCAACGTCTGGGGCAAAAGGGAAAGACAACTTTGTGAGGAACAGTAAGGGGATGTATCAGAGATAAGAAAGGAAAGCTAGCAGGCAGGTGTCAGAGACAACAGAGACTGAGGGTTATGCTGCAGGATGGGCAAGTAAGACTAAAGCCAAAAACTGGATGTGACAATTTGGTAGCCTTTTCCAGAGCTGACTCAGCTGAATGTCGAAGAAGCAAGAATGCATTCATGAAGTTGAAGTATGAATGAGAAATGCAGAAACCAAAGCCGGAACAGTCGGCTATTCAAGCTAGAGATGTGAACAAGCGGACACAAACCCTTAGGGAGAGTCATCTGGAGGACGCGTGGTCCCTCCATTCCACCAGATCTTCAAAATCCTATTCCTGGATCAAACAGGATCATGAGAGGGCTGTCCACTCAGACCTCATTGTTCGGTCCCCTGAAAAGCATCCATTCACTTCTAGTACAATGCTCTGTCTATCAGAAATGATTATAGGCAATTTCAGTGTTGTTATTAGAGAAATCAAAGGAAGTTTTATAACTTGCACAACTCTGTGAAATTAAGAGTCCTGCTTCTCATTCTACCAAACTGTTCTTTGAATTTGCTTGATATACTTGATACACTTCCCTTCAAGTAATTCTTGCCTATTTCTATCTTTTCGGGTTTTTTTTTTTAAGATTTTATTTATTTGACAGACAGAAATCACAATTAGGCAGAGAGGCAGGCACAGAGAGAGAGGGAGCAGGCTCCCTGCTGAGCAGAGAGCTCCATGTGGAGCTCGATCCCAGGCCCCTGGGATCATGACCTGAGCCAAAGGCAGGAGCAATCACCCACTGAGCCACCCAGGAGCCCCTCTATTTTTTTGTTTTAAAAATATGAATCCTTTCAAATTTTAGAATACTCATTTTGAAACAAAGTGGAAATAAAAAAAAAAGCTTACCTGGGATGTTCAGGGAGGGGTGATGACAGAATTTCCTTCGCTATGGCTGGTGAGCCTGGCATCAGCTCCAGAGTGTCCCAGAGAACAAAGGCCACCAAACCATGACAGCAGGCCCATGATATTACCAAGTACCACCTTACACTTCCAGATATGCCTGCATTTTAACAGGATGCCAGTGGTATACAGCTGCATCTAAGTTCTGAAAGCCCTAAAGATGATGGCCAACTGGAAACCCAGCGATCCTTAGGCCTGGACCCGACTGCTCTATGCCCATGGCTCCTAACTCTGGAAAGGTTCTGAAGTCCACCACACTGCAGAGGCCCCTACGAAAAACGTGGAGGACAGGTGCTTTAGCAACGGCAACAGTTTCAGGGAAAGGCGGTAAGAAGAACCAGGAGTGCTGTCATCAGTCGAACTCGGACTGCTGAGGCCAAAGCCTATCAGCAAACATGTCTGCCCCCAAAGCAGAGATCCTAGTGCCCACCTGTTGGTTCTCATTGGCAACAAATCATACAAGCATTTATCCGGACTCTGACAGGCCTTCCTCATCCTTGTCGCCCATGAAGCAATTGACAGAAAAGGCTCTTCTTCCCAAGCCAGAACCCCCCAACCCGATATGGGCCTGAAATGCTTGCACGTTCCAAGAATGGCCCTCCCAACCCAAGGAGCCCTTGAAAGCCTGACTGCGGTTCAAGGAGACTGGGGATTCGATAAGGGTCCCTAGCTGGGACGCAATGGCCATGAAGCTCTAACCTGGGCCCATGGCTTCCCCAAGCTCCAGAGGCCGCCAGACATTTGGCCTGGGCCAAATGCATGGGCGCATCATGAAAACCATCACCGACCCAGCCGACCTTCCCCATTTTAAGCAATGGTGCACGGGTGCTTTGTTCCACTGACGTGGCCACCTGGCATCCATCGTTGCCCCTCTTTGGGAATGGAGGATGTCGTGGGGCATGGGGAAGTCCTTACTGAGTACACAGTCAAGGCCCACCGTGTCACCCCAAACAGGATTTCTCAGTGAAATACGGGAATGATCCCAACGCATAAAGCAGTTCTACAGAACACAAAGGCTTCAGAGGTGGTAACTGCTGCACAAGGTGGAGCCTGTGCCCATCGAAAGACACAATGCTGTGCATACATTCCCCATGATCTCAAAGAGAACTCTGGGTTTCTACCAGACACCACCACTGCTCAAATCCCCACTTCCAAGGATTCCTCTCCTTAAGGACTGGCTCAACTCCTGGCCTGGGGAAGGGTTCTCACCCACTATCAGAGGACTCTTCATGGGGATTCTCCTTCCCTTTCTTCTTCTAACCCCGTTGTGTTGTTTCCCACCCCCTGCCCGGTCTCTGCAGGTGGTGCCAGGAACCCTTCACTGCAGTAACTTCCAGAGGACAAATGGTCCTTTCCACTCAGGAAGATCCAGTCACAAGTTCTCCCCTGCACTCAGCGACCTCTTCCTTTTACGACTCTGACAGAAGAGGCCTCCCCCAGCTGGGCCTCCCCCACCTGACCAGCAATGACCCACACGGAGGGACAGCTCTACGCCCCTATTCAGCAGGAAGAAGCTACAGAAGATGAGACTGTCTTCCTTCAACAACCTTAACCACGCAAGGCTCTGCACTGGTCAGGGGCACACGAGGAGGGAGGGGAAGGCTAGCTGAGCACCAAGCAGGCGCTGGCACGCCACACCGCCCCCCAACCTGTGATACAGGGGACATCCCTCAGGCGCTTTGACTGCCCTCAAGCTGAGGAAAGGAAAAAACAGGTTCTCCACAGATGGAGATCAAAACCCGGCAAGACCGGTCTGATTCTGCAGGAAGAGGCTCATTTAACGAGAGGCTAGCTACCTGCCAGAGGCCCGGATCTCCGTTTCCTGAAGCCCTGACATCTCCCTCCCCTCCATGACACTGAGGGAGGCTGAGGCTGAAGGAAATGTCCATAGGACAGAGTTTCTTTTCAAACCTGCAGTCCCTTGAGAAGGACCTGTGAGAGGAGGAAGGTAACATTGCTCCAGGAAGCTCCGCGCCATCTTTCAATTCATGCCTTTCTAGCAGGAAAAACCACCTTCCCTTCACAAGAGCAAAGCCTCCTGAATCCTGGGTGTCCTCTGTCCTCCTGCCACGTTCTTGCAAAACCTCCCTTTTGCCTGACCTCCCCCAATGCTATCCCAGAGAGTCAGCCTCCCGTCACGACCCTAGCAAGCAACCCTTTCTACCCAAGGGTCGTATCCTGTGCTTTAATAAAATCACATCCTGCCAGCAAAGCCATCTCAAGTGCACCCTCAATGTATGTTCAAGAAAACCTTAACCTATCGACATATGTATATCGTGCAAGGATGAATGGCCACAAGATTCAACACATGGTTTGTGATCTACCTCTCATGTGTCCTTAATTCTACTAATATTGTCCTTACAAAATGCAAAGGATTTACAAATTAATTACATGGTTAGAAATATTTCTATTTACTTCACATATTGGAGAATGACAGAGCTAGAGAGAGTGCAAAACAGTCAGGGTCACTCAGCAAGGAAGATGGAGAAGGGTGCTCAATACAGGGCTTGATATCCAGCATTCAGGTATCCTACCTGAGCCAAGGGCAGATGCTTACCCAACTGTGCCAACCAGGGGTTGGCAAATTAATTTCATCTTTTACAAAGAAGCTCTTCTGGAAGACCTGTTGGGATCAGGGCAGGAAAACCTCGACAGTTCAGCATCAGGCAGTGAGGGCTTCCTCCCCGACTATGAGAACATGGGAGCCAAGGGCTTTTCTCCACCACCAAGAACAGCTATGTATCTCTGGGCCTGAGAGGGTGTATGACCACAGCAGATGTGGAAATACTCCCCGATTCGGTAGATTTTAGAACAGAAGGGGGTTCTTACGGTCCCTTCCATAAACACAAAGACTGTCCAGGAATGCCTCCATGGTTCTTTCACTTAAGGGACCAACTTTTGGCTTTGGCTCAGGTAATGACGTCAGGGTTATGGGATTGAGCCTGTGTCAGGCTATGGAAGGCATGTGGAGCCTGCTGAAGTGTCTCTCTCATCCTCTGCAACTCCCACTCCGCCCACAAAAAGAAACATAGAGATAGAGAGAAAGAGAGAGAGAACACGTGTGCGGAAGTCCACTCAGACATCCATTTGTAAAGATGCCCGGGATTCTTTGCTCTAGATGTATGGCCCAATGAAGCAAGTGTGGGCAGATAGTTGATCGTCAAGAGAATGTCTATACGAGGTCAGGCTGCAATAACTCAGGATTCTGCTACCAGAGGCAACCTGGAGTTCAGAAGTTTTTTGTGGGGCAGGGACTTGCAGAACCTTCTCCACATGTGCCACTAAGTCATCTTCCACAAGCAGCCAACTCTAAACATTCTGGTTCAGGGGGTACAACTCCAAGTTAATCGACAAGAAGAGGGTATTTTTCCCTCCAGAAGAAAGACAGAAGCCGGCAAAAAAGATACCCAAGTCAAGGCCTAAACCTCAGCCCTGGCGGGAGGTTCAGAACCATGACAACTTATGACTGTGATATACATCCACCAGGGAGATGACAGAGGTCACATTCCTGTATATTTTGCACTTGAATTTGCACTGAAGAGACAGAGGCCAGACGCGTTGGATGCTGCCAACGAGGTCCAGTCACCTGAGGTTCAAAGCACCACCTGTAAAAACAGGGAGAGCTTTTAGTTGAGGTCCCAGGAACCACACTGGGGAAGACACAATGTCACACAGAACTGAAAGCATGCCCCTCCCTTAAAGCAGAGAGCACAAGCTCAAAGAGGCTAAGACCACAGAATCCTGAAATTTAAAGATTTAGCACTGCTGCTGGCAGACCTTCAAATCATACATGCACGGTCAGCGGGCTACCGGGATTTCCAGGATATCTTTGCAGACCCAAGCAGGAGGATGTGGGCCAGGAAATGGCCCAGAGGTCAATCACCATGTGACAGGAGTCTAAATAAAGTTTCTGCTTCTCCCATAAACCGAACAGAAGATCTGGATAAACCCTATTTCAACTGCATTTTGCATGACCGTCCTAGGGTTGCTTACTTCTCCTTGAATCTTCGTTCACCTTTAACATGCATTCTCATTCCTCTACCCCCCGTAACTTCAATGACACGGAACTCCCACTGGAGATATGCATATACTCTACCTCCTCAATGTCTTTTCTACTCTATGTGAGTGACTCTGTTGTCTTGCTTCCTTTCTTTCCTCAAAACTCTATTTGGCTGAAATGAGCCTCTGGTCTTTCCTTTCTAAGACATGCCTCTCATGGACCCTGGAACTCAAAAAAGAAATAAAAAACCAACAACTAATCACCACCCAATATGAATGTAACCTATACCTTGGAGATTAAAGTTGCTTCACTCCTAACCAGAGACTATGCTACTGACCTAAAGGGCAAGCCCTCCAACAACCAGCTTCTAGAGGATTCTGGGACGATTTGGGGTATAGTTCTGATAGGATTTTCCCAATCCGAAAACACTGCCACCCTACAAAGTGAGGTCCCCAAACCTGATTGTGAACTAAACAGATTCAAAGCTTCACGGGACCCATTGTGAGGCACAGAAACGCCTGGCAGTGGTGGCAGCGTGTGCCAGTCCACATGGGTGATGGCTTTCAGCTCAACCGATTTGGGATGGTTTCTTAGATGCAAGAAGGCAGCCACAAGCACACTAGGTTTCTTAGCATCTATTCTAACTAAGCCTGGCAGGCATAGTGACGGACCGTTCCATACAGATTTTGAAACCCTGCTGTGCGGGAACTTCTCATGAGGAATCACTAGAGTGAACTTTCAGTAGTGTGTCCAGGCCAAAGCCAAGTGCAATACTCCCATCAGACTTGACTGCAATACCTGTTGATTTGAGTGGATTCCTCTTCTCGAGGTCCCCCCAAATATCCTGAGGTTCCTATACCTGCCAACAGGTAACATTCCCTACTCATCTGGCAAGGCTCCTGAGCACTGTGTCATCGAGGTGTGAAGCCGCTATTGCCAAGGGGCTCCACAAAGTCACCCTTAATTCCTGAAAATTGTCTGGTCATTATCTGAGTCTATACACATTACTGTCAAATTGGACATTTCACTCAATCCCTTAGTAAAATAACCAATGTTTCTAGCGGTGTCCTGTTACAGGAAAAAAGCACTTGTGCTGTACTTGTGCCAATAATACTAAGTACCTTGGAAGAAAGAATTCTCCCTGAGAATGATGGAGGGTTCAGGAAGGGAGAGAAGTTAAATTTTCCCATTTGTTCACACAGAAATATTTCATCACATTTCTGTAGATCATGGATATTTTCAGATACAGTTTCCCTAAATCTGGAAGAAGAAATATTAAAGAACCAGCAACATTTCAAACAAGAGTCACAAAGGTAGGCTCAAGTTCCTCAACTCAGTAAGTTCTCCTTTACGAATTCTTGATTAGCTTGAATGCAGCTTTTCCATGAGTTCTGCAAATCCTTACCCAGTTGAGTTTGAGAATTTTCACGATCAGACACTAAGACCCCACAAGACACATCACCGTGTATAGTCACAGGCATTTAATGAAAAGTAGGGATAAAAGGCCTGTGGACACACACTTAATGAGATATATTTTCACCTAACATAGAAGACGAGACATCAACATGGAAGCAGAGAGGCCACAAGACCTGCATCCTGGTCACCAGGACATGGCGTGTCCATGAGTTTCTGTATCTCCAAGCCAAATACGCTCATGTCTTCTGAGCTAAGGTTTCTGCTTCTAGAATTTTCTCCCAAGGAGAAAACCAAAGAGGTTGTAAAGGATTTGCAACAGCGTTTACGGAGGCATCCTGGATAATGGCGAAGCCCTGCAGCTCACCGCCTTGCCCAAGACCCACAAACCTGTTCAGTGCCCTCTTTGCATCCACCATGGTCAGGCAGGTCTAGCCCTTTCTCCCCCGGTTGCACAGCACACCCTCTCCTGGTGTCCACCAGGTCGCTCGGCCTGTGTTCCATGTCCTCAATGGATCTCTTTGGAAGAAGGTAACCCGCATAGTGGTGGAAAGAGCAAATATACTCCTTCCCCCCCCTTCTCCCTCCTTGCACCCAACCAAAGATTCTGCAGGGACATGGAGATGGGGTTCTTCTTTTTTGGGCGCCTCCAAGAATCCCCTTGCACAAAACCTGAGCCTTAGCACTTAGCAGGCTATTTTGGTCTCTACCCCCACCGCCCACCTTAGCCACGGGACAGCATTCCACCTACCAGCCTCCTCAGAAAGAACTCCCGCACCCTAGCTAGCTGCTCTCTGTCCAACGCCCAGGTGCTGACCTAGACATCTGAAAGGAGACTGGATGAGGAGACATAACCATTGCACCCAGGTGCCTGAGTTCATGCCACATCACACCGTCTACTTCAGGGTTGTGATGATGGCAGACTTCCCACTGTGTGCTTTTTGTCCTGAGACATGCCAACCCTCCAATGCAGCAGAGAGCACAGAGCCGGGCTTCAGCCCCCCAGTGACCTGGCTGGCTTCCGTGGAGGCATGGGCCTGCCTGCCTCCCTCCCTCCCTGGCTCCAGTCCTTTCCTATGAGCATCTTCCTGGGCCCTGGGGCTCTGGCTCTGCTCCAGTGCCCCGAGCCCTGGGTGCAGGCTGTCAACAGGCAGTTGAGGAACCACAGACTCTGGCTGGCAGGCCCTGTGCTCCTCTCAACCCAACCACCGTGGTAACCAATGTGGGCCCAGGTGCCAGATCAGACTGCAGCCCCCCGCCTTCCCTGCTCAAACACAGGGGGCTCTTCAGAAGCAAGGCATGTCAGCCCCAAATACCTGCTCCCTAACCCCCTTCCCACCAGCAGAATAACCCCTAGGGACAGATGTATAGAGAAGCCAACATAATCTACACTCCAGGCACTGCATTTCACTCAGCCTCTCATGGTACGCAGGTGGGTCAGAGGAGGATTCAGCGTAACAGCACAAATAACGCTTGAGTAGTGAGCAAATGTGTTTCTCCCAGGGCGGCTACATTTCCAGATAGGCCTGGTTGTCAGTCTACCTGTGCTCCAGTAAGAGCCCTGCTCTGACACTGATGAGCAAGCCATAGACCAAGAGTACCTCTGCCGGTAAATGGGCCCAAATGTATCCTGGATCCTTTTGTTTTGTTTTGATTTTGCTCCAAAGTACAGGGAGATAGCTCTGGGGCATGGATGGGGCTCTCTGTTCAAGAGCACAGGCGGTAAATGAGCCATATGTTCCCCTCAACACCACTCCTGGGACAAGCCAAGTCAAGCTACCACCCATGTGCTACCCTGTGGCCTCAGCAGGGCCAAAGCACAGCCTGCTCCCTGGATGTGGAGAGAACAGGGATGCAGTCTCTGAGCCACACATTCTGAAGCCAGAACTCTAAGGGAATTATGCATGTGGGCTGGTAGTAGCACAGAAACTGGCAGGCACCACGCTGCCCTGAGAGCCACGCAGGATCCTGGCAGCCTCAGAGTGGGGGTCCAGTGCCTGCTCTGCACTCGATTGCCCCTGCTCTGTCCTGACTCAGACCTAAGCTGGAACCCTTGTAGTCCCTCCAAGTTCAGGTGGCATAAAAAGGGTCTATAGTAGTTGGGGTGCCCCTGGGAAGGGAACCTCCTGAGGCAGATCCCGGGATGAGGCTGGATGGCATATCAGGGGCTCACTGAGATGGGAACCCAGAGCAGATTGCTGTGGGAACAGGGAGCCCAGTGTCTGTGGAAGGTGTCCACATCACTGCCTCAACAGCTGTGTCCATGGCAAATGACTGAATCTGTCTGTGCCCCATGTCTTCTGTAGAACTGGACTTCACAGCACTTTGTCCCCCAGAATTTGGTTAAGGATAAACCAAGACAATGAACAATAAGCACCTCACCAGGGCTTGGAACAGAAGCGCCATCCAGGAAGACATATCTCCCTAGGATTGCTTGGTAGGAAACCTGTTTTGGAACCCCTGGCTCAGCTGATCATGTGGTCTTGAACATTAGAGAAAAAGCACCTGGCTTCAGGGAGCCTCCCTCCAACATGGTGACTCAGAGCCACCCTGATCCAGTTACACAACCTCCTCTCCAGGGACATTCTTGCCTATCTGGTAAATATCGGGCTATGTAGACGCACTACCCTGCAAGCCCTGCCCCAGGAAGCCTTGGGCCCAGCTGTCTTCCCACATCACCAGGACAATGGACCTGGGCCTCTGGCCTTACCTCGCTTCTCAGTGGTGATGATGGTGGCCTCTAGGGGCTCCCCCAGCCCTGCCTCATCTTGATCATCAGCCTGAAGATGTATGCTGACTCTGGGTCCAGCTCGGTGGCCATGAATTGCCTCACCATAGCTCCCATCTCCACTGTGGTGAACGTGCTGGAGTTGCTGTTGGCCAGGCAGTAGGCAATCTGATACCCTATGGGGTGGGACAGGAGGGCCACGCATCAGTCTCATCACCCCGCTCGGACCCCAACTTTCTGCCACCACCACTCTGCCGTGTTTCCACCACGTCCTTCATCCTCTGCCAGCATCTGAGAGGAATGACACAGCCGCAGTGGCAGATGGAGCCTCTGAGTGCTGGGCCCCCATGACTCTCGTTCCCCTTCATCCATCCCACCACCAAGATATGGAAACAGTTTCATCTCTAGTGATTCAATTCTTACATAAAACACCAGTACTCACCATATCAGCCATTTAAAACCTCAAAAAAAAAAACATGTTTCAGAACCAGATGTCTTTTATGGTAAATTCTACCATTCAGGGAAGGATTCATACCAGTCCTTTGCCCGCTTTTCCAAAAAACAGAAGAGAAAGCTTCTAAAGCCACTTGCTGAGGCCAACATTACCCTGATACAAAAATAAACGAGGACACCCCAAGAAAAGAATCTTATAGTCCAATATCCCTGATAACTATAGATGTAAAAATGTCCAACAAAATACTAAAAACCCATGTTCACCAATATGTTGATATGATCATATACTATGATCAAGTGGGATCTTGCAGGAATGCAACGATGGTTTACAGGAGCACATCGATCAAAGTGATATAGGACATTAACAAAATAAAGAATAAAAATGATGTGATCATTTTGAGAAGCAGGAAAGCATTTGACAAACTTTAATATCCATTTGCAATCAAAATTCTCAACAGAGCACGTAGACCAGGAACATACCTCAACACCAAAAAGGCCATATATGGGCCACCTGGGTGGCTCAGTGAGTTAAAGCCTCTGCCTTAAGCTCAGGTCATTATCCCAGGGTCCTGGGATCGAGCCCAACATCGGGCTCTCTGCTCAGCAGGTAGCCTGCTTCCCCCACTCTGCCTCTCTGCCTACTAGTGATCTCTCTCTCTCTCAAATAAATAAATAAAATCTTTTTTTTTAAAGACCTTATGCGACAACCACACAGATTACGTCACATCCCATACTGAAAAGTTTTAGCTGTTTCTATTTCCTCTAAGATCGCCGAAGTTAGGAACACTGTCACTTTTTCCTTGCCACTTTTACTGAACACAGTATTAAAAATCCAAGGCAGAACAATTATGCAAGAAGATAATCAGAAGGCATCAAAACTGGAAATAAAAAAGTAAAATGGTCACTATTTGCAGATGATACAGAATATAAGGAAAACCTCAAAGAAGCCAATGAAAACTTGTTCAAACTATGACTAAATTCAGTAAAGGGACAGGATACAATATTACTACCCCAAAACCTACTGCATTTCTGTACACTAATAATGAATCATCAGAAAATAAATTAGGAAGATCATCCCAGCTTAAGTTGCATCAAAAAGAATAAAATACCCAGGAATACACTTCACCAAGAGGTAAAATCTTGTATAATTGAAAACTACAAGACAGGAAAAAGAAACTGAAGGCAACACACATAAACCATATCACATATTCATGGGTGAAAAGAATTAATAGTGGTAAAATGTCCATACTTCCCTAAACCATCTACTTTGTAATTACTATCAAAATTCCAAGGACATTTTTCACAGAAAGAGAACAGAAGGATCTAAAAATTTGTATGATGCCACAAAAGACTCTGAATACCAGAGCAATCTATAGAAAGAAGAACCACACTAAAGGCATTGCGCTTGCACTTTTCAGACTAATGACAAAGCTTGAGAATCAAAAACAATCTAACATTGTCATAAAAAAAGACAGACACACACATCACCAGAAGACAGGAGAGAGCCCAGAAGTGAAACACACATCTATGGTCCGGGACCTTTATGACAAAGGAGCCAAGAATAAACAAGGGGGAAAAAACAGTCTCTGTCATCAATGGTGCTGGGAACACTGGAGAGCCACATGCAAAAGAACAAAACTGCACCATTTTCGTACACCATACACAAAATTTAACTCAAAATGTGTCAAATACTTGAATATAAGTCCTGGAACTATAAAACTTGTAGCAGAAAACACAGGATTTGGAAAGGCCCTTGACACAGGTCTTGGTAGTGGTGCTTTTAAGCTGATAACAAAGTAAAAACAAACAAAGAAGCAAAGTGTGGGCCTACATCAAACTATAAAACGTCAAAAGAACAAAGGAAACCATCAACAAAATAAAACGGTAACCTAAGGTAAAACATTTGTAAATTATATATCCAGTAAGGGGTTAATGTTTAAAATATAAAGAACTCATACAACTCAACAGCAAAACAAAACAAAACACACAAAAACACCAAAAACTCCACAAGTAATCTAATGTAACAGCAGCAAATCCAAATAGACATTTTCCTGAAGAAGAAATACAGATGGTCTACACGAACACGAAAAGATGCTCAACTTCATTAATCATCAGGGAAATGTAAATCAAACCAGAATGAGGCACCACTTCATACCTGTCAGAAGGGCCATTACCAAAAACACAAGAAATAGCAAGTTTTGGTGAAGATGTGGAGTAGAGGAAAACTCTAGTGCACCATTACTAGGAGTATAAAAGGGTGCAGCCACTATGGAAAACAGTACAGAAGTTCCTCCAAAAAATGAGAAGCAGAACAACCAAAGGAGCCAGCAATTTCTGTTCTGAGTATTTATCTGAAGGAAATGAAAACACTAACTCACAAAGGTATATTCACCCCTGTGTACACTGCAGGAAAATAACAACAGTGAAAATAAAGAAACAGCCTAAATGCCATCAGTGGATGAATGAATAAGGAAACTGTGGTCCATAAACAGTGGAATTCTACTCAGCCATAAAAAAAGATGAAATCTTTCGATTTACAACATGGTGGCCCTTGAAGGCATTATGCTATAGTAATACAGGCCAGACAGAAAGACAAATACTAGAAATCACATGTAGAACCTTAAACAAAACAAAAACAAAAATATGAGCTCACAGACAGAACAGATGGAGGGTGGCAGAAGTTTGGGGTTGAGGTGGGAGAAATGGGTGAAGGGGTCAGAAGGAAAAAGAAAAAGAAAACAAGCCCAAATATAGCATCTTTTTTTTTTTTTTCAGTTAAGTAATCTGTACCCCCAACATGGCTTAAACTCATAACCCGGAGAACAAGAGTCAGACACTCCACCGACCCAGGCAGCCAGGGTCCTGGAATTGTAGCATCTTCCGATACTCAATGTATGGAGAAAGGGGAAACTAATTTAATCTATGGTATTTTTTTGAGGGCTACGTATTTTTTGGTAAATGTACAAAGTAAAGAACACATTCTTCAGGGTCACACACTCAGGACTATATCTAGTTCTAACATTTATCATGACACTGAGCAAGTAACTTACCTTTTTAATTTCATTATTTATTTGAGAGTCAGGGGGGACATAAACAGGGGGAGACATAAGCAGGGGGAGGGACAGAGGGAGAAGATGACTCCCCACTGAGCAGGGAGCCTGACCTGGGGTTCAATCCCAGGAACCTGGGATTATGTCCTGAGCCAAAGGCAGAAGCTTCAATGACTGAACCATCCCAATGCCCCTACTTAACCTCTTTTCTGCCTGTTTGCCCACCTCGGAGTATATTATGAATATTTGCTTTTAGAATCTCTTCTATTTAAATTTAAAAATAGTTTTTAGAATTGAGTGAAATGGAGATCACTTAGAATAGTACCTATGAGAGTAAGCCCTCAAAAAATGTTGTAAAAAATCTTATTCTGGGGGTACCTGGGTGGCACAGTCAGTTAGGCAGCTGACTCTTGATTTTGGCTCAAATCAAGAACCCAAGCTCCTGGGAGAGAGCCCTGCACCAGGCTCCACACTCAGCGGGGATGCTGCTGGAGGATACCCTCTCTCCCTCTGACCCTCCCTTCTCTAGCATATGCTTGTGCACTCTCTTTCTGTCTCTACAATAAATACATATGTCTTTAAAAATCTTATCCTGAACATTTGGTGGTTGCGCAATCATTTTCATAATTGGGCAGTATCTCCTAGTTTATAAAGCACTTTTATACACATCCTCATATTGGAGTCAGGATATGGTCATTGGAGAAGAATTTATTGTGTTTATTTACAGAGAAAAAAAAAAGAAAACCAGACTTAGAGCAGGGGTGTGCTTTGTTCATGGCTGCAGAACTAACAGATGATCTTCTTATTTTCAGCCCAATGGAGCAGAACAAGAAAAAATCCAAACACTGTAACAAGAGCCAATGAAGGGCACTACAACTGATAATGGAATTAATGCAGTAAAATTATCCAACATTTATAAATATTTACCGCCCCAGCATGGAGCAACTAAATATGTAGAGCATATATGAACAAACCTAAGAGAAGCAATCAGCACCAATACCATAGGGAACTTTAATACCTCACACTTCTCTCAATGATCCCCCATCCAGACAGAAGATCACAACGGAAACATCAGCCTCAGACAACCCCTTACTTGGATGGACTTGACAGATACACACAGAACCCTCCATCCAAAAGCAGCAAAAGGAATATACTCCTCTCAAGTGCCCCTAGAACGTTCTCCACCTTAGGTCATATGTAAGGCCACAAGACAAGTCAATAAATTCCAGAAGCCTAGAATTTTCCCAAATGAGGACTGAAATCAAATCAACCATCTTTTCCAACCACAGTGGTATAGAACTAGAAATCAATTACAAGAAGAAAACTGGAAATTCATAAACACAGAGACTAAACAACATGCTACTGAACAACCAATTGGGTTCATGGGCAAACCAAAATAGGAACACAGAAATACTTTGAGGTAAATGAAAAATTAATACAATGAAACAAAATTCACAGAATGCAGTAAAACAGGTTCTAAAATGGGGTACCCGATTAGTCGATTAGTCTAGTCAATTAGTCAGTGGAGCTCTGTGACTCCTGATCTTGTGGTTTTGAGTTTCAACCCCACACTGGGCATAGAGCTCACTTTATTTTTTTAAAGATGCCATTTATTTATTTGACACAGAGCTGGGGAGAGAGACAGACAGACAGACTGAGCAAAGTCGAAGGAGCAGCAGGCAGTAGAAGAGAGAGAAAGGGGCTCCCCGTGCTGACAAGGGACCTCATGCAGGGCTCAATTCCAGGACCCTAAATTCATGACTTGAGCCAAAGGCCAACACCTAACAGACCAAGCCACACAGGCAGCCCTTAGAGCCAACTTTAAAAAAAAAAAAAAAAGTTGTTCTAAGAAGGAAGTTTATAGTGATACAGGCCTAACTCAAGAAACAAGAAACGTCTCAAATAAGCAACCTAACTTGATACCTCAAGGAAACAGAAAAGAACAAATAAAGTCCAAAGTTAGTAGAAGGAACACATCAGAACTTAAATAAATGAAATACAAACTAAAAAGACAACAGAAAGATATATATTTTTTAAAAAACACCAACAAGAATAACAGATCAGCAAAGAGCTGGTTCTTTGAAAAGAACAAAGCTGACAGAGTCTCAGCCAGATTCAAAGAAAGAGGACTCATCATCAGAAATGAGAGAGATGTTCCCTGAAACCATTGATATGCAAAGGCTCTTAAGAATGTACTATGAACAATTACACCCCAACAAGCTGGATAATCCAAAAGAAAATGATACATTTCCAGAAACATACAACCTACTAAGATTGAATTCTAAAGAAACAGACATCTGACTGTTCAGCTGTCTACTAATGACCAGTAGAGAGCTTAAATAAGAAATCAAAAACTTCCAACAAGCAAAAGTCCAGGACCCCATGGTTTCACCTGTGAATTCTACGAATCATCCATAGAAAAAAATGAATACCAATCCTTCTCCAACTCTGCCAGACAAACAAGAGGAAGAAACGCTCCCCACCTCATTTTATGAGGCCAGCACGGCCCTTATCGAGACCTCCCAAGTATCTGTGATGAACATAAACATAAAAATCCTCACCCAAATATCTGCAAACCAAATTCTACAACGGGGGAAGAGGTATGATCCAGTAAGATGTATTTCAGGGATGCAATGGTGGTTCAACATCCACAAATCAAACTAATGGGCCGCATTCACAAAACGAAGGATCAACATCATAGGACCATGTCAACAGATGCAGAAAAAGCATTTGATAGCGCCGCTACCAAATCACTGCCACCCCGACCTGTTCTTCTGCCGCCTGGCTGGTCCCCACACCCTGTACCACTGCCACCCCACTGTGCCATCCCCCACTGCCACCCTGCTGCACCCCACACACCCACCGCTGTCACTTCCACCCCCCCATTCCTGACATGCTGCTGCCACCAGCGCTGCCACCCTCCACCCTGCTACTCCACAGCAGTGCCCTTTTTTCCACAACAGCTAACCCTCACCACAGCTGCTCTGCTGCCCTGCCGTTGCAACTGATGCCCAGCTGTGCCACCCCCAGTGCCCTTACCACTCCCTTGTGCACCCCCCAGGACTCTGCCACCCTGCTGCGCCACCCTCCAGCGCTTCTACAGCCCTGGTGCCTGTGTTTCCAACAGCACCACCACTGCTACCATGGTAACCCTGCTCCTGCCCATCTCCACTGCCCCACCCAGCCCCCAAGCCATGCTGTGCCATTGACATGTGGCTGCTGTGCCACTAGTCCCTCCCAACCACATCCAGGCCAATCCCTCCCCGCTTCGCCTCCCTGCTTCGCCTCCCCATCTGCTGCCATCTCAAGTCACTGCTTTCCTCTAATCACTGCTGCCTCACTGCCCTCCCCCCGCCATTTCTTCACTGCATACTCTCCCCTTGCTGCTGCGGCTGTGCAGAGCTCCTGCCCTGCCCACACAGCTATTAACCTGATGCTCTTGCCCTGCTGGTCCCACCAAACACCCCCAAACTTCTCCCGCCTGTCGGCCCCCCAGCCCTGCTCCAGTGCCTCCAGATTCCCTCCCCGTTGACCTGCTGCTGCCGCCCCACGCATCCCAGCCTTCTCCCAATTCTGCTACTGCCTGGGTGCCCCTGCCTCGTGACCCTGCCCTCTGCAGCACACCCCTCATACTGTCCACCTTACCACCACTGCTGCAGCTAAGCTGCTGCCCTGTGCCCGAGGCCACTGCTGACCTTCACTGTCCAGCCCCATTGACAGACACTAAGGCCCTACCCTGCCATCCGTGCCCTACCTGTGCAGTTGCTGTGCCGCTGCCTCCCAGATGGTTCTGTCCCCCCTTCTCTGCCACCACCAACCGCCTGCCACCCCACATGCACCTGTGCAGCCGTGCTGTCCCACCCCGCCCACCACCATGCTCATTCCTGTCCTGATGCCCCACTACATTGCTGATACCACCCCATCTGCTCTCTCCACACCCCCACTACCACCCCACACCCCCCTGCCCCTCGCCATCACTGCCCCCTTACCACTACCCTGCTTCTGATCTGCTGCCACCCTGGGTCCCACTCTTACCCCATGTCCTGCTGCTCCCCTGTGTTCTGCAACTGCTGGTCTTCATAGCCCTGCCCTGTTGACTTGCATGACTGCCCCACCTACCACGCTACCCCTCTGCTGTTCCTGCCCACCCCTCCCTGCAGCTACCACCTAGATGCTACCCCTGTCCCCCACTCCAGAGCCTTCCCGATTTCCTAGCCCTGTTGCTGCACTGCTGCCGCCCCATGAGTCCTACTCCACCTTCCCCGCACTGGTACCACCAGGCTGCCCCCACAACATGAGCCACTCCCACCACGCTGCACCACCGTCCACAGCGCCCCCACTTACAACCACCATTGCCTCTCCACTGCTACCCTGGGTCCACGCTGCTGCTGCCAACAGTGGTCCCGCCCTGTAGACATGCACCAAGCCCAGCAAAGCCAGGCCCTTTGCTTTGCTGCCTGACCCACCACACCATGACGTTGAGACCCCACTCATACCCGGCTAGTCCTGCCCACCCCCAAGGACACTACCGCCTAGCTACTCCCCTCCCCCCACTCTGATGCCTCCTGGCTGCCAAGTCTGTGTTTGCCCAGCACATCCACCACCCACCACCCCCCGTGTGGCTACCAGCTTGCTGCCCCCAAAAATGTACCCCTGCCACCCTGCGGTGCCCCCCCCACAGGCCCCCTCACTGCCGGGCAGCCTCTGTCCTGTGCCCTGGCCTCTGCTGCGCTTCGCTTCCCCACCTCGTTGGCATGCACTATGAGCAGGCCCAGCAAGCCAGCCAAGCTGTCTCTGGGCTGCTGCCTCAGGGCTGGTCCCACCCTCCCTATACTGCCCTGCCACCTCTAATCTCCCCACCTCCTCCAGGTGCCACACTGCTGACCCCCTCAGATGGCACACAGCTCCCGACCCACAGCCGCTACTCCTCCTTGCCCCACTACTGACTGGTTGCCCCCCCCCCCCGACTCTGGTGACCCCAGCTCTCTCCCCCACTGATCCCGCCCCCATACGTGAGCGTTTTCACCTCTCTGACACCTCCTGGCACCCTTGCAGCCCTGTTACCCTGGCCACCACGCCAAACACTGGCCTCCCGATGATGCCAGACTGGTCCCTCCCCTCCACCCACCAACACCGCCTAGCTGCTTCCCTCTCCCCTGTCTCCGTGGTCTCACAACTGCCAGCCACATTACTGTGCTACTAGCACCCTATCCACCACCTCCCCGTGCTTCCACCACAATGCAACCGCCCACATACACCCCTGTCCCCCTTACCTCAGCTGCTGCCACTCCACTGCGGCCCTGTGCCCCAGACCTCTGCAGCGCTTCACCTCCCCGCCCCCTTGACGTGCACGATGGGACCGCCCACCACCCCCTCCTAACTGTTGCTGCCCTGCTGCCTGGGGCTGCTCGCACCCTCCCACCCCCTCACCCCCTCACCCCCTCTGCTGCCACCTAGATTCCGACCATCCCCCACAGAAGCCACGCAGCTCCCACCCCTCCCTGTGCCACTACTGTATGTTCCCTTCCCCGCCTCTGGTGAGCCCTGCTCCCTCCTCCGAGATCCGGCCGTGAACCTCAGTATTGTCTCCCAGTTGCAAACCCCTCAGGCTCATGCAGCCCAGCCCACCATGCCCTGACGTTGTCCACCCACTAACGCCCAGCTTGTCCCGCCCCCAACCCCCCACTACTGCCTGACGGCTTCCCCCTCCACCCTGCTCCGTTGCCTCCCCGCTGCCAGGCATTACCGCTACTTGCGCCCTGAATATCCACCCCCCTCCCAGCGCTTCCGCCACATTGCTACAGCTCACATGCACCCTGCCACCCTGCTGTGCGCCTCACCCTGCCCCCCTTACCTTAGCTGCCGCCGATTGGAAGCGGCCCTGTGCCCCAGGCCTCTGAGGCGTTTCGTTGCCCTGCCCCCTTGGCGTGCATGATGGTCTCGCCCACCACACCCGCCCCCGCCGTTGCTGCACTGCTGCCTGGGGCCCCTCCCATCCCCTCACCCCTCTGCTGCCTAGATTCTACCCATCCCCCAGAGGTGCCACATGGCTGCCCCACTCGGGTGCCACGCAGCTCCCACCCCTCCCTGTACGACTACTGCCTGCCCCCTTCCACGCCTCTGGTGACCCCTGCTCCCTCCTCCGTGATCCCGGCCCCCTACCTCAGTGTTCTCTCCAGTTGAAAACCCCTCAGGCTCATGCAGCCCAGCCCACCATGCCCTGACGTTGTTGACCGCTAACGCCCGGCTTGTCCCGCCCCCAACCCCCCACTACTGCCTGACGGCTTCCCCCTCCCCCCGGCTCCGTTGCCGCCCCGCTGCCAGGCGTTACCGCTAGTTCCGCTCTGGATATCCGCCCCCCTCCCCGCGCCTCCTCCACATTGCTACAACAACATGCATCCTGCCACCCTGCTGTGTCCCTCACCCTGCCCTCCTTACCTCAGCTGCCCCAGATGCGCTGAGGCCCTGTGCCTCAGGCCTCTGCGGCGTTGCGCTGCCCTGCCCCCTTGGCGCGCAGGATGGTCCCGCCCACCACGCCGGCCCCCCACCCGCGCTGTTGCTGCGCTGCTGCCTGGTGCTCCTCCCATCCCCTCACCCCTGTGCTGCCTAGATTCTACCCATCCCCCAGAGGTGCCGCATGGCTTCCCCGCTCGGGTGCCACGCAGCTCCCACCCCCTCCCTGTACGACTACTGCCTGCCCCCTTCCACGCCTCTGGTGACCCCTGCTCCCTCCTCCTTGATCCCGGCTCCCTACCTCAGTGTTCTCTCCCGGCTGCAAACCCCTCAGGCTCATGCAGCCCAGCCCACCATGCCCTGACGTTGTTGACCGCTAACGCCCGGCTTGTCCCGCCCCCAACCCCCCACTACTGCCTGACGGCTTCCCCCTCCCCCCTGCTCCTTTGCCTCCCCGCTGCCAGGCATGTTACCGCTACTTCCGCCCTGAATATCCACCCCCCTCCCAGCGCTTCTGCCACATTGCTACAAACACATGCATCCTGCCACCCTGCTGTGTCCCTCACCCTGCCCTCCTTACCTCAGCTGCCGCCGATACGCTGCGGCCCTGTGCCTCAGGCCTCTGCGGCGTTTCGCTGCCCTGCCCCCTTGGCGCGCAGGATGGTCCCGCCCACGACGCCGCCCCCCCCCCCCCCCCGTTTGCTGCACTGCTGCCTGGGCTCCTCCCATCCCCTCACCCCTCTGCTGCCTAGATTCTACCCATCCCCCAGAGGTGCCGCATGGCTTCCCCGCTCGGGTGCCACGCAGCTCCCACCCCCACTCCCTGTACGACTACTGCCTGCCCCCTTCCCCGCCTCTGGTGACCCCTGCTCCCTCCTCCGTGATCCCGTCCCCCTACCTCAGTTTTCTCTCCCGGCTGCAAACCCCTCCGGCTCATGCAGCCCAGACCACCACGCCCTGACGTTGACGACCCGCTAATGCCCGCTTGTCCCGCCCCCAACCCCCCACTACTGCCTGACGGCTTCCCCCTCCCCCCTGCTCCGTTGCCTCCCCGCTGCCAGGCATGTTACCGCTACTTCTGCCCTGAATATCCACCCCCCTCCCAGTGCTTCCTCCACATTGCTACAGCCCACATGCACCCTGCCACCCTGCTGTGCGCCTCACCCTGCCCCCCTTACCTTAGCTGCCGCAGATCGGGTGCGGCCCTGTGCCCCAGGCCTCTGCGGCGATTCGCTGCCCTGCCCCCTTAGCGCCCACGATGGTCCCGCCCACCACGCCCACCCCCCACTGTTGCTGCACTGCTGCCTGGGGCTCCTCCCATCCCCATGGAAGCAAACGAATGTTACAAATTAAGGCTACTTTTTGTTGTTCTGAACAATCAACAGATAAACATTTTCTATCACACCACTCTTCATAATAGTGAATTCTATACAATTCTGTTATTAAAATGGCTAAAAGTATAAAATTATGTTTTAAATGTCATGTAAGTGGACTTCAGAGTGAGATATGAAAAAGTCAAAGAAATAACAATCCTTGAAAGAAAGTGATGAAAATGGAAGAATTATTATTTTCTACCAGAGGATATTCTCTTAAGTAGAGGAAGAATTTTGATATATAAGGCATATGGAATGAGCCGTTGTAGTAAATTTTGTATTGTATGTATGTAAATTGACACAAAATAAATAGAAGTAACATACCATGAATAGATAAATTCTGTTCCAGGAACACAGGGCATTCCTGTTCCAAAAAATATATATAAATCTACTCTTATTCATCAATTGGTGAAATATGAAAATAACAATTATTTCAATAGATGAAGATAAAGCATTTGGTTAAAAGTGTTAGTAATTAGATACAATGGATAATGGCATATGCAAGCTACATATAGAAAAACTCAATAATTTCTTTTACATAAGTAAATGATAGTTACAAAATGTAATCATTACATATGACCAACAAAAAATGCTTGATTTTATAAATATAAACACAAACCTGAAATATGCTGCAAATATTAACCAGATAACATACTGTGAGATATTTTTATTTACTCCTTAGAATTTTTTCTATGTTTAAAATTTCTCTACAGTGAAACATCAAGACTACGTAGATTATGAAAAGGAACAGAGAGACCAGACCTCATTCACAACAGCAACAAAAAATTGAAAAATATCCAAGAGTAGCTTTATTTTTTTTAAAGATTTGTTTATTTTAGAAATAAAAAGTGTGTGTGTGTGTGTGAGAGAGAGAGAGAGAGAGACAGAGAGAGAGAGAGAGAGAGAGAGGGGGGGGATGGGCAGAGGCAGAGAATTTTCAAGCAGACTCCCTGCTGAACACAGAGCCCAATTCTGGGCTGGATCCCAGGAATGAAAAGATCATGACCTGAGCTGAAACTCAACAACTGAGCCACCCAGATGCCCCTTCAAGAGTAGCTTTAAATGAGAAGAAATTAAAATTAGATCAATCTTAAATATGTAAGAATAAAAAGGAAGAGTAGGAGAAGGAAGAGAAAGAAGAAAGACAAGAACAGAAGAAGAGTAGTCAAGGAGTGGTATGAATTTTACTAAAGCTGGCATGGGACAAAACTAGAAAGAAAGAAATAACTTCATTAGTACTATCTTTGTGGTATGACCAAATGTAGTTTGTTTTTATTCTATATGCTTGAAAAAATATCTTCCTATTTTCTATTTCATTTTTAACTTTAATATTTAACATTCAAAGAAATATTTTGGGACTTCAGGCAGGAATTTTCCTCAACCACACTGCATCCCCAAAGTTTTTCTATATGGTTGATCCCCCACCATATCTTAGGTCTTGGAGATGATCATTATTTTCTCTAACATGAACCAGTAATAATAGACAATCCTGCATCATGTTTGTTTCTTTTATTGTCCTTACCACAATGAGTCCTTATTAACTTAGTTATATACATGTTAAATGTCTCTTGATCTCTCACTTATCACTAACTCCAAAAGGGCAGTCAGCTTTTGTTTTCTTCACCAATATATAATCAATCGCCTAGCCCATGACACATTAGGTAGGAACTCAATAAACACATTTGGATGAATAAACAATGTAAATGAGGAAAGTGAAATTGTAACAGAGTTTGGAAATTTAACTGACAAGCTATAAGTACAAAATAAAAATTGATTTGCTGTACAAATGGTTGCAAATTTGTCATGACAAAACTGGCCATCTGTGTCCAGATTTTGTTTTCTGTAAACAGATTCTGTAAGTCTGTAAGTGAGTGACTCTGTAAGTGAGTGACTCCTTATATTTTGCACCCTCGGGGACAAAAATGTCTCATTCTGATATCTCTGTTAATTTATCTATTATTTTTTATATCCATAAACTTATCTTTGAAAGAGAAAAGAGGTCATCTCCGGGCTATTTCATCTTCCCAACTACCGGTTCCTGAACACCTTTTCTTTCATACAAAGAGTATTATCTGCGTTCAGACTTTGTTCCTCTCCTTTAATATGATGTTGACTATTGTTGGTCTTCTTCTTTCAAGTAAATTTAGAATCAGTTTGCTGATATCCATAAATTAACTTGATGGTATTTTGACTGGGATTGTCTTGAATCTACAGACCAATTTGTGAAGAACCTGCATCTTGACCATATTGATTCTTTTTATGCATGAATAAGGAGACTTTCTCCCGATTCTTTTGCTCATCATTACTTTCCATCAGCATCTTGAGTTGTTCTTATATAGATAAATGGTTATGTTTCCCTTTCTCCTGCTAGAGGCATGAGGAAATTTTTCTCCACTATTAACTATGAGGACCTGGTAGAAACCCTGGAGGTAAAACTCACAAATGTATAGAGGCCCCCTATGGCTGGTTCCCCTTGGAATTTGTTTTTATTTTGCGGGGCTTGTCCCCACTTAGAGTTCTTATGAGTCATATCCACACTAACCCTCCAAGCAATTCACTAATTACAGCTCAGGTTTCCCAAACCCAGGACTGGTTTCTGGGGAAGTTTCTGCTCTGGAAAGTTGTAATTCTCTGTGTCTGCCTGTCTGTCTCTCCAGTTTTAGAAGCAGTGATTGTCCATGAACTCACTCTCTGAAATATCTAAAGAGAATTGCTTATTTTTCAGTTTATTCAGCTTTTTAGTTGTTGGGATGGAGTGACAATTTCTAAGCTCCTTATTTCTCAGACCAAATCAGTTGTGCTTATTTTCTTTTAAGATTTATTTATTTATTTGAGAGAAGGAGAGAGAGAAAGAGGTGGGGGGAGAGGAAAGAAAAAGTCCTAAGCAGACACCCACTGAGTGTGGAGCCTGACACAAGGCTCCATCTCATGACCCTGAGATCATGACCTCAGCCAAAACCAAGACATCACCACCCAGGGACCCCCAATTTTGCTTATTTTTTTAATCAACATTTTCAGGTCTTGCAAACCCTTATCTCTCTTTTCCAATGATTGCCAATTAAGTCACTCACTGAACAAAAGTTACAAAGTACCTGCTAAATTTAGTAAGACCTCTGCAATCTGAAGGGAATTATACAATAATCTGTAACCAAGATGTACCTACTTTTATGATTTTATAACCCAGAGGAATAAACCTTAGTGAATTTCTTCCATTTCTATTACCTGACTTTTCGATCTAGTTAATAAACCATTTGGCCTCAGGATTATACCTTTTCCATGTAGATTGTGATATCATATAAGAACATTTTTAAATGTTTAATGAAATTTATTTTCAGTAATAAATGAAGCAAACACAAAGTTAAATTTGTTGTGGTCCCTGAAAGTAATTTCAGTCATGAATTGCAAAAGTTTGTCAATAGTTACAAGTGGGAAATACATTAGCAATAGAAAGACAATGCACTGGGGAGAGATGATTAAAGAAAATTGGATTTTAGTACTAGTAAAATGTATTTTCTTTTAAACAGAAAGTCACTACTTCAAGTTACCTCTAAGTTTTAGGTAAAACAGTCTATGATATTTTTTTTTAATTTATGTACTGTGATTTAGGTAGAACAAAAAGTAATTTGAGATTTTGCTATGGTAACAAATGTGAAATTGCTAAAGTAGTAGGATGACACACTCAGTAAAAAGCAGTCTCTATGTTTGCCAAGAGGATCTGCACCGCGACACACTTCAAGGATTTTAAATAAGTCTATCTAACGAAGTGGGAAGTTTGCAAGGAGGAAAGCACTTGTAGCCTTTCCAGAAATACAATATTACCTTGTTTTACCTATTTTCCAAGTAAACACATTCCATAATTCTTTAGGAATATTGTAAATTTGTTCTAACAAAAACCTAGGTGGTAAAAAATATTCATCATGTGATTTAAATAAATACTTTTCAAGGAAGCAAAAGCAAAAAAACCGATTTTTTGGGGACATCACCAAGATCAAAATCTTCTGTACAGTAAGGGAAACAGTCAACAGAACAAAAAGGCAATCCAGAGAATGGGAGAAGATATTAGCAAATGACAATACAGACAAAGGGCTGATATCCAGGATCTATAAGGTACTCCTCAAACTCAACACTCAGAAAAGAGATAATCATGTCAAAAAATGGGAGAAGACATGAACAGACATTTCTCCAATGAAGACATACAAATGGCTAACAGACACATGAAAAAATGTTCATCATCACTAGTGATCAGAGCTATTCAAATCAAAACCACCTGACACCAGTTAGAAGGGTCAAAATGAACAAGACAGTAAACAACATGTGTTGGAGAGGATGTGGAGAAAGGGGAACCCTCTTACACTCTTGGTGGGAATGCAAGCTGGTGCTGACACTTTGGAAAACAGTGTGGAGATTCCTTAAGAAATTAAAAATAGAGCTTCCCTATGACCCTGCAATTGCACTACTGGGTATTTACCCCAAAGATACAGATGCATGAAATGAAGGGCCATCCATACCCCAGTGTTCATAACAGCAATGGCCACAGTCACCAAACTGTGGAAAGAACCAAGATGCCCTTCAACGGACGAATGGATGAGGAAGATGTGGTCCATAGACACTGTGGAGTATTATGCCTCCCTCAGAAAGAATGAATAACCAACTTTTGTATCAACATGGACAGGACTGGAAGAGATTATGCTGAGTGAAATAAGCCAAGCAGAGAGAGTCAATCATCATATGGTTTCACTTATTTGTGGAGCATAACAAATAGCATGGAGGACAAGGGGAGAAGGAGAGGAGAAGGGAGTGAGGGAAATTGGAAGGGGAGGTGAACCATGAGAGACTATGGACTCTGAAAAACAATCTGAGGGTTTTGAAGGGGTCGGAGGTGGGAGGTTGGGGGAACCAGGTGGTGGGTATTATAGAGGGCATGGATTGCATGGAGCACTGGGTGTGGTGCAAAAACAATGAATACTGTTATGCTGAAAATAAATTTTAAAAAATGATTTTATTCGGGACGCCTGGGTGGCTCAGTTGGTTAAGCGGCTGCCTTCGGCTCAGGTCATGATCCCAGCGTCCTGGGATCGAGTCCCACATTAGGCTCCTTGCTCGGCAGGGAGCCTGCTTCTCCCTTTGCTTCTGCCTGCCATTCCCTGTCTGCCTGTGCTCGCTCGCTCTCCCCCCACCCCTGATAAATAAATAAAATCTTTTAAAAAATAATAATAAAAAAAAAAAAAAAAAAATAAAATAAATAAAAAAATGATTTTATTCAAACAACAAGACCCGTGGGCAGAAAGAGCTCTCGCACTTGGGTTGTGGAGGTGGTTGATTATAGACTGTGATGTTGGGGAGGTAAGGAAAAGGGAAGTTTCAAAAGAACTTTCATACGCTAAAGAGGACTGTAAGATATCAGAGGCCCTGCCATTGTCAGGTTAAGGTGTTTTTCCTTTTAGTAAGACATTAACAGTAAAAGACTTGGGAGCTTCCTGGAGGAATGGCACATTCCTGCTGTCACACATTCTTATCAATGAGCTTTAGGTTTAGAAGAAATTTAACTTTATTTACATTTCCCTCTGCCTCAGCCTCCCTCAATTTTAGGGAGGGAAAGATAGTGTTAGGGCTTCAAGAACTGAGTTATGTGTCTTTGGAAGTTAAGCTATTGATAAGAATTCTTCCTTGTAGTGGTGCCTGGGTGGCTTAGTGGTTTACGCCTCTGCCTTCGGCTCAGGTCATGATCTCAGGGTCCTGGGATCGAGCCCCACATTGAGCTCTCTGCTCAGTGGGGAGCCTGCTTCCCTCTCTCTCTGCCTGCCTCTCTGCCTACTTGTGATCTCTCTCTGTCTAACAAATAAATAAATAAAAATCTTTAAAAAAAGAAAAGAATTCTTCCTTGTAAATCATTAGGACATTTGTACACTGAGGGAGACGCAGGTCTGGTAGAATTGTGATCTCTACCAGTTAGCTATTTGTTTTTCCTTTAGGGTAGCAGGAATGCCTGAGGACTGTCACATATCCCAAGATGGGGGCTATTAAAGCTTGCCGGCTTCTGCATTGTCCTCAGACTGCCTTCTGTTGCCTCATCAGATGGGGTCCTCTGAAGGTGGGGTGGGTTCAGTTGGGCCCGCAAATTTCTCCTGCTCTGAATCCTTTCCATGAGTCCAAATGCCACAGTTTCTTTCTGGGTGCCAGGCAGAGTCCTCTGGTATTTTTCAGATATGGCTGCCAGGTCTCTGGGGACCAAAGCCTCATAGTCCAACCAAGGGTTAGGGCTAAGGCCTAGGGGCATAGCATATTCAATAAGCCAGAGCTGAGGTGAACTTCCTGGGGGCTGAGTTGAGGGCTTGGGTCAGGGAGAGTGGCCATTTCCTGGTTCGAGTGCAGAGGGCCACTGAACATGGAGGTGGTCTCAGGTTGGTCTCAGCAGTTCATTCAACTGCTCTGAATCTTTTCCAGATTTCCAAATGGCATGGTTTCTATGTGGGTGGCAGGCAGAGTCCTGTAGTATTGCTCAGGTATCCCCAAAGTGTACAGCTGACTTCCAGGCTTCTGGGGACAGAAGCCTCAATGTCCAACCGAAGGTTAAGGTTAGGACCTAGGGTCATGGCAGATATGATCAGCCAGAACTGAGGAAAACTCCTGGGGGCTGAGTTGAGGGGCTTGGGTCTGGGTGAGGGGCAGACTTCTGGTTCTAGTGCACAGGGCCACCAAATATGGGGAGGTGGCCTCAGGTTGGCATGCAGATTTCTCCTGTTCTGAATCCTTTCCAAAGTTTCCTTGTGGGTAGCCAGTGGAGTTCTCTGGCTTTGCTCAGGTGTCCCCCCATCTGTAGGGCTTGGGATCTGTGCTTTGGGGTACAGAGGCCTCAAAGTCCAACCTCAGGTTAGGGTAAGGGCCTAGATGCATTGTAGGCCTGATCTGTGGGGGGTGAGGTGAAGCCTCAGAGGCTTCCCGGGGTGTGCGGAGTCGAGGGCCGGGGTCAGGGGAGTGTCAGACTCCAAGTTTGTGTCCTGGGGCTGTGGTGATTGGGAGTGGCCTCATTTGGGCATACAGATTTCTCTTGCTCTGAATCCTTTCCAGAGTTCCAAGTGGCACAATTTCCTTCTGCGTGGCAGGCAAAGTTCTCTGGGTTTGCTCAGGTGTGCCCGGTCTTTGGGCTTGGGAGCCAGTCTTCTGGGACAGAAGACTCAAAAAAAACTAAACGAATTGTTAGGGTTAGGGCCTAGGGTCATGGCAGAGGTCAGGAGACCCTGAAGCATGCTTCCCTGGGGCCCAAGTTGAGGGCATGGTTAAGGGGAATGTCAGGCTCCCTGTTGTGTGCAGGGGCCCCTAAAGGTGGGGTGGATTCAAGTGGGAATGCAAATGTGTCCTGCTCTGAGTCCTTTCTGGAGTTCCAAATGGCAGGGATTCCTTCTGGTAACAGGCAGAGTCCTGTGGTATTTTTCAGATATCCCCAATGTGGAGAGCTTGGCTGCAAGACCGCTGGGAACATAAGCCTCAAAGTCCAACTGAGGGTTAGGGATAGGGCCTAGGGGCATAGCATACCAAATATACCAGAGCTGAGGCAAATTTCTTGGTAGCTGAGTTGAGGGCTTGGGTCAGAGTGAGGGGCAGGCTTCTGGTTCAAGTTCCAGGGCCTACTGTATGTTGGGGTGGCCTCAGGTTGGCATGCAGATTTCAACTTCTCTGAATTCTTTCTAGAGTTCAAAATGGCATGATTTCCTTGTGGGGGGTAGACAGAGTTCTCTGGCTTTGCTCTGATGTCGCCAGTCTGTAGGGATTGGGAACCAGGCCTCAGGGGACAGAAGCCTCAAAGTCCAACCTCAGGTTAGGGTAAGGGCCTAGAGGCATGGCAGGTTCATTCAACAGGAGGTGAGGTGAGCTTCCTGGGGTGTGGAGTCGAGGGCCTGGGTCAGGGGAGTGTTAGAATCCAAGTTTGTGTCCAGGGGGCCATGGTCATTGGGAATGGTCTCATGTGGACATGCAGATTTCTCTTGTTCTGAATCCTTTCCGGAGTTCCAACTCGCTGGGTTTCCTTCTGTGTGGCAGGAGGAGTCCTCTTGGATTGCTCAGGTCTCTGCAGTCCCTAAAGCTTGGGAGCCAGGTCCCTGAGAACAGAAGACTCAAAGCTACAGCTATGGCATGGCAGAGATCTGCACGTCTTGTTGCTTCCGGGGGCTGAGTTGAGGCCCTGGGTCAGGGGAGAGTCAGGCTGCTGTTGTGAATGGGGGCCCCTGAGTGTGGGGTGAATTCCAGTGGGAATGCAGATTGGTCCTCCTCTGCAGCCTTTCTGGAGTTCCAAATGGCAGGGATTCCTTCTGGGAGGCTAGGGGAGTCCTCAGGTATTGCTCAGGTATCCCCAATATGTAAGGCTTGGGTGCCAGGGCTCTGGTGACAAACACTCAAAGCCCAATTAAAGGTTTTGTTTTTAGGCCTAAGGGCATGAAATGCCTGATCTGCTGGCACTGAGTCCAGCTTCCTTTGGAGCTGAGTTGAGGGCATGGTCAGGCTGAGTGTCAGATTCTGTGGTTTGTAGCAGCAAGCCTCTGAAGGGGGGGTTGGTTCAGGTAGACATGCAGAGTTCTCCTGCTCTGAATCCTCTCGGGAGTTGCAAATGCCATGATTTCTTTGTGGGTGCCTGGTGGGGTCCTTGGTATTTTTCAGATATCCCTGATGTCTGATGGCCCAGTGTGTAGAGCTGGGCTGCAAGGCCTCTGGGGACAGAATTCTCAATGTCTCACCAAGGGTTTGGGTAGGACCGAAGGGCATGGCAAACCTGATCAGCCACAGCTGAGGCAAACTCCTTGCAGCTAAATTGAGGGCTTGGGTCAGGGTGTGTGTCATGCTCTTGGTTTGAGTTTCTTTTTGGGTGGCAGGTGGAGTTCTCTGGGTTTGCAGAGGTTGTCCCCAGTGTGTAGGGCTTGGGAGCCAGGCTTCTGGGGATGGAAGACTCAAAGCTAAACCCATCACTTGGTGTAGAACCTGGGGGCATAGCAGACCCAATCTGCAGTCTTTGATGTGAGCTTCCCAGGATGCTGAGTTGAGGGCCTGTGTCAGCATGAGTGTCAGACTCTGAGTTCATGTCCAACGGGCCACAGAAATTGGGGGTTGCCCCTGTTGGCATGCAGATTTCTCCTACTCTGAAGCCTTTCCAGAGTTTGACATGGCACAGTATCCTTCTGGGTGACAGGCAGAGTCCTCTGGTATTTGCTCAGCTGTCCCCAGTCTCTGGGGCTTTGGAGGCTGGCTCTTCGGGGGACAGACCTCTAAGGAATGCAACTTAGGGTTAGCATTCAGGTCTAGTGGCATGGCAGGCTTGGTCTGGCAATGATGTGGAAAACTTCACAGGGGTCTCCTATGAGTGTGTGCTTTAAGGTTAATTTCAGGTTCTGGGTTTGTGTCCAAGGGTGCACTAAATTTGGTCATATCCTCTGATGGGCACGGAGATTTCTACTGACTGTATCCATTCTAGAGTTCCAAATGGTTGCCAGCTGTAGAAAACTGTGCCATTTCAAACTCCAGAAAGGACTCAGAATATGAGAAATCTGCATGCCCATATGAGGCCATCCAAATTTCAGTGGCCAGCTGGACATAATCCCAGATTCTGAAACTCACCCTGACCCACCCTCTCAACTTAGCCCTCTGAAAACATCAAAACACCACTAGGAGATGCCGAGTCTGCCATGCCCCTAGGCCCTAACCATAACCATATTTGGCATCTGAGAAGCCCATCCCCGTGATGTGGAACAAAGGGAAGGAACTGGGGCATTGTCAGAGGACTCAGAAGGAAACAATGCCATTCAGATCTCCAGAAAGGATTAATGGCAGGAGAAATCTTCATGCCCACCTGACGCCACCCCCACATTCAGTGTCCCTTAGTAGAAACCTGGAGTCTGAAACTCACCCTGGCCCTGATCTCATCTCAGTCCCCCCAGGAAATTCTCCATTGTACCTTCAGCTTGGTCCTGCCATGCCCCAGGCCCTAACCCTAACCCCATATTGGGTTCTGAGGGGTCCAACTCCAAAAGCCTGGATCCAAAGACCCTTGAGCAACACCAGAGGACTCAGCCTGCCACCAAGAAAAAAACTGTGGTCTTTGGAACTATGGAAAGGATTCCAAGTAGGAGAAATGTGGAAATCCCCCTGAGGCCACCCCACCATTCAGCAGCCCCATGGACAACAATGCAGAGCCTGACACTCATTCTTAAGCAAGCCATCAAATCTTCCCTCTAGAAAGGTCAAATCAAAGCTGGCAGATTAGGCTAGCCATACCCCTAGTCCCTAACCCATACCCTAGGTTGGGTTCTGAGGCCTCCATCCCCAAGAGCCTGGATCCAAAGACCCAAGGATTGGAGACACTTGAGGAATACCAGTGGCCTCAGCCTGCCATCCACAAGGAAACCATTCGATCTGGAACTCTTGAAAGGATTCTGAATAATAGAAATCTGCATGCCCACATCTGGTCACCCTGACATTCAGGGGGCCCCTGGACACAAACATGGAGCTTGACACCCAACCTGAGCTAGACCCTCAACTCAGCCTCCCATCAAGATGCAATGAGCACTGGCAGTCCACACCTGTCATGCCACTAGGTTATAATCCTGACTGGACTGTAGGTTCAGTTCTGAGGCTTCTGTCCCCAGAGGCCTGGGACATAAGCTGTCTAGACTAAGGGACCAGAGCAATCCTAGAGGGCTCAGAATGCCCCCCAGCAAGAAACAGTGCCATTTGGAAGTACAGAAAGAATGAACAGCAGAATCTGTTCTGAATCTGCAGAACCCACCATGAATCTGCACGCCCACCTGAGGCCACGCCCATATGAGTAGACCCCTGGACACCAACCCAGAGCCAGACACTGACCCTGACCCATGCCCTCATCTCAGCCACCTGGGAGGCTCTCCAAAGCACTTTCAGATCAGTCCTGCCATGCCCCTAGGCCTTAAGCCTCACCCCAGTTTGGGTACAGGGAGGTCCATCCCCAAGGGCCTGGCTACAGAACCCAAGGGATTGGGAGTACCTGAGCAAGACCAGATGGCTGAGCCTGCCACCTGGAGGGAAACCGTGCCATTTGGAACTCTGGGAAGGATTCGGTGGAGGAGAAAATTGCATGCTCAACTCTAGCCACCGCACATTCAGCGGGCCACTGAACACAAACAGGAACCTGACACTCCCCTTGAAACATGCCCTCAAAACAGCCCCCCATAAAGATGGACAGAGCATGCCGTCCCAGACCTGCTAGGTCCCTAGGCCCTTACCCTAACCCTGGGTTCTGTCCTGAGAGGCCCACATTCAGCAGTCCCCTGGACACAGACCTGGAACCTGACACTGACACTGACCCTGAACCATGCTCTCAAGTCAGGCCCCTGTAAGCCTTGCCACAGTGCTTTCAGATCAGTGCAGCCATGCCCATAGCCACTAACCCTAAGCCTAGGTTCTCCCTCCTCTATTTTCTGCATGTGCCATTGTCTCTTAGCCAGTAAAGAGATTACCTATAGGTATTTTAGAGCTCCATTCAGGGTTAAAAGATGACCTGTTTATAGAGGGTGTCATCTCTCTTTCATGATGCTGGTTTTTCCTCAGAGGAAAGTGAGTGCTGGTTATTAACAAACCTGACTTGAGAGTCGCTGGTAACTTGAGATCTTAGTCTCCACACCCCGGAGGGTGGGCTGGGAGGCACTGGAGCCTGAAAGCGGACCAGTCCCAGGCTACTGCCTGGCTCCAAGTGAGACATGAAGCCTTGGAGTTCTCTTTCCCCATCTTTATGTCATGGCGATGATAGGGTGATTGGATGTGTCAAAGAATTTGGCATTTTTTTAAAGATTTATTTATTTATTTATTTGACAGAGAGAGATCACAGGTAGGTAGAGAGACAGGCAGAGAGAGAGAGAGAGAGAGTGAAGCAGGCTCCCTGCTGAGCAGAGAGCCCGATGTGGGACTCGATCCCAGGACCCTGATCAGCCGAAGGCAGCAGCTTAATCCACTGAGCCACCCAGGCGCCCCAGAATTTGGCATTTTTAATGTCTCTTCATACCTGAGAAGTAATCCGGCATATATTACAGGAATGTCAAATAAAAATGTACAACATATTAGACATTACTTTTTAAAAGAGAAACTGCTAGGCAAAAAAGATATTTTGTGCTGTCAAATATATAAAGAATTTATTTCTTTTACGTCATCTTGTAGATACAAATGTAGGCTTCAGATGACCTCAGAGAATATTCTTTTCTAGTTCGCAACTGTTACTTAAACTAGCAACAGAAGGATCATCTATCTTTCCTCAAAGTTTTTGGTAACAACAACCCTTCAAATAAAAATCTCTGAATGCTGATAAAATGAATTATTAGTTT
Source organism: Mustela putorius furo (assembly GCF_011764305.1). Lineage (NCBI taxonomy): Eukaryota > Metazoa > Chordata > Mammalia > Carnivora > Mustelidae > Mustela > Mustela putorius. Next base: position 4,976,612 of record NW_025421560.1, on the reverse strand, counting down.
TGATCCTACCATGTTATTGATTGTGAATCTTTGAAGCACATAAAAGTGAAATGTGCTTTGGGTGCTTGGGTGAGTCAGTTGGTTACGTATCTGATTTTTTAAAAAGATTTTATTTATTTATTTGACAGAGAGAGAGAGGGCACAGCAGGGGGAGCAGGAAAGGGAGAGGGAGAAGCAGACTCCCCCACCCTCATGCTGAGCAGGGAGCCTAATGTGGGGTTCAATCCCAGGACCCTGAAATCATGACCTGAGCTGAAGGCAGCCACTTGACTGACTGAGCCACCCAGGGGCCCTTAGTCTCACCAAGATTTTAAAAACGTATTAGTTCCATTTTCCTTTTTAGGAATTCCATTTTCCCTGTCTTGCCATAAAGAGGAAATTCTATTAAAACGGACAAAATACATGATACAGAGTTTCTAGACACCATGCCAAAGTGACACAGACTATAGCCCCTGAGAGAAGGAACACTCAGGAGTGGCTCCTACAATTGCCTAGCGCTCTGTCTAGGGACGATTTCCTGACTTCAGGGCAGGCACCTAGAACGTAGCATGGTGGCCCCACTATGATGGAGAAAAAAACACTGGCAAGGGGGGTGACTGAGGTGGCTGAATCCAGCCCTCCAGCCAGTGCTGGGTGTCCCCCTGCCATACGCCACAGCCTTCTCTGGCCTGAGATCTGAGATAGGCTGCTTTTTGCCAACTAAAAACTAGAAAGTCTGTCTTGTTGTTTTTTTGTTTGGAAGATATGAATTTTAGGCAAGGAGAGCTGGGAAGGTGGCGCACAGGGTAAAGAAGTTTGGGAGTCCTATGCTATGGGAAGCCAAGTCCTTGTTGGCACCATGTGGTGGTTCTCAAGTGAATAGTTACCAGCAGGCCAAATGCCAAAAAGACATTTTATTTATTTATTTATTTTTAAGATTTTTATTTATTTATTTGACAGACAGAGATCACAAGTAGGCAGAGAGGCAGGCAGAGAGAGAGGAGGAAGCGGGCTTCCTGCTGAGCAGAGAGCCTGATGTAAGGCTGGATGCAGGGCTTGATCCCAGGACCCTGGGATCATGACCTGAGCCAAAGGCAGAGGTTTTAACCCATTGGGCCACCCAGGAGCCCCCCAAAAAGACATTTTAGAATGTGGGCCTTAAGAGGACATTTGGACTTTTTTTTGGAAACTGTGACGCTGAGGAGATCCTGGCCAGGCTGAGGATACTGGATCTCATTGTGCTCCTAGCCCTTTGACCTTTCCCTGAAGCCCCTCAATAAAACGGTTTTTGATCCTGCCCCCTTCAGAATAGAACACTGGCGCCAATTGCACCCTGAGAGGTTCTGTGCTATACATTAAGAAGCACCATCTTACCCTCTGTTTCTGTGATCTTGGTCTGTCCATAATTCCTGATTTCTGGAACTATAGGATTTGAGGTCTTCATGGCAGCCACATCCAGTACCCAAGTGCCCTGATTTCTCCTCTCTCATCTGGTATGACTGTCTACACTTATAAAAGATGGGATCCCAGAACTTTTTAAAAAAATATTTTATTGGGGCGCCTGGGTGGCTCAGTGGGTTAAAGCCTCTGCCTTCGGCTCAGATCATGATCTCAGGGTCCTGTGATTGAGCCCCGCATCTGGCTCTCTGCTCAGCAGGGGGCCTGCTTCCTCCTCTCTCTGTCTACTTGAGATCTCTGCCTATAAAATAAATAAATAAAATCTTTAAAAAATATATTTTATTTATTTATTTGAGAGAGAGAGAGAAAGAGAGAGAGTGAGCAGACTCCCAAGGGGTTAGAGGCAGAGGGAGAGGGAGCAGGCTCCCCACTGAACTGCAAGCCCCATAGTTGTGGGGCTTGATCCCAGGACCCTCGGGTCATGACCTTCATTGAAGGCAGACGCTTAAGGACTGACCTGGGCACCCCATCCGGAAGTCTTTTCACCAAGGCAGAGTTCACTGCTGAGGACGAGCTGTGCTTCCTTTCACCTGGAGCAGAGGTGCTGGGATGCCTGGTCTTGAGAAGGATGAGACCGTTGTCCCGGAGTGGTCCAGGGAAGATGGGGCCACCATTAGTTCCAGCCCCATCTTTGACTAGCATCTATACCAACCACAGCGTGGGGAGGAGGGAGGCGGAGGTCTGACAGCAGTAAGCTTGAAGAACAAACTTCTCCTGGGGGACCCACCAACCTGACATAATGACACTTTATGAGAAATGTCAGGTTCCCCACTGAGTGCAGAGATCATGACCTGAGCTGAAATCAAGAGTTGGAGTTCTCTCTCTCTCTCTCTCTCTCTCTCTCTCTTTAAGATTTCACTTATTTATCTGACACAGAGAGACAGAGAGAGAGTGCAAGCAGGGGGAGCAGGGAGCATAGGGACAGGGAGAAGCAGGCTTCCCTCTGAGCAAGGAGCCTGTCATGAGTCTCAATCCCAGGGCCCAGGATCAGGACCTGAGCCGAAGGCAAGTGCTTAACTGACTGAGCCATCCAGGCACCCTGAGAGTTGGAGTCTTAACTGACTGCACCAACCAGGTGTCCCAAGGAGGCTTTATTTAGAGGTCATGGAATTGAGGACAAACCAGCAAAAGGACTGAGAGGAAAGAAAAACTAGGGTATAGGAGCAAGACCAGGGAAGTCATGTGAAGAAAGTATTTCAGGGAGAAGGTGCTCAGCAGTGCGAAATGCTGCTTTAGGTCAAATCAATGAGTCCTGAGAACTGGCGTTGGTTATAGCAATAAAGAAGTCAGTAGGGAGCTTACTCAAGAGAAGTTTTGGTGGGGCAGTGGGGGCAAACATTTAATTTAAGGAGGTTAGTGAGAGAACAAGAGGAGCAAAACTGAACACAGCAAATATAGATAACTAGTTTAAGGAGGGTTCTGTAAAAAAGAAAGAAAAGGGGCGCCTGGGTGGCTCAGTTGGTTAAGCGAGTGCCTTCGGCTTAGGTCATGATCCCAGCCTTCTGGGATCGAGTCCCACATCGGGCTCCTTGCTCAGCAGGGAGCCTGCTTCTCCCTCTGCCTCTGCCTGCCATTCTGTCTGCCTGTGCTCCCTCTCTCTCCCTCTCTCTCTCTGACAAATAAATAAAATCTTAAAAAAAGAAAAAGACAAGGCAGAAATAGGGCCAAGAAGTGTTTTTAAAAGGTGGGAGTTCTTTCAACATGTTTTTAATACTAATGGAATCCATCAGCAGAGTGGGAAATCCATCATGCAGAACACAATGAGAGAATTGTTAGAGAAATGCCTTTTGGTTGGCAAAGGGAGCAGAGCTGAGTGTAGGGTGGAGGCACAGGAGAAAAGGCAGATGCAGGTCAGTGGGTAGGTGAGGGAGTGGGAGACATGGCTATACTTTGGTTTCTATATGCTTTTTGGAAATGAAATACAATTTCTGGTTAATGTACTTCTTTTTTAAATACAAAGATAGCCATGGCAGAGGTACTGACCCTGGGATGAAAAGAGTATCTTTATAATCTGAAAAGTCTGCACATTGCTAATGAGGTCACCATGAACAGTAAGACAATGGTGTACTAATATTCCAAGACAGCCCAGTGGCTTTTCTCCTAAATAATTCTTTCTGACACTGTTATACGGACATTTTAAAGTGTTTTTCTTAAATTTATTAAAATAACCCCACAATAATTAGTTCTTTTTATCTAAACATCAGCCAGTTGTTAGTTTAGATCTTTGAGTCAGAAAGTTTTTCTTGCTATCTCTTTTTTCTCAAAGTGTGTTACATTCCTGTGTCCTGGGCATTAGTATGTGTAGTCTAGTCTATTTCAAAAGTTGGTAATATATGGCTATTGATTGCTCCAGTCATTCAATTTGCAATCTATAGCTACTTTCCAGTTCAATAAATCTAAAGTGGGAACACGGGATAACGGGCCATTTGCTGAGTTGCAGATACTGATGCTCATACTGCAAATGGGAAAGGATAATTCTAAAATGTTTAAACAATGTTAGGAAAAGGCTTTTTGTTTGATCATTGGATGAAAAAAAAAAAAGGTCCAAGTAGAGTATTCTGTTTTTTTAAGTGGAATCACTGAAAGTCAGGATTGAAAAACTCTAAAAAATCACCTGTTCTCATCATTAATTTGATGCTTATGCTCCCTTATAATCCCCCCACCCCCCACCTGCTGAGTGGTGGCTTGTCCTTAGCTCCAGCAGCAGGGAAGTGACTACTTTATTCCTCTACGTCATAGAAATTCATCAACAAAAACACATTAGTAGCTTTCTATTCAAAATTATTTTTTGGAACAAGAGATTTTCCATTTGTTACTCAAAAAACATAAATCAGAATTAGGCTTTTTTATGTAGATACAAAATGGGATGTGCAGCTGGCATACATATCTTGTGGAGTAGGGGGAGGTGCAGAGAATCCTCAGCTAATCCTGGTATGAAGTACTAGTCCTTTCACAGGTGAGTGTACACAAGGGTCTACGGAGTCTGAGCTGTAGGGTGCTATCCCAAAGGAAGGCTATCTTCATTTTCTTTCTTTCTTTTTTTAAAGATTTTACTTGTTTATTTGACGAGAGAGGGAGAGAGAGAGAGAGTGTGTGTGTGCACAACAGGGGGAGGGACAGGCAGTGGTAGAGGGAGAAGCAGACTCCCCACCAAATAGAAACTAACCCCATGTGGGACTCCATCCTGGGACTCTAGGATCATACCTAAGCTGAAGGAAGATGCTTAACTGAATGAGCCACCCAGGCGCCCTATACCTTCAATTTCTTCCATAACCTTGACAGTGCTATAGACACTTCTCTTGTCTCTGCCTTAGTACAAGATATCCGTATTGCTACATTCAAAATCCCACCCTCCTGTGTCATAATTGTGGTCAGAAGATTGGACTGATGATCATTAACATTTAGTAAGATAACTGGACACCACTACACATCTTTTTTTTTTCCTTGAAATTACATCATGTAGAGTGAAGAGAAACCTTATTTCAGTTTAGTTGAATTTGATGTTTTGCTTTGTTTTATTCTACATCGTTAGAATTAATTCCAACTGATATAGATTTTTCCATTTATGACATGAACCTCGGGGCAGGAAAGTTGATGAAAAAATGATTTCACTGAGGAGAGAGACCCAAATCGAGCACAGGATTTTTGAGGCAGCGAAACTATTCCATCTAATAGGACAAGGGTGGATACTTGTTATTACACATTTGTCAAAACTCATCAGATGTATAACATACAAAAAACAAACCCTAATATCAACTATGGGCTTTGGGTGTTAATGATGTATCAATGTTGGTTCACTAATTATAACAAATAAACCATTCTAGTGGGGGATGTTGATTATTTGGGAGGCCGTGCAGGTTGATGGGAGGGGTGTAGGGGAACTGTATTTTCCACTCCATTGTGTTGTGACCCTAAAACTACTCTATTAAAAAATAATTCTGCAGGGGCGCCTGGGTGGCTCAGTGGGTTAAGCCTCTGCCTTTGGCTCAGGTCATGATCTCAGGGTCCTGGGATCGAGCCCTGCATTGGGCTCTCTGCTCAGCGGGGAGCCTGCTTCCTCTTCTCTCTCTGCCTGCCTCTCTGCCTGCTTGTGATCTCTCTCTGTCAAATAAATAAATAAATAAAATCTTTAAAAAAAATAATTCTGCAAACCTTTCAGATACAAACATAGGTTTTTGAAGAACTAGAACCTCTCATTTCCAAAGTGTTCTCTTGTCATTAAAAACCTTAGAGCCATTCTTGATAAATTAGTAAATTTCTATACATGGCAATTAAAATAGTACAATGAAGGCATTTGAAAAGAGGACTTCTTTGATAAATAATTTTGTACAGCGAAGAATCACACTAATTTAGTGGTATGATAAGCCTAGGTATGTCTGGGAAAAAACACCACAGACTAGGAGCATGAGATTGTAAGACATTTTAAAAACATAACCTGAAAATTGGGGAAAAGATAGTCTCAAGTAATTGTAAAGTTATCTTTAAAATAACTGAATATTTTCTCTGTGTTTTCTGACTGTTTTATAACCCAGTGGCAATTGCAGCCTTGTAAAAATTGGTAGTATTTTCTAAGAAATTGTAATTGATTTCATTTTTTTAAAGATTTATTTGTTTATTGGGGGGACAGAGGGAGAGGGAGAGAGAACCCCAAGCAGACTCCATGCTGAGCACAGAGTGTAATTGGAGGCTCCATTCCAGGACCCTGAGATCATGACCTGAGCTGAAATCAAGAGTCAGATGCTTAACTGAGCCACCCAGGTATCCCTGTTGATTTTATTATATAGCAATATAGTGAATCCTTGGGATCATGGAAGAAAGGAGAGACATAAATGACCCATTTCATTCTTGGGGGATTAGAAGAGTCCCAAGGATGTCATATAATGTGGTGGGTCATCCTGCTTCTGTGGGGGACTGTGGATAGTCACAAACAATGAGAATCCCACTGGGATTCCAACCCTAAGAGGAATCACGTAAAAGGCACTTATAGTGCCTTGAGGAGTATATGCTATGCTCCTCTTTTTTTTTTTTTTTTCAGAGAAGAGCATGAGGTTTTATGTAAGATTGTAAATGCAAGATGCACATCCTGCTCAAGTAGAAGGAGAAGATCCTTAAAGTCTGTATCTATGAGAGATCGTCAGGAGATCGTCAGAAATTCCTAAACAGGAGAAAGAAAATAACACAAAATGGAAGCCAGCAAGTATGTGATTCTGTTAAGGCCAAATGGAATCCAAATCTGAATCAAGATGTTGGCCAGTGAGAGAAGTTAAGGCACAGAGGTAGAGAGCCTACACAATAGAAAACCAGACTCTAGGGCTGGAGGGAATGGGGATGAGGAGCGATAGGCAGCAGTCTGGGAGCAAGCGTGAATGTGAGTCTTGGAAAACAAGCAGCAACACCGAGCAAGGACGAGGCGACTGGCTGGACTCAATATACATATGAGACTGAACTTGGGGAAAAAAAACAACTGGATCTGGAAAAAAATGAAACTTCTTGAGATTCCAATGACTGCATGGGAACGCACTGACAGGAGGGAACTCAGTTGGGGCCAACAGAGAAACACCTCCAGCCATCACCGATGGCTATCAACGGCCTTCCCTGCCTTTGCCTCTCTGACCTCACTGTCTCCATGACCTTGGCCCTCTCTACTTCCTGTAAGCGTTCATCTTCACATTGTAAGAACATCCGCGGCGGTCGCCCTCACACACTGTGCCCTGGATCCTATGCAGAGTGGACTGCAGTGAGAGCTGGACCAAAGTCAGATAGTCCCAATGTGCAAGCCAGTGCCATAGAACTTTGGGATTATGTGAAGTCTTTTGCATTATAGACATTAGGTGGGAGAGTGAAATTGGCAAAATAATGATTCTCATTTTCCCAGTTATTACATTTAATAGATTACCCCTGTGATCACATTATATATTAACTTCTAACATAATGCCATGTGTTTGTTACATAAAAGAAAGTTTTGTGCAAACTGCATATCTCCAGGTAAACTATTTTAGAAATGGAAATAATTCTAATGGGCTCAAGTTTATCAGCTTTAATGCTGTTAAGTGAAAATACTTGAGCATGTCACAGCTGAGTAAATATTAAAGAAAAACAGTGAATGCTTTATATAGATAACTAAGAGCAAGCCACAGGCCAGCCAAGGTCTTTCATTTTAATTATTTTTAATCCCTATCCCTTGTCAAAAGAACAGAAGAAGATATGTCCTCAGTAAAATTCAAGAAATCCTATCACCAAGCCAAAATTCCCTTCATAACTAAGTTACAGGTGGAAATTCACTTTTTAAAAAATTGCCATTGGCAGGTTGTTAACACAGCAGTACTATCTGCAAATACACTTGTTTAAACACAACAGATTGCCTCTACTCAGCAGGCTCATTAATCACAATTCAGCTTGCTATCAGGAGTGAAAATTACTGATGTTATTAAATTTCCACCCCATTACCTTGACTTTCATTTGGAACCACACATCAATGATTTCCTTCACTAGAAGTCACGAGTTCACCAAGCCAAAAAATCATCAAAAAAACACAATACACTTGATGGTATCTTGGAAACCTAAACACCCAGTGCAAAGTCTCTTAAGCATTATAGTAATCTGCTCGAGACCATTCTCACACCATTGCTTCAACAACCTTGGGTGTAGACATTTCAAATAGTGTTTGAGGAAAAAAACAAAATGCTTAAAGTAATGAATTTCCAGTAGTGGGTTTCAACCAACCCTCTGACAAGTCTGTTACTGTCCTCAGTCTTTTTGATAGTTCCCAAATACACCTCTGCTTAAGGACCTGGAATTCCTTGCCTTAATGAAAAGCCTTCAGCTTCTTCTTACTGCCTTCTCCAGGAATGTTCCTGTCCAATGACCCTATTTCCCAGTTGTCCACAGGAAACGTTCAGAGGTACCCAATCCAGGATTGGTTCTGAGACAGATACCTTCTAAGAGAAATTGAGATTGTAAGAAATAGTAATCAATAGACAAACGTTCATCAACTATTGTTCATGGGAACTGAGATAGCCACTAAAGAGAATACAGTACAAGAAGACAGAGTCTTCTGAAACTTTACCGTCCAGATGTCTATAATACATGTATATGCAGCAAAAGCTAACTCTTGATACAGAATAGCAGATTGTTCATGCTAAATGAGTATCACAGGTGGGAACAGCACAGGACTCTAGAAAACTCGCTCCAGATCACGGGATGAGATGGGCCATCCTCTCAGAGAAGGGAGAGGTGTGGGGTAGGAAGGAGGGGAAGGGAAACAAAGGGATAGAAAGGGATGGGGAATCATTTGTATTTGAGAGCTAAATGGAGAGATACTGCAACAAATATTAGTTTGGTTTTGTGCATGCCGACAGTGTGTCTATATTTCAAAAATGAGTAAAATTAACCTTAAGCACATTTTGACACTGTTCATTTAAAACCTAAACCACACGGGTCATCCTCGAGACACATAGGTTGATTCTGTTTGGCTACATTAAGAATCATGGGGAAAAAAGTCATGGCTAGCCCTAGTGGAATTACATCTACACTAAGATTGTCCCTCCAGGATAACCCCCTCCCATAATCTGACCCAACCAAATCAATGACAAATTCTCATTGTTTGTAATGAGGGCTTTGTACTGATGAGCTTCATAGCTGGCCCTGCCCTTTCTCAGATTAATAGATCTGGGAGGCCCATAAATTCTTGCAAAATGATGTCACTTTTAAGATACCTTAGTTCCAGAAAATTAGGTCCATCCAATCCAGATGTGGCTGGTAAATCATAAGTTACATAAACTACAAAAGGCAAATTGTTGCTATTTCCAGTATCTGAATACAACCATGTGTTCCTGAAGGAAACGGTCATGTCTGACCAGCATCTCTTCCATTTTCCTTATTTCTTCTTTCTTTCTTTCTTTAGATTTTATTTGTTTACTTGGAACGAGCACATGCATGAGCAGTGGGAGGGGCAGAGGGAAAGGGAGAGAGAGAATCTCAAGGCTCCACATTCAGTGCAGAGCCAAGGCAGGGCTTAATCTCATGGCCCTGACATATGATTTGAGTTGAAATCAAGAGTTGGAGCTCCATTGACTGAGCCACCCAGGCATCTCCCCCACCCCTTCCCTTTCTACTAAGAATTGAAGGTAGTAGCACTCACTATTGATTTGTGTAACATTTTGCTCATTCCCTGTAGACTTTCAGGGTTGTCAGTCAAGGCGCTTGTTCCCTCCCTCCAAGCTAAATTCTAGAAGGAATTTGAATTTTGATAGGAAGGACAAAGGACTAAAAGCAATTGGCATTGATGGGTCCAATGGCAGTGCCCTGGGAAAGACTCTGTTTAGTGCCCCTGAATGCTGTCCTCACTAACTTGCCTTCCTGGAAGCATGAACAGTGAAATCTTCCTTGGTACTATAAGCACTTCTACATTTTTGTCATTTGCTACTTTTTCTTGAAAAGTTTAGCAGGAGCTGATTTTTCTTTCAACCATTGAGAATTAGTGTTGGCACTTTCTCTCCTCTGTCACAACTTCTAGCCACAGCGTTCAAAGTGGCAAAGTTCAAACTGAGTGTCACCGTGGAACTCTGCTGGAAGCAAGGATGACATCACCGGTACCTTGCACAATGCTGGTTTCACTGTTGTTGATTTTAGGGAAAGCAAAGGTACACAAAGAGGCAGGGGGAGAGGACAAAAGGAGCAGTCTGTTCACAAAAGAACAACCCCCCCTCCTCATACTCGTACCAATTAACGGTAAGACAGATCTCGGTAGACGTCATTAGGCATGCATTTGGGTGCACCATATCTCGTGCAAAATACCAACACTTTCTAATTTCACTTGCTTGTTACTTCCTGGGTTTGATAACCAGGAAGACAATAGCTATTGGACCCCCTGCACTGGAGTTCTGTGACCCCTTACCTCCTTCCAGCCACTGACCACTCAAACTGTTCTGCAGGAACAAATCTAGAAGGACTCTAACTACAGACCATGGTTGCTGTCCTTGATTGCAAAAGCACTAGAGGACATGAGATGAAAGGTCCACTAGAGCACCTGAGATTTTGTAATAAGAAATTGTATAATCTAAACTTTTTTTTCCCTTTTTTGTTTTTTTAAACCAGAACAAAAAATTCCCAGGATTTTTTTAAATAACATAATCCCACAATGTATGTGTTAGCAATAAAATCAAATGTGGTGCAGAGATGAGGAATCTTGAAAAAAAAAACAGACTCCATTGGATTGGACAAGAGAAAAGCTTTAGCAGAATGGGGAGAGATCGTATTTATATAAGAGACAAAAGGAAACGGGAGGATAGAAAATAGAGGTTTGGCAAAGAAAAGAGGAAGCGTGAAAAAGTAGCTGGAAGAGTCCAACAAAAATTCCAAGCTGCTGAAGAGGAAGAGGCCTGAGGTGGCTCAGAAGGGTCCTGCACCTGGTTGAATGCTCTGTTGTCCCTGGTTGAAATTCTTACCATCTTTTAAACCAGGACCCTGAATTTTCATTTTGCACAGGCCCCTCAAATAATGAAAGTGCTCAGAAAGGTGTAACACACTGTGTGTTGGCTGATCAATGTCCCCCAAACATGTGTATACCCTAATTCCCAAAATGTGCGTTTGTTACCCTATGTGGCAAAAAGGACTTTGCCGATGTGATTAAGAATTTTGGGGTCTGGTGCCCACCTACCTACCCAATAAACAAGCTCTGTCTCCTGAAAAATTGAAAAAAAAAATAATTTTGAGGTGGGTAGATTATCCTGGATTATTTGAGTGGGCCCTGTGTAATCACAGGGGTCTTTATGAGAGGGAGGCAGTAGAGTCAGGGTCAGCAAGACAAGGAATGTAACAATGGAAGCCTAGGGAGTGAAGATGTGACAGTGTGGTGTACAGTTATGAGCTGTTAGGAACGCAAGTGGCTTCTAGAAGCTGGGAAAGGCAAGGAAACATACTGTCCCCTAAAGCCTTTAGGAGATGCAGCCCTGCTGATCTAATTCGGACTTCTGATTTTCAGAACTCTAATAAATGTCTTGTTTACACCACTAAATGTGTGGTCGTTACCGAAGCAATGGGAGTCTAATACACACCGCATATGTGTAAGCCGCCTTATTGCTAGTTTTCTAGAAATCAAGGCTATTAATAAAACGAATAGCAGCTGTTGTTGAACTTCTTTTGTTCTGGCGCCATCCTAAGCCCTTTACGTAAGGTCTAATGCAATCCTAAAACAGGGTTTGGGTCGGTTATTATTCACAGACGAACAGACTGAGGCTCGCAGAGCTTAAGGAACCTCCGTCCTTCTGAAGCCCCGTGAGAAACTGCGGTATTTCGGAGGCCGGGGCCGGAGCCAGGCCGCAGCCCTCCCAGGTCGTCCAAGCGCTCGTCCCCACCCCACAAGTTACGATCAATTCCGGGGCTCCACCCTTCTTCCGCGCGCAGTCTGCTCCGCCGCAGGGAGTGGGAGCGGACCGAGGAAGGGCGGCGTCCACGCCTGCGGGCCGTGAAGTCGAAAAGGAGCCGGGGCCACCTCGCCGAGTGGCCGATGCTTGGCGGGGCCCCGCCAGGCGCCGGAGGCCGGGGCCGCCGCAGGAGACGCAGAGCGCGCCCCGGCTCGCAGTCGAAGGCCCCCCGGGGCGCGTCCCGAGTACCCCGGCTGTGCGGCGTCGGGGACCGGCCACCAGGCCTGACCCCTGGTCGGGATTACAGGAGCCACCGCGGGGGAGAGGAGGCGGCGCGGCGGCCGGCCACAGGAAGCGGAGCCCCGCACGCAGCCCCTCTTGTTTTGGAGGCTCGCGTGGTTCTGCCCCATTGGCCGCCGTGGGGGAGGCGGAGTTGCCGCCGCTGCTCCCGGGTTCCCTCCGCCGTCGGCCCCGCCCCCCAGCAGGAGGGGACCACAACTCCCACAAGGCCCTGCGCTCGGAGGGGGCGTGGCCGGGGCGAAGGGGAACCCGGGGGCGGGGCAGCCTGGGAGATGAAGTGGGGGCGCCGGGCTCTCCGGACTCACTCGCCGCTGCCGGGAGCCGGGGAGGGCGTCCCCCGCGTCCGCACGGCGCGGACCTCTGACCCTGGAGCCTCGCAGCCGCCGGGAGCCGTCCCCTTGGGTCGTCGCCCGGGCCGCCCGTCGTTCCTCGGCCCCGAGGGGCCCTGCCGGTCGCGCTGTGGGAAGAGGTCAGCATGAGCCAGGGGCCCCGGCGGGCCGGCGCCGGGCGGGGGGCGGCCGCAGTGCAGCTGCTGGTCACCCTGAGCTTCCTCCCTCGCGTCGTCGAGGCCCAGGTGAGCCGAGGGCCGGCGGGGGGGGGACGCGGGGCCGGACGCAGGCGCTGGCGGCCAGCGGGCCGCGGCGGGGGTGCGGGCAGGGCCAGGCCGGACCCGCAGGGGCTTTGGGGACCGCGCGGGCGGGGGGCCGTGACCCGAACCGTCGCGTCCCGGGGCGCCTGCGAGATGCGCGCGGTGAGTGCGGGGCGGCGACTCTCGTGGAGGCGGCGGCAGGATGAGGGCGGCGGTGACGGTTCCCGGAGGCGTTTCCGCTTTTCCTTCTGGTGTGTGGGGCGGCGGGGCGTGTGCTGGAGCCCGGGCGGGAGTGGGGACGCCGTCCGCTGTGTGGGGAGGGACGCGCGGACGGGGAAGCCCGCCCCTCACCGGGGGCTCCCCCGCGTCCCTCAGGAGTGCCGCGGGCAGGGAGGGACGCCAGACCCCGAGTCCTGGAGCTCTCGGGCTGGAGAGCCCCCTGCTGCGCCCCGGCTCTGCCGTCCCTCGTTCTCGGGGGAGTTTTCGCAGGTGAGCCGGTCCGCGGGGTCCGGGGGTCCCCAGGGGAAAGCTCGCGGACTCGGCCGGTCGGTGACGGGTGACGTGGGGAGAGTGGGCCGGCCCGAGGGGCGCCCTGTGACACCTGCCGGACAGAGTGCACTGGAGGTCGAGGATGTGGAAAGCCAGAGCCTTTGCCCCGAGAGCCCCGTTCGCTGCTTTCCTGCAGCAGCAGGTGTGGCTGTGCCCGGTTGCCCCTGCTGCGAGGCGGCGGAGCCGCTGGGAGGGCAGGTGTCTCGGTGGCTCGACCGCGAGCGGAGATGCGCATTTGAAGCGGTTGGTGCTCCCGGCTGAGGACGGCTGAAGCCGTGCGTGCAACCGTGTAAACATGCTTTTCTGACTTTGTTCACACACTTTCCTCCTGGCATTATGGTGCGTGCACAAAATCCCAGAAAGCACGAACATTATATTTGTGTGGGTATTTTTTAAATGAATGATTTGGTAAAAATCTAAGGGCAGACTTCCGGTTGCGTTATTGGTGAGCGTGCTAAAAATGCAGATTCTCTGGCCCCCTTGCCACCTGTGCTGATTTAGTGGCTCTGGATGGGACCCAGCGATCAGCAATTTAAAACAGGCCTTGTTTGTAAGTAACTGCAACGCAGTTATCCTCTGAACTACCTTGTGAGCCCCGCTTAGAAAACACTGAACTAATGGAAATTTGGAAATCTTCTAAAAAGTAAATTTTCCAAATTGTCTTTAGCAAAATTATCTTCTAGCGGTGATAGTTTTGGGGTATACATTTAGATATTTTTCTTAAAGGAGACTTTTCTCTTTTTTTTCTTTTTATAGCCTATGTGAATTGTATACTTTGTCATCAATCTGGAAACTTCACTTTAGGTTTTTCTCATCTACTAATTACATGTGTTACTGTTTTATAATTGCACGTTTACTTTTATTATATCCAAATGAATACGTATCATTTTATCATGTCCAAATGAATACATATAGTTCAAAAATTAAATATTTGTGCATATTCAAAGGAACGTTTTGTGAAACAGTCCTCAAAAGTGGATACATTTGGTTTTTGTTTCCAGTGGTATTTTCTAATACAGTATTGGAGCATATTATAGATAGTATTTAATCTCCAATGTGTTTCAGTATATATTATCTCATTTTATTGGATCTGTCTCCCAGAAGTGGGGCTGGTTTACTGGTAAAAGCAAATATTCATTTCCTGGGGGCGCCTGGGTGGCTCAGTGGGTTAAGCCGCTGCCTTCGGCTCAGGTCATGATCTCAGGGTCCTGGGATCGAGTCCCACATTGGGTTCTCTGCTCAGCAGGGAGCCTGCTTCCTCCTCTCTCTCTGCCTGCCTCTCTGCCTACTTGTGATCTCTCTCTGTCAAATAAATAAATAAAATCTTTAAAAAAAATATTCATTTCCTCTGGAAGAATTTATTTTCAACCCAGGCCGTAAAGAATTCTTGAAGATACAGTGTCAAGGAGAATAAGCAGCTAATAGGCAAAATCACCAAACACTAGGCACCATGAATTAGGTATTAGAAATATAGACTATGGAAAAAGACCTGCAGTTTCTAGAGCTGAAATTAAAAACTCAATGGGTGGATTAGATAGCTGATTATATCCAGCAGAAGAAAGGATTACTGAATCATGCTACCATGTTATGTCTTTTTCTACTTAATCCTCCAACACTTACCCTTTTCTTATCTTTGTATTTCACTAACAAAATTGGAGTAATCAGTGTAATCCTTACGTGTTTACCTATTAGCTTTTGAATCCACAGGGCATGACTTCCAATGGATTATCATAGATGAACTGTAAACTTTTTTTGAACTGTGAACTCTTATCAAAGGTCAATCCCTGCCTCATCTGCATTAGGTTCCATTCCCTCTTTCAAGCACATGGCTCAACAACTCTACCCTTTCTCTCCTGGATCATTAGTTTTTCCTTCTCTGATGGACTGTTACTGGCATTCTAAAACATGGTGTTAATTCTAGTTTACATTTCCCTCTCAACCTGCCCAGCTCTCCTGGCTCTGCTCCATTTTTCTGTTCTCTATCAAAAAACTCATCAAAGGAATTATCCTTACTCCTTCCATGCTGGTTCTCTCTTCAACCCACTCCAGCTCCTCGGAAACTTCTCTTGGCAAGGTCTGTAGTGTCTTTCTTATTAAAGCTAATCATGAGTTTTTAAACCTTAGCTTTACCTATAGACAGCAGTTTTTCCCCACAGTTCATCACTTACTCTCCTTGAAATACTTCTTTTCTCTGGGCTTCCAGGATGCTGTCCTTTTCTGATTTTGTCTTGTCTTTCTGGCTAGTCTTTCTGGTATCTTTTGCTTGTTTCTCCTCTTTGGGCCCCACCCATGACCCCTAGGATGGGGATAGAGGTGCTAGAGATGGAGCTCTGTAAAAGCTCTTAAAACAAGATTGACGCATTTCCAGGTGGGCGAATAGACCTTTGCTGGGAGGGTGCATTGGAGGCAGAGAAGGTCTGTACTTGCACCTCCTAATACCTTTGCCCTATGCCCCTATCTATTCTATTTGGTACTTCCTGAGCTGTATCCTTTACAGTACACATAAGTGTTTCCTTGGTCCTGTGAGCCATTGCAAATTACTGAACCAGAGAAGAGAGTCATGAGAACCTCAATTTATAGCTGGTCAGTCAGAAGTACAGGTGGCTTGGAACTTGGGACTGATATCTAAGGTGGGGACAGTCTGCGTGTGTGAGCCCTTAATTCTCTGAGGTCTGCTGACTCCAGGTGGTATCAAAACTGATTGGGCACTCACTTGGTGTTGGAGAGTTGGAGACTTGGTTGGTGTGAGAAAACCCCGGGTTCCAGTAAAGCCAAAGTCTTATAATGGTCTCCTATTTCTCCTTTCACCTACTACATAGTCCCCCTTATTTTTCCTCAGAAACATTGGGCAAGCTGACTGCCTCGGGGCATTTATAGTTTGTGTTCCCAATGCCTGGCGTGCTTTCCCCCACTTTCCCAAATTGTGTGGCTTGTTCCTTTTCCCCCTTCAAGCATTGCCAAAATTTGACTGAGACCTTTTGTAACTCTCCTTTTGAAAATAGTAGCAACTCAGTCCTGTAGTTCCTATTCCCTGGTTTCCCTGTTACTTTATTACCATCTGGCAGACTCTGTATGTGGCTCATTCTTTTTTTCCCCTCCTTTCCTATGAGCATGTAAGCTCATGGAGGGCAGAGATTTTTGTCTGTTTTTTTCTTTCTTTCTTTCTTCTCTTTTTGCCCTCCCAGCAGGTAGAACAGCAGTGCAAGGCTTATGTGAGGTAGATTCTCAAATATGTTGAATGAATGAATGAATGGAAAATAAAAGCATGAATTATTCAGAAGGAAGCTCAGAGAGATAATGGATTAGTAAATTTTAAGGAGAGCTTAAGAGACACAGTCTAATATAATATGTCAGGTTGGAGTTCCAGAAGAATGTACCAGAATAGGGAAAAAGTATTGACTCCTGCATGTTAATATGAAAAAGACAACCCTGTAGAAAAATGAAAAACAGGTATTTCACACAAGAAATACACATGTCTTACGGCACATATAACATTATACTTCATCAATACAAAAATCAGATACTCTTTCCTGCTTACTATATTGGTAAAAATTTTTAAAATATCAAATAATTGTGGTGCCTGGGTGGCTCAGTTGGTTAAGCAGCTGCCTTCGGCTCTTGATCCTGTGGTCCTGGAATCAAGCCCCACATCAGGCTCCCTGCTCAGCGGAGAGCCTGCTTCTCCCTATCCCTCTGCCTGCCACTCTGTCTACTTGTGTTCTCTATCTCTCTGTCAAATAGTAAATAAAATCTTATTTATTTATTTATTTATTTATTTATTATTTATTAAAATAAAATAATTTATTTTAATAAATTTAATAAATCTTAAATATTTAAACAATTAAATTTTAATTAAAATTATTAATAATTTAATTTTAATTTTAATTAGTAAGTTAATGCTTTGATTTAAATAAATAAATTTAATAAATTTTAATAAATAAAATATTTTTTCTTAAAGGATTTTATTTATTTGACAGAGATCACAAGTAGGCAGAGAGGCAGAGGGGGGTGGGAAGCAGTCTCCCTGCTGAGCAGAGACAGGGAGGGATGCGGGGCTCAGATTCCAGGACCCTGAGATCATAACCTGTGCCGAAGGCAGAGGCTTAACCCACTGAGCCACCCAGGTGCCCCAAATAAAATCTTTTTTTAAAAAATCAAATAATGGCAAATATATGATTTAGCAGTAACTTCTATCTGCTGTTGGTAGGATTGTGAAGTGGTATACCTATTTTGGAAATGAGCTATAGTAATTTCACTTGTAAGCATATAAGTTGGAGAAACTCTTATATATATAGGGAGATAAAGAAAAAAGTGTGTAGCATTGTTCTTTAACTTAATCTGGGAACAACCTAAATATGGATTGCATTAGTTTCCTGTTGCTGCTCTAATAAATTACCACAAATTTAGTGGCTTAAAATAATACAAATTTATGATCATGTAATGCTGTAGGCCAGAAGTCTGAAAATGGGTTTTACAGGGATAAAATAAAGGTATCAACAAAGCTGCATTTCTCCTGGAGGCTCTAGGGGAGAATCATCATTCCTTCCCTTTTCCAGGCTTTTAGAGGCTGCTGTGTTCCTGGCCTGTGTCCTTTTCCATTGTCTTAAAAGCCAGTAATGTAGCACCTTCCAGTCTGACTCTGACACTGTCTTCCTCTTACAAGGATCTTATTATTGAGTCTGCTTAAATAATTCAGTATTAACTACCATCTCAAGATCTTAATCACATATGCAGAGTCACTTTTGCCATGTACTATAACATATTCATTGGCTTCTGGAATTATGGCATGCATATCTTGGGGGGCCATTATTCTGCCGACCTTACAGCTCAACAATAGAATAAATACACTGTGATATTTTCATATAATACAACATTTACAGCAGGGAAAATGAATGACCATAAAACTCATTATGGTGGGTAGCTAGCAAAATATTAGCAAAAGATCATGTCATTAACATTAAAGTTCAAAAACAAAAAGAACCCTCTATATTGTTCAGGGATATATCATATGTGATGAAATTGCAAGGAAAAGTATTTAACAAAAATAAGTTATTCTACCTCCAGGGGGAGGGAGATGGCTATAATTAGGAAGGGACTTAAAAGATAATAGCCGTATTCTATTTCTATTTTTTTTTTTAAGATTATTTATTTTAGAAAGAGAAGGGGTGGAGGGTGGGGAGAGCTGGAGAAGCAGGTTCCCTGCTGAGCAGGGAGCCTGTAGGGACAGCCTGAGGCTCCATCCCAGGACCCTGAGATCATGACCTGAGCTGAAACCAAGAGTCAGATGCTCAGCCAAGAGGCACCCAGGCACCTCTCTATTTCTGTTTTTAAAAATTTAGTGATATGCAGGCTTTTGTTTTAGTATTTAAGAGTTAGAAATAAGTACGTGATAATTTTGTATATCTTACCCCAGCCGCTACCACATTTAAAATATTTTTTAAAAATATGGTGGTTTACTAAAAAGGAACAATTTAAGAAATATTTGTAAGAAAGAGCAGTCACTGGATAAAGTATTTTTAAAACCTAGAAAGTTGTCAGTTGGTATTTCTACTCCCCCCCCAACTCTCCACAATTACTTAGAATTTGAAGTTTTACAAATAGTAAGCTAGAGAAATGGAATAAAATTCAATGGTTAGTGACAGGATCTTAGTAACTAGGATAGTAAAGCATCTGGAATTCTAGAGCTAAAATTGTTGTGAACGATCCTTTGTTCTTTAAAGATAATATACCTCTGGCTCTTTGTGTTGTAGGGAGTTTGGGGACACACTTGCATTCCTAGGGGGAAAACATGAGAAAGAAACAACTGGGAATTTCTGGTTTCCATTTTCTGAACATCTGTGCATAGATTCCTCCAATGGATCATACGAATGATCTTTAACAACCTGGGTACCCCCTTGTTTTTTTTTTTTTTTTTTAAATTTTAATCGAGGTAAGTGCAGGTTCCATGCAGATGTAAGAAATAATACAAAGAAATGCCATCTACACTGTATCTAGTTTAACCCACTGGTACCATTTGGCAAACATAGAGTGCGGTATTATCAGCAAGACATTGACACTGACGCACCCGCTGATCTTACTCAGATCCCTCCTAGTCTCCCTCGTGTCTGTACATTTTCTGTCCACTTTTACCTGTGCACCACCGTAGTCAAGATGCCGAACAATTTCGTCACCACATGGATCCTTCCTCTTGCCCTTTTTTAAATAATTTAATTTTTTTTAGAGAGGGATTGGAGAGGGGCAGAGGAGGGAGAGAGAGAATCTCAAACAGACTGCCCATTGAGCATGGGCCCATTGTGAGTCTCAGTCTCATGACCCTGAGATCGTGACCTGAGCTGAAGCCAAGAGTCAAAAGCTCAACTGACTGTGCCACTCAGGCACCTCTCTTCTTGCCCTTTTATAACCACTCTCCCTCCTTTCTACCCTTCTCCCTGACTCCAGTTCCTCTCCCTACTCCAGTCCTTAAGCCCTGGTAACCAACAAACTTTTCTCCATTTGAAAAATGTTGTAGGGGTGCCTCGGTGGCTCAGTGGATTAAGCTTCTGCCTTCGGCTCAGGTCATGATCTCAGGGTCTTGGGATCAAGTCCCACATCGGGCTCTCTGCTCAGTGAGGAGCCTGCTTCCTCCTCTCTCTCTCTCTCTGCCTACTTGTTATCTATGTCAAATAAATAAACAAAAACTTTTTAAAAAATGTTATATAAATGAAGCACATAGTAAGTAACATTTTGAGGTTGGCTTTTTTTTCACTCAACCTGATTCCCTGAAGATTCATCTGAGATGTCGATGTCAGTGAGTCCCATTTTTAAATTTAGCTGAAGAATGTTCTGTGGAAATTTTGGATTCTGAACTCATTTTGTAAATATCATTTTCTGTTCAGTTAGTGTATACTTTGAATAGTAGATAAAGCATGTATTTTTAAGTGTGATTATTTGGGACTAAGTCTCATTTTTACATTGGAAAAATTATTTTTTTAATTTGTTTTTTATTTATTTTCAGCATAACAGTATTCGTTATTTTTGCACCACACCCAGTGCTCCATGCTATCCGTGCCCTCTATAATACCCACCACCTGGTACCCCAACCTCCCACTCACCTGCCCCTTCAAAACCCTCAGGTTGTTTTTCAGAGTCCACAGTCTCTCATGGTTCACCTCCCCTTCCAATTTCCCTCAACTCCCTTCTCTCCATCTCCCCTTGTCCTCCATGCTATTTGTTATGCTCCACAAATAAGTGAAACCATATGATCATTGACTCTCTCTGCTTGACTTATTTCACTCAGCATAATCTCTTCCAGTCCCGTCCATGTTGCTACAAAAGTTGGGTATTCGTCCTTTCCGATGGAGGCATAATACTCGATAGTGTATATGGACCACATCTTCCTTATCCATTCGTCCATTGAAGGGCATCTTGGTTCTTTCCACAGTTTGGTGACCATGACCATTGCTGCTATAAACATTGGGGTACAGATGGCCCTTATTTTAACTATGCGAAGCCTTAATTTTCTTATGTGTAAAATGAGGATAATAATACCTATTTCATAAAATATTTAAAGAATAAATGAGGTAACCTGTAATGTTCTTAGCACTATGCCTATCACATAAGTGTTCCATAAATGGCAGTAGAAAAGAAAGATGGGGTTACTACAGCAGTATTATTACAGTCTGTGACTTTTAGGTTAGTCTTGGAATAAATGCTTTAGTTTTCCTACTACATTTGGATTTTATGTATGTTTGGGGAAGGGAGGAACATTCAGTATATTTCTCTAGCCACTAAACAATAATGCTTAGTTCTTCAGAATAGGTATATCGAATACTTCTGTTGTTCTTTACCTAATTGGCCATATTAAAAAGTAAATGATTGTTTTACTGTTGTGTATCTTTTTTTAAAGGATTTTATTTGAGAGGGGAAAGGAATGAATGGGCGAGTGGCAGAGGGAGAGGGAAAAATAGGCTCCCTGTTGAGCAGGACTTGATCCCAGGACCTTGGGATCTCTACCAGAGCTGAAGGCAGAGGCTTAACTGGCTTAAAACGACTTAATCGACTTAACCAACTGAGCCACCAAGGCACCCCTTTAATGTTATGTATATTAAAAAAGACTAGTTACCTCAAATGAATAAACTATCTTTTTATACAATAGTACAGATTTGCAAAGGTTGAAATATCTATAATTTACATATTTTAAGTTTTATATGTATATATTCCCCACCCCCAGGTTACCGGAGTCCTGGATGATTGCCTGTGCGATATCGATAGCATCGATAACTTTAACACCTTCAAAATCTTCCCCAAAATAAAAAAATTGCAAGAGCGAGACTACTTCCGTTATTACAAGGTATAGTTATAATTTTTGATTCCGTTAGTAGCAAAAATTTTTACATAGCTCTCTACAGATGTGACTTTTATGACCCTTTTGAAAACCCATTTTGACTTCTCAGAATGCTTTGTGTTTTTTTTTTTATCATTGGAACATATTAAGTACTGTAGTAAAACCTGATCGTCTTTTTGAACACTGAGAACCTGAGCCCTCTTCCTGTGTTTGGAAATTCCTAATCTTTCAGTTTTGGGACAGAGACTACTTCCACAGAAGCTGAAAGTGCCACAGACTTATCTTTCAGCTTTCATTGTAATTTAGGCTCCGCCATCTAGACCTCCCCAGGCTCTGTGTTGTGCTGGCGGGCCCTGTCCTGTGTTAGTGCTTTTCTCAGTGTAAGTTCCACAGCAGCACATGGTTCCTGGGGAGCTCACTGGAAGGGCTGCTGAACCAGGCTGAGGACACAAGCAGAACAGCCTTCGTAGCAATACTGCAGAATTGATTCTTAAATTGAGCGCTCTGCTCTCGACCTTTACAGAATAACCAATGCTAGTTTAAAGGTAGCAACAATAAGCAATATTCAAAAGCAGTATTTTAAATCGAAGAACAATATTTTAAAAGCTGCTGTTATGCTTTGTTTTGCTCTTGCTCTCAGTATTCAATTGGGTTTATAATTTCTTTGATACTCTTTTTTAGTTTATTTTAAAAAATAAGCATGATTTTCTTTTTATCCTGATTCTATATAGCTATCTTAGTCTTTAAATAGCCTCTAATTTCTATAAGAAATTAGAGCAGGAACTAATAGCCATTATTTTTATGTCACCACCAAAATTTTGGCACCATTAGCCATTGCCCCCTTTTTTTTTTTTTTTTTTGAAGGTGACAAAAAATTTTATTATGTCATGTGCCTAGCAAGAAATGCAATAGCCATTTCCCTTGTTTTTGCAACACTCTATATCAAATTTCTGGAAGAAATTCCTCCCTAATTTCTGGAAAAACACTTATACAGGTGTCTTATTGGTCTAATTGACCAAAAGAGGGAAAGACACTTTGGTTAACAATCCTATTTACATAAATATAAGGGGGAGTGATTGTTTCTCAAAGGAAGTTAGGGTTTACAGGAGGAGGATAAATGGAAGTTGGATAGGCAAACATAACAGTGTTCTAAGAAAATGTTCTAATCAATTTGATGAAATTATTCCATATGTAATGGAAATATCCACTTACTTCCCAAGGGAGGGTAATGCAGTGATCTAGTTAATGCATTTGTCTCCAAGTCAAGGATATTCTGGTGATGATTATTCCTTTCTCTAGTTCTGCCAACCTACAAATTAAACAAAAAGGACATTTAACCACCGTCAGTATACTTTTCATATGCTAGTGGCAAAAAAAGAAAGCAAAGAGAATAGGTTAATTTTAAACATGTGCAAACATACTTATGATTGAGCAAGGATACCTAGGTGGAAGCCAGACTACCCCTGTCAACTGCTCAGTTGGCTGCTGAGTTGATATTTACAGTTTCTTATACTATCTATTCCATTTCTTTATTTACCGAATATTTATTGAATAATTACTTTGCAGTAGGTGCCCTTTTTTAAAGAGTTTTACTATTTTTATTATCATTATTTTTAAAGATTTTGTTTGTATGTCAGAGAGAAAGAGCACAAGCAGGGGAAGTGGCAGGCAGAGGGAGAAGCAGGTTCCCTGCTGAGCAGGGAGCCTGACACAGAGCTTGATCCCAGGACCCTGGGATCATGACCTGAAGGCAGATGCTTAGCTGACTGAGCCACCTAGGCATCCCGCAGTAGGTGTTATTCTAAGTGCTGTGGATACAATAGTGAATAACACAAAGACTCTGACTTCATGAAGCTTTTATCCAGATTAGGAAGGCAAACAATAAATAGTGAAATATAATTTCATATGCTTACTAAGGTTAATGCTATGGAGAAGAATAAAGTAGGAGACAGAATAAATTAATGGGGTGGGGGAGTTAGGTAGCTTTACTTTTAAGGAAGATGATCAGGAAAGGAAGGTATCCGTGCTGTGCCATTTGAGTAAAGACTTACATAATGTGAAAGCCGTGACAAGATGTGGAGAGAGAACATTCCAGGGAAGGAGAGTAGAGCTACAAGTATAAACATCTTGAGTGCAGGCATAAAGGTTGAGCGTGTTCGAGGAATAAGTTCAGCCTGGCTGGAGCAAGGTGAGTGAGATATGGAGAGTTGGAAAGTAAGAGCCAGATGAGAAAATCTTATGTTAGGATGTTGAATTTTAGTGTAAGTGTAATAAGCTTTTGGGGGAATTTGTACAAAACAGACTCTCAGGGTGTGAGATAGGAAATAGAGAAACCACATAGGTTTTTGCATGAGACCAGATGGAAAGTGATAGGAGTTGGAATAGGGTGGTAGAGTTGGAAGAGGTGAAAAATAAGCAAACGAACATCGTATATAAGAGGTAACACCAAAAGGCTTACCTGATGGGGTGAATGTATGCTGTGAGAGTAGAAGTGAAATTGAAGATGATATGGAGTTTTGAGCACATTACAGAAAAATATATCCTGACCAAGTTAATCTTATTCTAAGAATGCGGGAACAAGGCTTTTAGGTCCTCAACACAGTTCAACACACATTCTTGATTTTTAAAAAATTTAATAGGAATGATGGATACTTCCTTAACATGATCATTTTAATCCTAACATTAGCATTGCCACCATCTTGCTTGTTGGGAAATAGTCGAGGAATTCTCACTTAGGTGAGGGACCCAGGGTACCCACTGTTCTTTACTGCTGGAGATATTAATTAGCATACCAAACAAGAGAGAGCAACTAGTTTTTTGAAGAATAAGTAAAACTATCTCCATTTATAAATGACAAAATAATACTAGAAAACTTAAATAATGAACAAAAATGATTTAAAAAAAGTGCATTAAGATAGCAGGCTGTAAACTTAATATACAAGATCCCATATCTTCCTAAATGTAAACAATAAGATGTAAGAAACAAAATCCCCAGTTACACTGAGCAGTCAGGAAGGTCACTGTCCGCTGGCCCCATTATTTTCCATCACGAAACTCTGGATGTTCTTTGTAGCACTTACTAAAATTTGTAATTAAACAAATATGTGTAATTTCTATTCCCTCCAGTAGACTCCAGGTGGGTGAAGTACTTTTTTATATATCTTCTTTGCCCTAGACCCTACACAGAGCAGACAGTGGGTGCTCAGTGCACACTGAAGCGGGTGGGCACTCGGGAGAACCCTAATGGGTAAGGTGCTGACAGACATCAGAGTAAAATGCTGCCCAGGGTCTGCAGGTGAGCAGTGTACTTGGACTTTATTCCTTTTTTGAAGTGTCAGAGGACTAATAACAGTTTTTTTTTAAATTAATATTACAACTGGGTGTCTGAAAAACTGCAGTTTCAAATTTTGAACCCTATAGATGCCACTGGGTAGGAAGCTTTTTCTTCTTCCCACCACCACGTCAGTGGTGCACAGCACAGGGACACCTAGAGAGTGTTGAAGAACTGTGCCTTTTGTGTGCTAACGTTTATCCAATCTTTCTCTCAAGGTCAATCTGAAGCGACCATGTCCTTTCTGGGCAGAAGATGGCCATTGTTCAATAAAAGACTGCCATGTGGAGCCCTGTCCAGAGGTAAAATAAATTAAAAAAATAATAATAAGGAAAACATTGCTTCCTCTTGGGCTCTTAGATAAGCATGAATTTATATTTTAGGCCACTGTTAATGGATTTAGACTTGTCCTCAAATTCATATGCTGTCAGCTCTCTCTTTTTAACCACATTATTGAAGGTTTATTTTATACTTGTCACCAAAATGGGTTTGAAGAAGCTCTTCTACCCAGTAGTATTGACTGGTTGTGGAAGTATAGTATGGTTCTAAGCCAGGTGGAAGCCTGGGCAGCCTGTTCTAGGACTGGATCTACAGTTGGCTAACTCTTATTTAATGCTTTATTGAATATGCTTCTTATTTCATAAGAAAAGTGATGTTACTGGACCTTTACATTTAGAGTGGGAATTAGAGTGATTTGTAAAGTAGCGGAATTTCAGGCTTGGTATGAGGTCTTCACTTGGTGGTTTTGTTACATTAAAAAAAAAAAAGCTATACTTATATTTTAGACATTTGTTTTAGACATATACCATAATTAATTCTTCTTAAACAGTAATTCATTATAAGCTGTGTTTTCATTTCACTTTTTACTTTTCTTACCTAATCAATTAATCTAGTTTATTATCCTTAAAAATGGGGAAAAAACCTTAACCAATGTCCTTTTTAAAGGGACAATTTAAAAAATCCTCTTCATTTTCCTTTAAGAATAAATTTTTTTAACTTTTTAGTCTGAAATAATTTCAGACCTACAGAAAAATTGGGAGAATAATACCAAGAGTCCTCATTTATTTTTATTCAGATTCTCTGTTTATCACGTTTGCTTTATTACTCTTTGTATATATTATTTTCTGAACTATTTGGGTGTAAATTACCAACAAGGGGATACATTACCCCTAATTACTTGTGTTTCCTTAAAAACAAGATTATTCTCTTACGTAATTAACAAAATCAGGAAATTAACATTTTTATATTACAAATGTCTAATCTGTAGACCTTAGTCATATATTGCTGAATGACTTACTAATGTGCTATATAGCTAAAAAAAAAAAAGTGTTTTATAGTGTACATTCACTTCATGTGTACAAAATGGTGATTCAGTAGTTCCATATACTATTCAGTGCTGATCAAGATAAGTGCACTCTCAATCCACTTCCCCGGTTTCAGCCATTGCCCCCTCCTTATCTTCTCTCTGGTATCCATCTCTTTGTTCTCTAGTTAAAGAGTTTGTTGTTTTGGTTTGTCTCATTTTTGGTCTTTTGTTTGTTTTGCTTCTTAAATTCCACGAGTGAGTGAAATAGTGTGGTAATTCTTGTTCTCTAACTGGCTTGTTTTCCTAAGCATTATACTCTCTAAATCCATCCATGTTTTGCAAATGGCAGGACTTTATTCTTTTTTATGTCTGAATAATATTCCATTGTATGTGTATACACCACATCTTCTTTATCCGTTCATCTATTGATTGACACTTGGGCTGTTTCCATGGGTTGTCTATTGTAAATAATGTTACTATAAACATAGGAGCGTAGGGTGCCTAGGTGGCTCAGTGAGTTAAGCCTCTGCCTACAGCTCAAGTCATGATCTCAGGGTCCTGAGATGGAGTCCCGCATCAGGCTCTCTGCTTGGCGGGGAGCCTGCTTCCTCTTCTCTATTTCTCTGCCTGCCTCTCTGCCTACTTGTGATCTCTCTCTGTCAAATAAATAAATAAAATCTTTAGGAAAAAAAAATAGGAGTGTATATATCCCTTTGAATTAGTGTTTTTGTATTCTTTGGGTAAATACCTAGTAGTATAATTGCTGGATCATAGGGTAGTTCTGTTTTTAATTTTTCAAGGAACCCGTATGTTATCTTCCACAGTTACTGCACCAGTTTGCATTCCCACCAACTGCACGAGTGTTACTTTTTCTCTACATCTTCGCCAGCACTTGTTTCTTGAGTTTTTGAGTTTAGTCATTCTAACAGATGTGAGGTGATAGTTCAGTTTGTTTTTGATTTGCCTTTCCCTGATGATACGTGATGTTGAGCATCTTTTCATGTATCTGTTGGCCATCTGGATATTGTCTTTGGAGAAATGTCTGTTCGTGTCTTCTGCCCCTTTTTAAAATGGATTATTTGGGATTTTTTGTGTGTGTGTTAAGCTGTATAAATTCATTTTTTTAAAGATTTTATTTATTTATTTGACAGGCAGAGATCCCAAGTAGGCAGAGAGGCAGGCAGAGAGAGAGGAGGAAGCCAGCTCCCTACTGAGCAGAGAGCCCGATGCAGGGCTTGATCCCAGGACCCTGGGATCATGACCTGAGCTGAAGGCAGAGGCTTTTACTCACTGAGCCACCCAGGCGCCCCGAGCTGTATAAATTCTTTATATAATTTGGATAGTAATCCTTAGTTGGATATGTCATTGCAAATATCTTCTACCAGTTAGTTAGGTTGTCTTTTAGTTTTATGGTGGTTTCCTTTGCTGGGCAGAAGATTTTTATTTTAGTGTAATCACAAGTGCTTATTTTGCTTTTGTTTTACTTGCCTCAGGAGACATACCTAGAAATATCTTGTTATGGTCAGCATCAGAGAAATTATTGCCTGTGCTCTGTTCTAGGAATTTTATGGTGTCAGGTCTCACATTTAGGTCCCTAATCCAATTTGAGTTTTTGTGTGCAGTGTAAGAAGTCCCGTTTTATTCTTCTGCATGCAGCCATGCAGTTACCCTTTGTTGAAGAGACTTATTCCCATTAAATATTCTTGCCTCCTTCGTCAAAGATTGACAGTAGCATCATGGGTTTATTTCTGTGCTTTGTATGCAGTTCTATTGACCTAAGTGTCTATTTTTGTGCCAGTACCATACCTTTTTGATTACTACATACTATACTATACTATAATATAATTTGAAATCTGGAATAATGTTCCCTCCGGTTTTGATTTTCTTTTTCTTTCTTTCTTTCTTTTTTTTTTTTTTTTAAGATTTTATTTATTTATTTGACAGACGGAGATCACAAGTAGACAGAGAGGCAGACAGAGAGAGGAAGGGAAGCAGGCTCCCCGCTGAGCAGAGAACCCGACATGGGGCTCGATCCCAGGACCCTGGGATCATGGCCCCAGCCGAAGGCAGAGGCTTTAACCCACTGAGACACCCAGGTGCCCCTGTAGTTCTGTTTTTTAATGGTGTCTTCACCTGGCTTCAGTATCAGGATGATACAGGCCTCAGAGAATGAATTTGGAAATTTTCCTTCCTCTTAATTTTTTTGAAATATTTTGAGAAGAATAGGTATTAACTTTTCTTGGAATGTTTGATAAAATTTGCCTATGAAGCCATCTGGTCCTGAAGTTTTGTTTGTTGGGAATTTTTATTTTTTTTTTAAGATTATGTTTATTTAGGGGCGCCTGGGTGGCTCAGTGGGTTAAGCCTCTGCCTTCGGCTCGGGTCATGATCCCAGGGGCCTGGGATCGTGTCCCGCATGGGGCTCTCTGCTCAGCAGGGAGCCTGCTTCTCTTCATCTCTCTCTCTGTCTGTCTCTCTGCCTATTTGTGATCTCTCTCTCTGTCAAATAAATAAAATCTTAAAAAAAAAAAGATTATGTTTATTTATTTGACAGAGAGAGATCACAAGTAGGCAGGCAGGCAGAGAGAGAGAGAGGGAAGCAGGTTCCCCGCTGAGATGAGAGCCCCATGCTGGGCTTGATCCCAGGACCCTGGGATCATGACCTGAGCTGAAGGCAGAGGCTTTAACCCACTGAGCCACCCAGGCGCCCCATGTTGGGAATTTTTTGATTACTGATTCAATTTCATTGCTGGTTATCAGTCTGTTTAAATGTTCTTTCTTCCTGTTGCTGTTTTGATAGATCATATGTTTCTAGGAATTTGTCCATTTCCTCTAGGTTGTCCAGGTTTGGAATATGTAATTTTTCATAATACTCTCCTGTAGTTACTTGTATTTCTGTGGTGTCCATTGTTACTTTCTCTCATTTGCAATTTTGTTTGGGTCCTCTCTCTTTCTCTCTTTCCCCCCTTTTTTTTAAAGAGCCTGGCTAGAGGTTTATCAGTTTTGTTTATCTTTTCTAGGAACTAGCTCCTGATTTCATAGATTTCTTCTATTTTGTTTAAAATTTTTCTGTATCATTTATTTGTGCTCTAATCTTTATTATTTCCTTCCTTCTGCTGGTTTTGGGTTTTGTTATTCTTTTTATAGCTCCTTATATGTAAATTTAGGTTCTTTGAGATATTTCCTACTTCCTGAGGTAGGCCTGTATGGTCCTAAACTTCCCTCTTAGAACTGCTTTTGCTCTATCCGCAAGATTTTGGACCATTGCGTTTTCATTTTAATTTGTTTCCATGTAATTTTTTATTTCTTTGAGGTCTTGGATGACTCATTCATTGTTTAGTAGCATGTTATTTAACCTTGATGAATTTGCGCTCTTTTCAGATTTTTTCCTGTGGTTGACTTCCAGTGTCATAGTGTTGTGGTCAGAAAAGATGCATGGTATGACTTCCATCTTCTTGAATTTGTTCAGGCTTGTTTTATGGGCTAATCTGTGATCTGTTCTGGAAAGTGTTCTGTGTGCACTTGTGGAGAATATGTATCTGCTGTCTTAGGATGGAATGCTCTGAAAATATCTTTTAAATCCATCTGGTCTGGTGAATGGAGCCATTGTTTCCTTGTTGATTTTCTGTTTGGACAATCTGTCCATTGATGTAAGAGGGGTGTTATAGTCTCCTATTATTATTGCATTCCTATCGATTAGTTTTTTTATGTTTGTTGTTAACTTTGTGTTTGGGTGCTCCCATGTTGGGTGCATAA
Source organism: Mustela putorius furo (assembly GCF_011764305.1). Taxonomy (NCBI): domain Eukaryota; kingdom Metazoa; phylum Chordata; class Mammalia; order Carnivora; family Mustelidae; genus Mustela; species Mustela putorius. The sequence goes on along the minus strand of NW_025421560.1, from coordinate 4,946,657 downwards.
ATATTTATAATTGTGTATCTTCTTGTTAGAGTCTCCCCTTCATCATCATATAGTGTTCTTCTTTATCTCCTGTTACAGTCTTTGTTTTAAAGTCTATTTTGTTTGGGGCGCCTGGGTGGCTCAGTGGGTTAAGCCGCTGCCTTCGGCTCAGGTCATGATCTCAGGGTCCTGGGATCGAGCCCCGCATCAGACTTTCTGCTCAGCAGGGAGCCTGCTTCCTCCTCTCTGCCTGCCTCTCTGCCTTCTTGTGATCTCTCTCTCTGTCAAATAAATAAATAAAATCTTTTAAAAAAAATAAAGTCTATTTTGTTTGATTCAAGTATTACTACTCCAGCTTTCTTTTGACATCCATTTGGGTGATGAATCTTTCCTCATCCTCTTACATTTAGTCGGCAGTTGTTTTTACGTTGGAGATGAGTCTCTTGTAGGCAGCCTTATAGATGGCTCTTGTTTTTTTTTATCCACTCTGTGTAATTCAGAGACACCCCATGTCTTTGGATTGAAGTGTCTAGTCCATTTACATTCAAAGTAGTTATTGGTAGATATAAATTTATTACCAAGTTGTTACTTCCTTTGCGATTGTTTTGTAATTTTTCTCTGATCTCTCTCTTGCTCTTTTTTGTGGTGCTTTGGCTTTCCTTAGTGATATACTTGGATTCCTTTCTCTTTATTCATTGCATATCTATTGCTGGTTTTGTTTTTCTTTATTTCTTTTCAGTGTAACAGAATTCATTGTTTATGTACCACTCCCAATGTTCCATGCAATAAGTGCCCTCTATAATACCCACCACCTGGCTCCCCCGACTTCCCACCCCCGACCCCTTCAAAACCCTCAGGTTGTTTTTCAGAGTCCATAGTCTCTCATGGTTCACCTCCCCTTCCAATTTCCCTCAACTCCCTTCTCCTCTCCATCTCCCCATGTCCTCCATGTTATTTGTTATTGCTGGTTTTTGATTTGTGGTTACCATTAGGCTTGTATATAACATCTTCTGCATATAGCAGTCTGTGCTAAGTAGATGGTCATTTAAGTTTGAACCCATTCTTTATTCCTTTCTGCTTAACATTTTGGACATATGGTGTCATATTTTATATCCTTTGTGAATCTCTTGACTGATATTTACAGATACACTTATTTTTACTGCTTTTATGTTTCCTACTTTTCCTAGTCTCACTTAAAGTTTTTTCTTTCCACTCAAAGAGTCCCCTTTAACGTATGGCTGGTGTAGTAGTCATAAACTCCATTAGTTTTTGTTTGTCTGAGAAACTCTTTATTTTTCCTTCTATTCTGAATGATAGGCTTGCTGGATAGAGTATCCTTGGCTGCAGATTTTTCTTTTCAGCACTTGAAATCTATCATGCCACTCTCTTCTGGCTTATAAATCTTCTGGTAAAAAAAAAATCAGCTGATAGCTCTTTGGGGTTTCCCCTTGTATGTAACGGTGTTCTTTTTTCTTCCTGCTTAAAATTTTTTTTCTTCATCACTGCTTTTTGCCATTTTAACTACTATGTGTCTTGGTGTGGATCACCTTGGGTTGATTTTGTTGGGGAATCTCTCTGTCTCCTGGATCTCAGTATCTGTTTCCTTCCCCAGATTCAGGAAGTTTTAGCTATTATTTCTTCAAATAAAATTTCTGTTCTCTTCTTTTTCTACTTCTTCCAGGATCCCTGTAATTTGAATGTTATTACACTTAATGGAGTCACTGAGTTCCCTAAGTCTATTCTCATTTTGTATAACTTTTTTTTTCTCTCACATGCTCGGCTTGATTACTTTCCTTTACTCTGTCTTCCAGGTTGTTGATTCATTTGCCTGTTTCCTCTAACCTACTATTTATTCCATTTAGTGTATTTTTATTTTTATTTATTGTGTTCTTCATCTCTGATGTGTTCCTTTTTATTTCTGTGTTAAGGGTCTCCCTGATGTCCTCCATTCTTTTGTCAAGCCCAGTGAGTATGTTTATGATCATTACTTAAAATTTTCTATCAGCCATACTACTTAAATCCATTTCACTTCGGTCTGTTGCTGTGGTTTTGTCCTGTTCTTTCAATTGGGACATATTCCTTATCTCATTTTGTCTGTTTCTCTGTATCTGTTTCTCTGTGTTAGCGAAGTCAGCTCTGCGTCCTCCTCTTGAAGTTCATGGTCTTATGAACAAGATGTCCTGTAGTGCCCTGTGGTAGAGTTGTCCCCTATTCTGCAGGACCTGGCAGATACAGGGACTGTCTCCTGTGTGTGTTGCATATGTTCTGCTCTTGTGTCCTGGCCAGCTTTTCCTTTAGTCCAGTTGTCTAAGCCGGTCTCAGCTTGTTGTGGGCTGTGTTTGTTCCCCCGCTGGAGTGCTGCACATTTTAACAAGGTGTGTGCTGGTCTGTTTGTGAGATGAGATCTGTTTCCTGCACTGGTGGATGGAGGGCTGTGTGGGTGGGGTACCAGTTACAACAGGATGTGTCTTGAGCTTCTGCAAGGTCCACAGCTGCTCAGACTGAGGCCCTGCAAAAGGTGTGGGTCAGGAAAAGCTGCTGCTGGTGATGTTTACACTGGTCTTCCGTGGGAGGGCTCCAAAACCAGAACTGACACAAATGTGTCAAAAAGGGGACCTTACTAGGTATGGGTGGGTGGAGCTCAGTGTAACCAATTTATCTAGAAAGCATTGCATAGTGCTGGTTCCCACAGGTGCCTATGTGTTTATGTTGTGAGTGGGGATGTGGAGGTGAGGGAAATGGTGCCTGCCTCCTTTGTTCCTGGAGGGGTCTCCCTGTGATCCCTGCCTTTCAAGACATGCTCTGAGATTAGCAAGTCTCCCTCCCATATACCCTAGGTGTTTTTTCAAATTGCTGCTTCTATGTTGTAGCTACCTGGGCCTTTTGTCCTATCTTTTCCCCCTCCCCCCGCTGTCTGTTTTAAGGGCAGGAACTCTGCTTCCTAATGCCTTTCAGCTCTCCCAGAGTAGAGGTGCTGATTTTTAAAAATCCAAGCTTCAAGTCCCACTGGTTGTAGGAACTCCTGAAATTTGGAGCCTCTGGCTTTCAAAACCAAAAGTTTCGGGGATTGGTCTTCCCCGTGCATGTGGGATAGTCTGTTTCTCACCCTTCCCTGTACCTCCAGTTCTTGACTGCAGACGGCCAAAGCCTGTTTCGTTCCCCACTGCATCTCTACCCTTCCTACCCAATTCGATGTGGCCTCTTCTCTGCCTTTAGTTGCAGAGTTTGTTCTGCCAGTCTTTGGGTTGTTTTCTAGATTATTTGTGTGAAGTTTTTGTTTTCTAGTTGTATCCATAGGATGAGGTGAGCCTAGGGTCCTCCTACCCCATCATCTTCCCAGCCTCAATCCCAGCTGGTTTATTTCATTCTTGATTTAGTTATTAGTTTTATATTTTTCATTACTTCTAATAATTCTCTTCTGTGATTGTTATGTGTTATTCATGACAATCATCTGTGATGCCTACCCCAGTATGTCTAAGAGGTTTATTGTTAAGATTTGCATAAGTCAAGTTATTGTATTTAGCATCAAACCTTTAGAAAAACTGCTAAAGGTTTTGATTTTAGCATATTATACTATACTAGTCAGAGGACACACTGTAGCCAGCAGTCACTTTTGGTTAGTATTCCTTCCACATTTTAAATTCAGGTTCGTTGCTGTTAGATTTGACTTAAGTTTTATAGTCTTCTCTCTTCTCCCTTCTGTTAGATGTACTAGCAAATACTAAAATAATAAAATGCTGGCAACAAGTAAAGTTTTAATCTATTAATCTTTTTATTGATTAGGGAAATATCTCTAATCATTATTTATATTCTTCCACCTGGCAGGAAGATATTTATTCTGAATATTTGGTTAAGTTTACCTAAGCTAAAATTTACCATGACACATGAAAAGATTTTAGTAGGTATTTTGCTATACCATAGAATCCGATGCTGGAAATCAGTCCCCTAGATTGATTAGAGGATCAACCTGTGATTTTCTGCTTTCAGATATGATTTTTTGTTTGTTTAAAATTGTGTCTGATGAACCAGTTATAATGATTTCTAGGTTTGCTTATTAAAGCCTGAAACTAATTTCTGGCTTTGTTGAAAAGAAAGCTGGACATAGGGATTTTCTTTTTTTTTTTTTTTTAATTTTTAATTTTTAATTTTTTATAAACATATATTTTTATCTCCAGGGGTACAGGTCTGTGAATCACCAGGTTTACACACTTCACAGCACTCACCAAAGCACATACCCTCCCCAATGTCCATAATCCCACCCCCTTCTCCCAACCTCCCTCCCCAGCAACCCTCAGTTTGTTTTGTGAGATTAAGAGTCACTTATGGTTTGTCTCCCTCTCCCAATTCCATCTTGTTTCATTGATTCTTCTTCTACCCACTTAAGCCCCCATGTTGCATCACCACTTCCTCATATCAGGGAGATCATATGATAGTTGTCTTTCTCCGCTTGACTTATTTCGCTAAGTATGATACACTCTAGTTCCATCCATGTTGTCACAAATGGCAAGATTTCATTTCTTTTGATGGCTGCATAGTATTCCATTGTGCATATATACCACATCTTCTTGATCCATTCATCTGTTGATGGACATCTAGGTTCTTTCCATAGTTGGGCTATTGTGGACATTGCTGCTATAAACATTCGGGTGCACGTGCCCCTTTGGATCACTACGTTTGTATCTTTAGGGTAAATACCCAGTAGTGCAATTGCTGGGTCATAGGGCAGTTCTATTTTCAACATTTTGAGGAACCTCCATGCTGTTTTCCAGAGTGGCTGCACCAGCTTGCATTCCCACCAACAGTGTAGGAGGGTTTCCCTTTCTCCGCATCCTCGCCAGCATCTGTCATTTCCTGACTTGTTGATTTTAGCCATTCTGACTGGTGTGAGGTGATATCGCATTGTGGTTTTGATTTGTATTTCCCTGATGCCCAGTGAGTGATATGGAGCACTTTTTCATGTGTCTGTTGGCCATCTGGATGTCTTCTTTGCAGAAATGTCTGTTCATGTCCTCTGCCCATTTCTTGATTGGATTATTCTTTGGGTGTTGAGTTTGCTAAGTTCTTTATAGATTTTGGACACTAGTCCTTTATCTGATATGTCGTTTGCAAATATCTTCTCCCATTCTGTCAGTTGTCTTTTGATTTTATTAACTGTTTCCTTTGCTTTGCAAAAGCTTTTGATCTTGATGAAATCCCAATAGTTCATTTTTGCCCTTGCTTCCCTTGCCTTTGGCGATGTTCCTAGGAAGATGTTGCTGCGGCTGAGGTCGAAGAGGTTGCTGCCTGTGTTCTCCTCAAGGATTTTGATGGATTCCTTTTGCACATTGAGGTCCTTCATCCATTTTGAGTCTATTTTTGTGTGTGGTGTAAGGAAATGGTCCAATTTCATTTTTCGGCATGTGGCTGTCCAATTTTCCCAGCACCACTTATTGAAGAGGCTGTCTTTTTTCCATTGGACATTCTTTCCTGCTTTGTCGAAGATTATTTGACCATAGAGTTGAGGGTCTATTTCTGGGCTCTCTATTCTGTTCCATTGATCTATGTGTCTGTTTTTGTGCCAGTACCATGCTGTCTTGATGATGACAGCTTTGTGACATAGGGATTTTCTGTTAGTAAACCCTGATAACCTAGATTGGTAAACCAAGGTCAATCCTGTGTACCAAGGAACTGGTTCTGTCAGTATTAATCCCAAACTGCCTTCACTTTAGATGTCAGTTTAGAGCAGCAATTAAGATTGAGCATAAAATTTTTCAAAGAACTTTGAAAATTTTTAAAGCTTCTCTTTCTGTGGTAGGAAAGTTTATGGAATAGTGATTTTTATCAGTTTTTTTAACCTAAAAATTATGTGAAATATTCCATACTGCATTACAGTTTAAATTATAGCTGATTTGGGCGTGTCTGGTTGGCTCAGTGGGTTAAGCCTCTGCCTTTGGCTCAGGTCATGAACTTAGGGTCCTGGGATGGACCCCCACATCGGGCTCTCTGCTCAGCGGGGAGCCTGCTTCTCCCTCTCTCTCTTGCTCTACCTGCCTCTCTACTTGTGATCTCTCTCTCTCTCTCTCTCTGTCAAATAAATAAATAAAATCTTTTTAAAAATTTTAGCTGATTTTGACACTGTTATTTTGTATATGTCATTCAGTTTGCTAAATTATGATTTACAAGTCCATAAATTGGTATTTTATTAGATAGTATGAAAACAATTTGAATGAATGTTCATTTTTTCATCATAGAATAAAATAGTCTCTGTATTTGAGCAGTGGCATTACTATTTGTGAAGAAATCTCAAGGAAAAAATGAAGATAACTTCCTAAATTTTTCTTGTTATTCTTTTAAGAGCAAAATTCCAGTCGGAATTAAAGCTGGGAGTTCTAATAAGGTGAGTCACTTTTCTTCCTTGAATATTTTTGCTTTACATTGTGAACTTACATTTCCTGCTTGACAGTGGTTGCAGAAGAGAACTGTTCTAGAATTAGTTGGCAGTGGGAACATTTTGCTCCATAGTCCCACCTTTTTAATTCTTGCCACAGGCAGAGAACTTGTATGTTTTTACAGTTAAATTATATAGATTCTTTTGAGATATATCAATTCTGTCTTCTGTAGAAGAACTATAGTAGCATAGTATAACTACAATTTTAGATGCCCTGTGCAACAGGTGTTTTATCATGCATGTATTTTTAGTCTTGTGTTCCAACTAGTCAACCTGTCATCTTCAGGATTATACTGTATAAGGTACACAGTTATGAAGGTATTTGGGGCATAGTACTTTTAAATGGCATTAAATTTTTTTTATTTTAAAAATATTTTTTCAGTTATTTTTTATTCTTCATTATGCTTTTGGAAATTTTGTCTCTGCTGATATATGTAGCTTTGTTAATTTTAATAGTTGTGTAGTACTCCATTGTATGAGTATCTCATTGGTTAGCTCTTCCTTTGCTGATGGGCATTTCAGTTGCTTGGGGTTTTTTGCTATTATCAACAGTGATGTATCAGCATTTTCATCCTTTGTCTCATTGTGTACACATGTAAGAGTAGACAGGTAGATATTTAGGTAGATATTTAGAAGTAAGGTTGCTGGGCCGTTGATTATGCCTATCTTAGCACGATGAGATAGTACCAACTACTTTCTAAAGTGGTTGTACTTCATTTTTAGTTTTGTTTTTTAGTGTTGCTCTGGATATGGTTTCAGTTTTACGACTGTTGGTTCAAGGGTTTATTCATTTTTATAGCTCTAGATAAATATTGTCAAATTACTTTCCCAAGAGGGTTTTCTTATTTTACATGATCACCAACATACCAGTGGTAATTGTTTTTAATGTCTTCTTTAGTTGGTGAGGATTTGTGACTCATTTTGATTTCCATTTCTTACATATGTGAGAGGTTTTGATAATAGGATATATCTGTGTCATCACTGACCGATTGCCAGTGGAACTTGAAATAGAGAGAAAGCTAATAGTTATTACTAAACTTACTATGTACTTCCTTTCAGTACTCAAAAGTGGCAAACGATACCAAAGAATTAGAAGACTGTGAGCAAGCTAATAAACTGGGAGCAATTAACAGCACGCTAAGGCAAGTTTAAAAAATATTCTCTTATTTAGTGTATTTATATCAGAAATATTCTGTTTTTTCTTGTGATTTTGATGAAACAGTAAAGTTTCAAGTCATTCTCTTTTTTTTTTTTTCAAGTCATTCTTAAGAAGTTATTCTTCATCCTAAATTTCTTGATTGCTTTGCTTCCTCCTCCTAGTGGATTTGTTCTTAAATTTCAAAAATATATCATCAATAGTGACTTTATCAAAATGTAAAAATACAGAAGAAAGATTGTTCTGCTAGCAGGACTTATGGATCCATTCTTCCTGGTTATTATAGTAAAAGGAACTTGAACTTCTAAGTCTTTGGTAAATAGTAATTCAATCTGTGTGTTATATTTTGAACAGTTAAAGTTTTGATTACCATGACTATTGAGTTTCATAGATTTTTTTTTCTGTTGACTTTTCCTTATTTTCTCTAAGTAAAACCTGCTTGTGAAGGCCAACATGATTTGTGAGTGGTCTCAGATTATGCACTATGAAATGACTGAACATATCTATAATTGAGAGTAGGGAATGGATTATTACTAATCTTTTTAATTTCCCTGTTTGCTTAGGTTGGCATTTGTGTACTATAATTGTTAGACTTAATAAAGTTATCAGTCATTATTTATTGAAAAATTTTAATATAGAAAACTAGAGAAGATAATATAAGATAACATAATAAGATAATAAAATAAATACATTTTATTTTATTTATTTTTTTATTTAGTGACTAGATATTAACTTTTTCTACTATGTTTTTAAAAAGAGAGAAATGTAGATAAATTTGAAATCCCCTATGCCCTATATCCCAATTCTATTTTCTTTCCTTCTTAGAGGTAACTACTGTCATGAATCCATCTATGGTTTTGTTTTTATTATATATATAAAATGATGGTTATTTTACATATGATTTTATTTTTTCCTTATATAAAATAATACTGAATTTAACATCCAAATTTATTTTTACACTGTACATATTGCGTTCTAGATCTATGTTAAAACATGGGAGATTTGTCTCATTATTTCAGCTGATGAATGGTTTTTATCAGATGACTATTACCTATTTTACTTAGCTGTTCCTCTACTGATAGACATTTGAATTATTCAGATTTCTTACTTCTAACAAATTATGTGACCTTGAGTGCCTTGATAATTTTTTTGGCATAAAGTAGGAAATTTGGCATGCAGTAGGGAGATTGCTGAACCTTATGATGCCCCCATGTACCTGTTCTTGATATTGCCTGAGGGCTTTCCAAAGTGCTTGTAGGACTGTGTACTGCCTCTGGGGCTGAGAACTGGTTTTGGTCTCCGCATCCTTGCCAGAAATTAATAATGTTTGCAGATGAAATAGCATCTCATTTTTGTTTAATTTGTATTTTGTTGATTATTAGTAACTTTGAGTGTTTTTTAATCTGTTTATTGCATATTAGTGTTTCTTAATGAATGCCTACAATATATGTCAAGCACTGTTCTAGAGTAGTATTAAGCATATAGTGTGGACATGACAAATTCTTTTTCTCATGAAGCTTAATCCTCTTTGGAGATCTGCAGTAAAAAAGTAAAATATATAAGAAGTAAGTAAAGTGGTGATGAGTGCCTGGGAGAAAGATAAAGCAGACAAGAATGACAGAGGGCTAGGAGTGGTGTGGATGGGGATGGGGAAGTGGCACTGTTTTAGATTGGGTGGTGAAAGAAAGCCACAGCAATAATGGTACAGTTGAACAAAGTGCCTATAAAGGCACAAGTCGTAAGTCATAGTATGGCTGCCTGAGGGAGAAGTATTCTAGGCATGTATAATTGTTAGTAAAAAGGACCTGTGACAGGAGGGTGCCTAGATGATTTGAAGACTCCCAAGAAGGCCAGTGTGGCTAGAGTATAGTGGTCAAGGGCAAAGTAGTAGAAGACTGAGTCAGAAGATGCTACGGGTGGTGGTGGGGTGGGGTGGAGGGCTTGAAGACAGCTACGAATGCTGCTTTTAAACTGAGTGGAATGGAAAGTCGCTGGAGAACTGGAGAGAATGCTTTGAGGCAGCCGGGTGCTATGTTATATGCTTATTGTACTAATCCAGGTAAGACAGAATGGTAATAGCTGTAGAAATGATGAGAAGTGGTCAGATTCTGGACAGATTTTGAAGAGCGAGCTGACAGGATTTGCTGAGGGATTTGAAGTGGGGTATGGAAAAAGATAGGAGCTATAAATGACTACAGGATTGGGAAGTAGAGGCCTCTGCTCCAGTAGCGGCCTAGAGAGCAATAGCGAGCAGATCGCTCAGCTTTCCCACTTGTTGCCACCTTCTGTGGAGCCTCCGCCTCCTCTGCTACGCCCCCGGCTTCCTCCTCTCCAGGCTGCGGTTAACCCGTACGCCCACTGGGCTGCACAGTGGTGACCCCAGCATCATGATGAGTGATGATAAACCAGGTGATCACCTAGACTTATTCTGTATACTTCAATCATTATGCTGAGGATTTGGAAAAGGTGTTTATTCATCATGGAATTATGGACAGGACCGAGCAGCTTACTCAAGATGTGATGAAGACATGGGAGGTCGTCACATTGTAGCCCTCTGTGTGCTCGAGGGAGGCTATAAATTCTTTGCTGACCTGCTGGATTGTATCAAAGCACTGAACAGAAATTGTGATGGATCCATTCCCATTACTGTAGATTTCATCAGACTGAAGAACTACTATAATGACCAGTCAACAGGGAACATCAAAGTAAATGATGGAGATGATCTCTCAACTTTTTTTTTTTAAAGATTTTATTTATTTATTTGTTAGAGAAAGAGAGAGAGAGAGAAAACGGGCAGGTAGAGTGGCTGGCAGAGGCAGAGAGAGAAACAGGCTCCTGGCTGAGCAAGGAACCCAACACGGGACTTGATCCCAGGATCCTGGAATCATGACCTGAGCCAAAGGCAGTGGCTTAACTGATTGAGCCACCCAGGCATCCTGATCTCTCAACTTTGACTGGAAAGGATGTCTTGATTATTGAGGATAAACTGACACTGGCAAAACAATGCAAACCTTGCTTTCATTGGTCAAGGAGCATAATCCAAAGATCGTCGAGGTTGGAAGCTTGCTGGTGAAGAGGACCCCTTGAAGTGTTGGCTATAAATCAGACTTTGTTGGATTTGAAATCCAGACAAGTTTATTGTAGGATATGCCCTTGACTATAATGACTACTTCAGGGATTTGAATCATGTTTGTGTCATTAGTGAAACTGGAAAAGGAAAGTACAAAGCCTAAGATGAGAGTTCATGTTGAGTTTGGAAGCATCTGGAGTCCCATTGAAGTTATCAGTAGAATGTTCTAGGTCTGTGGCCATCTGCTTAGTAGAGCTTTATTAAAGAATTTTTTTTAAATATTTTATTTATTTATTTGACAGACATATCACACAAGTAGGCAGAGAGGCAGGCAGAGAGAGCGAGAGAGAAGGAAGCAGGCTCCCCGCACAGCAGAGAGCCCAATGTGGGGCTCGATCCCAGGACCCTGAGACCATGACCCGAGCCGAAGGCAGAGGCCCCAACCCACTGAGCCACCCAGGTGCCCCTTAGTAGAGCTTTATTGAATGTATCCTCTCAAAATTTTATCCACTTAGTATTTTAGAAATGTCCATTGCTGCATTCCTGAAGTCTTTATTCGCAGTACGAGCCTATAGACTGTTCCTCTTTGAGTGGAGTGTTGTTTGACTTGTGAATGAATAATAATCTCTTAAACCACACCACTGTTGAATGAAAATACTGAAATTGTATTTGTAAGAAACATTTAAAGAGAAGATATATTAGTTTTTTAATTGGTATTTTAATTTTTATATATTCAAGAAAGAACAGAAGTGATTGACTATTGTTAACTCTATACCACTGTGTGTTTAGAAGAGTAAGGAGCAGTGAGTTTTTGTATCAGAGACAGCATCTACAGTATTGTTCTGTTGGGTAAATCATATGTCTTGGAATTATTTTACTGTCTCAGTAGAATTAACTGTTTTCTTGTGCTTAGTCAGATGATTTCCAGGGAATCTGTGTCAACAGTTCCTTTTAAATACAAATCAATATTCCAAAAAACGTAAAAAAAAAAAAAAGATTTGGAACTAGAAAACTAGGAGTTGCCGTTTACTGAACTGGGGCTACTTGCAGGAGGAACAAGTTTGATGGAAAATTATAGTTCAGTCTTGGACTTGCTGCATTTTAACTGCCTATGAGACATCTGTTGGAGATGTCCAGCAGGTAGTTAGATCCACAAGTCTCAATTTCAGGAGAGAGATAAAATGTGGGAGTCATGTGTGAATATATGGCACTTTAAAACCATATGACATTACCCAGGGAAGAATATAACTAGAGAAGTTATCCAGGGATTGGGACTTAAGTCACTGTAGAATTTTAAGGTAAAGTGCCTTTTTATATTCTTTGCTGTTATTTCTCCATGGTGAAACAACATGGGATTGGCGTGGGGTGTGGAGGTGGGATAGTATGTACTTTTAAAATATTATAATTTGGGGGCACCTGAGTGGTTCAGTGGGTTAAGCCTCTGCCTTCAGCTCAGGTCATGATCTCAGGTCCTGGGATGGAGCCCTGCTTTGGGCTCTCTGCTCAGCAGGGAGCCTGCTCCCCCCCCCTCTGCCAGACTCTCTGCCTACTTGTGATCTCTCTCTCTCTGTCAAAAGAATTTAAAAAAATATATTATTTGTAGGCATTCCTCATACAATCTGATCATAATTCTTTGGCTATATGCATTGTTAGGGCTTGTCTCTTAATTTTGCTTATAGATATTTTGTTGAACAGAGTTATTTTTAAATTTTTAAATCCAAGTATAACAGAAATAACAATAAAGTATACAAATGTTAAGCATAAAGGTGAGTTTAATTTTACAAAGCGAACCCAGCTCTGCAACAACTATCCAAAACAATGTACTTGCTGCCCTGAAGATTGCTGTGTGTAATTTTCTGGTCATTACCACTGTCCAAAGTTAACCATGATTTTGAATTACAGTAGCAGAAGTTAATTTTGCCTATTTTTTTTTAAAGATTTTATTTATTTATTTGACAGAGAGAAATCACAAGTAGATGGAGAGGCAGGCAGAGAGAGAGAGAGGGAAGCAGGCTCCCCGCTGAGCAGAGAGCCCGATGTGGGACTCAATCTCAGGACCCCGAGATTATGACCTGAGCCGAAGGCAGCGGCTTAACCCACTGAGCCACCCAGGCGCCCCAATTTTGCCTATTTTTATAAAATAATATGGAATGTATTTTTTGTGTCTGACTTATTAAGTGTCATGTTGTGAGAGTCATCCATGTTCTTGGACTTAGTAGTATCATTTAATTCTTTTTTTCATTGGTTTCCATAGTTAAGACTGCACCAAAATGTTCCCATCCTATCATTGATAGTTGGAGTTTTCCACTTCACAGCCATTCCAAAAAATATAGTGGCGGACATTTGGTGTTTGCATTTGGTGTGCATCTGTGTAGAATATACCTAGAGGTGAAATTAAGTAATACTGCTGAGACATTTTCCAAAATGACTCCTAAAATACATTGCTACTGGTAGTGTATGAGAGTTCCTCATTCCACAACTTCTCCAGCAGTTGGTACTATAACTTTTAAACAGCCTTACTGAAATTTAATTGACATGCAGTATACTGTACCTATTTAAATATGCCTTTTGGTGTTTTGATGAGTGTGTACACATGAAAATCAGTTTAATCAAGATAGTTATTTTGTCTACCACCCTGAGAAGTTTTCTCCTGCTCTTTGGAAATTGCTCTGGTCCTTTCCTTCCTGCCTCTGCATTGCCCACTTCGAAGGCCACTGGATTTAACCCAGCACCATCTTGACAGGAAGTCCCTGGTAAAGACTAGGAAGTTGTGACATAAGTAGCTTGGCATCCATCTTCAAACTGACTTTTAGAAAAGCTGGACTACTTCCCTTCAACCCACTTATAAGCCAGACCGAGCCAGCTCTGTTAGCATTAGATTAGCCTTCGCCATCTTTTCTGCTGCCGTGGCTTTCAGGCCATCTTAGCCTTAACTAGAACTTGCCTTCTTGCTTTATCTCATCCTGTATTCCAGCTGAGTCAACTATGATACAAGTATTTCCATTAACTTGTATTATTAAGTTAATTGAATATTCCCATAGGGATATGAATTAAATTGGAATTAAATGTGAATGTGAATTAAATTGTCACAAGGCAGAGAGAGAGAGGAGGAAGCAGGCTCCCTGCTGAGCAGAGAGCCCGATGCGGGGCTTGATCCCAGGACGCTAAGATTATGACCTGAGCCGAAGGCAGAGGCTTTAACCCACTGAGCCACCCAGGCGCCCCGGCAACATTTATTGATAGTGGATTTTGTGCAGCCAGCCTTATGTGGACTTCTAATGGTTATGTCACGTAGCGGTTTCTCAAATACAAAATAAATTCTTGACTATGACAGTAACATATTTAGGAACTATGTGATTTGTACTTGGTACACAAATAATTTTTTTACCTTGTTTTTTTCCTGTTGTATAGTAAATAAAGAAGAAGGATGATAGCTCTCTTACAGATGTTGCTGTTATGTATTTAAGACAGAGACGATCTGAATATAGGTTAAAGTGAATATAGGTCAGAATTTATTTGAATGACTATAATTGTTCCAAGATCTCCAAGTAGAGATCTTGATCTTATATTTTATTAAACGTGAGGTAGTATGGAAAGTGAATGATATGCCATGATTAAAGTGACATTGGTGCTACCAGTGAATACCATGTAGGAAGGGATCTCCTAGAAATGCAGTTTTGGTATTTTTGTCCTATAAATACAGAAGCAGTTTAAGTTAAAGGAATTATGAATGTAAATTTATTTCCTACTTTAGAAAAAAATGATTGCTATTTCTAAGTCAGTCAAAAAGGCTAGGTTGACTTTTGTATTTACATCTCCTATATTTTTGTAAATTAATTTTCTAGTAAAAACTATTATTGAAATAGGGCTCATAGTTTTAGCATAGTTAAATAGAAATACTTCATGGAAGTTAATATCTATATTTTTCAGGTAACTTGTTTATCATTCCTTCAGTAACCACTAATTGAACAATGAAACTAAATTAAAGACATGATCTCAGATTATGTTTTTAATTATATAAGATACAGTGTAACATTTTCCATTCCCAATTTAAATCATTTTTCTTTTTTATTCCCTCTTTCTCCTAGTAATCAAAGCAAAGAAGCGTTCATTGACTGGGCGAGATATGATGATTCACAGGATCACTTTTGTGAACTTGATGGTAATAAACTATTGTAATGAAGTTATTTTAACCTTAATCCTTTTATAAGAAATGGAAATCAGTGAAAATATAATCAGTTATACCTTGAATACACTGGGTATTGCTGAGTGGATCTTACTATTCATAATGGCATTTATTGAGAGCTTATGTTCTAGCCATGTGCTGAGTGCCTTAAGTACATTATTGCTAATCTTTATAGTTACCTGCATAACTGTGTATTATTTCATGTCCTGCGAAACTGAGTCTCAAGAAGACTAGCTTGCCCAGGATCACACAGTAACAAGAGGCTGAGACAGGATTTAATCCCAGATCTGACTGGATCCCATACGTATATTTTTCCCATCATGACACATCATTTCCTATGGACCTCTGTTTCAAGCCACTCAGTTTAGGTCCATGAACATATAAACATGTTCACATTGGAATTTTCTGGAGGTCCCAACAAACATAAAGACACCTTGCAATATTGGGGAGGACTCTAATTTGACTTCCCCACAAGCCTTTTCCCAAGAGTCCCCTGGAATAGTGTGAAGAGAGGGCGCTGTTCAGCAGTAACTACCATGACTCTTAATTTTGATCTAAGGAGAATATTCCCAAGAATTGTGCTGAGTAAACTTAAATCACTCACTTGGCCTCTCTTCACTTTTTACCTTGATATCATAGTTGGTGGAGAAGAATTTGGGGTTCAGGCATGCATGGCTGGAGGCAGCAGGAGTTCCTCAGAACTGGGAAAGCATTCAAGTAGTCATAGAGCTTCCTAGAGGGTTTTAGGGGATCCATCTGCAGAATTGTGCTCATCCTCCAGTCTGCCATGCAGCAAGTTAGAGTGAGCTGCTACAATAGCACAGCAGATTGAGAGGTTGCCAGGAGGTGCAGTGTTATCACCATGACTTATAGGGTTTCAGCAAGGACATTTTTTGTTTTTCAAAGATTTTATCTATGTATGTATGTATCTATCTATCTATCTATCTATCTATCCAATGTGAGCAGCCAGGAGGGGCAAAGGGAGAGGGAAAGCGAGAACTCAAGCAGTTTCCAGGCTGAGCATGGAGCCTGACTCAGGGCTTGATCTAACCACCCAAAGATCATGACCTGAGCCTCAATCAAGAGTCACACATTCGGGCACCTGGGTACCTCAGTGGGTTAAAGCCTCTGCCTTTACCTCAGGTCATGATCCCGGGATCTGATCCCAGGTCTGGGATCGAGCCCCGCATTGGGCTCTCTGCTCAACATTGGGTTCTCTGCTCAATGGGGAGCCTACTTCCACTCTCTCTGCCTGCCTTTCTGCCTACTTGTGATCTCTGTCTGTCAAATAAATAAATAAAATCTTTAAAAAAAATTTTTTTTAAGAGTCACACACTCAACCAACTGAGCTACCTAGGCAACCCCAGCAAGGATTTTTTTTTTTTTTTAGATTTTTTTTTTTTTTTTTTTTTAGTTGACAGAGAGGGCACAGCAGGGGGAGCAGCAGAGGGAGGAAGAGAAGCAGACCTCCACCCACCTCCCACACCCACGTGAGCAGGGAGCCCGACACAGGACAGACCCTGGGATCATGACCTAAGCTGAAGGTAGATGCCTAACCAACTGAGGCACCCAGGCACTGCACCTGCCGCCAGTAAGAATATTTTTAAGAGATCTGAAAAAAATTTCTTTGGGTATCTGGATAGAATAATGGGAAATTAATAAAATACTCCTGTTAGGATATTTAGAATTGACAAATGTTTCATCAAAGCAAGCTGTTGTACCTAGGTTAAGGATTGACATCACTGCTTACTCTTTAATTTGTTCTCCAGTTGTCATTCTAATTATGCTTAGTGTTCAACACTCACAGTCACTTCTTGCCAGCTTATCATTTTACCTATTTTTTGATTAAAATAAAACATTTTTAGTGCTTAATTAACATTTTTAAATTAAAAATCATTTCTGTGAATATTTCTTATAGTAAATAATGTCAGTATATATTTCTTTTATAGGTGTTTAACAAAAAATGCTACTCCATTCCGGAGCTCACTTGGTATGAGCAATGATGTATCAGTTACCTCTCATCAATATAGTGTTAACTAATTTTTCAACATTAGCTTATTATAAAAATGGAAGAGATGTCCTACAAGAATTTAGGATTTCATAATTTAAAAATTAGTAATTTTTATATTATGTGTAGTCCTGAAACATATAAACCATTTTACTGGTTGGATTACCACTACTTCTGTATGTGTATGTTTGTGTATGTCCCAATGATTTAAATATACAATTTTTTAAAACACTTCAGAGTAGCTTTAGAGTCATCGTCTAGTTATTTCAGTTACGTAAAACCTTTTGATTAAAACAATCTAAAGAATATTCACCCCAGTTTATTGGTATATATCTCTATACCCCTGTTCTCCGTTTTGTTTTTGTTCTGTCTTTATTTGAAGAGAAGATGACCCTTACAGATCAAATAGTAGATTTTTAAATAATTTAGCAGTTTAAGGTAAGCTCCTTTCCCTACTCCTGTTTTGTTGTTGTTGTCGCTGTTGTCTCTATGCATGGCCTCTTCTGCTTCGGGTTCCTGCTCAAATGTCACCTCATCAGAGAAACCTGCTGTCACCTGTCTGTAGAAAACAGCAACCACTCTCAGTTCGAGTGTTGACACTGCTGACGGCTCTGAGTACCAAGAATGACCAGAGAGTGCAGGGAAGGTTATTTGGTTAATCTGTTTATTGTCCGTCTACTCCAACTAGATTGTCAGCTGCCTGAGGCTTTGTCTTTCAGGTTCACTGCTTTATCCCTAGTGCCTAGAACAGTGCCTGGACATGGTACTTGCTCAAAAAATGTTTGCTGAATGAAGTTGTTGGTTCATAAATAACCTATATAGTATGACAGATTTTTACTTTTATGTTTTCCCTTAAAACATGTTCATTAGGGGTGCCTGGGTCATGATCTCAGGGTCCTGGGATCGAGCCCCACATTATGCTCCCTGCTCAGTAGAGAACCTGCTTCTCCCTCTCCCTCGCCTGCTGCTCTGCCTGCTTCTACTCTCTATCTCTGTGTCAAATAAATAAAAACCTTTAAAAATTAAAAAAATTTTTTCATTAATAATTTTTTAAAAGATTTTTAAAAAAAAATTTTGACAGAGATCACAAGTAGGCAGAGGGGCAGAGAGAGAGGGGGAAGCAGGCTTCCCGCCGAGCAGAGAGCCCGATGCGGGGCCCGATCCCAGAACCCTGAGATCATGACCTGAGCTGAAGGCAGAGGCTTTAACCCACTGAGCCACTCTGGCACCCCGTTCATTAATAAATTTAAAGTATTGTCTAAAACAGTAGTTTCCAAATCTGGCTGTGTGTCAGAATTACTTGGGTGCTTTATAACCTATAGGTTCTCCTCACCTGAATATTTTATAATGCATTTTAATAATGCATTACTAGCAGTAAAAGTTAGAGTTGGTGATGGAGGGTGGGAGGCTCAATCCTGAGTCTACAGCAGTATTTTTTATCTGTGTCCATAAACAAAAAGACTGCACGCTAAGTTGACCTGTGCTATGTTTGAAGAGATATTTGGGTTAGGAGGTGTGGAGGACTGGATTGCATCCTCAAACATGCTGTGTAGCCTCCTAACTCTAATACGCAATTAAGTGACCATGAAAGAAAATTCATTTGGGGAAAAAAAAGGTATACTTGAAAATGAAGAAAAAGCATTTGTTGAAATTGATGAATTCCCAGAATTAGGTATTTTGATTCTGTGGACATTCTTCGAATCCTTTGGGAATGGTTAGCATGGTCAGATGGAACAGTTTAGGAAGAGCTTTACAAAGGGAGCAAGAAGAGAAAGCTTTGGGGAGGAGGAAGACATATTAGGGGTCCAAAGAGCATTCTCGAAATGAATGCTACCACTGTGCAAATGGAAAGCAGTTGTAGTTTCTGAATAGGCTAATTAAAATCGTGTCACAGGTGGCCCCAGGGGAAGCATGGGGATACCAGCACTGGTGTGTTTGTGGGGGGAACTCAGCCTGTGGATGCTCCCTCACCCCCACTTCCTCATCTATATGCCATGAAGTTCTTGTCAGTGTAGGTCAGGGCTTGAGAAACATTTTCTTCTGTAAATGGACAGATAGTAAAAAGCTTAGACTTCATGGACCGTACGGTTTCTCTTGCAACTACTCAGCTATGCCATAATTGCGTGAAAGAAGTGAATGAATGTGAATTATGTTCCCATAAAACTTTCTTTACAAAAAAAGTATACAGACCACATTTGGACTGTGGATCATAGTTTGCTAATCCCTTCTATAAATTAACAAGACCCGCCTTTCATGATTTGAAAAAGTATTAAAATTTTTAAGAACCACTTAAACCAGCAATGCACTTTTGATTCAATTAAGGGAATACACATTAAGGACATTGAGAATGTAAGTTTTAAGTTAAACATTGATATACTAGATTTTACTCTTGTGATTTTCACTTCCTTAAGGTATAATGATTTAAAATGTAGTTTAATATCTTAATCTTGTTGTTTTTCCTTATTGGTTGGTTAGTTGCTTTCGTTGGGTTGATATTAGCCTGAGGGTACATTCATAGGTGACCCCACATATGTGTAAACTTACATGCACACACACATTCTTTATACATGTGTACACACCATATCTCAATGAATATATATGCTTCTGGTAGGTTTAGTATTTGTAAATAGTCAGATCAGTTTTGCAAATGAGTTTAATCAAGACCACCTCAGAGAAATTAAAAAAATATAACAGAAACTAGTGAGTTGTAAAACTTCTGTTTGAACTTTAAAAGCCATACTCCATAATTTGAATCTTTCTTTTTTTTTAAGGAAGATTTTTAAAAAATTACTGTTTTTAACTCTTGAACCAGTCCATGTCCTTGGACAGTTTTCTGTAAATCCATCTGTAAATTACCTATTTTCTGTGCCTTAACTTATATAGTGGAATATCTATATAATGTTAGGGCAGAAATAGAGCCAATATTCTTCAGTTCATGTTTCTATTGTCTGTAAGTTAGAGCTAACTCGTTTGTGTTCTTCCTACTTTCTACAGAAGTACCAAGTAGTTCTTGGATGGTATGGATCAGATGCCATTTTCCTCTTAGAGTTATGGATAATCTCAGTTATGGTCACTGAATGCTCAATAAGTATTGTTGGTTAAAAGGAAAATACACTATTAGTAATGAAAAAAAGAGGGACCATATTGTAATGGCCATATTTGGCCCTGTTTTAAGTCAGGTGCCTGCATACTATTGATTTAATCTCATGACATGAAAAGGTAGGACGCATACAAATAAAGGAGTACCTCTGTGTCAACATAGATAGTTCTTTCATTTCCATGTATTATGATATTATGATCATCAACGTGTGAAGCATGATCGTTATACATTTTCTAAAGGTATGAAAGCATGTATTTCCCTTTTCTATCCAGAACGTAAGCCTTGATAATTAAGACCATTTTCTTGATCTTTTGTATCCTTCAGAGACCTCTGCTAAAATGTCCAAATAGTGAAGAACTAGTAAAAACTCATTTATATGTCTTAACAATTTCCCGAAGTTGTGTCTGCTGTATATTGGCTTGAGAGGGCAAAAGTACTGTGTATGAACAGTGATAGAAACAAACCGTAATGTGTATTTGTTTAAACTAGAGCATTGTGTAATTCTAAGATCAAATTTGAATCCCAAAGTTATTGAGCCATTTATTTCCTAAGTCCAGAGTAGAGAATAGCAGGAAAATCTCTCTTTTTAGTATACTATATGCTAAAAAAATGTTTCTGAGCCTGTGTTTAGGTAAGTGTATGCATAGGGAAGAAATCAAATCAAGTAGTAGAACAGGTTATGATTCTGTTAGGTCTTTTCGATCCCAGTTGGTTAAAAAGTAGGAATGATGAATGCCTCTCAGAAGGGGAGGGGTGTTCTGTTCGTTAAGAGAGCACTGAGTATCCAAAGGAAAGGGAGGAGTTGTTTTTTCCTCTCAGGAGTGTAAGTTATCCCGGGTCAAGTACAATCGTGAGTGTGCTAACCACTCTTTCACTTAAATTGGACATTACTTGAAAAGCATAGCCTTTCTCTGACCTTTCAGTAGTTATGTTTGCATTACAGTGTTACATATCAGATAACTGGTGACCTATGGGTGGTTTTGATGAATTGTTTCTTGTTCAGATGAGCGATCTCCAGCTGCTCAGTATGTAGACCTGTTGCTGAACCCAGAGCGTTACACCGGCTATAAAGGGTCCTCTGCGTGGAGAGTGTGGAACAGCATCTACGAGGAAAACTGTTTCAAGTAACTGGAGGGGGTAGGGGAAGGAGGAGGAATGGCTAAAGGGAGGGTAGAGGAAGGGGAGTAAGATTCTGTTGGGAAGAAAATTATGTAAAACCATTTTATGTTTGAGTTTCACACTTGCTTTTTCAGGCCTCGATCTGTTTATCGTCCTTTAAATCCTCTGGCACCTGGCCGAGGTGGGTTTTTCATACATTTCCATGTTTTTAGAGATTATTTTCAAAATTTCTTTGTACCTAAACTTAATCTGAGTAAGTTTTCAGCTATTTTATATTTTCTTTAATTTGATCAAAAGTAAAAGTTTAGTTCATAGTTCAATATCAAGTTTTCTGCATGTTCTATGTAATTGCTGGCATTTATTGAGTGCCTGGTATGTGTCAGGCCCTAAATAAAAGAGGAGTTTCATGGTAAATAAATCAAAATATATGAGTAATCCATATAACAGAGGTTTCCCAGGAAACTCTTAAAAATCTGGATGCCCAGGCCCTACCCCAGACTAGTTAAATCAGAATGTGTAGGATTAGACCCAAGTGGTGGTGGTGATTTTTTCGTGGTTTTTTGTTTGTTTGTATTTTTAACCATCCAGATGATTCCAGTACACAGGCACCTTTGAGAACCAGTGGCTCCCAACGTGCTTCTCAGAGTTAAGTGTGCATATAAATTACTGCAGAGCCTTTTTGAAATACAGGTTCTGATTCTGTGGGTCTTGAGGATTCTAAGAGCTCCCAGGCGATGCCCAGCATGCTGACTGGTCCACACACCATGAGGGTGTGGAGGGTGCAGAGTTGTTCAGATACTCGTGATGCCTGCTGCAGAATGCTTTCCGGCAGGGTCCCTGCTTGCCCCACTGAGCTGTTGAGCAGATGCAGAATGGTGCAGAACCAAACTTGACATTTCACTGAATTGGTTTAAATTTAAGAACTGAAGCAGTGCAAAATATTTTTGTCATTAAACAGAATTTTATTATTTTGATAGCTCTGGCCTCACACACTGTATGATTATTGCATTGTAGCACATGTATGCTTTTTACTTTTTAAAACATGAATCCTAGGAAAAATTTTACTAGAAATTCGCCTTAGAAAAAAATTGAAATTATATATGTGGCTGGTATTATATTTCTGTGGGATAGCATTTTTGGAGGTTAATCAAACTTATTGGGCACATACTCCATGTGTTGTCAGCAAGGAGCCAAACCCTGGGAGCAGCCCTGTCATTGACTTGCCATTCTCTTGTTTTCTTTAGACCAGGACTGATTTAAGAACTTGAATTCCCTGGTCTAGTTGTATCTTTAAGACATTTCTGAGACCCAAAGAGACACAGAAAGGTTAACCGAAGGGACTGCCTTCAGATGCTGTCTTATAATGCAGCAATTGTTCTTTCGCAAATCATTCTGATACTGCTGGAAAAGGGAATTGGATCATGAAAAAGGTGTGCATCGTTTCTTCTCCTTTGCCTGTTTTACCCTTATAACTTATAAAAATGGAAACCACACACACACACACACTTATAAAAATGGAAACAACACAAAAGTTATATAAAGTAAAAAGAGAAAGCTCCCCTGCCCTGCCCCCACACCTCTGTTCCATAGTATAGAATTTGGTAGGTATTCTGCGGGTCTTTTTTATGATCACTTGTGGTTTTTCGTTTGTTTGTTTTTGTTTGTTTTTTTATTTTTAGGATTGGAATTAAATTTTTTTTTAAAATAGAGGTATAATTAACATACAACATCACATTAGTTTCAGGTGTTCTGTATAATGTTTAGATATTTGTGTATATTGCGGAATGATCACAGTAAATCTTTTTAACCTCTGTGACCATAATTACAGAATTTTTATTTTTGTGATGAGAATTTATACCTTTGGAATACAGTGTTATTAACTATAGTTGACAAGCTGTATGTGACAGTCCCAGGACTTACAAACTGGTAACTTTTTTTTTTTTATTAAACTTATTTATTTTCAGCATAACAGTATTCATTATTTTTTCACCACACCCAGTGCTCCATGCAATCCATGCCCTCTATAATACCCACCACCTGGTACCCCAACCTCCCACCTCCCGCCCCTTCAAACCCCTCAGATTGTTTTTCAGAGTCCATAGTCTCTCATGGTTCACCTCCCCTTCCAATTTCCCCCAACTCCCTTCTCCTCTCTAACACTCCTTGTCCTAGAAACTGGTACCTTTTGACACCCTTTACGTGTCTTGCCCACTCTCCATCATCTGCCTCTGGCAACCACCCATCTTTTCTTTGGATCTATGAGCTTGGGGGTTTGGTTTTGTTTTTAGATTCCACGTGCAAGAGAGCACAGTATCTGTCCTCCTCCGGCTGACTTTGCTCCACATGAGGTCCTCAGAGTCCGTCCATGTGCTTGCGAGTGGCAGAATTCCTTCTTTTTTTGTGGCTGAATAATATGATCACTTCCTTTTAAAGCAGAGCATATAGTTAATTTAACAAAACCATCCCATGCTAAGAAATCCCTCACATCCATGTTGTGACAAATTAGAGACGTGAGACCACTGGAAAGAGCAGCACTTAGGAAGAGACAAAGGCAGAGAGGGTGAGGAAACCCGTCCTAAGAAAGAAGGGAGACGGAGACCAGGTGAGAGGGAAGGACGGGGGTCCTGGTTGCAGGTGAGAGGTCCATGCAGCAATCAGGGCACTCGGGCTGATGCTATCTGTGATGCTGTTGGCTCCGGACTCTTCAGCCTCTCAGACTGGCTGTGTGCTCCTGCTGAGCTGAATGGTGAGGCTCTCTGGCCGCCTCTCCTACAGCTTTTGAAAGATGGGACCTTTCTTTCCAGAAGGGAAACCTGGGCTCAGAATCCCACATCCAAAGCCGGTAAAGGCAGAGCTGCTGTGGCCCCCCGAAGCCCAGCCTCCGGCTCCTTCCCACTGTGTGGGCAGCTCCGTGGCACCCCGGTAAGGGTTTCACTGACCCCAGTTTGGGAAATACTTTTCTTAAGGTGTGTGTAGGTGGAGGAGCAGTAATTTGGAAGAGAGGAGAGAGTTGTGTGTACAATCATGAAAGGAGTGCCTGTGTCCGTTTGTTAATTACTGAATCTAGTGATCTTTACGAGTAGTTTTTGATTTTTTTCTGGTATTATTTACTGTATAAGACATATGAAGATCTTGTGCTTTGGGCCTGTATTCTTATTAAGAAGTCTCATTTGCAAGGTGACTACACCCTGACCACAGTCTGTAGTATAACTAATAGTTCAACACACAGTAAGTTTTAATCTCATTTTAAAGTAAATAGAATTGGAATCTGAACTGTGGAGGACAGTTTCTAAAATCCTGTTCATTGTTTTCTTTTTCAGGAGAAGATGATGGTGAGTTAAAATTCTTATGTTTGGGTATGCCTCAAGTGTAGAGAAAATGTTTTTAATGATCAGAATTTGATTTTTCCTTTATTTAATTCAAAAGAAAATGTTTATCCTATTTTTTTCAGAAATAACTACCAACAAATGGTGACAAAAAGATTTTATAATGTAAATTTACCTTATGTTTAAAAAAACTATGAATTCCCTTTTGCTGAAGTGTTTCATAATAGAAACCAGGATTACATTCCAACTTCCCAATTCTCTGGCTATTATAATCTACTAAAATATGTTCTGAAGAAATGGAGAGAAGTTAAGATAGTTTTACCAGATAATTTGTCTTGTGACTTTATTTTCTTCATGACTTTGTAATTTATAATCTGTTGTTTTAATACTTAATCTGGTGAGTAATGATTTATCAACAGTTGGTTTTTCAAGGATACCAGATGAATGTCATAATAAATTGCCCCAAAACATCAAAATAACTATTTCAACTGGATGTTTACTTATCTGTGTTCAGGGACACAGCGATGGGCATTGTGCAGGATAGAAATATGTGTAAAACATTACACCTTCACTCCAGGAGCTGACAGTATGTAGCAGGAGTGATAAGCACTGTGCATGGTGACAGGAAGTGCTGCACATACAGACTACATAAGCTGTAGGTGGTAGAGCTCTTCAGAGGCGGGACAGAGCCTGTCTCACTGGAGGGATCTGGAAAGCTTATTACAGGAAGTGATATCTGAGATGAGTTTTGAGTAATGGGACAGATATAGTCTGGTAGAATTGGATCCTGTGTGCCATGCGGAGAAAATGGCATGGCCCAAGGAGTTGGAAAGGGAAGAATCAAGCATATTTGAGGAGACCCTGTTAGAGTAGGGAGAAGTTTATGTAGGAGTAGTTTAAGTTAGCAGGATGGGAGGCCAGATTATTGAGGACTTGGGGGCTCAACTTTTCCTGGTAGCATCTGGGGTTTCTCAAGTAAACAAGTCAGATCATGATCAGTGGCCCTTAGGAAGAGTTTGTTGAGTGAATTAGTATGAGGGGAAATGTTTGTGTAGTTTTTCAAAGTGTGAAGAGTCTCAGGAAACAAAGCAATTCCTCACCATCTAATTTATCCCCTAGAATCCTTGCTCAGTCATCTATGTGTTGAGTTTTTCTTACGCTTTGCTTTTCTTAAAACAGAAGTAGGTAACTTACAAAGTGCATGAATCATTTTGATCTGTATTGACTGCCATTTTTGTTGCTCTCAGAATAGTACTGATCTAGAAATAGATGTTTTAGCATTAGTACATAGGTAAGTCAGATCCCTCTGTATTCTAGTCATCGACTTTTCTGAAAAATTATCTTGAAAATTAAGGGATTTTAAAAATATTCCTTGAAATTTAGTAGTCTTAGATAATTGAGGAAATACACATAGCTTTACCACTCAGGGAAAAAATGGAATAATTACTAATTTGATTTTTGTATTATAATTCACTTAGTTTTTTCTAGAATTTTTAAGGAGAGGAGTTCTATGGTTGTTATCAAAAGCAAACTTAAGATTTTTAACCTTCCATACTTAAAGATATTTAATCCTTTTAATGAATAAGATTTATATAATATTTTGACTGAAATGTTTCTTAAAATTTTTGTTCAGTTAAATGTCATTTATAAGAAAATTGTCCAAAGTTACTCATTACTTCAGGGCTTTATTTCCTAGAACCATATTCCTATTTTTCTACTTCACATGAAGCAGTGGCCACTTCTGGAGATACTCCTTAGTCTGTCATAGGAAATATTTTATATACTTAATTTATTCTAAGTTATAAATGACTATTTAAAATATTTTAACCCAAATCTCTGTGTGTGTGTGTGTGTGTGTGTGTGTGTGTGTTTTGGTTTTTTGTTTGTTTGTTTTTAAAGGAGAATCGTTCTACACATGGCTGGAAGGTAAACTTATATGTCTGCATTTTAAATTTATTGGATTCTTGTTAAAAATGTATGGATTAATTTAATATATTTTTGTAAGTTCAGGATTCATTACCTAGACAACTAATTGTAACAGAGCTTGAAAGAGAATAATATATTTTAAGTTACAGTATTTTGGATACAGTGGCTTAAAAATTTTGACGCTGTTGCTCAGCCAAGAATAATTAGCATTAGGGAAATACACAGGACAGATACTGTCCTCAGGTTTTTGTAACCAGCTTCTCAGTGTTATTTTGATTCTGTATGAAAATTAATTCTGTATATACCACCCATCCACACTGCTTTCTAGTAACCAGTATGCAAACCTACTTTGTAAACAGAGGCCTTCTTTTCGGAAGTAAGTACTATATATATATATATAACTTATATATATCTTATCTATACATTTATATATAATTTATGTATTTTATATAATTTATATATATATATATGAAGTTGAGGGAAAGTAAATTTGGTTTCAGCAGATTTTAAACAATGTTTACACATGTTAATATAGCCTAAACTTGTCTAATTAAAGGATAAAGCAATATAGGTCCCAGTAGTTACTTTGCATTCTTATGTTTTCCAGTGTTGAAAATATAAATGCTATTAATGGAAAGCTGAAACATTTTAATGTTTTTAATGGATTTTAATAGCTTTGTTTAAAAAACTGGATATATTATGCTTTTTAAAAATTTACCAAATTGCCATTCATTTATGAAAACAAAAGTTTAAAAATATTAATGAAAGATAAGCAAGTTGAATGATACAGGAGATCATAACCTTATAGGAAATCTACAGAGTAAAACTAAGTACTTAATTCTATTTTATGTTTGCT
The DNA here is from genome assembly GCF_011764305.1 of Mustela putorius furo. NCBI lineage: Eukaryota > Metazoa > Chordata > Mammalia > Carnivora > Mustelidae > Mustela > Mustela putorius. Next base: position 4,919,504 of record NW_025421560.1, on the reverse strand, counting down.
AATTGGTGATGTCAACTTGTGAACATAAGTTCTCTTTGTTTTTAATGAAGTGTCTACATATATTGGCCATTTTTAAGGTGAATGTTATTTATATGCCACTAATACTAGGAGTGATACTGATAAATGGCCCATGGGGAAGATGATTCTTAACTTTGTTCATTAGCTGTCTTGTAAAGACACAAATTGTGAAAAGTAATATTTAGGTTAAAAGAGGTGGTGAGAGATTCTGAATATTGATAGTGGAAGATGGAAGTGAAATGTATGGGCAATAATGAATTCTAGGGTATTCTGTATTAATCTCTTTTGTACTATCCTACTGATGGGAACCCCTGAATGTTGATATATGGTTTCAGAGAATACTCCTATTTTTATAGGCAACTGACTCAACTTTTCTGAGATTGTTTCCTCATCTGGGCCATGAAACTGACAATTGCCAACCATCTTACCTACCCAGTGTCCAAATGTCACATAATCTTATTACAGTAAATCTAGCTCTTTTGTGAGAGAAAAAATTATAGTCAATGTCTTATAAATCACTTGATGAAGGTAAATTTGAATGAAATTAAATCCAAAAGAAAGAGACCCACTCTCTAAATTGGATAGTTGAGCTTGCTCTGTATTGTTAGAAATAGAAGCTGATATAAAGAACTTCTGAAACTCAACACCTGAAAAGCAAAGAATCAAGTCAGAAAATGGGCAGAAGACATCAAAAGACACTTCTCCAAAGAAGACATACAGGTGGCTAACAGACACATGAAAAAATATTCAATATCATTAGCCATCAGGGAAATTCAAATCAAAACCGTACTGAGATACCACCATGCACCAGATAGAATGGCAAAAATTAACAAGGCAGGAAAAAACAGATGTTGGAGAGGATGTGGAGAAAGGGGAACCCTCTTCCACTGTTGGTGGGAATGCAAGTTGGTGCAGCCACTTTGGCAAATAGTATGGAGGTTCCTCAAAAAGTTAAAAATAGAGCCACCCTTTGACCCAACAATTGCACTACTGGGTGTTTACACACCAAAGACACAGATGTAGTGTGCAAAGAAGGGGCACATGGACCCCAATATTTATACAACAGTGTCCATAATAGCCAAAACTGTAGAAGGAGCCGAGATGCCCTTCGACAGATGAATGGATAAAGATGATATGGTTCATATAAACAAAGGAATATTACTCAGCCATCAGAAAGGATGAGCATTTGCATCAATATGGATGGAACTGGAGGGGATTATACCAAGTAAAACAAGTCAGACAGAGAAAGACAATTTTATGTGGTTTCACACATCTGTAGAACATAAGGAATAGCACGGAGGACATTAGGGGAAGGGAGGGAAAACTGAAGGGGGCAGGAATCAGAGGAGGAGATGAGAGATTATGGACTCTGGGAAATGATCTGAGGGTTTCAGAGGGGGAGGGTAGAGATTTGGGTGCCCTCCTGATGGGTGATAGGAGGGTGTGTGTTGTGACAAGCACTGAGTGTTACGCAAACAATGGATCATGGAACACTACATCAGAAACCAGTGATGCATTATATGGTGACTAACAAACATAATAACAAAATAATATTAGTCAGGAAAAGAAAGAAATAGAAGCTGGTAAATTTTTACTTTGTAAATCAGTCCTTGCAGATGTTACTTAACACTCATCCAGGAATTTCAACCAGTAAACAATGTACATTGACTGTTATATATGAGCAGAATCGTATCAGATGGAGTGCAGGAGTATGATGGAAAATTATTTTACGTAGCCTTACCGTGTTGCATACTCCGTTATTTAACACTTCCATAAGGACTTCTGTGGTTGGAACTGCATCATGCAGGAAAAAGCCGTCCAGCATTTTCCTGCCAACTGTATTGTGGGTCTTATTTGTACACTCTATTGGCACATGTGTTCTGTTCACATGATAGATAGTCAGCATATATTGTTTATTAGTTAAATTTCCTAGATGACTCTTTTCCAGGTTTGAGCTCCTTGCAAGTGGACCATACAGTTACATAGACCTGGAGAATTTTAGGGCAGAGGATTAGTAAGACACAGTAACGAATCTGGAGGAAGAGGAGAAATGGAATGCAGTCTCTTCTTCCTCCACAATCCAGTAGGATCACAGAAAGAACATCTCTAGGGAAGGGAGCAGGAGAAACAGCCATTGTTAAGCCAAAGCAGTGACTTTGAATTACATTTGCTTTAGTTTAGCCAAACCCATGAAAAATCTGTGCTCTTGCCTTCTAGGTAGCGTGGGAGCTTGCCAGGTATATCCATAGCGCTTTGACCTCCAGAGCCCCACATTTTCTGTCTCATTCTGCATTAAGTTATCATAGTCATAACTCCATTCTAAAGTCAGAATCTTATTTTATCTTCTAGGGAGAGCATCTTGGCCTAATAATTTTATATTATTCCTTATTTTTAATGTCCTTGAACCTTAACTTTAAAAATAAGTGTGTGTACTGAATCTTCTTGATTCAGTATTTCCGTTATCTAAATGGATGTTATTTCTTTTTCAATATTTTTCTGAATAGGTTTGTGCCTGGAGAAGAGAGTCTTCTATAAGCTTATATCCGGACTTCATGCTAGTATCAATTTACATCTGTGTGCAAATTATCTTTTGGAAGGTAATCACATTTTTTATCTACAAACCTTGCCTTCCATTAGTGTAAAAATTCTTGGAGGGGGTATATATATTCTCTAGAGAAAAAAATCCTATTTATTAAAGCTGTATTTTGTATATCATTTTCTCTTTAGAAACCTGGGGTAAACCTAGCTGGGGACCTAATATGAAGGAATTTAAACGCCGCTTTGACCCTGTGGAAACTAAGGGAGAAGGTCCAAGAAGGCTTAAGAATCTATACTTCTTATACTTAATTGAGCTTCGCGCTTTATCAAAGGTGGCCCCGTATTTTGAGCGCTCAATTGTCGATCTTTATACTGGAAATGTAGAAGAAGATGCTGACACAAAAATGCTTCTACTGAATATCTTCCAAGATACAAAGTAAGAATTGGGTATCCGTGATCTGAAATTCTGCACTCCGAATAGGAATGAGGTAGTGCTTGAAATAAAACCGAAACTGACTCTGGAAAGTTAAGAAGAGGGAAAATTAGAACTGAGAAGGATCGTGGTCAGTAGACCAGGAGAACAGCCTAGTCACACTTCAGAGTCGGCTCTATTTTCAAACAGAACTTTGAGTTTTATGTAGTATCAAAGTTTAATGCTATTTTATTTTGAAGATTTATTTATCTTAGAGCAAGTAAGGGGAAGGGACGTCAGCAAGTGAGAGGGAAAGAGAGAGAGAGAGAGAGTCTTAAGCATACTCTAGGCAGATTGCAGAGCCCGTCTCAGGGCTCGATCCCACGACCCTTAGATCATGACCTGAGCCAAAACCAAGAACAGGATTCTTAACTGACTGCGCCATCCAGGTGCCCCAAAGCTTAAATGTGATTTAATGGGGTTTTTTAAAACCAGTTTTTAAAAATTTAACTTTTTCTTTCAGTGTTCCAAGATTCATTGTTTATATACCACACCTAGTGCTCCATGCAATACATGCCCTCCGTAATACCCACCACAACCACCCTCCCCTCCAAAACCCTCAGTTGCTGTTTAAATTCAGATGGTGCTATTCACATGAAAGTAGATACCTAAGAGAACATTAGCTTTACCTTCTAGAATATACCTCTTCTTAAAAAATGCTCTCTATAGAATTTCAGTTCACTGGTTGTTAAAATGAGCATGAACCAAAGTTGGATTAAGAAGTGTTTAGCGGGGCACCTGGGTGGCTCAGTGGGTTAAGCCTCTGCCTTTGGCTCAGGTCATGATCTCAAGGTCCTGGGATCAAGTCCCGGATCGGGCTCTCTGCTCCGCGGGGAGCCTGCTTCCTCCTCTCTCTCTGACTGCTTCTCTACTTATGATCTTTCTCTGTCAAACAAATAAATAAAAAATAAAATCTTAAAAAAAAAAAAAGTGTTTAGAGAAGGGGCGCCTGGGTGGCTCAGTGGGTTAAAGCCTCTGCCCTCAGCTCAGGTCATGGTTCCATGGGATCGAGCCCCGCATAGGGCTCTCTGCTCAGCAGGGAGCCTGCTTCCTCCTCTCTCTCTGCCTACCTCTCTGCCTACTTGTGATCTCTGTCTGCCAAATAAATAAGATCTTTAAAAAAAAAAAGTGTTTAGAGATGCCTGGGTGGCTCAGTTGGTTAGGCGTCTGCCTTCAGCTCAGGTCCTGATGCTGGGGTCCTTGGATCCTGGGGACTGAGTCTGGCGTCAGGCTCCCTTCTTGGCAGGAGAGTCTGCCTCTCCCTCTCCCTTTGCCCCTCCTCCGTTCTGGTGTACTTGCTCTTTTCTCTCTCAAATAAAACCTTTAAAAAAAAGGTGTTTAATTATGCATTAAAACTTAAAACATCTTTTTAACAGAGTGTTGCACATTTTTCACATAAATTGCTTTTAAGTTCAATTTTTGATGATTTTTATCATGTAATTTCTTTAAAACATTATAGTCTTATAAATTACAAAGCCATCTTATTTTGCTTTACTCTTTTATTGAGTAATTTACATGTGAACTATGTGCCACCTTTCTGTGTTATTAAACTTTACCCACAAGTAAATTACAAATTGTAAATACTTGTGGGGATAGAAAATTATGCCAGAACTCTACTACATAGTACGTGAATTTTTCGTCTGTAACTTCTAGTGTTGTCATTTCATCAGGTCCTTTCCCATGCACTTTGACGAGAAATCCATGTTTGCAGGTGACAAAAAGGGGGCCAAGTCATTAAAGGTAAAAAGTTCTTGATTGGAGGACGGGGTTGGGGAGGGGAGAGCAGTTGACTGGCTGTGTTTTAATCCCTTACATCTAAACACTTCTTGCCCAGCCCTACACCTCGTTGAAGTTGGTCTGACTGGGTTTTACTATAAATGGCACAGAAAGCCCCTTCTCCAGACTTTGCAATTCCTTTCGCCTTTCTAAGAAGGTTTGGCCACCTCTTAGTGAAGCTTCTGTTGTTAACTGACCAGTGAATATGGCAACGTTGTAAAGGTTTTTTAAAGGGTATTATTTTGAGAGAAAGTTTTCTTACTTTAAAATCACAGTGCATATTGTTTTGATTTTAAAAATCATGACTGTTCACCACTTTGAAGGCAATAAGTACTGTATTTTCCTAAAGTTTATTTTATGGAGTATTTTATGGGATGTTCGAGTTTCTGGACTATTATGCTTTTGTCTTTATAGACTCTAACATAAAAGGCAAAAATTACCTGTTACCCTGTGATATCAAAGGAGAATGTATTTTAGGAACATTTTCAAACTTCATGTTGGGAGCTCTTTGTTTTCATTTGTTTACAGCATATCAAGGAATACATTATAGCCTTAAAATGTTCATAAAAGTATTTGAAATTGAATGGCAAATAGTCTTCTGTTTGTAGCTCCAAGGTCTTATATATGTAGTTCTGAAATCCAGAAAACTCCAAAACCTGAAACATTTTTCTTATGTTTGGTGCCAATTAATTTGTTGGCAAAACCTGACCTGTACTGACGTAAGACTATTTATAGTGCTTTTTTAAAAATTCTGCTTTGTTTGAATATTGTGTTTTGCTACAGAACCGTTAATGTATATGTTAATTGCTAGGTGTTGCTACACACTCTGGTGGGGTGTTTCATAAATAATGCATGTACTATATTTCTAAAATTTGGAATTCTCAAACACATCTGGCCCTGAGATGTTTTAGATGCTCACTGATAAATGAGCACCAAGTGATCCTCCACTGGTAAGAGTCTCTTGGTGCTTCTGAAGTGAAATAACTTAGTCACAACTGTATTTTGGTTTTGGAAAGTGTTTTTGTTTTATGATTTTTTTGCTATTGTGCTATTTTTTGCTATTTTATTTTTATTGTGATTTTTTTTGCTATTTTTATATTGCTGTTGTGGTATTGACTATAACATTAATTTGTTTTTGTCATGCTTCCTATTTTTTAAGTATTTATAGAAGTAACTCTGGTTCTCTTTGTGGAGGAGGAAGATAGGAGTGAGAAAAGAACTAACTGTCGTCTATGAATTGCTGGAAATTGTGTTTTCTATTTTTCAAAGGTGTATAAAGGAGAACTTAAGTCCTTTTTTTCCATTTCCTCCCAAAAACATGAATTACATGAGAATGAGGAGCAAAGGACTTCGGTGTTCTGTATATTGTCTTTTAGCCAGGGTCCTGTTTCTTCAGAACCTTTTTTCAGAAAGCAGCGGGCAGGGCTTCTGGTGGCCAGAGTTTTGGGCTGCTTTCCTTCTAGCTTTTTGCAATAAAATGTTTACCTCGGTACAATAAGATGAAATTTATTTTCTATGTTTATCACATGGAAAAGATGAGGAAACGCTTAGCTACTGTTAGCTTCAGATGAGACTGGCCTTAGAGTCCTAGAAACCATGCCCAGTTGCTCACAGGCAGAATAGTACCCCCCCTCCTCACCCCCACAAGAGGAAGCAAGGATCCAGTCAGCAAACATCCCTGGAGAGGCCTACTGGCAAACACAGGGTACAGAGAGAATACACCCATCATAGAGTCCTGGGATCACCGGTCCATTGCAAACAATGTGTGGTCCTAAGGAAAAAGATGAAAACTGATCATTGGTCTAAGATTGACTTTCCCATTTGGACTCACATGAGCAATACATAAAAAATAAGTCAAGGGGGGGTGAGAGGTTGGGGGAACCAGGTGGTGGGTATTAGAGAGGGCACGGATTGCTTGGAGCACTGGGTATGGTGCAAAAACAATGAATACTGTTACAATGAAAAGAAATAAAAACTAAAAAATTTTAAAAAAAGAAAAATAAGTCAAACATAGTACAGATATGTTTACTACTGGCTGTATGCAGATATCAAATGGGGGCAGCAGTAAAGTTCCTTAAAAGTAAAAACCATGTATCACTTACTCTTGTTTTTCCCATCATGCCTTTGTTGGTGCTTTGCACAGAGTAGCATCTCAATAAAAAGTTCATTGAATCAGCATGTGGAATGAATGTTACGAATTTCCATGGCTAGTTGTTTTAGTGCCATGTTATGCCATGCAAATCCAATCATTTTTCTTCTTGACTGTTGAAAAATACAAGTCATTCATTAATCTTCAGAGCTTTTATTTCTTGTAAATCATACAAGTGCAGTTTAATTTATAAAACTCTAATGAGAATAAAAATATTTTCTGCATGTTAGGAGGAATTCCGCTTACATTTCAAAAATATCTCCCGTATAATGGACTGTGTTGGATGCGACAAATGCAGATTATGGGGAAAGTTGCAGGTTTGTGTTTTGTTTTCTGTTTTAAAACTATTACTAAGTTCCTGCTGGGAACTTGCAAGTTTTTATTATAATACCCTCACTGTTCGTTGAAACAGAAGATCTGAAGTATGTATGGCGTTTCTGCTTTATTGATGTAAAAGCTGAATATATTAAATCTGTATTGTATGTGTAAGAATGTTTTCCCTATTCTATGCTAATGATTCTGGCTTTATTGTATCTGTTTCTATTGGTACAGTCTTGAGATTCATTTCTGAAGTTGGTGGTTATAAATAGAATATTAGTATTTTGTAGACCCATATAAAAATAAAATATAAAAAGGCTTAATTATCAGGCTTCCATCACTGAATTTATTTTAGTGATCAAAAGAAGACCATCTAGTCACAAATAAAGTTGTGCCAAGAAGGCCCCTTTCTCTCTATATGTATTCAGTGTAAAAAGGATTGTTTGATATTTTGGCTTATTTTCTCACAAAGATGATAAGTCAGAAAAATCAGGAGACAGAATTATTTTACTTATTTTAGTACATCTTCTCTAGTTCTAATAAATTTTTAAGTGTAGTTATCACTAATAATTTCTAAGTTTTGAATTGCTAGGAGCTGTCAAGAATGCTTTCAAGGTTACATATTGAATATTATAATTCTAATGTGATATTTTCTAGGTTAAGAAAAGGCATTTTAGTAATTTATGTCCAATAAATGTTGAACTCTTCAGGTTCCTTAACAGTTAAGATAAATTTATCATGCATAAGTATGAGGAAGTAGAAACTGTATTATGCAGTTTAACATTTTGGTGAGAAGTTCAGTTCACGCGAATTTCATGACTCTCATCACAGCGGCTACATATTCCTTTCAACCTTTATAGTAATTATTAGATTAATTGTTATGTGTATCTATTTTCTTTAGACTCAGGGTTTAGGAACTGCCCTGAAGATACTATTCTCTGAAAAAGAAATCCAAAAGCTTCCAGAAAACAGCCCATCTAAAGGCTTCCAACTCACTCGACAGGAAATAGTTGCTCTTTTAAATGCTTTCGGAAGGTAAGAATGGTTTTCACAGTGAGGACTTGCTGGGTTTTTCTGGTTTCAGCAAACGTTGAAGATCATCTTCTCTGCTAATGTAGTTTGTTTTGCTTTATTTGGTTGACAAAGAGAAAGAGTTATATACTGTTGTATCTGCATTCACAAGCCAGAGTCTCAGCAGGTCACGGGAAAAATTTAGTGTGAGATTGGCAGTGTTTCTGATAACCTTCTCAATTTTGTGGGGAAGATATTTTAATATTCAGCTGGTTATAGCTTGGTCAAGTACAATAACGCATCAGGAAAGGAAAGCTTGGTTGAGATGGTGATGAAAGAAATGAAAAAAGAGGAGATTAAACCTCATTGCTTTTTTTTTTCTTTTGAAGATTTTATCTATTTGAGAGACAGAGCAGATGCACACAGGAGCAGAGGGGTAGGGGCAGATGAGGAGGAAGAGAGAGAATCTCAAGCAGATTCCATCCAGCCCATCTCAGGGCTCGATTCCATGACCCTGAGATCATCATGACCTGAGCTGAAACCAGGGCTTGGAAGCTTAACACACTGAGCCACCCAGTGTGCACACACTGCTCTTTATGTTTTAAGCTGAGGAGGCATTTTCCCTCTGTTCATTCTTTTTTTTTTTTAAAAGATTTTATTTATTTATTTGACAGAGAGAGATCACAAGTAGGCAGAGAGGCAGGCAGAGAGAGAGAGAGGAGGAAGCAAGCTCCCTGCTGAGCAGAGAGCCCGATGCGGGCTCAATCCCAGGACCTTGAGATCATGACCTGAGCCGAAGGCAGCAGCTTAACCCACTGAGCCACCCAGGCGCCCATCCCTCTGTTCATTCTTAACCCCATTTTCCCCTGCATAGACCCATAGTTTACTTTTGGTTTATGCCACACATGGTTTCAAACAATATGAATTTGCCTGCAGAGATATATATGGTACCAACTAACTGAGGAATATAGAACAGAAGGAAAAGAATCCGAGAAAAATAAGAGAAAACTGTGCTGCCCTGGGAAATAAAAAGTCAAGGAAGAATTTTGTTTTTTTTAAGATTTATTTATTTATTTATTTGACAGAGAGAAATCACAAGTAGATGGAGAGGCAGGCAGAGAGAGAGAGAGAGAGGGAAGCAGGCTCCCTGCCAAGCAGAGCGCCCGACGCGGGACTCGATCCCAGGACCCTGAGATCATGACCTGAGCCGAAGGCAGCGGCTTAACCCACTGAGCCACCCAGGCACCCTGTTTTTGTTTTTTTTTTAAAGGCGAGGGAGCCAAGTGACACAGAGATTATCTCTTTCTTTCTTTCTTTTTTTTTTTAAGATTTTATTTATTTATCTGACAGGCAGAGATCACAAGTAGGCAGAGAGGCAGGCAGAGAGAGAGGAGGAAGCAGGCTCCCTATTGAACAGAGAGCCCGATGTGGGGCTCGATCCCAGAACCCTAAGACCATGACCTGAGCCGAAAGCAGAGGTTTTAACCCACTGAGCCACCCAGGCGCCCCTATTTCTTATGTTTTCTTAACAAGCATTTGTGAGCTAAAAAGGGGCAGTGAAGTGAAAAATAAAGTTCCTTCCCCATTGTGTATTTCTCCTGTTGTTGCCATGTATTTACAGCTGGCTTTATAGGTTGGGATTTCAAGCATAAGCTAGATGTAGGGTGTCCATCAATAATTACTACTTCCTGAAGAATTTCATTCACTCACTCATGAGGCCTGTAAATAAGATAAAACAGGAAAAATTGAGTTAAATTTAGAGTATTTAAATGAAATTTAAGTGAAAAATATTTTCAACAATTTACACATTTTAAATTCAAATAAGATTAAATTGAGAAAAAAACTGACGTTGACTTCCTCAGAATGTCTCTGAGTCTCAAAGAAAACATCCATAAAGGCAACCCCATCGGCTTCAGGTCTCCATCTAGTCTGGTATTTCCTTCTGCGGAAGGAAAGTGCAGAGAACTGGCTCCGAGCCAGCCGTGCTGGAGTTCTGCAGGTCTGGGCCTGCTGTGCGCTGTCCACACAGGCCTGGGGGGTCACTCCATTCTCCCGGCTCCCTTCCATGCACTGTGAAGTGAGGGCAATAGAAAGCCTTCTCCAGAGTGAACATGAGGATGACCTGAGGTTCAATGTAACTGCACTTTCCAAACTACAAGATGGCAGCTGGGGCTATGATGCTGCTTTACAAACCCCTGGATGGCTGGTGCTCTTGTTTTTCAGTGCTTAAGATACTGTCTGTGAAAACTGTTTTCCTAAGGGCAGTGACACTTGGAGTGGGATGCACAAGTAAGGGTACAGCCTAATTTAATCTCCTTTTTCCCCTCCAGGGAAAAACAAACACCAGTTTATCCATGTACTAATTAAAGCTCTTAAAGTAATCCTCTTTCCCTCTTCCCCCAGTTATAAAAATAATTCAAGGTCATCATAAATTTTGGGAAAACGTATGAAAGTATAATTTAAAAATAATTAACAATCACTGCTATCCCCACCACCCCGGACTGTTTCAGCATTTGACGTATTTTTAATGTGTATTTTCCCCCAACTTGTAAATAAAATATTTAGGTGTTTGTATGTGTATGTTTATATATGTATGTGTTAACAGAGTTAACAGAAAGCAATTTTTTTGTGTACTCTCCTGTTTTACTTGGCATTGTATTATAATCATTTCCTGATATTATTAAATTTTTTTCATAAGCATTATTTTGTTTTTTAAGAAGAAACTGTAACAAATAATATTAGTTTTAGGTGCACAACGTAATGAATTGATACTTGTATATATATTGTGGAACTTTCACCACAGTAAGACTAGTTAATATCCCCATCACACAGCTATAGAATTCTTTTTCTTGTGATGAGCTTTAAGGTTTACTTTCTTAGCAACTTCCAAATACATAAGCATTATTTTATTTTTTTATTAAGTTTTAAATTCTGGTATAATTAACATGGAGTGTAATACTAGATTCAGTTGTACAATATGTGATTCAGCAGTTCCCCAAAACACCCAGTGCCCCTCAGAAGTGCCTGCCTTCATCCCCATCACCTGTTTCCCCCCATCGCCCCCTGAGCTCCCCTATGGGAACCATCAGTTTGTTCTCTGTAGTTAAGTGTCTGTTTCTTGGTTTGTCGCTCTCTTTTTTCACTATATGCCAATATTCTGTTACAAGGACATACCACAATTTACTTAGCCACTCTCCTTTTAATCTTAGTTGAGCCCTACTTTTTAATTTATATGGATTCTGTACATCTACTTTTTCCTTAGAGAATGTTACAGTTTTTCTTAATAATTGTTAATGGGATCTTTTCATTTTATCTTCTACCTTATTATCAGTCCTCCTGTCCTTAATTTGGTTGTCACCTTTGACTTCTCTGATCATCTCCCATTTGTGTCTAAGTCAGACTTTGAGTGTACTTTTTCATTCTGAACACACCTCCTGCGGCTTACCTGGGCTCTCTTTTTTTAAAATTTTAGGCCTTGGTCTTTTTACCGTATCTTCATATATATTTGACAGTTTTTTTTAATAGGTAATTTAAGGTATAGCATATGATTTTACACATTTAATTTGTTTAATAATCATATTCTGTTGTTTTTCCTAATAATTAAAAACTGTCTGGATCCTTTGATATTCTGAGGATTAGAGTAAGAATTCATTTTCTGCTAATTCCAACTTACAAGAGTAAAAAGAAAATGTTGAAACTCTAGAGAGCACGGACTTTTTGAGAGGTTATATAATCATGAGACAGGATGAACTGGTGACCCTGAAAAATTACTTAATTTATTTCATTCTCAGTTTTCCTCAAATTGGAACATCAGGTTAACTTTATCTACTTTGTAGAATTTTTTTTATAATGATTGAGAATATGTGTGTGATATGCTCAGGACATTGCCTGACATACTAACCTCTTGGTATAAGAGAAGTTCTTATTTATTAAGTACTTAGACTAAAGAAAGAAGCTTAACACTGTGTACTACATCATCTTATGTCATAGAAAGAAAAACATTAGATTTTTATCATTATCAACCCATTCCAGAGTTTTACTTCTGGGCCGGGGCCCAAAAGCATGCCAGCATTCATTCACCTGTTCAATAATTACTTATTATTAACACTGTAAATAGTGGTGGATGTAGGGCACAGGTATTCAGCAGTAGATAAAATAAACAGTTGTTACCCCGTGGAGCTAACATTACCCTCCATGTGGTTAAAACTCCATGCAGCTTTGATTCCCCGAGAACTTAATGACAATTAGCCTACTGTTGATCAGAAAAGCCTCACTGATAATACCGTCATTTAGCACATATTTCATATGTTGTATGTATTATATGCTATATTCCTAAAACAAAGTAAGCTGGGGAAAAGGAAGTGTTAAGAAAATCACAAGAGAAAATACATTTAGGGCGCCTGGGTGGCTCAGTGGGTTAAGCCTCTGCCTTTGGCTCTGGTCATGATCCCAGGGTCCTGGGATCAATCAAGCCCGCATTGGGCTCTCTGCTGAGCAGAGAGCCTGCTTCCTCCTCTCGCTCTGCCTACTTGTGATCTCTGCCTGTCAAATAAATACATAAAATCTTTAAAAAAGAGAGAGAAAATACATTTATAGTACTATCTTTATTGAAAAAAATCTTTGTAAGTGCCCCACACAGTTCAAACTCCTAGTGTTCAAGGGTCATGTGTTGGGGGACAACAAGGAAGGAGTGGACATTTGGAGAGGAATGTGCAGAACGAACTTATAAGACCACTTGTAAATGATTAGAGATTCTTTATTGTAATGAGTTATTCGTATCACTGTTGCCATCATTAATCTAGAATCTACTGATAACAAGTACCTGGCTCCCTCTGCCCCTTATAACCCAAGAGTGAAGAACTGCAGCTGGGTGTTTCGTCAGTCTTTAATAAGTAATTATAGCACATGCATTTGAAAATGGAAGTTTCATTGGTCAGTGTTGTATATATTCTTTTATTTTGAATTTTGCTTTCAAATTATGGCTCATAGAATAGTATCTTATTTGAAATATGTACACATATGAACTACATGGATACGTTCTTTTTTTCTTCTATAGGCTTTCTACAAGTATAAGAGAGTTACAGAATTTCAAAGTCTTACTGCAACACAGAAGGTAATAAAGGCTTTTCTATGTCTAATTAGACACATAATCTGACTGTGTGAAGCCTGTTGGTCTTGGACATTCAGCAGAAGGAGACTAATCTTCAAAGACTTGAAGAAGGAATTCTGAACTCTTAAAGAGAAAATTCAAATGTTCACTTGAATATTTATGATTTTTAATAGATTGTCAATTAGAGATATTTATAAATGAAGTATATACTTTTAAAACATGTAAGTTATACTAATTCTGTGTTTAATTTCATGTTTCCATCTGTTGAATATTCTGCTATTCTGTTTGTTTAGAATTGTTTTTTTCTTATTCTGTTCTTTACTTCCAGTTGTCGAACTTAAATGCCATCCTAATAAACACTGTTAGCAGTCTGTTATGGAAAACGAGAGCTAGAGAACAAATGTGGCTTCGGATTAGGACCAGTGATAAAAATTTCTCAGTGACTTTTGTGTTCTTAGCCTTGCCTGATGTCACCTTCTGTAAGCCGGACGTGTCAGTGTGGTGAACGGTCCTTTCAGTGTGTGGTTATGGAGGGACTGAAGAATCCCTAGGACTTCAACTTCAGTTTCATTGGTTTTCAGTTAAGATTTTTAGTGGCTGCTGTTGTTGCTGTTTTGTTTTGGTCTAAAGGTCCTGCTTCAGTAAAGGCAAATGTATACTATCCCTTCCCTTAGCTGCCCAGCCAGACAGCCCATGTGTGTCGTGGGCTGCTCCAGAGGGTTCTTTACTTAGAACCCATACTATGTATCCATTTCTTTTGATTTTGCATTTCTTTGTCCTGTCTCCAATTTTAGAAAATTTTTGTCTAGTTTGGGGAAAAAAAATTTGCATAAATATTTAAGTTTCACTTTGATAAAATTTGAATGAATATATGGACTTAAATGCCACTTTAAAACAGTATACATAAAATTTACCCTTTTAAGTGTTTGGGTTTTTTTTTAAGGATTTTATTTTAGAATACAATCTATGCAATCCTCTCTCAACCTGAATTTCTTCGGCAGGTTATTTGAACAGGTAGAGGAGTTTGAGCCGTGAAGCTTCTTCCCCTCTCCCTACCTTTCTTTTCATTTTGGTTCATCTTATATAAATGGGACTTTGTGTGACTTGTACCAACAGATGACCTTCATGTCCTAAGCTCATTTTCTAAAGCTGCGATTTAAATATCCTCCAATATTTAAAATATTCTTTTAAAAGCTGTTTAGAGATAGAATGTGATTAACTTGGAAGGAGGCATCTGTGGAGAAGTAACGCGGGTACCAAACCTCATTTCTCCTTCGACTCTTCAGTCTTTTATGAAGTAAGTGCTCTTAAACCCACACCTTACCTGCCAGAGTCTGAAGCGTGTTCTGCCATGACTTGGTGGTGTATTTTAAACTGTCTTTAGTTGGCTCACCCCTCTTTTAAAAATATCTGGTCATCCCTTGGAAGGGATATGGTTGAAAGGTGTAAAGTCTCACTAATTATTTTCTTGCCCAATTTCAACCTTTAGAGACCCAGGGTTTTTTGTTGTTGTTGTTGATGGTGGTGACTTTTTGTTTGTTTGTTAAGTTGAATAAAACAGGCTTGATTGGAGCCTTCTCCATTTCTTCATTTTTAGGGATGTAAGTATTGTGTGTAAGAGAGGGGAACCTTAAGGTAAACTTGTCTAAAAAGTGAAATAGTAATCTTGCTGGTAAATTAAAAATAATTATTCTTAGTGTTCATTCAGAGTTTAAGAAAATGTGAAAGCTTTGCACTTTGTCTATTATTACTGTAAGTTTAAAAATCTTTTTGGTAGTGTTACTTCACTGTTCCCTCAGTTAAAAGCTATTATTTAAATTCTGTTAACCAGAGAAAATCCATGGTCATTTCCAGTGATTGTTGGGTTTTATTTTGTTTGTTTGTTTTGTTTTTTTCTTTACTATGATTTGTTTCAAGCTTAAGAAAAAATTGTATATTAGAATGAGTTCTAGGAAACTAATAGGTTAATATTAAAAGTTCTTCTCAAGTGTTTAATGAATTTTTGCACCACCGAGAAAATAAACGAATGAAGTATTCTTAAGCTGAAATTTGATGAACTTGATTTTACCACAAATTGGCTTGTTGGGGGTAAGCCTACATTTTTGTGTCTGTGTGTATTTCTTAAATGATTGTATAGGTGTAGGACTGTTTTGTAGCCTGGTGGTACTGTATGATCTTTGTGATATAACCTGTTTTTCTATGTCCCAGACCCTTTGTCATGCAGAGACACTAGAGGACTGACTGCCTTGTGCAAACGCTTGGCTGGTAATTCCTCTCTCATTTTGTCTTTATCTCATCACCTAATTTCAAAGTCCAGCACTTGATAATATAACTGACAGAAATGATTGTACCAGCTGACAGAGTCATGAAAATGAAGGAAAAGAATTCCTTCCTTCAATGGCATGAGGTTTTTTTTTTTTTCCTTAAGTGGCATCTATGTAAGTTAGAAATACTATATATTAAAATTGGTGAAATTTGAATGTTTCTCCTGTGCTGATTCTTAGATTACAAAGAGACAGAATAGTAAAAGTTTTCCCAGTTTTGGAATTTGATTAAGTCAAATGCTGTGACATTGTAACATAGTGAATTTACTCGATACTTGTAGTCTCTGTATGTCCATGAAACACTGCCATATTCTCCAACTTTACCCAGGTGCCAGTGTAAATAAGAAAGGACAGCTATTTTTTTTTTAAGATTTTATTTATTTGTTTGACAGACAGAGATCACAGGCGGAGAGGCAGGCAGAGAGAGAGGGGGAAGCAGGCTCCCTGCTGAGCAGAGAGCCCAACGTGGGGCTTGATCCCAGGACCCTGACATCATGACCTGAACCGAAGGCAAAGGCTTAACCCACTGAGCCACCCAGGCGCCCCAAAAGGACAGCTGTTTTATCTTTATCAGCATTGCCTTCAGCTGGAAGTCTGGGAACAGTTTACAGTAAACCTTTCAGCAGAATGCAGAGTGAAGTACCTGCAGAAACTGTAGCTGTTCACAGGCACAGACCGGTCATGTGGTGTCATGGAAATTTTCTGGTAAAATCACACATGTAGACACACAGGTGGGCAAGTGTTCTGGTTTAATGTCGACAGGTGCAGCTTTGATTCTGAACTCCATTTGTTTAACTAATTTGTTGTTGTGCCCACCAGACTGTAGTGAATGTGAGTTAAATAAACGTTTCTGCAATTTTTCTTTCTTGTCCCCCTCCCCCCTTTGAAGTGATCTCCCTCAGGAGCTGAGGATTTGATTATCACTTGTGGAGAATGGGGGAAGTACATAAGGAGCGTGAGCTTGTTTCTTACCATGGCAGGCGTCAGCAGCCACTGTCTGAAGGGCTTTCTATGGGTTCCTTAATCCTCACAGCTGCGCTAGTGGGACCAATTGGCAGGTACAATTACTAGCCCGTTTTATAAGAAAACTGAGGATAGTAGTGGCTAACTCGTTTGTAGTCACAAATTCTAGGTTGTGGGGCTAGAGTTTAAAGCCAGAAAGTCTGGGGTGCCTGCGTGGCTCAGTTGTTAACGTCTGCCTTCAGCTCAGGTTATGATCCCAGAGTCCTGGGATCAAGCCCCACATCCCAGCTTCCCCCTCTCCTACTCCCCCTGCTTGTGTTCCCTCTCTTGCTGTGTCTCTGTCAAATAAATAAATAAAATCTTAAAACAAGCAAAAACCAAAAAGTCTGACCCCAGGTCCTTAGCTAGCATGTCCTGTATCTGTGTTACTACTCGCTTATTACTATAACACTAAAAACGGGACTTTTAGTATCTTCTGATGTGTGCAGAGTCTTAAGGCTTTTTAAATCTCCTTTATTTTTCAAATAGGTAATATATTCACATGGTTGAAAGACCAAGAAATAAGAAAGGCTATACAGGGGAATGTCTTCCTGTCCTCGGCCCCTCGTCCATACTGCATATCTCCCCCAACCCCTCGCCCTGTGACTCGGCTCTTGGTTCCTTATGTTTCCATCCATACATTTTTAGGCATATACAAACAAATACAAATGTAAAGTCTTAGTTTTTCCCTCTCATTTTTTTAAAAGATTTTATTTATTTATTTGACACAGAGAGAGATCACAAGTAGGCAGAGAGTCAGGCAGAGAGAGAGAGAGAGAAGCAGGCTCCCCGCTGAGCAAAGAGCCTGATGTGGGGCTTGATCCCAGGACACGGAGATCATGACCTGAGTCGAAGGCAGCGGCCCAATCCACTGTGCCACCCAGGCGCCCCTTCCCTCTCATTTTTACCCAGAGTGGCACCCTATACATACCATTTGCTTTTACTCACTTTAGTTTTCATGGTAGTCTTCCCACCTCCCTAGACAGCTTACTTAAAGTTTTCTTAGCAACTGCTTGGTATTCCATTCTATGAATGTATAATTGTTTAATTAACCAATCCCCTATGAATGGGCATTGGATTGTTTCCAGACCTTTGTATATGTCATTTCACACATAAATATGTACTTGTAGAATAAAGTCCCCAAAATAGAATTTTGGGGTCACAGACCATGATAGTAGAATATTTCCCTCCCTAGAGGCAGTTACCGGTCCTCATATCCACCTGCAATTAAAGACCGCACCTGCTAACCCACCCCCTTACCTCTGTAGACATAGGTTTGATGTTTGCCATTCTGATCAATACAAAATTACATATCATTGTGTTTTAGTTTCTATTTTTCTTAAAATAAGGCCGACTCCCTTCAACATGTTTAAGATCCACTTGTAGTTACTTGTGTTCGTAATGTTGCCCATTTTTCTACTGCATTGTTGATCTTTTATCAGTTTCTATGAGTACTGCTTACAGATGGTAATCCTTTGTGAGGAACTCTAATTTCTTTTTTTTTTTCAGTTTGGTGTCTGTCTTTTGACTTGGCTTATGATGGTGGTTGTTATGCAATTTTTTCTAAAGATTTCATTTATTTATTTGACAGACAGAGATGACAAGCAGGCAGAGAAGCAGGCAGAGAGAGAGGGGGAAGCAGGCTCCCTGCTGAGCAGAGAGCCCGATGTGGGGCTCAATCCCAGGACCCTGGGATCATGACCCGAGCCGAAGGCAGAGGCTTTAACTCACTGAGCCACCCAGGTGCCCCTGCAATTTTTTTTAATTTCTCAGTTTCTCAGTGGCTTCTGGACTTTGAGTCATAGTTCGAACACCTTCCTCGCATGGGAGTAATTCACCTACAGTTTCTTTTAGAGCTTTCATGGTTTTTTCGATCTAAGTTTTGATCCCTTTGGAGTGTGTCCCCCATGTAGGGTGTAAATTATGGATCCAGCCTAATTAGGTTTCCTAGGTGGCCACCCAATTATTCCAACGGTATTGGAATAATTCCAATACCGTTGGAATAATTGGGTGACCAGTTATTACGGGAGAGTCTGTCCCATCCTCCCTGGTTTGCGATGCTACATTTATCATATATGACATTGCACACAGCATTAGCTCCACAGTGGGGTTGGTTCTCTTTCTGTTTCACTGGTCTATTCACTCAGACACCAGGACCACAGTCATTTTAATTACTCAGGGTCTGTGGTTAAATATCTTCTCTTCGCTCCAACCCCTCCTGCCCTTTTTTTTTTTTAAAGATTTATTTATTTATTTATTTGACAGAGAGATCACAAGTAGACAGAGAGGCAGGCAGAGAGAGAGAGAGAGAAGCAGGCTCCCTGCTGAGCAGAGAGCCCATGCGGGACTCGATCCCAGGACCCTGAGATCATGACCTGAGCCGAAGGCAGCGGCTTAACCCACTGAGCCACCCAGGCACCCCCTCCTGCCCTTTTTAAAAGCAGTTTTCTTTATCTGGCCTTGAGCATTCTATATGAGCTTTAAAAAAACTTCTTTAACCTATAGATCATGCTGGAACTCTGCCCCGTTCAGTGTTTCCTCTTGAGAGTTGGACTTTTAACCACTGTAGTGTGTCCCTCTTCTCTTAATTTTATACTTTATCAGATACTCCCTGTTGTGTTATTTCAGGATTCTGTTTGCAGGTGCCCAAACACGCGAGGGCAGAGATAGGACGTGAGGTGCCTGTTTAGACAGAATTTTATCTCATTGCTTCTGTTTTAAGATTGAGTTCTCAGATCATTCCCAGAGACTATCCTTATGTAAAGTCCTTATGTCCTTTTTTATTCCATTATGAATTCTCTACCCAAAAGTTGGATATCTGAGAAAACAGGGATAGGCCCTTACATGAGTATTATAGTTGCCTAATCCATACTCAGTGGATGAAAGTGCAAGTGAAAGAAGTTACCTTAAAAAAAAAAAAGACACAGCCTATCACAAGAACAGGGTTTGACCATTCACTGTTGTAGATGCTGGGAACATAGCAGTGAATAAAACACAGATATCCCTGCCATCAGGCAGCTTATGAATTCTGTAACCTAATTAGGCTGGGTCTGGTTCACAGTGAGAGCTCACCAGAGAGGAACAGACCAGCTGAAGAGGAACAGCTAATTGAAACCTGTTCAGTGAGACGATACTCTCAGTGTGAGTGAAATTTAGTGTCGGCTTAATGGTGCCAACCTGCTGTCGCAGAGTAAAATCATCCAACTAACTCTCCTGGGTCAGAGTCTCCAGTTCTTCAGCCAGCACCTGGGTACATTATGTCACTTTCCATATGGATTTCCTTCACAGAAGATACCTCTAAATGGTAAGTGTTCTCCCTTGGGTAGGTATTGAGTCTACAGACCTAAAGCCTAGCCTCTGGGCTAGTGAATTCAGTACGGGGACAGCCAAGGATCCTCAGCAACACAAAATGGCCCTGGCAAACCATCTGTTTAACCCAGACATGCCTTTTTATATCTCAATCTTCAAGGAGCACCATGACTAGGGATCGGAGGGGCAGTTGCACGTTAATAAGATTCATGGGAAAATGAGGTTCAGAGAAAGGGAGGGATGTTGAGGCTGACATGGACTAAAGAGGAGGAGGTCACAAATCTAGATGGGGAGGCGTCTGATCTGTTCCGACTACAACAAAGTTCAGAAGCAGGAAATACATTCTGGAGATTGTGTCTAATGCTCTAAGTAGTCGGGCAACCAGGATGCAAAAGGGAAGACCAGTCTAGAGGCTACAGGGGAATTAACCTGTTTCTGGAAAAGTAGAGGACAGGTTTCAGTTCCAGGTCAAGGAACAGATGAAAGAAATCTGGCTTTAGAGGAAACAGGCAAATACCACTAGGAGCTGCTGAGTCAGTGGATTTGAATCTGAGGACTTTGATCCCTACTTGCTGACCCAGGCAGAGCTCCGCACTGAAGGAACCTACCTCAGTGCCCAGGCCCAGAGAGCTGCCGGGGGCACGGGTACAGCTTTGGCATACTTCCTGGTATTCTGACCCATTAGTGCAAGGGCTTTCCATATATCCCTACTGGGCTCTAAAGTAGGGTTAAAAGAAGGATGTGGCTGAATTTACAGACTGGCAAACCCCTAGTCATCCCAGCATCTGGCATGTAGTAGGCACTTGGTAGACACTGACTGAACTCCACTCCCTTCATTCCTTTTTAAATGTTTCCTCACGGGGGGAGGAGTCAAGATGGCAGAGAAGTAGCAAGCTGAGACTGCTTCAGCTAGCCGGAGATCAGCTAGATAGCTTATCTAAAGATTGCAAACACCTGAAAATCCATCGGCAGATCGAAGAGAAGAAGAACAGCAATTCTGGAAACAGAAAAACAACCACTTTCTGAAAGGTAGGACCGGCGGAGAAGTGAACCCAAAGCGACGGGAAGATAGACCCCGGGGGGAGGGGCCGGCTCCCGGCAAGCGGCGGAGCAACCGCGCACAAAATCAGGACTTTTAAAAGTCTGTTCCGCTGAGGGACATCGCTCCAGAGGCTAAACCGGGGCGAAGCCCACGTGGGGTCAGCGTGGCCTCAGGTCCCGCAGGGTCACAGAAGGATCGGGGGTGTCTGAGTGTCACAGAGCTTGCGGGTATTGGAACGGGAAAGCCGGCTACAGAGGCAGAGCTGACAGTAAGCTCGCAGCTCCGTGTTACCTTGAACCGGTCGCAGGCTCGGTGAGCTCGGAGCGCGGCCGGAGGTCAGGCAGACGGGAGTAACTGGGCGCGGTTCTCTGAGCGCGCACTGAGGAGTGGGGCCCCGGGCTCTCGGCTCCTCCGGGCGGGAGACCAGGAGGCTGCCATTTGTATTCCCGTCCTCTGGAACTCTACGGAAAGCGCTCAGGGAACAAAAGCTCCTGAAAGCAAACCCGAGCGGATTACTCACCCCGGCCCCGGGTAAGAGCGGTGCAATTCCGCCTGGGGCAAAGACACTTGAGAATCACTACAACAGGCCCCTCCCCCAGAAGATCAACAAGAAATCCAGCCGAGACCAAGTTCACCTACCAAGGAGTGCGGTTTCAATACCAAGGAGAGCAGCAGAATTCCAGAGGAGGAGAAAGCCAAGCACGGAACTCATGGCTTTTTTCCTGTGATTTTTTTTTTTTAGTCTTGCAGTTAATTTAATTTTTTCTTTTTCATTTTTTTTTTTTCTTTTCTCGCCTTCGGGTAAAATTTTTTTTTTTAACTGTTACCTATTTCTTTTTTAACGATTTTTTACTAGTTTATCTAATATATATATATATATATATTTTTTTTTTTTTACAGTTTTCTTAGGTGTTTTCTTTTTTAAAAATATTCTTTTCTTTTCTTTTTTTTTTCCTCTTTTTTCTTTCTTCCTTTTTGAACCTCTTTTTATCCCCTTTCTCCCCACTCACGATTTTGGATCTCTTCTAATTTGGTTAAAGCATATTTTCCTGGGGTTGTTGCCACCCTTTTAGTATTTTACTTGCCCCTTCATTTACTCTTATCTGGACAAAATGACAAGACGTAAAAATTCAACACAAAAAAAAGAACAAGAGGCAGTACCGAAGGCTAGGGACCTAATCAATACAGACATCGGTAATATGTCAGATCTAGAGTTCAGAATGACAATTCTCAAGGTTCTAGCCGGGCTCGAAAAAGGCATGGAAGATATTAGAGAAACCCTCTCGAGAGATATAAAAGCCCTTTCTGGAGAAATAAAAGAACTAAAATCTAACCAAGGTGAAATCAAAAAAGCTATTAATGAGGTGCAATCAAAAATGGAGGCTCTAACTGCTAGGATAAATGAGGCAGAAGAAAGAATTAGTGATATAGAAGACCAAATGACAGAGAATAAAGAAGCTGAGCAAAAGAGGGACAAACAGCTACTGGACCACGAGGGGAGAATTCGAGAGATAAGTGACACCATAAGACGAAACAACATTAGAATAATTGGGATTCCAGAAGAAGAAGAAAGTGAGAGAGGAGCAGAAGGTATACTGGAGAGAATTATTGGGGAGAATTTCCCCAATATGGCAAAGGGAACGAGCATCAAAATTCAGGAGGTGCAGAGAATGCCCCTCAAAATCAATAGGAATAGGCCCACACCCCGTCACCTAATAGTAAAATTTACAAGTCTCAATGACAAAGAGAAAATCCTGAAAGCAGCCCGGGAAAAGAAGTCTGTAACATACAATGGTAAAAATATTAGATTGGCAGCTGACTTATCCACAGAGACCTGGCAGGCCAGAAAGAGCTGGCGTGATATTTTCAGAGCACTAAACGAGAAAAACATGCAGCCAAGAATACTATATCCAGCTAGGCTATCATTGAAAATAGAAGGAGAGATTAAAAAGCTTCCAGGACAAACAACAACTGAAAGAATTTGCAAATACCAAACCAGCTCTACAGGAAATATTGAAAGGGGTCCTCTAAGCAAAGAGAGAGCCTACAAGTGGTAGATCAGAAAGGAACAGAGACCATATACAGTAACAGTCACCTTACAGGCAATACAATGGCACTAAATTCATATCTCTCAATAGTTACCCTGAATGTGAATGGGCTAAATGCCCCTGTCAAAAGACACAGGGTATCAGAATGGATAAAAAAACAAAACCCATCTATATGTTGCCTCCAAGAAACACATTTTAAGCCCGAAGACACCTCCAGATTTAAAGTGAGGGGGTGGAAAAGAACTTACCATGCTAATGGACATCAGAAGAAAGCAGGAGTGGCAATCCTTATATCAGATCAATTAGATTTTAAGCCAAAGACTATAATAAGAGATGAGGAAGGACACTATATCATACTCAAAGGGTCTGTCCAACAAGAAGACTTAACAATTTTAAATATCTATGCCCCCAATGTGGGAGCAGCCAACTATATAAACCAATTAATAACAAAATCAAAGAAACACATCAACAATAATACGATAATAGTAGGGGACTTTAACACTCCCCTCACTGAAATGGACAGGTCATCCAAGCAAAAGATCAGCAAGGAAATAAAGGCCTTAAATGACACACTGGACCAGATGGACATCACAGATATATTCAGAATATTTCATCCCAAAGCAACAGAATACACATTCTTCTCTAGTGCACATGGAACATTCTCCAGAATAGATCACATCCTCGGTCCTAAATCAGGACTCAACACGGTATCAAAAGATTGGGATCATTCCCTGCATATTTTCAGACCACAATGCTCTAAAGCTAGAACTCAACCACAAAAGGAAGTTTGGAAAGAACCCAAATACATGGAGACTAAACAGTATCCTTCTAAAGAATGAATGGGTCAACCGGGAAATTAAAGAAGAATTGAAAAAAAATCATGGAAACAAATGATAATGAAAATACAACGGTTCAAAATCTGTGGGACACAACAAAGGCAGTCCTGAGAGGAAAATATATAGCGGTACAAGCCTTTCTCAAGAAACAAGAAAGGTCTCAGGTACACTACCTAACCCTACACCTAAAGGAGCTGGAGAAAGAACAAGAAAGAAACCCTAAGCCCAGCAGGAGAAGAGAAATCATAAAGATCAGAGCAGAAATCAATGAAATAGAAACCAAAAAAACAATAGAACAAATCAACGAAACTAGGAGCTGGTTCTTTGAAAGAATTAATAAAATTGATAAACCCCTGGCCCAACTTATCAAAAAGAAAAGAGAAAGGACCCAAATAAAGAAAATCATGAATGAAAGAGGAGAGATCACAACTAACACCAAAGAAATACAAACTATTATAAGAACATACTATGAGCAACTCTACGGCAATAAATTTGACAATCTGGAAGAAATGGATGCATTCCTAGAAACATATAAACTACCACAACTGAGCCAGGAAGAAATAGAAAGCCTGAACAGACCCATAACCAGTAAGGAGATTGAAACAGTCATTAAAAATCTCCAAACAAACAAAAGCCCAGGGCCAGACGGCTTCCCGGGGGAATTCTACCAAACATTTAAAGAAGAACTAATTCCTATTCTCCTGAAACTGTTCCAAAAAATAGAAATGGAAGGAAAACTTCCAAACTCATTTTATGAGGCCAGCATCACCTTGATCCCAAAACCAGACAAGGATCCCACCAAAAAAGAGAGCTATAGACCGATATCCTTGATGAACACAGATGGGAAATACTCAACAAAATACTAGCCAATAGGATTCAACAGTACATTAAAAAGATTATTCACCACGACCAAGTGGGATTTATTCCAGGGCTGCAAGGTTGGTTCAACATCCGCAAATCAGTCAATGTGATACAACACATCAATAAAAGAAAGAACAAGAACCATATGATACTCTCAATAGATGCTGAAAAAGCATTTGACAAAGTACAACATCCCTTCCTGATCAAAACTCTTCAAAGTGTAGGGATAGAGGGCACATACCTCAATATCATCAAAGCCATCTATGAAAAACCCACCGCAAATATCATTCTCAATGGAGAAAAACTGAAAGCTTTTCCGCTAAGGTCAGGAACACGGCAGGGATGTCCATTATCACCACTGCTATTCAACATAGTACTAGAGGTCCTAGCCTCAGCAATCAGACAACAAAAGGAAATTAAAGGCATCCAAATCGGCAAAGAAGAAGTCAAATTATCACTCTTCGCAGATGATATGATACTATATGTGGAAAACCCAAAAGACTCCACTCCAAAACTGCTAGAACTTATACAGGAATTCAGTAAAGTGTCAGGATATAAAATCAATGCACAGAAATCAGTTGCATTTCTCTACACCAACAGCAAGACAGAAGAAAGAGATATTAAGGAGTCAATCCCATTTACAATTGCATCCAAAACCATAAGATACCTAGGAATAAACCTAACCAAAGAGACACAGAATCTATACTCAGAAAACTATAAAGTACTCATGAAAGAAATTGAGGAAGACACAAAGAAATGGAAAAATGTTCCATGCTCCTGGATTGGAAGAATAAATATTGTGAAAATGTCTATGCTACCTAAAGCAATCTACACATTTAATGCAATTCCTATCAAAGTACCAACCATCTTTTTCAAAGAAATGGAACAAATAATTCTAAAATTTATATGGAACCAGAAAAGACCTCGAATAGCCAAAGGGATATTGAAAAAGAAAGCCAACGTTGGTGGCATCACAATTCCGGACTTCAAGCTCTATTACAAAGCTGTCATCATCAAGACAGCATGGTACTGGCACAAAAACAGACACATAGATCAATGGAACAGAATAGAGAGCCCAGAAATAGACCCTCAAATCTATGGTCAACTAATCTTCGACAAAGCAGGAAAGAATGTCCAATGGAAAAAAAGACAGCCTCTTCAATAAATGGTGCTGGGAAAATTGGACAGCCACATGCAGAAAAATGAAATTGGACCATTTCCTTACACCACACACAAAAATAGACTCAAAATGGATGAAGGACCTCAATGTACGAAAGGAATCCATCAAAATCCTTGAGGAGAACACGGGCAGCAACCTCTTCGACCTCTGCCGCAGCAACATCTTCCTAGGAACAACGCAAAAGGCAAGGGAAGCAAGGGAAAAAATGAAACTACTGGGATTTCATCAAGATCAAAAGCTTTTGCACAGCAAAGGAAACAGTTAACAAAATCAAAAGACAACTGACAGAATGGGAGAAGATATTTGCAAACGACGACATATCAGATAAAGGACTAGTGTCCAGAATCTATAAAGAAACTTAGCAAACTCAACACCCAAAGAACAAATAATCCAATCAAGAAATGGGCAGAAGACATGAACAGACATTTTCTGCAAAGAAGACATCCAGATGGCGAACAGACACATGAAAAAGTGCTCCATATCACTCGGCATCAGGGAAATACAAATCAAAACCACAATGAGATATCACCTCACACCAGTCAGAATGGCTAAAATCAACAAGTCAGGAAATGACAGATGCTGGCGAGGATGCGGAGAAAGGGGAACCCTCCTACACTGTTGGTGGGAATGCAAGCTGGTGCAGCCACTCTGGAAAACAGCATGGAGGTTCCTCAAAATGTTGAAAATAGAACTGCCCTATGACCCAGCAATTGCACTATTGGGTATTTACCCTAAAGATACAAATGTAGTGATCCAAAGGGACACGTGCACCCGAATGTTTATAGCAGCAATGTCCACAATAGCCAAACTATGGAAAGAACCTAGATGTCCATCAACAGATGAATGGATCAAGAAGATGTGGTATATATACACAATGGAATACTATGCAGCCATCAAAAGAAATGAAATCTTGCCATTTGCAACAACATGGATGGAACTAGAGCGTATCATGCTTAGCGAAATAAGTCAAGCAGAGAAAGACAACTATCATATGATCTCCCTGATATGAGGAAGTGGTGATGCAACATGGAGGCTTAAGTGGGTAGAAGAAGAATAAATGAAACAAGATGGGATTGGGAGGGAGACAAACCATAAGTGACTCTTAATCTCACAAAACAAACTGAGGGTTGCCGGGGGGAGGGGGTTTGGGAGAAGGGGGTGGGATTATGGACATTGGGGAGGGTATGTGATTTGGTGAGTGCTGTGAAGTGTGTAAACCTGGTAATTCACAGACCTGTACCCCTGGGGATTAAAGTATATGTTTATAAAAAAATAAAAAAAAAATTACAAAAAAAAAAAAAAAATCACAAAAAAAAAAAAAAAAAAAATGTTTCCTCACTTGGATTAGAGTTTTTGATGAGAACTCCACTTTTTAGCCTGATCCTTTCTAGCAGTTCCTCTGGACGATGAGAAGTCCTAAATAGCATTATGCACAGTTAGAATTTTTTTTAAATAAAATTCTCCCCAGGACAAAAAATGGATAAGTGTATTAGATAGGTCTTCAATCAGACCTACACTTGTCTAGATTTTATCATACAGTACTCTAAAGTGAAGAATTTTTAATAAAGTTTCTCCACTTGGAAATGCTAAAAAAACAAATATTTAGACCCATTTAATTCTCATGTAAGTTTACCCTTATTAAAAAAAGATTCATTCTGAAAAATAAAAATTCTAGTAATATCTACTATATAAATATAAATGAGAACCTTTTTCTCTAAGCACTTTTCATGCTCTGGAATTTAGTAATGCTTGTTCTCTTCTTAATAGGAATTAAATATTCAAGGAATTAAAGAACAGTTCTATTGGATTTTGAGAAAAGAGGATATTTGGGGACACACTAGTGAATGTGCCTGATGATCTACACCACTAAACATGGTAACCAGCATAGTTTTAACAACACACCTGATGCATCCAAGAAAGAATTGGCATAACCATGATGTGTGTACTGTAAAAGTAAAAAAAAAAAAAAAAAAAAAAAAAAACTCCTTACAGTCCACAGAGTACAACATACTCTGGATGTTGTAATCAGTGGCTCAGTTAAATGGGTTAATTGTAGAAAGAAAGAGCCAGTGCAAGATATCTACACAAATCAGTTGGCGTTTTTAGACAATTACCTGCAGAAGAAGACCACTTTTATGCCTATTTCCAGCACGTGTCCAGAAATACTCCTATGCAGCCTTTAGTGTTGAATCAGACTTAGTACAAAATTTCCAGTGACACTGCCTCTTCCCCATATATTTTTAACTTTCAATTGACCAAGGTTTTAATTTCATTATTTTGCTTTAAAACAGGACGTTTTCTGTGTTTTATAACCAGTAATCCCTTTTCTTTGCCTTCTTTGGGCCTTTAATATTTCACATTAAGGAGAAGTTTTGTTAGTGAACCTATTTAACACTGTAACACAATTAGGAAATTGAAGAAATTTTAATTTCCCTTTTCATACCTACCATACCTATAAAGTTTCACAGGGTACACATGGTCATTTACTATGAGAAAAATATTAATACAATCCTATTAATATTCTAGATGTGTTTACAATACTTGTGCTTAAGCAAAACTTTTTAAAAAGGGAAAGAGAAAAATAAGCTCTTAGAACATTTTTATCCTTTCCAGTAGGAAGATAGTTCAAATAGTAGCAGCTTTATCATAAAAATAGATTATGGCCTTTATCACTTAATGTTGGTTATTGCGACTTTCCTGCCAGTAATAACAGGATAATGTGTTGATACAGCATGAGTATAATAATTGGATGATTTGAGTGATTTTTTTTATTACTGTATTTTTTAAAATATACCTACCCTTGAATGACCTAATTGAAGTACTTTCTGAAAGCATGATTTAAAGTTTTTAAGTCTATGCTTGGTCTGCCTTTAAATTCTAAGTACTAGTAACAAAGATAGCATGACAAGTAAGGGTGTTCTTAAAGCTATTTAGAATAATAACAACTTATAATATTTTAAGGCAACCCAAATAATCAGTGCAAATTTTGCTTCAGTCTAGAATTTTCTCTGAAAGTCTATTTTCAGTGACATGTGACCCCAGTTCTTCCAGATACTGAAAGGCAAGAACACTACTGTGTTGGATGACGCAGGACAAAGGCATTCAGTACAAATGAAAAACCCAGTCACAGCCATTTTTTACAACTTGAGATGGCAATTTTAATCACCATCAAGAGAAGTAGACTTAATTTCTGTGAAATCAATGCCCAGAGAGAAATCCTTTCTGAAGACCATAATGAGAAATAAGAGATACTGGCAATGGGCTTCATCCTGAAGGCAGAGCATGACTGTCTGTCCGTCTGCCCCTCCTCCTCCTGTCCCGAAAGGTGAGATTTCCTAGGCAGAGCAGGTCACATCTCGCTGGTAACCATCCTTCCTCCAGGACCTTCTGTTTTACGGAATATCCGAGCATTTAACCTCCCTGACACAGTTTCCCATCGTAGGCAGTGGTACCTGGATAGATCTTGGAGGTTTTAGACTTGCACCAGGGCTGGAGTCCCAGCTGAGTTCACTGAAGCCGTCGTCTGGAACGTGCCTCTTCACGTGGCCGATGGACAGGAATCGTGCTCCTGGGTACCAGAGAGCAACTCCCGTTTTAAAGCTGCTATTGCCAGTAGCCTGATTTCAGAGCTACTTAGAAATGCAGGCCATTATTTTAAATACGTGGGAAAGTGCAGGAAGACTGAGGACTGCATACAGCCTGCCGGATGGAGGGCGGAGAACCTGTCCTGCGCTCCTGGACTGGAATGAATGGTCTGTGATTTGGGAAAGGTGACGTCCTGGGAAGGACTGAGGTAACGGAGCCTAGATTTCCCTGGGCTGAAAAACTAGGCAAAGGTTCTGAATACAGCAGAGGAGGCTTAGCAGTGGGTTAGCTCTATCCATGCTTCTAAGGGATCCACTTATGGCTGAAGGGTACACATCAGGGCCCTGCTCAAAGGAGTACCACATTTTTGTCAAAATTTAAATTCTTTGAGACAACAACCATCTCGACCTTAAAGAACTCAAAGGAAGGACCCTGTTACCTTGTCTGTAGTCTGTTGATAATCTGCTACAGTATAACTTAACACTGGAGTCGAAACTGGCTTTCTAGATGTCAGCTGAGTTTTGAATCTACCCGGCTCAGCCCCTGCACGGCCTGAAGAGGTAAGGATCTGAAGATACGTTAGTCCGAAAGCCTGAAACAACCATCAGACCATGTACTATGGACTTTTAAAGTGGATTATGCATAAAAGTCCGTGCAAACTACAAACATATATTGCAATAACATTCTCAAAAAATCCTAGTATATATTTTAGCATTATTATTTAAGTTATATAAAATACATCTTTATAAAAGTACAGAGTATTTTTTTAAAGTTTAAATTATATCCACTAAAAAAGGCATCCAGGCTCACTTTTTAGTACTAAAATAAGATTTTATCAATCTAAATTATTGCTTAGTCCTAGGAGCCATTAGAAACCTATAACAAAAATCAAGTCCGATTTCTTAAGGAAAAGTGCCTTACAAAAATTCAGCTGTCATGAAGTTAATCTCTTTGAAGGTCTTCACTGAGGAATCTTCCACAGAATTGTTGACTGATACTACCCATGGCCTGGTTTGTCAGGATCCAAAACTGGGTCTGGTTGGAAAGTTCCCACTGATGCCAGGAAGCTGTTGGTTTGTTGTCCCCAGTCATAGTAGTCTGGAGCAAAACTTGAAAAAAGAGATAGTTTGGTGACTTGAAACACTATACTTTCTATCAATGACATCTCTATTTTAGTTGGACAGAACTGGGATTTTGTATAAACTATAGACAATCCCAGTTTTTAAAGTGGCTTCTTGAAGCCCACGTGCAGTGGCTACAAATCCACCTACGTAGTGAATTCAGGGCGCCTGGGTGGTGCAGTCGGTTAAGCATCAAGCATCTAACTCTTGATTTTGGCTCAAATCCTGACCTCAGGCTTGAGAGATAAAGCCTTACTTGGGCTCTGTGTGTAGAGCCTGCTTATGATTCCCCTCGCCCCTACTCAGGCTTGTTCGCTCTAAAAAAACAAAGAAACAAACAAACACTGAGCTCCACAGAGCCCAGAAGCATAGTATTACTAGAACCATAAACCAATCACTACGTGTAACAAAATATTTTGCCAAAAAATTATATCTGGTACGTCTGGAGAAAGAACTTGTGTGTCTCAGCTTTATCACCTGCAGAATACCAGCGATCTCAGTACCCGCCTCGCTGGGCTTCTGTGAGTTAATACTTATCGAGTGCTTAGAACAGTACCTTAATACACAGTAAGCATTCACTAATGTGCATCTCCTTATCCTCCTCCTGCAGGGAGTGGAAGGGGGATCTTCTACCTCAGGAGAGAGGGCACTTGGCTCTAGGCTGCCCTGGGCAGATGTGAGGGTAGGGCTGCTCCCGCGGGCCCCAGAAGGACGTGCAGTGGGCTAACTGGGTAAGAGAGCAGTGTTGGGGTGAGGGTTCGAACAGCTCTGGACCTCAGGAGTCCTTGTTTACTGGCCTGCTTCCAGACCTCTGTGTTCTGCACATCTGCTGGCTTAGTCTGTGCAGGGCTGCATTTTCTCTTCCCCAAGCAGCATCTTACATTCTTTCTGGTTCCCTGCACCCTTGTCCACTGAGAAAGCAGGATACCCTCCCAGCTTCTCTGTTCTTGGGTCCCCAAACAAGGACTCTTTTCAGAGCTCTTTTAAAGTTTTCTAAGGACATAATAAGGAGCAGAAAAGCCAAGCTATCTTCTCTTGTATCATTCCACCTGGGACTGGGGGGTGGTTTATAGTAAAATGTTAATGATTGCTTTTAAAGGTACAAAGGATGACCAACAATAAGCTTTCACTTCCAAGAAACACAGCCAGAAGCCTCCCTTGCCCAGGAACTGCACCAGATCCTGGGAGCACAAGCAGAGAGCGGAGGGAGCTCAGGGAGCCCTGGCTCAGCCCTTGTTGCTTCTCTCTGCTCTGCTCACCCTGAAGGCCCAGCTTCACAGGCAGGAGGAGGGGACATCATGACCACTGGGCCATGGAGGGTGGCTGAAGTGTCACAGGAGAGTGCAGGGAACCCCAGTAGCTCCCACCCCTCCTGTCTGCCACACATCTATGGAAGCAGAATCCTGGGAGTGGGGCGCTACTCTGGTGACACTTTGTCTCGTTCTCAGGGGCTTCTCCTCCATTTCCTGTGTGCCTCACCCTCCCTCCGACTCCAGGGATTTTTCTCTTGGACTGAACCGATTTCATGGGTGCCGTGCTCAGCCTCCTCACTGTGCCTCTCTACCACGAACCAGGGTCTTACCTTCCCTGAAGTCCCTGAGGGGCAATGTTCCAGGCAAGGTCATCATCACTATCGTATCTTCGAGGGTTGTCAAAGAAGTAAGATCTGGGACTGAATCCGTGGCTGGGGACCATTCCAGGGTTGCTCTAGAAAGACAATTAATCATTCAGTGTGCTGGAGACAAAGATAGACAAGATCTCTCTTGTAGGAGACTGCAGATGCTGTTCTCGTCTCAAAGGAGGATGGACCTGTTCCGCTACAGTGCTCGTTTCAGTTGCGTTTATATTTGAGTGGTGTTATCTTTTTCTTTTCTCAGGATGGACAAGGTCTTCTTTCAGAGTTCCACGTGCAGCCATGAATTACCATCATTTTAATCCCTTACTGAAACACAAGGCGATGCCCAAATTAACCAAATTAGATAGTCCCAAATTAGCTATAAAACCATATAGTAATGTGGATATTTACAAGCTAAAATAATGAAATGATCATAATGATCAAATAAGTTTCCATTTCCTGCTTCTATAATCATTTCCCCCGTATCTGTCCTCAAGCTGCGTTCACCATTCAAAAAATTTCAAATGGTTTCAAGTAAGCAGAAGATCAGAACTGTCTTATAAGGCAAATCAAAGCTGGCATAAAATCCAGAATTTGTTTGAGGTCCTTGGACCTATCGTCAGTGGTCTATTTTAAAGTTAAACAAGGGTATGAAACAAGGATGCTCACTATACCATGAGTATTGATACGGAAACTCCTCCTTTTCTAAGACTAATCTAGCCAAATACAGGAAACATAATATATCCTAGATAAGGTGGGATGCCTGAAAATTTAGGATTTGCAGCAGTTCAAGAATGTCCATGTAAAAGAAAGAAGTTGGATCCTAACCTCATTACACCTATACAAAAAGTAACTCAAAATAGATTAAAAACCTAAATGTAAGAGTAAAAACTATAAAATTCTGGGAAGAAAAATATAGGGACAAATCATGTCCCAGGATTTGGCAAAGAATTCTTGAATAGACACCAAAAGCATAAATAACGAATATAAAATTCACCAAGATTAAAAACTTCAACAGACACCATCCAGAGAATGAAAAAACCGCCACAAAAGAAGGGGAAAAAATATTTGCAGAATCATATCTGACAAGGGACTTAGATCTAAAATACATAAAAAACACTTAAAAAATACAAAGACAACTCAATTAAAAATGGGCAAAAGATCTGGATAAAGATATAAATGTCCAATAAGTACATGAAAAGATGCTTGACCTCATTAGAGATGAGGGCGAAAGGATCCAGGACATCTAGAATCAAAACCTCCATAACAAGTGCTGGGGAAGAGGAGGACCCAGAAACAGATGGCACACGGCAGACCCACTGTAGGAAACAGTCTGGCAGGTTTTTTAAAAAAGTGCATCTCTGACTTCTGGGAAGATGGCAGAGAAGGGCCCTACGCGCACCTCGGCATACGGACACAGGATAACACGTCCACTTAAATCGCCCAGAAAACGACCCGAACACCACAGCGCCATGGAGAGAAGAGGACACGTGAGGGCGGGTGGGGAGAGTGGACATGTGGTTGGGAGCTTAAGGGCCAAGGCCACTTGCAGCCAAGAAGGACCAGAGTGTGCAGGGAGGGGAGATGACAGATCCTCACACCTGGGAGCCTGCAGGGCACGAATTCCCATAACATTTGTCTCTGCAAACCAGGGGGGCCAAATTCTGCAAGTTCCTACAACCACCTGGAACTTAACTTTAAAAACCAACAGGCTCCGTTCTGGAGAGGCTGGAGGGAGAGCAGAGAAGCAGCAAGGGCAGTTTGAGAGAGGCCTGGGGCGGACGGGAGAGCGAGTTCCTCACTGATCTCAGAGCCCAGACCAGAGGGACAGACTTCCCCGGGAGACGACTCCAGGAACAAAGGAGCTGGCACCACTGCCCCACCCGGTCCCCATGCAGAGCCTGGACAGGGCCAGCATCCAGTACGTAACCTGCTCACGTGGTACCCTGCCACCCTCCCGCAGCTGGGCCTGCCTCAGCTCTGGTGCGGCAGGTCCCCTCCCCAGAAGACCATGCAAACCTTGCCAACATGCTGTGTCCCTGCTGAGGGTTTTGCAGGGCCTCAGTCCCACCAGCAGCCGTGGGTCACCTCCCATGGAGGACACTCGCTCCCTGTTAAAAATGCACATCCCGCGCGTGCTCTGCAGAGCGGCCCTGGCCAGCCTGTCTCCTCGGAGCTGTGGGCACCCCTGGCAGAGTGCTGGTGTGCAAAACAGGCACTGCCCATCCCACTTGCACACTTCGTGGAGCAGCCCGGGCTTGGCAGCAGGGGCACCGCCTCTCTGTAGGAGGACAGGGCCACCTTGCTGAAAGTGTGCACCCACCTACTACCTTCAAGAGCTGGAGAGGTCACGGACTATCTGCACAGAGACAGACAACAAGAATTACATAAAATGAGCAGAGGATTATGTCCCCAATGAAAGGACAAAACCCCAACAAAAGACCTAAGTGAAACATATCAGTAGTGTGACCAATAGGAACTTAAAGTAACATCGTAAAGAGACTCAATGGACTTGAGAAAAGAGAGGAGGACATCAGTGAGACCCATAACACAGAGATAAAAAAGAACCAGTTGGCAAGGATACATGACACTTAAAACACACCTGGTGTAACAGGTCACAGGCTAGAGGAAGCGTGATGACCCAGAGGCAGAGCAATGGAAAGCAAGCTGAGCGGGTGAGGGACAAACATGGAAAATGAGAACAGATTCTGAAGCTCGGTGACTCCATCAGGCATAGTAATAACCATGGTACTACAGGGATCCCAGGAGAACAAGGAGAGAAAAGGGAGCAGAAAATTTATTTGAAGAAAGAATAGCTGAAACCTTCCCACTCTGAGGGAAGAAACAGAGATCCAGATCCGGGCGGCATAGAGACCCTTCAAAACAAATTAACCCAAGGAGGTCCACATCATGACACATGGTAATTACAATGGCAAAATACACTGCTAAAACATTTTTTAAAGCAGCAAGAGAAAAAAAGACCATTACATATAAAGGAAACCCCATAACACTATCAGCTGCTTTTTTAGCACAAACTTTGTCCACCAGAAGGGAGTGGCCTGACATATTCAAAGTGCTGAAAGAGGAAAGTCTGCAGCCAAGAGTACAAACACTCCTATAATTTGAATGGAACCACCAATGACCCCAAACAGTCAACGCAATCTTGGAAAAGAAAAACTGTAGGTATCCCAATTCCAGACTCCAAGTTCGATAACAAAGTTGCAGTCATCAAAACTATGGGACTGGCACAAAATACACATATGTTGGGGCACTCGGGTGGCTCCGCTGGTTATGCATCTGACTCCTGGTTTCAGCTCAGTCATGATCTCAGAGCTGTGGCTTCGAACCCCACATCAGGCTCTGCCGTCAGCTCAGAGTCTGCTTTACATTCTTCCCCTTCTTCTCCCTCCCTTTCTGCTCCTCCCCCTGTTTGCCCTCTCTTCTCTCTCTCTCAAAACAAAACAAAACAAAACAAAAAACAATAGAACAGAAAATCCAGAAATAAAACCACAATTATATGGTCAATGGTCAATTAATCTCCAACAAAGAATGTAAGAACATGCAATAAAAAGTCTCTTCAACAAATGGTATTAGGAAAACTGAACCACTTTCTTACACCATACACAAGATAAGCTCAAAATGGATTAAAGGCCTAAATATGAGACATGAAACTGTAAAAATCCTTTAAGAGAGCAGAGGCAGTCATTTCTCTGACACCAGCCACAGCAACATTTTTCTAGACATGTCTCCTTTGGCAAGGGAAAGAAAAGCAAAACTAAACTACAGGGACTTCATCAAAATACAAAGCTTCTGCACAGCAAAGGAGACCAACAAAACTAAAAGACAACCTACTGAGTGGGAAAAGCTATTCACAAATGACATATCTGATAATGGGTTACCATCTAAAACATATAAATAATTTATACAACTCAACACCCCAAAAAACAATCCAATTAAAAAGTGGACATCAGACATGAACGGACATTTCTCCAAAAAAGACCAACAGATGGCCAACAGATGCATGAGAAGATACTCAACATCACTCATCCTCAGGGAAATGCAGATTGCAACCATGATGAGAGATCACCTCACACCTGTTGGAGTGCCTAAAACCAACAACACATGAAACAACAGATGCTGGCGAGGGTGTGGAGAAAGGGGAACCCTCCTACACTGTTGGGAATGCAAGTTGGTACAGCCACTGTGGAGAACAGAGTGGAGGTTCCTCAAAAAATTAAGAACAGAACTATTCTACAAATCAGTAATTTCACTACTGGGTATTTACCAAAATAATACAGAGACACTAATTTTAAGGGATACCTGCACCCCTATGTTCATAGCAACATTATCTACAATAGCCAAACTGTGGAAGCAGCCCAAGTGTCCACTGATGGATGAGGAGATGAAGACGATGTAGTGTACGTATACAATGGAACATTCCTCAGCCATCAAAAGAATGAAATCTTGCCATGTGCATCCACATGGATGGAGCTAGAGAGTATAATCCTAAGTAAAGTAAGTCCAAGAAAGATAAATACCACGTGATTTCACTCATATAGAATTTAAGAAACAGAACAAATGAGCAAAAGAAGAAGAAGAAAAAAAGAACAACCCAAAAAACAGACTCTTATCTACAGGGAACAAACAAAGGGTCACCAGAAGAGAGGCTGGTGAGGGATGGGGAGCTTCGTCAGGAGAAGTGGGAGCCACTTGTCCTGATGAGCTGTGAGGGATGTGTGGAAGGATGGAGTCACTGTACTGTCCACCCAAAACTAACACAACACTAGATGTTAACAAGACAAGACTTTTTTTAAAAAATTTCAATATAGAGTTACCAAGTGACCTAGCAACTGCACTCCTAGATATATACCTAAGAGACATATTTTTTTTTAAGTTTGATTTATCTGAGAGACAGTGAGAGAGAGAAAGTGTGCCTGTGGAGCAGAGGGGAGGGGCAACGTGAGGGAGAGAGAAAATCCCAACAGACGCCACGCTGAGCAGGGAGCCTGATGTGGGGCTCAACTCAGGGGACCCTGAGACCATTACCTGAGCCTAAACCCAGAGTCCGATGCTTAGCTGAGCCCCCAGGCGCCTTGGAAGACGTGCACACAGAAACCTACACATGGATATCTAGAGCAGCACTGTTCCTAGGAGTAAAGAACTGGAAACAAGATGTGAGACCACCATACGACGAAGTATTATTCAGCCATAAAAAGGAATAAGGTACTAATACGCACTACAACACACATGAACCCTGTGCAAGGAGGCAATCGCAGGAAACCACACAGTGTACGGCCCATGCCCGTGGAATTCCAGCAGGGAAATCCACAGACAGACAAGCAGGTGCCTGGGGCCGGGGAGGGGAGTGACAGCTAATGGGAACAGGTTTCCTTTTGAGGTGATAAAAAATGTTCTCAAAACTGCTGTACATATCTGAAAACACCCCCAAGCCTCTGAGCTGCACACAGGACATGGGACTGTTGTACAGGACGGGAATTCTATCCCGGTAAAGCTGTTTAAGCAAGAACGACAAACCCAGGGAGATTCTCAAACTTCACAGCACACTCAAATCACCGGGGCTTCTTCGTATTTAAAACGTGGATTCCCAGAACCTGCCCCGGAGATTCTGACCTAGGAATCTGCCCTGACCCCAAGGGCCCCCAGGACTGTGATGTGGATGGCAGAGAGCCACGCTCTGAACACGGTCATGCTGGGCTCAGCCGCCAGGGGAGAGGCGTGTTCACAGCGACTGCGCTGCACATCCAGACAGTCGATCACAGCTGAAGAAAGTCCCCACCTGCAACGGGCTCTTTTAAAGTCTAGGAACAGGAGTTGGGTTATAAATCGCCCTGCCCACCCATGCAGAGGAATATCAGACTGTTTTTTCTCCAAGCAATCATAGGAATTACAGACAGCGGTAAGACTATTGTCGAGTCACACACAGCAGCAACTTAGTTTCTCCAGACCTTACGCCAAGGAAAGCCACAGCGCAGCCCAGTAATTATCCTTATGGACTCAGGAACCAGACTGCCATGGTGCAATCCCAGCTCTGCCTCCGACAAGCCCCGTGATCTGGAACCTGTTTCCTCATATGAGTGTGATAAGGGTTTCCAGCTCAGAGGCTGAGTGTGAGCATTAGAACACGGAATATATCTAAAGTGCCATTCCGCACCATGCCTGGCACACGGAAGTGCTCCACCGTGCCTGGCTCACTTGACCAAACTCTACGCGACCAGATGGCCTTCCCTCCGGGAGACTCGCCTACGGAGATTTCACGAACACCCCAAGCCCAATCTGATACCCACATTCCCTGCTAATGAGAGTTCCTTCCTAAGTAGAAGAGGGAAAATGTTTTTCTATTTAGGATTATGCCTCCCTCCTACTGAAGTCACTTCCTTGTGGTAAATCAGGAGAAAACATTGTTCAGGGCATAGAGAATCATTTTAATTCACTACTAAGCTGCTGTCCATGGGGGCTTA
This sequence comes from Mustela putorius furo, assembly GCF_011764305.1. Lineage (NCBI taxonomy): Eukaryota > Metazoa > Chordata > Mammalia > Carnivora > Mustelidae > Mustela > Mustela putorius. Next base: position 4,880,710 of record NW_025421560.1, on the reverse strand, counting down.
GCCTCAGTGTGTCCCTGAGATCTGTTCTGGCACCTGCAAGGCTGTAAATATTTTTGTGATTAGTGGGTTAAGACATGACTTGCCCTTTCCATGGTCTCAACACCAGTGCAGATGGTGCGCCAGCCTGCAGCTCCGGCTATTCTGCAACGCTGGCACTAACCACCCCGGCCGACCCTGGATTGCCACAGCTACACTATCAGTTAGAGGCCATTTTCCTGGAGAATGCCTTTGCTGGGGGTGCCAGGCTGGCACTGTCAGTTATGTGTCTGACTTGGTTTCAACTCAGGTCATAACCTCAAGGTCATGAGATCGAGCCCCACACAGGGCTCCACACTCGGTGGGGAATCTTGCTCCCTCCCTCTCTGCTCCTGCCCACCACCTGCCTGCATACGCTCTCTCTCTCAAAAATAAATAAATCTTAAAAAAAAAACAGCTGTAACAAAGCCCTAAACATTATTAGTTATATTAAATCTCAGTCTCTGTGTTTTTAATAGGTTACATGACAAGACGGGAAGTACGCACACAGCGCATCTACTGTGCAGAAGCTGTTTTCAGGGAAAGACCTCATGCAGCTGTTTGGGTCGTAGCTACATTTCTTCATGCCTCTTCACAACTCTTACAAACCACGCTTTTTCAGACATGAGTGTCTGGCAGACCCTGTCTCGAAAGTATCTGAAGTCAGGTGGACAGTATTTATCACCGATCAAATATGAGCTTTTCAGCAACAACGAAAAAGCTTTGGAATACTGGTATCCCCCACCTCGAGCCACAGGGCATCCCAGGACTTCAAAGATTCTCCTGAAATGATCAGTAGTGGTATTTAGTGAATAAATTTTAATGTCTGAAAGATCTGCGTAACTCGGTACACCAGTATTTTCCAAGTGACCAATATAAAAGGCCACGCATGGGTAGAAGATCCATTCAAAATGCAAGATAAACTGAGGGACGGGGGCACCTGGGTGGCTCAGTGGGTTAAGCCGCTGCCTTCGGCTCGGGTCATGATCTCAGGGTCCTGGGCTCGAGTCCCGCATCGGGCTCTCTGCTCAGCAGGGAGCCTGCTTCCCCTCTCTCTCTCTGTCTGCCTCTCCATCTACTTGTGATTTCTCTCTATCAAATAAATAAATAAAATCTTAAAAAAAAAAAGAAACACTGAGGGACGTTAGTGTTGACACAGTCTGAGGTTACTGCTATGATTTTAGATTCCGCACTGCAACTGACTGTTAGGAAACCACAACTAGTTCACTTCTGATGCACTTCAAAGAAAAATATCCACAATTTTGTTAAAGGGTATTAAATTACTCTATTGCAAATATGTATTTCTGTAAGGCTGGATTTTCCTCACATACTCCACCAAAACAATGTATCACAACAGACTGAATGCAGAAGCAGACAGAACCCAACTGTCTTCTATTAAATCAGATACGAAAAAAAATCTGAAAATTTTACAACAATGCTACTCTCCTACTTTGTTTTGGAAAAATGTTCTTTCTCAGAAAAAATTTTTATGGTAACATATAATGGGTTTATTATTTATAGAGAATTAATTTTTTTAATTTTACACACATGCATACCCCTCTCCAAATAAGACCTTTTGTAGGTCCTCAATAATTTATCAGTGTGACCCTGAAGAGTCAGAGAATCTTGAAAAAGAAGAACACAGCTGGAGGCATCATGCTCCCTGGTTTCAAACAATATTACAAAGCTACAGTCATCCAAACAGTATGATACTGGCATAAAAACAGACACACATATCAATGGAAGAACAGAGTGCCCAGAAAGAAACCCACACTTACATGGTCAAGTGTTTCACAACAAAGCAGCCATGACTATATAATGGGGGAAACAACAATTCTTTCAATAAAGAGTGTTGGGAAAACTGGACAGCCACATGGAAAAGAATGAAACTGGACCACTGTCTTCTTATACCACACACAAACATTAACTCAACATGGATTAAACACTTGAATGTAAGAACTGAAACCATAAAACCCCTAAATGAAAACACAGGTGGTAAGCTCCCTGACGTCAGTACTGGGGATGATGATTTAGATTTGACACCCAAAGTAAAGGCAACAAAAGCAAAAATAAACACGTAAAGCCACATCAAATGAAAAAGCTTCCACACAGCAAAGGAAACCATAAACAAAATGAAAAGGTAACAGACTGACTAGGAGATGTTTGCAAATCATGTATCTGATAAAGGGTCAATACCCAAAATATATGAAGAACTCCTACAACTCAACGAAAAAATATAATCCAATTAAAAAACAGGCAAAGGGCCCGAACAGACATTTTTCCCAAAGACCTACAGATGGCCAACAGGTACATGAAAAGATGCTCAACGTCACTCACCATCAGGGAAATACAAATCAAAACTACATTGGGCCTCACGCCTGTCAGAATGGCTGAAATCAAAAGACAGGAAATAACCAGTGTTGGCCGGGATGTGTACAGGAACCCTTTCACACTCGCTGCTGGTGGGAACATAGATGGGCGCAGCCACCATGGGAAACAGCGGAAGGCCTGCAGAAAAGTAAGAGTAGACCCAGCCTGTGATCCAGCAATCCCACTTCTGCATTTATCTGAAGGAAATGAAAACATTAATCCGACAGGATATCTGCACCCTCGTGTTCACCGCAGCATTATTTACAAGAGCCAAGAGACGGAAACGACCCAAAAGTCCATCAGTGGGTGAAAGGATAAGAAACTATACTGGAATATTACTCATCCATCAAAAAACAAACACACACACACACACACACACATCCTGCCATTTGCAACAACATGGATAAAACTTGAGGACATTATGCTGAGTGAAATAAGACAGGATAAGATAAACACTTATGATCTCACATATGTGGAATCTCTGAGCATGCAGAGAAAACCCCAGCATGGGTACAGAGAGGAGACGGTGGTCGCCAGAGGTGGGGATGGGGAGTGGGTGAACCACGTGGAAGGGGTCAAAGTTACACGTTTCCAGTTATGCAGTGACTAAGTCCTAGGGACCCCGTACAACACGCTGACCACTTGTAATAACAGTGTGCTGCATGTCTGAAGGCAGTTAGAGCAGACCTTGAAAGTTAGCTCAAGAAGAAACATCATAACCGCATTGTGAGATGGCAATTGGGCTTGTTAGGATCGCTGTGTAACAGCTATGATACCCACTCACTATGCTGTACACCTGAAACTAGTATGTCAATTACCACTCAGTAAAAAAATTAATCACAGGGTGCCTGGGTGGCTCAGTTGGTGAAGGGTCTGCCTTCAGCTCAGGTCATGATCCAGAGTCCTGGGATCGAGCCCCGCATAGGGCTCCCTGCTCAGCCGGGAGCCTGCATCTCCCTCTCCTTCTGCCTGCTGCTCCCCCTTCTCATGCTCTGCTCTCTCTCTCTGTCAAATAAACAAATAAAACCTTAAAAAAAAATCAACCCATGTAAAGTGTCCCAAGACCACCATGTTCAAGAACCATGGCTCTAAAAAATACTCTGAACATCCTGAACTCCATTCAAGCCCAATAACCAAGTAACCACATCTACATGGAGTATGTTAAGACAGGTGTCCCTGGATAATGACATCTGCGAGTACACAGCAGACATTACTCTGTATTCATTTAGTAGAAGAATGTGGACACTATCACATTAGCCTTCCTCTTGTTAAATCTGGACGTCTACTCTGGGTTTCAGGAGCCCAGTTCTGAAGCCTCCGAGACATGAGCTGATAAAAAGGTACACGCAGAGGCCGGGGGAGGCCTCCATGAGCTCCGGGAGTCAGCTTCAGCGACCCCTCACAATCCCCTAGTCCCGCAAGGTGCCCAGAAAACTTCAGAGAAGGAAGGAAAATAAGGACCTGGTCTCTCAGCCTAGAATCTGGGGCCCGCCTGTCCCATTTCTCCGTCAGGGAGCTTCAAGTGTTTAGGATCTGACTCTACAGAAGCCTCCAGCTGTTTTCACAGCAAGTGAAGGTCAGAGGAAGCGCACGGCCATGGTCCTGCAGCTACAAATAACAGAAGTGAAGGAAGCGGATCCCACAGTCTAGAAAACACTACCCACTGCCTTCTCTGCAGGGGCCGCAGTCAGGCCTGCCCCACATGCCCCAGGCTAGGCAAGCTTCACACCCCCACCCCACTGTTTCTGGCTCATGGTGACTATCCAGATATGAATAAGAGAAAAGTAAGAAAAAAACAGGGTCACGGTGCTTGAGTGGCTCTGTCAGTTAAGCAGCCAACTCCTGGTTTTGGATCAGGTCATAATCTCAGGGGTTGTCTCTCTCCCTCTGCCCCTCCTTGCCTCTAGCATTCTCTCTCTCAAATAAATAAATCTTTTGAAAAGAAAGTAAAAGAAACAGGGTAAAACACAACTGGTTGGTTGGTAACTGTATCTGCTTTCCTTGTTGCCCGCCCACATTTGGCTCGCATTGGCCAAAAGCCATTCTCTATACTTTTCTGGGGGCTTCATAGATCAGCGACTCAAAATACTACCCCTCATTAGCGTGGCTAGAATAATTCATGGACCACAAGCGCCCAGGGGTTTTCTCACTCTCGCAAGCTGTGCATTTTCTGTCATGTCCTGAGAAAGACAATTATGCAAAGCTGGCCCAGCAGAAACAGGACCAAACCAGGGGAGTGGGGTTAGCAACCTTCATGATGTTTTTTATTTCCACGTCACCAAGTTTCCAACTCACTGTCCAACATAACACAGGGCTGAAGAACTCAAGTATCATTTTTTTAAAAGATTTTATTTATTTATTTGACAGAGAGAGATCACAAATAGGCAGAGAGGCAGGCAGAGAGAGTGGAAAGGAAGCAGGCTCTCCGCTGAGCAGAGAGCCCGATGCAGGACTCGATCCCAGGACCCTGAGATCATGACCTGAGCTGAAGGCAGCGGATTAACCCACTGAGCCACCCAGGCGCCCTCAAGTACCATTTTCTATTTCCCTTTCCAAAAATAAAAGCTTATATATTTGGTTCACCCCTAGTCAAGGCTCAGATACCAGTGAGATTTGTTGCACTAGGAAAACAGTCACTATCTTTAGGCCTTGAGAGGCAACTTTCATTTCTTCTGAAAGAGGAAAGCTGAAAAAATGAATTTCCCTCAAAAAGAGTTAAGGGGGAAAAAAAGGAAAAAGAAATTAAAATAGATAAATATACAGTGGAAAAAAGTCTCTTCAATAAATGGTGTTGGGAAAATTGGACAGCTATGTGTAGAAGAATGAAACTCGACCATTCTCTCAACCATACAAAAAGATAAACTCGAAATGGATAAAAGACCTCAATGTGAGGCAGGAATCCATCAGAATCCTAGAGGAGAACATAGGCAGTAACTTCTTTAATATCGGCTACAGCAACTTCTTTCAAGATATGTCTCCAAAGGCAAAGGAAACTAAGCAAAAATGAATTTTGGGGGCTTCATCAAGAGCAAAAGCTTCTGCACAGCAAAGGAAACAGTCAACAAAACAAAGAAGCAACCCACGGAATGGGAGAAGATATTTGCAAATGACATTACAGACAAAGGGCTGATATCCAGGATCTATAAAGAACTTCTCAAACTCAACACACACAAAACAGATAATCACATCAAAAAATGGGCAGAAGACATAAAAAGATACTTTTCCAATGAAGACATACAAATGGCTAACAGACACATGAAAAAATGTTCATCATCATCATTAGCCATCAGGGAGATTCAAATCAAAGCCACATTGAGATCACCACCTTGCACCAGTTCGAACAGCCAAAATTCACAAGACAGGAAACAACGTGTGTTGGAGAGGATGTGGAGAAAGGGGAACCCTCTTACACTGTTGGTGGGAATGCAAGTTGGTGAAGCCCAAGTTGGAGAACAGTGTGGAGATTCCTTAAGAAATTAAAAATAGAGCTTCCCTATGACCCTGCAATTGCACTTCTGGGTAAAAAGATACAGAGGTAGTGAAAAGAAGGGCCATCTGCATCCCCAAGTTCATAGCAGCAATGGCCACAGTTGCCAAACTGTGGAAAGAACCAAGATGCCCTTCAACAGATGAATGGATAAGGAAGATACGGTCCATATACACTATGGAGTATTATGCCTCCATCAGAAAGGATGAATACCCAACTTATGGTATCAATATGGATGGGACTGGAAGAGATTATGCTGAATGAAATAAGTCAAGCCGAGAGAGTCAATTATCATATGGTTTCGCTTATCTTTGGAGCATAAGGAATAACATGGAGGCCATGGGGAGATGGAGAGGAGAAGGGAGTTGGGTGAAATCAGAGGAGGAGATGAACCATGAGAGACTATGGACTCTGAAAAACAATCTGAGGGTTTTGGAGGGGAGGTGGGAGGGGTGAGCCTGGTGGTGGGTATTAAGGAGGGCACATATTGCATGGAGCACTGGGTGTGGTGCATAAACAATGAATTCTGGAACACTGAAAAGAAATTTTAAAAAATAAAAATAAAAATAAACAACTAAATAAATCAGAGTTAAGGGAGAAGACCGTCTCAGGCAGACAAGGGAACTTTTTACATCACAACAGGACGAAAGAGGCCTGCTCCTAAAAATCTAAGGTCAAGCCCCAACGGCATGCGTTGTGATGAGAAGCAGGAGACAGTTTCCACAACTAGAAGATGGTTTACTCACAAGGTCCTTCGCAGGGTTTCTAACTCGGAAGAAGTAAACGACTAAGGTGGTGGGTAAGAGCTCCCACACGAAGAGGACCACCCCAAACACCACGTATCCGGCGTCTCCCAGCTGGTTCTTCAGATCTGCCTGTTGAGAAGTGAGGGGAGGCGTGCAGTCAGCACACTGAGGTTTTGCTCTGGTTCTTACTAACGTGAAGAAAGGCAGTCAGCACACTGAGGTTTTGCTCTGGTTCTTACTAACGTGAAGAAAGGCTAATTCTCCCACAATTCCTTCCCCCTGCAACATGCACGTGGAAATCAGGTAATAACCCAGGTGGGGAGTCATTCCAACCACACAGGGCAGAGAATTCTTATCTTCAAAACAGTCAAGCGTGGGAACTGCCCATCTCTGACAGTTATTACGTCACCCTCCAAAACCTCATTTCCAAGCTAAATCTCTTGAATGTAAGTCTTCTTGCCTTCAACAGTCAAATAGGGAGATGTTAGGTCTCTCCCTCCCACATTTTTTTCAAAGATTTTATTTATTTATTTATTTGAGCGAGAGAAAGAGAGAGTGTGTGAGAGGCAGCACAAGAGGGAAGAAGGTCAGAGGGAGAAGCAGATTTTCCACAGAGCTGGAAGCCCGATTCGGGATTCGATCCTAGGACTCCGGGATCATGACCTGAACTGAAGGCAGCTGCTTAACCGCTTAACCAGTGAACAACCCAGGTGCCCTCCCTCCCATATCTTTGAGGACAGCATGTAACTGTCACCCTCTGTCTCATCCCTGGGATAAACCCATCAATTTTTTAAACTTCTCTTCCTGTTCCCTATATCCTATTCTTTATCCTTTAAAGCTGATTGCAGGGGATATCACCTGGAAAAAACCTGTTTGCAGACCAGGATGTTTGTCTGGACCATTGGGATGGCCGAACAGGCCTGGTGTGTAGTCTGTCCCCCGTCTGCAGGGCCCAGGATATGCACAGGGTCGCATCTGGGCAGCTCTCCCACAAAGGGCAGTGTTTCAGACAAAGTGCACCAAAACCAAGCCATGAAAAGCCGATCACCTAAATAATCCTTCTGCCTTCTTCTAGTGCATCGAGTTTGGAGGCAGTAGCCCCTCCAGGAAACCGTCTCCCCATCTCTGTATCTCGCTTCCCTTCTCTAACTCAGCTGGGTAGCACGCTGGCCCCTTCCATTCTACATGGATAGTGCACAGCTTGGGGCCACAAACACACAGGTCTAGATATTCATAAATAAACATTCCCCGTAAAAACAACAGAATGTTAAAAAACTGTGTTATTTTAAGTTTGTTACCATTATAAGCCCTTACTGGAAAGAAAAAACAAAATAATTATTTTGTTAAAACCTAACCTCTAGTGTTTAATGGATATGGGGTAGCGGTTTGGGAGGACGAGCACGTTCTCGAGACAGACAGCGGTGACAGCTGCCCAGCAAGGGGACAGTGCTGAATGCCAGGCTGCTGCCATATGCCCGGAAGTTGTTACGAGAGTAGTCATTGATGGACATTTCACTACAATGAAATCCTTCAGGTCTTATGAGTAAGTCTCTCATTTATTGTTCCAAGATTCAATTTTTATATATTTGATTTTCTCCAAACAGGACACACCTTTGGCAGTGCCTTGCCCAAATCTCTCCCATCCTATATAGGGGGGATTGGTCTGGGCAGTGGTGGTCTGAACCCTTCCGAATTCTAGCCCCTTCCCTATGCCCCTTCCGAATTTCATCTTGTCCTCCCACGCTTATCAGGGTCACTTGATGTCTTCTTCTGGAGTGTGAATCCAGCCCAGGGAGGGAGCACTGCTGGGACTGGAGACGTGCGTTTTCTAGCGTTGAGCATTCGGTGTTTTCCTAGGGACAGTTAAGGAGCTTTCCGTAATTCAATCCAGTAGAGCCTATTATAAAGTAGAAGTTCTGCATGTTGTAATGGCTTATATGTGTGTCTGTTTTCCTCAGGGGACATAAACTCCTGCTGTGGGGCAGGCAGGCCATCTGTGTGCATTTGTACCCCCAGCGCTCTGTCCTGCATGACAGACGAAGAACCGGTATTTCTCAAACGAGAGGATGCGACCTCATTCCCATTCTTTTTTTATTTTTGGCTTTTGTGAACAAGAATGCCAGATGATATGTCACTACCTTTGTTCGTGGCTTTATAACTTACGACTCACGAGTTTCTAGCATATTATTAAAAGGGCAAGAATATCATGGGGTCACCGCTGGTAAAATGAGATTTTGCTCACACCTTCAACACCCCAGTCATTTTTGTCTCGATCTTCTCAAATGCTGTCTCCATGCTCCACTTTTAAAAAACCATAGTTTTAGGAATGCCTGGATGGGTCAGTCATTAAGCATCTGCTTTCGGCTCAGGTTGTGCTCCCAGGGTCATGGGATCAAGCCCCGCATCGGGCTCCCTGCTCTGTGGAGAGTCTGCTTCTGCCTCTGCCACTGCTGCTGCTTGTGCTCGCACTCTCTCTGACAAATAAATATAATCTTAAAAAAATAAAGCCATGGCTTTATGTATTTTCTGAAATCTGCATACAATCTGTTTCACCGAGGCAAACTTCACTTTTAATAAAACCATCTTACATTTATATGGAAGCACTTAAAAATGTTTTAAGTACCGTTTGCCAGGAGCCCCAGAAATTAGTGTGTGTGTGTGTGTGTGTGTGTGTGTGTACGCACGCGCGCACGTGCAAGCGTGCCTGTGCACCTAGATGCTAGTTGTCTCAGAAGATGTGAGCTGGGACAAGCCAGGTACTATGATCCCATCTGACAGACATGGACACAGATACCACCCAGGTACATGACGGTCAAGGTCACCCAGCAATGCAGCAGCAAAAGCAAGGAGCCTCTCTCTGCCACATGGGGTGCTGTGAAGCAAAGGGTCGCTGTTCGGGGGACACATCACCGGTGCCCACTGACCTGGTCTGAGACATTGTACCAGTCGTAATCAAAGGAATGGACATTTTTGCTCTGGGAGAATGACAGGATGAACAGGTTGTAGCAGGCTCGGGAGGTGTAGAGAAGGATGACGGTCACTCCGATGGCCGTCACTTGACACACAGAGGAGCCCTGGAAAAGAGGGAGCCATGAGGGGAGCACCCATTCCAGGTCCAACACACCAGCCTCATCATGCCCTGGCTTCAGACCTGATAAACCCTTCAGCTCTCGGGGCCACAAACCGTGGTGTCCGCTCTCACCAGTAAACCCACACCCAAACCTCACCTCACCCCACACCCCCTCCTCAAATGTCAAAGGATCTCCATACAGATGCTTCCAAATCTGGGAGTTGGTTTGGAGAAGCCTTAAAATAGAGGCCATTTGCCTAAAGCCCAGGTTTGTAAGAATGAGAAAATCAGGTAGTTTATGCTGTTCAATCTCCAGGATCTCCCAACTTGGGAGCCCACTGCCCAGCATCCAGCCCAGGGACAACCGACCCCAGCAAAGTGGCAACCAACCCCAGCAAGGTCGGGGAGCAGTCCTGTGGACCATGGCCCTGGGCAGGGAGCACTTCCTCAAATTCCAGAATCTTCTAGGCTGGAAGCCCTGGTCTCACTCCAGACTTGGAATTACATGGAAATTGGTGATTTGTACCCCCATTTATGAAGCTATCAATTTACAGTCCATTAAAGGGCCCTAAGCTAGAAACATATAGTTAATGTGACCAAAAAAAATGAAACAGGATTTTGAAATTTGCATTGAGAAATCATACATCAACAAGATACTATTTTATTTTGCCAGCAGCAGTTTAACAGCATGTTTTAGTTATTTGACAACCAAAATGTAACTCTTCCCATAAAAACCACAATTCTGTTTTTTTTTAAAGCCTTGGATAGCCCTCACATGGGAGACAGTACAAACAACAGACAAAACTTGTGTCAAAATCAAGTCTGAAATCTGTCAAAACTCATACATGAAAAAACTACTCCTGCCATACTCAAGTCTCGAGGGATCTCGCCAGAGGTCAGCCTGATCACGGATGCCTTGTGAAGGCTTGGGGTTTCTGAGGTCAGATTTTAGTCTACTGGTCACAACTGAAGGCACAATATAATGGGTCACTGAGCTCCCCACGGTTTTCAGACATAAGACTATTTATAGCTAGGTGGCAAAGAAGGCAGACATGGGAGTCGGCCAGACAGCGGGGTCTGCTGGACAGCGGGAGTCCCCCAGACAGGGGGTTAGCCAGACAGGGGGTCCACCAGAGGATATGGTTAGAAGCAGAGGAATTAGAGAAATCATTCAATCATTGCACAAGTGCAAAAACCAAGGCCCCTTCCCCAGCCTCCATTCTTCCCTGGGATTCCCAACCAAGGAAGACTCGGGGTGAGGCTGATCAGGGGCCCAGAAGTAGGTCAGCTCTTCCCTAGAACTCTGGGGAAAGGAAGAGCAAACGGGCATTCTAGGGTGCACAGCACACAGCAAACCAAGCCGGCCTCTCCTGCCGGCTGCCTCCATCTCTGACTGAGAGCACGGTGCAGGGGCCGGCCTGAACTCCAGGGGGCAGTGTCCTCCCTGGAGTGTCCACGGTCTTCTCCTGGGCGCATCAGTCAGTCCTGAGGGGAGCCTCCATCCACATCTGCAGAGCCTGCGGCCAGACCGTGAATCGGAAGCCTGGCTCTCTGTCTCTGGGCTGTGTAGGGCAACGCCAGGTACTGACCTCCAGGGCCTGGTCTCCCAGAGATCTCGGAGGACACCATGAACTTACACAGGCCGAATGCAGATCTCAAAATGCCTGAAACACAGGGCACACTAGGCGAGTGTTTCTACTAGTCTCATCGGCACAAGCAATCAGCGAGTCCTTTAAAATGTTGGTTAAACACTGTGTCTACGCACAGGCCGCCTCCCTGCCAGTAATTCCTCACACTCCCACACATCAAAGCAACTCTTCTCATGTATGAAGTTCAAGGAACGACACCGCTCCGGGTTTGGGCAGCAGGGTGCGGCCAACCATTTGCAGGTCAGATGTGGAAGGTGTCTGCTGAGTTCTGTCTGTGACTGGGAGACTGTTTTTGGAGTCGGCTTAACGAAGGGATCTTGACCACATGTCCACCTACCTTTGACTCCAAGTAAATGTTGGCCAAGGACATCTTCGAGATTTTGTAGAGACAGATGGAGAGGGAGACCGCACACAGCACGAAGAGCGTGTCGTTGATGGCCACGCGCACCGAGACGATGACCTTCCTCTCCCAGCCGCCTGTCTTCACCAGCACCGCACAGGTCAGATTCACCAACAGGAATATGAGGCTGATGAAGAGTGAGGCCAGGTAGAGGGGCAGCCTGGGGAGAACAGAGAGCGCAGTCAGCCCCACGCCCTGCCTGCTGGCTGCGTTTCTGGATCGACCCGCAAGGAAAGCGGGGCCCGTTCCATTAACGGCTGGAAGCGGACACACCAGCGCGGACACGCAGAGCACAGGTTTGCGGAGCAGCTGCTCTCACGTGCAGATCACAAACCAGCTACAGACAGTGCCCTCAGGAAGCTGCCCAAGCCCTGCTTTTCCTGCCGCTGGGAGGTGGTCAGATCTGCCGCAGCCCCTGCCCAGGGCTGAACAGACACCAGCTGGCTGGGTCCCTGGCCGTTTGTGACCCACAGATTCCCGGAGCTGCCCGCTTCCTTGTGACCGGCGCAAGGCCAATGGACTTCTCGGACGGACTGAAACCCAAGGCCCCAGCCTCCAACTGCTTCAGGACGGCCCGTGGTGTCTACCTCCTTCGGTAAACAAGCCAACAAGGAACAGACGTGCAGGACTCAAAATCAGACTGGGTCTACGTTGACTACGTCTGTAAATCCAGAAAAAGAAATCTCTCAACTAAAAGCGGTTTTGAGGGGCGCGTGGGAAGCTCAGTCGTTAAGTGTCTCCCTTCAGCTCAGGTCATGATTCCGGGGTCCTGGGATCAAGTCCTGCATCAGGCTCCCTGCCTGGTGGGAAACCTGCTTCTCCTCTCCCACTCCCCCTGCTTTTGCTGCCTTTCTTGCTGTGTCTCTATCAAATAAATAAATAAAATCGTTTAAAAAAAAAAAAAAACGGTTTTGAAGCTAGAGTATCCTCTAAAGATGTAACAGACCGGGACGCAAAAACCTGGATGACAGGGCGCCTGGCTGGCTCAGTCATTAGGCATCTGCCTTTGGCTCAGGTCATGGTCCCAGAGTCTTGAGATTGAGTCCCATGTCGGGATCCCTGCTCAGTGGGGAACCTGCTTCTTCTTCTCCCTCTGCCTCTCCCCACTACTCGTGCTCCCTCTCTCTCTCCTGCTCTCTCTCCTGTAATAAAATCCTAAAAAAAAAAAGACTCCTGAATGATAGTCCCAGCTCCAGACACTGTCACTGATAGGACCCACAGCAGGGGGGAGGGGACACAGGAGAGAGAGAAGTGTAAGGAAAGTGTGAAGAAGCCGGGCAGAACTCGATGCCAACCGTGTGCTGCCCATGACAGCTAGCACCATCGATGTCCCCAGCTCCCTGCCGTGCCTTTCCATCTTGGATTTTCACACAATGGCAACCCAGGCTCCACCCCACACTCCTTCCTTCCCCTCCCCCTCCCCTCAACCGCCCAGTGTGACCCAGAGACACACAGAGCCAAGACATCAGGCCAGTCTCTCCTGCCAACTGTGGGCTGCGTTTCCTCATCTACAGAAGAGAGATGAGGTCTCCCAGCCCGCCTCAAAGGGCCACCATGAGAATCCACTGGGTTCTGTGCCTTCTTACCGTGTCAGTCCTCTGTCCTCACCCCACAGGGCCTCACGGCCTCACCCCAGCTTCCCCTTCGGTCAGCAGCAGCTCCTAGAAAGTCTTCACATCACCCCATCACCCTCACCTCCCAGGTCATCCCCTGCAGACCCCACACTCTCCCAGGTCCCCAGGACCTACTCCCAAACCAAAAGGGGTCAGCTCTTGGTCGCCGTCTCTCCCTGCCTTCCCAGAGCCCCGCTGTCAATCACTCCACGACCCTATGCCTGCCTCCCATTCCCCTGTCTGACCTGCCCCTGCACAGCCCCGGTTCCTCTTCCTCCTCCAAAGTGACAACTCTCATGCTCTCTCCTCCACCCCGGGAAACGCACTTACTCGTGCATCCTCAGATATGGCCTCGGGCGCCCAGGGTTCTACTGCCCCTCTAAAGCCACCGCCCTGTCCTACATCCAGACTCACATTCCAAACAGCCCGCCACGGGAGCCCTGTCCCCTCAGACCATGTCCAAGCCTAACTCCCTAAGTTCCTGTTCCAGGACTCCTCTCGGCTTTCCTATTTCTCCGAAAGGCACCACAGTTTCTTTGTAGTTCTAAACGATAAAGATTATACCCCAGTGTTTTTTTTATTAATTAATTTATTTTCAGCATGCCAGTGTATTCATTATTTTTTCACCACCCCAGTTTAACCAGCTGTCAAGTTCAACAGATTCTTTATTCCTGCTCCCCTCATTGTGGGCCCCCCTTTCCCATCGTCACCGACTGCATGGCCTCGTGCTTCTGTCTAAAACCAACGTGACGGTGTCCAGATTGACCCCCCCACCCTCGACTCCACTCCAGCACCCTCCAGTCCCCTATACTTCCAATCAGTCTCCAGAGCCAGATCAACCGATGGGCGCCCCCCATCCTAATCAGCCGGCCTGTGTGCTGGCCAGAAGCCCATCCAGGAGGTGTCCCCATCTCCCCATCTTTACACAAGCAGAGCTTTCTGCTTAAAACCTTCCTGCCCTTCCCTTTCTAACCTACCCTACTCCGTGAGCCTCTAGGACCACCTGCTAAACAGAATCCTATCCATCCAGTATTTTTTAGTTCTTTCTTTTTTAGTTTTTTTTTTTTTTTTTTGAGAGGATGAGGGAGTGCTCATGCACACAGGCAGGGGGAAGGTCAAAGAGAGAGGGAGAAGCAGGTTCCCTTCCTAGCACGGAGTCTGATGACGACATGGAGCTGGATCCCAGGACCCGGGGATCATGACCTGAGCTGAACTGCCTGGTTTTGTCTCAAAGAAATCAGCTGTGTTGTGAGGCTTAAGACAACATGGGCAAAGTACTTATAATCCAACATTAAGGTCAACGTCAGAGAGAAAAATCGTAAATGTGGCAAAACAACTCTGTTCTGGGAAAGGTAGATGAAAACCTACAACGGAAAACATTACTGTGTCTCCTCAGAGTTGGACGGGGTTTCTGTAGGGCAGGGCGGGGGCAGGGGCTGCACTAGATTTGGTTTCTTTCTTTCCACATGTCTCTATTCACAAACTTCCAATACTTTTCTATTTTCTGTTTTTTTTTCTAATAAGCTTATATAACTTTCATAATGAAAAAAAAAATCTTGCAAAACTGAACTCTTCCCTTGGGGCCTGCAGCTCTGGAAGAGAGATCGGGAGGTGTGGAGAGAGCGTGGGGCAGGGGTGGCGCAGAACAAATCCTATGGCAAGGGGGCATTTCCACGGCAACAGTGTTTGACCACCTGCCCCAGAATGACTACTTCTCAGCTCAAACATAGGGTCAGGATAAACAGCCTATAATGAGAAAAAAGACCAAAGGAAAAGGAAATCAGTGGGACTGGGCATCTGGGAGGATGACTCTGTTTGTGAGCCCAGAAGGATCAGCTTCACACGGGTCTGCAAGTGCAGACAGTTGCTGAGGCCACTGACCGCAGGGCCTGGGGACCGCGGTGCCTGGCCACCACGGTGCCTGGCCTGTGGGCTGCCCATGAGCTCCATGCGCAAGAACTCTGCTCCCTCCAACGGTGAGGGGAGAGTGTCAACGGCTTGTAAAGCGTGGTTTAAATTTCTCTTCTGAGATCTGAGATTCCTTCCAGAATGGGAAAAGCAAAGCCTGGTTTGTTGTGTTTTTAACTCAAAGGTGGAGGGAAAACAATTAAAACACCAAAAATTGGGGGCGCCTGAGTGGCTCAGTGGGTTAAAGCCTCTGCTTTCGGCTCAGGTAATGATCCCAGGGTCCTGGGATCAAGCCCCGCATCGGACTCTCTGCTCAGCAAGGAGCCTGCTTTCCTTCCTCTCTCTCTGCCTGCCTCTCTGCCTACCTGTGACCTCTGTCAAATAAATTTTTTAAAAAAACAAAAAAAAGAAAACAAACAACAAAAAAAACCCGCCGAAAATCGAAGAGTTCTGAGCCCCCACTGTGCGGTATTCATGCCTCCTAAGCCAAAGACTGACAAGCAGAGCCTGAGAAAGAGAAAAACTGAATCACATGGGCATCAACTCCAGCAAAGCTGAGTGTGCGGGTGTGTCAGGGAGAGAGGGGACTCGAGGGGAAATGAAGTGGTTCTTGGTGGGGCTGAGTAGAAACCATCTTCAGAGACACGGAGCGGCTACCGCAGCAGCTCAGGGGAGAAGCTGCCACCACTTCTAGAGTGATGGCTTGTGCTTCTTTCCAAGTGAGCTGTAGTTCAGTCAGGGAAGCCAGCTTGTTCAAAAGCCAACATACCAAAGCACCTTGAGGGATAAATCATGGCCTGAAATGTCTGCAGCAGCATCTAGATTAAGAGAAGTGGGGAATCGGGGCAGCTGGGGGGCTCAGTCGCTGGACATCTGCCTTCCCCTCAGGTCATGATCCCAGGGTCCTGGGATCGAGTTCCCTGCTCTGCACAGTGCCTGTGTTCCCTCTCTTGCTGTCTCTCTCTCAAAAAATAAATAAAATATTAAAAAGAAAAAGAAGTGGGGGATCAAACAGAGAAGATGGAAGATGGGCATAAACACGAATAACTCTGAGCATTTCTTTATTATAACATAGGAGTCAAGAGGCTCCTCCCACTGGACTCTCACCCTCCTGGCTTCAAGAAACTCTTCGGTCTTCTCCAGCCTGAACATCTCACCCAGCTGAATTTCTCCTGGTGTTCTCTCTCCATCTCCGCAAACCCCCTCCCACTGAAAACAGCCCATCCTGGTGTCTGCACTTCGGTTCCAGGATCAAGAACTGCACCCCCCAACACACACACTCCCTCACATCTAATGGACCCTACCGCCCAAGGCTCAGAGGCTGAAAACTTCTGAACCAGCCTTCCTTTCTGACCAGTGCTTTCATATTCCACTTCTATGAGAAACCGCATTACCTCAGCTTCAACCAACCACTTCCAAGGTAAGACCAGCTCCACGATCCAATCAGAATCTCTTCCTCCTTCCCAGGTCTTCACTCATTCTTGGCTCCCCAGTCCCCAGGTTGATCCATATTTCTAGTCAAGAGGCTGGAGGGTTAGATTATGGGTGTGGAGGAAAGGCCAGCTATTTTCTTACCAGAGAAGGGAAGAGGTTATGTACTTGGAATTGCCCCTTTAAAGGGTTCTCCTTCAGACCAACATATTTTCATGGTGGACCGTCAAGTCCCAGCTGAGTAGTCTACCATGCACCAAACTACCCAAAAAGTAGTGAACAAAGACTTCAAGTTTAGGTGAGAAAAACAAACATGGCGCCCTGAGTCTCATGACTTCTCTCTTGTGCCAGTACTGTCGTATTACTTTCTGAATTTCACTTTCTTTGGATATAAAATGGAGATCAAAATATACATTTTCATGATCTTAGAAGTTCTCATCATAAGAAACAACAAATTTTGTAACCATGTTCGGTAATAGATGTTAACTAGACTTACTGAAGTGGACATTTTGCAATAGGCCAATATCAAATCATCCTGTGGGATACTGGAAACTAATATAATGTTGTATGTCAATTATAACTTGAGAATTTTAAATAAAAAGTGTTCATAAATTTAAAATTACATATTTAAATAAAATACAATATGCACACATTTTTACATATTTTTAAAGCTACAAAATAATTAAATTTCATTTTGATTCAAGAAGGTAAGTGGCTGAAATTGCTTTCTCAGAAATATCTGCTCATGGCACTGGAGCTCGCCTGGGCAGGTACATCAGAACGCCACACACCTGCCCCATGTCTTCTGAATGCCTTGCATCCTTTCCCCTTTGACCAAGTCTGACCATTCTTTAAGCCACCGGTTTCTTTGCTCTTGGGGGTGCTAAGGTCACAGACCTCTAAAAATTTGGGGAAACCTACAAACCTTCTCTATAGGAAAAACAAGCCTATCCACCCCTTCATGTAAACTTGCCACATAATTTAAGGCACTCCCTTCCAGGTTACGAGCCCACCCTTTCAGCCCAGCACTGACTGACTTTCCACGAAACTCCTGTGGCTCTCACAGTACACAGCAGACCAGGCCAGAGACTGCCCAATACCCCAAACATCACCTGCTTCATCGGATTCTGGGAGTTTCAGCATTGTTCAGGATACCTGCACAGGGTGTTGGCTCCTCAAGGACACAAGCTACATTTCTGCCTCAGGCTGCCTAAATAGTCGAAATATATTTTCCTAAATAGTCGAAAATATATTTTCCAAATGAGGATGGAAATCCCCCCAGGTACTTACCGGTATTTGAGTAATTCTGGAGAATATTTTGACTTGGCTTTGAAAATCACCTGCAACGACAGACAGCATCAGAGCTGGGACACAGTATACTGTCACCGACAACCCAGCACCGTCCCTCACAAGTCCTCTTTCCCTTTACACCAGCCGCCAGGGCCTGGTTCTGAAACTGAGACGTCGGCTTTGTGAGACTGTTTGTTAAGCTAAAGACTCTTCAAGCTCTCCACACAATTCCAAAAGTAAAGATATTTATTAAGTGCCTGCCTTCAGCATCCTGAATGAGGCCTGCATCGGGCTCTGCACTCAATGGGAAGGCTCCTTCTCCCTCTCCCATTCACCCTGTTTTCTGTTCTTTCTCTCGCTGTCTCTCTCCATCAAATAAATAAAATATATATATTTTTTAAATAATGGAAAGGGTGGGGCGCCTGGGTGACTCAGTGGATTAGGCCTCTGCCTTCAGCTCAGGTCATGATCTCAGGGTCCTGGGACTGAGCCCCGCATTGGGCTCCCTGCTCAGTGGAGAGCCTGCTTCCTCCTCTCTCTCTCTGCCTGCCTCTCTGCCTACTTGTGATCTCTGTCTGTCAAGTAAATAAATAAAATCTTAAAAGAAAAAAAAATTTTTAAATAATGGAAAGTGTTAAAAATGGCGGGGGGGAGTAAAGGTATTACTGGTCTACCACAGCCAACTACTTCTCTTAATAAGATTCACACCTGTACTTCCCCTAAAGATCAACAGTCCGCCCTCACCCTTCCTTAGAATTTTCACTGGCATCAAATCTGTGTTCTTTGAACGTAAGTGTCCGCCCACACGGGTCTCAAGTTCGGCAGCCTACTTCCAAAGTCTCTGGGCTATCGAAGCATCAAATGACCATTATTTACAGGAGAAAACATCATGTGTCGGAATCTCTCCACATCTTTCGTGTGCTGCCCCATCGCCGATTATGTCCACACAGGGCACAGCGGCCAGCCTGGCAGAGCCTCTGAGGAGGCAGAGGAGAGGGAAGGTAGGTGGCAGCTCCCACTCCAGCTCCAGCTGTGACGTGGCCTCTATGGCCACAGCACATGCACGTGGGGGCTTCTGAGGCAAGGGCAGGTGGCTCCCAGGGGTGTTGGGGGGCTGGCCAGGGGACTGAGATGGGGTAATGTGCTCATGGCTGTGCTCTCCCCAGATCCCTGGTGTCCATGGGGTGGGGGCAACCCTGAAAGAAGGGCGAAGCCCCTGCTGTGGATTGTATCGGGACCCATGTCCCCTGCTGCCCAGCAAGGCCTCTGCACTGAGTTCCCAGACCTGCTCCCAGCCTGGCCTGGCCCTGGCCCCTCTTGGACCCACCCCTCCCCACCAACCTAACACACGCTCTCCCACTTCTCAGCTCTCTTTGCATTCAGGGCTTCTCCCACATTTTGCTCAGTGCCTGAAAATAGCTAAGGGACTGACACATTGCCCGAGCTGGATGGAGGGAAGGACAAGGGAGAACAGGGTGGGCAGCGTGAGAGCGGGGGAAGGGAGGAGAGAACAGGCAGCTCTGGGACCTCTGAGGCCACACAGGAGTTAAATATCATTGCCCCCCTGCCTCAGGAAGACTCAGCGAGAAATATGTGTGCAAGAGGAATATCTGAAGTAACCCCAGGAGATTCTTTGGTGGATCCCAAGTATGTGGCTAAGCGTGCTGACGCGAGGTCATAGGGAGCCTCCATGGGGACTGTTTGGGTCAGTTCCCAGAATACATCTGCAACAGGAGAAGCCATTTCCCTTGGGGGCCTTCTAAAAGGCATTCCCCTGAGGACCCTCAGTAGGTAATTCTGACTTATATGTGCACAAGAGCCACTGTGGAAAACAGTATGGAGAGCCTTCAAAACATTTAAGAAGAAAGATCATATAATCTGGTAATTTCACTACCGGGTATTTACCCAAAGACAACGAAAACACTCATTTGAAAAGATATCTGCGCCCCTATGTTCATTATTTCCAACAGCCAAGATATGGAAGCAACCTAAGAATCCCCTGACAGATGACTGGATAAAGAAGACAGGGTATGTATACACAATGGAATATTACTTGGTCTTAAAAAAGAATGAAATTTGCCATTTGCAACAAAGTGGATGGATGTATGGGGTATTATGCTAAGTGAGATAAGTCAGAGAAAGACAAGGACTGTATGATTTCACATCGATGGGGCATCTGAAAAAAACAAAAACAAACAAGCAGACTCTGCAATGCAGCAAAACTGGTGGTGGCCAGAGGAGAGGTGGGTGGGGGGATGGGTAAAATAGGTGATGGGGTTTAAGATGTACAAGCTTTCAGTTATAAAATAAATAACTCACAGAGATGAAAAGTACAGCACAGGGAAGATGGTCGCTATTGCAATGACGTGGGACGGTGACAGATGGTGACCACACTCATGGTGAGCACGGAGTAATGCACAGACTTGCCCAATCACTATGTTGTACACCTGAAACTATTATAACACTGTGTGTCAATTATACTTCAATTAAAGGGGAAAAAGGAATCACCTGGGGAACTTGCTAAAGATGCAAATCCCACAGCCCCACCTGGGGAGGAGTCTGGGGAAGGGCCCAGGAACCTCCATGTCACTAAATTCCCCAGCCCAGGCGATTCTGACTCAGCTAGTCCAAGGACCACTGCTTGAGTAGCTTCGCAACCATTCACTTACAACACGCGGAAAGAGGCGATCGCAGTAACCGGATGACACAGAGAGTCAGGGCACAGTGCAGAGATCAGGGGATGCTGGGGGTCCACGGACAGCCCCCCAGCCAGACCTCCCTCCAATGTCCAGTCACGCACTGCCACGAGAGACTCTCAGGAACAGACTCCATATCTGGGGAGCAGGACACGCAGATACTCCCACAGACTTTACAGGAAACAAATCTACCCATCCCCCTGCCCCCACTTAAACCACACTTTCCAAGCTTCATAGGTAAGCATTCTGAACCTACAAATGATTTTGCTTCTGACATGACTTCTGTATCTGTCCCACACTGTTTTTTGAAAGAAGTAGGAAGTAGGAGTTGACATTACAAATAAATTGAAATGTCTGGTAATTAGACAAATATGTGGCAAAGGACACTGCCCTTACTGTAAAGGGGTCCTTAGTCCGGCTTCACCTGACAATCTCCCCTGGGATTTTAGGCAAGTCCCATCACCTTTGGTGTTTCTCTGTAGCCTGTAAGGAGAAATGTTACAAAACAACCTCTCTTAGGAACAGATTAATGCAGGACTCCAAAGATTTGCTACAAAATATGACCGTTTCACGCAACACAGAACAATGGTTTTGGAAAAATTCTCCTTAAATAGTACTTGGGGACCTTGCTTTTAATAATTCTTTATTATTTAAAAATGCTAGTAGTTTTTAACTAAGAATTCACAGATATTGGGCATCTAAGTTGGTTAAGCATCTGCTTTAGCTCAGGTCATGATCCTGAGGTCCTGGGATCCAGCCTCACATTGGGCTCTCGACTTGGAGGGAGCCTGCCCCTCCCTCTCCTCTGCCTGCTGCTCCTCCTGCTTATGCTCTCTCTCTCATTCTTTGTAAAATAAATAAATAAAATCTTAAAAAAAAGAAAGAATTCACAAACATCGAAGCACAGAGAAAACACTATAGTATTTTTAAAAAGTGCCTGACCTTGTCAATATGCAAATATTTTTAATACTGTGCCACACTTAGTGGGCTTGGTTGTTGGTGGGCAACTTCAGCCCGAGTGACTCACCCACCAGGCCTACCCCGGTGCTCCCAGGCACGGCCCAAGCACACTCCACAGGACAGCATCCCCCAGACAGGGGACAACGAGGGGGTCACAACCAACTCAGCTCTATGCAAAGCGCTAGCAGGACTGAGAGAAAACTGTGACAGTCCTGCCTTCAACAGGCTTACAGCTAGAAAGGAAAGACCTAGAGGTGACGAGCCGGGATGCAGACCAGAAGGCTGCAGCCTCTGCTGGTCTGAGCTCAGGCAGCGAGCAGGTGGGCACCACCTCGTGGGGGGCACCTTGGCCTCCTCCATGCCCAGCCCCCACAGCCCCATCTGCACATGTTCCGCTGGGAGTGGACTGCACAGAGCCAGGTGCGGGAGGCCGGCGTCCAAGGCCAGCCCGGACCCGGAACACCCTTCCTGGAACACAGGGAAGGACAGGGTTTCCAGCTGTAATGGTCAAATACGCGGTCTAGCATGTAAGCCTTGTCGGCAATCACGCGCTCTGCCCCAACGCCTCCCCTTGCACACACTTACTCTGAGCCAGGGCTTCTCAGGGCGTTCCTACAGAATTGAGAACTAATAAATGCTCCTAGAAATTAAGCGTCAAATGATCAAATAAATTTGGAAACTGCTAGGCTACATGGTTTTCCCACAGGGAAATTCCCAGTCTTTAAATGACTGCTGCAATCGAGAAAACACGTAGCACGCAGCACTTTTCCAAACTTACTTGGCCATTTACAGTCTTCTGAGTGTTCTGAGGAACAGAGTTTGGGAGACACTGCCCTAGCCACCAAGCCTGGACAGACACTGCCCATACCACTGTTCACCAGAGCCTTAGTAAAAGTCACGGTGATTGTAACACAACAAAGAAGGGTAACTTTAAAACAATACTCAGACACCCCCCCCCATTATGCAGGGCCACCAGCCATGCAGCCCCCAGAGCTCGAGGGGTCTATGGGTGAGGCGTTCCACCCTGAGGGGGCCCGGAGCCTCACCCACAGAGTTCAAACTCGTCCCTGCTTGGAGAGGGAAAGTCGTTGCCAGGGAAAGACACAACCTGATCTTGAGTAAATCATCTGATGCTCTCGAAACTAACAGCCAAAGTGACAACCACATCAAAAGACAAGCCTGACCAGGATTTGTAAAACTCAATCCACAGCCAATCATCCGTGACACATCTAGGTCTTAATGCAGCTGGGTGTACTCAAGCTGAGAAAATCCTCCTTTATTCAAGTTAATTCTTAATGTTAAGGTCCTTCAAGTTGCACTTAAATTCCTGGCATTTTTTAACTGCAATGTATGTATACACACAGGCACACACAACCCCACACACGTACAAATACATATGCACATTTTTACAACACAGTGTCTGCCTCCGTTACTTAAGGTGTATAAATATCCGGATCGAGTTTCCAGGAAAATAAATCCCAAACTCTCCTACTCACCCCCACCCCAATCTGTGCTTCAAGAGACGTCACTGAAAGTTGATTCGTGCCCAGAACTGGAGCTAAATGCGCTGGGTAAGTGCTGGTCTCTGGCCTGCCGGGGGTCCCTTATCTCACTGCCCATCTCCTACGGTCTGCACTGGCTCCCACTGACGCTGACCGCAGCAGGACCTGGGCTGGGAGGAGGCAGCTCCTGAGGGAGAGGCAGATGAAGATAAATCACCCGTCCCTACTTTATGGCGCTCCTGACAGCACGGGTTCTGCCTGTTTGATACAAAACCAGACCCATAAAATCAGAGAGGACGAAGACAGAGACTGTGAGAGAAGCTGAGGAACATTTTTTTTTTTTTTAAGATTTATTATTTATTTATTTGACAGACAGAGATCACAAGTAGGCAAGGGAGGCAGGTGGCAGAGAGAGAAGATGAGGCAGGCTCCCTGCTGAGCAGAGAGCCGGACACGGGGCTCGATCCCAGGATCCTGGGATCATGACCTGAGCCGAAGGCAGCGGCTTAACTGACTGAGCTACCCAGGCGCCCCAGCTGAGGAACATTTGAGGCTGGACAAAAACTCGTGCCATTCTCGGGTTCAGACTGACGGGGCGCAGACCAGGTCGGCAGCGTGGTGCGCGGAATCTGGACTCGAGAACTAAAGATAAGAAAGAGCTGGTCTCTGACCTCAAGAAACTCACAAGCAGACACACACACACCAGAGGTGGGAGGAGGGCAGAGAGGTGTGAGGTGATCTGAGGAGGTGGGGGGAGATGTGGACAGGTGTGAGGGGGTGTGGAAAGGTGTGGGGAGGTGCAAGGAGGCATGAAGTGGTGCAGGGAGCTGCAGGGAGAGGTGAGGAGGTGTGAGGTGGTGTGAGGGGATTTCTGGAAGTGTGAGGTGTGAGGGGTAGGGGGAGGTGTGAGAGGACACGAGATAGTGTGGAGAGGTATGCAGAGGCATGAGGAGGTGTGACAGGATGTGGGAAGGCACGAGAAGTGTGAGGGGGTATGAGGAGATATGAGGTGGGAGGTATGAGGGGGCAGATGAGGTGTGATGAGGCATGAGGGTAAGAGAGAGTGTGGGGAGGTGAGAGATGGGAGGTGTGAGGGGGCATGGGAGGGTGTGAGGAGACATGATATGGCACGAGGAGGCATGAGGCAGGGAGGTGTGAGGAGAGGAGGCTGCTGGGCAAGGGGCACTTCAGCACCCTGGGGAGGGCAGCGTCACAGCCATAGGGCTAGGCCGTGAGGCAGCGGCCAAGGCTGGGAAGGCCCGTCAGGCCTGGGCAGCGGGACGCAAGAGGATGGGATGGGGGTGACCCAGTCAGCAATCAGGGTGCAGGGGTGAGGATGAGATGCAAAGGGCCTCTGTGGGCTGAGCAGGAAGGGGAGACAGAGGCAAATCAAAGACAGAAGGTAAGTGAGGAATGGTCCGGTCGGGGGTCAGGGAGACACAGAGAGTGACCACTCAGGCTACAGCGTTTCTTTCCGCGCTGATGCAAATCTTCCAAAATCGGCAGCGGGAAGGCTGCGCAAGGCTGAGACTACAGCATCCCTGAAACGGGGCGCTGCCTGGAAGGGGGGGGTGTCCCCACAAACATGCAGGAGCAGCAGGGAATGAGCAGAGGAGCAGGGATGGAGGGGCCTGGGCGGGGCCAGGCCCAGCAGGGGGGGAAGGGGAGCACTGCAGGGGGGGGTGCTCTGGGGGAATGAAAGAGGGAGGCCCCCGCACAGGGGCTGGGACCATGGTTTTAGGATGGGGAGACCCAGACTCTGGGTGTCAGACTGAGGGAGGGAGAAGCCGGACAGCAGAGAGCGGTTGATGGTGCCCCAGAGGGAGGCAGATGGCAAGAAACTGAGGGGGCCCAAGAGCGGTCGCAGAGACGGCCGGTGGCCCTGGGGGACTGTGTGGTCTGGCTGGAACCCTGATGTGCAGGGACAGTCCGAGGTGCTTCCTGGGGAAAGAGAAAGGTGAACAAAGGGACCAGGTCTTTTTCTGCTGTCCTGTTGGTGTGTACAGAGTCGGGGAGATCGGGGAGAACAGCGGGGTTTTCCAGAGCGGTCGCCGCCGTGAGGAGTGCAGGGCGGGGTAGGAGCGGTGGCCACTTCCCTCAGAAACTGTCGATGCCTCTCAGAAAGACAGCATTTCCCCTCGCAGATGCCCGTGGTCTCAGCATCACTTCCACTGCAGTATAAAGTCCCGCCCAAAACTGTACCACAGAAAGAAAGCTGGGTAACTTCCCAAGAGGTCATCCAGGACTGCGGACACCACCGTGAGCCATCCTGGCCCCTCGGGTTCTGATTTAAGACCAGGTTCCAGGGAGGCAAGAGGGGAAGCTAGAAGCCCTGGCAGACCCCTGAGGCTGCAGCAGAATGTGAGCAATCCCTGGTCCACCTGGACCTGCCTTGGGGGACGTCGGTAACCCCAGGTCCCTTGCACCACCTTTCAGAGGATGCCAGAGGGCCCAGTGGATGACGTCCTTGCTGGGACAGAAGCAAAGAGTCTCTCGAGCAGCTGCTGACCTTGTCCCCTCCCCTCATAAATCACAGTGCCCGACCCTCTCAGCAACTGTTCTCCTCTCTGAACTCCCACTTGCCTGCTTTTCCTCCCACTCACTCACACTGGCATTTGCTGCCTCACCATCATTTTTCCCAATGTCATGCTGGCTGCTTCTGGCAGAACATCCCATGCTCTTCTTTGTGGGTATGACAGTGTCCCTTGTGCATTCAGCGAAATTAAACAAAAGTAACCGCTGTCCCCAGAGGCGGTGTCTGCGTCTGAATGGAGCCCTTACTTCCAGACTCGCACTTGGTTCAGAGGCTCTGTACGCAGTCGTCCTGCTCCACACACCGCCCCGCCTGACCCAGGTCCCTGCGTCTGCCCTTCGGGGCCACTGCTCCCTGGAAATGAACAGGCTGAACAGACACTCCCCACCTGTCCCAGCCCGAGCAGGCTCCAGGCTGCACACACCTGACCTGCTGTGCCGGGGGCCGGCCACGGGCTGAGGCCCCGGGGAGACCCTCCCAGCAGCCAAGCAGGCCGAAGTCAAAAGAAACCAGTATGTCTCTCCACACACTCTCTTTAAATGTGTATACGCAAATTCACTTGAAAATGTTATAATTTTGGGCCACCTGGGTGGCTCAGTCCTTAAGCATCTGCCTTCAGCTCAGGTCAGGATCCCAGGGTCCTGGGATCAAGCCCTGCATCAGACTCCCTGCTCAGTCAGAAGCCCGCTTCCCCCTCTCCCACTCTCCCTGCTTGTGTTCCATCTCTCGATGTCTCTCTCTATCAAATAAATAAAAGTTTTAAAAAAGAAAAACAGGAAAATGTTACAAATTTATGGTAGGTTTAAGCTTCATTATAAAGAATGTCACATATACCCGAAGAAACTACCTAACTTGGGGACTCCTGGGAGGCTCAGTTGGTGAAGCGTCTGCCTTCAGTTCAGGTCATGATCCTGGGGTCCCAGGATGGAGTCCCGTACCGGGATCCCTGCTCCGCGGGGACTCTGCTTCTCCCTCTGCCTACCGCTTCCCTGGTTTGTGCTCTCTCTGACAAATTAAAAAAATTTTTCACAAAAAAAAAAAAAAAAAGAAAGAAACTATTTAGCTCACACTCATGTACCCATTGCACAGTTCAACCTGCAACACAATCATCTTTGCTCCAGCTCAGTTTTATTTTTAATAAATAAAAAAGGTATCACTGATGCCCCAGACATCTCTCCCCAGTTCTAATCCCTCCCTCCTCTGCAGAGGTAATCACTTTCCGAATCCAGCCTTACCGTTCCCAGGAAGGCTTACGCTTCTACTGTGCGTGCATGCATTCACAAATAACTCACAGTATACCAGTATACTACATATACAAAATACAGAGTACCATCCTGGGTGGTTTTTCACTTCATCTGAACAACATTAACACTCTCCACACCCTTCTGCAACTTGTTTGTTTGCCCATCCTGACGGGTTCACAACGTCTGAACGTTAGAATACACGTTCTCACTAAGGCCCAGTGTCCCCTGTCCACAGGCCGCAGCTGTGTGTCCTTCTCTGGCACAGAGACATGTAAATATGGTTCAGAGTGTGGACTTGAGCTGGCTCACCTCGACCTGAATCCTGGCTCCAAGAGTTGGCAGCTGTGTGACTTTGGAAAAGTTATGTAACCTCTCTGTGCCTCAAGTACCCCATCTGTCAAATGAAAGTAACCACAGTACCCACCTCACAGGTTTCTGAGAGGATCAGGTGAACTAACACACATGCAGCACTGAGACAAATGCCGGGCACCTCGCAGACACTTGGGGTTCAGGTGTTTGCTAGCCCTGCTGCTGTTACTAGTCCTTGTACATGTTCTCAAACCATGACTCTAAATGCACTACTAAACCGTGACCACAGAGGCCTTCTTGACCATAAAAGGAACTTTCACACTCTGAAAGGTTAGGAACCAAGACACATTCGCTGTTCGTGCTTATGGACCCTCTGTGCTGCCCACTTCCTGATACGTCGGGGAAATTATGCAAGCTTGAGACGCTGGTCTGCCCAGGTGAGAGTCGGCGGTCAGTTGCCTCCCTCTGAACTTCCCTGTGCTGAGCGCCCTCACTCACCAGAGCAGGGCTGCAGGACAACAACAGTCTCTGAGACCCGAAGGGGGCACTTCTCCCCTTCTGCAGGAATCCGAGGACATGCATAAGTTCTAGGGGGTTGGCCATCTACGAAAGTGAGGACGAGCCTGGTGTCTTCATGGGTGCAGAGACGGGCCATGCATTTAAAGCCATGGAAATCCATGGAGGAAAAAGGCCATAGAATTCTGTGGGTCGATAGCCTGAAGCCTGAAGACAGGTGGGCTCTGTCTGGGTCCTGGGCGGGCCCCATGTGAGGGGCCTCCAGGGAGGTGACTGGGCTCCAGGGTCAGGTCATCACCATTTCAACTCCTGCCTTTGAACTTGGCCAGCTCACAGCCAGAGGAGCGAGTCCGGCTCACTTCCTGGCCTCATGCTGCCGCGAAGAACACAGACAGAGTCCCCAGAAATGAAGTGAGCTGCTTTTGCACGTGATCTCAGGAAGAACCTGAGACCCTGCCTCGCCTCTGAACTCGCCTGCAAGTGGTGCTAGCTGTCTCCCGGCTTCCTGACCGCTCTGCTGTCCTGTCCCGTCAGGATGACCCGACACCCGAAATGCCGCACAGCGGGGCAAGGAGCAGGACTGGCCTTGCGCCTGGACTGCCCCGACTCTCAGTGCTCACTCGGGGAGCAGAGGGAAATGTCTCACAGGAAAGCGGCACCTTCACTTGCTTCCTCCCATCCTCTCCTGCTTCCAGTTTCCACCTGTTCCGCCAAGTTCTGCTCCCACCTCCACACCCCAAGTGGCTCAGGACAGCCTCCCTGTCCTCGTCAACAGAACTGGGTTCCACCGGACAGTGCCCACACCACCCAGACCTCCCATTAGGCTCTAGGCCGGCAGGCAGCCCAGGAGGGGCAGTGGAAGCCCGGAGAGCGCCCCTGGCAGTCTGCCAGCAGCATACCAAGCCTGGCCCTCAGTCCCCGCTTACCCTCGCCGGCAGACACCTGAGTGGCCTCAGGGATGTGGCTAGCCAGACAACCTGCTTGGTTCAGCCCTGATGACTTCTCTTTGCCTTTCTGGGCCTTGGTGTTCCTCTGTGAGACAAAAGGGTTAGTCCCAAAACCTGTTCAGGTGCCTTCTACCTTGAAAACTCTAGGACATAAAGGGCCCTGGCAGAGGGCAACCGGCAGCCTGGGAAGCACCACCTGGGCTGCTGCAGCCTGTTTCTCAGGGGCGTGGGCCCCACCTGTCATGGGGAGGAAGGAGCCGGGCCCAGCAGCCCCCACAACAGCCCGGGCCACAGAAGCCCAGTCTTACCCCAGACCCACCAGCTCCGCTGGGCAGAGGCCATGGGGAGAAGACCCGCCATCATCGCCAGCAAGACCCATGTCTCGCTGGGACAGATGGAGACTGACCGTGCAGACTGGCCTCCCAGGCAGGATCCTCTCTCTTCAGCCTCGTGAACGGAAAGGACCTTGACCACACAAGGTGCCACGATCATCACTACGTTTCCAAACCTCTCTTACGGCAACTGCCACCCCAGGTCACAATCTGCCAGTGGAGGCCCTGCCTGCGACAGTTCCAGATGTGTGGAACACGCACACAAAATAACATGTTCATAGCAGGGAGGAGACCTCTTCCAACTCGGGAAGCTTAGCCGGGGGTCAGCGGCCAGCTAGGCCCAACGGCTCCAGGAAGAAAGGCCCCGTGTGACCACAGTGGCCCACGTCTTACCGCGGCCATAATCCTTGCACCGAATCCCCCAGAACGACAATGTAAGATAGCACGGAAGATTCCACATGTGTCTTTCCCTCCCCAAAATAACTCTGCCTCATAAGTGGGGAGAATTCTGACATTCCCCGAGAACTCCTGCCCTGGCTGGGAGCAGTGCAGTGCGGGCTACAGGCCGCCCATGGGTGTCCCCCCAGATCACGTGGAGTCCCACCACTCAGTCAGCAGGCAAGGCCTCTGGGAGGCAGTTAGGTCAGGAGGATGAAGCCGTCTTGAGGGGCATACAGTACTCTCTCTGCTCTCCACCATGTGAGGACCCAAGGAGAAGCTGCCATCTGCAACCTGGAAGGGCTCTCACCAGAGCACCACCATGGTAACACCCTGACCGCAGACCCCCAGCTCTAGAACTAAGAGAATAATTTGCTGCAAAAACCCCCATGGTATTTGGTTACAGCAGCCTGGGGAGCCCCAGACAGCGCAGACGGTGCTCCTCATATCCACCCCTGACTGGACGGACCCTCGGGACATCCCAGAGAGGAAGCGACGTGGCAGGACACGGGGACCGAGGCCTCCTTCTGCTCCCAGAGCTGCCCCGGCTCACAGTGGGCCACTGGGTGGGGCCAGCAGGGCCCAGGATGGTGAGGGACAAACCCACATCCCATCAGAAACAAAGAAAGGAACTGAGAATGGCACAGCCCATGAGGACAGGACCTGGAGGAGACCTCTGCCACCATATCTGTGAAGGGCTATCCTGGCAGGAGGGACTGTATCTGCTCAGAAGGGCCCCGAGGGCAGGAATGGGAGCCAAGCAGACGTCCCCCAGGCAACCCCTCTCCGTCCCAGCGCTCTGAACCCCAGGAAGCTGCCTCTGGGAACGAACCAGAGCAAATGGATTTGCCTTACATTTAAATAGTAACAGATGTCACTGGTTCTTTTAAAAACATGCAACAAGCACCCTATCGTGAGAATCGTAGAGATGAAGGAGGGACCTAAGTCCCCAAACTTCCACTGGAAACATCCCACTTTGTGTCACCACTGTAAGGACTGTCCCCAAGTAATGCTGGCCAGTGGCACAAGCGATGTTCGCCACGTGGTCTGTTTTCCCATGCAACACGCACCTCCATCAAGGCAGGAGCCACGTTTGTCCCCAGTCCTGTCTACACAGCATCTAGAGAGTCACAGGCTCCCAGAAACACACGACAACCCACCTCCACGTCTGTCGGTGGGGGAAAGGGTGGCCAACGGGGACAGATATCTACAAAACACCCTCCAGCCTCAAGAAGCAAGGTCATGACAAGTGCCACAACATGGGTGACCCTCGAAAACCTCACACTAGGTGAGAGACGCTGGGCCCAGAAGGCCACTGATGGGGGGTTGCCTTTGGTGGGAAACATCCTGAACAGGTCACTGCACAGAGACAGAAAGCACACTTGTGGCTGCCCGGAGCTGGCGCAAGGGGAAGGGTTTGGGGAGATGGAGCCGTTTGAGAAGTGAGCAGAAGTGACAGCTGCAGAACAGGAGGGGCTTAAATGCCACCAAACTGTACAAACACAATGGTTCCTTTTATGTTGTGTGAATTCCACCTTGATTTTGAAAACATGCTCGTTGACTGAGCAGAAGAGTCTCCGGGCTGCAGTGGAAACTGGGGCCGCCATGTGACAGCTATGCGTGGACAGACGTGTGCACCGTCCCTGGGGGCAGGAGTGCAGCCCTGACGGGGGGCTCAGCCCGCAGTGAGCCGTGGGCTGACATTCCCTGAGCTTCTCTCCCTGCTGCGTCTGCCACCGGTCATCCACCGGCCTGATGGGCAACGCAATCCCCCACAGCTCTTAGGTCTAGAATCCCCCAAAAGGGCAGCAGGAGGTAGGGGGCAGCCTGGGGAGTGTATCCCATAGTGTGTGGGGATTTCTGCCCTGAAGATCATGCTTAACAAGTGTCTGCCGTGAAAGGGGTAGAGAGCTGATGATGTTACACGCCGGCCA
This sequence comes from Mustela putorius furo, assembly GCF_011764305.1. Classification (NCBI taxonomy): domain Eukaryota; kingdom Metazoa; phylum Chordata; class Mammalia; order Carnivora; family Mustelidae; genus Mustela; species Mustela putorius. The sequence goes on along the minus strand of NW_025421560.1, from coordinate 4,849,320 downwards.
CAGAAGGGAACCTGTCTCCTGGCGGCCAGGGGCAGGGGAGACACAGACAATGGGCCAGCACCGGCTTGATGTCTTGTGACATCATGTCTGTCTTTCCCATAGTCAGTGGCCCTTAAGGGAAGAAATTCCAACTTACTGCCTCTGGAACAGCACTCTTTAAGCAGGATATGAGAACCCAAGCCCATTTCCAACTTGTCCCAGCAAAAACAACAGGATAAAGATGGGGTGGGAGCTTGGGGATAAACGCTGGGTCTGTTCTAACCTTATCCCAAGGACCAAATCCAGCTCACAACCTGTTTTTTGTATGGCCTGTGAGCTAAGAGCAGTTTTTATCTTTTGAAAGATAAATACACACACACACACACACACACACACACACACACACACACACACAGGTCACACAGGGCTCAGAAGGCCCAAGATACAGACACAGGCTCCCTGTGCTCCTTCTTTTCTCGAGGCCCTCTGCACGCAAATTTGAGGAAATCAACCTACTTGTGGAGAAAAACCACTTGGCCTTCATCTATCCTCATTAGCGAACAGACTCTTAACCTCAGGCCAGGGATAAATAAAAAGTAAAGTATTTACAAGGTTCTGCAGGCTCCCTGAGTGCGAGTGCAGCAGGGATCATCATGACCACTGGCTGAGAATATTCCTGTCCCAAGAAAACCTGACCTGCCTGAATGTCAGGCCTGAGACAGACCCACAAACCAGGAAGAGGCTCCTCTCCCCTCGCTAGAGCTACAAGGACAACAGGAACCGACTGAATGAAGCCTTTCTCCAGATCACATGATCCGCTGTTCTCAAAAACCCAAGTCTCCGAGTGATGTTGCTGGATGAGCAGATTTCCACTCTGCCAATGGCCGCCCCTCTGGGCAGGCAGCCCCTCACCGCCCTGATGGCGTCACCTCCGGGACACTCTCCTCCCCAGTACTGGAGGCCTTTGGGGGCCGAGATGAGGGACACACGACCGTCCCTGGTTGGGGAGGGCACACGCTGTTGGACACAGCCATGGGCATCCCCCACCCAACTAGGCCCTGCCTGTCTGACCTGGGGAAAGACAGGGGCACAAAAAGATGCCACAAAACCCCGTAGGTGGCAGGGTGTGTGGGACCCAGACCAAGGCTCCTGGTGGAGACGGGAGCTGCAGGTTCATGCTCAGCACACAAGGACACAGCCAGGAGGCTCTGCTCTGCTCTTGCTGTTGAAAAATCAAGGCCTCAGGGTCAAGGAAACAGGACTTGGGGTCGGCTGAGTCTGACAACTCCCAAGAGTGCTGAGGGCATTCACAAAACATGGCTCAGCTTAGACCAGCGCTGAAACAATGATAACTAGAGTGGAGAGAATTAAAAGCTGGTGCTCCCATGAGAGATCTTGGGCAACTGGGCTGTAGAATCTGTGATTTTTTTTTTAAAGATTTTATTTATTTGACAGAGAGAGAAATCACAAGTAGGCAGAGAGGCAGGCAGAGAGAGAGAGAGAGAGAGGAGGAAGCAGGCTCCCCGCAGAGCAGAGAGGCCGATGTGGGGCTTAATCGGCCGATGTGGGGCTTAATCCCAGGATCCTGGGATCATGACCTGAGCCGAAGGCAGAGGCCTTAACCCACTGAGCCACCCAGGCACCCCTGGGCTGTACAATCTGAAGGCCCCTTCTTAGGGAAATTTTTAGAAGTGAGGCTCGGAAGCTACTTCCTGGGAGGGGCTGATGGTGGATAGTCAACTGAATGCAAATAAGGAAACTTCTCCTAGGTTCCATGTGTGCTTGCCCTTGCAGAGGCACACACACAGGTACACACACACACAAGCGCACACACAGGCATGCACATAGAGGCTCCCACACAAGCACACACACAGGTACACACAGAGAGGAACGCCCATAAGCGCACACACAGGTACGCACACAGAAGAGCACATACAGGCACACACAGGCATGTACACAAACACACACACAAGCACACACACACAGGTACATACACATAAGCCACTGAGTGACCACAGGGGCGAGTGTCTGGGACCAAGAGGTCATGGGTGTGGCACACAGAGGTGAGGCCAGCATAGTCCCTGCCCTGGTGTGACTGTTTGGTCCCAGCTTTGAAATAAGGTACTTGAGGACAGTCAAAGGCCTGTCTGTGTGCTCCTAAGCTTCTTACTTCTTCATAATCACGTACAGGCCTAGAAGCATCCCTCCTCACACCTCCAGGATTTCGACCCAGCACACAATAGTATTTGGTAAACCTTTTTTTTTTTTTTTTTAAGATTTTATTTATTTGAGAGAGACTGAGAGAGAGAGCATGAGAGGGGAGAGTGCAGGAAGGAGAAGCAGATCCTTGCTGAGCAGGGATCCTGATGCAGGACTTAATCTGGAACTCCAGGATCATGACCTGAGCCAAAGGTAACCAAAGGAGCCACCCAGGCGCCCCATGGTAAACATTTCTTGATTAAATGGACTTCCCAGAACCCCAGCAAGACTCACTTATTCCTAAGATCAACATCCCCTTTTCCTGGTGGGGGAGGGAGAGATGGTCCCTGATTATATTTTGGCTGCCTCCTGGTTCCCTATCACCAAGGATGGGGACAGTGCATTTTGAGTTAGGGTGGTGTGTGCAGCAAACACAGGCTCACCGGTGCCGGGCCTCTACCCCACTCTTCATCCCAGGCTGGTGACCTTGGACAAGTCCCTAGAAGCCTCCAGGCCTCAGTCGGTTCATCTGGAAGAGGAAGGGCTGGGCTGCTGGACCCCCTCCCCCAGATCTCGGCTCCAGGAGCCGCAGAGGTGAGCTGTTCCCTTTCACACTCCCGCTAAGGGAGAGCCGAGAGTCCCTGCCACTTTACAAACATAAATGTTGCAGCATGGCACCACAAGTCATTTGGATGACACGGTGGGGGGACAAAAGGCAGGGCCGGCCCCGGGGGTCAGACCTTTAAGACCTGGTTTGGTATCTGGGCAAGAGCCAGAGTCGCTCTTGTTAGATGCAGAAAGGGCACTTCACTGAGGTGCAGAGGGTACGACACAGACAGGCTCTCCTTAAAGCAGCTCCCACCAGGGGGATGTGCCCCCGGGGGTCTCTGCTTTCCTGATGAGGAATGTTAGTAACCAGCCACAGGAGCTATATGAGGGGTGAAGCCGGACTCAAACTCGGTCCTGCTCACACGGTTCCCCCCTCCTCCCATGTGCGGTGCTGCCCCCTCATTTATAGGCCTTTGCTGGCACACAGTACCCCCAGACTCCCATGATACACTCCAACACCCCCCACGAGCCACAGTTCCCCACCCCCAATGGCCCTGCAGCAGCTTCCCAGCTGCCTTCGAGATGCGCTGTCATCCCGGCTTCTGCGTCAGCATCCATTAACCACACCCCATGTCGCCCCGTCCCCAGAGTTCACTTCTCCTTTTCCTTCCTCAAAATACCCTCCTGTCATGGCAGGAATTTGTCACCGGGCTCAAGACAGAGCGGAACCAGTGAGACCTTGAGCCCCCTCCACTCCACCAAACTCGGGTCCCTAATAGTCTGAGGTCCAGACCCGTGATTCCAAGGGAAAAAGGCTGAAGGGATGGCTGAGCCCATGGCACACCAGGAGCTCTACAGACAGACCTGCTGGCCCAGGGGTTGCCCGGTGCAGAAGCTGGTAGCCTCTCTACTGGGCCTCAACCCCACAGCCTGGTGTGGAAGGCACCCCAACAGCCCAAGTGCAGAGACTCCCGTTTGTTCTCAGGGTCCTGCTCTGCTCGAAACCTCCGTCTGAGGCAAACAGTGCCAGAAGAGCAGGCTCCAGAGGACAGACCTCGGTTCAAGCCTCGGCCCCGCCACTTCCTGGTGCAGCAAAGAGCTGAGTGGGAGGGACGCCTGGGCAGCTCAGTCGGTGAAGCCTCTGCCTTCAGCTCGTGTCATGATCCAGGGTCCTGGGATCCCATCATGCGGGTCGGGCTCCTTGCTCAGGAGGGAGCCTGCTTCTCCCTGTCCCTCTGCCTGCCACTCCCCCTGTTTGTATACATGCTCTGTCTCTGTGACAAATAAAATCTTATTTAAAAAAGAAGAAAAAGAAGAAAAGATCTGTGTGGGAGTTTGGCTGTCCCCAGGACTGATACTGGGGGACCAGAGCCAGATAGGACAGGTACTCAACACCCTACGTTCCAAAGACAGCCCCAGATATTTGGGGCCAGTCACACACCTCACACAGGGCCTGCTAAGAGTCAGCAGAACCAGTCCTACCACCAGCCTCCTCCCATGTTCCAGCCTGTCCCAGGAGCTGGAGAGTGGAGAAAGGAGTCATCAGCCCCGGCAGGAGAGCAGCGTTCATGCTAGGAGATGCAACCGGCATCCCTGGTCACTGAGGAGAAAACCCCCGAGGAACTGCTCGAGAAAACCCCCGAGGAACTCCCCCCAGGGGATTAGGAAGCAGAAACCTCATCACCCCACTCCATGGACAGTGACGTGCTGAGATGGGAAGGCTCAGACCCAAGGGGTGTAGACATGACAACAAAGTGGATTCTGGAGAGTCCCAGCAGAGGCCCACCTGTGCTGTGGAGGTCTAATGGCACCAGGACTTCGGCGGGGGGGTGGGAGGGGTGGTATCTGCCTACACCTGGGATTTCTATAGGTGGCAGAGAAGGAAAGAGGGCAGGTGGGGACTTGGGAGGAGACCGAGGATGGGCACCAGCCCCTGACCTGCGTGGCCGCACCTGCAGAAGGGACTGGGTGGAAGGCGGACAGGCAGAGGGAGCCAGGATAAGACAGAGTCCGCCATGTGGCCGCGGCCCCATGACAGGGTCACCCCCAGAGCCCAAGGTGAAGCAGAGCCAGCAGAGAACAGGCAGAGCATCCCATAAAACCACCTCCTCGGGCCAGCCCCAGAAGAGCCAGATTCCAAAGATGGGGGGCAAGGCTAAGCACTCAGGACACACCCTTCTCCTGCACTCGGAGCCCTGGACAGAAGGGACCATGGCCCTCCAGCAGCCGGGGCAAGAGGAGGTGCCTCGGAGGCTGCGGGGCACGATGGGCCAGCTCTTGACCACCCCGCCCCCCAGAGGGAAGATGGTAACACCTTCTCCCCAGTTATCAGGGAGGCTCCACACAGAGGCCTAAGCCAGTCCCAGGCACTGGGCCAGGCACAGAGCACAGGACAATGACAGATGAGACTTCCTCCAGCTCCAAGAGCACCTTCTAGCTCTTCCCCAAACTTCTGCCATGGTGCCCCTCTGCCACAGCCCTCTCCTTCTTCCCACTGGCCTCCCCAGCTGCCACAAACCCGCCTCCTGAGGGCTCAGGTCCCACGGAAGCCTCCCACAGCTTAAATATACACCACCTAAGTCCCTTGAGTTACTACTTAACTGGGTGGGGTATAAGATTCGTACCCCCCAGCCAGGGGTTTGGCTCCCGGCAAACAGGGGCTACAACTACGGTAGAGTATGTTTCCCCTCTGAACACTGTACCACAAAGCACGGGCCATCGCTTAGATGCCAGAGATGTGGGGGACCTCCCAGCGCCTCCATGCCCCGACCAGGTAACCTTGAGCGAGCCACTGAACTTCTCTGACCATTCACAACACAGGGACCGTCTCATCACTACCATCAGAGGGCCCTTATAAAGAGGCCAAACCAGTTCGAATGGAGCCTGGCACCCAGTCGGGCTTCTCCATTATCTGCTGCTCACCCCCTCCCTCCCAGATCTGATGGACTTGTTCTGAGATGGGCCCCAGGGAAGCGGTAATTCTTAAAAGCTCCCTGGGCTATTCCAGTGGTTGAGAACCTTGTCTAAGAGAAGGCACGCAGGAGGGAGAGCTAGGGAGAGACGTCAGAGCTGAGAGTCAAAGGAAGGGTGACCCCCTTTCTAGTTCCCCAGAAATATCAGAGTATTTGTCAGGAAGCCAGGGGATGGCTTTGCTCTACAGAGCCTCGAAGACCAGCACTTAGGTACCCCCTTTCCTGCCAGCCACCCGGGAGATATGAAAAGCAACAAGAGGCGGAAGATACAAAGAAGCCCGGGCCAGGGCTTGAGGCCTCTTGACTGGAGTGGCTCTGTCTGCCTGGTCACTCTTTCCCTCGCTCAGCGTTTACTTGCCAACCAGCAGATGGTGCAGAAAATGTGCGGCCCTGCCCCTAAGCCAGCTAGTGCAGAATTTGCATGTGATTAGTGTGGAGAGCCATGGCCCTGGCCTGCATTTTCCTTTTTTTTTTTTTTTTTTTCTCTTAGAAAGGAACACAAATACCTAAATACAAAACACGATCACAGTCACAGTTCTTAAAGTAATGTCAGCCTACCTCACCTTTGTATCTTGCTGGAACTACCCTTTTGGATCCAATTAAAAAGCTAAAGTGTCAGCAGTGGAGCTGAGGACTGCCTGAGTAACCAGCTTTTGGGCAACAAAGGTAATTTTTTGACAGATAATACCTATGACTCGAGCACTGGAAAAATATGTGGCTACACCAGACTTATCAGAAGGCTGTGAGCGCAGAGCTGTTTTATAAGACTATCATGGCTACTAACTAGTACCCAGCTATTCTGGAGCCAGACCTGTTTCCTGCCGATTGTCTCTAGGGCTCCCACAGCACAGCAATCCTTCTCTATTTTTTTTTGCCTGCCTTTCTTTTTTTGAAGTAAAGACGTTTTCTTTAGAGAACAGGGACACTTAAAAAAGGAGAATGCCTGCCTGCATCGGGCGTCTGTCAGTGAGAGAGCTCTTCAATTACCCTCACCAGATGACACCGGCAGAGTCCTTGTGAAAATGGACATTTCAGGGCTTGGAAAGCTAATGAGAATCAGAGATGATGATGAGGGCGTTGTGTACTTAAACCTTTTTGCAATACCTGCCATGGTATTTACAAAGCACTTTACAATCACCGTCCTTTCCTTAAGTCACAGCAGCCCAGTCTATTCACATGTTCTCCCATTAGCTTATTAAAAATAGGCCTCATAAACTAGCTCCTCTGTGCCCATAAAAGAGCCCCGGTAAACTTTATGGCTTCTTCTTGGGGCCTCTCCATCCAGCTCAGACAGCAAGCCTTGACCTCCCCTGGAAGCAGCTGGGGAGCTGGGTGTCACCCCCAGACTGTTCAGCAGCCCTGAGAAATGAAGTCCAAAGCTCTAGTTCATTCAGCAGGGCTCCAAGCTGGAGATCAAAAACATCTCATCCCAAATGGGGCAGTCCCGTCCTGTCATTACTCAAAAATATCAGCGTCTGACCCCAATCTGGAGGCCAGCGTGCACATGACCTTTCCAGGCTCAGGTCAGGTGCTCTGGGATGACAGGACTGAGGAGTCAGTCTAGATAGAGGTCCAGCCTCCCTGGCAGCCGCCTTCTAAAGTGTGCGCGAAGCGGCCCCTGAGCCCAGACAGGGCGGGCCCAAAACCCACCGATGGCTAGGAGGGCAGGCCCTCACTTTCTCTCTCTGTCACCTCATTTGGGAATGGGCGGGGTGGGGTGAAGGAGAAGGGCTTGCAGGTAGGACAGGGCTCGGGCCAGTGCCTTCCGCCCACCCTCTGGGCTCCTACCGCCCCGCGCAGCCATAAGCCCTGCAGCTGGCGCAGCGCGCGAGGCGGGGGGGGGGGGGGGGGGGGGGGGGGGCTCCCAGGTGAGCGCCCTCCCCCCAGGTGAGCGCCCCCGCCCCAGGCGAGCGCCCGCCGCCCCAGGTGAACGCCCTCCCCGCCAAGTGAACGCCCTCCGCCCTAGGTGAGCGCCGGGCCCCTCGGTGAGCGCCCCCCAGGGTCCCACGCCGCGCGGCCCCGCTCACCTGCGTGAAGTAGAGGTTCATGAGCGTGAGCGTGAAGAACTGCAGGCACACGGGGAAGCAGTAGAGCAGCCAGAAGCCGAAGGGGCCTAGCGCGTTGGCCGCCACGAAGTCTCTGAAGTAGAAGGAGAAGAGGACGGTCCTCAGGGAGGCCCAGAGGAGGCAGAGGAAGAGGAAGACGCTCTGGTAGCTCAGCCGCTTGTGGCCGTAGCGCAGCACCAGCCAGAGCTGCGCGTAGATAAACACGAAGAGCAGCGAGTAGAACGCGGTGTAGACGACGGTGAGGCCGAGCTTCACGTAGGGCGGCACGGCCGGGGTCAGCGTGGGCGGCAGAGAGTCGTTGCGGAGCGGGTCCCACGGCGGAGCCGCCATCGGGCCCGGGACGCCGCGGCGGGGCCCGGGGCGCCTCATCTGCGCTCGCGGCCCGCGCCGCCCCCGGGGGGGGTCTCGGAGCCGCGCGCCCTGCCCGGAGCCCGGCGCCCGCAGGAAAGAAAACAAGCGGCACTTCCTCCCGCCGCACCACATGATCCGCGGGCGGCCCCGGCCGGGAGGGGCGGCGCCGCGCCCGCTGCCCCCGCGCGCCCGCGGCCCCGCGCGCCCCTGCACTGCCCCGCGGCCCCGCCGCGTGCCCACCCGCCCTGCGCCCGCCCTGCGCGTCCCCGGCGCCGCCCCGCCCTTCGCCGCCGCAGGTCGGACCCCGAGCCGCACGCGCCCCCGTGCCCCCGCCGCACCCCGCACTGTCCCACGTCAGACCCCGAGCCGCGCGACCCGCCCCGCCCCGCCTGGCCACCGACACTGCGCGTCCCGCACAGCTGGATCCAGGCGCCGCCCCGCCCCCTCCACCGCCCGCTCCGCCGCCCGTCCCCGGACACCGCGGGTCCCGCCGCGCTCAGCACCTGAAGTCCCGGACCCGCGCGGCCCCGCTCAGGGCTCCCCACGGCCCCCAGCTCTCCGCCGACGATGACTGACTTGTTTTGCAGAAGTTAATTCTTTTATCTCAAAACAACAAACTTTAAGTCAGTCTTTATTTATTTATTTATTTATTTATTTATTTATTTCATTAAAAGTAAAACTGGCTGTGAAGGGCCGGCGTTTTTTCGCGGACTCTGAATCCAGAAGTGCCCTGCAGGAAAGCCCGTGTTTGTGGGGTCGCCGGTGCGAGCGAACTGGTTCCTGTGGCTCGGGCCCGTCTTGGGGGTACAGGGCACTCTTCCTTAGGCGGGGACAGGGCAGTGCTCCCCGGAGACCCGCCGCGCCGGCTGCGCCCCTCCAGGCAGCGCGCCAGTGCGGCGAGCTCTGGGCGGGAGCCCCGAAGGCCGCAGGACTCCGGGTGAAGCGCGACTGCTCTGCGCTCATGGGCTCCCGCTCCAGCCCACCCCGGCTGGCCAGATCCCACGGCCGCTCTTTTGCCGCCCCGGAGAGGGTCGCTCCTCCCAGACAGAAAACTTGACTTGCTGGACGCCGCGGGACGTCTGCGGGGCCGGGAGTTGGGGAGTGCCCGGGGCAGAGAAAGGATGCCAGGCTGACCTCTGGAAGCGAGTCTGGACAGAGGAAAGAGGCCCGGTCTGCAAGGCTCCAGTTAATTCCTTGTGACTCCTTTTTTCATCTTTATAGTCAGCTTCGTGCCTAATTGTGTTGTTTTTTTGTTTTTTTGTTTTTTTCTGAAACGGGCCCCGTGGAGCCTGGATCCAGCTCTATGTTTCCTCCAAATTAGTGTTTATACTTTGCCAATCCATTTCAGGTGCTTTGTCAAGGCCAAGTGTGCCTTTGGTGTCAAGCTCCTTTTCTCCTTCCTCTTTCTCTTTCCATCGCGGAGAGAAAACAGTCCCCCCACCTCTGATCTTGGTCCCCTCAATCCCTTCTACACAGGGCAGCTGGAGTGATCTTTTTTCTTTTCTTTGTCATTCCCTTGCTTAATTCCTTTCGCTTGCCCCTCATCTTTCAGAGAATATGGTCCACATTCCTACCCTAGCTCACCTCCCTGACTTGTCTCTCTTAAGAGGTGTTAAAGAGTATTAAACACCCCTTAACTCCCCTACACCTGGAAAATTCTTTCCACCCCTTCCTCCAACAACTGGCCAAATACTATTCATCTATAAGGAGGTTGCTTCCTCCAGAAAGTTTTCCCAGACTTCACTGCCCACCATCTGCTCAGGATTAGGTCAAAGCACCTGTGTGCTCACCAAGCAACCTTGCATAATTGGCCTGCCCCTGGACTTGTTTGTAAATTTCCTTAGGCTGGAAACTGTGCCTTGTTTACCCGTATCTTTCCTGTGCTTGCCTGGGCATTCAAAAAATATCTGTTTATGTTTTCTTATGCTGAAAGAATGTAATTTGTCATCAGAGGTTTGGGCTCTGATACTTCTCATCTGTAAAGCCTCTATTCACAACACTACCTTACGATCCAAGATGGCTGCTGCCTCTCCAACCATTACATCCACCTCCTGGGCTGGCATTTGGAAAGACAGGAGAGAACTAGTAGGCACTTGTCCCTTCCTGTTTATGGAGTCTTCCCAGAAATACCACAGAAAGCATCCACTTTCACCTCATTGTTAGAACTTAGTTACCCTAATGAGACAACTGCAAGAGAGATTAGGAAATGTAGTTTTTATTCCATATGGCTAAAAGTCAAAGTTCTGTTATTATGGACAAAGAGGAGACTCCATTTGGGAAGGAACTAGCCATCTTTACCAGCATCAAATGTGCTTTTTACTATTCTGACATATCTGGAAATAAAAACCATATAAAATGCTTCCTCTTTATATAATGCAACATACCTTGTCCACTTGCAAAATACCTTCACTCCTCTCCACAGAGGGGTCACACTAAAGGATCATTTTCTGTGTCCAGCTTGAAGTCCAGGACCTGTGGGTGATAGTCATTCCTCCTTTAATTCTGCCACGACCCCGTCTCAATATTCTGATCTTCTAGATTAAGTTATCTATTACTAACTTATCCTATATAAACAAAGAAAATTAAAAGTAAAAAAGGAATTAGTTGAAATACACATAAATATACATATGACATAGCAAGAAAGAAACATAAGTAGAAGTTAGAGACCTTATTTTTGCAAATGGTCACAAGACTATTAGTGTTATAAAGCTATATCAATTTAGGACTCCTCTCTTTTTTAAAAGATTTTATTTATTTGACAGAGAGATAGAGCACAAGTAGGCAGAGCAGCAGGCAGAGGGAGAGGGAGAGGCAAGCTCTCTGCTGAGCAGGGAGCCCGATGCAGGCCTCAATCCCAGGACCCTGGAATCATGCCCTGAGCTGTATGTAGCCGATTAACTGACTGAGCCACCCAGGTGCCCCTAGGACTCCTCTTTTAAATGCATGTTATAAAATCTTCATTTTCTTTTATTAACCATCTCAGCTAATCAGGAAATAATCCTCACATCTGAGGGATCTGTGGATGTTCATTTTTTTTTTTTTTTTTTTTGGAGTACCATGATGATAAGTGCTCAGAAAGCCTGAGCATGACAGCACAGGTGTGGTGGGCAAAGACAGTAAATCCAAGTTCAGAAGCACTGTCTATTCCCGTGAAGACAAATCACGGATTCCCTCCATGAGTAAAGAAGTCTGTGTACTCGGTTTCCAGGTGGCTGTGTAGGACCTCCTCTGACTTTGGTACCTTTCAGAATACTCACAGTTGGTTAGTGATACAGGAAAGAAGCTAGATTGGCCTTTGGAGGGGATGTCTAAGTTGTTAGAAACCTAGATAATTTCAGTCTCTACCTACGTGGTCCATGTGTCCACGACCCACTGAATAAGCAGTGGGTTAGCTAGGGAGAGAAGCTGACTTACACCCACGGGACAAGTTAACCTGCCCTCTTGAATATTGAGAGTCTCTAGTGTCACTGGGTCTTTTGGTGACCTGACTTGATGGCTTGATGGATCAAAATAACAGCAGGCTCCAGATAGGCAGCTCAAACTGCATGGTAAACGAACTTTCTTAATAGGCATTTGGCTTCTTCCATGGCCCAGGAACAAGCCAAATACTTTGCTCAAAAGGAAGAGTCACTTGAGAAAGAAGCCAGGGTTTTTTTTTTCCCAAAACACTGATAGTTGACACTGTGATTCTCCTAATAGGGCTTGTCACAAGTCCCACATATGCTTCCAATCACCATTGACGCTCAGAGCACCATTGGATCCACTGAGTCAAAGGTGACAGAGCAGACTGCACTGTGGCCCAAACAAGATGGACAGTCTTCTCTGTCTCTGGGCCATTCCTCAAAATTAGCTCCCTTTGAGTCACCCAATTAGTGGGTCAGAGAAACACGCCTAATGTGACAAATGTTGCTTCCACAGGGAACTTTGAAGCATTGTCTTTCTTTTTCCTGTAGGAGGTTGTGTGAGGTACAACAGCTCCTCCTTTGCTTTGGAGAAACTATCTTAACCTACCTAGATCGCTAGACTCTCTCAAATTGTCTCCTAAGGTCACAGGACCCTGGAGGCTCATGAAACTTACATCCCACACTATGATGTGCATGTTTCTTAATAATGTATCTAGAATAACTATGATGTGTGCTCTTTAGGTCCTCAAGCACGATATCATCAATGTAGTAGTCACTGTGATTATTGTGATTTTCCTCGAGAATGGTGAGATGATTACAACTTCCATAGACCAAATTGTAGCATGGAATCAGAGTTGATATAACTCTGAAACGAAATGGGCAGCCGTCCTTGCCAGATAAGACAACGCTGTATTTGGAGTTCTTTGCCTAATAGGAAATGAGAAAGAGCCTTTCCTCCATGGGCTGTGTGGATTTGTTGTACAAAGTTACCACCTTATAAGTTTATGTTAACCACTGTCACTCTCCAAGACCTGTCCATCTTCTATATCAACTGGACTGTTAAATGTAGACGTTGTAGGAAGTTACTACTCCTGTAGCATTCAAGGTCAGGCCTAAGAATTGCATAGGGATACAAGCTGTCTGTTGAGGACTTGTCAGATCTGGAGCATTTTGGTTTGCTTCTGTCATATGGATTATATAAGGCCACAGAGAGCCACCCATCTATTTTGATGCTAGGGCTCATGATCAACTAGTTTCTGCCTAAGATATCTGATGTGCAGACAATTCTTATTTCCAGACTGGCCTTGAGAATGGTGACAGTTAGTGTGCCTTCCACTGAGATGACCTTGCTTCTCCCAATGGTTGTGCCACCACTGACCTCTGGCACCCGGAATCCTGGCAAATGTGAGAGAGTCTTTTTAACTCTGGCAGCTCTCAACAGCATCCCTGGTGTACATGAACCAACCATAACAGTGCTTCTGAGAGATGGTGGCATTTCCCTCACCAGTGGATTTCTTAATGCCTTGATGAAAAGAGCAACTTTCCGGCCCTTCTCAGGGAACCGAGTTAGGAGACTGGTGAATGGGTCATACACAATATAGCCACACTGGCATTCCTATTTCCCTGGGTCCTGCTTCTCCATTAGGCCAAAGGAGTTCATGCATTTCAACTTCTTTTGGTGTGGGCTACCAGGTTTCACTCTACCAAGTATGCAAGCAAACAGAACCACTACCCCTGCTCCAGAAAGCTCACTGAGCTAGAATCTCTTGGGAAAGAAACATCCTGTTGCTCCCTCCCTGGTTTACAACGCTCAGGATTGATTCCCACCTGTATCCCCAAGCCTTTCACCAATATAAAGACCAAAAGCTCTTGCACTTACTTTGGTGTTGTAAATATCTGCCTCTGCCCCCCTTCTAGATTTGGCTTTATAAGATGAGGGACATGTTGACATTTAGCTCTGGTTTTGGTCTGAAGACCATTTAGTGAGACCAAGAGACAAGACAATGAGAGGAGAGATACAAAGGGACTTGGACTCCCCACCCCCACCGGCAATGCAACTTCCTCAGGCAAGAACATTATAGGTCTTCAAGCAAGTGAAGAACAATAGGGAGAAGGAGCTATTTCCTAACATAAGGGAAGATTTGTCCACTATGAATCCTCAGTCCCACGTGTCCCATTTCCCACTCTTTCCAATCAGACCCCTAACCACCAGTGAGAGATGAGAGGAGGATGTGACTCTAACAGATTTTGTGAATCAGGAACCCACAACATCTGCCTTTTGGTTTCAGATGCTGTTGCAAAAGATAAGATAGTCTTTCAGTAATCACTGAAAGCCCCTTGTTTTCAGACTGTGCCTTGCACTATCCTTTAAGACTTGGTCATTCGCCGCTTAATATTTCCAGCCATTGGGATCAACCACTCTACCCCACAGTTTGTGACTTCTTTGTGCCCTCATGCTGTGCTCTGGAAGCAACCACTAGGATTCTCAATGCCCTAACTTCAGTGGGACCTTCATTGTACTGATTGATTGCTACAAGTGACCACAAGTAATCATTTGTGCATGAGCTGTCTTAATATGACTTGAATCTTCATCATCATTAAATCCAACAAGGCTAGATAATCAAGCTCAAATTCTCCCCCATTTCCTGAAGGGGTGTTGCAGCCCGCCCTCTTGGTGTCAAATTCTGTATTTCTCAGGGTCCTTGGTTGCAAGCAATAGAAATAGTTGGGCATCTCTGTAAAATTTTCCTCCTTTTATGTGGACGCCATCATATTGGATTAGGACCCATGCTAAGATCTCATCTTTTTTATTTTTTATTAATATTGGTTAGTTTAAGCAGAAAAAGAATGTATCAAAAAGTACATTATATGGCTTACAAAATCTTCCGGACTCCTGCAGGAATGTGGAATGTGGAGGCTATGAGAGAGGAATGATGCCCAAAACCATGCTGTGGAACAGGCGAGTACTACCACCACCAGCTCTCATGTGGTACTTTGCATCACAGACTACACCAGCGCAGGACACTGGAAACTGCCTGTTTCTGCTGGGAATGAAAATAGTTGCAGAAAACAGAAAACATGGCTAATAAATAGGTTAAAAAGAAATGCTTCTTTTTCTCCCATATCTAGAAGTCAGTTGCTGCCAAACATGAATTCAACTGTCCAAGAAATCTGCCTCTGACTCTTCTGGTCTTTCTACCACCCTCTGCATACGAGCTCTGACAGCTCCTCAGTGCTGTGCCCTCATGGTGGCCACATGGCTGCTGTAGCCCTAGATAAGACATTCACAGCCAAGGCAGAAATCAGGAGAAGACAGAAAGGGTGACTTCTGTAGCAGGAAGACAAGAGTTTTTTCCCAGAGATCTCAAGACAGACCTCCACCTGTAGTGTGTCATACACTCCTCTAGTGATGCAAAGGGAACTGAGAAAACACACCTCTGGCATGACCAAGCTCTATAGTAGGGGCAGGTGAGGGAAAGGGGTTGTAAAGGATGTTGGGCAAGGGAATCTCTCTCTAGAGTAAGAGGATGAAGTTCATGCTTCTCTGAATCAAGAACTTTCAGTGCAAAGTCTGGGGCAAGGCCATCTGATTGGCAGAACCCAGAACAAGTTCCCATTCCTAGCAGCCGTGGTGGCTGGAAACATAAGCATTTAGCATCTTCACTGTCTACGGTGGGAGCTCCTACTCCCTAACAAAAGAAGTTCCGCAATGTGGGAAGGGAGTTCAGATGCTGCTGGGCCAACATGGAGACAGAGATCTTCCTGCATTGCTATAGACCTTCCCAGATCATCATCTCCACGTGGTTAAAAGTTTACAATCGAGGGGCACCTGGGTGGCTCAGTGGGTTAAAGCCTCTGCTTTTGGCTCAGGTCGTAATCCCAGGGTCCTGGAATCAAGCCCCGCATCAGGCTCCCTGCTCATCAGGGAGCCTGCTTCTTCTCTGCCTACTTGTGATCTCTGCCTGTCAAATAAATAAATAAGAATCTTTAAAAAAAAAAAAAGTTTAGAATCGACTTTTGGGGAAACAGATATAACATTTGCATGACGTCATCATTTAAAAAAATTATCTGTCAGCTGTCCTCAGAATTCATTGAAATATTAAAGGATGAGAAGAAAGCATCCAAAGAAGGAAATCTGTTTGCCCCTTGATTGGTTGCTGAAGTCCTGCTGCCATGAAGCATCTCTCCCAGCTCTGAACTTCCTGTCCCAACTGAGCGTACAGCTATCCAGGATCCCCCCCGCCAGTTGCACAAGTGCCCCGGGGCCTGCAGACTACAGAGTGCCCACCCTGCAGGACTTTGCATACCCTCCCCATGCTCCATGCCCCCTAAAATGCATCTGTCCAGAGGACTAAGACTTCCAAGGCAAGAAGGAGCTCATTTAGATAAACAGATCTTTGCTGGTGCTCTCCTGGGGAAAAGCACCCTGTCCTAGTCAGTAGGACAGGCACCCTATTCCGTGCTGATTCCTCTGCAGAAATGTAGGATAATTAGAAACCACACAACCCCTGCAGCCTGCTCCATCTAGGAGATTAATAGAGGCGCCCAGAAGGCCCACACTCATGGGGGAAGAAGTCAACGGAAGGAGGCGTTACTCCCCTGCGACAGCCGCTTATCAATATTCATAGGTGTAGCTTGTTAGACAAAACCTCTCAACAGTCCCACTTGCCCCAGATTTACTGCTGGTTTACATTTTTAAAATTCAACCCCTAAAGCTTTGTGTCATGTGGCTTGCCAGATCCCACTCCTGAAAGATTCCTCTTATGTTCTCAGCGAGGACAGGTTGGGACTGCTTTGAGGACCAAAACCGACAGAAAAGCCTAACGATGATCACCTCGTTTTCGTGGTAGGTGTTTGATTCGTGATCAGATGAGCCACTGATCCGCTGGCTGCCCTTTCGGTCTGTAGCCATTTCTTGTGGGGGTTTTGGTCTAAACAGCAGTCTTAAACTTTCAACGCTAAGGGTTTCAAAGATTTTGGGAATGCTGAGAGACTCAAGGGGGAGCAGGTGAAGCAGTGTGAGTGAGAAGGGTTTTGCCAGCTCAGATTGCTCGGGGGCAAAAGTTCCTATTTCAACAAATAAATCTTACCTGTTGTGAAATATGAATGACTTATGCACCTATTTTTTTTTTCCTCATGCTTGTAATTCCTAAATTAAAAGACTAGCGGGGCGCCTGGGCTGTTCAGTTGGTTGGGCATTCAACTCTTGGTCTAGGCTCAGGTCAGGATCTCAGGGTCATAGGATGGAGTCCCACATCAGCTCCCTGCTCAGTGGGGAGCCTGCTTCTCCCTCTGCCTGCTGTTCCCCCTTCTTGTGTGCTCTCTGACAAATAAATTATAAAATCCTTAAAAAAAAAAAGAAAGAAGGAAAGAAAAAGGTTTCATTCCCCCCCAGTAGGAAGCATATCAGATTTTAACTCAGTCAGGTAGCCACAGTGGGGTTATGGGTAACAAACTCCAGATCTATGACAATGCTTAACCAGTTTCTAAGCAAACAGACAGAAAGTACAGCCTTCCTAAGGGTTGCTCAGAAGTGCCCTTTTCATAATTCAATCATCTCATTTAAACTTTGGTATTAAGTGGGGGATTAAGTGGGGGATGTACTAAAAAAAGGATTTAGTACAAATTGGGGCCCACAGAGGTCAAGAGCATAGAATATTGCCTACTTGCCTGAAAACAGAACGAAAAGTTAACTACCATTGAAAACCCGAATGCATACCCTGCTCCAGGGAAGTAATTTTCAGTGGTTTGCTCAAGTTTCGGGAGAAAAACTCAATCCAGTTCTTTCCAGGATTTCTTGAAAAGTCGCTTAAACAGCCTGCCACTGCCCCCCATCCTTCTTTGTATCCCATTATTGTCTCTAGAAAATACGGTGCTTTCCACTCGGCAGAGAAAGCCGAGTCCGTCTGTGGCATTTCATAATGTCTCAGGGCCTGAGAAGAACCATATCTTATTTTCAGGGGTAGAAGGTTCATGCACAGCAGGGAAAATTAGTTGTTAAAATTATACCCCAGGTTTCCCGGGCGTGCACAGGGTTAGCCACTGAGAGTGGCTAGAATCTGTTCTGCAGAGAGGCTGGCTTCTGGCCACGGCACAGGGCAGAAGGAAGGAAGGTGAAGCGTGCCCGTCCCAAGTCATTTGGAGAAAGTTTTAGAGGCTGGGCTGGAGCTGGGTTTCACGGGTCCTGAAGCTTCCTTGCTGTTGGAGACCTTCTTTAAGGAAAGAAAAACAAAACTACAAGTACAAAAATTAGTTAAAGTTTAAGAAGCTGAGCAGTCCCACAAATATTACAAAATCCAGAGGAAGAATGCAGCGATTTTACTAATGAATTGTCTGAGGCATTTCCACACACTTTGTTCCCTATATTTTCTGGCTGCCTGCACCTCTTTACAAAAGAAAGACTCTGCCGTGTCATCGTCTGTGGAGAAAGTAGAAAGGTCATTCTTTTTTCTAGCACAATTAATCGGATACCAGTTTTATTACTGAAGTCAAGCGAGCTGAGACTTCACAGCTAGTTAATGGGAGTTATGTTGATGTTTAGGATTCCTGCCCGGTTGGGAAAACATCATTGAGCTTGCTTTCACTTATGGTTCACAGTTTTGGGGGCATGTCCGGTTCTCCTGGGCAGTGCTGAGCTTTAAGGAGTCTGAATCAATGGCTCTCATTACCCAGTGGGTGGTGATGGCCCTGTCAGGGGCTATGAAAAGTTTAAGTTCTTTTCATATTATATCATAAGTCCCATCTACTGCAAGGGAGAACAAAGGCCACAGCAGGAAAAAAACGCAGGTCAGCACTTGGGGCCCCAAGGCTTGGCCACACCCAGAGCCTCATTTTCATTTTTCCTGTGAGTCTGGGCACAGTGATGCTTTGTACTTAGAAAGGGAAGAATGCGCTCCCTGCCCACGGTGCCAGGGAGCAGCCTCCACCATCATGCAATCTGGAGACCAGGCCAAGAGGAAGAGAAAGAGAAGGAAAATAGACAAACTTAGGGGCCCTGTGGAGGGCGGGGTGGGGTTTCTGGCAGTCCGCGTGGTCAGGGCTGGTAGGATTTCAGCAGATAGATGCCCTGGGAACAGACCCACGCTTCTAGAGGAGACAGAGAATTTAAACTCAGGGCAGAGGCTCTAGTAGCAGATCCACAGCCAAATGCTTGTCCATGGTGCTCCCAAAATGTGAAACCACACCGAGGATAATAATCCCACAGCAATCATGCTGACCCCTGTACTGCCCCGAGAATAAGGAAACTAAATGTAGGAGTTGGCTTGGGCTGTCATAACAGAGTAACACAGGCTGTGTGGCTTTCACAACAGAAAGGCATTTTCTCAAAGCTCCAGAGGCTGGGAGTCCAGGACCAGGATGCGGGCACCAGGGGTCCTGGCGAGGACTCTCCCCACTCAACGGCTTGCTGCGTCGCCACACATGGGAGTGGAGGTGAGCTCTCTGGCGCTGCTTCTTACAAGGACACTAATCCCACCACGAGGGCCCCAGCCTCATCACCTCTCCTGACCCAATTATCTCCCAAGGGCCCCAACTCCAAATACAATCCCATGGGGGTGAGTCTTTTGTCACATGAATTTTGGGAGAGACCTAATTCAGTTCATAGCACCAGCTAAAAGAAGGATCTAGAGGGTGGCTAAGCCACTCCCCTCTGCCCACGGGAAGAGCACAAAGCCACGACACGGCCACTTCGGCCCTGGCTGGGCCACACCGTGCTGCCTCAGCACACTTGGGTCAGGGGACACTGGCAGCTTTCTGCGTGCACAGACTCAACAACCAAGCTTCTGGACAGTCTCCTGTGATAAGCTGAGAGCCTTCCTCCAAAGCGCATGAAGCCTGAGACCCCCATCAGCCCGCTGAGCAGATGGCTGAGCCAGGCGGCTTCCTGGAGCGCGCAGAAGCCCCAAAGGAGGACGTAGGCCATTGGCAAGCCCAGTGCTAAGCTGCTTGAAATGGGTCAGAAATGGGTCCCTCTGGGCCCCAGGTGGAACCGACAGGGACCGTGCCTCACTGCTTTATACACAGCTTTGCTGATAACCCTGGTTCTTGGTATCCAAACTAGGTGACGAGGTGATCCACCCACAGTGGATTGTGAAAAAGTGAAATAAAATATGCATATGAGCCTTTAGCCCTGTATCTGGAAGATTCCACCATCTGGGGGCAGGGAACAGTGCTGCTGCTGATGGTCCCACGAAGGCTATGGGGGACCATTGGCCGTGAGGGGAGTAGGCTGATCTGTCCCCTCTGATCTCACCCCCCCGCAGGGCAAGTGACTCAGCCACACGTGCCCTGAAATGAGCGGTTACTTGGAGACCGTGTGATGCCTCATCTTCAGGGCTGAGAATCACGAGTTTAAGATGGAAAGAGAAGGAAGTGCAGCACTGGGGAGGGCTGAGGGGACAAGGAAGAACCAGGAGTGCACGGAAGAAGAGAGGTTTGGTGCACAGAAGAGAAAGGGATCAGATGTGGCAGGTGGCATGGGCTGTGAGGAGGGACAGGAAGCAGGTTTAAGATCCCCCAGAGGAGGCTGGAGCATGAGAAGGTAGGGGGACGAGGGCCAAGGACTGGAAGTAAATATGCTTGAGGAAAAGCAAACAGGCAAACAAACCACCAACAATCATCTCTAAGGTGTTAGAAGAAAACATTTTCAAGGATAGTATTTCACGCATTCCTAAGCATATCCCCATCCATTTAACATACTGTGCTCTCTGGCCAATGGTGATGAAAGGCTCAGAGAGGTTACAAGGCTTCCCTGAATGCACACAGCTCCCTGAGGGCAGTGCTGGACTAGGAAGCCTCATGTCTAGCTCTGAGCCACGGCACAATGCTGCCCCAAAGCATGGTGATGACCCCCCACACCCCCTCCCCCAACCTCACCCGCCCAGGATGAGACACAGCCAATGCCTTGGGCCACTGGGGCAGGTAACTTTATAAACTGTAACTGGCCCCCACCAGACCTGCTGTTCTTTAATATGTAGCCACCTGCTGGACTCTGGTCAGCCCGGCCACCTGCTGGACTCTGGTCAACCCCCCCCCAGGGCCCGGGGCAGCCTGCTCTGTTGCGCTCCAGTGAGACCTGCTCAAGTAAGCACTTGGCAATGGCATTTTAACTATGAGCTGCTTCACAGGCTTGGCCGAGGTCTTGATCCCACTTGGCCCTGCAAACAGAAAGTTGTAAGAGATCCGATGCTGGCTGGTAGGATGCATCTCGGTGAGCGCTACTGGACTCCCAGCATCTGAGAGCCAAACTGCCAAGGGTGAGCTGGGAGCCACACAGACTCCCCGGCTGATCGCCTGCACCCCAGGCAGCAGGAGTGGAGGATTGTCACTGTATGCCTTTTTGTATATTTTGATGTTTTTAAAAAGATTTATTCATTTATCTTAGTGGAGAGAGAACACGAGTGGGACAGGCAGAGGGAGAGGGAGAGAGAACCTCAAGCAGGCTCCATGCTGAGTTTGAAGCACAACGTGGGGCTCAATCTTGCAACCCCAGATCAGGACCCATCCCAAAATCAAAATTCAGACACTTAACCAATGGTGTCACCCAGGGGCCTCTATTTTTATGTTTTTTTGAACCATGTGTCTGTATGGCCTATTCACAAAAGTTAAGTTTTTTAAAAAGTCAGACATGAACCACTCCTACGTCCTACCAAGGGGACATGTCATTCATCATGTTCATATCAGGCTTTAATTTTAACAAGGTAAATGGAAAATTATCCCACCTTTACCTAACCTCCTTTAAGAATATGTGGGACTGGGGCACCTGGGTGGCTCAGTGGGTTAAGCCGCTGCCTTCGACTCAGGTCATGATCTCAGGGTCCTGGGATCGGGTCCCGCATCGGGCTCTCTGCTCAGCAGGGAGCCTGCTTCCCTCTCTCTCTCTCTCTGCCTGCCTCTCTGACTGATTTCTCTCTCTGTCAAATAAA
The DNA here is from genome assembly GCF_011764305.1 of Mustela putorius furo. Taxonomy (NCBI): domain Eukaryota; kingdom Metazoa; phylum Chordata; class Mammalia; order Carnivora; family Mustelidae; genus Mustela; species Mustela putorius. The sequence continues at coordinate 4,827,877 of NW_025421560.1, read as the reverse complement.
TAAATAAAATCTTAAAAAAAAAAAAAAAAAAGAATATGTGGGACTGAAAACGCTGTCATTGCTCTGCAAGTGAAAAACAGAGGCCAAGAGAGAGTCTGTGGACTGATCACTCAACACGCTAAGCCTGAACTGGGGGCCTGGTTCTCTGATTTCTAGTTTGAGGGCGTCATCACTACATACATGGTTGGGCCTTGGAGTCTGCAGATAACGGAAGTCACTATTGCATTCATTCAACAAATATGTTTTAATTCTCTGGTGAACCAAATACACATGGTCCCTGACCTCTGTGGGTTTATGTTCTTTTGGAGAAAAAAGGCTGATAATTAAATGAGTGTCCCATTACATGTTTTGTAGTAAGTTCTACAAAGAAGAAAAAAGAGATGCCATAAGGAAGACTGAGGAAGATGGTGGAGTAGGAGGCTCCTACGTTCATCTCAACCCACAGACACATCTAGATAACACTCACATCAGTTGAACCAGCTCAGAAAATGACCCGACAGAACAGACTTTCCATGGTTAATTGTAGGAAGAAGTGAGAATGGTAGGAGGTGTAAGACATGTTGGGAACCATCTCCTTATGGTGCTGACCACAAGCTTGGAGACATCTGAGGAGGAGACTCCTCACCAGGCATCGCAGACACAGGCAGACCTACGCCAGGAAGACAAGTCACCATCACCACTGGTTTTCAAAACCGGTAGGGCTTAACTTTTCAAGTTTTTACAATCAGCAGGGCTTAACTCTGGATACTTTCAAAATTATGGGGCTTGGCTCTGGAAAACCTGGAGGGTGATCGGAAACTGAGTGCCCTCCCCCTTAAAGAAAAAGCCTAACAAACAACTCCACCAAGATACGGCATTAGCAGCAGCAGCAGTTTGAAAAGCACCTGTGGTGTATGTGAATATTTGCTAACCTCAGAATGTGTGCTGAGGGGGAAGGGATCTTTGGGATATTCTCCAAGAACAAAAGAGCTGACAGAGACGATTTCTCCCCCATCCAATCCCTTGCCCCCACCTAGATAAACCAACACTTCCGGGAACCAGTGTGAATACCCTTCACCCATCTTGCTGACACTGCAGCCCTGGGCCAGTGTTCTTCTGTGAATCTGTCCCATCCAAATCACATCACTCAGAGTTGTCCTTCTAAAGTGACTCCTGCCCTGGGGAGAATCATACAACGGTATTACTGTAGCCCCAGTAACAGATTAGGGGTAGACATCTGGTCTGGCTACCAGCCTGCCCACCAACAGAAACCTCTTAATGGACAATGTAGGGAGACTACCCTGCAGTCGGTGGGACCACAGCCCCAGAAGATGGGCTGAGGACAGGCATCGGTCTAGCTGCTGACATACCCAACTACAAATCTACAGAACCCCAGACTGGCCCCCTAACATCACAGGAATCAAACCCTGAACCGTGGGCCTACCAAAGGCAAAATGGGCCATTGAAAGTATTGGACTGAAGGCAAATGTGGCTAACTACAACAGTAGTGTGCACTCAACCCACACAGGAGACACCTGTGAAGCATGCTGGTCTGGTGACCAGGTGATATTGTGCTACAAGGCACCACAGGACCTCTTCTTCATAAGGCCACTATTTACAAGATCAAGAGACACAGCTGGTTTTCCTAACACATGGAAGTAAATACAGAAAACTGGATAAAATGAGGAGACAAAGGAATATGTCCCAAATGATAGAGCAGGACAAAACCATAGCAAAAGAGCTAAATGAAACAAAGATAGGCAACATGCCTGATTAAGAATTCAAAGTAATGGTCATAAAGATACTCACTAGAAAAAAAAAAAAAAAGACACTCACTGGACTTGAGTAGAGAACCTCTGTGAGATTTAAACAAAGAGATAGAAAATATGAAAAGAAGTGAGGCCCCTGGGTGGTTCTGTAGGGTTAAGTGTCTGACTCATGATTTCAGCTCAGGTCATGTTCTCAGTATCAGGAGATCAAGCCCCACCTCGGGCTTCATGTTGGGCAAGGAGACTGCTTAAGATTCTCTCTCCCTATCCCTCGGGCCTTCTCACACCCCACTCGTGCTTTCTCTCTCTCCCTCCCCCTCTCTCTCTAAAAAAAGAAATAAAGAAGGAAAGAAAGAAAGAAAATATTATAAAGAACAAATCAGAGATGGAAAAACTCAGAGACAAAATTAAAAATACATTAGAAGGAATCAAGCAGATTAGAGTAGGTATAAGAACACATCAGTGAGCTGGAAGATAGGATAATGGAAAGCAAACAAGCTGGAGAGCAAAAAGAGAAAAAAATAATTAAAAAAAATGAGAATAGGTTAAGAGAACTCAGCAACATCATCATGCATAATAACATTTGGATTGTAAGGTTCCCAAGAGAAGAGAGAGAAAAGGGTGCAGAAAATTTATTTGAAGAAATAATAACTGAAAGCTTCCTGAATCTGGTAAGGAAACAGACATCCAGACCCAGGACACATAGAGAACCCCCAACAAAATCAACCCAAGTGGATCCACACAAAGACACATAATAATTAAAATGATGAGAAGTCGTGATAGAGTTTCAAAAGCAGTAGGAAAAAGAAGGAAAATTACATGAAGGAAAACCCCATAAAGCTATCAGCAGAGTTTTCAGCAGAAACTTTGCATGCTAGAAGAAAGTAGCATGATATATTTAAAGTGCTGAAAGAAAAAAAACAAAACAAAACAAAGCCCTGCAACCAAGGGTACTCTACCTATAGCAAGGCTATCATTCAGAATGAAAAGAAAGACAAAGAGTTCTCCAGACAAACAAAAGTTAAAGGAGTTCATGACTACTATGCCAGCCATACAAAATGTTAAAGGGAATTCTTTGTGTGGACAAAAATGACCATAATCAGGAGTAATAAAGTTAGGATAGGATAGGAAAAAATTCACAGGTAAATGCAAACATAATAAAAGAGGTAGATTGATCATTTACAATACCACTTCAAAGGATAAAACATGAAATCAGTAAAACCAATTGTATCTATAAAATCAGTCAAGGGATTCACAGAATAAAAGAATGTAAAGTATGATACCATGAAAACATAAGAAGGGGAGTAAAGATGCAATGCTTTAATAATGCATTCAAACTTAACTGACCATCAATGTAATATAGACTGTTAAATGCATAAGATGTTATATATAAACCTAATGGCAACCACAAACAAACACCTGTAATAGATGTACCAAAAAAATAAATAACCTACCATATCACTAAAGAAAGCTATTAAATCACAAAGGAAAAGAATGAGAGGCTAAAGGAATAGAGAAGAACTACAAAAACGATAGAGCAAGTTACAAAACAGCAGCAAGTACACACCAGTCAATAACCACTGTGAATGTAAATGAACTAAATGCTCCAGTCCAAAGGCAGAGTGACTGAAAGTAAGACCCATCTACGTGCTGCCTACAGGAGACTCACTTCGACGTAAAGACACATGCATATGGAAAATGAAGGGATGAGAAAACATTTATCGTGAAAATGAAAGCCAAAAGAAAGCAATATTTATATCAGACAAAATAGACTTTAAATTCTATTTGTCACATGAGATAAAGGACATTATGTAACTACAGTCCAACAAGAAGATATAACAATTACAAAAATCTATGCACCCAACATGGAAGCACCTAAATCTATAAAACAACTACTCACATACATAAAGGAAGAAAATGTAATACATAATAATATAAATGTAATACATAATGTAATACATAATAATACATAATAGTAAGTATGTAATACATAATAATACATAATAGTAAGAGACTTTAACACCCCACTTACATCAATGGATAGATCGTTCAGACTAAAAATCAGTCTAAAAGACTTCAAATCATTTCAGACTAAAAATCAGGCAACAGTAGTTTTGCATTTGGACCAGATGGACCTAACAGATATATCCAGAATATTCTATCCAAAAAAATGGCAGAATACATATTATTTTCAAGCACACATGGAACATTCTCCAGAACTGACCACATGTTAGGCAAAATAAGTCTCAATAAATTAAAAAAGATTGAAATTACATCATGCTTCTTTTCTGAACAAAATAGTATGAAACTAGAAATAAATTACAAGAAAAAAATCTGGACAGGACACAAATACATAGAGGCTAAAAAACATGCTGCCACTAAACAATTTCTTTCAACCAAGATATCAAAGAGTAAATCAAAAATACATAGAGACAGATGCAAAAGAAAACACATAGTCCAAAATTTGGAGGATGCAGCAAAAGCTGTTCTAAGAGGGAAGATTATGGCAATACAAGCCTACCTCAAGAAGTAATAAAAACCTCAAATAAACAACCTAACCTTACACCTAAAGGAGCTAGAAAAAGAACAAATCAAACTCTAAGCCAGTAGAAGGAAAGATAAAATAAAGATTAGAGCAGGAAAAAATGAAATGAAGACTTAAAAAACAACACAACAGATCAATAAAACTAAGAGCTAGTTCTTTGAAAAATTAAACAAAATTGATAACTGTAGCCAAATTTATCAAGAAAAAAAAAAAAGAGGGGACTCAAATAAATAAAATCAGAAATGAGGAGAAATAAACACTCACACCACAGCAATACAAGATATTATGAGAATACTATGAAAAATTATATGCCAACAGTTTGGACAACCTAGAAGAAATGGATAAATTCCCAAAATCATATGACCTTCCAAATTGAGACAGGAAGAAATAGAAAATTTAAACATACCAATTATTAGCAATGAAATTAAATCAGCAATCACAAAACTAAAAAATAAAAGTCTGGGACCCAATGGCTTCACCGGTGAATTCCATGAAACATTTAAAGAAGAGATAATATCTATTCTTCTCAAACTATTCTGAAAACATAGAAGAAGAAAGAAAACTTCTAAATTCATTCTAAGGACAGCATTACCCTGAAAACCAAGATACTACAAAAAATGATAAGAAAACTACAAGCCAGTATCTCTGATGAATATAGATGCAAAAACCCTCAAAAAAACATTAACAAATCAAACCACACAAGACATTAAAAAGATCACTCAATCAAGTGGGATTTATTCTAGGGATACGAGGTTGGTTCAATATTTGCAAATCAATCAACATGATAAACCACAGTAATAAGAGAAAACATAAAAACTATATGATTATCTCAATAGATGTAGAAAAAGCATTTGACAAAGTACAACATCCACTCATGATAAAAACTCTTAACAACGTAGGCTCAGAGAGACCACCTCAACATAATAAAGCCATATGTGAAAAATCCTTAGCTAACTTGATAGTCAATGGTGAAAAACTGAGAGCTTTCCTTCTAAGGTCAGAAACAAGTCAGAGATGTCCACTTTCACCTTTTATTAATCATAACACTGGAAGCCCTAGCCACAGCAATCAGACAAGAAAAAGAAATGGGAAGCACTGGCAAGGATGTGAAGAAAAGGGAACCTTCATGCACTGTTAGTAGGAATGAAAATTGGTGTAGCCACTGTGGAAGACAGTATGGAGGTTCCTCAAAAAAATTAAAAATAGAATTACCATATGACCTACTACTGGATATTTACTGAAAGAAAATGAAAACACTAATTAGAAAGGATATATGCACCTCTGTATTTATCACAGTGTTATTTACAATAGCCAAGCTATGGAAGCAACTTAAGTGTCCCTTGGTACATGAATGGATAAAGAAAAGTAGTATATATATATATAATGGAATATTACTCAGCCTTAGAAGAGAATGAAGTCTTGCCATTTGCAACAACATGGATGAAACTAGAAGCCTCTAGGATTCTAATTCTAATGCTAAGTGAAAGAAATCAGGAAGGGAAAGACAAATACCATGTAATTTCATCCATGTGGAATTTAAGAAACAAAACCAACAAACAAACAAAGAAAAAAAGAGAAACAACAAAACCCAGACTCTTAAATACAAAGAACAAACAGTGGTTGCCAGAAGGGACATGGGAGAGGCTATGGGTGAAATAGAGAAAAGGAATTAAAGGTACATTTATCTTGGGGCGCCTGGGTGGCTCAGTGGGTTAAGCCACTGCCTTCGGCTCGGGTCATGATCTCAGGGTCCTGGGATTGAGTCCCGCATCAGGCTCTCTGCTCAGCAGGGAGCCTGCTTCCCTCTCTCCCTCTCTCTGCCTGCCTCTCCATCTACTTGTGATTTCTCTCTGTCAAATAAATAAATAAAATCTTTAAAAAACAAAAAAGATATATTTATCTTGATTTATCTTGATGAGCACTGAAAAATGTAGAGAATTATTCAATCATTAAATATTGTACACATGAAACTAATATGACACTGGGTTAATTATACTTAAATTAAAAAAATAATTTAAAAAAGAGATGCCATGAAAAAACAGCAAAGTAAATCTACATCCAATGTAGTAATCTAGATGCAGGTGATGGTCACTGGTGAGTGGGGCATCTTGATCTGTGACAACTGTTTCAAGGAAGAAACTTTTAACGTGTCAACAAACATGTGACACTTAATATGCCCAAACACATATCTTTGGGAGACTTTTTTCCACGCAGAAAAAGTCAAAAATTTGCTTTGTACTTATTAGAGATACTACAGTGGATGTAGACCCCAGCACTTCGAGATTGACCCCTATCAACACTAGAAAGGATGTTGTTATATCACAGGCCATTTGACCAGGAGCTTATCAGGTAAACACACGCCCACACAATCAGGAATTACTGTAGGGGAAGAAAGAATTTTCTTCTATTCATCATAGGCTCTCAGATGACACTGTACAATAATAGATTAACAAGGCAAAAACAAACAAACAAACAAAATACCCCAAAGCCCAAGTTTACTAACATATATCTCACATCTACATAGGAAAGAGTGATTCAAAGAGGTGGCTTAGAACTCTGGTTTATATGACTTAAAGAACAATACCTTTATAGAGAAATTAAAGAGAGAGAGAGAGACCACAAGAGGGAATAATCGAGGGTAACCCTTGAGATTGGGGTGGTCAGGGAAGGCTCTGGTAGAATAACAATTCTGTTCTAAGAGGGTCTGTGAAACATGAGCAGGATTGTAGGAAAGAAAGAGAAGAGTCATTCCACAAGTCAAAAATCTGTGGTCTTTGAACAACATGTCATTTGTGGATTTCTGTGGGACTCACTGACTATCAAACATATAGTCATGTGCTCAGCTTGGTATCTACTGGTTTGGATGAAAAACGAAGTAGGAAACATTCTCCTTGACCTCAAGAAATTGCCGGGTGGTCAGTAACCCATGAAATAATCACAGAGTCAGAGAGACTCGTGAGATTGCATAAGACAGAATAAGGGATAGAGCTGGGTGTGATTTGTTTGGCAGATGGTAACATCAAGAAAGCCATTTGAAACAGGTGGATCCGGTTATGAGAGAGGCAGATCGTGGTCTTGGGGTCAGGCGTAGTTTTGAATACCCAGTTGCATAATATCGGGTGAGTTCTTTTTCCCTCTGACCCTCAGCTTCCTAATCTGGAAATTAAATTTTATGTTTTCTACTCCTTTTGTGGTTGTGAATATTAAATGAAATAAGATCTGTGTAGGACTTTGGAGAATGAAATGCCTTTGCCCATGGCCATCTAGGACATGGAAGTGGACCATCTCCCCAGGACAGCACTTGGTGAATTTCCAGTGTTTTTTTGCTCCTCTTGGTTAAAAACCAGCTTGGAGGCTATGGACAGCCGTCCATATCTGTGCCCCCTAATTAACAGTCTTGACTAAATGATAGGTGGATTTTGTGGAAACTACTCACAACCTCTAAGGAAACCATCTGTGTTTGTAAAAGGAAATCTCCCTGTCTCTCTCTCTTTCTCTGTGTCTCCTTTCCATCTCAGCAGTGGCTCTGGCCAGACCTCTCATTCAGTAGAGCCATCTTTCAAGAGCTCTGAGCAGGTTCTATCCCATCCAGATGAATCAAAAACATCATTTACCCCAACTCATGACATAAGAAAATAGTTTAAACCAAGAGTGCAACTTAAGTTCCTTCTTTTTTTAAAGATTTTTATTTATTTCTTTGACAGACAGAGATCACAAGTAGGCAGAGAGGCAGGCAGAGAGAGAGGAAGGGAAGCAGGCTCTCCGCTGAGTGGAGAGCCCGATGTGGGGCTTGATCCCAGGACCCCGGGATCATGAACTGAGCCGAAGGCAGAGACTTAACCCACTGAGCCACCCAGGTGCCCCAAGAAGCACTTTGAATAAATTGGGCATTTATATCAGCAACAGTAGTGAAGAAGCAATGGATAGTGATGGGCACGTGAAGAAAACCTGTGGCCACCTGCCCCAGGAGAGGCTTCCGCTGTCACTTTGAAGCTCGGAAGACGTGGACCAGTTTAATCTTAAAAGTGTTGAACAACCTCTAACTGCAAATATTTTCCTCTTTCTGAGTTTCAGAGTTGAAACAGATCTAAATACCCCTTCCTTTGACACATGAAGGAGGCTCTTGGGCATTATGAGATCATGCAGCCAATTAGTGACAGACCTAGAAGAAAACAGGACTCAAGGGCCCTGATGAGACAAGATCTCTTTCAGCTGGACCTAGTGTGAGCTCATTTGAACCAGCAAGCTCTTGTGTGCTGTCGTCTGGAGGTGAGCAGAGGCCCCTCCCCGGCGTGGAGAAGGACAGAGTAACACCACTCCCGCCCATGCACTGCGGACCCATCTTCCAGAACATACAGGGGGAAGCAGGAGAGGAGCTCCCGTCAGATGCCGAACTTCCTTATTGAGGCGTGGCTCTATAACACCAGCTGTATTCCTCAATTGGGTTGTTCGTAAAATGTCTGTCCACCCTCATCCAGGACTGTAACCCTTACTCTTTTCATTTTCCTAGGACCGCAGAGGGACTGTGTCTATTTCCCATCAGCATCTTATCCCTGGACCTCCCAGGTTGCTCCATAGGGAGAACGTTTACAGTGGGAAGGGACAGGACTTTTGAGGTCCTGGCTTTCAGTCCTAACTGTACCCCATAATGATTCTGAGATCTCCATCAAGACATCAATCTACTTTCTGGAGCTGCTTACATTTATTAAAATATTGTCCAGCTCTAAGAGATATAAAGAGAGCAAGCAAGATAGATCCCAGCCCTCCAGGAGACTGCCTTGTGGTGGGAAACAGGGAGCCACACAAACAATTACAACATTATGTTCTAAAATAGAACAACTAGGGCGCCTGGGTTGCTCAGTGGATTAAAGCCTCTGCCTTCAGCTCAGGTCATGATCTCAGGGTCCTGGGATCGAGCCCCACATCAGGCTCTCTGCTCAGCAGGGGGCCTGCTTCCTCCTTTCTCTGCCTGCCTCTCTGCCTTCTTGTGATCTCTGTCTGTCACATAAATACAATCTTTAAAAAAAAATTTTAAATAGAACAACTACATGTGTGCAGATGAACCAGCAGCTTTGTTCTCCAACACTGGAACTACGAATAGTTCTATACTGCAGACTTTAAAGGGTGACCGGTGAGGATAGTGTTAGAGATCACTGAGAGCCAGATTAGAAAGAACATCTGATACCTAACTAAGGAGGTTAGACTTTATCCTGTCAATTCAGGCCATGCTTGTAGACCCGAGGCAGGATCCAATTTCCCTGTTAGAAAGATCATACCGGTTGGCAGGGCAGGCCCAGAGCAGGGTAACCAGACAGGTGGTTCTGGGAGAGGAGGGGAGTTCCTGAGCCAGGATGAGGAGAAGCCAGAAGAAAAGATCCAAGAGGTCAGAGGAAACCCTGGAGGGAGGGTATTATAGGAATTTTGGAAGAGATTAGAAAAAAAAAAAAAAAAAACAGGATTGTCCAATCCTACAGACCAGGAGTAACACAAGACCAGGTAGCAGCCCGTGACACTGGGACACCAGGACGTGTGGACAGCCCCAGGCACCAGTTCCTGGGCAGCCATGGGCAGAAGCCAGATTGCAAGGGTTGAGAAGAAAATGGAGAAGGCCAAGAGGGAAGGAAGAAAGTCTTAGCTTCTCTATATGACCATTAGGACAGGAGTCAAATGTGGGATGAGATACCCATTCACAATCCCTTAAGAGGGGTTGGGCGAAAACATCCTGGAGGTTGGGTTGGGAGGTGGCATGTGCTGGGAAGCAGCCCGGTTTTTCTCACTCATCGGACAGGCATGTGCAGTCTACTTCATGGCAGCTGTAACTCAAAGCTGCCTTGAAAGTAAGATAAAATGCATTTCTTAAAAAAAATCTATATTGCTGTATCAGACATCTCATTGAACACATCTTTATCTTTAGAGCAGGTCCTCAGACTGGAATTCCTGCTTCGGGGTTTCGGTCTCTCCTGGGGAGTTGCAGGGAGGGATCAGCATGGACTTCTGGAAACTAAGCGCAGTTTTCATGCACCAGACTGTTTGACAAGGGGACATGATCTTTTTTCCAACAAGTGCAAAAATGCTTTAAAATATATTTTGACTCCGTATTGAGTGATATTACAGAAGAGGGAAAGAAGTCAGAACCAAGTGCAAACAGGGCACAGAGAGGCCCTGCAACCACCTGTCCCTCCGCCTGAGTGAGCCTCCCCAGTGCCTGGGCGCACATGCACACCTGCCAGGTGGTGTTACAGGCTGAGAACGCTAGATCGCCTGCCATCACCAGAAGCTGGGAGAGGCAAAGATGGTTCCTCCCTTAGGAGCGTGGCTGTGGACACCCGGACTTAAGATTTTCAGCCTCCAGACTACATCCCTGGCAAACTTACACACTGAGCACTTTTCCTCACTTTCTTTCTTCACTTCTAACTAGAGCACAGCTCTCCCCTGAAACACTTGTCACATTTGTACTTTATGTATCAGTTGTATTATTTAACTGACCTCTGTCTGCCCCTTGCACCCCCCGTTAGGCTATAAGCTCCATGAAGGCAGTGACATCTTTCCCTCCCCAGGGCCTGGGGTGTAACATTGGAATAGTTGGGAATGAATCGGTCACAGGGCAGGTATCCTGGACCTGGCTATGTGCATGTGACACAGGAAGTGACTTGAAGTCCGTATGCTGCCATCCACTCATGGTCCTGAACATTCAGCTATGTCATGGCTTTGGTGACGGTGACGGTGACACTGTCGGGCATTCCTGATTGAGCCTTGGCCGGGTACCAGCTCCCCTGCTAAGCGCTTGGCTGGTATTGTTGCATTGACTCCTCACAACAGCTCCATCCAGGCGGTCCCGGATAGTTTCCGCTCCACAGAAGCAGGAGCTGAGTCTTGGCACAGCTAGAAAATAGCAAAGCCAGAACTCGAGCTTGGATTTGTCTGACCCCAAATCCCAGCATGAACACCAAGCACCTCCCAGAGTTCTTGCTTCATTCTGTGGACCGGGCAGGTCCCAACCTCTGGGGTTACCCTCTCTGGTTAGACTTGAAATTTAAATATACAAAAGAAATGTGCAGGTGGGGTTGTACCCAGGCTGTGTCATTCATCCTCCATCCTGTGTCTAGGGTGTAGAGCCATATACCATCAAATCCCTTCATATCAACCACCTGCTTAAAATCCCACAGCCTTTGGGGTATAAACCCTTGGTTCTGTGCCCATCACCGACTTCTCCTCTGTTCTCAACTCACATACCTGCCCCAGTACATGCGGGCCCTGTTCTAGCTACCCAGAGCCATCCACAGTCCCTAAAGGGCCAAGCTTGACACCTCCTGCAGCTTCTCTCTTGGTTCCATTACCATCAGCAGACTCATGAGGCTTCAAGGGGCTGTTTCTAACCCAGACGGAGCTGGATGCTGTTTCTTGGTATCCCCACAATGGCCTTGAGCAATCTTACTATGCTTGCTTGTCTCCTACCAGACATCCGGGGCATCTGTGTGGCTGGAAAATAGGGCAACATTGAGGGTTTGGGGGAGGGGAAGCCCCTGGGCTCTGGCAACAGACAGACCTGGGTTTGCGTCCTGCCTCCTCCAGCTGCTTGCTGGGGAGCCCTTAGGTAACCATCTATACTACCTGAGTTTCATTTCCCTCATCTGTAAACTGAGCATGCTTTTATCATGTTATAAGGCTATTAGGAGCTTTCATTTATATACAAAAAAAAATTGCATATACTCATAATGCCAGGTATATAGTTAAATTTCATTTCCTGTATCCAGTTGTGTATAGGGGACCACTTTAATAAGGTTCAATCCACTTACAAGTTCCGGCATGATTTTATACATCTTACAAACCTTGGCAGGCAGTGTAGATACACCTAGATCTGTGCTCTCCATGGTAGCCACTGGCCACATGTGCCCGCTGAACCCTTGAAATGTCTGAACTGAAACACCCTCGGTGTGGAATGAACACTGGATTTCAAAGATTGATAGGAAAAAAAGAACGTAAAATATCTCAGTAACGATTTTCACTATGGATTACATGTGAAAATGATAATATTTAGAATATATTGGGTTAAATAAACTATATTACAAAATTACTGTCACATTTTTCTTACTTTTTAAAAATAGGGCTGCTCGGGACGCCTGGGTGGCTCAGTCAGTTGAGCCTCTTTCTCCAGCTCAGGTCGTGATCTCAGGGTCCCAGGATCAGGATCAAGCCCTGGGAGTTTGCTCCCCTCCCACCTTTGACCCTCCCCAACACCCAACACACACACCCCCTCCGGCCCTCGCTCTCACTTTCTCTCAAACAAATAAATAAAATACTAAAAATAAAATAAAATGAAGCTGTTAAAATACCTTGAAATTACATATGTGGCCTACCTTTGTGGCTCAAATTATTATTATTATTATTTCTACTTGACCTGATTACCCTGGATGCAGAGAGAAAACCTGGAAGATTACATCAATTCATTTACTCTGTGTGTGTGTGTGTGTATATAAGTTTCACGAATGGCCACAGATAAGACAACAATCAAACTATAGTCATAGGCACCCTGAGCAGGATAAGCCAGGCAGAATGTCAGTCAGAGAAGAGGCTTTAGTTAAAAAAAAAAAAAAAAAAGAAAGAAAGAAAGAAAAGAAAAAGAAAAAAAGTCAAATTCACGTGCTCTGACATTTGACTCTAGCCCTTTGGGCTTTCCGCATGTCCATTCCAGGCTCCATGTCCTGAGATGTGGCCTCGATTGTCTGGCTTCTCTCACAGCCTCCGGCTCAGATTCATTCACTCACATGAGATCCAACGTGCCGAGGGTCTATCGGTCGCGGCTGGAAGGGCTTCAGATTTTTCATGATGTTTTCGATAACAGTCATCCAGTGAGTTAAGCAAACATCTACTTAGCAGATAGAAACACTGAACCCCAGAGAGCAAAAGCCTCTGTGTTAGATAATACTGTACACTCTGTACGAAAAACTTACTTCAGCTGACATCAAATAAGGAAAAAGCTATTCTGATTCCAGGAATGGTGTTTGAGGAATTATGATTCACCCTTGGAGATTTCTGAGAAAATTAGTTGGTAGAGACAAAGGGCAAGTGTGAGAAGAATATAATTAAGATGCCTACTGATTGGGATAAAATGCTTATTTACCTCAAGAGTCTTTCAAAGACAAAAGTCAAAGAATCCAAGCAGCCACTTGAACATTAAAAGAGAAAGAGAAAGAGAGAGAAAGTCAAAGAAAAACTAGCATATTAGGGTAATCAGATAACATCAAAAAGTCAGAAAGATTCTTAAAGATAAGAATCTAGTTACAGAGCACATAGATTTAGACTAATAATCAAGAGCTCTGCAAACACACCTGGAAAGAGGAAAGAGAATGTCGAATTTGGAAGTCCAACTAATTCAGGTACTTAATTTCTTTGGAACTCAAGTTTCCTCATTGTAAAGATCTATAAGCTCCTTCTAAATCTAAATTTAAGATTTCATAAAATAAATAGATTTAGCTATTACAAATAGTAGCTACAATATTATACAATAATAATATTATAAATAGATTTAGTTATTTATTTTATGAAATCTTAAATTTACACAGGCAATATTTGTAGAAAAAGTAAAAATAACGTCTGAGCAAGAAAAATCAAAATCCTCAATCTTACCATCTAGAGAAACCTACTGCAAATATTTTGGTGTATATGCTCTCATATTCACATATATACATGTGGAGATAACTTTGTACAAATCTGGTTATGACATGTTTCCAGTCATGAAATATCTCGAGGGTGTGTTCTTGCCCCAGTTTTGTTTCCATCCCATCATTTGTGATGGCTGCCATGTATTACCGTTTAAACGAAGGCATCAGAGTGCAATGAGTTGCAGGTTGTATCACAGGGCAAATGTGAGTGTGTCCAGATTAGGAGGGATGCAGGAAGTTGAGAAAAAAGATAACAATGTGTGACGACTTCTAATTTATAAAGGACTTTTGCACAAAAGCCTACAAAAGTATTTTTATGTCTTATGACTGCCCAGCTAACACAATGTCTAGCAGATAGGAAACCTCAATAAACATTATTGAATAAGTGAAAAAATACATACGATGTATTATCTTACGTATTCCTCATAAAACCAGGATGAGACACACATCACCATTTTACAAATTTTACAGATTACTTCTGTCACCGTGATGAAATCCATTATGATTTACATAGCATTTTACATAAATCCCTCTCATTAGAGCATAGGATTTCATTCCCATTAAAGAAAGATGGAAACTGAGGGGGCACCTGGGTGGCTCAGTGGGTTGAGCCGCTGCCTTCGGCTCAGGTCATGATCTCAGGGTCCTGGGATCGAGTTCCGCATCAGGCTCCCTGCTGAGCAGGGAGCCTGCTTCCCTCTCTCTCTCTCTGCCTGCCTCTCTGTCTACTGTGATCTCTCTCTGTCAAATAAATAAATAAAATCTTTAAAAAAAAAAAAAAAAAGAAAGATGGAAACTGAGCCTAGGGACAGATGGTCACCATGTGGGAGAAATTGACCTTGAATGCAAACCTGCAACACTCTCCATTGCTTCCCAGCCATGAAATGTCCTGTCCCCTTTCATTGAAGGAGTGTGTGTTGTGAGACATATCATCTGTGTGCTGGTGAATGGTTAACACTCAACTCTGCGGGAGGGGGAGTCCTGATTTGTAGCACTTACTGATTTCCCTGGTGTAAATACTCCCACCAGGGCTGATCTGAGGCTGCTGATGAGATCTTACTGAGCACAGATATGGGAGATGTCCATGATTAATACTTACAAGTGCCAGCTGGCTCTAATGTACTCCTGGGCACGATAATCTTTCCTTCCACCTAATTATTAATTCCTGAGGGCTAGATCTCTTTTCAGTTTTCACAATGCCACATACCTAGACAGTAATTAATAGATATTTAGGCTTAGGGTACCAGGGTGGCTCAGTCAGTTAAGCATCTGCCTTGATTTCAGCTCAGGTCATGATCTCCAGGCCATGGGATCAAGCCCTGTACCAGGCTCTGCCCACAGGGAAGATTCTGTTTAAGGACTCGCTCTCCCTCTCCCTCAACCCCTCCCCCTCACATTCTCTCTCTCTCTCTTTTTAAAATAAATATATACATCTTTTTTTTTAAGATTTTATTTATTTGACAGACAGAGATCACAAGTAGGCAGAGAGGCAGGCAGAGAGAAAGAGGGGGAAGCAGGGTCCCCGCTGACCACTGTGTGCGGGGCTCGATCCCAGGACCCTGAGATCAGGACCTGAGCCGAAGGCAGAGGTTTTAACCCACTGAGCCACCCAGGCGCCCCAAAATATACCTCTTTTTAAAAAAAATAGATGTTCAGGCTTGGCGTAAATGTTTAGCCTAGCTTTGCAATTTCAGTTTCCCATTCTTTTTGATTTCCTCACCTGTATAGTCCTTTTCCCCAGACTTGGGAGAAACATAGAGACAATTCTGTCAATTGGATGGTTTCCCTTTCTTTAATCCCGATAAAGACTTGTGTCTTTGTCATGGCCTGGGACACAGTCATGACCCTAAAGAGAGAAGCAGCAGCCATGGGGGCTCAGGATCTCCAGGTTTATATTTCCAGTCTTTTTTTTTAAATTTATTTTCAGCATAACAGTATTCATTATTTTTGCACCACACCCAGTGCTCCATGCAATCCGTGCCCTCTATAATACCCACCACCTGGTACCCCAACCTCCCACCCCCTTGCCACTTCAAACCCGTCAGGTTGTTTTTCAGTGTCCATAGTCTCTCATGATTCACCTCCCCTTCCAATTTCCCTCAACTCCCTTCTCCTCCCTAACTCCCCTTGTCCTCCATGCTATTTGTTATGCTCCACAAATAAGTGAAACCATATGATGATTGACTCTCTCTGCTTAGCTTATTTCACTCAGCATAATCTCTTCCAGTCCCGTCCATGCTGCTACAAAATTTGGGTATTCATCCTTTCCGGTCTTTTAATGCTGAGTTTAGAGTCTCATTCTGTCGTGGGGTCCCAGTACCTCACACTAACCAAAACTCCTGGTTTGTTGCTTCAAAGAGAGCAGTGGGAGGTGGAGGTGGCAAACAGGAAGTGAGACTGACCTCGCTAGTATATTGGTATATTTCTTCAAACCAAAATTGGTACAAAATCCATAAAAAATTCAGAATCAGAATTCAGAATGTTGGACGTTGTTAATTACACCAACCAAGGCTACAGCTCTCGGGCTATTTCTTCCCCCTCAACATTTTACTGGTAATGTTTTGTTGTGCATCTTAACTGGAGTTGGTCTGTGCTGACATAGAAACTTAATTTTCTGAGAGTGAAATGTGCAGACTCGAAACTAGAATGAGGAGGAAAGTGGAGAAAAGACACACGTTAGCACCACCTTCTGGAAGCTTCTGGTTCTTACATGCCCTGTATGAATTGAATAAAATGAGATAGATATTTTGTACTCAGTTCTCTAATACCTGGTCAATTTTGAAATTTGGAAATGTGGAAAACAAATTTAATAAAATATTACTTAAATACTAACTTCTCCAATACTAAAATATTTATCAAATCTGCTATTAGACTAAATTTTAACTCTATGTTTTCTAGTATTTTATTTTTAAGTAATCTCTGTTACCTAAAATACTAGTATTTTTTTTTACTATATTACTACACTATTACTGGGGCTTGAACTCACAATCCTGAGATCAAGAGTCATGTGCTCCACCCACTGAGCCAGACAGGTGTCCTCAATTTTTTAATTTTAAAATTTAAATTCAATTGATTAACATACAATGTATTATTAGTTTCAGGAGTACTGTGATTCATCAGTCTTATATAATTACATCATGTGCCCTCCTTAATGTCCATCATCTAGTTACTCCATTCCCCAATGCCCCTCCCCTCCAGCAACCCTCAGTTTGTTTCCTATGATTAAGAGTCTCTTATGGGGCGCCTGGGTGGCTCAGTGGGTTAAGCTGCTGCCTTCAGTTCAGGTCATGATCTCGGGGTCCTGGGATTGAGTCCTGCATCGGTCTCTCTGCTCCGTGGGGAGCCTGCTTCCCTCTCTCTCTCTGCCTACCTCTCTGTCTACTTGTGATCTCTCTCTTTCAAATAAATAAATAAAATCTTAAAAAAAAAAGAGTCTTATGGCTTGTCTCCCTCTCTAGTTTCATCTTGTTTTATTTTTCCCTCTCTTCTCCTATGATCTTCTGTTTTGTTTCTTAAATTCCACATATGAAATGTGATCATATGATAATTGTCTTTCTCTGATTGACTTATTTTGCTTGGCATAATACTCTCTAGGTCCATCCATGTCATTGCAAACAGCAAGATACCATTTTTTGATGGCTGAGTAGTATTCCATTGTATACATATACCACATCTTCTTTATCCATTCATGTGTCGATGGACATCTGGGTTCTTTCCATAGTTTAGCTATTGTGGACATTGCTGCTATAACATTGGGGTGCAGGTGCCCCTTCAGATCACTACTCTTATATCTTTGGGGTAAATCCTTAGTAGTGCAATTGCTGGGTCATAGGTTAGCTCTATTTTCAACTTTTTGAGGAACCTCCATATTGTTTTCCACCAGCCTTTACCCCTACCAAGAGTGTAAGAGGGATCCCCTTTCTCTTCATCCTTGCCAACATCTGTCATTTCCTGACTTGTTAATGTTAGCCATTCTGACTGGTATGAGGTGGTATATCATCATGGGTTTTTTTAAAAAAAAGATTTTATTTATTTATTTGACAGAGAGAGACAGCAAGAGAGGGAACACAAGCAGGAAGAGTGGGAGAGGGAGAAGCAGGCTTCTGGTTGAGCAGGGAGCCCAATGCAAGGTTCATCTTGACCTGAGCCAATAGCAGATGCTTAACTGCTGAGCCAACTGGCAACTCCTCATCATGGTTTGATTTGTATTTTCCTGATGCCAAGAGATGTTGAGTGTTTTTTCAAGTCTATTGGCCATTTGGATGTGTTCTTTGCAGAAATGTCTGTCATGTCTTCTGCCCATTTCATGATTGGATTATTTGTTCTTTGGGTGTTAAGTTTGGTAAGTTCTTGATAGATTTTGGATACTAGCCCTTTATCTGATATGTCATTTGCAAATATCTTCTCCCATTCTGTTGGTTGTCTTTTAGTTTTGTCTAGTATTTCCTTCGCTGGGCATACAGGCTGGTGCCTGTATCTTATCTTGATGAAGTCCCACCAGTTCATTTTGCCTTTGTTTCCCTTGCTTTTGGAGACCTGTCTAGCAAGAAGTTCTTGCAGACAAGATCATAAGGTTGCTGCCTGTGTTCTCCTTTAGGATTTTGATGGACTTCCATCTCACATTTAGCTATTATATCAATTTCTTGAGTCCATTTTTGTGTATGGTGTAAGAAAATGGTCCAGCTTCATTCTTCTGCATGTGGTTGCCCAGTGTTCCCAACACCATTTGTTGAAGATACTGTCTTTTTTCCACTGGACATTCTTTCCTGCTTTGTCGAAGATTAGTTGACCATAGAGTTGGGGGTCCATTTCTGGGTCCTCTACTCTGTTCCATTGATCTGTGTGTCTGTTTTAGTGCCAATATCATACTGTCTTGATGACTACAGCTTTGTAATAGACCTTGAAGTCTGGGATCCTAATGCCACCAGTTTTGGTTTTCTTTTTTTCAACATTCCTTCAGCTATTTAGGGTCTTTTCTGGTTTCATACAAATTTTAGGATTCTTTGTTCCAGCTCTGTGAAAAAAAGTTGATGGTATTTTGATAGGGATTTCATTGAATGTATAGATTGCTCTAGGGAGCATAGCCATTTTAACAAGATTTGTTATTCTAACCCACGAGCATGGAATGTTTTCCCATTTCTTTATATCTTTCTTAATTTCTTTTATGAGCATTGTATCATTTTCTCTGTATAGATCCTTTACCTTGTTGCTTAGGTTTATTCCTTGGTATTATATGGTTTGGGGTGCAGTTGTAAATGGGATCAACTCCATAATTTCTTTTTCTTCTGTCTCACTGTTAGTGCCTAGAAATGCAACTGCTTTCTGTGCATTGATTTTCTATCCTGCCACATTGCTGAATTCCTGTGTGAGTTCTAGCAATTTTGAGATGGAGTCTTTTGGGTTCTCCTTATAGAGTATCATGTCATCTGCAAAGAGTGAGAGCTTGACTTCTCCTTTTCTGATTCAGATGCCTTTTATTTCTTTTTGTTGTCTGGTTGTTGAGGTTAAGACTTCTAGTACTATGTTGAACAACAGTGGTGATAGTGGACAGCCCTGTTGTGTTCCTGACTTTAGGGGAAAGCTCTCAGTTTTTCCCCAATTGAGAATATTTGCTGTGATCTTTTTGTATATGGATTTTATGATATTGAGGTATGTTCCTTCTACCCCTATACTGTGAAGAGTTTTAATCAAGAAAGGATGCTATACTTTGTCAAATGCTTTTTCTGCATCTATTGAAAGGCTCTTATGGTTCTTGTCCTTTCTTTTGGTAATGTACTATATCACATTGATTTGGGGATGTTGAGCCACCCTTGCAGCCCCAGAATAAATCCCACTTGGTCGTGGTGAACAATCCTTTTAATGTATTGTTGCATCCTATTGGCTATTATCTTGGTGAGAATTTTAGCATCCATGATCATCAGGGATATTGGTCTGTAATTCTTTTTGGTGGGGTCTTTGTCAGGTTTTCTGAGCAAGGTAATTCCTGCCTCATAGAAAGACATTGGAAGTTTCCTTCCCATTTCTATTTTTAGAAACAATTTCAGGGGGAGCCTGGGTGGCTCAGTGGGTTAAGCCTCTGCCTTTGGCTCAGGTCATGATCCCAGGGTCCTGGGATCAAGTCCCGCATTGGATTCCCTGCTCAGCAGGGAGCCTGCTTCTCCCTCTCTCTCTGCCTGCCTCTCTGCCTACTTGTGATCTTTGTCTGTCAAATAAATAAATAAAATATTTCTTTTAAAAAAGAAACAATTTCAGAAGAATAGGTATTAATTCTTCCTTAAATGTTTGGTAGAATTCCCCTGGGAAACCAACCAGCCCTGGACCATTGTTTGTTAGAAGATTTTGGATTACTGCTTCAGTTTCCTTGCTGGTGATGGGTCTGTTCAGGTTTTCTATTTCTTCTGTTTCAGTTTTGGCAGTTAATACATTGCTAGGAATGCATCCATTTCTTCCAGATTGCCTCATTTGTTGGCATATTGTTGCTCATAATATGTTCTTATAATTGTTGGCATTTCTTCAGTGTTAGTTGTGATCTCTCATCTTTCATTCATGATTTTATTTATTTAGGTCCTTTCTCTTTTCTTTTTAATAAGTCTGGCTAGGAGTTTCTTGATCTTTTTAATTCTTTCAGAGAACCAGCTCCTAGTTTCATTGATCTGCTCTAATCTTTATGAATTCTCTTCTCCTACTGGGTTTAGGCTTTATCTGCTGTTCTTTCTCCAACTTCTTTAGGTGTAAGGTTAGGTTGCATATTTGAGATCTTTCTTGTTTCTTGAGAAAGACTTATGGTGTTATATACTTCCCTTCTAGGACTGCCTTTGCTGCATCCCAAAGGTTTTGAACTGTTGTGTTTTCATCTTCATTTGTTTCCATGATTTTTAAAATTCTTTAATTTCCTGATTGACCCATTCATTCTGTAGTAGGATGCTTTTTAGCCTCCATGTATTTTAGTTCTTTCCAAATTTCCTCTTGTGATTGAGTTCCAGTTTCAAAGCATTGTGGTCTGAAATTATACAGGGAATGATCCCATTCTTTGGTACCAGTTGAGACCTGATTTGTGAACCAGCACGTGATCTATTCTGGAGAATGTTCCATGAACACTTAAGTAGAATGTGTATTCTGCTGCTTTAGGATGATCTGGTCTAGTGTGTCATTCAAAGCCCTTGCTTCCTTGCTGCTCTTCTGCTTAGATGATCTGTGCATTGCGGTTAGATGGGTGTTAAAGTCCCCTACTATTATTGTATTATTATTAATGTGTTTATTTAATTTTGTTATTAACTGGTGTATATAATTGGCTACTGCCATGTTAGGGGCATAAATATTTATAATTGTGAGAACTTCTTGTTGGATAAACCCTTTAGTTATGATGTAGTGTCCTTCCTCGTCTTCTATTACAGTCTTTGGTTTAAAATCTAATTTGTCGGGTATAAGGATTGACAGCCCAGCTTTCTTTTGATGGCCATTAGAATGATAAATGGTTTTCCATCCCCTCACTTTCAATCTAGAGGTGTCTATGGGACTAAAATGAGTCTCTTGCAGACAGGATATCAATGGGTCTTACTTTTTTTTATCCAATATGATACCCCATGTCTTTTGATTGGGGCATTTAGCCCATTTACATTCAGAGTAACTATGGAAAGATATGAATTTAGTGCCATTGTATTATCTGTAAAGTAACTGTTTCTGTATATTGTCTCTGTTCCTTTCTGATCTATGTTACTTTGGGTTCTCTCTTTGCTTTAGGATCCCCTTTATAAGTGATTCTGTATGCAAATCCAGGACAACCCTCTCCCTCAGGAGAGAAATTGTACCTCCAGCAACTACTAAAATCAGATAACCATAGCAAAATGAAAACAAGAAAAGATATGCCAGTTGCATGCAGCAACAAGCCACACACCTAGCAGCAGCCCTGCTGGAAAGCTTCTTCCCACTGTAGTCTAGGCCTCCTGGGTTGGGGACAGAAGCCTTCGCAATTGCCCTGGGCAAGTTACACCTGTGGAGCCTGATTTGCCAATGCCAAGCCCCACAACTTCATTTCCACAACACGGAGCAGCTTCAGAAAGGCTCAGGATACCTTCTTCTCTTCCTCTTTTGAGTTTTACATTCATTTTTACATTCCTTCATTTCATTCATACATTTCATTCATTTACATTTACATTCATTTTAGGTTCATTCATTTTGAGTTTTCACATTCATTATTAATGGCTATTTGTAGGACACAGATAACACATTTTTCTCTCCCCAAAAAGACCAGATCTTTTTTCATAGTGTTATTACTTGGTATTTGTACATTACTCTGTGCTTTTCAAAGGCTATCATTGCTGTCACCTCCCAACACACTGTGAGGTGGGTGGAAAGATGTCCCTCCTCATGCCACCAATGAGAAACTGAGGCTCCAGGAGAGCTGAGGTGCTGTTCAGACCCCAGACACCAGCACCTCTGGCCCCCAGGTTGTGCCTTCAGTCACTCTGTGGTGACTCGTTGGGACCCACGGGCCAGGTGGGGCTTACAGTGTGTGGAGTGGCAACAGAGTCCACTGGGACAAAGCCTGGGTGAGCTGCTGCTCCCATCCCACCCAGGCTGCCTGAGAGCTGCTCTGTGGAGCTGAAGGGAGGATGAGGGAGAGAAAGCTCTTCAAGGACATACTAAAGGACGGCTTGAGCTGAGCATGGGATTGGTTTAGATGTCATGAAATAGTCGTTAAATGCCCACTATATGCTAAGAACTCTAAGCCAGACTGGCTCCTGTACGCTCCTCAGGGGTCTTTCAGTCAGGTCAGTATGACTAATGACTACCATACAACTGAGAAATGGTCATTATCATAAAGAAAGTATGCTATGAGATACAGAGGAGGGGTGAAGAGAGGAGAGCTCGGGTAGTTTTTCACAGGCCTCAAATGAGATAGCAGATGTGAGGAATGGTTTGAGATCAGAAATAGTTCATAACCACACATACACACACAGGCGCGCGCGTACACACACACACACACACACACACTGACAGAGACTCCCAGACCCTCTTTACCCCTCAGGCTTCCCAGGGCTGCCCCAGAGGCCTGCGCCACCTAAAACCCTGAGGAGCAAGTCACACAGGCATTAAAGATGCCAAGATTCATGAAGGTTTTCTCCAAACATGAGGGTTCACTAAGGACTGTCTCTTCCCACTTTTTCATACTCTAATCTTGCTGGGACCAAGCTGTGGGAAGCCAGGGGCTGTACAGTGTCATTGGCTTGGGCCAGTGTGACAACTTTCCCTGGTTTCTGGAAGCATCCCTAATGGTTAATTATCATCCTGGGAGCTAGTTCTGTTCTGTAGGGTCTCCCAGCCTTCCTGGAGATAGGACGGTGGTCACTGAAATTGCTCCATCTTAATGGCAGAAACTCTTCAACTGGCTCAGCTTAGAAGACACCCTGCCTGCGACCCACACTGTCTTCTCACGTGCCCTTCTTTGTCCTCCTCCAATAATGACTGCTTAACAAGCCCCGTGGAGCTTTCCCACAAATACCAATGAGTAATTCCTTTTGGTTTTCAGAACATGAGAACTAAGGAAGTAATTTCAAGGGTTTGGAAGTAAACTACAGTTCCCATTTTTATGTTCCAGGCTTCACAGAGGTTAATAAATATTCTATCTAGGAGAAAGCAAAATCTTACCTGTCCATGGTCTTTGAAAGTTCTATCAATTGGCATCATGATCACAATAATTTTATCTGGGCCTTAAGCAAGGACCCTCTAAATAGATCAGGGAGGTCCACTGCTGCCTGCGGAGTGCTGGTTCCAAAAGTGAGCTTTGGGGTTTTGGAATTCTCTGAGGATGTTAGTTGGAAAGCAAGAGGTCAGGCTCTTGAGAGAGATTTTATCCTCACTCCTCACTTCTAGTTTCAATCCAAAAATTAGATGAGAAGCAGAATTGAAGTTCATTCATTCACTTGACAAACATTTATTTTACACTTGCACTGAGCACACCTTATATTAGGCATGAGAAATAAATATGCGATTAGAACCTGGTCCCTGCCTTAGGAGATAAGATACATAATAATAAAAGTGCATTTAAAATCAGAGCTCTTTGGGGCACCTGGGTGGCTCAGTGGGTTAAGCCGCTGCCTTCGGCTTAGGTCATGATCTCAGGGTCCTGGGATCGAGTCCCGAATCGGGCTCCCTGCTCAGCAGGGAGCTTGCTTCCCCCTCTCTCTCTCTCTGCCTGCCTCTCTGTCTACTGTGATCTCTCTCTGTCAAATAAATAAATAAAATCTTTAAAAAAAATAAAAAATAAAAAGATAAAAAATAAAATCAGAGCTCTTCAATGTGTGCTTCCCTGTCTTACTATTTTCCATCCCTTGCACTTAGCACAGTATCTGAGATTTAAGAGAAGGAGTTCCATAAGTCTTTGTTGAATGACTAAGAGTCCATGATTAATCATCTGCTTGCAACAATGGCAATGTGCCCACTTTAGAAGAAAGGTGGCAACGGTATGTTGTCAGCAAGGACTCTATGGTAACATGCAAATAAAGGAATTATTGCTACCACTTATTAAAGAAATTTAAAAAGTAACATAGACACAGAGGAAAGAACATTTAATTCTGCCTAGAAGGGCTGCGATGTTGAAAGGGGAAAACTCATTGTTTCTCCTTTATTTACCACTCTACTCTCAATATTTCTGGCATCAAACATTGGGGGGAGGAGAGGGGTGGTTCGCACACCAAGCAATTGTCCAGCACCAGCTGGGTGTCCTACAATTCAACTCAATGCTGACACTGTCTGCCTGGAGATAGTATCAGATTCCACAGGTTAAGGGCTCCATCCCACAGGACTGCCCTCACATCAGACATTAGTTGTAAGCCCTCCTCATCAGCTGTACTACTGATCAACCATAAAATCAGAAGTTCCCACCACCCCCTTCTCAAGTTTGATAATTTGCTAGGATAGCTTGAAGAATAGGTAAACAGGTCGCTTATTATATTACTGGTTTATTCTAATAGGATATGACTCGGGAACAGCCAGTTGAAAGAGATGCTCAGTACAAGGTATGGAAGAAGGGACATGGAGCTTCCACGCCCTCTCTAAAAAGCCTACCCTCCCACCACCTCCAACCCAGAAGCTCTCTAAATGCCTAATACAAAGCATGTTCAGGACAAGTATTAAATAAACGTTTGTCAGATGAATGAACGAACACTAATTTAGGAATTTTTATGGAGGCTTCATTATGTTGACATGATTGATTAAATCACTGGCCACTGGTAATTAATTCAACCTCTAGCCCCACTCCCATCCCCAGAGGTCTGAAGTGGGGAGTGAAAGTTCCAACTTGTAGTTATAGCTGCTTGCCCTGGCATCCAGCCCCCAATCTTAGGTGCTTTCAAAAAGTCACCTTATTGGGGCGCCTGGGTGGCTCAGTGGGTTAGGCCACTGCCTTCGGCTCAGGTCATGGTCTCAGGGACCTGGGATCGAGCCCCGCATCAGGCTCTCTGCTCAGCAGGGAGCCTGCTTCCTCCTCTCTCTCTGCCTGCCTCTCTGCCTGCTTGTCATCTCTCTCTGTCAAGTAAATAATAAATAAAAAAAAAAATCTTAAAAAATCACCTTATTAATATAAACTCAGTGGAGTTCAGAGGAGTTTATTATGACTAACAAAAGAGATCTGTATGGCTCTATCACCTAGAAAATTCCCAGGGTTTTAGGAGCTCTGTGCCAGGAACTGGACTTTTGCTGTGCCAGGAAAAGACCAAATTATATTTCTTATTATAAATCACAGCATCACAGACGTCTTCATAAGGAAGTTGCCATTTGAGCTGAATTTTAAGGGACAAGTAGAATTCACAAATGTCTAAGGTGGAAAGGCCAGTCCCCATTAAAGAACAACATGGACAAAGTCCCTAAGAAATGAAAGATCACGCCCCATCATGGAAGAAATGGATACAGGATACGTGTGGGCAAGCAGAGAGGTGATAGTAAAAATCTGGGCAAAGGGTTTTGTTTTCCTTCTGCCATGCTTAGGAGGTCTGGCTTTCTCCTACAAACAATACCAAACCATTGAACAGTTTTCAAACTGACTGTGCTAGCAACATGAAGATGCAGGCTAGAAGTCACAGAAGGGTAGCATTCATCCATGTGAGGAATAGCGCAGTACCAAAAAGGTCAGTCCAGGACAGGGGACTGGAAAGATGCAGAAGTGAGGAGTGTTTAAGACATATGATCAAAGGTGGCACTCAAAGAACTCAAGCTTTAGAATTTAACAGATCCAAGGTCCAGTTCTGCTATCTATTCACGTACAATCTCGAACAAGCAACATGGGCCTTGGTTTCTACATCTATAAAACATGGCTAAGAGTACCTACCTCATACCGTTGGTACATGAAGTTAAAATATTAGGGATTAGTATAATGTCTGGAACATAGGACCTTCTAAACAAATGTTAGCTATAATTATTACTACGGATTAGGCATGGAGTGGCGAGAGATGGAAAAGGAGGAATCAAAGAAGACTTGGGTTTCTAAACAAAGCAGGTAGGGAAAGTTGGTTTCATGGACATAGATAAGGAAGCAGGTGGAAGAGCCACTTGCAGGAAAGAATTTCAATTTCCAGTTTTGGAAATGCTGAATTTAAGACATCTGTGAGGGGTGCCTCGGTGGCTTGGTGGGTTTAGCATCTGCCTTCAGCTCGGGTCATGATTCCGAGGTCCTGAGATTGAGCCTCACATCCGGTTCCCCACTCAGTGGGAGGTCTGCTTTGTCTCCCTTTGCCGCTACCCTTGCTCTGCTCTCTCTCTCACTGTCTCTCAGATCAATAAAATCTTAAAAAAAAAAAGATGTCTATGGGACAGCAGTGGAAATGTCCATTGGGCATTCAGTAGAGAGATCTGGGCTGGAAATGGAGATTTCAGGGATTCACGGCACAAACAAGGACACTGAAACCCGTAGAGGACATGGAATCATTTGTAGGAAGAGGAAGAGAGAAGAGGAGAGACTCATTTGTAGGAAGACGAGAGAACTCAGAGGATACCAGCAGGCAGCAGGGATACTAAGAAAGGAGCCCGAAAAGGATCCTGGGATCCTTCCATCCTTAGCAGATGGAAGAGGAGGGCTGTCCACTAACAATGCTCCCACAGCAGGGGAGTGTTCACGCAGAACCCACCGGGTGCCTGCTTTCTGCGGAAATGCTCACAAAGGTAAGCGAGACACCAGCTTGGCCCTCACGGAACTTACGAGAGAGCTCCAGGAGCTTCAAAACACGACCTGCAATGGACTACAATTCTGCCTTAGTTACCTCTTTCCTTTCTTCTTCTTTATGAATAAACATTTTTCACTTGTAATTTCTCTGCCTACCCTTGTCTTTGTTTACAGGGTAAAGGCTGTGCGATCCCAGGGTTTCAAGCCTTGTGTAGACAGCAGGCCTGCTGAAACCATTATTTTGGCCAGGCCAGGTCAGACCAGATGTCCTGTGTCACCGTCCAGTGCTGCAGGGCTTCCTCCCAGGCTGCTGTGGTACCTCGCTTGGGCCAGCCAGTCCTTTAAGAAGTGAGTCAAACCCTCTGGCCAGGAAGGAAGGAAGTGTTGGAGGTTGCAGCTACTTTAACAATCTTGGGCTTTGCAAAAGATATGTGGATTTCAAGTTAACTTTAAAAGCATGTCTGGTTTGCAACAATGTGCTGTACACGTCAGGGTACGCAAGAAGCAGTACCTGTGAAATTCCACGGATCAAAGAGAGCCACATGTTGGAAGACCGAGTGGGAACTAGTGGACGGAAACACAATATTTGTCCACACTCTCAGCTCAGCGTAGAGCCATACCTCCGCTGCCAAATTCTCCCCCGCTGTGATGATAGGGCACAACAGTGCAAATCTGCAAACAATGCTCCAACAGCTCCCTCTATGGATTAGACAACTTTGTCCCAGAATCAAAGGCTGGGGTAGTTGCCCTAGGATAGCTCTTCTGCCCCGTTCTCCTGAGGCTACCTACTCTGTATATAATCAGGACAGTTGGTTTGGGTACTGGGCAAGAAAATCTGAGTGCCAATGAAATCCGGTTTAGTTAACTTATAGGTAAACAGTAATGAGCAATGAAGATGATTGTGAAGGGAGAGCAAACATAACCCAAAACTTAACCCGGGCATGGTTCTAAGTAGATTACATGCAGTAACTCAATCCTTGCAAAAACCGCAGAAGGTAAAGGTTATTAGTCAATTTAACAAATGAGGAAACTGAGACAAAACAGCTAAGTGGAAGACTGGATTAACTGTGGGGGAAAAAAAAAACCCACAAAGGATCTTTTTGGAGTGTTGGAGATGTTCCACAGCATAATTGTGATAGTGGTTACATGATTATATCCATTTGTTAAAATCTGCCAAATCGCATACTTAGGGTCAGTGAATTGTACTGTATGTAATACGTCAATAAAGTTAATTAAGAGGGGCGCCTGGGTGGCTCAATGTGTTAAGCCTCTGCCTTCGGCTCAGGTCATGATCCCAGGGTCCTGGGATGGAGCCCCACATCAGGCTCTCTGCTCAGCAGGGAGCCTACTTCCCTCTCTCTCTCTCTGTGCCTCTCTTTGCCTACCTCTCTGTGCCTGCCTCTCTGACTACTTGTGATCTCTGTCTGTCAAATAAATAAATAAAAATCTTAAAAAAAAAAGTTAATTAAGAGAAGGAAAAATGAGGAACACTTCCAAGAAGAGGTAGCAAAGAGAGGGGAACAAGGCCTTACTAGCTAGGTGAACTCAACAAAGTAAGAATAGCTCTACACCTCTATTTCCATACATATAAGGTAGGAATGATAATACCTAATCTGCAATAAATATTGGGTTTCTTTTTTCCTTCTTTTGTCCCTGTTCCATACTCTCCGACTGAGCCAGCTATAAATGAAGTGTATCATTTATGGCTGAGATAGGGGTTCTTGCTACAGCCCTTCTCCCCCAGGTTGTCAGACGGAAATTGTTTTCCCTATAAAGGAGAGTTTTCTCTTCTGTGAAGAAGACTCTCATACATGATTGAGGAAGCCCAAATTGACACAATGTTTTCAGAGTGGAATTTTATAGTATGTAACAAAGTTTAAACACACATGTTTTTCCTTAACAACTCACTTCTATAAACCTATGTTGCAGAGGCCTTGGCAAAAAATTGCAAACATATCTCCAGAGAAGGATGCACATGGAAGCTTTGTAAGAGCCAAATCAAAAACAATCTCGGGTTTCGTTTGGTGAGTTGTGAGACCCCCTTTCCCTGGCATATGAGGTGCTGACAGGCAATGTAAATGAGATGTGTGTATGCTGACATAGGGTGACCTACCCCACATGTTGCCAAGAGAAAAATCTCTGTGTAAAGCAATATGCATGAAATGATACCATCAAAAAAATAAAGTGTGAGGACGGGCTTGCTAGTTGTTTTTCAGGATCCCTGCTTTATTTCATTTGGTGATAGGATTCTGGCCTCCTGCCTCTCTTGTCCATTTTAAGTGGGCACCTAAAGACTACATTAGCTTGGGTGGGTATGAAGACTGCAAGGGGCAACGTAGCTCAATCCTACATGTATATGGACAGCCAAAAGCTCCTTTTTAGCCAGGTGTGGCAGAGGGTCCAAATTCTGGCGAATGGGATATGAGCAGAAGCTACACATACAACGAAATGGTCACATCCTTCAAAAAGAAGTTTGCTGTCGTTCCCGTCCCCTGTTCCCTTCCTGTGCTGGACCCCAGAGATAACATTTTAATGCAGACAAGGACCCCTTCTAGGAGATGAAACTTTATGGAACGAAGGTTACCTGCCCAGTCCTCTCACTGCTTCTAGAAAGAGGAAGAAACTTCTATGCTGCTTGTGCCATTACAGCAGCTAATTCTAGATCCTAAGGAACACAGTATGGGCGTATAGTCTTAGCACTACTGATAATCACAATCATCACACATCTAGTGCTTATTATGTGTCGGTCACTGTTCCAGACACTTCACATGCCCTAACTCATTTAATCCTCACGACCCTATAACGTGAGTTCCATAATTGTCCCTATTAAGACACAAGGAGGTCAAGGAACTTGTCCAAGGTCTTCCAATGAAAATGGCAGAGTTGGGACATGCACTCCAGAGTCCACGATCCTAATGTAAATCCCAAATTACCTCTGGATATGGAATATACACATGGGGAAGGAGAAAGTTTCCTTTTTTTATTACACATTACTGAATGTTTGAAGTTTATATAACAGTCAAGCATTATTTTTCTAATTTATAAAAGAAAGGACTTGTGCTCGCTTCAGCAGCACATACACTAAAAGAAAGGACTTTTCCTAAATCTAGATATTTTGGTGAAAAATTACCATAATAAAGAGTGGTACCATTGGACACCTGGGTGGCTCAGTGGGTTAAGCCTCTGCCTTCGGCTCAGGTCATGATTTCAGGGTCCTGGGATCGAGCCCCACATTGGGCTCCCTGCTCAGCTTCCCCCTCTCACTCTCTGTCTGCCTCTCTGCCTACTTGTGATCTCTGTCAAATAAATAAATAAAATCTTTAAAAAAAAAGAGTGGTACCATTAACTTAAAACACAACTTTAAAAAAAAAAGGAAAAAATTCACTTTTCAGGCTTAATTGTTCAGCCTCAGAGAGCGCAGGAAAGCTGCCATGTGGTGTGCCCTACCATTACAAGACAGTGGGAAAGGATGGGTCTGATGCAAAGATAGCAGAATAAGTCTGAAAATGCTCTACAGATGGGCCAAACTAGCCAGCCGATGCTGCCGTCCAAACAACCAGAGAGACACATTTCTCATTTTTCATCATTTGTTTTGCCATAATATATCTTCAGTGTACACCTAGAAAGGAAAAAAGACCCTCTCAGTCAACCACTCCTCCCTTGAGAGGGTCTCAGGCGTATAGTCTCTCTTTACATTTGTAAATATTTAGCCCTCTAGTTCCTGGAAGAAAATGAGTCTTAACTTTCGTAAACCTTCCTGTGCTGCATAACTACCCTGTAGGGTGTGTGCGTTGAGCCAAAATGTCGCACCATATTTGAACTGAAATGAGTGGTTTGCTGACTGTTTCAGTTTCCACTCTAGTAACTGGAATGAAGGGTATCAGGTCCACGCAATACAGGGTTTGCAAGACTAAAAGGATTCGGGAGTTTCTGTCCTTTTACTTATCTGCAGAGATGCCAGGCTTAAAAGAAATGTGTGTGCATTACACAGAACCCCACGTAAGCCCCAAAGTCAGCAGATTTTAAGTGAAAAGTGCATTTTGCACCTCAGGCCACTTATAGAAAGTATTTTCTTCCACATTAGGTTTAAAAAAATCTACCCATAATACATTATGTCCCATTTTTTTCCATTTTTAAAGATAATATGTTATTAACAGTTTCATAACCGCAGTATTTTACTCATTTGCTTTTTTTTCCTTTTAACAATATGACAATCAGCTGTGTTTATTTTTTCTTAGTATTATCTGTGGAATAATGTCTTCTGAATAAATGAAGACTCCATTTTGTGGGCAACAATGAAAAATTGTGCTTGTTTTAAACATGTATCTATATCTATCATTTCCCTCCCAAGACCTTTCTGGAAACTGAGAATAATGATGGTATCTCCCATGTGGTATTTGATGCTAATACCCCAGGTTCTGTTATCTAGTCGGCTCATGTTCTCATTAAGGAGACTTTGATTTAAACAGGATAGCTTTTGCTCAACATTGGCTAGTTTGGTAAGAATTTCACGAGCACCTACTATGTGCTTTGTTCTGTGGTAGGACCTAGAAGTAAACCAGGAATAGTGAGTCTAGTAAGGAAGAAGGACTCTCTTTTTTTATCAACACAATGACAAAGATATAAAAGTGATACTCTTCCAGGGCATGAGTGATAAAATCTACCTTTTTTCCCCATCTTTTAATTAGTTTATTCATATAATTTAAAATAGATGTGATGGCTTTCAACTACTATCAAATTTAGATTTCTCTCATTATTTTTCAAGGAGTCATGGGACATTTTAAAATGCCAACATTTATGACACTCTGGATGCTACATAATTTGCTACTATATACATTTATTATCAAAGCTTTATGGTTTTTTTCCTTTTGTTTTTACAGAGAAGATAAACTTGTATTTTATTTTGTCCAAAAAGGGGAACCAGGATCACCTTAATATAGCATTGCCTTGGGGCGCCTGGGTGGCTCAGTGGGTTAAAGCCTCTGCCTTCAGCTCAGGTCATGATCTCAGGGTCCTGGGATCAAGCCCCGCATTGAGCTCTCTGCTCAGCAGGAAGACTGCTTCTTCCTCTCTCTGCCTGTCTCTCTGCCTACTTGTGATCTCTGTCTGTCAAATAAATAAATAAAATCTTTAAAAAATATAAAAAAAGAGAGGGACAAGAGGGAATCAGATTGTGCTTTCTGGAAGTTCACACTGGCAGTAGTTCAGAGGATGGGAGGTAGCAGGCCCGCTGGAGAGAACTGGGGGTCAAGACAAGAGTTAAGGAGGCCTGCCTCCCAAAGTCAATTTCTATTTCTATTTCAGCACAGAATGCACCCTCTTCAGCCTGAATTTTGGCAACCCAAGTCACAGGTGACCTGGCTATGCCTGAGGGTACCCTAGAACAGAGTCACCTGCATTCCCTTCCTCTTGATACGCACTGATTGAGGGATGGTGGGGAGGAAGTGCTTTTTTCCCCTTCCTTTCCCAGGAAGTGCTTTATTTTCCCTTCTCCAGTAGAGATCCTGAAAACAACCATCCCAAACATCCAACCCTTTCTGTTGTGGTCCTTCCAAAGCCGGAACCTTTCAACTCTAACAGGAAAGCCTTTATTTTTTAACTTTGTTTCAAATCTGAGAGGTTACCTGAATGTTCTAGCTGAGTTTTCAGTTCTCCCTGAGAACCAAGGCCCTGAGCTGCTTGTCAGCCTGTATTCCTATCTCTGTTAGGAGCAGTGACAGACAGACTGACGCAGTAGCAGGCCAAGAATCAGGTGGAATGACTCTGGAGAGTGGCTGATATCAGATCATTTCTGGTTTATTGGAAGGAACAGGATGGAATCAGGCTCAGGACATGAGGCAGAGTTCAGGGACCAGGTGATGCCCCTGAACATTCCTTAGCAACAGCTGCTGCTTCCTCATATCCCAAACACCACACAAGTGCACATACACATGTACAACATAAAAGTACACACACTGATCCCACCTACGACTCCCCTCTCTCACTGTCTGTAACCCCACTGGCCACTTCACACTTCACATATAGGCATATTCTGACCTCAGGACCTTTGCACTGACTGTTCCCTCTGCCTAGAATACTCTTCCTCTGCACAGCGTCATGGATCATCCCTTGACTTTCTTTTAGTCTTTGCTCAGTTGACATCTTTTTCATCAATGCTTTCCCTTACCACTCCTCCTTCCCTCCCACCGTGTCTCCACTGTCTTACATTTTCCCCACAACACCAAGCCTTTCTTGCAGATCATGTAATTAGATGTATTTTCTGTCTCCCTCAACCACAGTGTAAGTTCCATGACAGAGGGAATGTACATCTATTCCATTCAGTGCTGTATGCCCAATGCCTAAAACCAGGAGTCAGCAGACAATAGCCCAGGGCCAAATCCAGCTCAACCTTAGTATTCGTATAGCCAACAAGCTAAGACTGTTTTTTACATTTTAAAATGTGAAAAAAGCACCCCAAACCCAAAAATCATTACTAGCTTTTTGGTGAGAGAAGCTGCTTTAAGAGCTGAGGACTCTTCTTGAGGCCTCCTGGCAGGCTCAGTGGATACAGCATGTGACTTTTGATCTCGGGATTGTAAATTCAAGCCCCCACTGGGTGTAGAGATTACTTAAAAATAAGTGAGTTAAAGCCTCTGCCTTCAGCTCAGGTCATGATCCCAGGGTCCTGGGATAGAGCCCTGAATTGGGCTCTCTCCCCGGTGGGGAGACTGCTTCCTCCTCTCTCTCTGCCTGCCTCTCTGCCTGCTTGTGATCTCTCTCTGTCCAATAAATAAATAAAATCTTCTAAAAAAATTTAAAAATAAAAATCTTTTTTGAAAAAAAGAGTTGAGAACATTAGTTCTTGGCCTACAAAGCCTAAAATGTTTACTATTTGGCCCTTTACAGAAAGATTTTACCTATTCCTGCTCAAAACAATGTCCAGCACATAGCAGATCCTGAAGGAATAAGGGAATGACAGAGTGAATGACCACCATTTTACTTTCAGTTGGAAGAACTCAAGTAGGAACTATGTGTCTGTGTTTAGGAAGAATTTAATTGTCAGTGTTATGTGGACTGAAGGGGAAGTACATGGGTTTTTCTCTGCCTTATTACAGGATATAGGAGGAAAGAGAAGGTATACATAGGACAAAGTAAAAGGAAAAATAAAATAGGGAATAAATAATAGTGATATTATTATTTACTGGCAAGAGGGCAAGGAAAAGTGAGAAGAAAGTATGAAACCAAGGCTTCACTATTCCTCCTGGAGGCTGGGGTGAACAATTCCAGCAAAAAGAAGCGTCTACTCTATTTGATCTAAAGACATTCATTCATCAACTAATGTGTGCAAGGCCCTATACCAGGCTCTAGAGGAGAATTTAGAAATGATCATCCAAACACCATTTGACCAGAGTCTTATAGACATATGTAGGGGGTCTCAGACTCTGGCCAGCATCAGAATCCCCTGAGGTCTTGTTAAAACACAGATATGGGGCCCACTCCTAGGGTGTCTGATTCAGTAGGTCTGGGGTAGTCATAAGAATGTACATTTTAACAAATTCCTAAATGCTGCTGATGTTGCTGGTCCCACATTTTCAGAAACACTGGGCTAGTTTCCTGTCATTAGAGGAGTCTTCCTCAAGTGGCTATTATTATCAGATGGATGCAGAATGGGGTATAACAAACAAATGAGTCAAATGAGAGTTATGTAACTGGTAGGGGCTCCAACGGGAGTTTGTGTTGGCTATACCCTGCAATGGCCACACAAACTTGGTTAGTTTCAAAGGAATCCATTTCTAGATCCTTAAGGTCTACTGCATTCCTTCTTTTTTTTTCTTTTTAAGATTTTATTTATTTATTTGGCAGAGAGAGAGAGAGAGAGAGATACAGTGAGAGAGGGACACAGCAGGGGGAGTGGGAAAGGGAGAAGCAGATTCCCCACTGTGCAGGAACCCCACCCACCTACCCAATGCGAGGCTGAGTCCCAGGACCCTGGGATCATGACCCAAGCCGAAGGCAGACGCTTAATGACTGAGCTACCCAGGCGCCCCTGTTGCATTTCTTCTTTAAAATGATCCACCTAGGGACGCCTGGGTGGCTCAGTTGGTTAAGCAGCTGCCTTCGGCTCAGGTCATGATCCCAGCGTCCTGGGATCGAGTCCCACATCGAGCTCCTTGCTCAGCAGGGAGCCTGCTTCTCCCTCTGCCTCTGCCTGCCATTCTGTCTGCCTGTGCTCGCTCTCTCCCCCTCTCTCTCTCTGATAAATAAATAAAATCTTTAAAAATAAAATAAAATGATCCACCTAGGAGGGCCTGGGTGGCTCAATCAGTTAAGCACCCAACTCTTGGTTTCAGCTCAGGTTGTGATCTCATGGATCACATGGGGTGTGAGATCGAGCCCCGTGTCCGGCTTCATGCTTCATGGGGAGTCTGCTGGATGATTTTCTCCCTCTGCCCCTCCTCCCACTCAATCTCTCTCACTCTCTCTCCAAAATAAATAAATACATCTAAAAATAAATAAATTAATTAAATGATCCACCTACTTCCTGTGAGTCTCACCTATTTCAAAATAAAAGTTATTAAAAAATGGGGACAAGAGGGGCGCCTGGGTGGCTCAGTGGGTTAAGCCTCTGCCTTCGGCTCAGGTCATGATCCCAGGGTCCTAGGATCGAGCCCCGCATCAGGCTCTCTGCTCAGCGGGGAGCTGTTTCCCCCCTTCTCTCTCTCTGCCTGCCTCTCTGCCTACTTAGGATCTCTGTCTGTCAAATAAATAAATAAAAATCCTAAAAAAAAAAATGGGGAAAAGAATAGAACTATGCCACATTCTTAAAATAGAGGATACAAAAGTCATTTATGATAGAATCATCCTAATGCATGTATCACTAGCATGTTGCTGACTTCCTTCCAGTCTTTCTTTGCCCAGGTGTATGTTCCTACATAGTCATAAACATATGCACAGACTTAAAAAGAAAAATACGGCTGAGAAAACTCAGAAATCTGAGGCGTCCCACTGTGCCTTGGTCTGCTAGGGCTACCATAACAAAGTACCACACACTGGGCGGCTTAAACAGCAGACGTTTATGTCTCACAACGCCTGAGGCTGGATGCCCAAGTTCTCGGCATCAGCGGGGCTTAGATCCCCCCGAAGGCTTTGTCCTTGGCTTAAAGATGGCTGCTGTCCTGATGCCTTCTAACTTGGTGGTTTTTTCAGTGTGTGTGCACCCCTGGTATTTCCTGTGTGTCCGGATTT
The DNA here is from genome assembly GCF_011764305.1 of Mustela putorius furo. Taxonomy (NCBI): domain Eukaryota; kingdom Metazoa; phylum Chordata; class Mammalia; order Carnivora; family Mustelidae; genus Mustela; species Mustela putorius. The sequence continues at coordinate 4,791,541 of NW_025421560.1, read as the reverse complement.
CCTCTTCTTATAATGGTCTATCCTAATGGCTACACTTCAGCTTATTTCTTTAAAGGTCCTGTTTCCAAATATAGTCACATCTGATGTACAGGAACTTAGGACTTCAACATAGGATGTTCGGGGAAGTTACAATTCAGCCCATACGCACTATTTTCCTTTTCTAGCAATCTTTTCAAAAGTACCCCCCTCACACTTTACAAAAGAAATGTATTCTCCTCAGCCAAACCAAACCCTGCTTTGGAGTATGAACACCTTCTGGGCACACTAGTGTGGTGTGGAGAAAGCCTGCAGCTTTCGCTATAGACAACAAACCCATTCACCCACCAAATGGCTTCTGATTCTTTGGTAGAGGACTTGCTTCTGCTATTCCCCTGACATCTTTCTTCCTTCCCCTCCCATCACCAAAAAATACCTCTTTGCCCTCTGTACATCCTTAAGGCTCCCTTGTCTTTATGAATTATTTTTTTCTTTCAAACCTGCCCTTGAATTTCATATTAATCTGATTCAGTCTGTAGTCAGACAATGAAAAGAGGGCTCACAGATATGATTTGAGGAGTTTTACAATTAAAATTGTAACACATTTTAAAATGGAGAATGATAACAATATAGATGGGAGCAGAGCATCTAAGAACGTCAGCAAATTGCTTTCCACTCCACTGCCTCCAACAACTTGGGGAAAACTAACCAGCAGTGACCTTTTCAAATGACTTACGTTTATACAAACATTGTTCAGGGTAAAAATTATCTAAAGTAGAATTATTCCCTCTATCTAGACTAGACATTTCAATTAATACACATATCACACCCATAAAATTCCTTGGGATGAAGGTTAAAAGTCCATGCTACCCAAAGTGTGGTCTACAGACCAGAGCTAATCTGTTGGTGAATACCAGACTCAGCCAGGCAAGTACAGAATCTGAGAGCATCTGTGATTAGAAAGTTTTATAGCAGTCTGATAGAGTGATTTTATGTCTGTTCAATCTAATAATTAAATAAGGTAAGATTGAGTGGTTTGAAATTTTTTATTTTAATTTATTTTTCATTTTAATTGGGTTTTATAAAAGTATCAGTCCACGACAAATTGGGCGACATCCTTCATAACGGGCAGATTGAGAAGCACGCCTCCAGCTGGCACCTGCACTAGTGTGTTAGTGACGGTGTAGGTGTAGAGTCCTCTCTCCCATACCCTCGTTCCGGACCGGATTCCATATAAGGGCTCCCATCAGAGCAAAGTCCAGATCCAGCCTGCAAGCATTGGAAAAGCAGGGAATCCGGGTGGACAGTGCTGGGGAAGCTTGTGCCATCAGCTTGGAGGGTTTGGGGTATACTCTGTAGAGGGACTCTCTGTGATTGGTCCCCTATGTTGTGCTTGACCCTTCACGATGGTGCTTCTCTCACGTAAGATAAGTCTGGAGGTCACCAGTGCGGGCAGTGGGGCAGCTCCATGAGCTCCTCGGGGCCCTTGCAGAATGCTACAACACTCTCCTTGCGTGTGCCTCATGGTTTCAGTCAACTGCTGAGCTCTGGTTAATATCTGCATCCCAGGCAGCAGATGAAGGAAGGAAGGGGAACTTCCCAGGAGTCTTTCCCTATGTATATATAGAGAATACTTTTAAGAACCCATTGATTTTTATATTTATTGGCATGCATGATTTCTAGGCCAGTCCTTTTCCCACTGGGCCATTCAGCCATGTAGAACACATCGCTTCCCAGGATTATAATAAAGAGGGATTGAAATGCCCCTTCCTTGATCTGCTTCCATTGTATGGGTTCAAATTTTCTTTATTCTTTTTTTTTTTTTTAAGATTTTTATTTATTTGAGAGCGAGAGATTACAAGTAGGCAGAGAGGCAGGCAGAGAGAGAAGGGGGGAAGCAGGCTCTCCACCGAGCAGAGAGCCGGATGCAGGGCTCGATCCCAGGACCCTGAGACCATGACCTGAGCCCAAGGCAGAGGCTTAACCCACTGAGCCACCTAGGCGCCCCCAAATTTTCTTTATTCTTATAAATTTTTGTGTGCATATGGGAATGAAGAGTTTGTAACCAGAATTAAATGGTCTGTAGTCATATCAGATGAAGGGCTAGTCCAAAATCTGTAAAGAACTTACCAAACTCAACACCTAAAGAACAAATAATCTAATCAAAAATGGGTAGAAAACATGAACAGACACACTTCTCCAAAGAAGATATCCAGATGGCCAACAGACATATGAAAAGATGCTCAACATCACTCAAAACCACAATGAGATGCTATCTCACACCAGTCAGAATGGCTAAAATTAACAAGTCAGGAAATGACAGGTGTTGACAAGAATGTGGACAAAGGGGAGCCCTCCTGCACTGTTGGTGGGAATGCAAGCTGATGCAGCCACTCTGGAAAACAGCGTGGAGGTTCCTCAAAAAGTTGAAAATAGAGTTACCCTATGACCCAGCAATTGCATTACTAGAGATTTACCCCAAAGGTACAAATGTAGTGATCCAAACCACAAGAGACTCTTAACCTTAGGGAACAAACTGAGGGTTGTTTGGGTAGTTGGGGGGTTGAGGGATGAGGTAACTTGGTGATGCACATTGGGGAGGGCATATGTTGTAATGAGCACTGGGTATTATAGAAGACTCATGAATCATAGACCTGTACCCCTGAAACAAATAAAACATTTTATGCTAATTAAATTTAAATTTAAAAAAATAAAATAAAACACATAAATACACACACACACGAAGTTCTGTAGATAGGAAATCCCACTGTATGGGAATTATCCTGAATGGAACCAGGAACCAGATGAGCAAACATGATCGCATGAACAGTTGCAAATCTTAAATTTTGATCAATGATTCTCTACCTAGTCAGTTTACCAGATTATCTTTTTTTTTTCTTTTCAGCATAACAGTATTCATTGTTTTTGCACCACACCCAGTGCTCCATGCAATACGTGCCCTCTCCAATACCCACCACCTGGTTCCCCCAAACTCCCCCCCCTTCAAAACCCTCAGGTTGTTTTTCAGGGAAATTGGAAGGGGAGGTGAGCCATGAGAGCCTATGGACCCAGATTATCTTTTAAATTGCAAGCTGTACTTGCCTCCCCACCGCCTTCCCAGATCCTGTTACAAACACCCACCCCCAGGGTTTATCAGAATCTGTGGAAGGCGATTCGGACTCTCTTCCCCTCCTCCCTGCCTCGCACCTCTTAGTCCTTCCTGTCAGGAATCACTGTTCTTGTCCCTATGGAGCTTCTGAAAGCTGAAGAGGCTGCCGGCTGTTTAGGGAGGCTGTGGAAGAAAATCAGCATTATTTCAAAAGCCGAAATAAAAAGTTCACCATTGATGGGAGCTGTCCTTTTATATCTCTGTAATGGAGAGGACCCGTGTTTAAATACCTGGTCTTGCCTCCTGCTCCTTCAGTGTCCTTGGGCAAGGCATTTACTCTGAGTCTCAGTTTCCTTGTCTATAACGTGGGGATAAAAATACCGCAGAATAAATGAGATTGTGCCTACACTTTGCAAACCAGACTTCTCAGCCAAGATAAGGTGTTGTTAAAATCACTGACAAGTAGGGTATAGGAAAGAGATGAGTTCTTCTGGGGGGATCTGGGAAGGATTTTTGTAGGAAGTCCATCGGAGTTGGATCTGTACAAAAGTGAAAAGACATGCAGCTTATTCCTTCAGCGCTGGTGACTTTTTTTTTTTTAAAGATTTTATTTATTTATTTGATAGAGAGAGAGATCACAAATAGGCAGAGAGACAGACAGAGAGAGAGATGAGGAGAAGCAGGCTCCCTGCTGAGCAGAGAGCCCCATTCGGGACTCGATCCCAGGCCCCTGGGATCATGACCTGAGCCGAAAGTAGAGGCTTAACCCACTGAGCCACCCAGGCGCCCCAGCGCTGGTGACTTTTGTCCGTGTCCTACCTCTCATCTCCCTTTGCCGTCACTCCCAACACTGACATACCAAGGACCATGAAAATGTTCACATCCTTATTACAGTTTATTACTTATAAAGTAATAATAATAAATGTAATTCACATTTTAATAAAGTTGATTTTTAAAACAAAAGATCACATCATTTGACCTGGTGATCCCACTTTGGGGAAGAGGATTTCAGGAAATAATCCCCAGAGAGAAAGAGCAATATTTACTGTGGATGTGATTAACAAATAGCCAAAAAAAAAAAAAAAAAGAAAGAAACAACCTAAAGGCTAACAGTTAGGAAATGGTCAGATTAATTATGTTCTAACAAATGCGGTGCGTAGGAAATAATTATGAAAGCTATGTCACAACATGGAAAATCATTATATCATAGTGTTAATTGGAAAAAGGTGAATACAAAACAGTGTATAGTACTTTAGTGGCAACACTGTACAGAAATTTGCATATAATAGCCGCTTAACGTATGTTAAATAGCTGAGAAAGCATATATACCACAGCACCTGTGGCACCTGCCCTTGAAAAACATTTAAAACGTCTGTAGGAGCTTGTGCCCTGCTCCCAGGCCCACTGCCAGGGTGTGAGAAGACAGAGAACAAAAAGGAGAAAAATGAAAGAAACTAGATAAAGGGAGAAAAAAACCAAAACAGACAACAGAGGGAAAATACAATGGAGGCCAGGTGGGAATTAAAGAGAGGGTCACCGGGACCAGAGGGCTAGGTCAGCCCTCGCGGAAGGGGCTGTTTGCAGGTTAGTGTAAGGGGCGGAAGAAGTATGTGAATTTGGACAGAAAGTCATGTGAAACCCCAGATGGGGAAGGGCGTGGCCCACCATCTGGGCGAGGGCTGAGCTTGTGCGCATCCTGCATGGCTCAGCTCAAGTGGCTGCGGGGCTCTGGGTTCATCTAGTGTTTCTCAAAGACAAAGTTTTCCACGTGCAAATGCAAAAATGCGTTATGCTGAAATTGTTTGCTAATATTTCATGTTGGACCGTTCTGTGTTTTCGAAACAAGCATTACAGCAAAAAGTGAGCATACCTAATTCGATGAGAAGACAACAGAATTTTACTCTTTGTACTTATACCTTTCCAGTGATGATATCTCATTTAGTCTCACATGGGAATCATCTTGACTAGATTCATCTTGACTAGATAAATCATCCTTCTTGACTAGATTCGTTCCATTTTCAATGTTTTCCAAAACCAGAAGCAACCTTCTAATTCAGTGATGGAAATATTCTGTTGATTTGGTTGTTCCTTCCAGTTTTGATGAGCCTTCTGAATGACTTTCAGGTGCTTGCTAACCATCAAAAGCTCTTAACTCTGGTCAGTAGGGGCAACAGGTCTACCCCTGCTCACCCAGCTCTACCCACCCGAACCTGACGGTCTTAAACAGAGGGAGCCCATTCTTTCTGGGGAGCTTTATATCTGTGGTCCCCATACCCTGAATGCAGCCCCCAGGGTTGATCCCTACTAACAATGCTCCTTCTTCCCGTCCACATAAGGCTCCCTCACTTCTTCAGGCCCCTGTTCCAGGAGAAAAGGCACTGATGAGGACCTCCCTGATTTTCTATAATAAACAGAATGATTCTCACACCCACCCACATCACTCTACTCTTCAGTTTTCCCCATTTATTTTTATTCATAGCACTTCTGCCCATCACCCTTCACACAATATCTAAATGCTTATTTATTCCTTTATTGTCCATCTCCCCCCACTAGAAGATTTTGTTCTTGGGTGTGTCCCAATGCCTAGAACAGTGTCACGTACATAGTAGGTACTCAATAAATAGTAATTGATGAACAATGATCAGTATAGCGTTCTGAAGGTATGAATATAAATGCTAGATAAAATTATTGAGGGGTCAATTAACCCACCAAAAAAGTCAAGCACCAGATAGGTGCCAGATACTTGAACAGGTGACCCCAGGGGGGTTGTGAAGTGGACCAACTGTGTCTTAAGTATCCTGGTTTTCTCAATCTCTTGTAATTTTTCAGCCTTCACTTGTATCCTTCTACTTCTTCTAGTCCCCTGAAATTCTCTCTGCTGTAGCAAAACATACTTTTACATGACTTACAAACTTAGGTGCCCTCTGATTTTAATTGGAAGAAAAACCTAAGTTAGACAAAATTAAAACCAGTGGGTAAATCAGTTGAAGAAGTCTTTTGTATCTTCTAAGATAATCCCCTGAAGGCAGTTGTCTAATCCACTTTACTGAAGGGTAAAGTATCCAGAGACACTATCTAATGCAACCTAGCCCCAGAAGGTACAAATAAGCACTAAGAGGTGACATGCAGCCCATTCCTCTGGCCTAGATTATCTGAAAAAGTTTTAGTTCAACATACTTACTTACTTTACCCTGCTAAGCGCACTTGATCTCAGAAAGATCTTACAAGTAAATGTGTTACAATTTTTTTCTTAATTTTGGAAGATCTGGTCCTTACCCACTTTGTTAAGTGGCTAGTGGGTCTCAGCATCAAATAGAACCAGAAGCCAAATGATGACTATTGCTCAATCACAGAACAACAACGAAATTTTTACAAATACAGTTTTGAGGATACTTGTGATCTAATTAGTTAAGACAAAGTAATGAGTCATCACGGTCTAACAACCTTCTTGCTCTATGACTAAGTGCATTCAGTTATAGTGATGTACATTATAATCAATCAGTTACCACAATTTATGCTGAATTCATTTATTTATGCAAATTTGGCATGTTCAAGTTTGGTTATACTGAATTTGCCATGTGGGAATAAGACTTGATTAAGATTTAATAACAAAATAAAATTAAAAATGGTGCCTGGGTGACTCAGTCGGGGAAGTATCCAACACTTGATCTCAGCTCAGGTTTTCACCTCAAGGTTTTGAGTTCAAGCCTGTGTTGAGTTTCATGCTCGATGTGGAGCCTACTTAAAAAGAAAATTAAGAAGAAATAATACCTTTATTTACATTTGACTCAGATTGAATGCTATTTGACAATCTTAGGCCATGTGTATGACCCATCACAAATCTCTATTATTTTCTATTTATTTATTTATTGAGTATAGTCAACACACAATATTGCATTTGTTTCAGGTGTACAACTTAGTGATTTGACAAATTTATGCATTATGCTGTGCTCATCACAAGTGCAGTTACCATCTGTCCTGTTAAATCACTTACATATCATTGACTGTATTCCTTATATTGTGCCTTTTATTTCCATGAGTTATTCATTCCATAGACAGAAGTTATTCATTCCATATTCATCCATTTTTCCCAACTCCCCATCCCTCTTCCCTCTGGCAACCATCAGTTTGTTTTCTGTACTTATAGGTCTGATTCTGCTTTTGTTTGTTTATTCATTTGTTTAATTTTTTTAAGATTCTACTTATATGCAGAATCATATGGTACTTGTCTTTCTCAGTCTGGCTTATTTCAGTTAGTATAATATCCTCTAAGTCCACCCATGTTGGCTCAAATGGCAGGATCTTGTCCTTTTCTATAACTGTATAATATTTCAGCATGTGCATGGGTGTTATACTTTCTTTATCCATTTGTCTATTGATGGACATTTGGGTTGCTTCCATATCTTGGCTATTATAAATAAGGCTGTATTAAACATAGGGGTACATACATCTTTTCAAATTAGTGTTTTTGTTTTCTTTGGATAAATAGCCAGTAGTGGAGTTACTAGATCATATGATAGTTCTATTTTTAATTATTTGAGGAAACTCCACACTGTTTTCCACAGTGACTGTACCAGTTTACATTCCTATTAACAGTGCACAAGGGTTTCTTTTTCTCCATATTCTCACCAACACTTGTTATTTCTTGTCATTTCGATATTAGCTTTTCTAACTGGTGTAAGATGGTATCTCATTGTAGTTTTATTTGCATTTCTCTAATGACTGGTGGTATCAAGCATCTTTTCACATGTCTTGACCATCTGTATGTCCTTGGAAAAGTGTCTATTCAGATTTTCTGTCCATTTTTAATTAGATTTTTTTTGTGTGTGTGTTGAGTTTTGTATGTCCTTTTTTTTCTTTCTTTTTTTTTAAATTTTTTATTTTTTATAAACATATATTTTTATCCCCAGGGGTACAGGTCTGTGAATCACCAGGTTTACACACTTCACAGCACTCACCAAAGCACATACCCTCCCCAATGTCCATAATCCCACCCTCTTCTCTTAAACCCCCTCCCCCCAGCAACCCTCAGTTTGTTTTGTGAGATTAAGAGTCACTTATGGTTTGTCTCCCTCCCAATCCCATCTTGTTTCATTTATTTGTATGTTCTTTATGTATTTTGGATATTAGCCCCTTTTCCGATATTACATTTGCAAATATCTTTTCCTATTCAGTAGCTTGTCTTTTTGTTTTGTTGATAGTTCCTTTTGCTGTGCAAAAGCTTTTTATTCTGGTGTACTCTTGACAGTTAAATTTTGCTTTTGTTTCCCTTGCTTTAGAAGACATATCTAAAAAAACGTTGCCATGACTGATGTCAGAAATTGCTCCTTGTGTTCTCTTCCAGAGTTTTTATAGTTTCAGGTCTCACATTTAGATCTTTAATTCATCTTGAGTTTATTTTTGTGTGTGGTGTTTAGAAAGTGTTTCTTTTTCATTTTTTTTACACATAGCTATCCAGTTTTTTCCAGCCTTATTTATTGAAGAGATTATATTTTCTCCATTCTATATTCTTGACTCCTTTGTCATAGATTAATTGTGATAATAATCACATAGTTGTAGCCTTTACTTCTGGGCTTTCTGTTCTGTCCCATTGATCTATATGTCTATATTTGTGTCCACACCATCTTGTTTTCATTATGACAGCTTTGTAGTGTATGTTGAAACCTGGTATTGTGATACCTCCAGTTTTGTTTTTCTTTCTGAGGAGTTTTTGACTACTCAGGGTCTTTTGTGGTTCCATACAGGTTTAGGATTTTTTGTTGTTGTTGTTCTAATTCTGTGAAAAATGCTGTTGGTGTTTTGATAGGGGTTGCATTGAACCTGTAGATCGCTTTGGATAATATGGACATTTTAACATTATTGAGTCTCCCAATCCATGAGTATGGAGTATTTCTCCATTGATTGTGTCATCTTCAATTTCTTTCATCAGTGTTTCATAATTTTCAGCATATAGGTCTTTCACCTCTGGGTAAGTTTATTCCTAGGTATTTTATTCCTTTTAGTGCAATTGTAAATGGTATTGTTTTTAAATTCTTCTTTCTGCTACTGCATTATTAGTGTATAAAAACGCAGCATATTTCCATATATTTATTTTGTATCCTGTGACTTTACTGAATTAATTTATCGGTTCTAGTAGTTTTTTGGTGGAGTCTTATATATAGCATCACATTGTCTGCAAATAGTGCAGTTTAACTTCTCTACCAATATGGATGCCTCTAATTTGTTTTTCTTGTCTAATTGCTGTGGCTAAATCAGTATTTTTTCAATGAAAATTCTCGTGAGGCCTCTAAAATGAATATGGGTTATAATATCAAAAATCTTTGCTGTTCTTTCATACAGGGAGAGTAGAATGGTGGCTGCCAGGGGATGGAGAGTGGAGGAAATGGGAAAGTGTTGGTCAAAAGGCACAAAATTTCAGTTTATAAGATAAATTGTGGGGATATAATGTACCGCAAGATGACAGGAGTTAATAATGCTGTATTGTATATGTGTGTGTGTGTGTGTGTGTGTGTGTGTGTGTAAGTAGGCTTCATGCTGGGCATGAAGGGGGCATGAACTCAAGATGCTGAAGTAAGACCAGACATGAGACCAAGAGTCAGATGTTTAACCAACTGCCATCCAGACAACCCACTAAGATAGTAGATTTTAAGTGTTCTCATTGCACACATAAAAAAGGGTAACTATGTGAAATGATAGATGTGTTAATTACCTCAGTTCGGGTGATCATTTCCCATATGGATGTCAAATCATTACATTGTACACCTTAAATGTATACGATTTTTGTCAATTTTACCTCAATAAAGAACGGGGGAAAATGATTATCATATGAAAATCCATTGTTAGAAAGTGATAATTAAGAATAGGAGACGAGAAGCCATAAATATAAACTTTTTGGATCAATCTCCTAATAGTTTCCTATGATATCGCCTTGCAATGAACATTGTTTTGGAACCTGATATAGTTACAGAAGTACTCTCACAAATTATCATCTTCCTTTGTTAGAGGATGGTTATTTCATTTATGTTGTCTTTATCTGAGATCAGAATTGAGGTTAAATTGTTTAAAATAGTGATCATCTTACTCACAAATCAGGTGAATTTCCCTTGAATTGGAACACTAACGAATTTATTTCTACGTAACATCTAGTAAATATAGGAATCCTCCGTGACCATATATGGTCAGTGGCGAAAGCTCACAGGAGAATGAAATTACAACAGATATCTTTTTCAGTGAAATAGCTAGTTGAGCTATTTCCCCACCCAGTTGCCTGGACTTTTGTCTGAATAAACCACACAGAAAGTTTAACATATAGATATAACCTGCTTCCTGAATTTTGTCTTCCTGTCTCATCCGGAAGATAGCACTCAGTGAAAAAGTACGAGTCTCTCAGTGCTGGGTTTAATAAAAAATAATTTTAAAAAACCCTGGTGTCATGCTACGCCAGATATCAAATGTCTTTTTAAAGTACTACTGAGTTTTCAAACTATTAACTTTTATCAATGTCAACACAGCATTAGATGAGGTTCTGTGAACTCTGGAAAAGAACAGAACACATGAGCCTTCCCCCAAAGAGCTTATATGGGGGTCACATGAAACAACTAGAAACAAATACATAATTATTATATACACTTAGAAAATGACCAGGACATGACATAAAATTAAATATTCTGTGATGAAGATTTTGTATTTAAATGTATTTAAAACTAGAAATCCTAAAGGAGTGGCTGGCATCCAGCCCAGGTTGTCCCAGTCAGAGGCACAGTGTAGATGTCACATTCCCCAGTCCCAAGTGACATGCAATGAGTGCAGGCTATAAATAGGAAAAGGCAGACAGTTTACAGTATCTACTAGTCTTAGTTGAGCAAGAGCATTCTGATGAAATAAATGAACACACAAACGGAGCACGAACATAATGTAGAAACAACAAAGTCAATACAGCTTTGGATGGCAACTGAGGGAGAAACCTCTCCTTTTCTAGAAAGTCAGAAGGGTGTGGCAGAAAGACTATGAGCTTTGGTTTCGGGTACAGTGAAATTTGAAAACTTTCAAATCCGGGCTCTTGCATGAACTATAAAACTGGGCGCATTATCTAACCTCTGCAAATCTCATCTCCCCACATCTGCTTGAGGCTACTAACTTCAGCAGCTGATACAGCATTAATTCTGTTCAAATGAGTTAACATCTCACCGTGTTACTGTTAGTCTCTCTGTCTTCTTCAATAGATTGGGAGCTGCTCGCAAAAGGGATTTTGTCCTAAGGGGCTTGGTGCTTTGAACCAGGACACTGGAGAAGGCTCTCTCTCACTCTTGCATGAGCCGAGGAAAATCCCGTGAGCCAATAGGAGCTTTGGAAGCTGTCTGAGCACCAAAAACGGAGAGAATTCGTGAGGGGGGTGAAAGCATTCCAGGCCCGAGCAACAGCTTCTGCTTCAGCAGCTCTGAAATGAGTCAGAAGGTGGGGGTTTGACGGACGAGATTCTGAGGCCCAGGCCGTTAGAGGCTTGCGGGGTGTTCTGGGCCCGTGCCGTGTGCAGGTGAGCACAGAGGATGAGAGGAGCCTCCAGACAGAGTCCTTGGCAATTGGAATGAGCAGTGCTGGGGACCTGGAAGCCCAGAAATGCTGCTGTTGAAGCTCCAGACAGCCAGTCAGGAAGTGCTTCTGGGGTGGGGGACAGGAGGTCCCAGCGCTGCAGTTCCGGAGGGAGTTGAAGGAAACAGATTGGGGCAGCATTAGTCACTTTTTAACGGGAGGGAAAAATGCAATACAAAAGCCATTGAATGTAGTGGTTAAGGTGGTCCTGAGGCTGAACCATGTGGGTCACTTGCAGGCTTCAGCTGTGTGACCTTAGCAAAATGATTTAGACCTCTCTGAATCACTATGCCCCTCCTCAGTGAAATGGGGATGGTCTCTGTCTCCTAGGGTTATTAAGGTTGCAAAACAAATTGACACATGCAGAAACTTAATAAATGTTTTCCGTGCTGGCTAATGGACTTAAAAGAAAAAGACATCCAGAGTCGATCAAAGACTTTATGTTTCAAGGGTGGATTTCATTTGCTTTTTATGTTTTTTACTGGTTCGGGACTCATGCTCCTTAAGTATTATATTGCATTTGCTGTTTATTGGGAGACTTCTTTCAAATTGGGTCCCAGGTCCTTAATTTTAGATGGTGACGGGCAGCAAAAGTGTCCTGTTGACCTCTCCAGGTTAAGAAGTCTGGCAGCAAACGAATATCCAAGTTGCACCGCTCCTGGTTGTCCACCCTGACTTCAAAAGACAGCCCGGTGTTGCAGTCCTGCAGGGTTAAAACCTTACACCCAATTCTAACTTCTCTCCCTAACCCCCATATCAAAATCATAACCAGGTCTCAGTCTTTCTTTCATTGTAATGGCTCTTAGGTTCAATACTCCTCAATTTCCACTTTTTCCTTTCGCAGGGCCCCCCACCCCTGTTTCCCTTTCAACAGACCTCTGATGACTTCCCAAAGCCAAATTAATGATCAACCCGTTAGTTAGGACACCACTGACGTGCTTTATCTTCCTTGGTCGGGAATTCTCCATCGTGGCTCTCTGAGTGTTAGAGCGAGTTCAGATTGCTAGGTTTGGTATTAAGGCTTCCCGCCCAACAGCCATTCTCCAAATTCTCAGCTGGGGGATGGTGCCTTGACTCAAAGCAACTCACCCACAGCTCCACCTTCCAGAACGCCCCTTCCCTAGCCTCCTGATGAAATTCCATCCCTTCCAGAAGACCTGGTTTGATCCCCACACCCCCCAGGAAGCTCTCCTTGGCCCATTATTACATCCCTAAAATCCTTTATTACTTGGGGACCCCACCACCCCTCACACCACATCATCTTACACATTCGTGACTTGGTCTCCGAGGGTGGGACCGCATGTTTTGGCCGAACTTCCATGTCACCAAGCAGAGATCTGGCCTCAATAAAGTTGAGAAACGGGATGGATAAAGGAACACGCTCCTGGTCCAGCCCCTTCTTACTCACTCGGCACCTACTCCCTCAGCCCAACAGAGTCTGACCCAGCGAGTCCGACCTCCGGACGCCGCCAGGAGCACCGGGGGCGACAATGTTCCTGAAACCGGAGCATTTCCACGCAGCCCGCCCTCTGCCTTAACCCTGACCCGAGGACCGTGGCACAAAGTCCCGCGCCCTGCTCTTCCGTGGCAACTGGGCTGGTTTAGGGACTCGCAGCCACCAGCGCGCGTGACCCCGCAGGGTCGAGGGCGACGCCGCGGGAGCCGCAGGGGGATTCGGCGGCGCCCCTCGCCCTCCCCCTCGCGGCCATTGGGCAGCCTGGGCGGCGCGCCCTGTGGACGGGGCGGGGCGCTCCCCATCTCCCCTCGCTCCCCTCCCCTAGTTCCTGGGGTGGGGACGTCTGGAGAGGGGAGGCGCGTAGGGGCTGCCGAGGGGCGTCCGGTTACGTCTCCGCCTTCCCCAGACTGGCCCGCGGAGCCGCCAGGTTAGCAGGACTTCGGTTCGGGAACGCGGGGGCCGCGATGCGCCGGAGCGGGGCTGCGTGGACGCGGGCGCTGCTCCTACAGCTGCTGCTGGCGGGGCCCGGGGGCTGCCTGAGCCGCCAGGAGCTCTTCCCGTTCGGCCCGGGACACGGGGACCAGGAGCTGGAGGCGGGGGACGACCGCGTCTCCTCAGCCCTGGAGCTGAGGCGGCCGCTCCGCTTCTTCGACAAATCCGGCATCGACTCGGTCTACGTGAGTGCGACCTCCAGGGCGGGCGGCGGGGGCGGCGGGGGAGGAAGGCACTGGGCCGAGCCGCCGTCGGAAGGGTGGCGGGGGCGGACGCGGAGGCCCGCGGGGTCGGACGGACGTGGGCGTAGTGGGCGGGGGCGCGGGGTCTCCGGGCCCTCGCGGGCTCCCGGCCTCTCCCGGGCGGCCGACGTCTCCGCGCCGCCTGGCCGCTGCCGCCGGAGGAGCACGCGGGTGTGGGGAGTCCCCGTCTGCGCGGCGTCGCGCGCTCCATGCCCGACCGGGAAACGCAGGCATCGCGGGACCCCGGGACCCCGGGCCGAGTCTGCCCTTCGGCAGCTGTGGGCGGCCCCGCCGCCGGGAAGTCGGGCCTCGTCTCGCCGCTGTCCTGGGCCTGCGGGGACCGGACGCGGCCCGGGAGGAGCCCGGCGCGGGCGCGGAGCCTTCGCAGGGCAGAGGCCGGAGCGGGGTCCCGGACGGCGCGCGGGCCCTAGGACTTGCGTGGGTGCGGGGGCAGGGAAAGACCGCGGGAGCGGGCGTCTGCGCGCGGACCCCGGACCTGTCCTGGCAGCGAGTCCGCTCCCCGCTGAGCTCGTTTCAGTCCAGAGTTTCGGTCTGGGAAAGCTGGGCGACCCGGAGGTCCAGTCTCCTGTAGCAGAGCGTTGTCACCATGGGGGGCCCCGCCGGGGAGCGGACCCGGGTGGCCTTTAGCTCTTTGGAGCCTTCTCAGGACTGGCCGGGCCCGGGGACGCTGTCACCTCGGTGAAGTCTTCCGCGCCGCCGCCTTCCCCAGCCGCTCGCCATGTGGATTTCATAGAACGCGGTGCGCATTCCAGAGACTGGGCGGGGGGGCCGGGGCAGACAGGGGCTGGAGTCTGTCCTGCCATTATATTTTTAATTACATAAACTAAAATCTGCAGGATTGCCCAGGAAGTCATTATGTTGAAATCCAGATAAAAATATTAAAACAAAAAGTGCCTGAAGTAATAATATATGTGCTTACTCTAAAAAAAAAAAAAATTAGTTTTTATTTGAGAGAGTGAGCGAGAGAGAGAGAGAGAGAGCACGCAATCAGGAGCGGTGGAGGAGAGCAGAGGGAGAGGGAGAACCAGCCTCCGAGCTGAGCGGGGAGCCGGATGCGGGACTCCGTCCCAGGACTTCCAGATCATGCCCCGGGCCCAAGGCAGACCCTTAACCAACTGTGCCACCCAGGCACCCCATATGTGGTTATTTCTAACGTTATTAAATAGGTGTAACAATGTGTCCAGTGGGGGGGGGGGGTCAGATAATTACTTTATTTTCAACATTGTCTTGACAGTAAACAGTATTTGAAGACACCTGCCCTGACTAAAACGTGACATGCGAATATCTGGGACTTCTCTTTGTGGTGAGGTCATTAAGAGTTACTGCTATACTTTGTTGCCTGCATTCATAATGGAAGGAAATGCTAAATACCAGTTAGGGGTTATTGAAAATACAATTTTTTTTTTCCTTCTTAACAGACCCACTGAATTCTTTTGTTAAATTTGGGACCTCCTCCCCCTTTATTTGTGGCATCAGACTAACCACATCGCATTCTAAAAACCTAGAAAAATCTATTGCTAAAAAAGGATTTCCGGTCAAACCCTACCTTCCAGGTCCCCTAGGTTTAATCTGCATTTCAATGAGAAAATCCCAGAGCACTGTTGGATGTTCTGTCTGCCAAGGGTTGGGTTGCCAGGAAACTGAGTCTGAAATGGAGATCAGCAGGCAGGTTATTTCACTGGGAGGGGTGAGCCCCTCACATCCACACCTCTGGAGGGGAGGGAGGTGCAGAGGGACTGAGCTGAGGCCGACTCTGAGTGGCTGGCAGTCCAGGCACAGGGTTCAGCCAACCCTGGGAGCTCTGAAGTGAGATGGCTTTCCCAAGCTTTGAGGTATGAGAGGACTCACGGTGCCTCACAGTGATCGGTTGGTTGATCAGTCAGTCCTTGGATGAGGGCTGCCCTGGAAGGAAGAGTGGGCTGGTCGAGGCAGTCCTCAAAGAGGACTGACAAGGGAGGGCTACATGAGTCCAGGGGGGCCCAGTGTGATGGCCGGAGTGGACAGGGGAATGGATGGGAATGTGCTCAGGAGCTATGTGGTCTGTACCATCCTGGGCACCTGGCTGAGGGAATGAACGGTCCCCGAGAAGGAAAACAATTATTGGGTGAATGTATCTCCTTGTGTCAGGGACTTGCTAGTTTTAGGTTATTTACTCCTCAAAACAACCCGCCTTTCAGATGAAGAAATAATAATATTCTTTTCAGATGAAGAAATAATAATGAACACTGGTCCCAGAATTCCAAAATCCTGCCAGATGTTTCCACCCAAATGCCTGTGTGGTCCCTTGAGGTTCCACGTGGTAAACCGAGAAGTACTCACGTCCCTCCTCCCCCCAGCTACTGTCACTACCACTTGCTTTTCCTTGCTCGCAGTGCCTTGTGAGGGTTCTTACATTGCCTCTAGGCTGCCTTATGCCATCCCTTTATCCATTTATTCTGCAAATACTTATCAAGAGCCAGGCACTATTTTAGGCACTTAAAATACAAGTGACCAAAACAAAAAATCCTATCCTCAAGAAGTTTATGTTCTAGCAAGGGAATGGGACCAAGAAAATAAACAGCAAACATAATAAAGTAAATTATATAGTATTTTAGTAGGTGATATACCACAAATGTCAGGGGTCTGGGAAGGAGTGGGCAGTTGGGTGGGAGTCTGGAATTTAGAAGAGAATCCTAGACTTTGACTATAAACTTGGAAGTCCTTGGCATATAGATGGTATCTAAAACAAGAGAACTAAATGAACCCCACCATGGGAGAATATGTAGATAGATAAGGTCCCAGGGGGCCTCCAACAGATCAGGGAGAAGAGGAGACGGCAGTGGGCAGTGGAGGCTGACAGGGCTATGCAACGAGGAGGAGTCCTGGAAGCCAAGTGAGGAAAGTGTGTCAAGAGGGAGAGAGTGAACCGTCATGTTAAATGGGCCCCAAAGGTGGGGAATGCGAGTTGCCTGTTGGCTTGAATAACATGGTGCTCGGTTCCCCACGATGCCTTCACGTTCATGGCAGGCCTTCCCATCTGTATCTTTCATGTCGTGTTGGCAATGACACTTGCCAGCTTCTTTTCAGCTTCTTTAGTGCTCCCCGCACCCCCCCCCTCCACAATCTTGACTTCAGAAGACCGTGGGCTCTTTGGCTTGGGTTCAGAGCCTCAGTCTACCATTGTGGCTTCATTTCTAGCTTTGTCTTAACCCTTTGCAGAGAGGAAATTATGCCTTACTTTTGCCCTTTGCTTATTCTTTTATTCCACTTCACTTACCTCTTACCTCTCAGATTCTTTCCCATTCTCTCAGAGTCAACGCAAGTCCTTCCTCCTTCCTACCTGACTCATGCCAGCGACTGCATTCATCTCTCAGTCCTTAAACTCTCCGAACGCCGGTGCTGTCTGATTTGGAGCTTAACTATTGACAGATGTTCGTCTGTCTTCATTTTCATTTTAACTGTTCACCTGGACTATCAGTAGGTGATGTAGAAAAAGGGAGGTCTCTGCAGCCCGGTATGTGTGGTCTTGACTCTCCCTTCTGCCACTGACTTGTGGATCCTGGAGAAGTTATCCAGCCTCTGAAAGCCGTGGTTTGTTCATCTGGAAAACAGAGACATCACTGCCTTTCCCGTGAAGTTTTTTGAATATCCCTGAATTAATGTATTGAAACTGCTTATCGTGTGGTAATGTGCTCTCAAACTACAGGCTTTCTTCTGCATTGATAGCTGAGAGTGTGTGTGTGCGTGTGTGTGCGCACATGCGTGTGTGTGTGTGTGTGTATGTTTAAAGTCAAAACCTTCATTCTCTATTTTATTCTTGTTAGTACTTTGGTGCTATATATTTTTTTTTAAAGATTTTATTTATTTATTTGACAGACAGAGATCACAAGTAGGCAGAGAGGCAGGCAGAGAGAGGAGAAAGCAGGCTCCCTGCAGAGCAGAAAGCCCGACGCGGGGCTCGATCCCAGGACCCTGAGATCATGACCTGAGCTGAGGGCAGAGGCTTAACCCACTGAGCCACCCAGGCGCCCCGGTGCTATATTTTTGATGTAACTTTTGAGAAGGACATTTCGAATGTAACAGGCTCGTGCTGGCTCTGTCAGAGGCTTCTACAAAAACATGCCTCTTGTACTTTTACACACAAATGTGCAGAACCATAACATCTGTCAAGGTGAAAACTCCCTGGATTTTTTTTTTAAAGATTTTATGTATTTATTTATTTGAGAGCTCGAGCGTGGGTGCACGAAAGAGAGTGCAAACATGGGGAGGGGCAGAGGCAGAGGGGGAAGCAGCCTCCCACTGAGCAAGGAGCCAGACAAGGGACTCCATCCCAGGACCCTGGGATTATGACCTGAGCGAAGGCAGAGGCTTAACCCACTGAACCCCCGGGCTCCCCAGCTCCCTGGAATTTCTTAATGTATGGGGACGTACAGCAAGGCAAGAGAAAGCATCCTGTACAAATAGTGTTTCAGCTTTCAGGCCATACACTGTGTTTCTAGTGTAACTGGAGTGCAACTTACCTATATAAACACAGACTGGAAGCACCAGCTCTTTAAATTACTTTCGACCTCATAAACGGAGCCAGTCTGTTCCATGGAGGTAACGCTGGTGCTGGTGGCACCTTGAACCCCCAACCTCGAGATAAGGAGTCATGTGCTCTACCAACTGAGCCAGCCAGGCACCCCATAGTTCAACTTATAACTGAGGCCAAATCCCTTCATTTCTCACCCTCTTGTTGTTTCTGGTCTTGTTACTTATAAAATGGAGAGGCTTGACAAGATTAGCTCTGAACCCCATTTAATTCTGGATTTTTAAAAAAGATTTTACTTATTTTTTTGACAGCAAGAGAGGGAGCAGAAGCTGGGGCGGGGGGCGCCTGGATGGCTCAGTGGGTTAAGCCTCTGCTTTCTCCTCAGGTCATGATCCCCCTGGGATCGAGCCCAGCATCGGCATCGGGCTCTCTGTTCAGCGGGGAGCCTGCTTCCTCTCTCTCTCTCTGCCTTCCTCTCTGCCTGCTTGTGATCTCTGCTGTCAAATAAATAAAATCTTAAAAAAAAAAAAAAAAAAAAAAAGAAGCGGGGGAGTGGGAGAGGGAGAAGCAGGCTTCCTGCTGAGCAGGGAGCCCAATGCCAGGCTCCATCTCAGGATGCTGGGATCATGACTTGAGCGGAAGGCAGATGCCTAATGAGTGAGGCACCCAGGCGCCCCAGAGTTTGGATTTTTAATATTCTTTGAGTGACCCAGTGTTGAATAGTTACAGGCACTATTTCAAGACACTGGATATTATTTCTTGTAAGATGCAGTGCAATGTTAGGATAGGCCACCTGTTCATGCAGCAAACACTTCATCGGCCGCCTGCTGTTCCAGGCACCGTGCGAGGCTTCAGAGATGCAGACTGAAACATCAGCTTGTTTCTGCTCTCACGGAGTTTTCAGCCTGCTGGGGAAGACGGACATTAAATCGATAACTGGCCAATTGCCCCTGTGATGTGTGCTACAAGGGAGAAGTCTGTCCTTATATTGTGGTGCCACCTGAGCTAGCTGGAGGGAAGAGAGCTGGAGGGAAGAACTTTCCCAACCCAGCTGGAACTACAGGATGAGTAGAGCTGAGCCCTGTGAAGAAGGCAGGCTCAGGACTGTGGTTCAAATGGAGGAAAACTAACTGTGTATGAGATCATGAGTGTCGAGAGAAGGAGCTTGTCACATCACAGGAATGACACGAAACCCAGATGTGAGAGGGCAGGCCTGCAGAAGGACCCGGCAGAGCTAAATGAGACTTTGTCACCCCGGTCAGAACCCTCCCCTCCAGGGGAACTGCGCAGGGCAGGGCTTCCAAACTTCCCACCGTGCCCCCAAAGCCTCACGTGGCCCCACCTGCTAGTCTCCCGCCCCCACCCCCTCTCTGTTCTCCATGCCAGCCAGGCTCCAGCCGCACCCACTTGCCTTCTCTGCCCCCCACCACACAGCCAGCTTGTCCCATCTGGGTCTTGGTACTCGGCTCTGCTTGGGACACACGGCCCTGATGTCCTGTGGCTGCACCTTCCTGTCCTGCGGATGGGACACCCGGACCCCCTTTGTGATTGTTTTTCCGATCGGCCTTATCTTCATCATGGCATGCGTCCCTTTCTAAAAACCAGGCTGATCATTTATTCACTTACCTGTTTGTTGGCTCTCTTTTCCTCTAAAGCCTGAGCCCTAGGAAGGCAGGGTTTGCTTGCCATATTCGCCCCCGTTCCCTGGTTTGCTAGCAGCCTGTGGCACACAGTGGGCGCTCTGTTATGATTTACTGAATGAATGAGTGAACGAATACTAGGCATTTTTCATCTTATTCTGTTAAGCAGAGGACTGCCATTAGCACTTTCTAAGTAGAGGAGAGACATGATTTATTTTGAGAAGATTCCCACTTTTTTTTTTTTTTTTAAAGATTTTATATATTTATTTGACAGAGATCACAAGTAGGCAGAGAGGCAGGCAGAGAGAGGAGGAAGCATGCTCCCCGCTGAGCAGAGAGCCCAATTCGGGGCTTGATCCCAAGAACCTGGGATCATGACCCAAGCCGAAGACAGAGGCTTTAACCCGCTGAGCCACCCAGGTCCCCATCCCACTTTCTTCAACAAAAAAAAATGGCATGGGAGAAAAAGGAGGGAGGACCCTTATAGATTCAAAGAGATATGAGAGACATGTTAACCAAGTGGCCCTTGTTGGATCCCGATTGAAACTAAGTAACCATGAAGGACATCTTTGAGACCCACTGCTTTTCTAGAAGAGATGCCTAGGAAAAGATTGACAAGTGAAGTGATTTGATGTCCGAGATTTTATTAAATAAAATAAAATTTAGTTTTTAAATAAAATCTAGAATACTTCAAAAAAGAAAAAGTAAACATGCACACATGTGGGAGGGATGGGTGAATCGGGAATGGGAGGCTGTTGCTGATCGCAGGAGCTAATGGGTGAGTGTCCCGGTGTGCGGCTGCTGGTCTCCTTTGTGTGTCGCAATTTTCCAGTGTGAGTCGTCTGGTTATAAAAAGTTTTAGAAATTTATGCCGTCTCCCAGGCGGAGGATTTGCGGGGACAGGGTGGAGGAGGAAGAGAGACCTCCAGATGAGAGGTGGTGGCGGTGGTAGGTTCCAGACCTCTCTGGAAGGTGGGAGCGAGGGGTCTTGCTCGCGTGTTATCCCATCTGAGACACCCAGCAGCCCTGCGAAGTAGCTCAGGTGGGTCATGGGATGAGCATCCTATTGTGGAGCAGCAAAGTGACCTGCACAGCTAAGGCACTTGTCGGAATTCACTTACCGAGTATGGGCTGGAGCTCGAACTCTGATCCTCTGCCTGCCAGTTCTGTGGTCTTTATACTGTGCCACATTGGATAACACTTTGTTCTTTTCCTTTCTATTCATCTGTTTACTTGACGGTATCTTAAGAGCCCCGGTTCTGTACAGACTGTGGGGCCGCAGTGCTGCGGGGCATTGTGCAATGGTCTCTGAAGGTCACGCATGCATCCACGGCTCACGAGTGCACGAGAGGACCCACCCGTGCATCCAGCTCCTCCCCACGACATGACCCCCGTTCACCTCCACATTGCGTGTGAGGGAAGCTGGTTCTTAGCCCTTCGGGAGGAGGTTTCATAACTGCTTTTGTCCTCAAGTAAATTTTTTTCTTCCATTTAGTTTTTAATTATAAATGTTTCGAACACACACATAAAGGGGAGAAAATAATTCCATGGGCACCCACAGGCACATTAACCTAATAGAGGTTGCTTGCAGTTTCCATATTTGTTTCATTAATTTCCCTTTGCTGGTGTACCAAGGTAAATTACAGTCTTCTTGATTTACATCGCTGAATGTTTTAGTAGGCGGTCCTAAAATAATAAGCATTTCTCTATACAACCAGCCTACCACTATCACACATAACAAAATCAATAATAATTCTCTATTATCAGTTTTTTTTTTTAAAGATTTTATTTATTTGACAGAGAAATCACAAGTAGACGGAGAGGCAGGCAGAGAGAGAGAGAGGGAAGCAGGCTCCCTGCTGAGCAGAGAGCCCAATGCAGGACTCGGTCCCAGGACCCTGAGATCATGACCTGAGCCGAAGGCAGCGGCTTAACCCACTGAGCCACCCTGCCCCCCCCCCCATTTTTAGTTTATGTCCATTCCATGTCAGAGCTCTCCAGTAGTCCCAAAGCTGTCCTTTACAGGTAGACTTACTCAAACTGGTCTACAGAAAGACAAGCATTCCATGTGACTATGTCTGTTTAGTCTGGTTTTTGTTTTTGTTTTGTTTTGTTTTAAGATTTTATTTATTCAAAAGAGACAGAGAGCATGGGCGCTCATGCACACAAGGGGGAGGGGGAGGGCAGCGGGGGAGGGAGGAAGAATCCGAGGCAGATTCTGAACTGAGCATGGAGCCCGACAGAGGCTCTGAGATCATGACCTGAGTGGAAACCAGAAGTAGGAGGCTCAACTGACTGTGCCACCTAGGAGTCCCTCTTTAGTCTGTTTTAATATTGACCTCCCCCATTTGATTCATTGGTTTATTTAAGAATCACTGCCTGTTGTCCTGTAGGATGCCCCACCTTCTGCATTCCACTGTTTCTCTGGAACGGGGTTTGGCTTGTTAATTCCATCTCCGTATTTCCTGAAAACTGGCCATCTTGAAAATATTCAGGTTAAACTCTTTTTTTCCTTTAGAAATACTTACAATCTTATTTTATTTTATTTTTTTAAAGATTTTATTTATTTACTTGACAGAGATCACAAATAGGAAGAAAGAGAGAGAGAGAGAGAGAGGAAGAAGCAGGCTCCTCGCTGAGCAGAGAGCCTGATGCAGGGCTCCATCCCAGGACCGTGAGATCATGACCTGAGCTGAAGGCAGAGGCTTTAACCCACTGAGCCACCCAGGCGCCCCACAATTTTAAATTAATTTAGGAACTAGATGCAAATTGTTAAAAAAAAAAATAACTTGTAAAAACAGGGAAAAGGGAAATTTCTGTCCCACCCTGGCCTTGAGCCCCATACTTCCCTCCCTAGAGACAGTCACTGTTGATGATTGTTTATTCATCTCCCTGCAAAGAGATTCTCAAATGTACAAACATAGGTACATGTATAGCCACCTGCTGATTTTATATATCTCCTTGACGTTTTAAATACCAGCTTTAGTGACATATGATTCACATACCATAAAATTCACCCCTTTAAAGTATACAATTCAGTGATTTTTCATATATTCAGAAAGTTGTACAATCACCACCACTGTCTAGCTATGGAATATCTTGATTGCCCTCAAAACAAACCTCATATCCTTTAGCGATCATACCCCATATCCCCCTAATCTACTGTCCATCTATATGGATTTGCCTGTTCTGGACATTTCACATAAATGGAGTCATACAATATGTTATCATTCGTTACTGGCTTCTTTCACTTAGCATAGCATTTTCAAGGTTGTTCTTCCATGTTGTAGTGTGGATCAGTACTTTATTCCTTATGGCTGAATAATATTGCTGTTTCGTCCATTCATGAGTTAATGGATATCCAGGTTGTTTCTCTTTTTTGGCGATTCATGAATAATACCGCCATGAATATCTGTGCGCAAGTTTTCGTGTGGACATCTGCTTACAGTTCTCCTGGGTGTGTACTAAGGAGCGGAATTGCAAGTTGTGGGGTTCAAAACAAGTCTCCCTAAAAGTGTGCGCGTTAGCATGTGGGTTATTTTGAGCAGAAAGCTATCAAGATCAAATGGGCTTGAGAAAAGCGTTCATCCCCGCTTTAACGACCTAGAAGAAAGTAAGTTGGCAGTCTTTCCCAGAATGAGAGTTTTTATCAGAGATAAGTTTTTTTCTGAGTGACCCATCTACATGGAAGACAAACGTCCAATGATCAAACATCTGCTCTCAGAGTCCTGTGAATGTCCTTACTCTCCTATCTCATTCCTTAGTGCAGAATGGTGTATATGCCTCGTTTTACCTTCCTGTCTGGGAACATGTGAACGTGACCCCCACATATGGTGCTCCTATTCATTCGAAATTAATTTTATCCTGTTAATGTGTCTTGTGTCAATTTTATTCTTAGACCAGTCAGAAGAAATTTTGAGGGTAGAGGTAAATTTCACCTCCCCAAACTAGGTCATGTTGATGCGGGAACAGAAGGCTGGCTGTGAGGACAAAGCAAAAGTTGACACCTGCAGCCTTTCTCCACCCCCACTCCTGGGTGGGACACATGTGACATTCTTTAGGAGTCTCCCAACTACCTTAATGTTAATAGCTTGCTAAAAAGGGCAAAACGACCTTGGCAATGGCAAGGTTCAGCTGTATGAAAGTTCTGTTGAAACCTCCCTTTTCCTTACCTCTCCCAACTCCAGGGTACATAAATGCCACCCTTCACAACCCTGGGCAGCAGTTCTTTCTGTCCACGGGTCCTGTCCCCGTGCTCTAATAAACAACCATTTTGCACCAAAGATGTCTCAAGAATTCTTTTTTGGTCATTGGCTCCAGACTCCACCCCACCGAACCTCACCGATGTTCTAGAACTTCATCAACATGGTAACTCTGTTTAACATTTTGGGGGCTATCAAACTGTTTTCCAAAGTGGCTGCACCAGTTTATGTTCCCACCAACAATGTATGAGGGTTCCAATGTATCTGCATCTTCTGTTGAACTTACTACTTGACTTTTTGATCCTAGTCAACTTAATGGGTGTGAAGTGGTATCTCACTATGGTTTTGATTTGCATTTCTCTGATGGCTGGTGAGGTTGAGCATCTTTTCATCTGCTTATTGGCCATTTATATATCTTTAGAGAACATTTACTCAAGTCCTTTGATCATTTTTTATTTGGCATATTAGTATTTTTATTACAGAGTAGGTTAAACTTTACTTAGGATATTTTACGAGTGAAGTCACGTATGTTATAACATCAGGAAACAAGTGATGTCTGATTATTACTGTACTAGCTGCTCCTGCTAATGAGATGACGGCCGGATCTTGTCTGTCATGTTTTCCCCCTTGAGAACACTGAGCAAGCTGTGGGATGAAACTTAAGCCTTACGCAGCTGCCCCTTTCCCACCAACCTTTTAATTAATCTTAGTATCCATTGATGATTTCTGCTTGAATCAGTTATTAAATTAAGTGCTGTCAAGTGGTGTTTTAGTTTGTTTTGTTGTTGGCTTTTTTGTTTCTCTCATGCTTTCTACATTTATTAGTTGCTGTACTTCTGTAAAGGGAAGCTTGCCCTCCTGGCTGGGGCTTTTGGGTGATACTGACTCATTCTCATTCTGGAATAGGCAGGTGGAGACTTAATTCTTTCTCTGTAATTTCTAATGTTCAAATGAAGGGATTGGTGTTCAATTTAAGTAGTGCTGTAATCCACATTAGGGAGTTTCTGGGGCTCCCCTTGGTCAACTTCAGATATCTACCTCCAAAATGTCAAAGAGGAGCCTGCTTCTCCCCAGCGACTGAGAGTTTAGACAAGCCCTTCCCCCTTTTCCCTGACCGGCTTCTGTTCTGGAATCCTGAGGGACATTTCTCCCCCCTTTTTGATAGACACACTAGAAGTGGACATTTAAAGATTCCACCATTTTTAAATGTTGGAAGGTACCTCAGGTAATTTCGTACAGAAGAGATGGGTGATCGATCCAAAGTCTCTCATTAGATGTTAACTGGATTAAGTTAAAAACACTGACACATCTCTTAACTATTACCCCTAAGTTGTCCCTTGTTTTTAAATGGTAAGACTTTTGTTTTTATTTCTAATTCAAGCCAGAGCCATTTCTCTGGCTCTGTGGGGTTAATGGAAAAAATTTGCAATTTGGACTCAAGAGTTTTGTTCTGGCATTTCTAGTGTATGATCTTAGGCAAGACCTGTAAACTGAAACTCGGTTTTTCTGAAATGGAGAATGAAGATGATACTAATGCCTACTTTACTAGATTGACTCCAATAACTGGAATAAAGGTGCTTCATAAACTGGAAAGTACCGTGAAAGTGGGTCAGGCCCCAGGTCCCTTAGTTGCCCTAGGCTTAAAATCAGTCAACTTCTTCCTTTCTTTCTTTTAAAAAGATCTTATTTATTTATTTATTTGACAGAGAGAGTGATCACAAGTAGGCAGAGAGGCAGGCAGAGAGAGGGAGAAGCAGGCTCAATCCCAGGACCCTGAGATCATGACCTGATCCAACACAGAGGCTTAACCCACTGAGTCACCCAGGCGCCCCAGTCAACCTCTTTCTTGATGGTATTATGAACCTGGCTGTTTCCTGGGCTTCTTTCTCAAGCTTTTCTTTCCTTAGGCCCTTTTAGTTTTTTCACGGTTTCTAGCTACCCAGGCTTTCCAACGAAACTGCAATTTTCATGACTTTGGCTCAAGAATCTTCTGCACTAGCAGCCAAATATAACAGAAAGAGCAGGAGTGGGTTCAAATCTTGGTTGCATGGCTTGCTGGCTATATGATATTAAGCTAAATTGAGTCTCATTTTCTTGTCTTTCTTATATATGTGAAAAGAAGGGTGCTTGTATTAAATTTTGAAAAAGGCGGACCGCTTTAGTAAAGGACCTCAGACTCAGCAGCCGCTCAGTAAATGTTGCCTTTCCATTCTTTACACCAACTAAATTTACCTTAAATTCCTGCTTCCTCCCACCCGTGCAGTTTGCTTTTGCAACAGCAGGGGATTTCATGGTCTTCTCAGTAGAGCCTTTTGCTTTTGCAAAAAACGACCCCATTTGTTTCTTATTTGTGCCTGCCTCAAGTATTCTGAACCACATCTGTTTTGAAGAATCCCCCACTCATGCTGGCTGCTTTCTGCCCTGGGCACTGCTACTAGACTCACTGAAGCCTAAAAAGAGGGTCGTTTCAACATCCGCAGTGCCTGCGTGAAATGTAGAGTCTAACGTGCAGTTTACTGAATGACTTTCCCCCGTTACTTCTGCTGTCTTTAAGGATGATCACGAAACACTCCCCGTCACGAGTTAGTTGCTCTGTCCTCCCTCCTCACCGTGGCAGCTGAGTTCAAACAATCATAGTAAGTGGCTCCAGCTGTCAGCCGTGTGGGGCTGGGCATTTACCCCCGGGTGTTTTGTGATAGGAGTGACGTGTTCTGCCCTGTGCAGCTGGATGCACGGGCTCTTGTCTAGTGTGTTCCTTGCAGTGAGAGAATACGTATGTGCCTTCTTTCTTTTATTTATTGAAAGTAAGCTCTACACCCAACGTGGGGCTCGAACGCACAACCCTAAGATCGAGAGTCGCCAGCCCCACCGACTGAGCCAGTCAGGGGCTCCTCGATGTGCTCTGTAAAGGGTGCATTAAGCTGTGCTGCGAGCACACTGAACTGAAGTTTAGTTTTGCCAAAGGAGCATCTTTTTCCCCAGTGTAAACTCTAAGTAGGATCTCAGGGCAATATTTACATTGGTCAGTGGACTGGAAGTAGCTGTTTTCAATAAAGAAGTGGTGTGGACAATAATACAACATTATTATTATTATTATTATTATTCTCCTCTCAATATTTCAGAAAGTCTTTCTCAGGAATACATTCAATCCGTAACAGTTCCGTGGCGTAATCTATGCAGAGAGTGTGCGGGACCTTTGGGAGTCAGGGCGCCTGAGTCCAGGCTCCAACATGCTAATCGTGAACTGTTGTTAAAATATGAACTGAGGCTTATTGAAAACTTGAAGAGTTTACTCCAACAAAAATCAGTTCTAATTGGGCAGTATCCAAAGTAGCAGATAGAAATGAGCTCTGAGAAGCGGTATGACACGGGAGACTTTCATAGCCAGAAGGGAGAGGAACAAGGAAGTTACACTGTGGACAAAAGGGGATTGGTCGTTGCAAGGTCCCTTTCCTTAAGAGGATGGGAAGGGTCCGTCCGGCAGATCTTCTGGTTAGTGCTGGTCAGGCGAGTCCTGATTGGTTTCAGATTCCATTTTTGGGAAAGCCAAAACTGTAATTTAGTTAAATCTTGGTTCATAAGAGACTCTTTTTTTAAAAAAAAATTTATTTATTTATCTGCTAGTGACAGAGATCACAAGCAGCAGAGAGGCAGGGAAGCAGGCTCCCCACCAAGCAGATAGGCCGATGCGGGGCTCGATCCGAGGACCCTGGAATTCTGACCTGAGCCGAAGGCAGAGGCTTTAACCCACTGAGCTGCCCAGGTGCCCTGATAAGAGACTCTTAACTATAGGAAACAAATGGAAGGTTGCTGGAGGGGTGATGGGTGGGGGGATGGGGTAACTGGTGATGCACATTAAGGAGGGCACATGACATACTGAGCACCGGGTATGATACGAGACTGATGAATCACTAACGTCTGTCTCTGAAGCTAAAAAAAAAAGCTAAGTCTTGGTTTTGGTGATGTGGAGCCTGGCATAAGCGACTCCATTTGGTCGTGTTATCTTGTGGGGATTTGTTTTGTTTTCAGCAATTCTCCCCTTTTGATCAGGCTCTCAGCCTAAGAGATGTGATCAAAACTGAAGGCATTAGCTCTTTTCTCAGCTCTGGAGTTCTTGTTTTTTTTTTTTTTTTTTTTTTTCATCCTCTATATGGTATTCACAGGTTATTATGTCTTTTTCCTGAATCTTTCCAGAGTATTTGCAGGTCATGACCTTGGATTTACATTCTTTAGGTCAGTTGTTCCCTTTGTTTCTTTTCTGATGAGTTAGTCTTTTTTTTTTTAAAGATCTTATTTATTTATTTGACAGAGAAAGAGGGAACACAGGAGGGGGAGTGGGAGAGGGAGAAGCAGGCTTCCTGCTGAGTAGGGAGCCGGATGCAGATGCAGGGCCAGGACCCAGGACCCTTGGGATCATGACCTGAGCCGAAGACACATGCCTAACGAATGAGCCACCCGAGTGACCCTCTGATGAATCAGTCTTAAGAAGATCATTTGCTTGGTGGTTAGTGGCTCCAATATACATTTAAAGCTTTAGAGAGAATACCACAGTGTTTCAGGGAGACCACCATGATTATTACAAGCAGGATAATTCCCAGTGTCTCGAGGGCACTTAGGAGCGATGGCATCTAAGAAGCAAACCAATCAACATCAAGTAAGTCAAAGAGAGACCCCCTTGAAGGAGCGCTTTCTTAAGCCAAGTGTTGCAAGTGGTGTTGGCCATGGCACAGACACCTTCTTGCTCGGCTAAAAGATAATCAAGGGCTGTCCTCTTACCAAGAAAAATTTGGGGGAGGGAGTCTAAGGGTTTTGTTGGGTCGGCGCTACTTTAACAATACATTCAGAGATGGACCACACCCCGGAAGCATCGCCTTCCCATGCATTCAGAGAGAAAACACAAGTGATGAAAAGGAAAAAGGAATAAAGACTTCATTTTGGAGATGAAAGTCTTTTTTTTTTTTTTTAATAAATAGACTCCACATCTAACGTGGAGCCCGGTGCAGGGCTTGACCTCATGACCCTGAGATTCAGACCTGAGCTGAAATTAAGAGTCAGACACTTCACTGACTAAGACAGAAAGGCCCCCAGGAGGTGAAGATCTTGATCCATGACCTTGGGAGGTCTGTCCACCTCAAGATGCCATCTGTGTCCCTTGTTGATATTAATTTTATATCTCCAGCTGGGTTGCAGTTCCAAGGGTCTGGAGGAACCCTTTTGAACTGGGAGAACCGTGGTTCAAGTCCATGAAGTTTAACTGCTTTCTTGGCAGTATGGAAGACCTGGTATGGTCCCTTAGAGGGATATTCAAAGGCAGTCTTTGTTTGTAGTGATTCCAAATCAGAAGGGGGAGAGAAGATTGGAAACATTAGTCTGGAAGTGTAGCCAGACATTTGAAGAAACACAAAGAATGGAGGATTCAGTCCAATATACAGGGATATAACAAATCCTTAGACACAATGAACAAGAGTAGAAATGTGGCATCCACAAGGTTGTGTTACTAGTTTCTCTGAACCAGTCACCGTATTTCTGTCAAAGGTAATCATGCAAACTAAACTGTTTGCAAAATAAGTTGAAAAATTAAATTTGACTGGATTATTTGTGTAAAGCACAACAAGAAGAGTGATTGACTATATCGGCTCCTTTTAAATCTGCTTTGCTGGAACTTTTTGTTGTTGCTGTTGTTTTAAGATTTATTTATTTGAGAGAGAAAGCTCGCTCCCAGGAGTTGTCGGAGGCAGAGAGGCAGAGGGAGAGGGAATCTCAAGCAAAGTCTACACTGAGCACAGAGCTCAAGGCAGGGCTTGATCTCACGACCCTGAAATCATGACCTGACCTCGAAATGATGACCTGACCCTGAAATCATGACCTGAGCCTAAACCAAGAGTCAGACACTTACTTAACTGACTGAGCCACCTCTGCACCTCTGGTGGAACTTTTCATAAGGAATTTTAGGAACTTTTAAAAGCCTTTCCAGACTAAGAAGCCAGGCTAGGGACTCACTGTCAGACTTAGCCTGAAAATACCCATGGATTTGGGTGAATTTCTCTCTTCATGAGGTCCCCAGGACATCCTGAGTTTCCTGGGGCTACCAGCAAGTGACTGCCCTTAACCACCTGGTTGGGCTGTTACTTATTTGACAATGAACCCCATGTACTTTAACATACCAAGTAAACCTAAGCAATTTAACATCTCTCTTTTACAAGAGGAGAGACAAGTCTTTTGAGATTTGAAAGGGACCCTCTGGGAAATCTTAAAATTACTTTGTGTCAAAAAAACCTCCAAACCAAAAGAATTTGGTTTTTAGGGGCACCTGGGTGGCTCAGTGGGTTAAGCCTCTGCCTTCAGCTCAGGTCATGGTCTCAGGGTCCTGGGATCAGGCCCCACATCGGGCTCTCTGCTCGGCAGGGAGCCTGCTTCCTCTCTCTCTCTCTGCTTGCCTCTCTGACTACTTGTGATCTCTGTCAAATAAATAAATAAAATTTTTTAAAGAATTTTGTTTTTAGAAGATGTCAAAAGGCTTGAATATCTGATTAATTAGGATCACAGATCATTATGATTTAATACTTCATTATTTAGTCAAAGTGACAATAGACAATGTTAAGGGAAAATATAGAAGGTTACATAGTTGTGAATAAAATTTTACTCTCTTATAATTGAGAAGACTGTATTTTCTTAAGTAATCAAAGTCAGGAGAAAGATACCATTAAGCACAGTGAGTTATTTTAGCAAGACAAAAATCTTTGCTTTCCAGGTAGATTACTTAAAAGGTAAAGAAAAACCATTCGCAATCTCTTGTCAAGAGCAGAATACGTTGATATTGTAGCATGCTTTAAAAACTCTTATTATTTTGGGGCACCTGGGTGGCTCAATGGGTTAAGCCGCTGCCTTCGGCTCAGGTCATGATCTCAGGGTCCTGGGATCAAGTCCCACATCGGCATTTCCACCAACAGTGTAAGAGGGATCCCCTTTCTCTGCATCCCTGCCCCCATTTATTGTTTCCTGACTTGTTGATTTTAGCCATTCTGACAGGTGTGAGGTGGTGTCTCACTGTGGTTTTGATTTGTATTTCCCTGATGCCGAGTGATGTGGAGCACCTTTTCATGTGTCTGGCCATTTGAATGTTTTCTTTGGAGAAATGTCTGTTCATATCTTCTGCCCATTTCTCGATTGGATTATTTGTTCTTTGGGTGTTGAGTCTGATAAATTTTTTATAGATTTGGGATACTGGCCCTTTATCTGGTATGTCATTGGCAAATATCTTCTCCCATTTGTTGGTTGTCTTTTGGTTTTGTTGACTGTTTCCTTTGCTGTGCAGAAGTTTTTTTTATCTTGATGAAGTCCCAAGAGTTCATTTTTGCCTTTGTTTCCCTTGCCTTTGGAGACCTGTCTAGCAAGAAGTTCTTGTAGACGAGATCATAAAGTTGCTGCCTGTGTTCCCCTCTAGGATTTTGATGGATTCCTTTCTTACACTTAAGTTTTGCATCCATTTTGACTCTATTTTTTTGTATGGTGTAAGAAAATGGTCCAGTTTCATTCTTTTGCATGTGGCTGCCCAGTGTTCCCAACACCCATTTGTTGAAGAGACAGTCTTTTTTCCATTGGATATTGTTTCCTGCTCTATCAAAAATTAGTTGACCATAGAGTTGGGAGTCCATTTCTGGGCTCTCTATTCTGTTCCATTGATCTGTGTGTCTGTTTTTGTGCCAGTACCATACTGTCTAGCAGAGCTTGAAGCCCACCAGTTCTGGTTTTCTTTTTCAAAATTTCCTTGGCTATTTGGGGTCTTTTCTGGTACCATACAAATTTTGAGATTGTTTGTTCCAGCTTTGTGAAAAAAGTTGGTGGTATTTTGATAGGGATTGCATTAAATGTATAGATCGCTCTAGGGAGAATAGATGTTTTAATGATATTTGTTCTTCCAGTCTGTAAGCATGGAATGTTTTTCCATTTCTTTATGTCTTCTTTGATTTCTTTCATGAGCATTCTATCATTTTCTCAGTACAGATACTTTGCCTTGTTGGTTAGGTTTATTCCTAGGTACCTTTATAGCTTTGGGTGCAATTGTAAATGGGATCAACTCCTTAATTTCTCTTTTTTCTGTCTCATTGTTAGTGTATAGAAATGCAACTGCTTTTTATCCTTCTGTGATGCTGAATTCCTGTGTGAGTTCTAACAATTTTGAGGTGGAGTCTTTGGGGTTCTCCAAGTATCATGTCATCTGCAAAGAGTGACAGCTTGACTTTTCCTTTGCTGATTTAGATGCCTTTTATTTCTTTTTGTTGTCTGGTTGCTGAGGCTAAGATTTCTAATACTATGTTGAACAACAGTGGTGATAGTGGACACCCGTGTCATGTTCCTGAGCTTAGTGGGGAAAGCTCACAGTTTTCCCCCCATTGAGAATGATATTTGTGGTGGGTTTTTCATAGATAGCTTTTATGATATTGAAGTATGTTCCCTCTATCCCTACACTGTGAAGAGTTTTAATCAAGAAAGGATGCTGTACTTTGTCAAATGCTTCTTCTGCATCTATTGAAAGGATCTTATGGTTCTTGTCCTTTCTTTTATTAATGTACTCTATCACTTTGATTTGGGGATGTGGAGCCACCCTTGCAGCTCAGGAAAAAAATCCCACTTGGTTGTGGTGAACAATCCTTTCAATGTACTCTTGTATCCTTTGGCTAGTATCTTGATGAGAATTTTGGCACCCATGTTCATCAGGGATATTGGTCTGTAATTCTCCTTTTTGGTGGGGTTTTTGTCTGGTTTGGGGAGCAAGGTAATGCCAACCTCACAGAATGACTTTGGAAGTTTCCTTTCCATTTCTATTTTTTGAAACAGTTTCTGAAGAATAGGTATTAATTCTTCCTTAAATGTTTGGTAGAATTCCCCTGGGAAACCAGCCAGCCCTGGACCCTTGTTTGTTAGAAGATTTTGGATTACTGCTTCAGTTTCCTTGCTGGTGATGGGTCTGTTCAGGTTTCTGTTTCCTCCTGTTTCAGTTTTGATAGTCGATACATCTCTAGGAATGCATCCATTTCTTCCAGATTGCCTAATTTGTTGGCATATAGTTGCTCATAATATGTTCTAATAACCGTTGGTATTTCTTCGGTATTGGTTGTGATCTCTCATCTTTCATTCATGATTTTATTTATTTGGGTTCATTCTCTTTTCTTTTTGATAAGTCTCGCTAGGAGTTTCTTGATATTGTTAATTCTTTCAAAGAACCAACTCCTAGTGTTGTTGATCTTTTCTACTATTGTTTTGGTTTCTGTTTCATTGATTTCTGGTTTAATCTTTATAAGCTTTAAAAACATTTGGGTTAGTTTCTGTATTTCTGAGAGTACACTTGATTGATATAATGCATATTTGTCTTTAACCAATTAAATAGAGCTCTTTACAAATTCATTTTGGCATTACCATCTGGAGGTAGAAGACAAATCACACACTTGAAATATACATACATAAACATGCCGACAAATGCACACAGAGATCTCCTAGCTTTTATTTTAAAACTTTAGCTGTGGGACTGGTATGATACTGCAAAAAGTCACTAGTTTATGGAAGGACAATTGGATCCACGTTTTGTTTCTGGCAGATGGAAAGTTTATCTGGTCAGATGGCAGGTGGCTAATGCTTTTTAGTAATATTCGTGGAAGAGACTTCAGACTTGTATTTGTCCTTGGCAAGTAATCTTATGGAGGCTGCGGGCTAGATTTGGGGTGAGTGAGATTTTTTAAGTGTTTATATTTTGAAAAAGCCTCCTTCTCCCCACCTTTTTTTTCTTCAGTCTCAGGTGAATGTGGGCTGTGTTTTATATTTCAAGGATGAGGTATTATTTTCATCTTCTAAGGACAGAGAAGAAATGCAAACTTTCTTCTAGGAGTTTTAGGGTATATTTTTCTTTTATCAGAAGTGTAGGGCCTTTGCTATTTAAATTTTC
Organism: Mustela putorius furo; assembly: GCF_011764305.1. Classification (NCBI taxonomy): domain Eukaryota; kingdom Metazoa; phylum Chordata; class Mammalia; order Carnivora; family Mustelidae; genus Mustela; species Mustela putorius. Next base: position 4,757,364 of record NW_025421560.1, on the reverse strand, counting down.
CCTTCATTTTCTCTAAAGCAGGCTAGTTCTTTTTCCAAAGTTCTGATCTTTTACAATATCTGTAGGCATTCAGAGATGAATAGGGAATTTTGAGGGTTGATAATGATAGGTAGACTTGGATTGTTTCTAGAGCTGTGTTGCTGGTTTTGCAAAGATTTGTGAGATAAGGACAGTTGCTCTTAATTCCACAAACAATTGGGATCTGGCCTTAAAGATATCAAGGGGCTGAACCTCCCATCGATATATATTATCTTCAGTTTGTTTCTTTGTATCAGGGTGAAGGTCTTCTAGCAAGGTGAAAATCAAAAGGTTCTCGTGTTCTAGATTTGGAGCTGCAGTAAATCCTTCCACAAAAGACTTCAGAATATTTTTCTTTTCCCCTGGGTCCGTAGTTTGATTTTAGCTTAGGTGAGAAATCCTAAAAACATATTCCTATCATCTCTGGATATCAGCTTCTCACTCGGCCAACTTCTGACCATAGAGCTACTTAAAAAAAATCCCTTCCAGTATCTCATCAGGTTTCAGCCGGCAGAAACAATATTCCCGGCAGAATTGAACAACCCTTTGGATGCTAGAGGCGTCCCCCAAAGGGGGTACAAAGAATACTGCCTCCCCAAGGTAATTCCCCTCTCCACTCCCAAAGATAACCAAAAGAAAGGAAGACTTAGACAATTCTCCTGAGGAGTTGGCAGTAGTTGATAGGGCCCTAGCTGCAAATGGAGGGCAACACACATCTCTGTTTGGCCAGCTTTGGAGGACCCCCCCACCTGACACAAAACCAGATAAATAAGAAGGCAGTAGATATTCCTTAGAGAGACAAAGCATCAACAACCAATGGGTACCCAAAAGTAAATCTGCAAGTCACCATTCAAAGACCTAATTGTTACAAATGTCTTTGCCTGCCAATCTGAATCTGGAAAGGAAAGGAAAACATGAAATTTGACCTTCCTCTCTCAAGCAGGCTGTGCAGATAGAGATGTGGGAGAGCTGACTTTGGCAAGAATTCTCACCCTTTGCTGGCTTTTGCCAGTTTTCCCAGGATCCCATCTGCATGCTCTGGAGCGAGTGGGGTGTCCTGGCAGGTCATATCCCAGTCACCAGAGGCGGGAGGGCAGGAGAAAGAATTTTCTCTCTACTTTTTATGGTGAGTGCTTGGCTGGGGCCCCTTTTTCTCTAGGATATCTCATAAATGGCTAAGCTTATCTAGGTTTAAAGGTCTCCACTGTGGCCTTTATTTCAAGATTATCTTTGGTAGGGTTAACCTGTTTGCTCAGCCTTAAAACGAAATTTTATTCACTCAAAGCCTCGTACTGGACCCAGTCCAGCCTCAGTCGGATCCAGTCTGACCCTGGACCCAGATCTGGCAGATAGTTTTCTTAGGACTTAGGACTAAATCTACAGGTCCCCCTACCACCTTTTTTTCTGGAAATCTATTTATTGAAGAAACTGTGTATTTGTCCTTCACCGTGTCCCGTGTTCTGGGTTTGGCTGGTCATGTCCCTGTAGTATCACTGAACATGTCCTTCTGTCCCCTCTATTTCCTGTAAACTGGGAGTTAGATCTGGAGACTTGCTTGGATTTGAGTCATCGGGTCATTGTGCAGACTGTTTTAGTGACCGGCGTGGGGCTCCATTGGGAAGGAGCCGTGATACATAATGCGGGATCTTTCATGGGCTCATGAATGGAACTCACACATTTTCAGGCACTATTTCTCACACAGCCTTGGTATTTGGGCCCTATTCTGTCTGAACCTCCCCACCCCCATCTTCTGGAGGAGGTCGGGAAGGGAGGGGACTGACACACACCGGATGGTGTAGAGGCTTCGCAGCTCCAGCAGTGACTAAGGTGGCCACGGTCCCAGCTTTTGATGGGACATACCGCCTGGGGGGGCAAGTAGCCAGCAGAGGAGTCGATAAGGTCATTACACTTGGTGGTCCGCGCCTGGAGGGAAACAAAGAGGAAGTGGAGACAGAAATGGGGGCTCCAGGAGTGAGGGAAGGGAGGCGGGATGAGCAGGAGTAGCCACGCTGGGTAGACAGAAGGGCCTCGTGAGGCCCTGGGGAGCAGGTGCCGCTGGCTGTGGGGATGGAGCAAGTGCCAGGGACCTCAGAGGTGGGACACACAGGACATGGGGGAGAAAGGGAGTCCGTCCTCCTGGCCTCCTAAGTACTTAATAGGCCCTTCCCTTCGTGCTCCCCGTGCTTCTGTCGATTTGCTCAACTTTGAGAAGATGAAGAAAAGGAGCAAGACGACAGGAGCCTCACACGCTCGACAGATCGCGGTGGGATTGGCCCCCAAGTGTAAGAGTATTATTCCAGTCAGCTGGGCTTTGGTCGATCTCAAACAAACAAATGAACACTGACCGGGGGAAAGTTTAAAGCTCAGACTCAAATGAACCTTCCGGGTGTTCTGTTCTGACATCTGTCTCTGCCCTCGTCTTTCTTTATCACCAACAGCTGGGTTGCAAATGCCATAAAAAAAGGCTGAAAAATAATTTAACAGCACTAATAATAATGAGGGTTATGTGGTCTGTGTCCAAAGCATTTGCTTCTCGATACTTGTCTCAAAACTCGATTCCCAAAGCATTCCTTGCGAGAAGAGACACAGTCCTGTACTCAGATTCGAAATAGTAAAAGACACCCGTGTTTTCAGAACTGTTGAACTGACTTAAATCTCACTGGAAAACAGCTTTTTTAAAACCGAGTTTTCCATCTGTGGCCTCTGCGTGCTCGCTTCCCATCAGCGACGGGTTGGCCAGCTCCTGCCAGTTTGGGAAACGAGCTATTTCCCATGCCCCCCCCGCATGGCAGCCCCACTGGGATGTCCCCGCAGCAGGGAGAGGTGTGGATGGGCTGGCGGGATGGGGACCAGGGGTGGGATGGGGAAGAGCAGCCGAGCTCCTTCTGACTCCAGAAAATCGCTGCAGACGGGTGAAAAGGGAGCAGGGCTTCTGCTAAGTCCCCACACCACCTCCGCAACCCCCCGGACTCGGACTCACCTTCCTTTCCCTTCCCTGGGCCCAGATCCACACCACGCCCTCGAACCTTGTCAGAACCTTGTCACTCAGTTCTTGGCCTGTTGCAGGGTTTGCTTTGAAGTTCCTCCTCTTTGTGTCCACCCCACCCCCTCCTCTAAGGATGAGGTCTGGAGGGAGGAGGGGAGAAGGCTGTGTGGGAGGAGCGGGGAGGGAGGTAAGTGACTTGGAAAACCCATAGGCCTTGCAACCAACCCCTGCACAGGAATGAGCCCCTTTTCTGCTTTCATGTTCTTCTCATCCCCTGCCTCTTAAAAGTGCAGACCAGGGGCCATTTGCAAAGTCTCTCCCATTTGATTTGGGCTTTTTTTTTTTTTTTAAATTCACAGATTCTCGAAGTAAAAGGGGCACTGAAGTGGTGTTCTATGTCATCAGCGGGATGTGCACTAAAAAGGAAGGGGGGGCTCAAAGCCTCATTCTTACCATGGCTTTGTAGGGAACCCAAGTACCCCCACCCCGAGTACCCTCCAACAGTCAAGGGGGTCTTTGTCCCTTTTCCTTTTTCCCAGCAGTGTGGGGGTTAGCTGGGTAAGAACACCAGTCTCTTTTATAGGCAGTTAGAACTGATTTCAAGAAGGTTGTGTGCAGTGATTAAGAGGCCAGCTGTGGAGTCCGGCTCCCTGGGTTTGAATCCCAGTGCCGACAGTTACTGGTAACTTTGGATAAATTTAACTTACTTAATTTTCTCCATCAGGAAAATGTGGATAATATTTTCTAGTCTTATGGAGTTCTTCTGAGAATTAATTGCTAATAAGATGCCTGCAACTTGGTAAACGTTCAGTGTTAGCTCTTATTCTGACGCATTAAACTATTCACAATAAAATGATACCCTAAGGCCCCATTCAAATTTACTTCCTCCTTTTAACAGATGCCCTTTCAATTTATTTACTTATTTATTGTTATTATTTTAAGTAAGATCTACACCCAAAGTGGGGTTTGAATTCACGACTGAGATCAAGAGTCTCATGCTATACCAACAGAGTCAGCCAGGTGCCCCCAAAATGACTTCTTGACCCCATGACTCATTATATCATCATCTGTGTGTGTCAGTTTTTTCCCATAGTCTTTCGGATTGTGGGTTCCTTGAAGTGAGAGACGTGTACTGTCCATTGTGGGACCCACACCACTTAGCACAGCTCTGGTTTGTAATGGTTATCAGTTTGTTAGGTAAATTAGTGAACACTCTATTTATTTTTTAAAAGATTTTATTTATTTATTTGGCAGAGAGACAGCGAGAGGGGGAACACAAGCATAGGGAGTGGGAGAGGGAGGAAGCAGGCTTCCAGCTAAGCGGGGAACCTGACACAGGGCTTGATCCCAGGGCCTGGGATCATGATCGGAGCCGAAGACAGAGGCTTAACAACTGAGCCACCCAGGTGCTCCTAGTGAAGGCTTCAGTAATGGCTTAGGTTTGAGTGCTACTTTGCATGTCAAGCAGGCACACATGGGAAACCCAAGACTCGAAGTTCAAGACACATATCCAAGGTCTAGTGATGGCTATGTATGTGCCAGGGTCAGGTCCTGTGACTGTTGCCCCACGCCCCCTCCACACAGCCCATCCTGTGTAGGAGAGAGGAGCTGAATTTCATAATTTGGGATCATGTCCTTCTCTAGTTCTATTGTATCTGACAGACTGGGGGTACCTGTGACAGCATTCTGTGCGTGGGAGATCAGAGTCCCCAAGAAAGACGTTTTTTCCTACTCTCCTCTTAACTCTGCTTTGTTTTGTACAGGTCACCACAAATGGCATCATTGCCATGAGTGAACCCCCAGCCAAAGAGATCTCTCCGGGCTTCTTCCCACCAACATTCGGAGCGGTCGCACCCTTCCTGGCGGACTTGGACACGACAGATGGCCTCGGGAAGGTTTATTATCGGGAGGACTTATCCCTGTCCGTCACTCAGCTGGCTGCAGAGTGTGTCCAGAGAGGGTTCCCAGAAGTCCCTTTCCAGCCCAGTAGCGTGGTGGTTGTCACTTGGGAATCTGTGGCCCCCTACCAGGGACCCAGCAAGGACCCCGACCAGGAAGGCAAGGTAAGGACCTCCCAGGTACAAGGGCAAATAGTCAACAGGTTGGTTTTGCACACTTTGGTCTTCCTTGAAGGAAGGGAGACACTGGAGTAGGTTAAAAAGTCATCTCTAGGTCTAAGGTAACTTTCTTTTTTTTTTTTTTTTTTAAGATTTTATTTATTTATTTGACAGAGAGAGTTCACAGTAGACAGATAGGCAGGCAGAGAGAGAGAGAGAGGGAAGCAGGCTCCCTGCTGAGCAGAGATCCCGATGCGGGACTCGATCCCAGGATCCTGAGATCATGACCTGAGCCGAAGGCAGCAGCTTAACCCACTGAGCCACCCAGGCGCCCTAAGGTAACTTTCCAGGACATGCTTCTCTTTTTCCTTAGAAAAAACAATTTCACTCCACCATTATTTAATTTTTATAATATTACAGAGTAGAGAGAAACTGGAAAGGGCCAAAAGCACTCCATTTAAACAGAGGATGTTCCAGGTTTGGGACAGGGGATGTCCCAAAGTGGGTACCACAGATCACCAGTTCTACAAGATAGTCCTTGGGAAAAAGCACCCCCATGCTCAGATAAGTTCGGGAAATGCAAAACTTGATCTCCCCCTTGATGACTCACTCTGAAAAGCCCTGCAATAAAGAAACCTGCTTAATTTTAAAGAAAAAAAAAATTTAGCCGTCCCCAAACCTTTTGAACATACTCTTTTTTCCCTCCCAAATAAAATACATTACGTCCTGCAGAACACCCTTTGGGAAAGCCTGCTATGGGCCTGCGGGACACATCTTGCTTTTTTATCTGTCTGATGCTCTATTTGAAAACTGCCTAAAAACTTCAGTTTCCCAACTGTGTGTCCCTTCTACTTGAGTAGTGAGGACCCAGCCCCGTGGACAGAGCCCTTGCCCCCCTCTTGGGCCTCATCTCCCCTTACCCGCTTCCTTTTCTGCACACTCTTTGACATAGCTGCCCTCTCTGCTTGCTGCGTCTCCTCCCTGACCCCCCACTACTGGTGTCCAACCCATACTTGATGCTCTAGACTCACACAGCCGCGTCTGCTCCCACCCCCCAGCTTTGGGCACTTACTGTATGTTGCTTGGGCTCAATAAATGTATGACGAATGGTGAGTGTGGTTAATATGTTTAATGGCCATGGAAACAAATTCTAAGGGTAAGGATTTGCTACGTGGCATGAGATTTAGGTCACTGTCCAGAGGTAGCATCTCTAGAATTTTTGGCTACCCTTCATGCAGAGGGTGATTCATTAAATGACTGGAAAATTTCATGTTGACAAAGCCTTAGAGATATTTAAGTGGAGCCGTCCTGGAGTACCTGGTTCTTGCTACAAAAATACTTCTAGAATGAGGTAAGATGACGGCCACCTCTGGGCTTTCTCTGTATAGTCTGGTGAATCGAACGATTTAAATCTATCAGTATATTCCCGAGTAACTGAATCTCAACTCATCTTCACAGAGAAATACATTCCAGGCTGTTCTGGCCTCCTCTGACTCCAGCTCCTATGCCATCTTCCTCTATCCTGAAGACGGTCTGCAGTTCTATACGACATTCTCGAAGAAAGACGAGAGCCAAGTTCCTGCTGTGGTTGCATTCAGTCAAGGTGCACAGGGATTATTCTGGAAGAGTGAAGGAGCTTATAACATATTTGCTAACGACAGAGAATCAATTGGAAATTTGGCCAAGTATGCTTTCTTTGTTCTCCAGTAGATTCTCCCCGTAATGATCATTTTATTGTTAAGATGATCATTTTATTATTTTATTAAGGATGATATAATGGGCCCTAAAGAACATTACCTAAAATTGTTCCCAGAGATTTAAATGTTGTATATAGTTTTTATATTATGTAGTGCTTTTTTCCTGATGAACTCAAAGTAATATACTCTCAGAACAAATAGACATACCTTTTTTCAGATACCATGCTCATCTGGAAGTTTCTACCAGCTCCTCTGTGAGTCTACAATTAGAAATAAATGCTATTCAAACCCTGTCTCCTGAACCCAAGCTGAGAAAAATCTTCTCCCCCCACATGGACTAGGAGAGAAATTCTTACAACAGATTTAGGGTTCTCGGGGCGCCTGGGTGGCTCAGTGTGTTAAGCCTCTGCCTTCAGCTCAGGTCATGATCCCAGGGTCCTGGGATCAAGAGCCCTGCATCAGGCTCTCTGCTCAGCGGGGAGCCTGCTTCCTCCCCCCTACCCCCGCCTGCCTCTCTGCCTACTTGTGATCTCTGTCTGTCAAATAAATAAAATCTTAAAAAAAAAAAATTAGGGTTCTCGTGGGCTATTTTGCAGAATCTGGGAAAAGTGGGGAAAGCTCAGACTGCTTTCTTCTAAAACTAGAATCTTTCCCCTCCCATTGGGCCTTAAAAAGTGAAGAGAGAGCAGTCTCCCTCCCATTTTCATGTAGTCCAACTAAGTCTAAAACCCCCCTGCCCTTGGCTTAATGGTGTGCTTAGCAAGGGGCTCTGTGTGGTAGAGAGACCCCTCGTCTCTGCTGCTTGCGTGTTTCACTGGTGTGATCACTCCTCGCCTGGCTGGGTGCCAGCTTCACACGTTGTCTTGCTCCACAGGAAGCTGAGAAGAGAACCGTTCTTCACACCACACAGATGCAGTAGACTTAACTAACTTCCAGAACACAGATAATAGTAAAATAATTCAGTGTGATGAGTTTCAAGTGTTTATGGCCTTTGTTTTTATAATCATTTATGGGATTGTAAGTTTCTGTGATTTTAATTTTTTGCAGTGGCTCTGTTTAATAACTGGCTTGCAAAATTACTAAAACGTAGCCGTTGGATCTCTTGAGCTGGCTGGCGGGTCCCTGCATACCACTGCCTCTCCCGGAGTCCTTGGACAGGCAGACTGAGCACACATCCCTCTCCTTCTGAAGGCTTTCTCAATTCCTCATCCCCTGTCCCACCCCCGATGTTGGGTTCTCCACTGGGTAATGTCTGTCCCCTCTTTTCCCATGTAGAAGCTGGTCATTTTCCATAGTTTGCAGGAGGAGAGCTTCCAATCATAGACACAGACGCACAGTAAAAATGGTGGAGAAGGAAGAGAGATTAGGGTCATTCTACTGTGGTTTTTAATTACACAAGGCCTTTCGGATCTGAATGTCCTTTGCAATTCACTATAGGGACAGGAAAAGGTAAACTGAGACTTGTCCGAGATTCCACAGCTGATAGAGCTGGCATTTCTGATAATCCAAGTCTGTACTATGTTCACTCACAACACTTCTGACACCACATGGATGGTTTTTTTTTTTCCCAATACCTACCGATTCTCTCACTCTCCGGGCATCTCTTCACTGTCCTACAGTTCAGCTGGGTTCTGATGCAGACAGCCCCGGCTGAGCACAGACCCTGAGAGACTGCCCCCGCTTTGGAAGCCAGCCCTAAGCTCCAGGTGCTATACTCCCTGCACATCTGGTCTGCCAGCTATAAGTCAGGGGTTTCTGGAACACCCCCCACCCCAGGTTCCATAACTTTGCTGGCATGGCTCACAGAACTCAGGAAAGCACTTTTCTTACTACACCGGTTTATTTTAAAGGGTGCAACTCAGGAACAGGCAAATAGAAAGAATGTATATGACAAGATATTGGAGGGAGAGGGGGCTTCAATCTTCCGTGCCGGCTCTGGGCACACCATCCTCCTATGCTCACCAATCCCAGAGCTCTCCTAACCTCATCGTTTAGGGGATTTTATTACATAAACATGTTTGATGGGCTCCTTGGCCACTGGCTGTTAACTCCGTCTCCAACCTCTCTCCCGTCTCTGGAAGTCAGGTCCTGGGGCTGAAAGTTCCAACCCTCTCATCGTGCCCCGCTGGATGGAAGCGTCCATCCCGTCTCCATCCTGCAGCTCCCTAGGGTCCCAGTCACCTGTCTTCTCATGAGCATGCGAGGGACGGAGATTACGAGGATTTTAGGAACTTGTCTGCCAGAACCAGAGACCAAGACAGAGTAGGCAGTGGGTTTCAGGCTGACCCCCAGATCCCCGGGACGACTCCAACTTGCGTAGTGGGGGCGGTTTGTGGGTTGCTGGCCCGTTTCTAAGAAACCTGTCCTTCCTCCAGGAGCAGCAACTCGGGGCAGCAGGGCGTCTGGGTGTTTGAGATCGGGAGCCCCGCCACAGCCAGCGGCGTGGTGCCATCCGACGTGAGCCTCGGACTGGACGATGGAGCGGAGTACGATGACGAGGACTATGAGCCGGTGACACAGCTGGACCTGGAAGACGCGAGCACGACACCTTTCCCCCACGAGGCCCAGGGGAGGGGAGACCCAGACACGCACAGCGGGCCCCGTGTCCTCGCCCCCCGCCGCCTGCCCACCGAGAGACTCCCCAGGCCTCCCACGGAGAGGACCAGGTCGTTCCAGCCGCCCGCGGAGACATTTCCCCGGCAGCCTGTGCAGGTCATAGACGTGGACGAAGTCGAGGAGACGGGAGTGGGTGAGGCCATTTGCCACCCAGCGGGTCTGTCCAGGGGCAGTTGGATCTCCTGGTGGGAGTTCTGCTGGAGGGTGTCTGTCGCCTTACGTGACGGTTTGGGGGGAGGATGAGAGCTGGGGACAGGGAGGCGGCCCTCGCGGCTGTGGGGCTTTGCTGGACGGGCCTGATGGCTTCAAAGACCCCGAGGGATCTTTGGGGATCAGGGCTGTGGCTATGAGGCTGCTGAGCCGGCGCTCTTTCAAGTGTCTCCTGCCTCCTTTTTGGTCCTGTTTTAAAGAGAAGATGGCTTTGGAGTTATTTTGAAAGTCAGATTTTCTTGTTTGTGACTTCTGGGATCGGAAATAGATTCACCCACCTGAAAAAACAGTTTAGAAATTTCTTTGGCTATTTACCCCGTTTATCTTTGACGTTTGTTTCCTCTTGGTTTTGGAATGAGGGTGGTTGATTATTTTTTTCCTCCCAGGTCCTGTCAGCTTCAGAGTTGGTTTGTGAAGATGTAAAAATACAAAACCAATGGAGTTACCCTTTTATTTATTTATTTTTTAAAGATGTTATTTATTTATTTGACAGACAGAGACCACAAGTAGGCAGAGAGGCAGGCAGAGAGAGAGAGGAGGAAGCAGGCTCCCCGCGGAGCAGAGAGCCCGATGCGGGGCTCGATTCCAGGACCCTGGGATCATGACTTGAGCTGAAGACAGAGGCTTTAACCCACTGAGCCACCCAGGCGCCCCTGGAGTTACCCTTTTAGAGATGCCTTTTTTTGAAAGAGAGTTTTAAAACACAATCCTTTCTTGTCAACCATATTCTTTCGGATTTTTGTTACATTTTTGATAGAAAAACCATTGGCGCGCCAGCGTGCTTTGATTTGTCTTATAACAGATGTTCCAACTGAGCTGAAGGACTGATTCGGCTTCAGGCTGACCTGTAACCTCTGACATCCACATTCATGAGATGGTCCAAGCCTCCACATGATGCTTTGATTCTAGTATGAGGTTATAAGGCCCCCAGAGAAATCAACTCCATCCACAAGATTCACTCAATTTTTATTTCTCTTTACTTCCGATTTGCTTCACAGCAGTTGTTCTAAATGTCTGTTCTTCTTTGAGTATCCCAAAGCTCGGACAGGATCTGGTGGCCCTGGGAACTGTGCTTGCTCAGCTTCCAAGGCACAGACATGACGAAGTTACCCATTATGGCATGAGGAGGATGTGGGTTCATGGCTCAGAGCTCCCCTCCACATCCTGGATTTCCTGGGGCGACATTAACAGCCCTCAGCACACAGTTCTCTGCCCTTAAATAGCTGGTTCCAGACCAATTCCCCCAGATATGGGGAGTATGTTGACTCGCCCGTGTGGAGTCTGGAGTCTTACTCTGCTTTTCCCCTATCTAGGTGTCTGTGGGATTCTTATCTATGAAGCCATCACTTTGACATGAGATCAGAGCTAGCACTAATGACTTAGGGAGGTATATAGATAGTACTTGGTCCTGATCAAAGCCTAGATTTGAACCCCCAGTGTGTCTAAAACAGACGTTTTTCTGTTCCTCTGTCCCATGGCTTTCTTTCACTGTTTTTATGAGAAAGGCCAGTTTTCTGTAGGCAGCCGTACATTCCTGGTGTTATTTGAAAAGTCGCCTGCAGATTCACAGGCCATCAGGGACACACTGGGAGCTGGGCCACAGCTGGAGCCGAAGCAGTCAGTCACGTCCTGTGCTCAGCTTAGGGCCCAAGTGTTCCCAGTGCCAAACGCCTCCTTTATACGCACTGGAAATTCCCGCTTGTGTAGACGAATTCCCGCCTGTGTAGACAAATCCCATCTACCTAGGTTAAACTTTACTTTCTTCTTCCCTCATAACACTCAATTACAAATTGGATCATTATCCCCTCGAAAAGCCCATCCCTCCTCCGGCTCCTTGAGCTTTTGAACTTCATTCTAAGTTAATTTGCTTTGGATTATAAAATTTAATGAGATGATTCATAATTCTCACAAAATGAAGCCGGGAGGTAGGAATTTGAAATAGAAATACTTTTTGTTCTTGGGTCAAAGAGCTTTAGACCAAGTGTGACCAGGGAATTATTTCTAATCAGCTTCTGCGTATAAGAGCTTCTGAATTTTCCCCTGGGGGAGAAAAAGGAAAAAGTTTTAAAATATTTTCAGGTCATCAAAATGACAAATTTTAAGATATATGTATATACATATATAATTATTTTTAACCACAATTAAAAGATAGTACGAAAAAAAATTTGAGTTCTGTCCCAAAATGTGAAGCTAATCTGACCCCATTACACAGGTACCATATTAAGGTTGGTATTGGGTGGCGGTGACCTAGTATTGATACAGTGATAATACGGATTCAGTGATCCAACCCATTGGATTATAGCATTTTTAAATAATACCTCTGTGATTTCTCAGACTCCTTCTAGATCCACTTGCCGTGGTGGTTGGACTGCAGGAGCCACCGCAGGACCTAGGTGGCTATCGGCAGTGAGCGCCGGCCCAGAATGCCCCCACAGATGGGAATTCCTGCAAGGCTTGGGCACGCACGGGACAGGGAAGCCTGGCCCCCAACCGTGCAAAGTGCTGACGGCGCGCTGTGTTTTCTCCGAACAGTGTTCAGCTACAACACGGACTTCCGCCAGACGTGCGCCAACAACAGACACCAGTGCTCTGTGCACGCCGAGTGCAGGGACTTCGCCACCGGCTTCTGCTGCAGCTGCGTGGCCGGCTACACCGGCAACGGCCGGCAGTGTGTTGCGGAAGGTAATTGGCTTTGGGGGTGCGTGCGGGGCTCAGTCCATTAACAGTCCCATTCCTGGTTTCGACTCAGGGTCATTATCTCAGGTTGTGAAATTAGGCCCAGGGTTGGGTTCCACTCTGGGCGTGGAGCCTGCTTTGGATTCCCTCTCTCCTCCCTCTGCTCGCGGGCTCTCTCACGCTCTCTCTCTCTCTCTCTCAGGAAAGGAAAGAAGGCATTTGGCTTTTATGTGTTCCATTTGTGCAGGGAGAAGGAGGGAGTGGAGTTTTTGTTTTGAAATGTTGGCCTCTACCCAGCTCTGCGAAGGGGGAGTAGTGTTTTTTGTAGATACTAGACTTTAAGTGATATTTAATCTCTCGTTACCATTCTTTCTCATCCTTTTCTAACGCCCGTTTCTCAGGGAATGCCCACTTTAGCACCGTGGTGAGGTCTCTTTCTTTCCTGTGCTCTGTCCTTCACCGTCTTGGAAATGACTGCCCGTGGGAGCCCAGCTTCACAGCTGCCCCTCGTGTGGGACCAAGGCTGAAGTGTTGAAAGAGTGCAGCCCGGACCAGGCATGGTGAATGCCTCTCTTTTTCCTCTGTTCCTTTCCAACCTCCTCCATGGTGTTGTTCAAAGACCTGAGAGCTTGTGAAACCCCAGCGGGGCCACAGTGGGCAGGCGTGGACCAAAGTTTGTAGTGGGGAAAGTGTGTTCCAGCACCTTTCCCCTCAGGCTGTCCTCTCGTTGTGCCCCTGAAGTCCCAGCATGATGATGGCGGGACATGAGAAGTACGCCACTTAATTCTGGAGCACAAGACCCATTGTGGGGCTGACGCCCAAACCCCTTAAGCTGTAGGTCAGCATCATTCCTTGCTTTGCCCCCAAGAGGACCAACCGGTGTTGATGCTCTCGGGTGAGCAGGAGAATCTGGGTGAAAGCCTAGACGGTCAGGATAATGATACTCAGAGAGTGAGACCTCTGGGAGCCTGGGGCTATAAACTAAAATTAAAACAAGAGCAACAGAAACCCGACCCTACTGAACCTTTGTCCCCTCAGACACCAAGTTACCTCACTTGTCACTCATTGGTCATTTTCCTCGTGTTGAATGAGGAACCTCAACTGTTCTGCAAAATTTGACTAAATTAAGGCGCCTGGGTGGCTCAGTGGGTTAAAGCCTCTGCCTTCCGCTGGGGTCATGATCCCAGGGTCCTGGGATCGAGTCCTGCATCGGGCTCTCTGCTCGACAGGGAACCTGCTTCCCTTCCTCTCTCTCTGCCTGCCTCTCTGACTACTTGTGATTTCTGTCTGTCAAATAAATAAATAAAATATTTTTAAAAATTTTGACTAAATTAAACTCAGTTGGAGTAATTAAACTCAGTTGGTTTCTGTTCTTCACATCGCCAGCCATAGCTGTAGTTAAATCAGTTATTTCAATTTGCTAAAAAATGTTTCCTTCTGGGTCACAGTGAGATAAAGTGAGTTTTGCTAAATACCATCTGAAGAAATGAAAGAAAATTATGTCTATGTCTCATGTAAATTCGGGGGGATGTTCTGAACTGTAAATATGTTCTGTTTTCTTTGAAATCCCACTACCCCAGGTATGACGTGCCTTTGCTTCTTTGTTTCTGGCTTGGCTTTTGTACTTCTCTCGCCCTGAGAGAAGCTTCCACAATCTGCAAGGAGAGCTCATTCTCAAAGAGCAACCTCTTAGCTCTTCCCACACCAGTATCAGAGCTGGAAATGCTGAGCAGTTTGTTTGGAGGCAAGCTCAGCTATAACAGACTGTCCAGCTGCATATTTTGACATTATATACGCGCCCCATAATAGTTCTGTGGTTTAAATATTTGTTGGATTCCTGCTACTTATAAAACTATTTTCTGGCTCAAGGTTTGGTGGAAAAAATTCGTTTGGTTTCCTTCGCTTGGCTTTCCTGCTTGTTTCTGTAATTGTTTGGGGGATGCATTTTTTCACTATTAGTCTTCCAACTGCATAGCACTCCCTGGTGTAATGACACAATCTGTGTGTAGAAGCACTGTGTTTATCGAGCATGCCTTGTCTGGTCAGTGACCCTGCATAATGGCTTGGGTGTCCTGAACACAGCAAAAGATCTGCACAAGGGTCCGTCCGTGTGTTGGCATCTGTCAGTATTTGGTTCCTTTCTTCTAGCTATGTGTTCTGTTGCACGTGCTCAAGGGTGAGCCCGTCTGTCAGGGTTACTCAACAGACTTTACTGGGAACTTACTGCATTCCGAAAACTGTGCTGAGTCCCAAGGGAAGGAGCTGGGCATGAACATCCTGTCCCTGGTAATCTAGGAAGAGAACCAATGTATGTGCAATCAATAACTGATCGAATTTAATTGTGCATCAAACCTGAACAGCCCAAGGTGACTTGTTGACCTCTTCCTTCAGTTTTCTTTTTTTTTTTATTACCTTTTTTTTAAACTAACATATAATGTATTATTAGCCCCAGGGTACAGGTCTGTGAATCAGGCTTACACACTTCCCAGCACTCACTATAGCACATGCCCTCCCCAATGTCCATAACCCAACCACCCTCTCCCGCCGTACCTCCCCCCGTGACCCCCAGTTTGTTTGATGAGATTAAGAGTCTCTTATGGTTTGTTTCCCTCCCGATCCCATCTTGTTTCATTTTTTCTCTTCCCTACCCTCTCAACCCCCCACTTTGCCTCTCAAATTCCTCATATCAGGGAGATCATATGATAATTGTCTTTCTCTGATTAACTTACTTTGCAGCATAATACCCTCTAGTTCCATCCATGTCATTGCAAATGGCAGGATTTCATTTCTTTTAATGGCTTCATAGTATTCCATTGTGTATATGAACCACATCTTTATCCATTCATCTGTTGATGGACATCTAGGTTCTTTCCATAGTTTGGCTACTGTGGACATCACAAAAACAGACACAAATCAATGGAACAGAATAGAGAGCCCAGAAATAGACCCTCAAGTGTATGGTCCTTCAGTTTTCTTAAAGCTATAATTAACACCCTTGTTTAAAGCATAGAGTTTGGTGGGTTTTCGGCTCTTCACTCATTTGGGCAACTATCACCTCTGTTTGGTTGTAGAACACTTTTATCAGTCCAGAAAGAAACGCTGTACCTACTAGCCGTCTTCCCCACTTCCCCCGGGTCCCCTGTCCCTGTCCGCAACTAATCCATGCCCTCTCCTGATGGGTTGTCTTCTTCAGAAATCTTTCCATCTCATTCCACGGAATCATACAATATGGAACCGTCCAAGTCTGGCTTCTTTCACTTAGCAGGTGTTTCTGGGGTCCGTCCGTGTGTTGGCATCTGTCAGTATTTGGTTCCTTTCTTCTAGCTATGTGTTCTGTTGCACAGTTATACCAACGATGGGCATTCTGGCCGTGATGAACAAGGCTACTAACAACATTTGTGTACAAGTTCTTGTGTGGACCTAGCTTTCCTGTTCTTTGGGGAATATATTTAGGAGTTGGAATTTCTGGATCATATGGTAACCTTCAGTTTTCTTATTTTTAAAAAATTTTTTAGGAAGATTTTATTTATTTATTTGACACAGACAGAGATCACAAGTAGTCAGAGAGGCAGGCAGAGAGAGAGAGAGGAGGAAGCAGGCTCCCTGCTGAGCAGAGAGCCCGATGCGCGGCTCGATCCCAGGACCCTGAGATTATGACCTGAGCTGAAGGCAGAGGCTTAACCCACTGAGCCCCCAGGTACCCCAACTTTTCTTATTTGAATGCAAGAACAACTTCATTTCTTTAGATCTGACATTTTCCTGATTAAACAGGAACAGATGCACCTCC
Source organism: Mustela putorius furo (assembly GCF_011764305.1). Lineage (NCBI taxonomy): Eukaryota > Metazoa > Chordata > Mammalia > Carnivora > Mustelidae > Mustela > Mustela putorius. The sequence goes on along the minus strand of NW_025421560.1, from coordinate 4,741,317 downwards.
TAGATCTTCATGAAACATAGAGGCATATGTTACAGCAAATGAAAGTTTACTGTATTGCCCTGAGTTAATCCCTGTTGGCAATTTTGTGTATATCTCTTTTGGTATTTTCCCCCAGGTATATGCTGACACTTATTATTAATGTGTTTTTTAAAACAAAAATATTATTCTTTATATATTATTAGGGAATTTATGGCAAAAGCTTTTAAATTTCCATAGTACGCTGTGTATCTTTCCCAGTTGTCTGAATGGAACAGTCAGCTGTGACTACGCTCCAGCCTACAAGCTGGTCGGGGCCATTGGCCACATTGTGTGGTGCGTGACATCTGTGGTGCCTGTGGCTGTTGCCTCTTGGGCTGACGGACAGTCCTCACACTTGGCAAGAGGACCGTAATTGAGCCTAAGCTGTGTGTTAAGATGTGTGATAGATCAGGCCGCCAAATGTCCCAGACTCCCAGGACCATCCGTTCCGGCCCTCTTTCCCACCCAGATTACTCATTCTGTCCATTAGACGCTCAAAAGTGATCAGTGATGGGATCACCTAGTTCTGCATCACCTGTGACACTGTTCTTCTCCTGAGATTATCTCATTTGTCCCCGAAGTTCCTCCATCACACGTGGCTCCCGTCGGAGCTCCTTCCGTGCTGTTATCCATCAGCATGGGAGGGAGGCGGGATGCTGGAATTTCTAAGGCTCACAGATGGTTGTATGTACTGTCTTCTTGAGGACAACTACTTTGACTTAACCCAAGGCCCTTTACCCCAATGCTGTTCTGCCTCTTTGCTTTATAGGTACAGGTCCAGGATGCCTGGGGGACTCAGTCAGCTAAGGGTCTGCCTTCAGCTCGGGTCATGATCCCAGGATCCTGGGATTGACTCCCGCATCAGGCTCCTTGCTCAGTGGGGAGCCTGCTGCTTCCTCCTCCTCTACCTGCCACTCTACCTGCTGGTGCTCTCTCTCTCTCTTTTACTCTCTCTCTGTGACAGATAAATAAATAAAATCTTTTAAAAAATTAATAAATAAAATCTTTAAAAAAATTTTTTTTAAAAAAATATAGGTATAGGTCCTACCAGGCACGTTCTTCTTTTTGAAAAGGCTGGCCTTTTTGTTTCCTGCTCAGGCTCCCCCCAGCGAGTTAACGGCAAGGTGAAAGGAAGGATCTTTGTGGGGAACAGCCCGGTCCCCATCGTCTTTGAGAACACTGACCTCCACTCTTACGTGGTGATGAACCACGGGCGCTCCTACACGGCCATCAGCACCATTCCCGAGACCGTTGGCTACTCTCTGCTTCCCCTGGCCCCTGTCGGAGGCATCATTGGATGGATGTTTGCAGTGGAACAGGATGGATTCAAGAATGGGTTCAGCATCACAGGTAAACTGTCTCAGACATTCCAGTCAGTGGGCCGCCCGGGGGTGCCTGGGGAGCCTGGGCGTGAATGGAAGGGGAATTCCAGGTCTGCAGACAACTTACTGATGAGCGTTTGGGGGCTCCAGAAAGAAGATGTTGGGGTAAAACCATCATTAATTTTGTCATTAGTATGTACTCACTAAGGCCATCTAGAATTGCATTTTGATCAGGGAGTGATTTCGTGGTAGAGGTTTTAGAAGTCTCCAGCGGGGCCCATGAGGTGACCTCATCCAGCCTCCCATCCCGAAGTGTTTCTCGAGCCTCCCATGCCTCATTCTGTTTCTCAAGCCTCCAAATTCCCAGTCAACCTGATCTGATATTTGCTTCGGTATCTGCTTGGAGAACAGAAACTTTTCATTTCTAGCTGGAAAATTAAACCTGAGAGACACAATCCTCTCAAGTCTTAGAAAACCTGACTTTCCTTGGAGCTTTTTAGAGGCTTTGCCCTGTCAGGGACAGTTCAGTCTTTAGTAGACACATGGACAGATGGTCAGGTGGGGGGAGCATTTTCATAGTGTGGCCGTGACGCCTCCCACGTCCTGCTGAGGCCAGCTCCCCTGTGCATGTTGGAGGCCCTTTCCTGGAACAGCTTGGATACGAGAGACTGTGTCCTTCCTCTCTGGCCACTCCCAGGACCTGGAGCCTGCTCTGGGTCACAGTACTCATCGCTGCCTCTGAGCCCCTCAGTCTGTTATCTCCCCACTGCCTCGCCTGGCTGGAGCCTCAGCCAGACTTTATTGCAGAGACACCGTGAGGCAGGGTCCCTAGGCTTTGCATGGGTAACCCTCCAACAGCTACAGAGGCTTCTGTAAATGTGACCATTTTAAGAAAGGAGAGGATATATATTTGTAAAGGGGGGCACCTACCCATAAGATATCAAATGCATGGCATAATATTTTTTCCCTCTCTCCCCCAGGCACATATATCCTGAGTATTATTACTGAGTTCATGTTCTCATGCAAACATGCTCCTTCCTTTGCACACACAGTGGAGCTTTGCAGTCAGACCACAGATGCTGCTCCTTCCTGCACAGCTTTTCAACGTGGTGTTGCTTTGTCTGTGGGTTCATGTAAACTGGCCATATTTCGTAACAACTATCGTCAGCCCAGCCGAGGGAGACTTGACAAATCCCCTGCCACAGCAAATCTGTGTTTCGTTTTGACAGTGGCTCTTAACTGCCCTGGGACCTGGATTAGCACTTGGATATCTGCCTGGGACTGGGGTCCTTATTATAAAGCAGGGGTTGTCCCATTCTCTGCCAAGGGGCAGATCGTAAATATTTGCTTTGCCTAAATATTTTTGTCTATACGTCTCCCTTGCAACTCGGGAGCAAAAGCACCGTAGCTCGTATGTAAATGAGTCAGTGTGGCAGTGTTCTGATGCAACTTTGCTAGTGGGCACTAAAACTTAATATTCATATAATTTTCACATATTATATATGTGAAATATGTATGATAATATACATAATAGGAAATGTTATTCTTTTGGCTTCTTAATAAACCATTTAAAAACATAAACATCATTCTTGGCCCCAGGGCTGCCGGCCAGAGTTCGCCCCGGGGCTGTAGTTTGCCAGCATCCTCACCATCCTGGGGGTCTGCACATGTGGAAAAGGGAAGAAGCTGGTAGTAGAGCAAGGGTTTCTGCCACTGTGGGGCTGCACAGGCTGAGGGGAGTTGTTGTGCCAACCCCCGTCGTGAGTGCTCCCTGAGCGGTTTTGGGGACCGGTGATGGTGTGCAGCGCACTGAGCTGTTCCAGCAGTTGTCACCACCACTTGGCATCTTGGAGCCCTTGACATTTGACGGAGCACTTTTGTAACATGCTTTATCTCATCTAGTCTCCACAAGGTAGCCTGTATCCATCTTTATCATCAAGACACGGAGGCTCGGCGGTTGGGTAACTTGTTCCCGTTCGCTCAGTCAGTACCTGGCACAGCTGGGAGTCAGACTCCTGTCCTTGGCATCTCCCAGCTCTGTCCCTGAGCCCACCACGTCCCAGAGGCTGGTGCGGGGCTGGAAAGCAGCTTCTCTCCTCTGTGTGTGTTCAGCGGGGCCGCGTGGAGGTCCCGGCTCTGCCCTCAGTGTCACCAGCTCTGTGTCTCCCGACCCAACTAAAGCGCTCATGGAGGAGGTGCGAGTCTCCTCGGGCAGCACCCCCACGCCTGGGGCTGGCCTGAGGGGGACTTCCCAGACGGTAGAATGGGGGACTTCCCAGATGGTAGAATGATGGGCCTTGCTTTCCAGGAGGCGAGTTCACCCGCCAGGCTGAGGTGACCTTTGTGGGGTCCCCGGGCAAGCTGATCATCAAGCAGCAGTTCAGCGGCATTGACGAGCACGGACACTTGACCATCGACACAGAGCTGGAGGGCCACGTGCCCCACATCCCGTTTGGCTCCTCCGTGCACATCGAGCCCTACACAGAGCTCTACCACTACTCCCGTGGGGGTGAGCCGCCAGCGCTGCATGGGGGGCAGGGGGGATGGGAGGTAAGGAGATGGGAGGGAGGGGCCGGGGGTAGCGGGAGGGTTGTGGGGACAACCCTAGCTCCCCACTGACTCCAGACCCACCCACTGCTCCAGCGGCCCTACTACGCCAGGGTGGTCTCCTGGGCTTCCTGGCAGGAAACAGATGGGCGCTAGTTTATTAAAATCACCTTTTCCTCTAATTGCAGACATAATAAAGACATAGAAAAATAGTGCCCCCAAAAAAGAAATTACACATAATGGTAAAACTGGGGCATAATTATTATTAGGTTTAAATTATTTCCTTTCAGCCTTTTCTCCATTTACATATAAAATACCCCAGCAGAGGCTCCTGGCTGTCTGGGTGGTAGGTGGGGGGGTGGACTGGAGGATTTGAAGGATTTTTAAAGATTATTTAAAAATAAAAATCTTGAAAAATACCCATTACAAATAAATTAAAAAAAATATATATATATATAATATTTCAGTATAGATCTTGTAAGTCCTAGGGATATAACCTACAGCATGGCTGTTGTATCTGTATGTAAATATATGTGCATTTGTATATATGTATATACCTGTATTTTAATTTAGTATTTCACATAATTTCACACTTACATTAGAGTTGAAAGTAACACAATTTCGACCTGCCATTTACCCAGTTTCACCAATTGTTAAGATTTTGCCATATTTATTTTATCATTCTCTTACCTAGAGATATATATATATATTTTTGCAAATAATACATTTTTGGAAAATAAGTTGTAGTCATTGTGATTGTCCACCCTCTGAATAAGTCCCCCGTTTTTCTTAAGAACAAAAATATTCTGTTATGTGGACACAGCACAATGATCACTGTCAGGAAACTTGACATTGATGCAGTATTATCATGTTCTCTACAGTTGGGTATATAGTTTTTCATTTAAATAGAATTGCAGTGGTACCCCATTATTATATCTTCATTTTCCAGTTAATTTGAAATCCTGAATACTTTATAGTTCATTCAATAGGCTTTGAAAATCCTTTTTAATGAATCGGCACTACTCTTTTATATGGCCATTAATTTAAACCATTCTCTTCTCTAAAGCTTACGTTATTTCCAATTTTCCCATCCTATAATGAGTTCCAAGGACCATCTTCATCATAAATCTTGACCAAATTTCCGATTCTTTCCTAAGATTCAATTCCTAGAAGTAGAGTTGCTGAGCCAAACAATAGAAACTTTTTGAAGTCTCTCATTAAATTGCCATCCAGCAAGGTTGTACTAATTACCACGGCTTGTGGCCTGATCAGGCTCTCCTGGAGACCACGTGGCTTGGTAAATGGGAGCTGGAATGAGCAGCGGGACCCTGGCTGCAGTCAGCCTGCGACCAGATGGTGTTTCTGGCAGCGTAGCACGTGGGAGCTGGACAAGAGACAGCTTATACTAATCTTTTATTTATCCTCTGACTTTTGTTATGAACTACAGCAGAGCACACAAATATAAAGAGCCTTTTATTCTTTCTTTTTTTTTTTTTAAATAGGAAGTTGAGAGTTTCGTCATATGGTTGAAAATCAGGCTCTCTCCTGAGCGGGAAGACTGTCTCTCTTCTTCTCTCTTGAGGTTTGCTCAAAGCATTTTAGTAATTTTCCAGAAATTGGCTACATGAAACCCACTTAGTGTCTTCTTTTTATTTTTTATTTTTTGTATCAGAGAACTACTTCATCTAGAGTGATACATAGCAGCCACTATTTGTTGAATCCCAGATGCGATAACCTCTAGAAAGCTGCCAGCTCTCTGCTAGTCACGATGTCCATGCCACATCAGTGGTAGTATATCATAGTAGCGTTAGCCTGTGTGGGTCCAGAAATTTGACACACATTATCTCATTCTCACCCCTACCCACTTGTAAAAGAAATGGGGGCTAAAGAGGTTGTAAGTGGCCCACGATTGCACAGCTTGCGCGCGCCGGTGTAGGTTCAGGTGAACCTGCTTTTCCGTGTGTGCCCTTTCCACCAGACTCGATCTCTCGGTTGATTCTGGGTGGCTTCAGAAGCCACAGAGAGCCCTTGAGGCGAGAAAGCGGGAAATATTACCAGTGCCAGCAAGACCATAACAGTATGGGAGACCGAGGTAGCACAGAAGTAAACGGTCTTAGGTACTGTTCCATCCAGTCGCTCATCTGGGCAGAGACTTCTGCTCGCTGTTTGAAAGCCCTCGACTAAACCTCTTGCCCCGTTTGTCACCCTGCCTTGTCTCCCTTCTCCGGCCGCCGCATCGCAGTGATCACGTCGTCCTCGTCCCGGGAGTACACCGTGACGGGCCCGGAGCAGGACGGCGCCACCCCCTCCGACATCCACGCTTACCAGTGGCGCCAGACCATCACCTTCCAGGAGTGCGCCCACGACCCCTCCCGGCCGGACCTGCCCAGCACCCAGCAGCTGTCCGTGGACAGTGTGTTTGTCCTGTACAACCGCGAGGAGAAGATCTTGCGCTATGCACTGAGCAACTCCATCGGTCCTGTGAGGGGTAGGAGTGGCAGCCTGGACATAACCTCTCTCCTCATCCTTCCATGTGGGGCGGAGCGGACTGTTCAAGGCCACAGCCGGCTTTGGCAGGGCATTTGAGCGCACTCGTGCTTGGCCATGAAAGGAGCGTGTGCTCAGGGTCTGAGGCTCTAGGCAAAGCCAGTGCAGGTCCGGCATGGAGCCTCCGCACCCCTGCCCAGGGGCAGCACGTCACTGGCTCCGAGGTCCGGTCTGGGGTTGCTCTGGGCTGCATGCGGGAAGCTGGCATTCGGAGAGCTTGCATGCTGTCTGCGTGTCACCCAAATCTTCCAGCCCTACGGGCTCTATATGCTTGGGGTCCAGCATTAGGCTTTTCTCTTTTTAATTCTTTTTGGTGCTCCCTGCATACCCAGGCCACCTCCCCAGCCGGCCGTGTTCATCCTTGCTTAGCTCTATAAAGCAGGAGGAGGACAGGTGTTTTTCTCCCTCCTGTGACAGCTGGGCCCTGGGCATTGGTGGTGGTACTTTTTTTTTTTTCTTAAAAGGCTCCGCATTAAACATTCTAGGCTTTGCCAGCCCTGTAGTGTCTGAAGATCTCAGTTCTGCCATTGTGGCACAGAAGCAGCCATAGACTATTTGCAAGTGAATGGATGTGGCTGGTTTCCAATAAAACTTTATTTACAAAAACAGGCATGGATCTGGAGGGACATGCTTTGCCGATCCCGCCCGAGGGTGACATGGGAATCCGGTGGTTTCTAGGCCAGGACCCTCTGGGTCATCAGCTGGGCCTTGCTCTCTGTGGAAGGAGGAAACCCGCAGGCATCCCTGGATCACTCACTCGGCTTCCGTGTCTCTCCTTCACAGATGGCTCCCCGGATGCCCTGCAGAACCCTTGCTACATCGGCACTCACGGGTGTGACACCAATGCCGCCTGTCGCCCTGGCCCTGGGGTTCAGTTCACCTGCGAGTGTTCCATAGGCTTCCGAGGGGACGGAAGGATCTGCTCTGGTACAACCATCCCTTCTGACTTGTGGGGGCTGGGGAAGAGGCCAGGAGGAGGTGTCCGAAGTCTGCAGACCAGAGGGCTGAGTGAAGAGAGGGAGGGGCGAGGGGAGCACCAGGGCGTGTGCCAGGCCCCACACTTGGGGTTCTGGTTGTCTTGAAGAACTGAAACACTGTCCCCATTAAACAACTCCCCATTCCCTTGTCCCCCTGGCCCTACTTTCCATGAATATGACTCTTTACATACCTCATAGAGTGGCCTTACACGGTCCTGTCCTTCTGTGACTGGCTCACTTCTCTGAGCATAGTGTCCTCAGGGCTTACCACGTGGTAGCCTGGGCCCGAATCACTTCCTGCTGAGGCGGGAATCGATTCCGTGGCCTGCACACACTGCTGTCTTTTTAACTCCGTCTGTCTGTGGACTCCTGGGTTGCTTCGATTTTTTGGCTGGTGTGGGTGATGCCGCTGTGAACCCGAGTGTATGAAATACCGGTTTGGCTCTTCCAGCGCCTTCACACTTCTCCGCTCGGCGGGGGTCCCATTTCACATTCCCGGCAGCAGCGCACGGGGGCTGCCCTCCGTCACATCCCGGCCAACACTTGCTAATGCGGTTTATTTATATATTTACTTTGATCGTAGCTGTTCCACTGGTGGCAGATTCGTTCCTTTTTCTGTAGCTGAGAAATGCTGCGGCTCATCTGAGCGAGCCGGTGACACTGGAACGTCTGACCGGGGGTCTGACTCACGCACGAACGTTACGCTCACTGCCTTCTCGCCAGACTTACTTGATTGTAGTTTAACTTTGAATACTTACCCGTGACAGCTGCATACTAATATGTTCTTTTTTTAAGATTTTTTTTTAAAGATTTCATTATTTATTTATTTATTATTTGTCAGAGAGTGGGAGCAGCAGACAGAGGGAGAAGCAGGCTCTCTGCTGAACAGGGAGTCCGGTGCGGGACTCGATTCCAAGACCCTGGGATCATGACCTGAGCCGAAGGCAGACACTTAACTGACTGAGCCCCTTAGGCGCTCCTGATTATAATATAATTTTGCATACTTACTCATGTGTTTGTGACTAAGTTTTAGGACATTACCGAGGGTCAGTTAGCTGACTCCTAACTCAGTGAGGAGCCCATCCAGCAGAAGCAAGCAGTGCAGGAGTGTCAAGCACTTAAATCAGAGCAGCCTAAGTCTGCAGCCGAGGGTTCGCTAGCAGGTGTCGCAGATGCTAGAAGGATGTCCCCCCAGTGAAAGAGTGGCATGCACCTGTATGTTTGGCCAGAAAGATGACCAGTCCTCTTGAAGGATTGGGGTCTGAGAACCCGGTGAGCCATGAAATCGAGGGGTGATGCCTGGGGTCTGGCATCCAGCCCTCTGACGAGTGGCAGATTTCATGTGCTGATTTAACATAAAGGTTGGCAGGTCCTACTGTCACTATGTTCCTGTATTTGGCTCAGAGTAAGGTGCTCACTGGGGCATCTGAAATAATGGGGAGCAGGGACATGTGCTTGTAGGAACAGACCGTGTAACAGTTTAGCCTGCTGATGGCTTTGTACAGGTGGTAGAATCCAGTCCAATGCTCTCCTTCCTTGTAACAGACGACTGGGAAGGGGACAGAGTTCCTACGTGCCTCTAATCATCAGAGTGTTCCAGAATTTCCCCCACATGGCCCAGCAATCCTACATGGCTGAGCTGGCTCAGGCCAGTCTGAAGCAGCATGGTAGCTGGGGAGTGGGGGGCAGAGCCCTCCCAGGGCCAGGAAGATGGTTTTGGACACCGTGCAGTGAGGGAGCTCCCTCACTTCTCTGCTGGAAGCGTATACCTTCTTGGTCTTTACATGGCCCTACCTCAACTTCGTAAGACGAACACATGTGAGTAAAGCTTGGAGACACCCCAACCCACTGCTGCTGAGCCATGACCTCCGGCTGTTTCATCCACTCCCAGCACCTGAGCGGACCGTAGTGGGAACGCTTGCTTCACCTCCCAGCACACGACCCGGCCGTACCTTCCCTACTCTGTTGCTGTCACAGAGAACCCTCTCTGTGCTCGCTCAGGAAGACAAGTGGTCGTGTGTGGACTTGCTTTTGTTCTCTGGTTAGTCCTTGTTCTGGGGGATTAGCACGATGGAATGTGAGTATATTCCCGGTCAGGCTACTGTTTTGTTCAGGGTCACTAGAACATGCCTCAGAGTGTTAAAGCATCGAGACGTGAGGCTGTTGGTAGGAAATTGCATTAGGCAAATCACATCGTGTGTTATTTTGACCTGGGAAGTGACTTAGAAGAGAATGAGAATGAGCCTTTGCAACTCTGTTGTGTAACACTGATGTGATGATAGATGGCATCCCCAGCAAGCCCGGTGTTGGCGACACGTTGCATGGTGTCCCTCCAGCATAGCTTGGAGAAGGTTTCCAGACAAATCGCAGAGATCTGCTTCCAGGATGACTCCCATACATTCCTCAGCCGGGAGTCTGTAGAGATCGTTTTGGATGACCCCTCTTCGGGTAATGTTGGGCACACACAGGCACGTAACAAATCAGTCATGAGACTCTCCTCAGAGAGCCTGGCCCTCAGAAAAGGGGCAAATTAAGATTGGCTGAAAATACATGAAAAGTAGCCACTCTGAAAAAACTTAGGAAGCAACGATTACACAAATTATCTAGGACTTTCCTGTTGGGCTAGAGACTGATCTATGTGCAAGATCTCTTCCCAGAGAGTAAAAAACAAACTTGAAGGAGATTTTGTGATATTTTACGAGGGGGCAGTTAGCACCAGCTTACTGTTTCGACTAAAGGAAGGTTTAAAGTCCCACCCTTGGTTTACAGAAGGGAGGTTTTAGATTAGACATTCAGAAGAATTTCACTATAAGGACGAAACTCCTAGAGTCTTGCCCTACAGAAAAGGTGTCACCGTGCTTGGGTGTATAGAGAGAGGGACCTTCGCGTGCCAAGGGGCCATACCCTCCTTCATCCCACGGGCCCGCAGGTCCTACTGGGCAGCAGTAGGTGGGGGCTAAGGGAGTGCTAACCCTCTTAATCACCCAAGTAGCTTTTAGAAACACACAGCATCCCTGTCCACAAACTGCTGGGGGAGGACTGGAACTTGGAACACTTACCCGGGTGATTTCGCTCTGTCCCTTTGACTGAAAACTCTTGCTCTGGGCTCTTGGGCTTTGGCAGTGGAGTCCGAGTTCTGGAGCCCTGAAGTCTGAACAGGGCGTGCAGACATCTGTGCAGGGAGTGTCCTCTGAGAGTCAGGGCACAGAGACCGTGGAAGCCGGACCGATTTTTTTTTTTCTTCCTGTGCTGTCGGAGCAGCAGCTGGCGGATGGGGCCGTGCTGAGTATCCCGCAGCCGCACTCCAGCTCCAGTTCGTGGAAGGGGCTACTTCGGGAGGGGCTGTGTGCTGTGACCTCCCACTTGTGCCCGGAGCAGTCCTCTAGTGTGAGATCTTGTATCTTAAACATTGCACAGGAACGTGACATTGGCGGTACATATTTAAAAAGCTGAATACCATTTGGTTTGGGTGTTTGCATGGGTAGAGGTCAGGCTCTGGGGCAGATGTGGCAGAAGTGCCTCTCTTGGCAACATGGTCTGATAGGCCAGGAGGGATATGTCTCACCAGGGAGGAGATGGGCGAGGCTGGCCATTGGAGATAGACGCATGAGGCTTTGTCTTCCAAATGTGAAAGTTCCCGTGAAGGTGTTGGAGGAGGGTGAGAAGAGGAGGGAACTTGTATGATCATGAGATCTCATGATCTCATGAAATGACATCCCCATGTCTCAAGGTTCTAGAAATACCAGCATTTCTAGACTACTCATACTCAGCATACTCTGAGGATGAGGCTGGCATAGGAAGAACCTCATGTGGTTGTGTTTATTTCAGTCCATTAGTGGGCAGGTAATCAGGGCGATGACAAGTTAGCTCAGCTTCTCGTCTGGGCCAACCAGCCTTGCTGTGGGGTTAGCTGCATGCAGATTGGACCCTGATGCCTGGTGGCAATCTGAGGGCCGTGGCCCTAGATCAGCCCAATCCATCCCCACGGCTATAGGATGAACCCCTAAAAATTACAATAATAGCTATGTTTCTTGAGCATACTGGGTGTTCCTCTGGCTTACATCCAACTCCTGTAGTCCTCAGAAGAATCCCTCAAGGTCAGTCATACTGTGCTTCACTTACCAACGGGGAAACTGAGGCTGAGTAGTTAGTAGCTTGCCCAAGACCACACAAGCTGGTAACTAAAGGAGGCAGATTGGAGCCTAGCTATGTCCAGTTCCAAAGCATATGGTTTTTTGTGATAGCTTTGGTATTGTCATGAGAGGACATCACCCTGCCGGTTCACTGACAAGCTTCCTTTTAGTGCATTAAGCTCTAGACAACATTCAAAAATTCACAATTAGGCCTGACATTGTTCAGCTTTGCTTTGTACCTATAAGTGGGTTAAGTAATATTTTTGAGTAGCACATTTAAATATGCTCCGTGACCTCAGGAGCCGTGTTCACAGTCTGGACGCTTGCGCACCTGGCTTTCTGACGTGCACGGGCCAGTCTGGTGTTAGCGAGCCCCAGGCTCAGCGCCTGCCTCCAGGACAGGCAGGGGAAGCACGTGGTTACGTAGGAGGGCCTTGGGGTCACTCTCGAAAGTGGCACGCAGGAAGAAAACTCTTACTGGGGTGTCAGGGTGGCTCCGTTAATGAAGCGTCCGACCCTTTGTTTCAGGTCAGCTTACGATCTGAGGGTCGTGAGACTGAGCTTTGTGTCCTGCGTGGTGTCTGCTTGAGGTTCTCTCTCCCTCTGCTCTCTCGCTGATGATGAAATAAAAAAATAAATAGGAAAAAAATCGTATTCATGTAACTTTTGGACCATAGAAGAGTTTGTCTTAGAATTGATCCAATTGTGCGGTCTTAGAATTGATCCAATTGTGCGGTCCAAAATACTATTTTATTGTATTTACCCATATTTGAAGTGGTTTTTTTTTTTTTAAGTGTGGATTTTTAAAAAAATTTGTTGTAGATATCGATGAATGTTCAGAACAGCCCTCGGTGTGTGGGAGCCACGCCGTCTGCAATAATCAGCCTGGAACCTTCCGCTGCGAGTGTGTGGACGGCTATCGGTTCTCAGAGGCAGGAGCCTGTGTGGGTAAGTTCTGGGGGCGACTTGTCAAATCGGGCAAGTTCTGCGGGTGACTTGTCAAATCGGGTAAGTTCTGCGGGTGACTTGTCAAATCCGGTAAGTTCTGCGGGTGACTTGTCAAATCGGGTAAGTTCTGTGGGTGACTTGTCAAATCCGGTAAGTTCTGCAGGTGACTTGTCAAATCCAGTAAGTTCTGCGGGTGACTTGTCACACCGCTCGTGCATGCGGAGTGTGTTGCCTGCGGTCTGAGTGCAGGCGCTGCCCTGTCGTCATCTGGCTGACATGGGGGCGCCGCCTTCTGTTGTTTGGGGAAGCCGTTTACAAAGACGAACCAGACTTTGTCCCTTCCCTCCACATACCAGAGGGTCCCGCACCTAAGGCAGAAGCAGTGCTAGAATAAGCCACGAGCTGTAGCAGAGCTTCTTGGCCCTGTCAGAGGAGGTGAGGAGAAGCTCTTTGTGGGGCTCACCGCACTGCAGGCCGGTGCTGTGGGGACTGGTGCTCGTGGGCCTGCCCCAAGGGCCTGACTGTTCAGACGTTTCCACTTTTTTCCTGCTGCTGCACTTGGACCTGACGGGGGCCAAGAAGTTTAAGTTCAAAGATTCTTGGAGATGTCCGTTCCGGAGGGCAGCATGCTGAATGGGCCTCCAAGCACAACTTGTCCTCCCAATTTTATTTATTTTTTTTTTAAAGATTTTATTTATTTATTTGACAGACAAGTAGGCAGAGAGAGGCAGGCGGTGGGGTAGAGGGGGCAGGCATCCCGCTGAGCAGAGAGCCTGATGTGGGGCTTCATCCCATGGCCCAGGGACCATGACCTAAGCCGAAGGCAGAGGCTTAATCGACAGAGCCACCCAGGTGCCTTGTGGTCCCAGTTTTAAAACAGATTCTTCTTGTGTCTCATCACGGAGCCGCCCCTTTTTGCTGCCTTGCTGCTCCCTGCAGCCGGACGCGCTCCGTTCGCTCCACCCGGACGCTCAGGCAGGGCTGCTGAGGTCCCAGGGTGAGGTGGCAGCCCAGGGGCAGAAAGGAACAGGCCGTTCTCGGGTTTTGAATGTGACCCAAACATCTGCACGTTTTGGGAAGCCGGTCCCCTTACACAGAGTGCAGATCCCGGCCCTGCTAAGGTCACTTTTTTCTCTCTTGGTAGAGAACAACCATTTCTGTGTGTTTGGCCCAAGCTCCTTCCCTGCTTTTTGGAGATGGAGGTGACTTGAACGTTTATTTTTCATGACGGCCCCGTTTCCATTACGTCTGGACTCAGCCCTGGCGGGTGGGGGGACACGGCTCCAGGGTGGGTGGCCGGGAGGCGCGACGTCCTCCTGCCGAGCGCACTCACCGCAGGGCTGGGGGGAACAGATGTCCGCTCCGAGGCATTGGACTTTGAGGAGGACACCTCACGTATCTGGACCTCGGTTCCTCAGGCTGGATCATGGGCTCACGGGGTCGCCCAGAGCCCTTGGAGGCCCCTCGGGAGCTGCCGGGGAGGAGCTGTGGGAGCCGGGGCCCGTCTGTCCCCAACCATGACCTCCAGCCTTTCGTTTCTCTGCACGTCACACTCTGGGTGAGATTTTGTCTGAACCGGGGATCCCACTGCTCAGGAACACATGTGACAGTCACCCGGAGCCACCAGGCTTCCCGAGTCCCCCCTGCCCACAGGCCTGGCCACCATCCCCCATTGCCCAGCTCCTTCGAGAGCCACTGCATGGAGAGGCAGCTCACGGGGAAAACCACGTCGGCCTAAATGCGTTCCAGCCAGTCGCTCTGGCTTGTCGCCGGGTCACCTCTGCCGAAATTCTCTGTCACAACTGTATGCTGCACGGAAAGCCCGGGTTGGAAAGATTTATCCCAGGTCGCAGCAGAGAAGGGAGAGAAGACAGTTGGGCTAGTTGCGGAGGCCAGTGCAGTGGCTGCCGACAGTGAAGGGCTGGGGCTCGTGCAGGGGCTGTGGGCTGGCTGGGGTCATTGCCTCTTTCTGTGAGGTTCGGTTTCCTGTGGGGAACTGCCTCGTGGACTTCTGTGTTTGGCATTTCCTGTAAACCTGCGACCTTTCTCTTTGCCACTGCATGCCAACTTTTACAGTTAATTAGAATGTGCAAAGTACGAAAACAGCCCATAAATCACCTTTATGTGAAGACATAGACAATCCCCCTCTGCGTGGCCATAGCCCTAGGATACGCTGCTCTGTGTGTGGAATGTGGGGAGATTTGAGGTTCCATTGACCCCCTTACGTGGGTGTCTTCGTGCAGTGCACAAAACCATGTACCTCCCCATCCCACAGGCCAGGAAGAGGACTTGCTTCACCCAGTGTTCTCCCTTCCCTGCCTATTGTATTGTTGGGAAAAATTAATGTAAAACATTCACTTTTGTGACCTTATTTTCAGAACTTCAAAGTAACGAGGGAAACCACCCTCCTTAGAGCTGTTTACACCCTGTATACCTTTCCCTCCTTCTAACCTGGGACTTCTTACCCTCGGTTGTCTTTCCTTCTTGGCATCTCCCCCTTCTCTCCGGTCTCATTTCCAGCCCAACCAGCCTGCAGGTGGTTCTGGGGGACTGCTGCCGGGGGGCGGCAGCAGCTCAGGACCAGCAGCCCGCTTTACTCCTTCCAGGTCAGGGAAGGGTCCTTCTCCATGCTTCTCCTCAGAAAAGGTGGCGCTAGGAAAGCACAACCCCAGCTTACAGTCTGCTTGGGATTCTAGTTAAATTTTAATTCTCATTTGAGCCTGGTTTTTTCTCCTTTCCGGAATGCACCCCCTTCCTCCCAGCATGTTGTTTCCCATTCGTAAAAGGGGTGGGATCAGAGTTGTAGAGAACTTGCCAGCTCAGCAAGGTCAGGAGCCTTTGAGGAGAGCACTGCGTGGTGCCCCAGTGTCCCCTCCAGTGGCTTAGGTTCTCCAGGCAGCCGCTGTCCTCCATGACTGTCCTGACCCCTCTGAATGAATGTTGTCAGCAAAGCCATCTAGAAATTCCAGTTGTGTGAGAACTGAGACACACTGCCAGGGCTGTGGGCTGAATGTCGAAGAGACTTTCCCTCTTAACTGACATGAAACCTCCCTAAAAAATGCCTCACGTATTTTTGAAAATGAAACAGTTCGAACGAAACAGTTTGGAATGGTAGGGCTGGCTTTTAAAACTTCTTTAAGGAGCAAATGGCTTTGGCATGGAAAAGTGATCTTCCGTTAAAAAAAAGTGATAAAAAAAAAACGCAGCTCTAAATTGCCTTTTTTCTAGAAATGATTTGAGGATTATAGAAACTCACGTGCGATCGCGATGGCTGGGAGGGAATGTCGAGACCTACCCGCGCGTGTCCCTTACGGAGGGTCTCTGTTCATTAGGGTGGAGCAAACGGAGCCGTGAGCAGATGTCACTTGTAAAATGGCCACCTATGAGGTATAAATGACACAAATATGTGTCGGAAGAGATAGAGAAAAGAAAGCTGAGTGAGACTCGTTTCCTGGTGGTTTTGTCTGTGGGTACTTTCCCGACCTTTCAGGGACCCTAATTTCTTGAAAGTCGGGCAGCTAAGCTGAAGGAGTGGGGGCGGGGAGGAAGGGGACCCTAGAGAAGAGAAGAGACTTAGAGATGAGGGGACGGGAGAGAAGAAAGAAGGGCCCAAGGAAGCCGAGTGTGTTCTTGCACTTGTTAGGTATCATCTGGGTGACTGTTTTCCAGAAATTTGGAACCTTGAGGAATACCCTCTCCTTGACGTGTCCCCTGACCGTGCTTAGAGCTCTCTCTTTCTCTCAAAGACAAGAAAAACTGGAATCAGTCTTGGAAAGACACAGTGAGGAGGAGAAGGAAGAGAAGCCCTCCTTGCTTGGGATAGTCTAGCCACCAAGGGCCTCCTTGAAGGGAAGGAAAGGAACATCAGTTCTGAAGGACAGAATTCTGTCGTGGGTCTTAGATCTTTAAAACCAGAAGCTAAATGGTGCCGTGGGAACCCCAGAGATCCTGCACTGCCACTGAAATTACCCCTGAGACCTCAGCCCTTGACTTCCATCTTGAGGCAAGAGCACAAGACGTTATTAC
Organism: Mustela putorius furo; assembly: GCF_011764305.1. NCBI lineage: Eukaryota > Metazoa > Chordata > Mammalia > Carnivora > Mustelidae > Mustela > Mustela putorius. Next base: position 4,724,799 of record NW_025421560.1, on the reverse strand, counting down.
CGGCCACCCCCTTAGTCACTTACCCGCTTCCCAAGCCCTCATTCTGTGGGTTCTATCTTTGGGACCCTGTAAAGAATGACAGCTCATCCACCGGCCTCCCCACAGAGGAAAAATGTGAGACTCTGAGAAGTGAGGTATAAAAGCCATGCGGCAGACACATGTGTACCTGGTAGACACTCGGGGATGCTTACACCCCAGAATCCACAGTATCTCTACACCTGTCTCACCACCCTGGAAACATTAACTTCTCCTTCCGTCACGGGAAATGCCTTCAGCGTTTGTAGTCAGTGCTTGACCTGCTTGGTGGGCCAGGGGTCAAGCCACCATGCAGAAGTCTCAGGTCCTTGGCTCCAGGTGCCCCAGCAGGGTCGCCACAGCAAGTGTGTACATACATCCACACATGCCCACCTCCATGTCTCAGTGAACGGAAAGTTGGGTTTGAGAGAGCCAATATAGAGAGAGGTTTTGTCAAGGTTGAGTACCAGGTGGGATGAACAGCCATGGTGTCCGTCTCTGAAGACTGATTGGAGGCAGGTGGCAGAAAACAGAAAATTCAGGGGTACTAACCCACTGGGGGGCAGAGGAGGAAGCCTGACAGGATGTCTGGAGGTCCGGGGTCTAGGCACAGTCCCCTCAGTGGACTAAACCATTGATGTAGAGGGAACTTGCTTAGAAGGCTACCGAGACCATTTGGGGCCTCTCTCCAAACATTGTGTGTCAACCTTTTGTTTGAAGCTGTCGTGGACCAGCGCCCTATCAACTACTGCGAGACTGGCCTCCATGACTGCGACATACCCCAGCGGGCTCAGTGTGTCTACGTGGGAGGGTCCTCCTACACCTGTTCCTGTCTGCCGGGCTTCTCTGGGGATGGCCGAGCCTGCCAAGGTGCGTGCTTGCTCTGATTTTTCTCTCCATGGAACCTGAAAGAAAAAATCCATCTGCCAATTACCGACTCACCCTGAAATTAAGAGAATTACTCTTTCAACTCTTTTGAGCATATGGGCTGCGTTTTGTCTCTCTGCATAGTGTGAACCCTGTGTTTTCCTTTGGGGGCTGTTGTCATTGGAGAAAATGCTTAGCCTCCCCCTACTACTTTGTTCTCTGTGACTTGCTCACTCAGGCAACAATTAGACTCCTGTTGTCTACTAGGAACTGAGGAGATTTTCTTTTGGGAAAAGGCAAACAACTCTTGGATACATGGGGTTTGAGGTCTAGGTTTTTGTTCAGTAAGAGATATATAAATATATAAATGTGTATATATAATTCATCTGACCTGCTCTCACCTTGTGTTCCGAAACAAGCCCAGTGCCCTTATTGAATAAATGACTACAGTCAAAGAATAAATGATTACCCAGAATTCTTTTAGACCTGTGGTCAGTCCTTCATGGCTCCCAAGATGTTCTTTAAAGATTATTTCAGGAAAGAGAACTATGAGATAATTACCCCCAACCCCTGATTTGAAAAATTGCTTAAAAGTACAGCCAACAGTGTTCCTGAAAAGTCCAAGCTTTTCTAAGATTATAAATTCTGAGATACTTTCATTACTGAACATGTGAATTTTCTCTTATCTCTGAGGTTTTTCTCTCCACCCTTAATGATGTCTCCAAACTCTCCCAGGTTTTTGAAGCCCTCTCTTGTGATGAGAAGGCTCATTTTATAATGCAAACCAATCTTCTCTTTTTTCCTTCTGCATGCTTAGAGTGAAACACATTTATAAATACACTGGATAGAATTTGGAGAGCTCGTGTTTTGATGAGTCACGTTTTGTAAATTTTAAATCGCTATTCCCAGATCAGAAACAGAGTCCCCCAGGGTTGAGAAAGTGGTTTAAATTACTGTGTCATCTATGAATTCCAGAAGAAATTTCACTGTTCCCTGGGCTTGGTGGCTGTTTTGCAGATGTGGATGAGTGTCAGTCAACCCGATGTCACCCCGACGCCTTCTGCTACAACACTCCAGGCTCCTTCAAGTGCCAGTGCAAACCTGGTTATCACGGAGACGGCTTCCATTGTGTGCCCGGAGGTAAGGTGTCGGAGACGTTTGGAGCTGGTAGGCCTTGCCATGTTTCTGATGCTGAGCACATGGCCCTGGGAGAGGCACTAAGGTGGGGAAGTTGGAGTCTGTATGGAGAGTCTCAAGGGATGTTAAGGTGGGAGATGAGAGCACAGCTGCAGTGTACAACCGGTTGTGCACTACACAACGCTAGGGGGTACCACGCAGACCATAACTATATTGGCAACCTCGAGTCTGGGCATCCTTGTAACTTGAGCAAGCAGTTGAGGGTAAGAATACTCTGTATTAGTCAGGGTTCTCCAGAGAAACAGAGCTAATAGATGTGTGTGTGCGTGTGTGCATGCACGTGTGTGTGTATTATAAAGAGATTATAAGGAATTGGTTTTCCCAATTGTAAAGGCTTGCGAGTCCAAGATCTGCAGTTAGCAAACTGGGGGCCCAGGACAGCCCATGTTTCCATCTGAGTGTGAAAGCAGAGAAAAGCTGGTGTCCCAGGTCATTGATCGTTGGGAAGGATGGATTCTCTCTTACTCAGGGAAAGGCCAGCCTTTGTGTTCTAGTCTAGCCTTCCACTGATTAGATGAGGCCCATCTGCTTTACTCAGTCCATGAAGTTAAAGGGCGATCTTATCCAAAACGTCTTCACGGAAAGACCTACAGTGTTTGACCAGATATCTAGCATATCTTTACCCTGTGGTCCAGCCAAGTTCACACATAAAATTAAGCCATCCCAGCTTCCTGGGAGTCGTAGGGAATGGAGCTCGGGCGGGGCAGGGGAGCAGGGGTGAAGGGCCACCACTGGGGGAAGATGCTGGCTAAAGACCCCACAGAACTGTCCACATTGCTAACTATGACACCTGACTGTGTGGTTTCTGAAGTGACCTGGTGACCCGAGGCTTGCGTGGTGTCTCATTAGACAATAAAGATAATGATAGTCCTAGGTCCATATCTGGAGCTGGTCTGGGAACATAGGAGGCACTCCATAGATGCAGCCGAATGAATACACGTAATGGGTGGCCGTTTGTGTAGGTGCTTCACCTGTACTGTTTCACGTGATGTTCGTAATCTTCTTTTCTTTTTCCGAGAGAGAGAGAGCAAATGGGGGAGAGGCGAGGGAAGGGGCAAAGGAGAGAGAGAATCCCAAGCAGACTCCATGCCCAGCTGGAGCCTGACAAGAGGCTCGAGCTCATGACCCTGAGATCACGACGGATCCGAAATCAAGAATCCAATGCTGAACTGATGGTGCCTCATAATCATCTTTTTAAAATGGACACAAGAGGCACCTGGGTGGCTCAGTGGGTTAAGCCACCGCCTTCAGCTCAGGTCATGATCTCAGTAGTCCTGGGATTGAGTCCCGCATTGGGCTCTCAGCTCAGCGGGGAGCCTGCTTCCTCCTCTCTCTCTGCCTGCCTCTCTGCCTGCTTGTGATCTCTCTCTGTCAGATAAATAAATAAAATCTTAAAAAAATTTTTTTTTTAATTTTAAAAATTTAAAAGGAACACAATTACAATCTCCATTTACACCGAGGATCCTGATGCTGAAAAAGATAAAGGTGTAATCAAGTTCCCATTGGTAGTAAGTGCTGGAACCAAGATCCAAACCCGGTTCTGTCAGATGGACTCCAGCCCGGATTCAGTCCCCGGAACCATATGCTGTTCTGTCATGATATCAAGAATATGCCGGATGCCTCAGTCTGGCGTCACGTGGTCACTCATTTGTTATTTATTTATTTAGTATGAACTGATATTTATTAATTAATAAATATTAATTATATTTATAGTATATAAATATATTATATATTATTAATAAATATATAATTAATATACAATATATAATTAATTAATATTTACATATTAATTATTGCCACTGTTACTGCCAGGTGTATTTATGCCACTGTAAATATGTCCTGTATATGCACAATTACATAATGTTTCAACAAAATATCCATTTTACCACCACCTTGTTAAGCAATTAGTAACTATTTCAATGCCTGTCTAAACTAACCTGTGAGTGTAGGCTGCATATGAGTTTTAGTTATTTTTTTTTCAAGATTTTATTTATTTATTTGACAGAGATCACAAGTAGGCAGAGAGGCAGGCAGAGAGAGTCGGGGGAGGCAGGCTCCCTGCTGAGCTGAGAGCCCGATGTGGGGCTCGATCCCAGGACCCTGAGATCATGACCTGAGCCAAAGGCAAAGGGTTAACCCACAGAGCCATCCAGGCGCCCTGCATATGCATTTTATTCCTATGTCCCCAATATCCGGTGGAGGACGTGGCCCATGATTGTGCTCCCCCCGACCCCAGTTTATAGTTGTTGAAGAAACAGGTGACTGCACCAGTTTCCTCTCCTACTAGCAGTGTAGGAAAGTATTTATTTTCCACCCTCTCACCAGGGCTAGGTGTGACCAGTTTTTAGGATAGTCGCCCATCAAAAAGAAAAATAATAGATTTAAGGTTAAAATTTGAACATATAACACTATACATTTCTCATCTACATTGTTTTCTTCTGATTAGAACAAGGATCTGCGTCCTGTCATTTGCACGTCAAAATTAGCCCAGCTCTTGTTTTTGTAAATGAAGTTTTATTGGAGAACAGCCATGCTCGTTAGCTTATGTAGAGCCAATGGCTTCTTTCATTTGACACAGGCTGAGTTCAGTAGTTGTGGCCAAGACTAAGAGGCATACAAAGCCTGAAATCTCTACCACTCGGCCCTTGACAGGAAATGTTTCCCAACCCCCAGCCAAGATGAACTGAGGCAGAGCTAATCTTTTATTCTTGAAGTTGTGGATAAAAACCATCTCGCTGCCCATAGATTCTGATAAGCAGGGAAGAATTCGAGATAATCTCAATCAAACATTCCAGCAGCTACTAAAAATGACTGATGCTCGTTATTTCTTTAGGCTTGCTTCATATTGCTGGTTCAGGAAGCAGCAGGTGTTTCATTTTTTGGTTTTTGTTATTTATTTACTTATTTATTTATTTATTTTTAAAAGGTTTTATTTATTTGACAGACAGAGATCACAAGTAGGCAGAGAGGCAGGCAGAGAGAGAGGGGGAAGCAGGCTCCCCGCTGAGCAGAGAGCCCGATGTGGGGCTCGATCCCAGGACCCCTGGGATCATGACCTGAGCCGAAGGCAGAGGCTTTAACCCACTGAACCACCGAGGCGCCCGTTTTTTATTTTTAACCTCACTCCTTGCCCCTTCCCTAAGGCTCTGTTAACAAAACAGAAACAAATTCAGACCTGCAGACTGGAATAGGAAGATGTGACAAGGACAAAACCAATCAGAGCTGTCTGCTAGGATTGCTGATGGACTCAACCCCATTCTCTTAAGAAATTTAGCATCTAGTTACATCGTCAAGAGAGGAGTGTGCTAGAAGTGTACGTGAGTGTTCGTTGAGTATCGCTGGTAACAACGACAGCAACAAGCTAAATGATTGTCAACTGGAGGGCTGCACCAGTGGGTTTTGGTACAGTTCCTACAATGAAATCATGTACAGCAGTTAAAATGTGTGAGCCAGAATCAATGGATAATTCTCAAAAACATGGTAAGCAGGAAAAAAGTGACAGAAGGATATATACAGCACGAGGCCGTTTATGTAAAATATAACACTATGAAAATAAAGCCACGTGTGTATACATATGTAAGAAAGCTACAAAATGCATAGATAGGAATGAAAAACAAAAATTCGGGGCTCAAGGTCACCTGAGCCGTGAGAGAGAGGAAGATGGGATTGAGGAGGGCTACACAGGGGCTGCCTTTGGATTTCTTTTTTTTCTTTCTTTCTTCTTTTTTTTTTTTAAGATTTTATTTATCTGACAGACAGAGATCACAAGTAGGCAGAGAGGCAGGCAGAGAGAGAGGAGAAAGCAGGCTCCTGGCTGAGCAGAGAGCCCGATTCGGGGCTCGATCCCAGGACCCTGGGATCATGACCTGAGCGGAAGGCAGAGGCTTTAACCCACTGAGCCACCCAAGTGCCCCGCCTTTGTATTTCCAATTTTTTTTTCAGCTGGAAAATGAACACAGAGGTTTTCATCATATTTTTCTAAACTTTGACTAAATTATTCTGTGAAATATTAACAGGGAGAAAAATAATATGTGTGTCATCCCAACTGCTATTGCCAAGCATAGTGAGGTACGGGGAATCAGTCAGCACTTAGCTTGGTCCTACTGTATACAGTAGGGGACAAGTTTTTAAAAAATTCACACTAAACTGGCTTTGAGGGTGAGTCAGCCAGTTAAGGTCCCGGCTATAGCAGTGTCAACCTAATGACAGGCAAGACAAGAAACTCGGATTTGTGCCCCCTGCGCCTCTGCACTCTTGCCCACAACCCGTGTGTGGACTGTGGAATCAGTTCAGCCGACTGCTATCATCTTTCCTTTTCAACAGAATAGAAAGAAAACAATCAGGAAAACAACTGAGTAGGTAGAGTGTGCATAGTAGGAAAAAGTGCCGTTTGGTGAAATGATGCTCGTCTCTATGTGTGGATGAGTGTGTGTGTGTGTGCGTGTGTGTAGTTGCTGAGTGAAGTGTATTTCTGTGGGTCATGGGCAGAAAGTTTGAGGGCTGCCATATTACATTGATTCTTGAACAATGTGGGGTTGGGGCCCTGACCCCCCCTCCACCCTGCAGACAGGGACAGTTGAAAATCTGTGTATAACTTTTGACTGCCCAAAAACTTCACTACTCATAGCCTACTGTTGACCAGAAGCCTTACTAATAATATAAACAGTCGATGAACACATAGTTGGTATGTTATATATGTCTTGTATACTATATTCCAACTATAAAGTGAGCTAGAGGAGAGAAAATGTTATTAAGAAAATCATAAGAAAGAGAAAATACAGTTTTAAAAAAAATCCACAGTTCAGGGTGCCAGCATGACTCAGTTGGTTAAGTGTCTGACTCTTGGTTTCAGGTCAGGTCATGATCTCAAGGTCGCAGGGTCGATCCCTGAGTTGATCTCCACACTTAGCTGAGTCTGCTTGAGCTTTCCCCTTTCCCTCTGCCCCTCTCCACCACTCGTGCATTTTCTCTCTCTTCCAGTCCCTCCCCTACTCTCTCTCTCAATAAATAAATCTTAAAAAAAAAAAAAAAATCCACAGTTCAGACCTGTGTTGCTCAAGGGTTCAAGGTAGTTATCTATTGTATTGTAATAAAGGATCCCCAGAGTTAGCAGCCGAAGACATAAATACTATCTCACAGCTCTGAGGGTCAGGAACTCAGGGGCAGCTTAGCTGGGTGGTCTTGGTTTAGGGTCTCTCATTGGATTGTCGTCAAGGCATTCGCTGGGACTCTGGTCTTCTCTGAGGTTCACCAGGGCCTGAGGGATCCATGTGGTTGCTGGCAAGTCCTTGCGCCTCACAGGCCACTGGACTGAGGACTGCAGGTCCTCACAGCCTGGATCTCTCACATGGTTGCCTCTGTGACTTCAAGACCTGGCAGCTGGCTTCCTCCAGAGCAGGTGGTAAGAGAAAGAGCGAGTACATCCAAGATGGAAGCCAGAGTCTTTTGTAACCTCATCTGGGAAATGACAGGCTGTCACTTCTGGTGATAATATTAGTCACAGGGCAACCCTTGGAGGTTGTGGAGGGCAACTGCCTAAATATGAGAATGGCAGGGGGCAGGAGACTGGGGCCATCTTGGAGGCTGCTCACCACGGCTGCTAGCCTTGTCTGGGGGAATGTAATTGTCTAGAGTGTTGGAAAGTAAGAGACTGGATTAGTAGCAGATCAAAGAGGCATCTACAAAGTCCTGGCTAGAGTCGTAAAGCTCGGTCCTTAAGGGCACATACCACACCTGCCGATGTTGGATTGCATCTCTTCATGCTCGGCACCCGTCACGCTTACCAGCATGTTGCACAAGCAGACACAGTATACATCTTTAGACACAAAGGAATTCAGGAGATCAGAGAGCAGGCTTCAAGGAAAGATGAAAACATTTAGATAATACAACTTAAGGAAAACTGAGAAACAATTTAATGGACACTTTTTGTTTGTATCATATCGTTTCTGTTTCCCTGTGCACTTTGCTTCAAACAAACCCAGTGTTAGAAAACTTGAATTTCCCAGTGAGAGCTAGAAGGGCTCTAGAAATTCTATAATTCATCTCCTTTGTTTTATAAACAAAGAACATGAGGTCTGAATAATTTTTTGGTTTACAAAAAGTTCCTTGAACTCCTTATGTAAGAGAATTTTCTATGGCAGTTTTTCTCAAAATTGAGTAAGACCTTTAAAAAAAATTCCTATGGTCTCTGCTGCTGGATTATTTTTATTATAGATAAATCCATGTGCGGGGAAGCTGGCCCCTGGAGGGGGCAGAGTAGACAGGAAGAGGCTACATAAGGAAGGCTCCCCCAAAACGAGTCCCTCCACCCTGAGAATATCAGAGGCTACACTAGTTACTTATTTTGGATTAACACGGAGAAAGAAATTTAATCAGGCAAGGAAATGAGATACAAGTGAAGAGATTTAAAAGGTGCTTTTTTTTTTTCTTATTTCTCTTTATCATTTTTCTCTCATTTTCTTTGTCCCCAACCTTGAGAAATTCATCCCAGACTTCCTGCTCGTCCCTGGATAAATATCAGGTCTTGACTGCTTGCTCAGAGCAGATGAGTAAAAAGAATCTTGCCTGAGTTTTCATTTTATCAGGCAGGAACAGGGCCAGGAAATGTGTCTTTATTACCCCTCCCATCCCTGCCTGCAATGGAAAATCCCCCATGGAGGGCTGAGACCCTCAGCAGGCGGCTCCCACTGGGGCTGCTCCTGCTGGCCGGGCTGGGAAGCCATCCCAGGAAACCCAGTGACATCGCAGCTTTCCGTAAACACACTTGAAATTCCATATCCTGAGTCCCAATTGGTAGTTTTCTCCTCCTCTTTGTAAGTTCAAGATACAGCAACTTAAAAATTCCTCTATAAGTTGTAGATCACTTGAGACTCTGTATGTTGGCCAAACACCATGTCAACACAAAACTGTCAGCCACATAAAATGGAGTCACCCCTGCTTCCTTAAAAGCTAGGCGTTGTTGACAGCACACGCAATACCAGGCCTGTTCTCTAGTTGGAAAGGCAGCATCGTATACAGATGCCGGTGGAAGGAAACTGAGTCTGGGGGCACCTGGGTGGCTCAATGGGTTAAAGCCTCTGCCTTTCACTCAGGTCATGATCCCAGGGTCTAGGATCGAGCCCACATCTGTCTCTCTGCTCAGCGGGGAGCCTGCTTCCTCCTCTCTCTCTCTCTCTGCCTGCCTCTCTGCCTACCTGTGATCTGTCTAATAAATAGATAAAATCTTTATTAAAAAAAAAAAAGGAAACTGAATCTGTGGGCCACAGATAATTTCAGTGCGTGCATTAAGCTTGCTTGTATATATCACCGATGACATAACATGTCTGGTGTCCATGAGCTGTTCTGGGCTCTGGGCTTGTGGATACAGAGGGGCTGAGCCAAGAATCCAAAGACCCAGGTTCTAGCTTGCGCTGAGCTCTTTCCTAGTGCTGTGGCCTGGGAACTCCCTCACCAGCCTGAGCCTTGGCTCTTTCATGTGGTATAAAAATGGAGTTGCCTGTTGCATACTGTTCTGGTAGAGAATTAAATGAAACACGTGTGAATGGAGACAGTTGATACGGGAAACTTGCAAACCCTGCGTACGTGCAAGATATTGAGGAAGGAACAAATTCTACATCCAAGAGCCAACAAAACCCAGTATCTTATTCTCAAGCAGATGGCTTATTTGTATCTTCATTTGGCTCTTCCTACATCAAATATGTTGTTTGTTTGTTTATTTGTTTTTTAGTATTAGCTCCTAGAACAAAAAGGAAAGCATACCCACTCTTTCCCTTGCCAGGTTCAACACACACTTTCCTGGCCTCACTTACTGCTTCTGATTGTGGCAGCAACCCCATGAAGCAGGCTAGCGTGAGAACTGGCAGCATAGACAGAAGGTACTTTAAATATTTGCTGGCAACATGCACACAATGTCACCATGGAGGCCATGTTGCAGTGACAAATGAACATTTGAGTGTGGAATTTCAAATTCCGTCTGTACATGTTGTCCCATCATATTTCCCTTACTCCTCACAATAATGCATGAGATTAGTTACTGGTGCCATCGTGGTCCTATGGTGAGGAGTGTGACACATCCAGCATTGTGGATGCGCCCAAGATAACACCAAAAATGGTGGAACCGAGAGTCGAAAACACTTTTCAGACACAAAGTTCTGTGAAATAGATTATTATGTTACAATGTATCTTATTACTGATACATTATATTAGTTAACACGTATTAATATGTGAATGAGCATATTTATATAAAATTTCTCCCTAACATAACTAGTAATACCCTAGAGTACAGGTTGATAGCTACCAGCTCCACAGGCCAAATCTGGCCCACTGTTTGTTTTTATAAATAAAGTTTTATTGGAACTCTCATTATTTATGTATTAAATTTGGGTTGCTTCCATGCCACAGCTGCAGAGGTGTGGCCGCCCTCCAGCCAGTGTGGAACCAGCTACAGCTCTGCGTACTGGGGGATCGTTGATTCCAGGCCATTTCCCACAGATAGAGAAGGATTTCCTAACCTGGGGGTCCTAGTTGCACGGTTAAAAGGCCATGTCTCATGCCAAATACAAGGTCATCTTTGAAAGGAAACACAGATTTGGAAAATGTGCCCTGGGGTGTTTGGTCTTCCAAATCTTTGATCTCGACTCAGCGTGGATAATCAAGAAGCTTGAGATGATACAAAGGGCGAATTTCAGAGAAATGAAGTCTCTTAAAACAAATTTCTGTGATGCCCACCTAGTGATGAATGGATAAACAAGATGTGGTCTAGCCAACCCGTGGAACACTGTTCAGCCATAAAAGGAAATGATACACTGCTGGATCCTACACTGTGAATGAACCTCGAAAACGTACTGAGTGAGAGCGGCCAGGCACAACGGGTCATGTGCCGTACGTGTGACCGCACGTGTCACATTTATAGGAAATGTCCAGAAGAAGCAATCCATGGAGACAGAATGCAGGTTGCTGGCTGCCAGGGGCGGGGAGGAGGTGGGAGTGGAGAGCATGCTGCTTCTAGGTGTGGAGCCAAGGATGGTGGATCAGAATCCCATAGAGGTAGTGGTTTGATGTCGTATCATGACTGTACTAAATGGCACTGATGGGCTCACTTCAAAACAATGAATGTTATGTTCTGTCCGTTTTGCCTCAATGTTTACAAACTGAAAACAAATCACATAGGAGAGAAAAGAAAATGTAAATATCATCTTCTTGACAGTGACATCCATTAAATAACATGATATTTTAAATTTTAGAAAATGAACAACACAAAACCCAACGATCAGTTTTCATGGGTCTGCGTCAGCCATGGGGCTCCTGCCCAGCGACCCAGCTGACCGCCTCCCCTGTGCTTGTCTCTGTTGCAGAAATGGAGAAAACCCGATGCCAACTGGAGAGAGAACACATCCTCGGGACAGCGGGGGTGATGATCCCACAGCGGCCCGGCTTGTTTGTCCCTGAGTGTGACGAGCATGGGCACTACATGCCCACCCAGTGCCACGGCAGCACGGGCCAGTGCTGGTGCGTGGATCGTGATGGTCGGGAGCTGGAGGGCACAAGGACCAGGCCCGGGATGAGGCCCCCATGTAAGTCGGAGGGCAACACTGTACTGGGCTTGGGTCTGAGAAGGGCCTCAGGGACCAGAGTCCCAGTGCCTTTGAGCATCCCTGGGGGTCTTGCCCAGGGCACTGGTGGCACGTTCTGTCTACCCTAAATCAAGCACTGCTCCGCCAGCCCAGACCCCGCTCCCCCCCTCCCTTTCTGCCCTCTGCACCTCTCTTCTCTGTCTCCCTGGTCATGCACCCACCCCCTCCATCTCTCTATCCCCACCTATTCTCTATCCCCCATACCTGTTCTCTTCTCTCTGCACACCTGTCGTGTACAAATGCTAGTGGGACCCACTGCAGCCATCCTGCATGGGTAGCACAGGGTATGTATGCTGTGGGTCCTCTGGGCACACTCCCTGCAGTGGCCTCCTGGCCTTCCGGCTGCGTGCTTTGTGGCAGGCTTGGAAGAGGCCCCCTGAAGGCCTTCCCTGGGAGGTGTGGGGCCGGAAGCAGGGTCGGGGAGACTGAGGTCAGTGGGTCTGTGCTGCTTGGGACCTCTCAGCCTCTATCTAGGATGGATCCCAGCTCTACAATCCTGCTTCTGTCTCAGATGTAGGAGATGGTCATTGTTGCAAGTAATCAAAATCAAACACAATCAGTCCTTGAATCTCCATTTTCTCAATTCAGCTAGTGACCAGCTATTTTCGCAAAGCCGCTAAGAGGCCAAGTGAGTAGGAAATGGTCTTAATTCATGCAGCCAGCATTAACTGAGCTTCCAATGCTGGGATCAGTGCCTCGGGGTCCAGAGGGGTAAGTCACAGCGCCGGCCCCCAGAACCTGGCAGGACAGGTGAACAGGGGCAGGGCAGGGAGAGGAGCTCACCGAGAAACCCAGAGGCTTATGACATTGATGCAGCCAGGTTTGGGATTTAGAAATACAGTGGCTGACGGGTAGAAGCTGAGCTGGAGTGAGTCGCCCCGGCAGGTGCCTAACAGGCAAGCGAATGACCAGCCAGCAGGCCGGCAGGGAGTTTGGAGAGGCGGGATGGATTCCAGAGAGAGAAGAGGTCAGCCCGCCTGGTTCATGTCACTGACTGGTTGCAGTGGGCAGGATAGGCGGGCAGGGGAAAGAAGGGGAAATGGCCCCAGTTAGGACCGTCCGGCTCTCTCTGGTCGGAGAACCGGAGCCAGAGCCCGAGCAATGGAAGGGCCACATCCAGGCCCCTCCCCCTGTAGCCGAGGCAGCCTGTCCCTCCTCAGGACATTCTCTTGTCCTGGGGGGAGCCGGGAGTCATGCCAGCTTCAGGGGCAGCACTTAGGAGGCGAGGCTGACTCTCGGGGAAAACGGGCCCCTGACCCGCGTTCTGTTCCTGAAAGGCGGGGCAGGCTGTGTGTCTGCTCACGGGGCTGGGTCCGCGGGGGCAAGCAGGGCCAGCTTGCTCTGAGAGCCCCTCCAGCCTGGGGAAGCCCAGCATCTTCCCCTGGGGTGTGAACTCCCTGGGTGCAGGGGTTGGGGTGGGGGTCTGTTCTTGCTGTCCTTTTGGTTCATGTGTCCAAAGCAGGGCAGGAGTGGTTACAGTATTTCTGTTCCTAAAGGAAGGCTAAGCCCTTGCTTTGTTTTCGCTTTCCACGTGACCTTTAATATGAACCTCAGGCTTTGCCTTATCACCTTCACAAACGCCCTTTGTGGTCTTTCCGCTCCTTGTGTTTTTAGAGGTACAGTGAGCATTGTGTGGTTGTGCCGTTTGTGGTGCCATGAAGGTGGCTTGACCCCGGGCGAGTGTGTGTGTGTGTGTGCGCCCACGCGCGTGCATTGGTGTGTGTGTTCCTGCTGCACGCAGGCCTTGCTCACTGACCTCTCCTGACACCCAGGTTTGAGTACAGTGGCTCCCCCGATTCACCAAAGACCCTCCGTTCCTACCGCTGTGATCCCCCTGCCGCCTGGGACCCACTTACTCTTCGCTCAGACAGGGAAGATTGAGCGCCTCCCCCTGGAAGGAAGCAGCTTGCAGAAGACAGAAGCCAGGACGCTGCTGCATGCCCCGGTGAGTGCTGGCTAACCGCCCTGCTTCAGGGACCTGGAAAATCAAGCCCGGGGTCGTTAGACCAGCCCCAGGCCTTGACCCCTGGACTCGGGAGCCTCGGGATTTCCATGGGGCCCCCAGCTGTCATCTCTGAATGGGGCCACTTGAGCTGCCCTCCCATCAGGAGGGGATGAGGCAGAAGCAGGAAGGCCTTTCGGAGACCACCGTGGCGTCTGACCCCGTGCGTGGGGCATCGTGGAGTTGGTGTCTCATCTGGGTGCCTCTCCCAGGTCCCACCTTGCCGTACCGAGTTAGCGCGGTGGCTCAGGTTTGGCACATTGGTCCTAGAGCCTCGTATCTGCCCCGAGGCAAAAACAGCCTTCAGCTTTGAGCTTTTCAAAGCATCAAAGATGCATTTTGTGAGCGGGGGACTTTTGTCTGTTCGAGGTTGAACACTTCTTTTTTTTTTTTTTTTTTTAAGATTTTATTTATCTATTTTTGCAAGAGAGAGAGAACAAGCACACACCAGATGGGGTGGTGTATGTAGAGGGAGAAGCAGGCTCGCCGCTGAGCTGGGAGCTCAGTGTGGGGCTCGATCCCAGGACCCTGGGATCATGACATGAGCCAAAGGCAGATGCTCAATCCACTGAGCACCCCCAGCCTCTCTAGGGTTGGACGCTTCTGAAAAGCCATTTAGTTTCATCTGCCATCCTGACCACCCCCTCGGCAAGAAACCTGGCCTGAGACCTGGGGGCTTCCAGCACAACTTGGTCAGGGTTGCCAGGGCTGAGGGAGACCCTCAAGTCCCATAAGGAGCGAAGAAGCTTTTCACAACCTGTTGTCATTAGCCTTGATCGGACTATTCCGATCATATTCCTGCCCTACACAAAACCTTCCGATGGGTTCTCCCTTCACCCAGAATAAAACCCAGTTCTTTCCATGGCCCCCAGCCACTTCTCGCACCCCATTCCCTGTCACTGTGCACCCCTGGCCCCCACCAGCTTCAGCCGTCCAGCCTTCTGTCTGTCCGAGACACGCCACACACATCCCGGTCTTTGAGCCTTTGCACTTACCGTCCCCGTGCCTGGAGTCCTCACCCTCCCCAGCACTTGTGCAGTGCCGTTCCTCACCTCATCCCACTTCTGTTGGCACGGCACCTCTCTGGGAAGCTGTCCTGGCCGTGTCCACACTGCTGTCTTCCTGTCCTGCTTTGTCTTTACCTTAGCACTGCTGGATACGTTATATAACAACATACATGTCTGTATCTGATGAATCTGTTCCCACTAGGAAGTAAGCTCCTGAGACCAGCAACCGCTGTCTCTGTCACGGACATGCCTGTTTCCCAGTGCTGGGTACTAGAGCCAAAACAGTGTTTGGCACGCGAAGACTGTTTGCAGAATTAAGTGATCGTTGTGTTCTTCCGCTGCCTCTCGGAAGCATAAATCTCTTCGGGGTCAATCATCATTCTTCCTTCGTGACCTCTGGCGCATGCGCTCAGGGTGCGGGAGGGGGTTGAGCCCCCTGTGACAGTCCTGATCGCCCAAGTCAAAGGCAGAGCCCCAATGTCAAGTGAGGCTGTGAAAAGCAAAACACTGAGGTAGGACGAGTGGAGGGGGGGGGACCCTGAAACAGCAGGATCAACGTTCACCGAGTTCTTTTATTGTGTGTGTCTTTGGTGTAGTTTTACCGTTTTCACCACTTCAACGCGATGACGCAACGGGCACCCCCATCCACCCTTCATCCCACAGAAACACTGTCCCCATTAAATAATAGCCCCATCTTTCACCAGCCTTTGGCAACCATGAGTCTACTTGTTGTCTCTATGGATTTGACTCATTCATATTCATAGGAATCCTATGGTATTTATCTATCCGTCCCCTATGGTATTTATCTATCCGTCCGTGGTGTGGCAGGTGTTGGAATTTCCTTCCCTTTTTTTTTTTTTAAGATTTTATTTATTTATTTGACAGACAGAGATCACAAGGAGGCAGAGAGGCACGCAGAAAGGGGGGGGAGGCAGGCCCCCTGCTGAGCAGAGAGCCCGATGAGGAGCTCGATCCCAGGACCCTGGGATCATGACCTGAGCTGAAGACAGAAGTTTAACCCACTGAGCCACCCAGGAGCCCCGAATTTCCTTCCTTCTTAAGCTGAATAATATTTGTGGCACAGACCGAGCACTCTTGGTTCATGCATTTTTCATCGATGGACACTTGGGCCACTTCCACCCGTTGGCTGTCTTGAGCAATGCTGGTGTGAACATGGGTGTACACATTTCTGTTCAAGTCCCTGCTGTCTCTCTTTTTGACCATAAACCAGGCCTGGAATTTCCAAATCATATGGTAATTCTGCAGATTTTTAAAAAATTTTTTGAGGAACTGCCATACTGTTTTCCTTAGTAGCTGCACCATTTTACATTTCTGCCGGCAGAGTACAAAGATTCCAATTTCTCAACCTTCTTGTCAACACTTACTATCTTCTGGTTTTTAATAGTAGCCATCCTAATATGAGTGAAGCGGGGTCTTATTGTAGTTTTGATTTGCGTTTCTCTAATGAGGGATAGTCTCATGTTCTCATGTACTTATGGGCCATCTGTGTGTCTTCTTTGGTAAAATGTCTACTCGTATCCTTTGCCCATTTCGTAGCTGGCTGGCTTGTTGTTACAGAGTGGTAGGATTTCTTTATATATTCATTTTGCGTTTCTATAGGTATTTTAGAGTAAGCTTGTTTCTACCAAAGGGGGAAAAAAGCCTACTGGGATTTTGATCTCGATGGCACTGAATCTCTAACTCTGTTTAGGAAAAAAATGATATCTTAGTGATATTAAACCTTACAATCCATTAGACTAATTTTTCTCTTCATTTATTTGAGTCTCCTTATTTTCAGTCTGTGATGTTTTATAATATTCAGTATAGTATCTTACATATTTAAAAATATTTGTTCTTAAATATTTCCATGCTATTTTTTTGGTGCTATTATAAATGTTACTTACTTTTTGCTACTATGTAGAAATACCATTATATATTGATCTTGTGCCCTGCAACCTTGGACTGAATTCAGTTGGTAGTTACAATAGTTTTATAGATTCCCCAGGATTTTCTACATAAACCATCAAATTGTCTTAGAGTGGTTTCACCTCTTCCTTTCAAATATTTCTGTATTTTTAAAAACAGATTTTATTTATTTAATTAAGAGAGAGAGTGTGTGTATGCACATGTGCACAAAAGAGAGAGAGAGAGAAAGAATGAATGCATGAGCAGGGGAGGGGGGCACAGGGGGAAGCTGACTCCCCGATGAGCAGGGAACCTACCTCCAGGGCTCAATTCAAGGACCTGGAGATCATGATCTGAGCTGAAGGCAAACACTTAGCCGACAGAGCTACCCAGGTGCCCTATTTGTGTCTTTTTTTTAAAAAGATCTTTAGGTAAGTAAAAATTTCTTAGATATATAAAAAGCATTAGTCATAAGAGAAACAATAATAAATCTAAATAAATATTTTAAACTTTTGTTTTTTTGAAGAACGCCATTAAGAAAATGAAAATAAAACAAAACAAAAACAAGAAAGTGAGAAAACAAACTATATAATGAGTGGAAATATATATACACCTACACACACATACATATATATGTATAATGCAAAAGATTTTCATCCGAACTACATAAAGAACTCCTACACCTTAATAATAAACATTTTTAAGTAGACTAAAGACTTAAAGACACTTCATTAAAAAAGGTGTCCATGGGGCACCTGGGTGGCTCAGTCAGTTGGGCGCCTGCCTTCAGCTCAGGTCATGATCCCAGGGTCCTGGGACCAAGCCACATGTTGGGCTCTCTTTTCAGTGGAGAGTCTGCTTCTCCCTCTCCTTCTGCTCCACCTCCTGCTTGTGCTCATTCTCTCCCTCCCTGTCTCTCTTTCACTGTCTGTCAAATAAATAAAATCTTTAAAAAAAAAAAAAAAAGTTGTCCAGATGCCTGTAAGCACATGAAAGATTCCCACCATCATTGGTGACTCAGATGCTAGTGAGTGGCCATTCTTATGCTGTCTGTACTTCCAGGATAAAGTCATCATTGGACTGGCCTTCGACTGTGTGGACAAGATGGTTTACTGGACCGACATCAGTGAGCCTTCCATTGGGAGAGCCAGTCTGCATGGTGGAGAGCCAACCACCATCATTCGACAAGGTGGGCAAGCAAACACCACTCTCCCTTCTTGGTTTGGCTTCTGGCAGCCCAAGTGGCTCTTGGGGAAGAGCAGAAGGGGTGTGTGGTTGCATACAGGATATAGGGATTTGAGTGGGGCTGGGTTCTTGGCCTCAACACCACCCTTTCCAGCCTTCTCTAAAAAGTCCTCCAAGGACTCATCATGAAATCGTGAACACCTTATCTAGGATTTATTGCTAGCCTAAGAAGAATAAAATTAAAACTGGCTGTTGAGCCTAGAATTGATTCTCAGAATGTCTGCCTTATGGTATATGCTCCATTAGGCAGCTGCATCATAAAGTCAGGAGGATTACAAGCATATTGGCAAACATTATCCCTGATGGTTGTCTCTTCCCAAGACAGTTTTCAAGTCAGAAGCTATCACTTAACCCTATGACATCGCGGTGGGGGGGCCTTTTCTCCCTTACCCGCATGGCACTCTCTCAGACCGCCTATGACCGAGTACAGCAGAGCAGGCTGAGCTTTCACAGGTATCCTTCCAGTTTTAGTTGCATCACTGATAACACAGCGCATAACACTTTGGCACAGTCCACCCCTCGACATTTAACCTCGATTCCTTAACTTATAGAGGTCAATTTAAGTCAAGGACTCTTTTCGTTGTTGTAATGTCTACTTTCAACAAGTCATGACTATTTTATGTGGATATGTTTTATCAAGATTATAAAGACCCAAGGACCTGCACAGATTCCCCTTTACTGAAAAGGTCAAATGTTACATATTGCTAAGTCAGTAACTCATCCGCTGGCTTGCAGGTATTTTCAATCAAAAGACGCTGTCTGTCATGCCAGTGACAGGTCTTGTATAACATCATCTTGCTTCCTCTGTGAGCTCTCAAATCAAAGATACACCTTCAAAATGTTTGAGCCTCATTTGGTATTTCTTTCAACTTAGGGCTGAATGTTGCTTTCCCAATTTCCAATTTAATATCTCCATAAAAATTGATATTCTGGAAGGGTCCCTGTGTCTGTGGAACAGCCTGTGCGGCAGTTTCCTTTGTTTTGTTTTTTCCCTTCCTTGGCTCCTTCATAAAAGCTGATGCAGCAGGAGCAGGAATCAATATGAGGTTGAGTTAAACACGTCTAGCTTTGGACATAGATCCCACATCCTTTTCTAGAAGTCAAGGTGCTGCTTAAATAATGTCTGCCAGTTTTCATGGTTTGGTGTAATGAGCAGAATTTTGAAAATGCCTTTTTGTGTCTTCTCTCTGTGTGTGTGTTAAAAATGTTGCTGTTTTCTTTGGTTTGACTTGCGAACCCAGTGGAAGAGGGGAGTAGGTCATCACTGCTATTTCCTGTTGCTTCTGGAACTAATAATCATCCAAGAAAGCTTTAAACTCAGTAAGAAACATTCCAGGCAGAAGTCCACTGGGAAAATAAAGAATGAAACTAGAATGTGACCTTTGTAGAGGAAAGATCACTGGGGATAAATTTTCTTTTATTTAAAAAGAGAGAAAGAAATTTCCACGTCAGTACAGGTTGGTGCCTTGCTAGTGAGTGAAGGTAGAGTGAGGAGCTCTTCTTTATTTCATGCTGTCCGAATGCTAAGCATCTCTCTCCTTCCTTGAGTTAAACTAACCAAATATCTTTAATAAGTCTCATAATCTGTTCCCTCATGATGTAAGCAGTCCGGAAAATACTGCCTTGCTGTCTTGCCTTCTTGCCCTGACTGCACAGTAAAGGATGAGGTTTTCCAGACCCTTCTTTGGCATGATAGTTCAAGAGGAAGTATTTTCCCGGGTATATCTGGGTGGCTCAGTTGGTTAAATGACTGCCTTTGGCTCTGGACTGAGTCCCAGGGTCCTGGGATCGAGCCCCATGTCGGGCTCCCTGCTCAGTGGGGAGCCCGCTTCTCTCTCTCCTGCTCCCCCTGCTTGTGTTCTGTCTCTCACTGTATCTTTCTGTCAAATAAATAAAATATAAAAAAGAAGAAGAAGAAGAAGAAGAAATATTTTCCTGGTTGGAGAAGGAAGTTTGATTGCTCTTGGGTTCAAAGTCGGGACCAGAGCTGTTCATAAGGAGACAAAATGACACAGGGTTTCTGGGTGCCCCTGGGTGTCTTGTGAAATAGTGCCATTGAACAGCCTTTCTTTCCCCCTGTCTGAGTGCACCAGTGTCACTGGCAGAGGACGTGCTCATCCCAGATATACCCCAGAATGATTTATTCTGGTTTTTGTCTGAAAGACACAAGAGGTCTGCAGAGGTCAGTCTCGCTGCCCCTTCTCCACTAGGGATATGGGAAGTATTGTAATACCTCACAGATCTCTACTTCTGGTTTGAATAATAAAAACCTTGTTCAAGGACTATTCCTCATTCTTAATAAACTTGCCCTGGCAAGGGTCCTTTCTGGGGGGTGGGGCTTTGGTGTTTCCAAGGTCCAGTCAAGGTCATGTTAGGCGCCGAGGGAAGGCTGCTGTGAGAGAGCTGAGGGTATGAACCACTTACCCATTGACAAAGGAGCACATGATTCCTCAGATGCTGAGGGAGGATTTCCTCCAACCGGATTCCTTGGGTTAGGGTAGCTCTATCCTGGACCACTTCCCCTGTTGGCTTCCAGCCGTACTAAGTGACCTTCATCTCTCAAATCAGTAAGAGAACAGAATCCTAAGTGACAAGTAAAACCCTGGATTGGGATCTAATGTTTAATTTGCTTTTATACATCGTCAGGGAATCAGTGCAGCCTGGAACTTGTGGTGAGGTTAGATGGGCACTGAAGGCTCGTACTGCAGCTGGCTTGCCGTGTGGCAACCCTGGCTGCAAAGTCAGTCACTGACAAGCTAGTAAGGACTCTGGGAGTGTTACTTGTGATCACCCCTTCTTTGTACTTCTAATACTTGCAGAAAAGAAATAACAGCTATGATTTCTTGCTATTACTTCTCTGAGGTGACCCTTTTCCCCCAATAACTAATGACTAAGGCAAATTTGTTTTCTTCCATCTCTGGCAGTTCTCCTACCCCCATGGACTCCAGCCACCCACAAGTACATATAGTCCACTTCAAGCCGTGTCCAGTCTTCCTTTATACTCATGTGCTGGTCCCTCTGTCTGGCAGCCCTCAACTAGGATCTTTGCCGGGCAAGCTCCTACTGGTCCTTTGGGAGCCAGTTTCACGTGTCACCTCCCCTAGAAATCCTTCCTGGGTCTCCCCAGGCTGAGTCCGGTGTCTGCCTCCACGTTCCCATAAAATCAGAACTCCGTCTGAATTACGAGAGCTTACAAGCTCCCGGAAGCCAGGGCCACAGCTGAGGTGTGATAGTGGGCTTGGTTCCCAACGTGGTACCCAGGGTAGGTGTCTGCCAAGTCAATGAACGACATTTTTTAATTCATCACTTTGAATGTTGGTTAACTTATCACAACGAGCATTCCACATTCTCTTTTGTTTTCCCAAAGTCCAAGGATTGAACACTGTGTGAAATAACACCGAGTAATCAGAAAAAAACCAGAAGTGTCATGTGTTTGGTTCTAGATCTTGGAAGTCCAGAAGGCATCGCCCTTGACCATCTTGGCCGCAACATTTTCTGGACGGATTCTCACTTGGACAGAATAGAAGTTGCAAAGCTGGATGGTACTCAGCGCCGGGTGCTGTTTGACACCGACCTGGTGAACCCCAGAGGCATCGTGACCGACTCCGTGCAGGGGTAACCTGGTGTCCATCTGGGCGCGTCTAGTCTGTTTGCTGCTGCTCTTTAATATAGTCTCAAGCGTCAGTCTCTAACTCTGGCACTACTCTCCTGACATGAGGGCCTCGTAGGATGAACAAGTCCCAGTAGGTGGCTTAGAGATATGCACAGGGAAACGCCAGGACGTTGATCCCTGTTCCCCGCAACTGTGGACTTGATCCCCTGCTGCCCCCCTAAGACTTTTAGGAAGGGGCTCTGTAAGTCGGCAGCTCAGAAGTTGGTTATTTCCCTTTGAGTTGAATGTGGATCAGTACCTGAGTTGTACCAACCCTGGAAGGGTATCAAGCAGCATCGATATCCCTGGGGCTCAGGCCGACATACCATGGGCCCCCAGAAGACCCCTTCCCGGGTTTTGTCATCCCATCGATGCTTTCTTTCTTGCTCCCTACAGCAATCTTGAATCTTACACACAAGGCCCCTCCGTGCCTTCACACTTTGACCCCTTCCCTGCGAGGCCACATCCCTAGTTCTGTGGCCCCATGCCCACCTCCCTCGTGGCCGGTGCTGTGCCACCCTGTGTAGGGACAGCAGACAGGACCTCCCACGTGTTTGTCTCGGTTGTGGTGTTCTGTCTTGGGCTCTATTTTTGAACTGCTTTCAGCGGATTAACATGAGATGGAACATGTCAGTTGTGTTGAAGGGAAGGGAAGTCACCAGTAACAGAGTATCCAAATCCAAACAAAGAGCCAACTCCAAGTCTTCTTGCAAAGGACCTGTCTTAGCGCCTCCAGACCGTTTTCGCCATCCCGTGTTTGAACGTCTGCTGATGTCTTCGTTGTGGTTTCTTTTAAACCTGCTTCCGTAGACGTCTCACCCACTGTCGTTACTCCCCTGCCTCTTTCCCTTCCTTTTCCTCTTCTAGGAATCTTTACTGGACGGACTGGAACAGAGATAGCCCCAAAATTGAAACTTCGTACATGGATGGGACGAACCGGAGGGTTCTCGTGCAGGAGGACCTGGGCTTGCCTAACGGGCTGACGTTCGATGCCTACTCGTCTCAGCTCTGCTGGGTGGACGCAGGTGACCCAAAGCCCCAGGCCTGACTCCTGGGGTTGGAACAGTGCTTTATTTTTCTTTAAACTTTTATTCCTACCCACGGTGGGCTGGTGTCTGTAATGGGGAAGACAGTATGAGAGAGCTCTTTTGTTCCCCGCCCCCCCAAGAATTGCTTCCCGTCTTTGCTCTGCAACGTATGGTTTCTCTAGGCTTGATGCTCACTGTCTAGGGCGAGTTCTCAGTCTTCTCCGTCGGGGGTTAGCACCTCTAGGCCGCAGGCGGGGTCCAGCCCACCACCTGCTTTGGTACCACCCGGGTCTTATAAGTGGTTTTTACATTTTTCAATGTTACATTTTAAGAGGTTACATAAATGCTTCTGTGTCCTCAGTTTTGCCTCTTGGCCCACAAAACCTAACTTAATTACCATCTGGCCCTTGGAGAAAAAGTGTGCTGACCCCTAGAGCCTGTCCTCATCCTAATGTTATCCGTTACGCAATTCATGACTTACATTCCTCTCGCTCGCATCTGTCCCTCGGGGCACAGGCAGGACTTGGAGCCGAGGAAGAGAAAAGCATGCGGTCCTGCTTTCCGCTCCGGCCCTGGGGTGTCCCTCAGGCAAGGGATATGGGTGGGTGCTGCATAGGGAAGCAAGGTCAGCCGTCCCCCACGTGTCTGTGGAGCCCCTGCGCTGTTCGCAGCTGTCAGCTGCCATGGAGGGTGGGGGGCTGCGAGGAGGGCAATCTTGTGACTGGAGCAGGGGCTCTGAGGGCGAGGAGGGAAGGCCTGGGAGGCTTCAGGGGGGCAGGGACTTGAGCAAGATCTGGGGAGTGTCATCAGTCCTACTATGTCCCCAGGCACTCTGGGAGTGGGTGGGAGCAAGGAAGGGCCCCTCGGCTCCAGCCCACGTCAGGACCAGATCTGGGTGCTCCCCCCCGACCCCCGTAGAGGTGGGGATTGACCAGGCAGAGAGAAAGCTTTCCACTGTCAAGAAGAGCAGGTCACGTGTATTCTCTAGGATCTGTTATCGTCGTGCTGACTCCTCTCACCCTTGCCCTCCTTACTCATCGTGACACAAAGGGGCCGTGTCTCGTATACACAATGAACGCCTTGTTTTCGCCCCACACAGGCACTAGTCGGATGGAGTGTCTGAAGCCCGGCCAGTCGGGCCGACGCAAGGTTCTCGAAGGGCTCCAGTACCCTTTCGCGGTCACCAGCTATGGGAAGCATCTGTATTACACGGACTGGAAGACGTATGTCAGCGGGGGCCTGGGAGGTGGCCCTGCCACCCTGTCTCTGCGAGGCCAAGCCCTCCCTGGGGGGGACTCTTAGCATGACCTTCCAGCGTCCAGAGATGCCTGCCCTCTGCCTCGCCCTTCCAGTTGTCAGGAGAGGAGGGTGAAGGAGTTCGGGGGCTGAGGGCGCCTTGGGGGCAGGAGGTGCCGTTTATTCGTCTGTTTGCTCCTGGATGGGCACCTCCTCAGACTTCTGGAGCATGTCTGTTCTGTCCTAGTGAGCTGGCCCAGGGACCCCCGGCGGGTGGGCTCCATGCCCCTGCTGTGCCCCTACTTCCTTTTGCTTCTAAGGCTGCAGTGTTCCCACAGCCCGTGCTCCCACCCTTTCCTGCACAAAGGAGGGGTCAGACCACGCCAGCGGCTGCAGCCAGGGCCATCTGGAGAGAAAGCCATTTCCCCAGCTTGGAATTTAGAGCGGAGGGGAGAGCTTCGCTAACCTTTGTCCCATTTTAAGCAGTCAGAGAGACGCAGGCTTGTCACTCCGCAAGAGGAGGAGGGGGGATGGCTGGGAGGAGCTCAGGCCAGCGTGTCCCTGTGTGGCCTCCGGTTTGTCCCCCAAACCACAGAAGACAGAAGGTTCGAGCCAGCCGATGTGCCTTTAACTTCCGCCTTTTGGTGTTCCGCAGGAATTCCGTGGTCACCATAGATCTTGCGATTTCCAAAGAGATCGATATCTTCCAGCCCCTCAAGCAGACCCGGCTCTACGGAGTCACCACGGCCCTGTCTCAGTGTCCTCAAGGTAACCCACGTGGGCTCTTCCTGTTCAGGGGCTGGGAGGGCCCTGGCCTGCAAGCCCACAGCCCCGGCCGCTACCTGTCTGGCCCCTCGCAGCCCTGACCACGGGGCAGGAGAGACCCCGTCCCTTCCATCATGGGTCTTCATTATTTAGTGGCTGAGCCAAGTGGAAAACGCTAGGGGACGAGGCAGGGAGGGACAGTGGACTGGGGGAGGGAAAGCGCACGTCTCGGGCTGGTCTAGAAGTAAGTGGTCTTCGGGTTCCAAACAGGAACATCCGTGTTACCATCTCTCCTGCTTTAAAAAGTCTGTCCGTGGGGCGCCTGGGTGGCTCAGTGGGTTAGAGCCTCTGCCTTCAGCTCAGGTCATGATCCCAGAGTCCTGGGATCGAGTCCCGCATAGGGCTCTCTGCTCAGCAGGGAGCCTGCTTCTTCCCCCTGCCCCTGCCTGCCTCTCTGCCTACTTGTGATCTCTGTCTGTCAAATTTAAAAAAAAAAAAAAAAAAAAAAAAAAGTCCGTCCACGTGGCCCCCCAGCCACGGTACTCATCGCTGCTCCTAACAGTCCCAAACGCACCCAGGGAGCTTCGTGCCAGAGCCGGGTGCCTCGCACACGGCAGCCCTGCGTGCTCAGGCTGGGTGCTCCTTCGTTCCCTTGTCCTTGTAGCAGCCCCGCGAGGTGGGCACCAGGCTTGTGCCCATTCCATGCATAGGGAAAGCCGAAGCCATGGGCCAGAGGTGTGCGGCTCACAGAGGCACGGTGGGGGCTGAGCTGGGCAGCCCGGCTCCAGAACCTGCTCTCCCTGAGCTCCCCGGCTCCCACCGCCACACCCCCTTCCCCTGGCCCAGTGCAAAGCCGAGGGGACAAGAGAGACACTGCACACTTTGTGCTTGGAAATCCAGCCCCCAGTTGTGCGTTACGATCTAAACCAGAGAAGCCTTCCCAGGTCCCGTTCAGCAGCTTTGGTGGTAAATCTGCACGGTCCCCGGCTCAGGAACCTCTAAATGATAGTCTTGCCCACCTGGCAAATCCTAGTGAGGATTCCCTGTTCCTGCAGCAGCCATGTGCTCGGCCCCCTGGAAACCAAAAAGGGGGCTCATAGGGGGCTGCTCTCTCAGGGGAAAGTTGAGCTGATTTCTGCCTTTTCCAGGTCACAACTACTGCTCAGTGAACAATGGTGGCTGCACCCACCTTTGCTTGGCCACCCCTGGAAGCAGGACCTGCCGTTGCCCCGACAACACGCTGGGGGTCGACTGTATCGAGCGGAAATGAAGACGAGAGTGCCTCATTCCCTCTGGACATATTCAACACCCTGCTTGAAAGGGTCCAGACTGAAAACTATCTGACCTGGTGGCCACCACGCCCAGGTCCTACCCAGCCTGAGCCCCAACAGTGTTCCCCTCACTGTCCCCCGAAACATATGCCCTGGGCTTCTAGAATGGGAAAGCCTCTTCCCCTGCACACAGAAAACCCTCCTGAGGGAGGACTATATGCCCGTACCAGTGCTCTGGAACCTTTCCCCAACTTCGCACCCCAGTGGTGAGGGGAGCCTCCCCAGGCCTGAACTGTCCTCTCTGTGGCCTTATGAGCTCAGCCTCACTCTGACACACCTGCCATCCTGTTATCTCCCTGACACACCAGCCAGGGCCACCAAGGCGAGCCTGTGAATGAAGGAGGGCGTTACCCCTCCCCCTCTTTGCCCTTGGTGCTCTGATTTCCCTCCCCACACCCCTGGCTTTTCCCTGAGTTATGTCCCACCTGAATCCTGCCCAAGACCCCCATCACAGTGAGCAAACCTTGCCCCTCGATCAAAACCCACCCTGTCTTAGGGCTGCGTGGACACTTGTGGGCCGTGAGGAGCAGCCCCTCCCAGAAAAGTGACTGGCATTTCAGCAGTAGCCTCTGATAAGCAAAGCCTTCAGTCAAGAGTATCTGGTGGTAGGAATTTCAAGGTGTGGAGTCAGGTGCTTGAGGGTAAGGATTGTTTGGAAGTGCTTCCTTGAGTTACACCAATGGTGACAAGCGTATTCCTCTTTGTGCAAAGCACTTGGATCCCAGCATCTGGTCTCTTGAGTGGCCTGGCCCCGTGGCTGGCACCGATCCCCCCTCCCTCACTTTAGGCATAGCAGGGGGCTGGTAGGCCTCCCCCAAGTTGATGACCTCCCCCTAGACCTTCCCCACCCTCCCCCGCCTGTGAGAGCTGACCGCCAGTCACCAAGAGCTCACTTCTCTGTCTCTCCCTCTGCTCATGGTCTTGCTGGCAGTCTTCTCATCGAAGAAGACCAGATCGTGTATTTATACCCCTGACCCAGACCCTCAATTGCTCCTCGGTGTCATTAAAGAGACCGCTGCCCTCTGTCATGCTGATGTGTTTAAAAACATCTCTAGGCCAGATGAGTAGCTAATGTTACCTTTTATCAGCTGTATCCCAGAGTTGCAAAATAACAGGAATTTTTAATTGAAAGCTGGACATCAGGTGTCAGAGTCAGGAAAGGTTAGGGTAAGGGAGTAGCGAAGGCACAGCGGAAAGTCTCACAAAGATTGGTCAAGAGGAAAGAGTAGAGAGGGCTATTTAACAACAGCAACGAGAAAAGCTCCTTAATAATCCCAAAGAAAAAATGGTACCTTTTGCCAAAGAACACTTAACACTTGAGGACATGGAAGAATTTGCTTGTTTTTCCCCTTGGGGCAGAGCTCCTTGCCTTTATCTGCAAAGCTCAGCGAGCTCATTCCTCCCCGCCCACCCCTCCCCACATTGTCCTCATCTGCTTCAGCAATGCAGTGGCGCCTGGACGGGGAAAAGAGCCTTTCCCTGAATAAATGGAGTTTGTTGTGAGAGCCAAATATATCCCCCCAAATCACATGATTTGGGGAATACATGGGTCTTTTATCCAGCCCAGCTCCCTGAATTAGTTTTGCTTTTTTTTTTTTATGTATTTATCATTCCATATCAAGCCCTCTATATCAAATGTTTGTCATGATTTTGTATAGTGTTTATAACTTTTATTCATTTTACTAGATTCATTCTAAAAGCGTCAAATGGTCAATTCTTAAACTGTGGAACCCACTGAAGGTGCTTATTAACTGTTCCCCCAGATTTATACAAGTATTGGATGATTCCTTAAGTTTACAGTTGTACAAATATCAGTACGGGAAATTAAACAATTTTTTTTTGTTGTTAAAAAAATCTTTATCTTGTTTGAATGAAAGGACTTACTGTTGGGTGATTTGTGATGAGATGATAGCTGTTTAATAATCTGAATATAGAATTACCGTATCCAGCAATTCCACTTCTAAGTCTACAGCCGAGGGAATTGAAGTCAGGCTCAAACAGCTACTTGTCCACCACTGTTCACAGCGGCATTTTCTCATAACCGAAGGTAGAAACAGCCCAGGTGCCACTGATAGACGAAAGAATAAGTAAGTGTCGTACTCCTGTGATGCAACATTCGGCCATGAAAAGGAAGGAAGTCCCAGCACGTTGCAGCATGGATGTAATCCAAAATCACTGCTGAGTGAGATACACCAGCACCAGGAGCAACTATTACCCGATTCCGTGTATGTGAGGTCCCTCGATTAGGCAAGTTCACGGAAACCAAAGGTAGACTCGGTGTCACCGGGGCTGGGGGCAGGAGAAGGGAGAGAAATCACTTAATGGTTTCAGAGTTTTTATTTAGGGTCATTGGGAGAGTTTGGGATATAAACAGCATTGTGATACTCAATGCCACTGAAATGCACACTCAAAAATGGTTAAAATGGCAAATTTTATCACATGTCCCATATATATATATTCTACCACAACTTTAAAAAATTAAGAATATAACATATATTCTTAATATATATATTGATTAATTTTATATAAATAATATAATATATATTCTTAATATAAAATAATATACCAAGAACTGTTAAATGTGCACTTTATCTTTTTTTTTTAAGATTCTATTTATTTGATAGAGATCACAAGTAGGCAGAGAGGCAGGCAGAGAGAGAGGTGGAGGCAGGCTCCCTGCTGAGCAGAGAGCCTGATGCGGGGCTCGATCCCACGATCCTGAGTCATGACCCGAGCTGAAGGCAGAGGCCTAACCCACTGAGCCACCCAGGCACCCCTAAATGTGCACTTTAAATAAGTCAATTGTATGGCATGTGAGGTATACCTCAGTATAGTTTTTTTTTTTTTAATCACTGTAATTAAAGAAAGAAAAAAAAACTTGTGACCGAAATTGGCCAAGTGCTGATCACGTGGTAGTTGGCTACATTCAAAAGATTCCAAGATTCTGGTCTGGATACTTCCGTGAAAGGACTTTGCCAGTAGAAGTAGTTATAGTTATTAGTTACCTATAGTTATTAGCGACCTAAAAACGGAGATTTTTATCCTGCACAATGCAGGTGGGCCCTGACAGCCAGAAGAGGAAGGTAGAAGAATCAATTAAGGCAAAAACACAAAGCAGGCAAGATGAGGCTGAAAGGTAGGAAGGACGCCACTGGCCATCGGGTGTCTTCAGAGTGGAGCAAGGCAGTTACGAGCCAGGAGCAAGGTTACCTCTACCGGCTAGAACAAGTCCTGGCCCACAGTCAGCAAACAGACTTCAGTCCTACAACCACAAGGAACAGGTGGAACTGCTACCACCTGAATGGGCCTGGGAGCGGGTTCTTCCCCAGAGCCTCCAGGAAGGGGCGAGGCCCTGCAGATCTGGCGATCTCTACTTTTGAGTGTGTTGTCTGTAGTTTTGTTTAAAAAAAAAAAAAAAAAAAGCTACCTCATAATCATCTCACATATACTTGCATCCAGTTAGGATAAAATGTTACAGCATAACTGATAGGTGGGGCTTGTACAGGTGTACACAAAATGTACTCAAAAAGCCTTGTTTGTTCCACAGCTCATTTTGGTTTGCAGACTCGGAGCCCTGCGTTGGCAGAAAACTCACTCTAGGGGGATTCAACTTCCATGCAGTCATTTCTTAGTCACTGTGGGTTCAAACTCAGTCATATCCAGGAGTCCTGTTGAACCCCCTCCTTCCTCAGGGTTCTCCCCAGACCCCTATCTAGACTGTCTACAGCTTGCGGACCTGCTGCTTAGGACGCCCCCAGGCCAACGTCCCCCCACCCCCAGTCTCAGGCTGGACTTCAAGCCGCAGTGGCGGTGGCTGTGTTTGGCGGCTCATTTTACAGCATCTCTCTCTGCGTCTTGGGGTGTTTGGTCCTGTGGTTCTCACGGGTAGCCTCCTTATCTCCGCCCCTTGGCCGACAGGGGCTACGGTGTTTCCCTCGCCACTAGTGCAGAGGGGTACGGTGCAGCTGTCCCTCCATGCCCCAAGGGGGACAGGGCAGTCAGTGGGCTGCCCCCTTCTTCCTTTCACACCACCCTCTCCCTCGGCTCTGAGCCCCCCGGGGGCTCCACCACGCACGGGCGTGGCCTTGCACTTCTCTTCCTGCTTATCCCTTGTTCACCAGCACCCCAAGGACATCCCTCCTGGAAATGTGCGGAGCCTCCGTGGCCAGTCTCTCAGGGCTGGATGGAGAGAGAAAGGACATCTCAGAGGACGTTGCCTCAGATGATCAGTTTACATAACACATACACATGCATAATTCAAGAATCCGAGAAAGAAAGAAAAGCATCACAGAGATGAAAAGCGATAATGTGATAATGTGATAGTTGCGTTGACACACGGTGACAGCCGGCAGCTACGCGTATTGTGATGAGCATTGTGTGATGTGTATGATCGTCAAATCACTACGTTGTCCACCTGAAAATAAATAAATAAATAATAAGTCATAACTGATCTAAAAAGGCTTCTCAGAGGGAACAGATGCTGGGTCTTGAAAGGCAGGCCATGTAAATGCCATCGTTTCGGCCGTAGTCCTAAAGCGAACTGAATCTCACCTGAGACCTTGGCCATTTCATGTCAGTACTCATGGCAACTGGGGCTTCTTAACTGAGGAACTGAAGTTTTTTTGGGGGGGAGGGTGGTGTCTGCCTAGTAATCCCAGCACGGCTTCTGTTTTGTTCATGCACTCATGGATTTAAAGAACCATCACCACGGGTGCCTGAGTGGCTCAGTGGGGTAAGTGTCTGACTCTTGGTTTCAGCTCAGGTCCTGATCTCAGGGTCGGGGGTGGGGATTGAGTCCTCCCCAAACCCCCACATTGGGGCTCCTTGCTCAGCATGGAGCCCGCATGAGATTCTCTCCCTCTCCCTCCGCCCCTCCCCTGCTTCCTCACACTCTCTCTAAAATAAATAAATCTTTTTTTTTTTTAAGATTTTATTTATTTATTTGACAGACAGAGATCACAAATAGGCAGAGAGGCAGGCAGAGAGAGAAAGAGGAGGAAGCAGGCTCCCCGCCTAGCAGAGAGCCGGATGTGGGGCTCCATCCCAGGACCCTGGGATCATGACCCAAGCCGAAGGCAGAGGTTTAACCCACTGAGCCACCCAGGCGCCCCTAAAATAAATAAATCTTAAACAAAAACAAAACCCTCCATGCATTGGTTCTCCTGACTCAAAAAACAAACGGTAAATTTAGAATGTTAGACACTGAAAGAGGTACAAAGCGGAGTCTCTGTTCCCGCCCCCTAGGGATGAGAGGGTGTGTGTACCGTGGGGACACATCAGTGCTGCGGACCAATGGGTGACGGGCGGCAGGTGCTCCTGAAGGGCGGAAGAGCAGAAGGGCTGCTCCAGACTCTGCAGTCAGTGCTCCTTTCAGACCCGACAAGCAGGCAGGGGCCGCTCCCTCACATTAGCTCGGCAGATGCAGGGAAGGGGCTGGAGCAAGCCCCTTGACACTTTCGCCTGGGGAAGGGATGGCATCAGACGTCGGTGCCCAGTTGTCCACCCGCGGCTGATCACGTGGGTCTGTGGTCCCAGCGGCTACGCGGGGGCCTCCGTGACCCCCATGCTGATGTCCACCCGCGCCCTGCAGGCCCGGCTGCCATCATCCCCTGAGACCCCCACTTCCTGTCACAGCAGAGCCTCCTGAAGCGAGCGGGGGAGGTCAGAACAGTAAACGCTCAGGCCACTTCCCACAGGGAAGGTGGCCCTGCACGTGCCCCCACCCAGTGCAAACCGCCTGACCGACCGCCCTGACCTTCCCGGCTGGGCGCCTCCCTCCACAGTCCCTTCCTTGCCCTCCAGTCTGGGTGATGCATTCCAGGGTGGCCCCTGAAAGATTTCGAAGGACAGAAGCACATCACATCACAACAACATTTGATGGGGGAATGGGAATGACAAGCACAAACCGACTCACTAGGATTTCTCGGGAAGGGCTGTAATCACTCACGTCGGGGTCCCGCCGGACACACCTGCGCAGCGCCCTAAGGGTTTGATTTCCTAATTGCCAACACAGACCACACGCTGGAGCTTTGATCCCTGCAGAACTAAGAAAACCTGTGACAAAGATGTTGCAAAGATAATGGATATGGGGCCGGGGTGGGAGCTCGGGGTACCAGGTGGTGGGTATTATGGAGGGTACGGATTGCATGGAGCACCGGGTGTGGTGCAAAAATAATGAAAACTGTTATGCTGAAAATAAAAAATAAATTAAAAAAAAAAGATAATGGTTATGTTGAGGGGAAACGTGGTCTTGAAAAATTCCTTCAGTGGGAGCCGGAGCAAGCGGCTCGCGGACCACCGGTCCGCAAGGAGGAGGCGCCGGGACCCCCGCAGCGCTGTCTCTGCCCTGGCTGCGGCCCCGCAGTCTGCACTGGCGCTGGCCGTGGCTCCTCCGGGGACAGAAGGTCCCGCCGCAGGCCAAGCACCATACCGTGCGGAAGGACCGCAGGGGCCTTTGTTAAACAACAATAGCCAGGGTTAAGGGATGGAAGAACCACGGGATCTTCAAGAACCGGCTCCCGGCCTGGCTTCGCGGTGGTTTGAAGCGAGGTGGTTTGATGCGTCCCGGTGACAACCTGAGATACATCCAAGGTTTCCCTCCGCCGGTCTTGTCACAGGCGATGCCACAGGAGACCACTAGAGGGCAGGGAAAGCCTCCCGATGCCTGCTTTGGGGGGAGGGTGGGGCTATGGGGTGGGGGTTGAGGCTCCCAGGCCTGAAGGCCCAGATAACTTCCCCAAAAGACTTTGCTTAGGCTTTCCCATCGTCCTGCTCTAGAACTTTCCTAATACTGGTTAGTTGCCTCACCTGCTACCAAAGGAAGTCGATATGTCACAATTTCTCAGCGTCTTCAAGCCTCTCAATGGCAGATTCCCCCACAGAGTCCAGTGTGCTTCCTCCCAGCGCCCTGTCTTCCTCAGTCAACGTTTGCAGATGTCCATGGCGCCTCTGCCACAGCAGCTCGGTCCGTTTAGGAGGAAGCCTTCCTAAGTGTGCTCGCGTGTACACGCACGTGTATACTCACCCCTCCGGAGACCAGGTTCCCAGTGCATCTAACTGCAGGTTGCCACGGAATTCCAGAAAATGCGGGTGCTATGCCAGGGAGACCCAGCGAGTGTGTATCTAGTTGCTTAGGAGATATTAATGCCTGGTGGTGCAAAACGATTGGCTCAAATATTACGTAGGGACCCTCCAGGAAGAAGCTTTCATTTGATGAATGTAAATGCGAAAGGGGATGCCTTCCTCACAATAATCTTGTGAAGTAGAATTTATTGTGCCCATTGCACGAGTCAGGAAGTTAAGGCCCAAAGTGATGTAACTCCCCAAAGGCCAGTCAGTCAGTAACTATCAGAGCAGAAGGTGCTTCTGGATCTGGTTTGCTCTACGGGCCATACTCAACACATCCTTCCCACCTCCCTTTTTAGAGAACATTTTAAGTAGAAATTAGAGATTTATTTTTACTGTATTTTTTAATTTTTAAAAAAATTTTATGGTATTTTACTTGTATTTCTTTGTGCTTAACACATTACATTAAGAAAACTGGAAAGTCAAGGTTAAGTTCAAGAAAAAGAAATCACCAGAAAGCTCACTATTTAGCAATCATCCCATTAATACATTGATCTCTTATCCCAGAAATGTAAACACACACATACACACACAATCGTCTTATGTGTATATTGTAAAACGTATATAACAAAAAATGGGATCCTGCTTAATATACTTTTAGGTATTTTGTTTTCCATTTAAATAAATGTGCATATGAACATCACTTTTAATGCCCGTAATGGTATTATATTCTATGAATGGACAATCAACTCCCACAAACTCTCTTATAGACAAACATTTAGAATATTTCTTTTCTCTCTCTCTCTGTGCTATGGTAAATAACACTTAATAAACAACATTGTACCTCTATCAAAATGTCCTTATTCACTTCTCTAGAATAAGACTCAATATTATTCAAAATGGTAAAGCTTTTGATATATACTGTCCAGAAGTTTGTACCAACTTATACTCCCACCAGCAAGAGTGTCTGAGAGCACCTGCTCCCTGCGTTTTTATTCTTGAAGAGTTCTTTTTTCTTTTCATCTCTGCCAGTCAGACACAGGAACATCGAGGGCTGGTTGTTTAGTAAAGCTTACATTCTCTTAGTTGAGTTCAACTTTTTAAATGTATATTTGTCATTGTAAATTCTTCTATCAATTGCCTGTACAAGTTTTTTGGGTTTTGTTTTGTTTTGTTTTGTTTAATTGGAACAATCTTATTGACTTACAAACACCCTATTCTTAAGTTAATTAGCCTTTGTCTCATATATTGCAAATAATACATCCCAGGGATTTTGGGGTTCGGGATTTCTCTACCTTACAGGGGGCTTTAATCTATATGTAGTGGGAGAGGGAGAAGCAGGCTCCCTGCTGAGCAGAGAGTCCAACATGGGGCTCGATCCCAGGACCCTGGCACCGTGACCTGAGCCAAAGACAGAGGCTTAGCCGACTGGGCCACCCATGCGCCCCACATCCCACATATTCTTACAGTTTTGTCTTGATGTGATGTTGTCATTCCTCTCATCAAGAAGAATACTTCCATTCCTTCCTTTGAATCTAAGGGGGCCCATGACTAGAGAGGGGCTACCTTGTCGTGCCTGGGCTAGACTGTGCGAGATAGAAGAGTTTCCTGGTCGCACTGGATTCTTTCTCTAGCATCCGGCCTCCACAATGTGAGGGGGCTCAGGCCGCATGGGGAGGCCACGTGGACGTGTCTGGCCTGGAGGCCCCGATGAGGCCCCAGCCTAGAGCAGGCATCGACCACCAGACATTCAGGTAAGGAGACCTCCCAGGTGACTACAGCCCACGCTGCTAACAGCAACCGCATGGCCGCAGTCCGGTGACCCTAGTCAGCCCTGTGTTGCCCGGGGCCAGCCCCGTTTTAAATCAGAGCCTTGGAGGCTGGGAGCAGGCTCAGTATTCTTTTGAGCTCTGCACGAGTGACTCTGGTGCGCGGCAAGGTGAGAATCACTGAAAAAGTTTCTGGGGGAAAAAAGAACCTTATGAGATGTTGATAGGGAACTGGTTGCATCCATAGATAAATTGGGGAAGAATCATTATCTTTTTTTTTCCTTTAAAGATTTATTTGCGAGAGAGCGTTGGTGGGGGGGGAAGGGAGAAACTCCAGCAGACTCCCCACTGAGCGTGGAGCCCATGTGGGGCTGGCTTGCACGACCCAACCCGAGATCACGACCTGAGCCAAAACCAAAAGTCAGATGCTCAATGCACTGAGCCACCCAGGCAGAGTGAGAATCAACGTCTTGATAATACTGAGGCTTCCAATCCACCAATATGGAAAGTCTCTCCATTTATTTAATAAGAACTACAATTCCTGAGCGATTAGGACACTCTGGTCCTTAGCCTAAATCATGTATATAATCATATTTTTACTGATGTGTCATCCAGGCCCAGAGAGGTTAAGACACCTCCAAAGACCACACAGCGAACGTGCCAGAATTCCGAGCTTGATCTGTCTAGTGCTCTTTCTCCTTAATCTGCTGCCTCTTCTCACTAGTAAGGAGCCAGACAGCCCCCAGCCAGTTCTGGTTTAGGGCATTTTATTGGTATAATCAATTGCCTTTAAAGAGAGATGAGGGATTGATAAAAACGAAAGAGAAATCAGGTTATCTAGAGTAACATGGAAATATGTCCAAAATGCCAAGCTAAGTGAATAAGGAAGACACAGAACACTGTGTATCCTACTACCCATTCTGGAACAACCAGGCACATGTGTTTGCACGTAGGGAAGGCCTGGAGGGGACACGAGAAATTCCTCACAGTGGCTCAAGGTGGGGGGGATGGTTGGGTGCTGGTGGGGTTAGCGGGGTTAGTGAGAAGGATTTTAACTTCCCATTGTAGACTATCCTCTGCTGTCTTCAGAGTGCTTTATTATAAGCATGAGTTACCTTTACAATTAAAAGAATTTCTAGTTGTGAGAGATGGGGAAGAAGGTCCCCATGTTGCCAATTGCAGAATCTTGAAAATGAGAAGCTCCTCGGTTCCCCTTCCCCACTGTGGTGACTGTGGAGTAACTCCATCCTTCTGAAGGTCACGGGTACAGGCTGCGCCTGGCAGGGGCGGGGGCGGGGGAGGCAGGTATATACACCTGTGGGAACAGACCTGTCCCTGTCGTGCCCCGTGCTCCCCCCGGGGGCAGGCTGGGTGTGTCGCTGTAGCCACTGCCTGCAGGATGAGGCTGCGGGCTGTCCCTGGGGTGTGCACAGACCGCTGACCCCATCTCCAGGGCCACTCAGCCGTGGCTCGTGAGGGCTTGCAGCAGTTCCTGTCCACGGACGAGGGCACCATGTGGAAGTGACAAAGAGGAAGTTGTGTCTGTTATCAGGCAGTGGCTCTGGGGAGTGCCGCCTGCT
Source organism: Mustela putorius furo (assembly GCF_011764305.1). Taxonomy (NCBI): domain Eukaryota; kingdom Metazoa; phylum Chordata; class Mammalia; order Carnivora; family Mustelidae; genus Mustela; species Mustela putorius. The sequence goes on along the minus strand of NW_025421560.1, from coordinate 4,688,503 downwards.
CCTGCCCTTTGGGGATGAAGGTCTCCTGCAAAAGGCTCAGCAGGATGGGCCATGCCCCCAGTGCAGCTTCAGGGATCCCTGGAGACCCAGGAGTGGATAAAGTCTTCACTCTGGCTCTCTCTCTCCCTTGTGCCATTGCCCGCAGCCAACTGCACCCAACAACTCGCCCTCCCCAGGGCACTTTTTACACAGCACTGAAATGGCCTATTTCTGTGTCCATATCCCACACTGGCCTGCGAGTGTTCTGAAGGCAAGAACTCTGCCTTGCTCCTCTTTGCTTTCCCGGTGCCTGGAATCCTGCAGGCAAACAGCAGGGACATAACAGGCGCACCCTAAGTTTTGGAGGGAGGGACGGAGGCACAGAAGGGGCTAATGCAGGGGAAGCTGACATATTCCTACCAAAATGAACGTGCCTCCAGCTCAAACTCTCTCTTGTTGCCTAGATGTGGCCCCTCACACACCAGCCCGCTGCCCTGTGAGTGTGGGCCAGAGAGGTGTGTTTTGCTCTGCACACACAACACACCCCAGAGACACTGGGTGTCTGTCCTCACTGGTGCTCCCGGGTGTCCAAGAAGAGAACAGCCTTATGAAAGCTGGTTTGCAGAGCCCCAGGTGGCACAGGTCGGCCGTGAGCACTGCTGGCCACTAATTATGGGGGGTCACTAAGTGGGAAACAGATGCGGGACAGATGCAGGCTGTGCAGCCCAGCCCAGGGCCAGGGAGTCTGCCATGGTGCTGGCCGGGTCCCGAGTCACACCTGCGTCACCGCAGAGCAGAGCTACATAGACTGAGCGCAACTTGAGTCCTGAAACACGGTCTGGGGTGAGCCTCTGGAGTTGAGAACCCGGCTTTGGTGACCGAGCCCAGTGAGGGAACAGCACAGCCGCCGCCTGTTCACCTAGGGGGTGATTTGACACTCGTGGGAGCCTCCCCAGTATAATCTGAAACTGCCCCATACACGGAGGTCAGGGGGAGGCCGAAGGAAGAGGCAGGCTACTCCGGGTTGGTGGGTGAGAGGTGGTTTTTGTTTTTGTTTTGTTTTTTAAGATTTTATTTATTTATTTGAAAGAGAGAGAGCACAAGCAGGGAGCGAGAGAAGCAGACTCCTCGATGAGCAAGGAGCCCAATGCAGGACTTGATCCCAGGATCTTGAGATCATTCCCTGAGTCAAAGGCAGATGCTTTGTCGACTGAGCCAGCCAGGCGCCCCTGGTGTCAGGTCTAATGTACAAAGGGAACTTGCATACAAGTCTCATCTTGGGCAGCAGCAAGGCAAACGGATCCGTACAGCTGCTCACCAGATCTTAACAGTTTCTACAGGGAGAGGCCTTAACTGGGGCCAGTTAAGTAGATGGGGCAGGTGTTCTCGACACCACGTCATTATCTCAAGGCTGCGTCCTTGGAGCCGCCTCTAGGAACAGGAGAGACAAGCAAGACCCCCATTCCGAGGATGGGGGAGGCGCCGAGAAGCTTTGATTGCCTGGGCCTGGCTTGGGTCAACTGGTGGTCACATCTTTTTGAAGACTTCCCCCAGAAGCTGGGCACCGGGGCCCTAAGCATAAGCAGATGACGCTTTCTGCCCAGAGGTAAACGGACATGTTATTTTAGACAAATGATTCTATTTAATGAATATGAATATTTTGTGCTTCTCCTCTTGCCAAAAAGAATCGAGACAGCTGCCCACATCTTCAGGGAAGTGGGTTTTGGTATGTTAGGGAGTTCTGTGTTCTGGAAGGCTTCAGGCTTCGCTCAAAGGCTTTGTGGCCATTTGTATGTGAGATTCTTGTGACCCTGGCTTGAGTCACAGGGTCACAGGGGACAGTGGGGAGTAAAGCAGCCTTGAGCCAAGCAAACTGTGTCAGGCAGAATAGGGTGTGCCCAAGGAGCTGGGGAGGAAACAACTGGCCGCTATGGGAGTTCCTCCTCAGCGGGTCCTACGGTCCTGGGGGGTGGGTCACCTCACTGAACTGCTCTCTTCAGAGGCCAGAAACTGGCCACCGGGTGGAGAAGCTGTATCTGTTCATTTCACTGGGATGTTATGATCATCCCAGCCCTGAGCTCGGTGACTCCTTTAATATTTTCATTTCCTTCGATCTTCCTGCCTTTGATATACCCTGGTGATACTACGGAGGAATCATTCCTCTATTTTGAAAAGCTAGAATTTGATGGTCATCCATTTCATTTTTTTTTTTAATAGTATTTGCTTGTGCATCTGGAGTTGAAGCAAAGATAAAATCTCCTCTCCCTGGGACAGTGTATCACGTGCTCATTATTAACAAGCACTTTGAACACGTAGGAAAATTGGGATTTTAGCGTGGGGTTAGTTAGCGATTAGAGCTCCTCTGCCATATTCTTTTTGTATTATTCATTCACTACTCAAAGACCCACGCCGTGCTTATGTGTTGCTTACAAAACCTCATGGCTATTTTTAAAAATTCCTTTTTTTTCAAACTATAATTGACAGATAACATGATATTAGTTGCAGGTGTCCCCCATCAGGATTTGACGTCTGCACACATGGCGAAGTGATCACCGCAGTAAATATAGAGAACAGTCATCACCATACAGAGTTGCATGTTCTCTTCCTTGTGATGAAAACTTGCATCAACTCTTATCAACTTTCAAACATGCAATATGGTATCGTTGACGACATAGTCAGCAAGGTATCCACGACAAGCCCGGGATTTATTTTTTTCATTTAGTAAGTGGAAGGTTGCATCTTTTGGCCTCCTTCACAGTTATTTAAATTCCCAAAAACATGTATTGTTTGCTCTACAAAACTGTTGTTAGGAGGCATCCACACTCCTGGCAGGGCTGGGCTGGAGGAACCTAGCACGTGCCGGTGCTTACTCTCCGTGCGGGGTGCTGGTGCCGGAGAGCCTCGGCTGACATCCAGCGCACCCCTAAGCCGGGAGCACGACAGGACTGGGGAGGCTGTTCTCAAAGCTGGACCATACGGGTCGTGAGGTCTCTGCCGGGACTGAGTCCATCCATCACGGGGACAATTCCGCCTCTCTGCGATCGCACTCCAGGGAGCCAGTCTGTCCCGCAGCCGTGTGTCCTTCTTTATCACGAGGGAAATGCCCGCAGGAGGGCAGCCGGCGGAGGGCAGGACCTGTGTGTGCCCCCAGTGAATGTTAACTTGTTAACCTCCCCCACAGGCTTATCTCTGCGAAACAGCTGATGTATCGCTCTCTCGGGCCACCAGCCTTCGCTGTCTCGGGCCACCGGCCTTCACTGGTGTTTTGTCCACAATCCTCCTCTCTCTCAGCGACCATGACCTGCATCTAGAGGGCAGCAGCGACACACGAGTTCCAGCCTGAGCAGGTCCAAGAACAGGGCCATGGGCAGCTTCGCGAGGGAAGGTGAGCCCAGTCCAGGCTGCGGATCGCCGGCCCGGGTCGCGGAATTGCCGGAATTTCTGGATGACCCGCTGAATCTGAGGGGACAAGCGCCGGCAGAGAGGAGGAGCTGGGGTAGGAGGATTGGGAGGACTGGGAGGACTGGGTCTCCATCGGGTCACAGAAGGCCTGGAGTCTCCGCCCAGCCCTGTTGCAACGCGATCTTGGGCAAGGCCAGAGTGAGTGCCCTGATGCAAAGTGACGCTTCCCTGAAGGGCCAGGCGGGCGGGAATTCTCTGCGGGCAGAAAACGGAACCGAAGCTCCGTCTCTGCGGGTGAAAGTCCAGCCCACGAGCCACCCCCCTCAGCGTGCCTCTGCATGTCACCAAATCAGCCCTGGCCACGGGGTCACCCCACAGCGGCTGTGACCCAGACTCCCAGGGAAGTGCGCCGGCCTGGGGCCCTCTTCGCCCCTGTGAGTGACCTTTCTGCCCTCGACGCAAATCTTAATTTTTGTAAGCAGATCTCACCTGTCATTTGAAAAACATCATTCTCGGGTCTCAGGCCTAATTTTCAATTTCTGGAATTTTTCCTCTAGGCTCAGTGTAGCTTCTTTTTCCAGACCTCAATTGTGAATGACCTGTTCTCACCCCCAATGCCCTCAGGCTTTGGCCCAGGCCCCTCACCACCCTCTTTGTCAAGCCTCCTTGTCCTCCCGCAGCCCCAGAAAGTATGTGTGCATGCGTGTTTGTGTGTGTATTTGTGTATGTGTGTGTGTGTGACATTCCCCCATGAGGCAGAAGCCGGTAGATGGGACAACATCCAGTCAGTCAGTCAACAAACATTGATTAGGAACTTCCGTGTGCATGGTCCAGGGTCAGAGCAGTGAGAAAACAAAATCCCTGTCTTTCCGGTGGGGGACGGCCCGGTGGGGGACGGCCCGGCAGCCACTGCTGAGAAGAGCAGGGTTTTGAGGTGACAGGACCAGGCAGGGCCACGCCGCTAACACCAGAAGAAAGCAAAGCGGGTCTCCAGCTGACCCAGCCACGCACACCCATCCTGGGCGGGGCTCACCTTGCGCTCAGCGCCCGCAGGCCTCGGGCTTCATCTAGGGAAACCTTAGGAAAGTGTTGTTCCTCCCACCAGGGTCTGAACGCTGTGAGGATCTCTGGGAGTCTCCACATCTGCCTGCAGGCTGCTCTCTTTTAAGGAGAGGTTGGGAGGAGAGAAGATGCGTTTCTTTCCATGCCTCGACAGTCTGGAACTGACTCCAGACATGTAGCACCGGAGCAGTGGAGGGGATGCCCCGGGGGAAATCAGAAGAAGGTGGATCTAGTGGGGTGGGAGGAGCTAGATGCGAGCCAGGCCAGGTAAGGTGGGAAGAGCAGGGACCCGAGGGTCACAGGACCACCAGAAAATGACGCTCGTTGAGTGCCAAGAAGAGGTCAGGCACTCGTCACAGTGGTAACCCGTGGCGGCTGCAGGGATCGCATGGTGAGGAGGCCTCATGTCAGTCCTCCTCCTGTTCATCTCCAGCTGTGTGTCCCCTCGTGAGTTACTTAGCCTCTCTGAGCCTCATTTCACTCATCTGGGAAACACTTCTAATGATGCCTCTTTTAGGGGATGGTAGAGATAACGTCTGGAAGGGAATGGGCACATGAGAGGCATTCCATAAATAACACCCATCTTAGTTATCATACATGCGTACAATGAGTCTGGGAGGTTTATTCCCTCGCAGAAATCTTAGAGATCATCCAGTCCAGTGGTTCTCAAACTTGGATCAGAACTACCCAAAGACACATTAACATGTACATTTCTGGGCTCTATCCCACAGAGGTTCTGATTCAGTATGTCTGGGTAGAGCCTGAGAATGTGCGTTTCTAATAAGTCCCAGGTGATCCTGATGCTCTTGGTTCGGGGACCACACTCAGAAACACTGCGGTAGCCGACGTTACTGATTTTAGAGGTAAGAGTCCTGAGGCTCAGAGCGTTTGTTCCTCACCCCTGGTCAACAGAATCTAGGCTTCCCAGCTCCTGTCCAGGTCAAGGTTGGAGACAGGAGAGCAAAGTGGCAGGCACCCACGGAGCACCAGATGCAAGAAGTCGGAGTCCAGGCAAAGGGCTCCAGGATGCATCCAAGGTTCTAGCAAGAGGACTTAGCTTGACAGGGAGCAAAGGAAGGGAACAGGCCTCAGTGCAGGCCTGAGCCACAGCAGCCTAAGTCTCTGGGCTCAAGGAAGTGTATGTGAGGATAAGGCGTGGGTGTGCAAGTAGATCAATAATTACACAGATGGTGTGGATGGGGATGGGAGATGAGTGTGTGTCTCTGCGCATGAGTATATAAGTGTGAGTGAGTGTGTTTGAATATGTGAGTCTGTGTTGAATATGTGAGTCTGTGAGTAGGTGAGAGAGAGCGTATTCATCTTTGGAAATGAGTATGGGAGTGTTCGAGTGTGAATCTGGGTAATAAGTGTGAGTGAGCAAGAGCATGAGTGAGTGTGTTGGAGATGAGTGTGAGCATTTCTGGGTGGGTGAGTATAGAAGGTGTATGATTTGTGTGTGTATAAGTGTGTGAAGATATGAGTCTGGATGGTTTTTAAGTATGTGAGTTTGTGTGTGTGTGAATGAGGGTGTTTCTATGTGAGTTTCTATAGGAGTGAGAGGACGTGTGAATGTGGGTGTACTAGTCTGCTTGGGCTGCCACAAATTACCACAGACCGAGCAGCTTAAACTATATAAGTTGATTTTCTCACAGATCTGGAGGCAAGAGTTCTGAGATCAAGAGGTTGACCATGTAGGGAAGGAAATATTTTCCTTCTACCCCTCTATGTTCTTCGCTGATGCACTAAATTGACACGGGATAGATTAACAGGGAGTAATCAAATTTAACTTTGTATGTGCCTGAGCCCCATAAAAATATGAGACCTTGAGGGAGTCTGACAACTGAGGCTTATTGTACCATCCTAAGCTGGATCAGATAGAGGCCTGGGCTTTGGCGGAGGAGGGGGTGGTCTATGGCACAGACCACGAGAAGAACAGTGCCTTGCAGATTCGTCTTTCAGATAAGACCGTTATCTCTGGCCATTGCTGTCATTCGAGGCCAGGACCCCATTTAAATTCTTCTAGGCAATTAAGAGAGAGAGAAAATTTTTTCTCTGAATGTTCTGGGTCTTGACTGCCTTCAGCTCAAAATAATCAAAAAGCAGCACATTCTGAGGTCACATACTCTCCCCTTCAGCAGGTTTGGCTTCTTCTAAGGCCTCTGTCAGTGGCTTTAAGGTGGCCGCCTTCCCCTGTGTCTTCACATGGTCATCCCTCTGTGTGTCTGGGCCCTAATCTCATTTTATTATAATGACACCAATTAGAGTGGAGTAACTCCTTCTCTAATAACCTCATTTAACCTTAAATGCCTCTTTTAAAGGTCCTGTGTCCAAATGCTATCACTTTACTGAGAGTCAAGACTTCAACACAGGAATCTCAGGGGGAGAGAGTTGGGCCTGTGACAGTGTATGTGTGTGTGTCTGTGCCTGTGCTTACAGAAAGTTCCAGAGGACACCCTCATCAGCGGCCTGTCCTTCAGGAGCCCTGGCATATAAGAAATCTGCCTCATCCTGGGCTTGTGAGTTAATGAGGGAGGCTGAAGAGCTCTGACCTGCCACAGGTTCACGCAATTCTTGTCAGGATTGGAGACGAACTCCTCCTAAATTCCCGTAGTGTGTCATCTGCGTTAGGTGACACTTTTCCCCAAGTGCTGCCCTGTGACAGCCTCGCCTTCACAAGCCCACCCTCGCTCACGTTCCCTGCACAGAGGAACAGTTTGAGAAGCATGACTGCCCTCCAAGAACACGCTGGTTCTGCCCATACGAGCCCCCGTGGCCTTGCCTCTGTCAGGAAGCATTTCTCACACGCTCTGGCTCTGGTCCTTTGCTTGTCTCCGAGGCCAGATCCCATGATTTTTAAAGCTAGAAAAGATGTTTTCGAGACTCCTTCTAGTTAGGAAAGCTTGTTCTTTCACAGAGAAAGAACTTTTTGTGGGCCTGAGGGGGGATGTGGCAATAATTAATTTCAGGCCTTCTGAAAGGCGTGTTTTCCATTTGGAACAGATTATTACCCAATAGACCATCCTTTATAGGAACCGAACAAAGACTCGCTGACACAATCCCAACTGTTGGTTGTTCCCAGGACAGCTGGACGATTATTCTGCTTCTGGGTGCGGCACACACAAAAGCAGGGACCTGAGCACGCAGGGACTCTTCGTTTGAACCAGACAAGTGCTGAGCAACGAGCCACCAGTAAAAGGTCTTGAGGGGTCTCTGAGGCTGCAGGATTGTCATGAGGGCGGACAACAGGCGTGGGGACTGGCTTGCTAGTCCGACTCTGTCACTGGGTCCACACCATCACTGCCACTCACTAAATGTTGACCGAATTACTGGTTGAGTACTGAAAAGTTCGAAGTAAAGGGAGGAAAAGAGAAAGCTAGAGAGATGTGATCACAGGCTTCCTTCTGGAAGGGTCACTGCCATGTTGACCTTTCAGAAAACCTTTTGGACAGGACACATATCAGTCTACCTAAACTCCTTACGGAGTGCCCCTTGTATGCAGAGCCCTAGAAAAGAACCAAAAGAGCTGTTCTCAAGAATTTTTATTTCCTGCTTCTGTGCTGGATTTAAAAAGCCATAATTATAACTCTAGACATGAATTAGGGTTCTCCGGAGAAACAGAACCATTAGGAATATTGACAGGACAAAAAACGAGATTTCTTTTCCAATTTACCAAGATGTAATTGGCATATGACATTGTCTAAGTTTAAGATGTACAACATAGAGGTGTTTCAGAAAAAGGTTTATCCTGAGGGACCGGCTCAGCAGTTACGGAGGCCAAGAAGTCCCACCATTGGCTGTCTGCTAGCTGGAGGCCCAGGAAAGCCTACGGGGTCATCCCAGTCCAAACCCGAAGGCCTGAGATCCAGGGAAGACAATAGTGTAAGTACCAGTACAAGTCTGAAGGCCTGAGAGCCCGGAGCACTGATGGCCAAGGGCAGGAACAGATGAACGTCCCAGCTCAGGAGGAGACAATTCACCCTTCCTTTGCCTTTCTGTTCTCTTCAGGCCCTCATGGACGAATGATGCCCACTGGCATTGGTGAGGCCATCATTGCTCAGTCTACTGATTGAGACGCTAATCTCTTTAGGAAACGATCTCAGAGATACCTCCAGAATAATGTTTATCCAGCCCTCTATTCACCCCTTAGCCCATTAGGCAGGCACATAAAATTAACCATCACAAGACATGAGGAAAAGGACTGGATGGAAAATCAAAAAATAATGGTCATTGATCATACTGAGGTCGTGGGAACATGGCTAACTTCATTTTTTTCGTCCTGACTTTCTATGTCATTTTTTGGCTTTTACCATCAAAATAGGCTTTTTAAAGTGTGTGAAATGTCTGCGTTGTGGTCACTGCAGTCAGCTCGGACCAGGAGTGCCTCCCTGCACCCCCCTAGAGCCAGGATGGGGGCTCAGTAGCACGTGGGGGACGACCCCAACAGGGGTAAACCCCAGCCATTCTCAGGGCAGAGTAGGGCCCACATGTGCACAGAGTGTTCTCTACACCTTCTGCCCCCCAAACCTGAAAAATCTGCCTCCATTTTTCACTCTTCTCTGTCATATTTTCCCACTCATTCTTTCATTCAGCCGATCTTTGTTCAGTCGCACTCTATGACCCACGAGCTACCCCAGGCCCTGGGCAAAACAGACTGAGAATCAGGCCCCAGGCGCCCGGCTCTGGCTTCTAGAAGAGGTAGATATTTAAACAAATATGGGAACAGGAACAATGATGTGACATCGGAGCTCGGGGCTGGGAACTTGAGCTGAAAGAAAGGGAGGCTTCATGGAGAAGGTGATGCATTTGAGGTGAGTCTCAAAGAAAACGTAGCAGATAAATAGTTCCAAAGACTTTCTGTGAGGTGGGAACTATGCCAGGAAGGCATGGAGGATTCAGCTGCCGTTGCCTCATTGGGGGCAATGGATGTTGTTTACAGGAAGTGGCTGTGAGGACATGAGCCCAGGCTCGTCTGCAAAGGAGTGTGGACTTATCCTACGGGCAATGGCTTGCTTGGGTCTAAAAGCAGAGTGAGGACAGAGGACATAGTAACTGGCTATTTAGCAAGAGAATTCTGGGGCCATCAGAAGGGTGGGGAAGCCAGGTCCCGGGCTAGAAGAGCAGAGAGAAGGCCGGGACAGAGGGGCGATAAAGGTCTGATCTAAGGACCCAGCAGTGGCTGTTGACAAGCTACTGTGTTACTGTGACTTTCCCAGCAGTCATGTGGGAGAGGGAACCCAGCAGGTGCAGGCCATCTCTTCTAGTGTGAATGTACCCCCGACGCCAGGATACCCTCTTAGGTCCTCACGGACCCCTCTGTTTCTGCCCCTGACGCTGCGCCTACAGGGTCCCTGGCTGCCCTCCTGCCCTTGTGCCTGGAAGGCCATCTCCAAGGCCCAGGGTTGGGCTTACTTTCTCCGTGAAGCCCACCAGGGAGACCACTCTCCCTCCTCTGATTGTCATGGCATTGATGTCCACACTCTTTCATCCTGGTTTTGCACGATAGTTACACCTTCTGAAAATGTGTCACATCTCAGAGTACAGATGAAGCTCTTTGTGGGGAAGACGACACGATCTAAAGCCTGTCTGGGCCTCAAGGTGCCGGCATGGTAAGCCGGCCTGACCGACAGCAATAGATGATTGAGTGACTGACGGATTGTCACCTGTCACTCTGCTGTCCTCAGTGCTATTTGTGGACAGATGGGGGAGTAGGGGGTGGTTTGTGAGAACAGGCACTGGGCGGGAAGTCAGAAGCCTCGGCACTTACCGTAAACTCACAACCTCGGGCCACTTCACATCTCTGGACTTACTTCCTCATCAGTGAAAAAGCGAAGGCAGATCTGTAATTGCTAACTCCTTGTCCCTTTTCACTGACAACAGAATCCCCTTCCAAATGTGGGCTTATTAGAGACAATAGGTGGAAGTGAATCTGCTTTGCACCAAACCCTCCTCTCCCTCTCCTCCCTCCCTCCTCCTCCTTCTCTCGGATCCGTAGCAGACTCAGAAAAACAGCTGCTACACTGCCAGCCTCGGTGGTTTCCTGCAAGACTCAAAGGCCTCCGGGCCCCAGGATGGCACAAATGACCTGCAGGACGGCTCTAGGTCTGCGCACAGCTCTCGTCTGTTATGCTGTGGCTGGGTCTAGGCTGGGGCCTTGGTCAAACCCGTGCTACCTAACTATAGAGAAACAGTTACTGCAAAATTTCCCGAGGAAACCGAAGTCAGGGTTTGGTTTCCACTTCGATTGAGCAACTTCCTTCCAGGCGCTCAGGCTCCTTAACAAAGTGTTTTCTTTCAACGGAGGCAAGTCCGGCAACACACAGGGGTTGTGATTGTACGTGTGACATACATACACACACGCACTGTCGGGAGGAAGTCGGGCCCATGGTTACTCTCTCGTGGGGGACGTTTATTGAAGTTTGGCCACCTTAAGACTCTTAAGAACCTGGGCTAGGTTGAGTCATGCTGATGGGCAAGGTAGACGCAAGGGACAGTGAGGGATGTGATGGCAGATTTAAGCTAATGAGCTGAAATAAGCAGACTTTTCTAAGTCTGCTACAGTATATCCCAGAGGACAGTTCACGTCCCACAGGCAGCCACCTAAAAGTAGTTTAAACCCACACTAAAGCGGTCCAAGACTTTCAAAGTTGTGTCTCCTTTGCAGGACAGCTGAGGCTCGAGGTCCCCCACCAGCCCAGCTGCTAGGCCCCCGCCCGGCCCCCAGCACCCCAGGCAAGACCCTCCACCAGCCTTGCCAGGCCCTGAGAAGGAACAGGAAACCCTTGGCCAAGCTGGTCGCCTCAAAAAGGCCTAAATTCCTGGGTTTGCTTTCTTCCAACATGTTCCTAGTTATAAATTTGGGCTAGTTCGGGCTGAGAGACTACAGGCGCTCCTTTCAGGTTTCCCCTTTCTGTGGATACCTTGATCCCAAACTTCCTAAACCCCACTGCCTGCTGGTTACCACTTTTGCCAAACCTTGACTTCCAGGTCGCTAATCCATTTCCAGGCTGCTAATCGAGTCTGTGCCTCTCTCTCTCTGTCTCCCTGTCTGTCTATATCTCTCTGTCTGACTCTATATATACATTCAATCTCCACAAATAACTTCCAGCTTCAGCCTTTTCTGTCCCCAAAGGAACAACTGTAGTCAAAGATAGCTCACTGACCCTATCTGCCTCTGAACAGCACAGTTCCTGTGCTCGTCTCTGGGGTACTTGTCACAGGGACTCTTGGGAACTGTGTCATCTCCAACAGAAATGACCTGCAGAGTCATGGTGGTTAGTGTGGACAGGCAGAGGGCGGTGTTATTCTACATGTTTATGGGGGATTCGGTCCAAAGGACCCCCGGTAGTGTGATGGAGTGTGTATGTGTGTGTGTCTAGAGAGAGACAGACAGACAGAGATGGAGACAGAGTTGAGCATTCTTACCAAGGGGCTTCTGTCAGCATAGACGGGACCCAAAGCGAAGGAGCTGTTCGTTCAGTATATGTGGGGCCGGGGCGAGCACAAGCTGTTTGCTCACAGGACAGAGAAATATGGCTTCCCTTTGGCATTCCCTGCAGGCGACGGCAGCTCTGGTGCTGGACACTTACCCCACGAGCCAGGAAGGGCCTCGGAATCGAAGGTGGTCAGGAGAACCGCCCAGTGCTCTGCCGTGGATTCCGGTCATTCTGTGGCAGGTCCCCCTGATCTGCGTGCATTTCACATGGAACGATTTCCCTGTCTCAAGCCGGCTTCGTCTCTGCGGTCGCTCATTTCCGTCTAATCACCTGTGGGCACCAATACAGTTTAGGAGCAACCACCGGACGGGCCCAGGTTCCAAAAAGCTCCACACGATGATATGTTTATCGTGCCCCAAACACTTTTTTGGGCCCTTAACATACCCTACCTCATTTAACCCCAGAACGGTGCTTTTATAACCCTCGTTGTTTTTTTTGTTTTGTTTTGTTTTTAAAGTAAACTCTACACCCAACATGGGGCTTGAACTCATGACCCCAAGATCAAGACTCACATGCTTTATGGACCGAGCGAGCCAGGCACCTCATGTAAACCTTATTTTTAAAAAATCACTTTCGGCAGCTAAGGCTAGTAGCCTGCCTACGGCCGCCCCGTCAGTAACATGATGGGGGTGGGATCGGGAGTCTCCGCTGTGGTCCCCGCCGGGGGAGGACGGAGTTCTTGGAGCTGACCCGCCCGGCTTCAGTCCCTGCTCGTCGCACGCCGGCTGTGAGCCTTGGGTGAGTTTCCGCACCTGTGACTCAGGGCACTAACAATAAATGATACTTACTCTCGGGGCCGTCACAGGCTCATCGTCATGTGGCTCACCCACCCCTGCCTCGTGTTTACGAACACCAGGAGAGACTGACAAACCTTTTACTCTGCAGATGACAAGTACAATGAACTCTCTACAGCCTTCAGGTCCTCCGAGTACTAATGTTTTGCTGCCTTTTAAAATCTTTTCCTCTTCTGTGTACATGCTATCGTTACGGATATTTTTGTGGGACCATCTGAGAAGTGAATTGCAGTAATTGTAGAATTTTGCCCCTTGCTTCTAGGAATTGGGAGATATATCTAGCTAGTTATAATTCCTGGGTTCACTTTCTTCTGACCTGTTCCTTGTTATGTTTGCACTAGTTTTGGTTGGTGGACTACAAGAGCTAGTTTCAGAATTCAGTTTCTAGATATATATATAAATACACACACACACACAGATATATACATATATAAATAAATTGACTACACACACACACGTCTAAAGTGACAATACAATTGTTGTATTCAGGAAATTCAGCATTAATACGACATACGATCTACTATAGAGCCCATATTCAAATTTCACCTATCAACCCGATACTATCTTTTAGAGAAATTGCTTTTCCCCGTTCCAGGAGCCAACCCAGCATCACACTTTGTCCTCAGTTACGTGTCGCGCTCATCTCCTTCACTCTGGGACAGGCTCTTAAGCCTTGCTGTGTCGCTCGTGTCGAACCACACAGGGCTTCTAGAATGCCCCTTGCCTAGGCCTGTCTGATTGGTTCCTTGGGATTAGGTTCAGATGACGCACTTTGGGCAGAACCGCTACATAACGTTATGTCCTTAGTGCATCACGCCTTAAGGACATGATGTTCTTTTGAATTCGTGGGGACATACCAGGGGACTATATATATCCTGCTCCTCTCAAATTTGCACCCAGGGGCTTCTAGCACAGACCAGAAAGCGACACATTCCACGACACAGACACCCAGTCTGCACCTGGCTGCCCACGTCCGCCCACGTCCCGCTGTGGGTCCCCCCTGTGTTTTCCCCCTTCTCCCCCACTGTGAGGACGGGGTCAGCTCCCCATGCCTCCTCCTCACCCTTCCCCACCTGTCGCAGAGGTTTGCACAGAGAGGGACTCCATAAATACTTGTTAAATCTAAGTAAATGTTAAACATGCGTGATCAGAGGTCCCGGGTATCTGGTCAGGATTAATGTCTCGATCATGGTGACGTAAAGAAAGATTTCATTTATACTGAACTGAAGTGAGGCGCAAGGTGCACAAACATTCTTTGTTTCATCTGCCTGTGGGGGACTCGGACAAGGAACTTGGAGTGGAATGAATGTAAAAAAGAAGGAGGGAAGGAGAGACAGAGAGAGGGTGGGGGAAGGAGTGAGGGGGAAGGCAGGGAGCGGGAGGGGAGGGAAGGACGGGTGGGGGTGGCTGGGGGTGGGGAAAGGGAGGACTCAGTAGGAAAACACCTCCTGACCCAGCCACTCTCCTCCGTGCTGGGTTTACAGCAGCAGAGTAAGAGACCACCTGTGTGTCCTTCACCGGAGAAAAAGCACATTGTGGTGGATGTGGATTCACTCATTTGTTCAACAAATATTTACTGAGAACCTCTGTGGCCTGGCACGGTTCTATTTGCGGAGGCTATAAAGCAATGTCCCTATCTTGAAGGAACACACACTTCAGTGATGGCTAGCTGACAATGCACAACTATCCCCCACGTGCACACACCCATGGGAGCGCACTTACACTCACACACACACATCGGAGTGCAGAGAGAGGCACAGGGGTACAACACTCTGGGCCGCCAGAAGCAATAAGCGAGATTCATGAACAGAAGGAAACTTAAGAACACAGTCAGCTGAGAGAAGGCAACAGAGGGGACGCCGCAGTCCCATCTGTAGAACTTAGGGTCACACACACGGTGTCTGTGTGTATACGCACACACGTATACCCCATGCACGGGCAGGAGTGCACATTTACCTTGGGACAGGTATGTACTCGTGTAAGTGTGGAAGGTACAGGGCGAGGACGGGAGTCGGCAGGGGATAGACGGGAAAGATGGACATGAAACAGACAAGCTCCACCCAGATGAAGGACAGGAGGCCGGGCACCAAGGTGTCTGAATGTACTGAGACCAAAAGCCCCAGAAGGGAGACTCTGTCATCAAGGACAAGGAAAAGGACACCTTCCCCCCACCCCCCACATTCTGGAACCAGGGCGGCCTGCAGTCTTTGTGCTTCTCCCTCTGTCTGTGCTGCTCAGCGCCCTGGGGAGCGGCAGAGGTGAGCATGGTAACAGGAGGAGGGGCCAATGGCTCCACTTGGGAAAGCTCAGTTTTCCCCTCTGTGAAATGGGAATGATAAGAGCAATCATTTCGTAGCTGTGTGGAGTCCAGGACCCGAGGCCTGTAAAGCTCTCATCACAAGACCTGGCTCACAGTGCATTCTTGGAAATTCTTTATTAATGTCCTTATCTTTTGCTGCCGTGAAAAGATTGCCAACCCCGCTGGGTGCCCCAGCCTGTTCGGAAGATGGCTGATAGAGTCTGGTAACTTTTGTCAAATGATGGCTGTGGCTTTCGCTTTCTAAACACGGCAAACTTGACCCTTCTTGGTCAGTTCCTGGGACCGGGGGCTGGAAATCACTCTGGTACAAACCCTACCTGGGCGTGTTCAAGGAAACCCAACACGGCCCTGCTGATCTGTCTGAGAACGTATCAGATTACTCGTGTTTATTTTTCAACAGACTGTGCTCCAGATGGATTGTTTTTTTCTAGAAATTTGCAGTGGGATCCCACAAGTGACGGGGTCAGAGCCACAGGAAGAAGCGGTGTGTGTGAATATGGGTGTGCCAGCTTACTGCAGGTGCTTGCTGAGTTTCCATCTGTTTGTTGTATGGCCCCAAATCTCATGTTATGGCACCAGCACTCAACCCTCAGCTCAGGCCGGCGTTTATGCCTGAAGTTGGCAGGGTAGCTCTGGCAGGAATTATGAGTACTGTTTGGAAATCTGTACTTATCAGAGGCTCCAGGTTGCAGCGTGGCGGTAATTACAGGCCGATCCAGAGTTTCACTGGAACAAAGGGTGGGGCACCTCTTTGTGGCTGAGATTACAGAGCTGTCACGAGTGCTTAGCCCACTGAGTGGTTGGGGAACAGAGAGAAGGGTCCCCTGGGAGGAAAGGGACATGCAGCTGTGAGTCCCAGGCGGCTGCATTTCTGCCCTCAAAAACACAAGTCGACAAGCACAACGCTTGGGATTGACTCCTCAGAGGTCCGCAGAAGGTTTGGACGGCGAACTCCTTGTGGTCAGGGACTGTGACTAATAGACCTTGTTCTCCCAGAGGCTGACACAAGGCCTGGCTCAAAGCAGCCATTCAGGGTTTGCAGAATAGAACCAAGGGTTGAGGGAATTTGATTAAAGCTAAAAACAAAGGTATCTGTCCTATCGTTTTGCAGGGCTGCTGTCAAAATGAATACCAGCTCTTATGTACAGAAGGGCACCTAACCACCACTTTATCAGCTTCCAAGATCTTTTTTCCCTTTAGAAATGCCAACTGCAGGGTCTCCCTGGGTGCAATTACCAGGAACGTTCTCGCCGGCTCAACCCTATATTCCTGTTTGCATCAATGGAATAGCATCTAGGCACCTGCCAAATGCTCGGATTCTTCATTCCCACACTCACCAAAGCCAGGACCCTGGGGCATCTCTGGTCTACAACTGCTGGCTCCTGCTGGGAGCAGAGCAGTGGGCAGTGGGGGAGGAGTGGCAGTTGGGGAAGGGGAAGAGGAAAGGCTCCTTCTCTCTCCTGCCTCCTGGGGTCCAGTCTTTCTTTAAACCTGCAGAGCCGGACCCACACACACATAAAGAAAGAAGAAACAGAGATTCATTTTGCTCTCTGGTGTCTCGCGTCTGGTCTTCCAGGTCATTTCAAGGTGTCTTGTTCTTCCAAGTAGCTGCCGACCAACCGCAGTCCATGCTGGGCAGACAGGAGTCTCATGAACCCACACTCTCACCCTTCCCTGCGGACTCCCTTATGAGGCTGTTGACTGTGAACACCTCTTTGTTTAGAACGTGCGCTTGTCTCTGCTACCTGAATCACAAATGACTACAAATATATGATGATGCATGGAAAATTTCCCTCAGTTTCCCCGGCCTTCTGAGCCAGTTTAGAGCCAAAGAAGTTCTCTCCCTCCCTGGATACTCTACATCTATCAGAGCAAGTTCATCTTCTTAGTCAGTGTCTTACAGACAATGGTAATGGAGTTGATCTTCTCAGTTCTGGAAAGAGCCAGCTGAAAAGCTAGGACTCCAGCTCAGATCCAGGAGGACAGCCTTTCCCTTTACTCCTCGTCAAATCCATCACTAGGTATCAGAGGAGATTTAGAATTGACAGGTGTCGTGGTTTCTTGATCAAAGAGCAGGGTCTGACTGTGCGTGTCCCGGCACCAACGCTCATGCAGAGGATCCAGTGAAGAGCGTGAAGGGGGGCAGCGTGGTTTGAATGGCGCTCTGCTGTGGCCATCTGCGTTGCCTCGAGCAGAACCGAGAACCACTCTGGGCTGTCTGCCCTGGGAGACGGTCTAGCCGAGCAGTGAGGGCCGGGCCTTTGTGCCAAAGCGCTGGGGTTCAGATCCTGGCTCTGTGTTCTCTTTTTGAGCAACGTAACGTCATACACCTTGGACCCAGTTGTCATAATTATAAAAGGAGAATAGTAATTGTACCTACTTATAGACTAGTCCTGAGGATTCAATGATTTAATTTACATAAAGCTCGTGGAAGAACCCTGGGGACCAGGGGAATGGCTCAGAAAAAGAAAAAAGGAGTTGACATTATGTATAAAACGGGGCTTGTATTGCCCACCTTATGGGAGACTCTTAGGAACAAAGAGCCCCAGCTCCGTACTGGGCACCCACCAGGCCCTCAGTTGTGCCTCCGTCCCTCCCTTTCCAACGCTGGGGCACCCAGACACTTACCGTGAGCACACATGGGAGGTGTGAAAGGAGAAAAAGCAGGAAGCAGATGCTGTGGGTGATGGTGTGTTGGAGCACATGGGAGGTGGGAGTGTTGTTACCCACAGCAGCCTAGGACCCACAAGGTCCCCTGTCCTTTCTGCCATCCCTCTGCCTCCAGCTTGCCGCTCAGCAGGGCAGGCCCCTTGGAGGCACTGGACCAGACTCTCTCTCTCTTTGTTGAACCTCTCTCCGGGGGCTGCTGGATCAACATGGTGGCCCCCAGTACAAGCCCAAGACTCTGGGACAGTCTACGGTTCATTTGAAGGATCATCCATCCTCCAGAGCAAGCTTTGGCAAACTTCTTCTTAAAGAGCCCCAGAGGAGGGGCGCCTGGGTGGCTCAGCCTGTTAAGTGTCTGCCTTCAGCTCAGGTCGTGATCCCAGGTTCCTGAGATCGAGTCCCGTGTCAGGCTCCTTGTTCAGCAGGGAGCCTGCCTCTCCCTCTGCCTCTCTCTCTCTCTCTCTCTCTCTGTATCTCATGAATAAATTAAAACAAACAAACAAACAAACACAAGAAACCTTTACTACTTTGTGATCATTTGCCCATATGCTCTCCGTCACCATCACTTGATTCTGCCTTGGAGTTCCAAATCACCAAGGACAATACCTACACGAATGGGCATTTACCAGGAAAAGTTTATTTAGGGGCATGGAAATTTCACCTGCATTTCATTTCTATGGCTCACGAAATGCATGTCTTCTTTTGATCTTTTTTCTTAGCCATTCGAAAATCTGAAAACCATTCTTAGTTCACAAGCCACACAGAAACAGGCACGGGGCTGGACTTGCAAAGAGGCCCTAGTTTGCCAATCCCTACAAATCTCTTTCCTGGTTTAGAGGATTTCCTTTGGATGGCTAGACACTGTTATTTTTTTTTCTTTTAATGTGAGCTCAACTTACCGCTACCGTTGTAGGCTCACCCCAATGTATGTGTGTGGGGGGGGTCTTCTTAAGTGGATGTGGTTTGTGTATCTGTGAAGTGTATGCCAAGGACTCCTGTGCAATTTTCATCTCTTCATTCCATTTTTCTGGATCTGTGTCTGGTGGACACCCATTAATTAATTGATTATGATAAAGTACATGTAGGATAAAAACCACCAGTCTCACCATTGTGACAGGCAGGAAGTACGTTCACCAACTCTCTCCGGTCCCAAAACGTTTTCTTCATGCCGCTGTTAATTTATTCTTTCTCTCCTCTGAAGGTTGTGTGTCCAATACCTAGAGGAGGGGGCTCCACCGTGCAAGTAATGGTCAACTCTGCATAAACGTGGCAATGACCCTGCCTTCCTGGAGTTAGAGTCGGAGAGGGAAATGAAAACAGCGAGTCCGATTTTCAGGAAAATAACAGCTGTCTAATTTATTTTAATATTTTGTCTTTATTTTTCTCTTATTCTAATATTGTTTTAAACATGCAGTTATAAACATCATGATTTTGTAGGTTTGGGGTTTCAAGATCTGTCTAAACAATGAATTATTTTCTCCTAAAATACCTAGAACTTCTTTCTCCTAAAATAGCAAGAACTAGTTCCTCTTTCTTGGTGGAAAGTGGAACCCCTAGACGATGCAGGGACCAAACCCAAAAGTGGCCGGTTGGCATGAGGGAGAGTACATGTGCATACAGTTTCCTCATTCTTTTTCAATACACACAGACGGCTTTGGTATGTCATAAAAACAACATAAGAAATGGCCTGAGCTATTACTGACTCACTGTGGGAGACCTTGGCACTATGATGTGTAAGACAATTTTCCACTGAACACAGGGAAAGACCTAGCAGGTGTCTTTCACAGTCTTGAGCTGTTTGTCTCCTTATCTGATTTCTCTGAACCGGACATCATCAGCCTCACACAGTCAGTGGACCGTGAAGGCTCCCCATCCTTATTTTGGAACCAATTCCCACTGATATGTAAAACCGAGTTACAATTCTGCTAGAGCAGGGCTTTGATGGCCAGCCTGCCATCAAAAATCTTTTTAAGTGTGTTTTTGCTCACAGAGCCTTTCTTCCTTATCTTTTCTTTGTTTTTTAAAAGATTTTATTTATTTATTTGAGAAAGATACTGAGAGAGAGAAGGTGAGCGGTGGGGAGAGGGAGAAGCAGACTCCCCGCTGAGCAGGGAGCCCGATGTGGGGCCTGGGATCACAACCTGAGCGGAAGGCAGATGCTTCACCAACTGAGCCACCCAGGAGCCCCTCGTAGAGGCTCTTACCTGCCAATTCAAACGTTGGGGGAAACGTGCTACGGGTCATGCCCCTGGCACTCCCAGCTGATGGTCTTCGAACTAACCTCCCAGTTCCTGTTTCTTTGCAGGACAGAGAAATGTGCTTTAGGAACTTTGTGACTTGGCAAATCTGCGGGGTGGGCAGGGTTAGGGAAGGGAGCTTGAGATCTGCACACGGGTGATCTCAGTACCCCGTCACAAGCAGACGTGGGGGAGCCCAGTCTCCCCCATACAGGTGACAGATTTCTCAGAATGGAGTTTATAGCTTCCCTAACACATTATTTTCCCCCAAAATAAATATTGACTGAAAAGTTGTCTTCATAGTCAGTGTTTTATAGATACTATATACACAAATGTGTACACATATATGCAAATATTTGTATATACGTATATGCATACACACACACATATCTGTATACACACAAGCACATATGCATACATATGCACATACAGAGAGCTAAAGGACTGAGGTGTCACCTCTGAGCTAGATCTGCGGGCTACTAGCCTCAACAACTAGATCATCTTTTTTTTTTTTTTCCCTCCAGAAGGAGAGGAGATAACACATTCCCTCGATTCCTGAATTTGATGGAAGCAGGTATTTTCCCCAAGACCTGTTCTCAGGCAGGAGTGTTACAACATCAGAGCAGGAATCCAATTACCACGTTGCCACTCTTCTACCCGTCAGCGGTGCTGAACTCATGATAGAAAGGAAATAGACCCTTCAGAAGAGATGAGAGGCCTGTTTTCTCTGGCGCCAAGACTGCACGGGAAACATGAGGAAAGTGATGAATGTGGCCAGCAGCACCCCGCCTCCTGGGGACTATTTGCACCGTTGTGACTGTTCCTGTGCCCCAGTCTAAATTAGAGCAGAACGGTAATCTTTGGCTGGGACAGGCTGCAGAATTTGATATAGGAAGTCCCTGTGATTGAATTTTTGGGCAGGAGCCTTGAGGGACCTTTGCTCTGTCTTTTAGGCTGACTTGCCTGGCCCATGCTATGTCATTGACAAAGCCCTGAAGGGTTTTTAGCTGATAAAATGAAAGACTCAGCATTAGGGAGACTTTAGTGGGCGGTCTCAGAGCTGTTTTTCCCCAGTGCAGGTGTCACCCCGAGGTGCCCAACAGCTTCTGCTCTAACACATGTAGCTGGGAGCTCACTGCCTTCCCTCCCCATGAAGCTAGCACACAGGGTTAGCCTCCCTGGAGAATGACCTGCAGAGTTGTGCAGGATGTGCACTCAGCAAAAGCCTGTGTTCATTTGCATGCTCTCCTGATGTCTTGCAGTATTCAAGTTTTGAGCAAGTAGGCTCTGCATTTTCATTTTGCATTGGGCCTGAAAAACTGTATCTGGTTGTGCCCGCATACATAAGCTACCTTACTACAACACCCACAGCCTGTCTGTGCCAGTGTTCAGCAATGATCTAGAACCCTCTCCCCGGCAGCCCATCAGAATCACTCAGAGAGGGTGTTTGCCCACGTGTTCTGTGGCAGCTCCTCAGACCACCAAATCAGAGGCTCTGGGAGAAGCCCCAGGAATCTGTGTATCTCAACAACTCAGCAGACTGAACCACTTTTGGAAACTGCTACCCTAAAGGCAAGCCACCCAGACATAAACCTCATAAACAGTCCCTCAGTGGGCATCAATCCATTACCTGCATGAGGGTCGGTAGGTATTATTATCGCAATTTCATAAGAATAACCAAGAGACTGTGTAACTTGTCCAAGAGATAGAATGGGGCCAGGACTCAGTGTGTTTGCCTTCTGAGGGCTTCTCTTTCCACTGTCCATGGTACTGTCCCCGTGTGCACCTGTGTGCATGTGTGTTGAGGGGGGAGGCAAGATCTATGAGCCCTCACCACCTGCTTGCTGGTCCACATTCTAGACCATAACTTTGGAACCAGCTGGAGCACACAGGCCACATCCAGGCATCACCTGCTAGAAGCCACCTCTCACCAGCCTCCCCCGCCCGAGCCACTCCCTCCTCTGCTCTCTTGTGATCTTTCCACAGAGCTGTGTGGAACTGTCAGGTGCTCATTTGCTCCCCTGTCTTTTCCCCATCATACTCTGGGCTGAGGTGGCCACCGTGCTGACACATGGGCACTTGAACTAGATGGGGACAGACCCAGGTTCGCCCCTCAGTTTGGCTGGCTTGTGAGTTTACTAGGACGGCCATACAAAGTGCCACAGACTGCGTGGCTTTGAACAACATAAACATATTGTCTTGTGGTGCTGAAGGTCAGACAGCTGAAATCAGTTGTCCGCAGGTCTGGCTCCTAAGGAGGGCTGGAAAGAGCATCTCCCCTCGCTTATGTAGTGGCAGCAACCTTCGGCATTCCTTGCCTCATAGAGGCTCATCCCAATTTCATCTTTGTCTTCGTGGGGCGCTCTCCCTAGGTGCATGTCTGGGTCCAAATGTCCCTTTTTTTATAAGGACACCAGTCAAATCGGATTAGGGCCAACCCTGATGATTTCATCTTAACCTGATTGCTTCTGGAAAAAGCCTGTCTCCAAAAAGGTCACGCTCTGTGGGACTAGAGGTTAGGACACCCCCATAATCTTTTGCGGGGGGTGGGGGGTGAAGTTGGAGTGGGGAACGACATAGTTCAACCCATAATAGCCAGTAAACGGATTCATGACTTTGAGCAAGTAATCGAGACTCACAGAATCTCAATTTATCTGTGAAATCTGGATTTTAAAAATACCTATTAAAATTACCACACTATTTTTCTTAATTTTTATCAGATTACATATGGCACTTAATTTTTTTTCCTTTTTAAAGGTGAAGTACAGAATGATGGAGTTAGTGCTTTTATCTGGGTTCAAAGAGATGCGCCGAGAGATAGGCAGCTCGCCGTCCCGCCTACGTGCGTGTGTGCGGCGCATGCGCACCCAGGTGTGCCTCAAAGGCTGGAACTATCTAAATCATCCGACCGTCAGAGCCCGACGCAGACCAACGGAGATCACGTATCACACAAATGTGATGACTTCAAGTTTTTGCTCAAATGCAAGGGAATGTCAGCAATATAATCAAGAAGGAAGCGCTTTTGGTGCACCTAGAATCAGCCTTATCATTTTCTCCACAGTTAGCGGCATGCTCCCCAGACTTCCTGACCAGACCTATTGAAAGCACAGACCCTCTCTCCATAGAGTCAGGCCTGGTTGGCCAGGGCAGGGTCGGAGGACCTGCATTTTACCGGCTCCTCGGGTGAGCCTTATCGGGCAAGTCTGGGAACACAGGCATGGCGGGACCTGACTCCTCACCTTGGCTTCCCCTGCTGCAGACCTGCAGACCTGCCGGGTTGAAGTCATTGAACCTGGGGGAACCTCCATTTCCTCAACTTTGACCTTGTGCTTGACTTCAGGTTGAAATCTTCAAGTCCTTCCCAGTTTGCAGATGCCATCCCTGTCCGTGTTGGCTCAGACTTGTCTACACTGCTCCTTGAACTCTGTCGGCTCTCCTTCCACATCCACCATCCTCCCACCTGCCAGAGAGGTGGCTGTTCCACACTCAGCAGGATTCTAGCCAGGCTGACCCACTGCCGGACCTGTTCAAATGGAGAGAAGGGCAGCTGGCCAGGGGAGCAAGCGCAGGAGCCAAACGACCTCAGCACTGTTCTTCTCCCTGACCCCAGAGAGACAGACCATCTGGTTCTGCCTTTCAAGGTACTTTGCCGACCAGCTGCTTTAGGCTCACCTTTTATTGTGGCTGCTTTGTGAACGTTGTTAGGAAATGTGCTGGGCTATGTAAATGCCCTTGGCAGACTCTGTGTTTTAGGATGAGCCAATTATTTTCTTGACTTTGTTTTGTTTCCTTGGACAAAAGGGCAAGAGAACCCCCTACTGTGCCGGGGGAGGGGAAGGTCCACAATGCAGCAGCCGCTCTGGAAAACAGTTCTGCAGTTCATTGAAGTGCTCGACCTGGAGTTACCTCTGACCCTAGGGCATGGGAAGCAAACACCCACACAGAAACATGTGTGTGAATATTCATAACAGCCGCGAGTGGAAACCACCCAAATGGCCGTTGGTGAGGATGGTCTGAGTTGTGGTACATCAACGCCAGGGAATAGTCTTTGGCCATAAAAAAAGAACAAGCTCCTATTCTATGCTACACCTTACGTGAGCCTCAAATACACAACACGAAGGGAAAGATACCAGATACGAGAATTCACATGTCACAGGATTACTTTCCTATGAAATGTCTGCGGGAGCCACATCCGCCTGGACAGGGAGGGGTAGCTGGAGCAACTGCATCATGCCTTCGGGGACGTTGTGGGGTGATGAAAAGTTTTGAAACTAGACAGAGGTGATGCTTGCGCAACAGTGTGAGGCATTAAATGGCACTGAGTCATATGCTTTAAAGTGGTTCCTTGTATGCTCTATGAATTTCACATCAGTAAAAATAGAGCAAAGAGTAAGGGAGGGTGTGGTGAGGACAGGAAGGAAGAATGGGACAGAGCACGAGGGACGCACTAGCAGGATGCCCAGAGAGCATTTTCTTCATCTTAAGGATAATGTGACCATTGTGTCCCTAAAATAGAACAGAGCCCTCCACTGAGCCCCTCTGAGCGCTGGGAGCTCCAGGCCTTCCTTCACCAGGAGCTGCTTGGATACCGGAAGTCACAAGACGTATTGGCCGCCATGAAGTCTACAGCTCGACTGCTGAGGCCCCTCTGGCTTTCTCCCTCATAAGAGCCTCCAGCTCAGTGGACTCTGCTCTGAGATGTGCACACAAGGTCCTTCTGGCCCTGAGGTCTGGTCAAGCACCTGGAGGCTCAGTGGGCCTGTGAGGTCCCAAGGGAGAGCAAGCCCTTCTGGGCTGCTGAGTCACTAACCCACATGTAGGGATGTAGGGACCCCTTTGTGTCACCTCTTAACTGTGTGTGTCTTCTCTCTCCCAGTGCTTGGCAAGGTGAAGACTGGATCAAATACCAGCTGCCTGGTGGGCGTTCATGTAGGACGTGTTCTACATGAGCCCCTCACCACTGGCTCTGCCAGTCTTCTGTCAGGTTCCTTTCAGAGGAGCCCAGATGAAGGTCATGGTTCAGAATGAAGACAGAGTTCTGCAGGATTCATGAACGGGCCAGTCCAGTCCACACCGGCAGGCAGAACCACTGATCTCGGTTGCTTGTCTGGACTCACACCCCCAGGACCACTCTGCTAGGGGTTTGGAGTCTACTGGTAGGCTCTAGCGACCCACCAGCATCACCCTAAAGCCAAGGCTGCTTCCCAGGTCTCTAGCTGAATCTGTGTCCTGCTCATGGGGGCTCAGCACTAACTGACCATCCCTGCATTCAGGGTCTAGACTGACAGGCACTGCTCTATCTTCGGCTGAGAAGCTATTTGAAAAGAAGAAGGTGTGACTCTAAAGCTCAGGCCTTGCCACAGTCAGAGTCAGGGTCTCGTAGTGGAGGCCTCGCCGTTCCGTGTGCCCACAGTCCTGTAGAGCCAAGCCGCTGACGGCCCCTTGCAGACCAGGACCCTGCTGTGTCCGGGGCAGCCAGGCAGCTCCTTCCAGCGGTTCAAGCAGTGCTTGGTGGTTTGAGATCAATGCTCAGTGGGTGACCTTCTTAGCTTTATAGCTAAGTGGTCCTGGAGGATCACTGCTGGAGTCCCTGCCCAAAGGGACAGAAGGGGACGGTCCTCTAAGGAATGAAATCTATCAAGCCCTCTTTAGTAGTCCCCATGCAGAGCCTCTTCTGGGATTTCTTATTTAAGGTTTTATTTATTTATTTATTTATTTGAAAGAGAGCAAGCACAAGGAGAGCCTGTTCTGATGCAAAACTCATGGTTCCCTTAGAATCCATTTGCTATTGTCTACTTACTTGAGTACTTGACACATGACTTCATTGCTCTCCAGCCTAAGACTTTCACTAAAGCACAAGGCTTTTTTTTTTTTTTTTTTTTTTTTTTTTTAAGATTGTATTTATTTGACAGAGAGAGATCACAAGTAGGCAGAGAGGCAGGAGAGAGGAAGGGAAACAGGCTCCTTGCTGAGCAGAGAGCCCGATGCGGGACTCAATCCCAGGACTCTGAGATCATGACCTGAGCCGAAGGCAGCGGCTTAACCCACTGAGCCACCCAGGTGCCCCAGCACAAGGCTTTTTAATCAAATAATTAAAATTAGAGGTGCCTGGGTGGCTCGGTCGGCTGGGCATCTGCCTTCCTCTTAGATCATGGTCTTGGAGGCCTAGGATTGGGCCTGTGTTGGGCTCCTTGCTCAGCGGGGAGTCTACTTGTCCCTTTCCCTCTGCCCCCCACCCTACTCATGCTCTCTCTCAAATTAATAAACTCTTAAAAAAAAAGATATTTCCATTTAAAAAATAATTAAAATTAAATGAAAATGTTAATTCCCATTTAAAAAATTAAATTTCATTTAAAGTTAAATGACCACTGAATTCTGTTTCCTTTAAAAAAAAAAATTGCGGCATGGGGGCCTGAGTGGCTCAGTTGGTTAAGAGTCTGACTCTTGATTTTAGCTCAGGTCATGCTCTCATGGTCATGAGACCGAGCCCCGCATCAGGCTCTCTGCTCAGCGGGGAGTCAGCTTCTTCCTCTCCCTCCGCCCCTCCCCCCATTCTTTCTCTCAAATAAATAAATAAAATCTTTAAAAAATAAAAACATTTAAAGATGCAGCCTAGCTGTGAGACTGGAGGCCTGACCGTGCCCCCCCCCCGCCCCCCCTCCCGAAACATCATCCCGCCTGGACACCAGCCTCCCAACCCCTGGCAGAATCTGTGCCCAGTCTTTGTCTCCAGGGCTGGTGCTCACCGCCTCTCGGTCACATGATGCGGCAACTCATGCTTCTTAATCAGGACATCAGATGACTTAGTCGATGCGGCTGTGTTTTATTTTTATGAAGCTGCTCCCTGGCGAGGCCCGCGCGGAGCTTGTGGGCCTTTTCTTGGCTCCCCTTCAAGAGCTCGAGGACTTTCCTGTGCTGAGGTGCCCTCGAGCCAAGACGTCTCACGTGAGTTACCACATTAGGGCCTGAACCTACTTCAGAGCGTTCCTGGGTGGGAGGGCCGTCTCGCAGGGCTTGGGGGCTCTGTAAATAAAGCCCTGGAAGGGGAGGCTGATGTCTGGCTTGAAGTCCGGCTTTGCCCCTCAGTAGCTGTGCGACGTCCTACAAGTTAGTTAAGTCTCTGGTCTCCCATGTCTGCATCCGTCCAAGAGGACTTACAACAGGAAGCAAAGAGAAAAAGGAGGTCAGGCCATGGACTGGATCACAGGTGCCTTCACACCCAGCCCTGGGCTTGCTTGTCCGGCGACCTTGGCAGCCCCCTGACCTCCCAGAGCCTCGGGTGTCCGCTTGGGTGAACGGGAGAGACTCAGCCTGTCTCTGGGAGCTCTTGCAGAAATTAGAAGAGAAAGTGTGCCTACCGCGCCTGGCCCGGTTAAGGAATGTTTCTGTTGACTGTAAAATGATGGTAAAACACACCATCTATGTCTACCTGCAGGGACTTCCAAAAGGACCCGATTCACAGTATATGTGAAAATACACTGTAAACTATAAAGTCACGTAGGATGGTATTAGCACGATTAGAATCTATTTTTTCTTTTAGAACTTTCAAACCTTCAAAACAGCTGGAAGAAAACTGGGCAATGAAGAACCGACCGTCCTTTCCCTGGATCTGCCACTTAGTAGCGTTTGCTCACTCTCTTTATCTATAGCTACCTAGTTCTCTGTCTGTGGTCTGTCTGTAGTTTGTCAAGTCGTTTGAAAGTAAGTTACAGGAGTGCCTGAGTGGCTCAGTTGGTTAAGTGTCTGCCTTCAGCTCAGGTGGTGATCCTGGGGCCCCAGGATAGAGCCCCACATTGGGCTCCCTACTCAGCAGGGAGCCTGCTTCTCTCTCTGCCTCCCCACTCATGGTCTCTCTTGCTCTGTCTCTCAAATAAATAAGTAAATCTTAAAAAAAACAAAACAAAGTTATGGACATCAGACATCACACATAACCAATTTAGTAAATACCTCCTAGGAATAACATCATTCTCCTGCATAACTGAGTACATTTATTACCAAGGACTTTAATGTATATACAAGTATATGGCAAATACACAGTCTACACTCCATGCAGTCTACAAATTTCCCCAGTTATCCCCACAACCTCCCTTAGAGGTATTTTTTTTCCTTCCAAAACAGGCTCCCACATTTCATTTGGTTTTATGACTCTTTAATCTGCTGTAATCTAGAGCTATGCCATCCAACACAGAAGCCCCTGACCAGCGTGGTTACTGAGCATGGCCAAGGTGGCTGGGCCACTGATTGTACTAAAGACTCAGCACACACACAAAATACTGTGAGTTGTCTCATCAGCAACCCTGGATACGGACTGCATGCTGAAATGATAGTACACACACTACACTGGACTAAAAAATAGGAAATTAGAATTCTGGATTAAAATGATTAATTAATAATTATTAAAGAAAATTATTAACATTCATTTTACCTTTTTTCTTTTTAATGTGGCCATGTAAAACTTTTAAATTGCATGTCTGGCTCTCATTGTATTTCTATTGGATAATGTTGTTCCAAAATATTCTCTCTTGCCCTTTTTTTTTTTTCTTTGGTGGGCATGGACATTTTTTAAGAATCCAAGCTAGTTTTCTTGTAGAATGGCCTACAATCTGCCTTTGTCTGTTTCCCTTGATTAGATTCTGGTTCAGTCTCTCCAACAAGAATACAGCCTAAGTGGGGTTGGTAACTCGAGAAGGCATCGTATCCATTTGTCTCACTGGGATTACAGAAACTGATCTCTTGGTTAAGCGGCATCTGCCAGATCTCTTTGATAAAAAGGAGCCTTTCCTCCCTTGCAAGCAGCAAATAACCTTGAGGGAGATCCTCTGAGACCATGTGACATCCTCCTCCTACAATCACTTACCCAGTGGCTTTAGTGTCTAGTGATGATCTTTGCCTCTATCGATCATCATCAACGGTTGCAGAAAACACACACGTCTTAACTTTTCATTTTAACTCAATGGCTTGACTGATATCCTGTTTGTGTCTTTTATGCTAAGACCGGATGTGAATAATTCACTGCTTCCTAAATCTCATTGTATTGCTGGTGCCATAGCACTCTGCTGCATAGAACCTGGAATACAACACAGTTTATAGAACCTTTCTTAATGATGGTTCAAGTCATTTCTCTTTCTTTCTTTGCTGTTAGAAATATTGTTTCCATCAGCATCCTTTAGCCTTGCCCGTGCCGCTATCCATTGCTTTGAGATCTGTTCCTAGAGCAGGTGTTGCTGAGGATTGGTGAGTAGGTCTGGTAGATTCTGACATGTGGAGTCAGGTTGCCGTCCAGAAAGACTGTGCACTTTTAGAAGTTCACACTTCTAGTGAATCATCCAGGAAGTTTTTGGCTGCAAAGGAACAATCCCAACACAAATTGGCTTGATTTTTCTGGCATAAGCCAGAACTCCAGATGAAAGGTGTCACATTGTCTATTTGTACCCAATGTCATTTTTTGGGAAAGGAAAGCGCATAGGGACTGTGATCTACCAGACAAATGTGTTGCAGTGGGAAAAGCTCTGGCTTTGCAAACTCAGAGTCCTTTCTGGTATGGACATAGGCAGCTTCATAAAGGACTTCTGAGTTCTGCTAGGGGAGAGGAGAGGAGGGATGGACATCCATCACTTTATCTACCCTGGCTAGCAGAGCACACCTTTCCCCAAGCCCTCCACACCCTGGACATCATCCAGCCTCCCAGTCTTTGTCAATCTAGTAAGTGATTAAACTCTCTCTTTGCCTAATTTTATCCATCGCTGATATTTTAGGGGCAAGCACTATCTGATAGTACAGGCTTTTGCTAGAGGTTTTCCTGGGTTCAGTCTGGCACCAGGACCTGCTGTGTGACAACGAGCAAGTTACTTAACCTCTCTGTTAAAGAACCTCTTGTCTGAAGTGGGATAAAAATAGCTGTCACATCTATACAATCTCATGTTCCACCATTGTAGGACAATGGTGACGTGGAAATTTCCAGGAACCTTAAAAAAATACCTGGGGTTTGCAGGAGATACTTCTTCGACCTTCACTGTGGGAAATAATCATATCTAAGTCATCTTCACTCTGTGACTAATACTCTTTTCCAGGACTGTCGAATTATGCTACTGTAGCCCTTGTAATGGCCAAGCCACGATGATTTTTTTCCTAATGACACATATTGCAAGGACCAAATTCGATTAAGCCAGCCTCTGAGTCTGGACCTGGAAGGTGATTGTATCTCTGCCTTTCACAACTGGGCTAAAAGGGGTGGTATCCATTAACGTAATGGGGACTGGATTCCCTTTTTCTGGGATGCCTGACCCCTCCAGCTCAGTCCCACCTCTTTCCTAGTGAACCTGCTTTGGTCTCACTGTGGGGAGCTCACCATGACCTCGTCTACCCGAGAAGCAAGGATATCAAGGCCAGCCAGACCGAAATAAAGGCCACCTCAGTGCCCTCCCAGATTCTGTCTGCACCTCAGAGGGAGGTGCAGAAGCCAGATGGAGCTAAATTAAGGCAGCAAACCAGAAAAAAGCATCAATGCATCAATGCTTTTTTTTTTTTTAACTGGGTGTTATATGCAACTAATGAATCACTGAACATTATATCAAAAACTAAGTACTCTACCTTAGCTAATTTAATTTAAATAAAAAATAAAAATATTTACATTTTTAAAAAAGTGCTTTTATACTCAAGTCGACTCCCTCTGAGGTCCTTTCATCTCCGACAGCCTACAGTTATGACCCCATACACATTTACCCAGCCAACAGCACGTAAATCAGTTGACGTCTCTGGTTGTTTACAGACTGCAAGGGTCAAAGGTAAAGAGCCAAGTTCAATTAGGTGCCTTGAAACTGAAATCATTTGAGTCGTTGAAACAGATTTACCAAAATCAAACTCTTTGAAATTGTCTGAGAAATTATTTGAGTTCTAATGGTTGATATCTTTAACCTCTTCCCCACTAAAATCCTGGCTTTTTTCTCAGCTTCTGAGAATAGAGAATCCGATGAGGACGTTCCCTTGTCAGTGGGTCCCCCTTGTCCCTGGGGTAAAATCCGACACTTGTCATGGTGAAGAGAGTTCCCCATAATCCATCCTCTACATCCCCCTCCCTATTGCTCAACACCCCTTACCTCTGCCCACAGCTAGGCATCCGTCCTGCAGGACTAATGCGCCAGGGCCTCTCTGTGTCTTGTGGGCCCACAGAACCCCCTCACCATGGAACCCCCCAACCCCCTCCCCCTGCCCCTCCCCTGGCTAAGTGAGTCTTCACACTTCTGTCTCAGCTAAGATGCCATTTCCTCTCAGAGCGGTTCCCCTGCCCTGCCAACCCCCACGTGTGTGGGTGACGTTCTTCCATATTCCCACCAAAGGGTTCAGTGGTTTTCACACCGTGATGTAACAGTGTCAATTTACCCTTCTGTCTCTCCGACCTTAAATCCTTGAGAGCAATGAGGGTGTTACTTCCCTTCGCTGTCACATTCCCCACACCCTGCTCTACGGTCTGCACTTTAGAAGATACCTGGTCAATTGTGACTGAAGGTTATTCATGCCCATATGACTTTTGATATTTTTTTTCTATTGCGCAGAGTTATCCGTTCTCTTTATATATTCTCTGCTGCTCACTGAGAACAAGCAAGTGACTCATATTTTCTCCCACCCCGAGCTGACACCTCATCCTGCCATCCGGAAGGCCGCCCTCTCCCTGCCCCCTCACACGTTCTGAGCCAAGCCTCAACCCTACCGTGTAGGAACCTGAATGTTACTTTGAGGAATTGACTTTTATTCAACAAGAAGCATGAGTCAGTGGAAGTTTGTTTAGGACCAGTGAAGTGTGTAATTACAGCTATGTGCCAAGATGAACGCTTCCACCAGGTATCAGATGGGTCGGCGGTAAGAAAAATGTGAGAGCCAGAGAGATCGGCTGGGGAAGCATGACAATAATCAACATAAATCAGGCTATCGGGGATGGGAACAGAGCAGAAGAGTCATATTTGAACTGAGAGGAGGGACTTGGCAATTTGTTAGATAGAGAGACAAAAGAGAAAAAGAGGTTCAAAGTTGATTTCAAACTCTTGAGTCTAGACTATGGGAAAGCAGGCAATACCACACACAGAGACAGGAATCCTGAGAGGGCCTGTGTCAGGTGGTGGTGGCTGAGGAGGAGAGGTGGGCTAGTAGAGTCTGTGAGTGAAAAAGCTCAACTATCCAAATAAAAATTACAGATAGCACAGATCAAAAGATTCCTATGTGCCAATCACGTTACAAAATCCACTTCTGTAGCGCTTACTACACCACCAAGAGGTACCATCTATTATCCTCCCATTTTATAGACAAGGAAGCTGAGGCTAAAGTCACTTGTCCACATTCGCACAGCTGTTCTGGGTGGCAGGGGTGGGATTCCCCCTGGTGTGAATCCGGTAGGTGGAACCTGAGGTGGGGGAGAGAGAGAGAAAGAGAGAGGCCACTGAGCTCTCTGTGACCACGGGGCAGTACACATTGAGAGGCTGATCACACCTCCTGGCCCTGGATTGGGATGAGGTCATCAAGGGAAATGGCCTACAGCGGGGAGAGTTGAGAATCAAGAATGGAAATGGGAAAATGGACAGGCAGAAGTAAGAAGAGAAGCCAGAGGGGCAGACTAAGTAGGAGTAGCTAACAGGAGAAGTGGATAGAGTACAGCATCACAGAATAAGGTGGAAACATGTTCTAGAAGAGAATAAGGAAGGTGTCAAGTGCTGTAAAGAGAGGTCAAGAAAAGAAAGTACGTTAAGGCCAAGAGATTGTTTCTTATTGGCTCATTGGTCAGGTTAATAATCAGCATGTTTTCCTGAGGGTTCCCAGGCATCCACAGTGCAGAAGGCAGAGTAACATGAAGGAACAGCACACACAGAATTGTACTGGGGACCAGTCCAGAAAGGTAAAGGGGAATGTGTGTTGTGGCTTCTATGTTTCAAAGATGCAAAGCTGTAACATGGCAGGTATCATCATTAGGCTGCTTGGAACCCACAGGGTGTCATTCCAGTCTAGCTAAAGCCTCAGGATCACGGTAGGTTAACAAATTGGTGTTTAGTTTGAACACATAATCTGGGAGAGCCTTGACTCCAGTGCACAGGGGCCCCTAAGATCATTTGCCAAAGATCCAGATCTGATTTCAAGCTCTCCTTTCAGGCTCCAGCACCAGGAAGCATGGAGTATGGCCATTTCCAGAATTAGCTACATCTCTCATTCATCTAGAACCACTCAAATATACACATTGGCTGAACTTACAAACTAAGACAATCCCCTTCAACTTTGCTAGTTGCTAAGTCATCTTTCAGCTTGAGCTGCCCAGTTTCTGAAACTCGGGGAATTTAAGATGATCCCCTTTGGAAGAGGAGAGCTTTCTTTCCTTTTCCTTGGTTAAATAATAAATGAACTGACATCCAGGTCACTATGACTGAACTCCCGTCAGGGGCTTCATGGCTTTGGAGCGTGTGTTCTGGAGAAGAGGGATAGGATGTACTGGTAGACTTTAGAAAGTGTAGAGTGCTAAATTTAAAGGAACATGAAAAAACCATCCTGCATGGTCACATCTCATTGAGGTTTTGATTTCTGTTTCCCTGATGCTGAGTGATATTGAGCATTTATTCATGGGTCTCTTGGCCATTTGTATCTCTTCTCTGGAGAAATGTCTGTTAATGTCCTCTGCCCATTTCTTGCCTAGATTATTTGTTTTTTGTGTGTTGAGTCTGATGCATTCATTTTGGATACTAACCTTTTATTTGATAAGACATTTGCAAATATCTTCTCCCATTCTGTTGGTTGTCTTTTGGTTTTGTCGACTGTTTCCTTTGCTGTGCAAAAGCTTTTTATCTTGTTGAAGTCCCAGTAGTTCATTTTTGCTTTTGTTTCCCTTTGAAACAAAGACTTGAAAACTTGTCTAGCAAGAAGTTGCTGCAGACAAGATCAAAGAGGTTGCTGCCTGTGTCTCCTCTGGGATTTTGATGAGATCCCACCTCATACCAGTCAGAATGGTTAAAATTAACAAGTCAGGAAACAACGGATGTCAGTGAGGATGTGGGGAAAGGAGAACCTTCTTAGATTGTTAGTGGGAACGCCAGCTGGTACAGCCATCCTGGGAAACAGTATAGAGGTTCCTCAGAAAGTTAAAAATAGAGCTACCCTATGACCCAGCAATTGCACTGCTAGGTATTTACCCCGAGGATACAAACACAGTGATCCAAAAGGGCACCTGCCCCCCAGTGTATATAGCAGCGATGTCCACAATTGCCAAACTATGGAAAGAACACAGATGTCCATCAACAGATGAATGGGTAAAGAAAATGTGGCATATGTATACAGTGAAATATTACTCAGAGATCAAAAAAAGAAACTTTACCATTTACGATGATTTGGGTGGAACTAGAGGGCATTATGATAAGCTAAATATGTCAGAAAAAAATAATTATCATGTGATTTCCCTCACATGTAGAATTTAAGAAATAAAGCAGAGGGGAAAGGAGGGAAAAATAAAATAAGGTGAAATCAGAGAGGGAGACAAGCCATAAGAGACTCTTAACTCCAGGAAACAAACTGAGGGTTGCTGGAGGGGAAGTGGGTGGGGGGAGGGGTAACTGGGTGATGGGCATGAAGGAGGCCACGGGGTGTTCTATGCAACTAACAGGTCACTAAACTCTACCTCGATAATAATAATTCACTACACATTAATTAACGGAATTTAAATTTTTAAAAAAATCCTACACAAGCCCTTTTTGCACATGAGTAAAATGAGGCCCCAAAATGTGAAAGGTTTGCTCAAGCCATGGAGCTAATTAGTACCAGTACTAGGACTGGAGTGTCTGTTGACCCAGTTCTCTTTCCGCTATATACTACTCAAGAAACAGTTCACTGGCCCGTGGATGAGCTAGCATTCTAGCATGCTAGAATCATCTGATCCCACCTGCTATCCCCCCAAGTGTACAGTCTGCTGTGGGCGAGAGAGCAGAGAAGGAGACTGGTAGACTCACTCTTCAAAACATGTCGAGCAAATACCCAAGGAATCTCAACAAGTAACAGAAGCTTTGGGGAAAACTGTCCCGGCTTTGGAATATTCACTCTTGGGTTTTGGGAGGTTTCCCCACAGTTTTATGGAGATATAATTGATATCACTCTTGGTTTTAATCCTGGCTTCATCCCCTCTGGTTCGTGACATTGGACAAGTTTTCTATTTGCCGCTGTAATAAATTGCCATAAACCTAGTGTCTTAAAAAGACACAGACTTATTCTATGACAGTTCTAGAACAAGTCCAAAATGAGTCTCGCAAGTGTTGGTGGTGATGCAACATGGGGGCTTAAGTGGGTAGGAGAAGAATAAATGAAACAAGATGGGATTGGGAAGGAGACAAACCATAAGTGACTCTTAATCTCACAAAACAAATTGAGGGTTGCTGGGGGGAGGGGGGTTGGGAGAAGGGGGTGGGATTATGGACATTGGGGAGGGTATGTGCTTTGGTGAGTGCTGTGAAGTGTGTAAACCTGGTGATTCACAGACCTGTACCCCTGGGGATAAAAATATATGTTTATAAAAAATTAAAAATTAAAAAAAAAAAAAAACCAAGTGTTGGCAGAGGGGTTCCTTCAGGAGCTCGGAAGGAGAATCCATTTTCTTGTTTTTATTCCAGCTTCTAGAGGCTGCCCACATTCCATGGCCCCTTCCTGCCACTACTCTAATCTCTTGCTTCTATATCCCACTGCTGACTTTTTTTTTTTCTTAAAGATTTATTTTATTTTATTTATTTGACAGAGAGAGAGATCACAAGTAGGCAGAGAGAGGAGGGGAGGCAGGCTCCCTGCTGAGCAGAGAGCCCGATATGGGGCTCCATCCCAGGACCCTGGGATCATGACCTGAGCCGAAGGCACAGGTTTAACCCACTGAGCCACCCAGGTGCCCCCCATGCTGATTTTGACCTTGCCTCCCTTTTATAGAGGATTACATGTGATTACACTGGGCCCACCCAGAAAACTCAAGATAATCTCCCCATCTAGAGATTTTTCACTTAATCACATCAGCAAAGCTTCTCCTACCACACAAGGTAACATATTCACAGGTTCTGTGGATTAGGATGTGGGCGTCTTTGGGGGCCAGTATTCTGCTTCCCCAAACTCTATTAGGCTGAAGGGTAACTCTGAAGATAGTAATTTCAATCAAATAGTGCTTAGATATATATCACTGCCTCCAAGAATAGGTCCGTGGCACCCCACCCTGGCTTGGGGTCTCCTTCTATGTGCTCCCACAGCAATCTAGGCTCACCTCTTTGTCCTTGTAATACTGCATTATAAAACTGATCTTGATCATATCTTCCACACTAGACTACAATTTTGGAGGGCTGGCACTATGTGCAATTTATTTTTCTGTATCTCCTATCTCCAATACAGTGTCGGGCACATGGGAGTTGCTTAATAAAGATTTGCTGTCATGAGGATTAAATGAGACCCCACAAAATACCCAGTGGTATCTGGCTCAAATTGGTGTTCAGTATATCATGGATGCTTTTGCTAAAAGCCATATTCCTGAGAAAGTGGGAGATTTCTTTGGCTGACAGGTAAAATGTCTCCAACCCTAACAGGAAAATGCAAGATTGCTTATCTTCTGGCTCAGAAAAAAAGACCCTGTGGGGCAATTAGAAGCAATGTCTTGGTTCACCTTTTCTGTTTTTATTATAACATCATTTTGCCCAGAAGCCAGCATACATTTGCTGAAGAAAGAGTGCTGGCAGACTTCCAAGGGCCAAGTGGGACACAGGCCTATAAAAGAAGGAAGAAACCCGCTACCTCCTGTTCTCCACCCCAAATGGGGAGAGCAGAAATGCAACCTGGGTCTGTCTCTACCCTTTCAAATGCTGTGAAGTCTTGGCTTCTGTCTCTTCCCCTCTCAGTGAGCCACAGTTTGCTTTTCTCTGTATGTTTGCATCTGGTACAGTGGAGGGAGAAGAAAATGGGCAGTGTGCCCAGTCATTCCAGGCAACCTTATGGCCCTGGATTCCCTGGATCCTTGGAGTTGCTGTCCTGCCTTATGCAAGCCATGCCTCTGTCAGTTTCTCTATCTATAAGATGCATGACTCACCTCACACATGCCCAGAAATTCAAAGACTTTGTGTTCCTGTCATTAAATGGGAAGAGTTAAAATTTAAAAGGCTGCCAAGACCTACCTATCAGACTATTATTAGACTAAAGCTGAAGTCAAGACCAAAGGAAGCTTTGATTTCGTTTCAAAGCGTCAAACAGTGGACCCAGTGCCAGAACTTGAAAGGTACACACTGTTTAGAGGGAGCCTGCCTACCCCTATGACTTGGATTCAGATTCAAACATGTCCTACCATAGGGACCATGATTTGCCTACAGGTACACAGAGTAGGACTTGAACCTGAAGCCTTGCCTTTCTGGACAACCGGTAGCGTACACTGATTGTAGGAACAGCCACGGCGTGATTGGAATACCCACCATTTTGATGACCAAGTGGGGGTCATGTGGTCTGGAGAAGAAACTTTTCGATGATTTGTGAATGTTCTTCTGTGAAGAGTATAACAAAGAAACAAACATGAAACCGACCTCAGTTTTGCATTCAACATGATGCTCTCCTGCAGAACCGTCGGGGCACCATGAACTTCCTGGAGACCACTTGCTGGGTTTTATTTCTCTTTAAACCCCCATCTTGAAAGTACCCTTGAAGTAGTTTATGCTGAATAAATGTTGACTGATTGATTAAATATTCAAAATCAAGTCGTCAAACACTAGTTCTATTGTCTGTTGCAGGGATCAAAGGGAACTAGAAGACATAGTCTTTGCCATTCATCATCCAGCAAACACTGATGGGAAAGGCCAAGGTCATGATACATCTTGAAAATAGTATCTGTGGTAGTTCAAAATCTGTCACAAAGAGGTGAATAGATACCCTTTCCCCTTATGCTCCCACCTCCCTGGGGTCAAGGCGCAGCAAGCCATGCCTCCCAGAAGCTCTTGACCATCGGCCAATCACATCATAATAAAAACAACACATTCCTTGAATGCTTGCTGTGTGCCTTGGTGAGTGCTTTGGGCTTATTATCTTATTTAATCCTTATAGAGACCTATGAAGTAAGACAATCAGCATTCACATTTTTCCTGAAAGCAACCCAAGGCTCCAGGAGGTAAAGTCACATGAAGTCTGACAGAGAAACGTTCAGATCAGTCTCCAGAGGCTGCACGTCCTTAACTTCTCTGGGCCTCAGTTTCCTAGGGGCAAAGTGGGAACACAAACACCTCCCCACAGGAGTGTCCCGTAGACCTTGTGACATAATGCATAAAGTCGGCGTTCCACAAAGTCAACTTTCATTAGCAGATTTTACCTATTCTTATAATAGTGGAAATGGTTACATTTTAATAAAGGACTATAAAGAGAGAATGTGTGTGTGTGTATGAGTGTTTATATGTGTCCTGTGAGAAAGGACAATAATGGCTAAGTCATAAATTAGAACCTGGTAGAAGAAATTTTGTGGACTTGAATGTGAGACTGGAAAAAAATTTTTTTGTGCCTCAAATCCTATGGCATACCATAGTTCTTCAAGATGGTTTTAATTTTAATTTAATGATCACCACAATAAGTCTAGCTAACATCTATTATCAGACAGTTACAAATTCTTTTTTTCTTATGATGAGAACCTCTAAGATCTACTCTATTAGCAATTTTTAAATGTAACATATGATATTGTTAACTATTGTCACTTTGCTGTACATTATATCCCCATGGCTTATTATTTCATAATTGGAATTTGGTACCTTTAGTCTTCCTGCACACATTTCATCTGTTCTCCACCCTGGCCAGCAACCTCCCACCTATTCTCTACGTCTATGAATTGTTTTTTTGCTTTGTTGGGTTTTTTTTTTTTAGATTCCACATATAAGTATGATCATATTGTATTTGTCTTTCTCCATCTGACCTGTTTCATTTCGCATAATGACCTCAAGGTCCATACATACAACAAATGGAAGGATTCCCTTCTTCATTATGGCTGAATAATATTCTATTGTGTGTAACATATACAATAATAGACACATTCCATTATGGTATATATATATATACATATATATTCATATTATATATCTATATAAATATTGTATATCACATTTTCTTTATCCATTCATCCATTGGTAGACAGTTAGGTTGTGTTTATATGTCTTAGCTATTGTAAATAAGGCTGCAATAAACATAAGGGTATAGGTACTGTTTTGAGTTGGTAGTTTCATTTTATTCAGATAAATATCTGGAAGTGGGATTGCTGGATCATATGGTGATTCTATTTTTAATATTTTGAGGAGACTCCATATTGTTTGCCATAGTGGCTACACCAATTTATACTCCCACCAACAGTGCACAAGGGTTCTCTTTCTCCAAGTCCTTGCCAGCCCTTGTCTTTTATTGTCTTCTTGGTAAGAGACATTTTAACAGGTGTAAGGTGATATCTCATTGTGGTTTTGATCTGCATTTCCCTGATGGCTAGTGATGTTCAGCACCTTTTCATAAACCTATTGGCCATCTGTATGTCTTCTTTGGAAAAAAGTCTATTCAGGTCCTCTGTGCATTTTTGATCAGATTTTTAATTAAATTGTATGAGTCCTTTATATATGTGAGATATCAATCCCTTATCAGATATATGATTTGCAAATATTTTCTCCCATTCTGTAGGTTATTTTTTCATTTTGTTGATGATTTCCTTTGCCATGCTGAAGCTTTTTAGTTTGATGTGGTCCCACTTGTTTACTTATACTTTGGTTGCTTTTGCTTTTGAAGTCATATCCAGAACAAATCATCTTCAAAACTGATGTCAAGGAGTTAACTGTTTTTTTTTCTACAAGTTTTATGGTTTCCAGTCTTTCATTCATGTCTTCAATCCATTTTGAGTTTATTTTTGTGTATGGTGTAAGAGGGCAGTTTCATCCTTCTGCATGTGGTTGTCCAGTTTTCTCAACACCATTTACTCAAGAGTCTGTTCCTTCCCCATTATATAATCTTGCCTCCTGTGTTGTAAATTAATTAATCATATATGTATGGGTTTATTTTTTGGCTCTTTATTCTGTTCCATTAATCTATTTGTCTGTTTTTATGCCAATATTATACTGTACTGATTACTACAGCTCTGTGATATAGTTTGAAATCAGGAAATGTGATGCCTCCAGGTTGGTTCCTCTTTCTCAAGATTGGCTTTGGCTTTTTGGAGTCTTTTGTGGTTTCATAGAAGTTTTAGGATTTTTTTTTGAAGTTTTAGGACTTTTTGTTCTTTCTGTGAAAAATGCTGCTGGAATTTTGATAGGGATTACTTTCAGTAGTATGGACATTTTAATAACTCTAATTCTTCTTAATTTTTTTCATCAGTGTCATAGTTTTTAGTGTATTGGTTTTTCACTTTCTTGGCTATTTTTATTCTTACGTGTTTTATTCTTTTTGGTGCAATTATAAATGGGATTGTTTTCTTAATTTCTCTTTCTGATACTCCATTATTAGGGTAAGGAACACAACTAAATTTTATATATTGATTTTGTATCCTGAAACTTTACTGAATTTATTAGTTCTAACAGTTATGGGTTTTTATGGGGGAGGGGGGTTGGTGGAATCTTTAGGGTTTTTTTTTTTGTTTTGTTTTGTTTTTTTACATATAACATGTTGCCAACTGAAAATAGAGATATTTTCAATTCTTCCTTTCTGCTTTTAATGCCTTTTTTTCTTTTTCTTGCTTAATTGCTCTGGCTAGGACTTCTACTACTGTGTTGAATAAAAGTGTCAAGAGTGAGCATCCCTGTCCTATTCCTGATCTTAGAGTGAAAGCTTTTAGAGAAGTAATATTTTAATGGAATATTTCCAAAAGATCAAACTAGCCAACTATGGCCTCTGGGAAGCCACCTGTTTTATGTACATAAAGCTTTAACTTCTAATTTAAAAGCAGAATTCTTAATTACACTCCTATACCAGCAAGCATATAAAATAGTTCTAGAGTATTTCCAGATCCATAAGATGTTCATGTTCCTAGGATTGTATATATATATTTTTTGATTGCCCTATTCAGGTCATCATTATCCAGCTTTGGATGTAACTTCAAAAAATATACCATAACACAAAATATACACAAAAAGCTTTCTCTAAGATGACTAACTGATAAAGCAATTCTTGGCTCTGTTCTCCAAAGTTACATAAGGAAGCTACAAAATAAAGCTATATAGTAACGTTCTTTTACAGGTAAAGTGTTTTGTTGTGGGTTTTTTTGGGGGGAGATGTTTTGTTTTGTTGAGAGAGAGAGCATGAGTAGGGACCGAGGGGCAGATGGAGAGGGAGAGAGAGAATCTTATATAGACTCCATGCCCAGTGTGGAGCTTGGCAAGGGGCTTGATCTCACAACTCTGAGATCATGACCTGAGCTGAAATCAAGAGTCAGGTGCTTAACCAACTGAGCCACACAGGTACCCCAGAAAAGTGTTTTACAATATACTTTCAATCTTCAGAATTACAAAGAGAGGGTGGGGAAGACCCTTACAGTTTTCCTTCTCCCACAGGCGCCCCATTCAACCATGGAGCATTTATAACATGTGAGAGTTCCATTGATACTTACACAATTTGCATTCTCCTCCCTAATATGCTTATTCTAAAACAAGAGATATTTATAGGAATTGTGTACACATCAAAATGGTGCCACCCTGTGCTCGCTTCGGCAGCACATATACAAAATGGTGCCACCCTGCCATACTCAACTTGGAACTCAGTTCTAAACAGTAGCATTTAACAGAAAAACCAAACTTTCTTTATAGGGCTAACTGGAATCTTGACCCCATTAAAAAGTTATTTCTTCCTTTAGTAATTCTTTGAGTCTTGGCAACGATAACAGACAATATATTGTGAATGCATTTTTGTCTCTAGAAGAAAGTCAGGGAAAGGTAAAGAAAGTCTTTTATGAAGGACAATGTGGCAGACTTCCTCAAACAGAAGGATTTCTCCCCATTTAAGGTGGTTCCCCCATTATCAATAGTTTGACCTTGGGCAAGTCACTTATCCGTGTGTCAGCTTTGTCATCTCAAAAAATGAAAACTACCTCCTGGTGCTCTTGTGAGGAGTCAAGAAATCAGTACAAGGAAAGCACTTTGAATATACAAAGCACATAGTAGGTGCTCAATAAATCATAGCTCTTGTTAGCTGTTAGAGATCGGCCACCCAAGCCTAGGGGAGGTCTGAAGGTGATGGGTACAAAATTAACAATCATGAAGGAATGATAACTAGAAGGGGTGCTAACTACATCTAACTTTCTCTCACCCCAGCTGAGAACAAGTGTAGGGGTTTCTCCAGAATCCACTTTGGGCCTGCTGCTCTGTGCATCCTACATGCTCTTGAGGGCAGGGGGTGGTGGCCCCAAAACCTAGAATCGCCACCCTGGTCTCTGGGCCCATTTCTCCTGGGCAGGAAGCAAGAGGTTTGCAAGACAAGCACCTCAGACCCAGCATATCTCCAGCGTTATGTGTCACCTCACTCCCTCAAGCTCGCCAAACCTGCTTCCCGGGTGTTCTCCTGGTAGATGGGATTCCATCATAACTGCATCTGCCAAGCTATGGACTCTCCCCTTTCCTCAGCAGCCTCCCGGCCAATCTGCCCCACATTTAATCAGTAACCAGGTTCTGCTGGTTCCAGCTCTTCAAGGTTCTCAAAACTGACTCTCTCTCTCTCTCTCTCTCACTGTTACCTCTGCCCCAGGTCAGATCCTTGTGTTTATCTGGTTGTCCTGCCATGCCACTGCTTACCTCCATTAAAACCCAATGATCCCTTCAAAATCCGAGCTCACAACCAAGCTTCCAGGGCCCTCCTTGGTCAGCCCCTGCCTATCTGAATTCTTTTTCTGCGTTTTCTGATGTGTGCTTCATTTTCTAAACCGCTGACTGTTTCTAAACCGCCCACGGACAGTTGCTTTTTCAGGTCCATATCTAGGCTCAGGTGGTTCCTCTGCCCGTAATGCTTTCCTCCTCTTCATCTGGCTCAGATCAAATCCCATGTCCTCCAAGAAGGGTCCTGGATCTTCCTTTCTCTCACACTAGTTTAGACCCCCTTTCCCTGGGATACGCTCTTTGTCTTGTATTTGCTACACAGGACAATCATGCTTCCATCCCTAGACTGAAAGTTAGGCAGTGCTGTATGTTATACATCTTTGTATCCTGAGTGCTTAACATAGTGCCTGGCACCTCGTGAATAAATAGGGACTAAGTGACTGTTTACTGAGCCTCCCTCTGGCCCCACTCACAACAGAACGCCATTGGGAGAAACTAGGATAGTATTAGAGGTCATGACCTAAGGTGGAGGAAACAGTTCAAACACTACACAAACAGCCTAAAATCACAGATATTCATTCCAGAGCAGCAGAAGGCAATTCAGAAACCAGTCTCAGGGGTGGGGCATGGGAAGGATCAGAAAGGGCCTGGCAGAGGCTCAGAACAGAAAGAGAGCCACCAGGATGGACAGGTCCCCAAGGTTTGGCAGCTGCCTCGCCATATTGCTCTGCTAAAGGCTTCCAGGCCACCCAACCAGAGGAAAAGTAAAAAGGTTATTCACTCATTCAGCCAATGTTTATTGAACAACTACTAATGCGGCAAGCACTGAACAGTGAACTAAAAAGGCCTTGTCTCTTCCCACCCAGCTGAGCTGGGGGTGGGGAGACAGAAAATACCAACACAATCGAAGAAAAGTGTAATTACACAGAGTAATGAGAAGCAAAAGAGAAGCAAGGAGAGAAGAAACAGGATGCTGTGAGAGAAAATAACAGGGCAGGGAAGGGCTCTCTAAGGATGTGGTTTTCAAGCTGAAGTCGACAAAGGCAGGAAGGAGCAGGAGCCCACAGGCCCCTGGGGACTGGCCTGGGCAAGGCACTGGAACAGCCTGGCGTGGCTTCAAAAAGGTGGGCGAGGGAAAGCGAGGCCTGACACCATTTGCTGGGGAGGTTGGCAAACGCAGCATAGGGGATTCCGATTAAGGCGTTTCGATTCATTTCCATGCATGGTGGTCGAGGAAGAGGTTGAAGAGAGGGCGTGATGCAGTGATGGGATGTAGTTCAGTTCACAGGAGGACGTCCAGGCTGCTGGGTGGAGACAGGACCCCAGAGGAGGTTGGGAAGAAGGGAGAGCCGGAGGAAGTGGCTGGGACTCTACTGAATGCTCCTCTTTGGGGCTTTCGGTAATGTGTCATTTACCCTGTTTTATAGCACAGGGAAACTGAGGCTGGGAGCTGGAAAGTGGACCCAGGTCTGTTCTGTCCCAGAGTAGGAGCTTAGCCCCCTACTGTGGCCCTTTGTGCTTGGTTACACCTAACTTCCAGATTGGCAAAGATGAAAAAGAATGATAGTATCCCCTCTTAGCAAGGCGGCAGGGGAGAGGGGGAGCTTGCATCCGCTGCAAATGAGTATGCAAACTGGTACTGTTTTTCTAGAAGAAAGCCTGTGCCTTAAGGATGTGTGTCCTCTGAGAGGTCCCCCGTTCCAATTTTGGGAGTCCTTATGAAAACAAACCAACTGTTGAA
Source organism: Mustela putorius furo (assembly GCF_011764305.1). NCBI lineage: Eukaryota > Metazoa > Chordata > Mammalia > Carnivora > Mustelidae > Mustela > Mustela putorius. The sequence continues at coordinate 4,644,030 of NW_025421560.1, read as the reverse complement.
CAAAGTTGTCTGAACAGTGTTGTGTCTCAGTATCTGTGACAGCAAAATAGGGCATTAATAAAACAGACTCCAGTACTACATGGTTAATGACTGATAATTTATTGGTGCAAAAAGACTACACCATATTGTCCAGTGAGAAAATTAGGTCACCAAATGATGTGGCATGATTCTGTTTTGCAATGTATGTTTGTATACAGAGAAAAAATTCTGGAAGCATCTATATCCGGACATTAAGAATGGCTATTGTCAGGGAGGAAAAATTTTTCCTTCCACTCTTTTAGGTTCTGTGGTCTCACAGCAAAAATTATAGAAGGCAGATAACTAGAGAAAAGCAAATTTAATTATATATGTACGAAAGCCCCACAAAGACAAAGCAAATCACAGACAAGTCAGGCAGTTGAGGTTTCTATAGCCTCCAAAGCTAAGGAATGGAAGAGGGGCCTGGGCCTTAAAGGTGGGGAGGGTAACTCATAGGACTTTAAAGACAGATCTTTGGTAATTGGATGTTCATCCTGGTATATTGTCTTTCAGATAAAAAGTTATCTCTGATAAAAGCCATCTTTCTTGGTCAGACCACCTATCTAAATTCTTTGGGGGTAGTTCCGTTTTTAAGAAAAGTTTTCACTTTTCTTTAATCCACTGGGCCTTGATGGCCTTCTGACCAAAATAATCGACATGCCAAAGCGGCGCATTTTGAAGATGTTCATCTGAACCCCTTCACTAGCTCTGGAAGATGGAAAACCTGAAGGTTTTGGATGTTGGCTGCTGCTGTTTTTTCCAGGTGGTATATAATTTTACTAAATCAAAAATTTTTATTCTTTATTAAAGCAGAGCATATATATGGAAAAGAACACACATCCTATATTCACAATGTGATGAGTGATCACTAACTGGACACACTCATGTAAACACATAGATCAAGAAATAGAACATTTCCAGCATCCTAGAAGCCCACTTTGTAATATCGTGTTAAACCCACCGTATTGTACCCAGCTTCTTTCACTCAATGTGACTTTGTACAATTCTTCCAAGAGACTGCACCGAGTTATAACAAGTTAATAGTATTAATCGTTTAAAATCTTAGAATGTTAACACCATGTCTGTAGTAAATATGATACCTCAAAATGATAATCACCATATCACCTTATAAAGCACTTCCCGTAGACTCTAGTTCTAGGCATTATTATCATCCTCACTTAATCAACAAAGGACCAGGAGTACAGGGGGTAAGTCACCCTGCCCCAGCTCACACACAGAGCTAGTAGGTGACAAAACCAGGACAGCTTCACGCTACAGCCATGCCCTTTTGCCCCACTTTATGGGGTTGAGAGCAAAGGTAGCAGTGGATTAAATGTCAGGAATAACTTGCTTACCACTAGACTCTTTATTTTTTTTTAATTTTTTAAATTTATTTGACAGAGATGACAAGTAGGTAGAGAGGCAGGCAGAGAGAGAGGGGGAAGCAGGCTCCCCACTGACCAGAGAGCCCGATGCGGGGCTCCATCCCAGGACCCTGGGAGCATGACCTGAGCCGAAGGCAGAGGCTCTAACCCACTGAGCCACCCAGGCGCCTCACCACTAAGCTCTTTAAACATTGAGGCAATTACCAGGGAAGGTGGTTTCAGCTCTCTTTCTGAAAACCATCTAGAATAGAGTACACAGACACTTCTAGTTCAGAAGATGAATGTCTCATCAATATTCAACCAGTTTCAAGATTAATAATCTCTCGCAAGAATTTCCTTCACTAAAAATCTCTGGTGACATTTCTCATTTAACCCTACTAGCTGTGGTACCTTCGTTATTACAGTTTATAGCTGGTATACATCTATGCCTCCTTGTCATGTGGATTTCACATTTGCATACGTCCACCTTCCAGCTTTGGGAGTAATATCTGATTTCAGCCTCTTAGTGATCACACGTGAGAGTTTTAGTTCTCATTCACAGATGGGAAAGCTGGGTCCCGCTGTCAGAGAGCTGGTTTCACAGGACTGGGGCAGGACTCGGGTCTCTGGCTTACAGCTCACAGCCAGCTCGACCACACAGCCCTGCATTAGGTGAGAAACTTCTTTTTTCTACCGGGAAACAAACAGTCATGGTCCCAGTTGTTAATAAAACTGTGAGTGGTTCCCCCCCCCCAAGAAAAGTAGAAACACATGAATTAGCTTTATGTATCACAAAAATCATATCTCACTCTGAGATCTAGAATGGTCCTCCTTTAAACACTGTGATTCTAGGTGTCTGTAACACATTTCACAATCCAGTACACTTTGTAGAGATTTCAAAAGAAATCAGGTGAATTAGCAGGGAAAACAAGAACGTATCACCTCAAATATTTACTTCAGCACGAACACAGGTGTCCTTGTCTTACAGATCAGAGCTGTCAGCTGTGAAAAGCTGAACTCTCCTTCCCATCCCTACTTCTCCCCTGAACATTATGTCTTTTGTATCAATTTTATTTTTTAAAAAAGTAAACAATTCACATCTGTAGTTTCTCTGCCTCTGAGTCTAGCGTCAGATACGGTGCCTGTGGAAGAATTTAGGACACTGTTTCCCCAGGAAGTGCACTCCGCATTCCTCTGGTTACCTTTCAGGAATCCTCAAACTGAGGGACTGTTTTTCCTGGCAAAAGACACAGTATCTGCAGGTCAGAGAACAGTTGATAAGCCTGTTTAGTTTCCCAAAGACTTTGGTGGCACTTACCCTCTTTTAATGTTTCCCAAGTCAGCCTTCCAGAACCTTGCGAGGCCCCAGATGGACCCTGCTCTCCTCCCTGGATGGTTTTCTCTGCCTCCTCTTTGAGAGCGTCTGTGAATCTCCACTTTCACAGTTACCGTTTTATAAATAGATGTGGACAGTGGGGACATCTCTCAAGAAACAGATGAATGAGGTCCCAGAACTGTCACTTCTAATGACCTTTAGACATAAGGGAAATAGCCTCAGGAGCAAATAAAGGGTCCCTCAGAGATCTGGATTAGCCCCTGTCTCAGCAGGGTGGGGGTCTAGGTGCACAGCTATTGCACAGAGTGAATAGAGAGCCTGCTGGCCTTTCTACCACTTAGGACATGCCTTGTAGTATCAATATCATGTCTCCTACAGAAAATGGTTCAGCCTTAGGACCCTTGTCCACTGACCCAGACTATTGGAAACTGGCAACTCTTCATTTAACCTCAAGCTCAGAGAAATTCAGTGCCCAGCTTTTCCAGAAAGGTTGAATGAATGGGGTTGGACCTACAGGTCGGTCCTTGCAGAGGTCAATAGTGTGACCAAGCATTGTGGGCCGGGTCGCTGGTCATGGTGGAGGAGGGTTGATCAAGGACAGGGCTTCATGGTGGGAGGGGCAGGGAAATCTCACTTCTGACTTCTCCCTGAAGTCTTAAGGCCTTAAGCCTTCAGAATTCCTTTCTTTTTTTCTTCCTTTTTTTTTTTTTTTTTTTTTTTTTTTTTTTGGTGGGTCTTGTTTGTTTGTTTGTTTTGTAAGGTGTTGCTTTTTAAAGAGACTACAGAAATAAACCCATGCTTTTATGGTCCATTAATCTACGACAAATGAGGTGCGTCCGTACAATGGGGAAAAGATAGTCTCTTCAAGAAATGCTATGGGAAAACAAGACAGCTAGCTACATGCAAAAGAATGAAACCAGACTGCTTTCTTACACCATACACAGAAATAAACTCAAAATGGATTAAGGGCCTAAATGTGAGCCTGGAAACTATAAAAATCCCAGACAAGAACCCAGGAAGCAACCTCTTTGACATTGGCCATAGAAACATTTTTCTAGCTGGGTCTCTTCTGGCAAGGGAAAGCAAAATTAAACTACTGGAACTATACCAAAATAAAAACTTCTGCACAGCAAAGGAAACCATTAACAAAAAAGATAGCTTACTGAATGGGAGAAGATATTTTCAAATGATATGTCTTTTATGTATATCAAAATATATATATAAAAAAGACCTCATACAACACAAAAACCCCCAAATAATCTAATTAAAAAGTAGAGGATCTGAATAGACACTTTCCCAAAGAAGACATGCAGATGGCCAACAGACACACGAAAAGATGCTCAACATTGTTAATCACTAGGGAAGTGCAAATTAAAACCACAATGAGATATTACTTTACACTTGTCAGAATGACTAAAAGCAAAAGGGCAAGAAATAGCAAGACTTGGCAAGGATGTGGAGAAAAAGAAACCCTCACGCACTGTTGCTGGGAATATACACTGGTGCAGCCGCCGTGGAGAACAGTGTGATGGTTCCTCAGAATACCCTCCGGTCCAGTTGTTCCGCTACTGGGTATTTATTTACCCAAAGAAACTGAAAACATTAATTTGAAAAGGTCTGTGCACCCCTATTTTTATCAGAGCATCATTTACAATAGCCAAGATACAGCAGCAACCCCAGTGTCCATTGCCAGATGAATGGAGAAAGATGTGCGATATATATATTTATATTGTCACAGTGGGATATGACTCGGCCATTTAAAATAATGAAATATATTGCTTTTGCAACAACATGGATGGATGCAGAGGGTATAACGCTAAGTGAAGTCAGTCAGTTAAGGATGCCTGGGTAGCTCAGTCAGGTAAGCCCCCACCTTCGGCTCAGGTCATGATCCCAGGGTCCTGGGATCAAGTCCCACATTGGTCTCCCAGCTGCTCCTCGGAGAATCTGCTCCTCCCTCTGCCCCTCCCCTCATTCGTGCACTCTCTCTTGCAAAAATAAATAAAAAATCTTTTTAAAAAAAGTCAGTCAGGAAAACACAAATACCACGTGATTACGTTCATGTCTGGAATTTAAGAAACAAACAAGTGAACGGATTTGAAAAAGAGACCAAAAAACCAAACCCACCTGCAGAGAACAAACTAGTGGTTGCCAGAACCAGGAGGGGAGATGGGTGAAACAGGAGAAGGGGATTAAAAGTGCATTTATCGTGATGAGCACCGAGAAATACAGAGAATTGTTGAATCATTGTATTGTACACCTGAAACTGACACAGCCCTATATATTAATTGTGCTTGGATAAAATAAAGTTAAAAAGTTACATTTTAAAATAATATGTTTCTTTTGGCCCACAAGTTAGTCATACTAATAGTTGCATTAGGCCTTTTGAACTGATGGGCTCCACATTCCAGACAATTAATGATACCTCTGTGGAGGGGTCACAAGAGGAAGGTATTGGTGAGGCTTCATATCCATAACATTGTTATTTTAGGTAATGTTTCCTTCTGCGATAATTTTGGATTTACAGAAAAATTACAAAGCTGGCCCAGAAAGGTCCATACAGGCTTCTCCCAGCTTCTCCTACTGTTTGCATCGTACCTAATCATGGTACATTAATCAAAGCTAAGAAATTAACCATGGTACCATCAACATTACAGTTTCTTCAGATCCTCAGTTTTTCCACTAATGTCTTTTTTGTTGTTATTCCAGGGTCCAACCCAGGATACCACATCACCTTTAGCACAGCCATACTCTTTCCTATCTCTTAGAAGTCTGCAGAAACTCTGGCAAATACTAAGATTCGATTAAACTTTCTGGCAAGAACAGAAAGCTCATTATCTTACTCTCTGGCTAATATAGGAGAGAAAGTATAATGTCGCAATTATGAGGGAGGCTCTGGAAACAGAACGCCCAGCTTCAAATTTGGACTCAGGCACAACCCAGCTGTATTACTAGGTGGCTTTTTAATCTCTTTGCGACTAAATATCCTCATCTGGAAAAATAAGGGTCATCATGGTACCCGCCTCTTAGGATTACTCTGAGGCTTAAATGTATGAATTCACGTAAAGCAACTGGAATAGTGCTCAATAGATATTAGCTGTTATTACTATTTACATCTATAACATTTCACAATTTTTTAAAAATCCCCTTTGGAGGGTACCTGGGTGGCTCAGTCAGTTGAGCAACTGACTCTTGATTTTGGCTCAGGTCATGAGATCAAACCCCTTGTCAGGCCTCTCACTGAAAATGGAGTTCTGGTATTTCCAGAACTCAAGATTCTCTCCCCACCCAGCCCCTGCTGCCCCTCGCTCCCCCAACCCCCACTTCTTTAAAAAAAAAATGTGTGTGTGAATATGTATATATGTGTGTGTGTATATATATAACTAAACTAAAATAAAGCTCTTTTGTCTTCTCTGGATCCCATTTTAACAGAAAATCGCCATTTCCTTTGTACATTTATTACCCGTGTAGTAAAACATCCCATGCCATGTTACTATTTTTTTCTATTGTGTCTTCAGCAACGGACTCCACCTAACAAATCACGGCACACGCAGGATTCGAGTGTTTTCAGTTTGAAGAAAGGAAGAAATAAAGGGGGTGGGGGAAAGCCCGCTGAGCCATTGGACTACTGCCCTGGCTGCGCTGGTGGGGAGCTCCGGGTCACAGAGGGAGCACGGCGAGGGAGGCGATCGAGGAAGCTGCATTATTTAGAGCAAGGGACAATACTGTAAGAGCGTGGTGGGTCCAAGCACGAGAGAGAGGGGCGTGGATGAGGGGTCAAGCATTCTTCCCGAGAGCATGTGTAGTGAGGAAGCCTGTAGTGAGGAAGCCTGGAGGAACTTCTCTTCCCCAGGGCTGAACTGGAGGTTCGAGGACACTTACCGTCTGGAACACAACTCGGGCAGCGTCTGTGGTTATCATCCTCGGACACTGAGGCTTCCCCTCTTTCTTTTTTAGTTTAGTCATTTGAAGTGCACAGTTCGGTGGCACTAAGTACATTCCCGATGTTATGCGACCATCACCACCGTCTGTCTCCAGAACTTTCTCATCTTCCCAAATGTACCCATTAAACAATAACTCCCCCCTCCTCCCCAACCCTAGCTCATAGAAACCGTCTTTCTGCTTTCCATCTGTACAAACGTGTCTCTTCCAGGGCCTCACAGAAGTGGATTCATACAGTATTTGTCCCTTGGTGTCTGGCTTATTTCATTTGTCATAATGTCTTCGAGATCCAACAGAATTTTTTTCTTTTTAAAGCCGAAAAATACTCCAGTGTAGATAAACCACATTCTATTTCATTTATCCATCTGCGGACACTTGGGCTATTTCCACCTTTTGACTATTGTAAACAATGTTATTATGAAAATGGCTTATAAGTACCTTTTGAGTCCCTGCTTTCAGTTCTTCAGAGTATGTACCCAGAAATGGAATTGCTAGATGGTATGGTTTAAGTTTTTGAGAAACTGCCAAGTCCCCCCACCTCTTTTTTAAGAGAGAGGGTGTGTGTGTGTGTGTGTGTGTGTGTGTGTGTGTGCACCTGCAGAGGGGGAAGTCAGAGGGAGAGAGAATCCCCAGCAGATTCCACGCTGAGCACAGAGCCCAGTCCAGGGCTGGATCCCTCCGCCCCGAGATCATGACCTGAGCCAAAACCAAGAGTCAAATGCTCAACTGACTGAGCCACTTTTTGAGTTCGAAGCATCTTAGGGTAAATCTAACTTCCTGGATTTGACTTTACTGACCTGTTTATCTGGCAAAATCAGGACTCTCAGAAAGGATCGCTGCTACGGAAAATGAAAATCAGGTATTTTGGATGCTGCAGCCACTCTCGCAAGCATTGATGTCCATCGGTGCATGGTAGCAACCCGTAAAGGTCCTTTTTCTTCCAAATGAAGCATTTGCATCCTAGTCATTAACAAGATATATTTTCCTCCACAAAGCTTTCAGGAGGAAAACATTAATTTGGTTCATCAAGTTGTGGTAGAATTAAATGAGGCATGAGGCATGCAAGGCACAATTGGAGGGGGATGTCTTTATTTTCTTTTAAATTTTATTTATTTGAAAAAAAGAAAGAGAGAGAATTAACAGGGGGAGGGGCAGAGACAGAGGGACAAGCAGACTCCTCGCCGAGCGGGGAGCCCAGAGCAGGGCTCAGATCCCAGGACCCTGGGATCATGATCTAAGTTGAAGTCAGATGCTTAACCCACTGAGACCCCCAGGCACCCTGAGGGACATCTTTAATGTACCAAAATACCTTGGGGCTTTTTTTATGTGTCACAATGTGAAACAAGCCAGCAAACTTCTCAAGGGAAAGACGAATTTTCCTGGAGACTTTATTTCCACAGCTTTCAGGTGGTTTTCATGTTGGAAAGATAAAGAAGTTTCTTTTGGTACCTTCGACCCTGACATCTCTGTTGGGTGTGTGTCCCTGAGTTATACTAGACCTGACACGAGGACGGCAAGTACAGTCATCTGCACTCGTCACTGAGTGTGGCCAGAGGGGTTCCGTAAGCCGACGATGGTAAAAGCCATCACAGGGCACAGTCGCAGTCACCGCTCATTATCAAGGACCTATCACGCAGGGCACATAACGTCTCAGAATACATTGACAGTTACTTGTTTAGAAACTAATTATGAAGACTGTGCCAGGTGTTTCAGTGCTCAGGCAGGCATGGGAATTGAGAACCATAAATGACGTGGTGACCTCGATTATAAGCATCTACTTTGAAAGCTGCTGTTCTAGGTTCCACTGTGATGTTGTAATATGAATTTCTTTAGCTCTCATCTGGAAAATAGTATGCTTGGTATCAATTTCCAGGTACAGCAACAATCCTAAGAGTTCTGAGCAAATACAGATAGTATATAATAGTGACTCAACAAATATTTACTGCACATCTACTATGATGTCTGTAGATACATACGTATCACACACACACACACAGAAAGCAGTCTAATCTTTTTTTTTTTAAAGATTTTATTTATTCATTTGACAGAGATCACAAGTAGGCAGAGAGGCAGGCAGAGAGGGGAGGGGGAAGCAAGCTCCCTGCTGAGCAGAGAGCCCGATGTGGGACTCGATCCCAGGACCCTGGGATCATGACCTGTGCCGAATGCAGAGGCTTAACACACTGAGCCACCCAGGCACCCCGAAAGCAGTCTAAGCTATAGTTAAGAGCATGATACTGGAAGTTAAACAGGACTGGGCTCAAGTGCTGGTACCACCATTTAAAAGCAGTGCGACATCAGGCAAGTCTCAGGTTCCTTATCTGTAAAACGGGAACAAAATACCTCCGGGGCAGAACTGTTGTGAAGATTAAAAACAATGCTGGTAAAGCGCTAGCCCAGACCCTGACTTAAATATTCAATAAAGGGGAGCGACTGATTGTTTTTATATGTACTTGCATATGGGTTTGAAAATAAAACTATAAATTCAGAAATCCATAAGAGGTGTGGGATTTAAAAGACGACAGCAGTTTTTAATAAAAAAGTCATTTCATTTTATGATGTATTTCTTTTTAATCCAAATTTTAAACTGGAAATACTAGCAGCTTTAAAAAGGAGAGAGCCAGATTTAAGCACAAAGGAAGGGTAAAAATTTGCACTACGAGTTGGCTGAAAGTTTGCGACCGGGTGGCTGGTGGCAGTGGCGAGGCTCAGGATTCTCTTTCTCATGGTTAGCTTCATTCTCTGTCCTCCAAAGGCTGCAGAATTCTCAAATCCAGAGTAATGACGATCCTCTCCGGGACAAACTTAGGCCCTCCCCCTCTGCAGGAGAATCAGGGCGCCGTGACTCATAGGAGCCACCACGAAATTACTAACTGGAAATCCTTGCTGCAGCCCCACTGCAAAGGAATTGGGCTTGATTTGCCAGATGCCCCATGTGATCTGAATGTGGCCACCTGCCAAGGAGCCAGGGGCAGAGAGGGCCACTCGCTTTCCTGGCAACACAGATATTGCCTAGCTCCATCACCAAATGCAAAAGCAGCCTCGGGCAGACACGCAGCCATTTCCAATGACAGTTTGGCTTGGATGAGAGTAGTTTCAGTGCCCATGTTTGGTGCATTGCCTCTTTTAGCAGCTCACTCGTTCTTCCATGGGGAGGCTGTGATCTGAGGTTCTTGCAGTCCATGGAGCTACTGCCTTCTCCATCTGCTCCCATATCTTCCTCTGGTGACATCAGACTGTGCCGCAGGCTTTGCCTTTGCCATCTCTTGGGCTTTTTGACTCAACTGTGCACGTTCTTACGATGCCCGGAGAATGATCCTCCCCTAAGCTGAATGGAAGCCAGAAGTTAACTACAAACAAGCGCCAAAGATTGCTTCGCAGTGTGGAGGAGAACCTATTTCTCTGCAGCTGACCCAGAGGCTGGTTGCTAATCAGCCTGCAGTCGGGCTCCCAAAGGGAAGAGTTCCTCACTCACCCGGAGGAGGGAATCACCGTGCAGGTAGGTGACCGTGTTTCTGAGACTTCCCGGTCGCTAGATGAGCATGTGTGCCGCTCTGGTGGGCCCGCTGGGGCCAGGCTGAGAACTCAAGAACCGCTGAGTCAGGGGATTAGCAGATGGGGTCCTGGCAGTGCTGGGGCTCCCGGGAGCTGGTCCCGACAGGCTGCTTGCTCAGAGAGTGGTCTGGTACTGTGCAGAAAGAGGAGGAGAATGAAGATACGTCTGGGGAGTGGGCTGAGCCAAAGACCCTCGCTAGAAAGACTGCAGCTCTGGTTCTTGGATGCCAGGAAACTGACATGGTTGGTCTGGGGCACGTTGTAACTCCAAGGACTCGTTTAATAAACGGGTGCAGGTGGACTCCCAGGTGCCTGAAACCCAGCAGACTGCAAGGGCACTCACACTTTCTCTCTCTCACCCCTTGCTGCTAGTACCGTCTGACCTCCAGCCTCTGTTATATCCCTAGTCTGTGCTAAGGAGATTTCAAGTCTCTCCCTGGCCCTCTATCTTGGAGGCCAGACGCTGGTGTGTGAAGAAGAGGGAGTGAGCACAGAGCTACGGACAGACAGGAGTGGGGGAATTATGAAGGGAACAAGTCCCTCAGCTGGAGTTGTAAGAAAAGGGGAGGTGGGGAGTCTGGAGGAGATTCGAAGGAGTGCTCAGAGGATCCAGAACGCCCACCCAGCTGGGAGGCAACTGAGGATCCTGTGGAAGATGGGATTGTAGAGTGCGGGAGTCGAGAACAAGCGCTGGCTAGGATCATGGTTGTGTGGGTCTTGAGCAACTGTTCTGAGCCGGGACGTGGAGAGCCTGTGGATGGGTCAGCCTGGCTGGGGAATGGATGAAGCCAACGCTGAAGCCTGGGAGCCACCCCCACAGCACGAGCCTCCTCTTCCCCACTTCTCAGTGTTTCCCCAAAACTTTTGAATGGCCGCTCCCCTCCCACATCCTCTCAGCTGGGCCCTCGTGATCCCTCCCTTGGCTTATTGCAATGATCTTACCACCAGAGTCCCTGCTTCTCATGTCTTTCCCCTCCAATCCATTCCTCACACAACTGCCAAACATCATCTTTCCAAAATGCAAGCTTGGTCACGTCTCCATGCTTAAAGGATTCCAGTGGCTTCCCACTGCCTGCAGAATAAATCTCAAACATCTTGCAGGGCAGGCGGGGCATTCAAGACCTGTCCCCACACCCCGCCATTGTGGCTTCATCTACTGTAACTTACCTGCAAATATCCAGGGGCCTGGACAAGTCGCTCTTCCTGGAATATGACCTTGCAATTGCCTTATGATGTCCTGACGTTATCCCCTTAGCCCTGAATACCTTTTTCTTCTGTCTCATCTACCACAGCTCTCTTCATCTCTCAAGACAAAGCCATGTCCTCTGAGAAGACTTCTCCATCTCTCTCCTTCCAGATCAAGGTTAATCATTCTGTCTCCTGGTGTGAGTGTGTGTGTGTGTGTGTGTGTGTGAGAGAGAGAGAGAGAGAGATAAACTATGTATTACACAAATCTTTCCCAGTTTTACCATTTGAAGTGGAGAGTTCAGTGGCATTAAGTACATTCACATCGTTCGGCGACCATCACCAGCAGTGGTCTCTGAACTTTCTTGTCCTCCCAGACCAAAACTGTCCTCATTTAACATGAACTTTCCACCCCCTCCCCCAGCTCCTGGCAAGCAGAATTCTGCTTTCTATCTCCATGAATTTCACTAAACTAGGTGCCTTTGGATCGTACGCCCTAGTTCTCTTCATGATTGGCTTGTTTCACTTTGCATGATGTCCTCAAGGTCCGTTCGTGTGGCAGTCTGTGTCAAGCAGAACTTCCTCTTTGAGACTGAGTGACGGGCCACTGTCCGGACCTACTGCGTTTTCTTTGGAGTTCATTCACCTACGGATCCTTGGGTTGTTTCGCCCAGTAATTACTGTGAGCGCTGGTGCTGTGAACAGCCACGTTACAAACATCCACTCAAGGCCCTGCTCTCGGCCCCTGGAGAATGTACCTAAGGGCAGAATTACTGGGTCATATGATCATTCTGACTCATGTCTTTCTCCCTCTGAGGACACTGTGCCTGGTAAGTGTCATCTTCAACATGGGAGCACAGCTGTATTCCCTTGCAGTGACCCTGGGAAAATTAAAGCACAACAAACACCCCGCGAAGAACATTTGACTGTGCCCTGCAGTGAAATATGTTTCCCACATAGAGAAGTTGCAAACCCCTTGAAACGTGTAAGTGCTAATAACACTTGAACTCTAAAATTAGACTTTGGCAAGATGCTTCTAAGAAAATCCTTCCAAGAAATCCAGTTAGCGCATTTGTCAGTGATTACTTGGTTAGGACACGCTTGGGAGTGTAGAGACAAGAGTCTCCTGTTCCAGCCCTGCCCTCTCCTATACAGTTTATCTTTCTCTACTAGTTCTTTAGACTCTGATTCTGCCATCAGTAAAATAACAAATGTTCCTGTACACTCATCAGAAAAGACCGATCCAAATGCTCAAAACAAACACACGCACACACAGAGATCATCCAAGTATCATAGTGTCCGGCACCCCAGGCGACACTGGAGCATCTTTAGCCGTCAGCAGGATCCGTATTCATCTCTCAAAGGAAGCTAAATGGAATTCTTTAAAGGGTGGAGGACACCAATACTTGATCATTCCTATTCCGATTTAAAAAAAAAAAAAAATCTTCAGGGCACCTGAGTGGCTCAGTAGGTTAAGCCTCTGCCTTTGGCTCAGGTCATGATCCCAGGGTCCTGGGATCGAGCCCCGCATCATCGCGTTCTCTGCTCGGCAGGGAGCCTGCTTTCTCCCCTCTCTCTGCCTGCCTCTCTACCTACTTGTGATCTCTGAGTGTCAAATAAATAAATAAAATTAAAAAAAAAAAACTTTGAGTAGAAAGCACAATTCTAGCGACATTGGAGGCGTATCTGATAGGAAAGTAGCTGGCAGGATTTTAAAACGTGACAGTTGAGGAGATTGGTTTTTGTAAATAAGGAATAGGCACAGAGAAAGAAAGCCCTGAGCCAAGCTGATAAAAAAAATTTCGAAAAAATACTCATGGTAAAAATAGATGGTAAGTCCTATGCTTTATGTGCACATCCCATCTGGGCAGTATTGGCATGAGTTTTTAAGAAGACCTGCAGGTGGAATATTCTAGCCTACTCCACATGGTTATTTCTGGCCTATAGTACCAGTGTGCCAAAGATGTCTTCATAGTCACTGTTAAGATGTTGGTGCCAAATTATGACACTTTGACTGTGTCATAAACCAGCACAGCTCCTTGCCTTCAAAGAACAAAGAACAAAGTTACTTTCTTTTTTCTTTTCTTAATTCTTAAACCTTATTTTAATTCTAATATAATTAACATTCAAAGATATATTTGTTTCAGGTGTACAATATAGTGATTAAACAACTCCATACTTCACCCCATGCACTCCTTAATCCCCATCACCTGTTCCACCCATCCCTCCAGTCCCCACGCCCTCTAGCAACCAGATTTTGTTCTCTAAAGATAAAAGTCTGTATTTTTGGTTTGTCTCCCTCTCTTTTGATCTTTTGATTTTTTTAAAAAATCTTATTATTCAGTGTTCCAAGATTCACTGTTTACACACCACACCCAGTGCTCCCACAACAAAGCTCATCCTTCCCCCCCACCCCCTTCCCTCCAAAACCATCAGTTTGTTTCTCAGAGAGTCTGCAGTCTCTTGTGGCTCACCTCCCCTTCTAATTTCCCCCGATTCTTTTAAGAAAGTAACTTTTAGATCTTCCAAATGACATCCCTCTCCTCCACGGTTTCAGGCCATCTCCAGAAGGGAAGGAAGTACAAGGCAAGACTACTGATTTTCTTTTTTTCCACATAGACTGATAAACTAACATTGAGTGGGATGTTTTCTCCCTTCCTCCGTTCCTCCCTCTTCACTCCCTGCAACTGAAGAAGAGGTCAGGGAACAGAACACCTGTTTGGAACGATTATGGGATTCAGGAGATACCATCAATCACATGTGTGTGCAAGGGAGAAAGCCCAGGGCTGCACACATAAAAGGGGGGAAAATGAGACAGCACTTCTTCTGACAACTAATACCCCTTTGGGGGCTCTTGGTTTATGGATCTGTGTATCTCTATTCTAGAGAGTTCAGAAACACCCTGGAAAATAGAAAGGAATTTAGTGTGAAATAGGGTCACGTTTTGAAGTAGTGGGGAAAAGATGAGGGCGGTCCCTGGTGTGAAGACGAGAGACTAGCCATTAGGAGGCAAATGTCCTTCCTTGTAAGTGGTGTCTGTCACACTGATTCTCAGACATCTGATTAGGTAGCCACGAAGGGTGCCATTCAGGCACTTGAGGGGAATATTGTTGGCACTCAACTCTTTCCCACCACCTTGGCTAGCCCAGTCCCCAGTGCCCACCAAGTCAGCTTATTATCGAAGACCTCTCTTATATATTTGACTGGAATCTATCAAATTTTCGGCACCCCCCCACACACCCACCAGCTCATCATCCCCAGGGATGAATGTTCTAATTCCATTTCTCTTTGTTGAGAATCAGCCATGGTGGTTAAGATAGCTGCTCACCTCGTAGCTGCTTCAACATGTAAAGGACCCAGGTCACTAGAGTGCCTAAGTTGGTCATGGAGGATCGCCACTGGGGCATTCTGAGCTGGATTCCAACCACAAGGGGAGGTACACCTCACAGTAAATTCATGTTGCCTGTATCCCATCAGGAAACCCTCACTCTGTAGTAGACCTGATTTATCAGTCGGCAGCAGAGCTCCAGAAACGGCATTATAGGCTGGGCAGGAAACAAGTCAGGGAGGTTATCCTGAGGGGTGCGTGACCTTGAGAGGGGTGCTTTACGCGACATTTCCTGGTCATGTATTACTCTGATTTGATGACCTCACATTCTTGGCACGTGCTTTTAGTGTCTGAGAACACATTTGGGCTGTATGAACAGCCATCGTAGAAGCAGAACTGTGGTCACTCTTTTTATTTCCAGTTGCTGTGTCTGATTCTTTGCGAGAGTGTGTTTGATGTTGGGGGGGGCCTAGGGGGTAAAATGGAAAGGGGAGTATCTTTCAGAAATCACGGAATTCGGGAGAATCAGAGTCAAGTGGCAGCTTGCACACTGACCACAAAGTCCGCCCATAGGGGCAATGTTCTTGTCACAGAGTCACTTCCCCCTTGCCCAGGGAGGCAATGCATTTTGGTGAGACCATCTCGTGGCAGGGAGTCCTCATCTCACTGAAGGCAGAGCTTACCTGCTCCTGGGATGCTGCCTTAGGGTGTTGCTGATTCAACTATTCTGCCACACTAACGTGTGAGAAATGACAGGATGATATCTACTTTTTTAAATTTATGGATGAAAATCCAGAAGATTATGTTATTAAATGGCCCAGATATTTTTAGATACTTGCTTATTTAAGATCCTTTTTAGTTCACAATGATGCTTTAAGATGTTGTCTCTGATAAACCATTTTCTCCATTCAAGTCCTAGAATCTAGAAACACCCAGTCTTCACTTCCTGTTTCAGTGATTGATTTTCCAATATAAGGTCAGCGATTTTTTTCCCCAATATTATTGTGTGTTTCGGGCCCCTTTTCTGTGTCAGACCATCTACTTCCAAACAGAGTCTTTGTTTTATTTTCAATGAGATGCCTCACCTGGGCTGCGTCTGTTCTGCTTAAGCGATACCAATTTCTCAGAACTTTGCTCACGGGATAGCTGCATCAAAAACACAAAAGCTGCCCCCGAGTCAAGGGTTTCCAAAATGAACTCTAGGTTCCTTGGAGCCCTGTGTTTTCTGCATGGCTTGGATGTCAGCGCATCTGGTCAGGGAGAAGGGTTTTGCTATGACTCGAGACTCCAGGCAGACACCTGATGAAGGACCTCCCTCTGCTGCGACTGACACACTGCAGCCCCTCCCCCCACCCCCATGGGGTCATTTTTGCTCTATACATGACTTTGCTTTCTGATATGATTACTTGTTTGTATGGATTCTAATGCACAGCTGCCTGGGACCAGGGATTCTACATAAACAGTCTTTTCCATTTTTAATCTCAGATGCCTTTCAAATATCTTTTTTTTTTTTAAAGATTTTATTTATTTATTTGACAGACACAAGTAGGCAGAGAGGCAGGCAGAGAGAAAGGAGGAAGCAGGCTCCCCCCTATGCTGGGCTCAATCCCAGCGGGCCTCGATCCCAGGACTCTGGGATCATGACTTGAGCTGAAGGCAGAAGCTTTAACCCACTGAGCCCCGCCTTTCAAATATCTTTGAATCTCAAGACTTAGAGTTAGAACTAGGATGCTGGTGGGGAACAAATTTGATTACCAGACCCTGTGCCGTATGTACAAGCATCCGTTCCCTCTGCAACCCAAGTTTTATTAGTAGAGGAGCTTGTGTTCCCACTTCTCCAGAATACTCCTCCCCGACTCATGCAGATCTATTCCTGGAGGGTCCCACCGGGACCCCTACAACTCCCACTATCTGAATTCCATAGGTAAACATAGCTTAGGCTATGTTTTAGCATTAATACCCAGTTCTGGTTCCAAATATGTGACAGCTCTTTACCCTTCAGATTCGTTTACATGGTGAATTGGGGAAATGATTATGTAATTTTTATAAGTTTTATTTCCTCTTGCATAGAACAGTGCTTTACTGACAAATAGGATGTCACGTAAGAATGCTCACAGATATAAACCATTTGGATATTCCAGGCACGAAAATAAGGATTCAAATAAAATCTCCTTGAATATAAAAGGAGATATAACAATTGTTGACTATGACTGACTATCGGTCATAGAAAATTCTCCCAGCTACATGTGTTCCTCTGTGTCGTTATCATTCTTGTTTACTCAAAAAACCTATTGAGCAGCCTCTATCTGCTCAAAATGAGCACCAAAAGATAAACTAGAGTCCTCACAACATAATAAACTCAAAGTGTATTTGAGACTAACAGATAACAAGAGTAGGAGTAGTTACTGGGAGGTAGGGAAATCAAGCAAGACTATCAGAGGTTGTGTTCTCACTTGTTTGCCACACTTACTTGGGATATACTTTCTTTTTTGGTAGATAAAAGAGAGAAAATGTTGGGCGCCTGGGTGGCGCAGTTGGTTAAGCCTTTAGCTCAGGTCATGATCCTGGAGTTGTGTCCCACATTGGGCTCCCTGCTCGGCAGGGAGTCTGCTTCTCCCGCTGACCGCTCTCATGTTCTCTCTCTCTCACTCAAATAAATAAACAATTAGAGAGAGAAATGCATAGTCTAGTTTATACCTTAACTTGTGGTTACCAAGTGCCTCTTGCATATTCGATGCGGCCTCAGGCCACCATAGGACAGTTAGATCTATCTATCTAACAGATAGAAAGCTGTTAGGTGGGACAGAACTCCTTCTGCCCATCCTGGCTTAGGGTAAACCTTTATCCTTTGGCGTCTGGTCCACCTTAAAACAGACTCTTCGCCAGTCACTCTAGAGAGTCAGCATGACCTATTATGATAGTTATAATGCATCCCACTAACAGCCATCAATTAGGCCCAAGATATTTGTCCCACAAGACTTTAACCTATGTTTTGAGGCCCTGCAGCAAGTGGTTGAGCAATGTAAACAATATGGAACACAGCTTAGTTTAAAATGACCAGGATGGGGGTGCCTGGGTGGCTCAGTCAGTTAAACGTTGGACTCTTGATTTTGGCTCAGGCCATGATCTTGGGGTTGTGAGATGGAGCCCCGTGTGGGGCTCTGCACTGGGCATGGAGTCTGCTTAAGATTCTTTGTCTCCCTCTCCCTTTGCTCCTCCCCTACCCACCAAAATTAGAATAAAAAGTAAGAGGACCAGGATGAAATATGGAGCAGTTATTTATCTGGGTAGAGTTGATGCAGAAGGAAAATATCAGTCATCACCCACCCTCCTGCCTGCCCTGCCAACACACCCTCACCCTCCTTGAAATGTGGCCTTCACTCTTTCATCTTTGGGAAGGATCTTCCTGCCACCATGATCTCCCTCATCGGTTTGCCCTCATGCCGTTCCCTCTCCTGGAGCGGAGCTTTATAACTTTCACATACATCTAAATCACCTGAGGATCTTGTTGAAATGCCAGGTATGACTCAGGAAATCTGGGGTTGTGGACGGAGATTCTGGATTTCTTATAAGTTCCCAGGTGGTGTTGGCAGTCCGAGGAGAGTCATGGTCCCAGTGCTGGCCTCACTGTCCGTGGCTTCCGGACACGTGGTTTTATAGACGGCCACAACAGTAATAGTAACAACCACTGCATCAACGAAAGAACTGAGCAACAAACCCTCTCAGGGACAAATCAGCTTGCCAACTCTTCATTGCCAATCGCTTTGTCAAGATAAGACACTGAACATAAGTGTAGGTATGACTGCCATAGCCTACAGGAAGGTTATTTCAATTCCAAAGAAACAGTAAGGCCATAGCTTCAGAAGGGGACTTCTTGAATTGAATAAACTTAACTTTGTGAAAAGCTCACAACACTCCTTTAATTTTTAAAATTTGGTCCATCTAGACTGGGAGCACTAAAGGCATATGCAGGAAAAATTGGCCTGCCTGAAGCCTGTTGTGTCTCTAAGTCTCGGGTCTAGGGTGAGCTTGTCCAAGAAGGCTTTTCTCATCCCAGATGTGAGGTTGGATGTCCCTCCATCACACCCTAGGAATCCCCGTCCATGACGCCGTCTTCACCCTCATCACTCTCCATTGTCACTGCTTGTCTTCCTGTCTGGGGTCCCCAGCAGTCCCATGTCTTTCCTCTACCTTTGTATCCCAAAGCCTCAAACATTGCAAGTACATGGGAAATACCCTGTAGCTGAATCAACATCTGAAATAATGGGTCAATCTAACAATATTACTGGTGAATTCGATGTCTGGTATTAGGTAGAGTTAGAGACATTTTTTTTGAAATGGTCCAAAATCATGGTGTATATGAAATTAGAGACAAAGTGTATACATTAAGAATCTTTTCATGTAGCATGTTTTTTGAGTGGGCAGTGAAACATATAGATCTTCACCTGTTCTTCATCTCGAATCTGACCAGCCCTTTCCAACACTTGCTTTGAGCTGGCCAAGTGATACTCTGCTCTGTAAACTTGCAGATACATTTTTCTGGTCTTCTAAATGAGACACCATGAGCTTTAGAGGGTTCTTGTGATTTTTGAATCTGCTATGATCCCCTGAGCTCTTGACAATGGACAGCAAACATGCATTTCTTATAACATTTAATTTCTTCCCACTTGTTAGCCTGTCGTATAGGCCAGACTTAGTTTGCTCTTTCAAAATAAACAGCTCATGCAGGTTACAACTCAAAGTTCATCATAAACTTGTTGAGCACAGGAATATATTGGGGATTAAGACAGACAAAATATCAACTGTTAAAATAAGAAAAGGCAAGTAAGTCACTTGTGTAAGAATTATGCTCAATAATGGACAAAATTCCTCCTTTTTCAATGATGGTGACAACTTTATAGCTGTGTGTATGTGAGTGTGTGAGTGTGTGTATCTGTGGACATGTACATCACTTACTAGTGACTATTCTGGGATGAGATCACAGAAGACTTACATTTTCTAGATTGTATATTTGTCTTAACATTTGAATTTATTACTATAGCAATTATTTTCCATTCTAAGCAAAAAGACAATTCAAAATTTAAATAGAAAAAAACTTTTATGAGAGTTTCATAGCTGTCCACAAGTACAGTTTTTCCTACACACAAAAGTGGGACACTAAAACACACTCAGCAGGAAGTTTCCACAACAAAGAAGAGGGATTTGGGTTGTCTTAACACTTTCAACTGGCTGTAAAAAGCACCTCATAAAGTATTCTTGATGTTTACAAATCTTGCAATATAATGACATAAGAGTTTTTAAAGTAAAATATACATACTTTGGGAAATTTAAAAAGTTAGCAGTGATTTAGTAGAGAAAATTTAATTTAAAAATCTTATTAAAACCTAATCTGGTCAGTTTTGCAAAGAGAAGGAGCAAATGTTGTTAAGCCACTTAATGGAGACATTAAGAACTGACTTCTTCAATAAGTTTTAAGGTGCCTAAAAAAGCACATTTTTAAAAGAGTCGTATTCAGCCCAATAACATAAAGCCTTCCAAAATTAAACTTGTATATCTATAATTTTAAAAAAGACTTTCTTTATTTGAGGCAGTGATCGCTTCTCGGCCTTTTGGCAAAGATCAAGTGTATTTATTTGAGTTAGCAAGCACCTAAGAGGGGGAGGGAGAGAAGGAGACACCCTGCTGAGTGCACAGCCCCAAGTAGGCTCCATCCAATGACCCTGAGATCACGACCCAAGCCAAAACTGAAAGTTGGATGCTCAAAAACTGAGCCACCCAGGCACCCCTATAATTTTTTAAAAGACTTTATTTATCCACTTGAGAGAGGGGGGAGCATAGAGGGAGAGCAAGAGGAAGAAGCAGACTCGCCCCTGAGCAGAGCAGATCGAGCAGACTTGATCCCGGGACCCTGGCATCATGACTGGAGCCAAAGGCAGATGCTTAACTGACTGAGCCACCCAGGTGCCCCTATGAATTTTTTAATATCAAATGTAGAAATCTGTGTCATTTTGACCATGTTACTGTTACAAAAATAAAATTCCTGCCTCCTGTATCACTTCTTCAAAAATCCATTTCTGTTCCAGTGCAGTTCAGTGGGCATTGAAGTTTCAAATTTCATCTAAAATTATGATTAACTATTTGGATATTTATTTGACTTGAAACCAACTTGCCTCAAACTGTTCATTTCCATAAATCTTTGCTGAATGTTTGCTATGTGCCAGGTACTGTCCTGGCACTTGCGATACATCACAAAGAGAACAGAGGGGGCTGCCTTCACGAAAGCTCTATGTGGGAAAGAATAAAAAGGACCATAATAGATGTGTAAGTTGTGTTGCACATTCTTATTAAAATTATTTGGGGGTATATTAGTCTACTAGGATTGCCTTAACAAAATACTATAGACGTTTAACCCACTGAGCCACCCAGGTGCCCCCATTGCAGGTTTTTAAAAAAATATTTATTTATTTGACAGACCGAGATCACAAGTGGGGGGGGGGAGCAAGCTCCCCGATGAGCAGAGAGCCCAATATGGGGCTCGATCCCAGGATCCTAGGATCATGACCTGAGCTGATGGCATAGGCTTTAACCCACTGAGCCACCCAGGCGCCCCATTGCAGGGTTTTGAGTGGAGGTGTGATGTGGTCTGATTTATATATCCATGTAGTCATGAAATTATTTTAAGGCATTTTGGTGAATTAATGAGGAACGCACACTTACATTTGACCCTTGAACAAGATGGGTTTGAACTGCATAGGTCTACTTAAATACAGATTTTTTTTCAGTAAGTACAACACACTAGTATAAATGTAATTTCCTTATAATTTTCTCCTTAACATTTTCTCTTCTCTGGCTTACTTTAAGAATACAGTATACAAAATACATGCTAATTAACTGTTTATGTTACAGGTAAGGCTTTTGGTCAACAGAAGGCCATCAATAGCTGAGTTTCAGGGAAGTCAGAAATTCCTCGTGCAGGGGTCATCACCCCTACCTAACCCTGTGTTGTTCAAGAGTCAACTGTAAAAAGAAAAAAAAAGAGTCAACTGTAGATTAAATGCATCTTTTATAACCTTGATTTGAGCCTAAATTTAAAGTCAAATTATCTGGAGAACTTCCCACTTACAAAGTTTTCCAAAGTGTGATACATACATAAGTAACCCTTCCTTCTACATATCTATTACTTTTTTCCTTTCTTCTATTGAATGTAGTTACACGTTTCCTGTGTTCATTTGAAATCTTTTGAAGTTTTATCTAGTTACGTATACTTAATGTCCATGTTCTAAGATACTTTTGAACAGTTTATTCTATGGTAGCTTGGTTTTGCAGACATACAGAGAAGAGAACCGTCAGAAATGACATTACTTCGTGCCCTTTACAAATAAAGGATACTTTGAGGGCTAATTGTGTACCGTTGTAACACAAAGTCTATTTCATTCTGTTTGGCTTTAACAAAATCATGGTCATTGACTATCTTGTCTTCAAGAGAAACAGAAACTGGATTGTTACTTATCATTTCTATGACTTCTTTGTCCATTAAAAAAACAACATGTTTTTAAGATAGTGGGTAAACGTTGATGCGAACACAGAGTAGGTTCACTGTTAGGTAAAACTGTGAAAGGGGTCAAGTTTGGGCTCCTCTTCCTCTTTTAGTTCAGGGAGATTTATCAGAGGATCTCCAGCCCCTAGGGGGGGTGGGGCGGGGTACCTGGCCCCTAGCAGGTGCTCGTTATAATCCGTGTAATGAGTCGTGAATGCCCGCCGACGTCTCTCAAACGGACCCGTCAGCGATTTGGGGTCGTGCACCGCTGGAGTGCTTGGTTCTAGCGGACTGCCGGAGGGAGTGGGCAGCCTCTGTCCGAAGTTTCGAGCTAGCGGTTGAGCTTCGAGTGTTAGTGGGGAGCGTGTTAAAGTGCGGAATTCTCCCCGGGAGCATAGCCGGCCATAGCACCGGCCCCAGCCCTGACCAATTATCTCCTTCGCTCGCCACGGGCCGCGCGAGAGGGGCATCTGGTTCACCGCCTTACGACACCACGTCCTGAGTTATTTCTGTTTCTCGAACTGCCTATCCTAACGCAACTGCCTTCGGCTCGCCGACCACCTGCTCACGGGGTGCAGGACGAGGCAGGGCCCGAGCCCCGCTCCCGGCCTTCCCGGGCGCGTCCCACAGGCCGCACGCGCGCTATCGCGGAGACCGGGAGGGGGGAGCGGGTCCTCTCCGACGCCGGCCGGCGCGGGCGGCGGCCCGTCGGGCACGGGCCAGGCCAGGCCCTCGGTGGTGCAGCCCAGCCTCGCCGTGCTGACCCGCGGTCCCCGGCCGGAGGCGCCGCCGCCGCCGGGAGGCACCGGCCGCGGCCGCGCGCGTCCACAAGCGCGTTCCAAGAGCGCGGAAACAAAAGACGCGCGTCCGCGCCGGGTCGCTTCCACGGCGGCTTCGCGGCCCGCGAACTGCCTTCTCCGGCCCGAAGGCGGGCTCGGCCCCCCGCGCAGCCCTCCTGTTCCCACGCCCGTCCCACGCGTCCTGCACCCCGGCTCCCGGCCCTGCAATGGGGGACAGGGCGGGTCTACGCTGACTGGAGGAAGCGGGCGCCGCGCAAGGGCTCGATGCTTGTTCGACGGCGGTCGCTCGCTCCGGCGTCCAACACAGCCGGGCCCACAAGGCGCAGACCTGGCGAGGGCCCCAAGCAAGCCGCACCCGCGCTAGAGAAACCCCCTAGGCCCCAACCCTGAGGCTCGGCCCGCCCCCCTCCCCGCCCCATTGGCCCGGCCGCCTCACGCGTCATGCCTGCGACTTCGACGCGCCCTATCGGCGAGGGGCGGGGCGAGGGGCGCGCGAGGGGGGGCAGGTGCGCACGCGCAGGCGGCCGGGTCGGGTCCGGACGGGGGAGGGGAGGGGGCGGTGTTCCCGGTTTCCTGGGTTACCTGAGGGGGCGGGGGTGGGGAGTTCGCGGTGGCGGCGGCGGCAGCTACAGCGAAGACGACGAGGGATTCTCCCGGTGAGTGGAAGCGCGCGGCGGTCGGC
This sequence comes from Mustela putorius furo, assembly GCF_011764305.1. Lineage (NCBI taxonomy): Eukaryota > Metazoa > Chordata > Mammalia > Carnivora > Mustelidae > Mustela > Mustela putorius. The sequence continues at coordinate 4,620,283 of NW_025421560.1, read as the reverse complement.
CCACAGCAGGAAAAGGCGGCCGTGGCAGCCGATGACGCCGGCCGGGGCGTCCGCGACACCGTCCGCGGCCTAGAGGGACGGGGGTTTGGGGGCGGCGGCGGCCAGCCGGAGCGGGGGGCTCGCGGCCACCCGGCGGAGGGCGCGGGGGAGTCGGCCCCAAGCCGGTCCTCGGGCGTCCTCCCCGCTCCGGCTCTCCGAGGCGTCCCCCTCGGCGCCCGGGCAGCCCTGGGCAGCCGCTGAGCCGCGAGCGGGAGCGGGAGCTGCCCCCGGACCCTCGCCGCGGCCGCCCGCCACCAACTTTATTTCCCGGCGCGGGGGAGGGCGGGTCGGCCGGCGGCGGGGTCTTGTGTGCAGTGTGCTGCGGTGGCACGGGGTCCCCCCGCCCGGCCCGGACCGCAGGTCGACGGCAGGAGCGGACGGTTTCCGCGCCGCCACCCTGCGGTCGCTCCTGCGCTCCGGTCCCGCCGCGCGGTCCCAGCTGTCATCTCCCCCGGTGCCTCGCTCTGCTGCCTTCCTCGCGCCTGTGACCCCCTGGCCGGGGAGCGAGACGCTCCGGAGAGTCCCCGCGACGTCTGCCGTCTGTGCGGGCGTCCCTGGAGCCCGGCCGAGGGGCTCCTTCGCCTCCGGCAGGATTCAGCGGTTAGAGAAGCGACCCAGGAGACCCCTGCCCCTGCTGACCCCACCGTGTGCGGGTCGACGGCTGTGGAGCGGTGCAGGGGCCGGGGTCCGAGGCGTTAGGAGCCGCACCTTGGCCTTCTCTCTTATCAGGCTGAACAAAACAAACCAGCCCCGTGTGCACGGCAGACTCCGCACCCCGCGACCGCACTAGGTGGTGGGTGAGGCTTGTTTCGAACGGATAGAAAATGTTGTCTCGTGCTGAAAGCAGACCAGCATTTTCTTGAACACCGAGTTCAGCTCTCATTTTCCCTGGGTTTGTGGGACACATCGATAGGACAGACTGAATTGGGCTTTTCTTCCTGATGGCTTCTGGCTGGCCTGCTGCTGCTTTAAACTTCCACACCCAGAAACCTTAAGCTAATAAAGATGTTGACTCTGAACTTTCATTTTATAGATGCAGTTATTAATCCGGGGTATCTGTTTTTAAAGAGCTTTGCAACTCGTCAGCAACTTTTTTCCTAATAGCTCTTTGCTGTCCTCCATATTGTTATTGCCTAAAGATTGGAGGAATTAGGAGAAAACGAGTTATTATATAATTTAACTCACATGGAAGCAGTTTGAAAGCTATAAAATGATGTATAAATTTAGTAAATATTTAGGGAGCATAGACTGTGTGCCCGTTTTCTGAACAGATAAATGGAGCTTACATCCTAGTGGGGGATCTCAGATAATGAAATATGTGCTATGTCATTTTGTGTTAAGGACTATAGATGAAAAAGCAGGAAAGGGGGAGGATAAGGGGAGAAGGTTGCAATTTTAAGGAGAGGTAGCCAGGGGAGACTTCCTGGAGAACGTGGCATTTGAGCCCAAGATCAGAAGAAGCGGGAAAGTACTCCATACCCCTCTCTAGGGGAAGAGTGTTGAAGCAGCAGGAAAGGCACTTGCAAAAGCTTTGACGCAGGAGTGTACAGGGCTTAAAGGCTGATTTGGCTATGGTGCAGTGAGTAAAGTAAGAGTAGAATTGAAGTCAGTTAAGTAGGAATGGGAAATCAGGTTGGGTGAGGCCTTGTAGGCCTTTGGACGGACTTGGTCTAACATTCTGAGTGAGGAGGGGAGTCATCCCTTTGAATAGAGAAGAGACACAACAGGCTGTTTAAAGGGTCACCCTGGTGGCTGGAGTGGAGAATAGGCAATTTGGGCCAGGGGGAAGGATTGGGCAGCAGTGGAAGCAGGGATGTTAGCTCAGGGACCCTTGCCATAATTCAGGCTAGAGGTGATTATAATTTGGACAGAGTGGAACTGATGGAGTGGTTGATTTCAGAAGAACTGAGGGTAGACTCAAGAGGAGACTTATAGTTATCACAGTGTTTTTCCTAAGCGAGTGTAAAGATGAAGTGCACAGGGGCACCTGAGTGGCTCAGTGGGTTAAAACCTCTGCCTTTGGCTCAGGTCATGATCTTAGGGTCCTGGGATCAAGCCCGCATCAGGCTCTCTGCTTGGCAGGGAGCCTGCTTCCTCCCCTATCTCTGCTTGCCTCTGCCTGCTTGTGATCTCTCTCTGTGTCAAATAAATAATTAAATTAAAAAAAAAAGATGAAGTACACATGTACTGAGATGAGGTTTATGAGGGGTTGGTTAGAAAACAGTAAAATGAGATGTCCAATTAGATATTATTAGCTGTAGTTGCAGTGACTTTGCACTGAAGATGTTACATTACCTTGACTTTACCAGGGGCTTAATATTTTCATCCATAAACTGCCAAATATTTTTCCATACTCATTTTCTTTTTAGTTCTTTTGGACCAACTTAGTCATTTCATTTCACCAAGGGCAGTTTTGTTCTTATATGCTTGCCCTCAGAGCATCTGTTTGTTAGTTTCAGTTGTAGAGAAGGCCATATAATCCAGAATTTCGGAATACCTTTGTAATGTGAACACCTCAAATGATTAATCTTTTCCCATATTATGTTTAGATGACTGGCTTAAGTTCAAGAATTTTTTTTAAGCCTCAGAAATCTTGTTATCAAACATGGCTTCACTTGGCCATTTGTGAAATTACAGTGGAAATGACCTGTATTTTTAATACTTTAGTAATGAGTCAGTAATATAGAGGGATTATCCTAATTCTTTAGTTTCATTAAAGATGGCTTGAAATAAATGGGCCATCACATGTTACTTGGAGATCTTTTCATCAAATTATGCAGTTTTTGGAACAATAGAATTTGGCTTGTAAAATATGTATCAAAACTATATCAGGCTCCTTGAGTTTAAGGTCTAACCCTCACATTAAGAACCCAGGTTATAAACTAATGTTTTTAAATGGATTTTCAACCTAAATATATTCTGAATGTATATTTTTAAAGCTGTCAGATTAATAACTAGTTATAAGATGAACTTGGAGTCAGTGGGAATGCCATATTCTCTTGGATCCTACTTTCTTTTGCTATTTCCTTTCCTTGTTTCTCTTAATTCTCTTGACCTTGATTTATAGTAATTGAGAGAGACCTGATACATTTGGAAACTTTGAATGCTTTTCAGGTCTATTAAGGGGGGGGATCTTATTTAATAATATGAAAACGTAATGCTTAAAGTGTGATCTTTTTAATTCATCAAGAAAAGAATTAAACAGTTTTCCAAAAGGCTAGTCATCATTGCATCCAAATGTGATTCCTTGAAATTGAAACTCCAAATACATGAGGAAATAAGAGAACTTCTAGTCACTTTTAATGAGTGGAAGAAATAGATGAACGATAAGAAAGAATACTGCACATACTCAGAAATGCTTATACAACTGTAACCACTCGTCTTTACAAAGTAAAGAGGATAGAGGGTTTTTGCCAGAAACCTGAAGAATCACATATTTTAAATTTAAGAATGGAGTCGGGGGTGGGTAGTGAAGCCTAGAAACTATACACTGAACATCTTGACACTAAGTGATTCCTAGAAGAATTATAGATCAGATTGCCAAGCAGATGCTTTGTAATTTGTGATTAGAAAACAAGGCACTGATTATTAAGACACAGAGTTGTTTTTTTAAGAACAAGTCATACTAACCTCTTGCTCACTTTGCCAAAGGTGTGATAATATTAAATAATCTTAAGTACCTCTCATCTTACAGAGTGCATTCCATTTATTGTTGTATTTAACTCTCACAACATCGCTGTGAAGTAGCATCAGAGGAGGAGGCCTCAATGGTAGGAGCCCAGGGAAGACATGAAGGGGACATATGTGGTAGATTTTAGAAAGGACTTACTTAGATACAGGATAAAAGAAAAGGAGGAATCAAAGTGGGCTTTAAGGATTCTAGATTGTCTGACTGGGTGAATGGTGATGCTGGTAATTGATCTTAAATTTGAAAATGTAGGTGGAGGAACAGATTTGGAGATGTGAAATTCATCAGTTCACATCAGTCTGGTGAAAATAGTTATTTTTAAATCAGAACCAAGTAACATGTAATTAAAAATTTCAAAATATGTAGGTCACTCTGGAACTCAGAAAAGTCTTAACCAAATAAAGAAGTCTTCATTCTTTCAGCAAACACATCCTTTCAAATACTTTTGGTAAGGAAGAGAGGACAGTGGGTAGAAGCTTGAGTGGGGAAATGTGATTGGGGAAGGTTTGTTTTTCCTTAAAGATGGAAGAGTCAAGGAACTTTAGTGGACTGATGAGAAGGGTCCATTGAAGAGGAAAGAAAATTAAAGTCACAAAATTGAAGTCTCAAGAGAAAGTAGATAATCAGACATAAACTCAGAGAAAATGGAAAGGTTGGGAACAAGAGTGCAGGTGAAAGGGTTACCCTGAAGAAGGGCAGTGATGCATCTTCCTGTTTAAAAAAAAAAAAGAAAAGGAAATAGAGTAGGTACCAATACAATATATGTACAAGTTCAGGATAGCATCTCTTGTCTCCATGGAGCCGTTCATCTGCTGAAATTGAGGCAGAAGAGCATGGGTTGGAGTATGTTCATGGGAAGAGTTACCGTTGTGATTGGGAAAGGGGCTTGATCAGGGACCACTGACCTAATTGCTGTATAGTGATAAACACCCCTGAAATCACTAATGAGGAAAGCAGCCAATCAGAATGGTTAAGGAGTTTTCTCCAGTAGCTCTATGTAATGGTGCAGAAAGCACTGAATCTGGATGAGCATTGGAAGGGAGGGTATGATGTAGAACTTGGGCTGGGGGATGGTATAAAGTCAAGGGACTGGGTAATGATGAGGTTGCTAATGGAAAGGCTGAGCCAGAGGCATCCTGCTTGATTAAGGAAGACAGCCAAGCCAGGATGGGTCTGAGGAATGTGCAGAACAAAGAGGGTGAAGAATCTCAATGAGGAGCTGTAGGATTCATGGGCAGGAAGGGCTACTAAGGATGGAAGAGTAGGCACATGATGGGAGATCCTAACTCTCAGGCTCTCGAGTGGAAACAGTTGCAGGTGATGATATAGGCCAATGTACAACCAGTGATAGTAGGTAGCCAAGACTAATAGTGCTAATTACAGCAATTGTAAATTAATAAAAGCTACCATTTATTGAGAACTGTATACTAGTCACCATACTACATGCCTTCCATAGGTTATCATACTTATTTTTCACAACCACCTACTAAACCATGCTTACTCTCTACAAAGTAGAGGTCATTGAAGAAGAGGAAATAAAAGAATTCTGAATCCTAGTATATAGAGATTATTTGTTCTTATAGATAATGCAGCCCTCAGAATAACAGATCTTGTATGGAGAGGAAGCGGGAGTTGTATGACGAAGTTCTCTGTAAATGGAGATTAAGGACTCAAAGTCAGCAGTTGACAACTATAAATATAGCTATAATGTAGCCTGAGAAATGGATAAAATGGCATAATAATGATGCACAAGTCACCTTGGAAACCAGGTGATAATCAGAATAATGCTAACTTGTCTTCTTGGCCTGAGATCTGGGTATATACAGTGATGTAATGTATTAAGAGGAGGAGATGAAATGATTGCCTTATGTAAAGGTGAGGGATAGAACGATGTTTCTTAGCAATGGAACTAGGGTTCCTAAAGCTAGTGAGCAAAGAATCCAGAAAGGAAGAAAGACTCATCTAGTTGTATGTAAAAAAAATCAGGAAGGATGGATGGGCAAGTAGGGTGATCATATAATTTATTGACCAAACAAGTGTTATTTTGAAAATGAAAAAGAATGTCGTTAATAGTTACTCTGGGACAGCAGGCACAAACCAGAACTGTCGTAGGCAAATCAAGATGTTTAGTCTTATTAGTGACAGGTAACTAGAGGACCTATCACCTTGGAAAGGGGCTGTGGATGTTGAGAATGAATGGACCCCTAAATTAGAGGGACATGAATGGAGCTTACTAGGCTAAGATTATTCTCTTTAGCTCTATATTACTGCCCTAAAATGTTCTGGGTATGTTTTGTTCTATAAGAGTGTGAAGATTTGAAAGAAGTTCTGGATTCATCTCTATATGAAAATCTATCCATCTCTATATGAAAATTTGGAATCCATTAACGCATAGGTCATACTAGAAACCTTAGAAGTAGATGAGATCATCAAAAGAAAACACAAAGAAAGAGAAGTGAGGCAGTGGATAGAATCCAGGAACTCCCCATCATGAAGGAGCTGGTAAAGAAGATTCCAACTAGGGAGACTGAACAGGAGTGGTTAGGCAGGGTAGAAGGAAAGCCAAAAGAGATTTGTTATCTCATAAATCCAGAAAGGAGAGATTCAAGGAATGAATGATTCATCATTTCATATGCCTTATGTTCTTCAGAGAGGTCAAATATGATAAGGACTGGAATGTGCGTTGGCAATTAGAAAGTTGTTGATCTTGGCCTGACTAGTTTTGGGAGAGGAGTGTGGGCAAAAGTCAGACTGAGGTGCCCAGAGAGGTGAGATGAGGAGACCACTTCAAGTGGAGACCACTCTTGAGTAATCTTGAAAGAGGGAGGTATTAACAGGATATACATGTCTGTTTACTTTAGACAGTAAAGAAGCCAATGGAGATGAGGGGTTAAAAACTAGGAGGGAGCTGGATTTCCAACCAATGCCTCCTGGCTAAGGTCTAGTTAGTAATTTTGTTGTAATGGAAATAAGTAAGATGAAGATACATTTTAAATTAAGTATGACAAACTTTGTAATAACTACAACCTATCAGAAGCTGAAATAGGTAGAAAGTGTTTATTGAAGAGAGAATTCCTAATTTGGTGAAATACTGTAAGGTGACATTTAGGTTGTGGACTAACTAACTCTAGGGTTCCTTTTTTTTTTTTTTTTTTTTTTCCTCTTCAGTTTTTAGGAGGAGGATGGTGTGTACACATAAGTGTAAGGCTTATTAGTTCAGGATTTCTGATCCCATAACACTGATTTTTTTTATATAATTTGTGTTGATTAGTTTTTATCAAATAGCTTTGACCAAAGTTTCTTTCTCTATATTGCAACATTAACACATTTCAGGAACACTACTTAAAAAGTAACAAGAGCTAAATTCCATCTTCTCATTCTCTGAATGGGGAATCAAAGATCTAGGGATGCTGGAGCCTCAGTCTGACTCGTGTTCCAGAATTGTATCTCCTACAACCCGCAACCTGCTAAGTTTTTATTCCTGCTACTTTCTTGCTAAGGCATCTTCTCCTTTCATTCTTTGACTCTGACAGATTGTAGAAGACCAACTTTTTACAAATAAGTAAAATAGAGGTCTTAACATATGGACTTCTTCTGGTAGATGAATAAAATGCTCTTGAGATCTTACCTGAAAACTGTAAGATGTTATAAAGTTATTTTTTTATTAATGTAAACACAAGCAAGGGGAGGGGGGAGAGAAAAGCAGTTTCCCTGCTCAGCAGGGAACCCAATTCGGGGCTCAGTCCTAGGACTCAGGGATCATGACTGAGCTAAAGGTCGACACTTAATGACTGAGCTGCCCAGGCGCCCCTGCAAAGTCTCTTTTAAGAAGTCTCTTCTATCACGTGCCTGGGTGGCTCAGTAGGTTGAGCATGTGACTCTTGGTTTCTGCTCAGGTCCTAATCTCAGGGTTGTGGGATCTACCCCCACCCCAATGGGGCTCTGCGCAGGCTTGTGCACGCTCTCTCTCTCAGATGGGTAAATAAATCTTTTCAACAGTTTTCAAAAATTAAAAATTAAAATAAGTCTCTTCTCTCTTAAGAAGTCTTTGAAAAGAATATAGGCTTCTAGACCAGAGAAATGTGGTTTCTAGGAGCAACTTATCGAATTTACTGGCTAGCATTCTTGACTATTTCTGGATATTTCAACTGTCTAAAATCATAACAGTTTAATATTTCTGTTATGTGGTACTTTTGAATATTAAGTTATATATAATTATACCTGATATAATTATGCAATTTATATATGTTATATATTGTATGTCATATATATTTGGGATGATACTTGAAGTCTAGTTATACATTTGATAAATATTGGTATATATTAATTTTCTTTCCTCTTCTTTTTGGATTTTTGTTTCTTTGACATGCTATTCTTTATTTATTTTTGAAATATAATTAACAGTGTTATATTAGTTTTAGGTGCTATAATGATTCAGCAGTTCTGAATATTACTCGGTGCTCATCACACTGGGGGTACTCTTAAGCCCCTTGATCTATTTTGCCCATCTCCCCCACCTCCCGCCCTCTGGCAACCTCCAGTTTGTTCTCTGTATTTAAGAGTCTGGGGTTGTTTGTTTCTCTTTTTTTCTTTGCTCATTAATTTTGTTTCTTAAACTCCACATATGAGTGAAATCCTAACATTTATCTTTCTCTGACTTATTTCGCTTAGCATTATACTTTCAAGCTCTTCCCTTGTCATTGCAAATGGCAAGATTGTGTTCTTTTTTATGGCTGAATAATATTCCATTGTGTTTATATACCAGATCTTCTTTATCCATTCATCTATTAATGGACACTTGGGTTGTTTCCACATCTTAGCTACTGTAAATAATGCTGCGATAAACATAAGGGGCATCTATCTTTTCGAGTGTTTTCACCCTATTTGGTTAAATACCCAGTAGTGGAATAATTCGACCGTAGGGTTGTTCTGTTTTTAGCATCCTGAGGAAGCTTCACACTGCTTTACACAGTAGCTGCACCAGTGTACATTCCCACCAACAGTGTATCCTTTCTCTCCATATCCTCAATTTGTCATTTCTTGCCTTTCTGATTCTAGCTGTTCTGTCATGTTTAAGGTGACATCTTACTGTGGTTCTGATTTGCATTTTTCTGATGATTAACAATATTGAGCATTTCTTCATGTGTCTGATATCCATTTGTATGTCTTCTTTGGAAAAATGTCTATTCAGGTCGCCTGGCCATTTATTAATCAGATTATTTGGTTTTTGGTATTGGTGTATACAAATTCTTTATAGATTTTGGGTATTAACCCCTTATTAGATATATCATTTGCAGACATTGTCTGCCATTCAACACGTTGCCTTTTTGTTTTGTTGATGGTTTCCTTCACTGTATAGAAGCTTTTTATTTGGTGTAATCACAATAGTTTAGTTTTGCTTTTGTTTTTTCTTGCCTTGTGAGATAGATCTAGAAAAATGTTTCTATGGCTGGTATCAAAGACATTACTGTCTGAGCACTCTTCTGTGATTTTTATGGTTTCAGGTCTCACATTTAGTCTTCAGTCTTTTTGAGTTAATTTCTGTGTATAGTATAAGAAAGTGGGCTAGTAGAGACTGTCTTTTTCCTATTGTATATTCTTGCCTCCTTTGTTGTAAATTATATGACTATAGAAGCATGGGTCCATTTCTGGGCTCTCTATTCTGTTCTGTTAATATATGTTTCTGTTTTTGTTCCAGTACCCTATTGTTTTGATTAGTACAGCTTTGTAGTATATATTGAAATCTGAGATTGTGATACCTCTAGCTTTATTCTTCTTTCTCAAGACTGGTTTGCCTAACACTTATTTAAAGGTATTCATGTACCCCGTGTGTATATCAGGATTATTTACATTAGCCAAATTATGGAAGCAGCCAAAGTGTCCATATATAGATGAATGGATAAAGAAGATGTGATGTGATGTGATGTGATGTGATGTGATGTGTGTGTATAAATAAATAAAAGCATTAAAACAGAAGATCAGGTTGGCTATTTGGCTTTTGTGGTTCCATATAAATTTTAGTATTATTTGTTCTAATTTTGTGATAATGTTGTTGGCTATTTTTTTTCTACTTTCAAGCCTGGTTTTTTTTGGCATGGTTTAACCACGTCCCACCCCCAAGATTGTTGTTGGGATGGATTCGCTATTTTTTTAGGAACTTGTTTTTGTGCTTAACTGTTTCAAAGGTAACTGTATTTTTGCTTACTGGAAATATATTTTGGTTAAGTACATTTAAATTTTTTTGTTGTAGCATTTGATTTTTGGCCAAATGTGTTTTCAGTAATTTATTTAGCATCAGTGAAACAAATTCTACATGCTCATTTGAGTATTATGAACTCTTAAAGAGCAGTAATAGTATATTAATTTTTCCTTTCTCTTCCATCTTTAAGATTGCTCTGATCAAAATGTGATTTGCTATAATAGAATTCTTATTAGTTCTGTAGTTCACTTGTCTGGGTTCCTTAGGTTGAAGAAGAATAATCATAATTGCATTCATATTATTTTAGCAGTGTAATTATTTGAGTTTGGATGAGTGTGAAATTAAACAATGCTAAGAATGATTTCCTCTTTTAGTATATTAATGTGGCTTATTTGAAAGGGCAACAAAACATTTATCAGTTCATAAAATGCATTCATTGTTACTGCTTCTGGGTATGGATTCATTGAAGTGCACAGTTCAGTGTATCCTGGCCAATGCCAAAGGGAGGTTTTACTGGTGTAACTTGTAGAACAGCTGCTTATACCTATCAGCTTGCTTTTATGCTGCTTATTAATATTTTCTTGTCTAGACTTCATTAGATCTTTATTGCATTATAACTTAGAGTTCATTAAAGATTAAAATCCTTTACTGTTCTCTGGATTTCCTCTTTAATAATGCTTCCAAATGGGGTAATGCTGGTAACTGTTCTTTTTTTTTCCTGTATTTGAATATTTTGGAGACTGTTTTTGAAATCATATATTCCATACAGCTGAAAGATATTGATTTTCTCTACACACTATTTCTGAAAAATAGAATCCCAGTAAGGTAGTTTTGACAGAACTTGATTATGCACAATTTAAGGGAACATTTAGAATGTATAATTTTTTTTAAGATTTTATTTATTTATTTGACAGAGAGAGATCACAAGTAGACAGAGAAGCAGGCAGAGAGAGAGAGAGGGAAGCAAGCTCGCTGCTGAGCAGAGAGCCCAATGCGGCACTCGATCCCAGGACCCTGAGATCATGACCTGAGCCGAAGGCAGTGGCTTAAACCACTGAGCTGCCCAGGTGCCCCTAGAATGTATAATTTTTAAAAAAGAGTTTACTTATTTACTTGAGAGAGAAAGTCTGGGGAGGGCAGAGGGAGAGGGAGAGAATCTCAAGCAGACTCTGCACAGGGTGGAGCCTGCTGGGACTCTGTCTGTCTGTCTATCTGAGATGAGTCCATGACCTGAGCCAAAACTAAGAGTTGGACGCCTAACAGACTAAGCCACCGAGGTGTCCCTGGAATGTGTGATTTTAATCTTAAATGAAATTTGATGTTTACTGTTACTGTATTACTATTTTCTGAATGCTGTACTATCTTGAAAGTTCACAGCCTAAAGATAGAGATCATCTAGTTTTATTTTTGTTTTAATATGTATAAGAAGAATCAGGATCAGAAAGGTTAAGCATTTTACCTGAGATCCTAGAGTGTTGAGGCAAAATAGAAAACCCAAAGTCCCTTGACTTTTAGTGTAGTATTCTTTGTGCCATCGAATTCTTGAACCATTTTAACAGATTTTAAGAAAATAATCTCATAGCCAAAAAATGCCTTATACACTACTCAAAGTGATAGTGTTTGGTTTCTTGTATGTAACTCATTTATAACTTTAACCCTTTGTCTTTGCACGTGTCTACATTTTTGCCGTAGTGGTAGAAACTAAACTGTGATGATACTCAATGATGCAGAAAAATAATATTAAGTGTAAGTTGAAACTGAAATGCATTTGCTATATATATATATATATTCTCTATCACTCTCACTCCCTATGCCCTTCTTTCCTACTATCTGTCCATCTTCATGGATGGTTAAAGAGCAGTAGATTAAGCAGCTGGATCTGAATTTGATCTCACTGTTAATCTTTCTTGATGTGAAAAGTTTTATAGCAGTGAATGCATTTGTCTGTACTTGACTGTCCCAACTAAATGGTTTTTAGAATAAAGCTAATTTTCACTGTGTCTATAAGAATTATGAAGGAATAAGAGGAAACTATTTCTATGTACACTTATGTGGTATCTTCAAAGCTTGTACATATCTGTGTTCAGTATTTCAGAAACTTATATTACAAAGTCTTTTACCTTATACAAAATATATATTAGAAACTACTGATCATTATGATGTTGCTATAGAAATTATTTTTATTGTTTTCATTTCACATTTAGGATAAGATGCCAAGCTCTGTTTATTTGTCTCCTTAAGAGGTATGGAAAACCATTATTTCTAGAATTGGTTTTAAAGAGCTCTTAAACTGTATACACTGCATTATAATCTTTAACATAGGAAGAATAAACATCCAAGATTTTATTGCTGAAGTTTTTTGTTTTTAATCTAAGAAGATTTTGTTGAAATTTCTACATGTTTCTGTAGCACTTTCCTTAGTATCTTAAATGCTTGCTAAGGAATGGAAAAAGGCTTTTGTAACTGTGGCTCTTTCTGAACGCGTTAGCTGCAGGAAGATTTCCTGAAGTAATTTGAATATTAAAATGTTTTCTATCGTAGTTAGTATTAAGTGAATTGGTGTTTATTTGTTGAGCGCTTACTATTCATGGCACTGTGTTAGGCAAGAAATATTGTATGCTTGTTTGTTTTAACAAATGAGACCCGACTCCCCTTCTTAAGGGAAGTATAATCTAGTTTGGAAAGAAACAATACAGTACTGTAACACAATGTGGTGAGTCCTAAGAGGCACGTAGAAAGTAATTAACTGGGAATTAATAGGAATTTCTATAGCAGCAGCAACATGATAAAAAGCATTAGTGAAATCGTGTTGAGAAAGTGAGTACCCTTAGGAGGAATTATGGAACGGTAGAGGGTGTCCTTTACTGAGAGCTGAGGAAGGTTGGACAGTGAGGAAGTACAGAGCACCATAATGATAATAGTAATAATGAGTTAGAAACTTCCTCCCTAAGAACTGGAGTGTCGCTTACTATTTTAAGAAACGTGAATGACAGTTTTAGCAGTTATAGAATTTGGATTTGATGGAAAGTCGACCAGGCAGTTTGACCAGTTAAGAGGGTGGCAGAGGGGTCGAGGAGCCGAGGAGCCGAGGACGCTCAGGCCTCAGGTTGGAGGGGGAGAAACAGATTCAAGGTTGTGATCATAATCGTAAGTATTGATCTTCCTACAGTGTGCCCGGCACTATGCAATGCATTTTATGTGCGTTATCTTGTGTAATTTAAATATCCACAACTACTTGACACATTTCTAGATAAGACTGAGGCTTAGAGAGAGGAAGCCAAGAAGCCAAGTTCATAGAGTTCGCAAGTGGCTGCTGTCAAGCCAAAGAACTGACTGGGCTCAGATGAAATGCTGTTCTGGTTTCTCCCTGAGTGGCTGGGTAGAGGCCATCCACGGAAATAGCAGTGAGGGTGGAGGAGCTGGTTTGTTGGATGGAGAAGAGAAAGTCTTATGCAGAATACAGACAGATTTCCTGCATCTGAATCTTGCCTCTGACACTTAGTAGCTCTGTGACCTGAAGCACTTGCTTAACCTTACTGTGCTTCAGCTTTTAACATGTGACAAGTAGGGATCTAATTATACTTATGAGATTGTTGTGAGGATTAAACCAACAGCTGTAGGGGAGTGCTTTTAGGAGTGCCTGATGGGTAGTAGTCTCTTGTAGATGGCAGCTACGTCGTCATTATCGTTATTCTGTAGAAACCCAGAGATTTGTTTTGAGGACATCTCAGCTATGCAGTATGAAATTTTTAGCACATTCTTCCAGCAGAGAAGTAAAGCAGGGGAGAGAACGGATGATCTACCTGGATGAGCCTTCATGGTTGTTTATTGCTGCCTCACTATAACCACAGGTGTCTCAATTTTCATTCTTTTATGGTGCTCGGGATCAAATGCAGGCTCTTCAGAGATATCTAGTTGCCCAATCTGTTTTAGGGAAACCGAACTGCTTGTTGAAGGGCTTAACTTCGATACATTTTGTTGTCATTTCCTCTGAATTTATTTTAAAATTCTGCCTTGCTACACCGTGCCTGGACCAGTTTTGTCAAATGAGGAGCCACGATGACTTCTCTCTGGGCCAATCACAGGTGTCCAGGCAAGCACGATAGAGAGAATTGAGAGTGTTAAGCAAAACGTCATGGGCTTGGAGAGGGGGAGGGGAGCAGGCAGTGTTGTTTGGGGACTCCCTGAAATATGAAAAAAAATAGTATGTTCACTTTCCTGGGGCTATTGCTTTCTTAGATTTCTACCCTTTGCTCTGAACCACTGCCCTTTTCATTTTATTGAGTTTTCTTTATCAGCCTATGCAATTCTACATAAATTGAAAATATTTCAGCACATTTTTGTACTTTAACTTAGCCTAAAGGCATAATGCAGAATAAAAGTAGGAACAGCACAGCTATTTCCCGCCCCACATTTACTGGTTAAGGATTATTGTAGTCCCACATTTTTCTTTTAAAGATTTTATTTATTGTTTATTTATTTGAGAGAGACAGAGAGAGAATGCACACACGCACAAGCAGAGGGGGAGCAGGAGAGGGAGCCTGATGTGGGGCTTGATTCCAGGACCCCGGGATCATGATCTAAGCCCAAAGCAGATGCTTAACTGAGCCACCCAGGTGCCCCTGTAGTCCTACATTTTTAATATGGAACATCTATATCAGAGCCAACTTCTACCCCTCTTATGTTGTAATTTCAGTTAGACTGAAGGTGCTGCTTCTTGTTAAAATGTAAATACTTCTTTCTAGGAGGAGCAGAGTGTTTTGCTTCTTGTCCCCGCCCGCCCCCGCCCCCAGTTCATTTACTTCTTGATGTAAATGGGAAATGTGGAAACCCATGGGGAAAGATAGCATGAAGCTATAGAACACCTTGAGAAGTTTGGGGTGGCAGGATATTAGCCTGGAGGAGTGAAACTGCATAGGACAGAGTGACCGGATTACTGCCCAATTGCAGTTGCACTTAGTGCAACAACCAAAAGTTTGTAGAGAGAGGTTTTTGAAGCTTGTTTCCAGGTGTACAGATTGCAATCTAGCGGATTTGAGTAAAGGTTCTGGATAACATTTAGAGATAGTATTTAGTGTTAAGGAAACTTCTTTGCCCATGTCTAATTTTTAATTGACCTGACCGAAGAAGAAAGGCTGTGTCTTCTAAACTTGGCTGTTTTAGTTCTCATTAATTAGCTCTAAAAATATCATGTAACTCCTAAGGCAACCGTCATGGGATTTAACTGTGGGAGAGCGGACCTGTGGTCTTCAGTTTTTGTCATCTGTAGAATGTGGGGATGGAGAATATGATGCCTAAAGTTTCTGCCATTGTGAAAATGTGTGATTCTAACTTATTAATGTTCATACCTTTATTTATATCACTTATGAAATGGCATAAATAGTGTTATTATTGTTTTCCCGAAGGGTTTTTAATTTTTAGTGTTGTGTTGCAAAGAATATATGAGATCTTTGGGAAAGTCATTAATCAGTCTATATTCCATATATATTGAACTCTGGAGAGATGGGATTTAGCATAATTAATAGTCCATAATGACCAGCCCTTATTTTCAAGAAGGCTGCTTCAAATCACCGCAGGTTCTGGTTCAGCAGAATTCATTGAATATTTATTATTATGTGTCGTGTAGTTTTTGGTGCTCTCAATAATCCTGCAGTTGATAGCAGTCTCCTCCTTTTTGGTACATAATACATTTCTAAAAAAAATTCTTTCCAGAGGTAATTTCTCTAGTATTATATTAATTAAGAAATTTAGGCAAGCATAATATTATTTTAAAAATGAATTTGCCAGGACTTTGGGCATTTGATGAAAATTAGGAGTTGAGACCTTCAGATATTACCATTTCATGAGGAAAAGGTATGATTTCTAATCAGGCTTTGAGAGTAAATTTCATTATTATGAGCTTTCTTATTGTATTTTTCCTCTACTCCTCCTCTGTAGAAGTCACAAGACATGGAAAGAACAAAATATACTGGTACTCCCTACTTTTATTTTCAGTGCTTCCTTGAAAACTGTATGGTCATAAAGTCTAACATTGACATTTCCATACACACTGCTCCGAGGAGGGATTGTGATGATCTCTTTCCTCCTCCAGATGGCACACTCTACCATCACCGAGTGCTGGGCACCTAGAGGGAACTCTGTTTGCCAAGAATGTTTACTGATGTTATATAATTTTTATAGATCTACATAGTAACTCTGTGGGATGGACATCTCATGTAAAAGGAAGCCAAACTTCACGTTATGTGGCGGCCAGTAGTTGCTGGATTCACACTCTTCTGCCTTTGTTTTCACCACCATCACAATGCTGACTATTCACAACAGATTCAACACCTAGGAAAATAATGAGTAAGGAGATCAGTACATATTTATTAAAATATTTATTGAATAATAAATTTTGGTTGAATTTATGAATGAGTGAATGAATGATAGATTTGATAGTTCTTGGAGAGGAAACTTGGTGATGTAGGAGCCCTTATTCTGCTGTTGAGCTTGAGATTTTATTTTTAGTGGTCACTGTAATATTTTTGGTAGCACTGGTTAAAACACAGAAATGACAGGGTATTTAAAAATGCCTAAGACTGAAGAACATAGGCAGTGATGACTTGGTGTAGGGGAGGTGTAGTAGTTTTATACTGCATGTCAAGGAAATGACTGTGTCAGCATCCACAAGAATGCGGGTAATAGCTTAATTCTGTGATCTTTTGGATAATGCGTT
Organism: Mustela putorius furo; assembly: GCF_011764305.1. Taxonomy (NCBI): domain Eukaryota; kingdom Metazoa; phylum Chordata; class Mammalia; order Carnivora; family Mustelidae; genus Mustela; species Mustela putorius. Next base: position 4,603,642 of record NW_025421560.1, on the reverse strand, counting down.
GTGGCAATTAATCATAGAACCAGAACAGAGCTAAGATATAGTCAACTGTCCAGATGTCTGTGGGGAGTCTCACTCAATAAAAGCAGAGCTGCTGCTGACTAATTTTATTGACCATTTCATTTCCAGAAGGTTAAGGAGATAATGAGAGGAGCTGATAACTCAGCCTAATTTCGACTCACTGTAAGGGCTTCATTAGATAAGTGGACATAGTGGGAACCCTGAGAGAAACCCATATCATTCATTTGACAAATTCAGCAAATAGTTGTGCCACGTGGTGGTCTAGATGCTGTAGATTTTGCAGTAAATGCAACAGTCAAAATCCCTGTCATCACGGAGCTTTTGTTTTAAGAGCTAACGATGATCTGTTGTCCAAAAAACTAGCGTCATGGTTTACTCAACTGCAGTGACCTTAACCTGCATTTCAGACACCTGCTTGAATGGTTACACTCTGGGTGTTATCATATGAACTGCTTGTTTCAGAAATCTAAAAATTCCAGTATCCTTTATTCCCTCATGGGTTTGTTTTTTCCTTTTAATATTCCCTCATTTTTTATTCTTTGAGCTCAGAGAGATTGGTTGCCTGCCTGTATTGTAGCTTGTGTATCAACATCTGCCTGGACTTTTTCTCTTTCCTCACCAGTCTGTATCCCTGTTTTGACCATATGGATTGTTCTCCTGCTTGTACTTTAGTTCTCTTTCCCTTCCTCCACCCACCAAAACTCTCATTTCTACATCGGTGACACAGTCTGCGCTATCTGATGCTAGATCCAAGCAGCTGAGCCCTGCTAGAGAGTCTCAACCATCCGAGAAAAGTGATTCTACCCAAAATTCATGGGTTTTGACCTCTGCCGAGCTCTCAGCCCACCAGAAGTTCTTTTTACTTACCCTTGGTCACTACTCTCTCCATCCTTATCTGTCTGCTTCTCATTTTACATTTTTATACCAAACTTAACATAATTCTGTCAGGGACTTGACTTGAGCTGCTCTCTCTGTCTGTATGCCTTTACTCCCCCCTTTTCTTTTCTTTTCTTTTTCTTTTTTTTTTTTTTAAGATTTTATTTATTCATTTGACACACAGGTCACAAACAGGCAGAGAGGCAGGCAGAGAGAGAGGAGGAAGCAAGCTCACTGCCGGGCAGAGAGCCCAATGCAGGGCTCTATCCCAGCACCCTGGAATCATGACCTGAGCCAAAGGCAGAGGCTTTTAACTCCCTGAGCCACCCAGGTGCCCCAGCTTCCCCCGCCTTTCTCTCTTCCTTTACATGTTCAACGTTTAGTGAGAGATTACATCCTTCATGAAGATTCCCTGACTACCCAAATTGGATTTAGTGTCCCCTTATCAGTACACAACACCCTGTGTGTTGGTTTGCCTTTGCCACTGTAATGGGTCCTTCTTAGCGGCAGAGACTGAAATTACTTTCACATTTTGTGTTCTTAGTACCTAGCACAGAGTGGGTGTTTTAGTAAATGGTAAATGAATAAGTAAGAAACAGTAAGAGGAATATGGAGGAAAGCTGGAATATAGAGAATTAGAAATACAAAGTTATTAAAAAAAAAAAAAAGGAAATACAGAGTTCCTAAATTTCCAAGTAAAGTTAGATATCATGCCATGGATGTAGTCTCCAGAAGGGGAAGTGTGTGTAAGTTGGCCAAAGGCAGAGTTTCTATTGAACAACTGGAAATAGTATGTGAAGAAAAGAGCAAGGTCAAGTGGCCAGATGAACTCATATTTTAAAATTACATGTGCGGAAGAAGGAAATGAGGATGTGAAACAAAAATATATAGATGTGGATGCAGGAATCTCATGTAAAAGAGGAATACAGCCCTAAGATATAATGCACTGAGGTTTTGAAAAATGTTCAGGCTGACCTTTTACATTTTATATGTAGATGATGAACAGCAAGCAAATAATAGATTTTTGTTTTAAACAAACTGGTAGCCGCACTTGTGGTGAGCACCACATAGTACAGAGAAGTTGCCTCACTATATTGTACATCTGAAACTAATATAACATTGTGTGTCAACTTCACTCACATTTAAAGATTAAAAAAAAAAAAAAACCTGACCCTATAATTGCATACAGAGAGTACATGAAACTCAGCTTCTGTTTTATTACTGACTTCTCTGACATGAAGAATGCCCTCTACACAGATTAATAAAGATGGATGTAAGAATAATAGAAACTTTAAGCCCATGATTAGAGAGGAAATGGTACCAGCATCTCTGGCTGCCCTAAATGCTCACATTGAGGTTCAGGTTCAGATTCTGAGAAAATGTGTTAATGTCATAGAGGAGCAGGTAATCCTTGAGCAATTCTGGGGAATTTGAACACTATTAGAAAACAGTGGAGGACCAAAGTTCCAAAATTACAAAACAAGAACATAGATTCTGTAGACTTTAGTGAGCTTGATGCTACCTCCACAAACAATTCTAGAGATCAACTTAAAAGATTCTCAAATATTTACAGAAAGAAAAGATGAGCAGTAGGGTTACAGGGGTTTTCTAAGAATAATTCCTTCCGGATAACCCAGTTGCTACCTTTGGCAGGGACACTGCAGGCACAGATGGGAGAATGCGGTGCCTGTCATCTATCTAGACTCCCATAAGGGATTTGACATCCTCCATTCTGTCATTCTGTGCTTGCAAACATGTTGGGGAATTGGACTGGCTGAGGTACGGGTCCAGGAATTGAAGAGCCGAACTCAATCTTAATTACTAATGGCAACTTCGTAAGAAGTCTCTTATGGGCAGCTGCTTTCAACCTCATTCCACTCAGCAGGTAACACCTCCTCCTACTTCTCACTCTCAGCCCGCAGCCTTGCAGTTTATTCCACCAAGAAAAGAGAAGCCCCCAAATATTGGTCCATTCGCTGCCAGATATACCAATTTTTCTGCGTGTGCTGACATGGTCTGTCATCCTTTTCGTTCCATTCCATGAACTGCCGGTGTGCCTAGCACGCGTACACCGCATCCCCTTCATACTGCCCACTGCAGCGACCTCCTTTCATTCTAGTTTTTCTTCTATTTTCCTTTCTTCTTTGGAGAAATACGCTATGTAAACATGCTATAATAGTATCTCAGCTTACAAATATGCTATAATGTCACTTGTTAAGAAAAAAAAAAAAGCACCACCTCCCCCATCCCATGTTCTGTTCAGCTGCCCCCTTTATGGCAGAACTTCTCAAGAGCCGTCTTAAACTCCTTGCCCCTCTTCTTCACCGCCTTTGCCACTCCACTGAGACCATCTGACAAGATTGTTAGTAACTTCCATGTTGCTAAATCTAGTGGTCCGCTCCCAGTCCTCATCTTACTCAGCCTTCCAGCAATATTTGACATGTCTGGTCAGGTTTTCCCATTTGAGGCTTTTTTTACCTGGTCTTTTGGAGGTACCACTCCCTTGATTTTTCTCCTGCCCTGCTTGCTGCTCCTTCTCAGTCTCCTGTGTTGGATCCTACTCCTCTCCCTGATGTGGGGATGCTAACCCCAGGGCTCAGTCCTAGAATCTTCTCTGCTTCATTTATACACATTTCCTAGGTCCCCACAGATCACTATGATAGCCACTGGCTACAGTCCTGTCATTGCAGAAAGTTCTGTTGGACAACACGCTCTGGGTTCTAGTCCTGTTTAAAGACACCTGTAAGCTGGTAACTCCCCAACTGACCCACCAGGTCCAACCTCCCCACCTGCGCTCCAGGTTGGCAGATCCGCGGGGTCCTTCGCTTGGTTCCCACATCGCCTATCAAACCCAACATAGCTCACGCTGAACTTGATTTTCGCTTTCATCCTGCTCTCTTCCCAGTCTTGTCTATCACTAAACTGTGCTTTTCTTCACACAGGCTTAAAATGCCTTGGACTGCCTGCGGTGGGAGGCAGGCAGGAAGGAGACTCCCATTGTTGGGGAGAAACAGTTCCGGGGCAGCACTTCTGTTTCATCTTTCCACACTTTACTTCAATCCCTGGCAAGTGGGAATGAGTGACTTCTCTCACTCATTGTAATACTTTTTAACTTCTCTTGCACTCAGTATCCAATGCATCAAACATAAACTAACCTCAAGGCCCTGGAATTCTTTTCCTAGATGCTCACATGACCCATTTTCTGACTTCATTCAGGCTTCTGCTCAGATACCACCTCTTAGACAGTCCTTGTCACCCTCTCTGAAGTAACGTCCCAGTCACTCTGTATCCTTACTGTTTTATTTTTTATAGCACTTACTGATATTACAGTATGTTTGTTTTCATCTGTCTCTACTTCATGGAATCTATGAGGGCAGGGATTTTGTTTTTGCCCTATTCCCAGTGCTAAAAATAGTAGCCAGCAGATAATAAATGTCCCATAAATATATGTTGAATTAAATGCCATATTATGAAATTTCTGAAGAAATGAAACTTAGAGGTATAGCTAATACATTGTCAGGTTTTTGCTCTTTGTTTTGGCCATTCATGTTTTATACTTTACCAGTCACTGTATTAGAAAAACTTATTTTCCTGAGTTCATTTATAAGATTATAGGTACTTTGTTCTTATGATTTTCATTTATTTTAATATAAAAATTCTGGTAACATTGTTGTGAGGAAGTTTTATTTATTATGACATTATAATAATAGTTGCATTGGAAGTTGAATATGATAGTAATAAGGAGGATTTTTAAATTTAGCATTTTGGCTATAAAGTAGAATAAGTGATAAAATGGGGTCCCCATCCTTAAGGAATTCATGACCTTGGGGGTAAGACAGTCATAAGTACCTACAGGGTGTTTATGTAGTTTAGAAATAGAGGCAAATACATACAATGCCCTAAGGACATCTTCATTCTATTTTTTAAAACTCTATTTGCAGACTTCATGGACACCCAGCGTAATGCAGGATGACAAAAGTTCGAATGCAGCTGTATTTATCAAGGGTGGTGGCAGAGTAAAAGAGGTCACGCCGACTGTGCTAGCTGGTAGAATTACGATCTCGGATAGAGTGAAACTCCATGGACATCCAAGCTGGGCCGTGCAAAATACAGTTTAAGAGATTTAGAGAAATCACTCAGCATGGCCTAGAAATGTCCCCCAATAACAAAGAAAAACAGACGGATCCAGTTGTCTGTCAGCTTCCACTTCTCATGCCCATGCCGAGTTACCTGGAGTCACCATGGCATCCCCCAATGGACGGCTCCACCTTGTAGTTGTCCAAACTGGAGTGTAGTCAGAGTCACGGCAGTTAATAAAATACCATCTTTAGACTCATAATTTGATTGATAGTTTGCCTTTCTATAATTTTAGAGTTGAAAATAGGTGGGTGGCTTGTATGAGCTGAGGACGCGGCAGGAGCAGGTGTTGAGGGTGAACCGAGACCACATTCCAGGGCTTTCTCCTTTGGTTGGCAGTGACGCACTGGCCCCTGGTGCTCCGAGTGCGGCAGCAGGAGTGAAGCTTAGCCTGTGCTTGGGTAGCTGTGTGCCTGACATGGGGCTGACCGGTCTAGGAAAAGTTGTCTTTCCTGCATCACGCAAAGCCGTGTGTAGTCTTAACAGCCCCCAATCCATTTTCTGCCTCCTTTATCCTCAAGTGCCCAGAATAATGTGGTATAAGTAGTTTGCCAAGCTGAGGGGAATTCAAGAAAGTTCTCTAGATTTGTGCATTTTGAAGGAATTAAAGATCACTCTGATTTAAACACTTGTTTTAAAATAAACATTCATGGTTGCCTTGTACCTGTAATAAGAAAATGTTTTTTATGCCTCGCCTGGGCACAACTATAGAGAAGGGGAAAACAGGTAACTAAACGGAAGCATTTGTTGCTACCCTAGAAGTAGGAATTCATCCTTTAGTGTTCAGAAATAACCTTCATTGTGTTATACACAAAAGGTTAATTCATTTTTAAAACGTGAACAAGGATATGAAATTTAGTGGGAGTTTATTCATTGTTTGATTTTAGTATTTTTTTGAGTTTTCATATATCCTCAGGTGCCTTTCACTCTCACAGGAGAGTAATAACTTGGCTACCCGTAGTATGTATGTTGATGGTATTCCACTGCCTCTAGACTCAGTGTTAAGAAGACTGATACTGAGCTGATTCCCCTTAGTTAACTGGTGATTTACCTGGAGATTGTGAGGAGTTGGAAGGAATGGAGGAGTAGGGATCTGTGATCAAGTTGCCTTGTTCAAATCAAGTATGTTCCAACACTTCCTGTCTCAAGATTCCATTCTTGGAGCTCTAGAAATTTCGTAGTATGTTCTTGAGGTTCAAAAACTTCTTTGGCTTCTTTCACATCAAATATGATGGTTTTTGTGTCAGAACTTTATTAAAATTACTTGTTTTACTATTACCATTAATATGTTTGTCTTTTCTTTAAATAGGTGAAGCTTTATTCTAGGAGTATTTATTTCATCTGGTTCATGAGCTCAAATTGTAAAGACTCTAAATGTTACAGAAGTGTTGAGAGATTGGTAAGTATTAATGTAATAGATATAAGCAGCCAAAATACTTGTTTCTGTCTAAGCCTTTGAAACTACGTAGTTATGTGACATTAATTAAACCCCAAAGTACAAACAACTAAACTTTCCTTTAGTAGAGATGTATATATAAATTGTGGTATACCCATACAATGGCATATTACATAATTGTTTAAAGGAACAAACAATGTTGAAAGAAAAAATAAAGTTATAAAAGGATACATATATTATACTATTTATAGTTAAAATAGTTAAAACAGTATTGAATTTTTTGTGGCTGTAAACATGTAAAAACTTATAAAAACATGTATAGAAATGATAAACACTAACTAAAGAGAGGAAGAAGTGAGGTGGGGTGTGAATTTCCTGTACTATAAGGTTTGATTTCCTTGCACACACATACCCACACCACACATACATACACACACACTGATCTGAACACTGCACACTGTTAATTTTGCTAAATCTGAGCTTTGCTATATCCGCCTCTTATAAATTCTTTGTACTTTTCTGGATATGTGAAATATTTTAAAGAATCTTTAAAATGTACCATGCTGGGGTGCTGGGTGGCTCAGTGGGTTAAAGCCTCTGCCTTTGGCTCAGGTCATGATCCCAGGGTGCTGGGATTGAGCCCTGCATCGGGCTCTCTGCTCAGTAGGGAGCCTGCTTCTTCCTCTCTCTCTGCCTGCCTCTCTGCCTACTTGTGATCTCTGTCTGTCAAATAAATAAATAAAATATTTAATTATTAATTAATTAAATATACCATGCAATCATCTTTTCAGTTGGCATTCAGAATGGCTGAAAGGCATTCATTGAAGTTCAACATCCCTATTAGATGTGCAGGAAGAAATGAGTATTTATTAATGTGCAAGGCGGAAGTATCTCCCATCACCCCTACTGATGATGTTCTGTTGCTAACTAGTGTACTTCGAAGAGTAGTAAGTGTGTGAATACTGGGTAGGAGAATTCAGAATTTTTGTTATTTGTAGATGATAGGGTTTTATGTCTGGAAATCTCAAAAAAAAATTAATGAAAGTTCAGTAAGAAGTTTGGATATATGATTATTGCATCAGCATAAATATACTTCCATTTGCCTCCTACATACTACTTCTCTTTCCTAATTAGATTATATAATGGAAAGAAAATCCCTAGAACAACAGCAAAAGCTACAGAACACCCTGGAAGAGACCTAACAAGAAATGTGTAAAACCTATTGTAGGAGGAAGTAACAGTTTCTGCCACAAGCACATAAAGGATAAATGTGCAAGTAGTGTAAGGGTGTTCATTGCAGCTCTGTTTGTGATAATCAAAACTAGAAATAGCCTAAATACTCAATAAGAGATTGGCTGCATAGTTAACAGTACTCTATATGATGAACATGTTATATATGCAGGCAGCAGCGTGCCAGAAGCTAGTAGAAAGAGTAAGAGAGCGAGCATGTGAAAAGATTTCCAAAATATCTACGTGAATCAAAACAGGTCAGATCACTTATATATAATACCCTATTTATGTAACTGTGTCTATTATATGTACATTTAAAAATCAGGAATAACATACATTTCTGCATATATTGTAATGTTTTTTGCCATCCTGGCATCTTGTGCTTATAGGAAGTAGCATTGAAATGATTTCCTCAGTAATTGTCATACCTAGATATTCATACTAATTTTTATTATCTTCATTTCCAGAAAATAGACCCTAATTATTACTGTAATTTTAAAGTTTTTCACATTTTTAATATTGCTAAAGTTGCAGTGTGCCTTGTACTCAGGGGTGTCTAGTAAGCACTGGGAGCCGGCTGTGCTTGGTGAAGGGGTCGCTCTTGCCTGCTCACGGGGGAGCTCAGTCCTTAGTGGCTGATATCAGCACTTGAAATGAGTTACACGCTTGCTGTACTACATCTGATGAGTTTTAAATATTTTTGGAAACTTTCTTCTGATCCTATGTGGTAAGATTAGGTGCCAGCATCGAAACTTTCAGAATGATGTCAGCATCTTTGGAAGAAAATCCCAAGAACAGTAGTGTAGCACTTTTAAGAATGGTGGGTAGTCTTGACGGCCTAGAAGGTGAGATAAACAGGCATTGTGTTATACTTTAATTGGCAGTGTTACTTGTTTTAGTGGTGCACTAAATTATGTACCTTAAAATCTGTAACAAAATAGGTGAAATAAGTTAATAAAATCAGTAACTATGGACTGAATATAGTTGTTTATATATTATGTACATATTATAATATATAATTAGTTTATATTAATATAAATTATAAATTATTTGATTTATTGAATAATTTTACCTTATGAAAGCTTTATAAAAAGCCAATGTTTATATAAGGGAGGATATTTTGAGATAAATAATGTACATTTTATTTTTTATACTTTTTCCTGGTAATCAACAATGTTAAAACTAATGAACTTTGTTATGCTACAGAGGAGATTGTTACTATAATAACACCTAGTATTCTGATGGGAATCCAGGACATAAATCATCAGGCCCCAAAATGAACAGGAACCAAAGTAGTATTAGGAATTTCTTTAGTGTTTCCCTTTCATGTCTCTCTGTTTCCCTTTGTATCCTAGTAGTTCATTTTCACCCCATTGTTTTCTTCCGCGCCTCAGCTACCTCACAAGGACTACCACAGGCCCATCTTTATGTGGCTTTGCAACTCATCAGCTGTGTCCCTTTATTCAAATTCCTGAGACAGAAAGAGCCTGATTGGCCGGTTGCCTCTTTGCAAGTGGCATCGTATGGGTCAGATATTGCCCGCCGGATGCATGCCAACTGCTCCTGAATCAGGCGTGCTTCGCTTAGTTAGGGCTCAGAGGCTGGCCCTTCCCCTTGGGAATGGGCTCCACTGCCTTCTTTGCAGGGGCTAGGAGGCATCCACCCACCCTGTCCCCTGCCCCGCCTTTGGGTGAAGAAAGACTCCACAATATACTTCTTTTTTTTTTTTTAAGATTATTTATTTATTTATTTGACAGAGAGAGAGATCACAATTAGGCAGAGAGGCAGGCAGAGAAAGAGGAGAAAGCAGGCTCCCTGCTTGAGCAGAGAGCCCGATGCGGGACTCGATCCCAGGACTCTGAGATCATGACCTGAGCTGAAGGCAGAGGCCTCAACCCACTGAACCACCCAGGCGCCCCAACCACAATATACTTCTTATTTAATCTCTCCAGGTTAAAACGTTTTTAAAGGTTACCGGATGTCTCAAAATTACTTTTTGCCCTGTTCTGAAATTCTTTGGGAATTTTATTGTTCATGATTTTTCCTTTCTAAATAGTTGCCCATCTTTTTTCTTTATATTGGTGTTTTCCCTCTCTTCTGTCTGCTTTACCTTATTATCTTCTTTTATCTCAAAATGTCGCATTGCCCTTTGATTTAAATGTATAGGAAGAAGTGAAGTGGCATAGCTTCAGCTGCAATAATTCTTCAATTTTTATTTACCTAATGGTAAATCCTTTTCTCTCCATTAACTGAACCCTGGTTGTTGAGGGGAGGACGTATGATTGTCAGTTCCATCATGTGAAAAACAGTTTATATTTTTAAAAAGATCCATTCATTTTTTTGGAAGCCATGTAGAGCAAGAACAGTGCACTATACATCCTATGATGAGGCTGTTAAAGAAGGTCAGAATTCACCTTAACTGCCACCACTCGCTGTGTATCTTCTCACTGTGCTTTCACTTCCTGTTCTTGGTAATGCTCAGGGACTGTCACACCCACAACTATTTCTGCCATGTGACAATATTTAAGGAACACCTAACTAGATCAGGACTATGTCTGAAAATATTATTGGGTTAATTACCAATGCCCCATAAAGTCAGTCTTTGGTTAAAAACAACCAACCTTAAAAACACTTAGTTTTAAACATAAATTTTTATTTCTCTAATCTTCTCTTTTGGTAATATTTATTTAATAGCTCGGTCATGAGCATCGATAGTAACTCACTGGCACGTGAATTTCTGACGGATGTCAACCGGCTTTGCAATGCGGTGGTCCAGAGGGTGGAGACCAGGGAGGAAGAAGAGGAGACACACATGGCTACGCTAGGCCAGTACCTTGTCCACGGCCGAGGATTTCTGTTACTTACCAAGCTAAATTCTATCATTGATCAGGTAACTTTTTCATATCAAATAACTTTTTTACCAGTTTATTATAGTTGGTTACAGATACAGAATTTCTCGGTTGTTTAGTTTCTGAGAGTCTCTTTGAGATAAAGTCCTATTTCTAACATCACTCCAATAAAGAAAAGTAGCCCAGTTTATGCACATACTGTTTATTTGAAGACTTTTCAAAATGTCTGAAATGTCTTAGGATTATAAATGGCCTTTCTTCTAACATGATCTCATATATATTAAGCTTTTTATCCTAATATCAGTGTGAGATAGCTATGATTATTAGTAGAGACCTTAGATTTTGATTCAGAAAAACATTTGCACTTTCAATAAATGTCAGATATGTTTTTGAAAGGTTTACTGTAATAGAGAATTTGCTAATTCTGGGGTGAAAATAGAGAATCCTTAAACCAGTAATTACTGAGTTCTTTAGCTTATATACATCCAGTTTTTTTATACCTCATTGTGTTTGCTCAAAGTATGGTCTGAACATATAGTATTTTGCTGTTTCCTTATTATGGAATTAACAGAACTCTAAAGCTAGTTGGGAAATAAAAATGTCATCCAACCTTCTTTTGTGGATGAAAAACCGAGATGCAGAATATTAAGTAACTCAGACAGGCTTAACTTGCAGCCCAAACATGATTTATGTCTTTACTTCATTTTAATAAAAAACAAATATGTATTTTACAAAAGAAAAAATTTACTGTTTGCTTTCAGGGGACTAATTAATGTAGTTAGATAATATTTCAATTAACTTGAAAAGATAATAAGGGCTCTGTAGCACCAATATGACAGACATTTTTCAACACTTATGACTGTTACTGGCTTTAGTAGAAACTTACTGTTGAAATTTTTTGCTATCAAAGCATTTTGCTAATAAATACATATATTGGGTAAATACAGAGACTAAAATTAAACAATGACTCTGTTTTCACTATACACTAAGGAACCTAACAAATATCAGAGAGTATCTGCTCACTGTGGTATCCACCTGTCATGAAATTTTCCAGAGTATTTTCCAAAATACCTTTCATGAATGTTATTTATTAAATGCCTAGCTACATGTAATTTAATTTTTATATTTTGTCTGACTTTTCCATAAATAAATTTTAAAATTAGAAAAATTGTTTGTTAGATCATGTGTAGTAATTTTTATTTCAAAATTTTATGATTTAATAAACATATAATGTTCTGTTCATTTTCTTACCCCACATTAGAACATTTCAGTGTTTTTTCTCTTTTTAAGATATCCTATAAGTAGCATCAGAAATATCAAATGTGCAGGAATAAATCTAACATGTACAAATTTCTGTACATAATTCTATAAAACATTTTTGAGAGAATCTAAAGACAACCCAAATAAATGTAGTACTACATAATTTTCATGTATTGGAAAAATCAGTATTGTAAGGATACTTGTTTTTTCTAAATTAATGTATAGATTCCAGTGCAATCCTAATCAGAATTTCAGTAGGTTTTTTAATGAAAGCTGTAGATGTTAAGATATAACCCATGTATCACAAAATTTACCCATTTCATATGTACAACTCAATGGAGGGTTTTTTTGCATTTTCTACATCTTTATTTTCTTCTTTCTAGATCTATTTTTTATAAGACATATTACTTTATTTTTCCCCCTTTTTAAAATTGTGTTATGTTAGTCACCAGACAGTACATAATTACTTTTTATGTAGTGTTCCATGATTCATTGTTTGTGTATAACACCCAGTGCTCCATGCAATACGTGCCCTCCTCAATACCCATCACCGGGCTCACCCATCCCTCTACCCACCTCCCTTCTAAAACATGCAGTTTGTTTCCCGGAGTCCATAGTCTCTCATGGTTTGTCTCCCACTCTGATTTCTCCCCGTTCATTTTTCCCTTCTCTCAGTATCCTCCATGCGATTCCTTATGTTCCACAAATAAATGAAACCATCAGAAAGGATGAATATCCCACTTTTGCATCAACGTGGATGGGACTGGAGGAGATTATGCCAAGTGAAATAAGTCATCAGTGGTTTTTAGCATAATCACAGATATGTGCCGCTGTCGCATAGCCACATAGAATTTTAGAACATTTTCATCACCTCAAACAGGGACCTGGCACCTTTTAGCTGTCACGCCCCTATCCCTCCCATCACCCTCAGACCTAAGCAAACACTAATCTACTTTCTGATTCTATAGATTGTATGCTTTCTCTTTTAAGTCATGAAATATCTTTTAATATATTATTAAATGAATGAAATCATCCAAGTCATAATTTCAACAATATTTTTTCCTAAGGTAAAACCTTGTGTTCCCTCTTCCCCAGTCATTCACCTTTGGACTATCTGTAGCAGTGATAGTAGGAACCAGGAGGAACAGTAGAAGTAGAGCGCAAAATAAGTCCTAATTAAAAAATAGGATTTTTTAATAATTAAATAAGATTTAATTATTTAAACCAGGAAATGGAGAATGATAATTTGGATCCTTAAGGTGAATTTAAGCAAGTTTAATCACTTAGGGTGGATTCAAAACAGTAGATCTAAAACAGTGCATTTTAAGAGGAACTTCACCTTTGTTATCTGTGCCTCTCATGAATGGGAGCACTTCTTGGGTACTCCAAGCAAGAGGCTTAGAGTGAAGTCCATAGCTACCCCTCCACTATTGTGCAAGGACTTGATTAATAGATATTTGGTATAAATAATTAAATAGACTTTTTATTGCTATATAATTTATATGTAGTGAATGCACAAACGTAAAATGTATAGTTGAATGAGTTTGACAAAGACAAACACCTATGTAACCATAGCCGAGATCGAAATTTAGAACATTGCCATCACTCTAGAAAAAGTTTTTCATGCCCCTTTGCAGGCAGCCCCTCCCCTTCCTCTCCTGCCACACAACCACAATTCTAATTTCCAGCATCTAAGTGTAGTGCTGCTTGTCCAAGAACTTCATATAAATGGAATCATGCAATATGTACTCTGGTGTCCCAGAGCTCTGTTATGCATAAAGCAGTAACTCACCAAGTTTTGATTCTGGTATTTTGTTGTATGGATATACCACGATTTGTTTGACCATTCACCTGTTGTTTAACCATTTGGCTTTTGTTTCCATTTGGCTCTCATAAATAAAGCTGCTCTGAACTCCTTAAAAAAGTCTTTGTCTGAATATATTTTCATTTTTTCTGGGTAACTATCTAGTATGCAATTGCTACGTCAAAGGGTAGGTGTTCATAAGAAAGTGCCAGACTCTTTATTCAGAGCAGTTGTGTCACTTTTCTTTCTCACCAGCAATGTATGAGAATTCTAGTTGTTCTGTATCCTTTCTGATATTTGACATTGCCAGCCCTTTTAATATTAGCCATCTTAAGCAAATATGAAGTAGTATCTCATTGTGATTTTAATTTGCATTTCTCTAAAAACTAATGATTTGAGTACTATTTTATGTGTTCATTGGCCGCTCATACATTTTCTTTAGTGAATGTCTATTTAAGGGTTTTGCCCATTTTAAAAGTCAGATTATTTGCTTTGTATCCAGTTGTAGTTTTTTTTTTTTTTAATATATCCTGGATACATGTCTTTGTTGAATTGCAAATATGTTCTTTGTGGCTTGCCTTTTCATTTCTTAACAATGCCTTTAGAACAGCAGATTTTTAATGTAGTGTGTTTTATATCCTAAGAAATCCTTATCTTGCATCCCAAAGTTGCAAAAGTACTCTCCTGTTTTTTTTTTCTAGAAGCTTTTTAATTAGTATTTTTATTTTTAGGTCTGTATTCCATGTGGAATTAATATTTGTGTACAGTGTGAGGCCACAGCTGTAGTTCCTTCCTCCCTCCTCCTCCCTGTGCAGTTACCCAGTCATTCCAGCCACATTTCTTCTTGAGAGTCTGCCCCTTCCCCATGGAGAAATCGATGGCTCCTTTGTGGAAAATCTATTCGCCATATACTTGGGCTTTATTTCTAGACTCTTCTGTTTCACTGTCTATCATCTGTTTGGGTTACTGTGGCCTTTATAGTGTGTCTAGAAATTAGGTGGTATAAGTTCTTCAGAGTGTTCATTTTTCATTCAGTTCATTCATTTCCAGAATGTTGGACTATTCTAAGTTCTTTGCATTTCCATATAAATTTTAGAAGGAGCTTATTATTTCTATAGAAATGCTTGCTAGGATTTTAGTGGTGATAACATTGAATCCAAAAATCAATTTGCAGAAAATTGACAACAATCTTGAGCTTCTCAGTCTATCAGCATGGTGTAAATATCTGTTTGAGTCTTATCTAATTTCTCTGCCATTTTTTATTTTTAGTGTCTTTTTTTAGTGATTTTTAGTCTTGCATTTTTGGTTAAACTTATTCTGAATATTTTATTATTTTTAATGCTATTGTAAATGGCATTTAAATTTTTATTTTCTGTCATTTGTTGCTGTCATATGTTTCTGTCAATTATATAGAAATATAATTGATTTTGGTACATTGACCTTGCATCCTATGCCTTTGCTAAATTCATTTATTTGTATTTATTTTGAAAATTTTCTGCAGATTCCTAGGGTTTTTTGTGCACACGATCAAATCATCTGTGAATAATAATTTCACTTTTCCAATTTTTGGATTTTAGTGCATGATCTCTTATATACAGACACATTAATCTGTTTATTCTTCAGAAAAAAATAGTCTCCTTAAATAGAAAAAATATGTTCTTTTCAATGGTTAAAGATACCGTGGCTGAAGTTTATATGCAGACTTTTACAGATTTTTTGAAAGAAAATTTGTCCAGCCCCAAAAGGAAGAGTTATCTTAAATTTTAATCTTGGCACCAGCATCAGTGAGATGGGTAACTTCAGCTCATGACCAGCTGCTTCAGATCTCCGTGTCCTCATCAGGAACAATTTATTTATTTTTTAATGTTATGTGTAATTTTTTTTGTAATTTTATTTTTTTTTCAGTGTTCCAAGAAGGAACAATTTAAATACATTTAGTTGGATGACTTAAAAGATGTCTCCAATATAAAAAGTATTTGTTTTCATATAACATTTGATAACAGTTTCTAATTTTTTCTATACTCTGGTTATAAATATATACAGCTTAATTCTGATGTAGTGGATAGAAAATCACAATAATTTATTACCAACTCAAGTGTGATAAATATTACTTTTTAAAACTTTGGCATATAAATTTTCATACCTGTTCATGCTTTATGAATGTTCTAAAAAGTTGTTACTTATTTTGCTGAGTAAAATGTGAAGTTTTACTGGAGGAGGTTATGTATTTACGAACAAAACATTATTTAAAAATTATAATAGGTATCTTTTTCAGCTGTTTTCTTTTTCTGTTTTCAGCTATTTCTTCCCATATTTCTGTAGTGTTATCACTTTAATATATAGTGCTACATAAATGGCCAATCAATGTCATATATAAAATATGTATTATAGAAAAATACCAGACCCTTTGCACAATTCATTCACTGGTTTATTCAGCAGGCCATAAAGAGCCTGTAATATCAGCAGCTCTGCAAGATGCAGAGGTAAAAGAACAGAGACTGTCCTTACTGGGAGCTCTTAGCTTTTGAAGAGGCAGACAGATTGAAAAAAGGCAATGATGACAAACATTTTGGAGGGTGTGTAAAGGAGAGGGCGATGAGGAAATGCTTCTTAGAGAACTTGGCATCTCTAAGTAGGGATTAGCAATGTAAAAAGGGGGGAAACATTAAACCAGGAGAACTGCAAATGCTGGCCTTGGAAGCCAGAGAAGGAAGAGCATTCAGTGACCTAGCAGTAGTTTATTGGGGTTAGAGCAAAGGCTGTATGTGCAGTTTTGGGGTGCTGAGAAGACTGGAAGGCAAACCCCATGTACCATATTAAGGAAGCGTAAGTTTTTTCTGAAAACCCTGGGGAGGTTTTTTGTTTGTTTTGTTTTGTTTTTTACATGGAGGAGGTTTTGAAGCAAGAAAATAGGCAATGAAAATTATTCTTCAGATCTGACAAGTTAAGTCATTGAAAATATTAGCAAGAATGATTTCAATAGGAAAATAATGCAAACTTTTACAATTAGTAGATATAATTATAGTAAGTGAACTTTATTTTACTCTGGTTCTATGGATTCTGTTTACACACATGCCAAGATCTATCTGTGCGTGATTAGCTTGGCAGGAATGAAGGAGTAGGGGAGATGCTGGTATTCCTACTTGGAGTAGTGAGAGCATCTTCTTGGCCACTAGATGGTGGTGCTACCCACAGAGAGCAGGTAATCTGGTGCGTTATCTCCCTTTACACCCAGGCTGATGATCTGAGCAGAGTACATCAGGCGATTGCTGCATAACAGAGCAGTCTAAGAACTTAGTGGCATGAAACAAAAAGGGTTCCTTTGCTCATGTGTCTGTGAGTTGGCAGCTCCAGCAGACCCAGCCAGGATCACGGCCTCCGCTAATTGTGGGGCCAGCTGGGGCCTCTGACTATGCAGTCTGTTGGCAGAAGACTGGGGGCTGTTGGATGTCGGCCCGACTGCCTCAGTTCTCATCCACGTGACTTCTCCGATGTCAGTACGTGAGGCTCAGCTTCTTTATGTGGTTGTGGAAGCATCATTCCAGGAGGGGGGCAGAATAGCTACAACGTGTAGCATAACCTCACTTGTGCCACATTCTGTTGTCAAAGTAAGTCACGGGCCAGCACAGAATGAAGGGATAGGAACATAGACTCCATCATTTCAGGAGAAGAAAATTTGTGACCATATTTTGTCTACCATCATCTCCTCTCTGGCCACAGTTACTAGCATTCCTCCCACACTTCCTCTCCCACAGGACTCTCAAAGTATTGTCCTATCATGGCATCAGGCTTGAAGTTTCTGATCTCATGATGTCTATCAGTTCTGGATGCAGATGAGGCTTCCCGGTACAGTGCTTTGTTTACAGCTGTTCTTGACTGAGAGACTTGTGAACACAAAAGCCACACTCACAGTATACAGTGATGAACAGGGACAAGTTAACCACACTGCATACTTGTATTCAAAATGGAGAGTGACTGGAGGCACGGAGCAGTCACTGACCCACTGATGTCCTAGTGGGCATGTTGGTGCCCCTGTTCTTCGGACAAGGGATGTTTTTTTCTGTGGGAGTGCTTCCTTAATCCATGGTTCTCCAGGGCTCTGGGATCCGTCCTCCGAGGCGTCTCACCCTGCTTCACACCTGTAGAAAAAGGGGAGACCAGTGGTGTCTATTCATTTTGAATTGTCTCTTCCTTTTAGTCCAAACTGTCGGCATTCTTTAATAATACAGCTTTCTTTAAAAGTGTTATGGGTTTCCTCTGACTTTTAATGGAGTTACCAATCCCCCAAAAGCCACGTCTATAATTGCTTTTGGGACAGATCTCTCTACTTCAGGCATATAAAGCTTGTGTGGAGTAATGCCGGCAGGATTCTTGGTAGTACTTTTGTCAAGCTGATAGGATTTACTAGGTAGCACCTAAAGTCTTTCTGGAGTCCTAACAAAGAGTAATATAACCAGTTTATAACCCTGCTTTGCTGGGAAGGGAGGAGGGAAGGCCACAGAGACTGGTTGGGTGAACTGGGGCCTGCAGACCCAAATCCTGCGGCCAGTCATCTGTTTCTGGACAGCCCACAAGCTAAGAATAGTTTTTCATTTTTCAAAGGTTGTTAAAAGAAACAGAAGAATGTACAGCAGAGGCCATATATGATTCAAAAAGGCGGAGATGTTTACTAACAAAGATTGCCACCCCTGTTGTAATTCAAGAACTCTAAGCAAAAATGTTTGATGAAATGAATGCATTGAAAAACTCAAACAGATTAAGAATAGAGGATGCCATATACCAAGAGGAGAAAAACCAATAATATTTTTTAGGAATAAGTTCTATAATAGAATCAACATAATAACTCTTTATGACTATTTCTGTTCGTTATCATGTTTTAATAACACACAGTAGTAAAGTGGATCATCAAAGTAATGACAGCTAAAACGTGAGAAAGATGGAGAAATAAAAATACCATTCTTAAAGTAGCATATACAGAAAAATCCAGATGATCGTAATTTCCTTTAGCCACAGCTATATAGCTAGAAAACAAAATTAAAGATTCTTTTTACAGTACTAATGAAGAAATGTTCTTGTGTGTGTGTGTGTATACACACATACATTAGAAACAATTATAAAATTCTGATAGAAGAAATAAAGGACTTACATATATTTCTGTCTATGGCTAGAACATTAAATTTAATTAGCATGTCAAAATCCAGATTTAAAGTAATATCATTAATACCAATTAAAGTAACTTTGGTCATCTTCCATCACATTCTGAATCCAGTCCAGGCCCTAAGCTTAGCCTGTCATCCTGAGGTCCTTGAACCCCACTGGTTTGGTTTTCACCTGCCTTTGCAGCATCCTGGCCATCCATCTGCCTCTCCTCTCAGCCCTTCCTCAGACTCACTTGCCTCCCTGTCCCCCCGACCCTGCCACCATTACTTGAACTGAAAGGAGCAATGCCTGACACCTGATAGATACCTAAAATATGTTTCTTGAGTTGAGCTAAAAAATTACCACCTAAATGAGAGTGATTTTACTATTTATTACTGCTCTGGGGGAATTTAAAAAGGCATGTTGCTGTCCTTTTTCCTGCAGAAGGGGAAACAGAAAAATGTAAGTATTAAATGAAGAGTGGTGTGATTTCTATAGAACGGACAGTGTAGGAATAGCCAGGAATCCGTTTATGGTGTATGTTGCCAAATATGGCATATTGAGAACTTTCTCCTTGTTGGCATGAGGTAGCACCCCATTCCTCTGGACACTGTGACAATTATCATTAGAACCTTGCAAGAGAAGAACCAGAGCTGGGGTTGAAATAGAGCACTGCAAGTTCTAGTTTACCAGGATACCCACAAATAAGAGCAAAGGATTCTCTGACTTGCAAAGGGATAGAATGATCCGTGTGGTTTCTTTGGAACTTGAAAGCATAAGTAAATCTGGAAATGTGCAATACCTAAAAAAGTAATAGATCCAGAGGAATAGCAAGAGCTTCCCCAATGATGGATGTGTTAAGAAGTACCATGATTGAATGAGGTCAGGAGTTGGGCACTCACTGCCATATTGGGCCATGGAGAGGCAAGCCGTGTCCTCCTCAGGACTGCAGTTCCAGCAGAGGTGGCAAAAACCAAAATCCTGCACTTGCTTCAGTCTCATTCTTTGGAAAGGCCCATGGTTTTCCAGAACTAATCCACTTGGTGAAATGGGGAAACAGGCATGAGGTCCTGAGCTGGGGTGGGAGGTGAGGGCTGTGGAACAGGGGAATGGCAAACGGGGGTTGGTGTGGGAGAAAAGGCTTCTCAAAAGAGGTTTTGCTGGAGCTGGGCCTTGAAGGTAGTGAGAGCCCCCTTAGCTAAGGGGGCAGGAGTGAGGCTGCAGACCATTTGTCATGCAGAGGCTGGGAGGCAGGAACGCCTATTAGTGTGGCAATGACGATTTGCCAGTATACTGTTACAGGGCAAGGGCTGGGGTGCTTCACACACTTGTAAGGTTTCTGCAAGCTCTTCTAGAATGTATTAGTTCATCTGCCAAAGATAAAGACTCAGATCGAGAGGACTCTACAGGAATGGCATGCCCAAAATTGGTTTACATTTTTTGAAAGACCTTGGGCATTTTGCTGGCTGGCATCTTTAAAAATACCGAGGTACACACCGAGTATGAGCTGTACATGGAAATGTTACCCAGACATCATTCGTCTTTCTAATTTTGAGGTCAAGCACCTGGAACTAGGGCCTTTGGGAATCATTCTGACGTTCATCCAGAATTTAAAGTCATTGAAGGAGATAACATTTAACATCCAACTCTGCACTAGGCATGCCAGGAAAGAAGGGTGATTGCTAAGGACTGGGGCCTGGGCCTGGGAGTCCATGCTCTGAGCGGGGACTGGAAAGAACTTTTGGAAAAGTTTCCCATCCCATTTAGAGATAAATCCAAACTCCTTCACTTGGCCCGCAGGCCGCATTAGATCTGGCACCCTCCACCTTGCCAGTCTCTGCCCTCCAGTCTCATCTCCTAGCACTCCGCACTGCTCTCCCAGCCACACTGGCCTGCTTGCCATCCTGTGAAATAACCAAGCCCACTCCCGACCCTTTGTGTACTTCCTAGGAGCCCTTTTCCTTCAAATCTTTGCAAGGACTCCTTCTTCTCTTTGAGCATCTGCTCAAGTGGCCCATTCTGAACAGCCTATCTAAGTGTCCTCCTTTGAGTCACTCTATAATCCCTGTCCTGTTTAGTTTTCTTCACAGCACAGCATTCTGTATGAAGTTTTCTTATTTGTACCCATTATTTTCCATCTCCCCTGCTAGGAATGTCAGCTTTGTGAGAAGGCAAATAGTGTCTTCCTTGTTCGCCCTCCCTGCCAAGTGGCACATGGCAGGGCTCACTAAATATTTGCTGAGTCATGGAGGAAAGCCGGCATTCAGGCAGGAAAGTTGAGGAAGTTGTTTGCTGTACCAGAAGCCAGTCAGGAACATGAGACCCAACTTGCCCGAGGAGGGAGTAGAGAAGTCTCTCCGCAGAGGGACTAAGACTTGCCTGAAGAGTGAGTTGACATTCGGCAGACGGGAGGATGGTGGAGAACGACAAGGGCCGTGCACGTGAAGAAGACATGCCGGGGGTACAGCCCAAGCCACATTCGGGAAGCCCTTCAGACTGGACCGTGGGGATGGGACAGGGGTGGTGGCAGGAACCAGAAAAGTAGTTCAGATTTTACTTTTGAAGTGTTTTCAGCCTTTTCCTAACCAGGGCACTAGAAGGAATAGTCTGGTTGCTGTGTCCCTGCTTTCTCGTTCCTTTCCAGCCCTGCGGTCTACCCTACCCCCTGACTCGTACCCTTACCATTACCTTAATACTGAGCTTGCTAAGGTTGCCAGTGACGCTTTGCTGCCATCATCTTACACAACTGAAGAACAACAGCTCTTGACTTGGTTGACTTTCTTCTTTCTGGAGCTGCTCTCTTCCCTTGATTTTTCTTGCTCTATGTCTCTTTGGGGGATCCGCTTTTCGGCCTCCTTCGCAGGCCTCTGTCCGGCACCACCATTCTCCATTCTTGAGGTGTTGCTCTGCAGAGCTCCGTTCCGTCTGTCCTCTCTTGCCATTCTGCATTTTCCCCTTAGGAGATCTCCTGTGCCCTTGACGTCTGCCCCCAGGGGCTTCCAAGTCCCTTTTTATGTACTTCGCATCTTTTTCTTAAGCTCCGGATCTATATATATAACTGTTGACTAAAAAGCTCTCTCCGTTTGAAGATCCCACAGACGCCTCAAACTTATTATGTCTAAACAATGGATCCATCATCTCTAGCCCAGCCTAGTACCGCTGCTGAATTTCCTGTCTCAGTGAGGACTTCATCAGTCACCTTGTTGCCTAAGCCAGAATTCTTCGAGTTCTTCTGGATCTTTCTTTTCCCCGCTTACACTCCATAGGTAACGGCAAGTCATTTCTGTTCTTCGTTGCCGTTTCTCAGTTTTACTGTAGAGCACTTCTGTTTACCATCGTCTCTCATCTGGGTTCTTGTTTTCCCTTCCTCTAACGCTGGTCAGTTCCTTTCCCTTTCCACCCCAATTCTGTCTCCATACACTGGCCAGAATGGTCTTTCTAACAAGCAAATCTGAACATATTACTGTGGCTCCTTCCCCACTGACTGGAGTGAAGAACTTAAACTTGATTTGTCATTAATTCCCTGACCACCCATGTCCCCCCCATACCCGCAGCATCCCAGTCTCACTCTCCAGCTCCAGTCCCATTTCCACACTTCTAACTGGAACTGATTGCTCCTTTTCCTGAACTCCTAGACTGAGTATTGGTGCCACACCCAGCTACTTACTTATACTACATGCCTTCTGTTGTTCTTTAACTGTCTGTGTGTATGTATTTGATGGACCAAATGAGGGGACCTTCTCCAGGACCATATCCTCCAGAAAGGGTAAGACAGTAAGTGCTGTGGACGTAGTGTGCAGTCAATACATATTTATTAGATTACCTTCACTAATAAGTCTTTCTCTCTTTATATACATCCTTTATTAATAATGTCAATTTCTCTTTTTAAAATTGTGTTCTCTGAGTTTTACATTTAACTGCATGAAGACTTTGTTTTCTAGTAACTTCATTTATTGGTTTGCTAATTAATAGGGCTTAACTTTTCATTGTCACCTAGCAAATTTGTTTCTTCAGAGGTAAGAGATTCTTGCCATGTGCATGGTGGTAATGACAGCTGTTTGCGGAAACGTCAGCAAGAATGTGCTAAATACTGTCAAATACCCTTACATTCTTCTGTCCTTGGAAGGGTTTATAAGTTGAAAAGCACCACAGCTTTCACCGGATTTGAGATTAATTTGACCCTTAGCTTCTCAAATGCAGCCTTTCAAGAAAAAGGATTTTTTGACTCAGTTTAAGATGGGGTTCTAGGAGTTATGTGTCTCATGACCTCAGGACATGAAGGATTGCTTTGTTTCTAATACAGGCATTGACATGTAGAGAAGAGCTCCTTACTCTACTTCTGTCACTCCTTCCACTGGTATGGAAGATACCTGTTCAGGAAGAAAAGGCAGCAGGTATGTTTCTTTTATCACATCCCTTGTGTTATCAAAATTCCACTGGGGAAGGAAGATCCGTGGAAAAGCTCCTTCTGCCTTAATAGTTGATCCAGTTCAAATTCAGAACAGTATAGATTAGCATGATACTTGACAGGAGAAATTCTTTAGGTATTCAGAAATTCTTTAGGCATTTTTATTCTGCTAATAATACAAAAACGACGTGCTTCTTAGGGGTTTATTCAAATGTAACAATGATCAGAAAATATACGAGGAAACAGAACACTTAGCAGAAGGGGTCAGTCTAGGTGTGCAGCCCCATCAGAGAAATGGATAGTGGAAAGTTTGAAGAAAGAAATGAAAGCTCCTTTGCTTATTTTATTTTATTTTTATTTTTATTTGAAAGAGAGAGAGAGGCAAAGGGAGGGGGAGTAGCAGTCTCTCTTCTCAGCATCTGGGTCTTGATCCCAGGACCCTGAGAACATGACCTGAGCTGAAAGTAGACAATCGGCTGAGCCACTCAGGTGCCGCTCTGTCACCTATCTTAAAGACTGCTTTTTATTATCAGTACTCTACTGGTGACTTTGGCAGTTTAGTTTAATTTTTTTACTGCTCTTTGAAGAGATTAATTTGAAGTAATATTTTGTTTCAAGAGTAGATGGAATCATTACAACTTAAGGTCAACACGTATTTTTAGTATCTGATTTTGAAAAAAAATTTTTAATTACACACACACACAAACACACGTATATCTATATAATATTAAGTATCTGAAACTTAGTGTGAATGTCTCAGTGGAGGAATTAACAGTTGAACAGTTTTCACCTTCACCATTTCTGTAATATGTGAATTGTGAGATGTTTAATAATCTATCAGGTTAAACATAAATCCTTCTATCTGGTATTTCAGTGTCATATATGTACTTTTAATACATTCCTGATACGGAGCTCTCTTTTTAGGGGATTATCTAAGGTCTTGTAATATTGTTTTACTGCTTATTCGTTGATTCACTAACTCTGCGCTCATTTTCTTGTGAATTTGTAGAATTCACAAATTATTTATCACTTAAGCTATCCGACTAATGTTCTTTTAGGAAAGTTGTCTTCATTGCCTGCATCCTTTGTTTAGGTGGAGTTTGTCAGACTCTTTTTAATTTCTCCCCTTCTCTCTTGAGACCCAGGTCTTTTATTTATAGATTGTTATTTATTCATTCTGAATTAGAACTATATTTTTCACATAGATCTTACTATGTAATATTGCAAAGGGAAAGACTGATTTTACTTTTTAATTAGTAAGAAGGGTTTATTCATTTCCTCAAGAAATAGGTGTTGCATGTGGTCCATGTACCAGGCCCTAGGTTCTAGGCACTGAGGATGAAACAGGGATGCCTGTACCTAGTTCAGTGTGTGGCACATTCGGTAAATATTTTGAATGAAGAACTCTTTCAACCTCAATCTTAGAGAACAGTTGGTACCTATTATACGATTTTAAAAATAATTTTGGACCATCTTAAAGTTTTTAAGTTATATCAGGGATATAAGCTCAATGCTATTTTTGAGAATATAATATACTCCTGTTTCTTGATTAATGGCACTATTAGAGGAGATTTGTAAGATGGTGTGAATAGTAGTGCTAAATCCCAGATAATCTAGAGACTCTTATGTTCATGTCAGAATGCAATGTATGGTTTCAAATCAGATTTACGCCCCTAATTTTGTTCTCCTTTGTTGTTTTCAAAATCAGTTTGTATCTTTTGAACCAATGCTACCGGGTACATAGCATGAGAAGAATAAGTGTAGGGGGAAATGATCCAGAGAACACGACAGATAGCTAAAGGAAATCAGCCCCGGGGCGGGGGGGGGGCGGAAACTGAGGGAAAGCTCTGAAAGTGGAAGATAAATAAGAGAGTAATCATCTGTACAAACTGAGTTTAAAAATATATTAAGGTCTAAACTTCCGTTCTTTATCTTAACAGATTTTAATCTACCATTCTCAGCTGATATAATCCTGACCAAAGAAAAGAACTCAAGTTCACAAAGATCTACTCAGGAAAAATTATATTTAGAAGGAAGTGCCCCATCTGGTCAGGTTTCTGCGAAAGTAAACATTTTTCGAAAAAGCAGACGGCAGCGTAAAACTACCCACCGCTATTCAATAAGAGACGCAAGAAAGACACGGCTCTCCACCTCAGACTCAGAAGCCAATTCGGATGACAAGAGCATAGCAATGAATAAGCATCGACGGCCCCGTCTGCTACAGCATTTTGTAACCCAGTCACCTAAAGACGACCACCTTACGGCTAAACTTGACCACTTACCAACCAAAGAACAGACTCCTCCTGACACCATGGCTTTGGAACATTCCAAGGAGATTATTCCAAGACAGGAGTCAAACAGTGACATTTTGAGTGAGCCAGCTGCCTTGTCTATTATCAGTCACATGAATAATTCTCCCTTTGACTTATGTCATGTTTTGTTATCTTTATTAGAGAAAGTTTGTAAGTTTGACATGACCTTGAATCATAATTCTGCTCTGGCAGCCACTGTAGTGCCCACACTGACTGAATTTCTGGCAGGCTTTGGGGACTGCTGTAATCTAAGTGACAACTTGGAGAGTCAGACGCTTTCTACGGGTTGGACTGAAGAACCTGTGGCTTTGGTTCAACGGATGCTTTTTCGAACAGTGTTGCATCTTATGTCAGTAGATATTAGTACTGCAGAGACGATGCCAGAAAACCTTAGGAAAAACTTAACGGAATTGCTGAGAGCAGCTTTAAAAATTAGAACTTGCCTAGAAAAGCAGCCTGACCCCTTTGCACCGAGACAAAAGAGAACACTACAGGAGGTTCGAGAAGGTTTTGCGTTTTCAAAGTATCGTCACAGAGCCCTTCTTTTACCGGAGCTTCTGGAAGGGGTTCTGCAGATCCTGATCTGCTGTCTTCAAAGTGCAGCTTCCAATCCCTTCTTCTTCAGCCAGGCCATGGATTTGGTTCAGGAATTCATTCAGCACCACGGATTCAGTTTATTTGAAACAGCCGTTCTTCAGATGGAGTGGCTGGCTGCCCGGGACGGCGCTCCCGCCGAGGCCTCGGAACACCTGAAAGCCCTCATCAACAGTGTGATGAAAATCATGGGCACCGTCAAGAAGGTGAAATCCGAGCAGCTTCATCATTCCCTGTGTACGAGGAGAAGGCACCGGCGCTGTGAGTACTCTCACTTTATGCACCATCACAGAGACCTCTCGGGCCTCCTGGTTTCAGCTTTTAAAAACCAGGTTTCCCAAAACCCGTTTGAGGAGACCGTGGAGGGAGACGTTCATTACCCCGAGCGCTGCTGCTGCATCGCAGTGTGCGCCCACCAGTGCCTGCGCTTGCTGCGGCAGGCGTCCTTGAGCGTCACCTGCGTCCACATCCTGTCTGGCATCCAGACCGTGGGGGTCTGCTGCTGCATGGACCCCAAATCTGTGATCGTCCCTCTGCTCCATGCGTTCCACCTGCCTGCGCTGAAGCATGTTCAGCAGCATATACTGAATGTCCTCAACAAGCTTATCTTGGATCAGTTGGGAGGAGCTGACGCCCCGCAAAAAATTAAACAAGCGGCTTGCAATATTTGTACCATGGACCCTGATCAACTCGTCAGATTGGAAGAGATGCTGCAGGGAAACTTGTGTGAGGCCACCCCTTGCCCAGGTCTGGCCAGCCCTGCCTACAGATTTCAAGGGATCCTGCCCAGCAGTGGATCTGAAGACTTGCTATGGAAATGGGACGCCTTAGAGGCTTATCAGAAATTTGTTTTTGAGGAAGACAGGTTACGTAGCGTACAGATTGCACATCACATCTGCTCTCTAATGCAGAGAGGCAATGTCGTTGTGCGGTGGAAACTGTATCATTCCGTCTTTAACCCTGTGCTCCAGCGAGGTGTCAAGTTAGCACACCATTGTCAACACAGTAGCGTCACGTCAGCTCAGATGCACTCATGTCCCCATCATGACCAGTGTTTGCCCCAGGAAGTGCTGCAGGTTTATTTAAAAACCCTGCCTGCTCTGCTTAAGTCCAGGTTCGTATATGGGCATCTGCGCAGATACCGTTTCCTTATTGTGTGCTTTTAAATGTCTTTACCCATTATTCTTTCCTAGGATTTAATTTATCTTAACAACAAAAAGTGTTCCCAACCCATGTCAGAGTTTGCTTTACTTGTATTGATTGGTTGATCTATTGATCTATTAATTTATTTCAGTTTCCTGGGGTAGTTATAGGGAAGAGCACAGAGCCATTGATTTTAATTTCTCAGTGGAAAAAAAGTTTTAAATATACACCAGTGAGGGAAGGATGGACACAACACAGATATCCAATAGCAGAGGCAAAGTTAAATTAATTAATTTATATTTACTTGACAGAATGTTATTAGCCATTAAAAATAATGTTCACAAAGACCATGCTGTGATATGAGAAAGTGCTAAAAATATTTTATCAATAAAACATACAAAATTAGAAATATCACCCACTTATTTACAGCTTTGTAAAATACACACATACCTAAAATGATAATTATTTGTCAAGGCAGTAGACTTAAGGGGATTATGATTTCTTAAATACCACATTTACATTTGTTATATACACAATGTATATAAAAAAAAAAAAACAGAAAATACAGATAAGCAAAAAGAAGATTAAGCCACACCTTGGTGGCTCAGTTGGTTAAGCATCTGCTTTGGCTAGGGTCATGATCCTGGGGTCCTGGGATTGAGTCCCGTGTTGGGCTCCTTGCTCGGTGGGGAGCCTTCTTTCCCCTCTGCCTCCCCTTGCTTGTGCTCTCTTTCTCTCTCTCTCTCTCTCTTTCTGACAAATAAATAAACTAAAATTTAAACAAAAAAGGGAAAATCCAAATTACTTAGAATTCTACCAGTAAATTTTCAGATTTTGTGATCGTCAAGTCTGGTACTTAAAAAATAATTACATAAATAAAGCTTGCTTCTGATAATCTGGTCTTACAAATTCATGTATATACCATTTCAAAAACATAATAATATATAACCTGTCATCATTATCTTTACAATTTTTTTTTAAATTTCTGACATCCTCACATAGTTTAAATAAAACTGACTTTGATTTGAAAAGCTTTGTAACTCTTTGGCGTATTTGTGGACAACTTGGATCTTTACTGAGCTGACTTACTTAGTTATTAGTAGGATTCCAGTGATCCAGACCCCATGAGTCTCACCTGAGACTCAGATCTGCAGCTTGGTTCCTTCCCTTTATGTGGTGCAGATGTAAAACACGCGAAAATTCCCGAGTAAGCCAGCAGGCAGACAAACAGATGGACACACACAGACTTGCCTCTTGTCAGAGTCTGTCCATCTCAAGTGCGGAGGTGGTTGTGTCGTTTAGAATTTACACAGAACCTGCCAGTTGGGGATAAGTATTCTTCCCTGAGTTGCTTCATGTAACTAGTGTGTGTGTGTGTAATCTATTCTTCCTAAATAAGCTGGAGTCATATTTGTGATGTTTGAAGAAGGATGTATGTGAAAGTAATTAGAAAATAATTTGAGATCCTGCTCTCATGAAGAACACCAGCCAGATAATTGATGAATCGATTAGTGTTTAATATCTACCACATGCAGCAATGACGTATTTAAATAGTATACATACCTATTTATAAGTGATGTTTCTATATGTAAAATCTTGTGTATTTTTTTTCTCTCACAGGATAATAAGAGATTTGTTTTTAAGTTGTAATGGAGTAAATCAACTAATTGAATTAAATTACTTAGATGGTATTCGAAGTCATTCCCTAAAAGCCTTTGAAACTCTGATAATCAGCCTAGGGGAACAACAAAAAGATTCTTCAGTTCCAAGTGTTGATGGGATAGACGTCGAACAGAAGGACTTGTCGTCTTTAAATGTAGGTACTTCTTTTCGTAACCAGCAAGTTTGCTCAGATTCTCCCCAGAGTCTTAGCAAGTTTTATGCCAGCCTCAAAGAAGCCTATCCAAAGAAATGGAAGTCTTTTAGCCAGGATGTTCACATCAACATGATAAACCTCTTCCTCTGTGTGGCATTCTTATGCGTCAGTAAGGAAGCAGAATCCGACAGAGAGTTGGCCAATGACTCAGAAGATACTTCTGGCTATGACAGTACAACCAGTGAGCCTTTACATTGCATGCCGCCATGCGTATCTCCCGAGAGCCTCGTCTTGCCTTCTCCCAAACATATGCACCAAGCAGCAGACATTTGGTCCATGTGTCGTTGGATCTACATGTTGAGTCCGGTTTTCCAGAAACAGTTCTACAGGCTTGGTGGTTTCCAGGCTTGCCATAAATTAATATTTATGATCATACAGAAACTGTTCAGAAGTCCAGGAGAGGAGCAAGGGCAAAGGGAAGGAGACCTCCACACACATGAAAACCAAGATATAAATGGAACGTCTCCGTCTGAGATCACCACAAGGGAAGACTTATTATCTTCAGCTGTCAAAAGAGACCCCACAGTGTCAGAACTGGGTGGTCTAAACAGGACTGCTGACATTGTAGGTAAATTAGAGTCACAGCATCTCTCTTCTGCAAATGGGGGACGTATTTCAGCTACTGAGGCTGCTCCTGAGGAAGTAGAGGGGCTCACGAGTCGAGAAAGTGAGACTTCCCTACAGAGTATCCGACTTTTGGAAGCCCTTCTTGCCATTTGTCTTCACAGCACCAGAGCTAGTCAGCAAAAAACGGAATTAGAGTTTCCTAATCAGGTAATAGCTTCTCCTTTGTTCGGCTTTTGTGCTTTACTTTCTTTGTTTGAAAATTCTAACGTAATACTATTGCCATTTTGTTTTTCCAAAGATTATAAGTACTGAGAAGCTTCTTTATGCTTAGTCCAGTGTCAGGTGCTATGGAGGACAGAGAAGTGCATGACCCAGGTCTTGCCCTCAAGACGCTTACAGTTCAGTTTGGAAGGCAAAACCACATGTATCGAAGTTATCAACCCTGAAAGGCATTAGATACGCATTATGTGTCGGATGAGTAGTAATGGGCTTTGTGTTTCAAAGTTCAGACTTTATAATCTCCGTGTGATGCTGTTCGGTGCCCTGCTCAGGTCCCCTTTACCAAGCTGAGGCACCCATCTGCCATTGCTCCAGGGATGTGAGTTGTCTCCTCAGGATTGCCCTTGGCTCCTGGGAGACGCCCCTTCTGTAGACGCCTGGGAAGGGTGCTCATAGCCAGTGATGGATAGATACAGCTCTGTGGAGTGGGACAATCTTTGTGGTACAGTCCAGGCTCCAGAGCTTCCCATGGAATTAGGCTGGAGCCCAGCATTTATTCTGAAACCACATTCTTGCCTGGATTGCCCCCTCCACCACCCCCAAATATATTCTGCTTCCCTCACGACCCTACAGATTTTTCCTGAGAACATTCCTCAGCTGGAAAGAGAGTCCTCAGTTTCAGGCCCTGCTTCTAAAGAAACTTCAAATATGGCAGACCCCCTGTTCATAACCATCCCTAACTGTTCTGTCAGCCAACAGGCTTTCCCTGCTGCAGTTCCTGTCTCCCTGTTAACTCCTATCTAAAAAATCCTGATGTCTCCACAGTGCTCAAAGTTAAAACCCCAGACTCTGTAGGCCAGCATACAGAGCTCTAGTGTCTTGTGTTTACTTCCGTGCGTAGCTTCGCGTCCTGCCTCCCTTCACCATGCTGCCGTCCACCGCACTGAGCTAGCTGACAGCTTCTCAAGATGCCACTCCTTGTTAGGAATTCTGGATGTGTTCTTCTGACCAGCAGACTTCTGCCTCGATGCCTGCCCACTACTACTTGTTCTTATCCATCTCATACGACCCCTCCCCCAGACACTTTTGACAGGTCTCTCAGGCACCTTCTCTCTTTTTGATTATCCTAGAACTTTGTTTATAGCTCTAGTGTGGTCATCATCATGCCTTGTCTACAAGAATCTGTTTCTTATGCTGGGTGGAGGGAATTCATTAAGGGAGAAGTCAGTTTCATATTTATCTTTGTGGCCTTATCACCTAATATAGGGACACAGGCCAGCAGCAAGAGTTTCCTTCAAGGAGAGAAGGGAGGGAATAAAGAAGGGAGAGAGTGGAAGGGACTGGAATCTAAGCCCTTCTTAGAGTCTTATAGAATCTCTAAGAGTAAGGCATTTGTAAAATGTCGGGATAGTTAATCAAAACTCTGAAGTTTCAACTAATCTTTTTTGT
Organism: Mustela putorius furo; assembly: GCF_011764305.1. NCBI lineage: Eukaryota > Metazoa > Chordata > Mammalia > Carnivora > Mustelidae > Mustela > Mustela putorius. The sequence continues at coordinate 4,572,365 of NW_025421560.1, read as the reverse complement.
GTATGATACAGTTAATTTGTGATCCACTGAAATTCAGAATGAAATAAGGTGAGTGAAGCATTTGATAAATAAAAATGTTATTAACTGTAACTGGGTATTTGTATAAGAGCTAGATATTTGTAGTCCTTTTACTTTCATATCTACTGCAAATAAATGGACTATGTTTCTACTTATTAAGTAAATATTATTTATTTTCTCACTTTAATTTGTTTAAAGCATGTTATTAATATTCTTAGTATCCTTTATTTTACCTTAGAACTTGTCTGTGGAAAACATATTGTTTGAAATGAGGGACCATCTTTCCCGGTCAAAGGTGACTGAAACAGAATTGGCAAAGCCTTTATTTGATGCCCTGCTTCGAGTCGCACTGGGGAATCATTCAGCAGATTTTGAACACCATGATGCTATGACTGAGAAGGTATGGATAAGATCTAGGTGTGTTGTTTGAGTGTGACTGGCAGAGGCAGACATGTGTGGGATGGGAGTAGGGCCCTCACGAATGTGGTTAGAACACATGGGCCAGGATTTGGTCAGGTGAATTCTGGGTGTCGTATCTCCCATCTGTGGGGTGGATAGCATTTACTCAGTGCCCGATCTCATAAAAAACCAGAGCAATGTGGCAGTTTACTGAGACTTACTCTCAGTGGGACAAAAATGTATGATTTGATAAGTCTTACATATAACTGATAGTTTATTAAATGATAGTTCAGGGATGGTGATGACTCAGCTGTTTTTTCTGATCCTATCTTCTGATCCTTTCCTAATATACAGTTAGTATTTCCAGAACCCTCTATGCATTTTAATTTTACATCACTCAAACAAAAATGACTATACTTGCATAGAAATTAGCTGCTTCTTCCAAGTTTCTTTAACCTTTAACTAATTGTCCTTTATCTTTATGTAACTTCCTAATAATACTGTCTTTTATTTTTATGTAACTTCTCTTTAATTTCGCAGTCTAGCCAGATAAATGACATTTTATAATCCTCTGCCACAATATTTTATGTTGCTGTTTGTTATAACTTTAAAAAACTTACTGAAATAGCAACCGTTGCCTTTGTCATATTCCTGCATCAGTTGGTTTATTGGAAAGTGTTAAAATACTACTTTATTTCTGCCTTTCATTAATGTTGCAGTGGTAAAGTACTCTGACATGCTTCAAGTGGAAATGTGTTCTAAAGTGAAGATATTGGTAGCATTTTTATAAGAAAAGGAAGATTTCACGCAGCAGGTTATTGCCAGAATTAATGTTCTCAATTTCCCAAATGCTTGCGTATGGACAACTGGATTCTGAAATCTTAAAATTAATCCTGTTGAATAATTTTTTAAAATAAACATATAATGTATTTTTATCCCCAGGGGTACAGGTCTGTGAATCACCAGGTTTACACATTTCACAGCACTCATCATAGCACATAGCCTCCCCAATGTCCATATCCCCACCACCCTCTCTTGTCCCCCCTCCTCCAGCAACCCTCAGTCTGTTTTTTGAGATTGAATCTGTTGAATAATTTTTATGTCTACTCTGATTACCTAGTTTATGAAACATTTTATTTATAAAAATCCTATGGAAATGTCTTTTTCCCTGAACAAAGTTATAAAAATAATACTTATTTGCTAGCATTAAGTTGTAAGAAATATAGTTCCAACTCATTGTGGTTTTTAGACATTTCCTATTATGTAACTAAGAGTGAAATTTCATAGATGTCTTTTTCAGTAAAACTGAAGTGACCTATAGCTTCATCTGTTAGAGACCCCCATTTCTGAAATGTTCATAAAGTTGAGAGAGTCTGGAAATTTTTTGCTGCATGAATTTCATAATTTATAGTGCATCTTATTGATTCCTGAGACTTTTTTCCTTAAAGAAAACGCAGAAGCTATCCTTAAAATGATTTTGGAGTAATAAACATTCTGTTACTAAACATGAGCAGATATTACAACTTTCACCTTCTGATTGTGCTGCTCTTACAGCGCCATCCGTCTGAGGAAGAACTGTCATCACGACCTGGTGATTTTTCAGAAGACGCTGAGGACTCTCGGTGTTGCAGTCTCAAACTTTTGGTTGAAGAAGAAGGCTATGAAGCAGACAGCGAGAGCAATCCTGAGGACAGTGAAGCCGGAGACGATGGTAAAATACCACTGAAGTACTTGTGATTGGATTTGCAAGTCAGATTATCAATTAGCAAAGTGGCTGCGGTGATACCCTTTAGAATTTTGTATTGCCTTGCCATTTAAAAAGCGCATTGCTTCATTTTATTTGATCTTGACAATAAATTCTGGCATTTATATAGGCAACGTCATACAGATATATTTTGTTATTGCCAAATTGACTGAATGCAGGGTAGAGAGTCCTTGCTTTCATCGATATTCCAGTAGAATACTGGAATACAGGGTAGAGAGAGTCCCTGCTTTCATCGATATTCCAGTAGAAAAAAACAAACACCAGGTGTCAGAAGTGAACAATATGAAGAAATAAAACAGGCTGATGTGATAGTGGTTGGGTGGTCAGAGAAGGTCTCACTGAAGATGTTTGGTTTATAGCGAGGCCTAAATTTTTAAAAAAATCTATCCAGACAGACACTGACAGGAAGAGCATTTCAGGCAGTTTGTTAGAAAGATGAATTAATGTAAGGAGTATAGACATCTTTCTGTGACATCCAAGGATGGTGCAGCCCAGATTTCTTAACTCACCACAACCCAGCTTATCCCTTGGATTGAACATGATCCTTTGTCTCTGGGCTTAAAATTTGGGTAGAATAGAATAGATGGGCTTTTGGAGCCAAGATCTTTCTGGAAGATTCCATCTCTTGAATGTTGGCATTATGGCCGTCCCAGGACTGCTAGTCTTCACCGTTTCCAGCACCTGGTCTTCCTCAGTCTAGTTTCTCTTTCTCATTGCATGAAGGAATAATTGTGGGTGTCCTAAGGGAAAGGTCTTGTTGGACCCATAGCAAGTGTTTGTGTATAATAAAGAGTAAAAAGAGCAAAAGCAGCCACAAATTGAAAGAATCTATGTATGTGTATATGTATATAGCCACACACAGATTCATATAACTTACTCGGTTTATTAAACTATTCTTTTTTCCAGTGTTATTAAGAAATAATTGACATACATAACTATAGAAATTTAAGATCTGCGCATGATGGTTTGACTTACAAATATTATGAAACAATGATTACGATAGTATAAGTTAACTTCCATCATCTTATACACATACAGTAAAAAGAAAAGAAGAAAGGAATTTCTTCCTGTGATGAGAATTTGTATGTTCTATTCTGCTGATCACTTTCTTACATATCACACAGCAGTGTTCACTGTAGTCCTCATGTTGTCCATTACATCCCTCGTGCTAATTTATCTTCTAACTAGAAGTTTGCACCTTTTAACCACTTTCCTCCCATCTCCCCCCATTCCTATCTTCTGAGCAAGCTCTTTTGGAAAAAATATTAGTTCGATGGTGTAGGTTTTATCTGTGTACTGACATTTCATAATGACAGACCTCCTCCTTTTTATAGGCTTGCTGATTAGTTCTTAATCATGTAGACATTTATAAATTTCTTAACTACATGAACATTTTTAAAACAGCGCTATAGTCAGTTTTAAGAGCACATCAGTCAAATTTTCCAAAATGTAATATTCAGTGACAGTGTTCATTTCTCACTTATGAAGAAGACAAAGTTTAGAATTTATCCAACCAATAGCTGAAGCTGTCTTTTTCACAGAGATCTGAACGGGCAAATGAACTAGCCTGTGATTTAGGTATTTTGGGGTCAGAAAGTTTGGGATAGTGTTTTTCCCACTTGTGCCAGATAAAATGTGTTAAATCTGTATCTTTTTTTTTTTTAAGATTTTATTTATTTATTTGACAGGCAGAGATCACAAGTAGGCAGAGAGGCAGGTAGATAGAGAGAGAGGTGGAAGCAGGCTCCCTGCTGAGGAGAGAGCCCAATGCGGTGCTTGATCCTAGGATCCTGGGATCGTGACCTGAGCCGAGAGCAGAGGCTTTAACCCACTGAGCCACCCAGGTGCCCCTGTATCTTATGTCTATAAAAGTTACTGTTGATATTTATAATTCTATTGAAGATCAAAATTACTTTTAAGCCACTCATTTATCTTCAAAATATCCATTAGACTTGATTTTCCAAGATACTTATTCTAATCAAAAGATGGCATGTAGGAAAAGGCTGTGTGAGAATCTTCTTACAAAGGGCACTTTGGCACAAGATCTCCTAAAATGTTAAGTGAGATTTGAAACATTTATTCAGGGTTTAGGGAATAAAAATCATCTTTTTCTTTTCCTCTTTCAGGTGTAGACTTAAAACCTGAAGCAGAAAGTTTTAGTGTGTTAAGCAGTTCAAAGGACTTGATGGAAACCTTCACTGAAGGGGAAATCATATATCCCGAGATTTGTATGCTGGAATTAAATTTACTTTCAACTGGTAAAGCCAAACTTGATGTACTTGCCCACGTATTTGAGAGTTTTTTGAAAATCATCAGACAGAAGGAAAAGAATATCTTTCTACTCATGCAACAGGTAAAAGATGCATATAGTAAATGCGGTGAATGTTTATTACACGCATGCCCCAGTCATTCATCTCCTTATTTAGAACTCAACTTGTCTGAAAATTGAGATGATTATTTATCTTTTATAATACCTTAGGTATGTTTTTTTGTACAAATGGTGTTCTAAAAATCTTTTAATTCCATAGTTCTCTAAAGCAGCATAAAGAATTAATGTTGTTTGCTAACTAATCCTTGTATTATTTCTGAGAATGGGTAATAGTTTATAAATTACATTTAATATATAGTCACTGTTTTTGAAAAACCAGAAAACAAAAACAGTATGAAAAACATAAATGTATAAACCACCTAAAAAAAAGAAAATGAAAAGTGTGTAATTGTACACATAGCATTCTTCTCAGTTATTTGAAAATATTTATATATGTATAGATAGTAGAGTATCAAATAATTTATTATGACATTACAGTTACTTCATGCTTTCATGAGGTAAGAAATTTAATTTCTTATGTTTTGTTTTTTAATCTTCAGGGAACTGTGAAAAATCTTTTAGGAGGGTTCTTGAGTATTTTAACACAGGCTGATTCTGATTTTCAAGGTGCGTTGAAACTGTTAGTTTTACACAATAGCTTTGAAATTATTTTGTTGTTATGTGAAATGAAGAGTTAATAATGACTTCCATTGGCATAGTGCCCTGTGATTTCAAAAGTCGCTTTATATGCATCATCTCTTTTGTTCAATAGACATACCATATCGTATCTTGATTTTATAGAGAGGAATGTCTAGATTCCAAGTGATTGAGTGAGTTGTTCAGGGTCATGTACATAGACTTGGCCTTGTGTTCCTGCCTTATCAGACACTGAGTGCCACTCTCCACTCTGTACTTTCACAGACATTTGAGGAATTCATAATGAATATGTAATGTGGTGACATTATAATAGAAACTTATATTTTAGTTGGAGAAGTCTAACATACATGTAACATTAATTCAGGTTTGTCAGGTGTTTCTTCATGATTAAATTCCCGTGATACATTTTTGACAAACAGACCACCTAAGTGACGTTGTACCTTTCAAAGTGCATCATATTGTGGTTCATGATGTCTGTATCTTATTACTGTGATGTTGACTTTGATCACTTGGTTAAGGTGGTGTCTTGCCAGGTTTCTCCATTGTAAAGTTACTGTTTTCTCTTTATAATTAGTAAGTATCTTGTGGGGTACATAACTTGAGACTATGTAAATATTTTCTTTTCATCATACTTGAACCCACTAATCCTTGGCACCCATTGATGATTCTTGACTGAAATTGTTAATTCTGTGGTATTTGCCAAATAGTGATTTTCTATTTCCATTATTCTTTTTATATTTAATTGGGATTATACCATAAAGAAAAGCTTTTCCTTCTCCATTTACTTATTTAGTATATGGGTATGTTTGTATTTATTGTGGTAGACACTTAGTGGGTCCTTTAGATATGAAAACTTATTTCTGGCTTAGCTCTGAGAAACTCTGTCACATTACCTTTTAATGACAGTTTTACTGAGAGAAAATTCCTACACTACACAGTTCACCCATTTAAAATATACAGTTCTGTGTTTTTTGGTATATTTGCAGAGTTGTGCAAACATTACCACTTATTTGCTCTTAGGAATAATGCTATGACCACTCATGTACTAGTTTCCACATGGACATGTGTTTTCTTTTCTTTTGGGTATAGTGTTAACTTTCAGATGAGGAGCAGCCAGAGTGTTTTCCAAAGTGGCTGCATTATTTTATATTCTATACAGTATATGAAGATTCTAATCGCCGCACATCCTTGCTAACACTTGTTATGACCCGTCTTTTTCGTTATATCCATCTTAGTGGGCCTGCCATGTTACTCTCACTGTGGTTATGATTTGTATTTTCCTGATGGCTAATGTTATCACACATACTTTCATGTGCTCGCTGGCCATCTGTGCATCTTCCTTGGATATCTTTAGAGAAATTTCTATTCAATTTTTTACCCACTTTTTAAAAGATTTTATTTATTTATTTGAGATACAGCTAGAGCAACCAAGGGAGGAGAGAGAGAGAGAAAGAGCACAAGCAGGGGGAATGGCAGAGAGAGGGAGAAGCGGGCTCCTGCTGCCCAGGGAACCCAACAAGTGGCTCAGTCCCAGGACCCTGGGATCATGATCTGAGCTGAAAGCAGCCACTTAATCGACTGAAGGCACCCCCCTTTACCTATTTTCAAATACAGTAATTTGTGGTTTTAGTCATTGAATTTAAGAATTTTTAAGTATGTTCTAGATAAAAGCCCCTTATCAAAGGTGTATGACTTGAAATATTTTCTCTCAATCCTTGGCTTATCTTTTCACTCTCCTGATGATGTATAATTGAAGCACACATTTTTTATTTTGGTGAAGACCAATTTATCTGTTTTTGCTTTTGTCACAATGCTTTTGGTGTCATATCTAGGAAGGTCGAACTTACAGTCACAAAGAAAAGAGTAGTTTTCTCCTCTGCATGTTTTCTGCTCTCTTCTTTCCTACATTCTGATCATAATCTTGGGCCTTCCTGAATTGGTCTTGCATGCCTTAGCTTTCCTGTCACATTACCTCCTTCTCTCTTTTTGTGCCATGTTTTGGCAGATTTCTTCCATTCTATTCCAACCTTTTGACCTTTTGTTCAATTTTTAATTTTGGCAGTTATCTCTTAATATTTAAGAGCTTCTTTTTGTTTGTTTGTTTTCTGGTTATTCCATTTTCATATAAGAATATAATATCTTCTTAAATATATCTGGATTTAGTCACTAACATTTTAGAAAGATATCTTCTCTACCCTAAATTATTTATTTTCTCTCTCGGGTCAGTTAATCAATTTATTTGTCTTTTATATCTTGGTTTTTCTTATTTATGTTGCTAATCCTCAAATACTTTTTGAACCTATTTTGGCTATTTCTATTTAAGAAAGCTGTTGAAGCTAATATTGAAAATTTGTCTTCCTGTTTGGCATCTGCCCTGAACAGGCAGTATGTTGAAGATCTCTGTGTGCATGTGCCAGTGGAATATAGAGGCTCCCCAAATACCATATAAAGAGAGCTTCACTTGGGAGGGCCATTAGGGCTACTGTTACCTCAAATGGCATTTTGTGTACATTAGAAAAATATGTCCTCCACATATAGGGCTTGGCTAGTGAATAGTGTCTTTGTGTAAGAAAAAGCCCTCCTTCATCTGGGCAACACAGCTCAATGCCAGGAGGCATGGCTTGGTGAATAGCATTCCAGTTTTCTTTTAGCTCGTACTTTTTCCCTTAGCTGAGCAACTTGGCCTGTCTGCAGACTGTATATGTCTACCTGGTAGCCTGATGCTGATTGTCCCATGTTCCGTCTCAGTCCTTGCCTGACAATCCAGGGAGTTTCTTTAAACAGTTTTCAGGCTGGGGGCATATAAAAGTAAAAGCCGAGCTATCTGTACTCTGTATTCAGAATTTAGGAGAGAGGTAGGTGTTTCCAGACAGACCTTGTATGAATCCCTGCATTTGTAGCCCTATCCTTACTTCCTCTCCGGAATATAGACAGACCTATGGGTTCTCCTTTTCTGGGAGTCCTTTTGTAATTCAAAGAGATTCTAAGCAGCAGCTTTCTCTTTTATCTCTCTGCCCTTCCATCTTCACGAAATATTTTTACATCTGCTGTGCCCCCAGTGCCCACTGACTTCCTCACTCTTTTTGCTGTTACAGATTTCTTTCTTTTTATAATTCTGTACTTTCAGTTCGGTGGGTTTTCAGTAGTAGACAAAGGCAAATATATATAAATATATATATATCTTCATTCCCTCATTTTGAACTGGAACCTTTTGGTTTAGAACTGAAAAAAAAAAGGAAAGTGTAAGCACATACATATACTTTACTTTGATCATACTACTTTATCCTGCCCTCCCAGCCCGTGATTATCTAACACTTATTTTATAGTGCTTTTTAAAAAAAATCAGAATCCTACTTAGGTTCATATATTATAGTTAGCAGATATATCTCAAATCTTTTCATCTGTAGGTGTCTACTCTCCCCACCCTTGCAATTTTTTTTGGTTGAAGAAACCAGGTCATCTATCATGAGGCATCTGCATTCTGATTTTTGGCAGTTATGTCCCTGGGAATTGTTTAACAGGATCCTCTCTGTCTTACATTTCCTTCAGCTGGCAGTAAGATCTAGAAACCTAATCAGATTTGGGTTTTGACCATTTTTTGACTGGAATATTTTACAGGCAGGAATCTGTGCCTCCATCAGAGGCACATAATGTCTGATTGCCTCTCTTTGGGGGACACTGGGAGCCATGGATGGTCATAGGCTAGGAACGTGCAGAATGGTAACATGCTGTCATGCCATCTTCTTGCATAAGCTGGAATACTTAAAGAAAACTTGCTCTCATCAACTGTTTGGTTATGCTCAGTTACAATCATTCATAAAGGAAAGGCAAGAGAAATAATTATTTTCCTTTCTTTTCTAGTTTTTCATAGTTCTTACTTTAAAACCTTTCATGGGTTCGTGTTTCTTACAGGGTAAAGTCCATGTTATTTTATAGTCTCAATTTCAAGTTTCTTTCCAGATATACCTACTGTTCCACTATTGCCTCAGCTCACACCTCTACAAAACATGGTGCTGAAACAGGGCTGCTTTCCTCAGCTTCCTCATCGGGATTATTTCTGTCATATCTAAAAGGAGATAAGATTTCACTATAGGGCTTTTTTGGGTGAGGATTAGCTGAGGTAATGCATGTGAATATACTTTGGACACTATAATGTATGCTACAGATATTAGTTACTTTATTCTAAAAAGTTCTATGAATTTATGTACTACCCATGATATTTTATTCTAAACCTCACAATGAAAATGTTCAAAATAATTGCTTGTGATACTTAAGTATTTTCATAATCTTTAATGTTTACACTTCCATTTAATATAGAAAGTAATAGTTATAATTTAAATAGTTTCAAAATAAGGTAGCAGACTATTTTGTGGTTACTGACAGTGTCAACTTCTTTAACAAATACTGTGTTAATTTATGCTTCTTTAAATAATACCTCTCCTGGGAAAGGACCCATCTTTAAGAAAAGTGGTTTTTTGTTTTGTTTTGTTTTTTTTTGTCAGTGGGTTGGTTTGCATTTAATTGTATTGCTATTTTTTCAGCACATTTTTGGATTATTAGTTGTTTATAATCCATTGAAGATGTGACAATAGTATTTGATCTCTTTCAGTGAAATTGTTTGTCTGGAACCTTTTATTATGTATTGGCTTTAATTTTTTCCCCTCTATCTTTCTTTAATTTAGCATGCCAAAGAGTATTGGCGGATCTTTTGGTATCTTTGATGAGCTCAAGAACATGTTCAGAAGAGTTAACCCTTCTTTTGAGAATATTTCTGGAGAAATCTCCTTGTACAGTAAATATGCCATAATTTTAAAATATTTTCACTGATACTTAATAGAATATTTTTAAAAATGACTTGGAAATCACTAAGTTCTGTCTTTTAATGTGGTAATGATTATGCAGTCAACTCCATGTTAATATGTGTAAAGTTCTTCATCATTTTATTATTTGCACTTATTTTAACTTTCACTTCTGTTTTGGCTAACCAGCGTGGTCACTGGGCTCATAGTCCCATTGCCTTATCCCACCCCAAGTCGTTGTTCTTAAGAAACGCTAAGTAATTTTAATTAGTAAAGAGAACTTAATTCTGATTAGTTTTTACCATTTTAAAGATTATCCTCTTTTTAGAAAGTTATTATCTACCCTTCACGTATCTTCTATCACTTCTTTTCATGGGTGTAGCTTAGTGACTTTTCAACTGTTCTTTACTGAGAAACTCATTTTAATAATGAAATCTTGGCTAGAAGCATAAGCAAATAAAACAAAAGCTTGGAGCTACTTAATTTGAAGCAAGGTTGAATGTTCCTGAGTCCTGCCCATTTCAGCAGCTTACTCCAGCTTGTGGACCCCGAGGGGCTATGTGGAACACAAGGTTAACAAATACTAGTGTAGATACTTGATAACTGACTGTATTTATGAAATGTTTCTTGTACTTTCCCTAAGTGGTGCAGTTCTCATCATCGTCATCAACATTAGCTGTTATTTCAGGCATAGGGCACACACTCGGCAGTGTATTGGACTAAGATACTCTTCTCTACTCCACTTGTCTCCTTAGTCATTACTTTTCTCTTTAATTAAATGCTCATCTCCTCTCTTACATTTTCTATAATTCTACATTTAACCCAAAATTTATAATTTGTAAGTAAAACCTAAAAACCCTTACTTTGGTTTACCAAAACAGATGAAAGAAAATTTATTTGATTAGAAAAGTCATGTAAAATAAGTTGAAAAGTAATTGAGCCACTCAATTTTATGAAGTCAGTCAGGCTGTAAATATCATTCAGAAATCTGGAGAATTTGTAAGGTCTCTAGTTCTATCCCTCACTTAAAAATAATTTAAAGAAGCAACTATAGCCTACTAGGAAATATACATCTTTCTTTGTAGAAATTATTCTGGATATAATTATTAGAGTTGACATCTAATACTTAAAACCAATTCATAACTTTCAGGCTTGTGCCAAAAAAAAAAAAAAGGCACCTAAATCTAATATTAACCATGAGAGATTACATATTTAAAGAATAAAATCTTTTTACCTTGTGAACATTTTAGGGGTATGGTAGATAGGAAATAGGCACTTAACTAGGAATGCTGATATGTGTGTAGATACGCTTGTATTTTCATTTATAACCTGAATTTCAGTGTACATTTTGTATTTATTTATTCTTTTTCTCTAGGAAGTACTTCTTCTGGGTATTCTGAAAATTATTGAAAGCGACATTACGATGAGTCCTTCCCAGTACCTAACCTTCCCTCTCCTGCATACTCCAAATTTAAGCAATGGTGTTTCATCACAAAAGTGCCCTGGGATTCTAAACAGTAAGGCCCTGGGATTATTAAGAAGAGCACGGAGTTCCCGGAGCAGGAAAGGGACCGAGAGCGGAAGTTTCCCCCAGCAGCTGCTCTCCTCTTGGCACATAGCCCCAGTCCACTTGGCCTTGCTGGGGCAGAACTGCTGGCCCCACCTGTCAGAAGGCTTCAGCATCTCACTGTGGTTTAATGTGGAGTGTGTCCACGAAGCTGAGAGAACCATGGAGAAAGGAAAGAAGATCAAGAAAAGAAACAAATCCTTAACATTACGGGACAGTAGTTTGGATAGAACAGGTATGATGTTGCCGTTACCTGTTACCTGTTACACTAAGCCTTTCCTGACTGCAGGTTTGGTTGAGCTGTAAGAACACAGCGATGTCCTCATGTGCTCCGAGTGTGTTCTTCACCCCGAGTGCCTTCCTAACGGCAGGCCCTGACTACGAAGCCTGGGTTGTCAGATAGCCTTGAAAACGTCATTTTTCTTGTATATTTTTGCCTTGGGGCCGGGGCACTGGGTTACTGCCCCAGCGAAACCACTGCATACCCAACTGCCCTGGCTGGCAGTCCCCAGCCCCATTTCCTGCCTCTTTCCTGGTCCCATTACTGGATTAGGGTGACTCCTGATATTAGAGAAGGGAAGGATGCAACCCTAGAGCCACTTTTCTGACCTTCTGCTCCCTATGCCCCAGCCAGTGTGAGCCCCATTTCATGTCCTTTCTCTCTTGTCGTTCAATTCTTCTCCTTGTGCTGCGTCCTACCTCTGTGCGCCTCTCCTAGCTCCTGTCACCAGATGTCTGGATGCATCAGCTTTTCTCCAGAGTCAGAATCATTCCCATTCCAGTGCTTTCTATAACTGATGGAATCCCTTTTATGCTTCCACAAAACTGTCTCATTCTTCATATGACTAGGGCAGGAAGAACCTGTTTGTTAAAAAAACAGTTTATGTGGTGAGAAGCAACGCAGAGCTGATTGTTAGGAGCCACGGATGAATGAAATGACTAGAGGAGAGAAATGGTTAGGGGTTTATTCTTCATGGAGGTCCCTCTGGAGCTCTGCATTGCACAGAGCTTACACCCCACACTGGCGCCCCGCTTCACAACACCAGGCCTTCAGGGCAGGTCCTCTGCCACTGACTCCCAGACAGAAAGGAAAGTCCTTACTGACACTCTCAAGACTGAGGACTAGGAAAGGTCACCTGATGTCCTTGCAGGAGCTTTGCATCCACTTCTCCAGACACATTTCCATGTTATTAGCACAGCGTATTTGTGTACTTTTGCCAGGTAGCCTAGGAAGCCAAACTTTCTAAAAACTTAGGTAGTTAGAGCATTTCTTTTGGGAATTGGAGCTTTGCCACCTAAGAACTGATAGCTCCAAAGCAACATACATGAGATCCTGTCGTGCTGATGCTGTCTCATGAGTGCTAAGAGCTCTCTGTGTGGGTGTCACTTTGCTCCGCTCTTTCTACATAGTTTTTAATCCTCACAACAATTCAATAAATTAAGTGCTCATTCTGTCCATATTTGCAGATGCAATTAAATAGCATGACCAATTTATAGAGCTGGTAAGTGATGGAAAGGGATTTAAACCCACCTATATTCAATTCCAGAGCTTAAATGCCACCATGACACTATAAACAGTGCACATTGCTTTCCCATTTAAGTGGGGGCAATCACAATGTGAACAGGCTCTTATAAAATGAAATAAATATACACAGTGACCTGGGAATTAAAAAATTTTTTTATAAAAATATATTAGAAAACATATATTTCAGACAATTCTACATAAACATTTAAAAAGAACATTTAAAAATAGTGTAAATATCAAAATTTTGAAGGGAACAGAGAAGAAAATATTATGTTAATAACACTCCCTTTGCCACTACACCAGCTTTGTGACATTGAGCAAGTTATTGAACCCCACAGCACCTCGGTTCTCTCACCCTCTAAAGGGAGACAATAAAATTTACCTCATCAGGTTGTTGTGAGCATTAAATTAAGAAACATTTGTCATATTCCTACTTTACGGTACCTGCGTGCATACTGGTTTTTGTTCTAGTCTTTTATTTGTGCAAAGTCAGATTTTATATGGAAACACTAGTATTGTATCAGCCATGAATTCTATATACATCTCATATCTTGGGCAGTGGTCCTCAAAATAATCAATGAATTTAACTCTTTCTTTTAAAGACTACTGTCGTTTAGGGGCAGTATTCTGAAAAATTGGTAGTATTTATACCTGTTGAAAAATGGCAACAAATATATATATACAGTCTCATAACTGGTGGTGTTCATCCTCTCTGAAAGTCTGAACCCTTAGACGTGCATTTTGTATTTTGGTACGTCTTTATTAATATAGCTTCACATAAAGTCACACAGCATAGTAACAGCATGGATGGCTCAAGGATTCAGGTCATTATACATACTTGATGGCGCTGGAATTAGCATGGTAAGAAACCACTTAAAGTCGGGACTAATAACCCAATAGTCCAAAGCATAAGGCATTACATTAGCTTGCCTTAGAGAACATTTTAGAGTTTCAGAATCACTTAGCAATTATATTCAAAGATGACTCATCAGAGAGTCTACACCAGAATATATTTAAACACCACAATTTTTCTAAAATCAATTTTCTAAAATCATGCTATTGTAATAATTGTAGGATGATTTTGGTAGTGCCGTCGGTGGTTTGTTCATTCCCACAGTTAGCTGCTAGTTATCATCGATTTTGAAATGTGTATCGCACTCAGATACTGTTTTCAGTCCTCGTGTTTTTTTGGAGTTAGTGTCTCAACTTCGGGAATATTGTTTGGAACAGGTCAGATTTAGACATCCCGGTAAATAATTTACTACAAATGGACAACCACATTGTGTTCCTTCAAATGCGCTTTTCCACTCAGCTTTATGATCAACCGCTTTACTGATTATTCTAACATCTTTTTTTCGTAGAGAACAACAGACCGGAGGGTGCAGAGTACATAAATCCTGGTGAAAGGCTCATAGAAGAAGGATGTATCCATATGATTTCATTAGGATCCAAAGCTCTTATGATCCAAGTGTGGGCTGATCCCCACAGTGGCACTTTTATCTTTCGGTATTGATTATCCTTAACCTCGCCATGAATAGATCATGTATTTAAATAATTTATATGCTAATAAAGATCATTATAGCAAATCAGAAAAAGATTATTTAAATAGAAGATACATTCTAATAGTCACTAATAACCACCTCTGTAACAATGTATTATTCTATCAAAAAATCTATAATTAAACTCTAAAGTAGATTGTGTTCATTCTCAATTAGATTTTATTTTTTATTTATTTTATTTATTTTTTTAAAGATTTTATTTATTTATTTGACAGACAGAGATCACAAGTAGGCAGAGAGGCAGGCAGAGAGAGAGGAAGGAAGCAGGCTCCCTGCTGAGCAGAGAGCCCGATGTGGGGCTCAATCCCAGGACCCTGGGACCATGACCTGAGCTGAAGGCAGAGGCTTTAACCCACTGAGCCACCCAGGTGCCCCTCAATTAGATTTTAGATCAAATGCTTGCTGAAGTCTTATCCATGGTAGTATTCTATCAGATTGTAGTCACCCTAAAATGTTATTATCAGACAACTGTTTTCCCAGATTACATATTTAATAGACATTATCTTATAAACTTTAGTTATTCTCGAGACCTGGTCTTTTCTTCTACCTCCCTTGTTAACTAGTATAGATACAAATATTTTACTTGTATTGAGTGAGTATGAATAGTATGACACTATCTTTGTAAACTTAAAACTAAATAAAAATATGTTATTTAGGGGATATATGCTTTTTGTTATAAATCATACTTGATACTTTATAGACATTGTATCCTAATTCTCTCAGTAGTTCCTCCAAGTAGGATAGACCTCCAGTACATTCTGGCATTTAGACATTTATGTACAACATGTATTAATTTTTGTATGAATAAAATATTATATTGTAATTTCTGAAAGGACAATGTCTGTAGAAATAGTAACAAGTTTTTTTGAAAATGAATTTTGAAAATTAATGCTTAAATTATTAACACCAGCAAATGAGCATCATCTATTTTTGCTCATGAATTGAGACAACAATATAAGAAAATAAGCAGATTTTATGGTGCAAAACAAAGACCTACTGACTTTTCTAGTTAGTTTAAAAACAACTGCTTTTTAATCTCATTTAAATATATGGAATTTTAGTTGTTATACATTTATTAAATGCTGAGATCAGAAATTCCATGTTTCCAACCTGTACTTTGTCTCTTTTTGTAGAATGTGCATGGATTCAAATGATGATACAAAAGCTGTTTTACTGGCACAGGTTGAATCACAGGAGAATATTTTCGTCCCAAGCAAATGGCAGCATTTAGTTCTCACCTACTTGCAGCAGCCCCAAGGGAAAAAGAATAACCATGGGAAAATCTCCATATGGATCTCTGGGCAGAGGTTTGAAACATTTTAAATAAATGCTAACTTCTTTTACTATTTTAAGTTAGTTTGTCATAGCTTCTGAAACGTATTATAGGAAACTATAGATAAAATGTGCTATATGTTAATGCAGGAATCTGTGTCACAGTTGGATGTTTTTTTTTTCCTACTTATCACTCTAATACAAAATTAATTTCCCATACTGGGCACTGGTGAAAATTAATATTTGAGTTTGGGGGAACATGCACAAATCTGGACTTTGAGACATTATGCAGAGTATATGTTAGATCTAAGAACAGAACCTACAATTGGGCCCTTAAGCCTATATACATTTATAAAATGAATCCACAAGGAATTATTTCAATTAAGTGGCTAATCAGGCTAAAACCTAAATTTTTTTAAAGGCTAATACCTAAATTAACTCAGGGTTTCAAAAGAAATTAGAATGACTAGGGAAAAATATAAGCCAGTGTGTCAGGTGATAGATTAAGATAGGGTCCTTGAAACATACCAGGTGATAGATTCAGGTATAATACTATGTGATGTTTACTGACCAGGAGAACTTGTGGATCAAGTTAATAAAAAATATTTTCTGGAATAAATTAATGTAAAATTTAACCCTGAGAAAGCTGTAATATATCTTAGATTTATAAGAGTTGGGAAATATTTTATGAATGAAAGAACATAAAAGGAGATACAGAATTGGAAACTGGTATAGCATGAGATGGGGTCAGGCTGGCTGGAAGGAAGATTCTAAGTTGAATAATGAGAAAGAGAAATGAATGCGTATGGCAAAGCTACTTGACAGGCAGGTTTTGAATTTCAAGATGAGGTATCTAGGTGTAATTGAACAGACTGTAAAATATTATATACCTGTTGTGTTGCAGACTTTTTGCTAGGTGTGTTCTAAACACTGTCTCCCAATTCTCTCAAATATCCCTCAAAGTAGATTAGACCCACAGAGGAATGACTGTGTGCCCAGAATGTGCTGCAGTAGGCTGAGGGAAATGGTAAACAAGGCTCAAGACTCAAGTTCCGTGCGTTCTTGGAACTCACAATCTAAGGGGGAAGCAGACAACAAGCAAACACAATTATATGCATATTACAAATTATGACACATTTTATGGAGTTATAACAGATCCCCAGAGAGATGGATCAGGTGGATCAGGAAAGGCCTCTTTGGGAAAAGATTGATTATTTAAGCGAAGACCTCAAGGGGAGATGGAGCATGTTGTGAGCAGTGGAGGGGGAAGGACATTTCAGGCAGAGGAAAGGGCCCATGGGAACAAAGGGACAGCCAGGGAGGCTATCAAGTTGATGGCTTACAGCTGTCCAGCCTCAGTGCTAGAGGAGGGTAGGGGAGAGGGGGCCTGTGAGTGGCCTAGGGTAGTCAGTCCCCAGGGTCCGCTACAGGAAAGAACAGTCTTTGGAAATAAAATCAGTTTAATTCAGTTTTTGTGTGTTCGTTTTAAAAATCCAGGAAATATGTCACTGAAGTCCCCATATTCCAAATAAAATATTTTCTGAGAAATTCTCAGTCTTCAGCCAGTCAATATTTTTTTTTTTTCAGAACCTAGAGTTAGATAGGTTGGAGTTGGGGATAAGGGCTATGAATAGTGAACCTCTTTCTCCTGGACCCTCGCCTGATTTCTTGAGCTTTCAACATGTGCTGTAGTCAGCACTTTACACAGATTACCGTTTGGTCTCCTGACAACACCGGGAAGTAGGTATATTGTTTCCTCTATTTTACATATGAGACAGTTGAGACCCAGAATGGCGTAAAGTCATGCCAGAAGAATACAGCTGAACCTTGACCTTAGATACAGCCCATGCTTTAGAACCTGAAGTTTTCCCACCCCCACAGCCTTCTTCCGAATCAGACCATGTAACAGGTATAGGAGAATTTAGATGTTCACTGTAGAGAGTTAGTGAGCATAGTCTCTTCATTCACATATTCCTACATTACTTTAAAGGAATTTTTTGCCATTTGGTACAAAGTAAGTAATGATTTCATCTGTTAGTAGACTGAAAAGCAAGTGACCAGGACAATTATATTATTCCCTTGATTTAAATTTGGTACTATCTTTAATATTTTCTGAACTAATAGCATAATTTCTGTAAATAATGTATTTCAAGAGAAAATGTTTAATATATGATAACACTGAAAAACAAGTTATTAGTAGTTTATGTTGTGATTTAATGATGAGCCCACAAATGTGGTAGGAATATATGGCACATGGTGGATACTTAATATTTGTCGATTTCATCTTGTAAAGCAGCTTTCTTTACCCTTAAAAACTGGAGACAAACCATAAGTGACTTTTAATCTCACAAAACAAACTGAGGTTTGCTGGAGGGATGGGAGTTGGGAGAAGGGGGCTGGGGTTATGGACATTGGGGAGGGTATGTGCTATGGTGAGTACTGTGAAATGTGTAAACCTGGCGATTCACAGACCTGTACACCTGGGGATAAAAATATATTATATGTTTATAAAAAATTAAAAATTAAAAAAAAAACTGTATGAAGTCATGCTGCCAATAGGTGGCAGTAGTGTTTCAGTCACAGCAACGTATTTGGTTCAAGAAAGATGCAGGCAATAGAAAATACCTCACTGTAATGGTGTTTGTCAGTTACACCTCAATTTAAAAAAAATAAAAGTTATCATACATCTTTATCAGAAAATGTTTCTATCAAAATCGTATATTTACATGTTAACTATGAAACAGAAAGCCTTAGGGAAGAGTGTTTAAATAAATAGATACACCAATGTGAAATTTCTCGTTGACAGCTAAGCACACCATCTTGTTTATGAACTCCCCCTTCGTAAGTTACCATCATTATCTTATTATGGAACCTAAAACATTCTCCGAATATGGGCAAAGCTTGGTACTCTGCACCTCCAACCAGGTGATGACATCCTCTCCTCATGTGTGTATCTCTTTGAGAAAGCATTAGTTTTCCTTTTCCTACTCTTTTATAAGGATTTCTGTAAATACAAGAGACTAATCAAAAGCTCTGTGACTAAGCGTGGAAAGAATAGAAAATGCAGAAAGCACTGGCTCGTCAGTGGCTAGGGAGAACCAAACCTGAAGAGGTAATCATCTTTTTCTAAGTGGTCTTTCAAGGCTTCAAAGAAGAAATTTTAGGAATGGCTTACCATGCTGGGGGACTTCTTAGAAAAATTAGGGGGAGGTGGTCAGTTTGTATCTGTAAATCAGAAAGGCGCAGAACTCAGTGACAAAGAAAACTTGGCATCACATGTCCGGTCCCACTTCCCATGGCTGCTGCAGGACTAGCAGGCCTCGCTGTTCCGCTCCCCTCACTGGGGTTTGGGTATTGCCAGCACCGTGGATCAGGAGACCGCAAAATCCGTTCTCTTTCTTCCTATCACCGGCACTGTGCTGCTGAACCAAGAAAACTGCTAAAGAATTTCCCATTATTATACATTCATGCTTGCAAAATACTTAGGTCACTGAAATAATTGACTTAACTTTGTTTTTAATGTAGGAAACCTGATGTTACTTTGGATTTTGTGCTTCCAAGAAGAACAAGTCTGTCATCTGACAGCAATAAGACATTTTGCATGATTGGCCATTGTTTATCATCCCAAGAAGAGTTTTTGCAATTGGCTGGAAAATGGGACCTGGGAAATTTACTCCTCTTCAATGGTATATTTTTCTCCTTCAAAGGATTTCTAATTTTTTTTCAATTAACAAGTATTAAACTAGTAAATTATACTGGATAAGATAGTAATTCCTGTTCCTTCCTTGATACTTAATAAGTACTATATTATCTAGATACCAAGATGCACTTTTAAAAATATTTTAACATTTTTATATTGAGATGCTTCTTTTTGTTGTTGTTGTTTGTTTGTTTTGTAATTGAGATGCTGCTTACAATTGATATATACATTTCATGTAGGGGATACATCATACCCCAACCCCTATCCCCCCAAAAAAGAAAGCTTATGTTAAATTAACTTTGTTTTATAATCCTGGAAAATGCAATATTATGACAAGTAAACTTAGAATGATTCTCTTTCTTGTAATTTTAGAATATTCTACAAAAATATCAAATTTTAGGAAAAAAAGAAATACATGTTCTAAAATTTATAGCTATCTCACTAAGCCTGGCACGTAATAGCAGTCAGGCAGTGTTTATTGAACAGACGGGTAGAAGGAATAGAGACGTCAGTCCACATTTATTTTAGAAAAGGATTTACTGAAGTGTAGAGACATTAATCCATATTTATTTTAAAAAGAATTTACTGAAGTATAGTTTCCATTTACTTAAAAAAAAAAGGCAGAACAAAACCAAAATAACTGTTCTCTAAGGAACAAATAAAATTTTATGATTTTATTTTATCACAAGCTTCACAGTTAACCTTATATCTATTTACTTACTTTCCATCCGTAGCTGGTGTAGGTTGCTTACTCATGACTCCAATTTGGAGCTTGAGACTTTATCAATTTTATAGAGATGAAAGAATTTGGCAGAAAAAATTAATTCATGATTTCTTGCTGCTTATGAAAAATTCTAGTCAGGGGTGTCTGGGTGGCTCAGTTGGTTAAGCATCTGCCTTTAGCTCAGGTCATGATCAGGGTTCTGGGATCAAGCCTCACTCTGGCTCTCTGCTCAGCAAGGAATCTGTTTTCCCCCTCTTCCCCTCCCCTTGCACATCCTTTTTCTCAAATAAATAAAAATAAAGGTTTAAAATAATTCTCATTGGAGTGATAGAAATAAGTAACTTTTTTTTTTTTCTGTTCAGGAGCTAAGATTGATTCACAAGAGGCCTTTTATCTATATGCTTGTGGACCTAACCATACATCTATAATGCCATGCAAATATGGCAAGCCTGTGAATGACTACTCCAAATATATTAATAAAGAAATTTTGCAATGTGAGCAAATCAGAGAACTTTTTATGACCAAGAAAGAAGTGGACATTGGTCTCTTAATTGTAAGTTTTCATTTTATAAGTTTTAACTTTATAGTAACTGATAATATATGTTTATTAAATGTGTAATTAGCTATGAATTAAATTTCTAAAGTGTTTCTTCTTTCTTTCTCACTATTTTTGCTCTCTAAGAACATGGTTTTTTCTTAAAAAAAATTGATATACCCAGAATTTGTTTTCAGGTTTCAAATTTTTATTCCCTTTACCTTAGAACTATATTTCTATGCTAAGTATGAGTTTAGCTTACACCTCTGAGTCATTCAAGAAAAATATTTATGATATAGTGAAAATACATGTTAGCCTAAAAAATATTGTTCATTACATTTCATTTCCATATTTATAAATGAATACTGATTTTTATTTTATAATATTAGTTTTAATTACATATATTCAGATTTTAGAATATTCTTTAATATCAGTAACACGCAGGAATTTGGCTTTCAAAATATTGCTAACTCTGCTTATATGAGGTTCTCGGATTGTTTTTTATGCATTATTATAATATTTTGTTCTAGTTATACAATTTAGGAACCTGGGGCGATATTTTTCATTATAGCAACTAGAAAGCTGAGCCTTTGTCTTAGAAGATCTATGAAAAATTGGTAGATCTAGCTGTGAACTGGCCTTCTCTTGCTTCTTGTAAGAGGTATGGTTAGGGGTCAGAGGTCATTTTTATTTGAAGAAGACTACTAGTTTGGAATGTATTTTGTTGTTAATGAGATATATATCTCATAATCAGAATAAATCCTTTTTTAAAGCTGTAACATTTGACTAAAGGAAAAGAGAAATTCTAGTGTAGATACGTTGTAAAACACAGGTAGGTCTTAAGTGGTATTAAATACGTGTCTGTGGTCAAGTATCCAGAGTGTAGATGCCTATAGAATTTAGCTAACGATCTGATATTATGCATACAGTCTTTTTCTCCCTGGGGAGTGTTTAAGAATGGGGGGCTGGGGGCACTGTGGCAGTCCACTCTGATTGAGCAGTGGTCAGGGATGCTAGATGTCCCACTTCGCAAGGGCAGTATTATGCCGTGAAGAATTATCCCAAATGCCTCACCATTGAGAAAACATGCTCAAGGGAATTGTTCCTCAAACCTGAGCATGCATCAGAGTCACTCAGAGGACTTGTTAAAACAGATTGCTGGGCCAGAGTCTCAGATTCAGTAAGGTCTGAAGTGTGGCCTAGGAACTTGAGTTTGTAACAAATCCCAGATGATGCTGATGCAGCTGGTTCAGGATCAGCACGGGGTCCTTGTTAGGGAGACCAAGTAGTTCACACAGCTGGCATTTGTTCAAATAATGATCTAACTGCTCTGGTTTTGGGGTACTCCATTAGTTTTCACACACAAAATTACCTTAATCCTTTTATTTTGCTTGAAAAGAATTATATTAGTCATAAAATTTAACATAAATTATCACAAACGAAAATTCAAAGGGTTTAACATTAAAACTCTTTTTAGAAACCGTTTTAGCATGGTTTAGTAACTGGGGGATTCTGATGTCATGAGCGGAAGGTCCATCAAGGTGCTGGTACCAGGTGGGGCTCGTCTCAGGCAGGTGAACATTTTGTCAGCCTCCTGATGAAAACTCTCGAAGGTTGAAGGGTCTGTTTTGCCCGGCATAATCATGTACTGTAGACTGTGTAGTCGTGTTAGTTGGTATGCAGATGTGCCAGATGATGTCTGGATGAAATTATTTAAACCACCGTGGTTGAAAGCGATCAAAGCCCAAGGCCCCCACAGCCTCTGTGCAAAGACACGGACCTCAGCACATGATTTCCCTGAGCCTGAGCTCCCTACCTGAAGTCAGAACCTGATGGAAATGACCCTCTGGGGGGAGAAATTTTATAAATTCTTTTCAGTTTTCATTAGGAATGATGATAGTCTGGAATTTTATTCTAGTAGAAAGATCTGGCTTACAGTCACTGTTAAATGAGTAGCCAGCCTGTGAACACATTCAAGGCAAAAATTTTGAATTCATTGACCGAGAGTCCCCATCTCTTGGGGTTGTAATGATTGGTTAATATTTGTAAGTGCAAACAACATTGCCTGGTATGAAATGAGTGTGGTATAAGACTCAGCTGTTCTTAGTAGCAATAGGAAGTATAATTTCATGTTTATTCTACAATGGTTAAAGCTGGAATCTTTCTCAGCCTTGACAAGGTTTCTATTATTGGTCACTGCTAATTGAAACTGATCTTTTCCTGTCTGGAGAGCCACCTTGCTCCTCATGTTTACCTTTATTTAGTGTGATGTCTGTCAAAGAAAACAATTTGTTGGGCACCTTTTCACTTTGAAATATTTATTTGTTGGTTGATACCTTACTTTTTAAATTTTGTTTAGTTACTAAAGGAAAATATTTGTGTTTCAGGAAAGTCTTTCAGTTGTTTATACCACTAACTGTCCTGCTCAGTATACCATCTATGAGCCAGTTATTAGACTTAAAGGTCAGATGAAAACCCAACTCTCTCAAAGACCCTTCAGCTCAAAAGAAGTGCAGAGCATTTTGTTAGAACCGCATCATCTAAAGAATCTCCGGCCTACTGAATGTAAAACTATTCAAGGAGTTCTACACGAGATTGGTGGAACTGGTATATTTGTTTTTCTCTTTGCTAGGGTAAGAATCACTGATTAGAGTTTTGTCTGAAGAGAAACTTTTTCTTTAATACTAATAAATTCCAGTGGGTTTTTTTTTTTAATTACAAAAAGTTTATAAGTCAACTACATTAAACTTTTAAGATAAAATTACATATTTTTTAGGATGTCATCAAGCAATACTGTTTTTCTGAAAATAAATAAATTGAAAAAATTTTTAAAAAAAGGAGTCATCAAGCTTTCTGCCACACATGGTCAAAGTTTCTGTTAATTGTAGAGATTTTAGAGGTTTTCTATTATCTAGAAATGTAATTAGAACAATTAAATATTTGAATGTACAAGATTTAATGGGATGCATGGCTGACTCAGTGGGTACAGTGTCCGATTCTTAATATCAGGGTAATGAGTTCAAGCCCCACATTGGGTGTAGAGATTACATTTAAATAAGTAAGTAAATGTATAAGATTAAAATTGTCAATGAGAAAACAAATACATGCTATAGTAACCAAAAGAAGAAAGGTGTTCTTTGGACAATTGGACACGTTCAAGGTAGTATGGCCATAGGTAAGGAATGTATTCTTTTTTTTTTTTTTTTTTAAGATTTATTTGAAAGAAAGAGAGAGCACAGGGGAGGGGCAGAGGGAGAGGCAGAAGGAAAGGGAGACTTAAACAGACTCCCTACTGAGCACAGAGTCTGTCGAGGGACTTGATCTCACAACCCTGAGACCAGGACCAAGAGTCAGACACTTAAACCACCTGCCACCCAGGTGCCCCAGGAATATATTCTTTAAAATATGGTTTGTGAAACTTGTTTTTCCCAAGCTTCCAGATGCATGGAAAAAAACAAGGGTCAGCAAATAAGTACAAAAAATAATTTGAGTTTGTTTGAAGTTTTTTTAAAGAGAAGGAGAAATATAAAAAGTTTGGTGTTGGGGCACCTGGGTGGCTCAGTGGGTTAAGCCTCTGCCATGAGGGTCATGATCTCAGGGTCCTTGGATACAGGCCCACATTGGGCTCTCTGCTCAGCAGGGTGTCTGCTTTCCCCTCTCTGCCTGCCAACTTGTGATCTCTCTCTCTCTGTCAAATAAAGAAAAATAAAAAAATTTTTTTTTAAGATTTTTATTTATTTATTTGATAGACAGAGATCACAAGTAGGCAGAGAGGCAGGCAAAGAGAGAAGGGGAAGCAGGCTCCCTGCTGAGCAGAAAGCCCGATGCGGGGCTCGATCCCAGGACCCTGAGATCATGACCCAAGCCAAAGGCAGAGGCTTAAACAACACTGAGCCACCCAGGCACCCCAAAAATAAAATCTTTAAAAAGAAAAAAGTTTGATGTCATGAGTACTATATTAGAATAAATTGTTTATTATCTGTTCTACTTTGTCATCTTAGGGCAGGGACGATATCTTTTCTGATGTAAAATAGACAGTAAATAAGTATATACTGATTGTTTACAGGGATTGCTAAAATCCTAAATAGGGGGTACAAATGGTACTAATCATCTCTCCTTCCTGAAGGTCCACTTCCTTGTTAACTAAAGCTGCCTTGATCTTCTTTCATTCTCAGAATTTTATTCCTAGGTGTAACTTCTGCAGCATTCCCCAGTTTTTACAGTCTCCTTAACTGGCTTGCTTTGCTCGATGGGACTATCACCTCTGATTGATTTTGCAATAAGGAGCACATCAATATCTGATATTATCATTACTGTTCTTTTTTTTAATTAATTTTTTATTTTTCATTAACATATAATTAATTATTAACCCCAGGGGTACAGGTCTGTGAATTGCCAGGTTTACACACTTCACAGCACTCACCATAGCACATACCCTCCCCAATGTCCCTAACCCAAGCACCCTCCCCCTGGCAACCCTCAGTTTGTCTTAATTTCATATCATTACTGTTCTTATAAATATTTTGTCAGCATTGACTCACCATACTCTAAACTGTTTTTTTCTTCTTTTTCAAAAATGTTTTGCATCCAATATCTAGTAGATTTTCCTATAGTATTTAAGAATTTTTTTTAATTTTATTTTTCAGTATCCCAAGATTCATTGTTTATGTACCACACCCTGTCCTCCAAAATTAAAAGCTTTTTAACTCCTCATCAGCATTTCATGACTAACTTTTATAGCTTTGTATAATTTTAAAATGTATATCCTTGGCTTTCCTTCTTTCATCAAGATACTAAACGTAATTTTGTTATAATTACTGTTACACAGTGACTAGATCCTAGAGAAAATGGTTAATCTTTTTTTGTACCAATTTAGGATCTTGTCAATAAGAATCCTAAAGTATGTTGTCACACTCAAAACTTGGGATCTTTTTTCACTATTTTTCCTCCTCTCCTACAAAAATAAAATTTAATCTCCTTAAAAACCTTGCATGCATAGGCTGCCTTTTAAACTGGATGTCTGCCATCCAGCCAAATGGGCAACTTGCAGCCTCCTCGCTGTACCAGGAGCTTCTGGCTTTAGACCTTTACCCCTCTCCTGTCTCTCACTCCCAGCCACCCGCTGTTCCTTCTTTCCAGGATTCTGTCATCTTTCCAAATCATCTTCTCTCTATTTATGCTTCACTAACCCAAGCAGAGTAGAGTAAAAAATAGTTTCTGTGCCCTTGTAACACTCGTATCTCATTCTTCTTTGTTTTTTTTTTTTTTTGAGAGATTCTATTTTTATTATTTATTTGAGAGAGAGAGAGATCATGAAGAGGGAGGGTCAAAGGGAGAAGCAGACTTCCTGCTGAGCAGGGAGCCTGATGTGGAACTTGATCCTGGGACTCCAGGATCATAACCTGAGCCAAAGGCAGTTGCTTAACCAACTGAGCCACCCAGGCACCCTCTTCTTTGACTTTAGTCATGATAATAAGATGTGTGTTTCATATAAAGTAGTTGCCAGAAAGCATTGGTTTAATTGAAGGACAGGGTAAATCTGTGGTTTATATATATATCTTATCTTTTGACTAGATAGTAGGCCCTACTGGGGATAAATATCATGCCTTTTACTTCTTTGTTGCCTCCCACACCATGTAATACAGAGTCTGTTTGTTGATGGACTAATCAAAAACCTGATGGATTTTGCTGACATTTCAGATCACTAATAAAATGGTACTGACTTAAACAGTTGTGAATGTTATTTTAGTTTATTTTTCTAGTATATTTAAGAAACTAGGGGCGCCTGGGTGGCTCAGTGGGTTAAAGCCTCTGCCTTCGGCTCAGGTCATGATCCCAGCGTCCTGGGATCGAGCCCCACATCGGGCTCTCTGCTCAGCAGGGAGCCTGCTTCCTCCTCTCTCTCTGCCTGCCTCTCTGCTTACTTGTAATCTCTGTCTGTCAAATAAATAAATAAAATCTTTAAAAAAAAAAAAAAGAAACTAAAGATCATGGGATTTATGTCTTTCATTTTTGTTTATTATAGTGCTTAAATAATAAGGAAAGTGTGAGCAAAAAAATAGCTTTCAAATAAAACTGATAGATTGATGTTCTTTAATAGTAATCATACATGTTAAATTTTTCTCTCAGTAAATTAAAATATGTATATTTTTTAGGTTGTGGAACTCAGCAGCTGTGAAGAAACTCAAGCATTAGCACTGAGAGTTATACTTTCATTAACTAAATATAACCAACAGAGAATACATGAATTAGAAAATTGTAATGGACTTTCCATGATTCATCAGGTGTTGATTAAACAAAAATGCATTGTTGGCTTTCATGTTTTGAAGGTATGTCCTCATAAAATTAATTCTTATTCATATGCATTATTCATATGCAATGATACTTCTCTCTTCATTAGTCTTCCAACAATAGAATTTTGTGTTTCAGTTATTCCTGAAGAAAATGAAGGAAACTCAACAGTGTATATTTAATCAAACTAAGATACTCTTCTAGTTTTCTTCATCATGTACATGATTACATTTTTGTCTTGTTTAAAGCATTTTAAGAGAGTGAGAGAAAAAAATTAACTCAGAATTTTTGATCTGGATGGACTGGCGCTGTCTCTTAGGGCCCCTCATTCTGTAGATTGAGGAATTAAGATCCACAGAGACGTTTGCCTCAGCTCCCAGTTACGAAGGAGAACCCAGTTCTCTGGACACCTAGTATTAATCTACTTCCAGTAGGCAATGCTTCTAGAGAGTTAGTTTTCTAAAGCTGTATTAATTTTTATTTTGATCTAGCTATCATCATATATTTAAATACCTTTCTAGATAAAAGCATTTGGTAACATAGTGAAACTGTTTCTCTCTGAGGGTTCTAGTAGTAAGACAAAAGACTCTATCTCCACCTATGCCCTCAACCCCCACTCCTTGAAATATCCAGATCCATACATTCATGGCATGAATCCTTAGTACTTTTTGTAAAAGTTTTTAAAGCCTAACAGTTTCATTGAATTTAAAAAATAAGAAAACAAATAAAAATAAAAAATAAAAATAGAGGGTTAATTTTACCTATGTTTGAAACTGAATTATCATTTACAAATATTTGAAAGTTTATATTTTTCTAATTTGAATTGTTTTGCAAAACAAATTAAAAATACTCTCTGTAATACTGAATTATTCACTAGTTTTCCTTTGAATTTAATGTTATGACTGCTAAGATTGAAAGCTTAATGTTTCTGTTGAATTTTTGGATTAATCAGCAATTAATGCATCTTGTATTAATGCTAATTTTCCATAGACCCTTCTTGAAGGCTGCTGTGGTGAAGATATTATTCATGTCAATGAGAATGGCGAGTTTAAGTTGGATGTGGAGTCTAATGCTATAATCCAAGATGTTAAACTGCTAGAGGAGCTATTGCTTGACTGGAAGATATGGAACAAAGCCAAGGCATGTGTTTTTATTTATTTTATTTTTTTAAAGATTTATTTATTTATTTATTCGAGAGAGAGTGCTCATGTGCACGCACGTGTGAGTGGGAGGAAGGGCGGAGGGAGAGGGAGTTAGAGAGAATCTCAAGTACACTTCCTGCTGAGTGCAAAGCTGCATGCAATGCGGGGCTCACTCTCATGACCATGAGATCATGACCTGAGCCAAAATGAAGAGTCAGATGCTTAACCAGTTGAACCACTCAGGCACCCCCATGTGCTTTTATTTTTAGTGGTAAAAACATCTGACATAAATTACCCTCTTAGCAATTTTTAAGTGTGCAGGACAGTATTAACTATCTACACTCTGTTGTCCAGCAGATATCTAGAATATTTTCATCTTGCTTTACTGAAACTATCCCCATTGAACAACTACCCCTATTTCTCCTGCCCCCCACCCCAGTCCCTGGCAGCCACCTATTTTCTGTTTCTATGAGTTTGATTACTTTAGGTATGTCATGGAAGTGTAATCATTCAGTATTTGTCTTTCTGTGATTGGTTTATTTCACTTAGTGTATGTCCCAAATATTCACTTGCATTATAGTATATGACAAGATTTCTTTGTAACACTGAACAATACCCATTGTAAGTATATACTACATTTTCTTTATCCCTTTTAGATTGCTTTATCCCATTTGGATTGCTTCCATATATTGGATTATGTGACTATCACTGTAATGCACATAGGTGTGTGAATGTTTCTTTGAGATCCTCTTTTCAGTTCTTTTGGCTATATAACCAGAAGTGGGATTGCTGAATCATATAGTAATTCTATTTTTTATTTTGCAAGGAACCTGTACAGTATTTTCCATAAGAACTGTACCATTTTACAATCCCACAACCAAGGTTCAAGGGTTCTAATTTCTTCACATCCTTGCCAACAATTATATTTGGGTTTTTGGTAGTGGCCATCTTATTGGGTATGAGATGATATTTTATTGTGGTTTTGATTGGCATTTCCCTGATATTTAGTGATAATGAGTATCTTTTCATATACTTGTTGGACATTTGTGTGTTTGCTTTGGAGAAATGTCTGTTCAAGTTCTCTACCCATTATTAAAATGGATTATTTGATTTTTGTTGTTGTTATGTAGTTGTGGAGTTCTGTGTGTGTTCTAGATATTAATCCCTCTGCTGACACGTGTTTGCAGATACTTTCTCCCATTCTATAGGTTCAGCTACTCCATAGGTTGATTGTTTCCTTTGCTGCACAAAGAGGCATGTACTTTTAAATATTCATCTAATCATTCTTCTGAAGAACAGAACAAACTTATTCCTTCAATGTAATGTTGATGTAATGTTGATTATAAATAGAAATGTGGAGATTATTTTCTGTGCAAGTTTTCGAGCAGCCATGGGTAATGCTGAGCTGGGGGTTAGGATCAGAACTTGGCCTAACTAGAAATAGCTAGAGCAGTAGTCAGGCTGGAGAACATGGAGCTCATTCAAATGTGCTGGGGACTTGCATTTACCATAAACATTCAGAGGGGATCCTGCTAAGAAGAATATGGAGAGTTGAGTCAAAGAGAGAGAAATGTACACACTGCTAAGCAGGGCAGCCAAGTTGCCCAGGAGTCACAGAGTTGATTCAGGGTGTTTAGGGCAAGGCTATGAAGTCTTGGCTTCATTACAGGTATAAGTTGAGGAACATGGTTGATCTTAGGTCTAGGCACAGCACCTCAACAACTGGATGGATGCACTGGTCTTCTTCACAAGGACCCAGCCAGGGAACGAATACAGAGATATTTACTTTCTGCCCTAGATTTTTTAGGGTTTTTTTTTTTTGAGGGGGGGGGGCCTTTTTTGTTTATTTGTTTTTGAAGTAGTCTCCATGCGTAGTGTGGAGCCCAATGTAAGGCTCCATCTCACAACCCTGAGATTAACACCTGGCCCAACATCAAGAACTAGACACTCAACCAACTGAGCCACCCAGGCACCCGATGCTCTAGTTCAAAACATGGTATAGGTTCTTATAAGCTCCTTGGTTCTAGGGTAGACTATACATTTTCTATAGCTATTTAAAGATAACAACATTACTATCCAACCTAATTAAAGACTAAAGTATACAGCTTTAGAATTTTTTAGATTATCAGTTATTCCTGAATTTATCAATGTTCCCCCCATATTTACTCATTATCAATAATGGGTTGGGAATCTGGAAGAAACCTTTATAATCTATTATTAATAAAGATAAATTTTGACCAGTCATGCTAGAGATAGACAGAATTATTTTTTTAATCTTCCTATAGAAAATTATATTACGAAAGTATTGTTATAAGAAAGTACAGTCTTCCAGTTATAAAATAAATAAGACATGGGGATGTAAGGTACGGCATAGGAAATATAGCCAATAATATGATAACAACTTAGTACAGTGATGGATGGTAAGTGAATTTCTTGTGATAATGACTTTGTAATATATATAAATATTGAATCACTAAGTTGTGTACCTGAAACAAGTTATTCTTCAAAAGAAAAAAAAAAGAAAAAGCAATTAAAGAAAAAAGAAATATGCAAAAATATGCAAAAATGAAAAAAGCAATTAAAGAAAAAAGAAATTTTAAAAAAGAAAAAAAAAGCAATTAAAGAATATGCAGCCCCACATGGGGGAAAGTATAAGCAGTACAAGCAGCTAACTGAACTATTGCTTTTTTCTGGACTTTATGGTACTTAGCAATTTTTAAAACTTTGTAATTTGTCATGATTTCTTTTCTCCTCCCAAATAAATTCTCACTTTTAGAATAAAAAATAACCATATATGTGTATGCATAAAAATGTGTGTGAGATTGCATGAGGAAAAAGCAACTGCATGGTGATAGCCCATGTAAATGCACAAAGGCAGCATAAATATAAAGTATACAGTAAACAGCTCAGTTGTAGATCAGGAGACTGAACCTAACCAAATGGCCAAGAGTTGTTTTAGTTAATATTTCAAAAGAGGATGCTAATTTGGGGTGGTTTATTAAAAAACAAAACATTTTTTTACTGAATTCAATAGTAATGCAGTAAGGTTTTCTTTCTTAGTGAATAATTTTTAACTGAGATTGTCTTTTGGTTTTGGTTGTTTACATTGCCACTATTCTATTCTATTTTTCAGTCAAGTTTTCATACTTGGGCTGCCTTGCGCTCCAGTTCTCATATGCCTTGTTCTTCTAGGGCATCTTGACCCCTGTCTTATGAAGAGAGAGGCCGTGGTTGTAACAATAGTCTTAAATCTGTCAATTCCTTGGTCTTTTCATTGTTCGTTACCATCAAATAATGGCAAGAGAAGTAGCAAGACCTCCAGCCCAAACCAGTTTATTTTGTCTTCTGTTAACAGCTTTGCTGAAAGGTTATTTGGGACAATAAGATGAGATGGAGATTATCTTTCAATATTAGTTATCTATAGAAGGTTCCTCTTTCAACTTAAGATTGATTCTATATGCGAGAATCATTTTTAAGTCACCTTAAAAGGATGTTTGAAAATACACAGTAATCATGCACAGAATTCTATTATTTGGACTTAAAAGTAAATCAATCAAAAAATGCAGAATTTTCACATTGTCTGAGTTTTTTCAATTTAGTGCAATTTGTTCTAAAATTATTTAATGCTGTATACACAAATTATAGAAGTTTATGCATTTTTAGTAATGCTCTTTGAAAATAAATTATTTATAAACAATTACATTGATAATATGTTTCTCTATCGAATAAATCCCTCATGAAAATTCATCTCTTGAAAATACCATATTATTAGATAATGTCATAGAAAAGTTAATGTACTGAAGCACCTAATACAATATTGCATTCAACATAAGTATTTAGAAATGAGCTATTTATTTAAAAAATATATTAATAACAATAGTGTGGAGTAAATTTTAAGGTTTTCTTTTTCAGATAAATTTAATCTTTGACCCTGAATATACACAGTGATAGACTGATATATGTCTTATAAAAGCAGAAAGCATGTTTTTCATTAACCATGTGCTGACTGGTGTGTGTTTGCTTTCTCAGCTAGGAGCTTGGGAAATGCTGCTTGCGGCTCTAGAAGTCCTCATCAGAGCAGATCACCATCAGCAGGTCTTTAATATCAAGCAGTTACTGAAAGCCCAAGTGGTCCATCACTTTCTGCTGACTTGTCAGGTTTTGCAGGTACTTTTCATGTAACTTTACTTTGGGAGATATTTTCTGCAATTATATGTTTAGTAACTCAGTACTGTGAACTCAAATTTTTGTGGAATTTTCAATGGAAGGGTTTTTTTTCTCTTCTCCATTTTCCCTATTCACCTGCATTCTTTCTTCTCAACCCTGCCGCATAGAGCTTGACGTTCACACTTCCATCATTCCTAACTCGATTAGAAAAGAACAACAACTACTGATTTTTGCGATGTCTCCATGTTGAGATATAATAATAATTTTGTCATCTCTTGAATATCAACAATAGCAAAATTTTAACTTCTTGTGAGCTTTGCATAGTGGCAGTATGGTGGCCAGTGAGGTTAATCTAGGCATGATTATTGCTAACTAAAACTTAAATCCCACATTCCTTAAATAACAAGTGCAAGTATGTTTTGTTTTAATAAGTTTGTATTTGCTGAAGATCTATTATGTGTACTAGAAGTAGCATATCAAAAATATATCCGAAGTATTATATGAAAAAGTGGCACACTCAGTTCACCAGTAGTGTCTGTGCTATGACCTGGCCTCTAGTTAAGTCTTTTGCTCTGCCTTCACAGATGTCCTTTAATCACTGATCAGTGTACGAGAATATTTTTCAAGGTCGTTTGTTTTTTCATTGAGGTATCTAGTAGAACTTTATCAGATCAGATAAGTTCAGATGTTCCCTGGGAGCAGTCATATTTATGTTTGAGTGCCTTTGTTTGGATGACACCAGTGCTTCCCATTGTACTTGGGACAAAATCCAGAAACTGTGACAGATTCTAAAGAGAGCCTGTGTGCTCTGGTCACTGCACCAGCCTTATCTCGTGCCACTGCAAGAAAAAGCCCCTGGCTTTTGTTCTCTTTCTTAAACCAGTGAGTCTTTCTCCTGCCTCAGGGCACATGATAGTTTTTCTCATTGAGAAGTTATTGATCCTTTTCTTTCCATCTGGCCACCTCCTGCTTCTCCTTCCTATATCCACTTTAAATTTGCTTCCTGAGAGAAGCCCTCTCCCTTCTCTATCTATCCTCCGTCGCCCTTCCTCTGACTTGCTCCACGCATCTGCATTTGTTAGTGTCATGTCATTATTTCTGAAATTATGGTTTATTTCCCTCTGTAAACCTGCTGAGGACAAGGATATGTTTTATTCTTTTACTTTTTCTTTTTTAAAATTTAAATTCAATTAATTAACGTATAGTGTTCTATTAGCTTCAGAGGTAGAATTCAGTGATTCATCAGTCTTTTACCCAGTGTCCATTACATCACATGCCCTCCTTAATGTCCATCACCCAGTTACTTTATTCCTTCCCACTTCACTCCCCTCCAGCAGATTTTTTTTTCTTGATCACACTGTAACTCCAATACCTGGCACATAACAGGAACCCAATAAATATTTGTTAAATGAATGAATTCTTTAAAAAAAAAAACAACACATTTTATTGCCTTTCTTGGGCCATGTGGTGAATTAGACTTCTTTCTTCAAGAATACAATACGGTGAACTTTGAGGCCCCTTGCTTGCTGAATAGTTTATGTAACATTTACACAGCAATTTTTCTTTAAATCAATTTCTTTGTATATCCATTTTGAAACCTGCTAATTTTCAAGGAGTTCGTGAGACAGTGTGAAGTTTCTATTCAGTCTTTCCATGTCAGAAAAGTAACACTTGTAAACCAGATTTCTATATATATTCTCATTTCCATATATTTATAAAAATGCTAGAAAATCAAGGTACCAATTCCTTTTCCTCAAAAGTATATTTCTTCATCCTTCTTTATTCAAAGAGCCCATTATCAAATCAACAGTTTTTTGTTTTATGTTAGGTATTGTAGGAAGTGTATAAAGAAATGAACTTAATTGTTGTCTTTATAGCATCTCAGAGTATTTAAGAAAGATTGATAAATTGATAGTATATTGTGTATAGGGCAGCTTCATTAGTTCATGGGTACAGTGTAAAGAACCTGAAGTCAGCTGATAGAAAAGGGAGTGTAAAAGTAGAGAGCA
The DNA here is from genome assembly GCF_011764305.1 of Mustela putorius furo. Classification (NCBI taxonomy): domain Eukaryota; kingdom Metazoa; phylum Chordata; class Mammalia; order Carnivora; family Mustelidae; genus Mustela; species Mustela putorius. The sequence goes on along the minus strand of NW_025421560.1, from coordinate 4,537,928 downwards.
AATAGGAAGGAGATTGTAAAGAGAATTAATAGGGCTTGATTCTATCTAATAGGAGCTGCAGGAGAAATGAAATATATAATGCAAAATTTCCACCTGGGAGACAAGAAGGATGATAGCATCATGAAAGAAGGAATTGAACACACAAGTTTTTATAGCTTATCCATTCTGCCTCTGAGATTACAGTGGGGCGTTCAGCGGCTGTGACCACTGGACACTTAGATGTACGAGATTGGAACTAAGGAGACAGATGAGAGGGACAGATGAGGGGGACAGATGGGGTGCTGTCTACATTGAAGCCACAGAGACAGGTAAGCACCACAAGATAAACAGTGTAGTGAAAGAATCGTAGAGGGCTGTAGCTTACACCTCTGGAAATGTCCATTTTCAGGTATGAAACATGAAAAAGAAACTGTTGAAAGATGTAGAAAGAGTAAGCAAAGAGCTTAGAGAAGAGTCAGGAAACAGCAACGTGAAAGCCAAGAGTGGCAGAGGGGGGAAGAAAAGGTGGTCTCCAGACCCAAATAATGGGGAAAGTTCAAAGAAGATATGGACAAGTAAAGGGCTACTGACAGAAATTCTTAATGACCCACACAGTTTCAGTAGAATGAAGAGGGCAAGAATTAAGTTTTGGGGACTTTAGTTAGCACATGTGGTGGATTTATTGGAGGCAATGAGAATAAATAATGATTAAAAAGTCTAGCAGTGAAAGAAAAGAGAAACAGAAAGTTAAGGCTCCCAAAGTTCAAGTTAAGGGATTTTTTTTTTTTTTTTAAAGAAAGAGTGAGGGGAGGGGCAAAGGAGAGAGGAGGAGAGAATCTTTTTTTTTTTTTTTTTAATTTTAAGCAGGCTTCATGCTATGCATTTATCCATGCTATGCATTTATCCATGCTATGCATTTATCCATGCTATGCATGGAGCCCAACATAGGGCTTGATCTTACAGCCAAAGATCATGACCTGAGCCAAAACCAAGAGTGAGACATTTAACTAACAGTGCCACCCAGGTAGCCCAGGGGATTTTTTTTTTTTTTAATTAAGTGGGATACCAGTGACTATTTGTAAAGGGTTAGTGGAAAATACAAGATTGAGGACACATGGCCTGGGATGGTCTTGGGAATGAGTGGCTGGGGTGGTGACCAGGAAGGGGGAAGACACCAGGGGCACGATTCTGAAAAAAAGGCCGATGGCTGTGGCAGAATCAGCATTGATGCAGCAATTACACAAGAACAAATGAAGGAAAGTGGGTGTAGAGATGTATCATTTTTCGGATGTATCACATGTACAGGGAGAACGAAAATGAGGAAGTTTAACTTCCTCAGTCTTGATCTAGAGCCCAACTGCTCCCTCGTGGGGGGTGGAGTTGGAGAGTATAAAAAATTTAGTTATTCCTGTCTTTATGTCTAGTGATTGCCTGGCATTCTCCAGGTCTCTTAATACCAGGCAATCAATGATACCGCAGAAAGGGTTCAGAGGTGTGGGTGTGAGTTACAGCTGCACTACTTACGTGGTTTTGGTGTGGTTTAAGGTAGTTGTATAATCACTTTGCGCTTCACAATCTAGAAGTGAAGGCTCAACCTCTCAGAGCTGTTGTGAGAAAGAGCTTTGTTAACTGGCACACACAGTAGTACTGTAGTCAGTTCTGTCTATCAGGCATTTCTCCTTGTGATCCCATCGTAGTAGTACAGAGATAGTAGTCGCAATAGTATGGTTCTTAGCTAGCATTTCTATAGGGCTTCCTATATGTGAGGTGCTCTTCCAAAAGTCTGTGTCATTTAACCTTTTATGACAGCCCAGCGAAGTAACAGGATCATTCCCATACTCAAGATGAACTGAGGCCTGGAGATGTTAAGTATGCCCCAAATCACCCATCTAGTGAGCGGGGAAGCCGAAATGCAAAGCTCAGGGGTTTGGCTTCTGAGCCATGTTAGTGTTTGCCATAATATAACTTTGCCTTGTTAATTAAGATAAACTAGCTAGAAGTAAGGTGCCATCGGTTTTAATGAATTTTTCATGGCAGGATTGGTTGAATTGGGAAGTAGCAAATCCGTTTAATGGTAAATATGGTCAGACTAGAGTAATAAACCAGCACAATTCTGTCTTAATTAGAGCTATCGCTTAAATGAAAAATGTTAGTTAAGTTGACAGTTCTCTTTAAATCTCTTTAAATCTAAAGAGAGTTTGATTTTTATTTTTCCAGGAACACAAAGAGGGGCATCTTACCTCCATGCCCCGAGAGGTTTGTAGATCATTTGTGAAAATTATAGCAGAAGTCCTTGGATCTCCTCCAGATTTGGAATTATTGACAATTATCTTCAATTTCCTTTTAGCAGTTCACCCACCTACTAATACTTACGTTTGTCACAACCCCACAAACTTCTACTTTTCTTTGCACATAGGTAGGTATAATCATTTTTTGTTGGATTATTGGCTGTCCCAATTTTAATTATTTTTCTTCCCACTCAATCCACATTTGTTTGAGACTCATTGACTGACTTCTGTGTGCCAGAAAGTACCCTAATTACACTGGGATCGGGACAGGGGAGAGGGCTCTAGAGTGAACCAGACGTGGTCTCTGCCTACAGAGTGCCACTGCTGAGAGGAGAGAGTGGACAGATACACAAATTAAGATAGTCAAAAACTGTCTGGTAAGTACCTACTAGATTCAAAAGAAGGACTGATGAGATTTTAGAAGAGTGATGAATTTTACCCAAGTATAAGGATCTGTAAAGGATCTTGAGAAACATATACCATAAATATAGTTTAGGGCTGTCACTTATTTAGTTTTTCCCCTAAGGTCATAGTAAATGGGTCCTTGAATATGAGGCCAGAAAATTTGAACTTATATTTATTTAGGGGTCACTTAAGGGTTTCATTTTGTTATGTTTGTTTGTTTTGAGCAAAGAAATATGATGGAATTAAATTACTGCAGTAAAATTCAGGAAAGAGAAACTACCCACATAGAAGGGAGTTGAAGCTCTGAGATGAGATGAGACCATTGACGTATAGAGAGAGAGTGAAGGAGAAGGAAGCAAAGTCTAGACCTAAGGAAAGAGTAATTAGTATATGAGAAAGATGGAATAATCAGAGTTTTAAAAGAACCAGGAAAATGTAATGTGGAAAAAAAGCAAGCAAGAATATACCTATGAGAAAACTAGGTAGTAAATTTAGAGAGGAAAACTGGTTGTAAAACAGGCATTTAGGAATGTAATAAATGAATAAAATGATTCAACGGCAGTAAAAATCCAAATGAAAGCAGACAACATGACTTTGTGTTCGGTTCAGCACACATTTAGGAAATAAAGTACTGTCAAGATTCTAGAAACAGTGTTAGTTGCAAAGATGAGTAAAATGTGCTCCACTCCCATACAAAGCTTACAGCCTAGTTGAGGGGAAAGAGACATAAACAGGTAATGACATTGTGTGGAAAGCACAGTAAAAAATACTTTGTTTTCTGGAAGCACAGAACATGGTGAGGAGGTATTTCCTGGAGGGGGTGATGCCTGCTTAAGGGTTGTGGAGGAGTTGAAGGGCAGGGACCTCCAAACAAAGCAAGCAGCTTGATTGGGAGCTGTCAGAAATGGGTGCTGTGAAAGTGTCATGGCGGAAAGAAGGCTCGAAGGGATCTGGAAGCAGATCACAGAGATTCCCATAGACAGGAAGCTTGGGCTTTATCCACAGTGTTAAGGAGGCAACAGAGACCCCACTGGAAGTTTCTTAGCAGGGATTGACATTTGATAGAATTCCGAAAGCTGTGAAGATTTGAGGGTGACCAGATGTCCATCACTGATACCGTTTAGAAGTGTGTAACAGGCCTCCAGGTGAGAGTTAGTAAGCACCTGTGTTATAGCCTTGTGCTGGGGGCAGAGGCCTTTACGCAGCAGAGTTGGGTCAGCAGAAACTGTAGACAGACTTCACATGGATAAAGGAAAGGTAGCGATCAAGGGTGAATCCCGACTTCTACTTAGGAAATGGATGCTTCCGCCAGATGAACCAGAGGACACAACAGAAGGACTGGGTTTAGGGCAGAAAGAGGATTCATATTTAGATTTGTGGCATGTGGGGTGCATTTAAGAAATCAATTCTACAAGTCTGAGTCAGCTCAGAAAGGAAAATTAAGCTGGAGGTACTCATTTTGGAGTCATATTGGACATTGAAAGGGATATATAAAAATATAGGAAATAGTTCTTTCCTCAAGGAGTGAACAGTTAGCTGCTAAATTATAGAAATAAAATAACTAAGTATAGTTGCAATTCGAAGAAAATAAGAGTTAATGTGGCAAGCACAGTAACAATCTGCATATAAGGAATGATACAGCGTGTGCTTGTATAACAAATGGGCGTTGGTATAAAACATGTCACATTTTTTCACTTTGAATATCTTTTGTAAAAATTTATATTTAATGATTTACTTTTAAAATTATATTCTCATTTTATCTTTAAAAAATTTTACTGTCTGAAAAATTTTTTTGGTTATAGATGGCAAGATCTTTCAGGAGAAAGTACAGTCTATCATGTACCTGAGACATTCTAGCAGTGGAGGAAAGTCTGTTCCTAGCCCTGAATTTATGGTAATAAGCCCATCCGGTTTTACTGCTTCACCGCCTGAAGGTAAGCATAATGATAATGAAAGTGTAACCCTTCCTGATACAGTTCTGAATATTAGCAGATAAATAAATTGTGCATGTTTTCACAGTATGATATATGTGACATTCAGATCAAATAAATGGAAAACTAAAACAAAATTGTAGAATATATTTAAGGAATGCATTTCATTACTTTCTGGGATCAGGAGCTCACACTCAGTATAACAAGAGATACTCTAGAGAATTAGGAAACAGAAGAGGTGCATGCTGTCTTGCTCTGGAATTCTCCGTCTCCTTTTACTACAGTCATTAAATTTTTTAATTTATTTTCCCATTTTCTTCAAATGTTTTGCTTGGCTTACTCTCTCCTTTCTGCCTAAACATCATTCTTGACAATGACCAGCCAGTACTCCAGCCTCTCGTTCTTGGACTATCAGGACCTTTCCTTCTACTTTATCTACCAGTATGCATGGGTTTCATCATCATCAAGAATACTTCCCCGCTCTGAAACTCCAGTATCCCACTCTCTGATAACAACCTCCTATCTTTCAGTATGTTCAAAATCAGTTCCCTCTTCTATTTCTATAGCAAGTATATTCAGGTCTTTTAAGTGTACAGTATGTTCTGTCTTCCTAACTTAACAGACTACCTCATCTCTACTTTTTATAGAGAAAAAAAAATAGGTACATGTCTCCTAGTTGCAAACTGGCTATGTATCTTTTCCTTTTCTGATAGCTGTTCTCTTCTAGAGAGCATGGATGTGTTTTAATTAGTTTTATTTGGAATTTCATAGGAAATGGCTATTCTTTTTTTTTTTAAGATTTTATTTATTTGTCAGAGAGAGATTGAGCACTAGCAGGGGAACAGCAGGCAGAGCAGGCAGAGGGAGAAGCAGGCTCCCCACTGAGCAGGGAGCCCGATGCAGGGCCTGATCCCAGGACCCCAGGATCATGACCTAAGCCAAAGGTAGCTGCTTAACTGACTGAGCCACCAAGGTGTCCCAGAAATTTCTTAAAATCATTGTGCATCACTCTAAAACATTTTCAAATACAATCATTGCCTCCTTTTTTTCCCAGGTCTTTTGAACAGAATCTTTTGGCAACCTTAGCCCTCCAGCCAAAATGCAGAAACAACTAGGAAAAACTTCTGACCTATGGAGCTATTATTGCCAAAAAGCCTGTGCTCTAAAACAGTTCATCCAGTGCCTGTTTACTTTATATCAGTGTTTCTCAAGTTTTCCTAGGCAAAAGAAATACCTGCAGAGCTTGTTAAAGCACAGATCATTGGGTCCCTTCCTCATACGTGCTATTCAGGAGGTCCAGGGTGGAGCCTGAGAATGTGCATGTGCTGCAGTCACACGGGTAGTGTTTGCAGGTCCCCCATGCTGCTGGCTCATAAACCACTCCGTGAACAGCAGTCGCTTTATCCCGTGCACTTAGAGCGACAGTGATTTCTCTGTCTCTCCTTATGTAGAGTATTAAAAGCAAACTGGATAGGTATAATGGGAAGTCAAAAAACTATTGCTTCTCATTAATAGCATCAAGAAGTGACTACAGAAATGGACAAGAGACAGAATAGTCTAGGGCCATTTATTCTAGTAATTGTAACAAGTATGAGTATTACTACTGTTTATTGAGCACCTATTATATGCCAGACACTATGCTGGGAGCATCACAAATATGATCACACTGAATCCTTAAAACAGTCTTGCCAAATAGATATTCTGAACCATCCTTTTACATTTTTAGAAACTAACAATAATAATTAATATAATTGTTATATATTAGTATATATTTGAGATATATATATATATATCCCGTGCTTGTGCTCTCTCAAATAAATAAAATCCTTAAAATAAAAAAGAACTATCACTTGAATCCAGTTATATTTTGTTGCAAAGCCCGTGCTTTTCCACTATCTCAAACTGTATCCTAGTGATTGCCAGCCTGAAGTAAATTTTCACTTAATTCACTTAAGTTGACTACAGTAGAGCCATTAATCCTAATGACCTTGAATCATTCAGTCACCACTGTGTTTTGTTATGGAGACAGGAAAACACATATATTTTTGGAAGATTTTAATAAAAAGTAGTTAAAAGAAAAAATAGTTTGAGGACTTGAGAATTTGAAGCACTATTACTAGGAACATTGGCCTATAGAGATTCTTCTAACATAGCTGGATAAATGGGTCACTGCTATGGTTGTGACTGGTACTGCAGAAAACAAGTGGTCCCACTTAATAGATTTTTAATGAGTATTTTTTGGTCTGCTCTCACCAGGAAATAATTCATGCAATATTATTCCACAACGGATGACCACCAACATGCCACGTTCTAGAAGCCTGCCAGCATTTCCTACCATTTCATCTCGAACACAACCACAAAAACTAAATGGAAGTTTGGGTCGTAGTATCGACAAGTTACAAAATATTGGAGATAATTACGTTGCTTTGCAAGAAGAGAAACTGAGTTCTCTGGTGAGTTCCGAGACCCTGAAAAAAGGCAGAGAGGATGCACTTGTCAGTAGTTTTGAGTCTGCAAAAGCTGCGTGTGAAATGGAAGCTGCCCTTTCAGCCCGCACCTCTGTCAACAGTGTCCCGAAAGGAGCACTGGGATTTCCGGGGGTCAAAGTCGATCATAAAGAATTGGCAGCAGAGCCCAGATCAGATGATGACAGTCCCGGAGAAGAGTCCTGCCCACGTCGACCCGATTACCTAAAGGGACTGGCCTCATTCCAGCGAAGCCACAGCACTATTGCAAGCCTAGGTTTAGCTTTTCCTTCCCAGAATGGATCCACAGCCATTGGACGCTGGCCAAGTCTCGTTGATAGGAACTCCGATGAGTGGGAGAATTTCACCTTTTCTCTGGGTTATGAGCCAAACTCCAGCCAAACTGCAAGGACTCACAGGTATTCACAGGGTTTTGCAGGCCCCCCTCTTTTTCTTAATATTCTTGAAAGAACCTCTACCCCTCTAGAAATGTCTTCATTATGTCACTTCTCATGTGCAACAGACATATTGATAACAAACAGAAAGGTACCTTTCTCTTTATTTGAATACTAGATAATATTGAATTCCGTGTTTTACCAAAGGCCAGACCATAAATAGTAGTTACTAAAGAAAAAAATGCCGTGTGGTCTATTTAATTCTTAGAGTTATTAGAGAAAAACTCTTTGGGGAAACTATAAAATTTATAGTAGCAAGTAGCAACCTCCTGCGAGAGCTTCTGTGGTGGTGGGAATGTTTTACCTGTGCCATGAAGTATGGCAGACACTGGCCACATGTGCCTGTTGAGCACGTGAAAGGTGGCTGGTGCCCATCACCCTACTGCACGTCATAGCTGTGGAAGAAAATGGTGTTTAATAGACTGTGTGCCTAAGCTATATTGCTGATAAAGTGAAAAAAAGTCATGGCACATTTGTTAGTCACAGTTGAACATTTTATAATTTTATGAGCTTTTGTTTCACATTTTAAAATTATTATTACTCCTCACCATTCTTAAGATCATCATTATGAACTTGTCTTCCTGATCCTCTGTTAGTAAGACTTCTCGGGTCTCTGTTTTAGTGTAACAGAAGACTGTTTGGTACCGATATGCTGTGGATTATACGAGCTTTTAAGTGGGGTTCTTCTCATCCTGCCTGATGTTATGCTTCAAGATGTGATGGACAAGCTCGTTCAGGCAGATGCACTTCTAGTCCTCGTTAACCACCCATCGCCCGCTATACAACAAGGAGTTATTAAAGTAAGGACAAATTCTAGATGTGTTGTTTTAATTCAGAAAAAATAAACATATGTATAGCTTAAAATTTGAATATATGTGTTAAAGTAGACCTAAAGCTTTAATTCTAAATGAATAATGAACGAATATGTGGGTGACCCTTAAACAACATGGGTTTGAACTGTGTGGGCCTACTTAAAGGCAGGCTTTTTAATATAAATATAATAGAGTACTATATTTTCTCCTCTTTATGATTTTCTTAATAACACTTTCTTTTCTCAAGCTTACTTTATTGTGAGTGAACACACAAGTTACGTGTTCATCAATTGTTTATGTTCTCAGTAAGGCTCCCAGTCAACAAGAGGCTGTTAGTAGCTAAGTACTGGGGGAGTCAGAAATTATATGCAGATTTTCAGCTGTGAGGGGGCTCATTCATGGGTCAACTGTAGTTTGTTACTTCTTGGTCATATTTTTATATGTGTTATCATGCAATTTTAAGCTCTCCTCCATATATCGACTCACACCCATGTGCTTTTTAAGTCTACCCAAGTACAAGGAATACATAGCTCTTTGGAAATCTTTCCTGCAGTGTACTATCAAATTGTAGACATTCACGTCAGGCTTTGTTCACATGTCACCTTTTCAGGGACCTGATGACCTTTCAGAATAGCTTCCCTCTGCTGTACAACTGATTTATTCTGGCACTCAGCCATGTCCTGTCATTATCTTTTTATTCTGTCTGTGTGGCTGTTCTTTAACTCTCCCACACTGAGGTATCATCTGCATGAGGTGGGCATTTTGTGTCTAGTGTACACTAGGTACTAACAATAGTGTTAAATGAATAAATGTTTGATATGAATGGTTTCCGTTAGAAAACAACCCAATATTTAATAAACAATGAATTCTGGTACACTAAAAAGAAATTTAAAAAAATAAAAAATAATTTAAAAAACAGCCCCAATATTGAAATGGTCTTTTAGAGATTGTCCTTTTCTTTCGTTTGTCTGAAAGAGGCTGCTTTTTTAAGCACTTGCTGTTCAACCCAATATTTATAGAGCTTCTGTCCCTGTGCAAAACACTGGGCTAGTTGCTATGTGGGATATAAAGTAGAGTGATTTCCACATGCCAAAAGTTTATAGTCTAGTGAGGGAGAAAGTCTTCTACCCAACTAAGTGAAATGTAAAGACATCTTGTGATGGGTGCTTTAATGGCAGTATTAATAAAGAAGAGTGGGAGCATAGGAAAAGCAATTAACTCTGACAGAGGAACCAGGGAAAGAGTCATGCAAAAGGTGCGTTTGGTTTCACGCTGTAAACTTAGAAAGCTTTGTAAGTAGGTCAGTCAATCAATGGATGAGTGTTTGGGGAAGAATCGTCTCTCAGCACTGGGAGGGAGTGTTGCAGGGGAGGAGCGGTGGGAGGGTCCTGTTTAGCAGCCCAGCACAGTAGCCTGGGGGAGAAACGGTGATGAGTTCCTGATCTGGGAAATGGGAGTAGAAGGACACATGGACTTGAGAGTTTCCCTGGAATGAAGACCATAATTACATGTGAGCATAATTACATCAGGGCTGGAAAAGCCAAAAGTGAGATTAACTATGAAACCTAGGAAGGTGGCCCTACTGCGTGCTCTGAGATTGGAGCCATGAAAGATTGAGTTTGGAAGGAGAATAATTGATTGGGTTTTATGCATGTTGCATTTAAGATGCCAGGGAAGGGTAGAAATTTAGGCCTGTGCTCAGGATAAATTCTGTCAAGAAGTCCAGAAATAGAAGTCTGGGAGACACACGCACGCGCGTGCGCGTGCACACACTTTTACAGAGGGGATGATACAGCGTTGACTCATTTCTTTTTCCTTCAGAATAAAGCACAAATATACTTACACTTGGGTACATTGCCAGTGAGCCACCAGTCTACTAGGGGTCCATGCTCAGCTAAAAATGTTAGTCTTCCCATAAACAAAGTATTAAGATCTCTAAGATGAAGTCATCATTAGCATTCCACCGTAGTCCAAAACACAGATTATTTTGTTTTGCTATGGAGATTGCATTTTTTTGAGCTTTCTATGTTCTGTGCATATGAAATTAAATAGTAACTTGCAAGCATTTGCCTGATTTCTATACATCATAGAAAACTTTAATGTACTATGTAAATTGTTTTGATTTTTTTCTTAGCTATTAGAAGCGTATTTTAATAGAGCATCTAAGGAACAAAAAGACAAATTCCTGAAGAACCGTGGCTTTTCCTTGCTTGCCAACCAGTTATATCTTCACCGGGGAACACAGGAATTGTTAGAATGCTTCATTGAAATGTTCTTTGGTCGACGTATTGGCCTTGATGAAGAGTAAGTGGGTTCTTTCCTCCATCATAATTGGGGATCTTTTGTCTTAAAAAGAAAATTTATTAAGCTGACTCTTAATAAAATTATTTGGTCATTTTTAGAAAAAACCCTCTAAAAGTCATTTTCCAGGTGAATCAATTTCTTATTTTCCACATGATTTTGTTTCTAACTTCTTCCTTTGTGTTTCATTCATTAGTGAGTAACTAGACACAAAACTTCATCAAAGGGAAGAAGGTGATCAGTTAAGATTTGGCACACAGAGTTAACATGAGAAGGGTAGCTGAAAAGAAGGTGGCTCCTGTTTGCCCAGCAGCAGATCACATGAGCGATCCCTAGAGAAGCTCCCCACTCCCCTCAGCCTCTAGGTTTTCTGGGAGAAGAGTACATCTCCTCACCTGGAATTCCTGGTTTGGCCAAAAAGTGAAACTATTACCACTCTCTGTGTTAGCGTACTGAGATATGTGTGTATCATCATCATTATTCTTTTTTAAGGTTTTATTTATTTATATGAGAAAGCAAGAAAGAGAGCATGAGCAGGGAGGAGAGAAAGAAACAGGCACCCTGCTGAGCAGGGAGCCTGCCACAGGACTCAATCCCAGGACCCCGAGATCATGACCTGACCCAGAGACAGATGCTGAACAAGCTGAGCACCCCAGGCGTCCCTCTCATAAGCAGACCAATTCAGACTTTGAGGAATTTATGTATTAAGCGCAGTAGTGACAATAGCACTTCCGTTTGCATGTAGCTGTTAGCCCTTTCAAAGCAATTCTGCACTATCTCCTTTGATTCTAACAACAGCCTTAAGAAGAAAGTAGGGCAGGTGTCTCTGCACATATTTGACAGATAAGGAAAATAAGGTACAAAACGCTTAAATAATTTCCTTCTCTCACAGAGACAAAGAGTACTGGGACAAGAGCTCAAGATTCATTCCTTTCATTAGACCTCTTTTTACTAGGTCACTGTCTCTCAAATACTATTATTGTTATATGTTATGTAATAGTAACAGCATATAAACATATAAATTATGTATGTTGTGTGCTATTATGTGTTAATGACTATACTGTTAATTATAATTTATGAATTATTTTATTAATGATAACATCATAATATCTTCCTGTGCACCTCTTACATAGACCTCTGAAGCAGGAGTCCTTTGGACACCTGAGGAGCCTGTGGGCAAATTAAAACGAGTCAATTAAAACCATGAAATTGTATACATGTTTCATTTGGATGTTTGCATATTTACCTTGGGGCAGACTTCTAACAATACTTTTATTTTATTGGGGGTGGGGTCTCTGATCTTAAAGGTTGAGATTCCTTGCTCTCCAGATTAATTTTTGTAACTTCAAAATCTAGTTAGCAAAACTAGATTCATATCGCCATCATCTTGCCTTATTTGGTAGTTAATTGTTTCTAACGTGCTCTTAACTGTGTATTTTTCATTACAGGTTTGACCTGGACGATGTGAAAAACATGGACGTTTTTCAGAAGTGGTCTGTCATTCCTATTCTGGGACTAATAGAGACATCTTTATATGACAACATGCTTTTGCATAGTGCTCTCTTACTACTTCTCCAAATATTAAATTCTTGTTCCAAGGTAGCGGATATGTTGCTGGATAATGGTCTACTCTTTGTGTTATGTAATACAGTAGCAGCCCTGAATGGATTAGAAAAAAAGTAAGTTTTAAATCATTATTTAAAGTGGCACCATCTGATAAATACTTTAGAAAGAGAAAACTTTAGTAAATAGATTACATTAGAGCATCTGATTTTCCAAAACACTTTCAAAGAATATCTTTCCTACCAACTGATTGGATTTAAAATAATTAAGTTGAATTGAATTTGGAGGGGAAAATATATTCCATAATTTTCAACAAGCTTACTTAAAAAGAAGATGTTTATATGACCTACTTTTAAGTATTTAAACCCGAAGACAAGTTGAATAAATTCGACTACCCTCATATACATTTAACAAGCTTCCATTGTGACCTTATAAAAATTATTATCCCCAGTAGGAATAGGAAATTGAGAACTGGAAAAAGAGAGTGACTTGTTGAAGACCACCCAGCTAGTAGATAGCACAGGGCTTGAAACTGAACCCGTCTCACTTTAAACACACCTATGCTTTCAACGTACAATACTCTCCTGCTTCATCAGCAGCTTTACAAAATGTGTGAGATTATATTTTTACTTGGATTTTGTGCCTTTGGTGTCTGCATTTATGGTGTATGGCATAACATTTTTATTAGCATAATGTTAAAATATAAATCTCCAGTACACCATCTTAATACACATTAAGGCATTAAATATTATCTGTATTTTTAAGAGAAGGCAGAATACATAGTTTTGGCAATTCTCTAGGCCAGGGAGGGTCTGTGAGCAAGAGAGACTCCTTGTACTGAGTTCAGTTCAGTTGTTACTGGGCACCTATTAAATTCAGGATTTGTGTACTAGGCATGTGAGAAATACAAAGAAATTCAAAGTATTTTATTTCCTCAAAACAGTCTTGGTTATAATAGAATATATCTAATTGGTAAGAGTTGCCTACAGACTTCTTCTAAAGGTAGTTTGTTGTTGGTTTTTGTTTTGTTTTGTTTTTACTAAATTGTACTTACTGAATGTGCATACATGCTAATTGGCCCCAACCAGTTACCCTTTCTAACTCTTGCTTGATTTGGAAAAAAAAATAAATGGAGAGAAGTATTCAGGCTTAATATCATACACTGAGGTAGATTATCAAGGCTCAAAATTGGGGGGATAGAAGTAACTAATTCATATTTAATAAGTATTTATAAATGATTAATATGTGTTCAAGTCTATTATCCCTTTTAGTCCTTAAAATAAGTACAGCTGTAATTTGGTGTGAGATTCAGAGAGGCTAGGTAATGTATTCAAATTCAGCTTCTCTGAGGAGCCTTCTAGAACATTCCTGTCCATAGCCGCTAAATCTTCACCTTCTGTGCAGTCTAGGAACCTATACGTTCCCGTGAATCTTGTGTTAATCTCTATTGTTACCCTTACCAGAATTTACTGTTTATAGTTATCTCTTTACTCATCTGGTCCTCTGCAAAACAGTCAACTTTTTGACAGGAGTCAAAGCATGTTTTTTTATTTCTGTTTCTAGCATGCAGTTCTATTGACCCGCCATAAAGTAAGCCTGAGTAAACAGTGAATGCTTGAGTGAATGCTGTAAGAACAGGGATTTAAAGGAGTTCTCTTTGGCTTACATTGCTTGTTCCTTTTCTTTAGCGTTCCTTTGAATGAGTACAGATTGCTTGCCTGTGACATACAGCAACTCCTCATAGCGGTTACAATTCACGCGTGCAGTTCCTCGGGCTCGCAGTATTTTCGAGTTATTGAAGACCTCATTGTACTGCTTGGGTATCTTCAAAATAGCAAAAACAAGAGGACACAAAGTAAGATTTAGTTTTTATGGATTTGGGAGGAAATTATATAGTAGCCAAAAATGTTATTTGAACCTAATCTCTTTCTTGCGGAAACTGTTGTACTAAAGGTTCATCCTTAATTTTGTGATAATACCTATCAGCTTTAAAAGGATCTTTTAAGTGGCAAATGTAAAGAAACGATGCCTTGGTATAATTAGTAGCTGGCAACACATCATTAAGAGAAGCCTCTGATTTTTCTTACCAAGTAGAATTAAAAGGCTTACATTGAATAAAAATGCCCATCAGTTTTCTTTAATGGCAAATGCCATATAAGTGAAACAGGAAAGTGTGAGAATTTCTGGTAAATTTTGCCTTATATGTTAAAAAGCCTATTCTTTAAAATAATGATATAAAATGAAATAATTTTGTGAGCTGATGCTTTCCCATTTAATTTTTTATAATGACCATTTAGAAGTTTGCTTTAAAATTTCTTTTAAAGGCCATTTAAAAATGTTTACTACTATCAAGAACCCACGTTGATCAAAATTTTTAAATTTACCTCTAATAAAGTATATACTGACAGTTTAGATGTTGCATGAAAATATAAAACAATTCAGTTTTAAAAATTAACATCCACATGGCTTGAAAACATTCTAGTATCTTCTGTTTTTAGATATGGCTGTTGTACTACAGTTTAGAGTTCTCCAAGCTGCTATGGAATTTATAAGGACGACTGCAAATCATGATTCTGAAAACCTCGCAGATACATTCCAGTCCCCCTCTGCTGCCCATCAGGCAGTATTTCCCAAGCGGAAAAGCATTGCTGGTGAGTATTGAAATAATGTTTTAATAATTATAAATCGAGGGTGGCTTGACTTTCCTGTATTCTGATGCCACTCACACCTTTAACACACTGAGCCACCCAGGCGCCCCCACACCCTCTCTTGATATAGGAAAATAAGTCTTTGCCAGTGTTGTAGATCACAGGAACTGTTTCTTTCTTGCTGACATTTCTCGTTCTCATGTCCATTTCTCCTGCGCTTTTATACCTAGATCCCTGGTTTAGTTTTTCAATCAGTTCGTGCCTGGAAAGACACAGTGGTGCTCTTGCTGTCCTCTGTTTGGTCTGTAATTTCCCTAGTAGTCTGTCATCTCTCTCTTTTGATACCAGCATTTTTATCACCTTGAGCCTCAGAGCCCTGCATAGCTCCAAGTTCGTTAATTGTTTATTTTTGTTTGTTTGAATCCTTTAGTCCTTTCTTTAAACCATTCTCCCTTTTTTTTTCTGCCTCCTCTGGCTTCTTCCCCTGGGCTTATATTTTTCACTGTATCTAAGTAAATGCCATTGCTGTAAGCCACATGAGACTTACAGAGTCCTACAGAGTTTGAGCTTGAGAAAAGACCTTCAAAGTCTACCAGACCACCAGACAAGCTCCCCCGTTTTACAGAAACACAGAGGCCTGGAATTAGAGACTACTGAGACAAGAGCATCTACGCTCCTCCCTTGTCCCCCATATTCCTCCCTCCGTGTCCTACACTGCATCTGCTCATTCCAGCTCTGTCATGTCCTTAGGACACATCTGTCACAGGCCTCTCCCACCAGTTCTTCCTGGTTTAAATATGGCTCTTATTTAAATTCTGTCTCTTTGAATCCAGTTTACAAAATACTTTATATATTGCTTTGTAATTCTTTCCACATTGTTTTACACAAGTTTTTGGGAAAGACAGTGTTTTGTTTCTTCATTCTAAGTATAAAAAGTATATTGGCTGTGTACACTGTAGATACAAAAGATACAAAATACTGGAGTGCCTCTGCTTCTGAACAGTGTGGTCATAAAAGCTCATTAAGGTCTGTTTGCTCATAATGCTAAAGTTACTAAGAAGGATTTATATTTCCATCATTCCCATTATTTAGATATAATGAGGTGTTCTTTCCATAATGTAGAACAGTCTGTTCTTATTAGTGATAAATGTTTAGGGAAGATGGTTTCTTCGTAAATAGATCATTCAGCATTTGTTGAAAACTGCTGAGACAGTGACACATCCAACCCCACTGCTCCCCCACCCCTACACCTCCAGCAGAGCTTGTGGGGACACCCAGCGGCCGCAGCTTCTGTTCCTGCCACATATCACGTGCTCTGCTCTTCCACACGTCTCAGACCTAAATGCCAGAGCACCCACGGCTTGGGCCCCGTTTCTTCAGCAGCGCTGTCGTCATATCCAGATTTTAAGTTCTCTCACTCCTGGAAAGTTAGATACTACTTTCTTGCCAGGTTCATCCCTTGACAGCCTGACTCTGGTGTGCCATTATCCTGCTCTGTAGGCTCCATGGTTCCTATGACCCCAGTTAACAAAACTGCTCGGATTCCTTGTCCTCTGCGTCTTCTTTTGGTATAGCTAAGAGAGAGATGTTACTTTGCCTAAATGATATGACACCCTTCCCTCTGTTTGTAAACTGATTTCTATTTCTCATCAGTATATTTTAGACATTTTCCCATACAATAAAAATATTCTTTATGTTTAATAACTGCATAATAATCTATTATATTGACTTGCCATGATCTTGTTTCCTAATCTTCACCAATAAACAAAGGCTTTATTTTACTTGTTTCTTTTTGCTGTTATAAATAGGATAGCAATGTACCTTCTTTTATAGGTTTTTTTTTTTCACTTGTCTGCTTATCTCTATGAAAAACTTTAAACATCCCTTTAATGCATGAAGATACATGTAAGCATTAGGGTATTATTTAAATTATACACAAACATACAAATCTCATAAATAAATATAAATATGTATGTTGTATTACTAATATGATTCACATAAAATGAATTTCCTTTGTATTTCAACCATCAGTAATAATATCAACTATTAACAACTTTTGATGCTTTGTAATAGAGAGGCATTGTGTTTTACATCCATTATTTATTTCATTTTTCAGAAGATTTTATTAGAGAGAGAAGGGGAGAGTGCATGAGTCAGGGGAGGGGCAAAGGGAGAATGAATCTCAAGCAGACTCCCCACTAGCACAGAGCCTGATGCAGGGTTTGATCTCACGAGGCTGAGATCATGAACCAGGAGTTGGATGCTCAATTGACTGACTGCCCAGGTGCCCCATCCATTACTTTGTTTATTATTTAATTTATTTTACTTTTACATCCATTACTTTGTTTATTATTTAATTCAACCATCAAATATCTATTGAGCATCAGCCACATACCAGGTATTGTTTTATCTGCTTTCATGGAGCTTATATCTTGTTGGAGAAATTGGTCAATAACCCTGTAAACAAATACATTTAATGTCATGTCAGACAGTGACAAATATCTGTGAGGCAAGCTCTATCTTACTTTCTAATCTACATCTTAGCATACGAGGGGATGGAGGCTTAGAAAATATACTTGAGGCCACGCCAGCTGGTGTAGCTTCACACACGAGTGCTGAAATACCGCACACCCCTCCGTTTTTTCAAGTACACAGTAGTGAAGAAGAATTAACATTTCCTTATTCGGTAGAGTGCTCTGCCTCTGAATTAGGATTATCTGCTGCTTATACAGTGTGAAAGCTGCCAGAGATGTAGACATTAGGAAGAATCTGCTTAAACTAAGTAAGAACATAGTCTGACAATATTATTCTTGAATATACCCTGGATATGAATTTTTTTTATTTACTTTGTTTTTGTCTTAAAGACAACTGCACCTACCAAAATGTATTAACAGATAAGAAATACTGGTTGCCTAAAATGTTCTACAATCTAAAATGCTATTAAAATATTTAAACATCTTACAGTATGAGTCATTAAAACCTACCATAATTTAGTCATGTGAGTAATGTGTATAGAGGCTATCTATGGAAATTGATGTTTGTTTTCATAATTTAAAATAAAGGTTCAATTCCAATGAAGGGTTCCATTATTCCTCACCTACCAAGACGTCATTTTGGTTCCTATGGTCAACTTCCGATGCCCTTCTCCTTCAGCCCAATAAGTCAAGACTCATTCTCCCCGCATCCCGGATCCACCAGCTGTGTGGAACCCCGCGGAGCAGGTGCAGTGATGGTGCAGGGGTGCCACTTCTGACTGTTCAATCTGAGGAGACACTTCTCGGGAGACGCTTTTAGAGGACTGAATTCTAAAGAAGCACCAAATCATTTCAATAGCAAATCACTGGAATTCTACTCACTTTTCTGATCTCTTCACTTTCACTGGACTGATTTCTACTCTCACTTATATATACTTCTCAAAACTACTTTATAAAATTTAACAATGGTAATTATCCAGAAGCAGTCATGTTCTTACTGAAGCATGGTGTGCCTTCAAAACCCTTCGATTATTTTGGCATACAAGGAAGTGAAACAGTATTTGGAAACATTGTGTCCAAACATTCTGAACTACTTACATACACCCTTCTACTTCTCTGAGTTTTTCTGAAGACTCCAGTTTTGCCCAGTAATGGCAGTCCTCCCAAGCTGTGTCACTAACTTCAACATCCTTGTTTGGACTTTGAAATCACAGATACTGTTGCACTTCATCAAAGAGGGAGAAACAGCATTTTTTCTGAATCATGCTCTTCCCTTTGTGTAAATTACCTTGGTATAATTAAGATTTGCTTCATGGTCGAATAATCAAAAAGCTTGCAAGCAAAAAATGATTTCCTTGATCCCTGTTAACTCTGGCATTTGATGTTTTTAATTCATATACTTGAAGGTCCTCGAAAATTTCCCCTTGCTCTGACCGACTCTTTGCTGATGAAAATGCGTTCGGTGGCCAGTGATGAGCTGCATATGATGATGCAGCGGAGACTGAGCCAGGAGAACCCGGTCCAGGCGAGCGAGACAGAGCTGGCGCAGAGGCTGCAGAGGCTCACCATTTTAGCTGTTAACAGGATTATTTATCAAGGTGGGAACCAGAGGATGCGTCGGTGCTTGCTCAGATATGGAACAAGAAGGAAAACAATTTAAGAGGAAACTGATTAGGTTTCAAAATTTTAAGCGACATTAATTGCTCATTCCTCACATCCACACGATTTAAAGAATTTCTTGTTTGGAACCAGGAGTCTTGAATAAAAATCCAATTTTCAACATGTTATATGCTGGCCTAGAGTGTCGAGTTTAAAACAGTACAGCATCCCCAGTACATTTTTTTTTAACCTTTTTTTTTAGATCAGTGTAGATTCACATGCAGTTGTTAAGAAATACTGCAGAGAAACCCCATGTATCTTTTACCCCATTTCCCCCAATGGGTTATGCAAAATTAGAGTCCAAGGCCATGACCAGAGTACAGACATTGATATAGTCAACAAACCGAGCATTTCATCACACAGGAGATCCTTAAGTTGCTTTTTTTTTTTAAGATTGCCAAGTGAGAGAGAGTGGGAGGTAGGGAGGAAGGAGCAAAGTGAGAGAAAAATCTGAGGTAGGCTCCCTGCTGAGTGTGGAGCCCCAGGCAGGGCTAGATCTCATAACCCTGAGATCAGGACCTGAGCTGAAAAGGAGAGTCAGATGCTCAACTGGCTGCACAGACCAGGCACCCCTCTGTCGCCTTTTAATAGCCACTTCCACCTTTCCCCCACTCTGCCCCTTCCTTCATCCCTGGCAACCTCTAATCTGTTCTCCATTTCTTTATTTTCATCGTTTCAAGAGCTCTGTTAAACAGAATCATACAGTATGCAGCCTTTTAGGATTGGTACTTTTCCCTCAGCGTCATTCTCTGGAGAGTCATCCTGGTTTCTGTGGGTATCAGCAGTTTGTTGCTATTTTGTTTTTGCTGGTTTCCCACAGTGTGGAGGCACCATAGTTTGTTTAGTCCTTCACCTGTTGAAAGACCATCTGGGTTGTTTTCCAGCTTTCAGTTATTACAAATGAATAGCTAGCTTCTAGAAACATTTATGTGCAGGCTTTGTGTGAAAATAAGGCTTCGTTCTTATATTCCCACCAGCGACGTACAAGGGGTGCAGCTTTCCTCACATCCCTAACCAGTACTTGGCATGGCCACTGTTTTTAATTTTAGCCATTCTGATATACAGGGGTATCATATTGTGAGTTCAGTTTGCATTTTTATAGGGGCTACTGACTTATATGTTTATATGTGAAACATAATACCTACAGCAACCACTAAAAAGGTATGCAAAGAAATATACTCAAAAACATTATAGAGGGGTACCTGGTGGCTCAGTCAATTAAATATCTGCCTTTGGCTCAGGTCATGAGCCCAGGGTCCTGGGATCAAGCCCCAGATCCTTGCTCAACAGGAAGCTTGCTTCTCCCTCTCCCTCTGTCTGCCGCTCCCCCTGCTTGTGTTCCCTCTCTGTGTCAAATAAATAAATACTTTTTTTATAAAAAAAAAAAGAACTATAGGTAAGTCCAAATGGAATTCCCCCAAGAATGTTTAAGTAACCCCAAGAAAATAGGAAAAAGAAGACTAGTTATTAATCACTAGAAATGCATAATACAACCAAGGCTCATATTTTTAACTTTTCTGATTGTATTTGAGTCAGCCAGATCCCAGGCTAGTCTCTGAAATTGAGTCATTTATCACATGCAGATATCATGGGATAGCACATGCACTAAAACAACCCCTGCATATCCTCCTGATGTAAATATCATGTGGTCTTTAAGTTTTATTTGTACAAGAACCTCATGACTTTAATAATGTTGCAATTTAACTCATCTTCATTAATAAAATATTTAATTTAGAATTATATGGCATACATTTCTACATTGTTTTGGGTGAAATTATTATATTGTTACCTTCTATACCTAATACACTTGTTACACATTTATATATTGTGACAACTGAATTGGTAATTACATAGAATATTTTTACTAGCTTGATGACCATTTTTAATGGCTAGGCATCAGTGATGTGACTAATTGTTTATTATTCTTTTAATTTAAAGAGTTTAATCCAGATATTATTGACATTTTGAGTACTCCAGAAAATGCAACTCAAAGCAAGATCTCAGTTTCCCAGACTGAAATTTCTGAAGATGTTCACCATGAACAGCCTTCCATTTTCAATCCATTTCAGAAGGAGATACTCACATATCTGATAGAAGGATTCAAAGTATCTATTGTAAGTAAATGAGTTGCATGGGACATGTTCATACACACAAAAGGATTAGGGTTTTATGTGTCTACTTACTCTTGAATTATTATTATTTTGAATTATTATAAAGGTTAATCTTGGCTTAAACATATCTAATGCCTTCAAATTTTTAAAGAAAATACTACCAAGTATCAGGCTCCATTAATCACTGGTGCACTTGGATATCTGTGGGTCACATATAGTTGACCCTAGGAAGCAAATCAGTTAGTACACTTCATAGACAACAAAAGTCAATTTCATTCTAGTGGAACTCATGAACCACAATTCTGCCTATCTCTAAATCTAAACTGGATTTTGGTGTCTGCGGGTTTTACTTAGAACCAAATGATATACATAGGGCCCTTAGGACTGGCAGTAATTTGGAGAGCCAATTCCAAAACCCAGAATAAATTCTAAAATGCACTGATTCCAGTTTTAAATCAGATATAGGAGATCTGGTCAAGATTGAGATAGCCTTAGCTGGACCACAGTTGAAGCAGCTTATTTTGTAACCTATTACGGAATATTGGTGGTCAGTTTATATGCTGTTGTTATTTTGTGACTGTTATACTCCATATTTTAACAGTAATTCTTTATTATGATTCCTTCTCTTTTATATTGTAAAATCAATCTACTGTTGTTTTTTGATGGTTCTCTTTTTTTTAGTTTAAAATTTCTAAGTCCTAGGTAATTCAAGTGACCTTTGCTTCTTAACCCACCTCTCTCTTTTTTTGTGTGGTGAAATACACATAACATAAAATTCACTGTTTTAACCATCTTAAAGGTATAATTCAGTGGTACTAACTACTTTCATATTGTTGTGCAACCGTTACCACCCTCCATCTCCAGAGCTGCTTCATTATCCCAAATTGCTCTGTACCCATTAAATAATAATTCCTCATACTCCCCCTCCCCCAGCCCCTGAGAACCACTATTGTACTTTCTGTCTCTATGAATTTAACTTTCTAGATACCTCATATAAGTTTTATAGTACAATATTTCATACAATATTTATCCTTTTTTATGTGGTTTATTTCATTTAACGTGATATTTTCAAGTTCATCCATGTTAAAGCATGTATCAGAACTTCATTCCTTTTAAAGGCTGAATAATATTCCATTCTGTGTATATACTACATTTTGTTTATCCGCTCTTCCATCAGTGGACATCTGGATTGTTTCAGCCTCTTGGCTCTTTTGAACAATGCTGCTGTAAAAGTCAGTGTATGTCTATTGTTTTTAACTACCTGTACGTAGGGAGGTATATGTCATTCTAATTTCTACTACTAAAAAAACAATCTGCAGTAAAACATGACCCGTGATCTTCTTTAGGGCTGTGTAGAGAGGTTAGTGTATTATTGCTTGAGGAGTCAGATCCTGATTGTTACTGTTCTGATTGAAGGGTTCAAGTAAAACCGGTGGTTCCAAGCAGCAGTGGCCTAAAATCTTATGGTCTTGTAAGGAAACCTTCCGAATGCAGCTTGGCAGACTCCTAGCACACATTTTGTCACCAGCGCACTCTTCTCAAGAGAGAAAGCAAATTTTTGAAATAGTTCGTGAACCAAATCATCAGGAAATACTACGAGACTGTCTTAGTCCATCCCTGCAAGTAAGTGTCTCAACAATTCATAAGTAAAAAGTAGTGGTGAAATATAAAACTGAACAAACAAGAACCGAAGATAATTTTCATGCCAAATATCCTTTACATAGTTTTCTTACCAAAAATCTACTGAAGTCTTTCTTCAGATGCTCCATACCAGATTGAAATTGACCTCTTTGTTTATTTCCCATTCCTTCCTCCAGGGCTGAAATTAAGAATTCTCTATCTGAGCTCTTATAAGATCCTTGTAGTTTTTTTTTTTTTTTTACTAAATCTTCAAGTGTTTTCTTTTTTTTCTTTTTTTAAAATTTCTTTTCAGCGTAACAGAATTCATTGTTTTTGCACCACACCCAGTGCTCCATGCCCTCCCCAATACCCACCACCTGGTTCCCCCAACCTCCTACCTCCCGCCTCTTCAAAACCCTCAGGTTGTTTTTCAGAGTCCATAGTTTCTCATGGTTCACCTCCCCTTCCAATTTCCCTCACCTCTTTTTTTAAAGCATTATATTATCCATAAGACATCTAAATTGAGTAGCTCAAACAGTAGTACATGCAATATATTTTTTAAATGCTTATATTAAGTTAAAATTTTTTTAAATGTGTTAATCATTTGGAATGATCAACATTGAAATACTTAAAAGAATTTCAGAGTCTGTAAATTCTAACACTTAAAGAGTGATGGATGGAGAGTTTAAATGGTGCAACCAGTTTAAAGAATTGTTTAGCAGTTTCTTATAAAATTAAACATATACTTAACCTGACCCTAAAATTCCATTTTTAGGTATTTACCTAAGAGAAATTAAACATACATCCATAAAAGGACTTGTATGAGAATATCCATGTCAACCTTTTTGCTAATAGACCAAAACTGGAAATAAACCAAATATCAATCAACAAGCCAATGTATAACCAGATTGCGATATATGATTATATAATAGACTATTACACAGCAATAAAAGGAAACGGACTATTGATATAACTGCCATTATGGACAAAGTTCGAGGACATTATGTTAGCAAAAGGAACAACCAAACACAAAGGAGCACACATTCTGTGATTCTATTCATATGAAGTGTGAGAACAGACAGAATTAAGATATGGTGGTAGAATTTAGGACAGTAGTTGTGTCCATGAGGAAGGGGGAAGTGAGAATGTGAATTGATTGGAAAGGGGAATTAAGAAACTCTCTGGAGCAATAAAACTGTCCTACATCCTATTTTGGGTAGTGCTAAAATGGATGTGTGCAGTTGTTGAAACTCAGAAATGAACACTTAATATCTGTATGCTTTCCTGTATGTAAATTGTATCTCTGTAAGTACAGTAATAGGGGATATATACAGACAGGCATCCCTTTTAATACCTGGGCAACTCAGATATATCATTTTAAGAACCAAAGGCTATAGTTTGGAAGTGATGCTCTCTCTACTACTAAGATTCTCCTAGATGCCCCCAGGCCATTGTCTTCCCTCTCCCAAGGCAGAAGCACATCCAGCCCGCAGTCTCCTGTGGACAATAGAAGGGATGTTCTTTCCTGCCTTTATAAATCTCAGCAGAGTTGCCATCTACTAAATACTAAAACCCAGCCTGGTGCCTGTAGTCCTCTTTTCCCCACACCAGCTTTCCTCTCCGTGACTCCATTTTGTTGGTGGTGTCTGTACAGATGGGATGCATGGCTGACTTTTTCCTCTCCCATTATTCATGTCATCACCAAAGCCAGTCATTTATTTAGTGTCTTTAACTGTCTTCTACCCACCCCACCATAGTTCAGACTTTTGCCCCCGTGCTCAGATCACTACAATAACCTCTTCTTTACCTCAAAACCACATTATTGTACCTGGCTTCCATTTTTTTTTTTAAAGATTTTATTTATTTATCTGACAGATCACAAGTAGGCAGAGAGGCAGGAAGAGAGAGAGGGGGAAGCAGGCTCCCCACCCAGCAGAGAACCCAATGTGAGGCTCCATCCCAGGACCCTGAGACCAGGGCCTGAGCCGAGGCAGAGGTTCAACCCACTGAGCACCCAGGTGCCCCTGTGCCTGGTTTTTTTAACTTTATTATAGAGACTTTCAAAGATACCTAAAAGTTGGGAGAAATCAAACAAGGACCCACATGACCATTACCCAAGTTTAACTTTCCTTTGCAGTGTTTTGAAATAAATGTCAGCTATCAAATCATTTTACCTGTAAATTCTTTACCTGTCTATATCTCTGCCTGACAAAGACTTCTACAAAATTTGTCACGCTCAATAATGACGGC
The DNA here is from genome assembly GCF_011764305.1 of Mustela putorius furo. Classification (NCBI taxonomy): domain Eukaryota; kingdom Metazoa; phylum Chordata; class Mammalia; order Carnivora; family Mustelidae; genus Mustela; species Mustela putorius. The sequence goes on along the minus strand of NW_025421560.1, from coordinate 4,512,967 downwards.
AGTTCTTTAATGTCATCTAATACTCAGTGTGTAACTTTCCTAAGTCTTATAATTTTTTAATAGTTTGCTTGATTCTGGATGCAAACAAGGCCCACACATAGCATTGGTTTGATGTATGCTAAATCTTTTTAATCCCTGGCAAGTACCCTCCCCAGCCATTTTTTTAAATGTCAGCCATTTGTTGATGAAACTGGGATTTCCCATATTCTGGATTGAGCTGATCATATGCTTGTGGCTGTAGGTTTCAAGGCTTCCTAGATTCCAGTTCTGGTTTCCTGTTTGGTTTTGTGTTTGTTTGTTTTAAGACTGTTTTATTAAGGATGCTTTGCATTTTCCATTACAGCATAGCAGGAGAACAGAGAATGTCTCATTGCCCTGCTTTTTGAAATGATATTAGCCTGATCCATTCATTACAAAGTTCACCCTCCATCTTTAACCTAGTAGTAGTTTTAGCCACCACTGATAATACCTGCCAAGATCCACTTTTTTCATTAGGAATTGCAAAACAGTGTTTTCTCAGAGTTTCTCATTCCGCCAGTATCTATTAGCTCGGAGTCTTCTGGAGGAAGACTGTTCCCTCATCCACTATCTGACAACCCTGAAGTATAGTCTATTTAAGAAAGGCAACTCTTGTTTCTTTTCCCTGTTTATTAGAATAATGACTTGGTGCCCTAGCAGCCTCCAATTTTTGTATTTGTTTTTATTTTTGAGGTATCATTATGAATTCAGGTATTTTTTGCAAAAGTAGTTTCAAATCTTTGTGGTTATTATTCAGTTTGATAGTCACATTAGCACCTATGAAGACTCAGATTGTTACATGCCTTTAACACAGCCTTTCCAATTTTTAACAAGCTAATATGATTAACTGCTTTGCTTTCTGGAACGGAAGAATGTCCCAGGTTTATCTTGCACATTCCTTCCTGAATCTGGAACCAGACTTTTCCCCCAAGAAGACCCTGTTTCCTTTTCATGAAATAATGGTATTTAGAAATTATAAATTTAAGGACTAGAAACAGGCATTTCTACTTGTTTGTTATTTCTTCTCGTGTTTCTGGTGGAAAAGCTAAGGAATATGAATCTTTTAAGAAAGAAAAATGAATCATGAGTTCATGTTGATATTTCCACATTTTCTTGGATTTTATATTTGTATTTCCTTTTATTAATGTTGTAACCTTGATTCCTGATGTTATTAGTATACTTATTTGTATGTGTGCTCTCTCTCTCTCTCTATGTATATACATAGAACATTTTCAAAATAGGATGACCAACATTATCACTAATAACAAACCCAGTGAACAGATTAAGGCTTCCTCATGATTATTTTGTTCTTAGGATACCGTTATGAGTACACCATGAAAATACTGTGAAAACACTTCATATAATTTTCTGTATTTAGTTGTGCCACCAACTTCAACTAGCTAGTCATGTTCTTTTTTTTTTTTTTTTTTTTTTGCCATTTGTTTTCTATTTCTAGGGATTCCATTGGGTTTGGGTTTTTTTTTAAGATTTTATTTATTTATTTGATATATCACAAGTAAGCAGAGGCAGGCGCAGAGAGAGAGGGGGAAGCAGGCTCCCTGCTTGATCCCAGGATCCTGGGATCCCGTCCTGAGCCGAAGGCAGAGGCTTAACCCACTGAGCCACCCAGGCACCCTCCGTTGGGTTTTTACTTGTTCAACTTTGCTTTTTTTTTTTAAGATTTGTCTGTTTGTTTATTTATTTATTTATTTGACAGAGAGATAGAGAGAGAGTACAAGTAGGCAGAGCAGCAGACAGAGGGAGAGGGAGAAGCAGGCTCTTCATTCAGCAGGGAGCCTGATGCGGGGCTCAATCCCAGGACCCTGGGATCATGACCTGAGCCGAAGGCAGCTGCTGAACTGACTGAGCTACCAAGGTGCCCCAACTTTGTTTTTAATTATGTGAAATGTCACCATGGTTCCAAAATCAAAACTGTGAAACATGGCTCATTCAGAGAGGTTCTAGCTCTTAATCTCTTTCCCTCCCTTCTTTCCATCTTTTTCCCTATCTGTCACCATCTTTTTTATTATTACTTTTTCTTTTAGAGATATAAGTAAATCTGCGCACACACGCATACATGTATGTGCACATACACACGTGTGTATTATCCACACCCCCTTTGTTAATACAAAGAAAGAGAGCAGTACACACTCTTCTGCACTTTACTTTCTTCAACTAATGGTACATCCTAGAGATCATTCCATAGCAGGATCTAGAGATGTTCTTGTGCCTTTTTAAAGCTGCCTTTTTACAAGCTGTATTCTGTTTGTAATCCGCTTGATTTTTAAAGCCCAGCACCTCTCTTCTGCTGTCATGACTTGAGTCTGATTAATCCCTCAGTCTGGAACTCCACTTTTCAATGTCACCTCATCTTTGTGTCGTGCAACCTCTTCACATCCTGTGCGTTCTTACTGACCTGCCGCTCTGCTCATGCTTTCCTCTCTGCTGAAGTGCCTTCCGTCCTCTCCTTGTCTGTCTGTACACCTGTTCTGTCAGTTCATCCGTATGCCCAGCTCCCTTTCCCCACCTTCAAAATCTGTCTTTCTTAGTCCATTCAGAGGTCTTCCTTAGACACATCCCTGAAAATGTTATTTTCATACAGGTTAGCATTTATTATCTCCTAAGGATTTGTATGTAATAGATTTGGTTCCTTAAATCAGTTTTTTGAGGGCTGAAAACAAGGCATTTCCCTTTTTCGCATTCATCCCTAATCACACCTTTTCTAGTCCCAGGAACTACAGTCAATAAAGTATTGATCAGATGTTGAGATGAGATTCTAGAAACAACTTCAGTGTCTAAGAAAACCATGTGTTTTTTGGATATTCGGGATGATAAAAATATTTTTTATAGCTTTTCAAGATTATTTTTGGAATGTCACTGAATACTAAACTATTTTTAGATTATATCAAGAGCATTACCTTTAAGACACACATGAGAACATAGTCTAGTCATTTACTGTTTCTCTTTATTTGCCAACTCTTCAGGCCTTTTACTCGCAGAGTGTCTGTTCATTTTTCTCTTTCGGTCAGGAAGCAGCTGTCTCCTGACTAATTTAAAATGTTTCATTAAAATGAGCTTTGCTATTTTCATCATTGCATATGTTCATCTTATGCTTTTGGGAAGTGACATGATGTGATTCCATGTGTTAATTTATATATCATCCAAAATGTAAGAGCTTCCAAATTCATTTGTTGACATTTAATACTATTCACAGTTTAAAATGTCATAAAGCCAAATGCAGTGGTATTTTATCAGTGCAGATTTTTAAAAAGTAAAACTCTGCATGTTTCACTTGCTGGCATACTTAATGTTTAAAGAATACATAGCGTACAACATAACAATTAGGTGTAAGATCTGTAGCATAGAAGGGCCACTTAAAAAATCATGAAACAAAGTTTGGTTTAGATTTCTTCTATGAAAGACAGTTGTCATTACCTTAAGTAACATTCTGATTTTGGTTACAGGGCAGTTCATAAGATTGGCCTAACCCAGCCCTTCTCCAGACATTGTGCACAGGTTCTGGTGCTGACATCTCACTGGTTTTAGAGTTTTTCACCGTTAGCTCTCCCTAGGGAGTAAAGACTGCTTACAGGTTAATCCAAAGACAGGTTTTGTTCTGGATGTTTCACAAACTTCATTCTACCAAGCAGAAATCAAAGGAGAAAGACTAAATGAGCATAATTCTCTTACCTAGAAGATTTAAAGGGAAGTTTCCCTTCCAGCTCATTTTTTTCTATGAGAAGAACTAAGAATTATTTTCCTTTATCCCCACCTATTTCCTATATTCCTTTAGCAAATCTTCTCCAACAAATTTTCCCCCCAAACTTGCTTGCTTTTCTTTTCCTTCTCTCTTACTTTCCTTCCTTTCTCTTTTTTATTTTACCTCTTACAATGAAAATTTTCAAATGTAATAAGAGAAACAGAATATATAATGAGTACCATATAGCCATCACCTAGATTTAACAGTTGTTAATACTTTTATCATAATGACATCATTCCTTTTGTGAAGTATTTTAAAGTAAATTATAGAAATCTTTTTCCAAAGACATTATCTTATGTAACATAAGATTATTTTACCTATCAAAATTAGCTTACACCCTAATGTCACCGTGTTTCTAATTCAAAACCCATTTTTTTGATTGTTCCCAAAATGTCTCTTTTACTGCTTTATTCTAACTAGAACCTTCCAAATAAATCTAGTGATATAATTTAACTTAATTACTGTTAAATAATTTAAATGTAAGAAAAAACTTTATATGACTAAAAAAAATTTTCTTTCTCTTAAAGCATGGAGCCAAGTTAGTTTTGTATTTGTCGGAGTTGATACATAATCACCAAGATGAATTGACTGAGGAAGAACTAGACACAGCGGAGCTGCTTATGAACGCTTTAAAACTGTGTGGGCAGAAGTGCACCCCTCCCAGAGCAGCAACAAAAGCGGAGCTTATTAAAATGATCAAAGAGGTGAGTCAGTGAATTCATAAGACAGTTTTCTTAGGAGAGCCTATCAAATGTAGTTAAAGGAGGATTGAAAGAATTTTTTTTATTATAGAATATCATGGATGATAAATTTGAAATGATGATGATTTCTTTTTTTTTTTTTTTTTACCCAATCTGGCTTTTTTACTATGAGAGAATAAATAGGCTCATTGTAAGGAGCATTTTCTTCATTATTGTCATCCTTATCCTTTATCAGTAGCTTTCAGTGAAGGACAAATTTTTATGTGACAAGCAAGTTGAAGCGTCAGCCTTGAAGCAAGCAACTGTGCAAACCCCTTAGGTTTGTCACCCTTGTTCACTATTCTGCCCTCACCTCTGTGCCCCAAATTGTGTAGGAACAAAGGGGAATTATATCATTATTTAAGTAGTTATTGTATTTTAACATTCTGGTGTCTTGGGGACAGTATTTTTTTTTCCCCTTTGTTACCTTGGTTTTAAAATTAGTTTGTTTGCCTTGGTGCCAATGTTAAATTATTAATAATACATTTTATACTACATATTATTATCCACATCTTTTAGGAACAAAAGAAATATGAAACTGAAGAAGCTACAAATAAAGCCACCTGGCAGAAAACGGTTAATAATAATCAACAAAGGTAGGCTTTTATATACTCTGAAAGTCGTGCCTTTTTTAATTCATTCGACTTCACACATACTTTTAGTTTTCCAGTATCATGCTTTTGTATCTGTGTAACGGTCCACTTAGGCTTAACTTACGGGCCGTCTCGTTTATTTACTTAGTCTCTTTCAGCGTCTGGACTCAAAATCAAAGGATATATCCAAAATTGCTGCAGACATCACCCAGGCAGTGTCTCTCTCCCAGGGAATTGAGAGAAAAAAGGTGATCCAGCATATCAGAGGAATGTATAAAGTAGATCTGAGTGCCAGCAGACACTGGCAGGAGCTTATTCAACAGCTGACACATGATAGGTAAGCAAAGTGGGAGGATATTTTAGGTTGTCCATCATTACTATTGAATATTTTAATGTGAAATGCTATTTTCATTTCGGCATAAAGATCATAACATTATTTCATTAGTTTAAATATTTTTTGTTTGGGCGCCTGGGTGGCTCAGTGGGTTAAGCCGCTGCCTTCGGCTCGGGTCATGATCTCAGGGTCCTGGGATGGAGTCCCGCATCGGGCTCTCTGCTTGGCGGGGAGCCTGCTTCCTCCTCTCTCTCTCTCTGCCTGCCTCTCTGCATACTTGTGATCTCTCTCTGTCAAATAAATAAATAAAATCTTTAAAATAAATAAATAAATATTTTTTTGTTTAATCACTTGTGATTTATTTCATCTTCGATAATCCTATGACAATCTTTGTTTAAACTCTTGGGGGTAAAGGAGGTAATTATGAGAAAGAGAGGTGTTATTAGCTCTTCCAAATAATAAAATCTTATATATTGGCTTTAATTTTAAAATGTAATGTTTGCAGAAGAATAGAGAAATCACTAAAACAGGATAGTTGAGAAATAGATCTTTTTCTCGATAAGACTTTAATGTAAAATTTAAAAGATGCATCACAGATAATGAGAAGGGGAAAATTAAGGTATTAATCTCTAAATTTGGTTAACTAATTAGCATGACTTGGGGGTGCTAAAATGCACTACACATCAGATTCTAAAGGAAATCCCAGGTGAAAAAAAGAATAAACTCATAAAAAGTTTATAAAGTAGAAGAAAACAGGGTGTTTATCAACTCTGCGATAGATAGTTAACTCTCTAAGCTCAAACACTGTAGAAAAAACTACCAAGAAGAAATAAATGGATTTAAGCTTTAATTTTTTCCAGTGTATTTAACAACTATAACAACAAAACATGAAAATTTATTTTCACCAACTATATCAAAGAGTTAATATTTTTATAGTTTTAAACATTTGTGCCAACTTAAAAGTAAAATGTAAGATCCCAAGAATCTGAGCGAAAGATGTGAATACACTCTTCCACATAAGAAAATAAATTAATAAACAGATAGGAAAATATTCAATATGGCTAGAGTCTAATTTAATTTTTTAAAACTTTTAAATACCGTATTTTACCTTTTATGTTTCACATACCAACAGCAGGAAGAAATGTAACCTAGTTCATGGTTGGAGGTTCAATGGCATTGTACACTCTGACAGCATATGTCAGGAATCCTGTAAACATTTTATTTCTAGCTCCAGTTATCCTATTTTAGTAATTCTCTCCTAGGGAAAATATTCCAAATATAGAAAGGCAATAAATGTAAAGGTTTTCATCTCTGTTTTATTTATACTAGTGAATGAACTAAAAACAACTTAAATATATAGTAATGGTAATAGAGTTAAATTCATTATAATACGCCCACCCAGTGCATTAGTCAGCCCTTTTCAGTGATGATAATAAAGATTAAAATATGTCCAGTGAAAGAACAAAGGATATAGAAATGTATATATATAATAATTCTAACTATGGTTTTGAAAAAGGAAAGAAAATAATCTCTACCAGTAATTGGTATGTTTAGAATAGTAGGATTCAGGGTGATTTTTCTTTTCTCTTATCTATTTCTAAAAATATACTCAATGTAGTTCTACCATTTTCTTTCATTTAAATATAAACTTATTTTGGGGGAACCTAGGTGGCTCAGTCAGTTAAGCTCCTGCCTTCGGCTCAGGTCATGATCTCATGGTCCTGGGATTGAGCCCCATGTCAGGCTCCCTGCTCAGCGGGGAGTCGGCTTCTACTTCTCCCTTCCCCTGCTTGTTCTCTTTCTCTCTCAAATAAATAAAATCTTTTTTAAAAATAAAATATGAACTTATTTTTCAACATTGTAAGAAATGTGGCTTGTACTACGAAAATGAACTAATTTTATTTATTATATTAAATAGTAGGCAAAATGAGAAATACAGAAACTTAACTTGGAAAATGATTTTTTTTTTCCTTATCAGGCTGTATTAGGTCCAACCAGTGTATTGCTAGAGCACACATGTTGCTAAAGCATTCAGAATAGTCGTGATATATCTTTTTAAAAATTTAGCAAGTATAAGAAACTGGTGGCAGAGCATGTCTCCAGGCAGGGAACCAGAAGACTGGGGTTTAGGAGCAGAAGGACACTTGTTTTTTAATCTTACTCTTTGTACTATGTGTATGCATTCCCTAGTCTAATTACATAAGCAGTTGGGTTTTTTTTTTAATTGAATAGATCAATTTTGATTTCCTTATTCAAGTTCCATAATGATTTCATCTAAAGCTATAAATACTATAGATTGCTCCTTAAAACTTTCTTTTATTTTCACTTGCAGAGCAGCCTGGTATGACCCCCTTTACTATCCAACTTCCTGGCAATTGGATCCAACAGAAGGGCCGAATCGAGAGAGGAGACGTTTACAGAGGTGTTACTTAACCATTCCAAATAAGTATCTCCTTATGGACAGACAAAAATCGGAAGGTAAAAATGACTTCTTCACGCAAATGTAGCACATAACTATGATCATTACATAAAGACAATACGTATTTTTTTCCTCAACAGATGTGGTCAAACCACCACTCTCTTTCCTGTTTGAAGATAAAACTCATTCTTCTTTCTCTTCGACTGTAAAAGACAAAGCTGCGAGTGAGTCTATAAGGTAAGTGTGAATCCGTGAGATGTCCTTTCTTTTGTTGAAGGAGTTAAAGACTTTAATAGTTTATTGTAGTGTTTAGGTAATATTTTATTCCAGAAAATGCTGAGGTTTTAGGAAAGGTCCTGTGCATGGCTCAAGAGAAGACAAAGTTGGATGACCAAAATCCAGAAGGAAAAGACATTTTTGATAGCGAGGATCCGCTGACGTTCAGGCATCGCGCTCTGTCCCTTATCCGCACGTGTCTATCTTTGTAGTTGTCTGTGAAACAGCACACTGGTCGTGTCCCCAAGTGACTAAAGGTTCAAATTTTAGTTCCCTGTCTTACTAACTATCTGGTCTTGGGCAAGCTACTTAGCCTCTCTGTGTCAGTGTCTGTATCTGTGACACGAAAAAGATAACAATACTTAAAGCATCAGCATATTGTTGTGTGTCAAATGGGCCGGTATATGTTAGCTATTGATAGCATTTGTTGTGGTGGTGGCAGTTATTACTGAGCTCATTTAGTAGATAAAGAACTCGGACTTGAAGGAGGTGACAAAAGAATAGGTCTTTTCTGAGTCTAAATCCCCTGTTTTTCCTAGAATACAAAGATTTTTTAATGTCTTTGAAAATACCAGAGGCATGATCCAATGTTGGTTTAATTACTAGAAAACATAAAATACTGAAGTTTCTTTTTAAAAATTGAATCCCTGTATTCTGTATACATGGCATATGAGTTATGAGCCTTCTCTAAAAGTTTTTATCTTCTCCTCTACTAGAGCATTGGAATTTGAGATAATATTTTCAACTGAGTTTAGACAAGACTTCTCATACTTTTGAAACTCTAGTCTGCTATGCTAAAATCTTTTACTATATAAAGAAAGCTTATACTCTACTTGCTGAAATTGGTCAAAACACTTAATCATAGGGATTTTAAATATGTTTTGACAGGGTGAACCGAAGATGTATCAGCGTTGCACCATCTAGAGAGACAGCTGGTGAATTGTTATTAGGTAAGTCATGCTTTGAAGACTTTTACACATACTCACCCTGTCTTTATTCTTAGACAGTTTGAAGCACTGTTTGTTGTAAATACCATTAAATCAGATAAACTTTCTCTAACAGCACATAGGCGATTTTGCCTTAACATTATATATAGTGTTTATGACCCACAAATGTGAAGAAATGACAATCTTATTTTCTAAAAAGCACATGAATAGCATTTTGATTTTCATAAAGTTGACTTTCCTCGTAAGTATACATCTTTATTTTTAGTCATTCCTTTTACCTATATCCATTTTTTATTTTTAAAGTGAAGAATTATTGGAATACTAAGAAATATATCCACCTTGAGACAGTCGATAATTTATATTCCCTGTTGTGCTTCTGAGAGAAAGACCAAGGTTGTCCATCCATGGGTATCTATATAATTACATTTGGTCAGACAATTTTTCCTCAAGATATGAAGGAATAAGGTTGTACCACTTGGGGGGAAAAAAAAAAAAAGGTTGCACCACTTGGTCTCTCTTCCCTTAAGGAACCAGTGTGTATGCTGTAGGCCAGTTCTTGAAGCATGGCCCCCAAATCCAGAACATCAGCATCACATGGGAACTACATAGAAATATACATTCTTCGGCTCCAGCGTACACCTCTTGAGGCTGAAACTCTGTGGGGCAGAGTCCAGCAGTGTGCATTTCTTTGAGCCCTCCAGCAATTCGGATGCACCCTCAAATTTGAGAGTCACTGCTATACGCTAAAGCTATAGCCTCCAGGGCTCCAGAGGCAGAGCTTCAGGTTTGTCTGGACTGAGCCCCATGGTCGTGAGGATGGAGATAGTGCCCTTTTCTGAGCCAGAAGTGCTCAGTGCTCAAGGGTGACCGGCATACAGTGCCAAGCCCCAGAGAAATTCCTACCCGTTGGACATATGGTGTAGGGACATGTGTTAACACAGCCAACCTATAAAGCAGAACTTGGGGGCTATCTTTTAAGGTCTCCTCTGCTCTGTTGAGTGTTTAGATAAAAATAATGAAGGATTCCTCTTTTGCTAGAAAATTTGTTTATAAGTTGACTTAAGCTAATATGTAAGAAAATAAAGCAAATTAATATGCTAGTAATATAAAAAGAGTACTGGTAATAATACATGGCCAACTTTTTTTTTTTTTTTAGCACTGAGTGCCAGATACTAGTAATCAGTGTTTTACATATATTCTAATTTAATTCCCACAGTAACCCTGTGAAATAAAGTCCTCCTCCACCCCTTTTTTTAATCAGGAGGTTAAGACAAAAAAAAGCAACTTACCCGAGATCTCATGGATACTATTAAAAAATGTTATTGGGTGACAGGAACAGTTTCTGTGTGCTGGGATTTAAATTCAGGCCAACAGACTCCAGAGGTCATATTTGTAATCACATACGGTAATAGTACGCATACATTCTTAAACTCATGTCCGAATGCTTTCTATAGGTAAATGTGGGATGTACTTTGTGGAAGATAATGCTTCTGATACAGTTGAAAGTTCGGTGAGTAGAGACTTAAGTTTGCACTTACATAAATCTAGACAAATTCCCAAAATGTATAACTTTGGGATAACGAGAGAGCAGGTATTGTGACTCTATGTATAGATTGGACTTAATTCCAAACTTTTTCTTTTAAAGATACTTTTAAAAAGAAGACCATACCATCTTGTCTGGGGTACAGTCTGATCTCATAGCAGTTAGTATTATGAGTCAAATTCCAAAGCGCTCCTGTTAAAGCGAACAAGCAAAGGGGGAAGAGAGAGAGAGAAAGCAAGAAACAGACTCTTAATTATAGAGAACAAACTGATGGCTACCAGAGGGCAGGTGGGTAGGGGATGGGTGAACCAGGTGAAGGGGATTGACGAGAGCACTTGTGGTGAACACCAGGTGATGTCAGGAAGTGTTTAGTCATTGTATTGTACCCCTAGAACTATACAACACCATATTTTAACTAACTAGGATTAAAATAAAAACTTGAAAAGTACAAATTTTTTTAAAAATGAAAAAATGAAAGAAAAATGCTTGTTATGTTAATTTATTTATATTTATTCTTTTTATCACTATCCTCAGTAGCAACAAATAACTACTTCTTACCAGTCCCAGTTCACTGTCAAGTACACTTACCTTCACAAAGAAAGGAAAGTGTTGTATAATTGAATAACTTAAGTAATTCTGATATTCACATGCCTTAGTACCATAATTTTTATTCTGCTGGAAGTACTGCTGTTAGTCAAAAAATAACAAAAATGACTCTTAATTCACATTTTTTTTGTATTTCAAGACTTTTTGTCCATATGAATTAGCTTGTGTGCCATTAAAATATTGTTTTGAGATCCTGGTAATAAGAGAAATAAGGCTTTTTGTTTCAGAAAAGTTCTAAAACCAAGAATTGCTAAGGATATACTAAATAAGATTGCATGTGCTTTAATAGTGAATACATAGGTGATTTTTAAAAAATGAGCTAAAACATAAAATTTTGTTGTAAAACAATATGAAAATATTTAATATAGCCCCCCCCAAATTGAGTAGGCATTCTTTCATGTGGGATTTATCTAGCAGTTGCCACAGTATTTATCCCAGCTAGTAGAAGTATGGTTAATTATTTTTCAAGATGTCTCTTTTTTAGCAACCAAGAAATTTAATAGTTGATATATAAGCAAACATTTTTCTGGATCCAAAAGATGCCATTTTCCCCCTTTAAAACTCTCCTTAAAATAATCTTGTTTTGTTTTGGCTTTTTTTTGAGAGTGAAAGAGCCTTCTCTCCTCCATTCTTTAGCACTTGTTCCCACTTTACATATGACATTTGCTGTCTTGCATTTTGAATGTTTATATACTTTCCATCTGACACAGATGTATTGCATGCAGAACACTTAGCAGAGCACCTTGCTCCTAGATACTTAACATCTGCTGAGTTGCAGGAATCAATGAAAGTTAAAGCTCAACAAGAAGGAATTCAGTTTTATGTGTGAGAATATTAGATTTTCATTAAAATGTTTAATTTTATTTGTAATATATTTCCAACCCCTACTTCTAAAAGCCAGTTGGAACTTAGTACAATACTGTAATACACATGGAACAGGACAAGTCAAATTTTAAAAATTTCAAATAAGGTTTTAGAAGGATGAAGAGCCTGGGGTAAGATAGTCATGTGATGGAGTTCCAAGTTTTGCACTGAGCTCCTGTTCCAACACAAAGGAGAAGTAAATGCAGTTTTCCAAAAGGGAAGACTGATGAAAAACCAAAATAGGATGCAGGTTAACTTGATGAGGTAAATTCTAACTAGTTTTAAACTTTAGTAGAAGCTTTTATCGTGTTTTCTATTGAAAGCATTGAGTAATGTAATTCATGTATTCAGTTGCAGTTTACAGACTTAGATACGTTTTTAAAAGTTTTCTTGATCTTGTACTTTGGTAAGGGCCCATTGGTGGTAAGAAGTATAGGACCTATGGCCCCTAATCCTTCATTCTAGAATGTGGGAATTTGGGATGCCTGAGTGGCTCAGGTCATGATCCCAGGGTCCGGGGATGGAGCCGGAGGGAGGCTCCTTGCTCCAGGGAGCCTGTTTCTCCCTCTCCCCCCTCTCCTCCCTCTCCCTCTTCTCCTCTTGCTTGTGTTCTCTCTCTGTGTCTCTGACAAATAAATAAAATCTCTAAAAAAAAAAGAAAAAGAAAAAAGAAAGAAAGAAAAGAATTAGGGATTTGTTGAGGGAGACTGGGATTAATGTGCAGGAAGACCCAGCCTTCCAGTGGTCACTTTATCTCTTCTTCCTTCTGCTGACCACATGGGAGAGGAACATAGCCATCTGGTGGGCGACGATCTGTGAGCTTACAGTCGATGGGGCTGATTGGCAGAGGCTGCTTTGCCTTTCCTGGGAGATGCAGAGGCATGCGAACTGTGCGTCAGAGCTGGTGAGCTCCCAGGCATGCAGATAGGTCAATTTTAACCCAATCCATGTGTGAGGGCAGGCCCACAGTTGTCTACTCTCCACCCTGACCCCAGGCCAAGAGAGACAAGCTCCTGTTTCTTTCTCTATTGATGGGCTTGTGTGTTTATAGACAACAGGAACATATCCCTTAATGGGCTTTAGATTTCTGAAGTAATTTCATCCCATACTCTGCTCCAGAGAACCCAGTGCCTCATCTTCTTTCTTCCAGTTGTTTCAACCTGATCACTTAGTCTGTGACCCCGGCATGCTTTTCACATTTCTTGTTATTTTTGCTTCCTGGGATTCATTTTCCCTTAATTTCTTGCCAGCTCAGCTTTAAACTCAAGTCAGTCTAGAATGGCTGTGTATTGTAGGAGTCTAACCATATAACATTCTGGGAAGGGAAAACCATGGCGATAATAAAAAGATCAGGGGTCCACGGGGCAGGAGGGGAGGGGGAGGTGGAGCACGAGGGAATTCTGTGGGAGGTGGTGGTGGTGGACACGTTTCCCCGGAGACATTAGTCAAAACCGACAACTGCGTCACGCCAAGAGTGAACCCTAGTGTAAACTATGGCCTTTAGTCAAGAATAATGTATTCAGTGGTGGCTCAACAATTATTACAAAGGCACCACACTACTCACACTGATGGGAGACGTTAATCATAGGGCAATTGTGAGTGCAGGCAGGGAATACATGGGAACTTTATACGCTATCTGCTCGGTTTCCTGCAAACCTAAAACTGCTCTAGGTTAATGCTGGTCCCCACATGCAGGGCACTCTCACTCATATTAGGGGTATTACTTTCCAACCAGTCACCTCTGGTGGCTCCCTCCCCCTTTTGTTTATCTTCCCATATCAGTCCGCCTTTCCCATTCTGCTTTACCTGCCCACTGGCGTCTTCTGCCCCTGTAGAGATCCAGATGTGTATAATTCTGATCTCGGGCTGATTTCATGGGTGATCAGAGTTCTTTGGTAGGTAATCAGCTCACTTTAGGGTACAGGTTGAAAAGGCACCTCCTCCTACTTGGCCAAAATTAGCAAGACAGGAAACAACATGTGTTGGAGGGGATGTGGAAAAAGGGGAACCCTCTTACACTGTTGGTGGGAATGCAAGTTGGTGTAGTCTCTTTGGAGAACAGTGTGGAGATTCCTCAAGAAATTAAAAATAGAACTTCCCTATGGCCCTGCAATTGCACTCCTGGGTATTTACCCCAAAGATACAGATGTAGTGAAAAGAAGGGCCATCTGTACCCCAATGTTTATAGCAGCAATGGCCACAGTCGCCAAACTGTGGAAAGAACCAAGATGCCCTTCAACGGACGAATGGATAAGGAAGATGTGGTCCATATACACTATGGAGTATGATGCTCCATCAGAAAGGACGAATACCCAACTTTTGTAGCAACATGGACGGGACTGGAGGAGATTATGCTGAGTGAAAGAAGTCAAGCAGAGAGAGTCAATTATCATATGGTTTCACTTATTTGTGGAGCATAACAAATAGCATGGTGGACATGGGGAGTTAGGAGAAGGGAGCTGGGGGAAATTGGAAGGGGAGGTGAACCATGAGAAACTATGGACTCTGAAAAACAATCTGAGTGGTTTTAAGTGGTGGGGGGGGTGGGAGGTTGGGGTACCAGGTGGTGGGTATTGTAGAGGGCACGGATTGCATGGAGCACTGGGTGTGGTGCAAAAACAATGAATACTGTTATGCTGAAAATAAATAAAAATAAATTTAAAAAAAAAAACTAAAACTCCTCTAAAAAATAAAGTCTCTTAAAAAATACAAATAAAGTCTTTTTAAAAATTCCTTAAATTTCATCCAGCATTTTGAAGTGTTTTGTAGTAAGGGGGTGGGGCAGGTCAGGGAATCTTATCTGCCATATTGCCACAAAAGGAAGATGTCTTATTTCATTTTCACGTTTTAAAAAATCTAAGATTAAAATGATTATTTATATTTCCTATGAAGCAAACACTTTCATTTATTTCTTTTGTCTTAGAGCCTTCAGGGAGAATTGGAACCAGCGTCCTTCTCCTGGACATATGAAGAAATTAAAGAAGTCCACAAGCGTTGGTGGCAGTTGAGAGACAACGCTGTAGAGATCTTTTTAACAAATGGTAGAACACTCCTGTTAGCATTTGATAACACCAAGGTAAATTTGGCTTTATTAATAGATACATATGTTTGAAGTTATCATGGGTCCAGTGTAACTGTACTCAAATGATTTTATCAGGGTTTAACTTATTTAAACTTTGATTCACTGTTTCTGTCATCAAGCAAAAATTGCTCTTGTTAGTCCTAATTAAAGTGAACCTTGGCTATATTAGAATGATTTTTGTCCTTCCAAACTGTGTTAAATTCCGATTCTCCAGAGTAACTATATCTGTAAAAAGTAAGTGAATGCATAATCAACCTGAAAAGAGCAATTTAAACTTGAGAGCAGATTCCATTGTTTATAAACCCTTTCTTAACCCCCACCACATCCCTTCAGCTTCAGTTTGTCTGCCGTCCTTTATAGAAAGGAGAAGTGATGTGTGCTCACTGCCTCCATTCTCTTTTGAAACGCTCCTGGCTGGTTTTCTTCTCACCACTTCACCTAGAACTCTGGTTGGGGTTCTCAGTGACCTCCGTGTCCAAACCCTATGGTCACATTTCTCGGTCCTCATTTTACTTGGCCTATCAGCAGCTTTTGACACCAGTGATTATTTTCTCCTTTTTAAAAAAAGATGATAATAATAATAACCTTCCCAGGGCACCTGGGTGGTGCAGTCTATGGAGCAGTTGACCTTCCAACTCGGTTTCGGCTCCGATCATGATCATGATCAGCGTCAGGAGATCAAGCCCCGCATTGGGCTCCGTGCTCAGCAGGGAGTCTGCTAGTGCCTCTTCCTTTCCGTCTCCCTCTGCCACGCTCTCTCAAATAAGAAAGAAATAAAATCTTCAAGAAAAAATTAATCTTTTCCACTAGGTTTCTGGGTCATCACTTTTCATTGGCTCCCCTCCTGTTGTCAGGGCATTCCTTCTCAGTCTTCCTCGAAGATGCTGCTTGGAATGCCTCTGGGTTCACTCCGCAGACCTATTCTCTTCTCATCCACTCTTAGGACTTTAAATACTACCTGTATTGTAACAACTTACAAATTTGGGTCACTACCCAAACCCCTCCTGGGAATGCCACACTCAAATACTTAACTCCCTCCTGGGCATCTCCACTTGAAAGTCAAATCAGCATCTCATATTGAGCACACACAAAACCAAACTTCTAATCTGCCCCCTCAAAATCTTGTTGCCGTTTTCCCCATTTCAAAAATTAGCAACTCGAATCCTTCTGATTGCCCAGGCTAGAAATTTTGGGATTCCCCTAGACTCCTCTTACTCTTTCATGCCCTACATGCTCTCGATCTGCTGACTCTCCCTCAAGATAGGTCTGACTACGTACACTACTACCCTCCTGGTCTAAGCCAGCATCATCTCCTGCCTAAAAATCATTACAGTAGCCTCCTAACTGTCCTTCCTGCTTCCATTGCTCCCCCTTCTTTCAGACTATTCTCAACACGATAGCTAAATTGTGTTGATCATGTCATTCTCTACTCACAACCCTCCAATTACTTCCTGCCTCACTTGGTTAATGCCACAGTCCTTATAATAGCTGAATGAAGCACTGAATGATCTGGCATCTTGTTATCTCGCTGACCTTCTTTTCTATCATTGTATCCCCTGCTCTCTCCATCCATGGCGACTTTGTTTTCCTTGACTAGGCACACTAATGCCTCGGGGCCTTTGCACTTACTGCTCCTGCTCCAGAATACTGCCCGGAATGTTTTTCCTTTTTGAAATCCACATGACTCACTTGCTCACTTTTTTAGGTTCCTTGATCTAATGTCTCCTTCTCAGACCTTCCTGACTACTCTTAATAAAATAATAACCCCTCCCTTACTCCTATCCCCAAGTCTCCTTGCCTTTGTTCTGTTTTCCTCTATAGGACTTAATAACATCCAACATTGTCTCTCCAATAAAATGTAAACAGTTTGTTTTGTTAAGTGCTATAGCTTCAACAGTTTGAATGTGCCTGATCAGTATTTGTCAAAGGAATGAAAACTTCCTTTTTCTTGCGTGGTTTTGTTATGCAGTCTGTCATAAACTCCTATCAGCCTTAGCTTTAGAAGGTGGCAGTCTTCAGATTTAAACTATAAGTTTAGGTTTTTGTTTTTCCTTGAACCGATTCATTTTTTTTTAATCGTGGTTAAAAAAAAATACATAAAAGAAGATGGCCATTTTAAAAAAGATTTTATTTATTTATTAGAGAGAGTAAGTGAGCATGAGTGGAGGGACTGGAGGGAAGCAGAGGAAGAAGCAGGCTCCCCATTAAGCAAGGAACCCAATGGGGGTCTTGATCCCAGGACGCTGAGATCATGACCTGAGCTGAAGGCCCATGCTTAACCAACTGAGTCACCCAGGTGCCCTCATTTTAGCCATTTTTATGTGTTAAATATATTCACATTGTTGTGGAACAGGTTTGCGGTGTAGATTTTTAAACCCCCTGTGACCTTGCCTGTTCCATAGCCATAGCTCCATTTCTTTATTTACTTTTAGTCCTGTCTCTGGTTATCTGCGACTGTGGCTCTCATTCCTTTGCCTTAAGTCCATACACATTTAGGATAGATATTTCAATTTGTTTTTAGTAAAGCCCTGGATTGTCTATTTTTTCCCATTTATTACCAATCATCATTTAATTACTTTAGAAAAAATCAGATTACCTTTTTCTGTGACAAGTTTTGTGAATCTCTAAAAAACCAAACAAACACAAAAGTTTATTGCTTCTCAATCAGTAGTGAAAATCAAATATCGTATTTTACATAGGATATCTTATTTCATATTCATGCAATAAATATTACTATTCTCATATTACAGATGTGGTAGTAACACAGAGGTTTTAAGATGGAAGCAAGGCTATCTGTCTAATTAAGATGACCATGCTCTTTTTTTTTTTAAGATTTTATTTATTTATTTGACAGACAGAGATCACAAGCAGGCAGAGAGGCAGGCAGAGAGGCTGAGCAGAGAGCCTGATGTGGGGCTCAATCCCAGGACCCTGGGATCATGACCTGAGCCTCAGGCAGAGGCTTTAACCCACTGAGCCATCCAGGCGCCCCGACCATGCTCTTTCTAAATACCTTGTTGCATTTATTTAGATGAAGACTCTTCTTTATCCTTTTTTTTTTTTTTTTTCAGGATCTGTATATAAGTGACTTTTCTATACAGACATTTTCTTACCTTCTTATTAGCTGATTTCTCTGGCAACACAACATAACGTTTAGGAGTCCAGCCTTCGGAGGAAGCCCCGGAGTTGAATCTCAGTTCACCACCAGTGGATGTTATTTGGGCAACAAGAATTTTCTTGGTGGCCTTGAAGTTACTAATGTGCCTAAAATATGGAGACTTTGGAGAAAAGTATCAGTAACCTAAAAGAAAATCTGTTTGTTTGTTTTTTTCTCTCCTTTCTTTGCAGGTCCGTGATGACGTGTACCACAGTATACTAACAAATAACCTCCCTAATCTCCTGGAATACGGCAACATCAATGCTCTGACAAATTTATGGTATACTGGACAAATCACTAACTTTGAGTATTTGACTCACTTAAACAAACATGCCGGCCGATCCTTCAATGATCTCATGCAGTATCCGGTGTTCCCGTTCATACTCGCTGACTATGTCAGTGAGACCCTTGACCTCAATGATCCTTCAGTTTACAGGTAACTGAAAATGGTGTCACTTGTTGGCTTTGTCCATATGCTGTCTTTATTTCGTTAAAAACCTATCAGGATTTTCAACCATGCACCAATCTGAAGGAATATACAATGAACCCCATCTGTCCATAACCTCAACTCGACAGTTATGAATATTTCTACCAAGCTTGTGTCATCTCTTTTTTTCTTTTTAAGACAAATCACAGACATTTTGTTATGTTATTCCTGTGTTCTTCAGCACACGTCTCTTAAGAAAGTATCGAACATTTTCTTACTAATGTTACAGTGACACTATCATATCTAAGAAAATTAACAATAATTTCATGGTATCATCTAATACCCAGCCCATTTTCCAGTGTCCCCCAATTATATGAAAGATTTATTTTTATACTTGACTGGCTCATATTGGGCCCAGTATCACCTTTGGTTGCTTTGTCTCTGAAGACACATCTAGAACAAGCCGTTGTTTGTTGGTATGCATTTTCCTCTTCCTTTTTTCCTAACGTCGACTTGTTGAAGAACAGACCAGTTATTTTGTAGGCTATCCCCATTCCCATGTTAGTATTTACCTTCTTCCTTCAGCCTCTGTATTTCCTAGAGACTGGAAACTAGTTCTGCAGTCTCGCTTAGACCGAGGGTCAGCCTTTTTGGGCAGGTGTCCTTTGTAGGGGGTGTGAGCTTCGTATTGACCAACATATTGACCAATTCAGGAGACACATGGCGTCCATTCTAATGATGCTCACATTGATCCATGGTATCAGGCTTCCCCTGAATTTGTTTCTGTCATTGATGACTATCTCTTAAGTCGGTTATTTATTTCACTAGGGGTCACAAAATAGTGATTTCCTATTCTCTCATTTCTTCTAAAATTTTTTAGAAGAAAACATACAAGATGAGCCTGGTATTTGTTGTGTCAGAAAGCAAGGAAACAGGGGCGCCTGGGTGGCTCAGTGGGTTAAAGCCTCTGATTCGGCTCAGGTCATGGTCCTAAGGTCCTGGGATCGAGCCCCACATCGAGCTCTGCTCAGCAGGAAGCCTGCTTCCTCCTCTGTCTCTCTCTGCGTGCCTCTCTGCCTACTGAGATCTCTGTCAAGTAAATGAATAAAATCAAAAAAAAAAAAAGAAAGAAAAGAAAAGAAAGCAAGGAAACTAATAGTTTTGTCGGAAGGATGTGGAGGCCATATTTACCTACCTGTGTTCGTTGCAACAATGCTCACAACAGCCAGCTGGGGGAGGCAGCCCATGTCTATCTGTGGATGGATGGATGGGGAATTTGTGGTACATACATACAGTGGAACATCATTCCACCTTAAGAGGGAGGGAAGTCCTGTCATACGCTATAACATGGATGAACCTTGGGAACATTGTGCTAAGTGAAATATTCTAGCCGCAAAACAGACAGATACTGTGACATTCCACTTATGGGAGTTCTCTAGGGTCATTAGACTCAGGCAGAGAGGGGAATGGTGGTTGCTAGGGGACAGGGTTTCACAGGGGAGCGGGAAATGGGGAGTTGTTTAGTGGGGGTAGAGTTTTACAAGATGAAAAAGTTTTAGACGTTTCATGCAACAATGTAAATATGGTCAACACTATTGAACTGTTTATTTGAGGATTGTTATGATTATTAATTTTGTATTGTGTGTTTTTTTTAACACAACCCAAAAGAAAAGTAACAAAGGACTCAAGAGCCAACTTGAAGTGGCTAACACCGCCAAAGATAGGACAGTCGGAGCATTAGGAAAAATAATGACTACAATTGATTAAAACACATTAAAAAAAAAACCTCTTAGGTTAATAATGATGCTTTTTATTTTAATTTTTTTTTATTTTTTTTTTTTATTTGACAGAGAGAAATCACAAGTAGATGGAGAGGCAGGCAGAGAGAGAGAGAGAGAGAGAGGGAAGCAGGCTCCCTGCTCAGCAGACAGCCCGATGTGGGACTCGATCCCAGGACCCTGAGATCATGACCTGAGCCGAAGGCAGTGGCTTAACCCACTGAGCCACCCAGGCGCCCCAATAATGATGCTTTTTAAAGGCTTCAGAAACAAACTTACTGGTCGCCACTGGATATAACTAGGGCACCAGTTTCTTACCTTTGACATTTGCCAATTAAAGCAAAAGAATTAAGCATTTATCCTGCTTTTCTTGAATGAATTGCCTTTTAGAGTAACCACATAGCCCTAGTTGATGAAGAAATATTCTGGTTATTTAATTTTTTTTTAAGTTTTCTTAGGTTATTTAAAGAAAAATTGACTCCAAATATTCTACTTGGTATATTAGAATATATATTTTTTAGAATATTTTAACTACTGAGAAGTAGTCCTAGCTTAAGACAGTTTTCAAGAAATCAGATACAGGGCACCTGGGTGGCTCAGTGGGTTAAGCCGCTGCCTTCGGCTCAGGTCATGATCTCAGGGTCCTGGAATCGAGTCCCACATCGGGCTCTCTGTTCAGCAGGGAGTCTGCTTCCTCCTCTCTCTCTGCCTGCCTCTTTGCCTACTTGTGATCTTTCTCTATTAAATAAATAAATAAAATCTTTAAAAATGTTTTTAAAAAATCAGATGCAGCTTAGTATGTTTGTCAATTTAAAAAACAGCAAGTGGCGTGTTATTTCCAGACATTTTTATCCACTGCTGATGGACATTTAGACATTTTTGCACTACTGGCATAAATAGATCCAATCTTTCTGGAAGGCATTTGACAATATATCGCCAAGTACTCTTCAAGTGTATATACTGCTTTAGCAATTTAACTTCTTGGACTTTTTTTTAGGAATACTTAAGAATATGTACTTTACCAGAAAGGTTCCCACTGGAAGTAAGTTTCATGAGGTCAAGAACTCTGGTTCATTGCTGATAATGGTGCTTGGCATTGCGTGCAAAAATTTGGCCATATGGATGGATAGTCTTAACATCTTTTTTTTTGACAGCGAGAGATCACAAGTAGGCAGAGAGGCAGGCAGAGAGAGAGGAAGGGAAGGAAGCAGGCTCCCTGCCAAGCAGAGAGCCCGATGCGGGACTCGATCCCAGGACCCTGAGATCATGACCTGAGCCGAAGGCAGCGGCCTAACCCACTGAGCCACCCAGGCGCCCCTTAACATCATTTTTTTAAGTGGCTAAAACTTAGAAACAACCTCAATGCCCAGCACCAGGTTCAAGTTAACTGCTTTACATTGCAGCCATTAAAAATGGTATTTTAGAAATATTTAGTGTAGGTGGGGAAGGCTGTTATTTTTATTTTTAAACGTGAATATACACATACAGATAACCAGAAAAACAACTGGAAAGGTATATACCAAAATGTTTTACCTGTGAAGAATGGTATTTTAGCTGATTTGGGGGTTTTTCTGTCTGCTCATCAGTAATTTCTGATTTTCCAACCACAACAGTATTATTTGTGTTCAAAAAAACCTATATACACTGTTTAGAGGAAATCCGCATACCTGGATCTTAAATGTGATTTCTCCTATTTTGATATGTGAATTTGTATCTATTCTATAAAACTGTTTTTACTTTTAATGAATTTTTTAAGATTATAGAAAGGTCTCAAAAACCAAATTAGTGCTTACTATCATCAATTTCAGTATCCCTAGGATATAGGCATATGACTGGCTGGCTCAGCAGACCTGGTTTGATCCACTGAGCTTTGGGCAGATCTTGATGTTGATCTAATTATGGAGCCAGAGGTTGGAACTCCAGATGGCTGCTAGCCCCGTGGTCCCTCAGCCCGGGAGGCTTCGGCCTCGGCGGATCTTTTCCTCTTGTTCTTCCAAGTGCTACACAGGGAGGCTGCTTGCCTGTGTGGCTTGGAAAAGTGAGGATTCATCCCAGTGTTCTCTAGCGTCCCTGACAGAGTGTGAACACCAGCACAGACACAGCTCTACTGTGCAGATGAGGATGTCACTCCCCGTCTGTGAGTTAGACAATAAAACATGGATTTCACTATGCACACGCCTAGTCTCCACTTGGTCATTTTTAAATTTGTGTCATTTTGGGGTGCCAGGCTGACTCAGTCAGTAGAGCATGTGACTCCTACCTTCAGGGTCATGAGTTCAAGCCCCACATTGGGCATGGGGTCCACTTAAAATTTAAAAAAAAAATTTTTTTTAAGTGTCATTTTATTAATTTTCAGTACGTAACCTAATAATTCTATAATATCTCCTCATGGTCCTGCTTCCCATCCAAACCGCCCTTCCGTCTTCACTGCTGGACAAGTGTAGGTCTGGAAAGTGGGGACAGGCATGTCAGAGCTCAACAGGAATCAGCTTCCCTAGACAGCATCGGTTCTGATTCTGGAGGAAATGGAAGAAGCGAAGAGAGCAGGGGCCCCAGCATCCCTTCTTGTCTAGGTTACTCGTAAGCCGGGAACTCCTGAGTGGGTATGAATCTATTTAGGAAATCCCACCATCTACCAGTTGATTCAGTCATAATCTTGAATGATGGCTGTTATGTTGCAAAGCAACATGTGTAACCACTACACTGAGGGCCACGTGTTTGCTGATCACAGGTTTACTTACGGATGCAGGCATGTAGGCAGCTTAAGCTTGACAATATCGAAAAACTTCATCTTTTTCCGTCCTCTCTTCATTTGTAGAAATCTCTCTAAGCCCATAGCCGTGCAGTATAAAGAAAAAGAAGATCGTTATGTGGATACCTACAAGGTAGGCTTCGTTTTTCCTCATATTTTGATACATGAGAACTCAAGTTTTATTTTACAGACTTGAGTTTTACCTAATTTAAAATTTATAATATTGACTTTTGTGTTTTTTACCTTCTTGTGCTTTGAGTGACAAACAACTGGAAATCATTATATGATTTTAGGTATTGTTGTCTATCTCAGTTCTCTGAAAACACTGCCCAGAAAAAGAAATACGCTTGTTGTGGCATAAATTGGAAGCTAATAGTCCATTGTTACATCCATATATAAATAACTATATTCCTTTAAAAAAAAATCACAGGTTTTCAGGATCCTGCTATTTGTATCCCCTAGTGTTATTTATAGAACAATATCAGTCTATTTATAATAGACTGTCTATTTATAATGTATTGTAATTCCTTATTATTCATATTCAGCAAATTGTGCATTAGTTTATTAGCAGAAATTTACCAGATTTTGAAGTTTAAAAGTATAATTTATCTATTTCTGAGAAATTAACATTAATGGAATTCTGTTGGAAATTTTCAAAAAACTCATTAGCCACATGCTGCATTCTTCACAGCAGTATCAAGGTAAGAGCAGCTGAAGCAGTCTTCTTGCATTCACATTGTTTTGTAGCACAGTTGCAGAAAGATCTCTCCAAGTGTCTTATAACAGTCACTCCTTGATTCTTCTGCAGTTGAAAGTGGGGCAGTGCTATGGAATCAAGGAGAAGTGACTCCAGAAATTCACTATCGCCTGACTTTGTTATCAGAGCCAGACAGAAGCTATGGGTGATGAGTGACAGATATTAAATATTTGGTTGAGCTTCCTACGTCATGATGGGAAGATGGGAGGCATGAGAAATCACTGTATTCGTTTTTATCTCAGTGAAACTACATTGCAAAATAGTCCAAAAAAATGTTACCTTAATACCTAAGAACCTTAGTAACATGGTACAGTTTTTCCACTGCTGTTGCCTTTCCACGCTAGAGAGTTTCTCTAAAGAACATAGCATTGTATCTTGAGACTCATTTTTTAAAATGCAGGTGTCTCTAGTGACAGTAGCAGCTCTCCTTTATCGAGCGCATAATCAACTTACATATGATAGGCTACGTTGGGAGCCAGAGTGCTGGGAGGCAGGGTGCAGAGCAGGTGAGTTTCCTGTGACGGAATGAGAGAGTAAAGGTGCAGACTGTGACATGCTTCTTGAGGAACCAGGACTCAGTGGGGCACTGAGGAGGAGACACTTTAGGTGGCTGAGGTCCAAACACATGGCAGGGCAAACCATAGAAAATGGTGTCAAAGGGATAGGATAGGGGCACGTGGGTGGTTCAGATGGTTATGATCCAGGTCTTGATTTCGGCTCAGGTCATGATGCTCGGGGTCATGAGATTGAGCCCTGTGTTGGGCTCTGTGATAAGTGTGGAACCTGCTTGGGATTTTCTCTTTCTCTCTGCACCCCACTTGTGCTCTTTCTCTCTCAAAATAAAAAAAATAAAATAATGATTTTTTAAAAGGAGGATTAGTAGAGAAGATGGAAAGAAAACTGGTGATACCTGGAGCACTCTCTTATGAACACTGTCTGATTGCCTGTTCCCTTCAGTACTTGGAGGAGGAGTACCGCAAAGGGGCCCGGGAGGATGACCCCATGCCCCCCGTGCAGCCCTACCACTACGGCTCCCACTACTCCAACAGCGGCACCGTGCTTCACTTCCTGGTCAGGATGCCTCCGTTCACAAAAATGTTTTTAGCCTACCAAGGTAAGAATTATTTTATAACTACCTAAAATATTTTACTGGGTCATTGGTGGGGGGAACTTGACATACTTCCTGAGACTGTATTGAGACTAACCAAACCACAGGAAAAATAATCCTACTTATTCCTTCAATAAAATTCTTTCCAGAAATTTGTAGTGAACCAGATTATCTTGCTAATTTGTTGAGTTTTCACTGCAGATTAGACATGTATGTTTATAAAAATGCAATTCACTTTTTTAAAATTAAGATGTAGTTCACATCCTGTGTAATTTGCAAACTTTATCCTTATCAAATGTATGCAATTTACTTTTTAAAGATGTTCAATTTAATAGTTATTTCTAGTGGGAATATGTTACTGTCATTTATTGTAAGTAGTTAATAGGAGAGCCACACTTCCACCATCACCATAGGAACTGTCTAGTTAATGAACTTCTGCACCTGGGTGTCTCGTTCAGTTGAGTGTCCAGCTCTTGATTTCAGCTCCAGTCATGATCTCAGCGTCATGAGATCAAGCCCCCAACCTGGAGCTGTCTTAAGACTCTCTCTCTTCCCTCTCGCTCCACCTCTCCTCCCCGGTCAGCCTCTCTGTCTCTCTCAAAAAAAGAGAAGAATGATAATAATCTACTCAGTGTTTTAAGTGGCAGCTCACAGGCCAGAAGATTACTTAGAGGTGAATTTACTGATGTGTGTGCAAAGGAGGACATTCTTTCCTACCAATTTCTAATGAGGACTGTGGTGTGAGCTCTGTAGTTTTTCCTCATGGCACTCAGAATCCTTTGTGGGGTCATTATCCATTCATTTACTCAACCTTCTTGATCTTCTTTATGTATTTTTACTCACATACCACCTCTTGGAGGAATGAATTTTGCATTGTCTCTCCTTGGTCTATAGAAGGGGCTTTCTTCTGTTTGTCTTTGTGTAAGTACACAGAACAAATGTTCCAGTGACAGCTGTTCAAATATTTGAAGACTCTTGCCCTGTCCCCTTTTTCCCTTTCAGTCTTGTTTATCCCCAAGCTAATTATCCTTAGTTAATTTGACATCAGGTTGAGAGCCTCCTGTATGCAGGGTCGTATCCCAGCTGCTGCAAGGAATCCAAAACATAAATAAGACCATTCTGTACTTACCGAAGAGTTTTAAAAACCAGTGCGTAAGCCATCCTTGTTTGTTCTGGTTTCCAAACCTGTCACTGTTCTGATCATTCTTCTAGACATGTTCTGGTTTGCAAATGCCCTTATTAAAAAGTGACACTCAGAATAAAAAAGAGTACTTCACATGTGTTTTGGGACTGCTGCAGCATGTAACAGGACTCTCCCTGCCCTCCACTTTTTTCATGTAGCCCAAGAATCTATTAATATAAAACTCCCAATCAACTAAAATTTCTTAATTTTTAAATATATATTGTTATTATGCCAGTTTTCTTCATGCTGTATTTATGCATGATTAAAAAAAACAACAACAACAACCAGAGGCTACTGCAATCCCCGTCAACTTCATCTGATTAGCTAGACTCGGGGGCCTGGTCCTGGGCTTCTCATCTTGGCCCTGTATTCCTTTTGAGGTGCATCCTCTTTGTTGTAAAGACTGTCCTGTGTGCTCTAGGCTGTTTTTGCAGCATCCCTGGCTTCTACCCACTTGATGCCGGTGGCATTCCCCCACTAGTTCCGTTGTGAGAACCAAAAATATCTCTAGGCATTGCTAAATGTCACTTGGGGACAGAAATGCTAGCTTCAGAACCCCTTGTTTAGTACATGCACATTCTAGATGATAGGAATTTGTGGAAGAGTTTTTTTTTTTTTTAAGTTAAGAAACAATGCAGAATTTGACAGTTTGAACAGACCCTCAGTGTGCTTCTTTCATACCACAGTTCCTTAGTCTCTCTTCTAGATACTATGAATCTGCCGTAGCCTTCCAGAATTACTTGTTCTAGATGCCATTTAGATTGGTTACTTTTCCTTTGAGCTAACTGACTCCCCAAAATAGATAAGAAAGTAATGAAAATAATAGAAAATGTTGCTGGACAGGGAAGCGCAGACCTCGGGAAGAAATTTAGCCTATCTTTTTAAAATTGTGCCTTGCTTGATGCTGAAATTAGTCTGTGACAGTCTCTAAATGAAAATATAAGTATAAAATTTCTGCAACTTCAAAAGAGTTTTCGATAGTACAATATATACAGCTGGTGTTCTCAGGGGCTGGCCTCTGGATACCATTTCATGTTCTGCTAACTGTTGACAGGAAAGAGACCAGTCAAAACTCAGTTCTTAATTATTAGTCTACAGAAAACTTAACAAAGAAACTGCAGAAAAACTTAACAGAGGAGTGACTGTGTTTAGTTTTTTCATTTATAGGAAATTGTACTTCATTCTTTAATTCAGTTACATCTAAAAAGCAGTGCTCCCCCCACCGAAAAAAGAAAAAAAGTAGTCTTAATTTAAAGGTGAAGGAATAGTTTTGTTTTCTGATGGGGAAAAAACTGTTTTACCCACTTGAACTTCAATTTTCCTTCTTTATTATTCATTCAATAAATAAGTCATTATCAAGTACCTAGTATGTGCTCATTGTGGGTTATACCCAAGGTCCCTGCTGTTTAATTCTGCTTGGGTAGACAGATAGTAGTCAATTAAACAAAAAAGTGATATAAATTCATCCACTTTTTGTGTACCAGGAAAACATAATGCAGATTAACAATACTATAATATGGTCTCAAATAATGTATAGAAATATTTATTTTCAAGAACATGAATAACCTCTTTAAAACTGAAAAACAAAATGAACATCATTTTAATCTTTTCAAAGTAGCAGAAATAAACTGTAACAAGCTTTAAACAGAATAAGGTCGTTGTGTCTTAATTGCATTGTTTGTCTTTCTTTATAGATCAAAGTTTTGACATTCCAGACAGAACTTTTCATTCTACAAATACAACTTGGCGCCTTTCATCTTTTGAATCCATGACTGATGTCAAAGAACTGATCCCAGAGTTTTTTTATCTTCCAGAGTTCTTAGTCAACCGTGAAGGTATAGCAGTACATCATTTCTAATTTATAATTCTGTACTTATTTTATAATTTTCTAAAAATAAGAATCACTTTTTTAAGTCCTATTATTTGAGTCCCCCAATAAGATAAATACCTTTATTTATCAAGTGTATCATTTTATTTCCAAGCAAGCATGAAGATTGTAACTATTTTACAGGACCAAATATGTGTGGAAAATTGGTAACTTTTACCTATTAAAGATATCTGTAAAATGTACTTTAGTTTTATTACAGAAATGCTTTTTTTCCTGATTGCAAAGGTTATCATGTGCTCATTAAAAAAATAAGTCTTGAATTTATTGAAGCACAATGTAAGTTAACCAAAATCTCAATGACTTTATGCGGAGTGACCAACTTAGAAATAAAACACCCTAGCCAGAATCTTCTAATACCAAAAAGGGATAGTAGAGGATAAAATCCAGTTTCCGTGATGCCAATGACCAACAATCTGGGCCAACCTTACCTGTTTTTTAGTAGAAGATCAGGTATTCCTCTGAGAGATGTTTGTGGGTCATTTTTCTACATTACTTAATTTTATATTTTTATGTGACCTTTAGGAATATATGCAATTGATAATGGTATCTTTAGAGAAGTTAGTGTTGGGAAAATTCCTTTAGAATTTTATTCTATGCTAACTGGCCTCTCTGGAGCTGTTTGGAGAACCGTTAATCTATCCATGTTCCTCATCACCCGGAGCACGGTTCATAGTGTTGCCCAGATGAGAACCGCCTTAATGGGCTGTTGGCACCCGCACTTTGTAGTACCTGCCTGGTGGCTTTCGGCTTGGGACTCATTTCAGTCTATGCTTGTTTTCTCTGTCCATGGTTTCTTCTATGTATGTTTCCGGTATCTCTGGCTGCATAACAAATGCCTCCAACACTTAGGGCCTCAAAGCAATAAGAAATTGATTATCATTACAGGTTTCGCAGGTCAGAAATTCAGGAGCAGCTCCTCCCCGAGCCTTCAGTGGTTTGGGCTCAGGGTGTGCATTCAGATTAGCTGGAGCTGGAGCTGGACCAGTCGGGATCAGAGCAGCTGGGGGCTGGCAGGCATCTCTCTCATGTAGTGTCCGTGGTTTTCCATGTGGTCTCTCCACGTGGACCAGTTTGGGTTTCCTCATGGCATGGAGGCCTTGGACATTCTCCTCGGCAACTGGGGCTTCCAAAGGCGAGTGTCCCAAGAGAGAAATGAACAGAAGCTGCACAGCCTCTACGAACCTCGCCTTGGAGGTCACAGAGTGGCACACCTGCGTTCTGGTCACAAGTGCCTTGCCCACATTCAAAAGGAAGGAGCATAAACTTTGCTACTTGATGGGAGAGTAGCGAGATTCCAGAAAAGCATGCAGCACAGCAAGGGTTGTTATAGCTATTTTTGGAAAACACTGTTTGCTTTCATGTACATCATGTCATTTCCTATCGGCATTCCATTAAGCCTTTGATTAGCCCCTTAGTCATCTGCTGTGTGTGAAGAGTGCCCACCCGTGATGTGCCCACAGAGCATTTGACAGTTGAGAATGATTTGAGTTTATACAGACCCCTGCTGCTCAGCCCCTCCCCAACTCAGCCCTTAGAGGTCTCACTCACTATTGTTACCTCAGTAGATTCCTGCTGCTCCCAGAGAGCTCTGGGGGTTCTGGGCCAGTCCGTCTTAAATCACTCTGCAGCTGCCTGTAGGATGAGCTGAGCTTCTGGAGATGACCCGCATCCTCACTCCATGTCCATTTACATAAGCCCTTGCTTTATATTTCACATCATATCATTTCAGAATACTTCCAGAATTAGCGAATATCCTGTAACTGTTTTCACAAGATCTAGAAGGAGGCAGACAGCAACTTAATTTTATATGGAGTGTAATCAGCTTTTAAGAAAGCCTTTTTTTTTTTTTAAATCATGAAAAAACTGTATTTAGATTTAGCCAGCTGGACTCAGTTTAGATGATCCCAATTTTGTTGGCAACATCCAAAGCATCATAGTCAGGGGCCAGCCGAACGTATGCCTTCTTCTCTCCATCAGGCCTGATTAAGGTGTTGACCTTGGCTACATCAATGTCATAGAGCTTCTTCACAGCCTGTTTGATCTGGTGCTTGTTGGCCTTGACATCCGCAATGAACACAAGTGTGTTGTTGTCTTCTATTTCCTTCATGGCTGACTCAGTAGTCAGGGGGAACTTGATGATGGTATAGTGGTCAAGCTTGTTTCTCCTGGGGGCGCTCTTTCGAGGGTATCTGGGTTGCCTTCAGAGACGCAGAGTCTTGGGTCGTGGGAACGTAGGTGATGTGCGGATCTTCTTTTTTTTGTGACTGTGGACGTCTTTCAGCACTGCTTTCTTGGCTTTCAAAGCCTTTGCTTTGGCTTCGGCTTTGGGAGGGGTAGGCGTTTCCTTCTTAGCTTTCGGCGCCATCTTCATAAAAGGGCTAAGAAAGCCTTTTTAATTTTTATTCTGTTACGCTGTTCACATTTTCTGCCCATAAAAGGTAACACAAAAACATCTCTGTAACATTTCTTTTAGGACAGTTGTTTTTTTTTTTTTTAAACAAACACTTATGAGATTTTTGTTTACACTAGCAGACAAATGAAACAATTAGAGAACAGCTTATTTAGATCACAAAAGAACCCTCTCATTCAATGTGTTGGAATAAGTTTGTTGTCCATAGAAATGCTTGGTGGAAATGATGTTAGGACAGACCTCTTGACTTACCATAAAGTTAATAGTTCACTTAGGATGTGTATACTTTGCATTAATTGGATTTATTTAAGCTACAGAATGCTAATATTTACTAAATATAATCTTAAATTTATTGTGATGTTAACACCTTAGTTTAATTTTGTAATCAAGTTTATAATTGAATAGAATATATATTTAAGTACTTAACTACATTTGAAGTTCTGATAATATTGAAATTAAATGGCAGTGATTTTCTTCTGTTTTTTCAATATGATATAAAGTGGTAGAACAATAAAGTTGAAATATCTCAAATATAATGAGGATAGCATTAACCCATGTGCTTCTGTCAATAGGTAGATAGATAGATGAACAATGATGTCACTCTCCTCTTTGCCTCTGCTTTCCCTGATTATAGCACATAATATCTGTTTTGGGGAAGTCTTAAGACCTGCTCAGTGGGCCAAATGAGGTGTGCTTTGGGGAGATAAGCATTAATATTAATCTTCTCTTTTAGGTTTTGATTTTGGTGTGCGTCAGAACGGTGAACGGGTTAATCACGTCAACCTCCCTCCTTGGGCACGTAACGATCCTCGTCTTTTTATCCTCATTCATCGACAGGCTCTAGAGTCTGACTACGTGTCCCAGAACATCTGTCAGTGGATTGACTTGGTATTCGGGTATAAGCAAAAAGGGAAGGCTTCTGTTCAAGCCATCAACGTTTTTCATCCTGCTGTAAGTGACTCTTTTAAAAAATATGCATTTATATAAAGCAAAACTGGAATAAAAAGTTAGCTGTGGGGCTATTTCTTTAAAATACCCAAGTTATCAAAGAGAATTAGCAACAGCTTAAATTGCTACCCAAGACTTTTCAGGTTTTATATTTCACTTCTTTAAAAATAACTAAGATGCTATTCACTGGGGGTTCCTCAAGACTATCCCCAGGCTGAATGGGGACTTCAAGACTCGGCAAATAGTTGTACTTACAGAAGGTTTATGACAGTGATGGGTCCAATGCAGAATCATCAAAAGGAAAAGATGTATAGGACAAAGCTGGAGGACCCTAGGCACAAGTTTCCAAGAGTATTTCCCCAGTAAATCACAAAGAACATGCTTCTTTCCTCCAACAACATGTATGATGTGGTCAAGCCAGGCAGCTCATTAGGGACTCAGAGCCCAGGGTTTTTACTAAGGGTGGTCGTGGAAACACTCTCTCTCTTACATGTACTGAAATCCCAAGCCTCAAGAAGGAGAAAAGGCGTTCAGTATAAGTCACACTGTTTGTACAGTTTAGACACAGTAAGCCACTCTTACCCAGTTAGGAAATGGTGGGAACTCTCCTGAAATCCACGTTGCCATATACCAGCCAAGGGCCAACCATGCAAGCAGGCCCTTCCAAGGAAAGCAGTTTGGGCCCACCACCTTAACTCTTTTTGGCACAATGTAAATTCTTAGAAGTAGAATTGTTACACTTTCACATGTACTTTTTGATGTTATTAGATAGGCTATCTCTTAAAAATTTTATTTACTTATTTGTCAGAGAGAGATTGGGAGAGAGAGTGAGCACAGGCAGACAGAATGGCAGGCGGAGGCAGAGGGAGAAGCAGGCTCCCTGCCAAGCAAGGAGCCTGATGTGGGACTCGATCCCAGGACACTGGGATCATGACCTGAGCTGAAGGCAGCTGCTTAACCAACTGAGCCACCCAGGCGTCCTAGATAGGCTATCTTTAAAAAAGAAAAAAAGAAAGAAAGGAAGGAAGGAATAAATAAATAAATCTGGGGCACCTGGGTGGCTCAATCCTTAAGCATCTGCCTTCAGCTCAGGTCATGATCCCAAGATCCTGGGCCCCCCCATCAGTCTCCCTGCTGGGCAGGAAGCCTGCTTCTCCCTCTCCCACTTCCCCTGCTTGTGTTCCCTCTCTCGCCGTGTTTCTCTCTGTCAAATGAATAAGTAAAATCTTAAAAAAAAAAAAAAAGAATGAAATCTATTGAGGAAACGTTTCATCTGGTAGGCTCTGGTATGTGAAGGTGAGTAAGATTCAGTTGGGGACAGTGGGGCAAGAAGGGAAAGTTGGGGTGGTTGTGCCTACTAGAGATGGTAGTGGGATCCAGATGAGGCCTCCAGAAGGAAATTTCTCAAGGAATGAGGGGCAAAAAGGCAAATTATAAAAAGCTATAGCCTGGTGTTGCCTAGTGGCTACTCCAAGACTGTGAGTCCAGCTTAGGAGCTATTACTCCCCTGCATACGATGTTCAGCCTCTCGGCTCCCCCAGCTTTGTAATTAGGAGGTAGGGCGGAGTGGATCTTGGACTTCCCCTCTAGCTATAGTTCTCTGAGTAGGTTCATCAAGTGTTGTGACAAATGCTGCAAAAATGCACACATGAACCCAGAGAATGTACTCTGTACCTAATTCATGCAAGAGACCCATTCCTGAATAGCTGTTTTGTTTTGTTTTATTTGACAGAGAGAGATCACAAGTAGGCAGAGAGGCAGGCAGAGAGAGGAAGGGAAGCAGGCTCCCTGCGGAGAGCCCGCAGCCCTGGGGCTTGATCCCAGGACCCTGGGATCACGACCTGAGCCGAAGGCAGAGGCCTCAACCCACTGAGCCACCCAGGTGCCCCCTGAATAGCAGTTTTAAAATAAAAATCTCTTTAGTCCATTTTGCTTAGTAATTATTTTAAATACCTCTAAAATAGCAGAAAATTCAAATCCTTAAGAGACTTAAGGTCTAGGAGACAGAATAAGACAAAATTACTGATGACTCTGATAAAAGAAGTGTTATGGCAAAGTGTTTTGGAAAAGGGGAATAATAAAGTTTCATGGGTGAATCATAATTCTCTGCATAAGAGTAGTATAAAGTAAGGCTTCAGGTATAATTTTTGGCCTGCCTTCATATTTGTTCTAAAATGTAACTTTAAAACCAACTAGGAATTTCTACATTAACCTCATTATACTCTGCGCCTATGATCCTAGCATATCTTTTCAATTATTCTTGTGAAAATTCACATTAAAAGTATCTGGATGCTGAAATATACCACATAATTGTCATTTTACCATTTTTGTCACTGTTTGTTTGGGACTTTAGAACTTTAAAAAGCATAGAGTTTATGCCTTTGTTCTAGGGATTTGATAACAATTCATGGAGCCAAGGAAAGTGCAGTGACTACCTACACAGTCTCTGAATTCAGAATTGAGTTCAAGCCCTCACCCTGTGACCCTGCCACTAGCTGTGTGACCTCGGGCAAATAGCTTAACCTCTCCGTACCTAAATGTACAAATCTGTAAAAGTGAACAATAATACCAACCTCCTAAATAAGGAAGGAAATCCATACAGGATAATGTGTACCATAGAACCACATATAAGAAACATTAATCTTTTTAAAGAATGTAGAAATGCCTTTTGATCATAATTCATCATTCATATATAAGGTTCACATAGAAACTGATACCATAGAATGTAAAGAAACGCTATTTTCAAATATACTTTTTAAAGCTCTGGCTGGAGGATTATTCCAATCTTCATTTGAATTTTTTAGTGTACCAAGTCAAGCAGCCATTGAGAATGACCATGCTTACATAAGCATTTCTTTCTTTTTTAAAGATTTTATTTATTTATCGGGGTGGGGGGAGAGCGAGCACAGGCAGACAGAATGGCAGGCAGAGGCAGAGGGAGAAACAGGCTCCCTGCTGAGCAAGGAGACCGATCCCAGGACGCTGGGATCATGACCTGAGCTGAAGGCAGCTGCTTAACCAACTGAGCCACCCAGGCGTCCCACACAAGCATTTCTAACAAGTATTTGATCCCTTGTGGAGGCAGTCAAGGGGGTGGGGGTGGCAAGGAGAGTAGTGTTGATTACTTAACTTCCAAGGAATCTTTGAGATTTTATTTTGGCATTTACAGAAAGGTTATGTCTAGTTATGTAATGAAATTGGCTATGCCTGATGAAATGCTAAAAGCTGCATTGTACAAGCGGGTACTCCCAGGACGTTACAGATCTGCACCCAGCTCCTGACTCTCTCTGAGGAAGTCAGAAAGGAGACACGCACGTTGCTCTCCATCTCACCCCAGGGGATGATAACATGAGGAGGGAGCTTGTAATAGCGCTCTTTACCTTAAAGAGCTTGCAATTTTCACCACACTTTTTCAGAATCACCCCCAGTTTTTGTTAGAACCTAAATAGTACTCTCTTGAACTACCTACCAACATCATATCTTAACTTCATTTTTGCCTTTTTCCTGTAATTACTTTAAGCAGATGACTTTTTCCATTACTTAGCATTTTACACGGTCTTTTTTAAAATTCTAACACTGAGGAAGGCAAAAAAGGACCATGCCAAGTCCTGAATCTGTACCCCTCTTCCAGTCTGATTATCGCCCTGACCACCCTCCCACACACACCTTTCTCTTCAGCTTCTAAGAAGGTGCTTCACAGAGGACAGCACTCTCCCTACAGTGCCTTGGTCAAAATGGAATCCTTTGACTTTGTTTCTTATCCAGTCCTCCATCTCCTGCCAGGGAGGTGAAGCTGTCTGTCCTGCCTCCTCCGCTGGCAGCGTCACCTCCTCCGCTGGCAGCGTCACCAAGATGGGGTGAGGGAGGCTGAAGGGAGTTGCAGCACATCCCAGCCTTCTCCCCTCCAACCTTCTAGTCCGTTTTAGCAGCGCATGTGAAACCTCCAAAGCAAACAGAGACAGGAAATCAAGATTCAGATAATCCTCTCTGAGGCCGACATGCATTGGTCTTGAGCTTACAGAATGGAAATCAGAAGAATTTTACTTGGGTCTCAGTGATACTAGTGTTCAAATCCCTAACTCTTCTGCCCAGGAAAAAGAGAGAGAGAGACCTCAAAAATCTAGGCTCCTTACTAATGTCTATATAGATGCCTCAATAGTTGATGTTCATGGACATCTCCAACGTGGTGTGTGTGAGTGAAGGGAATAAGAAATTCTTCCTCTACCCTTCAACATCTCCCAGCTGGCCTAAGAGTTAAATTCACATAAGACAGATTAATAGGAAAAAACAACAACAACAAAAACTGGAGTTCAGTTATGTGCAGAGGGTCAATAATGAAATCAAGACCTCAAGAAATGACCAAGGCAGACAGTTTTTACACTTTTTAGACAGAGAAACGAAGAATCTATGAGGAATTGATAGGGCAAAGAAAACTTAACTTTGGGAGCTTCAGTTAGTAAGGATCTCTAAACAGAATTTGGGCTGGGACAGCAAATTAATAAAAAGTAGCAAGTGTTGTTTATCCAGTCTTTTCCACTCTAAATTTCCCATCTCCGGTCATAAGGATAGCTCTTTACCTCCTGCTATGGGGAGGCTACCTTTCACATGGAAAATTTATTTCCTGCTCTCAGGGGAACGGAGGAGGGTCTGGGTCTCCATATACAAGCTGTCTCCTAAGTAACTTATTTAAAACAATTGATATGCTTCGGGTGCCTGAGTGGCTCAGTTGGTTAAGCATCTGACTCTGCATTTTGGCTCAGGTCATGGTCTCAGGGTCGTGAGATAGAGCCCTGTGTCAGGCTCTACATGGAGCCTGCTTAGGATTCTCATTGTCCCTCTATCTGCCCTAATCCTGCATGTGCTCTCTCTTGCTCGCGCACACGCTCTCTAATAAATAATCTTTAAAATAAGATAAAATCAATAGGCCAAAGTGGTCCATCTTTGGGCAGCCTGTCCTTGGCCCTGACGTGAGTTAGCATAGAACATCATCCTCTGAAATCAGCTGTTGTGTCTTGAGAGAAGAGTAATCCAAATCTTTCATTGAGCACATTAATGTCCAAGAACAAAAGAGTACTTGGCTATCACATAATTAAAGGCCAGATACAAATGGCTTTGAACTTCTAGTCCTCATTTGTGCAAATTGAGAAAATCGGGGCAGGGCAGGGTCATCTACTTTTCTTCTGCGTCTGTGTTGCCATAAGCTGAAATTGTCTTGTTCAATTTTGTTGACCACCTGAAATGATTTTGACAAACCCTTTCACTCTAGTTTTCTGACCAATATCGGACAGGCAACTACAGAAAAAAATACATCCACTTGCTAATCTGCTTGTTATTTTGGATCAACTCAAGTGAAAATCTTGCTTTTTTTTTCATCTGTCTTCATTGAAAGAAAACACCAAAGAAAAAACCTCATTTTTTATTGAGGTATAATTGACATATGAAACATTATTTAGTTTCTGATGCTAACTGATCAAAACATTTAAAAACCATTTCCATTTGAAATAGAGGACAGTAACTTACTATCTAGAGAATAAAACACATTGTTGTTTCCCCTTTGGTGTTATTGCCAACCTTGATTTTGACAAACCTCTTGTTCTCTTCTACTCTCTCACCGTGCAGACGTATTTTGGAATGGATGTCTCTGCAGTTGAAGATCCCGTTCAGAGGCGAGCACTGGAAACCATGATAAAAACCTACGGCCAGACCCCTCGCCAGTTGTTCCAGTCGGCACACGCCAGCAGGCCTGGATCCAAGCTCAACCTTGAAGGAGAGCTTCCTGCTGCTGTGGGGTTACTAGTGCAGTTTGCTTTCAGGGAAACCCGAGAACAGGTCAAAGAAATTACCTATCCGGTATGTCATTTGAATTTATTTCTTTTTCCCCCATTTTATTTTCTTTTATTTCTTTTCAGTGTTCCAGAATTCATAGTTTATGCACCACGCCCTGTGCTCCATGCAATCCGTGCCCTCCGTAATACCACCCACCACCAGGCTCACCCTACCCCTACCTCACCTCCCCCCAGAACCCTCAGTGTGTTTCTCAGAGTCCAGTCTCATGGTTTTGAATTTCAATAGAATTCGGCAGAAGTTGACTCAACCCCGCAGTTGTCAGGCCCCCTCCGAGGCTCTAGTGAACAGAAGGGTCCCGCCAGCAGGGTACACTGCAGCCAGCGAATGCAGATGTGCTGTGAGCGGCAGTGTCCTGTGTGTGGTAAAGGCTGTCCCTGTCCCTGAGAGGAGAGCTCTGGGGAGCTCAAGTCAGGTGGCCAGCCCCTAGGGGGCTAGTAGCAGGGAAAGCCTGCCGGAGCAGTGGCCTAACAGGAACCTGCCCACCAGAGGAGAGAAGGCGTCCAGGACTGGAGAGTGGTCCGAGTGTGGGTGTGGCTGTACACACGTGCATGGCAGGCCTTTGGCCACCTTCCACCAAAAGTACTCACTAGAAGTGTGGGTGTTGTGACCTACAGTGAAGTGAGAACCTTACGTATGTCTTTGGACGCCCCCCCCCATAGTAACGGTGAGAAGTATTGCCTCTTAAACTGGAAAGTAGGCATAGTTTTTACTTTGAAATACAAAACAAAGCAGGCAAACCATTAAAGGAAAATGGATTCTTACCCTCAGCTAAATTCTTCATCATAAAAGCAGCAGAGGATGGGAGACCACGAATTATAAAATGTAAAGGTTTGTGGAGAGGAATAGCAGAAAATGGAAAGGCATGGGAGAGAGGTTGGGAAGAACTTTTGTGGAGAAATAAAGCAACACATCCCCGACTGCAGGAAACTGTGACCCATTTTAAGAGAAAATGGCTTTCACAGACCTTGTCTTGACAGTTGTTTCTTAAAATAATGTTACTTAAATACAGTAAATGTAGAACACAGAAGACATGTAAACCCTTTATGTTCAGAGCTCACATGTGTTAAATTTGCATGTTAAACACAAACCAGAGCAATAGAACCAGTAAAATTCAAACACCAGTATGATGTGATTGATAGATCGATCGATCTCAGTATAATGTTATTTTGCCCAAACCAGATCACCAATGTTGTGCTTCGTAGTTGACTTTATTCTATTCTTTTTTTGTGCCAAAATAATTTAATAGCACATCCCTAAAAAGTAATAAGTGCCATTTAATCTACACTACACTTAGTGCTAACTAACTTCGCAGCTGATATGTGTAAAGATCAGAGCCGTGTGTCCGCTCACAGTGGGACCCTGGTACTGACTGGCCTCATTCCCACCTCAGAACCTTTGTGTCGACTGTTTCCTCCACCTAGGATGGCCTGTCCCCAGATGAGCCCCATTCTGCTATCTCATTTCCTTCAGGTCTCTGCTCAGATATCCTCTCCTCAGCTCCCTGACCCCGAATCTAAGATAGCACCTCCCGTGCTCTCAGTCCTCTCCCTCCCTCTTGCTAGAGCTTTCAGCCCCTGCTGAGCCTCTGTCTGTTTACCTCTGGTCTGCCCCTCCTCCCAGCTGGAAGGCAACTCCATGAGGACCAGGGCTTTGTATGTATTTTCATCACTGTGTCTAGCAACAAGGAGCGTATACTTCTATATGCTAAGTATGGGAAGTCAAAAAATATATATAAAATAATGTTTGCTTACAAAGGGCTTATAATCAGGCTGCTTACTCTTTGTTTAGAATTCAAATTAGAAGTCACTCTAAATTTACATTTTTTAAAAAAAATCATACTTTTTATTTTCCTGTTTTAGAGTCCTTTGTCCTGGATAAAAGGCTTGAAGTGGGGGGAGTATGTAGGCTCTCCAAGTGCTCCTGTACCTGTGGTCTGCTTCAGCCAGCCCCACGGAGAAAGATTTGGTTCCCTCCAGGCTCTGCCCACCAGAGCCATCTGTGGTTTATCCCAAAATTTCTGTCTTCTGATGACGTACAGCAAAGAACAAGGTACAAGAAAACATAATGAGAATCACTCTAGGTATATTTTCATGGGATTTGATGTTTTCAGCTCCTCCATGCCACTATTTTATTTGCAAGTGTTGAATCCATGGTGAAAAATCGTTCAAATTTGTGGCTATTTAGTGCAAAGTAGGAATTAAACACACCACATGGGGAAAAGGGGGAAGATTAAATGTAGCGCCGTTTGGAATGAGAGAGGAAGAGTCAGAGACAAGAATAAATGGTTAGCCTCACAAGATTAAAAGAGTATCAGTCTTAGAGAAATGTACCTTTGGAGACTCTTGAATCGCAGAATAGGCAGAGTTATTTAGCAAAGCTTGTACCTCAGAAGGTATAGTCAGGAGATTAAAACAAACAGAATGAAGCAAAACAAGGAAGTCGTGCTAGCCTTGAAAACAGGTTTTAAAAATAGGTGTGCCTGGAAAGCAATCCTTTTCTCACCCTCAGTACACGGACTCCTCGCTAACAGCAACACCTGGGAAAGTGCTGTAATTACTTCATGGTAAATGTAATTAACCATTCCGTTTAATGGGAAAGAACTCTCCCTGCTTCCTAGGCTTGGGCTTGGGCACTCAAATCAGTGATGACGCTCGACTGTTCGTATCAGGCAAGTGCAGATGTGCCTAGAAGCCAGCGTGTGGACTAGATGCCTCCTGACAGTCACACTGTTTGGGTTTAACGTGATTTCTGAGGCACCATGCCCCTTGGGGGGCCGTGTAGCCTCCTACCACATACAGCTCTGCACTGTACGGATGTGGTACCCGTGTCGAGCAGAGGGAACTCAGAGAAATTAAGTGTGCTGGCTGGACCACAGTTCTTTGTAGACTTTCTCTTGTTTATATCATAGAATCAATGATTGCCTTTATACTTGTTAGCAGTAAGAGAGGCTGCTTATCATTATCCTTAATTTTGGTGACTTAGTAGGACTGGGTAAATCTGTATAATCATAACTATTGTAATATCAGTGTTGCGGTTAGTTGTGAGATGTGTGACAATTTACTACAAATAATACTTAAAGTACCAAAATGTGTCAATAATTTGCTTTTAAAAAATTAGACTGGATTGAAGTTTGTCTCTGTTGAACAGAAGAGAAAGGGCTGGTGTTACCACTTACCATGACGGAACGTAATATGTCAGATGTCATTGTCAGCCTATCTTATTTGTGGCACTATAGTCAGAGCCCTTAGTAGTAGTGTTCATTCAAATTATGCTTTATTCCCTTGTAGAATGTACTTAGGGCTTGCCAGCACCTAGGTTGTATGGGGAAGCAGTATAATACAACAGATTGTAATACACAACAGTATAACACAACAGATACAAGGCACTGGCCTCAGGAGGCGCAGAACCCTGAGTTTACATCCCAGCTCTTATTAGCTGTTTGACCTTGAGAAAATTATGTAAACCTTCTAAATCCTGGCTTTTGATCTATAAATCGGGAATAACAAAAGGATTGACCTCACAGGGTAATTTACTATAAAGATTTAATGAAATATGGGGCGCCTGGGTGGCTCAGTGGGTTAAAGCCTCTGCCTTAGGCTCAGGTCATGATCTCAGGGTCCTGGGATCGAGTCCCGCATTGGGCTCTCTGCTCAGCGGGGAGCCTGTTCCTTCCTCTCTCTCTCTGCCTGCCTCTCTGCCTACTTGTGATCTCTGCCTGTCAAATAAATAAATAAAATCTTAAAAAAAAAAAAAGATTTAATGAAATAATGTAGGTAATGATTAGCACAGTGCCTGACTCCTCCTAAGTGCTCAGTAATGGTCCATCAGGCCATAAGCACCCTGGGGCTCTCTGGGGACTGTGTGAGCTCTCACTGCTGCACCCAGCACATTACAGAGGAGCGAGAGGAGTGCTCACCCACCCCATAGCAGCCTTAGGAGTGAGAGCCCCACTTACAGATGGGTGTCAGGTCACGTGCGACAGCTGCAAGGTACTGAGCGCTGCTTTATCAAGTGACCGTATGGTTTTGCTGAGCTATATATGCATAGAATAATGTAACTGTGATGGTTTTGATGCCCTTAAACCCTTACTCAAAAATTGTGCCTCCAAATTGCCTGAGATCCCTTTTTTCCAAAATATACTTGCCTGGGTCTCATTTGAGCCACACAGTGTCAGAACCTCTGGGGCTCAAGTCCAAGCCCAGGCATGCAAGAAATGCCATTTTCTTGCAAACTCCTGATTAAGATTCACTGTCCTAGTAGGTAAAGGAGAAGTTTATTTTTCTTAAAAAAAAAAAAAAAAAAGAGGTGGTGCATCTTGTAAGTGCTAGAATGAGAAAGTGGGGGCAGTTACGAGATGTACTTAATTCATTGAGCACAAGGGCTATTGAAGTGCCCGCTACATGCCAGGCATTATGGTTGAATTTGAGAGGCCCTGAGACTCATGAAATGTGGTTCCTTTCCCTAGCAGCTTAGATTTAGAGGGGATTTT
This sequence comes from Mustela putorius furo, assembly GCF_011764305.1. Taxonomy (NCBI): domain Eukaryota; kingdom Metazoa; phylum Chordata; class Mammalia; order Carnivora; family Mustelidae; genus Mustela; species Mustela putorius. Next base: position 4,471,041 of record NW_025421560.1, on the reverse strand, counting down.
ATTAAGTGGGTATGTTCCAGTTCCTTTATTGTAAAACTGATGTCAGCATTTGGTATTATACTCAACAAAAGAAGACAAAAATCTGTGAATTACATTTTCACTGTAGTATTGCTTCTTTCAACAAATATGTATTTGTTTCTTTCCTTTATATGTGGGCTTATTTTGCTAGGTGCTGGAATAAATAAGGCCCATTCTCTCTCCTTAAGCGACTTAAGCAGGGCAAATTTCCAGGGCAGCATCAGTTCTAGCATTTCTGTTGCATTAGCTATATCCAGCATACCAACAAGGCATAGATTACGAATAGTACTGAAAAGGGATGTCAAAATCTCCAAATCTTTATCCCAAAAGACATAAAACTATGTTGGAAAAAAGAGGAAGAGGAGAAGAGCAGAAGCTCGTCAAATCTGTCTGCTCTGCAAAGCCCTGGCAGTTGACAGGATTAAATGGTCCCTTCCCAGGACAGGTGTTGCTTTTAGGGAGGCAGTGTTCTTTACAGTATCGACAGTTGTCCATACTGATTTATCGGCAGGTCGTAGCTACAAAGTTATTTAAACGGTGTCTAGTTTATATTTATTTTTAAAAGTAGAAGTGTGATAGAACATGAACAGAATAAGCTGGACTATCATTGTCTTCCATAAAAATTTCTGAACAGACATTTTGGTGCTAAATCAGATAAGCCCTAACCAAACACCACGAGTGAAAAAGAATTCAGTTTCCACTCTTAAAATCCCATTAGCATTAAAGGAATAAAACCAACTTAAATCCATCCATCTTATAAATACAAAGATGATTTGCTCTGGAAAGATACTGTGTTCTGCCATGCAAACTTCAGCTCTTAACCTGCCATTTTGGGGGGCTATCAAATAACAGTTGAGCAGTGGCAGTCTGACGCTTTTCTTTCTCCTTTTTGAGGTGTGAGAAGCATGAACAGTACTGACATTCAGTGGTCGGCCATCCTGAGCTGGGGATATGCTGATAACATTTTAAGGCTGAAGAGTAAACAAAGCGAGCCTCCAATAAACTTTATACAAAGTTCACAACAATATCAGGTAAACTTTATTACGGAGTACTTTATCGTAATAATTAAGTGTAATGCTCTAGAAAGGGGTCAGACTGAGAGCAGCTGGTCTTTAATGTTCTGCCGTTAATCCAGTCTGGAAGCTGGTGACGCTGGACTTAGGCCTTGTTTACAGTGCTCAGACCTTTCTGACTGTTGCTATTCTGTGTCCCCAAAATTTGTCTTCTCCCTAGTATCTCACTGAGATGGTATTATAAGCACTTAGCGTCAGCGACTGGCAGTATTGGAACAAAATCAGCACCACTTTCTTCTCAAGATTCACTTGCCTTTTGTCACTGTGTCATTTTCTATAACCAGAGTGCAATCCTCTGTACCTGGTTTTGACTATTAGACTAGGTGTTTAGGCATCACAATAGGTAGAAAGAGCATGGGGCCCAATTAAAGCCATCTGATCTGCTGTGTTACTGTCCTGCCTTTATTATTTACTCTGTAGCCTTTGGCAAGTGCCTTAACCTTTCCAAACTTAAGGTTCTTTCCTCTTTGAAACTAGGGTAATAGTACCCCCCACTACTCTCTCCTAAAGCATTGTAAAAATATTTCCAATTGTATATATACTCTGTGTGTGTACGTGTACATATATATGTGTGCATGTATGGACACACACAAATACTGCCACAACTTTTTCCCATACTAAATTGTATGTTAAACAATGGGAAATTCTTTTGCCATTTCCTGATTCCCATTACCTTCATAACATCTCCTGCCTATTCATGTGTCCTAATATTTCCCCATTCCCTGAGCATGTTAGGAATGGAGTAAGCTGCCACTTGTGGGGAGTTTTAGCAGTAAAAGGAAAGGAAGGCAATGACTTACATGCTTAACCCTCAATATACCCAAAAAAATGGTCATCACCTTTTGTTATCTAATTACCAGTAAACTAATAAAACTAAACATAAGGACAGTGGAAAACAACCTTATTAGAAATTTTAGTAAGAATTTGAGCATTGCAAAATTACTTCTATTATGTAAAGTTTGACACATCAGCATCATTAAAGATGAAAGAAAACTGCCATAAGTCCTTTTAGCAAAACAGCATTGTCCAGATTCTTCTAGCAAAATACTCTGTGATAAAGAACTTGCGCCAAACGGCAATGTATTTCCTTAGAAATATATTGTCCTCTACGTGGTTCTCTAGTTTGAGAAAATTCATCCAGGATGTTATCATATGAGGACCCACACTCAGATCTCACTTCTACAATCATAGTCTCATGGTTAGAGATTAGAGTTCTGGCATCTCTTTGCCTTCTGACTCATCTCATAATTGTGAAACCTAGTCCTCTGTTAATTTCATTCTCTTTTCTGTTATCAGTAGAACATGAGAAATTCTGAATTCCCAGCTGTGTTCAGGAAAGCTAAAAGCAGAGTACGAAGCAGTGTCTCCAGTCTTCCTTAATATTTTCTTGAAAGATGACAACACTCTTTGGACAGTACGATCAGAAAACCAAAAGATGATGGTTTATTTCACAGATTACATTATCCTTCCTGGAGATCCATTGTTCTGCATTTCCCTGTTTGTTTTGCTCTAGTAGAGTTGGGAATAATTGTTTAATAGTCATGACATAATTCCTACAGTGATGAAACAGCATAATGTTTCAAGACAGAGGGAAGATGAAATTATTAAAACCCTGTAATGTAACTTAGGTTTACATTAAACCTAAGTTTATGAAAGGGCTGAAAGGGTTTAGTAGACCCATATGGTAATGCTAAGACACTGAGTTTTATTCTAATATATATAAAAAATATTTTTTTTCTCTTTGTTCTTTGGAAGGCCTCTAAAAAAGAATATAAGTCATGAAATACTAATCCTTACAAATAGTTAGAACTATTCAAGAAATAAATTCAAACAGTGAAATTGGGTCCAGTGAACTGTGGTGATGTTTCAAGAGTTAAGAAGAACCAGGATGAAAGAAGGTCATTGTTAATGTAGCAGACACTCAAGCATGTTTGCAGGCCTGGGGGAAGAAGCCAGCAAGAGACCACTTGAAAGTCTGAGAGCAAAGACAAAATCTGGAGGAACTCTGGTACAGGGCAGGTTTGCCCTTAAAAGCAGAGGAGCTTCCTCCTTTAAATCAGGAGAAGCACCAAGACACTTGAGGCACAAAGGAAGGAAGGGGATGAGATCTATGGCTGATGGCCTCTGTCCCCTTAGCGCAGTGCAGCATGAGCGCAGGCTCTGGGACAGGTGGGAGTGGAGAAGTGACCCATGGGAGCAGAGGTGCTGGGGACTGGTGCTGGGGGTCAGCAGGCTCCCAGAGCCAGAGGAAGACTTACTGGGCCAGAGAGTTGAGTGGTCCTGAATGAGAGCACCTCCATGGTTAGGACTGAAGAGTTTACAGTCCCAAAGGAATAATCTGAGATTTTTTTCTCCATGTTTATCTTTCCTTTGTCTCCTATTTAACAATCTTTAGAACTGTTAGAAGCAATACCTCTCTCTTTGTATTTACCCCAATTCCCCACCAAAAGCAGAAAAAAGAAAAAAAAGTAAAATGTGAAACGACGCATATATACACATCACACACACACACACACACTCAACCTTGGACCTCATCAATCCTGGATCATTAAATTTCTGAGGAACAAGTGGCTCTGTGTGTGTGTGTGTGTGTGTAGAGAAAAGTATAAAATCATAGACGATGATGTAACACATTTTAACTAGCCTTTAGCATCTGGCTTAACATTACAGAATATTATCATATCTTGCACATTTTTAATCAGTTCAAATAAAATGTTTATTAAATGTTGTGGTTATATATATATATTTTTAATTTTTTATTTTTTATAAACATATATTTTTATCCCCAGGGGTACAGGTCTGTGAATCACCAGGTTTACACACTTCACAGCACTCACCAAAGCACATACCCTCCCCAATGTCCATAATCCCACCCCCTTCTCCCAAACCCCCTCCCCCCAGCAACCCTCAGTTTGTTTTGTGAGATTAAGAGTCACTTATGGTTTGTGGTTATATATTTTTAAATAACCATTAGAGAAGTAGAAACATTTCTCATGCTTTTCAACACCATGATCTTTGGTTTGTCCTCACCCACAGGTGACAAGTTGTGCCTGGGTGCCTGACAGCTGCCAGCTGTTCACCGGAAGCAAATGCGGGGTCATCACGGCTTATGCTAACAGGTTTACCAGCAGCACGGTAGGTCCTGGGCTCATTTTGTGAGTAGTTTGGGATTTTCATGTTTATGAGAAGAAGAAAAGGCTTCGGAAGTGTAATTCATTGGTATAAGATTAACTGAAAATGTTTGTACTTCAATCTTTTGTTCTTTAATCTTTTCTTCCTGTAAGCTCTTAAAATGTGAAAGGTCACATATCTGACTCTTTAGTTTTAGGTTTATTAGGATCATGAAAATTTCTGACAATAATTATAGCAATCCTGTCTTTTAGTGTCAAAGACATAGTATTTTGCATCATGATCTGTTTTGTATTTAGACTTTTTCATGACACTGTGATGCTTCCTGTATTCTCAGTGTCAGCCTGCAAGCTTAGGAGTACACTACAAGATTCTGTAAAATTTGGAAGCTTAGAACACCTAATATTTAACCTTCCTACAGTCTCTGAACTATAGCAAAATCCAAGGAGCCCATCTTGATTTCCACCACTTACTGGAAGAAATTCATTTTAGCCATTTGCTGAATTTCCAGGATTTGAAAATTAAAACAGTCTAGTGAAGAAAAGACATTATGCAATATTTCTTATAATTTACTGTTGTTCCTTTCTTGAATCAATTCTCGATGGTGCTGCTGAGGATAAGTAGCAAATTTAGGGTGATAATTTTTCTTTCTTTTCCTTCTAGAACTGGGATAATTATTTTAGTCTAGAACTTTCTTTTGCTTCCCCCCCATGACAGTTTTCTCCATTAAATTATTAAATGTGTTCTACTGGGCAGAACCAATCTTCCTAGCATGGGGTGATACTGGGCTCCTCTTACTTTTCTGTCCAAGTTTGTTCCCTTTTAAACTCTTATTAAGATTCTTTCCCATGATCCTTGGGGTATAAATGTGACCATAATACTGTGTCCATCTCTTAGCCTAAGGAGCCATCAAAATGTGGTAAGCAGTTGTAATATGATCTACAAGCATTTTAGGAAGCCCACTGTAGCGCCTGCCAGAAACAGCACTTGGGGGTGTGAGACTGGAGGCAAGGGTGCCCACCATAGTGGCCCAGGTGGGCTTTGGTGCAGGGCTCTTTGCAGGAGGAAGGCACGTACCAGTTATTACAGGACACTGATGTGTGTGCTCTGAGAACAGAGCTGGGGCCGGTTGTCAGAAAGCCTGGCAAGTTCCACCTGAGCTGGATCTTAAAGGATCATTTTACGAAGTGGAGGAAAGAGGAACGAGTATGTCAGCACAGGAAACCCACAACCTGGAAACAAAGACATGGTAACTTGGGGGCTAGCAAATACTTTTATGTGTAGTTTAGAGTATTAGATGCTGGGAACCAGGGTCAAAGCAGGGCAGGAGAGGGAGACAGAGGCAAGGTCTCATATTCCAGCATGAAAAGAATGCCAAGGTCTCCACAGGGAAGTGTCTTAACCATTGGAATGTCTTCTTTGGACTCTTACAACATCTCTAATAGTGACTCCAGACATCACATTTATCTGCTAAACACACCTTCTGTTTCTTGTGCTCTCCAAATACGTTCTCATCCCCGCTGCAAGAGCAGCCGTCCACATGGGCGCTCCTGGTCACGCACCACGCCATCGGACTGCTCTGCAAACACTCCTGGTTGCGCACCGTGCCGTCTGACTGCTCTGCAAACAGGAGCTGCTGCTTTTGCTTTTGTTTTCTTTTGCTTTTCCCAGCACTTTGCATAGCCTTGTTCCCAGTTTTCCTTAGCGCCACTCTTCCCGTCAGAATTTTCAGTGTATGCTGACATGGTGTGTAGTCGGGCTAGAGAGAAGATGAGGTTTTGGCGTAGGAGTCACCAGGCCCTGCAGAGCTCTGGATGCGCCAGACGCGCCGGCAGGGGGCACGGCTGTCGCAGTGGGAACTGGCAAGACATGTGCCTCCTTGACCGGTGAAGCCATTGTAAGCCTGCGAAGCTCATGTTGCTTACCTTCCCACAGCTGTACATTTGCCTGAAAGTAGGTTTTTCAGCTTTATTCGTGAGGGTTTTCTCTTTCTCCTAAATGTAACAGTATTAGGTAATCAAGTCACGAGATTAAGTTACTAGTTAACCACGTCCCACAGTGCATCTTAGCTGTGCACTTTTATCATTGTTTGCTCTGAGGGGAGGAGCCGTGGGTTTTCATGGATGTTCTTGTGACTTTTTCTCAGGGACCACCTCACCATCTCGGCATCCCACAAAGATGCATTGTGACCCCGTCCCTGTGAGGCTAGCCAGAGGCAACTCATATTCTGCTTGCTGTTCTCCCAACCCACTGAGCACAGGCATTCAGGAAGTATGGATGTTCTTATTTGTAGTAGCTTTAACACAGACAAAAGACGGGCTCCCCAAGTGCTGTGTAGGATGTGACCAAAATAATGACCGTCAGAAAATCTTTTCAAGGGGATCTTATGAAATACATTCCTTACCTAGTGAAGCATATTTAACTCTGAACATTGTTAAGTTCTGTTCAATTCCCCAAGATTGTCTTCTAAAATGTATTCTAGGTAAGGATGAATAAGTTGATTTGTTATAAGGAATTATCTATAAGCCATTTACATATTAGAGAAGAATGTCTTCCAAAAGTGATAACCGATTTTAAAATAGCTGCTCTTGAGTCATTTTTTTCACTAATTAAGTAGCATGGCCACCTTGTCTTCATGCAAGTGAACACCTGTACTTCCATCCTCTGAATTGGTGGTGGCAGAGAGTATATATGAGGTTTATCTGAGGTAATGGTATATCATTCAAGAGCAGTTTTTTTAGAAGATTTATTTATTTATTTATTTTAGAGAGGGAGAGAGCGATTGAAGGGGGCAGAGGGAGAGAACCTTCAAGAAGACTCCCCAGTGACTGCAGAGCTAGAAATGGTACTTGATCTCATGACCCATGAGATCATGACCTGAGCCGAAGCTAAGAGTCAGACACTTAACCGACTGAGCCACCCAGGTGCCCCTCAAGAGCATTTTTTAAATGAAGTAGTCCATGGTTCCTATTCTGCCCATGGAAACTGTTTTCTGACCTGTCAGGGAATCATCTAGTACCACTAACTCTTGCAGTCATTTTAAAGTGTAAAGTCTATAAAATTATCAACAACCACTAAAGGGATCCTATGCTGTGTTTACCCTGTAAATATTATTCGTGATCATGGAGTTAAAAAAAAATACGCACACATACATGTGTGTAGTAATTAAAGCATCAAATTGCTGACAAGCTAGTAGGGAATTCCAAGCCAGAGAGGTAAATAAGCAGGGGAGCTCTCGCCTAGAGGGCATTTGTCACTCCTGGAGTACTGACACTGTCCTCGGACAGCCCTTGTGAGAGGAATACCTAATACCCAGGGACCGAGCAAGCTCAGGAGGCCTGAGGAGGCCCTTCTCCCAAGGCCGGCTTCAGAAGGACTACACCAGAAGGGTGCAGGTGAGTTCTGGGGGGCTCCTCTTGTATGGAATTGCAGCCTGGGTTACAGTTCCCTGGGTGGTCCAGATCTCCAGACTTGACTTGCTAAGGTGTGCATAGACCCGTATGGTGGTCAAGGTCATCCAGCAGAAACAAGGAGGAATCCCTCCCAATAATTTTTTTTTTGATGTGTTTGTACTTCTTTTATTTTATTATTATTTTTTTTAATTAACAAATAATGTATGATTAGCCCCAGGGGTACAGGTCTATGAATCGCCAGGTTTATACACTTCACAGCACTCACCATATCACATACCCTCCCCATTGTCCATAACCCAACCACCCTCTCCCTACTGCCCTCCCCCTGGCCACCCTCAGTTTGTTTTGTGAGATTAGGATTCTCTTATGATTTGTCTCCCTCCCGATCCCCACATTGCTTCTCAACTTCCTCACATCAGGGAGATCATATGATAGTTGTCTTTCTCCAATTGACTTATTTTGCTCAGCATAATACCCTCTAGTTCCATCCATGCCATCGCAAATGGCAAGATTTCATTTCTTTTGATGGCTGCATAGTATTTATATATATATATATATATATATATATATATATATCACATCTTCTTTATCCATTCTTCTGTTGATGGACATCTAGGTTCTTTCCATAGTTTGGCTATTGTGTTGTGGACATTGCTGCTATAAGCACTTGGTCTCCCATCCAAGTACTAACCAGGCCCGATCCTGCTTAGCTTCCGAGATCAGACGAGATGGGGTGCGTTCATGGTGGTATGGCCGTAGACTGCTATAAGCATTCGGGTGCATGTGCCCCTTCGGATCACTACATTTGTATCTTTAGGGTAAATACCCAGTAGTGCAATTGCTGGGTCATAGGGTAGCTCTATTTTCAACTTTTTGAGAAACCTCCACGCTGTTTTCCAGAGTGGTTGCACCAGCTTACATTCCCACCAACAGTGTGGGAGGGTTCCCCTTTCTCTGCATCCTCGCCAGCATCTGTCGTTTCCTGACTTGTTAATTTTAGCCATTCTGACTAGTGTGAGGTGGTATCTCATTGTGGTTTTGATTTGTATTTCCCTGATGCCGAGTGATGTGGAGCACTTTTTCATGTGTCTGTTCGCCATCTGGATGTCTTCTTTGCAGAAATGTCTGTTCATGTCCTCTGCCCATTTCTTGATTGGATTATTTGTTCTTTGGGTATTGAGTCTGGTAAGTTCTTTATAGATTTTGGATACAAGCCCTTTATCTGATATGTCATTTGCAAATATCTTCTCCCATTCTGTCAGTTGTCTTTGGGTTTTGTTAACTGTTTACTTTGCTATGCAAAAGCTTTTGATCTTGATGAAGTCCCAATAGTTCATTTTTGCCCTTGCTTCCCTTGCCTTTGGCGATGTTCCTAGGAAGAAGTTGCTGCGGCTGAGGTCAAAGAGGTTGCTGCCTGTGTTCTCAAGGATTTTGATGGATTCCTTTCTCACATTGAGGTCCTTCATCCGTTTTGAGTCTATTTTCGTGTGTGCTGTAAGGAAATGGTCCAGTTTCATTTTTCTGCATGTGGCTGTCCAATTTTCCCAACACCATTTATTGAAGAGGCTTTTTTCCATTGGACATTCTTTCCTGCTTCGTTGAAGATTAGTTGACCATAGAGTTGGGGATCTATTTCTGGGTTCTCTATTCTGTTCCACTGATCTATGTGCCTATTTTTGTGCCAGTACCATGCTGTCTTGATGATGACAGCTTTGTAATAGAGCTTGAAGTCTGGAATTGTGATGCCCCCAACTTTGTCTTTCCTTTTCAACATTCCTATGGCTATTCAAGGTCTTTTCTGGTTCCATACAAATTTTAGGATTATTTGTTCCATTTCTTTGAAAAAAAAAATTGATGGGATTTTGATAGGGATTGCATTAAATGTGTAGATTGCTTTAGGTAGCAAAGACATTTTCACAATATTTGCTCTTCCAATCCATGAGCATGGAAAGTTTTACCCTTTCTTTGTGTCTTCCTCAATTTCTTTCATGAGTACTTTATAGTTTTCTGAGTAAAAATCTTTGCCTCTTTGGTTAGGTTTATTCCTAGATATCTTACGGTTCTGGTTGCAATTGTAAATGGATGGGATTGACTCCTTAATTTCTCTTTCTTCTGTCTTGCTATTGGTGTATAGAAATGCCACTGATTTCCATGCATTGATTTTATATCCTGACACTTTACTGAATTCCTGTACAAGTTCTAGCAGATTTGGAGTGGAGTCTTTTGGGTTTTCCAATTTTTTCTTATTTTTTAAAAAGACTGTTTATTTTAGTGAGCGAGAGCTTACAAGCAGGGGGAGGGAAGGGGGGAGCAGAGAAGCAGATTCCCTCTGAGCGGGTAGTCAGAGGCTTAACCCCCAGGGTGCCCCCAAATAATTTTTTTACATGTAGTAACAAATACACAAAACCAGGCATACCAATTTACATGCAAGAAAATGAGTATGTGGAAAAGTGAAACTTGGTTATAATAAGAGAAATGCAATTTAGAGCAACCTTTGCTGACATTTAGAAGTTTGGGCAATTTTCAGAGACTTACATTGTGAAGTGGGTCATGGACTCCAGAGCTCAAGAGTTCAAGCAGGAAGAGGAGGGGCTCGGGCCTTTGCCATCAGGGCATTCCTTGGTCCCAGGTTCCTGGAAGCACAGTCTGAAAGAGTTCTGGGCACATGCCTTTGGCCCTGCAGACACCTCTCCTTGCTGAGGGGGTCACAGTCCGAAGAGAGACAGCAGGGGCTCAGACCTGGGACTCTGGGCCTTGTGAAAGCACGTCTCCTGCCTGTGACTTTGTGTGGGAGTGTCATGTGTCCTCACTAAACCGAAGCACCTGCCACGCTGTGGCAGCTGGTCGTTCCAAGAAAGACTGTGAGCCTGGTATTGCCTGGTCATTTGATTCTTTTAGTGTAAAATATGTATTTTTATGTGAGTAAAACCCTGGACTATGTAGCACTTTAAAGTAGGTGAGCAGCAACTACTGTATCAACACAGATATGTTTCCAAAGCAGTATTGAACAAAAGGGCAAGATGCGAAAGACACCAGAAGACTAATAGCACTTACAGAAAGTGAAAAGTGATTCGTCAACATGAGTAACCATGAGTAACCATACAGTGTGTTGTGGTTATGGCAACGTATAGTAGAACGCATGTTCTATACATGTGGGAAACAAATGCAAAATTCAGGATGGTAGTAACTTCTGATGAGAGAGGAAATAGAACAGTACACAAACCGGGTAATGTTTAATTTTTTCTCTGTTTAAAAAAATAAATTGATCATAGAAAATGTTAGGATTAGTTTAACCAAGTGGTCAATATACACCTTTTTATTATACTTACTCTTTCTACTTTGCTGTATCCTTTGAAGTGGAAATATTGAAATACTTTAAGACAATAAACAGCTTAGTCTAATGAAATCACGAATCAAACCTAGTATAAACATCTGGCATCTGTGAGCCAACGTGGTCCTTGTAACATCAGTTTGCAGCCTTTCATTTAGAAAACCCATCTGTCGCTATAGACAGGTAATGGTGGTTTGAGAGGACGTCACTGTTGGTGGCATCATGAATTGGTACAATGCCTTTGGAAAGTACATTGTCAAGAGCTATAAAATTGTTAGTAATCACTGACCTACTAGTAGGGTTCTGGAAATTTATTCTGAAGAAACCATTCAGAAGAACTCAACTTTCACACATGAAGGATTTAGTTATGGTATCTATAATTTTGAAAATACTAGAAACAATTTTAAATGTCTATCAGTAAAAATGCTCAAGTAAATTATGGCATACCAACTGCACAGAATATTGTAACATCATTAAATTCATTTTGAAGACAATGTCAAAAATAGAAAATACTTATGGGAGAATGTTTAAATATAAGATATAAAATTATTTGGGTGGCAGTAATCATAACTATAAAAATACTTGTGTATGTATTTGGACAAAGATTGGACAAGAAGACAAAAAATGAAAAAGCATTTTAATTCTTGAAATTATGGACAATTAAAAATGTTTTGAAGTTTAATTAGTTTTACCCTTTAGGAAAGAGTTGAACTGCAATGGATTGAAACATGATGTGCTTGAGAAAAATGTTTGAGTCCCTTGAGTTCTTATTTTTGAAACAGAGTACTAGGAAAACTTTTGTCATGCTTTTTATCTTGTATTTCACTGACTTTTTTCAATTTCAGCCCTCAGAGATAGAAATGGAGTCTCAGATACATCTGTATGGGCACACAGAAGAGATAACCAGCTTATTTGTTTGCAAACCCTACAGTATAATGATAAGTGTGAGCAGAGATGGAACCTGCATCATATGGGATTTAAACAGGTACAGAAGAAGGTTTCCAACTCAGACACAACTGCCTCTATGTTTCTTTTCTTCCTGTGTGAAACAGGTGCACTGAAATAAGATCTTTACCTTATGATCATTTTAAGCGCATGAAATACAAACTTTAGTTTGTAATCCCATTGAAACAAAAGATCAGTTAGGAATATAGTGGGGAATGCCTTATGAATCATAGGTCCATACACTAAGGGAAGGAATTATACAAGAGAATCTAATGATATTTAATGATCAGATGCAAATTTGTCTTTGGTCTTTTAGGTTGTGCTATGTACAAAGCCTGGCGGGACACAAAAGCCCTGTCACGGCCGTCTCTGCCAGTGAAACTACTGGAGACATCGCCACTGTGTGTGATTCAGGTAAGCAAGGCCAGAACTAAAGCACAGACTCATTAGCTGGTGCCCGCATAGTTTAAACTATTGGATTCAGTCTCTCAGGTCCCTAATCACATCTAAAAAATTATGGCATAGTGAATTTGTGTGTTAAAATACAGTATGGTCCAAGAGCAAGGTCATCAATTTAGGGGCCAACTTATGCAAAAGTTAATATTGTCATCATTTAACTCCTTTTCTGATAGATGAAAGATTGCATTTGGGCACATCTAAGTTAAGCAAATTATTGTTACATAATTATCTGAATTTCTTGGCTTTTGTTTCTCTCTTTTTTTTTTTTCTTTTGGCTTCTGCTTTTTAACTACCAACTTGACTACCTCCCCATGACATAAGTGTAAAGCAAAACCAATGATCAGCTTTGACTATATGTATCTTCCAGTTCCTGAGTGAGACCCATACTGCATTATAATATATAGAGGTATAATTTGCCTTAAATTTACATGATAGAGTTATATCTCCTCATCAGAGGTTTTGCTTTTAGTTTTTGTTTTTTTCAAGTAGTACATATTTTAAAACTTGTGTTTTTAAACACACACACACACACATCCAGCAGGAAAGAACAGTTGAAAAGTTCATAAATTTTCTGTTGCATTTCTATTCTTAAGGATCCTAATAGCATCGAAAGAATCCTTTGAAAAATTGTCTCTTTCTGCCCACTCAGTATAGATTATCTTTGACGTATCTGTAGGGGGTGGCCCTCTATCTTTTGCTTGCGTGTTTTATATTGTTTGGTGTTTTCTGACGCCCTAGAGTTTTCCAGTCCCGCGACACCACCTGGGTGCTCAACAGTGCCATTTGATCCTGACACTAACTACTTGAAGCTCGCAATTTTGGGAGTGCCCAACCCCCCACCACACTCACAGAGCTTAGGAAAACACTCTACTTAACTACAGTCCTTTACTACAAAGGGTAGAAATGAACAGCCAGAGGTACCTCGGTGGCTCCGTTTGAGTGTCGACTTCTGACTACTTCTCGGTCATGATCTCAGGGTTGTGAGATTGAGCCCACTTGGGCTCAGGTTACCTATTTGAGATTCTTTCTCGCCTTCTCCCTTGAGCCCTCCCCCTACCTCACTCTTGCTTTCTCTCTCAAAAAAAGGAGTAAGCAGCCAGCTGCAGAGGTACACAGGGGGAGATCCAGAGAGCCAGTCTGGGTGGAGTCGGAGTGCGCCTCCCTCCTGACACATGAATGTGCTCACGAGCTCAAGCCCTCCTAACCCTGTTGCTTAGGGGTTTTTCTGAGGTTCAATTCTGTAGGCACAGTTGATGGAATCAGTGGCTGTGGACCTGAGCTCAATCTCCAGCCTCTCTCTGTCCCCAGAGGTGGGGAGGTCCTGTAAATTCTAACCTCCTAACCACATGGCTGGTTTGTCTAGTGACAGGCCCCCAACCTGAAGCTATGTAGGGCCCACCCCCTGGAGCCAGCTTGTTAGCGTACAGAAGGTGTTAAATTACAAGGGTCTCAAGGAGCTGTATGCCAGCGACCTGGGACAAAGACCAAATGTGTATTTTTTATTACACTACAGCTGTCTCTTGGAGTTTTGTTGTTGATTTTCTAAAAATTCATTCATTCTTGTATTCTGGAAAAGTAATGTCTTCAGTCATCCTTTAAAGGTATCAAATGTGAAACATTTGCCAATCCTACCATCCAGTTATTGAATAGTGCCATAGAAACATTTTTATTTCCTAATTGTCGTAAGTAAAGGGAACGATTTTGAACCGTCAACTTTGTTAATACAAGTGTGGGCCGATGATTGATGACTTATGCTAATTGTTCTCCCATGATTTGTACATTAGCAGCTTTTAGTATTGTCATACCAAAGGGGAATCTGGGGGAATAATATAATTATTATTTATATAGTGTTCTCTACTTTGTTTTGGCAACATTTGGAAGTTAGGACTGATCCTTAGGGAGCTGAATTTTGTAAAGTTAATTACTTTCCTGCTGCCAGTAGTGATTTATATCGTGATGTTATATCAGCCAGTCTTATGGGAACAAAAAACAAAATTACTTTTGCTGCAATTACTAACCCACTAGTAGGGTATTCAGGTGTCCCTGGGGAGAGCACAATATAATAGAGTAATGGCTGGAACTTTCTTTTTCAATATGAACAAAAAGGCATCCTCCACTTTCTTAAAGCCTCTTAGTGCATATATAAGAGAAATCATAACAAGAATTGGGTATATAGAAAATATAATAAATATAATGATTTTTCTAAAGAGAGGCTAAATTTATGTTTAGTGACTCAAACTAGAGTTCATCCTCCTAGTCTTACAGTTCAAGAAGGTAAGAAAGTTAATAGATTTAGCCTACCAAACATCTTGACCCATTTAGTGAGTACCAGCCAGGTAACTTTAAAATCAAAATTTAAATAAAACATATGTATGTGTATGTATTTTTGTTATATATTTGTGTGTGCACGTATATACACATTATACACACAGATATAAAATTTCTGTGTCGGGGCTGAAGTTACGCTGGTGTGCTCTTTCCTCTTGCTCATAATCTGCCAGCACATATAGGGTGTGATTTTTATAATGATAAGATGTGAAATTTATTAAACCATGTGAATATTATAATAGACGGTTTTTGTCTTTTTTTTTTAAAGATTTTATCTATTTATTTGATAGAGATCACAAGTAGGCAGAGAGGCAGGCAGAGAAAGGGAAGCAGGCTCCCTGCTGAGCAGAGAGCCCGATGCGGGACTCGATCCCAGGACCCTGAGATCATGACCTGAGCCGAAGGCAGTGGCTTAACCCACTGAGCCACCCAGGCGCCCCGGTTTTTGTCTTTTTAAAAATCATTCTGCCACTGGATCAAAATATATGCCTTTTAACTAGCGTTCATAGCCTGGTTGTGTGTTGCCAATGGCATTATAAAGTTAATATTATGAAATTTGGGATGGGCAGTGACTCTCCAATTTATTTTAATTTCAGTGATCATGCATAGGAAGAATAAATTTTTTTTCAGGAATGCCCAGCTTTCTGACTTTTAGTTGACATGCTAAATTACACATGAAAGCTATCTGGTCTTGAGTGAAGGCCTCAGTTTTGACATTTACAACCTTAGGCAGATGAGTCATTACTTGGTTTTGAGGTGGCCCAAGTCCTGGGTAATCTGCTAGGGTGATTCTGTTGAGTTCTCTGATCTACAGATCTCTGTTGAGTTCTGTACCCCATTGCAGAGAGTCAAGGCCCACATTTTGATTTTTGGTTTTGAAGGACTGAGCCTGCAGTAGCTCTCAATTCCAGGCAGTGATCAACCCCTGCACTGGTCTCTTTGGGAAGCCTTCTAACCTTACTAGCACACATCTGGTTGCTTTATAAATTTTATAAATTTTTTATCAAGTATTAAATTCAAAAGCAAGAGTGAAATATCTACTCACGGAAAAGAGGTTATCGCCTACAGCTGCATCTCGTTAGTATATTGAACTCCTACATCTGATGTTTTGTTTAGGTAATCTCTCCTAATTGGTGAGAAGTCTTAAGTAAAACATTGGGCATCTGTTAACCTTCTCTTCTCTGCGTGTGTGGTAAATAAGTTTACCGTTACAGTTGCGATCCGAACCATTCTACAGCATGTGATCCAGTGGCATCACCACACCCACAACATGGTGCAACCACCATCTCAAAAACTTCTTCATCACCTCAAGCAGAAACTCTGTAACCATAACTTATTCCTCCTTGCCACAAATCTTCAAGTAACCACTGTTCTACTTCCGATCTCTATGAATTTGCCTATTCTAGATAATTTATCTAAGTGGAATCATATACACTGTGTGTCCTTTCATGTCTTTTTTACGTCTGTTTATTTCACTCAGCCTTATGTTAAGGCTCATCCTTGCAGCATGGAGCATGGAGCAGAACTTTATTACTTTCCATGACTGAGTAGTAGCCCCTTGTAAATCTCTACCTTCTGTCTGCGGACAGACATTCAGTTGTTTCCACTTCTTGGCTATTGTGAATACTGCTGCAACACAGAAGTCATATGGGTTTGGAATATTTGAAGGTCTTCAGTGTATCTTTTTTTTTTTTTAATCTTCTTTTTTTATTTATTTTTTTTTTTTCTTTAAAGATTTTATTTATTTATTTGACAGAGAGAAATCACAAGTAGATGGAGAGGCAGGCAGAGAGAGAGAGAGAGGGAAGCAGGCTCCCTGCTGAGCAGAGAGCCCGATGCGGGACTCGATCCCAGGACCCTGAGATCATGACCTGAGCCGAAGGCAGCGGCTTAACCCACTGAGCCACCCAGGCGCCCCTAATCTTCTTTTTTTAAAGATTTTATTTTTTATTTGACAGACAGAGATCACGAGTAAGCAGAGAGGCAGGCAGAGAGAGGGAGAAGCAGGCTTCCCACTAAGCAGAGAGTCCAACGCGGGGCTCGATCCCAGGACCCTGAGACCATGACCTGAGCCAAAGGCAGAGGCTTAACCCACTGAGCCACCCAGGCGCCCTCTTCAGCATATCTTGACATAAAGGAGTATTTTCACAATTTGTTTCTTTGCTATAAGTAAGAAATCTATGCAGTCTTTTCATTGCCTTAATAAAGGAAAGAGTTAAAGTCTGCACTTCTTTTGTTAGTTCTAGTGGAGAGACAAATATAAGTGGAGTAACATGGCCCCAGACTTTACTGCGCCTCTTAACCTGTTTTATCAGCTTGAGAATGTTTCTCCGAAGAAGGCTAGGCGCATCATCATGGGGCCTCAATATAGAAGATGGCGAGAAATTACTGCCTCTCCCACCCCTGGAAAACTCCAGAAAGTTTAGTTACTCATGGTCTTTGAAAAGGAAAAACTAGTCTAATAAGTCACTGACCCACAAGATTCAGTCTTAGACATGCTGAGGAATTAGATGTCTTTTCTTTTTCTTTAAGAAGTAACTTTTAGGGGGGCACCTGGGTGGCTCAGTGGGTTAAGCCGCTGCCTTCAGCTCAAGTCGTGATCCCGGGGTCCTGGGATCGAGTCCCGCATTGGGCTCTCTGCTCAGCGGGGAGCCTGCTTCCCTCTCTCTCTCTCTCTGCCTGCCTCTCTGTTTACTTGTAATCTCTGTCAAATAAACAAATAAAATCTTAAAAAAAAAAAAGTAACTTTTAACTCCACTAAGTTTTATTGTAACTTTTTTTTCCTTCAGAAGTTACCTAAGTCACTTCTTACAGGTGGTTTCACAGAATATTTTCGCCTGGTTTTGGAGATTGTTTAACTTTCTGGGTACTCTCAAATTCAGCCTTGTCAGCTCCTTTGCTAAAATATGATTACACAAAAATATATGATTAATTTGCCTTGTTGCTCTAGATTTAGAAATTAATATTTTTATTTTTATTTTTCCACTGGTCATTGTCTCTAGATAAATCTGCAGAGCCTTTTGACTTATTACATAGTAATTTTATTTACACAGCTTCAGTCCTGAGCTGCCTATAAATTTTTTAATCACTGAAACAATCAAGCTGGATGTGCAGGGATGCCCCTCTGGGACTCAGGGTGGTGGCTCTGACATACCCGCACTCTGGTGACCTGTGGATGGTCTTGGTGTTTTAGCTGGTGGAGGCAGTGACCTTAGACTCTGGACAGTGAACGGGGACCTTGTTGGACATGTGCACTGCAGGGAGATCATCTGTTCCGTTGCCTTCTCTAACCAGCCCGAGGGGGTGTCTATCAATGTGATTGCCGGGGGATTAGAAAATGGAATTGTAAGGTAAGAGGAGTTCTGACTCTCTTTGTTCGCTCTTGTTCATAAGGACACAGCAGTCCCAAAAACTAGCCTTAAATATCTAGGCATGTTCATACTTAATATTTAGAGATTTAAAATCACCTTCAGATATAGGTTCTTCACTAATCCCTGTTTTATTTTTAAGTAATAAACTTAGCTTGCATGCAGTTTTGAAATTGTATATTGTCTATTAATTGTATAAAAGATTAATATGAAAATTTACCAAATTTTCTTACTCCCCCATCTACCCCTTGCAAAACTCCCACAAGTAGCTACTGCTAATGGCTTATTGTGTTTCCTTCCAGATGATTTTTAACAAATAAATATATAGGTGTTTTTTGCGAAGGCAGTTGTAGTTTGCATAATTAGATGATGACTTTTTCCCTCTCTAGGTTATGGAGTACATGGGACCTAAAGCCGGTGCGGGAAATCACATTTCCTAAATCAAATAAGCCTATTGTAAGGTAAACCACCCCCAGATTCTTCATCATATATTTTGTGACTCTACTTTTGTTAGAGATGAAAGCACACAGACTGAACTGTGTGATGAGAGTCTATTAAACAGCTGACCACTTATCAAACACTAGGTTGACCAGGACCTTTTACAAGGAGACACAGTCCATGTCTTTGTGGAGCTTAATATCTGAGTCAGGAGCTCCTAGTTGGATAGAAGGCATCCTGGGAGGGTTCCTTATTAAAAATACTATAATGGTGATTGACAGCTGCAGGAATGTGCTTGATAAGACTGATAAACAATCAGTTACCCTTTGTTCCACCAACAAATTTGACTTTAAAAATCAATCGGAAGTAAGGGATTTAAATTATACTTTATTAAATTTATTTTCAATGCACTAAATTTAAATATTAATGAACTCCAATTATTTATTAATGTTAACAGTTTTGCCTTTTCCTTTTTCTGGGAAATAAAATATCTCCCTATAATCATCATTTATTTCTATAAAGAGAAAATGTAGCCCCGTTATATGATCTAAACTTTCCTAAACTCAAGTATTTGTTAAGTAATAAGAGCACAAACAAGGTGGTAAAAGAAAATGTACAAAGAAGGAACAGAATACACTGACCTCTTTGCTCTGGTTTTGTTCTGTGTCCCCTAGTTAGGGTGACCTTCACAAAGTCGTCAGCAGAGCAATTAGACTATATTAGAATTACACCAGAAACCAGTGAGTCGTAAGCAGTCATTTCGTTGGTCTCTCTGCTCCGGTGAAGATATCTTCGCTTCTTTACACTGATTTCTATATGATCACCAATATGCTAATGCAATTTTAAGAGATGATGTACATGTGGGATTTCTTTTGACAGCCTTACGTTTTCCTGTGACGGCCACCATCTGTACACAGCAAATAGTGACGGGACTGTGATCGCCTGGTGTCGGAAGGACCAGCAACGCCTGAAACAGCCAATGTTCTATTCCTTCCTTAGCAGCTATGCAGCTGGATGAATGAGAGAGAACTTCACTTCTCCAAAGCACTTTAGCTCCAAACTAGATGTGTGGACCTCACCAGTTTTAGGAGGTTGAACTTGAAGAAATGGATGACCAAACACATCATCCAAATAATGATCATCTGCAGGACATTCTGCGGCCTCCCAAGGTCCGGAGAGAATAGTTTTGTTCTAATTTTGTGATCATCTAGAGGGTTGTGTATGTTCTAACCAACAAGGTGTAAGTCATACACGATAAATTAAAATTGTATTTTTAAAGTGTTTACCCACAAGGTTATTCTAAAGAAAGAATTGGGGTCTCTCCTTTTTTTCTGTTATTCCAAAAAGACCAGGAGAATTTAAATTGGTTAGCTAGTTGTTTATATAAAATGCTCTAAAATTATATTTTAAAAGTTTTATGCCGAGATAATCTACCTTCCCCCACCCCTGACACAAACACACGAAATTAAAGAAGAGGATAAGAAGTTAGAACTTGCAAAGTGCTTTCTTTGAGAAGTAAATTATTCAGTAGGTGCCTCTGCACCAAACGTTTTATGGAAGATCTGAATACTAAAAACAAACTACTCGTGAATCTTAGTGTTGGCAGGTTTTTTTCTAGTTGCCTGCTTAGCTCAAAGGGGAACCAGAACTTTTTGACAGCCACAAACACACATCTGATTTCAGATATATTCGGTTTTTTCATTAAAAAATTCTGCTTAAAATTCATAACACTAGATACTGAATACCCTTAGTTGAGTCACTAAGATTTAAACACAATGATAATTATTTTAATATCTTCCATCTATAGAGCACTGAATACTTAACAGTTTGCAATAGAAAGCCTCCACTATGGAGAAAGATGGGGCAGATACTAAGAGTCCATTCTAGATAAGACATTAAATCTAATGGGCAGGGTATGTTTTCTTCCATAAAACAGAATTACAAAAGAAAGGAGACAGCCTACTCTGTTTCCCACAGGATGCTGAATAATTCTTGTAGGAAACTGTCTGCTCTGTTTCTACTAATCTATACGACCTGAGAATTCTGGGAACAACAGAAAGGTCTAAGTATATGCCACAGAGAACTTGCACACCATGAAGACAGAATTCCTAAAAATCTCTACTATAGTCTGTCTCTACCATTACGGCTCTATTTTGGGGTGCTGCTTATTGGCTTTGAGAACACTGTAAAATAAGCTCAGTAAGATGTTACTTACCATGGGGTAAAAATATGTATTCCTGCCTAAGAATAACTTGCGTGTTTGTTATGGAAATTCACTTCATATGGTGTTTACAGAACTACTTTTGTAACTTCCAGACTTTCTAAAACATTCTGCTTAAAAACTGTATAAAACACAATTCCAACATCTCTGCCAACTGAAATGTGGGCAAGAGGAAGCGAGTGGCCACGTGTGCTTGTCACTGGAGCAGCATACATCCCTCAGAACGGCTCACGGGCCACATTGACACCGTGGTTTGCCCAGGCCAGCTTGGAGCTGTGAGGTCCAGCTGGGTGCAGAGATGACATTATTCCTATTCACGTTGAAGTGATTTGCTTTGTTAAAAGAAAAAAAAATTGCAGCTACTGTCTGGCTTTCGTTTTTTTCTACCAAGAACTTGGAACTAGTCCCCTATTAGAATAGGGTTGCTACTCAGTCTTCTTTTTTTAAGGCCGAATTCCATCATTTATTTAAAGAGAAAATATGCAAAGTAACTGGTCTTGTTAAGAGTGCAATATTATATTTTTATGTAAAAATAAAAATTAATTTGGGGGGATTATTTATTCAGCATGAAACTTAATATGTATATGTTTGAAACACTTCATAATGTGCATGTTGCTGTAAACATTTCTGTAACATATCACAAGCTCTGTTATCTTTGTATACACTGCCACTTCAAATTGGGAATAAATTTCATAAAAATAGATTTAAAGACCTATTCTTCATACAATATAAATATTTACGACTAGAGCTCAGATTGGTGGCTTTTTTGCTTTGTAACCCAGATAGGTTCTCTCTTTAGCTCCCCTATACATTGATGTCACAAAGAAAAGATAACTTTCATTTCTTAATTATATTTTTTAAAGATTTTATTTATTTATTTGAGAGAGAGAGAGAGAGCAGGAGCTGGGAGAGGGGGGCAGAGGCCCTCCCCACTGAGCACGCAGCCCGGCACAGGCCTCTATTCCAGGACCCTGGGATCATGACCTGAGCCGAAGGCAGACACTTAACTGACTGGGCCAACCAGGTGCCCTTAATTGTATTTTTATGAGAAATTTTATTTCAGCCTTTTATTTTAATACCATTTATACCAATGCTTTATTTAATATCCTTGCATAGAGTTTAGACAGAAGTGTCCAGGTCAAACCACACTTTTTAAAGAAAAAAACATGTGCCTCTCCTACCCCCGAGAGCCCATGTATACAACGCACCATGTACAAGCACTGCGCTGGGTGCTGGACACACAGTCGTTTCCTGCACTCCCAGAGGTTACTGGCTGGAGAGAGAAGTGTGCTGTCAGGAACCCACGGTGTGCACGGCTACACAATACGGTAAGTGCTGTTAAAGAGGAGTGTAGGGTCCTCAGCGAATATTGTCGGGAGCCAGTACAGGAGGCCTACTATAAGAGCTGTAAGGGACTGAATATGATTGGCTGTTCATTTAGGTCCACTTACGCGAGAGGTGCATGCGCACTGCATGAACACAGCATGGCCATGTATGGTTATGTTTGGTGATCATGCTCTGATTGGTTAACACTGCCTGCATAAAAACCCATGCGCCCGGGGTAAGAGGAGGAGGAAGAAAAAAGCGATTAATAAAAAAGGTTTGCGGCTACCTGAGTCTCCCAGTCGTTCTTGCTGGCGAGAGTGACAAATATAACAGGAAGATTCGAGTTCAGATCAAGAGGATCTGGGAAAGCCTCTAGAGAAAGTGAAATTTTTGTTGAAATGGACGAATAGAAATCTGACAGGTGAGGATGGGAGATGTGTTCCAGTCAACGCATTTATGAATGCCTGAGGCAGGACCATCAGTGAACCAGGCCCAGTGAAGGAGCGAGCCTCAGCTACACTCCTCAGCTGCTCTGGTGGGCATCGCAAAGGGGTATGTGAACTCAACAAACACCAGCCCAAGACTCCAGAATTCTTCTCTTTTTTTTTTATAATTTTTAAAAATTTTTTATAAGCATATATTTTTATCCCCAGGGGTACAGGTCTGTGAATCGCCAGGTTTACACACTTCACAGCACTCACTTTAGCACATACCTTCCCCAATGTCCATAACCCCACTCCCTCTCCCAAGGCCCCTCCCCCCAGCCACCCTCAGTTTGTTTTGTGAGTTTACGAGTCACTTATGGTTTGTCTCCCTCCCAATCCCATCTTGTTTCATTTATTCTTCTTTTACTCTGCCTTGCATCTGAGAGGTTTTAAGGGTCTTCAAGAGTAGAACACCTGTTTCTAGGTGTCTGTCCCCAAAAGAACTCAGGAGTAGCATCTAGCAGTGTAAGCCTCCAACTCAAATATCCCCCCTTACCTGCAAATCTCAGATCACCTCTTCCTTCAACTACATTCACCGAATGCCAGTTATGCGCAAGTCCCAGGCTTGGTGATGGAGCCTGGTAAGAGAAGAGTAAGGAAATCCTAGCCCTTCAGAGCTCATACCTGGTGATCTGCTTCTCATTATTTTTGATGACTTGTTAGTATTTTCAACCAAAGAAAGAACTACAGGGTGTTCCTGTTCAGGGTAGTGACATAGGAGGATCCTGAACCCACCTCCTCCCACAGTTACAGTGAATATACAGCTACATGTATATAGGAAAATTCCCTGTGAAAGAAATCCCAAAACTGAGCAACTCTTATATATTATTGGGGGTTAGGGGGTTGGGAACAACCACCACCAAAATAGTTAGGAGAGGCTGAGACACAATGTCACCATAAACCACACTCAGTATGGCAACCCACAAATAGCAGAGAAGGAAGCTGCTTTGCTCCTGGAGAAGCAAAGGTTTGAACCCTACACCTGACACCTAAATTTTAAGACCTTCTGCTGAGTGAAGAGACCCCAAAACATGTAGCTTTGAAAGACAATGGGGCTTGCATCCACAAGACCACAAGCTTACAGCTAACTGAGAAACAGATCTTAAAGGGGTCTTGCGGACTCACCATGACTAAACCCCAGGGGCACGGTATAGAGGCAGCTGATTGAAATGCAACATATCTTTCTGTGAAAGAGAAAGACTTTCTATTGTTTATCTTAAAAGATTCAGTTAGAGTGTCAGACATTTAATATAACACACATCTAGAGGCCACTGGAATACTTCTCAAAGCCTGTGGAGTCTGGTTAAGTACCACCTTTGTACTGTCCCTCTGCCTTGCTCCAGGTGTCTCTCAGGAGCTTGTGCGTATGTCTATGTCCCCAGTTCTTGCAGCTGCCACCAAGGGAACACCCCTGATCATGGGCTCTGGTGGCTGGTGGGGCTTCTGTTCAATGCTCTCACAGGACTGTAACAAATGGAGAAATAGTCCCTACCCAGCAAACCACTAAAGGCACAGCACTGAGGCAGCAGGCATAAACCCCAGACTTTCCCTGGGGAGTTATTATTAATAGACAATAGTCTACTAGCTTATCTTCATAGCTGTGGCAAGCAGTGTTGGGGTGTGGAGGCTTCTAATTAAACACATCTGCAGCCCTCTCCAGAGATCAGGGAGAGCAGTAGGCACCATCTTCATGTTCTCCCTCTGCCCTGCCCCAGGGTGCCAGTGTCTCCAAGAAAGGAGATAATGTACATATCTGGCATCCCTATTTTTGTGGGATGCCTTTAATAGGTGGGCCCTGGGTGCCAGTGGGGCTGGTGTTCGTGGGTTCAATGGGACATTAGCAAAGAAGAAACTGTTCTTAACTGGCTAACACCCCAGGGCTCAGTGCAGAGGAAGCAGATAGAAATACCCATTTTCTAGTCTTCCCATTAAAGAGGTATATTTGCATACCTTAAAAGCTGCTGCTTGAAGGTATGGCTTCCAGTGAGCCTGAATCTAGGTGCTGACTGAGATCCTTCCTTAGATACAGTGACTGATCTTGGCCCACCCTCAACTTCTGAGGCCACTAAGAACCACTAAGACACCTGGATAATCACAAAGCTTCAAAGAGACAGCCAGGAGCTAGGGCAGGGTTGAACAATAAGGCTCACCTCCTACAAGAGGCCACCCCTTCAAGACTGAGAGAGATGGCTGTTTTATTTAATGCATAGAAACCAACAGAAAAAATCAAGGAAAATAAAGAAACAGAGAAATATGTTCCAAATGAAAGAATGAGATAAAATCTTAGAAAAACACCTTAATGAAACAGATAAGTGGTTTACTTGAGAAAGATTTCAAAATAATGGCCATACAGATGCTCACCACGGTCGGGAGAACAAGGCATGAATAAAGTGAGAATTCTAACAAAGAGAAGGAAAATAAAAGAATGTACCAAATAATAGGAAAATATAGGAAATCAGAGAGCTGAAGAATAACTGAACTGAAAAATACAATAAATGGGTTCAAGAGCAGACTAGATGGAGAATGAGAAAAGATCAGTGAATTCAAAGATAGGGCAATGGGACTGCACTATGAGAGCAGAAAAAAAAAAAGTAAAGGTAGTTTCAGTGGCATATAGGACATCAAATAGACCAGACTTCACAATACAACGGTCCCAGAGGAAGAGAGTGAGAGGGGGCAGAAGACTTGTTTGGAGAAATAATGGCTGAAAACCTCCCTAACCTGGGAAAGAAACAGTCATCCAGATCTGGAAAACCCAGAGAGTTCCAATAAGATAAATCCAAAGAGATCCACACCAAGACACACTATAATTAAAGCATCAAAAATTAAAGAGCTACAAAGTCAATGTTTGAAAAGTAAGTCGGGGGTGCCTGGTTGGCTCAGTTGGTTAAGCAACTGCCTTCAGCTCTGGTCATGATCCTGGATCGAGTTCCATCCCACATCAGGCTCCCTGCTCAGTGGGGAGTCTGCTTCTCCCGCTGACCTCTCTCCTCTCATGCTCTCTCTCTCTCATTCTCTCTCTCTCTCTTAAATAAGTAAAATCATTCTTTAAAAATTAAAAAAAAAAAAGAAAAGAAAAATTAGTAGGGAGGAAAGAAGCTCAATTGCCTAATATTTGGAGATTGAAACTATTGTGTGCTTCTTGGATTATTCATGTTACCTTTACTAATTAACCTCAGCTATTCCCAGCTTGTCCCAAATTGGGGGCAATATGTCCCCATTTGTTCCAATCTGTCCTAATTCTTGGACAACTGTATTATTTTTCAAAATCCTCCCTTTCTCAGGATCACACTCTATATACTATGAAGCCAAAGCACTTCAAAATTTTATAGGCTTAAAACCTTTAAGAAAACCAACTGAAAAGCGTTAAGAGTTAGGATGAACAGAGTAGACAGCCAATTGAAGTAAGTCAAGATTGAGGTCAAAGGAAGGCAAAAAAGGTTTTAGGTTCAGCACAAACTGGTATTTTGGAGTATCACATTACACAGTATTTATCTGACATTTCCCCCAGGTTATGTCCAATTTAAACTCCACAATTTAAAAAGCAGCTACATTTGCTAATACAAAATGTGTACATTTGAATGGCCAATGAGATGGAAAAGAGATACCACTAGTTTTATTGTGTGTTATATGACCTGAACAGAAAAATACATCCTGCCACTTTGGGGACACTGGATTGCAACTCAGCTATTTGAGAGAAATTAAACAATGCAATGTGACCTTTGAGGTCAAAACAACTAAGTGATTGTTTGAGGCTGGGCTGTAATATTCTAATTCAAGTGCTAAGCATGTTTCTCCTCTCCTATAAACATATATAAGTTTTGAAAACAACCAAAACTCTTTCAGCACTGAATCTGATAAATAAAATATTTGATTACAGTTTTAGTCAAAAACAAAGTACAATTACAAGGTAGTAAGAAAATTATGATCCTGCAGGTAATTCCATAAGAGGAATTTTTAAATGTTTTGAGCAATTTACAGTATCATGGGGTAGAGTAGGTACATACTAGAAAAGAAGGATGGATGGATGGATGGATGGATGGATCAGGAGGTGGGGGTAGGTGGACCACCAAACTATGGATGGGTGAACAGATGGACAGAGAGTAAGCCACATTTGGTTGTTTCTTTGCTTGTTTTTAAGAAAACACTCTAACCCAAACTACCAAGTTCTGGGTTGCCCTTCCTTATCTTTGAATAAGTCTTCCTCAGAGTATGAAGCCCACGCTTGGTTTATCTTCACTTTCACACTTTCCTCAAGTTTATTCTTTGCTAAGAAGCTCCTTCCATTAGAGTGAATTTATTTTAGTTCCGCCCGAAGAGTCTCTAATTCCTTTCTTGTCTATGGTTTTAGTAGATCACAGTTCTTCTATGTTTATCTCAGGATAATTCTATTACAAATATTAAAGTAGGATAAGAATGACAGAACCATATATTCATGGACGTTTAGGTATTCCAATATCTCCTTATAGATCCACTAAAGAAAAGTTCTTGTAGACCCTTATTTAAACCAAAAATTTGGCTATCACTCAGTGATGCATTATGCCAGAAGCAAGCAGTCTTTCAACCCAGTAATCCTTAGAATCATACTGGGAAAACCAACAATAAAGGGAAAATCATATAAGCAAATAGAAAAAGATTTATTACATTCCAAAAAACAAAGGTAATAATACTGCAGATCTCTTACGGGAAACTATGAAAGCACAATGTTTGATATCTTTAAACAGCTTCAAATTGTCAAACTAGAAAAAGATCCCTCAAAAATGAAGGCAATATATAGACTTATTCAAATAAACAAAAGCTGAGATAATTTCTCATCAGCAGATCTACAAGACATGGTAAAAAAAAATGTTCTTCAGGTAGGAGGAAATGATACCACATAAAAACTGTGTCTTCACAAATGAATGAAGGGCACCAGAAGTGGTAAATATAAGACTTTTTAAAAAATCGTTTCAAATTTTTTACATAAGAAAACTGACAAAACAAAAAAACATGTTGTGGGATTTATTATATACATAAAAGGAAAATATGACAAAATAATTCAAAGGCTGGAAGAAGAGAAATGGAAGCATACTGTTGTAAAAACCTTATAGTAAATAAGTAGTATAATGGTATTTGAAGGTAGATTGTGGTACGTTTAAGATGCTTATTATAAACCATAGGAGAGAGAGAGAAAGAGAAAGAATAAAAGCCAATACTTGAAATAAAGTGGAATACTTAAGTATTTAGTATTTAGTATACTAAAGTATACTCTGTTAATTCAAAAGGAGACAGGAAAAAAGAAATGACAAGTAAGAGGACAAGCAGAAAACAAAGAGCAAGATTGTAGATTTAAACCCAACCGTATGATAACTATGTAAGAAGGAGATGACCTCAACACTACCAAGTAAAGGTTGAATTAAAAAACAAGATCCAACTCTGTGCTGTCTTCAAGAGTAGAGAACCCCACTTCAAGAATAAAGACACAGGTTAAAGTCAAAGGATGGGAAAGGATACGCCATGCAAACACCAGTCTAAGAAATCTGTAGTGGCCATATTGACACTGGACAAAGAGCTGAGAACAAGGACTATTACCAGGGACAAAGGAAGGAAGATGGGTGTCCCTGGTCCTAACAGTCTTGGGTGATAAACAGGGATGGACAGAATCAGAATCCTCTGGGACTTAAAACACAGATTACTGGGTTCAGTCCCCAGAGTTTGTAATCCAGTAGGGCTGGGGTCAAATCTGATAATTTGCATTTCTAGTAAGTTCCCAGGTAGTGCTGATACTGCTGTGTGCTGATGAGATCCACTCGGGAACCCACCCCGACTCTCTTCTTTGTTTTTGAAGTGGATATGTCAGCCTTAAGGGATAGTGTAATAAACTAGAAAGATAAAATAAGGAAGTAGGGTATCTGGAAGTGTAGGTACTGATTTCCCTTACAATTGATTACTTGGGCTTGCCTGAGATAGGACTTGGGATGATGGAAAACCAGGATTTTGCCTTAGCCAACCAAGTGGGGAGGGGCGAGAAATACAGGAGAAAACGGGGTGCCTGGGTAGCTCGGTTGGTTAAGTGTCTGACTTTGGCTCAGGTCATGATCCTGGGGTCCTGAGATCCAGCTGCCTGGGGCTCCCTGTTCCCCCAGGGAGTCGGCTTTGCTCCCTCCTTCTGTCCCCCCCCCCCTTTTTTCAAGCTCTGCTCTCTCGAATAAATACATAATCTTTAAAAAGAACGAAAAAGAAATACAGGAGAAATATCTGGGGGTAGAAATAATGAATCCAGTTTGGGATTTGTTGAATTTTTAGTGCAGTACCCATATACCTTTCTTAGTTTTTAAAAAAGGTCAGTGCTGTGGGTATATTTACTGCCTTCGTCCTTTTACCATAGTTAAATTCTGCGTCTTAAATGGGCACTTGCAAGCTGTGAAGAAAATCTATGTTGAGATGTTTGCTGGCCCCAGGTGGGCACTTCTGAACTCCACATTTGCATCGTCAGACGCTCGAGTCAGCAAAGCTGCACATTTGTCTGGGGCAAATGTCAAGTCCGTGGGGATCCGAGATCTAAGAAACAAATGATCCCCGCGCCGTGTGCATCCAGGCGCGGCTGCCCGACGGTGGACCAGGCCGGCGCACGGAGATCTCCTGGCGACAGGTCCTAACTGTCGGCCATGATTTCACATGGTTGCAGGAACGGACCTCGCCTCGGCCTCCTTTTCCTACCCACCCCCCTCACAGCGCCTGAAATGTCGTCGCTGCTTCCCTGCTGCCGCGACTCTGTGTCGTCTCACCCGCAGGCGGCCACGGACGGCGGCCACGCTGCTCCCCCCGGAGGCAGGGGCTGTGGTTACGCGGTCCGAACTGCCCCCGCCGCGGAACGCCGGTGCGGAGCGGCCGCGGACTCCCCGCGCAACGGGCTCCCGCTCTCCGGCGCACAGGGAACCCGCGCCCGCCCTGCTGGCCGCGCCCCGGCGGTGGGCCTGCTCCGCGGCCCCTTCCTCGCCCGCCGCGCGGCGACGTCAGCGCGGCCCTTCGGCCGGAGAGCGCGACGGCGCCTCGTGAATCCTCACGGGTCGGGAGCGTCTCTCCACTCGCCTCCTTCTCGGGGGCCGGAGCGGATGGTGCATTTCTTGGGGCGGCTGGAAACGGGCTCACCCCGCCTCGCTGGCCCGGGAACTAACCCCCAGGCCCGGGGGAGGCCGCGGGAGGCTCAGGGGCGGGAATCCCGCGAGGACCGCGGCCCCGCGACCCCACCGCCCCCCGCCACGGCCACCGCCCCGCCCCCAGCCCCTGGGCGGTGCGCGCGTCCTGACCGGAGCGCCGGGGCCCGCGGGGGCGCGCGGCCGGCCGGGGGGCGAGCGGGGCGGGGTGAGGGGCGCAGGCGGGGGGCGCGGGGCGTGCGCGGAGCCCTGGCGCGGGAGCCCCGGTGACGCACCAGTGACGTCGGCGGCGGCGGGCGGGATTTCCCGGCCCCTCCCGGGCGCCCGGCGAGACCCTGCCGCGGAGTGGGCACGACCAACGTGGAAGGAGGGCCGCGGGGGTCCGGGGTCCCGCGCCCCGCACTCCGCCGGGCCCGCTCGCGCTCCAGGAGCCCTGCACCGGGGGCGGGGAGCAGACGAAGTACTTTGGGTCTGGGTGACTTCGGTGGCGCGCGGGCCACGGGCTCGCCCCCCACGCCCCTCCCCCCGCGCCCCGCACTCCGCACCCCCGCCCCCAGCCTCACGTCGTCTCTCCCCGGCCCGGGCGGGGCTGCTGACGCGGCTCGGAGACCCCGGGGGTAGCGGGCGGGGCGGGGCGCGCCTTCCCACCGCGAGCCCGTAAGCGCCGAGGCGCGCGGGAGCCGGGGCGCGGAGTCGGAGCCGCCCCCTGGCCGAGGAGCGATGCGGCGCGGTCTGGCTGCCCCCCGCGAGCGCCGCGCCGGAGACAAAGCCCGCGCGTGAGCGGCGCCCTCGGCCCGCGCGCCCCGCTCCGGGTAAGTGGGCGTCCGGCCGGCGGGCCGGGCCCGGTGTGCCGTGGGGGAACGGACGGCCCGGCCCTGGCTCGCGAGTCCCGGGCGAGCCAGAAGCCAAAGGGCAACTCGGGCGGGAAAGTCCCTGCAACTGGAGACACGGTTTGGTGCGCGCGTCGTCCCGCCGCCGTCAGTGGGGCGCGCGACACCCGTACCTGGGGTTCCCCGGCCGTCCGCCCCAGCCGGCCTTCCCGCGGCCGCACAGGTGGGCGTCGGCGGTGGGCGCCGGCAGGTGAGCGCGCCCCTCGAACCCACGACCCGCGGCAGGGCCCTCAGCGACCGCGAGCGCGGGCTTGGACGACTGCTCCGAACGCTGGGCGCGGGGGAGGCTCGGGGTGGCCGGCGTCTCCCGATCTCTGGGGCTTGAGCTGGGGGAGGCTCCGGGGGCCCCTTTCCATATGTAGGTCCCGAACACTCGCCGTTCCCCGGGCGGGGACGTCCCCGGTGAAAGAGGACCCCACAGTGGAAGGGCTGGAGTGGCTAGTTGTCGTTTTATTTGTGAATATGTTTCCGGCCCGTGCTTGAAGAAGCCCTCGGGATCTCGCAGTTCCCCGGGACTCCTTCCTCGGAGCGGTTCGGCGGCGACAGTAGACGCCGGGGCGAGGGCTCGGTCCCCGCGGCCTGATGGCGTCTGTCCCCGAGGCTGGTGCTGAAACCCGCTGCGCTCGCCGCGCGCAACCAGCGGCATTGGGGGAGCTTTGGCTGAATCAGTTGCCTTAGAAATAATTGCGGGAGGGTGAGGGGGCCAGAGGTGTGGCTGGAGAAGACTTCTTAATTTGGGGGGATTTGCTTATTTTCGTGTATTTGGGGCTAGGGTGTCAGGAAACCGAAAAATGTTAAAGTTTGATCAAGTGATAAAGTGCATCCTGAACGCCCGGGCTCCCCTCCCCAGCAGGGCCGGTCTTCGTCTCTTTCTGTTTCTGTTACCTCCCAGGGCCGTAAAAGGCTGTCATGGGGCCTGCCTTTTCAGTGAGAGCAGAAGGCCTCCTGGGCTGCGTGGTGCTGCCCATTAAAACGTGTCAGTCTTGTCATCTGCTCCTGAATCCTCACTATGAGGCTTCTTTCCCACTGTGGGACAGACAAATTCAGTGGTAAATGCCTCATACCAGCAGCGAGACCCGGGCTCTGTGGCTGGCTTCTTGATTCTTTGGGGAAATCCTTTTCCTGATTTTTGTGTGCTGCTGCGGGGGAAGGGAGGCACACCGCCATCTGATCTGGCCCTGTTCCCTGCAAGAAGCTACTGTGGGAACAACTGAGATGTTGAACAGAAAGCCTTTTTCAGTTCCAAGAAACAAGACATAAACTATGAATTAATTTTCAAGTGTGGACTTGGCTCAGTTATCAGTGTGGACAAAAGATGGATATGACACTTAATAAATAGTAGGTATTCACGTAAATACAGGGTTTATTATGGTGCTTGGCTGGTTAATGAGTAGCTTCACCGTGGGGTTATTAAGCTGAAATGACTATTTAGGACAATGGCCTTCCTGTTTGCTCCTCTACCACCAATCCTCAGCCTCCTTAAAATAAAATTGCCCAAAGGGAACCTGTGGAAGATGTCTGGCCAGCCGACACATAGCACAACAAAAGGGTCATTCCCAGGAGTCCCCTGATTGGCTAGGCAATTGCCTTTGACATTTCTTGGGCAAGTAGACAGTGGAGAAACCAGGAAAACCCATATTCATTTTACAGTCTTTAAAGGTAAAGCTAGTGACAGTATCCAGAGTCCCCCTTATCTCAGCACATTTTGTGAAATGGTGGAACATCAGGTAGGAACTCGGACACTGTTGTCCCCTTGGTCCCTGGGGAAGCATGTGCCCTGTAGCTGTCTCAGGAGGTCTGGCTTGGGCTGTAGGAGGGGCTGGGGAAAACGCCCTCCCTTCTCCCCCCCCCCCACAACTGCTGCTTACTGAGAAAGACAGCCAAATAGCTAAGAAAAGACAGAAGTCTGCAAGACAATTCATTCTCACTTATTTATAGCCACATCTCACCATCACATTGTTCTTACCTTGACTCATTTTTGTTCTACTCGAAAGGGGGAGAATGCCTAATCATGCAATGCGTGTCCGTGGATTGCCCTTTTTCTTCGTGGCATTTTGAGACAATGTCTTTAAGATCTTACCTTTATGAACATATACTGTTCTGTAGTCTCACAGATTTCCCCTTTTTATTGGTAAATAGATATGGTAGACGTGGTCTGGCATGGAGACTTATTATACAGGTAGAGAGAGTCTTCGTTCAGTGTTTTCAAACTAGAAATTCTTTAGTACACCAAAAATACTACAAAAATATCCTTTCCATAGTAGCCAGCAAGGGTATTTTAACTGAAAATCGGAGACGCTAAGTGAGTGTCAGCAAAGAAAACCAGGGGGGCCAAATACATAACAGCGTAATACAACTGTAAGATTTTAACTAGTTCTTTCCAACCATATGAAGAATAAACCAAATATCTTAAATAAATTAGCAGAAGTGAAAAATTGCAAATGAAATTTCTGTTTAGAGAAGGAAATAGAGGCAAGAATTACTGTTGAAAGAAAAAAAATCACCACGAGGAAAACAATGGCTACTGAAGGGAGGGTCGTTTCAGTTAGCTAGCTGGAGGGCTCCAGGTTGCTTTAATTGTTGAGGAGCTTTTGTTAGGTCAAATGGTAGGTGACATGCAATGAGTCTTCCTAGTGGAACCCAGCAGCCAGAATGGCAGTTCTGGGCAGATGGGTTGAGGAAAGGTTGCTCGTGGACTGGGCTCCAGTGTCCTAGGAGGAGTGAGGACGTATATGAGGCTGTGGAGAAGCCATCGGCCCCTGAAGCCCTGAGGTTGCCGGGTATCTGCAAGCAGGTCACCCGTGGCCCAACCTCAGAGGGCCAGATGGGGAGGGAACCCGGGTTAGTGGGCCATGGGGCGGAGGGACGACAGACAAGCTTCAGGTCCACAAGCTACTTGGATTTAATCCTCACCCCTTACGTACAAAGCTTCTCTTTAGCAGAAAACAACTGTCCCAGAGTGTTCTGGCAGGGTGCTTGGTGGGTCGTGGTGACTTTTTTAATGAACCAAGGAAAAGCATACGCAAATGCAAAGGAGGAGCACCTGAGCTACGCAAGGGGAGAAACGGTGATGTGGGGGGACCGCTCCCAGGGACTGCACATGGCTCCACTCACAGAGGCACAAATTCCCTTCTTGCTCCGCTTTCTCCAACCATTTC
This sequence comes from Mustela putorius furo, assembly GCF_011764305.1. Lineage (NCBI taxonomy): Eukaryota > Metazoa > Chordata > Mammalia > Carnivora > Mustelidae > Mustela > Mustela putorius. The sequence goes on along the minus strand of NW_025421560.1, from coordinate 4,437,323 downwards.
ACCCTGGGTCGCCAGGTTGGGGCTCTCCCGTGGGATGTGCAGTGTGAGGCTGAGCAAAAAGAGAGAGACGGCACCCTGGAAGCTTCCCTGGGGGCCCCGCTGACAGTCGCGTGCACTGCACTAAGCAGTGGCCCCGTGTCCACTCACTTGCACCACCTATGCCTGCTTTCTCGTTAGCGCCTGTTTCCTCCTGGCATTCAGGTCTAGGTTGCAGCTCTAGGAGCTTCTCAGCCACCCCATGCTCAGGGTCACCACCAAAGGAAGAGGGCCAGGGAGATAGCAATAGGAAAAAAGGGAACTTCTTATTTGGAACATCTTTTCAACTACAACAAAAGGTGTTAATATGAAAAATGTACCTCCCCTCATAGATGCACCACCCGAATTCTACTGTATTTCCTTCTGGTGTTCTAGCCTATAAATACGTAAAACTGAGAGATCCTCACCAAAAACACGGTGCGAGTATGAAAGTCCAAATAGGAGAAATGGAATTTGAAGCAGAAAGGAAAGAGTGAGGGAACGCTGAAAGGGGGTTAGAAAGCAGAGCGATGTACGAAAGTTGCTGGAGGCGATCCGCTGGGAGCAGGTGACGTCAGTGGGGGCCGGCCGGCTCCGGGGCTCGCTTCTGAACACTGTTGGAGAGGCAGAGGCAGGGGTGGCAGACGGTGGGTGGTGCCTCATGCTGGAAGTCTGGGTTGTTGGGGGCAGGGGGGCAGATCTGGCAGCACATGGGCAGGGGAGCCAGCATTTGCTGATACCCCCTGGCACAGTCCCCATATAGCAAGGTCTGCCTTCCAGGCAACAACAGAACCCGGAATCGAATCACTAATACACTTTCAAAAAACCGTTTTCTCCCCTCACCCCAATACCCACTGTTATTGGGAAGTTCTGGCAGCCTAGGACCCCCTCCCATACATACACACACAGACTGAATCTTTGCTGCCTGATGACTTCCGTTTTGTCTGTAAGACCCGCTGTCACAGTGGCCTCTACCTTCCCATCTCTCCTTATCTGTATGAGGGTCCAGGCACACCCAAGGACTGGTATCCTCCCCTGACGGGTTTTTCTAGCCTGATCTGCCCTCTCCTATTGCCCTGGAGTACCTGCTGTGCATGCCCCCGGAGGGTACTGTAGAAAAGGAAAAAAGCTTTTCCTCTACCCTCTTAGGTTTAGTGACTGGAGCCTGTGAATTAACGTGACAACAGGAGAGATTAACAGGAGAAAAAGAGCCAAATTAATAGGAGGAAAAGTTTATTATACATACACACGGGAGCTTCACGGGCAAGAAGAGAAATCCTGAAGAAGCAGTTAACCTTGAGAGCTTATATATGATCTTTCAAAAAGGGAAATTAAGTTGTGGTAAAGAGACAAGACAAAAAGGGATACGGGCTTTTAGGAGCGGCAAGTTGTGAGAAGGTAAATACAGGGGGGCAACTTACAGAAGATCAGAGTTATTTTAGCAAGGTTTGTTTGTGCAGACCTCATCTTGACGCCTGCTTTCTCTCCCCAGTGATGGCGGTGGTGTTCTCCCTCCTGGTCTAGGAGGTGGAAGGGATAAACTCCTCCACAAACAGAAACGTGCCTCTTGTCAGGAAGGGCGAGGCCAGGGAGGTCCTCCTGCGTCTGCTGTTTCTTACTTGCATTCGGCTCAAAATAGTCCTTATGCCAAAGTGGCATATTTGGGGGTGGTATTTTCTGAACCCCCTTCGACAGGTCTGGCAGGACCTTTCCTTGGTCCCTTCGAAGGGACACAACTGCCCAGCAGTGCCAGAGCTCCGCTCGCGCCGCCGGTGTCTGGGAGGCCGCAGCAAGCTGCCGACGCGCTCCCCGGGATGACTCATTCTTTCTGTGCTCAGGCAGTTGCAGCTCTGTCTCTTGTTTATGATTCCTTTGTCCCCTGACACTTTCGAATTTGATCTGACTCGGCCACACCATCTCTCCCTGCATGTGGCTGTCAGGGATTACTGTTGATTAGCCTTCAGGGACAGCCTGTCTGTCCGAGGATGAGTTTGGGGGGGGGTTCCCCCAGACCTGGTCACCTTCCACCTACCCCCAAGCTCTGGTGGCCTGAAGCGGGAGGGCTGGGCCCTGGCCTTGCTGCCCAGTAACCATGGCAACTCACCTAAGCTGCCCACACAGTGGCCCAGGGCCCCAGGCCACTCTTGACTTCCCTCCCCGGTTCTTCCTGCTCTGCCTCCTCCCTGAGCTGTGAAATGTGGCCCGTGGTGGGGTCTCTTGTCTTTCTCCTCACTCCCTCCCTTGTGCTGGCTTCTCTGCTCCCCAACCGCGGGACTCCGCGTGCGAACGGACGAGGGGAGACAAAGTCCTGCCCTCACAGAATTGACATTCGAGTAGAGGGAGAGGCCGGGAAGAACAAGCCTGAGGATCAAAAGTGAGTTCAATAATAACTTCATAATGAGCATCTCAAAATGTGACGAGTGCTTGGGAGAAAAACAAAATGAGGAAGGAAGACAACAGAATTCCAGGGAAAGACTACTGCAGATTTTAAACAAGGTGCTCCTGGAAGGACTCCGTGTTGGGATCCAAGAAGGAGAAAGGAAAGGGACTTGTCTCCTAGGTGCAGAGGCAGCAAAAGTGGAACGAGATGACACTGGGCTGGGCCCACGGGCGGCTTCTGCAGCTGCTTTCTACGATAGCCTCCACCACGCCCCGGCATCCAGGGAAGCTAAAAGGGACATTTGGTCTGACTCAAGGTGGAGGGAGAAACTTGTGGCAAAATAACACCCAGCACCAGGATCTCCCTGTGTCGTGGATGTCCCACCCATCCAGCCGCCGGATGGAAGGGGCGAGAGGAGGCCATAGGGAGGGAGCCCTAATCCAAGGGCATTTGAGCCACCCAGATCCCTCCAGAGGGTGCCCCTGAGAAGCCCGATCAAAGACCTGGGGGCTAACCAGAGGAGGGAGCTGTCACCCTTCGGCCGCTCCGCTGTGGACACGGGTGGACTGGGAGACAATGCTTCGTGGAATCCTGCTGTGTGGCCTGGAGGGTGAACCGTGAACTTGCATCATGACGGGCCCCGTCGGCCGTGCCTTCCATTTTCACACACCTGTTTTAGGAATCATTTCGTGGGAGCATAGTCTGTCTGGAAAATTCCAGGCAGAATCGTCCGTGGCTCCCAAACCTGGCTGCGTAGCAAAATGAGTTTGAGTCATTTTCCAAAATCCCACCTCACCCCTGGGCATCTGACTCAGTGGTTTGGAGCTGGGGCCAGGGAATCTGTGTTTTTCGAGTTTTGTAAACCACTGAAGCAGGTGATTTCCACAGGTCGTCCTTCCGTGTGACTGAAAACCCCCAAACTCCCCCCAGCGGTCCCAGACCAGTTCCTATGCCAGCCTCTCCCCCCCCCAACCCTCGGATGGGTGAGACCGTGACTCCCCACAGACACCAGAAGGCCAAAACCCCTGGAAAAGGAAGAGCTCCTTTCCCAGCTGGACACAGGGCTCTGTCCACCCGTCCTTTTCACAGGACAGCTTCACTCACCCGGAAACCAGCTCTTCACCCTGAAGATCTAACTGCATCTGTGTGCAGCATGATGACCCCAAAATACATGATGACCCCTGCTACCGTCCCGCAGCTCCCGTGGGGCAGGCCACAGCAGCTTCAGGGGTACGGCACCTGCAGGCACATGAACCGGCCTCGCCCTTTGCTGAGGCTCAGGGAAGATCATTAGTCACTGAGGAGACTTGTGAGCGCTACTAGGCCAGCGGGCTGGAGCCCAGAGATGAGTAAAGGGAGGTCCTGGGTCTTGAGGAATGTACATGCCAGTCAGAGGCTTAAGACACAGCCCAGAATTAAGAACCTGAGCACAGCGGGACAGCACACGCAGTCTTTGTCAGGAAAGGCTTCCAGAAGGAGGTCTTGGGACTTGGCCAGAGGGAAGGGTTGCATCACAGCTAAGGAACAGTGAAGACTTTGGAGGCTGTGAGTTTTTGTTTAAGCAAATAATGATAATAGCAGCTAACATTTATTGAGGACCGCTACAAGCCAGGCTCTAATTGTCTTATATGGTATTAAGTGTGTATTTCCTCAAGGGGGTACCTGGGTGGCTCCATCACTTCCGCGGCAGCCAACTCCTGATCGCAGCTTGGGTCTTTTTGATCTCAGGGTCATGAGTTCAAGTCCCGCGTTGGTACCCATACCCAGTATGGAGCCAACTTAAAAAATAAATATGTTCATACGTATTTATGCCTTGGCAACTATGGTTGAAGGAAACACAGTGCCCCCAACAGCAAAGATGGCCACAGTGGAACCTGTGACTGTGTTACCTTACAGAGCAAAAGGGATTTTGTGGATGTGGTTAAGACGCTTGAGATGGAGAAAGTATCCAGGGTTATTTGGTGGATCCGATGTAATCACACGTTTCCTTATAAAAGGAGGACGGCGGTGTCCGAGGGACAGGACGATGATGCTGGGCTGCTGGCTTGGAAGGTGGAGGAGGGGCTGTGAGCAGGGTGTGCGGGGAGACCCTGGAGCCTCCAGCAGCCCTGCGGACAGTGTGCTTTCTGACACCAGAGCTCTCACATCACAGACTTGGGTTTTTGAAGCCATAAATTTGTTGTCCTCCATTGCAGCAGCCATAGGAAGCTCATACTGACTCTTCCTGGTTTACAGCCAAAGGAAAGAAGGGGCTGAGTACTTGGCCCCCAGGGTCGCACAGCGAGTAAGGAGAAGATCCAGCATTCCAAATTCAGCTTCTTGGCTCCAGATCCTGCACTGGCTCCCTCTTGCCCGTGTCCTGCCTAAAGGGTGGTTGGGAGACGTGGGAGCTTCCAAACATGAACCCAACAAGGCAGGCAGGCAGGAGCTGGATCCTAGGTCCTTTTTGGTTGAGGGGAATGGTGGCCTCTGCTGTTTCTTTGCCCAAGCTCCTTTCCAGAGGTTTGCTCACGTCCATGCCGACCGTGAATGCTTCCCACCCAGGAAGCGAGACCAGCTGCCCGTCCCTATTCCCACTGCTCCACCTGATGCCACGTGCAGCCCGAGCTGTGTGCTGATGCACTCCTCTGCCTTCCTCCATCATCGCGTGGTTTTAAAGCACGTGATGGCCTGGCAGTGAGGGGACACTCTGGTTAAACACAGCGTCCCTGTGCATATTAGATTCTCCTGTCTCCAAACATCTGCCTGTGTCTCAGGTTTCTTTCATCCATTCTAATTCTTTAACATAAACAATTCTTTATATTAGGGGTCTTTAACATAAAGCATCCTCACCCCTTGGTTTTTGACTGAAATAAGTGGTCGGAAGAATTTTTAGACAGTGTTTCAAGTTTTTTAATTTTTTTTTTAATATTAAGCACAGTGAATGCCCCCTGGAACCACTACCCCAGCTACATCTGCTGAAATTGTATTTCGTGTATCTCACAGACACTGCCTAGACTCTCGAAAGAGCCCTCGCAAACATTTGATTAGCGTCTTGTGCTTTACCAAAAGCATTCCTGTGACCTGTCCACTTGATCTTTCCAGAAGTGCTGGGAGGCCCGCATGCTTATCCCCATTCTTGACTGAGAAACTAAGCCTTAAGTGTAAGCGGCCGAGGACAGAAACTCGGGGCTTCTGCACATCAGTTGCATTCTGCTGCCTCTTGGGTGGAAAATGGCCTCAGATACCCTTATGGGGCCATAGGGTTCCAGATTCCAGGTCAGGGGTGCCCCTCCCAAGTACAGAAATGAGATGCTGGGGCATCCATGCACCACCACCACCTGTCTGTGGCCCCGCCTGCTGGATGGAGCACGTGAGACCCCCCAGGTCTTTGACATGAGCGTACCCTAGGGCATAGCTTGGATAAGGCTCACCAGTGTCTCGGGGCACAGGTGGGCATCCTGCGGGGGACCCACAGGGATATGCAGGTCTGCTGGCAGGAGGCCTGTCGAGAACACGGCCTCAGCATGGGGGACGTGACCCTGAGTGAGCACAAGCTTGCAGCAGGCGTGGGCTCCCTGTGTGATGAAGACAAAGGGAAGGCAGGCCTGTGTCCCAGCGTGAGCTGCTCGCCTCCCACAGGTGTCCGCTGGGCTCCAGAGTTACTCTGCACTGCTCGCCGCACGTCTCCCAGTGCAGGTGTCCTAGGAACAGGTGAATCCTGGCCATTCTCTCTCTTCTTTCTAGTTGTCCTCGGGGCCCTCTCTTTCCGTAAGCCTTCCTCACATAAATCAAAATCTCTGGCATCCAAAACATGTCCCCCAAGAGGGCTTTCGGAACCTGCTTTGAAAGAAAAAAGCAAAATGCCTCCTCGTCTTTCTGTATTCCTGCTTTGATAATCCCAGTCCCCCCTGAGGCAACGTGCCTTCCCCTAGCTGGCCGGGGACGGTGGGAGACAAGGGAGCACAGGGAGAGGACGCACAGAACAGGACGTCAGGACATCATCTCGCTGCACACAGCACCAGTTTCTCCCCTCCCTCATCTGGGCTCTCCTACACAGTAAAGCGAAAGACCCTCTCGCAGGGTCCCCCAGAGAGAGGGCCCCCGGCTATGACCCACGAGTCGCCTGGCTGTCTGGCGCTGCCAGTTTCTCCACTGCTAGCTGCCCCGCTAAAGGCTTGGCAGGGGGTCCCCAGAGCGACTGCGAGAGGTCTCTGAGTCCAGGTCCAGCCCAGGAGCCCCGTGGAGACTGAATGTGCAATGTCAGATGCTCGTCTACTGCTAATCTGCAAGTGTGCTTGACATCCTTGGGATCAGGAAGATGACATGAATTTGAGTGTATTCCTGAACTCTTTGTGTCACTCTAAATCTTCTGAGTCAATAGATACTGAAAGTACTGCCATAGGGAGGCTACATTTTTTTTTTAATTTTAGAAGAGACCTTCATGCTTTAAAACCACTGGATCCCTAGTCTGTGAAATCCTTTCCATTTCGAGCACTCTTTGGTTCATTAACAAATGTTACTGTAGATTTTCTAAAATACCGCACATTTATTTGCTCTCTACTTTTTTCTGTGTTATGTTCCTATATCAGCTGCTGGCTTCAGAGTCAAAGAATTACTAAGCAGCCTTACTCCTTCTGCAGGGACCTAGCTGGAGAATTTCCATAGGACGGGTCTTCCCCGTGTAGGGATAGAAGATGTTTTTGCTACATCTCAGATTTGAGAACTCATCTTTGCATCTTATGGAAACTTTGTGGGTGAGCTAGACTGTGTGTATGTTTTTCCTGCTTCTTAAAGCCTTATTATATTCATTAGACTTTTCCCTTCTTGGGTACCTCTTCCCAATAATGCGTTGACTTCTGGCTCAAAGGAGAAATAGCCAGGGCGAGCCTCCCAGGCAGACTGTCTTGCTCAGAGACAGCCTTCCGGTGCCGGTGCTGCATTTAGGGGGGGGTCGTAATGCGCCTCGGTTGGGTCAGTGAACAGATCCTACGGTCCATGGCTTCCTTGGCTATTGGGAAAGGTAGAACTTCTCTCCACTTGCCTCTAGCTACAGCCCAGCCACTCGCCACCCTCACCTGTACCGCTCAGGGACAGTCACCCTGGACAACTACTTTGCAGAGGTCATCAACAGGCTGCCAATGCGTTAAAGAAAAACTCACATCAGACTCTGTATCTTTTTTCTTGGAAAATACCCAGATCACTTTCAGACTTATTTAATGTATCTTTTTTTTTTTCACTGCTGTTAAAACATTCTCCTCCATACATAGCTCATAAGTCAGTCTGCAAAATATGAATAAACAGCTTGGAGAGATCCATTAACGTCTGTAACACATGATCAACAGTGCTCGTGGGTGACGGCCTCTGAGGTCAGGCTTCCTTTCTCTTTTGAAGGCAGGTGTCTGAGCAGTCATTTGGTCATAAATTCTCCTAAACTAGAATGAAAACTCTGTGACTAATTTTCTTTGTTTGTTTTTTCATCATGATCACGCCATTAGGTTGTTACCTTTTCTCAGAAAGTTGAGTGACGGAGCGCCTTGGTGGCTCATTCGATTGGGTGGTTGCCTTCACCTTGGGTCATGATCCCAGGGTCCTGGGGTCGAGCCCCGCATCGGGCTCTCTGCTTGGTGGAGAGCCTGCTTCTCCCTCTCCCTCTGCTTCCTGCTCTGCCTGCTTGTGCGCTCTTTGTCTGTCTCTCTCTGTCAAATAAATAAGTAAAATCTTTTAAAAAGTCAAGTGATGGTTTCTCAGATTTCATGTATTTGCTAAGTTATCTTGTTGGTTTTGTTCCTGCTTGAGGCATCGTACTTGACTCTGCTCTTTTGGGGACAATGACAGACTGTTACAAAGGGGAACCCTGAAATGCAGGGACAGAAACTTACTCGCAGTCAGACAAGTAACCAAAATTGAAATGGGATTAGAAGTAAATCTCCTGGCTTCTCAGCCACCCTTCCTATCTGGAAAAACAAAAACAAAAAATAAAACCCTCTTTTTCCAAACTCTTTGTCTCCAGAACGAGCATCAGAGCATTCTGACTGCTCCTACCTGGCTTGAAGGAGGATTCTTGGATTCGGTCTGGTAGCTGGTTTGCAGAGAAGGTGCGGGGTCTGCACGAAGCTGCTAAGTCTGACCCGGGAGTCCTGCCTGCAGGAGGCGCTCTCCCGCGGGGAAGGAGCTGCAGCCCGCGGACCCCCTCCGCTTGCGGTCCACCACATTCCTCTCGGGGGCTCTCTCAAACATATGGGACACAGTCCCAGATTGACTTTTTCATGCCTGTCGGTGCCATCATTTGGTCAGCTGAGGATTAATTCCTGCGTCACCATGTTCAGAAGAATGAGAAGACAGGAATTGCAGGAGAGGTGTAGATCGTGTGAAGTCAGAAGTCGTGGGAGCGTCCTGGGGTGCCTCCCCTGGGGGTGTGAGGGTCGGGCTGTGGTACTTTGCATCCAGGAGTGCTGAGTGACCGAGGCGTCCGGCCCACAGAGCGGGTGGCTGGCTCTGACAGCAGTTCAGAGCTCCTCTCCTGTACAGGGGGAGGGGCAGGCTTCCCAAAGGATGCTGGGCTGTGCCCACACCACTCCGGGTGGCTCTCGTGTATGACAGGCAGACCCCCGGGGACTCACACTGGCATCTCGGCTATCAGAATCCCCAGGACAAAACGCCTGACTTTGGCGGCTCTGCCTTGGTCTGCTGTGCGGACCCCGCCACAGAGCTGGCCTTGGCAGACCTTGGTCTGCTGTGCTCAACAGCAAAGTCAAGCACTTACCGTGCTCTGAAGGTGTGTCTCTGACAGCTTTCAGCTGTTTGGGGTTTGAGGATCATTTTGAAACAGTCTCACAAGAGAATTCTTAGGTCTTTTGGATAAAGAGTGTGTGCTTGATTTATGCAAAGGTAGGATGACAGAAAGGGGACCTCAAATATCTTAACTGTTGTCCTATTTGAAAGAAAGGGAAAGGGCGTCTGAGTGGCTCAGATGGGGAAGCATCTGCCTTTGGCTCAGGTCATGATCCCGGGGTCCTGGGATGGAGTCCCACATCCACTCCCTGCTCAGTGGGGAGCCTGCTTCTCCCTCTGCCTGCCGCTCCCCCTGCTTGTGCGTGTGTGCTCTCTCTCTGCCAGATAAATAAATAAAAATCTTTAAAAAGTAAAAAAATGAACCTAACAAATATTCTGTGCTCAAAGAGTTGGCAGTCTAGGAAGGAAGAAAACACATATTCACCACTACTTGAGTACCAGAGTACAAGCTCTCAGGCAGTGAGGACAACAGAAAGCCTAGAAGCATCACAGCAATGGGCAGTGGCGCTCAGCTCCAGGGACCACGGGGGCAAGCCAGCTCAAGAAAATTTTGTTTGAGAGGGTGGTAGCATCTGAGTGAGACCCTGAAAATGAGCAGAGGCAGATTTACCAGCAAGAGTTGGGCTGGCGAACAACTAGTGAAAGCAAAAGATGACAGTGGCAAAGTTCCAGGCACCTACGAGCCAGGGCAGGCAGCCGACTCTTAGTTGGGACTGGAATTATTTAATTTTGAATATCATACGGAGGAAGCTTGGTACCAATTTTTCAAAAGCCTCTCGCATATTTGACATTTCGGAAGAAATTACATTACATTAAAATGTGGATTCAGAAACAAAATATCTGAGCCTCTGCTTCCTCTTGTCTTGTATAAACGTCAGGTTTACTCATGAAACATCAAGCAGATGTTAAAACTCCTGCACGTCCAAGTAGAGCAAACGCGAATTCTGTTGGAGGGGTTTCCCGGCCGCCTCCCGGTCCTGCTCCGTTCTGTAGGGGGCCCGGTTCAGTAATGAACTTGGGGCTGCTCCAGCTGCCGCACCATCGGTCACAAAGGTTCCAACGAAACAAGCCTTCGAAGAGGCGGCTAGGTCATGAGTGACTGGTGAGCTGCAGAGAGCCAGACCCCGAGGTGCTGGGACCCGGCGCCCCGGACCAGGGGACTTGCAGGGAGGCCCCAGAATCACAGGAGGCTGAGGCCTAAGTCACGGCAGCGGAGGGAGCAGCTGTGTGAAGCGGATAGGTGGCAGCGCTGCTGCAGAGCCTCCTTAACCCGGACCCTGGCCGGCCGGGGGGAGGCCGCATGGACAGGCTGGTGTGAATCCCAGTCCCCGGACTCAGGTGTGGGGGAGCAACGGGTTTTTCTGATTTTCCCGTAACTCGTCTTTCACTGAGGCGTCCATCCCTCCGGCCAACAGGGGACTCCTGTCTCGGGCATCCCCAGCCGTCCCCAGCCTCCCTGTGATTCCCCAGAACTTAGGCAGGTCCAGGGTGTGGCAAAGGGGCTCCCTTGGTCCTTGAGGCATCTCGAGGACTAGGTGACTGTGAGAACCCGTCAGCTGGGTACGGCCCTTGAGATTAGAGGCTCTTGGTCCTGGTCCTGCCTGGGGGCACAACAGTCTCTTCCAGGAACCCCGCCCCTGGCCACTTTCCACTGGGATCTTGCCACCCCCGCCCATGCCCTACTCAGGGGGGTAGTGCAGTCCTCGCCCCCCACCCCCAGCCACCCCGGGCTATTGGAGAGGGTCGCTGTCTCGTGCCGGGGCAGCTCCTCCTTTCCTGCTCTGCAGCCGCCCTACAGTACGACTTCTTTCCCACACAAGGCAAGGCTTTGGAAACAAAAGCCAAAGACTCCTGAGTGTGTCTGTTCCTTAACCTACCACCCCTGCCTCTCCTTGAACGTGAGCGGGGGAGGTGTAGGTCAGCAGCTGTGAGTGCCATCCCATCGCTCGTGTCCGAAGGTATGGATTTGGGGTTTCTTTCAGGCCTCACTCTGCTCCAGGCGGTTAGCTTTCTCCCTTACATGATTGTTGTTTTTACGATTCCATCCATTTGTTTGAGAGAGAACACGAATGAGGGACAGGGGCAGAGGGAGAGGGAGAAGCAGACTCCTCACTGAGCAGAGAGCCCCATGTGGGGCTTGATCCCAGGACCCCGGGATCATGACCTGAACCAAAGGCAGATGCTCCCCAACTGGGCCACCCAGTCTCCCTCTCTCCCTTACATGTAACATACCCAGAAGGCTTGCAGTTCCCGGCAGAGTCCCGGGGAGAGCAGACAGTCCATACCCCAAGAGCCCCGGCAGTCTGCTTCTGGGTGCCTCCATCCTGCTGATAACGGCCACTTACTGCCGGCCCCCCACACCGTGCCAGCCGGTTTTCTAGACCCTTCAGTCACATTACCTCGTTTAACCTTAAGAACGGCGGCATGGCTCAGGTATAATTATGCCTGACCCTCAGGATTTTTAGGGCAGTGAAACTATTGTGTAGGACACTATAACGATGGCTCGACCTGTCATTATACATTTGTCCAAACCCACAGAATGCACAGCTCCAGGAATGAACGACAGTGTGATCTGTGGGCTCTGGGTGGTTACGGTGCGTCCGTGCCATGGAGAATGCCATGCATGGGGGGAAATCTCTAGTCCCTGCTCCGTTTTGCTGTGAAACTTAAAACTGCTCTGAACAGTATTTTTTGTTTTTTGTTAAAGAGGTTGAAAAGGTTGCAAGAGAAGCTGGGAAGGTGGGAAAGAGAAGTAGTGTCCTGGGCCAGAGAGAGATAAGGGAAGGGAGGACAGGCCTGTCGCTTTGTGGAGGTCGCAGGAAGGGATTAGTCCCCATTCCTTTCACCAAGATCCTTGTGGGCCTTTGCCACATGGGGCCCTCCCCTGCCTTCTGGTAATTCCTTCCTCAGCAGCCTGGCAGCCCCACCCGCGCTGGGTCCTCGGCGGGCTCCGGGTCCTCCTGGGAGCTACTCTCAAAGCCAGCTCTTGCCCCGGTTCCGGAAAGTCAGCCGAGTGTTACGGATCTTCCAGGAGCCGAAGTTTACTCACAGTCTTCCTCCAGCGTTTAGGAGCCTGTTTGCAAATCGCAATCTTGATCACGAAAAACAGGCGTCTGGAGATGAGAGGGACCGGGATGGAGCCGCAGACCGCAAAGCAGGCTTGCGTGGTCTTACTACTAAAGATCTAGCAGGAAGCAAATGAGATGGGAAATAAATACACACACACACACACACACACACAGACGCACACACGATGTAACATAAAATCCTGATTCTTTGGAACACAATCTTGTTATTTCTTTTAAAAGATCAATTCTCCAGGAATGTGCAAATGAGTAGCTTGCCGAGTAGCATTTATAGAAAATGCATTATTCTGGAGTAATGGTAGGCGCTGAAATATGACAGCACTTGTCCTTTTCTCAATTAAAAGTTACATGGAAAATTCAGATGTGTCATTTTGCTCTGACAATCAGACACTTCCCGCCTGGTAAAAATAGCTCTTCTTTTGAAATAATGTCACGTCAAAATGGGAGTTGACATGGTCTGAAGTACTACACTGTCTTTCAAAGGACTCATTTGGGACCCATGACCCCGTTCTTTCTGATTTCTCCCTTTCAGCATGGAAAAATCTATCATAGGCCACCATTGTGTTTTGGCAACAGATACCTTGTCTGATTTCATGGAGTAAACCCCACGGACTGGAGTTTTTCCCTCAAGATGAGTCATAGCTCACGTCTCACCCATACGTGATTTTTTTTTTCTTGGATCATGGTGGATATTTTCAGCTACACATCCCCTCAACCACGTCTCACCAAAATGACTAGGAGGAGGAACACCCAACAGAGGAAGAATTCAGAGACTGTGACCTCTGCCACAGAATTACTGGATATGGACATAAACAATATGTCAGAAAGGGAATTCAGGGTAACAATTATCCAGGCAATGGCTAGGTTGGAGAAGACCATTAGTGGCAACATAAAATCCCTACGGGCGGAAGGGAGAGCTGATCTAGCAGAAGTTAAAAAGGCTATCACTGAGATCCAATCTAATCGAAATCCTCTTAACACCTAGGGTAAGCGAGGCAGAAGATCAAATTAGTGATCTAGAAGACAAACAAATAGAAAAGAAGGATCAGGAGGAGGCCTGGAACCCACATGTGATTTAAATGACACTTTGGATTTAAAGATGGTGCTGGAGTAAGATTAAGACTCTGGAACTGTTGGGATGGGGTGAGTTTACTTGTCATGTAAGAGAGACATGAACTTCGGGGGTCCAGGGGGCGGAGTGTTATGGGCAAATTGTGTCCCCACCAAATTCAGAATGTCACAAAATGTGACCCTATTTGGAAACTGGGCCTTGAAAGAGGTAATTAATGGGGTCATGCAGATGAGCCCTGATCCAATGGGACTGGTGTCCTTATAAGAAGAGATTAGGACACAGACCAACAGAGAGGGAAGGTTACTTGAGGACACAGCAAGAAAGCAACCATCTGTAAGCCAAGGAGAAGCACCTGAGAAGATATCAACCTGCCAACACTTTGACCCTGGACTTTTGGCCTCTCTTACTGTAAGAAAATAAGCATCTGTTGCATAACCACTAAGTCTGTGATTCTTTGTTATAGCAGCCAAAGCTGACTAATACAGTCGGAGAGAGCCAGAAAGGAGGAGAGAGAGCTGGAGGAGGGAGGGTCCAGCTGTATATCGGTGTGGGTGAAAGTGTTGTACACCCTCTCCCCCTGCTGCGTGAGAACCCAGCCTTGCTAACCTCCTGGCTCTGTTATCCGGCATTGCAGCTGTAACTAATTAAGTTAGTGGCTTCAAACAGCATATCTATTGTATTACAGTTCTAGAAGTCTGAAATCTGAAAAGGGTCTCACTGGGCTAAAATTACGGTGTTTTCAGAAGTGCATTTGTTTCTGTCTTCTTGCCTTTTCCAGCCTCCAGAGGAGGCTGGTTACCTTCCTTGAGATAGCCCTCTTCCATCTTCAGATGTAGCACCTTAAAATCTCAGGCACTGACACTGACTCTCCTGCCTCCCTCTTTCTCTTGTTAGAACCCTTGTGATTACATTGGACCCACCCAGATAAGCCAGGGTAACCTCCTTATTTTATTTTATTCTTAAAGATCATATTTATTTGAGAGAGAGTGAAAGGGAGCACGAGCAGAAAAGAAGCAGTCTCCCCACTGAGCAGAGAGCCTGATTGCAGGGCTCGATCCCAGGACCTAGAAATCATGACCTGAGATGAAGGCAGACACTTAACTGACTGAGCCTCCCGGGCATCCCTAACCTCTTATTTTAATGTCCACTGATTAGGAACCTTAATTCCATCCGCTCTTATTTCCTCCTTGTCATGTTACATACTTACAGATTCTGGGAATTAGGACATGAGCATCTTAAAGAAGGCATTTTTCTGCTCACCTGTGACACCCTGGAAACCACATAAGACAATGTATGTCAACTGTATTGTCAGGTGACATTGCTTATGGTCAAAATGTCCCCCAAATAGTAAACTACTCATGGACTGGAAGCAGTGATGAATGAACCTCAAACACCTCTTGTAGACACTACACTTTGGGCTTACCCGAGTTTTGGTAACTTTTTTAAGTGGCATGTCCCTGTGGGGACCTGGAAGCTATTTTGAAGAGATACTGCTTCTGTGGGCAGGGGTCGTCTGCACCAAGGTGGCCCCCACACCCACCCATGTAGATGTCGTCTCCTTGCACTGTGCTACCGCTTGGGAATGGCTCCTGGACACTACCTAAACCACAGTAAGAACTTCTGAAGGCCCCTCGTGGGATATCCTGATACTGTCCTGCCGGCCAGCTGGGCCTTCTGCCCTTGTCTTCATGAATAGATAGAGACCCATTGCTGTTGTAATTGTGCGAGTCTGAAGGTTTGGTCAGTCCGCGGCATTGCACTGAGCGAAGGCAGTTGGCTTTCTTCTTACAACCAGGGAGGAGCTGTATTAGCTGTATCGCCAGTGGCTTGAACAACAGAAATTTATTTTCTCATAGTTCTGGAGGTAGAAGTCCAAGGCCGCATGGCCGGCAGTTGCTTTCCTTCTGCTATGAAGGATATTACTGGCACTTTTTACGAAACTTGAATGGAGTCTGAGGACCGGATGATAGGGATATAGCAGTGTACATTGGCCTGACTTTGAGGGTCGTGTTGTGGTTGCATAAGAGAGTGTCCTTGTCTTCCGGAGACCCATGGTGCTGAGGGGTAATAGAGACTTGGGCTGGCAGCTTATGCTTGAGTGGTTCAGAAGACAATCCCTGGTGTTGAACTTGCAGCTTTTCTGTAAACCTGAGATTGTTACAAAATTTTAAGTTTAACATTAAGGTCATTGTTTAAAAAATTTTTGTTTATTTTAGGAGTGAGAGAGCACGAGTTGAGGGAGAGGGAGAGTCCCAAATAAACTCCAGGCTGAGCGTGGAGCCCAATGCAGGGCCTGATCTCATGACCCTGAGATTATGACCTTGAGCCAAAATCAAGAGTCAGGCACCTAACCAACGGAGCCACCCAGGTGCCACAGTAAGACCATTCTTAAAGAGTAAATCATGCCAATACGCACACAAAAAGTCTCTCCACATCAGGAGTCATGAGGCAAATACAAATGAAAACCACAACGAGGTGCCACTTCCCACCTACTGGGAGGGCGATAGCCACCCCCTAAATGGAAAATAACAATGTTGGTGAGGATATGGAAAAAATGGAGCTTCATACATTACTGGAGGGGACATAAAATGGTTTAAAACAGGTACTCAGACAAATGTAGGCATATGCATATCAAAGCAGCAGTAGTCACAGTAGTCAAAAGGCAGAGACAGCTCAAATGTCCATCAAAAGAAGGACAGACCAAAAATCGTGGTATGTCCGCACAGTGAGCATCCTTCAGTTGTAGAAGGAAGGAGGAGCTGATACGGGCGACAAGGTGAATGTGACCCCAAACATTATGCTAGTGGAATAAGCCAGACACAAAAGAGCACCTGTTGAGTTCTTTGATTCATACGAAATGTCCAGGTAGGCACAACCACCGAGACAGAGAGCAGTCAGACTCTGGTTGTTGCCAGGGGCTCGGGAGAGAAGCGCTTACTGAGTACGGAGTTTTATTCTGGAGTGACGGAAATGTACTGAAATGAGATAGAGCTGGTGTTTGCACAACGTCGTGAACGTACTGAGTGTTCGCTTCAAAATAGTTATCATGGGGCACCTGGGTGGCTCAGTGGGTTAAAGCCTCTGCCTTCAGCTCAGGTCATGATCCCAGGGTTCTGGGATCGAGCCCCGCGTCGGGCTCTCTGCTCCGCGGGGAGCCTGCTTCCTCCCCTCTCTCTGCCTGCTTCTCTGCCTACTCATGGTTTCTCTCTCTTTGTCAAATAAGTAAAATCTTAAAAAAAAAAAAAAAAAAAAAAAAAAAAAAAGTTATCATGCCAGGTGAATGTCACCTCAACAAATTTATTTAGAAATTCAAGCATTTCATTGTAAATTGGTCTTACAGAATGGTAAGAGATGAAATGCTGTTGCCAGCCGCTGGCGTCTTCAGAAACAGTATTTCCTGGAACTGGTCCCAGAGGACAGAACAGCCTCGTCTTCATTGGTTAGTTCGGTCTGTCTGTCAAGACTATGGTTTCCCTACAAGGCACGGATAGACCATGGCCTCTGAGCCCACGTTCAAAGGAACCACCAGAGTGAGGGGAGAGGGCTGTGCTGGGGGACAGGAGAAACCCTCCCAGAGAGAGGCAGTACATCCAGACTCATGACAGCCACTGGTTTTACCCGGCTCTGACATCGCAAACTGCACTTGAACCTGAGCATGTGGTGGAAAAGGATCCAGCTGGGGAGGGTGGACAGAAAACCTGGCACGAACCACCTCTCCCTGATCACAGGGCATGACCCATCGAGCGTGTGTGGGCATTTATGACCACACAGTTCGTGAGGTGCAGAGTCTGGCTGACCCTTGACCTATGCAGGTTTGAGCCATGAGGGTCCACTGATGCGGGATTGTTTCCCGTAAGTACAGCGCAGCACTGCGAATATATTTTCTCTTCCTTATGATTTCCTTCATCACATTTTCTTTTCTCCAGCTTAGTTTATTGTAAGGATACGATATAAAACACATGTAAAATACAAAGTAAGCGCTAGTCACCGGCTGCTGGTTGGCTGTGAGTACTTAAGTGCTGGGGAAGTCGGGAGTTACAGGCAGATTTCAGATTGCAGGGAAGGTCAGCGCCCCTACCTCCCGCATCGCTCGAGGGTCAGCTGTGCATAGTTCAGAGCCTGTATGGTCCTCTGTCCCGGCAGGCATCTCCCTGAGAGCGAGCCCCGCTCTCTCCCCAGTGGCAGCGGCCAAAAGCCTCACGGAAGACTGTGCTCGCCGCACCAGCCGCATACTCCTTTGGTGTCTGTGCTGACCCGGGACGTCCTCGGTCTCTGTTCTGCAGAATTTCACTTGATGAAGCCCCAGTCAGAGTCCTAGCAAGTTTGTGCCCTTTGATCCATAAAAATAATTTGTTGTTTTGAGGGGGATTTTTTTTCCCTTTTCACTTTTTATTGGCCGTAGGGAAGGGGGCCTCCTGCCTGTCACCAGAGGTATTGGCTCACAGTTTGTTCAGCCACCGCACACTCGGACCCTGGGGTGGGGGTCGTAGGGCGGGCCGCGTGCCCAGTGCGTGTTCCCATCATCTCGGGTAGGTGTAGGGGGTGACCTGGTTGGTCATGTGGCTCATTTGGTGAAGGGGCTGAGGGGAGCAGAGTGACGTCGAAGCCCCCAGTGGTGAAGGACGTAACCAGCACCACCTTCTTGGCCCAGGAGTTCTTGAGAAAGGCCGCCTGTCTCCCAGCCATCTTGGTCTCAGCCTCAGCCAATAATTTATTGGCTTTATTGGTATTGAATCTTTTCCTTCTACAATTCTGAAAGTATAGACTAACGAGCAAAGAAATGGAGCAGAGATGAGCTGGGATATAGCCCCTTCCTCTGCCCAGCCCCACCATGCTGGTCTGAGCCTAGCTCCCTGCCGGCCGGGCCAGTGGCTCACGCTCCCTCTTCCTCGGAGCCCTTCCCGAGTGGACTTCAGGTGCCCCTGCAGTCCTGACTTAGGATTCTGCATCTTCAGCTCAAACTCACTTCCAAGTGCATCCTTGTCCATCTGCCTGTCTGCTGGGCATGTCCTCTTCAGTGTCCTGAGGTCACCCTCAGTGCAGCCTGCCCCATGGGAACTCATCGCACACACCTGCAAACCCCACTTTCACTTCTGGAGCCTGGTGAGTGGCATGGCGCCATCCCCCTGACCATGGTTCCAGACCCTTCCTCCCCACCTTCCCAACCTTCAGATCCTAGTTTCATCCCCTGTGTGCTCCCATCCCGGTACTGGCTTCCTCTCACCTCCCACCTCATCTCTCCACTAGAGCACCCAGTGCACACGGTGAGTCTCTCATCTAGACTCATGGAGCTTCCAATCTGGTCTGTTGCTTATCTCCTTCACCTCTGGTACATTCTGCACAGTAGATTGAAGTGACCTTTCTGAAATGTAAAAGCAATCTTATTACCTCTCTGCTTAAATACCCTTCAATTGATTATAACTGCTTGCTTGATACAAGTCTCACCTCCTCAGAATAGCATTTGAGACCCTCTGTGATCTGACCCCTGCACTCCCAGGCTCCAGGAACAAAGAAGTATGCAGTTTTTAGACCATGCCAGGCATGTGTGAACTTTGTCTACCTTCGCACATGCTGTTCCTCTGCCTGGTGAGCTCCTAGTCACCTTCCCAGGCTCACATTGAGTATGGAGCCTTCCCACTTTCCTCCTTACCTCCCTGCCCACCCCAAGAAGGATCCACCCTCTCCTTTTGGCCCCTCTACCCTTCACAGACTTCTGTGGTGGCACCCAGAATCTCTGATTGCTTATGCTGCCATGAGCTGTGTGTCCTGCACAAAATAGAGGTGACGATCATGTTTGAGTCACTCCCTCATTTCTTCATGCCTGACTCAGTAAGGGTCAAATAAATGAATGGTGGGTGATCAACTTGAGGTTCTCATCCTATTTTCCCCACTAATTAGCTATTTAATGGCTTTGGAGAAATAAACTCCACTGAAAAGTGGAGAAATTGAGATGGTTATAGGTTATAAACATGGTTCATAATGAACCATGTTATAGGTTATGAACCCATGTTCATGAGAACATGGGTTCTCAACCCATGTTTCCATCACCCTAAGATGAATTTCTTTCACCCAGCTGTGAAACACCATGCCATTCTCAGGTGTTTCCTTACAGGTCTTACAAAGAGCAAAACATATGTGATGCTTTGTAGAAACCATCAGAGACCAATAGCCACAAATCTTGGGTTCATGGGATACTGGGTTGAATAGTGTCCTCCCCATTCCTACTAGAATGGGGAGAACATCACACGTCGTTTTATCTGGAAGTAGGGTCTTTGAAAATGTAATTAGTTAAGATGAGGTCATACTGGCTTAGGGAAGGCCTTGTATCCGGTACATGGTTGGTGCCCTTGTAAGAAAAGGATGGGACACAGAAACAAGAAGAGGGGGTTGTATAGATGGAAGTGATGTATGTACACACAAGGATGCCAAGGATTGCTGGGAGCCCCCAGACCAGGAAAAGGAGAGGGAAGATCGTCTCCCTGTTATCTTCAAAAAGAACATGGCCTTGCATGGCCCTAATGGTCTTGACTTCAAACTTCTAGGCTCAAGAACTGTGAGAATAAATAATAGGAGGTTTCAAGCCACACCAAGTGTACAGTGATTTGTTACCGCTGTGCTCAAAAGCCAAAACACTGGCCCAACCACGGCACCTCCCAACTGCCTCTTCTTCCTCAGGGCAGTGACTTGCCCACTTCAGTAGAGTCGCCCTGAGAAAAAATGAAAATACCTGTTTCCTATACTATAAGGTGCCACGTGCAGGACATGGGTCTTACTTCTTAAATATCTTCACTCTGGTCAACGGCATGGTCCAGTGTGTGCAATGAATATTTGTCTTATCCAGCAGGCAGAGAAAGAATTAACTACATATACTCTAGGAAGGCTGATATAAAAGCAGCAGAACACTCAGACTTTTTAATGCCGTTGCTGCCGAATAAAATTCTGGGGCTCTATCTGCCAGGCCAAAGAAACAGAGGATGTCTGGAGCAGCCACGTACATGAGAGAGTGGGAAGCCTTAAGGGTCCCAGAGAAGATGGTCCTGGGTTCTCTCTCTCTTGTTTCGTCTGCACTAACTTGTCAAATGTCCTTCAATATAACAACTGTCTGCCAACCTTCTCTAATTTTCTTGACCTTAATCAGGGACAGATAAGGCAGGCAGTCACCTGGGGACTGGTGACCAGTGTGCTCCAACTTTGTTCAGACCCAGAGCGATCTTCTAAGAATCTGCTTGTCCCTCAGGTGCATTACAGTCTGTGCTGCACGGAAATCTCCTTATCCCTGCGCTGGTTTAACCTCGGGGTGATGTGCTGCTATCGGATCGGGCAGATGCTATCAGGCAATCAAGATGTAAATTGAATAATGGAAACCGAGATTGTAAAATGCATCAGGCTCAACTATCACAGTGCTTACGTTGCAATGTGGTTCAAGCCGGAGTGGGGATGCCCATGGCCTTGTCCTGACCGAGGGGAACGAGGGGACCGCCTTCCCATGCAGCCTGGTGTGACAGCTCCTAATTCTCTGCTCAGGGGTCAGGATGTTCGGGTCTACCCTGGCATGACTGTGAAAAAAAAAACAAAATTCTTCTTGGGACGCTAAAGTACCGTTTTCTGCTTCTACATGTAGAGAAAGTCTGTGCCTTTGCTAGTAGAGTGGTTATGACTTTTCCAGTGAAATATCCCTCCCCCTTATTTTGAAGCTCCATTATGGGCAGAGTGGGGGAGGGCACTCTGACATGTTGACTTGATGCATAAAATCTTTGTGGCAATTCAAAAACAATGTATCTTCAATAAATGATTGCTGTGAACCCTAGGAGAACCTCTCCTCAGCTTTTATGCCCAAAGCAGTGGCACCTTGAGGCCCTAGCACCTAACGGGATTTTAGGGTGAAAACAGTGACATTCTTAATATTTATACTTGTAGCACCCTTAACCTGTGGGAATTGGACCAAAGAGCAAAGCTGCGGGCTAGGTACCCTGCAGTATTGGAAATGGTGACTCAGGACCAAAGTGTGGCTAGGGACTCAGGGCTGTATGTTGGTCTCTCTCTCCAGTGACCTCTTTCCTGGGGGCATGTGGGATCTGGTAGGTGCACCCTCCCAGTCTGTGCCCAATACTATTAAGCCCCTAGAAGTGAACATGGCTTCATAAGGTGGAATTCTTACTATAATTAATGCCTCATATTTGGTTTTCCAAATAGAATTTCTTAAAATTACTGCCTTTCTCTCAAGATTTAGAAGTATTTTCAAGCTTTTATCATGAATGGATATTGAATTTTGTTGAATGCTTTTTCTGCAACCATTAAGATGATCTATGATTTTAATCTGTCATGTTGGTAATGTAGTGTATCACACACTGATTTACAAATAATTGAACCATCTTTGCATGCCTGAAATAAATCCCACTTGGTCTTAGTGAATGATCTTTTTAATGTATTATTGAATTTGGTTTGCTAATATTTTGTTGAGGATTTTTGCATTTATGTTCGTCAGAGATACTGGCTCATAATATTCTCTCTCTCTCTCCTTTTTGGCTTGGTTTTGATGTCAGGTTAAGGCTGACCTCATAGAATGAATTTGCAAGTTTTCCTTCCTCTTCTTCTTCTTTTTTTAAAGTACTTTGGGAAGAAAAGGTCCTAACTCTTCTTTGAGCATTTGGTAGGATTCACCTGAAGCCATCAGGTCCTGTACATTTGTTTGCTGGGAGTTTCGATGACCAATTCAGTTTCATTAGTAGTAATCAGTTCGTTCAGATTTTCTGTTTCTTCCTGATTCAGTCCTGGAAGATTGTATATTTCAAGGAATTCATCCATTTCTTCTAGGTTGTTGGTGTATAATTTTTTATGTTGGTGTATAAGTAGTCTCTTACAATTCTTTGTATTTCCATGATGCCAGTTGTAACTTCTCTTTCTGATTTTATTTGTGTCCTCTCTTTTCTTCTTAATGAATCTGGCTACAGGTTTATCAATTGTGCTTGTCTTTTCAAAGATCCAGCTCTTGGTTTTGTTGATCTTTTCTATTGGTTTTTGTTTGTTGGTTTTAGTCTCTATGTCATTTATTTCTGCTCTGATCTCCATTTATTTCCTTCTACTGAGTGACTTTGGGATTTTTTTCTAGTTTTTTTGTAGTTCCTTGAGGTATAAGTTAGATAGTTTATTTCATATTTTTCTTGTTTTTCTATAAACTTCCTGTAAGGACTGCTTATCTATATCCCAAAGGTTTTGGAATACTGTGTTCTCATTTTCACTTATCTCAAGGCATTTTTTTCAATTTTCTTCTTGACTTCTTCATTGGCCCATTGGTTGTCTTGTAGCATGTTGTTTAGCCTCCTTGAGTCCGTGTTTTTCCAGGCCTTTTTTCTCGTAATGAAATCTTAGCATGGTGACCAGAAAAGATGCTTGAAATGATTTCAATCTTCTTAAAAGTTTTGAGACTTGTTTTGTTGCCTAACATGATCTATTCTGGAGAATGTTCCATGTGGACTTGAATGTATATTCTGCTTTTTGGGAATGGAATGTTCTGTATATATCTGTTAAGTTCATATGGTCTAATGTGTCTTTCAAAGCCACTGATTTCTGTATTGATTTTCTGGGTGGACAGTCTACCCATTGATGTAAGTGGGTGTTGAAATCCCCTACTGTCATTGTATTACTGTCAATTTCTCCCCTTATGTCTGTTAACATTTGCTTTATGTATTTAGGCACTTCCATGTTGGGTGCATAGATATTTACAATTGTTATATCCTCTTGTTGGGTTGATCACTTTATCATTACCTAATGTTGTTCTTCGTCTTTTGCTCAGTCTTAATTTTGAAGTCCATTTTGTGTGACAGAAATATTGCTACTCCAGCCTTTTTTCATTTCCAGGGCATGAAATACCTTTTTATATTTCTTCACCTTCAGGCTGCATGTGTCTTTAGATATGAAGTGAGTCTCTTGTAGGTAACATATAGATGAGACTTGGGTTTTTTATCCATTCATTCACTCCGTGTCCTTTTTTTTTTTAAGATTTTATTTATTTATTTGAGAGAGAGAGAGATAGTGAGAGAAAGCATGAGAAGGGAGAAGGTCAGAGGGAGAAGCAGACTCCCCGTGGAGGTGGGAGCCCAATGTGGGACTCGATCCCAGGACTCCGGGATCATGATCTGAGCCAAGGGCAGTTGCTTAACCAACTGAGCTACCGAGGCACCCCACCCCATGTTTTTTAATTGTAGCATTTAGTGCATGTACATTCAAGGTAATTTAAAGTAAAGTAAGGTAATTGTTGATTCTTGTTGCCAATTTTTGCCTTGTTTTCCGGTTGTTTTTGTAGATCTTCTCTGTTCCTCTCCTCTTCTCTTGCTCTCTTCTCTACTGATTTGATGACTTTCTTTAGTCTTACACTCAGATTCCTTTTTCTTTACTTTTTGTGTAACTAGTATAGATTGTTAGTTTGTGGTTACTATGAGGTTCATATGTTCACTGTATGGAGATATAGCAGTCTGTTTCAAGTTGATGGTTGCTTAAATTCCAACACATTCTAAAAGCTTTACGTTTTTATGCTCCACTCCATGTTTTATATATTTGACATCATATTTTACATCTTCTTATTTTTCACTTTTTCCTTCATAATTTTTTTAACTTCTGGTTATAACCTTTTCTTTTGTGCTTAAAGAAATACTTTTTGACATTTTTTATAAGGCCATTTTACTGGTGATGAACTCTTTAACTTCTGTTTGTCTGGGAACTGCTCTCTCCTTCAGTTCTGAATGATGATCTTGCCAGGTAGAGTATGTTTAGTTGCAGGTATTTTTCCCTTCAACACTTTGAAGATATCTTGCTGTTTCCTCCGGCCTGCAAAGTTTCTGCTGGAAAATCACCTGATAGATTCCTGAGGTTTCCTTCATACATACCGTTTTCTTTTCTTATACTGCCATTTAGGTGGAAGGAGGGCAAGAAAAAATGCTACCTATCAGCATATCCATTCCCAGAGACAGTTCCTACAGATCCCTATCCCATTGGCACGTGCCCTAAAATTAATCAAAAAGTCTCCTTCACATATAACCCAGGCACTTTTAAAAGTGCTAGTAGAGTGAATGAGATTAACAGCAGAGTCTTGGTTTCCTGTAGCACTCAGCTCCCCCAGATTTAAGCTCTGCTGAATTTTAAGGCCAGATATATTTGGGGCTTGTCTTCCTGGAGGTGCAGATTCCCAGGGCAGGGACTGCCCTACGTGGAGTGTGAACTCCTTGCTCCTTGCTCCTCAGGGAAGACCTCTGGGCCTGTGATATCCCTCCTGCTTGTGGGTTACCAGTGTGGGGTGTGGGTCGTGATCAGACCCTGTCCCTGCCCCACTTGCCCTTCTCGATGTGACTTTTTCTTTATGTCTTTAGCTGTGGAAGGTCTGTTCTATCAATCTTAAGGTAATCCTCAGAGGGAGTTGCTCTACGTGTAGCTGCAGCCTTGGTGTGTCCACAGGTGGAGGTAAGCTCGGGATCTTCCCACTCCGCCGTCTTCCTCTCAGTTATGTCATTATGAGAAAAGGAGAGAATGGATTCAGCCCCAAGTATCACACCATTACCATTACTTACTCACCTTCTCCCCTCAGACACTGAGCTCTATGAGGGCAGGCAAGTCTCCTTCCTCTTTGTGGCTTCAGAATCACTCACAGAAACCAACATAGACCTTCAGGCCAAGTCACGTTCTGTGGTTAGGGAACTAAGAACTGCGTGCTCCCATCATTCACCAGCACGACTGCTTGAACAACGTGCAGCACCACCCCCCACCTGACTGTAAGCTCTCTGAGAATAGAGACTATGATTTTGGTTCCTTAAGGCCCAGCACCACACCATCAGCAGATATGAAGGACTTGAGGGCATTACACTTCGCAACTGGGAGCTGAATTAGCTCTATGTAAGCATGAAACAGGAGAAGTCGTGGAGGGAGAATCAGCGTTGTTGTTGTAACACCCCCGTTAGGTCTCTCGTGCCTACATGAATCACAGTTATCAGCACATGGACAGTGGTCCTGTCCTGGGTTCATCCTGGGGACGCAGACATTAGTAAAACCAGCTTCTACCTTTGAGAGCCTCCCAGCCAGCTGGTGGTCCCATGGTGGATCTTTCTAGGCCTTCACAATGAGACCACAGCATTTTGTGTACAGATGAGCATGGTTTTTTTCTGTTTGGGGGGGAAAAAACGCTTCTGAAAACATCATGGCAGCATATTCACTGCTGGTAAGAAACAGCTTCTTTTAGCAGCAGATCAAGGAGGCCGGTCAGGAGCCAAGTTCCTGTCGGCGCCAAACATGCGTCTCACTTTGAGAAACAGCATCGATCCTGGGAAGGTGTCTCAAGCTTCTTCTGGGCCCGAGGCAGCTTGGTAGGCTGATTTCTGAAACACTCCGCAAGTGCCGGGTGGAAAATGCTCTGCAGATGCCAAGGGGACGAGAGGAAGTTCTCGTCCTTTCCTAACGTCTGTTCTCTCCGAGCCACCGGAGCCACGGACTCGGCTGAAGGAAGGTGGGGAGGTGGGCTGGGAGTGCGGGTAACATAAGGGTCCGGAGAACAGCGACTCTCCCATTCCCACCTCTGACTCCCACATCTCCAATAAAGCCTCTTCACCCTGGCCCCGGGTCCCTGATACAGCAGCCCTACGTCCCCCGCTCCAGCACAGAACCCGCCCCACTCTAACTTACACACGAATCACTCGGGTTAAAATGCGGATTCGGTTCCCAAGCTCTGGGGGGGACCCAGTTCTGTATCTCTAACACTCTCCCTGGCTGCAGAGGCCGGTCCGGCCCAAGCCCACCTGGATCTATCGAATTGAGAATCTGAGATTCACGTGAATCACATGCACACCTGAGCTTGACAAGCAGCAATGTAGACACAGACCAGAGCTGTGTCTTTTCAGATGTGCCTCGCACACTGGCAGTACCTGGGAAGTCAGAAGTTCTTCATCCGCAGAGTCCCTGACTTTTAAGAAGCCTTAAAGCCACACGATCGAGTGTGACTTCCGTGGTCTGGGGTGTGACCCACACTTCTCATCTTTAAGTGACCCCAGGTGATTCAGGGCACAGCAAAGTCTCAGAACCAACAGACTTGGGCAGTGGTTTGAGAACTCGATGTGTCAGAATCCCCGGAGAGCCCGCAAAGGGCACAGAGGTTCTGGGTCATTGCAGTGGGATAGAGCCAGGCCTGGGGTTACTGAGCTCCGGGGTTGTGCTGACAGCAGCCAGTTCAGGGACCACTGGGAGAGGGAGACCTTCCCCGCGATGGGCTGGGGAAGAGCAAGGGCCTGGAGAATGGTACACAGGCGCCCTGCTCTTCTCCATCCCGCCAGCCCTTGGGGCAGCCAGACCCGCTGCAGCCACTTGTCTCACTCGCTCACCCCAGCTTGTGACAAAAAAGTACGAGATGCCCCGTTCCATGAAAAGCAACAAAACAAAACCCGGGATGTTCCTGAATCAATCATTTGGGAGAGTGACGGGTTGAGTAAACAGGTTTCATCCTTGCAGGGCTCATCAGAGTCTTTACTGTGCTGGTGTGCATTGTGGTCCTCCAAAGGAAGGAGCAGAAGAATGACCAACCCTAGGACCAGGGACGCTTTTCATGGAGTCAGGCAAGAGCTTTTGCTGCACGAAGCCTCTGACCTCTAAGACAGGATGTGTCCAAGGACAAAATACATAATCTGCTTCATAAAGCAAACATCAGCCCTCTGTGTATTGTTCTGGTTCTCACCTGGCTTTTCTCATCCTGTTTATGGCATTTGTTGTAGGACATTTGCAGGAACTGTGGTGCGACACCCACTCAGAGGAATGTCTGTCTGCCTTCCTTTTAAGGATCAAGACAGTGAGAGTAGAGAGCATTCCCCGGAGCACACCTGACTTCAGAACAGATTAGAGGGATGCCTGGGGGGCTCAGTCAGTGAACCGTCTGCCTTCAGCTCAGATCATGACCTCAGGGTCCTGGGATCGAGTCCCACATCAGGCTCCCAGCTCAGTGGGGAGTCTGCTTCTCCCATTCTCTCTGCTTGTGCTCTCTCTCTCTCTCACTCTTTCTCTCAGATAGATAAGTAAGTAAAATCTTAAGGGGAAAAAAAAGGAATGCAGATTAGATAACTGAAGCAAGCAAAGGGCAGGGTGTGGAGGGAACTTGGGTTGGTCTGGCGGCTTGTTCCCCAGCCCCCCACGCACACTCCCTTCCCCAGGGGTTCGTGTCTGTCCAGAGGATGGGCAGGGAAGACTCCTGGAGCCTGGCTTTAAAGTCATCTGCCTAGGGTGCCTGGGTGGCTCAGTGGGTTAAGCCGCTGCCTTCAGCTCAGGTCATGATCTCAGGGTCCTGGGATCGAGTCCCACGTTGGGCTCTCTGCTCAGCGGGGAGCCTGCTTCCTCCTCTCTCTGCCTGCCTCTCTGCCTACTTGTGATCTCTCTCTGTCAAATAAATAGATAAAATCTTAAAAATAAATAAATAAATAAAGTCATCTGCCTACGGGGCAGAGTTTAGGCTCTGCCCCTCTAGGACAGCAGGCCTCCTCTCAAGGACTTTTCTATCTGTCTGTCTGTCTGTCTCTCTATCTCCCATTGGAAGATGGAGTGAGGGAAACTCGCAGCGGGGAAGTGCTGTACCCTCCGCAGTGGGCTGGGAAAAATGCACTGAGCAGGACTACACACATCCTTCCCCGTAGTCCAGCCCGTTGCTGGCCAAACTTTATTTTTGCTGCAGGGCCCCTGGGATCTCTGGGACATGGATGTTCTAGGGTGAGGTGTAGACGACCCCCAACGGGGACGTGCCTGTTGTCCAAGGTTTGGCCTCTCCAGCGGAGGGAGGCAACAAGTTCTTTGTCCGCAGAGTCCCTGACTTTAAAGAAGACTTAAAGCCACCCAGTCGAGTCACCTCTTCTGTGCTGAACGTCCTTCGGTTGGAATCAGCTTATTTCTAATAAGCACAGGAATAACCGTGGTTATCTCTGGGAAGAGGCCTTATCGTTGTTTTTTATTTCCTTTGATGTAATTTTCTCTCTCTTCACCTTTTTCTACAATCGGCCTCACTTTCTGTAATAAGGAAAGACCTCTAAACTGTTTGGTGGAGGTTGGCTGGAAGCGGGGTGGTGGGGGGGTGCTGGGGGAGGCCTCCCCACGTCCAGGCCAGGGAGGGCAAGGGCGGCCTGTGGCCCTGAGATGCTCCCACTCTGCGGTGTCAGACTGGGACTCCCCTTCCTGCCTGGGGCTACCCCCTCCCATGTGGTCTGCCAGCGGAGGCCGTGGGGAGGCGGGCGGTTCGGGGGACACCGGCTTCGCCGCACCTGCTGACCCAACCCTGCTTGCACTTTCAGGTGAGCCTCCAGGCGGGAGCCCCGAACCAACCTCTCCTCTGACGACCGCCAGCCCGTCCCTGCCCAGGCCTGTTGCTGTGCTGCCTCTCAGCCGGTGAGGAAGTGGCGTGTTCCGTCTGAGCACGGCCCGCTAGGAGCGCAGCTCTCTTTGGCAGCAGTGCCTGTGGGGGCCTGCGGGGAGGCAGGGCATGCAAGGTCCTTAATGTGGGGCCACGTCCTCCCACTGTCACTTTCTTCTAGCGATTGTCCCCATCCTGTCTCCCTCTCCACCTGCCACAGCAGAGGGCTAGCCCTTATGAAGCCTGTTCATGGCATTAGAATGTGAATGGACGTGCCCCCGTTGGGGGACATGGGGTGTGGACTCAAACCGTCTCCATGGGCGTGCGCCTTACGCTGCCCATCGCCTCCTGCCAGACCCTGAGCTGCGCACTGTAGGACGCAGCCCGAGAGACTCTCCCTGTGAAACCTGTCTGTGGGGGAGGGGGTTCCCGTGTATCCAAAATGGAAGGACTCCCTGACGGGGGCAGTGACAGGGCCTCTGTCCCTTGCATTCGGCTCATTTTCCCATCTGCCTCGTCTTCTCTGAAGCCAACAGCTGAGCTGGTCCTTCTCCAGGAGGCTGCGTGCCCATTGGCTTTGTTCATCTCCACTTTGTCTCTACTCCCGTTTCTCTTTTCGGGTCCATGTGGACCCACATACACACAGGCATGTGGAGAGCATCCATCAGTTCTCATGCAGGAACGGGGTCTGGATAGCCTCGAAAGGGCAGTTGTTACCCAGGTGGACACTAAGAGCAGCCTGGACTGGCGGGGAGGGAGGGCGTCACGGGCGCCCCTGTGGTTTGTCTCTAAGAGACACAGCTGCCACCAGCTCCACTTGGCAGAAGCACCGGCTGGTCTCCCCGGGTTTTGTTGCCTCCCACAGGGGAAGCCCCTGGCATCTCAGTCCCAAGCAAGACAAAGTTCAAGTTCACTTGACAGGTGAGTCTGTCCTGGGAGAACAGGATAGACCAGGGGGCAGGGGAAAAACTCTACTCTTGCCCCAAACACCTTACAAGGTCCAGGAGAGACAGCACGCTGGGAGCCACACCAGGGAATTGCTTCCTTCCACTTCCACGAAGCGGCTCAATCAGATCAAGTTATTTAATCTCCCTAAATAGGTCTCCTCATGTAAAAAGTAAGGGGATTGGGCCTGGACCTCTATGTTCCCTTCCAGTAGTATCTGGGGATTCGTTCAGAGCCGCACTATTCAATGTCTGGTCCACGGACCAGCAGCAGCCGGAAGTCGGGTAGAAATGCACACACTTGGACCAACCCCAACACGCTCCATCAAAACCTGCATTTTAGCAAGATCCCCAGAGATTCATACCGCCACCAAATCTTCTAAAGGACTTCCTTAGTGTTCTGAAGATGCATGGAACCAAGGTGACCTGACGAACAAAAGGAACAAAAGAGGACACGTGATCTGTAGCCGGCTGCCATTCTCCGCCTATGGTCCATGCCAGAGTCACTCAGGAGCTTGTGAACTGCAGTCCAGGTGTGGGTGGCAGGGGTGGGGGGCGGTTGTCACAGTCTAGGTCCTGAGTACATGTGCTGCTGTGAGGAAGCTTGCTGGCCTCTTGGAGGGAGACCATGAATGTAAGGACATGAAACCATAAGGGTCACGGAGGACAACATGAGGAACAACATCCTGTGAGAGGGTCTGACAGGACCGACAGGCCACAGAGCAGACAGAGGAGATGGAACGGAACAGGCTTGTCATCCTGTGTCCCAGGAAGGGAGCGCTCTGGCCTTACTTTTTGCAGCTCCACCATGAGTTACGTCGGGGTCCTCTGTGGGCATCTGCCATTGTCCCTTTTTTCTTAAGAGTGGAAATGAAGGGGAGCGAGGGTTTTCTGTTTTCTTGTCTATTTGTTTGAAGGTGACAGAAAAGACATAAATATATTTCTCTATGTTGAAGAGAGGGCACCCAGGGACACCAGCATTCCAGGAGAAAGAGGGGTGAGTAAGAGTGCAGACCCTGAGGAGGGACAGGCCACCACATATGCAGTGTCAGCCTTGGATGAAGAGGGGCTTCCAGCCGCAGGACGGGGCCTCAGCTGTGAAGAATAGTTTTTCACAGCGTTGAGGCTCAGAGGCAGAATGTCCAAGGTCCATCCGGCTTGGGGCTCTGGGCAGGTGGTTCCATGTGTCTTCTGTCTTTGTCCTGGGTCATTCTCCAGGGGCCAGTATGGCAAGACCCAGTCAGTGCAGCCAGAGATGGGGTTTCTCCTCTTGTGCCCCAACAAGGAAGGAAAACAAGGGGTGACCGGGGCCGGGAGTGGGATGGCGGCTGGCCTCGAGGACCCGGGAAGGCCGCCTGTGTGTCATGGGCACCAGTGCTGGTACATGGGGGCTTTCTGCAGTGGCATCTTGAAGCCCTTCCCTGGGAGGGTGTTGGATTTACATGGCAGGAAAGACACAACTCTTGGGAGGGAGTGACCATTGGTTGGATCGTCTGCTAGGTGACTGTGACACTAGGTGACCCTAGGGACGTGGTGCTTTGTGGCTGAGGAAGAGTAAGGGGGTGAGCAAGGAAGGCTCAGAGGTGACACTGGAGATGTGGACACCCCTGGTCTGGAGGGGACACAGAGGACGTGGCAGGGTAAGAGTCCATGCGTCCCTGGTGCTGGAGAGCCGGCCCCGCGCCCGCCAGCTTATCCTATGTTTGGGATGCGAGAACCCAGACTCGGCTCAGTGGGATCTTCTCCAATATTAAGCCTTTAGCCAGAGCTCTTCCGTGCTGCAGAGTGGGGTATGTTGACAATGTGCGCCTCTTCATCAACGGGGAAGAACGGGACACTAACTGGGTGGGATCGGTGCACTCCATGCGGCCAGCCTGGGGCTGGGGGAGGGTGAGGGCCTCTCTCTGTCTGTGCGGCCCCAGTTCTGCGGGTAGAAGTTCTTGTGCAGACGCGCCGCCCCCTCGTACACACCCCCATCCCCACCCCCGCACACTCTTGGTGCAGAGACCCCCTCCCCCCCCCCCGGCCCTGGCCCTTCCCCTGTGTCTTCCTTCTTCTCTCCTGCTGACCCTGGCCGCAGCTGCCCTCTCCTCAGTCGTGCCTGTACCCCTCTTCGGTGACCTCCGTAACTCCTAAAAGCCCAAAGTCAGGAGGAAAGAGGATGAGCTCTGGAATGGGAAGGGAGATTCAGGATCTGAAGACAATGATTGTCGGATCCTTTCTGGCGTGCATCAGGCTGGAGAGGGCTGGAAACCCTGTGTGTGTTTCCTCCTTCCTTTTTTGTAGACACACAGGCACGCAGATACACATGAACACACACATCCGTGGGGGCACAGCCACACACACACACACAGGCCCAGGTCAGGCACTCGGGCTTGGGGACATGCACAGGGACACACACCGACCTGAAACCGTGGAGAAACGCCAGCATGTCTCTCCACGGTGGGGTGCAGATGGCTGTTCGCTGGGTCCCCAAACCCCTGCTACTCCTGATTCTCCTCTTCTTCTTGAGTAGAAGTTCCCGAGCAAGACAAGAACACACACTTGTCAAACTCTGATTGAGGCAGCTGCTCTGTATCTTATAACAAGAGACTTCTACTTTTTGAAAAGTCGCCCGAGGATACATGAAACGGCCGCCATGCCCCACGTGGACCAGAGTTAGCACAAATGTGCCGAACCCTCAGCACGTGCTGTGTGCGCCGCCATGCTGGCCAGGCCTCTTCATACCTCCCTCTATGCCTTTGGAAGCCATTTGGAAGCTCCCTGTGTGGCCCATCTTCAGCTCTCAGGCCTCTTCCATGTAAAACTACTTGGTCCTTAGCTGGGGCACCTGAAACCACGGCATCTTTGTGGAAATCGATGCGGGAACCGATGCTTGCTTGTGGAACAGTGAGCATTGGAGAGGTTTCTTCGTAGTCGTGTGGCATCATTCCAAATCCGATCGGGGAAATTTCTTCCTTCTTCTAGAAAAAACAAATCTATGCTGGGGATAGGGGTGTGTGTATGTATGTGTGTTAATGCTTAAAAACAAACTCCCAGTACAGAGTCTGTAAGGTTTTTGGAATGAGAGTAAATTAAAATTAATAATAAAGCAGTTGTTTCCAGGGGAAACAGGTACTTAGAGCAGTGGATTGCCAGAGGGCCACATGAAACCGTGGAAAGAACCTGTGGCTGGGCTTCCCAGCTTTGAGTTTGGGTTCAGGATCCACAGAGTTTGGCCGTGAGCACTTTACCTGTTGGCTTGCAAAACCTCTCTGAGGTTTGCACTTCTTTACTTACAAAACAGAATTTAGTTTGTTCGTATGTGTGTTACTTAGTATGTTTTGCCAACCTTCAGGGCTGCTAGAAGAGTAAATGAACAAATGTGTAAGAAAATGATTTATTACCAACAAAGTACTGCACAAAAGTTAATGTGTTACTTACGGTCATGGGAGTACTAAAGCAACGCTGGGACCATATGGTCCACCCACCGTTGAGACCATCTTGACGATCGAGTGTCTCACTCCCATCACTCTAGAGAAGCATGTCTTTCCCTTGTCGAGGGAGGGTTTTCTCACCAATGCTCCCCGGCTGGGACAGAGAAGCTGTAGGCGGTGGGAGAGGGGAGAACGGCGAGGAGGGTCAGCCTCTTCCAACCCGTCAACTTCGCTTGTTTCAGGGGCAGCAGAATGAAAGACGTCATGTCCAACAACAGCACCACTAGCATCTCGCAAGCCAGGAAGGCTGTAGAGCAGCTCAAGATGGAAGCCTGTATGGACAGGGTCAAGGTAAGCCCGCGCCAGCCAGCCTTCCCCGCTGGCCAGAACCCAGCTCCCAGCATTCCTCCCACTTCCCTGTGAGAGTTAACTCGTCACCCAGCTGAGCCGCTGGCCAACCTTGGCAGCTGTAACATTTACAAATGAGTGTTTGCCTCCGAGTTCCAAGTGTGCTCAAGGATTCAAATGATGCAGAATACACAGTGTGCACCAATTCCGTAAGGAGCTGCCAAAAATAGACCCGTATTCCTCTCAGCTCTATTTTGCTCTGTTGTCATGCCAGTAAGCGAGAGGGAGATCCATCATCCATCATGCCAGTAAGTGAGATCCATCATCGTTTTCCTGCCCGATGCAGTGACTTCGAGATCAGACTCTGTTGGGTATGTTGACAGGGGCTGTTGGGAGGGAGGCACTGAACCGTGGGCCATGTTTTCAGACGTCCCTTTGGGGAAAGTGAAGAGAGGTGCCAGGCACCTCTCACCACGTTCATGACGCTGATGAGTGTAGATCCCTTCACGAGGGACCTTTTGCCAAGGCAAGATGAAATCACCTAAAGTCTCTAGATGCCACTCCGAAGCCAGCAGGGGGCCAGGCAGAGCCTGGAGCTCTCAGATACTGTGTGGGTTCATCAGCTGTCAGGAGTCTGACACCAGGAAACTCAAGTCCAGGGGCCTCTGGCACACAGAACAAGGGTCTTGCCTAGGCATCTGGATTCAAAAAGGACAAATTGCTGGGGACAATGGGTGACCCCTAAAGCCTTCTCCTGGCAGAGCAGACAGTCCCTCCTTGAGGTTCCTGGCACTGAGACCTCCCCTCCTGCTGGAATTACAGCCAGAGAGCATCAGCTCCTGCCTCTCTTGGGACAGTTGTGAGAACACTAGGGCTTTGGGGCTCGAGCTATCCAAGGGGGCGGTAAAGCAGCACAGAAAGTGACACAGCAATACATGAAGCGAGGGGGGAATACGACGTGATACAAGTGGGCATAAGTGCGCATGTACTGTTCGGGGCCTCTATGCTGCAGGTGCTGATTAGACATCAGCTACAGATTAGACATCTCTCCTTCATCTCTAGGCTAGAGCAAAGAGCAAGGAACCAAACAATCCTAAAGGAGGGAGAGGGGCCCCTGGGTGGCTCAGTCAGTTAAGCATCTGTCTTCCGCTCAGGTCATGATCCCAGAGTCCCAGGATGGAGCCCCACATCGGGCTTCCTGCTCAGCGGAATCTGCTTCTCCCCTTCTTTTGGCCCCTCCCCATGCTCATGCGCACGGTCTCTCTCTCTCAAATGAATAAATGAAATCTTAATTTAAAAAAAAAAAAAAAAAACAGGTAAAGGAAGGAGAGCCCCACTAGTATAGAAACGGATCTAAGAATGAGATCCACAGGACAGACGTTCTCCGAAAGGATCAGGGTGGTGGGGGTCTCGCTCTTCTGACAAACACGCCTGCTCTGCACTGGTGCGCCGCTGGGACGAGGACACACGGGCTGCCCCCTCCGCGCGCTCAGAGAAGGCCCTGCAGAGTCAGGAGCGGGTAGTTGGTTCGGAGGTGGTACCCGAGGGGCAGGGAAGGCTAGCGCGAGCTGGGCATGGCTCTTTTGAGGCAGCTGGTACTTGCCAGAAGAGCTGTGGGTCGTGCAGGGAGCGCCACTTTAGGCAGCCAGGGGTGCGGGGGAGGCGCAGAGCTGGGTCACAGAGGCAGACACACCAGGAAGTGGGAGCGGACTCAGCGAGGCCGTGTGGGAGACACTAGGGAGAACGACGCTAGAGCCCAACTGTCCAGCTCCATGGCCAGAGACTGGAAAGACCGTGGGCACTGGCCTTGGTCATGGGACAGCTCTCGTGCCTGGAGTCTAACCAGGAAGATAAATTCTGTATAATTTATTTAAAATTACACGTGTGACAGTCACCTTCCACCCTCACCCGTGATAGTAACCATCACCTTCACCCAGACAGTCACCGGATGTCCCCCAGTGAAGGGCTCTTTAAGAGTCACTAAAGGCCCATGCACAGGCTCGAAAAGAACGAGGAGAAATCATTAACCAACTCAGTCGAGCTCGTTAGATGGTAGCAGAAGGGAAGGTTGTTCCCGTGGTGATGGGTGAGGGAGACGCGGCCGTGGGATCCCAGCAGCAGGCTCTCTGTGGGCATCTCCGACTCTGTAGGGGTTCTGGGAGGGGCTGCCGATGGCCTTGGGTGTCACAGAGGACCCAGAGCTTCCTGACGAGAGAGGTGGCCCCGAGGGATCACATGCCCACTGTAGCTTTGCGGTCACACGTAGGGTTTCTCCTCTTGCTCACCCAACCTTGAACATTTCTTTATTTTTTAAAAAAATACACTAAGATACACATAACGTGCAATTCGCCGTTTGAACCATCTGCAAGCCCAGTAGGATGAAGTTCACAGAGGCTCCTGCAGCCGTCCTCTCCGCGGTCCGTCTCTGGAATGTGTCCCGACCTCCAGCAGACTTGCTGTCCCCCACATACCCTCCCCCCGCCCCTGGGAGCCTCCAGCCTTTCCGTCGCTGTGAATTTGACTGTTCTGGGAAACTTGTTCCTACAAGAATCGTGCAGTGTTTGTCCACACTTCACTTGGTGCGTGCCTTCGGGGTTCGTCCACACCACAGCGTCTGTCAGCACGCCCTTCCCCTCCACAGCCAGAGAAGATTCAGTGGCACGTCCCACCTCTCACCGACCCATTCACCTGGGGACGGTGCTCATCGTCTCGGGCTGCTTCTGCCTTTGGGCTCTTGTGAAAGTCCTGCTGTGAACAAAGGTGCGCAAATGTTTGGAGTCCCCGGTTTCCGTCCTCTTGGGCATATACCCAGACGGGAGAGCGCAGGATCACACAGTAATTCTCTGTGCAACTTTCCAAGGAACCACCACGCTGGTTTCCATGAAGGCTACACCCCCAACGACACAGAAAACTTCCATTTCCTCCACATCCTCGCCAACACTTATTTTTTGTATGATAGCCATCTTACTGGGTGCGAAGCTCGTGCAAAAGGTGTTTAGACACCTCTTGCTTTGAGGCATAGCAGGGCTTTGGGGGCAAAAGTCTACTTGATGCAACTCTTGGCAAAATTAGGTGTATATTGTTATCAATTAGCCAGATGATAAAAACAGAATCTGGAGAGACAGAGAAACCATCAAGAGCACTCCGCACTGACCCTAGTAAGGGCCTTGAGGAGGGAGGGAAGAGGAAGAAAGTCACCAGGGAGAAGTGGCCTTTCCAGAATGGATGAGGGGTCAGTGCAGGAGAGGAGAGGGACAAGAGGAGCCTGGAGGGGCAGTGACAGAGGACAGGTACATGACGGAGGTGAGGGGCACTTCCTAGAATTCACTGAACTCATGCGGAAAGTGATGGGAATGAGGGGGCAGAGGCTGTGACATGGGAAGGATGAGTGAGTCCTGCCTCTCTCTGGGCCCCGGAGTGACAGGAAGCGTGCTGCGGGGGGGAGGGGGGCGCATCTGGAGGCTCCAGTGGAAGAAATTGCAAGCGCGGGTCGCACAGAGCTGGCTCCAGGTGGGAGCACAGCAGATGGGGGCCGGCAGATGGGGGCTGACGCACTGCACGGGCAGGACAGGTGTCGGGCACCAAGCAGGAAAGGACCATGGTTGGCAAGGTAGGAAGCCTACCACAGAGCTACCTCTGGGCTTTGCAGTTACCGTGACTGGAACAGTGTCCAGCGTGGAGGAGGGAAGGGAAGGATGGTGCTTGCTGCTCCTGAGAGTAAAGGGGGTGACTCTTCGGCCGGGGGGGGTGGGTAGAAGAGGAAAAAAGTAACCGCACAAAGCAGTTGTTTGGGTTGTGAAGGTAAGAGAAAGGAATACGTCGAGCTCAGAGAGGTGTGGGCAGTTCATGGCAGGAAAAATGTAGCCAAAACGTTCACTATGGTCTTGAAGTCCTGTATGTCCCCCCCCCCAAACATCATCTGCACAGAAGCCCAGGACTGACGTCGGCTTTGTCCCAGATTTTCCAGGGGACATAGGAGGGAGGCTCTATTATGCAGCCGCAGCCGGACCTCAGAGCCACGCACAGCTGGGTTCTGAGACCCTCTCCCCACCTACCTCAGCGCCGTCTCTACTCTCCTTTCATGTTTGTTGGGTCCTTCCCCCACTCGCACCTGCTTCCCAGCATCCGTGGGACCTTCTCTGTCCCACCTAGAAGCCCCTCAGCGTGTTGCCCGACAAAGATGGGTGTTCTCTTTGAGACAATTCCACATAGAACTCGTAAGGCCTCCCAAAAAGCAAAAAAGCTTGGCAAGTAATACTCAGGATCCTAAAAAAGAAATAAAGAACATACATATGACTATCATGGAAACTAGTCCTCAGGAAAAGAATACCAGCGCCGCCTCCTTTTTCTCACCCATGAGAGACTTAAGCTGCGTAAAACTGCACTGGCAAAGTGCATTATAATGACAGTGATCACTGAGCAGGGAGAGTTTGTGAAACATTATGGAAGACATGAGCTAAGCAAAGCGTAACAGGTTTAAGTGAAGAAAATGGTCTCCAGAGCCAGCTCGTCCAGCCCGACAGGAGAACAGGTGTGGAGAAGATGTCCCGTGGGGAAGGTACAGGGGTCCCAGGCAGGCCCAGTCACAGGCTCCCAGGAAGGCTGTGGAAGCCACCTCTCCACTGGGCACTGCTAGGTGTGCTTTGATCCTCCTGCCCCTGGCACTGGGCATTGGGCCAGCCCCTGGGACTGTGACTTGGTGGGCTCTGCAGGTGGACCACACCTTTAAGCAGACCTAACTCTAACTCTCAGCTGGGACTGGGAAACAGCTGACAAACTTGCCAAGTGACTATACCCAGTCTCTCTCTCTCTCTCTCTCTCTCTCTCTCTGTCAGTTGCTCATTTGCTCTCACTGTGGGATGTGCTAACAATCCCTAATAGCACTGTCATTCAGCTAAGACTAATTTTATCACCACGGGCTTGAGATGCTGATTGCTGACAGATAAATCAACCTGTTTTATATCATCTTGCATTCAATGGACTACGAAGAAACAAGGTCAGAAAGAGCAGTGTCAGTTGATGAATGCTCTAAAAGCTAAAGCCCCAGAGACAGTAGCAGAAGCAGACGAGTGTGGGAAGCTATGGACATAGAAGAAAAGAGATCATATCGTGACAAGTAATGACTCACAATCCTTCTCCTAACAGTTAAGAAAAATTTGGAGAAAACAGTTTGAAAAGAGAAATAGAATAGCCTTAGAGAAAAAATGAATTACTTGCATTTACTCTTGGGCATTGAGGTTTTGTAATTTGGTGTTTAAAAGAGAAGAGAACACACGATCAGAGACACCTGGCTGTTTCCATCAGTTGAACGTCTGACTCTTAATTTTGGCTCCAGTCCTGGAATTGAACCCTTCATCGGGCTCCACACTCAGCATGGAGTCTGCTTGTCCCTCTCCCTCTGTTCCTCCCCCTTCCTCAAATAAATAAATAAAGTCTTTTAATAGATAAATAAATAGTAGAAGAAAAAAGAATAATCATCAAAAAATATTATAGAGGGGCACCTGGGTGGCTCAGTGGGTTAAGCCTCTGCCTTTGGCTCAGGTCATGATCCCAGGGTCCTGGGATCGAGCCCCACATCGGACTCTCTGCTCATCAGGGAGCCTGCTTCCCTGTCTCTCTTTGCCTGCCTCTCTGCCTACTTGTGATCTCTGTCTGTCAAATAAATAAAATCTTTAAAAAGAAATATTGTAGAGACAACACACAAGGACACAAGAATTGAATTTGCAAGTGTTGAAGATATATTTTACATATACTCTGCTTCTTCTGTTTAGAATTTTTTTTTCAAACCGTAAATATATGAAAGTAAGTTGGATATATCTCAAAGCATATAGTATGTGTAAGGCTTGTAAAGGAGAGAGAACATCCAGAAGCTACGAGTGAGACAAAGAAATTAGGCACCCTATTCTGAGGCCTTTAATTCCTACTCTAAAAATAACACTATTTCTCTGTTCATAAAAATGGTGCTCATTTACTTTAGAGAATGTTGGAAAATAAAAGTATAAGGAAGAAAGTCTAAATAATTTCTAAGAACTACATTTCCATGTTTTTTCCATCTAGCCATTTGCCTGTTTTTCTTTTTATAAAATTGTGGTGATTACATTTTGCAACCTGACTTATCACCAAATAGTGTATTGTGATGACATGTCCAGGTCAGTAAATAGTCTCCTGAAATGTCATTTTTACTATCTCTTTCCTCCATCACCTGCTATACAGTAATTTATTTCACTGTCTCCTATCCTTGGGACAGTTCCCTTATTTCCAATTTTGCAGTATTACTTTTTAAAAAGCACAGCAGAGGAACACTTGGGTGGCTCAGTCAGTTGGGCATCCAACTCTTGATTTTGGCTCAGGTCATGATCTCAGGGTCGTGAGATCGACCCCCATGTCAAGCTCCCTACTTAGCATGAGTCTGCTTGGGATTCTCTCTCCCCTCCTGTCTTTGACCCTTCCCCTGCTTTCTTTCTCCCCTACTCTCTCTCAGATAAATAAGTAAATCTTTAAAAAAAAAAAAACACATAAGAGTGCATACATTTTTTCAAATTAGTGTTTTTGTTTTCTTTGGGTAAATAGTAGTAGAATTATTGGATCATATGGTAAGTCTATTTTTAATTTTTTGAGGAAACTTCAAACTGTTTTCCACAGTGGCTACACCAGTTTGCATTCCCACCAATAGCGTACAAGGGTTCCTTTTCTCTACAGCCTCACCAACACCTGTTGTTTCTTGTCTTTTTGATTCTAGGCATTCTGACAGGTGTGAGTTGATCTCTCATTGTCATTGTGATTTGCATTTCTCTGATGATGAATGATGCTGGGCATCTTTTAATGTGTCTGTTGGCCATCTGGATGTCTTCTTTGGAAAAACGTTCTTAAGGTCCTCTGCCCATTTTTTTATTGGACTACTGGGGGGGGGGGTTGGTGTTGAGTTGTGTAAGTTCTTTATATATTTTAGATACTAACCCTTTATCAGATATATTGTTTGCAAATATCTTCCTCCACTCAGTATGTTACCTTTTAGTTATTTTGATTGGTTCCTTCCCTGTGCAAAAGGTTTTTATTTTGGTGTAGTCCCAACAGTTTATTTTTGCTTTTTGTTTCTCTTGCCTCAGGAGACATATCTAGAGCAATGTTTCCATGGCCAATGCCAAAGAAATTACTGCCTATGTTTTCTCTTAGGAGTTTAATGGTTTGGGGTCTCACAGTTAGGTCTTTAGTCCGCTTTGACAGTATGTTTGTGTATCGTATAAGAAAATGGTCCCGTTTCATTCTTTTGCATGTAGCTGTCCAGTTTTCCCAGAGCTGTTTTTTGAAGAGAGTGTCTTTTCTCCATTGTATATTCTTGCCTCCTTCGTCATAGATTAATTAATGATTTAAGTGTGGGTTTATGTCTGGGCTCTCTTTTCTGCTCTCTTTTCTATTTTTGTGCCAGTACCATACTGTTTTGATGACCACAGCTTTGCAGTATGTCTTGAAATCTAGGATTGTGATACCTCCAGCTTTGTCCTTCTTTCTCAAGATTGCTTTGGCTATTCAAGGTCTTTTGTGGCTCCATACAAATTTTATGGACCTATGTCAACAGACTTCCAAGAAAAATCAAGAACTGGACTATAGCATATAGAAGACCAATAAAGTTTTCATTTAGGAAAAAGTCTTCTTCCAGAAAACTAAAGAAAACTTCAGGTAACTGCTTTAGAGGCTCAAAAATGTAAAGCAAACAGAATCTGTGAAACTCTAGCTCAAAGAGGAGATAAAATAATGAGTCAGAAAAGGAGGTGGAAAACTAAGGAAAGAGGTTGAGGGGGGATGGGGACACCATTACAAGGAGCAAAGAGTGTGACACACTCCTTCGGAAGCCAAATTAATGATGTGGAGCGTAGGCTTCAGAAACTCATACATAATGCAGAAGAGAAGACGAATGGTCAGATCAGAGCAGTCAGGGAGACGGTGACAGAAACAAAGACTGGCAGCAACACTCCAACGTTTGGATGCCGATGTTCCTGGCAGAGAGAACAAATGGAATAGAAAATACTCTGAAGGGGAGAATATGAAAAGGTTTCGTTAAATAAAGGAAGACTTGAATCTGCAGATCCAAACAGCTCACTATGTTCCAGGAAGGACTATAGAAAATAATAAGCCCTGAGACACATACACTTGCTGAGGTTCCTTAATCTCTAAAGCAAAGGAAAAGCCCATTAAGTATGCAGGCAGAGGAAGCAATTTGGGGCACATACCCCTAACAACAGGCATTAAATGCTTGAATCCTTACTCTGGTCCCAAGATATTGGTGCTGCTCATACCACAGTTTATACACAAGAAAACTTGGACCCACAGTAAGGTGACGAGGTGGGAATACCAACCCAGAACCTCAAGTCTTGTCATTAAACCACAGTGCCCTAGCTACGAAGGGCAGAAATATCAGTCAGGACAACATGGCATCACAGTTCAGAAGAGGCCAGCCTAAGATTACATAAAAATGCTGACATTCTACAAAGAATTCTCTACCTAACCAAGTGGTCATTCATGTGCTAGGCAACAGAAACAATCATCTCAATTATGCAGAAAGTCAAATATAATGCAAAATGTGTACCTCTTTAGCAAACCTTTTTCATTGCCTACAATTGTATTTCAGTAAAGGAGATACAAATCAGTATCATAGAAATAGGGTCGTGTGAGGCAGTCCATGTACCACACATCTTGTTCCCCCTAAAAGGGCATTGAAAATCTGCAGCTATAAACACTGACTCATACATCACAAATAAGCCACACTTACAGGAGCACTTTTTTTGATCAGGGCTATGAAACAAAGGCCCTGCTTTTTGGCAGATGTCCAAACTCTTACCTTGTGAGGTCTCTAACTTTATACCGAGCTGCTAGGGCCACTCCAGTGGACTTCATCCAGCCGTCTCTTCAGGCTCTCTCTTGCATTCTAAGGATCCCAGCAGTAGTAACAAACTCTACCACAGGACAGAGGGGACTAGAATATCAGCATTTAGTGTTAAAAACCTTTCTTCATTACCTCCCATCCATCAGGATAGCTACTTTCAAAACAAAACACAACAGAAAATAATAAGGGTTGGTGAAGATGTGAAGAAATTGTAACTATTGTGCACTGTTGATGGGAATGTAAAATAGTGCAGCCATGATGGAAAGCTCTAGTATGGTAGTTCCTCAAAAAACTAAAAATACAATTACCATAC
Source organism: Mustela putorius furo (assembly GCF_011764305.1). Taxonomy (NCBI): domain Eukaryota; kingdom Metazoa; phylum Chordata; class Mammalia; order Carnivora; family Mustelidae; genus Mustela; species Mustela putorius. The sequence continues at coordinate 4,394,733 of NW_025421560.1, read as the reverse complement.
AATCCAGCAATTCTACTTCTAGGTATATATCCCAAAGAACTGAAATCGGGGTTTCTAAGAGATTTGTACGTTCAGTTCCTAGCATTATTTAGAAGAGCCAACAGGTAAAAGCAACCTATGTGTCCCTCAGCAGATGAGTGGATAAACAAAGTGTGGTAAATCCATACAACAGAAGATTATTCAGCCTTAAAAAGGAAGGACATTCTGACACAGGCTACAACATGGATGAAACTTGAGGGTATTATGTTAAGTGAAATTAAGCCAGAGAAAAAAACTGTATGATTCCATTTACATGAAGTAACCAGAATAGTCAAATTCATAGGGAAAGAACGTGGAATGATGATTGCCAGGGGATGGGGGAGAGGGAATGGGGAATTGTTTGATGGGGGACAGAGTTTCTGTCTTACAAGATGGAAGAGTTCTGTTGTGTCCGTTGCACCACAGTGTGAATATCCTTAATACTGATCTGTATGCTTAAAAATGGTTAGGATGATAAATTTTATGTGTGTTTTACCACAATTAAAATTAAAATTTTTAAACAAATTTTTAATAAACAAAGTTTGTTTCCAGTCCAGCTTCAGTAACCAGCGCCAACAAGCTTTAGTACAGTTGAGTCTGCTATGCTAGAGGAATTCATGTCCATTGGGAATAAATATCGGCATGCCCTCTAATATTTGCATAAGATTAGGCTTGATGCATTCTTTGTAAGCAACATCAAAGCACCACTCACCCCCAGATCTTCAACATTCAACAAATGGCACATAGGATAGTGTCGCTTGCCCAGTGTCTCATTCCCAACTTTCAGAGTACTAATGAGAATCAAGCACTTCACTCACCACGGAAAATCTATCTGAGCCATCACTCCAAAGGTCATCTGCCTCAGGAATCTATCACTTGTATCTAAAGTCTTTACCAGGTTACAGTTTCTAGATGAATTCAGTCTTGGAATTTTGGGGCATTCTTTATCTGTTAGTGAGATAGGGTCAGTCTTCTCAATTTTTACTCTCTAGAGACCTCAGATTTGGGCATAAGACACTTGTTCTCCATTAGGTACCAGATGGTTAAAGAGATCACTGCCCATCTATGTCCGTTCATGGGATGTATAAATAGCAATAGCAGCAGCAGAAAGAATATTAGGTGTCCTGTAGAGTGGATGTCACCAGTGAGGCACACAGTGAACTCTTTCGTAGGAATGACCTGAGAGTCTCCTTCCTTCAACACTATCTTTTACTCCAAAAGTTAGACCCTAATGTGGTTTGAATATAAATAAGCAAGCATAACCTGATGAAGAATTTACACCAGCACATTGTGGTGTTCTCTTCTCTACTCCCAACATTTAGTGTTATTCTCATCATTTTTGTGTATTTTTCATTAGATTGTGCTTTGGGCCTTCTAGTGTTTAACACAAACTTAATCTTGGTTTGATCATACAATTCTACCTAAAAAGCAAACCATCTTCTCAGGCCCAGGTTACCAGTGGGGTTTGGTTTGCAAGATTGTATTATGTTAATATCATTGTATATCAGTATATACAATGATCAATATCATTGTATAAATAATATAAAACATTATATTGTATTATATTAATATCTTGGCTTGCAAGATTGTATTATATTAATATCACCTTGAGACAAGTGTTCTTTGAGACTAAGCTGCTTCAACTGAATAGTCCACTTTCCTAGCCCAAATGTCTCCAGAGCTACTTTGCTGTGCATAACTTGCAGATGTCACAGGTCCAACTCTAACAGGAATAGAACCCACCCTCTTTCATGTATCATAAGCCACATTGCTCACAACTTTTCTTGCCATCAACTTTGACACAATGATTTCAGGGTCTATAACTATTGTTTCATATTTAATCCAGTCACCTTCACCATCTTGGATCAATTGTTTTTTAACCACTGGTTACATTGTATACAAGATCTATGTCAGAAAAACTACAAAACTCATTAAAAAGATAAGAAAATCTAAATAAATAAAGACATTCCATGTTCATGGATAGGAGGACTCAATACTATTAAGATGTCATTTTTCCCCAACTTGATCAATAGATTCAAAACAATGCCAATAAAAAACCCCAGAAAGTTAGCTTGTTGATACTGACAAAATGATCCTGAAATTTATATGGAGAAGGGAAAATAAGAAAAAAATGGAATAGCCAACACAATATTGAGGGAGAGGAGGAAGACTGACACTACCCAACTGCAAAACTTACTATACAGCGGCAGTGATCAAGACAATGTGGTATTGACAAAAGAATAGACAAATAGATCAATGAAGTGGAATAGAGAGCTCAGAAATAGACCCACATACATACAGTCAACTGACCTTTGACAAAAAAGCAAAGACAATACAGTGGAGGAAAGATAGTCTCTTCAACAAATGCTGTGGGAACAACTAGACAGCCACATGCAAAACAATAAATCTACACACAGACCTTATACCTTTCACAAAAATGAGCTCAAAATGAGTCGTGTTAAAGGTAGAACTATAAAACTTTTAGAGGAAAGCACAGGAGAAAGTCTAGGTGATCTTGGGTTTAGCAGTTCATTTGTAGCTATGACACCAAAAGCACAAGCCACAGAAGAAAAATTGATGAGCTGGACTTCATTCAAATTAAGTACTTCTCTGTGAAAGATACTGTTAAGAGGATGAGAAGACAAGCCACAGACTGGGGGAAACCTTTGCAAAGCACATACCTGATAAAGGACTGGTATCCAAAATATAAAAAGAGCTCTTAAAACTCAACAATGAGAAAACAAACCACCCTTAAAAAATAGACAAAAGGGATGCCTGGGTGGCTCAGGTGGTTAAGCATCTGCCTTAGGCTCAGGTCATGATATCTGGATCCTGGGATTGTGTCCGACATTGGGCTCCTTGCTCAGCAGGAAGCCTGCTTCTCTCTCTGCCTGCCACTCTCCCTGCTTGTGTGCCTGTTCTCTCTTGCTCTCTCACTAGCTTGCTCGCTCTCTGACAAATAAACAAATAAATAAAATCTTTAAAAAATAGTCTAAAGACCTGAACAGACCCCTCACCAAAGAAGATATCCAGATGGCAAAGAAGCAAATGAAAAGATGCTCCACAACATATAGAATGCTCCACTGGAGCATTACAAATTAAAGGGACAATGAGATACCACTACACAATAATTAGAATGACTAAAATCCAAAAAACTGACAATAGTACATTCTGACAAAGATGTGGAAGGATAGGAACTCTCATTTATTGCTGGGGAATGCAAAATTCTTACAAAGCTAAAGATAGTCTTACCATACGATCCAATTGTATCAAAAATATATAAAGAAAAATTTGTTAGAACATCAAGGTGGACAAATTGTGTGAGGGTATAGCATGTCTTTCCTAGTCTTTGGTGGATCAACTAGACAAAAGAGATGTAAGCATATATTAATAATAAAATTAATTAGGTTGATCTGATTGATTGATGGTTGATTGATAGGTAGATGGATAATGGGACATATATCTTTTTCCAAAAAATGTTACCACTTTTCTATAAGTACCAATCATGGAATACTTTACTATATTCGAAAAGTAGAAATAGTTCATACCACATTCTTTGACCATAGTGCAGTAAAATAGTAGCAGTAGTATGAGTAAATGTCAGCCTCGGTATCCTTTTTAAACCATCTCTTAAACAATGAAATTGACTTCGAGAATGCCATATGTAAATGTGTCAGATTATACTTTTTCACACTCAAAACACAAAAACATGTAAAAAACTTGAAAGAGGGAAGGTGGAGACAATTTGGATAAAGGAAAGTGGATACCCTCTTCTTTTTTTTTTTTTTAAGATTTTATTTATTTATGTGACAGACAGAGATCACAAGTAGGCAGAGAGGCAGGCAGAGAGAGAGGAGGAAGCAGGCTCCCTGCTGAGCAAAGAGCCCGGTGTGGGACTCGATCCCAGGACCCTGAGATCATGACCTGAGCTGAAGGCAGTGGCTTAATCCACTGAGCCACCCAGGCGCCCCATGGACACCCTCTTCTTGAATAGGTAGAGTCAATATTGTCTCTTCTCTGTAAATTAGTATATAAATTCAATACAGATCTAATCAGAATTCTATTTCTGTTTTTGTCAAAAGCAAACTTCAAACTATTCTAAAGTTCAATTAGATGACTAAATGTGTGAAAGTATCCAAGAATTTTTTTTAAGTAATCTGTGTTCAAGGAAGAAGATATATAGAATTTTCCTGTGAGGTATTAAAATTTATCATAAAATCAGAGTATTTAAAGCTTTTTAATTAGGCAGATCAAGAGAACAGAATAGGTAGTCCTAAATAAATCTAAATGTACTAGGAATTTGGAATATGATCCATATGGTATCTCAAATCAGTGGAGAACACATTATTTATAAATACTGCTGGAAATTGCTAGCCCTTAGGAAAACAAACAAAGCTGCATACATCACTAATCTTATACAGATGAACTTCAGATGGATTGTATGTGTCTGCTTGGCTGCCATAACAACATAAACATAGCATAAACCACAAACTATGTGGCTTAAACTGAAATTTAATTTCTCACAGTCCAGAGCCTGGAAGTCCAAGATCAAGGTGCCAGTCACGTTGATGTCTGGTGAGGCCTCCGTGCTCATTGTGTCTTCAAGTGGCCGTCCCTCTGTGCTCGGGGAAGAGAGAGCTTGTGTCTGTTCTTCTTTTAAACATACCCAGGTCTATCAGATTAGGAGTCCCATCCCCTTTTTTCCCTCATTTAACCTGAATTACCTCCCTGAAGGCCATATCTCCAAATAGTCACATTAGAGTTTATGGCTTCAACATAGGACACAGGTCAGTCCCTAAGTTTGATCAAAGATTTTTTTTTTAAGATTTTATTTATTTATTTGACAGACAGAGATCACATGTAGGCAGAGAGGCAGGCAGAGAGAGAGAGGAAGGGAAGCAGGCTCCCTGCTGAGCAGAGACCCTGATGCAGGGCTCAATCCCAGGACCCTGAGATCATGACCTGAGCCAAAGGCAGAGGCTTAACCCACTGAGCCACCCAGGTGCCCCCAGATTTATTTTTTTAAGAATTTATTTATTTATTTGGGGGCAGGAGGGACAGAGGCAGAGGGAAAAGCAGGCTCCCTGCTGAGCAGAGAGTCCAATGCAGGGTTTGATCCAAGGACCCTGAGATCATGACCTGAGCTAATGGCAGACGTTTAACCGACTGAGCCACCCAGGCGCCCCGATCAAAGATTTAAATATAACAAATAAGACCATAAAAGTGGTGGGGAAATAGAAGAAAATGTTTTGCGTTTTTTTTTCCAAAGCAAATGTTTTTATTAATATTTGGGAGGGCCAATCATACCACAAAATCCACAGTTCATAACATAAAAGTTTTGACAGCATTTTAAAAAACTCAATATGGTAAAAATTTCTAGTCAACAAAACAAATACATTTGCATTTGTGTAACAAAGGGTTGGTTTCCCTAAACCTCTCTGAAATTTCTCTGACAATTCAATAAGAAAAGAACCTCTTTTTTTTTTTTTTTTTTTAGCCGCACAAACGAATAGGCAGCTTAAAATGGAGACCTATAAATGGTCAAAGATATGAAGAGACATTTACCTCCATAAATAAGAATTAGGCACAAAACAACACTGAGATCTGCTTAAAAAAAAAATACTAAGACCCATTCCATTTTTGGTTTTGTTTTAGTATTGTTGACACACAAATGGGACATTAGTTTCAGCTGTACAATATAGTGGTTCAACTTCTCTGTGTGTAATGTTGTGCTCCCCACGAGTGTAGCTACCGTCTGTGACCAGACAGCACGATTACAGTACCACTGACTGTGTGCCCTGGGCCGGGAGCCAAATGCAAAACATGACCCTGTCTGCTGTGCCTTTATTTCCTTGACTTACTCATTCCATAACGGGAAGCCTGTGTCTCCCACTCCCCTTCACCATTTGGCCCCACCCGCTCTGGTAACCATCAGTTTGCTGCCTTTGATTCTGTTGCTTCTTGTTTATTCTTTTGTTTATTTAGGTGCCACATATGAGTCAAATCATGTGGCATTTGTCTTTTTCAGTCTGACTTATTTCATTTACCATAATAGTTTCTAGGTCCATCCATGTTGTAGTAATTGGCCTGACCCTTTTATCTGGCTGAGTAGCATGCCATCGTGTGTGTATACACACATCTTCCTTATCCCTTCGTCTATGAGTGGACACTCAGGTTGCTTCCATATCTTGGCTACTGTAAGACTGTTAATGTTTTTAATCTTCAATGAAATCCACTGTCATCGGCTGTGAAGTGAGAGGTTCTTGATGGTTGGAGTAGACCCTGATACAGTCTTCCAGAAGGATAGTTCGGAATGTGTATCAAAATGTTTATCATGCATTCTCTTGACCCCAGTGTTCTCACATCTAGAAGTTTACCCAGAGACTCTCTCACAAATAATGAAGGGAAGTACGAATTTCATCAGCTTGCTCGTATAATGTCGACAAATTGTAATTTTTGACTGCCTATCAACAGGGCTTGGTTAAGTAAGTCAGGTAGAGACCATGTTACACTACATTATCATCCTAAACAATGACATGCATCTGTGTATACTGAGTGAACAAAAAAGCACATTACAGAGCAGCATATGAAATTGTATGTAGAAAGAGGAACAGTGAGATATCTGAAAAGACGTTCACCAAAGCACAGTCTCCAAGTGGCAATTGACTTTTGCTTCTAGCTTTGAACTTTTTAGGGCAATTTTATGAACAAATAAGGATTATTATTGTGAAGACAAGAAATCTGTTTCAAAATTAAAATTCTGCATAGGAATCACCTCTTCCCTGGAGATGCCACCAACTCCTGAGGACCCAGTTAGCATTCCCTCCTCTGACTTTATTGTCATTTATATAGTGTGATGGTCCGTGAAGAGGAAAGAGGGTGCCATGCGAGGTGGCCGCACATTACAGTAAACAGAAAGAGACCCTTTCTGTCCTTCCCACATAGTTCCTCTCTAGCACATTATCTGCAAGTACACTGTCCATTTTGGGTTTTTTTTTTTTCATTTTGTATACAATCTGTATATTCCTCCTCATTCCCTTAGGGACTAGTAGCCAGATGCAAAATATGACCATATTCTCATGGAAACACACTGCATAAAAAGCATCAATTACATTCCAGATGTAAGTGTAAATAAGATCAGGATTATCTTTTCTACTTTCCTGCCCATCAGCTTGGACAACTCAGGGATGCTGAGTGGAACCGAACAGTAAGCGCACAGAAGTTTGCTGGGACAGACCTTTGGGCGTCAGCCTTATGACTCTTGCTTCACATTTATATTTGAACCAGAGATTTTTTTTCCCCTCATAATTCTTCTCACAGATAAGTCTTTCATCTGTCTTCCCCTCTTTGTTTGTTTGTTTCTAGCCCTTCTAAGAGTCATGACAACCCTACTGGTTTGTGAGTTCTTAAAATTTTTTTTGCAATATTCCAAGAGTCATTGTTTATGCACCACACCCAGTGCTCCATGTAGTCTGTGTCCTCCATAATGCCCACCACCAGGCTCACCCAACCCTCCCTCCCCTTCCCCTCTAAAACCCTTGGATTGTTTCTCAGAGTCCACAGTCTCATGGTTCGTCTCCCCCTCCAATTTGACCCAACTCACTTATCCTGTCCCAGTGTCCTCTGTGTTATTCCTTATGCTCTACAAGTGAGCAAAACCATATGATAATTGATTCTCTCTGCTTGACTTATTTCACTCAGCATAATCTCTTCCAGTCCCATCCATGTTGATGCAAAAGTTGGGTATTCGGCCTTTCTGATGGAAACATAATACTCCATTGTATATATGGACCACATCTTCTTTGTCCATTTATCTGTTGAAGGGTATCTCAGATATTTCCACAGTTTAGCTATTGTGGCCATTGCTGCTATAAACATTGGGGTACAGGTGGCCCTTCTTTTCACTACATCTGTATCTTTGGGGTAAATACCCAGGAGTGCATTTGCAGGGTCATAGGAAAGCTCGATTTTTAATTTCTTAAGGAATCTCCACACTGTTTTCCAAAGTGGCTTCACCAACTTGCATTTCCACCAGCAGTGTAAGAGGGTTCCCCTTTCTCCACATCCTCTCCAACACACGTTGTTTCCTGTCTTGCTAATTTTGGCCATTCTAACTGGTGTAAGGTGGTATCTCAATGTGGTTTTAATCTGAATCTCCCTGATGGCTAGTGATGATGAACATTTTTTCTTGTGTCTGATAGCCATTTGTATATCTTTGCTGGAGAAGTGTCTGTTCATGTCTTCTGCCCATTTTTTGACATGATTATCTGTTTTGTGTATGTTGAGTTTGAGGAGTTCTTTATAGATCATGGATATCAGCCTTTGTCTGTAGTGTCATTTGTGAATATCTTCTCCCATTCCATGGGTTACCTCTTTGTTTTGTTGACTGTTTCCTTTGCTGTGCAGAAGTTTTTGTTCTTGATGAAGTTCCAAAATTTCAATTTCACTTTTGATTGGGATGGCATTGAAAGTATAGATTCCTTTCCAAGAATGACATGTGTTCTTTAAGGTTTTATTTCTCCACAAGATAAAACACGCTGTGTTGAGTTTTCTAAAGCCAAACGAGAAAATTCTAAAGCAAAAGGCATTTTTTACTAAAACAGAAGACGAGTGAGGCTCAAATATCATGGTGTTTTCTGTGGAAAATTGAAGAACAAAATCAGGGAGCCTGTCATGTTCTGGTAGGTCACTGACAGCCAATTAAAAGCGTCCATAGCCGTCCAAGGAAGGGATAGAATCAAGTGATAAATGACGTGAAGGTTGAAAGAATGACATGTCTAAAAGAAAATAAATACAAATCATGTCCTGTGACCCAGCGCAAAGTCAAGGTGGTGCAAACAGATCTTGCCTTTCGAGCGTGTCTGGTCTGAACTTGGGTCCTGCCCCTTCATTGCTTCACCTTCTGCTAGTTTAGCAGAAACCTAACCCTTCTCTTGGGTTTCTTGTACTTTCCCAGAAACCTGTTCAGATGGTAACTGTCTACGGCCAGATTTAGAAAGAAATTCAAAGACAAGGGGCTAGGAATGAGTGATTCTAGAATAGCTCTCAGATCAAAGGAGAAAAATCTTTGAATTAAATCAAAGAGGAGAACAGAAGCAGGAGAACAAAAAGACAAAATGTGCATTTGAGAAAGGCAAGGGACACTTCTAACTCGCGAGGATTTGGGTTGGGGGCACTGTGGGCATCCAGTTGCCCTAATAATTTCCGAGAAACTTCCTCGTGTCTGTTTGTCAGCGTCCTCCCAGAAAGCAGCCAAAGGAATAATGAAATACAAACATGCTGTATGTGTAATTGCACCCATTATGGTGCTTCATCACAAACCTGCAGCTACTGCTGCTCCCGTTGACAGGACTGCAACCAAGTGCCTGAGTGTTTGTCTTGCCCAGAATGACACAGCTCATTAGTACTGAATGCGGCTTGGTCAGACACAGTGTTTCCTGACTCACAATCCATTGCTTCCTCTCTAAGAGATGCCATAGCTTTCTAGAAACCCTGGAGCCCAGAACCTCCCTGTTATGTCCATCTTCCACCTTTAAGTCCCAGAAACCTCTTGAGTGACTCACTGCTTCCTGTCACCAAATAAATTACTTTTTCGGTAAACTTGCAAAATGGTTGAATTAGGAATTACTTTGTGGAAAATTGGGATATATCAAAACTAAGAGATGGTCGGAGTCATATAGGATATGCGCCAACCTGTTGCAAGGGTTTGGTTGAGATTCATGGTGGATCTGGTCATTTAATCAGTGAGGGCTTCCCTCTTCTGGCCATGAAGAACATGTATATCAACTCTAAGGTTCACTTGGAGATATTTAACTCTCCTCCAAGCGTCTTGGATTTACCTCTCAATGTGCAGTCATCTTCTCATGTGTGGTGGGGAAACGTATGTGATGATAGCTCATCCACCATTATGAAGACTTGCCTTTAGAATTCAGAGAATTCATAATTCCATTATGTTATTCGTGTATTCACTTCTATCTTCCAGGCCACGCCCACTCCATATCCTCTAGGGATAACCTTACACACTCCCAACTGGTGGCTCTATCTGTGTCCTAGGACCCAATGATTGAAAATTGCCTATATTTATCTGGATCAATGCAGAATCATTGCTGGGATCCACTAGAAGCCTAGTGTCTTAGCCCACTCATAACTGCTGTAACAGAGTCCCGTAGATCTGTGGCTTAAATAACAGAAATTCATTTCTCACAGCTCTGCAAGCTGGGAAGTTCAAGATCACAAGGCCAATGCGGTCAGGCTCTGGTGGAAGCTTTCTTCCAGGTTTACAGATGGCCCCTCCTTGCTGTGACCTGACACGGTGGGCAGAGAAGCTTCTCTTCTCGTGTCTCTTCTTGCAGAGGCACTAGTCCTACTCATCAAGGTTCAACCCTCATGACCTGATGACCTTCCAAAGGCCCCACCTCCAAATATGTCAAGATTAAGGCTTCCTCGTTTGGATTGGGGTTGGACAGACACAGACATTCAGTTTACAGCATCATAATATGCAAGTATCTTGAGCACGTGCTTAGGAACTGGTGCGTTAATCTCAAATACTTCCCAACATTCAAAGAAAGAAAAAAATCACAAGGATTCACTCAGGGGCACCTGCTCAGACTTTAGAGGTGAGAGATAATTCCTGTAATGTCCTGATGGTTCTACCGGGGAAAATCAGCAGATGACTTCTTCTGTTGCAAGTGTGCACCACGTTTGACCTTGTAAAAGATGCTGTTGTTGCACCACGGGGCAGGGGTGGTAGGGAGGGCAGGGAGGCGGGAGGGCGGAACCCGGCTGGGCTCTCCACAATAATCCTGCTCTGTTTTCTTGGGGTGGAGAGAGGAACAGGCATAACCATAAAAGATGCTTGAAATTGATTCCAAGTAGTATTGTTAAATAGATCCGGCTTGCTGAGGAATAGGTGTGAGTTGCTCTGCTTGAGATGCAAAGGATAAATGCAGTGGGAGTCACAGCCAGAATAGTAATTATGTTATCTGTCTTGTGGAGGAGTTTGACTATAGTAATTGCAACATTTTCTCCCATCATTGAAGCTTGTAATTATAGTGCAACTAACAGGATTATGTGCTAACTTGGGCTGTTTTAATCACCTCTTTTACTCTGAAATGCAATGGTAAAATTCCACAGTTGCTCCCAGGCTGCCGATTCTTTTCAACATCTGTTGTCTTGTAATAGCTCAATACTAAGGAGAAGAGGCAGAGACACTCTGGGCATTTTACAGCAGAGGTCTTTAGGTAAAGCCGACTTCGGGCTTGAGGAGAAAGTGTAAACAGTAAGGGAGTTTTAAATTTCCAGCCCAAATAAAATTTTCTCTTTGAAAACAAATCACATGTTTTTTATTTCAAAGACGGCAGATGTTTTCTGCAATTTGGCAATGCCTGCAGCCCATGTTTTATATGCATGGAAGGAAACTTTCAACTATAAAAATCAATCTAGGACAAATTAAGAAAACCCTTCCATGCAACCTAACAAGCAGGTTTGGGTTCATTAATGCCTGGATCTTAAGCTGTGAGTCAAGATGCCACCTTTCATGTATAAGACTCATTAAGATGTTCATTACTTATATTTATCCTTACAGATCCCATAACAACCAACTTCAGGGGTTATCCAAATACTCTGCTTATGCAGGAATAAAGGAACATCGTACACCCTGTGAAACAAGAGGGCTGCTAGCTGAGCTAGAAACCTCCCCTGTTTCTTTGATTGTAGGATGACTTGTGCACTCTTAAGAATGTTTCAACAAAACGAGGGTATCCAGGATGTAAATATTGCATGGAACCAAACCAGATCTGCCCATTTGGTCTCGCATTGGCGCTTATCACTTGGCACCAATACAGTGCCCATCAGGTACTCATTCCTGTTCCTGCCCGGACAGGACTCTGCCATCCAGTGGACTGTAGTTATCACTCAGCAAGTGCATCTGTGGTCCTAAAACGGCAGCAAAAGTAGGCAATCGAAGAACAGCCTGTTTCCCTGAAAGAAAAATTGTGGAACCAAGTGCAATATCACCTTCAGAGAAGAGAAAATTCTCTAGATTAGATCTGCTGAAAACCAGCAGGGCCAGACATGAACAGCTTAGCTGTGTGGGCAGCGGAGGCACTGATGGGAGGCAGGAACAGCCTAGCCCCATCCCTCCTTCACCCAGCCGTTCTACAAGCCTCATTTTTTAAAACTGAACTATAGCTGACATACAGTGTTCTATTCATTTCAAGTGTGAAAGAGTGATTGCACAATTCTGTACATTACAAAATACCCCAATAAGTGCAGTTACCGTCTGTCACCATAGGGTGTTATTAAAACATTATTTGACTGTATTCCCTACATAATACTTTTCAGCCCCATGACTGTTTTATAACTGGAGGTTGGCACCTCCAGAGCTACATTTTTTGGGGCTCCTTCCTCGAATGCCTGGGTCTAACATGCTGGCGCACGGTCCAGCGTCCACGGCCCCCCAGCAGGGCGCGCCCTTGTGGTCAGTCTCAGGAAACGGAACTGTTCCAATTCCCCCGTGAAGGGTGTTAAGCCGGTTGTAATTACAGTTTAGCAACCTAACTTCGGGCTAGCTGGATCGTGCTAAAAGGTAAACAGAGGTACATTAAAGCTTTTCTTTTTTTTTTTTAATTTATTTATTTAAGAGAGAGAGGAAACATGAGTAGGGGTGGGGTGCAGAGGGAGAAGGAGAGGCAGGCTCCCCATTAACCAGAAAGCCCAATGCAGGGCTTGATCCCAGGACCCTGAGATCTTGCCCTGGGCGGGGGTAAATTCCTTATACATCTCTACCAGAATTGTTTGTAGGAGTCCAGCCACTGCTAAATCAGGTCTGGTCTGGAAATCAGAAGAAAAATTCCCAGAAAATTTTGGAAGGTAGGTCAGTCTTTAAAACCTGGAGAGAATGTGTGTGGCTTGTATACACTGGGGATTCTAAGACATTTTTTCATTCATTTATGGAATGTTTTTAACATTCTAGGAAGGATTTAGACATTGAGTGCCCCGAAAGGATATCATTTGACTGCTGGATGCTTAGCTCCGCCTGTAACCTCTAATAAGCCCATGCAGGCAGGACGACCTAATTGGCCGGATGCATCAACACGGGCCATTCATTTGCCAAGCACATGACCCAGATGCCGGGTGAAAGGAGCTGGTAGCTTCATCTTCCTATTAGGGAGCGGGGTTGGGCCCTTTGCTGGCTCCCACCCAGCCCCTCCTCTAGAACCCCAGGCTTGAACAAGGGGGATAGCTCAGCGCACCCCTACCATGGGTCCGCATGCTTCAGGTGAGACTGGAAGGAAAGTGAAGGGGAGCAGCTGCTGCTCTGCACCATGCAATTCCCTGCACATGGGCTGAGGGGGAGGGGTGGCCTTTGTGAGTTAAGGTGTGCGCTTAGAGTACGTAGCTCCTGTATGTGATGCATACAATACACTGATAATATGTGTTCTCTTGGGGAAAATGAAGTGTCTCTCTGTGCTGGTCACGAGAGTGGATTGCAATCAAACAACAAATAACAATAACAAACACAATCACACAGGCTTGGCCAGGCCCAGCGCTCCACTTTATTCATCTGTACACGGTTTAGCGGAGTCGTCGTGAAGCTAACGACCCAGGGCCTCCACTCATCAGTAGAACAAGGATGTCTGGGCCTTCCCATTCCTCTTCAGAGGTTGTTCCTGCACCCCCGGGCCACACCTCCTCCCATCCAGGCATGTTTTCAACCCTGTCTCCTTGGGTTTGCACAGACCCTCTCTCCAGGCTGGCCTTGTCTTTGGCAGTGCACACCGCCCGCCTGTCCTTGGCCGTATCCACACGGACGCCTCTGCACCAGACCCACCATGAACTGGCTTTTAACCTCTGTGCTGTGTTCCCCACAGGTCTCCCAGGCAGCCGCAGACCTCCTGGCCTACTGTGAAGCCCACGTACGTGAGGACCCTCTCATCATCCCAGTGCCTGCGTCGGAAAACCCCTTCCGAGAGAAGAAGTTCTTTTGTACCATCCTCTGACTCCATGGATTATGACGTGGCTCCTTTCCTGTCCTTAAATTCACTGGTAGAGACCGCATGCTCTTAGCTATAGGGAGTCCCAGCCCACCCCGGCCCTCCCCAACCAGGATGGCCGGGACCTGCCTCTCTCCATTGGTTTTCTTCATTGTGTTCTATTTCATGCCTTCTTTTCATTCTCATGGTATTTCCATCACTGGCAAAGCAAATAGATCTTTTCGTAACCCAATAACACATGTGCCAAGTGAAAATAAGTATGAGGTTAAGAGTTTAACTTTTTAAAGCATCAGTTCCCATTTTCAGTACTTCAAGTTCATACATTCCAGTGCTTAATTTATGGAAAAGAAAAACTGTACAATGCCCCCCCCCCCGCATTCCCAATAATTCAGTAGCAAATTAGAGCATTTGGACCCACTGAGCTATGTGGATAAAGTTTTCATCTGGAAGTTCTCTCTCCTGCTTTTTCATTATCCTATGAGAAAGGAAATAACCCACAGCATCAGATGGTTTTCCTGATGTGTGTGGGGCCCAGACCCCGCCGAGGACAAGTCCCTGCTTCTCACTGATTACCACCGACCACTTTGGAGGGGGTCTTTCTACAGGTGTCGATGTTGGGGGACTATTGTAGCAAGCCTCAGTGTCCGTGCGCACCACGGCAGCCGTCTGTCTGTGTGCTCAAGCTGCACCCACCGAGGGCTTTGTCTTCCCCTCCACGTGCCATGTCTTAGTGCCCCTCTTACTCTGACTTCTCGTAGTTCTCACATGGCTCCATTAATAGGGACTTGCTCTGGGCACAGCCCAGGGCCCATGGGCTGTCACTGGAGTGGTCCCTGCCCCAGAGCGAGCCACAGGGCAGCTGCTGCTCTGCACCATCTGAGCATTGACTGTATTCACTTATTTAATCCTCTCACAATCCACAAATGCCACAAGAGTAGTCTGTTTTAAAGATAGGCAACCAGGGGCGCCTGGATGGCTCAGCGGGTTAAGCACTGACTCTTGATTTCGGTTCAGGTCATGATCTCAGGGTCCCGTGTTGGACTCCGTGCTCGGCAGGGGGGTCTGCTTGAGATTCTCTCTTCCTCTGCCTCTCACACCCCCACCCCCTGCTTGTTCTGTCTCTCTCTCTAGTATAAGTGTAGCACACGTCTCTCTCCATCTTTGCCAGAAGGAGGCATATTGGGCCCAAGTAGCTCATGGAAAATGATAGACAGATATGTGGATGCCCCTGTGGGAGACTGGACAGCTCCTGGTTTTTCTGACCCCGCCTAAAACAAAGTTGAAAGAGAATAAACCATGGGGGCAGAGAGCTCCTTGTCCAAGTTCACGGCTCTTCTGTTGTAGAAACCACTGTACTCACTGGCTCTCACGGCAGCTGGCCATGTGATGTGGGGCAAGCTATTGTGTGCCTGGAATGTTCTAACCTGCTAATTGGGGATAATGGTAATGACTCCTCCCGCCTTTCTCTTTGGGAGGCCACAGAGAGGTGCTACATAGATGAAAGCTCTGATTATCATTTAAAACAAATTACTAAAGGCTCCAACATAACATTGGCGGGAATGTATGACTTCAAAGTCACCGTTGTTCTGTTGGAGAGCCAAATATAATTTCAGATCAATTAATAACTTGCCACCTTGCAAATGGCTTCAGTACATGTTTATGCTTTGCCTCTTTTGTTGGAAGTGATTCTTCATTTCATTAAAGCTCACTGATGTCACCAGCGAGGTTAGGAAGCCGTATGCTCTAATGAGAGCAGAATTGTATGCGGCGTGTGATAATCAGACTTCAAACCCTTCCCTGTCTCAGTTGATGACCAGGAGCTCTTTCTTCTGTGGTCGATGTCAACATCATTAACCTGATAAAGCAAAGCACAATTCATAAAAGCACATCAGAGAAGCAGAGAAAGTGGGACAGCACAGAAGCCTGAGAAATCAGGTCAGGAAGAAACTCTGCTTCTCGCCTTCTTCCAGACTTTCTCTCCTTTGTATTCAGTTTCTGTCCCTCCCCTCTGTCACTCGCTTTTTCCTCTTCCTCTTCTCTCCCTTTCCTTCCTCCAGGAGATGCTCTCTTACCTTTGTGGTTGGCCCCTTCTAAAGTGTCCCTGAACTCGTCGCCCCCTTGCTAAAGGCAAGGCCGTGCAATTGGGCTCCGAGGTACACAAACAGGTGGCTGACCCCCTCGCCCCACTAGCCGCTCACTGGGAGGCGAACCAAAGGGGCTGCGCCTGCTGTGGACGGTCGTCACTTTGTGTTCACGAGCTGGCTGTCCAGCGTCTGACCCCCCCTTCCTACAGGGGAAGATCACCCCTCACTAGACACACTAGGACTCCCTTTCACTGTGGGTGCTGAAGGGGAGAGGTCTTCCTGGCCTCAGGTGGACCCCCTGCTTGGACTCCTTTGCCTGGACCTATGAGCTCGGAGCAAGTGACACAGAAATGAGAAGACGCTAAGATTTGTTTTATGGGAGCTGCAGTGGTCCAGGGGCAGCAGTGGCCCAGCAGGGAGGCATCTAGGCCTGGCAGGTTGCAGGGATTCTGTGCCCAGAGCCAACAAGGACCAGGGATGGCAGAGCCCTGAGTAGACCATTCCCACTCCATTCCTCGGCCCCGCTAGCTGTCTCACCCTCTGCCCCCACCACATCCTCCTACGTCTCTTTCTTTCTAGTTTTCTGTCAATTCTCTAAGCCTCCAAGCTCCATCCAGTAAATTTCTTATTCCGTAAGATAGCCTGGGTTGGATGTACATATTATATGATCTAAAAACCCCATTCCTGGGTTGGTACTTTACAGAAATGTGTGTATGTGCTCACCAAAAGAAAAGTACTAGAATGTTCCTAGAAGCGCTATTCAGGATAACCCAAAGCCGGAAAGCGCTCCAATGCCCACGTCGAATGGATAAGGAAATTCTGGTATATTCCCACAGTGAAATCCTGGGCGGCAGTGGGAATAACGATCCCATATCTCGACCCCATAGCATTGTGTGAGGCTCACGACATTGGGCACGTTCATACTACATGATTCCATTTATGTCAGCTGCAAAGCTCAGCAAAGCTAACCCAAGCTGTTGCAAGTGGGGAATATTAGTTACTCTCTGGAGGATGGGAATCAGAAGGGGCACAAGGGGAGCTTCTAGAATGTTCCATGTGTCGATCTAGTTGCTAGTTACCTGAATGTGTCCAGTTTGTGAAAATTCTCTGAGCTGTACACTTTGGATTGTGTACTTTTCTGTATGTATGTTATTCTTCAATAAAAGTTGGTTTGTGTGACTAGCAATCAATAATCCTACTGGGGTTTGCGGGAGGAGTTTGAGGGGCACTTAGTTCAATATTTTATTCCTCTTTAGGCAGAACATCAGTAATGGAGCAGGACTCTTAAGTGTATTTGGCAGCATTTTGGAATTTGAAATGCTTCTAATCCACAGCTCTCTGCGCAGAGAACCGGCTTTCAGCAGAATGCAGGCTGAAACGGGAACGGGGTATGGGCGTGTCTTTTGGAAAAACATGAGGAATCCTCTGGGGATTCCCACTTGGATCAGCCTCTCTGTAAATGAGAGGTACGACCTCTTGTTAGCCCCTCCTACCTCCCGGCCAGAGGGGCTCCCGGTATGAACAGAGGGAGGGGCCTGCCCCAAAACCCTATTACCACAGACCACCTGTGAAGGAAGAAACCACAGCAAAGGCACCAGCTGCACCTTCTAAATGCGGCCCCAGCCTCCTGGCCACCCAGCCCACCAGTACCCGGGGGGCAGAGAGGACTTCTCTAAGGCACTCCCACCCCAGGAGCTCGGGGGCCCCCTTCCAAGCCTCTGATCTTCTCTGAGGGCCCCGCAGTGCTGTCTCCTTTGCTCTCCACTACCACGTGGCCACTGTCCTTGCAGAGAGTGAATATGAAATCTCAGGCTGATCCCAGAGTAGCTTCACGCTGGGACCCCGCGACATGAGTCAGCAGGTCTCACATTTGATTCTGAGCTCCAGCCCCCAGAAAGCCGCAGTGAGTCTACGAATGGTCGGCTGCCTCCCTCCGTCGGAGCCACGGGAGGGGAGCAGGCCGAAGGTCGGGGGAGTTGTGTTCTGGTGACTTCAAATTCGAGATGAAAACAATAATAATAGTGACAACAGCAGCAACAACAAATATTTTGACCTGGAAAGAATATGGACTTGGAATTAGTTTAGACTCTCCGTGTACACTTCCCTTTCATTGAGCTCTTCACAGAGGGGAGCAGATCCCAGGTCACAGGTAGCCTTTATGGAGGACCAGGACGGTGCTCCCTTCCCCGCCCCCAAGGGCTTCACGTCCGGGGCAGCACTGCTCTGCCAGAGGGGCAGCCACGAGCAGCAGTGGGAGACAAGAAGCTGGGCATCTGCCAGTCTTAATACTCTTAAGATAAGTATGCGTGACCAGTGTCACCTGCCGCTGGTCAGAACCGGCCATCTCACAGTTTCTAATAAAACCCTTGCACTTGATTCTCTGTTAGCTCTAAGTCAGTCATCAACTGGTAAAATTTTCAAGCCCATGTGTGATGTTACTCTAACCTTCAAAGATTCATCACTGACAGGGTGGCCTCCAGGCCCTACCGGCTGTGCCCCGCCCCCCACATTCCCAGATTCACCTACACACCTCACGCCCCTTCAAAACCCCGTGCCCATCCCCACGGCCATTACTCAAGCCCACCCCACCAGCCTGTTCCCTGCTGCCAAAGGGCCTTTGCACCTGCTGCTCCCTCTGCCTAGCCCTCTTCACTCTCCTTCCGCCAGGTCTACTTACTTTTTAGATCTGAACTTGAATGTCCCTGAGGGCTCGCGCCTTCTCTGACCTCTCAGAGGTATTTATAGCTTCTTCTTGCTCAGTGAAGCTCTACTTACAATGCCTGCTGTTGTTTGGATTTTATGTTTGAATATGTGATCACTCAGTTCCCCCATGTGCTCCCCCAACTGTGTTGTAAATTCCGTGAGGGAGGGACATTTACTCACCCCTATAGTCTCAGCACCTAACAGACCAGCCGGCACAGGAGAGACATTCAGTATTATCCCAACAAATGTTGCTGGTCATTTCTTGACACCAAGTGCATCTCTCTAACTCCTGAACAAAGCTTCAGAAGACCCTGTGAAGGGGAGGAGGGAGGGAAACCATTATTTGGGGAGTGCTCACCTCCACCAGGCACCAAGCAAAGGAGTTAAACGTCATGCCACTGCCTGGAGTCAAACCAAGAGCCTCCGAGACAAGTCTCTCCTCTCTGCCACCGCACATTAAAAAAATAAAGGCCACTAGGCTTGATTCGGACTCTTGACTTTATGGTAAGGTCACACTTTGTGGCTGTTTAAAAACCATGCAGCACCTGAGTGCTGTACAATCTCCCTGAACCCTGGTTTCACTGGGGTGATCAAGGTCAGGGTTGGGCTGCGGCTGGGTCAGCAAGGGAAGAACAGCCGGACAAGGAAGGAAACATTGTCCCAGGAGCACGAAGTCACACGAGTCAGCCTCGTCCACTCCCAACGCCCATTGTTTGGAGTAGAGGGTATTCAAGTGTTCCTGTGAGAAAAGCAACCTATTATTACCATGGCCAGGTGTGTGCACAAGTATTAGTTGTCTGACTCTTTTCTCCAAATTATTTGGCGAAATTCTTATCATTTATTTGGAGTTTTTACATTTTTTATTATTCTTTCTTTTCTCTTTTGCTTTTAAGTGAGATTAGATTTCATCCCACTCAATTTAAGAATAAGCCAATCCCGGGCACCTGGGTGGCTCAGTGGGTTAAGCCTCTGTCTTCGGCTCAGGTCATGATCTCAGGGTTCTGGGATCGAGCCCCGCATCCAGCTCTGTGCTCGGTGGGGAGTCTGCTTCCTTCTCTCTCTCTGCCTGCCTCTCCACCTACTTGTGATCTCTGTCTGTCGAATAAATAAATAAAATCTTTCAAAAAAAGAAGAAGAAGAAGGGCAGAATAAAGGAAACCCATATCCCCAATAAAGTCAGTGCTTTGTAGCTGATGCTGCTTTTATCAGATCTGCTTCCTGATCAGGGAACTTGATTCAGCTTAGCCCTTGCTGGTCTCTGACACCGGAAGTACAGACCCCTAATGGCTCATCTTGCTTCAGCTAAAATGATGTTAAGAACAGGACAATACAGAAGGAAAGGAGGGATCCCACTTGGTAGACAAATAAGGATCAAGCCAGGAGTTCTGTTAGGAGATTTAAAAAAATGGAGCACTGTGTGTTATATATAAACAATAAATCTTGGAACACTACGTCAAAAACTAATGTATAGTGGCCAACGTAACACAATTTTTAAAAAGGCAAAACAAAACAAAGCAAAAACAGAGGCTTAAGGAACATGGCTTTGGAGTCAGAGGGACTCAGGTTCAAATCCTGACTCTCACTTACTAGCTCGGCACTCCACTGGGCTCTCACTCCTTCAAGTAGAATGAGTGTAACAACCCCTGTTTCACATGGGACTCTAGAACATTCGGTGAAGTAACATGGCTATTTAACTCTGCCCGGGGTATAACACATGCTTGATAAATAGGGACTAAACTATATTTACCCTGTTCACCATCAGTGTGGACACAAGACCAGATAGAGACTCCGAATTTAAAATAAGACTGACATTTACCAAAATGCACTGAAATAAAGAAAAGGTAAAACTTATCAGCCAGTGAGTGGATGTCCATTAGTCACCATGGTGAGTGTAATCTTAATCCCAGTCACCTGTTTCCCCCAACCCCCAGCCATCTCCCTCTGGTAACCTTCTGTTCTCTATAGTTTAGAGTCTGTTTTTTGGTTGGTCTCCTTTTGTGTTGTCATTTGTTTGTTTTATTTCTTAAACTCCACATATGAGTGAAATCCTATGGTATTTGTCTTTCTCTGACTGACTTCTTTCACTTGGCATCATAATCTCTAGTTCCAGTCATGTCATTACCAATGACAAGATTTCGTTCTTGCTGTGGTTAACAGTCCACTGTACATGGACCACGTCTTCGTCCTCCATGCATCCATCAGTGGACACGTGGGCTGCTTCTGTAGTGCTGCAGTAAACATAGGGGTGCGTGTATCTTTTCTAATTAGTTGTTTTTTTTTTTTTATTTGAGAGAGAGAGACAGATAGTGACAGATAGTGAGAGAGAGAGGGTATAAGAGGAAAGGAGAAGAAACAGACTCCCACTGAGCAAGCAGGGAGCCTGACGTGGGCTCTTCTTCTGTCCCAGGATCCTGGGACCATGATCTGAGCCAAAGGCAGACACTTAACCAACTGAGGCACCCAGGCGCCCCCAAATTAGTGTTTTGTGTTTTTTGGGTAAATAGCCAGTAATGGGGCCTAATATGTAATCTATTCTGGAGAATGTTCAATGTGCACTTGGAAAGAATATTTATTCTGATGTTTTAGGATGTAATGTTCTGAATATATCTGTTAGATCCATCTGGTCCAACAAGGCATTCAAAGCCACTGTTTCTTTGTGGATTTTCTCTTTAGATCATCTGTCCACTGATGTAACTGAGATGTTGAAGTCTCTTATTGTTATTGAATTAGTATCAGTTAATTTCTTCATGTTTGTTTTCTGTTGTTTATGTATCTGGGTACACTCTTGTTGGGTGTAAACACATAAATGTTTACAATTGTTGTATCTTCTTGTTGGATTGTTCCCTTTACGATCACACGGTGTCTTTCTTCATCTCTTGTTATGGTCTCTGTATTAAAATCTATTTTGTCCAATGTAAGTACTGTTATCCTGGCTTCCTTTTCACTTCCATTTGCATGAGAAATGCTTTTCCATCTCTTCCTTTCAATCTGCATGCATCTTTTGGTCTGAAATGAGTCTCATGTGGGCAGCGTGTAGATGGGTCTTGCTTTTTTATCCATTTGGAACCCTATGTCTTTTGATTGGAGTGTTTAGTCCATTCCATTCCACTCCCTTAAAAGTAATTATGGATATAATGTACTTATTGCCATTTTGGTTGTTTTATGGTTCTTTTGCAGTTCTTTTTTTTTTTTTTTTTTTAGGATTTTTATTTATTTATTTGAGAGAGAGAGAGCCCAGAGGGAGAAGCAGACTCCCCACTGAGCAGAGAGCCTAATGCAGGGTTCGATCCCAGGGCCCTGGGATCCTGACCTGAGCCAAAGGCAGATCCTTAACTGACTGAGCCATCCAAGTGTCCCGAGCTAGTTGTTTTAAGGTCCTACTTAGTCTAAGGGATTTTTAAAATTTTTATTATTCATATATGTGCTGGATCTGGCAGATCCAATGTTTGAAGTTATGGCAGAAAGGGATACATGAAGCAGAAAGACTTTAGACCATGTGAAATGGGAGAATCACCCAGAATAGCTCACAATTACTGAGTACTCGGCATGCACAAGTAAGCACACTTAAGGTAACTTCTCCCAAATCCTCCATGAGATATGCACTATTATTACTCCTACCCTATAGATAAAGAAGAAGCAGTGACATGCTGGTTTATGGCAACAAGCAGGTCAGGGAATGGGCAAAAAACTGGCATTTGCCAGTTTCCATGGCGTAGCTACTCCTGTTAATGCCAAGTTCAAGATCATCCACAGGTTTGCAAAGTTCCTGAAAGTTCAACAATTGGTTGTTGAGAGTCTGGCTCAAGTCACCAGGTCAAGTTCACAGAACACCACCCATAAATAGGAGAGCTGCAATTTAAACTCAGGAAGACCGACATCAGAGCCTGTTCTCAACCACCACATCATCCAAGAATCCAAGAGCACTGGGGCGCCTGGGTGGCTCAGTGGGTTAAGCTGCTGCTTTCGGCTCGGGTCATGATCTCAGGGTCCTGGGATCAAGTCCCGCATCGGGATCTCTGCTCAGCAGGGAGCCTGCTTCCCTCTCTCTCTGCCTACTTGTGATCTCTCTCTGTCAAATAAATAAATAAAATCTTAAAAAAAAAAAAAAAAAAAAAGAATCCAAGAGCACAGAAAGGGCACCAAAAGGGCTTCCCAGGGCTACACCTGGCCAAGAGCCATGGTCAGGAGTAGATGAGTGTCTAACAGCTCTAACTTGAGATTTCAGTAAGTAAAGGGAAGAAAAGTAAATTGTATAATATAAGGAATTCTCAGAATTCCTTATATTGGACACACTGGCAAGCTCTTAAGTCTGAAGAGATGCTAGATATTTTGTTTCTGTTTTGTTTGTTCTTTAATAAAAACGTCCTGCTTCAGAGAGATCCCTAGATGGTCGGGCAGATGAGAAAGCTGTGTTGATTTGGTAAAGTTGCCACAAACGCATCAAGCTCCAGGAAGTGGGAGAGAATCAGGAAGACACAGCGCCAGGGCAGGGTTTGGAACGAACTTCCTGGACCGTGCTCACTCCTTCATTCACAACAGAGGTTTTATGGAATACCTTGAGAGACATAAAAAGCACCATTTCCCCAAATCATTTTACACAGGGCATCATACAGTCACATTTTTACTGCCTACCTACTATGCACTTGAATCTCGGCACACGAGGGGCAAAGATAAAATAACTTTTCTCTCTGAGTTTCAGGGAAGAGACTGTTGAGTCCAGAGGCTCACAGTGGAGCACTGTCAGGGCTGTCCCCGGGATGTGGGATCGGTGGGCAGCACATATCAGAGGTTAAGATCCCCTTCTTAATGAGTTCAGGAGATCAGATTGTCTACACTGACACTCAAAAGTAGATTCAGATTTTGTGAGGCAAAGGCTTGGTTCTGGTTGTGGTCCCAGGGTCCTGGGATAGAGCCCCGCATGGGGCTCCCTGGGCAGGGAGCCTGCTTCTCCCTCTCCCTCTGCTGCTCCCCTGCCTATGCTCTCCTACTCTCTCTCTGTCAAATAAATAAACAAAATCTTAAAAAGAAAAAAAAAAAAGAAGAAGAAGAAGAAGAAGAAGGGGAGGAGGAGGAATCCTAGGTTACAAAATCAGGTTTGAAGGCTTGAGCACAGGCCCAGAAGCTTAAGCTCTGTTAGCTTCATGGTAAAGGCTCCATTTCTACTAAGACTTAAGTAAGTAGGAATTTGCCACCCCGGTGGAAAGCAGCACTTGACAAGGGCAGGGGAAAAAGCTCAAGAGAGAGGGTCTGGGAGCTGCAGGCTGTTCTGGAGGCCTGGACAAGGAGTCAGAAATGGGAGAGTGCCAAAGGGCAAATGGGTCCTGGTAAACCGAGGTAGGAAGTTTGAACTTTTTGCCAAGGGCAATAGGGAGACATAGAGGGTTTGGTGAAGGGGTATCCTGCAGTCTGATTTGCATTCGGTCCACAGCAGTCCTGCCGGCTGTCTCCTCACTCCCCTCTGTACAAAAGACCACTCCCCTCACCAAGCAATGAGGAGGCTGAATGCCGAGTCAGCGATCTGTCAAGCTTTGAAACCCACATGAGCACTATTAAGGAGAGAAAATAGTCATGACCCTTGTTGAAGAGGAAGGCAGATTTTATTCACTGGAGGGGCCCATAGAGACCACTGCAGTGGGGTCCTTCAGTGGGATAGGCCGGGCTCCACTCCCGAACAGCACGGGCAAGTGGGGATTCGTAGCCGAGGAGCGGGGTCGGGCAGTGGATGGAAATCATGGAGAGGAAACATCAGGGGGAGGGAGGGCCGGCCGGAGTGATCAGACCTCATCTGGGGATGGGGAAGAGGATGTGTTCCAGGAGGTGATCCCATACTGAGGGTAGGGGGTGGAGGGTATCCTGGATAAACTGGTTAAGGAGGATTCTTTCTGAAGTTGGACAGTGCAGAAGACAACAGCAATGCCCCAAGTCGAGCATATTTGAAAAACAGTTCATAGAAGCCGTAGTAGAATTTGATCAGTGAGAGCATCTTTGTGGGGGAAAACACGGAGCAACCTCCCAGCAAGGTAGGGCCTTGGCTGGCACACGTGGCAGCGCAGGTGGCCCAAGAAGCCTCTTCCCAGGAGGCAGCCGATGGGCAGGGGTGGGGGGTGCGGTGTGGAGAGAAGTGAAGCATGCAGGGCTTCCTTCTGGTGTTTGGGCGTGCATGGCCGGAGCGTGGGGCTCCAGTGCCGGCTCCCACCTGCTTGGCGAGGGAGGCCCGCGGTCCCGCGGAGCCCAGGTCTGCAAGTCAGAAGCAGCCCCGTGAGCAAGGGGGGCCCAGCCAAGGAGGGCTTCCCAATGGGGCTCGCAGAGATGGCGGAACAAGACCTGCCAGGACACTGAAGCAAAGAAGCAGGGAGAGCGGAAGGTAAGAGCTAGTGCCCAGCGCCGGGAACCTTTGAGCCAGGACTCCTCATGCATGCATGTGTGTGTGTGTGTGCGTGTGTGTTAGAAAACATGGCACATCTTTACCCTCTTAATTTTTAAGTGTATAATGCAGTACTGCTAATCCCCTGCACATTGATGTGCCACATATCTCTAGAACTTTCTCATCCTGACTAAGATTCCATACTCCCATCTCCTCAGCCCCTCAGCTGCCATGTTGCTTTCTGCTTCTAGAACTTTGCTGACTTGAGGTCGCTCCCATCCGTGGACTCACGCAGTACGTGTCCTTTGGTGACTGGCTGATTCCCTCGGCATAACGTTCTTCAGGTTTATCTGTGCTGCTGCCTTTGACTGGAACCTTTTTTAAGGTTGAATAATGTTCCACTGTGTGTATAGACCTTATGCACACACCACGGGGTGTTTATCCATCCGTCCTTCCTGGACCTTAGCTTGCTTCCGCCTCTTGGGGGTGGTGAACAGTGCTGAAGCCAACAGGCATCAGGACAGCTTTTTTTTTTTTAAGATTTTATTTATTTATTTGACAGACCGAGATCACAAGTAGGCAGAGAAGCAGGCAGAGAGAGAGGAAGAAGCAGGCTCCCCGCTGAGCAGAGAGCCCGATGCGGGGCTCGATTCCAGGACCCTGAGATCATGACCTGAGCCGAAGGCAGAGGCTTTAACCCACTGAGCCACCCAGGCGCCCCTAGGACTGCCTTTATAAGGACTCTGGGCTTGTGTTAGAGCTGAGCGAGCGGTCAAGGTTACTGCTGTAGCAGGCACGTGACCCTGGAGTGCAGAGCTCCTCGTTTTTTTACCACGATCCACAAAAAGAAACACCTTTTATATCACAGCTCAGCACATACATACTGCCGTGGTCTGAAATGTTTGTCTTCATAATTGTAATTCTTATGCTGACATCATAACCTCCAAAAGATGATTATTAGGAGGTGGGGCCTTAGGAAGGTACTTAAATCATGTGGAGCTGTCATGAATGGGATCAGGTTCCTTATTAAAGAGGCTCCAGAGGGACCACTTGCCCCTTCCACCGCGTGAGGACACAGCAATAGGCACCAGCTTTGAACCGGGAAGAGAGCCCCCACCCAACCATGCTGGCAGCCTGAACTGGGACTTCCTGGCCGCCAGAACTGGGAGAAAATTTCTGTAGATTATAAGCCACCCAGTCGGTGGTATTTTGTTATAGCAGTCCAGATAGACTAAAACCCGTACAAAATTTGCCAAAAGCCTCCTTACCTTTAGTAGGTGCAAGCGGCTCTTTTCTCTTCCATCCTACTTCCTTTGTTAAATGCTGGGCACAAAACACTAAGTTGCTTTCACACGCACGAGCAGACTCGGGCCTGCAATTTGGAAACGGCTTTTGTATCATGTGTAATTGTGAGGACTTTGAACGTGTCCAAAACAATTCCATTCCCTCCGAGAGCACGAGTGACCAATGCCAGTTTTTCTAGAGACTTTGTAGGGGTGACAGAGGAGGGTTTTACATCATCCACGATCTTACAAGTTCCCTTGGACACATCGGGCCTGCCATCCGAGGATGCTTCTCCCTCACTCCCTCACTCCTCCCCTGTGCAGGGCAGGGTCCAGCCCGCCCTCCCTTCCCCCTCCCAGGAGCAGATGCTCTGTTTCCCACGTTTCACCCCAGACGGCTCAATTGATCAATGTGCCAACACACTTACGAGCCCTCCCTCCAGAAAAGGAACATCAAACTACTCACCCGAAACATGCCTCTTGCAACCTACTGAAAAATTAGGATTTCCCCCATAGCATAACACATATCCCTTTCCTGTCCAGTGGCCCAGAGATGGACCAGGGAGGGAGAAGGAGCAAGCCTGGACCTCACCGTTTCTGGGGGCACACTTTGTGGTTTGTGTCTTTGCTGATTCAGGCTGGGCCAGGGCAAAAAAGGCCCTCAGAGAGGGTTGACCAACCCCCGCCCACCGATCCTACTTCCTCTTTGCCATTTAAAGTCACCAGGGGCATCTCACCTGTAGGGTAACTGAGTTTGTGGGATTTAATGAGCGCCCTTGGTTATTACAGCCCCACGGACATTCGTCCTCTTCAAATGAGGATGCTGCGGTCTGGACCCGGAGAAGGAGGAGACAGGGGATGTTAGTATTTCCACAAACATTCCCACACTTACACCGTTATTCCGGAGCATCGTTAAGCCAAAAGCTATCCTGTTCTTCCTCTAATCATATTGCAAGAGTTTGGTCAAAATTATTGGCTTAGGCCAACATACAGACTCCCCTAAGTGGTCGAGCAGACTAACGAGGGGAACCGACAGGCTGAAGTTATACAGGGGAAATGGCCGGTTCCTAGGTCTCTCACGGGGCGTCACACAGTGGGTCCAAGCATCTTCATGATGAATGAGAGAAGCAGTTTAGAAGAGTTGCTTCTCTGACGTGGGTCACTCTGTCTTCTCTCTTCTCTCCAAGTGTTTTTATAGTCTCTTAGCCTCCTCTTGGATGGTCACCGTGGCAGGAAAAAAGGCTGGAGTTAAGAGCTGGATCAAACACTGAAGTCACTATTTAGCTGCCCTGAACTCCCTCAGAGCCTCCAGAATTGCTCCTACAACGCTTTAGTCCCCAGTCGAGCTCACACTATAAACACTCATCACAACGAGAGACACCCTCTGGACCCAGCAACCACATGTGCACCCACCAGTAGGCATAAGAATAAGTGTCATAAGACTGTAATAGGGAAACACAGAAACACCATAAGGAGACACGGTAGCCCAGGGGTCATGGACGTAGACCTGATGTGACAGAAAATATGGGTTTGAATCCTTGTTCCACCACTGAGTAGCTGTGTGACCTTGAATGGGTTACTGAGCCTCTCTGTGTCTGTTTCCTCATGTATAAAACCGAGCTGGCATAACACTGCCTGTTTTGAGGATATGTGAATGAGAATCTGAAAAACACATAGAATGGTGCCAGGTTGGTAAGAAATATTATCTACATGTCATGTTAGGGGGGAATTTCAAAAATAGATTGTGACGTAGATATCCAGTGGTGCGGTCTCCTACTCAAAAAGATGTTGAGTGGGAGGGACAGGTTGCAGAACAATATATAAAATATGCTACTTAGGTACATTTAAAAAGCAAGACAATACTCCATGTTTTGATGGACATACGGACACAAGGGCGGTAGAGAGGTCACTCCATGCATCACCAGGTTGGGTAACTTTGAGGACAGGAGGGGAGCCGGCATCCAGCAGAAAATCTGTATCCAGCAGAAAATCAGCATCCCCTGGAGCAGAGGCTTTCAGGCTGGTGCCTCCAAACGACTGGCCACCTCGGAGGAGAGGCTCCTCCCAGACCTGCTGTCCCCATCCCCCAAACTGCTGCCCAGAA
Source organism: Mustela putorius furo (assembly GCF_011764305.1). NCBI lineage: Eukaryota > Metazoa > Chordata > Mammalia > Carnivora > Mustelidae > Mustela > Mustela putorius. Next base: position 4,366,183 of record NW_025421560.1, on the reverse strand, counting down.
CCTATCCCCATGCCTGGCCTTGAGCGGGTCCTCCATGATCACTTGTTGAATTAAATTTAAGAACAGGGTTGTTTTAGTAGAATGTTTCAACAGTTTGAATATCAAGACATTTATAGTCTTGTATTGAAGCAGAGCCATCGGCCAACCACCCCGACTGAGTGAGAAAAGCTACGGGTTAGCGGTGTGCCATGGGTCAGTCACCACAGGATGGGAGAAACGGAAGGGTGGCTTAGCACCACGGGTCTGCAGCCATTACAGGACGGGGAATGAGGACTGAGTCCTGAAGACGAAGCAGGGGCACTTAAGTAAATTCTGAACCCAAAGGCACAATCCCTTCAAGATCATCTGACAAACTCAAGGCAGAGGTGACCTGGAGCCTTTCTGAAGTCACACATTGAGGCATCTCCCTCCTGCCACAGCCTCCCAGCCCTCTAGCTTGTGGTTCATGCCAGCCAGACTCACCCCTCTTTCTCACCCTCCTCCGTCTCCCCGACACCCCCCCCACATCCCTTACTTCCTTATTTCCTTATTTCCTTACTTCCCCAGTTCACTCCCTAGTCAAGTTAAAGTCCCTCCATGTCTATCATTTCAGCCTCCCTCTTGCCAGCTTCTTAGGCCCCCCTCCTTACTTTCTTTGCGCCCACTAGCCGAGCCCCCAGCCCAGTAACCCCAGCTGTCCGTCTCTGGGGTGCCCCACGTCCTGAGGCAGCTGAGTTCTGCAGAAGACACTCACGAAGCTCGACCAGGTATCTGAAATCAGAGGCAGGGGTGGCCTCCAGCTCCCCACCGGGCAGACAGACCATCTCAGAGGTCACAGAACAGAAGGTCTCACAGCCCATCTGGAGATGCTTGGATCGCGCAGGTTATCGGAGCAATGGAAAAGACATGAGAAGAAGCAGGGGGAAATCACGAGGGTAGGTTAACACACCTCGAATGGGATACAGGCAGGATCACAGCCCCCGAACTCCGCCTTCGACAGCGTTTGGCAGTCTCGTTTTCTGTTGTTTTCCCACCAGCCTTCTTTCTGACAGTGTGGTTAGGAGGCGCAGGGCTGGTGGGGGGGGGGGCAGGGGGATCAGCAGAGATAAAGTGTCTGCATCCAACATGCTTCCTCTTCAGAGAGACTCCGGAGCAGCACGCCCCACCAGCATAGCTCGCCAATGACCCGCTTAGCCACCAGGCCTTTCGCCTGGATTTGGGGCACAGAGCTTACGTGGGGCAGAGCAGGTGACGCCAAATACGGACAGTGTAGAAATGGCACTGCCATCGAGGAGGTGGATCTTTGTGCTTCTATCCCTTTCCATGTGTCACTAACCCTCTCCCCTGCTCCGGGCTTTTTGTCTGTGTCTGGCACACCCGGCTTCACTCTTCCTATTCAGCATGGCTCATGGGTTATGTCCTTGCGACATCTTATGAGAGCCGGCTCTGCCCATCTGGGTGGATGTTCTACCCCTGCTGCCTCCGGCCAGTGCCTGCTTCCTCCACCAGTCTTGCCTCGTGCTCTAGCCAGGCTTTCAGCCCCTTGCCGGAGGCTCGCAAACACCTGTCCTTCTTCCGTGGTAGCACCACATCCTTCCTGGTGATGACGGAGCTCCGCGCGGGCCGGAGCCACATCTGACTACCGCAGGGCTGGATCCAGGCACGAGAAGCTTGTCCAGTGAGTAAAAGGAGCCACATCTATGAGAAGCAGTCAGGAAACAGTCCCTTGCCCGTCCTCAACCACTGCTGAGCTGCCTTCCTGAGAAGCATGTAAACGGGCAGTACTAGGAGCGAGTCCCTCTCCTTTCTGCCCGTCACAGCTTCTGTCCGTGTCCCTTCCGCGCTCCCTGCGTGCCTGAGTGATGCTGAGACCACCGCAAAGCCTTTCACCTGTTCTCCCCCCCACCTAGGACTTTACTGAGCTCTCGTACCTACCTTGGGGGTCGCACCCCCCTTCGAAGCCTTCCCTCCACTTCCCAGGGCTGCGGTAGGAGCCGCTCCTGGGTGCTCCTGCCACACCTGGCACGCGTTCTCCGCAGTGCAGATCGATCGCCTGTTCCGTAACGGCTCCTGGGCCCGTCTCCGCGGCCTTTGCTTCGCTCGTTTTCCCGCACGGTGCCCGCCTCTTCGAGCAGGGCTTCCGGCCACCACTCGCGGATGACAGACGAGCAGAGGCAGAATCTGTGTGTGTCTGTTACCTTGGAACTCACGGGAAATACATATTCACCGCTAGTCTCTGTCAATTTTATTTGTAAGTGACAGCAGAGACAATACTTTCATCATCCTCAAATTCATCACTTGTGCGTGTGTGTTTTAGACCCAGGAGCCCATCAGGCGTTGCAGGGTACCCTGTCAGCCTCACTGCCCCAATGCACTCCGTTCTTGATTCTGCGAAGGTGAAGGGGCTAATGCTTTAACACCGCCCTGTCCCTTTGGGCCCCAGGAGCCTCCCTCCAGCCTCCTCCGCTCATAGGCTGCAGGACATTTTGTCTGCCCGACTTTGACGGTCCAGTCTGCATATCATGACATCCTGGAGCTCCTTGCTCCACGCAGACGCAGCAGCATGTTTTTCCTGATTCTTACCCGGCCGCGACTACACCCTCTGCACGTGGTTTTGCAGTTCCTCCCCACGGATGTGTGCATGTTTCACCGCACCGCGGACACCCGGCTCAGCCCTCACGTGCTTCTGGTCAGCCCTCCTAGACTTCTGCCTGGCCTGATGGGAACAGGTGGTGACTGTCCCATCCTCATGGGCCCCAGTACAAGACCTCCGAGGTAGAGCTGCCCTGGCAACTGCAGCAGTGCCCTGGCCATCTTGCAGACGCTTGAGCCAGAACAAACCCTGTTTCAGTGTGGTTTATTATGCAGCAGCAGCTGACTGATACAGCTCCTACCTCTTTGTCCCTTGAGCTTGCGGAAGAAAGGAAACTAACATTCTCTGAGCACCAGCTAATGCCAAGTACTTTCATCTGCAGTATTATATTCAATGAGGCGCTCATTTTTTTTCACACTCTACAAGACAGGGAAACTGAGGCCCAGAGAAATTAAGTAGCTTACCCAAAGTTATAATTTTAGTAAGTAAAGAGTTAGGATTCCAAACCCGGTCCTCTGACTTTATGAGGAGCATGACTTCTACTGCCGAATTCTTTATAGAGATCAGATGAGGTTGCTGGGGTATCTGACTGCTGTCTCCATGGAAGGTAATTATAGGTTTTGTACCCCAACACTGGTTCAGCAGGGGAAAGAGATAGTCACCTCGTTGTGTATAAACGAGAAGGAAAAACTCTTTAATAGTGTATAAGAGTGGGATGAGATCTGGCACTGATCTCATGGAGGAAACTCACCCTAATTCTTCTACCACTATGGATAATGAACCCTGTGCATAATTAGCTATTTGGAATTACCATCTTATCTTTTAAAAAAAAATACCATCCTGTCCTCTGACTCAGAACAGCTCTAAGATATTCTTGTTGCATTAGTGTAACGTCACTTAGGAAACCTATTGCTACAGTCTCTGCTAACATTTCAAATTAATTCCCTATAAAATAGTTCTGCCATTAGCCACAAGGCTTCTCTGTACACATCCTGGCTAAAGGGTTTTGAAGTAACTTGAATAGTGTATCTTGGGCAAATGTAAAAACAGTGTTGATTTTTAACCTAAACAAAAGACAAAAATATAGGGGAAGCTTTTTTTTTCTTTCTTTGATCTCCAAAAAGCAAGATTCCTTACAGAATGAACAAGGAGAAACAAGTTGAAAAAATCAGTGGAGACAAGGGTACAAACGAATCCTCCCCTATGTGCATAAACCCAGATCACCCAAAGAGTATTAATTTATGGAATTTTGCAACCTGGGAAATATGTAGTTGTGAGCAGTGATTAAGAGAAATTCATCATATTTTATATTAAAATATAGATAAAGGCATATATATATATATATATAAAGAGTATTAAGAATAGGCCTTAATATAAGCTTTCAGATCAGCAAATGTGGAAAGGCCTGGAAATTTTTGTTAAGAGAGATTGACTATGTATTTAAAGTTGGATTGTGTGGGTTGAAGAAAATTGAGCACTAATGAGAAAGAGAACAAATTTTACTTAGGTTTTTTTTAACTTGCTCATTATGACAATCTATTTCATTTTTTAAAATATTGTTGTTGTTGTTGTCATTAATTTGCTTTATGGAAGGGGTGTCTGGGTGGCTCAGCCGATTAAGCCTATGCCTTCAGCTCAGGTCATGATCTCAGGGTCCTGGGATCGAGCCCTGAGTCGGACTTCCTGCTTATAGGAGAGTCTGCTTCTCCCTCTGCCGCCGACCCACTCATGCTCGCTTTCTCTCATTCTCTCTCTCAAATGAGTAAATAAACTTTTTTTAAAAAATAAAAAATATATCATAGGCAGGAGAAGTCAATGATAAAGAATGATAGCAGTCATTGCTTTAGCAGCAGGTATGAGGTCACCTGAGCAGCAGTGGGAAGCTAGCTCATTATTAATATTGTGTTTGCTACAATATTAGAAAGGTTTATTTTTAAGAAGGCATGAGGTGGCAGTATTGCTGGTTATTCATTTCCTTGGGAAGCCTGGTCAGGAGGACCCCAAAAAAAGCCAGGAAGCCATGAGAGGGAAACTGTCCGCACAGCAGCAACAGTGTGTGCTGAGTTTGATCAAGTCTAGAGAAAATTCACAGCCTTCGTCTGTGTGGGTTGTGTTCGCTTGTTCTTTGCGTGTCTCCCTCACTAGAGTGGAAGGTCTGTGAAGACAAAAACCAGTTTGTCGTGTTCTCATTTGTAACTTTAGCGGTGCTAGGATACATAAACACATAATAAATACTTGTAGAAGCAGAGAAATAGAGGAAGAGGGGAGAGAGGGATGCCGGGAGGGAGGGAGGAAGGGAGGAAGAAAGGCAGATGTTTCTGACGGGTGAGCTCTGCAACCATGGTGTGGCCCGTAGCCCACGGTTTTTACATGTCCAGTGGTCTTGGTCATTGCCAGCACCCACCTCCCACCAGCCTTCCTCCCCATACTCCTCTCTTGACCATATTCCTCACTCAGTACAGACTCTAACCATTGAACATGCAAGGACAGAAGAGTCCACCCCAGCTGGCCAACAGGTTAGTCTATGATGTTCCACGCTCACTGATTGGAGGAAGAAATATTGTTAAAAATGTCCGTACTACCCAAAGTGATCTCCACATTGAATACACTCCCCATCAAAATGCCAGTAACATTTTTCACAGAACTAGAAAAAACAATTCTAAAATGGGTGTGGAACCACAAAAGACCCTGAATAGACAGAACAATCCTGAGAGAGAAAAAGCCATCTAGAAAAACTAGAGGCATCACAATTCCAGGCTTTGAGTTGTATCACGAAGCTGTAGTGATCAGAACAGTATGGTACTGGCACAAAAACAGACACATAGATTGATGGAACAGAATAGAAAATCCAAAAATAAACTCATAATTATATAGTCAATTAATCTTTGACAAAGCAGAAAAGAATATCCAAAAGGAAATTCAGTCTCTTCCACAAATGTTGTTGGAAAAAGTGGACAGCAACATGGAAAAGAATGAAACTGGACCACTTTCCTAATACTATACACAAAAATAACCTCAAAATGGACTAAAGACCTGAATGTGAGACAGGAAACCATCAAAATTCTAGAGGAGAACACAGGCAGCAACCTCTTCGGCACTGGCCATAGTAACTTCTTACTAGATGTGTCTCCAGAGGCAAGGGAAACAAAAGCAGAAATAAACTATTGGGACTACAAAAAGGCTTCTGCACAGTGAAGGAAACAATCAACAGAACAAAAAGGCAGCCTATGGAATGGGAGAAGATATCTGCAAGTGACATATCTGATAAAGGGTTAGTATCAAACTACATAAAGACCTTATCAAACCCAACACCCCAAAACCAAATAATCCAATTTAAAAATGGACAGAAGCCATAAACAGACATTTAAAGACATACAGATGGCCAAGAGACACATGAAAAGATGTTCATTATCATTTATCATCAGGGGAACACAAATCAACACTACAATTAGAGAACATTCTCAGAGGTGATCTGTCAGAATAGCTAAAATCACACCCATGAGAATGGTGATAATCAATCACACAAGACACAACAGGTGTTGGTGAGGAGGCTGAGACAAAACACTCGTGCACTGTTGGTAGGAATGCAAACTGAGGCAGCCACTGTGGAAAACAGTATGGAAGATCCCTTAAAAAGTTAAAAATAGAACTACTCTATAATCAATCACTCTATGGTTACTCTATAATCAATCACACAATACAAAAACACTGATTTGAAGGGATACATGCTCCCCTGCTGATAGCGGCATTCTTTACAATAGCCACGATACGGAAGCAACCCAAGTGTCCATCAAGTGATGAATGGATAAGGAAGATGTGGTCTCTATACACACTGAAATATTATTCAGCCACAAAAAAAGAATGAAATCTTGCTATTTGCAAAAACATGGATGGAACTAGAGGGGATTATGCTAAGCAAAATAAGTCAGTCAAAAAAAAGGTCCCATATGGTTTCAGTCATGGAATTTAAGAGAACAATAGGGGGAATAAAAGAAAGAGACAAATCAAGAAACAGACTTTTTTTTTTTTAAAGATTATTTATTTATTTATTTGACAGACAGAGATCACAAGTAGGCAGAGAGGCAGGCAGAGAGAGAGAGAGAGAGAGAGAGAGGGAAGCAGGCTCCCTGTGGACCAGAGAGCCCGATGCGGGTCTTGATCCCAGGACCCTGAGATCATGACCTGAGCCAAAGGCAGCGGCTTAACCCACTGAGCCACCCAGGCGCCCCAAGAAACAGACTTTTAATTATAGAGAACAAACATATGGTTACCAGAGGGGTGGTGGGTGGGAGGATGGGTGATGTAGGTGATGAGGACTAAGGAGTGCACCTGTTGTGATGAGCACTGGGTGTTCTAGGGACGTGTTAAGTCACTATCTTGTATACCTGAAACTAACGTTACAATGTATGTTATCTAGCTGCAATTAAAATAAAAACTTAAAAAGCCAAAACACACACACACACAAAAACTCACAATTTAGTCTTTGATATCAGCAGAAGGCCACAGCTTCCTAGTGTTACTGGCATTTTTAGGGAGTCGAACAGAGGCAGTGGACACTGCTTGTTTGCTGTCAAAGCCATTAGTGACTCTAGCTCTGCAAATTCCAGACTGGCCAAAGGGTGTGTCTCAGCAAGCATAAGCTCTGTAATGTGGCGGGGCACCCGTATGGGGTGGGGTAGAGTCGTCCAGGACTGAGACGATGATTCATGATATTTGATATGGTTGATACTGTGGATTGCTTTCAGCATTTCCATTAAGCTAAGAGGGAATGGATGAAGTAACACAGTAATAGAGTTCATTAAATGAGAAAAGGCAGACGACTTAGCAGAAGGAGTTTGAATTCTGGCCCTATCCAAACAATGCAAACTTTCGTCCCCAAATTCCCTTGCAGTGAAACTTCTCCACGCATCAAGATATACTTGGACGTTTGGAATCTAAGATGTAAAGTTGAAAACTACCAAACCAAGGTACGTCCAAGAAAGCCTTTTCAGCATTTGTTTGAAAGCTGTTGGTGGAATTAATTCCATTTTTTTTAATCTTTGTGATGTATTAAGGGTTAAATTAGCACATGGCTAATTTTAGTTTAAACACCTTCATATTCATGTTTAGAGGAGAACAGGAAATGAACATGTATAGACTTTGCCCATTTGTTTTCTCATTTAATATGCAAAACGACTCACTGAAGTATGCATACCCTGGGAGTCTCATTTCATAGATTAGGAATCGGAGATCTAAAAATGTTAAGTACTTTCCTTGCTCAAGATCGTATAACTCATCAAGGCAAATCTGGGTTTTGAATTCACATTTATCTGATGGACCTGGGGAGAACATTCTAACTCTGCTTTTTCTCTTTCTGAATTTTAAATTTTATGACATTAGATTCCACCAAGATTGTCTGAATGATGTGTGCACTTTCACTTTACCATTCTAAACTTCTAAAAATTGATTTAAGATTTATTTATTTGAGAGAGAGAGAGAGAGCAGGGGCAGGGGCAGAGGGAGAAACAGATGCCCTGCTGAGCAGGGAGCCTCATTCAGGGCTCCATCCCAGGACCCTGAGATCATGACCTGAGCTGAAGGCAGATGCTTAATCGACTAAGCCACCTAGGCACAAGTGAACTTCTAAAAAAAATTTTTTTTAAAGATTTTTAAAATTTATTTGACAGACAGAGATCACAAGTAGGCAGAGAGGCAGGCAGAGAGAGAGGAGGAAGCAGACTCCCCACTGAGCAGAGAGCCCGATGTGGGACTTGATCCCAGGACACTGGGATCATGACCTGAGCCGAAGTCAGAGACTTTAACCCACTGAGCCACCCAGGTGCCCCTCAAGTTTTTTTTTAATCTTTGGATTTCTCTGGGCTTATCTTTGAAAACAAGAAATTTGGCATCAGTTGTAATAGTTTTTAAATACTTATAATGTTTAATAGCAAGGTTCCCTAAGATCTATCAAAATTGGACTTGACTAAAAAATTTTATATACAAATAAGACATGTGCATATGGCATGTGCTGATACTGAAGTGGTAAAATTAACAGAAATTATTCTGTATTAGGAGAAAGAGTTTCATCTTTTTTTTTTTTTTCAAGTAACCTCCTCTATGCCCAGTGTGGAACCCAGCACAAGGCTTGAACTCACAACCCTGAGATTAAGACCTGAGCTGAGATTAAGAGACAGACACTTATTGACTGAGCCACCCAGATATCCCCAGAATTTCATCTTTTAATGACAAAATGAAAGATGATGTCACCAAGATGGTGACACCGGTTGTTCTTGACTTGGTTCCCCCTCCTAAGAACAACCAATAACTGTTCAAGAACAAGACACCGCAGAGAATCCTAGAACACAGAGGTGAGGCCAAAGCACTCCCCTGCACTCTTTCAGAGACAAAGAAGGACTGCATTATAAGGTTAAAGAAGGGGCTACACTTTGACCACATTGCCCCTCCCCCAGGCCAGCACAGCACCACACCTGTTATTAGTTATGTGAGTAAAAAATGTGTAAATTTTAACAGCAATAACCTAAAATGTGAGGGGGAGGAGAAGTACAAGTATAAAGCTTAGGACTTCTACAGAAGTTAAGTTGTTGTCTGCTTAAACTATGGGGTTATAGTTTTAAGGTATTTTTAGGTGAGCCTGTGGTAACCACAAGGGGAAAACCCGTAGCAATTATACAAAAAACATGATGCCAAGTCAAAGCATGCTGACACCAAAAAACATCAAAACACACATAAAACGATAGCAGGTTAAGAAACAGGAACAGTGGATCTACAAAACAACCAGAAAATGATTAACAAAATGGAAAAATAAACCCTTACTTACTGGTAGTGACTTTAAACATAAAATGATCAAATTCTTTGACCAAAAGACCTAGAATGGCTGAATAGATTAAAAAGACAAGATCTAATGATGTGCTCCCCAGGAGAGACTCATTTTAGCCTGAAAGACACACATAGACTGAGAGTAAAGAGATGTAAAAAGTCATTTCAAGGAAATATACAACAACAACAAAAAAGCAGGGGTAACTATTCTTATATCAGACAAAACAGACTTTAAACTAAAATTGGTCAAAGGAGACAAGGTCAGGGTGCTTGGGTGGCTCAGCGGGCTAAGCTTCTGCCTTCAGCTCAGGTCATGACCTCAGGGTCCCGGAACCGAGTCCTGTATCGGGCTCTCTGCTCAGCAGTGAGCCTGCTTCCTCCTCTCTCTCTGCCTGCCTCTCTGCCTCCTTGTGATCTCTGTCTCTGTCAAATAAATAAATAAAATCTTTAAAAAAAAAAAAAAAGGAGATAATGTCATTACATAATGACAAAGTTCTCAATCCATCAAGAAGACACAACAATTGTAAATATTTGTGCACCCAACACCAGAGCACCTAAATATATAAAGCAAAAACTAACAGGGCTAAAAGGAGAAATAAATAGTAATACAAGAATAACTGGGGACTTTAATACCCCAGGGTCAACAATGGATAGATCATCCAGACAGAGATCTGGTAGAGAAACAGTAAGTTTGAACAACACTATAGGCCAAATGGACCTAGCAGACATATACAAAACATTATATCTTACAGCAGCAGAATACATATTCTTCTCAAACACGCATAAAATTTGTGCTAAGATAGACCATATAGACCACAAAACAAGTCTCAGCAATTCAAGAAGACTAAAACTGTACCAACTATCTTCTCTGACTACATTAGCACCAAACTAGAAATCAATAACAAGGGGAAAACTGGGAAAATCATGAACACTTAGAAAGTAAGCAATATTCTCTTGAACAATCAATGGATCAAAGGAGAAATTAAAGGGGAAATTAAAAAGCTTATTGAGACAACTGAAAATAAAAACACACATACCATAACTTGTGGGATGCAGCGGAAGCAGTTCTGAGGGGAGTTGATAGCAATAAATACCTACATTCAGAAGCAAGAAAGAGCCCAGGTGTGCCAGGTTGTCTCAGTCAGAAAAGCATGTGACTCTTGATCTGAGTTCTGAGTTCTGAGTTCTGAGTTCTGAGTTCTGAGTTTGAGCCCTATGTTGGGTGTAGAGATTACTTAAATACATAAAACTTGAAAGAAAAGATGGAAGGAAAGTCCAAATAAATAACCTAACTCTATACTTTTTGGAACTAGAAAAAGAAGAAGTTCTTTCTCACTCAAAATTAGCAGAAGACTGGAAATAATAAAGGTTAGAGCAAAAATAGAGAACAGAAATACAATGGAAAAGATGAACCAGAACAAGGGCTGGTTCTGTAGAAAGAGAAACAAAGTTGACACACTAACCAATTAGCTAGACTAGGAAAAAAGGGAGAAGGCCCAAATCAAAATTATAAATGAAGAAGGAGACATTACACCAGATACCACAGAAATACAAAGGATCATAGAGGCTACTGTGAGCAGCTGTACACCAACAAACTAAATTTTTCCAACCCAGAAGTGGAAAAATTCTTAGAAACATATGACTGACCAGGACTGACTCAGGAAGAAATAGAAAGTCTGAATAGACCAATTATTAATAAAGAAATTAATCAATAATCAAAAATCTCCCAACAAAGAAAAGACCAGGTTCACTGTTGAATTTTACCAAACACTTAAAAAATTTACTCCAGCCCTTCTCAAACTCTTCCAAAAAATTGAAGAGGAGGAAACTCCCCAGTTCATTTTAGAAGGCCAGCATCATTCTGAAACTAAAACCAGAAAATGATACTATTAGAAAACTAGAGCCAGTCCCCCTCATGAATATAGATGCAAACATTCTCAATAAAATACTAGCAAACTGGATTCAGCAGCATCTTAAAGGATTATTTATCATGATCAAGTGGGATTTATCCCTGGGATGCAAGAATGGCTTAACATATGCAAATAGATCAATGTGCTATACCACATTAATGGAATGAAAGAAAAGAATCACATGATCATCTCAAGAGAGCAGAAGAAGCATTTGAAAAAGTTCACCCGTAGATTTAATGCAATCCTATGAAGATCACAGGGGTATTTTTGCAGGATCAGAAATAAATAATCCTAGAATTTATATGGAATTGAGAAAGACCTTAAATTGCCAAGGAAATCCTGAGAAAGAACAAAGCAGGAGGCAGCACACTCCCTGATTTGAAGCTATCCTAACAAAGCTCTAGTAATCAAAACAGCATAATACTGGCATAAAAACAGACAAATAGACCAGTGGAACAGAATCAAAAGCCCAGGGAAAGCAACAACAACAAGAAAAGCATATATGGTCCACTAGTACTGGACAAGGGAGCGGGGAGTGCTCAGTGGAGAAAGGATGATCTTCAGCACACAAAGCTGAGATGACTGGGTCTTCACAAGTAAAGCAATGAAGCTGAACCTCAGCTCATACCACTCACAAAAATTATCTCAAAGTGGATTAAAGACTTAAATGTAAAGCTTGAAACTGCGAAGCCCCTAGAAGAAAACACAGGAATACTGCTCCTTCACGTGGGTCTCAGTAATGACTTTTTGGATATGAACCTAAAATGAGCAACAAAATAAAAATAAGTGGGACCATCCCAACGAGACACAAAATAAAGCAATGCGCTTAACTTTTCAAAGGACTTCCCTCAACAAGATACACCCGACCGAGGCTTCCCATAAATTAGAATTGGTACTCATAATTTTTTCTAATTTTATGCACGGTTGATTCGAAATTCTATTTTTTAGCTTCCTTCAAAGTTTATAATGTTGCTTCCATCATTCGATAACACTCAGAGAATGGAACTTTTACATTAAAATATATATATTATTTAAAAAAATAAGTGGGACCGCATCAAACTGAAAAGCTTCCATCAACAAAGTGAAAAGACAACCTATAAGATAGGAAAAAATATACTTGCAAAGCATATATATGATAAGGGGTTAATACCCAAAATGTATAAAGAACTCATACAACTCAATAAGAAATAATTATAACTAGTAATAATAACCCAATTTTTTAAATGGGCAAAGGACCTGATTAGACATTTTCCAAAGACATATGAAAGGCCAACGGGCACATGAAAAGGGGTTCAACATCATTCATCATCAGCAAAATGCAAGTCCAAACCACTCTGAGGTATCACCTCACAACAGTTAGAATGGCTGTCATCAAAAAGACAGGAGGTAGGGGTACCTGAGTGGCTCAGTCAGTTAAGCCTCCAACTCTTGATTTCAGCTCAGGTCATGATCTCAGGGTTGTGAGATGAAGCCCCATGTGCGGCTCTGTGCTCAGCAGAGAGTCTGCTTAAGATTCTCTCTCTCTGGGGCGCCTGGGTGGTTCAGTGGGTTAAGCTGCTGCCTTCGGCTCAGGTCATGATCTCAGGGTCCTGGGATCGAGTCCCGCATCGGGCTCTCTGCTCAGCAAGGAGCCTGCTTCCCTCTCTCTCTCTGCCTGCCTCTCTGTCTATTGTGATCTCTGTCTGTCAAATAAACAAAGAAAATCTTTAAAAAAAAAAAAAAAGATTCTCTCTCTCCCTCTCACTCTATACCCTGCCTCTGCTCTCATGCAAACACTCTCAAAAAGAAGAAGAAGAAGGAGAAGTAGTAGTAGTAGTAGTAGTAGAAGTAGAAGGAGAAGGAGGAGGAGGAGAAGAAGAAAAGGAAAAGAGGTAACACATTCTGGTAAGAATGGAGAGAAAAGGGAACCCTTGTACACTGTTTGGTGGAATTTTGAACTGCTATCGCAGCTACGGAAAAGAGTGGAGGATCCTCAAGGAATTCAAAATAGAACTATCATGAGCTATTATGACCCAACAATTGCACTTCCATGATCATATTCAAAGGAACCAAAAAACTAAGTCAAAAATATATCTACGCCCCCATATTCACAGCAGTATTATTTATAATAGCCAAGACATGGAAACAACCCAAGTGTCCATCAGTGGATGAATGGATAAAGAAGTATATATATACACACATACAATGTGTGTACATATATATACACACAATATATACAATGTATTGTATACATATTACATATGTATATACATATATACCATCGTATATAAATACAGACAACAGAATATTACTCGGCCATAAAAAATGAGGAAATCTGTTTGCAACGACATAGATGGACTTTGAAGACATTATGCCAAGCAAAATAAGTCAGACATAGAAAAACAAATTATCTCACTTATCTAAAAGAAACCAAACAAATTCATAGAAAAGAGATCAGACATGTGGTTATCAGAGCAGAGGGTGGGACCACAGGAATTGGATATAGGTAGCCAAAAAGGAGAAATTTCTAGTTATTAGGTAAATACTACGGATGTATGTACTCTACAATATGGTGATTATAGCTAACACTGCTGTATGATATATAGGAAAGTTTTTAAGAGAGTAGATTTTAAGCATTCTCATCACAATGAGAAAATTTTTTTCCCTTTTTTCTTTTCCTTTTCTCGTATCTGTATAAGATGATGGAGGTTAACTTATTGCAATAATCATTTTACAATATATGTAAACAAGTCATCATGCTGTATGCCTTAAACTTATACAGTGATATATTTCTGTTACTTCCCAGTAAGACTGGAAAAAAAGAGACAATGGTCAAAAAAGAAAAGATAAAATGACTCCACGATACAACTAACTATTTTATAATGGCTCAAATATTGTTTCCTCTTTGAGATCCAAAAGAGATGCTTCTTTTCCCAAAAAAGTACAAAATGGATTTTCCCGGAATAAAATCTAAACTGAAATCTGCTATCTTGAACCTACACTACAGCCAGTGGCTAACTTTTACCCACATTTAGTTGCCATCCCCACCACGCCTCCAAGAAAAGAAAAGGTCATAAAGAGCCAAGCTTTTTGCTGCCACCTACAGTTAGAAAATGTAATAGCTTGCTAAGCTCACAGAGGAATGACTTGCATAGAGAACCAGAGCTTTGGATAGGTTGACCATATGCCCTGGTTTATGGAAAGTCCCTGTTGTCTTGGCATCATCTGTCCATTGTAGCATTTGTCCTATCCCCTTTATCTCTCAAAACTCGGATTTGGTTGATTTATTATGCGGTTACTACTGGTTCTTTCTATGCATCCTTTTACGAAACCTGGGTTGTTCCTATCTCTCCCACCTGAATGCAACACACTCACTTCTTCAGTCTCTCCTCCCAGCTCCGGTCTTTCTCTTTCCGATCTTCGCACCCAACCTTCTTGAAAAAGTGATCCATACGTCATTTCCACTTCATTGGGCATTAGACAGCCAGCTTCTTGGTGCAGTAGTCAGTCAAAGAATAATCTAGCTCTCTGGCTTCTTCTTATGAGGACACTCATCCTACCATGAGGGTTCCACTCTCGGAACCCCCCCCCACCATTGCCCCACCTGCACATCCATCCCATGTGGGATTAGATGGATCTAGGGGAAGACATTCACGCCGTAAGTCCTTATGTGGCTTCATAGTTTGAAAACCGTGGGCACAGTTCCTTGTTCTTCCTCTCCATCTCACCTCTTGTCTTCTGTGACACAATCTCCTCTTTTTCTCCTGTGTTCTGGCTTCCTCTCAGTGTCCTTTGTAATTTCCTCTTCCTCACTTGCACCTAAAGGCTCATGTCTTTGTTTGTCTTTGCTCTGCACACTCTCCCTGGTTGCAATGACACCCCATGAATTCTACTACAAACACCTTGAAAAAGTTTCCCAAACTCATTCACTCACTCATTCATTCATTCATTCAAAAAATGTATGGATCATGGAACATCTGGGTGGCTCAGTTGGTTAAGCGTCAGACTCTTAATTTTGGCTCAGGTCATGATCCCAGGGTCCTGAGATCAAGCCCCGTCAGCCTCCCAACTCAGCCGGGAATCTGGTTGAGATTCTCTCTCTCCTTATTCCTCTGCCCCTCCCCTCTGTGCTAAATAAATTAAAAAAAAATACATGGATCACCCACAGAGTACCAGTCACTGCTTCAGGTTTTGGGATATATTACTGAACAATATGGGGGGGGGTCTCTGCTCTACATGGACAGTAAGACGATAAACCATAGACAAAGCAAATAAGTAAAGTGGACAGTACGCTAGAGTGGAGAAGTGTTATAGAACAGAGTAATGGAAATTGGGCATGGTGGGAGAGAGGTTGAATTTTCAGTGGAATGGACAGGGAAGGCTTCCTGGAGAAGTTAACGTTTTAGCTGACTTGAAGGACAAGGAGCAATCATGAAGCTATCCAGAGGAAGAGCAGAAGGACTGAGCAGTGCAAAGATCCTGGAACAAGAATGTACCTGTCATATTCAAGGGGTGGTAAAGAGGCCAGTACAGCTCTGGAACAAAGCGAATGAGAGGCAGGGTACTAGGGGCTGAGGTGAGAGGTGTACAAGGTTCCAGATCACATGGGACCTGTAGGCCAAGGACTTTGGTTTCCCTGTAAGGGAACCAATGAGCCATCCCAGGGTTTGGGGTTGAGAAACAGCCCCGTCTTATTTACATCTTAACAGAATCACTGTCTCGGGTCAGGTTTCTGGGGAAACAGACCCTTGAGCTCACATTATGTGCAGGACGTTTACTGAGGACAGACAGCTACAGGGGAGCCAGGGAAGCAGAATCGGGCAGAAGCTGAACTATGACACAGCTACAACAGAAGTCATGGGATGGCTCCTCAGAGTTAACCCAAATATTTTTACCCCAACTTAACTAGTCATTGGATGCAGGGGAGGGGGCTGTACCCTTGGGCAAGGCAATACCC
Organism: Mustela putorius furo; assembly: GCF_011764305.1. NCBI lineage: Eukaryota > Metazoa > Chordata > Mammalia > Carnivora > Mustelidae > Mustela > Mustela putorius. The sequence continues at coordinate 4,349,949 of NW_025421560.1, read as the reverse complement.
TTGTGCTAAGACCAATTCCCAGAAAGCAATGCAACCGGTCATCAGCGGTCAACACTCCACCCTGAAGACAGGGCACCATGGCATCTCCTCCCGTCACCCGAGCACCTTGCCCCCAGCATCTGGAAACACTCCTCCACCTTCTGGTGGTCCTGGAGAAATCCTAAACAAATGAGATAACCGAAATACAAGAGTCGAGAGGCTTCAGACTGAGATGTTAAGCGTTCTATCTGCAGGTGTGAAGGTTGTTTTCTGCAAAAATTATCTGACAGTCGCTTCATAGGCTCCTAAAAGAATTCAAGTACTGACTAAGGAAAGAAAGAAAAGTACTCATTTATTTTCTTTATTTGAGTGTAGTTGATACACAGTGTTACATTGGTTTTAAGTGTGATGCGTCAACATAGCGATTTGAAAAGTCTATACTTTATGCTCATTACAAGTGTAGCTATTAAGTTAAGTAGTGCACATTACTTGGACAGTGGATGTCCAAGGCAAAGAATGCCAGTCGTTCTGAAGCTCTCGAAAAGAAGGTCTGCATAGTTTCACAGGTTTCCCAACTATTAACCAAAAAAAGTGAACCTTATTGTTTAAGGAAAGATGGTTTCCTTGAGGGGAAAAAAATGATAAAGAGCTGCAGAGACACATTAATGGTAAAGAATTAGAAGAATAAAAAATAATCTTTCTATAGAACTGCATACACAGAACCATGCATATTATACATTTTAGGTGACTTTAAGAGAAACTTAAGGGCAATTTTGACTTCATTGGTTGGCAATAAAAATTGGACCCTGTACTGAAAGAGAGAACCAGTGAGAAGTGACCTTGACCTGGAGATGAGCAAACCCTTGGAAGTGACCAGTGCAGGGGGAGGGGCACATAAGCCAAGAGACAGCCTGATGGGAAACTCTATTTGTAGACCTTAAAAACAATTTCATCTCACCTCTAGTTTAAAATTTTCCTTTCTGTATTGCATTTTCTTAGTCTAAATTCTTAATGAAGTGTATTAAGCATGAGAGCCATGCCGCAGCTGTGATTTGGAGGAAAAAGGGAGGTATCACGTCCATGGTTGGGGAAGAAGCAGAGGAACTGGTGTTGTGGTTTACAGAAGTCACTATGGGCTGAGGCGATTGTTGGAGAAAATTAGAGCAGCAATCTGGAGTAAAAGGTGGTCAGTGACAGTAATAATGAACTTGGGCAGAAGCAAACCCTCCTGGGCCACACTTAGATATTTCAGAAGGAAACTAGAATTTCTGGAGTTACATGGAGTAAGGGCACAGATTTCATTCTCAGGGATTAAAATGAAAGGTGTTCCTCCCTTTCTATACCAAAAATTAGGGGATTTGGGAAAATTCCAGATATATATACAAGCAGAAATATCCAGGCTAAAGTGGTTAAATCTGGATAGGATGATTGGGTGGGCCAAAGGAAGGTTCTAGCATTTGTTCGTGTTGACACTTGCATTACTGGCACTTACTATAATAAGCATACATTAGTTTTGTAACTAAACATAATGCTCAGGGAGCAAGGTAATGACTATGAAAGATGATTATAAATTTTATCAGAAATAATATATTTGTGAGAAGTAAGAGTATGGGGGGAGAATTGCCCTCTGGATTATAAGATATCATAAAACTACAATCATTAAAATATTATGGTGCTGATATAAAGACAGATTAATGCAAAAATGTGGCTCAAAAACAAATACTATTATATGTAAAAATTTTAATAATTAACATACATCATAAAGTAACAGGGAAATCATGTTCAGGGACAATAGATAGCTATGGGATAAAATATTTATTTAGAAGATCCTCAATCATATCACATTTCAGGATAAATTCTAGGGAAAGGTTAAATCAAATAAGAATATTGATCAGATCTCAGGGTGCCTGGGTGGCTCAGTGGGTTAAAGCCTCTGCCTTTGGCTCAGGTCATGATCCTAGGGTCCTGGGATAGAGCCCCACATCGGGCTTTCTGCTCAGCAGGGAGACTGCTTCCTTCTCTCTCTTCCTACCTCTCTGTCTACTTGTGATCTCTGTCAAATAAATAAATAAAATATTTAAAAAAGAGAGAATATTGATCAGATCCCATCATCAGAAGTGTTTTAAAATGTGAAGAAAGGGGCGCCTGGGTGGCTCAGTGGGTTAAGCCGCTGCCTTCGGCTCAGGTCATGATCTCAGGGTCCTGGGATTGAGCCCGCATCGGGCTCTCTGCTCAGCAGGGAGCTTGCTTCCTCCTCTCTCTCTCTCTGCCTGCCTCTCTGCCTACTTGTAATCTCTCTGTCAAATAAATAAATAAAATCTTAAAAAAAAAAAGTGAAGAAAATATTGATGATTTGAATTCATAAAAATGCAAAATGTTTTTGTGTCCAAAAAGTCATACAATTAAAAGGCAAGAAAACAGGGGAAAGTAATTTCAACATATAAATGTAAAGGATAAATATCCTTAATATATAAGAGTTTGTTCAAATGGATAAAAGGCAAAATAGATAATTTACAGAAAAGATAAAAACAGGTAATAAATATAAAATATTCAATTTCTTTAATGAAAAAACATTTTGCCATTGAATTAGGAAAGACTTTTTAAAAAATGTTAGGTGGGATGGAAACTTACTTGTTAAAGGCAAACTAGACACATTGGTACAATACCAGTATGAACAAAGAGCCTTAAAATAATACTTAAAAAGGAAGTTACCTTGGGGTACCTGAGTGGCTTAAAGCCTCTGCCTTTGACTCAGGTCATGATTCCAGGGTCCTGGGATCGAGCCCCACATCCGGCTCTCTGCTCAGCAGGGAGCCTGCTTCCTCCTCTCTCTCTGCCTGCCCCTCTGCCTACTTGTGATCTCTATCTGTCAAATAAATAAATAAAATCTTTAAAATTTTTTTAAAAAAAGGAAGTTACCTGAAATATGGGTAACATTTTATGCTCAGAAGTGCTAATGTGTCTAGTAATAGGGGACCAGATAAATTATAATGTGGGGGCGCCTAGGTGGCTTGGTCGTTAAGCATCTGTCTTTGGCTCAGGTCACGATCCCGGAGTCCTGGGATTGAGTCCCGAATCGGGCTCCCTACTCAGGGAGCCTGCTTTTCCCCTTGTGTTCTGGGTCTCACGGTATCTCTGTCAAATAAATGAAATCTTTAAAAAAATTATAATGTGGACTTCAGAGGGAGAGAGAAAGACAGTCCCAAGCAGACTCTCCTCTAAGTGTGGAGCTCAAGGAGGGGCCCAATCTCAGGACCCTGAGATCACGACCTGATCCAAAACCAAGAATCAGTCACTCAACTGACTGCTCCACCCAGGCACCCCTGGGGGTTATTAATTTTTATTATTTATTTTTTGCCTAACGTGCTCTCTCTTCTTTCTTTCTTTCTTACTTACTTAGGCTCTACACCCAGCAGCCCAACATGGGGCCCTAACTCACAATCCCAAAATGAAATCTCACATGCTCTCCTGACTGAGCCAGCCAGGTGTCCACCTAAGGTGTCCTAAATGCCTTTACTTCCCACTGGCCTTCTTAACTGGCCTCTTTGATTTTAAGTGCCCCCCCCCAGCCCTGTGTTTTCAAGGGATAACCTCTTCTGGGACGCTTGGTGTTGGCCAGATACCTCTTGCTTTGTGTGGCCCCAGTATGTGTCTCCTTTCTCTTATTACAACTGATTTGCAGCCAGGGTGACTAACCATCTCAGTTTGCCTTTCCCTAATCCTAATTCTCTGTTAACTTGTTCACACCTTAGGGGAGCCTGGGTGGCTCAATGGGTTAAGCCTCTGCCTTTGGCTCAGGTTATGGTCTCAGGGTCCTGGGATGGAGCCCCGCATTGGGCTCTCTGCTCAGTGGGGAGCCTGCTTCCTGCCCCCCCCACCTCTTCCTGCCGCTCTAATTGTGATCTCTCCCTCTCTGTCAAATAAATAAGTAAAATCTCAAAAAAAAAAAAAAAAAACTTGTTCATATCTTAAACTATGAGTACCTTGACTACATAGGCTGTTTACATCATCCCTAGGGTTTTTAAAATTTTGTTCTTTCCTTTTTACACATTGTCTCTCTTATGATCTTTACCCACCTTAGTCCTGAGTTTATTAGACGAAAGTACACAACAAGTAAGTGGAAGGTCCTGCTTCTCTCAACAGGTGATAGAGTAGCTCCCACTGTGGTGAGATCCACAGATGCTGTAAAGTTACTCGAAGCTCTGTTACAGGCATGTCAGAACACCAGCGAAGTTCCTGCCGCAGGTTAAGGCATTTTGGTAACTGGAAGGAAGAACATCTTAATTAGTTAATGCCATAGGTTAGGCTGGTTTTATTTATTCCTCCCTTTAGAGCTCATTGTAACTTTGAACAGTTGTTTAAATACTATTTGATACTGTAATTGGCCCCATTTCAGTCCTGCATTCCCAACTCTCCTACCCCGCTCTACTTTCATATTTTCTCTAACACTTACCATCATCTATGTGCTGCTATTTCTTTATCATTATAGTCTCCAGTCTGTCCCCTCCCCCACCACTGCAGGCCAGGGATCTCTGTTTTGTTCATCGATCTATCCCAAGTACCTACTACCGAAGTGCCTGGCATATAATTAAGGATTTGTTGAATAAATAGATCTGCCTAAATGAAAGATTATTTCTCCTCTGAGGTTAACTCATTATAATTCATTAACCACAAAATGGATATTTTAGGACATCAACAGAAGCCTTTTACTACCTTTCTTTTTTGTCTTAATTTTTATAAATTAGCTGCCAAGGGGCCCTGTACAGCTGCAGGTGCACAACAGGTACCCAGAGGCAGAGCACCTTCTGGCCAGGCACAAAAGGGCATAACGTTGGGCCAGGCCCAGCACTGGAATGGCCTCGCCCAGGTGCTCCACACCCGGCCCGGCTACTTGCCACCCCAGAAGTTGGGGATCCCTTTGGCAGCACAGTATTTTATGTGACTGAGTGTGCCCCTTTTACTGTCCTTCTTCAAGATGAAAAACAGGACACCCTTAGTAACAACTGATTATTACTTTTACAATTTCTTTCACTGAAATGTAGAGAGCTGATCAGTGTAGTTTCTAAACAAATGATTTCAAACAAGAAATTCATACACATTACACATCCTCCTTCCTTACTGCTATATGGAAACAAACATTCTGGGGAAGGGACAGATTTTGGTGACATTTGCCCAAGAACCGCAGTGATCACAGCCTGCTAGTTCTGTTTCCCACGAGAAAATACTGTTCTTTCTTGGCTTGGGGGTATTCGAGGGCCATAGTGAGTACATAGAGGCCTCTACTGATTCCCCGAACTGTTTAGAAACCATTTGCATAAGATACTGTAGTAACCAGCCTCCAACATGAGCCACAGTGAGCCCTGCTCCATGGTATACACCCCGTTCTGTGGTCCCTCATTCCCATGGTGAATCAGGCCAGTCTGTGTAACAAACAGAACCCTGCAGGAGTGCCGTGTGTGTCTTGCAAAGATTCATCATAAAAGGCATCACAGCAATCTGCGCTGGTTTCTTGGATCTCCAGCTCTTGGGGAAGAAAGCCACTATGGCATGGGGACATTAAAGCACCTTGTGGTTTAATGTCCCCATGCTACAGAAGCCCACTTAGAGAAGAACATCAGCCAAAAGGCAGAACCGACTTGCCAGCCACAGACGTGAGCCACCTAGGAAGCCAGTTCTCCAGCACCAATCAAGCCTTCAGATGACCACAGCCCCGGCAGACATCTGCCTGCAATTTTAAGGGAGAACCCTGAACCAGAACTTAGCTCTCAAATTCCTGACCCACAGAAATTGTGAGAGATAACAAATACTGTTGTTTTAGAAGTTTCTGGAGTAGGGCACTTGGGTGGCTCAGTGGGTTAAAGCCTCTGCCTTCAGCTCAAGTAATATCTCAGGGTCCTGGGATCAATCTCGCTCTCTGCTTAGCAGGGAGCCTGCTCCCCGCCCTCTGCCTGCCTCTCTGCCTGCTTATGATCTCTGTCTCTGTCAAATAAATAAATAAATACAATCTTAAAAAAAATAATAAGTTTTTGGAGTAAGAGACACGTGGGTGGCTCAGCCAGTTAAGCATCTGCCTTTGGCTTAGGTCATGATCTCAGGATTCTGGGATGGAGCATCTCCTCCAGCTTCCTGGTCAGCTGGAAGTGTGCTTCTCTCTCACACTCTCTGAAATAAATAAAATCTCAAAAAAAAATTTTTTGGAGTAATTTGGTAGCTAGCAATCGATAACTAATATACAAATCCTTATAAAGGGAAAAAAAATCACTTCTGACCCCACATTGGTGTTTTTTTTTTAAGTACAAACATATAGTATGAACACCTTAGGCTTACAGCTTTAATACAACTATTAAACTATACAACTATTGAAATTAAATGGAGTACAGACATTACAAAACATTCAAATAAGTCATTTTAGGGGTGCCTCACTGGCTGTCCCTAGAGCATGTAGCCCTTAATCTGAGTCATGACTTCAAGCCCCAAGAGGGGCGTAGAGTCTACTTAAAAAATAATAATTTTATTTTTGTACTATACAGTGGCTAACTGAATGTACTAAAAAATAAAATGAAGTTGGAAGTTCTTGATTTAAAGAGAAGGAATACTAATAGACGGTTGTTTTGCTGAGATTAAATTGCCATAGTGAGACTATGGTATTGACAGCGCCTGAGACCGCTCCTCCTTCAGTTACTTGAATATTTCGCTTTTTTCCCTTAAGTTTGTTTGAAATGGATTTTCTGCGGCTTTCAACCAAGACTCTACTGCACGATATAGCTCCTTCTGTTGCCACGACTCGCGGAAACCTGAAACAAACCAACCACGACCAGCACCGGACGCCGGGCGCTCTTCACCCGTCCCTCCGTCTTCTTGGCACCGGCCGCGATGGCCCGGCGCCTTCAGCCACTGCCCCCACCCGCACCCCCGAGCGTCCGGCCGGGCCGGCCAGGGGTTCGTGTCCCGGGGCCGCGCCGCACGCCGCGGGACAGGGCCTGGGCTCCGAGCCCTTCCCGCCCGGCGCGCGCACCCCGCGTCGGCGTAGTCCCGGCTCCGTCCCGCAGGAGGTGTCCCAGCGCTCGTCTCCCCGGTCTGAGTCGGGGGCGCGCGGAACCGTGGACAGTCGCCCGGACGATCGCGGCCGCCCCCGCCGCTCGGCCCCTGGTGTGGTCTCATCCTGGGCACCCAGAGGACGGAGCCGGGCAGGGAGCGGGTCCGGGTCCCCAGCACCAGTGACTTGGGGGACGATTCGCCGCGGAAGACGCGCTCCGCCAGCTCTCCGGACCAAGGAGGCTGCGGCAGGATCCCGCCTCCACAGGAGCCAGGATCTGAAAACCGAGCTCTGCGTGGCTTAAAACAAGCATCACGCGATCCCTCTTAAATCAGAGGCGACCGGCGACCCTTCGCCCCAGCTGTACTTCCCTCCCGGGCCTGCGCCTGGCCCCGAACGCCGGCTGCCCCGCACCGCCTCCCTCTGGTCATCCGGGGTTAGTAGGCGTCGAGAACAGACGCGCATGCTCCAAGTGTGCCCTCGTGCTTCGCCTCCGCGATCGCCGAGTGACGCGAGCAAGAGCTTGGGATTATGGGAAGTGTGGTTTCCGAGCCTCGGGACCCCTGGGGTGTGTCCCCTGCCTAGGCCCAGAACAGGACTTCAGCTCCCGGCTGGCCTGCGGGCGCGGGAGGGGACGCGAGGGAAGGGGGCGGGGCGAGTGGGGAGGTGGGCGGGGCCGAGGGGGAAGGCCGAGCGGGGGGGCGGGGCCTGGCCGGCTGAGGCACCGCCGCCCGGGGTTGGAGGAACCTGAGGAGCGGGGCACGGGACCGCGAGGAGTCCGGACGGCGGCGGGCGCGAGGGCAGGCGTAGCCGGAGGGGTCGCGCCTGCGTCGACCGCCGCCCCGCGGCCTTCGTCTCCGCACGTCCCCTCCCTCTCCGCCGGGACGCGGGAGAGCCCGGCGCGCGACGGGGGCGCGAGGCGGAGCGGGCGGGGGCGGCCAATGCGAAACTGGCTGGTGCTGCTGTGCCCGTGTGTGCTCGGGGCCGCGCTGCACCTCTGGCTGCGGCTGCGCTCCCCGCCGCCCGCCCGCGCCTCCGGGGCCGGCCCGGCAGGTGAGGTCCGGGGGCCGGGCGGAGCGGGAGGCCGACTGCGAGCCCCCGGGCGGCTTCCTCCGCGGAGTCCCGCAGCGGGGAGCGGGCCGAGCGCGACCGTCCCCTGAGGAGACAAACGGCCCTTTTCATCCTCGGGGCGTTCCATCGGGCGAACTCCGGGGGCTTCTCCCCGTCCGAGTCCCGCCGCCTCTCCCCTCCCGCCTTCTACGGGCCGGAGAGCGGTGCCGGCCGCCGCGAGTCCTGCGTCTGCCCGCCAGGCCTGGTCCGAGCTGTGGGCGCCGGCCCGCCCGCCCCGCGAGCCAAACCTTGTGTCCTTCAGCCGCGGGCGGCTGCTGCGTGCGCCGGGCTCCGGCTGCCGGGCCTGCCCCCTCCCCGCTGCGGGTCCGCTCGGTCGGGACGTGCGGGTCTCTGCCGCGGGCGGCGCCAGTGGCGCCGGGGAAGCCTGGGTCTCGCCTGTAAGCGTAACTTTGCCGTAAGAACACACCGATTTTGTTTTCTTTGGAAACTGCGGGGTCGGTCGGTGGACACGGCCGGACGTGAAATGGGGCTGCGAGCGAGCTGTCCCTGTGAGGCTGGCCGGGCGCCGGCTAGCGAGGCGCCCGCGAAACCGTCGTTGGCCGACGATCTGTGCGCTCGTTCCGGAGCTTTCTCTCCGGGGCTGAGAGCTCGGTTCCTGCGCCTCTCACCGCCTCACGGGATGCTTTGTCCGCGGAAGGTGCCGGCGGATTTGTTGTTGTTCTTGGTTTTCCCTTGTTTTTTTGTTTTCTTTTCTAAGAGATTGCCCTAGGACATAAAAAGAAACCTAGAAGGCTGTTTTCAAAATGAGGTAGTAGTTGTGTTCTAACTACTCAGCGAGTTTTTTCCCTACCACTTCTCCCCGAACAGCTGTTTTCTTACCCAAACGTTTTAAAAATCACAGTTGAATATTTGCAATTCTGGGGTGGGTCTGTGCCTTACTTTTTAAGTGGGAGGCATAGAAACTAACTCGGCAATCCGCAAGGCAATCTCATCGTTATTATGGGGGTTCTTTAGACTGGTAACAGTCTCTTAGACTCTTTTCCTATTAGACAAACCACAAGCTCTTTGAAAAGGCTATTTGTGTGACCCGAATAAAATTAAAACACGGTTAATTTATTTAATGAAAACACAGTGGTTACAGAGCATTTAACCTATTAACAGGTTAGGATTAGGAGCTTTTTTTTTTTTTTTTAAGGTTTTGTTTTTTAGGTTTTTGTAAACTGAGTAGAGGGAAGAGTGCCACAGATCTAAAATGCTTCCTATTATCTGTTAGGTTTCTGTTTTACAGCTTTCTTTTCCTTTCTGTGAGCACTACTAGAATTTACTTGCAGAACATTCTTAGGATATTTATGACCTTAATTTAGTCTTTGGGGGTTCAATAAACAAGAAAAACCTGTTTGTCTTCAAGCTTAAAACTTAGTAGGTGGTCTCTTAGCTTCAGTGAAGTTTTTCTTATCCCCACAGTGTTTGGATGATGCCCCTATCTTGCCTTCAGGTCAGCCTGAGCTAGGTTAAAGAGACTAGGAAATAGGCCTTGAGGAGGATCCGGCTATATGTGAAGAAATCAGTACTAGTTAAATAAATTAACTTTGACTTAGGTGGATACCGTGCATCTGGTTAGATGATAAATTAGATATTTCACTCTAAATGAAACCTGGCAGACTCTTAGCTTTCACTTTGCAAAACTAAAAGCAGTAGAAGCATATGGATAGCCAAGATTTCCTGCAGCTCCTTTTCCCATCGTGTTACCACCGCATTCAAACTAAAACATTTGGGCACTTTTATATATCTACCCTTATGTCTTCAGCCTAAAGTGAGAGAGAAAACCCAAGATTTTGTTACGTTCTCTTCCCTTGAATTAATGTTTTAAGATTTCTTTTTGTTCTCTTGTCTGCCTCTTTGTCTTCAGGCTCATTGAGTTCTGACGGAGACGGTACTTTTTTAAAGGGAGACTTACCTTCCCTGAATATTTAAAAAAAAAAAAAAAAGCCCTCTGGCTTGTAGTGGATTCAGCAAATTTTTGAGAGCTTACTCTGTGCCCACTCCTGTTGTAGGTATAGAGTTACAGCAGTAACCCAGATCGCATCCCTGCTGTTGTGCAGTTTACAATTTAGAAGGCAAGACAGAACCGAGAAAATAATTTTTTAATATCCTAGGGGATGGAGACAGGTGGGATGACAACAAGAAAGCAGTGTAGAGGGCAGAGAATGGTGTGCTACTGTTCTGAATAGAGAGGTCAGGGGAGGCCCCTCTGAAGAGGTGCCCTTGAGCAGGGGCCTGAATGACGGCCAGGATGACGGCGGCCAGGAGTCCCGTCAGCACCTGGCGTTTTTCTAACGTAGTGGCTCCCTAGAAACAGCCGAAATTAAGGTCTAGGAGAGCAACTGGTGAAGAGGAAGCAGGTCTCTTGTGAAATTCAGCACACCTAGGGGTGCATGAGGAAAGTGGAGACAGGGACACTGGACTGGAGGATACAGTTAGAAGATACATCTCTTACCTCATACTCATTTTGGGTAATACCTTAGCAGGAATTATGTAACATCCTTTTTTAGAAAAAGGATGTGACCAAAGAAGTCTTCTCTTTCTAGGAGATTTGGAGAGAAGGAAACCAAAGTGAAAGGAAAGAAGTACATCCATTCAACAAATGCTTAGAGCTCTAGGTACCAAGCTAGATGTGGAGTCCCCTGCTCTGAGACCCTCAGAGTCGGCTGAACTGAGACAGGGAGCAAGGAGAAGGCCAAAGACAAATTGAGCTTGCTTTGCAATTTTGCCTAGGGCTGGTTCATCCAAAATTATCCCTATATGGTAATCTTGTCTCTATGCTTCAGTTTCCTTATTTATAAAATGATGATCTCATAGGGTTATTGTGAAGATTCGATTAATACAACACCCAGAAAAGTGCCTGATTCATAGTAAACACTCCATGGATTTTAGAGAGGAGGAATAGGATAGTGGTGGCTGGTGCGTAGGCTAGTGAGGTATTTGGGGAGGTTTTAGAGATTGGGCATGCTAGTCGTGTATATGATGATTGTCCTTAGCAGTAGATCTGTCATGAATTTATATGTTTCCCTCATTTCCAAGATTTCTGCTTATTTGGGATTGATGTCATCTGAGAGCATGCATGTGAGAGTGGAAATTTTGGTCTGCTTTTTAAGAATCCTTGGGCCTATTTTGAACAATGAGTTTTGAAGTCAACCTCCCTTGGTCTAGAATAGACTTTTGGATGTCCGCTGTCAGTGGAGAACCTCACAGTTCTACTTGACCCTCAGGATACACTACATATTAGAGAAGGGAATGCTGTTGTCCTCAGGGAGCTGGTGTGGGCTTTTAATTATTCCTGGCATAAAAATTTGTTTTTTTTGTGCTTAGTAATTTGAAGGAATGAATCAAGAGAACAAAACTGAGAAAATATGAATGAATTTGCCACCTACATATTGTCTATTCACTTTTTATGATGACCTTATGATATAAATTTTTTTCTTAGAAAAGTAAAACAAGTTCTTAGTAGAAAAATTTGAAATTATTTTTAAGAACAGGGAAAATGATCTTTATGACAGTTTTTGAATGCACATACCTACAATGCATGTTGGAGGGAAATGACTTAGTATTTTTTAAAAATTATATTGATGGGGCGCCTGGGTGGCTCAGTGGGTTAAGCCCCTGCCTTCAGCTCAGGTCATGATCCCAGGGTCCTGGGATCGAGTCCCGCATCGGGCTCTCTGCTCAGCAGGGTGCCTGCATCCCTCTCTCTCTCTGTCTGCCTCTCTGCCTACTTGTGATCGATCTCTCTCTCTCTCTCTGTCAAATAAATAAATAAAATATTTTAAAAAAATTGTATTGATGTATAATACCCCTTCAGAAAAGGGCCTGTAAATGTATAGGTTGATATATTTTTGATACACCCGACTAATCCAGCATTTCAGAAGCTCCCTTTATGCTCCCTTCCATCATGGCCAGGAGTGGTAACCACTGTTCTGATCTTAAATGGCAGAGATTTGCTTGTTAATACTTCATATCAATGGAACCACATAGTATGTACATAGTTCTTATAGTCTCCTGATCTTAATATGGTAAATAACAATAAAATATAATTCTGCAACATAATTTCAATCGCTGCATATAGATACACCTTAATTTAACTAATCCCTTATTTCTGCATTTCTGGATTTTGCAGTTGTTCACTATTAATAAATGACACTGTGATGAGTAGAGATCTTTTAGTACATCACTGATTATTTCTTTAGAATAAGTTCTTAGATGTGGAATGCTGGATAGAACTTACATAGTTCTAGAAAGCCCGGGTGGCTCAGTAGGTTGTGTCCGACTCTTGATCTCAGCTGGTCTTGATCTTAGGATCATGAGTTCAAGCCCCGTGTTAGGCTCCACTCTGGACATGAAGCCTACTTTAAAAAAAAAAAAATTATCTGAGGTATTTGATGTGTATTGGCAAATTGTCCCACAGAAGACTACCAAATTCCATTCCAGCAGCAACATAGGAGAGGAGCCATTTCCTTGAAAAAACTCTAAATTTCTTTCCAATACCAATGGCTGGGGTATTATTTAAGAAGGTATTTGTCATTTTGAACATAGCAGGAGCCTGGTTAGATGGTACCCATCTAATTCAAACTTGATTCCTAGTGAAATGGAATGTTTTTTCATTGGTTGGTTGGCTATTTGCATTTTATCTGTGAATTATCTTCGTGTCTTTTTTTTAAGATTTTATTTATTTGACAGAGATCACAAGTAGACAAAGAGGCAGGCAGAGACAGAGAAGGAAGCAGGCTCCCTGCTGAGCAGAGAGCCCTATGAGGGGCTCAGTCACAGGACCCTGAGATCCTGACCTGAGCTGAAGGCAGAGGCCTTAACCCACTGAGCCACCCAGGCACCCCTCTTTGTGTCTTTTTATGACATGTTTACTTCTTAACTGTTCATTTCTTTTTTTCCTGTCTCCAGACACCAGAATCAAAGTAGGTTCCCTGTACTAGCAAGTAGCATAAGGTCAGGGGCAGTAGGAACGTGGGCATTCTTGCACAACTGTTTATTGAGCACCTGCTGGGGAGTTCATACCATGTAATGCAGTACTCCCAAGTCTGGTGGACTGATCTACATTGCTGGTACGTGGTAGAAGACCTGTTTTTTTGTTTGTTTGTTTTTTGTTTTTTAAAGATTTTATTTATTTATTTATTTGACAGGCAGAGATCACAAGTAGGCAGAGAGGCAGGCAGAGAGAGAGAGGAGGAAACAGGCTCCCTGCTGAGCAGAGAACCTAATGCAGGCCTCAATCCCAGGACCCTGGGATCATGACCTGAGCCGAAGGCAGAGGCTTTAACCCACTGAGCCACCCAGGCGCCCCGAAGACCTGTTTTTTAAACTGAGATATAATTGACCTACTTACATGAGTTTCAGGTGTATGACATTGATTCAGTATAAGTACGTATTGTAAAAATGAACACAGTCTAGTTAGCTTAGTTATTTTTTTCTTGTGATGAGAACTTTTGAGATCTGTCTTAGCAGCTTTCAGATACGCATTACAGCATTATTCACTATAGCCCCCGAGTTGTACATGACATCCCCATGACTTCTTTATTTTAACTGGAAGTCTGTTCTTCTGACGCCCTTCACCATTCTGCCCACACGCCACCCTTCCCCTCTGGCAACCGTCAGTCTGTTTTCTATGAATTTAGTGTTTTGTTTTGTTTAGATTGTACATAAGAGTGAAACTGTACCGTATTTGTCTTTCTCTGTCTGGCTGGGTTCACGTAGCATAACACCCTCAAGATCTATCCATGTTGTCAGAAGTGGCAAGTTTTCCTTCTTTTTTTATGGTAAATAATATTACCTTATATTTGTCTGTAACACATTTTCTTTATCTGTTCATCTGTCTGTGAACACTTAGGTGGTTCCATGTCTTGGCTATTGTAAATAGCACCGCAATGAACAAGGCATGCATGTATCTTCTCCAGTGTTTTCATTTCCTTTGAATAAATATCCAGAAGTGGAACTGTCGGATCATATGATAGTTCTAGTTTAAATTTTTTGAGGAACCTCCATAGTGTTTATTAGAGGGACTACAGTGATTTATTGTCCCACAAAAATGGCGCAAGCCTTCCTTTTTCTACACTTTCTTACCAACACTTGTATCTTTTTGATACTAGCCATTCTGACAGGTGTAAGGTGATCTCACCTTGTGATTTTGATTTGCATTTCCCTGATGATGAGTGATGTTGACCGCCTTTTCATATGCCTGTTGGCCATATGTATGTTGTCTTAGGAAATGTGTCTGTTCAGATCTGCTGCCTATTTTTTAATTGGATTGCTTGGTTTTTAACTATTGAATTGTAGGAGTTTTTATTTTTTAATATGTTTTCAGTATTAACCCTTTATCAGTTACATGATTTGCAAATACTCTGTCCCATTTTTGGGTTGTCTTTTCATTTTGTTGATGATTTTCTTTGCTGTGCAAAAGAAGCTTTTTAGTTGGATGTAGTGCTGCTCATTTATTTTTGCTTTTGTTGCAAAATCTGCTGCCAAATCCAAAAAATCATCAAAACCAGTGTCAAGGATCTTACTGCCTATATTTTATTCTAAGAGTTTTATGATGTCAGGTTGTTCAAGTCTTTGATCCATTTTGAGTTGATTTTTGTGTATAGTATAAGGTGGTGGTCGATTTCATTCTTTCACATATGGCTGAATAGTTTTCCCAGCACCATCTATTGAAGAGACTGTCCTTTTCCCCCATTGTATATTCTTGTCTCCTTTGTCATAGATTAATTGACCATATAATTGTGGGTTTATTTCTGGGCTCTATTCTGTCCCATTGCCCTGTATGTCAGTTTTTATGCCAAACCATGCTGTTTTGATTACTATATCCTGTAATATAGTTTGAAACCAGTAAGCATCATGCCTCCAGTGTTTTGCTCCATGTGTTTGCTTATTTCATCTTTTTTCACCTATGACCCCACCTACCTCTTTTTTGGCAACCACCAGTTCTGTGTATTTAAGAGTCTGCTTTTTTTGTTTAGTTTCATCATTTGTTTTGTTTCTTAAATTCCATGTATGAGTGGGATCATATGGTATTTGTTGTTCTCTGACTGGGTTTAGCATTATACTTTCTCCATCCATGTTTTTGGAAATGATGAGATTTCATTCTTTTCTATGGTCAAATGATACTCCATTGTGCATATACCCTGTGTTCTTTATCCATTCATCTATCGGTGGACACTTGGGGGCTACTTCCATATCTTAGCTACTGTAAATAATGCTGCAGGAGACATAGAGGTGCATGTCTCTTTTCAGTCTTGTTGGTTGATTTGCAAATATTGAACCACTCTTGCATCTCTGGAATAAATCCCACCTGATCGTGGTTAATGATTTTTTTTAATGTTTTGTTGTATTGTCGGTTGGCTGATACTTTGTTGAGAATCTTTAAACCTATGTTCATCAGAATTGTTGGCTTGTAGTTCTTTTTTGTGGTGTCTTTATCTGGTTTTGGTATCAGGCTGATGCTGGCCTTGTGGAATAAATTTGGAAGATTTCTTTTCTCTGTTATTTTTTGGAATAGTTTGGGAAGAATAGATACTAACTCTTCTTTGAATGTCTGGGAGAATTACCTATGAAGCCATCTGGTCCCGGACTTTAGTTGGCTTTTTGATTACAGATTCAGTTTCATTGCTGGTAACCGGTCTGCAAATTTTCTTTTTCTTCCTAATTCAGCTTTGAAAGTTTGTGCTACTGTGAAATTACCCATTTCATCTAGGTTGTCCTGTTTATTGGCAAACGATTTCTTAT
This sequence comes from Mustela putorius furo, assembly GCF_011764305.1. NCBI lineage: Eukaryota > Metazoa > Chordata > Mammalia > Carnivora > Mustelidae > Mustela > Mustela putorius. The sequence continues at coordinate 4,334,075 of NW_025421560.1, read as the reverse complement.
AATCCTTGTATTTCTGTGGTGTTGGTTGTTATTTCTTATCCTTCATTTCTGGTGATATTTATCTGAGTCCTCTCCCTCCCCCTCTCTCTCTTTCTCTGTTTTTTTATGAGTCTGGTTGAGATTTATCAATTTTGTTGATGTTTTCAGAGAATCAGTTCCTAGTTTCATTGATCCATTCTATTGTTTTCTTAGTCTCTATATCATTTGTTTCTGCTCTCATCTTTGCTAGTGCCTTCTTTCTATTGGCTTTGGGTTTTGTTCTTCCTCTAGCTTCTTTAGGTATAAGGTTAGATTATTTAAGATTCTTCTTGTTTCCTGAGGTAGGCCTGTATTGCTATAATCATCCCTCTTAGATGAGGATAGAAGAGCTAATGCTGCGCAATACCCTCCTGTTTGCTCTTTCCTGAGATTACTGTGGCTATTTAAGGTCTTTTGTGGTTTCATACAAATGTTAGGGTTGTTTGCTGTATTCCTGTGAAAAATGCCACTAGAATTTTGATAGGCATTGCATTGAATCTGTAGATTGCTTTGGGTAGTATGGACATTTAAAAAATATTCTCACCCATGAGCACCCATTTATTTGTGTCTTCTCCAGTTTCTTTCGTCACTGTCTTACAGCTTCCAGTGTACAGCTCTCTCACCTCGTTGATTAAACTTATTCCTAGGTGTTTTATCCTTTCTGATTCAGTTGTTAATAGGATTGGTTTCTGAATTTTTCTTGATAGTTCATTATTAGTGTATAGAAGTGCCTCTGATTTTTATAGATAGATTTTGTGTCCTGCAGCTTTACTGAATTTATTACTTCCAGGAGTTTTTTTTGGTTGACTCTTTAGGGACCTATTTTTCAGTATATCTGGAAGGAGAAGTTTTTTCAGAGGCCAAAATCTGCCATGCCCTTCTCCTCTGCAAGAAAAGGAGAAATGTGTGTAAACTAAACCACTTCCACAGAAGCAGCATAGACATGGAGTAGAAGCAAAGGAGAGGAATGGCAGTGGAATGAGATCAAAAAGTAGTTTGCAGCCGTAAGCTGTGGGATTTTCACAAGCCACATGGTCATCTTTATCTTTATTATTTATTTATTAAGTTTCAGAAAAATCTTGTTTGGCAGTGAGAAGAAGAAACCGGGGATAAACCATTAGGATAGCCTTGGGATTTTTTTTTTCATGTTTTAAGATGAATATTTTTAAACATAAATATTTAAACACATAAATATTATGAATATTTTTAAACATACCAAAAGTAGAAGATTAGAACAAATATTATGTACACACCATACATCTTCAACTCACATTTTTCATACACACTCCTACCCACTTCTTCCCACTGGATTATTTAGAGGCAAATAACAGAGAAATTATTATTTTCATAAATATCTTAGTATAGTGTCTCTATCAGTAGACATTAAAAAACCATAACTACAAAACCATCATCACAATTAGAAAAATTAATGATTCTTTCCAATATTTAGTGTTCAGAATTTCCCAATTGTCTTTTTAAATTTTAATTCTAGTGTAGTTAACATGCAGTGTTGTGTTAGTTTCAGGTATACAATACGGTGTTCAGCCCTTCCACAGATCTCTCAGTGCTCATCATTAGGACACCCCTGTCATGGTCCAGTGAAAGATAAGAGTCTGACTTGAAGCAGGGGGTAGAATTAATGACGAGAAAGGGACTGATTTGAGACATTGTTCATGAAGACTTTCTCAATCAAGAACAAGCTAAATTATGTTTCATGTAATCCATTTCTCAAAGGCTTATTTTGATTATCTACCAAAAATGAAGCAGTGATAATTTGGCATTTAACAGATTGTTTTAGTTATTTTATGATTTTTCTTTTGTGCATCAGCCTTGTTTTGTGCTGATATCAGGTAAATGAGGCATTTAGATTAAATGTCTCTTTGCTCTTCTACAGTTTTTAATAATTCCAGAAGACATTTTGTAATGGATGAAATAGACTATCTGAAGACTTTTTGGTATCGGGGTTTTTTGTTTGGTTGGTTTTTTGTTTTGGGGGTGTTTTTTTTTTTTAGAAAGCTGAGACATGGGGATTTAAATAGCTTATTATGGGTATCATGAAGCACGTTGGCTTTGGAATCAGTGTCAGATATGTCTGGTTACTACATTTGCCTCATTACTGTTGTTAAAAGTACTTACTATTTCTCTGTGAAAGAGTAGGGGGTGAGATGGGATATCATTGCCAATTTTACATAAGCACTTAACTTATCCTCCAAATTGAGACTCATTTAGAGTTAGTTCCAGCAGTAGGTACAGATTTCATCTTATAGTTCTGTGTACCTGAGAAAATATGTTCCTGAAGTGTTTATTTCATTCATATAAATGTTTAATTTCCATGAAATTAAAAAAAGTAATGTGCTAACCAGCATTTCCAGTGATCTGCTTATCACTGATTTGCCTCCAAGACTCTGTTAGGAATAAACATGACTCTGTTAGGAATAAAAGATCGGAATTTAGTCTCTAGGAGCTACATGGAGCTGTGTTGCTAATTGAAGGTGATGGAGAATGGAGGTCAGTTGCTGTGGATTAAATCTTAGCCTCCCGCCTTACTAATTGTTTGCCTTAGGGGAATTTACTGAATTCTCTGTGCCTCTGGCCTTGTTTGTTTCGTAAGGAGCCTGACCCCACCTACTTTTCGGTGTTGTGAGCATTAAGTGATACTCTACATGCAAAGTGTTCAACTGATACTCTATGTGTAGTACTTTTTAGGTGTGCAGTGAATATGGTCTATTATAAGCAAGGAAAATTTGTATTTACATTAAAGACAAGTTCCTGCCTGGGGCATCTGGGTGGCACAGTTGGTTAAGTAGCCAGCTCTTGGTTTCAGCTCAGGTCAGGATCTCACAGCACTGGGATCAAGCCCCAACTCAGCCGGGAGTCGGCTTGGGACTCTCTCTTACTCTCCCTCCCCCTCCCATTTGTTCTCACTCTTTCTCTCTCTCTCAAATACATAAATCTTAAAAAAAAAAAAGGACAAATTCCTGCCTTTAAAGAATTCATTTTAGTACAGGATTCCTGGTAAGCTAATATAACAAGTATCTGTACTTTATTTAGATTGGTGTTTTTGTTTGTTTGTTTGTTTTGGGGGGTTTCTTTTGTTTTTAGAAATGTGTCTTTTGTGGAAAATAAGGTATCTACACAAAAATTCCTATATTCTTAGACGAATTATAATGTAATATCCTTCAGGTATCCTATTAGAAGGGTCTGTCTCCCAGATTTTCTTATTATTTTAATTGGTCCTTTGAAAAAATACCATCATGTTTTTGTTGTCTTTTGACTGATTGCTTGGATCCTCTGGCATATAAAAAGATTGCATGTAATGTAGGCAAGCTCTCTGGCCTTCGATTATTTAATTTTGGAAACATTTTGGATCAGTTCCAGTCATTGGAGAAAGAGATGAAACGGCCCCTCATCAGAGCTATGTATAAGCTTGTAGCTCTCCAGCTTTGAAACTGGCGATAAAAAACAAAATATCTTCCCCTTCTGTCCACAAAGGACAGTTTTTTTTCTTAAATGTAATCCTGCCCATTAGACCTTACAGCAGTAAAAAATGAACCATTCGCATGACTTGTCACTTGATTTTTTTGTTGCTTCCCTGGAAATGTTGCCTCCCTCGTTCATTCCTTGGAATATTATATTAAGTGATACGGGGTTTGCTGGCTGTGGAATTTATTGGTGTTGCTCAGGTACTTATTATAAAGTAATAAGTACCAGTACTTGTTCTGGTACTTTTCAGCATATTAGTCTTTCAGCTTTATTTCCCAAACTTAATAATTTTTTTTGAGAGAGAGAGCAAGAGCTGTAGTGGGGGGGCTACAGAGGGAGAAGGAGAGAGAGAATCCCAGGCAGGCTCCATGCCCAGCACAGAGCCCAACATGGGCTTGATCTCAGGACCCTGAGATCATGACCTGAGCTAAAATCAAGAGTCGACTCCTCAAGCAACAGAGCCACCCAGGCGCCCCCTATAATGTTAACGTAGGCCTTCACTTTTGAAAGCACGGATTTGCGGGGTGGTTATCGTTTGCAGATGGTTGCCAGGGAGTGCCTACTGTTTTGGTACCAAACCAAGACCTTTATATATATCATCTCATTTAATTTTTACAATAACTCTATGAGAAGTGTTACTACACCCATTTGTAGTCTAGGAAACTGAGGCTCAAGAAGGTAAATAACTTTTCGGGGTGGCTGGCTGGCTCAGTCAGTAGAACATGAGACTCTTGATCTCAGGGTGGGGAGTTCAAGCCCCATGTGGCGGATTGAGATTACTTAGAAGGTTTTTTTTTTTTTAAATTTTTTAATTTTTATTTTTTATTCATTTATTTGACAGAGAGAGATTGAGAGAGAGCCATCACAAGTAGGCAGAGAGGCGGCGGGGGGGGGAGGGGCGGGAAGCGGGCTCCCTGCTAAGGGGCTCGATCCCAGGATCCTGAGATCATGACCTGAGCCAAAGGCAGAGGCTTTAACCCACTGAGCCACCCAGGCACTCCTAGAAGTTTTTTGTTTTGTTTTGTTTTGTTTTGTTTTGTTTTTAATCTTTAATTAAAAAGAGAAGTTAAATAACTGTTACTGGACATAAAAAGAACCAGGATTCTGCTCGCGGCCTAACGGACTCATACTGCCTACTGTTGCGTGGTTTATGCCACTCTGCCTTTCCAAACTCATTCTCACCGTAAGCATCTTAATAGTTTTGAAGTTTTAGGTACTTATGGAAGCATAAATATATACATACGTAGGGAAGACAAAAAGACTGTATGCCAAAGAGTCATGGTTATCTGGATGGTACGTGTGATTTTTTAAATATTTTTTCTTTGTATTTCTTTGTATATTCTATACACATGAACATGTATTACTTTATAATAAACATTTTTATGTCACATATGAACAGTAATTGAGATATGACATTTCTAATTTATTGTTGCTTATTTCTAGATCAATTGGCCTCATTTCCTCAGTGGAAGTCTAGTCACTATGATGTGGTAGTTGGTGTGTTGTCTGCTCGCAATAACCACGAACTTCGAAATGTGATAAGAAGCACCTGGCTGAAGCATTTAATACAACATCCATCATTAAGTCAACGGTAGGTTTTCTGAGTTGGCACTTGCCTGATTAACTGAGTAAATGTTCTGGATAACCTCTCCTGAGACAGTCAGAAATGTTAATTTAGGCATGTAGCCACTCTTCTTGGGAGAAATGGCTGTTTTATTTTGCTTTCCCTTCACATAGAGTCACATAGTTCTTAATGGAAAGATAATTAGGGGAGAATATATTCATTGGTTAACATACTAGCATTTATAGATACCTAGTTTGTTTTGTTTTTAGAATAGTAGTTCCTTTTTTTTAAGAGAGCAAGAGTGAGCAGGGAGAGGGGCAGAAGGAGAGGGAGAAAGAATCAGAAAGAACCTTAAGCGGTTTCCATGCCCAGCACAGAGCCCAGTGCAGGGCTGGATGTCACCACCCTGAGGTCATAACCCGAGCTGAAATCGAGAGTTGGACACTTAACCACTCAGGTGCCCCTAGAATAGTAATTCTTAGAAGGTTCTATTCCAGGGGCGCCTGGGTGGCTCAGTGGGTTAAAGCCTCTGCCTTTGGCTCAGGTCATGATCTCAGGGTCCTGGGATCAAGCCCCACATCAGGCTCTCTGCTCAGCAGGGAGTCTGCTTCTCCCTGCCTCTCTGACTACTTGTGATCTCTCTCTCTCTCTCTAATAAATAAAATAAAATATAAATTTTAAAAAAAAGTTCTATTCCAAAATAGGTCTCTGGTTAGACATGTTTGTGTCTAAATATGCTTTTTACCAACTTCACAGAGACACACTGAATTTTTCCTGTTCTGTAGTGTTTTTTAAATTGTGTGCTCTGCAGTGTGTAGCTCTTTTTCCTGCCTGCCCTTCCACGGCTGAGCTTTGGTAGCACATCTCATGTTGGTATTAGGTGGCTCAGTTATTGGTTAGGAGCCCAAGACCTTAGCAATGAGACCAGGCTCTGAAGATGACATCGTGAGGGGCTAGTGGAACAGAAGCATGGGAGACTGAACTTTTAGTTCTGCGGAGACACTCAGATGATAGGCGGTTCTCCATGGCCCTCTTAGGATTGCATTACACTGGCACATTTGGGACTGATTAGCTACACAGTTGTAGCATTTTCTTGTCATCAGTTGTGAACATTTATAGATTTCCTATCTTATTCATAGCGGCTTTCATTCCTTTTCAAGACAGATTTCCTTGGTTCATGATCTCAATGATAATAGTACCGATAAACCAGCAAATGAAAGGCCTTGGACTCCTCACTGCTGTCAGAACCTCATCCAAAACCTGCACTTCCTTCTTTTTCTGTCCCAGAGAATAATGACCCCTCTCTACCTGTTGCTCAGAAAACCCCAGTGACTATGTTATAAATGAGGGAGTGAGTCCCCCTTATGGGTCTTTAAGGATCCGTCCAGCATGGTCACAGAAGGTACACTGGGAGAGGCCTATGAGATTAGATCTAGTCCACTCCCAAGTCCTAGAGAAGGAGGCCCAGTGCGCCACACAGGGGGCGGCCACACAGGAGGAGCGTCCAGGGAGCAGGTTCAACCAGGCAGGTGGCGAGTCCATAGTGGGGCCCCATGGGTACATGCCTTTATGGGGGCCACAGGGGCCTATACAAGCAGGAGGAGGGAGAGGATTTCACTGTTGTGTTCGAATGTCACTGGGTGAGTGAGGGAGGGCCAGAGGGGGATCTTATGGCAGGGACCAGCTTTATCGCTCCAGTGTATCAGGTCACCTGGGGAGGATGCTCATAACCTCTTTGTGAGGATGTTGAGGCTCCAGGAAAATAGGAAATTTTAAAAATTTGTACTACATTGTTATCTTGATTTCTTCTTTCTCTCACATGCCACATCCAACCCATCAGCATGTTTTCTTGGTGCTACCTTTCTATATTATCCAGAATCCAACCCCTCACCACGTCTACCACTACCATCAGAACCACCACCCTCTCCCCATCAGGCCCATCAGGCCACATTACCTCTCACCTGGATTCTTGCGGCTGCCTCTATATGGATTTCCTTCTACCTTTGTTCCCCTGTATTTTATTTTCTGTGCAGCAGCCAGTGTGCTTCTTTTAAAATTCATCAAGTTACGTCTATTTTCTGTTCATACCCCTACATTGGCTTCTCTTTTGCTCAGAGTGAAATACCAAGTGCTCACTGTGGTCTTTGACCTTATCTACATCTACTTCACCTACACTGGTTAACATTACCGTGCTTCCATCATACACTACATGTGCTTCTGCCTTGGGGCCTTTGCACTTACTGTCTCCCTGTCTTTACCACTCTTCCACTGGACAATCCTCGTTGTTCACAGTCTCACATTTTTCAGCTCTCTGTTTAGAATTCACCTTAGCAGGAGGCAGCTCTTTATTAAAAAGCATCTAAGCCCTTTTCGCTCTCCATCCTCCCTTACTTGACTTCATTTTTCTTTATAATACTTATTATCAACTAGCATTTTTATTATATTTAGCTTTGTGTTTTAAATTGTCTTTCCCCATGAGAATATAGTTTCGTGAGTGTAGGGACTTTAACTTTTTTTTTTTTTTTTTTTAAGATTTTATTTTCAGAGAAAGAGAAAGAACACAAGTGAGCAGGGGAAGGGTTTGAGGGAGAGGGAGCCAAGGAGAAAGGATCTTCAGCAGGCTCAACGCACTGGGTGTGGAGCCCGACATTGGGCTCAATCCTACAACCTGAGATCCTGACCTGAGCCAAAACCAAGAGTTGGGTGTTCAACCAACTCAACCACCCAGGCACCCGGGGAATGTCACTTATTTCACTGATGTATTCCTAGTACTTGGAACCTAACTTGGCACAGAGTAAGACACTCAACATCTCTTGAGGGAATGACTCAGACTAAATGTAGTGAGGAAAATTAACATTCAGATAGTCACGAGTCATTTATTTGCCATCATAGCATTACTGCTTTAAATTTAGTAAGCTTGGTGATTTGTTCTAATGATGGGATACTTATATAAAAATAGATACTAGCCAAAAACTTCTTAGGGCAGAGTAATTTTGTGAATCTAGTAAGAATATTTAAGATGGCTTTTAAAAAACGAATTTGTTAAATATCTGCAATAATTTAGTCAACAAACTTACTCATTTCTGTTTATACTTTTGTTCTAAATGCTAGTTGTTTACGAATGGGTATTCTGCCTTAATTGGCCATTAGTAAACGAAAATGTTTGCATTTCTGTGGCTGTGGCTTACCTTCAAATCTTACATTTCACTGAAGGAGCCAGATTCCACATACACTTCCAGGACATTATTTAATGAAAAGCCTTTGTAATAAAATTAATAAATTGTCAATTTCACAAGTAACTATTGAGTATCTTCTGCTGCATGCACGTAGTTTACTGCATGTGGTAGAATGCAAAGATAGTTGCCATAGAGTCCCAGTCTTTATGGGAGCTTGAAGTTTAATAGAAGGAAATAGATGTAACAGTGTAATAAAATGTTATATGTGCTATCGTATAGATAAATAGAAAACAGCCTGGAGTGTTTGGGAAACTCCAAACAGTTCCATGTAACTGGAACCCTGGGTTGGGGAGGGGAGTTCAGAGGAGGGTGTGGATGAGTGAGATGAAGCGCTCGGGAAGGAAAGTGGGGCCGAGAGACAGGGATTATGAGGTAGAGAGGGAGGCCATCCAGCCCAGGGGCAGGCTGTGGCCAGGCCCTGCAGAACAGCTGTGGGGACAGAGGCATGGTTTGCTGAGACCTGGCTAGGCGCTGAGGGGCTGAACTGAAGTGTGACCTTAGAAGAAAAAGGTAAATAAACAGCAAGAGGGAGAGGAGAAAAAGGAGTGGAGGATGATTGCTAGCTTTCTAACTTGGAGAATAATCCATCAAGGCAAAAACACTAGATGAAAAGAGCAGGTTTCATGGGAGAGAAGTTCTGTGGTGGGTATGTTGAGTCTGGTACCTGAAGGCAGTAGAGTGCTGGTGGAAGTTTACCAACTGGCTCTCGGAAGCATAACAATTATGTGTACTTGTGCATATGTATGTGTTCTAAGTTTTGCTGATATAAATGATGTATGGTGAGTAGCTGACAGATAATAGCAGACGCGCCTCTCTTTATTATAAATTCCATGATTCCCATGAATGCTCCCATTGTTCTAGACCTTTGTATCTAACCAATTACATGTAGCACCTGACAGGAGTGCAGTTTGGACATAAATATTTTCTTTAAGATAGAGTAAAACTGAAGTGACAACCGAGATATATGTCAGAACTTTACTCTTCATCAGTAAAATCAGTGACTTCTTTGTTGAATCAAAACTTGTTGGGGCGCCTGGGTGGCTCAGTGGATTAAAGCCTCTGCCTTCAGCTCAGGTCATGATCCCAGGATCCTGGGATCGAGCCCCACATCAGGCTCTCTGCTCAGCGGCGAGCCTGCTTCTCCCCTCTCACTCTGACTGCCTCTCTGCCTACTTGTGATCTCTCTCTGTCAAATAAATAAATAAAATCTTTAAAAAAAAAAAAAAACTTGTAATAAGTTTTGAATAGTGGAAGGATGGTTCCTCAGTTTTTTGTGCTATTCACAATGGGGTGGCTACAGACACATCACTTTTTTCTTTTTATTTTTAAATCAGTTATTAATCATATAGTGTTACATTAGTTTCAGGTGTACAATATAGTAATTCAACAATTCTGTACATTACACAATGCTTATCAAGATAAATAGACTCTCAATCTACTTCACCTGTTTCTCCCATCCCCTCCACCCACCTCCCCTCTAGCTACCACCAGTTTGTTCTCTGTACTCAAGAGCCTGTGTTTTGGGGGACACTTGGGTGGCTCAGTCAGTTAAGCGTCTACCTTCAGCTCAGGTCATGGTCCCGGGCTCTGAAATCGAGTCCTGCATCAGGCTTTGTGCTCAGCGGGGAGCCTGGTTCCCCCTCTGCCTACTGCTCTCCCTACTTGTACATGCACTCACTCTCTCTTTCACAGTCTGACAAATAAATAAAATCTTTTAAAAATAAAATAAAATTAATTATGAAGAGACTGTTTTTTTGGTTTATCTCTTTTTTTTGTTTGTTTCTTAAATTTCACATATAAGTGAAATCATGTGGTATTTGTCTTTCTCCGAATTATTTCACTTAGCACAATACTCTATCTAGATCTGTGTTGCTGCAAATGCCAAGAGTTCATTTTTTATGACTGAGTAATATTTCATTGTATATGTATATACCACATTTTTATCCATTCATCCGTCAAAGAATGATTGGGTTGCTTCCATATCTTGGCTACTATAAATAATGTTGCAATAAATACAGATGCATATATCTTTTCGAATTAGTGTTTTCATTTTCTTTGGGTAAATACCCAATACTGGAATTACTAGATCATATAGTAATTCTGTTTTTTTATTTTAAAGATTTTATTTATTTATTTGACAGGCAGAGATCACAAGTAGGCAGAAAGGCAGGCAGAAAAAGGAGGAAGCAGGCTCCCCACCAAGCAGAGAGCCCAGTGCAGGGCTCGATCCCAGGACCCTGGGATCATGACCTGAGCCGAAGGCAGAGGCTTTAACCCACTGAGCCACCCAGGTGCCCTGATAGTTCTATTTTTAATTTTTTGAGGGCCCTCCATACTGTTTTCCACAGTGGCTACAGCAGTTTGCTCTCCCACCAGCAGTGCACAAGGGTTCCCTTTTCTCCACATCCTTACCAATGCTTGTTATTTGTTGTCTTTTTGGTATTAGCCATTCTAACACCTGTGAGGTGGTATCTCATTGTGATTTTGATTTGCATTTCCATGAGGATGAATCACATTGAACATGGTTTCATCTGTCTGTTGGTCATCTGTATGTCTTCTTTAGAAAATTGTCTATTCATGTCTTCTGCCCATTTTTTAATTGGGTTGTTCGGTTTTTTGATGTTAAGTTGTATAAGTGCTTTATGCATTTCAGATATTATCTCTTTATCGGATTTGTCATTTACAAGTATCTTCTCCCATTCCATAGGTTGCTTCTTAGTTTTATTGTTTCCTTCACTGTGCAGAGGCTTTTATTTTGATGTAGCCCCAGTAGTTTAATTTTGCTTTTGTTTCTCTTGCCTGAGGAAACATAGCTAGAAAAATGTTTCTACAGTTGTCATCAGAGAAATTGCTGCCTATGTTCTCTTCTAGGAGTTTTATGGATTTAGGTCTCACAGTTAGGTTTTTAATCCATTTTGAGTTTATTTTTGTTTGTGGTGTAGGAAGTGGTCTCATTTCGTTCTTTTGCAGGTAGCTGTCCAGTTTTCCCAAACCCTTTGTTGAAGAGACTCTTTTTCCCATTGGATATCCTTGCCTCCATTGTCATTGATTAATTATCATTAATTAATTGCCTCCATTGTCATTGATTAATTGTGGGTTTATCTCTGTACTGTCTATTCTGTTCCACTGATATATGAAGACATATATATAAGTTTAATCTTCGTTAATTTTTCCTCCAACAATTTAGGTTTTTTTCTCCATCCCTTAAAGTCAATGAAATCCTTATTTGTAGTGTTCGCTAGTTTCCGTGGTATAAATATTCCCACCATGACCCATTAAGAAATCATTAATTTGAGTATTTTCTTTGTTTTTAAAGCAGTGTGTTTCATTGTAAGTTTATATAATTTAATAAAGTCTGTTCTTAATAACTAGCCCACAGAATTCCTGAAGATTTAGCAGGTGGCTTTCATAAGCTAGTAGGAGCAGGTTCCAGCACACCACTGTCATCTATGGGCCATCTGGGAAAAAATGTTCAATGCATACATACGGATCTTTTAGGAAATGGGTCCAAACTAGAGATGCTAATTTGGGAATCTTTCCCAAGCTAGTTAAAGTCTTGAGAATAAATATTGTCCAGGGAGAGCAGGCAGAAAGAGTGAGAAGAGACCCAGAGCCAAAGCCCTGCTTTAATATCTACCATAATGGGCAGAGTTGGCGAAGAAGAGCCAGTGCAAGTGACTGAGCCAGCCACATAGTTGGGGGGAAAGAGCCTTGTAAGGAAGCTCTTGAAGCATTCTTGAAATACAGACTGAAGGGCTGAAAAGTTGTCTGGATTTAGCAGCAAATCAGTGGTTACGTTGGTGGTAAACAGCTCAGTATAAGTGGTGGGTATTGAAGCTAAAATTTCTGTTTTATAAAGTGAGTGGGAGATGAAAAACTAGAGCCTACAATTTTAGTTCATTCCTTTGTGGGACTTCACTAAAAAAGGTGGAGACAAGGAAGGGATGGTCAGTAAATAGAAATGAGTATCAAGACTTCATCGTATTTGTAACGTGTAGGGAAGGAGCAACAGGTTACAGGCTCCTACACCTACAAGGTGTAGGAGACAAGAAGACCTCTTCTTGAATAGGAAGACTAATCTGGTCTGGAGCAATAGAGGAAATAGGAATAGGAATAGGAAATAGGAATACAATAGAGGAAAGTAAATAAAGAAGATTGCAGATACAGATATGTTTTTAGGTTGGACTGTGAGAAACTGACTTTACTGTGGTTTGTTTTTAATTAGTATGAGCATTTGCTGGTAGCCCGGCCAAACATATTCATACTCGCTTTGACATAGTACTACAGTAGAGGGCTTATCCACATGTCACGTGGTGGTTGGCAACTTTCATTTTGCTTGTTCCTGTTTTGCTAGACTAGAAAAATAAAGTTAGAATAAATATTTGGGTCTTAAAGTAAAAGCTTTGAAATGGGCATGAGGAAACGGGCATGCGCAGAGTGCTGATCAGTATCTGATGTTATGCCAATACACCTTTCAGTGTGCTTGTGAAGTTCATAATAGGAGCTCATGGCTGCGATGTGCCTGTGGAAGACAGGGAAGATCCTTATTCCTGCAGACTGCTCAACATCACGAATCCGGGTGAGTCATCTTTTTCCACAGCTCTGTGCCTCCGTGTACAAGTTTGATGTTGAGGAAGAGTTGCTAAGCTGGCTAGTCTGGTGGTCCGCTCGACTAAGATCGAGCTTTCATCAAAATGTACCTTTCATCCTTTTTGACAGATTGAGTGATCGCTCTAGCTCTCTGTGAAGAGTCTTTTTAGATATAGTTAATTTCAGGATCCAGGAGAGTTTGTTTCTCAGTATGATTCACATGCATCTGGAGATTTCCTTGTGCATAGATAATCCTAGAAAACTTGAGTTTTGAACTTTGAGACACCTGCTGATTTCACCATCTTGTCAATTTATAGTAACCTTGATACAAATATTATGAGTCAACTTTCCCTTAGGATTATTGCCTATAACCTCCTACAAAAGAAACAAATAGTAAAAATTTTAAATGAGTAATATTTTGTATTCCTTACAGATAAAGATTTGTGGGAGTTGATGATGAAGAAAGATGGCCCTAATCAGGTTCCTCTATTTCCAGGGAACCAATTTTAGGATGTTGCTAACTGTGTAAGCAGATGTCTTTCTTTACCAGCATTTCCTGTTATGTTCAGCTATGGTTCTAAGGAAAAGTAAACTTTTCACAGTCTTAAGTGTGCCAATTATGACCCCTGGAATTTTAAGATTTGTCAGGTCTTATGTACACCTTACTCTTACAGGCAATGACAGTGTTGTCGTTGAAAGCCTGGGCTTTCAAGTCAGGTTCCATGGTTTTGCGTCTAGGCTCTACCTTTTTGAGCTGTGTGACCTTTGGTCAGTTATTTACCCCATTTGTGCCTCAGTTTCACCATCTATAAATTGGGGATAAAAGTATTTACCTCATAGGCATTGACAGGATGAAATAAGTTGATACTTAAACTTAGGGACATGGTACTTAATGTTATTTTATAAGAACCTGCCTTTTATAAAGTTAAGTTTCAGTTAGCTTTTTAAATAAATTATCTGTATTGTATAAAGCTGAGTTTTCTTACTTATGCTCTTTTAGTTAATATTGTAAGGAAAATGTCATGTGTAATTGTGTTTCTGTGAGGCAGTCCATTAGCTTGTGCTGGAGTCCCAAAAGGACCATGAACCTAATAAAATGTTGCAATCCTGATGATGTAAGAATAGCCTAGAACAAATTACATTTGAAATCCAAAACCAAATCAAATTTTTAAAAACCTCAGCTTGAATTAACCAGACTTTTATTATGTTAAGTATTATTATCCATTAATAGTAAAGGAATGAAGCTATTAATTAATAGAAAATTTTCATAAGTGCAATACCTAGATTAAAAAAATTTTAATAGGTGTGACTAAATTTTTTTAAAGATTCATTTATTTATTTATTTTTAATTAAATTTATTTATTTTCAGCATAACAGTATTCATTATTTTTTCACCACACCCAGAGCTCCATGCAATCCGTGCCGTCTATAATACCCACCACCTGGTACCCCAACCTCCCACCACTCCCCCCGCCACTTCAGACCCCTCAGATTGTTTTTCAGTGTCCATAGTCTCTCATGATTCACCTCCCCTTCCAATTTCCCCCAACTTCCTTCTCCTCTCTAACTCCCCATGTCCTCCATGCTATTTGTTATGCTCCACAAATAAGTGAAACCATATGATAATTGACTCTCTCTGCTTGACTTCTTTCACTCAGCATAATCTCTTCCAGTCTCGGTCCATGTTGCTACAAAAGTTGGGTATTCATCCTTTCTGATGGAGGCATAATACTCCATAGTGTATATGGACCACATTTTCCTTATCCATTCGTCTGTTTAAGGGCATCTTGGTTCTTTCCATAGTTTGGCGACTGTGGCCATTGCTGCTATAAACATTGGGGTACAGGTGGCCCTTCTTTTTCACTACATCTGTACCTTTGGGGTAAATACCCAGGAGTGCAATTGCAGGGTCATAGGGAAGTTCTATTTTTAATTTCTTTTTTTTTTTTAAAGATTTTATTTATTTATTTGACAGAGATCACAAGTAGGCAGAGAGGCAGGCAGAGAGAGAGGAGGAAGCAGGCTCCCCGCTGAGCAGAGAGCCCGATGCGGGACTCGATCCCAGGACCCTGAGATCATGACCTGAGCCGAAGGCAGCGGCTTAACCCCTGAGCCACCCAGGCGCCCCCTATTTTTAATTTCTTGAGGAATCTCCACACTGTTCTCCAAAGAGGCTGCGCCAACTTGCATTCCAGGTGTGACTAAATTTACATTGAACCTTATTTTATCTTTTTGATGACTCAAATGTCATTTTCATTTTATTTCAATACCTTAAGGTCATCGTGAGTATTAATTAATCATCATGCTCCTCTGAATATCTAGAAGTTTTGATTAATAACATTACTAAAGCAGCAGGACTTCCTGTGTCTAGGTAGCTTGAAGTTCAAGGTATATTTGTTTTTAATAGATATGTAGTTAGGTTTTAGCATGCTTAACCTATATGCATATACTTTGAATCTTTTATATTTACTGAGTGTATTAAAAAGAAAACATTTTGCTGTCATCCAGTTTCTTTGGAGTCTAGACACTGTGGCCAGTGCTTGGCCAACCCATGACAAAATGTGTAACCACCTTCTTCCCCCTTCTGCTTATGTATGTAAGTGGGTGGAGGGTCATCAATTCCATCAGGCACATTTTATTGAGCATTACTAAGTGTAAAATAACATCCTAGGAATTCAAAGGTAGGGATCCAGATGATCTGCTGGGTGTGGGAAGAACACTGAATTTCTGTTTATCTGAAAAGAAGACAATGTTTTCTTTATACAGACTGAATATATTGGTATCAATATATGTGTCTATTTTATAAATAGGTATATGAGTGTGTGTACAAATGTGTTTAACTGATGTGGTTGTGTGAGCAGGAAAATTGGAAAACCACAGCTCTGAAAGATACAAAGAACTTTGATAAAGTCTTTTAGAATAAGTTTCTATATTACTTTACAAACTAGCACTGATATTCTCAGCCATGTGAACTACTTCGTGTAATCGGTCCTGATTCATTTACAGTAATTGAAAACATTATTTGTAAAGGACTGTTTTTGGCTTCGATTTAGGAAGCTGTGGGGAGTGGAAAGAGTACTGAGTTTGAAGTTCATAAACCTGGGGTTGATTCCTGCCTCTGCCACTTTCCGTGACCTCAGGCAAGTTACTTAACATCACCAGGCCTCAGTATCATTACACGTGAGGTCAGATAATGCCACGACCACTCAGTGTAGTTGTGAAGTTGTAAATGTGATGGGGCATGGCACACAGTATTTGGTCAGAAATGCTACTCTGATGTGCTTCTCTTTTATCAGTATTATGTAGTATTTATCGGTATTATGTAGAAATTTTCAGTGTTATTGGAAGTGATTTCAAGGACTTTTGTCCTGTGACATCACAAGTATTTTAAATTGCCCAACAAGAAGAAGGGTCTTTGGAATTTGCAGAGCAAGACTAAATTTTCTCATTATTTTTCACTGCATTAGGTACTGTTTTAATATCCCTATTTATCGAAACTTTCCTAATAGATTATTCCTCTATGGCATTTAGACATACATATGCACACATGTACATACAAAAACTTATTAAAGTAGTTTTGATAATTAAATATTTTATCTAGATATAGCTAAAAATTTCATTCTTAAATTTCAAAATTAACTTATTTTTTTCCTAGAAGCAGCCATATTTCTGAAGAATTTCCTTAATTGCTGCCATTTGTGAAAGAATTGTAAGATTTTATTTGTTTGGTTATGTAAAACTCTTTCTTATGATTTCCTTAGTTTTGAACCAGGAAATTGAGGCTTTCAGTCTTTCTGAAGACACTTCATCAGGAATTTCTGAGGACCGAGTTGTCAGCGTGAGCTTCCGAGTTCTCTACCCCATCGTTATTACCAGTCTTGGGGTGTTTTATGATGCCAGTGATGTGGGTTTCCAGAGGAACATCACGGTCAAGCTTTATCAGGCAGAACAAGAGGTAATGCTTTGTTTTGTACAAGGTTTTCCCCATTTTTCTTTTTAAAAAATACCAGCTTTTTCCTCATGGCATATAGTAGACTGGAAGACTATATAATTACATCTGGTTGGAAGATTTGCACTTTTCTTCCCTTACTGATTGGATACAGTATAGCATAATAAAGTAATGTGCTGGTTAGGGCACAGAATACCAGTGAAAAATAATGTGTTATATCTAGAAAAGAAAAGGTTGGGGCAGATTAGAAATTCCCAACCTAAAATCCCCTAAAGCCTAAGGAATAACAAAAGTTGATAATGAATGCGGAAACTTTGGGACTCTGAGGTATAAGCAAGTATTAGTGTCTCTTCGTTCCAACCCTGAAAGTCTGTCTCTATAATACAAGACTAACAGCTACTTCAAATGTCTTTTGTAATAAAGATGTTGAGGGACTCAAAGTTTAAAACAACTTGGGTTACTCTCTTCCTGGTATGTAGGGTAATCTGATTTATTCATGGAGTACATCTGAAGGAGTATATTAGGAAGGAATTGTATTTGAAGAGATCCATTTGTAGAAATCTTGGAGGAATTATACAGTGAATGCCCATGTAGCCACCTAATTTCTACAGTAGTCAACATTTTGCTATATTTCAGGGCACCTGGGTGACTCAGTCAGTTAAGCGTCTGCCTTCAACCCAGGTCATGATCCTGGAGTTTCAGGATCCAGCTCCACCTCGGGGTCCCTACTCAGCTGGGAGTCTGCCTTTCTCTCTGCCCCTCACCCTGTTCATGCTCTCCCTTTCTCTTTCAAATAAATAAAATCTTAAAAAAAAAAAAAAGTTTGCTGTATTTGCTTTATCATATATAAAGTTGTTCAATGATCTATCTTCTTATTTTTCCTGACTGTATTTCAGAGTCAGTTTCAGGCATCCTGACACTTTGTCCCTAAGTACTTCCACATGCATATCATTAACTAGACTTTTATTTTTTTCCATTAACTGGGCTTTAATATTTGTGTTTTTTTTTTTAATTTTATGCACAGTGAAATGTACATTAGGTCAGTTTTTTAAGTTTTTATTTAAGTAATCTCTACATTAGGTCAGTTATGTTTTTTTTTAAGTTTTTATTTATTTAAGTAATCTCTGTGGGGCTCGAACTCATGGTCCTGAGATCAAGTTTTTCTGACTGAGCCAGCCAGCACCCCCTTGGTTAATTTAAACTGCATAAAGCTGTGTAACCCAAACCCAAACCCCTATCGCCCTGTCCCACTTTTGAGAGGTGGCCACTCTTCCCTTTTTTTTTTTTTTCTCTGTTATCATAAACTGGTTTTGCTTGTTTGTGATATTTCATATGTAAATAGAATCATAAAGTACTCCCCTCTGTAAGGCGTCGTTCACTCAACATGTTTTTGTAGCTCATCCATGTGCTTGTATGTATTCATGATTTTTCCCTTTTCTTTCTTTTTTTTTTTTTTTTTTTAAGTAAGCTTTTTACCAAATGTGGGGCTTGAACTCACAACCCTGAGATCAAGAGGACATACTCTACCCACTGTGCCAGCCAGGTGCCCTATCCCTTTTCCTCTTTTTAATTGCTAAGCTGTATTCCAGCAACATGTTTATCCATTTTCCAGTTGCTGGGCATATAGAATGTTTCCAGGTTCTTCTCCTTTATTCTGTTAGTGGGATGAATTAACATCTGTTGATTCTGAAATGTTAAATCAACCTCCTCTTCCTCTTGGTCATGATGTATTGATGTATTTTTTTTTTTAAGATTTTAATTTATTGGGGCGCCTGGGTGGCTCAGTGGGTTAAAGCCTCTGCCTTCGGCTCAGGTCATGATCCCAGAGTCTTGGGATCGAGCCCCGCATCGGGCTGTCTGCTCCGCGGAGAGCCTGCTTCCTCCTCTCTCTCTGCCTACTTGTGATCTCTGTCTGTCAAATAAATAAAATCTTTAAAAAAAAAAAAAAGATTTTAATTTATTTATTTGCCAGAGAGAGAGCACAAGCAGCAGGAGCCCCAGGTGGAAGGAGAGAGAGAAGCAGGCACCCCCCTGAGCAAGGAGCCTGATGTGGGACTCAATCCTAGGACCTCAGGATCATGATCTGAGCTGAAGGCAGATGCTTAATGGACTGAGAGACCCAAGGTGCACCCCTCTTTTTTAATAGATATAGATATATAGATAAGTAGAAGGAAAGAAAGAAATTGTGTTTCCCAGCATGTAGTTGGGTCTTCCTTTTGATCTAGTCTGAGAATCTCTTCTACCTTTTAAATGAAGTGTTTATCCATTTACATTTAATGCAGTTATTGAAGTGTTTTTGATTTTGCTCTTTATTCTACGATTTTCTGTTTCTGGTCCTCTTTCCTACCTTCTTTGGGTTTGAGTATTTTTTAGAATTCCATTTCAGTTTCTCTGTTGTCCTATCAGCTACAGCTCTTTGCACTCCTCTTTTTTATGTGTAGTTGACAGAAAGATTACAGTGTACATCCTATATTGTCATTTTTCTTAAAATTAATGTACGCATTCATGTAAAATATAAGATGAGTATAGTGTTATAACTTGTGCTTTAAATAGCTAAACATGTATTAAAGTAATCTAGAGGATCATCTTTTATATTTGCCCACACATTTACATTTCTAGTGCCCTCATCCCTTCCTGAGTATTCAGGTTTTCTGAATGTGCAAGTTTACTGTAATGAATTTGATTCGTTTTCCTTTTTCTGAAAATGTTTTTATTTTGTCTTTATTCTGTCTCCCTCCCTCCCCTCCCCCTGTTTTCTTCTGGAGTATTTTCTGGATATAGAAAGTCTGGGTTGACTTCTTTTCTTTTCAGTATTTTAAAGATGCCGTTTTGATATTTTCTGACCTTCATTGTTTCTGGTGAGAAGCCAACTATCCTTCATATTGTTGTCCCTATGTATGGTATGTGTAAGTGGTGTTTTCGTCTGTTTGTCCTTGCTGCCTTTAAGATTTTCTTTTTATATTTGTTTGTTTGTTTGTTTGTTCTAAAGATTTTATTTATTCACTTGACAGAGAAAGACACAGGGAGAGAGGGAACACGAGCAGGGGGAGTGGGAGAGGGAGAAGCAGGCTTCCCGTTGAGCAGGGAGCCTGATGTGGGGCTCGATCCCAGGACCCTGAGATCATGATCTGAGCCAAAGTCAGAGGATTAACCCACTGAGCTACCCACGTGCCCCTTTGTATTTGGTTTTAAGCAGTTTGGTTGTGTTGTACCTTGGGTGTGGTTTATTCTTTCTGGCTGTGCTGCTCAGGGTTTGGCAACTTTCTTCTATCTGTAAATCTGTTTTTTACCAAATTTGAGAAACTTTCAGCTATTATTTCTTCAAAAAATTTTCCTCAGGCTCATTTTCTCCACTCTTTCTGGGATTCCAATTACCTGCATGTTAGACCTTTTGCCATTGTTCCACAGATCATGAGGCTGTGTCCATTTTTAAAAAATTCTTTCTGTTTTTCACATTTGATAATTCCTTCCATCTGGGTTCATATTGACAGACTCTTCTGCATCTCAGATCTGCTGTTGAACCTCACTGATGAGTGTATTTTAGATATTGTACTTCACAGTTCTTGCATGTCCCTTTAATTCTCTTTTGTAGTTTTATTTCTCTAAAATTTCCTGAGCTCATTCATTTTGAACATATTTTCTTTACAGGTTTGACCTTAGATGTAATAATGACTTTAAAATCCTCTCTGTTTAGTTTAATATTTGAATCATGTTGAGTTCTGTCTTTATTGATTATTGTCTTTTTTCTTGGGTATTGATTGGTTTGTCTTATATTAAGTACTTTGGATTGTATCCTAGATATTGTGAATAATTCATCACAGGATCTCTGGATCTATTATATTCCTTGAAGAGTATTGATTTTTGTTTTGTTTTGTCTTAGCAGGCAGTTAAATTGGCTAGCAGAGACTATTTTTGAGAGGGAGAGAGAGCACACAAGCAGAGAACAGCAGGCAGAGGGAGAGTCTGAAGAAGCAGGCTCCCCGCTGAGCAAGGAACCCTATGTGGGGCTCCATCCCAGGACCCTGGGATCATGACCTGAGCCAAAGGCGGATGCTTAACCTACTGAACCAACCAGGCATCCCTCCTTTTGATCCATTTAATTGTCTTAGTATATGTTGCATTTTTTTTTTAACCATTCCTAATGTTTGAATTATCAGTGAAGAGGCTTGGCCCAGACAGTATTTTGATAATGTTGATTTATCTTTTAGTTGCCATATTGTTAGCCAAGAAGTTAATCTTTGTGCTCAAGGAAGGCCTATTCTAAGGTGGATGCTAATAGGTTGGCAGGTACTCAAAATACAAAAGGTATTACCACTGTATGGCCAAGAACTGGTGTTAATGAAAAAAATACGCATAATCCGCTAAAACCCCACAATCCTAAAATTCTGTGTGGTCTTCATAGCTTTAACTGAAGTTTCTCCTGTAATAAGGTGGCCTATAAGAATATGCATGAGAGAAGTAGGAAATGTTCTTGCCTGAAACAAACTGGGAAGGACTCAAAGAAAACAGTACAGGCATACCTCCGAGATACTGTGGGTTCGCTTCCAGACCACCACCAGAAAGCAAATGTCACAGGAAAGCAAGTCAAATGAACTTTTTGCTTGGTGCACCTGTAAGTTGTGTTTACACTTTACTATCGTCTATTACATGTGCCATAGTATTAATATTAATGCAAATGTCAAAAAAACAAGGCACATACCTTAATTTAAAAATACTTTATTGGGGGGCCCTGGGTGGCTCAGTTGGTTAAGCGACTGCCTTCGGCTCAGGTCATGATCCTAAAGTCCCAGGATCTAATCCCACACTGGGCTCCCTGCTCAGCAGGGAGTCTCCTTTTCCCCCTGACCCTCCCCCCCCTTGTCTCTCGTTCTCTCTCATTCTCACTCTTTCAAATAAATAAATAATAAAATCTGAAAAATAATAATACTTTATTGGGGCACTGGGTGGCTCAGTTGTTAAGCATCTGCCTTCAGCTCAGGTCATGATCCCAGGGTCCTGAGATCAAGCCCGCATCTGAGCAGGGAGCCTGCTTCTCCCTCTCCTCCCTGCTTGTGCTCTCTCTTGCTATCTCTGTGTGTCTCTCTCTCAAGTAAATAAATAAAATCTTTTTAAAAAATAAAAATACTTTATTCCTAAAAAATGCTCACCATCATCTGACCTTTAACATGTCGTGATTTTTTTGCTGGTGGAGGGTCTTTGATGTCCGTGGGTGCCGACTGACCATGGTAGCAGCTGCTGAAGGCTGGGGTGGCCAGGGCCATTTCTTAAAATAAGACAGCATGAAGGTTGCCTCACTGGCTGACTCTTCCTTTCACAAATGATTTCTCTGTAGCACATGATGCTGCTCAATAGCATTCTCTCCGAATTAGAACTTCTTTCAGAATTGGGGTCCACTTCGTAAACCCTGCAGCTGCTGTATCAGCTATGTTCGTGCCGCATCCTAAATCCTTTGTCATTCCAGTGGTTTCATGGAGTCTTCACCCAGAGTCGCTTCCATCCCAGGAAACCACTTTGGTTGCTCACCCATAAGAAGCCAGTTCTTTTCCATGAAAGTTTCATCATGAGATCACGGCCATACGGCCACATCCTCGGGTTTCACTTCTAATTCTAGTTTTCTTGCTATTTCCACCACATCTGCAGTGACTTGAGCCTGTCAGAGTTCTCCATGAGGTCTGGAATCGGCTCCTTCCAGGTTCTGTTCATGTCGGTATTGGGCCTCTTCCCGGGACTCATGAATGTTGTCTATGGCACCTACAATGGTGAATCCTTTCAGGACACTTTGGGTTTACTTTGCCCAGATCCATCCGAGGAGTCTGTGGCAG
The DNA here is from genome assembly GCF_011764305.1 of Mustela putorius furo. Lineage (NCBI taxonomy): Eukaryota > Metazoa > Chordata > Mammalia > Carnivora > Mustelidae > Mustela > Mustela putorius. Next base: position 4,311,413 of record NW_025421560.1, on the reverse strand, counting down.
TCTTACAAAAGGTATTCCTTAAATAAAAAGACTTGAAGGTCGAAATGACTCCTTGATCCATGGGCTGCGGAACAGATGCGGTGTTAGCAGGCGTGGAAGCAACACTCATCTCGTATGTCTCTGTCAGGGCTCCTGGGTGATCAGGTACATTGTCACTGAGTAGTCATGTTTTGAAAGGAATATTTTCTTTCTGACAGTGGTCTCAGCAGTGGGTTTAAAATATCCAGAAACCACGCATAAACGGATGCACTGTCACCAAGGGTTGTAGTTGCATTCATAGGGCACAAGCAGAGTGGATTTAGCATAATTCTTAGGGGTCCTGGGATTTGCAGAACGGCAGATGAGCGCGCACCCTCAAGTCACCAGCTGCATGAGCCCCAGCAAGAGAGTCGGCCTGTCCTTTGAGGCTTCGAAGCCAGGCGTTGACTTCTCTCTAGCTAGGAAAGTTGCAAGTCGGTCTCCTTCTAGCAGAAGGCTGCTTTGTCTACACACTGATAATCTGTCTGTCAGTATAGCCACCTTCCTGAATGATCTCTGCTTCGTCTCCTGGAGAACTTGCTGCGGCTTCTCCATCAGCACCTTCGGCCTCACCTGGCACTTTGAGGTTATGGAGACATTTTCCATCCTTACGCCTCTGCACCCACCTCTGCTGGCTTCCGGCTCTTCTCCCGCAGCTTCCTCGCCTCTCTCAGCCTTCATGGAATTGAAGTCAGAGCCTTCCTCTGGATTGGGCTTTGACTTAAGGCGACGGTATGGCTGGTTTTGCCCTCTGTCCAGATGACGACTCTGTATCAGCAAGAAGGGTGTTCCACTTCACATGTTCCCTGGAGAGGCCCTTAGAGTTTCCCTCAGGAACTTTTCCTTTGTGTTCGCAAAGAAGAACGAGAGGCCCAGCTTTCAGCCTATCTCTGCTTTCAACTTGCCTTCTTCATTAAGCTTTATCACACTAGCTTTGTGTGTGTATGTGTGTGTGTGTGTGTTAACTTGGCTTGTATTATAATTTATTTAACTCTTAGGTTTACATCCTTTAAGTTTTTTTGAAATTTAAATTTAATTAATTAGGATATAATGTATTTTTTGTTTCAGGGATACAGGCCTGTGACTCATCAATCTTACATATACCCAGTGCTCATTACAACATATACCCTCCCCAATGTCCATCACCCTGTTACCCCAACCTCCCACCTCCTTCCCTCCAGCAGTCCTCAGTTTGTCTCCTAAGATTAAGAGTCTCTTATGGTTTGTCTCCCTCTCTGGTTTCATGTTGTTTTATTTTTTCCCTGTTTTCCCCTATGAGCCTTTGCCTTGTTTCTCAAATTCCTCATGTCAGTGAGATCATATGATAATTGTCTTTCTCTGATTGACTTATTTTGCTTGGTATACTACCCTCTCATTCCATCCATGTCATTGCAAATGGCAAGATTTCATTTTTTTTTTAAGATTTTTATTTATTTATTTGACAGAGGTCACAGGTAGACAGAGGCAGGCACAGAGAAAGGAGGAAGCAGGCTCCCTGCTGAGCAGAGAGCCTGATGTGGGACTCAATCCCAGGACCCTGAGATCATGACCTGAGCCGAAGGCAGAGGTTTTAACCCACTGAGCCACCCAGGTGCCCCAGCAAGATTTCATTTTTGATGGCTGCATAATATTCCATTGTATATATCCCCCACATCTTCTTTCTCCATTCATCTGTCAGTGGACATCTGGGCTCTTCCCATCGTTTGACTATTGTGGACCACACTAGCTTCTGATTTAGAGTGAGAGACAGGCACCTCTTCCTTTCACTTGAACACTTATTGTAGAGGTATTAAGTGGCTGAATTTCAATATTGTGTCTCAGGGAATAGGGGAGGCCCAAGGAGAGGGAGCGGGGTGAGGAAGTGCTGGTCAGTGGGTTTATCAGGTAAGTTTGCCATCTTATTTGGGAGCAGTTCGTGGCTCCCCCACAATTAAAGCAGTATCACAGATCACCAAAGCGCAAACACAGTAATAATGGAAAAATGTGAAATACACAAGAATGACCAAAATGTGACACAGAGACACAAAGTGAGCAAATGCTGTCAGAAGAATGGCGTCTCTGGACTCGTTCACTGCGGGGTTGCCACAGATTGTAAAAAACACTGTGCAAAGCGCCTTAGAGCCAAGTGCCGTTAACGAGGAGTACCTAGAGACACAGTGGGAATCAGCCTTCTTTTATGTTCCTTTTTTGTGTCTGTGCCATTTTTTTCTTGTAAAGGTTCTTTCTGAATGGGGGTAGGGGGGCTCCTGCAGTACCTTTGTTCTGTGTAGAAAGATGTGATCTTTCAGTTTCTTCTTAACCTTTGGGATTAAGCCTAATAATTCGTCTTGACTTAACACCTCATGCTTCCCCTAATGCTCCTCATTTCAAGGTGGGCTTTTTTTTTAAGGTTATGTGGATTTTATTTCATGTTTTAGAACTTTAGGACAGATTTTGTTACCTTAAATAGCTACATAATAACTGTGACTGTGCTGGAAAACACGATGGTGTCTCAGCATCAGGAGATGCATAATAACCCCGGTTGGGGCCATCGAGGATTAAGCTGCCCAAGACAGAAAATACTGGAAAACTTGCTGCATACACAGTGTCTAACACAAAATCTTACTTTTTGACCTTCCACCCCCGTTTGCAGGAGGCTCTCTTCGTGGCCCGTTTCAGCCCCCCGAGCTGCGGCGTGCAGGTGAACAGGTTGTGGTACAAGCCTGTGGAGCAGTTCATCCTACCCGAGGTACGGGGTGGAGGGGCAGGGCCGCGGGGCCGCACGGCCACCACAGGCCTGGCACTGTGCTCTCGAGGCCGCCGGTTGACACTTCGTTGTGCCGGCGCAGCCCTTTAGGGCGCTGAGTGAGGCCACCGGCTCTGTGCCCAGATGACAAAGCGTAGCACCCGGTACCGTCCCTTCCCTCGGCTCCGGGACATCTCAGCTGTCCCCACAGCGCCCCTTTGGACAGGCACTGCCTGGCTCACTCAGTGGACTGAGAACCACATGACGGTTCTAGTGACGAAGAATGGTTATAAGTACAGACTTATGGAAGTCGAGTAACTCGAGTTACTGGAGTTTGAGTAACTCGGCCATTTACTTATCTAGAGGGCCCAGGTGGTTGGTGCAGGTGGGATAATTGCAGAGACGGGCCACATTTCCAAGACAAATAAAACTTCTCAAGGTTGTGGAACATGTCAGAAAATACAGCTGTCCTGTTCTAGGTCCTTCTAGGTCCAGTCTTGAGTAAATGGGTCCTAGAGATCCTCTCCCCTACCTGCCAGGTGGCCACATCAGCCTGTGGTTAAGCCGTAGGGTGGTTTCTGAGCATGGAGTGGTGGGCGAGAAAGGATTACTCAGCCATGCAGCTCGGCCTCTCCAGGCCGGTCTAGTCTAGTCTGAGTACATTCCTCAGGCTTTGGAACCACATAGGGGTCAGTTTCCCAAGCATCTCTGGGAGCCACCATAGATCACCTGTGGAGTTTGTCCTGCAACGTCAAAGCTGAGCTAAAACATGGAAACCAGACCTGAGACCAGCTCTACCGATAAAACGAGAAACATTTTCCTGCCGCGGGTGTCATGGGTTCTGTTTGCCTTACACAACGCGTCTCATCATGTGCTGTGGGTCTTTGGCGTTCAGTACAAGTAGTTGAAACTATGTATGTCAGCTCTGTAGATGCGAACGGCATCTCCTTCATTTCACCTGTACATGGACTTCTGCTCAAAAAACATTTATTTTTTTAAAGATCATATTTATTTATTTATTTATTTGAGAGAGAGAGAGAGAGAGAACACAGGCAAACACATGAGCGGGGGAGGGGGCAGAGTATGTCCCCAGCAAAAGTATTTTTACTTTTAACCAAGAGCAGTAGTTTAGCTAAGTCGTGTTCCCTCAGTGTTGGATCTCAGGTTTTGAAGGAAGCCAGAAAATGTTTGAGAAATTAGTGTGTGCCAAGCACTGGGGCTCTGTGAGGACACAGTGAGAGATCCCTGCCCTGAGAGCAGCTGCCGTCCTGGAGAGGAGCTGGCCCCCAGCCAGTACTTAGCTGACCTCATGCCAGGCACGATGGGAGCCGTTGTCCCGGATTAACTAGTACGAAGCCCCCTGAGGTTGTCCCGAATTAACTAGTACACAAACTCCCTGAGGTTGTCCCAGATTAACTAGTACACAAGCTCCCCGAGGTGGGAAGCAAGTCCTCAGTGAGCTTTCTGCTCAGAATGAGCGTGGGCAGTGCCCCAGGTTTTCTGTGGTTGCTAGAACCCTTCCCAGAGGGACATTCCTGCTACTCCAAGGAGCCCGGGACACTGGTGTTGTGTCAGGTGGTCTTGGAGCGGTCTGAAGGCTGGTGTAGAGTGGATTTGCCCAAAAAAGGCTTCGGGGTTGGCATGAGTAGGAAAGAGAAAAATGACGTACCAGGGAGTAAGTACGTGAGGGCATGTTTGGGAGCAGGTGTCCGAGCAGGCGGCCGTGGGTGCAGTACCAGCGGGTCCAGGCAGCCCGGGGTCGGTGTGGCTTGTGCAAGCCGTTCAGCCTCACTACATCCATCCCTCATCCGTAAGATGGGGCTACACCAGCCGGTTGAGAGGCTCATTCCAGGAACTAAATGATCTTCAGACCTGCATAATGCCAGAACATGCCGCCACATAGTAAGCGTTCAGGAGATAAATGCACACTGTCCTCGTTCGTGCTGCCACTCACCGGGACTTCTGGGACCCGTTGTTCAAGAGCAGAGTCTCTCCCGCCAGGGGCACTTAGCAATGCCCAGGGACTCGCTCAGGATTACAGCTGGGTGTGCAGTGCTTCTGGCATCTAGAGGCCAACAGTGCTGCTGGACATCCTACAACACACACACAAGCCCCCACAACAAAGAATTATCTGGCTCATGATGGTGACGTTGAGAAACTTTCAGAGGAAGGAGTCATGGTGTGGGGCGAAGAAGAAGAAAATCAGCTTTAATACCTCAGTCTAACCACAGCATTACAGAGTCTGCCTCATTGTCTTGGTCAGTCTTCTAGATCAAATTACAGATTTTTTAAAAAGATTTTATGCACAAGAGCGCAAACAGGCAGAGTGGCAGCCAGAGGGAGAGAGAGAAGCAGGCTCCCCACTGAGCAGGGACTCCCAATGCAGGGGCTCAATCCCAGGACCCTGGGATCATGACCTGAGCCAAAGGCAGAGGCTTAAGCAACTAAGCCATCCAAGTGCCCCTAGAGGTACAAATTTTGCATTCGGCTCGGTTCATGATCCCAGGATCCTAGGATCAAGCCTCATGTCCATCTCCCTGCTCAATGGGGACTCTGCCAGCCTGCTTCTCCCTCTGGCCCTCCTCCTCCCTCGTCCTCTCTTTCTCTGTCGCTCTTTCTGTCCCTCTCCCCACTCGTGCTCTCTCCTTCTCTCTCTCAAAATGAATAAATAAAATCTTTTTTAAAAAACAGTTTAGCTGGGACGCCTGGGTGGCTCAGTTGGTTAAGCAGCTGCCTTCGGCTCAGGTCATGATCGCAGCGTCCTGGGATCGAGTCCCACATGGGGCTCCTTGCTCAGGGGGGAGCCTGCTTCTCCCTCTGCCTCTGCCTGCCATTCTGTCTGCCTGTGCTCGCTCTCTCCCCTTCTCTCTCTCTGATAAATAAATAAAATCTTTAAAAAAAAAAAAAACAGTTTGGCTAATCCACAAAAATTACTACTTTCCCTTAGAATGTCCTTATTCTTAGGAAATACATGTTAGAGTACTCAAGTGTTTAACAACCAACAAGAACAGAAAAGGACATTTATACAGACAGGAAAAGCAGATATGGCCAAATGTTAACAGCTGGTGAGTCTAGGTGATCTGGGGTTAATTTTAGCTTTTCTGTAGATTTGAAGTTTTTCAAAATAACTGGGTTGAGGCAAGGACTGGACTATGTATGTAGTAGGAGATGCTAATGATGGGATGGTAAGTGGCCATTTCGGTTAAGATATTTCATGGCTACAGCCTTGTGAGCTTTATTTCACTTGAAGCTTTAAGCTAAATTGATTTTTTATTTTTCATTACTATTGAGTAATGTTTTTTTCTTTTAAAAATGTGCCATTATTTAACAGTGACTATACCCAGGGGTGAGGAGGTAGGATTATGGATGATTTTTGTTTTCTCCTTTTTGTGCATTTTCTGAATATTCTGTAATAAATACATATTAGCTTTATAAAAACAACTTTTTAAAAAATTCCTTCCTTTACAGAAAAATTCTGTTTTTGTTGAAACCATGTTTAATTGTACATAGATGCTCATTTTTGCTGACTCAAGCCTAATTGGGTTTATTGGCACAGAAAAAATGATAGTGATGAATGATTTGCCTGCGTGTCATCAGCAAAGAATGACGAAGACAAACATCATTTATGCCATTTTTCAAGAGAATAGTAGACGATTTGCCTATCGTCTTACTCCCTCTGTGCCTCCCGGCCTCCTGGAGTAACATGTCAGCAGTACAGCTTGTCAAGTAAGCAAAGCTCTTGTAGTGTTTTCATCTTGTGACTCACCAAAGCATAAAATATTTATTTCTCGTGGGTGGCTCAGTTGGTTGGAGTCACATGATTGGAGTCCCGGGATCGAGTCCCACATGGAGACTGCTGTGACGCTCTCACTGTCTCTTAAATAAATAAAATCTTTATTTCTCTAATATTTTTTCTATTTTCCTTTCCTTACTGTTGCAGTTGAAACCTGAAACTAATTTTGATTAAAAAAAAAAAAAAAAGACTATTTTTGTTCCCCTGAGCCACTAGAGACATCACTGTTGGCCATGTGGGTACTTGCACTGTTGGTGACAGTTGACATTCCTTAGATGTCATTTCCCCAATCCATAAAAAATATGTTAAGTGCTAAAGTAGTATATAGATTTAAGCTACTCTGTTGGTTTGGATGGGAAGTTAGAAACATGGCACAAGGGAATTAACATGTGAAAGGGCTTGCTGAGAGCAAGCTTACTGGTGAGATCATTTATGAGCTCTTTCTGTAGCCCACACCGGGCTGTTGCCTGGCTTCTGTTTTGGTTTTACGGTCTCAGCAGGGAATTGCCACAAACAAATTGTTCCTCTTCTGAAGAGATCACTAGCTTTCTGATGACTTTGTATCGGAATGTAGAAGGCGGGCCTGTGAGAGAAGGGAGAACCAGAGCTTCAGCTGTGCTGCGGAGCAGGAGCAGGTACAGAAAAGGGAGGCTAGATTCAGCTCCTCCCTTCCCCGGTCACCGCTGGCTTGTGGAAGTGCAGGGAAGACACCAGGACTGTGTTGCGGGCCGATGAGTTTTTCGGGCAGTTACCCAGGATAGTCCACAGTGTTGATGCTGTGTCATATCCCAGTCACAAAGTTACTGCAGCCGGGCACTAGCAGGAGCCACTGTGAAACAGCAGGGTCAGCTCAGCGGACAGGACAGAATGACTTGACTTATCTTCGTACTTTCTAGATTCATAGTTTCAAGGTGAAGCATTTTTATTGGGTCATGATAGCCTTTACTTTTGGGATGGATCATCTGAAACGACAGGCCCGTGATCCCACTGCCAACTCCAGGGGACACTTTGTGTCCTTCACTTCGTTGATTGCATTTTTCTCTTAGCTTATATGATCTGCCTTCTTTTTGGTCCAGCCACATCTGGCCCAGTCTTTCTTCCCAGTGTACTTTATCATCTCCTCTCTCACTTTCCTCTTTCCTTCAGAGATTTTATTTTTAAGTGATCTCTACACCCAGCGTGGGGCTCGAACTCACAACCCTGGGATCAAGAGTCGTATGCTGCACGGACTGAGCCAGCCAGGCGCCCCTCTCAATTTCCTCTTAATCATTAGGATTTGATACCCAGGTTTCTGTTGTTTTACTCCTTCCTCAGCAATTGTATCCATTACCGCCTGTTCGGTCATGGCTCTTGAATCCAGCTACGGCTCACATTTCTCTAAAGTGAATTAGAGAAATTCTAATTTCTTCTCCATACGGGTGTCCCAGGGGCTTTCTGATGCTAAGATCATCCCGTCCGTCCTCATCTCCCCTGTATTTCAGTCTTGGATAGCGGTATCTCCTTTTTCTCAGGCGCCCAAACCAGAATCGTGGGATTTACCCTCAACTCTCATATCCAGGCACTCACTAAATCCTATCAGTTCTTCCGCCTGGATGTATTTGGTACCAGTTCTCCCAAACTTTATCACTATTCAAACAGCAACCTCTTTGACCTTGGCCATGGACACTTATAATGACACATGTTGCCAGAGGCAAGGGAAACAGAAGCAGAAATGAACTGTTGGGACTTCATCAAGATGAAAATCTTCTGCACAGTGAAGGAAACAGTCAACAGAACTAAAAGGCAGTCCACAGACTAGGAGAAGATATTTGCAAATGACATGTCTGATAAACGGTTGGTATCCAAAACCAAATAATCCTGTTAAGTGGACCATGGGTGGAGTGCCTGGGTGGTTAAATGTTGGTTAAACGTCTGGTTGATTAAACGGTTGGTTAAACGTTGGTTAAACGTCTGCCTTCTGCTCAGGTCATGGTCCTGGCATCAGGTCGCATGTCAGGCTCCCTGCTCAGTGGGGAGTCTGCTTCCCTCCCGCCCCTTCCCCTGCTCAAGTTCTCTTTCTCTGAAGTATATAAAATTTTGAAAAGAAATGGGCAGAAGACATGAATAGACACTTTTCCAAAGAAGACATCTGATGGCTAACAGACAGATGAAAAGACGTTCCACATCACTCACCAGCAGGAAAAACACAAATCAAAAACATGGTGAGGGGCGCCTGGGTGGTTCAGTCGGTTAAGCGACCAGCTCTTGATTTCAGCTTAGGTCATGATCTCGGAGCCTGGGGATCGAACCCCATGTTGGGCTCCGCGCTCAATGGGGAGTCTGCCTCTTTCCATCTCCCTTGGCCCCTTCCCCTGCTTGCACACGCTCACATTCATGCTGTTAGATAAATAAATTTTTTAAAAAATGAGATACTACCTTATACCTGTCAGAATGGCTAAAATTAACAACACAAGAAAATAGGTGTTGGTGAGGATGCAGAGAAAGGAGAGACCTCCCACACTGTTGGTGGGAACACAGGCTGGTGCAGGCACTCTGGAAAACAGTGTGGCGGCTCCTCAGAAAGTTGAAAATAGAGCTACCCTATGACCCAGCAATCACACTATTGGGTCTTTACCGAAAGGTACAAAAATACAGATTCGACGGGGCACCTGTATCCCAGTATTTGTAGCAGCATTATGTCACACACACAGGAGTATTGTTCAACCATCAAAAAGAACGAAATGTTACCATTTGCAGTGATGTGTATGGAGCTAGAGATTGTAATGCCGAGTGAAAGAAGTCAAAGAACGACAAATACCATATGATTTCACTCATACGTGGAATTTAAGAAACAAAACAGATGAACCTATGGTGGGGGAGGAGGGAAACAAACCATAGGAGACTCATAACAATAGAGAACAAACTGAGGGTTGATAGAGGGAGGTGGGTGGGGGCTGGGCTAGGTGGGTGATGGGCATTAAGAGGGGCACTAGTTGTGACAGGCACTGCGTGTTGTATGTAAGGGATGGATCACTGAATTCTGAAACCGATATTGCACTGTATGTTAACTAACTAGAATTTAAATAAATTTTTTTAAAAATTTTATTACTGTTAAAGTTTTAGAGGAATGTATACAAGGGCAGGAGGCTGTTTTGCCAGAAGAAAGACACATGATTAACCCAGAGCAGCTGCACGTTACCAAGGGTCTTGGACTTAGCTTTCAGGTTCTAGCACTGACCTTCCAGTTAGTTCGCATAGAGATGACCAGAGTCTCACTGAATGAAACTGAATAAATTCACAGAAGACCGGTTTGTAAACCAGAGTACCTATTTATTCATCTTTAATAGGTATTAGCTTATTAGATTTGAAAGTCATGACCCCTGTCTGGGAACCTCCTTACTGAGATGTCAGACACCAAAAACCCAACTCAGAGCAGTACTGGGTTTGATCCTTGGCTTTGCTTACAGGAGTGGGATGTGCTTGTTTCCAAGAGCTGGCTCGCTCAGGCGCGATATGACTGGAATGGTCGGTGTCTTCCCATTCCTACATCTCCCTCCCACTAGACATTGCTCCGTTGCCCAGATTCCTCTCTCAGATTTCTTTCTCAGCCCAGCTTTTGTATAGGAATATACTTGATCTGTTGTTTTGAGGTAGTGAGTTTACTAATTAAGCTTCAATCTCAGAGCCTTCTCAGTTATCAGAGACATTGTTCCCTTTATGCATTTAATTATTCAACTCAGAAGGCAGTCTTTTTTTCCTTTTTTTATGGAGATATAATTGACACATAACATACTCATTTCAGGTGTACAGCATAATGATTGGTTATTGCGGTATGATCACACCGAGTCTAGTTAACATCCACCACCACGGTTACATTTCTTTTCTTATGAGAACTTTTAAGATCTCCTCACTTAGCAGTTTTCAGATATACAACATTATTAACTGCTCATCATGCTGTACATTACATCTCAAGGACCTACTATTTTACAGCTGGAAATTTGCACCTTTTCACCCCCTTCTGGCAACCACCTGTCTGATACTCGGTATGTAAGAGTTCAGTGTTTCAGTTTTTGGTTTTTAGAAACATGTTGGATTCCACATATAAGTGAAGTCATACTGTGTTTGTCTTTCTCTGACTGATTTCACTTAGCATAACGACCTCAAGATCCATCCATGTTGGAAATGGCAAGGTTTCCTTCCTTTTATGGCTGTATAATATTCCTGTGTGTGTGCGTGCATGTGCACACGCGCATGTATGTGTTTGCATCACATCTTCATCCATCCATCCATCTGTGGGCATTCGGGTTGTGTCCACATCATGGCTTTTGTAAACATGCTGCAGTGAACAAGGGGGCACAGGTGTCTTTTCAAGTGGGTGTTTTCATTCCCTTTGGATAAATACCCAGAAATAGAATTGCTGGATCATATGGTAGTTCTAGTTCTCAGTTTTTGAGGACCCTCCATACTATTTCCACAGTGTCTGCAACGGTTTACATTCCCACCAGCAGCACACAAGGGTTCCCTTTTCTCCGCATCTTAGTCACCATTCTGACAGGCGTGAGGTGGTCTCTCATTGTGGTTTTGATTTGCATTTCCCTGATGATGAAAGCATCTTTTCTTGTACCTGTTGGCCATCTGTGCATTGTGTTGTCTTTGAAGACATTCTTTTCAGATCCTCTGCGCATTTGGTTTTTGCTGTTGAGTTGTGGGAATTCTTTATATGTCTGGGTAGTAATTCCTCGTCAGGTATATCGTTTGCAAATATTTTCTTCCATTCATAGGTTGCCTTTTCATTTTGCTGATGGTCTTCTGTGCTATGCAGCAGCTTTTTGGTTTGATGTAGTCCTCTTTGTTTATTTTTGCTTTTGTTTCTTTTGCTTTTGGTTTCAAATCCAAAAAAATCATTGCCAAGACCAGTGTCAGGGAACTTACCACCTAGGTTTTATTCTAGGAATCTTATGATGTGAGGTCTTCTGTTCGGGTCTTAAATCCATTCTGAGGTAATTATTTGTGTATGGCATAGCGTAGTGGTCCAGGTTCTTTCCTTGCACTTGGCTGTCTGGTTTTCCCAACACCATTTGTTGCAGTGTCTGTCTTTCCCATATATTTTCTTGCCTCCTCAGTGGTAAGTGAATTGATCATTTATGCATGGGCTTGGTGCTGGGCTCGCCCTTCTGTTCTATTGTTCAATGTTCCAGTTTTTATGCCAATAGCATGCTGTTTTGTTCTCAGTAGCTTTGTAATATAGTTTGAAATCAGGAAGCAGGATGCCTCCAGCTTTGTTGTTCTTCAGGTTTCTTTGGCTGTTTGGGGTCTTCTGTGGTTCTGTGCAGATTTTAGTAGCACTTGCTGTATTTCTATGAAAACCCCATTGGAATTTGGTAGAGATTACCTCGAATCTCTAGATTGCTTTGAGTAGTATAGACATATTAATAATATTAATATTCCAATCTGCGAGCTTGAATATCTTTCCATATATATGTGTCTCCTTCAGCTTCTCAGAAGGCAGTCAATTTCTAGGTTAGTGCTGACTCCTCACCTGGACCTCCATAATAGTCCAGTTACCAGTCTCCTTACCCGCCTGCCTGATGCTATTCTGCTCTTTGAGCGACCGTTTAAAATGGGGGCTAGGATTGCATCACTTCTGTGCTTGCAAACAAATGTCCTGCGGGTTGGGGATGAAGGACAGACTCTGTTCCCGCAGGCAGCGCTGACAGAGCCGCCTTGCACATCTCCTTTCCTCAGCCTGGGGCTTCAGCGGCACTAAACTCTCCACACTTTTCTGGGCTTGCAGTGCTCTCACGCCTGCCTTTTGAGGAGTGCTCATCCGCCTCTCCCTTTGCTGACTCAGATGCCTGCCAGACTCTGCCCTGGGCTCTCTCATCTGGAGTCCTGGCGGATCTCAGGCAGAGTGACTTTCCTCTGTCACTGACCCCAGCAGGGCATATTATGAGGATCTGAAGATAGGAGCTGTTTCACTCCTGTAAGTGTTCCAGTAGCCTGTAGACTGCTGCGTCGTAGACACTCAAAAGTTTAGATAACAAATGCCTCGTGTCTGGAAGATTGACCCCAAATTTATTTCCTTGTATACATATGTTTAAAAAATTTTTTTGATCATAAAAGTGTGAAAATATAGGAAAGGAATACAGATCCACTGTTGAAAACTTGACTACATATAAGAAGGTTAGAAGAATGTGACATTATCCACATGTTTCCCAGGATACTTGCTGTATTTCTCCCTAGACTTGTTTCCCTCTGTGCATGTGTCTGTAAGGATCCTGTTTTTAGGGACTCAAGGTTCAACTGGAGAGTTAAGGCTTTCCAGGGAGAGTAGAGTAATAATCTGTGCCCATTTCCAAGATAAGACAACGAGATCTTTTAAAGGGGCCCTTCACTTTTTGCTTTCCTTCTAGTAGTCTTAAAGCTCCGTTGCGCTGAGCCGAGACCCTGCACGCCACACATGTGTCATCATTAACCCCCGGCCCAAACCCGTGAGGTGGACATCGCTTGCTCTGTGCTCGAGTTCAGGCGGTGACCCCCCACAGTGTGTCCAAGAGGCCTGCTCTCTGGAACCCTGGGGCTCCTCAAAGCACATCAGGAGTCTCCCCAACAGTGCAGACTATAGAGTGACAGACTGCCCAAGGAATCCGACTCCTAGTGCTTCTGTTTCATAGAGGAGTTATAATGCTTTACAAAAAGCTTTCAAACCACTGGCCTTGCTTGAAAGGCCTAACCTTTCAAACCACTGGCCTCACTTATTGGAAAGTTCAGTTTTATATAGTGCCCTTCCTAATGCTGGCTAAGTGAGACCTTACAGCACTTTATCTCTTAATTTTAATATGTGAAAAAAAAATAGAAGATAATTAAAGCTGTATCTTTTGTCTGGTGTTCTAGACCAAAAATCATTCCAATTAACAATTAACATTGTTTGTGAAGTAAATATTTTTCAAGTGCCTGTTATGCATGTCAGGCCATTCTAGGTGCCAGGAATATGGTGGTCAATAAGACATATGAGATCCCTGCTCTCATGGTGCTTGTGTTCTAGTGGGAAATGTTAGTTCGACAGTAGTAAAATAAACAGGAAGTATCAGACTGATAAGTGGGGTATTAGGAAAAGAAGACAGGCTGATGTGGTAGGGAAAAATTAGATGCCAGCTGCCTTCCATTGGATCTCTGGAGCAAGCCAGAGGGGCTGACAGTGGGGATGGCCTGAGCAGTACAAAGGAGCAGCTGAACCCTCCTGGAAAAGTTAGAAGACATTAGAATTTAAATGTGTCAAACCTTGGGACAGAGAGTATAACTTTCTAAGCCCAGAATTTAATAATTATCTCAAACAGAAAGCTTGACAGATTTGACAAGATAAAACTTATGGACCTTTTAAGTAAAAAAATAAAAAGTGGCAAACAGTTCTGAAAAAAATATTTTAGCATGTATTATAGAAACAATTATTTATTACAAGATAACAGAGATTAATAAGAAAAATACAAAACTCAGTAGCTAAATTGCAAAGAGGCATGGATCAGTAACTCCCAGTAGAGACTGTGTATTTTATAAACATTAGAAATCAAAAGAAACGAAGTTAATGACGAATCATCTTTTAATCTACTAAATTGACGTAAATGTCTTTGCTTTCATTAATATCCCATACTTGGAAGAATACAGTGCAGGTAGTATTTTTGTAAATTGGGAAATTAGGTAATTTCCTTTTTGAAAAAAGTTTGACATTGTGTCCCAAAATCTGTATAAAATATCTCTATTTCTTTCTTGCCCCCATAATTTCAACTCTGAAAATGTATTTTGAAACAAAATAAACATTCACACCAAAACATCCTTCACTAGATAGTTGGTAGAGCCCAGATCTGCCATGGGGACATGTCTGTGTGACTCGGGATCGTGACTCGATGCACGTCAGTTGTGTGTGCATGGCTAAGAACGGTCGTCTGAGCTGTAACAACAGGAAACTCTTCGGCATGAGGGACATGCAAACAGCAGCAAAATTGTCTCTGTACCCTTTGTACTTGTATCTTTCAGATACGCATGAGAAAAATGACTCGAGCATATACACCAACATGTTAACGGTGCTGTGTGTTAGAGTAGGGATATAAAAATTGTAACCAATAGGTTTTAGGGGAAAAATTATTTTTCCTTGAAAACATACTTAAAACCTAAATAACAACAATAAAGAAATCGACTCACTTTATCTTTCCACAAAAAGAGCTTTGAAGGTACCATCGTGTGGGAGAGCCAAGACCTCCAAGGCCTCGTGTCAAGAAATCTCCACAAAGTGACTGTGAATGATGGCGGTGGCGTTCTCCGAGTCATTACAGTAAGTCATCCTTTCTCCTAAGGCTGTTTGGCATAGTCTAGACTTTAGCGTATATGGAACTGTGAATCGTGGGTACTTTTGCACGTGTATGGCAGAAAATGCAGAGTCACCATAGTACAGACGAACAACTCATGTTCTTGGATTTTCTCACCCCAGCATTAGTAAATGCACATTTTTGCCTTAAGATTGGCAAATCTTAAAAACATGATATTTTATTTCCCAATAATTTTTTATATGTTTCTTTTTTTTTTTTAAGATTTTATTTATTTACTTGACAGACAGAGATCACAAGTAGGCAGAGAGGCAGGTGGAGAGAGAGAGGAGGAAGCAGGCTCCCTGCTGAGCAGAGAGCCCGACGTGGGGCTCGATTCCAGGACCCTGAGATCATGACCTGAGCCAAAGGTGGAGGCTTAACCCACTGAGCCACCCTGGCACCCATTTCTCAATAACTCCTAAGCTAACATTCTCGAAGGACGCTTGCTCGGTAGTGTTCTGAATCCTCACGCCCTCACCTTCCTAGCAGGGTGTTCGTGACAGCAGTACAGACAGCAGTGCTGGCAAATACAGCGGAGCTTTGGGTGTCATTTATATTGCTGGGATTTCTGCCTCGTATTTTTCATGTATTCAGATTTGCTTCAGATTTGAAAGTTTGATAGGTAAATATTTCCAAGTAAGTGTGGACGATAAGGTGTAGGCAGACTTCACACGATGAGCTTGAAATAATACAAGTTGGATATGTGGTGGTGTCGCAAACACAGTCTCACTCTCTTCGATGCTCTGGTATAATGATTAGGAGAGTGTTCACCATCTCAGCTCACGGGCTTAGTCTGTTTTCATTAACTATTAATATTCACATGAATTAATTCCCAAATTTGAAATAAACATTAGGTGATATGCTGTTACTCATTTAGAAAACCACTCCTGGCCCACAGTGGAACTTAAACTCCAGTGAGGAAGAAAGTCATTAGATCACAGATTCATATATAATTACAAACTTAGCCTTGTGGGTCATTTAGGATCTCATCCTTTGTTACCAACAGTCCTTTATTTAGCATAAAACATCTTATGAAGTTTAATTATAGTTTTATTCTTTTATTTCCTTATTTCCAAGGCAAGTGCCTTTAGTATGTCTCCTCCTTTTCTATTTATGAAACTTTAAAAAATATCCAAAATGTGCTGAAATTCTGTAGTTATTGATTGCACAAAAGGAAACCAGATGACTTCTGAGTTGAGGACTAGGTTCAAATGGAAAGACTCAAATGACCCACTTTGGGGGTAAGTATAGTTGTAGACGGCAAAAGACTGCTTACACACTCCGCTAACCTTAAAAAATAGTCCGGTAATTTAGTAGCCCCTTCTAGGAAACCCCCACGTACTAAATACAGGTTTCCACCATAAATGAGTGAAACTGAAAGTTTCCCCAAGTCTTGCTCCCTTGCCAGCAAGTGAGAATGTCAGAAACTGTTAAAAGTCCAGCTGTGTGGGGTGCCTAGGTGGCTCAGTGGGTTAAAGCCTCTGTCTTCAGCTCAGGTCATGATCCCAGGCTCCTGGGATTGAGCCCCGCATCAGGCTTTCTGTTCAGCAGGGAGCCTGCTTCCTCCCCTCTCTCTCTGCCAGCCTCTCTGCCTACTTGTGATCTCTGTCTGTCAAATAAATAAATAAAATAAAATAAAATAAAAGTCCAGCTGTGACCTTTTAGATAGAAACTAATGAAAATTACCATCAAGTTCTAAACAAGCCAAAACAATGTAGGGTACACAATGAAAAAACAGAGTGTGCCACCTTTCCTGCCTCTGCAAAGCCGGAAACGTTAGCTCCACCTTCGGTAGCTTCCTCATTGCTCTGCGCAGTATACCTCTGCTGAGGGGACGGGCCAGACTGCAGCCAGGCTGGTAGGGGAGTGTGTGGGAGCAGTGCCATGCACGTGCGCACACACACACACACACACCACACACACACCCCGTGCAGTCCGGCCCAGCCCCACTCTGCCAGGGATGCCTTGCGGGCGTGAAGCACGCAGCAGGGAAACACCACACTGGGGAACTTGTAAATCTCTAATCATAAAATCTCCTCCAGTCCTCGGAGGCCGAGAGGCCTGTGTTTGGCCTGGGTGGCTGTGAGAGCATCAGTGAGCAGCAGGGCTCCATCTGCACAGTTCATTCAAGGGACTTTCTCTGCCCGTAGAACAAACTGGAAAAAATCTGCCTAGGTGTATTTGAATTCATGGCAGTTTTCAGTCTCAAAGAAATCAAAGGTGGTCATTTTTTTTTTTAAGTGGCAGGTTTGGGATGTAAAATAAAATTGGGTTTTGTGCTATTATGGTAGCAAGTTCAAGACTGTGATTCTATGTTATTTGGAATTCTGAGCCCTATGGACTGTCCTGTGCACCTGATCTTTACTATTGTAATCAAGATAACAATCAGATAACAAACATAGAACACTGAAGTCAACCTGATCTCGTGAAGGGCTTAAATGGATTTATCTGCTGTGGAGTCACATTATAAATTTTGCCACATCAGTTTTAAATAGAAGAAGTGTATTTGTAGTAATGAAGCATTGAGCACTTCCCTTGTTTTCAGGCCGGGGAGGGCGCCTTGCCCCACGAGTTCATGGAAGGCGTGGAGGGAGTGGCCGGCGGTTTTATTTACACCATTCAGGGTAAGTCGGGGGCTTGGAAGGTGGAGTGTGCTGAGTCTCACATACCTCATCTTAACTCCGTACTTTGACGGAAAAGGGGATTTTTTTTGTAGGTTTATTG
Organism: Mustela putorius furo; assembly: GCF_011764305.1. NCBI lineage: Eukaryota > Metazoa > Chordata > Mammalia > Carnivora > Mustelidae > Mustela > Mustela putorius. Next base: position 4,293,814 of record NW_025421560.1, on the reverse strand, counting down.
ATATATAATTCACAAACACTTTACCCTTTTAAAGTGGTTAAGCCACTGGTTTGCGGTGTGAGAGTTCTGCAAACATCACTGCTAATTCCAGACCATTTCCATCGCTCCAGAAACCCGTGCCCTTTAGCAGACGTGCCTCATTCTCCCCTCCCGCAACATCTACCAACCATTAACTTCCATGCTGTACTTTCTGACCTTAAATGTAAGGATTTACTTCTGGGCTCCCACTTCTGTTGTGTGTGTGTGTGCCCTCTGTGTCCTTCTACCTGTACTGCTCTGTCTTGCATATGTGGCTTTGTAGCAGGATTTGACATCGGGAAGTTTGAATCCTCCAACTTTGTTCTCTTTCAAGATTGTTTTGGCTATTCTGGGCCCTGCATTTCCATACGAATTTTAGGATCAGCTTGTCAATTTCTGCAAGCAAGCCAGCTGGAATTTGAAAGGGGTAGCGTTGAACATGCAGATCTTTTCAGGGAGTGTTGCCATTCTGACATTAAGTCCCTGATCCAAGAACATGCATATCCTTCCATTTACTTATGTCTTAAACTAAATTCTTTTAGCAATGTTTTATGGTTTTCAGAGTACAAGTCTTATATTTCTTTTGCTAAGTTTATTCTTACATATTTTTTTGGCACTATTATAAGTGGAATTGTTTTTGTATTTCTAGATTCTTATCGCTAATGTATAGAAATAAAATTGATTCTTAGATATCAATCTTGTATGCTGCAATTTTGCTGAATTCGTTTATTAAGTTACTAGTTGGGTGCCTTGGGATTTTCCACCTACAAGATCATGTCATCTGCTAATGGAGATAGTTGTACCTCTCCCCCCCCCCACCAAATCGAGATGCCTTTTATTGCTTTTTCTTGTCTAAATGTCATGGCTAGAATGTCTAATATAGTGTTGAGTAGAAGAAGTAGAAGTAGAACAGACATCCTTGTCTTGTTCCCACTCTCAGAGGGAAAGTATCCAGTCTTTCACCATAAGGATGACATTGAAAAATCTATGACCTTGGACTTTGTTGGCCCTAGCGTGGCTGTGTCTGGTTTATCCTGTAGCCAGGTGGGGACTTCTGCAGAATGGCTACAGAGGCCATATAGCTATAGTGGGTTTTGTGCTACTGTCAGAAGGGAAGGGAAGAACCTTTTTTTCCCTGTCCCAGCAAGCGTGGTGCATTTTGATGCCTGCGTCTGTCCCTCTGTTGGAGGTGGCCCAGTGGACTCAGCTTCCTGCCCTGCTTCATGTGTGCACTTTCTCCTCATGTGAATATTTAAACATAGACTCTCTTTCAGAGTACGGTTTGTTAAATGCATCTCCTAATCTATCACATTTCAAGGATGGGTTTGTTAGAAAGATTCCTTTAAAACTTGGGGTCAGGAACATTAGCCTAGAACTCAAGAAGGATTTTGTCAGGATGGGAGCGGCTGTGTTTATCTTCTTGAATGATACTTACTTAAATACCTATGATTCCTGAGAATTCCGTGTCCCTGATCTTTAAGAAAGAAAGACTACCATGGATGCAGTTCCTGTTGGCCACCTGTCCTGAATTATCACCCAGGGAACAAAGGTGCCCAGTGGAATTTCTGTCCTGACATCTCAGAGCTCCACAGAGCATGGATTCCGATAAAAGAATTAGGACCCAGCTTCCCTAAAGGCTCTCCGTGACCAGAGAAAGCAGAGCAGATCCTGAGAGGAGACTCTCCAGGAGCCCCTGACAACACAGTGTTGAGGAGGGCACACACCCCATTTGAGCCACTGCCTGTTCTTTGCAGATGCAAATGGACTGTGGCTTTATAAAATTTTTTCAAAAACCTCTTAATTTATAGTGTTCCCTCACAGAAGTAGTTGTATTCTTACATCACCTCCAAAGAGTAGGCTAGAACAGGTACATGGGTTTTACCCATAAACTTGCCATTAAAAATAGATTTAAAATTTAGAGATCCTTAACTCCAGTCCAGAGAGTTTTCATGAAACTGTGAGACCACTCTGCCAAGGAAGGTGTCCTCTTAGCTCCCCAAGCAGCTATTAATACCCCAGCCCTGGGGAAAACTCGGATCCGGAGCTCAGGCAGCTTCCTAAGGCAGCGAAGCCGTGGGGCCGGGGCAGGTGTAATACACTGTCTGACTGGAGTATCCAGCACCTTCCCTTCTCTGACAAGTTCATTCCCGAATATACCACCGGGAGGTTTTAAAAACTAGTTTAAGGGGCCCTTAAGACTTCTGCCACTAAACTGTTCTAGAAGGGGCTGCTCCTGTACCCTGGACAAAAGCTTGTCATAATTTTTCTGTCATGGAGGCTAAAGGAATAAGGTCTGGGTGAGGGACGATTTCTTTCAAATAAGAGTGAAATAACTTAAGTTGTAGGCTAAAAAAATGAAAATGAGTAGACTGTCTTCTCATGTTCTGGATATATCTGAAAAATCTCAGTATACATTTTTTAAAATCCAGGATCTAAGTGCCATTCAGAACCATCAGGTTATACACCGGTTATTAAATTTTGTCGGGCATTGGCATCCCTGTCCGGGCCCTACCTCAAGCTACAAAGTTAAAATCTTCGAGACTGGAGCACAGATGTCTGTGTCTTCGCAGACTCGCTAGACAGAGGTGATCTAGCAAACTCTGAGGCGGGCAGCTCTGTGCTTCTTTTCGGTCGCACCCATACAGGTTTAAAGCACACGCAGGTCTGCTACTGCATGTGCCTGGTTTCCTGACACCGGCAGTGGGGTTCATCTGAAAGGCCTGTGTTTAATTCCTGCTCTCCCCTTGTTACAGCCGTTTTTCCCATTTTGCCAGTTTTCAAACACTTGGACTTTCCTTCAAGTGTTAAATTGCATATACTTCTCTTTATCTCCCAAGTAAAGGCTCTTACGGTAGAGTGTGATAGAATGTACAGTAGAATGTGCTGGCAGAGCACAGGGTCATTCAGGCCTGAGTTTCCCAAACAGTGGTTGTCTGGGGTCCCACTGCCTCAGAGTTCTGGGAAGACACATGCTGAAGACAGAGTTGTGGCCTCCGCCCCCGACCTGCTGAATGTGGGTGTCAGCAAGCTGTCCCCGCCCTCCTCCACCTCCCGCTCATGAGAACTCGGGCCCGGAAACCTGCAGCTTTGCCCCGCGTGTCCCCGTGAGCAGAAGCAGAAATCAGGTCTCGGCCTTCGATCCCCACACCCCAGGCTTCCCCTGTGGTGCCGGGAGGCAGGGTGCTGAGCGGCTCTGTTGTTTCCTTGCCCTGCAGCCACTCGCTGTATTTACTAGATATTTTCTCTGATTGGAGTGAGACATTTGAGAAAATCCTGCCGTAGTGAAAGTGGCCGCCTTAAGTCCACAGGATCTGAGGCCAGTCCCTGCACGGATGTAACAAGTGATTCATTAACGTGTCAGATAGTAAACAGGTGTCTTTCAGCACATTTTTATTATGAAATAGCACAGAGACACCAAGAATGGAGAGCACTGTGGGAAACAGCCATGTCCTTCTTACTCAGAATTAACAAATGCTTGTGTTTTGTCATATTTGCTTCCTTTTAAGACAAAACCGTCACAGACACAATCCCCCTCCCTGCTAGCTGTCCGGCGTCCCTCCCTTCCCTCGGAGAGGGTGTCCCTGTCCCGAAATTATGTGCACACTTCCCTTTCTTTCTTCCCTGCTTTCTACTACATACGTATGTATCTTTCTGTAACAGTTCTGATGGGAGTATTTTATAATCGAGGTCTGTGGCGTCATATTGTATATATCACCTAGCGATGAAGGCCCCTTCCCTGGCATCATTTGTCAGTGCCATTCCCCAGAACATGCAAGATCAGGTCACATCTTCTGCCTGCGGTATCCCATTATGTGACTGTCCCCAGGCTGGTCACTCTCCTGTCAGGAGAGTTTCCTCCGTTACAAACAGCACCGCAGGGGACATCCTTGTGAGCATGTGAGATACAGAGTCCGGGGCTGGGGTGGTCACGGAGGGACCCGCTGCCTCCCACGGCCTGATGGGGCCGCCACAGGACTGTCTGCAGGAAAGTGGCTGTGGATCCGCGCAGGGGCAGGAGGGCCTGGAGCCCAGCTCAGGGGCCTCCTGCTGCTTTCTGTTGGGTCCCCCGGGGAGAGGGTGTGAGTGTACAGAGTGTTCATGTGCTGGGTCTCACGTTTGCAACAGCATTTTTCTCCATCTCTGATTTTCCTTTGTAGAAGGTGACGCACTCTTACAGAACCTCCATTCTCGCCCTCGAAGACTTCTTGACCACATAAGTAACCTCCACAGGGAAGATGCCCTACTGAGGGAGGAAAGCAGCGTTTATGACGACATTGTTTTTGTGGATGTCGTGGACACTTACCGAAATGTCCCTGCGAAATTGCTGAACTTCTACAGATGGTAGGTGGTTAGAATGTGAGGTAGGTAGAACTTGTCTTACTGTTTTTTGGATGTAGGAACAATTTATTAACATTAGACCCCTGCATTTTTTTTTTAAACCAACCCCAGAACCCCTCAACACCTGGGATGTGATGTGTTGTGTCCTGGTTCTTTGTGAGGATTGACCTTTTAAAGTTCTGCTGCTTTGTCATTCAGATGAGCAGATCTGTGATGTTAATGATCTTTACCAAAAATAGGGCAAAAGTCGCTCTCATTTCGAGTTGTTCCATTCTCTCTGAGTCAAAATGAGTCCTCTGAGTCATTGTCTTGGTTGCCTCAAGCCAACACCAGATGAAAATCACTGAGTTTGAAAATGTCCCGTGTTCAGTGGCGATCACACCTGCAGACCTACATGACCCAAGTACAGCTCCCCCGAACCCAGGTTACTGGTCTGAATTCTCTTTAGAACATGCACATTCTGTTTCCATCCTCTACTCTACACATTCGAGAACTACTTGCCCTAATTCCAAACCTTTTCTGCAAGATGAAATGCAAAGCCCTGGGATTCTCCTGTAACTTCCCAACCCTTCAGCATTTCTTCCACCTGGGTTGTCATTCCTGCCTTTATGCGACTGATGGCAGCAACAATAACAACTACTATTATTTACATATTTGTACAGTTAACAAGATTAGTCACTCTGGGGTCCATTTACTTGCTTTTGAGCCCTGTGACACTGTCCACCCTAGAATGAACCTGAGCTGTCTCTGTCTAGCCTAAATCTAGAGGTTTCCACATCTTTGTCTTTTAAAACTGGATCAGGAAGCTCGTTTCTTGGTGAGCGAAGTCTGTCGCTCTCTCTTGCCTGTTGCCCTGGGCAGAGTGGATGGATGTAGTCCGGATTCATTTACGGAAGGTCATGTCTCATAGCTAGGGCAAATTAATATAATTTTGGAAACCCCCTGTGGCTAGAGGGCAGATAGAAGTAAGAGCTGGAAATCGGGGTGTCTAGAATATCAGGGTTGTGTTTGGACAACTGAACCGAGAAAAAGAACCTTCTTTAGCTCAAGGCCCCTGAGAGGGGTTCTTGTTGTAAGGGGGCCAAGGCAGGAATGGAAAGAGTTCAGTGAAGGGTGGGAATGGAGGTCCAGGAAGTGGGAAATCCGGATTGTGGGGTTCTAGGACTTTCTCTGGGGAGCTGATTCCTGGTTATGGAAGTTCAGTGTAGTTTATCTGTTACCTTCAGTGTTAAGTCTAATCTCCTGTACTCCTTGTGCATCTCTAAGATCTTAGTCATCAATGCCACCTGAATCACTGGTGACAGGCTAATGGACCTGGACTTGGGGACCCACTCCTTTCCCTCCCCGCCTGTGACACCTGTCCACCGTCCATGCTGTAATGAAAGCGGCACTAGGCATTCTTTCTTTGGGTGACTCCTCAGTGACCGCAGTGTCCTTTATCACAGGGTTCCTCCTGATGAGCAAATATTATGTGCTCCTGTGCTATTAATTAGAAGTAAACTTCAGAAGCACGGGGTCATGCACTTTGGTGTGGACCTGTTGTGAAATTCACCATTCTTCGACCGAAAAACACTTTCTCCAGATTTCTTTTATTCAGATTTCTGCCATTTGGTTCCCTAGCAAGACTCTGGGCTTGTTTTGTTTTGTTTTGTTTTAATCCAAGATGGACAGGGATTGGCAGTGTGGAATGAAGTCAGTTTTGTCTCTGCTCACCCCGACATGTCTGGGTAAATGAAGTCACTCTCCTGCGCCTTCCTAAAGGTCATTTATAAGAGTTTAATTGCGGGGAATCATTTCTTTTGGGGAAGTCTGTTTCTATGTTACAGCTCAGTGTTTTAAAAACCATTAGCTCTCTGAGTGGAGTGGAACTCGTGGCACAGTAGGGCATCTTGTGCAGCAGGGTTCCGTGGGAGAGCCTGTGAGGACACCTGTCCCCACACCCTGGGCCCCCGGGAAGAACCCAAGTGCCAGGGTTGGCATGTTTGCCAGCCTGATGGGAACAAGGTCACAGAACCATTTGTTTGCGTGTAGGTTCCACTTAAGCCAGGTCTGTAGTTTATTGTGTTTTCGTCCTCACTCTTCAGATCTGCTTGGTGCTTCTCTGTGTTACACTCAGTGAGTATCGAGTGAGGACGCAGTCGCTGGTGGCAGTGTTCTGAGCACGTTCTCAGCCTCGGAGAAACAGAGAAAGTGTGCAGGTCGTCCAGGGACGGTCCTCCAATAAAACGGTGGTGATGTCACCACGGCGGCATCTCTTCCTCTCCTTGTACGGAGGTACGGATGCACTGACTCCCGTTTTCCCTTCTGCCAACAGGACCGTGGAAACAACCAGCTTTGACTTACTGCTGAAGACAGACGACGACTGTTACATAGACTTGGAGGCTGTATTTAATAGGATTACCCACAAGAATCTGGACGGGCCTAATTTTTGGTGGGGAAAGTAAGTTAAACCTTGTTCGCTCTTCGGCTTCATGTACCTGATCAAAAGGAATTAATTTAAAATGACAAACACACAAGCTGTTTTTCACAAGCAAAATGTGGCTGAGATGGGCAGCCTCCCACCTTGGGCCCCTGGGCCCCTGGGCCCCTGGGCGTTAGCAGTCTGCAGTGAGAGGGGAGATCTGCAGACCCGGAAGCCTGGGCTAAGGTAAATGAGAAGGGGAAGACCGTGTGGCTCTCATCGTCACGGCCTAGAAGTAACGGTGCTCGTGTGAGGAGGAGCTGTACGGGGTAGGTTAGAAGAGAGTTGTGACACGTTTCTGAAACTTCGCCGTTGCTTCAGCGAAGGAAGAATTCCTTCGGATTCGGGGTCTTTAGCGTATATACACATGATGCTCTGGTACTTTCAGAAACTCCACAGATGTAACTTAGAGAATGTGATGCACCAGTCTTTCATGTCACACACCCGCTAGGTAAATGATGCCTTTCCTTAGACCAAAAAAAAAAAAAAAAGAAATGTTCCTTCTTTCCCTGCTTTTACAGCTTAGTCCTTTGTAGTGATCGTAAAGGGGCCCCGGCTCGTAGTGTAGGACAGCTGTCACACCAACACAAAGAAGCCACCTCTTTTTGGCTCTCAGTTTCAGACTGAACTGGGCCGTGGACCGAACCGGCAAGTGGCAGGAGCTGGAGTACCCCAGTCCTGCCTACCCAGCCTTTGCCTGCGGCTCGGGGTACGTCATCTCCAGGGACATTGTGCACTGGCTCGCCGGCAACGCGGGCAGACTGAAGACCTATCAGGTGAGTCCGGATTTCCGCCCCAACTGTGTACTCTTCACGCCGAGTCCCGTCCAGCCCAGTGTTGACCTCTGAGCACATAGCAGCGCACCTGGGGGGAGTGCCCCTCTGAGGTCAGGGACACAGCCATGGCCTCCAAACCCTGGCTCTAAATTCTGTTCCTAAAATCTTTTTTTGAGCGTACTAAGTAGGTTTTCGGGCAGTACTTAAAAGGGTAGTCCCTGGAGGAACCAAAAGCTTGACAGTCACAAGGAGGAAGGCTGTAAAGCACGGGCTTCCCTTTTGTGGATTCCACTCATCAGCCCACCTGGCGACCGGAGCCACTGTAGCGCTCATGCTGCCGGCGCGGGGCCTCAGGGCGGCCGACTGGCCCCTCGCCATCTTGTGTGTAGGCATGTCAGCTGCCGGGTGTCCACGGCCACTAGGTTTCCCTCTGTGTACAAGTGGTAGACTTGGCATTTCCCGGTAGAATAATTACAGAACAAGTGGAAAGATGATTTATGGGAACGTGTGGCAGCGTGTTTAGAGATGACACAGCATTTCAGCTTCTGCATTTTGACTCACGGGTGCATACAGGGTGAAGACGTGAGCATGGGCATCTGGATGGCAGCCATAGGACCTGCGCGCTACCAGGTAAGCGAGCCTGGTGGGGCCAGCCCCAGGGCTTTGCGGAGTGTGAGGGAGTTAGGTGCCCAGGTCAGACATTGGGCAGGAACAGCAAGCGGAAGGTCCAGCAGCAGGGCTGAGCCCGATTCAGCTCACAGTCATCCACCCGTGTTCGCATACTTTTCTGAGTTTAAAAGAAATGTTTTAGATGGAAGTTTTCCCACCCACAGAGAATTAGGTTTTTATATGTTTCATTAGAAGTTCTTTGTAGCTTTAAAATATAAGGAGTCAGGGGCGCCTGGCTGGCTCTGTCAGTGGAGCCTGCAGCTCTTGATCTGAAGGTCATGAGTTTGAGCCCATGTTAGGCACAGAGATCACTTCAAAAAAAAAAGATCTTAAGGAATCCGCTGGCAAGTTCCCAGCAGCGTGATGGTCCAGGGACCCTTCAGCTCTTCTGACTGATGCAGATGGAACCCCGGATGTAAGTACCAGAAGGTGCTCCTGGAAATCCCCTGACCGCTGGGCCAGGGAAAAAAGGAAGGAAGGAATCTCCGGAGGCTGGAAATGGGAACAGGGGCGCTGGGAAGAGAGGCAGGCACGAAGCTGGGCTTCAGCTCAAGGCTTTCTGGGGAATTTCCGATTCCTGCAGCTTCCACTTAGGCCACAGAAGGTGCAAGGGGTAGAGGCACACGCAGGGACAGGTGGGGCAGGAAGCCTGTGCGGCACCTGGGCCCAGAGCAGGCCCCGCTCGCGTCAGGGGTGCACAGGGATGAACCCTCTCTCCTGGGCCAGCCGTGACCGCCCTGCGTCCTCCCAAAGTCCCAGCTTTGACTTGTCGAACGCTGAACATCATTTTCTGCGTCTGATCATTGTGGTAGCTGGGGTTGGTGGGTCTTTGTGGGCAGGTGTGTCTGCAGACCGTAGCTCAGGAAGCTGGTTTCCTGATGTGTTTAGAGACTTGTGTGTGTGACCTCATGTCCTTGAAAAGGAAGTATTTAAAATGTTCTCTACAAAGAGGACTGATGTTGCTTTCTGCCTCGCACCGAAGGCCATGACCATCTCCGACTGCACTGCTGGCGAACGGGACCCCAGCTAAGGGCAGGCTGGGGTTCCAGGTGCTCAGGGCAAACCCTTTCCATCCCACCCAGGGTCAAGGTTGAGACATGGGTTCTGTTTTCTAAATTAAACACGCGCACACGCAGGCACCTAGAATCCTCTCCCCAACCCCCACCCTCCCTGGAGCCTTCAAGCTCATTTCCACGGCTCCGAGTTCACTTTGGTTTGGTTTCTTGCCAGGACGGCCTGTGGCTGTGTGAGAAGACGTGTGAGACAGGAATGCTGTCCTCCCCGCAGTACTCGCCCCAGGAGCTGGCGCAACTGTGGCAGCTGAAGGAACTGTGTGGGGATCCTTGTCAGTGCGAAGCAGCAGCGGGAGGGTTTTAACTTGCTGTGCCGGAGGAGGGCGGTACGCCTGGGAGCAGCTGGGGTCAGTCGGAGGGGAGCCTGCAGTTAGGTAACAGGCGCTGTGGTCTTTCCAGATAGTTCTAGGTTGGCACTTTTTACCTGAAACCAATGTGATATTTCTAAATGTTTGCACAAAATTTCCTTTTTAAAAATCAACTGATACTGTACATAAAAATTTTATTTCCATATTAGAAGACCATTTGAAAAACACCAAATTGTTTTATAAAACATGTTTCTAAACCTGAGGTATCCTTTCTAGTTTATAATTCATTACTTTTGGTTAAAATTGGCCTCCTCAGAAATCTAGTAACTAAGAATGTGAATTCCAGCCTGGATTACAGAATGGCTCTGTGAAGCAGAATTAGGATCATGAAGGGCCAAAAACAACTCACAGAATGCTGTGTGGTCACTTATACCAAAGTTTGGGAATGGAAATGGTCTGAGTGAAGTGGGCAACTGGAAAAGGAACCCATATAAGTCTCAGTTCTGGACCTTGGTTTTAAAGGTCACTTATTAAGTGAGCTAATTTCAGTTTTCTTTTGCTGTTTAACATAAAGCCTGAAGGTCACAGTCTAGTACTATTTTAAAAAAAAAAGCTAAAATTCTGTGGCTATAAATCAAATACCTCTCTGGGTTTTAGTGACATAGGGAAGGACAGTGCTAAGTAGCAGACACTTTAAAAGAATGAATTTTTCTTTCCTCCCGTCATTGCATAATGTTTACCTAATATGAGTGAACTCCGATCAGAGATGGAAATCTTCTGTAGGATATATGCCCAACTCTAGGGAAAAGCATGTAATGAATTTTTGTAAGTACTCTAAAAACAGGGTAATGGAGGGAAGAGATCACAGCACACGTTACATATAGAAAATGCCTAAGTTTAAGCAACATTTCCCAAAGTGACCGTCCAAATCATTTTGCTAACTTTATAAGCTCGTAGTATCCATAGAGTTCCATTAGAACTGGTCCTATGACCAACATTAACTGTGTTCAGATTTCATTAGACTAGCTAGGTTCTATTTAATATTTAAATCTCCACATATGGAAATGTATAGTCACGAAATATGAAATAAAATCAGAAAATCATTAGTAGGTGCAAAGCCTTTATTACTGCTGTTACATACAAGCCTAGAAATGGTCTCTTCCCAGTGAAAATACCACCTTTTCTACACTTAGGGCAAGTTGTAAAACCTCTTTTTCTGACAGAATTGTTCCAATAAATCCTTTATTTCCGGTGACCCCCACACCCAGTCATGATAATCAGTGTAGTCCCCAGACTTTCTTAGTTCATTATTACCATCGCACCAACAGACAATCTCCACTTTCCACAGAATAAAACTGTAATGACTGCTGGTCATTTTCGAGCTCGATCTCTCTGCCAGGCATCTACAAACAGAACAAAGGGTTGGGGCGATAAAGGCGGAGCCATCTTCATACATGCGCCCCCTCCCGAACAGAGGCATATGTTTCCCATTTAGAAACAATACGTGTCACATGGAGCCCTAGATTCACAGTGTGTCACACTAGGGGGACTCAGCCGGACTCTGTTCTGTGGGCTACTTACTTTGGGGCTTTCATAGGACAGCAGCAGTTCTGACACAGGAACTTTAAGAAGACGGGCCAGCAGTCCCTTCACCTTCTGAATTGTCATGGAGTCTGTCAAAGAAAAACACCCTCAGTTCTCTCAAATGACACGTGTCAATCTAGCCCGTGTGACAAGACCTCAGTCGCAATGACTCACGGTATCCGTTTCCCCGTGGACATCATTAGGGAAAGTCTCGCCTGCCCCATGCACCCGGAGAGCCGGTTCCACACCACTGACCCGACAAGTGGGGAACTGAGCCAGGGTTTAGCCTAAGTGCCCTTTGACAGTGGGATTCCATTTCAGTGGTGGCGAACATTTCCTCCATCTGAATAAACCCGAAATCCCGTTCTGTGCACAGAGGAGTAAATCTGAGTAGAAAGAATCATTTCATTTTCTAAACCTCTGATGACTCGCTTACAGATGGCAGCGAGAATGCTGGCGTGGGGGCTCAGGCGTCCGGAAGGCGCCTCTCCGTGGCTCTGCCTTGGTTTCCTCCTCTGTGGAATGAGGCAGGGACCAGTCTGTGAGATCGTAATGTGGGACCTGCCTCATGAGCAGATGCCTTGGTTTGTTCAGAAAATGCTATGAACTTATTTCCAAAGATGGGTTGTGGTAAATATTGGCTATTTTGATGATGAGAAATATAGTGTCTTTGAAGCTTTAGCTGGAGGTACAACAATAGTATGGTGTTCCTACAAATATCACATGTATTCAAATATTTTTCTATCAAAAATGATTTTTGTAAAGCTGTGTTTTTATGCAACTTGTGATAATAAATGTTATCTTTATTTTAGAATAAAAACTGGCCTTGTTTATGTGTTGAATATAAACAATTGACATACTTCACATAACTTGTTCTTTTGTCTGTGAATGTGTAGATAATCTTGTCCTTCTTACAGATTTCGGTGGACCAGGTTTCACTGTTCGGAGGGTGGTTAGTGATGGGTCAAGAGCAACGAGAAAGGACCCATTCCTAAGTCATGTCAGAAACAAGCACTTTGGCCGTACAACAATCCTAGTAAGAAATTTGCCCACTTGCAGAAAAAAATGGCAATTTGCCCATAATGCTCTAAATACTATCATTTCTAATGTCAACATAACACACAACTGTCTTAACATTCAGAAAATGTGGCTTCCTAGGCCCCCTGTGGAATGGGGGTCTACACTTCCAGGCTTTTCTCTGGTTGTCAGGACGGGCAGGTTTCATGACGTCCTGACACCACGGTGCTGCTTTCTCGTCCAGCCGTCCATGCAGCCGGCCAGCACCTGAAGGGCCACAGGGTCAGATGACTCAGGATTGAATTTTTTTACTTTAGTTTAATGAATTTCTATTTAAATAGCGACTCGTGGCAGCGATACTGCACAGTCGACCCTAGACCCCTGTGCTCTCGCTCCTGGTGCCTGACCGTGGGGCATGGAGCTGCCGGGGGTTACTCGGCCCTTCCCCTTCCCCACTGGTGAGCAGTCAGGTGGTGGGGAAATTTGCCATTACAAGTGCTACAAGGCAGACAGTTTAAAATGTGAATTTACTCCACTCACAAGCAACGTATTTTATGAGAGTCGCTTAGGGCGCTACACGTTTCATCTCCTCAGAGCCTCGCTGCTCCACACTTAACCCGTCCAGACCACTCTCTCCCCATGAGGCGGGCTTCCATCTGACAAGGCACAGTACACTCGAGAGACTGTAATTCTAAGTACATTAGATCAATCTAGTTGGTTGACATAACAGTATTTCGGGATGAAGCTAATTCCGTTCCAGTAACAGTGATGTTTAGACAGAGTTCTGGAGTCGTTTTTCCAAAGAACCATTTCAGTGTGTCCATTAAAAGACCACATCTGAGAACTTTCTGCGGGGATTCCTAACTGACAAGGAGCAGAGTGTGTGTGAAGTCACAAATGTTCAAGTAATTCACACTTCAGCTCACCAAGACAGGTTTCCTGTATTACGAAGGGACGGTAAGACCTCGGGCCCAGTGAGTCTCTCTGGACCAGCGCCACAATTTGGGCACTAAATAGCAGTGGGCTCCGGAAAGGCCATGCCGCTCCACACTCGTGCCTTTGGCTAAATAGGTCATTGTTTAACAAGACTTTCCTACACAAGCTGATAAGGGTACAGGAGACCTGAGCTTTTGGGGGTTAGGACGCGTTGTATTTTAGATCATAAAAGGTTAGTGAAAACCTAGAAGCTCCAAAAGTCCACACTTCTAGATACTTTCTACCAGCTGACTCATGCCTAGGCCAGTGATTCCTAAGTGTAAGCAGACAAAAGTCCTGTTTTTCTTACCTGGCAGTCGTTTCTCTAGGACTTTCTGATCAACTTGATTAGGATATTTTATCTTCAGTGCTTGAAAGAAAAAAAGGGAAAAGACTGAGAGCTAGTGTAATAAGGGTTCAAACTGCCCACACCTGAACCGCACCTGCCCCAGGATCCAACTGTAGGACCACCGGGCTCAGATCCTAATACAGGAACAGCTCTTACTGATTTTGAAAATTCCTTCTACTAATTCTTCACAGAATTAACAATTAGCAACAGTTATTCACAGAATTGACAACAACAGAAAGCGCTGGACCAACATTCCAGTGCCTCCCCTGCTCCCTGCCGACTCCTGGCCTGACCATGTAGCCGGCGTCCCCGTGTAAGAAAGTCACACATTTACAAACCACAAGTCAGCACACTTCTCACACACCCAGCCCCAGTTTCTAACAGTTGAAAGCATGGGAACTGCCAAAACTTTGATACAACTCAGAGATGTTCGAGAATTCATCCTTTCTTTTAAAAGTGCGTTATTCCAGGTACCTCTTAAGAGAAACCAACTGTCCCTATCTGTGTCAGCGCCCAAAGACCCACATACAAGTAAGCGGTCTTTGTGCGGTTCTTACTTAGTAGCTGGTTTTTGAGCAAAAACGGCTGTTGTGTCTTGAGTTCCCCGTCTTCGGGCGCACCATATTCTGTGCAAGAAGCATAAACATGGATCACGATAAACCAGGCCCCTAGAAGGAAAAATACAGGCGCCAAAAAGACCCCCGTAGCCTTTTCCTTCCTGGAGCAGCTGCTCCGCTCACCTGGGACCTGTCCCCTTCACTGGACTACTTACTTGTTTATTTGCTGGGGGACGGCCATGGCCAGCCACCGCGTCCAGGCAGCCACCCTACACCCCCCACCCCCCGACTTCGCAGCGCCTAACAGCGCCTGCCTCCCCAACAAGACCGCGTCCCGCCTCCCAACCGGCGAGACCAGGCCGTGCCTCCAGAGCCATAAGACGCGGGGTCAGAGCTCCGCCTTCATGAACAGCTCCTTCGTGTTAGGGGTCCTGAACAAGAACCCCGAGACCAGATGGGACACAACTCAAGGGACATCTTCAGGTGTCAGCCAGATGGCGCCACGCCAGGATGGGTGCCCAGGCCCATCCCTCGCCTGGAAATGCGGCGTCAAGGGGCGGTGGCAGGAGGGCAGGCCTCACCTGCGCGGGCTCGTGCGGGACCCACCGGGGCCTGCGTTTCGCGGGGCTGCAGGACAGAAGCTCCCCCCCACCACGGTGATTCGGGTTCCCAGAAACAGCGGGAAACGGGCGGCTCCCGGCCAGGATCGGAAAGCGCCCCCGCCCCCCCCCCCCCCCCCACACACACACACCAGGCAGCTTCGCGTCCTCACGGCCAGCGCCCCAGCCGGAGCGTTCCACAGCGAGCGGCACCGGGAAACGGGTTTGAGAAAGAACGTCCCGGGCCCGTGACATCTGGAGTGACGACGAAGTCAAAACGGGGAGTACGGCAGGGACGGAGTCGCCAAGTGGGGGCTTCAGGGCCTGAGGACCCAGGCGGGGAAGGTAAGGAAGCCCAGGGCGGGGGCGGGGAGGGCCGGAGGTGGGGGCGCCCTCGAGCCGCGTGGAGGGGACCGGACACGCTGGTCGCCACTGCCCGGGGAGCTTCGGCAACACCCGGGCCCGGCTTCGACCTTTAACACGCGTGCAAGGTCCGCAGGCTTGGCCGGAGCCGCCGCTGCTCCTGCCCCCGGCCAGGAGGGGTCGCCCGCCCTCCCGCGGCGGGAAGCAGGGTGAGCTCGGGCAGACGGGAGGGCCTTCCACCGCAGGGCTGCCCCCCGCCCCAGCGCCCCGATGCCGATCTCGACCTTCCAGCAGGCCTCCGACTCCCCGCGCTCCCTCTGCGGGGCGAGGCTGCGGACTCTGCCGTGAAGAGGCCAGTTCGAGTCTGGCTCCTGGGCTTGCGGACACGGCCCCAGCATCGGGCCAAGGGCCCCTTCGGAGGACCCCACGCCCCGAAGAACAGCAGGGCCACTAGGGTCCCCTCCGACGCCCCGCGGCCGGGGCTGCAGGGGCGGTGCGGTGTGGACTGTGGGCCGCACACGTACTGAGGCACAGCGACTGGTACCGGGGATGCGCCGCGAGGAACTCCGCGTGGGGCCGGTTCCGGTCGGGGTCCTGGTGGCCGCCGGCTGCCTTCCACTCGTTGCCGAACGCCTTCCGGTAATCGAGCTCGGCGCCGCGCCTCTCCTCCGGCGGGATCTGCGGGACAAACGCGGTCTGTGCTTTGTGCCCTGCCCTGCCGCTCACTGAGGGACGGTCATCACACAGAGTGACGGGGCATCTCTTCTTACCGTCCCTTCCAACAGGGACAGGCTTCAGGAGCTGACGGCGGAAGGAGGTAAGAACTTCGTCCTACATTTTCCTCATGAGTGTGCACAGCTGGCGTCCGGCCCGCAGGTGCACTCCTGCCCCCACCCCACCCCACCCACCCCGGAGCACACTGTTCCAGGCCGGCACACTGTTCCAGGCAAGCACCGTGGGGCCAGCAAGGCCCTGCCCTACAATTTCTTGAGAGCAGTGGCTGAGAAGAGGAGGACAAGCTCTCTGGCTCTTCCTCCTGTAATCCCAAGACAAAGGAGCAAACCTCGATGCGCCAGGCCCCTTCTCAAAATATCCGAGCAACAGGCTTCTCTGGGACTGGGCTCCTCCACGCCACCTCCTGAGGAGCCTGGAAGAGCCATCATGCTTCAGGCGCAGGACGATTCTGATCTTGCGTTTCCTGTGCTAAAAAGGCATCAGATCCTGAAACCAGCACTCACCTCGCATTTGTTCAGGGTCTTCAACTGACCGATTTTGGCGATGATGAGCCCACGGGTGGTATGTGCTGCTTTGCTCCCTTCAGTCAGGGGGTTTCTGCTGCAGGACAGAGCCTGCAGACTCGGCAACTTATCCAGCTCGTTGATAAACGACCACTGAAACCCAGCAAAAGAGAATACGTGAAAATAAACATGTTTCAGGCTCATTTCTTGGAGTATGTGAACTAGCAAGAGAAAAGGAAAATCCCCCCATTCCAACCCGAGGTGCAGGATTGTCCTTATGCACGGAACACCCACTAGACACAACACACTTTTACTCTAGAACCATGTCACGTACAATGACAGTCTGCTTACTGTGACTTAAATTAAGTTCTTTCGTAATACTTTAGGGTTTTCTGAGGAGAAGCATTTCTCTTTCAATTTAAAATATTTAAAAGCTTCTGCACAGCAAAGGAAACCAGCAACAAAACTAGAAGGCAACCTACAGAATAGGACAAGATATTTGCAAATAACACATCCAATAAAGAGTTAGTATCTAAAATGTAAAAGGAACTTAGCAATCGCAACACCCAAAGGACAAATAATTCAATGAAAAATGGGCAGAAGACATACACAGATATTTCTCCAAAGACATCCAAATGGCCATCACATGAAAAGATGCTCAATATCACTCACAATCAGGGAAATGCAAGTCAAAACTACAAGGAGAGATCACCTCACACCTGTCAGAATGGCTAAAATCAACAACACAAGAAAGAACAGGTGTTGGCGAAGATGTGGAGAAAAGGGAACCCCCCAACCACTACCCTTGCGCACTGGTGGTGGGAATGCAAACTGGTGCAGCCACTGTGGAAAATCACAGGGAGGTTCCTCAAAAAGTTAAAAACAGAACTACCCTATGATCCAGTAATCACACCACTGGATCTTTACTCAAAAAATACAAAACACTAACTTTGGGATACATGCAACTCTATGTTCACAGCAGCATTATTTACAACAGCCAATTCACAGAAGCAGCCCAAGTGTCCATTGACTGATGACTGAAGATGTACATATATACAATGGAATATTACTCAGCCATAAAAAAAAAATGAAATCTTGCCATTTGCAACAACATGGATGGAGCTGGAGAGTATTATGCTAAGCATAGTAAGTCAGTCAGAGAAAGATAAAGATCGTATGATCTTACTCATATGGAATCTAAGAAACAAAACAAACAAAAGAGAGAGACAAACCAAAAAAAAAGACTCTTAACTATAGAGCCCAAACTAATGGTCACCAGAAGGGAGGTGAATGGGAGACGGGGGAAAGAAAGTGTAGACTAAAGTGTACTTAGCTTGATGAGGCCTGAGTAATGTGTGAATGGCGGAGTTACTATACTGTACACCTAAAACTAACACAACACTGCATGTTAACTATAGTGCAGGTAAAATTAACTTTATGAAGCATATTTTTAAAGTGAAGTAAATATTTTGTAATGGAAGGAACTGACAAACTTCTCCTGAGAGTGGAAACGAGGGCTCATGAGGTACGTACATTCCGCAGAAGCCCTTACTTGTGATATCTGATTGTCATTCACGACGAGGTACTGCAAGGAAGGAAACATGGATGTCTTATGCCCTAGAGAAAAAAGGGGAACGAAGTTACACAGAAGTAAAAGAAAGAGCTCAAGTATGAGGTACTGGGCAGGGGAGGGGAGCTAGTGATCTCACATACCAGTTCCAGCATCTGGAAAATGTATAGAAGAAAGTCCTATGTCAGAAAGGATAAGTTGTTCTAATCTGAAATTTAAAATGTTAAATTTGATTATAAAGCGCAGTAGAAAATGCTACAGCCTATCAACCAGACTGCATCTGTAATATTTCCCCCACACACTAGGTTCTCATGCCACGTGAAACGCTGAGAAACAGTGCAGTATGGGGCACACGGAGTGGACTCTAGAACGTGCTCTGAGGGTTCTACAGTCGCCTACTGGTTCCTGGTGCCCGCGGCTGTGCTACGTGCTCATGGGTCTCAGAGAGGAAAGAGACATGGTATAACTTCCCAAAAGGCAATGAATGAAGACTTTGGACATCAGCACGAGGGCCAAATTATTCATTCTTCAGTCACCTACTGCAGATGTAGACTAAAGTGTATGAGGTTTGCAGGGACATGGTCCGCATAAATGCAAATAAAAATGTCCCAAAGGGACTTCCTCAGTTTGTGAAGGCCATCATCATCATCATCATCATCATCACATTTCCACCGAGAAAGCAAAGATAGGATGTGATCCATTTACTAACCATTTCTAAGCACTACTGCAAGCAGCACTGAAGAAGCAAATTACCTGGGCAGATAGGCTATTAGAAACAGCTGATTTTCATCAATTAATTGATTAGAGGAAAGATCTAATAACTTGACTGTCTGCAGGACATCAGCTGGCCTGTATGGAAAATAAAAACGTTTCAATGTGAATTTCATCTCTTAATTGTTTTTTGAAGATACAGCTTTTAAGTACCTGCCTTCAGTGTAAAGGAGAGGGAGGGGCGGGAGGCAGGTGAAGAGCGCCACACCAGGGGAACGCGGGGCCCTGATGGTGATGGAAACGTTCTGTCTGGACTGGACCGATGTCAGGACCCTGCCTGTGATATGGAACCGTAGCTCTGCAAGATGTTACCGAGGGCATGGATCTGGGTCATGGGTACAGGGGATCTCTGGGTAGTCTTTCTGGTAACTGCATGGGAATCTCAAATTATCTCAAAATAAAAAGTGTAATTTGAAAACACCTAGGTGGCTAGGTGTCTTCAAACACCTAGGTCACCTGGTGGCTCAGTCGGTTGAGTGTCCGACTCTTGGTTTTGGCTCAGGTCATAATCTCAGGGTCATGAGATCGAGCCCCGAATGGGGCTGGGTGTGCCTTTCCCTCTGTTCCTCCCCCCACTCACTTGCTCTCCCTCCCTCCCTAATAAACAAATAAAATTTGAAACAAAAATAAAAACACCTGCAGCTGTCAGTATAGAAAATAGCTCCATACAGTAAAATCTCATTAACTTGAATCTGTTAAATGAGAATTTGTTGTAAATTTGCCCGTGTTTAGTTTTAATAATAATTTAATGATAAACAACAAAAGAGAAAGACAACATGTTTAACTTACTTAAGGAGAACAAACTTTTACATATACTCTGGTCCATCAACCTTCTGCAGATAATGCTACCCAAAACGCATTATTTGAAAAAAAGATTAAAATGCATTATTTGATCCTTATAAAGCATTTCCTACAGAACCTCCATTTAGAAACAGAAATTAAATATATTTCTGTGAAACTAATAAAATTCTTGTCTTCAAATATATTTAACTCAAGGCTCTCACTCTGATGGGCTTTTCCTCAATCAGGACCAATGATCACAGGTGCCCTACTTTGTAAAGAATAAGCAGGTTTCTAATTCTCACTAGCAAATCCTTTAAAAAGAAAAACCAGTGTGAGGCATCATTGAGACGGTTCATTTATTCAGACTACACGGCGAAACATGGACAGAAGTAAGCCTTTGTTACCTTTCCGAAATGAGGAGATCGTTAGACTTGAGGTATAGCTCTTCAAGGACCGGCCACCCAGCGGCGCACTGGAGCACCTGGAGAGAAACAGAGTTCAGGCTGGAGCAGCCTCTCTTACATGTTTCTTCCTGTGTGTTAATTACTATTATCTCCACTTTAACTCAACTCCCTTACTGTTTTAGAAACAAAATGTCCTATGGACACTTCATCACGGACTCTAACTCGGGCCAGGAGCACTGGTGGGCTGGCAACAAAGTGTTTCGCTAACATGGGAGCGTATACAGTCGGCGCTCTGGCAGCTGTGAATGCATCCTCCAGGGATGTGCGAGGACTGCAAAGTGGATGTGCAGACATGCACTGCGCACACTCTTAGCACGTGACATAGTTTGCTCCAGCGAAGGAAGGAACTTGATGTTAAACGCCGCTGCTCAGTTCCCAATGCCGACCCAGGTGTGCAAAGAATAGACTCATCAGACGGTGTTTCCCAAACTATTTCTGCGTTTTCGCACTTGAACTTCACCACCATCTCTAGCACCTGAATTTCTATGTGCCCCGCCTATTCTCAGGCTAACTCTAATCCCATCTCCGAGGAAGGAGCGCTAGGATGTACATGCACCAGTTAAGGCAACTGGTCTCTACGGGAGGCTCCTCAGTGGCATTTCAAAGACAAGGACTTTGTGGGGAAGGTACGTATCTGCGAAAACGGAATATACTGGGCACATGTACAGGTCACCTCTGATGGAAAACAGCAGTGCCAGATAGAAGTTCCAAATGCTGCCGGGCAAAATACCCACTAGTCCACTTTGAACCCAGCTGTACATGATGAACAGTGGATTCCAGAGCTAAACTTTAAATGAGAAAAGGATGCGAGAATCTTCTGGCAGCTCTGCCTTGGAGCACATGCAGAGAAGCTCCATCAAGAGCTTTCAAGAGAAGCTAAGTTGAGGGTTCTTCAAGTTCGGCTAAGTTAACTCCACCCCACTATGGAGTGCTACAGTCCAGAAAGACACCAGAACAATGCAGAAGGAGCCAAGAGAGAAAATCCCAATCCCAAAATATAAAATTTTACTTCACTGCAATGATTCTGTAACTCCTTTCAGTGAGGCAGTTTAAAGAATCCTATTATTTGGATAACAGGATAATTAGAACCAAGCCACAGTTGTGCTTCCATTCTCTATTAAGCCAAGAATTTTAAATTTCTTATTTCTGGGTAATAAATTGGAGAAATACGATTACCTCCGCCCATGTTATTCCTGTTCGGTTAAGGACTAACACCTTCAGTGCAGGAAATGTTCCGGTTCGAACTGGTGAACCCGAGGGAAAGCTGAGTTTATTCTCACTGTGTAGAAAAAGAAGTCACAATGTGTTGATCACCCACTCCCCAGGAGGCCCGAGTGAAAGTCCCTAAAAGCAACAATGTGGGATTTATTTTTTTAAAGATTTTTACTTATTTATTTGAGAGAGAGGGAGTGAGAGAGGGCTTGAGATGGGAGAAGGGCAGAGGGAGACGCAGACTCCCGAGGGAGCTGGGAGCCTGATGGGGGATCCAATCCCAGGACTCCAGGATCATGACTTGAGCTGAAGGCAGTCGCTCAACCGAGCCACCCAGGTGCCCAACAACTTGGGATTTAATAGCAGGCATTTGGTTTGTTTCGACCTTAAAGCGAAATTAATTAAAAGCCAATGGAGTCCAGGCTACCTCATTTTTAGTATTTGCGATGCATGACTTTTTGGTAGCTGACATCCACAGATGTTCTCCGAGGGCCGGGGCAGCTGGCTGAAGCATAAGCCTCAGGCGTTCGTAAGGTCAGCGTCTAGCTTCGCAAGGCAGACTCTGGACACCACAAAATCCAGCACCCTCTCAACTGCCCTACTGATAGGCTGCCCCAGGAGCTACAGTCCCGCTCCTCCAGGGTCTCGAAACCACTCTCTCGCTATCAGGATGGATAAAATCAGTCACTGCCTTCTCGGTGCTCTCTTGTGATCCTGATCTCAGATAGTGCTCAATCCTGAGTCATTGTGAAAGAAGGTACCATGAAAACACATGAACCCCTATTTCCAGAAGAGGAGATGCCAGGGGTCAGAGGACACCCTCCACCCTATCTGGAGCACCACTGATTCAGGCCTGACTCTCCGCTCTCACTGACCTGCCTGAGCCAGGTAGGTACCAGCCACCTGTCCACACCAGGCTGGCTCGAGGACTTTCATACTTCCCACCTGGCTGAGCCCTCGGGGAATCAGGTTCTAAGACTGAAATTAACCAAGCATTGGAAGAGGCCCGGAAGACGGGGCCATTAGTGAAACATGCAGCTTGGTGGACAATCCTTATCAGAACTGAAGGAGACAGCATTCCAACGAAATTGCTCATTCCTACAGCAATGAAGTGCCAGAAGCTTCGGAACAAATAAGCACTCTTCACAGCCCCTCTCCTACTCCCCAGTTAAATACTGACTCCCCCAGAAGGCCCATCCTTCATGGGTAGCCTCACAAGAGACACCAAGATCTTCCAGCTCGACAGGTCAACCCTCCCTCAGTCAACCAAAAGACTCCCCCGTCCAATACCCCAGAAAAGGGGCACCTAACTAGATCAGTCAATAGAGTATGAAACTCTTCTTATCTTGAGGTTGAGACTCTGAGTCCCTCGTTGGGGGGAAAGCTTAAATATAAATAAGTAATAAGTAACTGGTGGTCCAGTTAAGTGTCACATATTGTGATGAACACTGGGTGTTATACACCACTAATGAAACGCTGCACACATACTACATCAAAAACTGATGATGGGGGCGCCTGGGTGGCTCAGTGGGTTAAAAGCCTCTGCCTTCAGTTTGGGTCATGATCCCAGAGTCCTGGGATCAAGCCCCATATCAGGCTCGCTGCCCGGCAGGGAGCCTGCTTCCTCCTCTCTCTCTGCCTGCCTCTCTGCTTACTTGTGATCTCTGTCAAATAAATAAAATCTTTAAAAAAAAAATGATGATGTACTATATGTTGGCTAATGGAACAATTTAAAAATTTAAATTTAAAAAATAAATTGATTTTTTTAAAAGTGTCTGACTCAGTTTCAGCTCAGATCATCAACTCAGAATCATGGGATCAATCCCCGAGTTGCACTCCACGCTGGGCACAGAGCCTGCTTAAGACTATCCCTCCCTCTACCCCTCTACCTCTACGGGCACTCACAACAAAACAAAACGGGGCACCTGGGTGGCTCAGTGGGTTAAAGCCTCTGCCTTCCGCTCAGGTCATGATCTCAGGGTCCTGGGATCAAGCCCCGTATCAGGCTCTCTGCTCAGCAGGGAGCCTGCTTGCTCCTCTCTCTCTGCCTGCCTCTCTGCCTACTTGTGATCTCTCTCTGTCAAATAAATAAATAAAATATTTTAAAAAATTAAAAAGATCTAGTTTTTAAAAAAGAAGAAGAAGAAGAAATTAAGCTTAAATTCCACTGAGCTGTGTTTCCCTCTCTCCCACAGAGATGCCATGAGGGAATGAGGACACGTTGGGGTTTTCATAACAGGTGACAAATGGACACCCATGAGCTCATACCTGAGATTAAGAACTTCCAGATGTTTCAGCTGATCAGCAATATCTAGGACTTCATCCCACGAGGACAACAGGTTTCTTGACAAATCTACTTTTCTGATACCTCAAAGCACCCATTAAGGAAGAGTAAGATGGAAAGAGTCACACAAAACAGAACAGTCGTCACTTCTGAATTCCAGAGCAGGGATCTTTACCTTCTCACCTTACACCCTCCATTCTGCTTCAAATGTTTCCAGGAACACACGCTACTTTTACCTTTGTAAGTCACCCACTTTTCGTTGAGAAACAAAAACATTCACTGACATATGCTGCAAATTTGAGACAAACCTCTACAATCAAGTAGGTGAGAACCAAAAGTCCTAACCAAGGTGAAACCATTCTAGCAATATCCAGCAAAAAGAGTGGGGAAAAAAAAATGGTGGTGAGTTTGCTTTATGTCTCGTGCCAGGCAATCCCTCCAGCGGTCGCCTCATAGCCACGGGTCATTCTCCTGTGGGGCCTCACTCTGCTCCAACCTGCAAGAACCCCCAAGGCCCCCAGCCGCACCTCCAGAACAGACCATGGGGGTCAGCGCGGACAAAGGTTCTGAAGTGCTAAGAATGATTTGGGAATTCAGAGAAGGAGAAATGAGCAGGACAGAGAGAAAAAGGTACCTGAGCTGAACATCTCAGGGGAGCATGGTGCCATCAAGAGGGGGTGCAGCTCTGAACCCCCAGGCAGAGAGACGGAAGAGAAGCCTGGGGCAGGACTGGACCTTCTGAGGAGGGTCTTTCGCACAACTCTGCTGTGCTGGGAACCGTTCATTCTTCTGTTCCACGACCGTAGGGAGGGGACCAAGAGCAGAGCAGCGAACTCAACAGTCACAGTCGGGGAGACAGCGATAAGCACATGCCTCTGCAGTATGCCACCTACAGACAGGCTCATAGTAGCAGCCACAGACGCAAGAGAGGGGTGTGTGGGTACGTTATATATGCTGGTCGTGGAAGACCGTCTTCTCGGAGAAGGTGCCATCTGAGCGGAGACCACAGGCAAAGAGGAATACCATCAGGGAGAAGAGCATCTGGGCAGAGAGAACGAGAGGAGCCGAGGCCCTGAAGTTAGAACGGGTTTAGATAAAGGACGTGGGAGGTGCTGGAAACGAGGGCACAAAGGCCGCAGGGGCTAGGCCACACCTCAGGCCACACCTAGGCCAGGAAATCTTGGCTAGTCTCTGACTGAAATGGGAGCTTCTGGGGGTCTGGACCCACCTGCAACTGCTGGGCAGGGTGCTTTCATGCCTCACGGTCAGGCTCCAGCCACCTTTCATTTCCGTGATGTTGCTAGCTCTGGACCACGGGGCTGGTCAGCAACGGCAGGAATCCAGTAATCCTTCACTCGCTCATACTCTCTCATACTCATACCTGCTGGTGATCCAGAGCACAGAGACGACCCACCCTCTGAAATCAGCTGTAAACAAGCTGGCAGTTGTCACACAGTGCCCCGCACGCACACACGCACAGGCTATCGGCAGTACTTGGTTCCTGCTCGCAGGCCCAGACTCCCCTGGCGCAGAGCCAGCTGGCAAGGCAGGAAGGAGCTCAGACCTCTCCAGAGGAGCTTCCCGGGCCGGGCAAGCTCAGGGCCTGAGCGCTCCTGCAGCCTGATGTCCCAGCAGAGCGAATGACCTCAAACGGGGCCACTCCAAAGGGACAACTGGATTAGACACAGGCAAGACTTTCACTGCAGGCGAGAATTCAATCAGCAACTGGAAGACCTCGATCTCTCTACCTGCAAGTATCAGCCCTCCCTTGATCGATCATCTCACGAAACCGCATTTCTTCAAGACTCCTCAGCAAAGAACAGCATCAGCAAGCGAGATACATGCTGACTCCCCAGGACCCTGCTGATAACTCTGAGCAAATAGTTGCCATTCCCAAACCCACCTACTGGCCATATCTCCGATATGCTGAAAATAAATCTTGAACCACCCAATTCCCAATCTTCTAAAATCACTTAGTAGCTGGCCGGGCAGATCACAGAATGTTCCAGATGCTGCCCGTGGCATTCTGCTCCTTACCCAACTACTCCATCCACAATGCTTCCACTGTCCACAGGGGAAGGGACAGCACCGGTTCAGCTCGCTGGGGCCCACAGAGGGGCTGCTCACAAGCAAGGTGACCGGGTCCTGACTGAGGGAGTCACAAAGCATACAGTACAGGGACAGCTCAGAACAGCTGGCTAGAGACTACTGCTCATGCGCCATCTCTGCCCCCCGGAGAACACGGATTATAAACTATCTTTGGCATAAATGATTACACAGAGATGAGGCAGGCTTAAAGAATTGAGAGAAAAACTTCGAAAGTTCGAGAAAATCTCATTCATTTGCCAGGGGGATTTTTCATTTAAACTTATCTCCTATATTCTTAGTGGTGGGCATGAAAGCAATGCAGGGTAAACACAAACCAAAAACTCTTCTAAGAGAAGGTAGAGAAAAGGATTACAAACTTTGGAAGCGCCTGTTTTGAGGGATCGTGACAAACGGTGTGCAGCTGCATGCACCAGGAAGGTGGTCCAGGTGGGCTGGTGTGGGGGGCCCCGGGGTGCGGTTGAGGCCTCCGGCTCCCCCTCTCTCTCCCTGTCCACACTGGATGGTCTGCACACGAGACGGCTGCCTGGGTGCTCTGTCTGCACTCAGGAGCAGGCTAACGGCTTGGGGCGGAAGGCAGGTGCCAGCCACATCTGGCCTGTGTGAGGAGCCCTATCCAGACATTTCCTTGGCTGGGGGGAGGCCCGCTGCCTCACCTGAAGGCAGAGGGGTCCGGGAAGATAAATAATCTCCTATCGCGGCGACTGGCACAGGGAAGCCAGAGAGGCCCTGAGGAAGAAAGTTGGGCAGAACAGACACCGGGAAGGTTCCTGGCTGTGTCCCATATGAGCTTCAAGTCCAAAGTCAGGTTCTCAGTGAAAAGGATACTAGGACACGCTTTGGCAATTGCTCCTTTGTCACCAGCACCATTCACGGCACAGTTCCTCAGAGAAATTTCTTGCAACTTGCTCAGCTGACTGCATGAAAAACACAGAGTTCACACGTATGGATAAACACGGACACGTCCACTGGCCCTTTAAAAAGTTAAAAAGCATTTCCTGTAAGAAGTTACCAAAAATAACCAATACCAGTACCCACCAGCCAGTTTCAGAAATAACGCTTTACTAAAAGAGAAGAAAAAGAAAGTGTTACAGACACTACAAATATAGCTGAAGTCCTTCGTGTCCCATTCCAGCATGTTCCTTCTTCCTCTGCTCCCCCACACTCGGTGTTTGTTTAAACGGAAGCACGGAATAGTCTGACTGCACGTTTCCATGCCCCTAAACAATCATAGCATTTCATCTATAATGAAACGGGATATAAATGGTATCCTAGTGTATGTATCCTCCTCCAAGCTACTTTCCCCCAACAGTATATCGTTCAGCAGTGAGATTTAGCTACGTCAACCCATGTGCTCCAGAGCATTTGTTTCCACGTCTTGGAGACCACAATTAATCTGTTTACTCCTCTGCTGACAGTTATATTATTCCCAGCAGGACTGAAGTAAACACTGTCGTATGCTTCTCGCATTCATACATGGAAAGTCTCTCTAGGGTGAGGAAAGCATGCGTATCTTCAGCTTTACTAGATAAATCTCAGAAGCCACATTCTAAGTGCAGAGGACCTGCATTTTCTGATCACTGAAAGAGCCCATATGGTATCTAGAACAGGGAATCCAGAGCCCCATCGCTTGAGTTCAAATCCCAAGTCCACCACTTCCTTTGGCCTGAGGGGAGTTAGAATCTCTGTACCTCAGATTCCACAGCTTTAAAATGTTGTGGTTTACACACACATATTCACAGCAGCATTACCACCATAGCCAAAGGAGCTACAGATGTCCATCAATAGATGAATGGATGAACCAAGTGTGTTACGTCCATTCAATGGAATATTACCCAGCCTTAAAAGGGAAGGAAATTCTGACATACGACACAAAGTGGGTAAACTTGAGGACATTATGACAAGGGAAAGAAGCCAATCATAAAAAGACAATACTGCAGGATTCCACTTGTGAGGTCCCTAGAGGAGTCAACTTCACAGAGGCGGAAAGTAGCATGGTGGCTGCCACGGGCTGGGGGCTGCTGTTTAAGCAGGACAGTGAGGACAGCTGCACAACACTGTGAATGTACTTAGTGCTACCAAACTATACACTTAAAAATGGTTAAGATGGTAAACTCTATGTTGTGCTCTTTAGAATTTTTTTAAATGCTATATTAATATTTGTGAAACCTCAGAACACTGCCTGACATTCAGAAGTTATTTTGTAAGTATTTATAAAAACAAATGAAAAACTGACCGCCTTTGGGGGAAATACTCCCATCAAAACCCCAGGCATGTGCTATTACAGTAATGAGAAACCAGGAGAAAGGCAGCAACAAAGGTCTAGGGGCTCCCACACTGGCTCAAGTTGACAGTGCCCTTGGTGTTGCATTTTTTTCAGCGTCCCCGTAAGTCATACAGAACAAAACAAAACAAATCACACTGAATTTGCATTTAGTAAGTAGTCAGGGCCAAACAACTTAATAATTATTTGTGTCCTTCAAACTTACTGTCAGTAAGTGTCAGTTGTGCCCAGCACAACTTTCCAAACCCTGGAATCAGACTGGACATCACTACGTTCATTTCTCGTTTCATGATGATTTTCAGGAGATACTCGCTTTTTATCACAGGAACACCAAAACCCCAGCTTTGCGGGGATGGGACAGCAATAAAAAAACTTGTAGGATTATCACAGAACTGAACAACCTCAAACTAATAGTTTGTTCTGTGTGCAACAGAGGCCACTGTTTCCCTCTAAAATTAAAAATATCTCACTGTGCCTGCTGAGTTGGCTGCAGGGCCCAGGGAAACCTCGCTAGAGAGTGTGGGAGCCCGGGTCTCAGCACAGACCTCACTCTGGAGCCAGAGCCATCTGCAAGAGAAGTCACACATGCTGGTTTTTGTTGTTTTTTTTTTTTTTTTTTAATTCTTTTTCCTTAAGTCTTAAGTGGCACAAACTCAGAGCTGGTCAGCTGGATATTATTAAGAAGATAACATGACGGCTTCAAGGGGAGGATTCTGTCCCTCCTTAACACTGGTGACCACTGTTTACCCACTCTCCAGTGTTATCCACAGCAGGTCTAACAGCTTAATTATTGTTTCATAAATGAGGAGACTCAGGCTTAGAAGTTGGAAAGTGTCAGAGTTAGAAGGTGGCTTAGCTAACGTCTGACCCAGCTGGACTCCAACACGGAGTCCGTTCCAAGGGAGAGGCTAGCTAATCATGGAACGCCATGAGCCTCCAGTAGCTGGGTCAGGCAGCAAAAGAATTCATGAGTTACACAGTCGTTCATAAGCCAGGGCAGGAAAATCGGTTTGCAATTTTCACAGAAGCCAGGGTATTCAGATTAACCAGTAAGAAAAAAATGTGCTTCTTATGGGGGTAAAAGATATTTCAATAGTTGCACTTTTTTCTTTTCAATAGTTGCATTTTAAATGGGAAGATGAAGGAAAGAACTCCAACCCTATAAAGCACGTTGTTCTTTAAATCCAAGTAAACCAGTAGGATAAAAAGCAAAAAAATCCATGACTGTTACCTCTCGGTGGTAGCATGAGTCACGACTTCCTTTTGTTCAATTTCTATTTTCTAAATCCTCAACAGTGAGTGTAAGCTGTTTTGTAATTCACAGTCCAGTGCTTGCTTTTAAAAAAAAAAAATCTTGATTTCCTTGAGTTTTCCTCCTTCACATATTGTATATTGAAAAAAATCCCACGTAGGAAAAGTATATGGATTAGCCTACCTACACATCGGTACACAGCTCAGTGATTTTAAATAAATACGACCAGGTCACCACCACCCGGATCAAGAAACACATCCCTGGAACTCGGGAAGTCCTCTCTGTGCTTCCTCCACTCAAAATCGTCTACCCTGACTTCTCACACTATCGATCAGTTGCGCCTGGTGTTTACCTTCATGGAGACAGAATCATTCAAGGTGCACTTCTTGGCAGACTACTTTGGCGGGACGCTGTACTAATGAGATTTCACATGTACTGTTGTACCGCGTGGTAGCTGCTGCTCGTGTTCACTGCCATGGAATGAATACAGCATAACTTATTTATCCATATTCTGTGTCTAGGTATTTGGATGGCTCCCTGAATATTTTGTTGCTGTTACTAATGCTGGTCACCCATGCTAAAAAGCAGGGGCATCCAGAAATGAATTTCTTCTTCCACACAGTCTCCATATAAATTTTACATCTGGTGTCATGTTAAATTTTCACAATAATGGCAAAATAAGATAGCAAATACATGGACTTGGAACAAAACCCCAGTTTGATTTAAGAGACTTTTAGAAAAGTGAAAGACACCAAGTAGCTAGAAATGTACTCTCCACTGTGGCCATCAGGGGCCGCTAGTAGGCCACCTTGTGGGGTCAGGGTCAAACAGGACAGCAGTGACCATCACCTGGAAGGTTCTCGTGCAGTTGTGTTTCTGTGGAACATCAGCTTCTACTCACTGTGATTCAGCCCCAGCATCGGAGTAGGCAGAAGGCCTCTCTTCACAGAACCACAGTGTACAGAGAGTTTCATAATACTTTGGGTACTTCTTAAAAGCAAGAGCCCATAGTATTCTGATCCGGGTCTAGGATGGGACCCAAGATTCTGCAACTTCACAATCACCCCAGGGAAGAAAGGGTGTGCATCCAGAGATGGAAACTAACTTGGTTCTAGAGGACCCAGAATGCCACATGGTAGGTAGCAACTTAGAGCTCTGTTTCCATTTCTGACTTACCACCCAGCTAGAATGGCACCATGAAATAGAAAAGGACCAAAATGTCAATCTTACTTATTAGACAAGACGGCCGGTATAAATATTAATGATGGGTAATGTTTTAATTCCAATCCAGAAAAGCCCAACAACCCTATGCTAAATTAAGAATTTTAATTTCCCCAAAGACTCAGTCCTCAGATTCCTCTGATTTTAACTGGCTGTTTGTGCAGAAAGGACAAGACCAGTTTGGAGGCGAAGTTCTGAGTATCAACATATAGTCCACTGAACTTTAATCCTGAACAGTGATGAAACTGTCAAAGTCAGTTCTGCCGCTAGCAAGCCTACATACCTTTGCTGTTTTATAATAGAGTCAAAACCAATAGTTTCCACGGGCTTATTTCCAATTATAACGATTTGCTCTTTTCCATCTTCCTCTGGCCCATCTTCTAACACATAGCGATTCTTAACTGCAGTGAGAAAGCCCACTCCAAAATTCACTTTGTTGGGACGAATAAAGGATCCCCCTGTGGGGTGTCTGGAAAAAAAGAGAAATGGAACAGATAAAATATCATCAATGGGGACATTTAAATAAGAGGACACATTCAAGGGGTACCTGGTGGTTCAGTCAGAAGCATCTGATTTTGTTTTCGGCTCAGCTTACAGTTTCAGGGGCCCCGTGATCAAGCCCTATGTCGGGAGTCTGCCTGAGGATTCTCTCTTGCCCCTCCTCTGCCCACCTCACTCCCCGCTACTCGCACACCCACTCTCTCTCCTATAATCCTTAAAAAAAAATTTTTTTAATGACACATTCAAAAATCCTTTATGAACTGTCAGTATGCCACAAATGTGAAATGCCTACACTTACAAATTTGTTTATAAATACAGTAGCAAACAAAAGCAATCATACAATTTTTTTAAAGATTTTATTCTTAAGTAATCTCTAAACCCAATGTGGGGCTTGAACCTATAACCCTGAGCTCAAGTGTTGTTCTACTGACTGAGCCAGCTAGACGCCCCAGTAATCACACAATTTTTAAAAAGAAAAAGAAAATATCATTCACCAGAATGGCCATAAAAGCAATATTCGGAAGGACGGCAAAATTTTCTCTATGCTGAAAAATCAAAATCAGCGTAAAAGGGAAAGCACTATACAAATGTGTAATCGATATGATTGATCAAAAGGGCTGTGAGCTTATGCAAGCTTAAGTTCCAGCAGACAAACAGACAAGATATATGAAAAAGACAATTCACCTAACAGGAAACAGAAGTATTAAATCTACAGGGTAAAGTTTTACCTTGCTCAAGATTAAGAAATGCAAATTCAAATAATGAAATTATTTTCAACAAAACTGGCAAAAAATAAAGAACAATCCTAACGCCTCAAAGACTACAAGGCTGGGTTTGGTTTTGAGTGTATAATCATATTCCTGGGAACATGTCAGCAGGCAATAATTTAAAAATAAAAACAAAACTGCATTTACAAAGATTCTGTATAATAGCATTTATTTGTAACTAAGGAACTCTGGAAACCATAAAAAAGCCCAGCTGGATAGGAACTATTAATATTAAGTAAACCAGATAGAGGTAGTCATTAAAAATTCTAGCTGTAACACTTAATAAAATTAATCACAGAATAATGCTGAGATTTCTAAAACCTGAACCAAATTGTACATAACACAACTATAGAGGAATCACATCTACCGACAAAGATTCAATAAGGACACAAAGAGATAAAAAACATTTGTGGGTAGCAGGCTTAGGTACAAAAGCTGGAAAGTAACAACCTTCAGTTAAATATATTTTAAAAGGTTAAATATGGGCCACCTGGGTGGCTAATTCAGTTAAGCATCTGCCTTCAGCTCAGGTCATGATCCCAAGCTCCTAGGATCAAGTCCTGCATCAGGCTCCCTGGTCAGTGAGGAGTCCGCTTCTCCCTCTCCCTCTGCCTGCCACTCCCCCTGTTTGTGCTCTCTCTCTCCCCACACCTTTGTCAAATAAATAAATAAATAAAATCTTATAAAAAATAAAAGGTTAAATATGGGCCTAAAAGAGAGAATGTGGAAAGAATTCTACAGAAATATAGGATATTTAGCCATAATTTCTATTCAGGTTTTAGAGCAATTTTTAGTAGATTTAATATTAAAATTAATCGTATCACTGAATGTAATGACCACTTTGTCAGGCTTTTCAAGAGATTTAAAGTGGGTCTCTGGACCTTTAAATTTCAGGCTTCAGCATTACTTCATGGCAATTAGACCTTATTTTCAGGATGATTTAAGTATCTACTATAAAATAGTCATAAATGTTACTGTCATTTGATCACTTTGGAGAATAAATGATGAAATACATAAACTGACAGAAATTACAAACACTATTCCAGAGCATAACCTTTGACACTTAAAGAAATCAAAGCTTCCTAGAAGTCACCATGATTAAAAAGGATGAAAACTCAGATTGATAAATTATAAATTTCATATAAACACACACTATTTTAAAGTGGGTCTGCAGAGATGAAAGGGGGTTGTGATCCCCGAAAGTCAGAAGTGATGTCACGGGTAAGAAAAAATGGCCCAGAAGTCACTGGAACCCCAGAGCACAGGGTCCTTGAAGCCGATGATGGAAGTGGACAACCAGGCCAGTGCTAGGAAAGGAGGCAGGAAGTTAACCCCAGTAGGAGCCACGGGGCAGCAGCCTGGTGGGCGAGTTCCAGACGCTGAGAAGACAGGGAAGCCTTCCTACTCTCGCCACAAGGGCTTCACTGCAAAGGGGAGAAGAGCACAGGGCAACGGCGTCTTACGATGGCTGGGTACAGCAGATCTGTACGCCTCTGAAAATCATCCAGTGGTGAGGGGAGAACTGATGATGCAGGAAATTAAATTCTCTGTTGCAGTAAAATCAAATTCTGAGTCTGTACAGTACGTTGTGATATCAGAGGATCACAGACTACCAGAAGCTTCCTAGAAAATATTACATTTTAACCCTAGGAGAGGTTCATATCACAAAAGACACAGTTCTGGGGGCACCTGGGTGGCTCAGTTGATTAAGCGTCTGCCTTGGGCTCAGGTCATGATCCCAGGGTCCCGGGATGGAGCCCCATATCGGGGGGGGGGGGGTCCCTGCTCAGCAGGGAGCCTGCTTCTCCGTCTCCCTCTGTCCTCTCCCTGTACCCCTCCCCTTCTGCCTTTCCTCCCCCGCTTGGGCATGCTTCCCTGCTCTCAGATAAAATATTCTTTAAAGATTTTATTTATTTATTTGAGAAAGAGAGAGAGAGAGCACAGGCAGGGAGAGGGGCAGAAGGACAGGAAGAAACAGACTCCTCCTTGAACAGGGAGCCTGATGCAGGACTCGATCCCAGGACCTGAGATCATGACCTGAGCTGAAGGTGGACGCTTAACCTACTGAGCCATCCAGGCGCCCCTAAATAAAATCTTTAAAAATAAAAAGAAAGAAAGAAAGGTGCTGTTTTAAGAAGCACAGCTATGTTACTCAGCTAAAGAGATCAAATACAGCTAGCATGATTTTTTAAGAGTTCAAAGTGATAGACTTGAGAAATCCCCTAGGCTAGGACTTCTTAAACATAACCTAAAAAGCAGAAAGTCATCTGAAAATCTTACTGGATCCTAGGAATCTGCCTGTTTAGAACAATGCTCCAGGACATTCTGACGTCGGTGGGCCTCCTGTCCCACCTTAAGAAACTCTCATCTAATCCAGCCCCGTTTCAGCTGGGGAACCTGGGCTCCACTGTTAGAGGTATCATAGCCACAACCAAAAACCTTGGATTTCTGACTACTGGTGCATTGTCCTTTCCCACATCTCTGTCTGGACTTATAGATACAAATCAATGCTTTATTTTGGCAAATTAAACACATTCCCTAAGTTAAATTCCTAATGAACATATATCATCCCTTTTTTTTTAAGTTTTATTTTTATTTAAGTGATCTCTACATCCAATGTGGGTCTCAAACTTATGACCCCAAGATCAAGAGTCACACGCTCTTCCGACTGTGTAGGCCAAGCACCCCGACAGCTAAGTTCCTAAGATGGGAGGCAGAAGCAGGATGGGGACGCTGCTGCTCTGGAGTTGGGCCAACCTGGGATCCTTCTGGGCTCCATTACCTACTGGCTCTATGACCTCAGGGAGGTGATTATATGTTCTCAGCCTGAGTCTCCTCATCTATAAAGCCCTGTCAAATGAGGTTATTTATAAGGACTAAATAAACCATAATATATAAGCCATCACTACACTGCCTGGCACAAGCCTTTCTACACAGATACACAGATCAGCGCAGCAGTTCTTTTCTATACAGTATCGTATCTAATACACTGGTCAACATAAGCTGACATCTTCCAAAATATCCTGGGATATCCCAGAAGCCACAGTTTCTACACTCAAGCACTGGCTGCCAAGCATGTCCAGCTGGGCTCCTATGGCGTCTAACATCAGTGACGTCATGACATAACAATTTCATCCTATGAATGATGCATGGTTTTGCTAAGAAAAACTACAGTTATTAACATACGTAAGATAAAGTTCACATGCAACCTCAGGCAAAGCTGTTCTCTACTGCCACATAAAAACTGCCCCAAAGTGGGGCACCTGGGTGGCTCAGTGGGTTAAGCCTCTGCCTTTGGCTCAGGTCATGATCTCAGGGTCCTGGGATTGAGCCCCGCATTGGGACCTGCTTCCCCCCGCCACCCCCCTGCCTGCCTCTGCCTATTTGTGATCTCTGTCTATCAAATAAATAGATAAAATCTTAAAAAAAAAAAAAAAAACTGCCCCAAAGCATAGTGGCTTAAAACAGTGGTCTGCTATTTCTTGTAATTCACTGGGGCAGGCTTGGCTCTGCTGAGCGGTCCTTGTTTCTCATGCTGTCAGGTGACATGATCTGGGTGACTGCACTCAGCGGAGAGTCAGTGGAGCCTTTCACGATCCAAGATGGCTCCAGTCAGATGACCGGCACCTGGGCTAAGGTGGCTTCCAATCTTGGCGTGGCTGGCTGGGCCTGTCTTCTATATGTGGCTGTCCAAATCTTCTATCACCATTTAACAAGAGACTGTCTTTTTTCCATTGGATATTCTTTCCTGCTTTGTTGAATATTAATTGACCATATACTTGTGGGTTTATTTCTAGGTTCCCTTTTCTGCTCTTTTAATCTACGTGTCTATTTTTGTGCCAATATCATAATGTTTGGATCATTACACCTTTGTAATATAACTTGAAATCTGGAATTGTGATGCCTCCAGTTTTGCTTTTCTTTTTATTTTCATTTTTTTTAAAGATTTTATTTATTTAATTGATAGAGAGCACAAGTAAGCAGAGCGGCAGGCAGAAGGAAAGAGAGAAGCAGGCTCTCCACTGAGCAGGGAGCCTGACTCAGAGCTCCATCCCAGGACCCCGGAACCATGACCGGAGCCTAAGGCAGCTGCTTAACCAACTGAGCCACCCAGGCGCCCCCTGCTTTTCTTTATCAAGGGTGCTTCGGGTATTCAGGGTCTTTCGTGGTTCCACACAAATTTTAGGACTATTTATTCTAGTTCTGTAAAAAATGTGGTTGGTATTTTGATAGGGATTACATTAAATTATGTGTAGACTGCTTTGGGTAGTATAGACATTTTATAATGTTTATTCTTCCAATCCATGAGCATGAAATGTCTTCACATTTCTTTAGGTTATCTTCAATTTTCTTTTTTCCACCAGTGTTTTACAGTTTTCAGAATACAGGTTGTTCACATCTTAGGCTAGTTTTATTCCTAGATACCTTAGGTTTTGGAAACAATTGTAAATAGGATTTACAATTATTAATTGTAATTAATTTCTCTTTCTGCTACTTCATTGCTAGTAATAAAATTGCAAGTTTTCTGCACATTGCTTTTGTATCCTGTCGCTTCACTGAATTCATGTATCCTTTCTACCAATTTTTTAGTGGAGTCTTTCAGGTTTTCTATATAGAATATCCTGTCACCTGCACATAGTGGAAGTTTTACTTCTTCCTTGATAGTTTGGATGCCTTTTAGTTCTTTTTGTTGTCTGACTGCCGTGGGAGAATGGGTTAAATAGGTGAGGGGGATTAAGAACAGCATTTGTGATGAGCACCATGTATTGTACAGAAGTGTGAATCACTTTATTGTACACCTGAAACTAATATTATACTGTATGTTAAGTAACTGATATTGAAATAAAAACTTTAAAAGTTCAAGCACCATGTTTCTGGGCAGGGGCTGTGTTATAAGTGAAAGGGTAGATGTGGAGCTACCGTCTGAAGTACATAACTGGGGCTCAAGTTCAGATGAGCCATCTTTTTCTTCTGCTTTCTTGACTGAAGGTGAAATGTTCTATGTGGGAGATGGACTACTACAGGTGGGAATGATCCTGACCTTTAGAGAAAGGATCTCCAGCCCTCCAGAAGCCTGCTGTGCATTTGTCCCACAGCTTTCTGCCCCTTGTTTCTTAACTAGTTTCTTGAATTGTTCACGTGGACTTTTCCTCAGGGATACATTGGCCTGCAGGTCCCAGTTCATATGTAGTCCCCTGCTCACCACTGGAGAATCAGCTCACTGCTCTCTAGAAATGTTGCATTGGTGAACGGACCATGCTTCAGCAGTTCTGACCTGGGCAGCTTGGACCTGGTCATCTTCTACTGCCACACCTTTCCCTGGGGGCTTGAACACAGAACAGGGAGGTGGGCAACCACATTAAAGACCCACCAAATACAATGTCTGCTTGATTGACTGGGCCTGCAACTTCCTTCTCCTGGGACTTAGAGGAGGCCAGAATCAAGGCTCCACCTCTCCTCTAACTCCTCTCCACTAGTACTCTGATCAAAGAACCTCAAAATGTAAACTGATATGGATGGGAATTGGGGTGGGGGGCTGGGGGGAGAAAGGGGAGAAATCACTGTGCTTCGTTCAGCCTGAGGTGAAAGGATGGTTGGTGTTTTTCCTGCTTGTATCTTTTCTTACCGTTTCTTTAATAAATGGGATGACAGGGCAAAAACAAACAAACAAAAAAAAACTTTAAAAGTCAACTTTTTAAATAAGCATCTACTCAAAATAAAACATCTGATGCGCTGAATAGAATTATATTCACTATATCTGAGAAATACAGCATTCAAAATGGAAGGAGTGATAAAAAGCTTCCAGGACAAACAGAAACTAAAAGAATTTGTGATCACCAAACCAGCCCTACAAGAAATATTAAAAGGGATCCTCTAAGCAAAGAGGGAGCCCGAAAGTAACACAGACCACAAAGGAACTGACACAATATACAGCAACAGTCCCTTACAGGCAATACAAATGGCACTAAATTCATTATCTCTCAGTAGTTACTCTGAATGTAAATGGGCTAAATGCCCCCAAAAGACACAGGGTATCAGAATAGATAAAAAAGCAAGATACATCAATATGCTGTCTGGAAGAGACTCATTTTAGACCCAAAGACACCCCCAGGTTGGAGGGGGTAGAAAACTATTTATCATGCTTATGGACATCAAAAGAAAGCTGAGGTGGCAATCTTTACATCAGATGAATTAGATTTTAAACCAAAGACTATAATAGGAGTTAAGAAAGGACACTGTATCATAATTAAAGGGTCTATCCAACAAGAAGATCTAACAATTACAAATATTTATGCCCCTAACATGGGAGCAGCAAAAAATATAAGCCAATTAAAAACAAATCAAAGAAACACTTTGACAATAATACAATAATATCAGGGGACTTTAAACCCCCACCCTGCACTGAAATGGACAGATCATCTAAGCAGAAAATCAGCAAAGAAATAGGGGACTTGAATGACACACTGGACCAGATGGACATCACAGATATATTCAGAACATTCCATCCCAAAGCAGCAGAAGACACATCTTCTTGAGTGCACACAGAACATTCTCCAGAACAGATCACATCCTGGGTCACAAATCAGATCTCAACCAATATCAAAAGATTGGGATCATTCTCTGCATATTTTCAGACCATAATGCTTTGAAATTGGAACTCAATCACTAGAGGAAATTTGGAAAGAACTCAAATACATGGAGGCTAAAGAGCATTCTACTAAAGAATGAATGGGTTAACCATGAAATTAAAGAAGAATTTTAAAAATTCATGGGAACGAATTAAAATGAAAACACAGCTGTTCAAAATTTTTGGGATGCCACAAAGGTGGTCCTAAGAGGGAAATATATAGCAATACAAGCCTTTCTCAAGAAACAAAAAAGGTCTCAAATACACAACCTAACCTTACACCTAAAGAAGCTGGAGAAAGAGCAGTAAATAAAGTCTAAAACTAGCAGGAGAAGAGAAATAATAAAATTAGAGCAGAAGTCAATGAGATAGGAACCAAAGGAACAGTAGAACAGATCAATGAAACTAGGAGCTGGTTCTTTGAAAGAGTAATAAACCCCTGGCCAGACTTGCCAAAAAGAAAAGAGACAGAACCCAAATAAATAAAATTATGAATGAAAGAGGAGAGATCACAACCAACACCAAACAAACACAATTATAAAAACATATTATTGGGGCGCCTGGGTGGCTCAGTGGGTTAAGCCGCTGCCTTCGGCTCAGGTCATGATCTCAGGGTCCTGGGATCGAGTCCCGCATCGGGCTCTCTGCTCAGCAGGGAGCCTGCTTCCCTGTCTCTCTCTCTGCCTGCCTCTCCATCTACTTGTGATTTCTCTCTGTCAAATAAATAAATAAAATCTTTTAAAAAAATAAATAAATAAAAATAAATAAATAAATAAATAAAAACTTAAAAAAAAGAACATATTATGAGCAATTATATGCCAACAAATTAGACAATCTGGAAGAAATGCTTCTCCCTGTACCAGTAACTGCAATTACTCCTTCCCTCTCATCACCGTGCATTGGGTGTGAGGAAGGCCAAGAACTTTTACCTCTCGGATCCAGATGAAGCCCCTCCTGAGCACATGCACCAGAAAACGCATCCAAGGAGCCTCATTGGTACCTGGAACTAATTTCAATGGCAACACCCTGGATGTCGAGCCAGTACCGAAAGGGGCTAGGACTCTTGGAGGTGAGAGGAGCGAACTTTGTGTGGGGAAGAGATGTGAGTAACTGACAGCTGGTGAACTGTGTGGGTTACATCCACAGATGACTCCCAGCCCACGTGCCCTTTGGTGATATGATTTTGCCACTTATCCCATTACCAGGTAATACCTATTTCCCCCACTCTTGAATCTAGGCTCACCCAGTGACCTGCTTGTACCAACAGAGAGAGTCCTCACAGTCCCCATTTCCACCCTCTTGGAAAACAGACACCGTATAAAGAAACTCCTGCTAGACTATGGGTGAAGACTAGTGGGAAGAAGAGAGGTTGACCATCTAGAGGAGTTCAAGTGTTAGGTCGGGTGGAGAGATTACTTAAATATGTAAGTTAAAAAAAAAAAAATAGACTGTTTTATGCCTCCTGCAAGAACGTGAAGCACAAAATGAACCCTGGGTCTCGAGTGTATTCAACAAAGAAATAGAAATGTAGCTGAACTGTGCAGGTTGAGCAGACTGGTGAAATGGGTGGTACTTTTGTCCTACCCCGAGGCATCCAACAGGATCCTCTGTGGAAATATGTGGAAATACTGATGAAAATAAAGAGAGCAGCACAGCAGAAACAGTATCACTGACAATAAAACATTTACAAAACTACAACATTTGAAATAAAATGTTATGGTTTAAACAAATGTTTAAATAAGACATTATGTTGTTTTTCCTGAAGTATGTTACGAGATCACTTTTAGATATCTCCTTTAATTTTCTCTAAGGACAGAACACAAGTAGATCCTGTGTTCACTGGAAAATAAGTGCTATTAATGGTAAACATCTTACATATACAAGGCTGAATTAGAGCCCGAGGTGTTGTCAAGCACTGAATTCCAGACAATTGAGAACAGTTTATATACTGATCTAAATGTGTACAAACAACTAGGTTCTGCATGTGAGCAACTGTTCCTAGAATCTCACATTTATGAAATAGGTCTTAATTTAAGAACTAGTGAAATTTGTGGGGCGCCTGAGTGTCTCTGTTGGTTGACCTTCTGACTCTTGATTTAGACTCAGGTCATGATCTCAGGGTCCTGAGACTGAGCTCCGCATCAGGCTTCACACTCAGTGGGGAGTCTGCCTACGATTCTCCCCCACCCCACCCCCACCGCCCATCCCTGGGCTCACATGCATGCACTCTCTCAAATAAATAAATCTTTAAGTAAAAAAGACAGTTCCACATCAGGCTCCTTGCTCAGCAGAGAGCCTGCTTCTCCCTGCGCACCAGTCCCCCTGCTTGTGCTCTCTCTCTGACAAATAAGTAAAATCTTAAAATAAAATAAAAACAAAAAAAATTTAAAAAGAACTAGTGAAATTTGTAATTCTGGTGAAAGGAAAGTATGAAATTTATGAAATAGTACTGGTTTGCCTTAAAGGAATAAAATGGGGAGGGTATAGAAACAGAATGGGGAAAATCTACTTTTCTTCCTTTTTAAAATTTTTTGGAAGATCTGTTTTTCAAATATCGTATGACTTAAATGAAAAAATAATCCTGGGACGCCTGGGTGGCTCAGTTGGTTAAGCGGCTGCCTTCGGCTCAGGTCATGATCCCAGCGTCCTGGGATCGAGTCCCACATCGGGCTCCTTGCTTGGCGGGGAGCCTGCTTCTCCCTCTGCCTCTGCCTGCCACTCTGTCTGCCTGTGCTTGCTCTCGCTTCTCTATGACAAATAAATAAATAAAATCTTTAAAAAAAAAAAAAATCCTAGAGGCAGTAATCAGGCAAGATGAAAAAAAAAAGGCATCCAAGTTGGTAAGAAAGTAGAACTGTGGGACACCTGGGTGGCTCAGTTGTTGAAGTGTCGGCCTTCAGCTCAGGTCATGATCCCAGGGTCCTGGAATCCAGCCCCACGTTGGGCTCCCTGCTCAGTGGGGAGACGGCATCTCCCTCTCCTTCTCTACCTGCTTGTGTTCCCACTCTTTCTGTCTCTGTCTCTGTCAAATAAATAAATCTTTTAAAAGAAAAAAAAGAGGTAAAACTGTCACTATTTGCAGATGACATGATACTATGTAGAGAAAACCCTAAAGAGTGCACCAAAAAAACTATCAGAATAAATGAATTCAGTAAAGCTTCAGGATAAAAAGTTAACATACAGAAATATATTTCATCTCTATACACTAATAATGAAGTAGCAGAATGAGAAGTCAAGAAAACAATCCCACATACAATAGCATCAAACAGACTAAAATACCTAGGAATAAATTTAACCGAGGAGTGAAAGACCTAATCTGAAAACTGTAAGACAGTGATGAAAGAGACTGAAGAGAACACAAACAAATGGAAAGATACTCCATGCTCATGAATGGGAAGAATACATCAAAATGCCCATTTTACTATGCAAAGCAACTGACAGATTTAATGCAATCGTTATCGAAGTACCAAGAGCATTTTACACAGAACTAGAACAAATAATCTTAAAATTCATATGGAATCACAGAAGACCCAGAATAGCCAAAGAAATCTTGAGAAAGGAGGACAAAGCTGGAGATACCACAATCCCAAATTTCAAGCTATACTACCAAGCTGAACTAATCAAGACAATAAAATATTGGCACAAAACAGATGGAT
This sequence comes from Mustela putorius furo, assembly GCF_011764305.1. Classification (NCBI taxonomy): domain Eukaryota; kingdom Metazoa; phylum Chordata; class Mammalia; order Carnivora; family Mustelidae; genus Mustela; species Mustela putorius. Next base: position 4,251,990 of record NW_025421560.1, on the reverse strand, counting down.
AAATCAATGGAACAGAACAGAGAGCCCAGGGGGAGAAAGAAACCCCGAAGATCAATCAAGGACAAAGGAGACAAGAATATACCATGGGGCAGTAGCAGTCTTCACAAGTGATGTCAAGAAAACTGGATAGCTACACGCAAGAGTGAGAGTGGATCACCTTCTTAGACCATGTACAAAAATAATGGATATGTCTGGATATGTCTCCTGAGGCAAGGGAAACAAAAATAAACTATGGGGACTACACCAAACTAAAAAGTTTTTGCACAGGAAGAAGCCCATCAACAAAGAAGCAGGGCACCTGACCAGTTCCAGTGGTGGAACATGCAACTCTTGATCTCGGGGTTGAGAGTTTGAGCCCCACACTGGGTGTAGGGATTAAAATCTTAGGGGCATCTGGGTGGTACAGTCTGTTGAGTGTCTGACTCTTGCTTTCAGCTCAGGTCACAATCTCAGGGCTGTAAGTTCCAAGTCCCACATTGGGCTAAGAGATTACTTAAAAATTAAAATATTAAAAAAAAAAATACTGGGTGGCTCAGTGGGTTAAAGCCTCTGCCTTCAGCTCAGGTCATAATCCCAGGGTCCTGGGATCGAGTCCTGCATCGGGCTCTCTGCTCCACAGGGAGCCAGCTTCTCCATCTACTTGTGATCTCTGTCTGTCAAATAAATAAATAAAATCCTTTAAAAAAATTAAAAATTAAAAAAAATTAAAACAAGGGGCACCTGGGTGGCTCAGTCAGTTAAGCATCTCCCTTCAGCTCAGTCATGATCTCAGGGTCCTAGGATCGAGTCCTGGGATGAAGCCCTGCATCCAACTACCTCAGTGGGGAGCCGGCTTCTTGCTCTCCCTCTGCACCTCCCCCTGCTCATATCTAATAAATAAAATGAAATCTTTAAAAATACATTCATACACACATACATACAAAAAAAAATAATAATAAGGTACCAGTCAGAATAGCTACTATCAAAAAGACAACCGGTAAGTGTTAGTAAGGATGTGGGGAAAAGAGAACCTTTGTGCACTGTTGGTGGGTATGTAAAGTGTTGCAGCCATTATTGGAAGCAGTAAGGAGGTTCCTTAAGAAATTAAAAGTAGAAATAGCATACAGTCCAGCAATTCCAGTGTTGGGTATTTAACTAAAGAAAATAAAAACACTAATTCAAAAACATATATGCATCCCTATGTTTATTGCAGTATTATTTAAAACAGCCAAGATACAGATGCAACCTAAGTGTCCATCCATAGATGAATGGATAAAGATGAGATACAGACATACAAATATACAATGGAACAATTACTCAGAAAAAAAAGGATTCTTGCCATCCACAATAGGAATGCACTACATGTTCACAACAATATCCTAGAGGGTATTATGAAAAGTGAAATATGTCAGAGAAAGACAAATACCATATGATTTCACCTACATGCAGAATCTAAAAAACAAATGAACAAACAAGCAAAGGAGGAACACAGTCCTAAATCCAGAGAACAAACTGATGGTTACCAAAGTGGGAAGGCAGGTAGGGATAAGCATAACAGGTAAAGGGGATTAAGAGGTACAAACTTCCAGTTAAAAATAGGTCATGGGGGTGGGGCAGTGCCTGGGTGGCTCGGTCGGTTAGGCAGTTGACTCTTGATTTTGGCTCAGGTCATGATCTCAGGCTCCTGGGGATCGAGCCTCGGGCCCTGTGCTCAGCAGGGAGCCTGCTTAAGGATTCTCTCTCCCTCTGCCCCCCACCAAATAAATAAATCTTTAAAAAAAAAAAAAAGGTCATGGAACGAAGACTACAGTACAGGGAATATAGTCAACACTACCGTAGTAATACTGTACGTTGACAGATGGGGACTACAGTTACTGTGGTGAGCACTGTACAATGCACAGAACTGTCAAACCACAATGCCGAACACCTGAAACTAACGTAACATTGTCAACTATATGGCAACAAAAAATAAATGAAACAGTTTGAGTACATAAGTTTAAAAACTAGCACAGTTCTAATAAATGAGAAAACACAATACAAAACAAATGCCATGGTTTTCACTTTTGTTCTAAATTCACACTTTTTAAACAGTGGTGATGAACCATTCAAGAAGAGATCTGTATTACTGTTCTGTTTGACTGCAGGCAGATCAAAGGAGTTAGAATGGTATGTATTAGGTAGCTGCAAAGTGGATGCTATGCCCTTTACAGATCAAAGGATAACATCAAAGATCAGTCTCCTCTGGAACATTCCTGGAGGGTTTCTCAGAAAACAAAACAGACCTGCAAATACTGAAAAATATCAAGTGAATGAAGGCCCACCAGTAACAATAAATATCCAAAAACAAACTAATAATCTACACAGACTCATTCCAGATGATTACTGAGATGGTAGATCAAAACACTGAAATTCTGAACCCTGCCCAAAGAGAAAAAAATTGGGGGTGGGGGGGAGTCCAAACATTTTTCCCTCGTAAGCATTCAGCTTGTGCTGGTTCTGTCCTCCTCCTGCCCACCAATTACAGATGCTCTGAATGAAATCAAAATCCCGACCACGGCCCTTGTGGGAATGGAGGACGGTCATGAAGCCCTGTCACCGAGATTTAATTTGCACTATTAACCCCCCAATAGGTTTGTCAGCTAAAATTCAGGATGAATTTTGTGAAATATGAATTTTAGATCGATAGCCAATCATTTTTTAGTATAAGTATGTCCCATACATGTCCAATATTTATATTAAAATATGACTAGCTGTTGCTCTAAAAATCCAAATTTCACTATGCATTCCATATTTTTCTTTCCTGAATCTGGCAGTATTACTCAAAGGCAAGGGTCCTCCACAGACCAATTAACCATAGAAAGCATTTTTCTTGTTGGGGCTTTAGATGCTACCTCCTGGGAAAGGCTGGGTCTCTTGTTGATCTTCTTACCCTATTTTGCTGCAGACAAAATTACACATGTTTAGAGCCTTTTAGGCAAGCTTGCAAAACTAACTTTCATTTCACTTGGTGTACAGTGCTTTACGGAAGAACTGACCTGGTAGACTAATTTTCCAAAAGAAAAACAGCTCAGTTTTTTTGTAGACTGACCCTGAGTGATACAATTTTTATTTTGCCCTGATTTATGGGAGTTTTCCAAGAATGAAATACCTCTCTTCATCTGTTGCAGAAATGTGCCCTGTCTTCAAACTATCAGTACATAGTGACTTTTTTTAAAAAGTTCTTTTAACTCTTTACACCATAGCAGGGGAATGATTTATACTAATCCATTAATGCTCACTTAAGAAGCTCAAAATACTTTACAACAATCTTATGACGACACATGCAGGATGAGCAAATCAAGATTCTATTTTCTAAGTTATCCAGTATTGTGCACAAAGTCTAGAACAGTGCATTTCTTCTGATGTCAGGTATTTCATTCACTGGTGCCAAAGAAAAGTCACTTTTTTAAAAAGTTCATTAGTTATTTTAAGTAGGCTCCACATTGAGTATGGAGCCCAAAACAGGGCTTCAACTCACTATCCTGAGATCAAGACCTGAGCAGAGATCAACAGTTGGATGCTATATCAACTGAGCCACTCAGGCACCCCCTTGAAGATTTTATTTTTAAGTACTCTCTACACCCAACGTGGGGCTCAAACTTACAACCCCAAGATCAAGAGTCGCATACTCTACTGACTGAGCTAGCCAGGCACACGAAAAAGTTACATTTTCAGATTTCTTTTAAAAAGGTGGCAGGGTGGGGGGTGCCTGGGTGGCTCAGTCAGTTAAGTATCTGCCTTCAGCTCAGGTCATGATCTCAGGGTCCTGGGATCAAGAACCACATTGGGCTCCCTGCCTACTTCTTCTTCTTCTTCTGAATCTGCCACTTCCTCCTACCCCCGCCCCCCTTGTGTGTATGTGCTCTCTCTCAAATAAATAAAATCTTAAAAAAAAAAGAAGAAAGAGGAAAAGAAAAAAAGATTTCATGCCCACCAGAAGAAAAAGATAACTGTTTAGAAAGTGAACACTTTAAATAAAAACTGAACAGTGGAATACTGACACACAGGGCTCTGTTGAGAGTATACTCTCTAGTTTAGGTTAAACAAAAAAAAACCTGGAAATCATTCTGCCGTCTAGGGGCAAGGTGGAATGAACTTCCAGGTTAATCACCTTAACTGAACCCCTCTACACCCCAAAAAAACAACAGATGGAGAACGGAAGCACCTGGGAGCATGCTGATGAGAGATTCACAGCCATAAGTTCTAGGATAAACCTATAAACTTGTGTCACAAATATTAATGATGAGTAGTAGCTCAGAAGATTGCCAGACATTCCTCAGGTCATATAAGAGATCTGACTGAAATTAGAGTGACATGAAATGATCAACCCCCACCCCTGCCACCACCCAAGTAGTTGGCATGACGCTGTCAAAAGAGGATTAGGGGGTGGACCAGATCACCTCGTATGGCCACCTCCGAACATGGGTTTTGACAGGGAAGAAGTGTGTATGATATATTAGGAAGAGATCAATGAACTTAATAACAAATACATGTAATGTAATCTGTTTCGTATGAGGCGGAGATTCCATGATACTGATACGATCTCTATTAGTCATGTCCTTCCTAATTATGCCAATACAAGCATTAACAACTATAAAGGTGATTCTCTTAGTCTAGACCAGTGGTCCTCCACCACATCAGACACAATGCTCCCTTCTGTATTGCCCCATAAATATTCTGCAACAGGATACATACTTAACATTACCTACCCATGTAAGACTTAAAATCAACAAAAGGCTCATTTCCATGAAATGAAAGAACAGTAGGTTTGTAACAGGGGAGTATGCATTTCAGTCTGTAAATGCTCAGGCATGACCTCACTAGAAGACATGAGGAAATAAGCAAATGCTATTCCAAGGGAAAGAATCCAAACAGTGAGTTCCTGTTCCTGAACTGAGGCCTCCATTGCCCTTCAGGGCAAATCCCAAAGGTCTGTCAAGACTGAAACAACTCTTCATTTTTACACTAAGAATAACCAAGAGTGAAAACATCACTCCATCTAAAGCCCATTAAGGTCCATGCAATCACGAATGATGTCGGCACACTTTTAGAAAAGGGAACTGTGCTGGGCAGGCTCTTGAGGAAAAGCTCCTTCACTGGAAGGTTTATGAGGTCATCGTTCAGGAAGGTGAGGGATCAACAAGCCAGGATAAGGAACTTCTATTTCCACACCTCCCTAAATGTATCTTCCATGAACTCTTGACACATTCTGAGCTGCCCTCATTCCAAGTCTGCCATCTGCCTCATTCTTCTTCCACCCTGATTCTCTAAAATTACAGAATGGTAGGCTGGGAAATATATTTTGCTATTATCTAATTTTGATCCCCATTTTAGAGGTTAGTAAATTTAGTCTCATTCAGGGCCAGGACTGCGTTCACTCTGCCACATTTAAGGGAAAATAAGTTTGATGTTAAAAGATCTTTTTGATCTTTTGATCCGTCTGAGTGGCTCAGTTGGTTAAGCCTCTGCCTCTGGCTTAGGTCTTGATTCCAGGGTCCAGGGGTCAGTCCTGCATTGCTCCCTGCTCAGCAGAGAGCCTGCTTCTCCCTCTCCTTCCGCCCTCCCCCTGGTTTGTGCTTTCTCTCAAAAAACAAAAAACAAACAACAACAACAACAAACAAAAACAAAACAAAACAAAAAACACCAAGGTCTTTCTGAGAAACTGAAACCTACTAAGGAAAGTAAACAACAAAAATTCTGTCTGAAAGCATCCCACCATCCTCTTCAAAGCTTCATAAAGTTTATCTGAATTCAAGCAGTTAAAAATATTAGTAGATAAGCAATATAAGCACTTTTCTTGACAGTGGCCTAGCAGTCCCCTATTCAGGTGGTCTGTACTTTGTTTAATCAACTGCTTCTTATTGGATACCTAGGTTATTTCTCTCTTTTATTATTCATTAAGTGGACTGTAAATTGTTTATTGATGAGAAATGTTTATATTTATCCAATTTTAAAAAGCTGTCAAGAAACAAAACCCAAAGAAGGAAAAAGCAAGCAATCTTACTTGTGAAGTTAAGAGCCAGAGTTTTAAAAGCTAAGGGAAAAAACTCTGCAAATTAGGGTTGCTTTTTTTTTTTTTTTTTTTAGAATACATCAAATTCTACATTATAACTATACCCAAAGCCAAACATTTCTTCTTCTCCATCCCCCTTTATTCAACTATTGAATATTACCTGAAAAACTGTGCAAATTCATAACAAAAAATTACCTGCATTTAAAATACACAGTCCCCTCGTGGCTTCCATCATGCTTTCCTCTCTCAGGATTGTCCCATTCTACTCCTAACCAGAGTCCTAATAGAATAAGAAAAAAATAAAATGAGGACTAAGTGAGGTCGGAGATAATTAAAGCTCCTTTTTGCTGCAAGCAAATACAGTTAGCAATGGAAACCCTATCACACAGACAGCACTGGGGGCGAAAAATATCTTTTGAAAAAAAGCAAGTTAACCTTAGACTTGAGACTGCAATCAGCAAATATGATAGAGAGCATGTGTGGTTCATAAGCCAACAAAAACTACAACTGAAAGAAACAATAGCTAAAACTTACTGAGCACTTATTGAAAGCCAGAAACTTTTCTTTGCATTACTTCATGTTATTCTCACAAGACACTTTGTCTTTGTCAAGCAGATAGTATTACCTTCTTTTTTTACTAATTCCTGGACAAATACCCAAGTTTTGGAGTCCTAGTCTACTATTCTGCTTTTCATAAAATAAAAAACTATATATAAATAGTATCCTTATTCAACACAGGTAAAATAACTCACTCAAAGTCACACAACTTCAAACCCAGGTGATTGTAATTCCAAAGTCACACTTTGCTGTCTTTGGCCAGACCTTGTGTTTGTATACCCCTTCAGTTTCCAGAACACTCTATATACAGTACTTGTTAAGTGCAGAAGAAAGATGGAGTGGTTCACTTCTGGATCAACCCTCCTAGTAAAAACTAGAAAAGCTACATAAACTATTTTTGAAAATCACTTTACATCAATTATGATGGCCAAAGTCAAAACACAAAACAAAACAAAATAACAAGTGCTGGTAAGGATATGGAAAAATTAGAACCCTTGTGCCCTCCTCATGGGAATGTGAAATGCTGCAGCCACTGTGGAAAACAGTAGGATTGTTCCTCAAAAAAACTAAACACAGAATTACCAAATCATGTAGCAATTTCACTTCTGGGTATATACCTAAAAGAACTGAAAGCAGGGACCCAGACACCTGCATATTTAGGTTTACAGCAACATTATACACAATAGCCAAAAGGTGGAAGTAACCCAAGTGTCCATTAATGATAAATGGACAAATGAAATGTGGTGTATCCAGTCGACAGAAGATTATTCAGCGAATAAAAGGAATGAAAGTCTGAAACACGCCACAGCATGGTTGAACTTTGAAGATATTATGCTAAAATGACATAAGCCAAACCCAAAAAGACAAGATAGGATTCCACATACATGAGACACCTAGAGCAGACAAATTCATAGAGACAGAAAGTAAAATGGGGGTTGTCAGGGGCTGAGGGGAGAAGAGAATGGGGAGTTATGATTTAATAGGTACAGAGTTCCAGTTCTATAAAATGAAGCGTTCCAGCTACATGGTGGTAAGGGTTGCACAACAATGTAGATGTATTTAATACCACCGAACTCTACACTGAAAAAATGGTTAAAATGGTCAATTGAGTTATGTATATTTACTACAATTTTAAAGATATGTGTGTACATCCCAGAGGGCTACTAAGGCAGCCAAGAATTACAAAGCCAACATGTGGGAGAAAAGGGAAACCCAAAGAGTTTAACTAATAAACATTTAGAGCAATGTTTTCCCCTAAGGCATTTGGTAATTCTGATATAAGAAGCTAAAAAGCTGAACAGAGCTTTGGACAGATTTCAAGGGCTAAAAAATCAATACTGAGAATCACAGCCTCCCAAGGAAGGTCCAAGTTGCTGAGAAAGTCTCTAAGATTTGTACTGAGCTCAAGATGTCTTCATTCTAAGAGTAAGGAGACATCAGCGATAAGATACATAAACTAACCCTCACAGGGATTAAATGTAAATCCTTGGAAAGGATCGAAGAAAGATAACACGATCGCAAAGCTGGAATTATAATTTTTCGTCATCATATCTGGCATTCTAACAAAAATAACCAAGCGCAGAAAAAGACAAAGATTCCGTGACTGAGAACCAAGGAAAACAACAGCCAACACAAACAGATTCATCAGGCATCTGCATAATGGAGTTTTAACTATGCTTAATATTTTCAGGAAAATAAAGGATGACCTTAAAATTTCAGCAGAGAATTTCACAACTGTGTTTTTTTTCAAACCCTAAATAAAAATTCTGAAACTAGAAAACATGATTCAAAGGGATACATGTATGTTTATTGTTTATAGCAGCACTATTTACAATAGCCAAGATATGGAAGCAATCCAAGTGTCCACACATGAATGAATGGATGAAGAAGATGTGGTCTATATATACAATAGAACATTACTCAGCCATAAAAAGAATGAAATCTTGCCATTTGCAATGGCATGGATGAAACCAGAGAATATAATGCTATGCAAAATAAGTCAGAGAAAGACAAATACCATATTTCACTCATATGTGGAATTTAAGAAACAAAACAGGTGAGCAAAGGGAAAAAAAAAAAAGAGAAACAAATCAAGAAATGGGCTCAATTATAGAGAACTAACTGATGGTTACCGGAGGAGACGTGGGTGGGGATGGGTGAAACAACTGAAGAGGATTAAGGACTGTACTTGTCATAATGAGCACTGGGTGATGTATGGAATTGTTCAATCACTAGACTGTACACTGGAAACTAATACAACACCGTATGTTAACTAACAGGAATTAAAATAAAAAGCTAATAATAATAATAATAATAAAAAGCTAAAAAAAAAAAAAAAAGACAACCCAACTGAAAAATGGACAAAGGACTTGGATAGACATTTCTCCAAAGATATATACATGTCCAATAAACACGCAGAAAGATAATCATTAGTCGTTACAGAAATCCAAATCAAAACCACAATGAGGGGTGCCTGGGTGGCTCAGAGGGTTAAGCCTCTGCTTTCAGCTCGAGTCATGGTCTCAGGGTCCTGGGATCAAGTCCCATATTGGGCTCTCTGCTCAACGGGAGCCTGCTTCTTTCTCTACCTCTGCTGTCATTTCCTCTGTTTGTGCTCTTGCTTTCTGGCAAATAAATAAATAAATAAATCTTAAAAAAAAAAAAAACCCACAATGAGATACCACTTCACACTTAATAGTATGGCTATAATCAAAATAATGGAAAGTAACAAGTGCTGGCAAGGATTTGGAAAAACCGGAACCCTCATATACTGCTGGCGGACACATAAAACAGTGTTGCCACTTTGGAAAACATTTTCAGGTGGATCCTGAAAAACCTAAATGTAGAATTACCATATGACTCATCGATTCTACTTACAGGCATATAACCCCAAGCATTAAAAAAACTCAGACATTTGGTGCGCCTGGGTGGCTCAGTGGGTTAAGCCACTGCCTTCGGCTCAGGTCATGATCCCAGGGTCCTGGGATGGAGTCCCGCGTCAGGCTCTCTGCTCAGTAGGGAGCCTGCTTCCTCCTCTCTCTCTCTCTCTGCCTGCCTCTCTGCCTACTTGTGATCTCTCTCTGTCAAATAAATAAATAAATTCTTTAAAAAAAAAAAAAAAAAAACTCAGACACTCGTATGCCAGTGTTCATTGCAGCATTACCCACAATAGGCAAAAGGTAGAAATAGCCCAAATATCCATCAACAAATGGACAGATAAAAAAATGTGATACACATACAATGGAACATTCAGCTGTAAAAAGGAATGACGTTCTCGCACATGCTACATGGATGAACCTTGAAGGTATTTTGTTAAATAAAAAAAGCCATTCTGGGGGCACCTGGGTGGCTCAGTGGGTTAAGCCACTGCCTCCGGCTCGGGTCATGATCTCAGGGTTCTGGGATCAAGCCCCACATAGGGTTCTCTGCTTGGCAGGGAGCCTGCTTCCTCCTCTCTCTCTCTCTGCCTGCCTCTCTGCCTACTTGTGATCTTTCTCTGTCAAATAAATAAATAAAATCTTAAAAAAATAAAAAGCCATCCTGAAAGGACAAAGACTTCTATGGTTCTACTTATATGAGGTACCCTAGTCACTGTTTACCTATACACTTAAAAATGGTTTAAGAGATGCTCAGTCATTAAGCATCTCTTTTTGGCTCAGGTCATGATCCCAGGGTCTTGGGATCGAGCCCTATATCAGGATCCCTGCTTGGCGGGAAGCCTGCTTCTTCCTCTCCCTCTCCCCCTGCTTGTGTTCCCTCTCTCACTATAGCTCTCTCTGTCAAATAAATAAATAAAATCTTCCCCAAAAAAATGGTTTAAGAGAGAAAAAACAAAAGGTTAAGATGGTTAATTTTATGTTATGTAAATTTTACCACAAATATGTTAACATTTTTAAAAATAGTTAGGGGGAAGGAAGAGATGAACAGGTGGGGCACAGAATTCTTAAGGCAGTGAACCTACTCTGTATGATAATGTCATCATAAATTTCCCCAAAGCAACAGAATATACAACACCAAGAGTGAACTTCAATGGACTTTCAGTGATAATGATGTATCATCAATACAGGTTGATCGATTTCAACAAATATACACTCTGGTGGGGGACATTTGTAATGAGGGGGCCTAGACATGTGTGCGGGGCAGGAGGAAATCACTCTACCTGCTCTTCAGTTTTGCTGTGAATTTAAAACTACTCTAAAAAATAAAGCCTATTCAAAAAAAGATTAAAATAGTAAATCTTGTTGTATTTTATAATTTAAAATGTTTAATAAAAAAGGTCAAAATGGCAAATTTTATGCTTTATATGCATGTAACCACAATTTTAAAAATTTTAAAAACAAAGATAATTTCAGCAAAGAAACATTAATAGGGGTGATCTTCAAGGATAAAGAAAGTTATCCCAGGGTGCCTGGTGGCTCAGTGGGTTAAGCCGCTGCCTTCGGCTCAGGTCATGATCTCAGGGTCCTGGGATCGAGTCCCGCATCGGGCTCTCTGCTCAGCAGGGAGCCTGCTTTCCTTCCTCTCTCTCTGCCTGCCTCTCTGCCTACTTGTGATCTCTCTCTGTCAAATAAATAAATAAAATCTTTAAAAAAAAAAAAAAGAAAGTTATCCCAGATGAAAACCTGAGGATACAGAAAGGCAAGAAAAGGGTAAATATATAGATACATCTAAATTAATAAAAATGATATAAACTATTATCAGTTCTTGGTGCTTTATATGCACAAAGATTAAAATACCCAACATATGAGTTAGGAATTGGGTAAGCAGAATTAGTATTCAAGTATTCTAAGGTGTTTGTAGGAGTCCAGGAAGAAGTAAAATTACTAATTGAACTTTTGCAGGTCAAAGATGCAGGTTATTATCTCCCTGATAGTTACTTAATAAAAAAATGTATGATTGGGGCACCTGGGTGGCTCAGTGGGTTAAGTCTCTGCCTTTGGCTCAGGTCATGATTTCAGGGTCCAGGGATGTAGCCCCGCATCAGGCTCTCTGCTCAGCAGGGAGCCTGTTTCCCCCTCCCCCTCTGCCTGCCTCTCTGCCTACTTGTGATCCTTTCTCTCTGTCAAATAAATAAATAAAAACTTATTTTTAAAAAAGTATGATTAATAGAGAGGAAAGATAAAGTTTAAAAAATAATCCAAAAGGAGGGGAGAGGGGAGAAAAAAAAAAAAAAAAAAAAACCCAGCCAAGACAAACAGAAAGCAAACAGTAAGATGGCAGATACAAACCCAAATTATCAAGAAATAAGTAAAATAAGGACTAAACATTCTGATTAAGAGGGTCCACAGAAACCATCACTGAGATTTATACAGGGATCAAACAGAATCTGTAGATTGCTTTGGGTAGTACGGACACTTTAGTAACAGTAACTCTTCCGATCCATGGAGGGATGTCTTCCCATTTATTTGTGTTTCATCTCTTTCAGCAACATTTTATAATTTTCCTTGTATATGCCTTTCACCTTCTTGGTTAATTCCCAAGTGGTTCATTCTTTTTGATGCGGTACATGTAGACAATGGAGTATTACTCAGCCTTTACAAGGAAGTTCTGACACATGCTGCAGCATGGATAAACCTCAAGGACATTATGCTCGGTGAGATTCGATACTCCTAAAAAAAAAAAAGAAAAACAAATTCCACAGCGGCCTGTGGGTGGCTCAGTTGGTTAAGGGTCCCACACTTGATCTCAGGTCGGGTCCTGATCTCAGGGTTGTGATATCAAGTCCCGCACTGGTCTCCACAGTCAGCGCAAAGCCTGCTTGAGATTCTTTTCCTCTCCTTCCACCTCTGCTCCAACTCCCTGCTCACATGCCCATACTGTAAATTAAAAAACGGAATCTTAGGGGGAAAAAAAAAAGGCAAATACCACAGTCAAATTCCCAAGAGAGAGAAAGCAGAATAGTGGATGCTAGGGACTGGCGAGACAAAAGCATGAGAAACTACTGTTTAACGAAATTTCAGTTTGGGAAGACGAAAAAATGTTCTGGGGGTGGACAGTGGTGATGGCTACAAAACAATGTGATGAACCCAATGCCATGGACCGCACATGTAACCAATGTAACAAATGTGGATCTTTACATTCTGTGCATTTCACTGCAATGAAAATATATAAAAGACTGAAATCACAGAGTAGTGGCTCTGTACACAGTGGAATTCAGTCAATAAAGTTTTATTAGAAAATACTCATATGTGTAGAAATTAAGCCATATCATTCTAAATTACCTTGCTTCAAAAGAGAAAGTACAGGGGGACCTGGGTGGCAAAGTTGGTTGAGTGTCCGATCTTGATTTCCACTCAGGGCATAATCTCAGGGTCCTGAGATCAAGCCCCACATTGGGCACCTACACTCAGCAGGGAGTCTGCTGGGGATTCTCTCTCCCTCTCCTTCTGGCCCTCTGCACCTCCCCACATAGGTGTGCTCTCTTTCACTCTAATAAATACATAAATCCTGGGGCGGGGAGCGGAGCACGGGGTGCCTGGGTGGCTCAGATGGTCGGGCATCTGACTTTGGCTTGGGTCCTGGGATAAAGCCCCACAACGGGTTCCCAGCTCAGTGGGGAATCTGCTTCTTCCTCTCCCTCTGCTTTTCCTCCTGCTTGTGCTCTTTCTCTCTCTCTTGAATAAAATATTTTAAAAAATAAAATTTTAATTAAAAAAAAGCACAAAGTAAATTAGAAAATATTTTGAACAGAATGATGATAAAAATACCACATATCAAAATTTGGGAAATGTAGCCACAAGCTGCATTTGGAGAGAAAGTTATAGGCTTAAATGTATAGGTTAGATGGAAGACAGAAAATAATCATCTGTCTCAAAATGTTAAGGGGAGAAAAACACCCTTAATTAATCAATTAATTAATTAAACACCCTAAATTAATAAATTAATAGCCTACAGAAAGCAGAAGTAAATAATAAAGAGGAAAAATGAATAGGATAGAAAAATAAAACCATTTCTCGCTGTAAAACAGCTCAAAGCTTTCCAACAGGGATACATGTGAAAACCAGCAGCCATTATATAAAGGCTAACTCCTGGAATAAAAGTGAGTGCAGGTGATAAGGAAGCACAGTTAAGAAGACCGTTCGAGGGGCACCTGGGTGGCTCAGTGGGTTAAAGCCTCTGCCTTCGACTCAGGTCATGATCTCAGGGTTCTGGGATCGAGCCCCACATAGGGCTCTCTGCTCAGTGGGGACCCTGATTCCCCCTTTCTCTCTTCCTGCCTCTCTGCCTACTTGTGATCTCAGTGTGTCAAATAAATAAATTAAATATTTAAAAAGAAAAAAAGACCATTCAGGGGCGCCTGGGTGGCTCAGGGAGTTAAGCCTCTGCTTTCAGCTTAGGACATGATCTCGGGGTCCTGGGATGGAGCCCTGCATCGGGCTCTCCACTCAGCGGGGAGTCTGCTTCCTCCTCTCTCTCTGCCCACCTCTCTGCCTACTTGTGATATCTGTCTGTCAAATAAATAAATAAACTCTTTAAAAAAAAAAAAAAAAAAGGAAGACGGAAGAAGACCGTTCATACGGTTGGGGGTGGTGTGTGGGAAAAACATGCATGGTAATAGGAAAGAAACTGTGAAGGGAAAATAGGAGAGGCCAAAGCCTAGTAGAGCTCAGGACCTGTTTAGGGAGCCTTAAAAAGTCCCACACAGGTAGAACCAGGGGTGTAGCCCAGGGTCAGGGCAGGAGCCAATGGCAGGAAAAAAAGACTAGCAGGGCCGCAAAGAGGCTGAACCCTAACATAAAACTCTCCAATGACACAGTAAAGAGCTTGAACTTTATCCTGCATCTCCTGAGAACCCTTGTTAAGCAGCATGGAGACACAGGATCTCAATCTTGAAAGATAAGAAATTGAAGCTCAGAGGAAGTATGTCAGTTACTCAAGGGAAAACTTTCTTCCCGCAGTCTCACAGCACTCTGGTATCAGATGTGTGGTGTTTCCACTCCAAGCAATTCTCTAATTCTTGGCAGACACAATCTGGATGTCCTACAATATACCTCAAAGCTGATACTAACTGGCCAGATTAGTGTAGACCCCAAAGATTAAGGGCTCAGTCCCACAAGAATGTGACAGCTTGGGACTTGTGACTGGCATCTCTAACTTCTCAGCTACCAGCTATAAATCAGGGGTTTCCATAGCCCATACTTTTTTTTTAATAAACATATATTTTTATCCCCAGGGGTACAGGTCTGTGAATCACCAGGTTTACACACTTCACAGCACTCACCAAAGCACATACCCTCCCCAATGTCCATAATCCCACCCCCTTCTCCCAACCTCCCTCCCCCCAGCAACCCTCAGTTTGTTTTGTGAGAGTCACTTATGGTTTGTCTCCCTCCCAATTCCATCTTGTTTCCCGTACTTTTGATCATTTGCTAGAACTGCTTCACAGAAATCAAGAAAACCCTCACATTTACAGTATGTTATAAAAGATAATACAAAGAACAGATGAACATCTACAAGGAGGGTCTTGTATCCAGAAGGGTCTTGAGCACAGGTGACTGCACCACAGTTTGAGGTGTACCTGTCAGTGTGTGCATATGTTCACCAACCCAGAAGGCCTCCAAACCCCACAGTTTGGGGATTTTCATGGAGACCTCCTCATGTAGGCCTCTCTTCCCTCCCCAGAGGATGGGGGTGAGTCAAAGTTCCAAACTCCTAATTAAGGTGCTGGTGACCAGCCCCCATCCTGAAGCTACCTAGGGCAACCCAGCCACCGGTCGTCATTAGCAAAGAAAAAGACACTTATCACTTTGGAGATTCCGAGGGCCTTCTTTTAGAAGTTCTTGGTGGGGAACGGGGATTGAAGAACAAATATTAGAGCATGTGAAAATCAGTAGTGGGAAATTTCACCAAAATGTAGTCGGAAGGATTCACGGAGGGAGCTCTCCACCCCTACCATCATTGGTGGTCAACTGCAGACCCAAAAGGAAGAGACAAACTTGGCTTTACCTGGACTTGACCTCGCACCCAGATACTACTCCATTATTCCGGCTAAAAGCAGAGATGCTCAGCCAATGAAAAGCCACCTCATGCCGACATGAGCCAACAGCTCAGCCAGTGAAAAGCTACCACACCATGACCTCTACTTTACTCCAGTGGACTTTTAGTTTATAACAGACATCCCAACCTACCCCTTTCCTCCTTAAAAAGCATGCTTCTCCTTTATTCCCTCTGACCTTCCTACAGGTTTTACCACAGTTTATTTATCCTGGATTGCAATTTTCTTTTATTCCTAAAAAAAAGCCCCCCCCCTTTTTTTTTCTTAAAGATTTACTTATTTGACAGAGAGGGAGCAAGTCCAAGGAGGGGGAACAGCAGGGAGAGGGAGAAGCAGACTCCCGATGAGCAGGGAGCTGGAGGAGGGGCTCCATCCAAGGACCCCTGGATCATGCCCTGAGCCGAAGGAAGAAACTTAATGGACTGAGCCCCCAGGTGCTCCTTTTATTAATTTTTAAAGATTTTATTTATTTGAGAGAGGGAGAGAATGCAAGGGGGTGGAGAGGTTAGTAGGAGAGGGAGAAGCAGACTTCCCGCTGAGCAGGGAGCCCCACGTGGGACTTGATCCCAAGACCCCAGATTCACGACATAAGCCAAAGGCAAATGCTTAACCAAATGAACCACCGAGGCTCCCCAGCAGCTTTTATTTTCAAGATTAACAAATGTTCCTAGTTCCCCTAACACACAGGAAGTTTCGTGGGTTTGGGGAGCTTTGTGTCAGAGACCAGGTATATTTTTCTTATTATGTCACACTTGCCAAAATAACATAGTGAAAAAGGACCAAACTCTGTACTAATACACACACACACACTCACACACACTCACACACACACACACACACTCCTTTTGTATCTTAATCCACTTCGTTAAACAAAGGCCTTAAACACAAGTAATGTTATTCATCATAAAAGCCCTCACCCAAATGAACTGCCTTAGCGGACATCACCAAGAAGGCCATTTGCACTGCAAGGAACAAGTCGCTACTCAGACTCACACAGGTGGGAAGAGCAAGGCCAGCATGCACTTGGGATCAGCTGTAACTCTGGCGAAGCATCGCTCCTGTCTGGCAAGCTCTCGCCCTGTCCGCTAAAGACAGCAGAGCAAGTCCGGAAACCAGCAGAGATGAGAAAGCGGACCAAAGTGGAGGTTGGTAGGACCTCATCGGTCATTTCCCAACGCTGGAAGACCCAGGCTTCTGCCTCCTACACGCCAGGGGTGCTAAGGTCCTGATTACCTTCCATCTACCAAGTTCAAATGTGCAAAAGACTGAAGCAGACACGAGAATATAGGTTTATTAATTTCCAATGATAAATATAATTTTTATATTTATACATCAATACCCTGACAGATGACAGTGACTACCATGCTCCAACAAAAATCAAGATTCTATGATGGTTTTCCTATAGAGGGAAATGAAGTGTTCTGAGAAAAAGAGTACTTTTCTCCTGATTCACAACAAGAACAGCAAACATTTAAAAAGCTCTTACATCCTGTCAAGCTTAGGTCTAAATGCTTTATATATATTTTAATTTATTGACTCCTCATAACAACCCTTCGAAGCAGAGGGCCATCCACTTCAGCACGATTGTGGGCTACAGAAAGACCACTAACTTTTAGGAGCAAGAATTCTCTCTCAGGAAGCAACCCCACATCTGTCCAAAGCTTCAAACAAGGACACACTTGAGTACCATTTTTTTTGCACCTATAAATACAGAAGAGATGACTAAGGGCCTAACATACTTAAAGTCACAAATTACCAAATGCCTATTACTCCTATAATAAGATCTGCTACCAGTTTGAAGCAGGGCTACATCCCAGTAAGAAATAAGCTATAAAAATCATCCTGAAATAATTAAATTACCTACTTAAATGACACTACAGTTTTTTTTTAATTAATTTATTTATTTGACAGACAGAGATCACAAGTAGGCAGAGAGAGAGGAAGGGAAGCAGGCTCCCCGCTGAGCAGACAGCCCAGGACTCTGGACCCAGGGCCCTGGGATCATTACCTGAGCTGAAGGCAGAGGCTTCAACCCACTGAGCCACCCAGATGCCCCGACACTACAGTTTTCATCTGAATATTATCACGTGTCTTTCAAAAGCAACAACTTTGGATTTTTTTTTTTTTTTTAGATTTATTTGACAGAGATCACAAGTAGGCAGAGAGGCAGGCAGAGAGAGAGAGAGGAGGAAGCAGACTCCTGGCTGAGCGGGGAGCCCAATGTGGGGCTCGATCCCAGGACCCTGGAACCATGACCCAAGTCGAAGGCAGAGACTTTAACCCACTGAGCCACCCAGGCACCCCAACAACTGCCAAGCAGATAGCTTCTAAACAAAGTCCATAGCCTCCCTTCCTCCCCACCGAGATGCCAGCAGCACGCAGATTGGTTTTAACATAATGTTTAAATGTTCTTCTAGACAACAAAGTGTAACTTTAGCCATTTCTTCCATCAACTCCCAGAATATGAAAACCTATCCTGTCATCACCACATTTAAACACACATATGCCTTTCTATTTGCTCTGGTAGGAGGGCAAAAGCAGGATTCATTTGAAAATGTCTCAGAGAAGAACACTGTTATACATACTTTATGTAGAGATTTGCTACCAAATAATTCGTGTTGATTCTGATTCTCAAAGTAGTATTTGTTCAATAAAAGCTGTGAGAAAATAAAACCCATTAAAAACCTTGGAATAACAACAGCATCAAAACAACACTAATAAAGTACAATCAATAAGTGTTATTTGGGGGCACCTGCGTGGGTGGCTCAGTCAGTTAAGTGTCTGCCTTTGGCTCAGGTCCTGATCACAGGGTCCTGGGATCAAGTCCCACATTGGGCTCTGCTCAGCGGGGTGCCTGCCTCTCCCTCTCCCTCTGCCTATGGCTCCCTCTGAGTCAAATGAATAAATAAAATCCTTTAAAAATAAATTTAAAAATTAAGAAATATGTTATTTAAACAAAAATACCTTAGGAGCATCTGGCTAGCTCAGTCAGAAGAGCATATGGCTCTTGATCTTGGGGTCTGGAGTTCAGGCCCCATGTTGGGCACAGAGATTACTTAAAAAAAAAAAAAAGCCTAGGGCAATTAACTCAACTCAATGTAAAAAACGTAAAGTAGGTAAATAAATGCTACAAAAGCCTTAAAATGTTAAATAAACAACTTTCCTCTTAGGAAAAAAAAAGTAGAACAGTAAAGACTAGATACAAATTTTCTTTATATGAGGGAATAAGAAACTCATATCTAAAATTAATCAAAAAGGGGCACTGGGTGTTTCAGTCACTTAAGTGGCCAAGTCCTGGTTTCAGCTCAGGTTATGATCTCAGGGTCCTGAAACTGAGCACCCCTTGGCTCCTCGCTGAGCATGGAGCCTACTGGAGATTCTCTCTCCCTCTGCAGTTAACCTACCCCACGCACGCATGTGCCTTGTCTCCCTCTAAAAAATAAGGGACGCCTGGATGGCTCAGTGGCTTAAGCAGCTGCTTTCTGCTCAGGTCATGATCCCAGGGTCCTGGGATCAAGTCCCACATTGGCCTCCTTACTTGGCAGGGAGCCTGCTTCTCTCTCTCCCTCTGCCACTCTGCCTGCTTGTGCTCTCTCTGTCAAATAAATAAAATCTTTTTAAAAAAATAAAAATTAAAAATAAACTAAAAAACTTTAAAAATAAAACTAATCGAGAGAAAAGAGCTAGTGCATAATTTTGATGGTACAGATGAAAACACCTAAAATTTTGCTGAAATGAGTCAGAGAAAGACAAATACCATGATTTCACTTACATGTGGAATCTAAAAAACACCACAAACCAAGCAGAAACCAACCTACAAATAGAGAACTGATGGTTGCCAGAGGGGAGGGAATGAAGGGTAGATGGGAAAAATGGCTGAAGGGGAGTGGAAGGTATAGGCTTCCAGCTATGGAATGAGTAAATCGTGGGGGTGGAAAGGTCCAGGGTAGGGAATAGAGTCAGTGGTACTGTAACAGCACTTTATGGTAACAGATGATAGCTACACTGTAGAGTTGTCCAATCTAACTATAGAGTTGTCCAATCACTACATTGTACACCTGTGTCAACTTTACCTAAAAAAACAAACAAACAAACAAACAAAGACCTATTTTTTTTTCTTTAAGAGTTTATTTAGCGGCACATAGTTGGCTCAGTTGGTTAAGCATCTGCCTTCAGCTCAAATCATGAACCCAGGTCCTGGGATTGAGCCTTGCATCAGGCTCCTGGCTCAGTGGGAAGCCTGCCCCTTCCCCTGCTTGTGCACATGTTCTGTCAAATAATATAAAATCTTAAAAAAAAAAAAAAAAAGATTTTATTTGAGAGAGAAGGGGGGAAGTGCAAGCAGGGGGAGAAGGAGTGGGAGAACCAGCCTCCCCATTGAGCAGGGAGCCCGACATGGGACTCGATCCCAGGACCCTGGGATCATGACCTGAGCTGAAGGCAGACACTTAACAGACTGAGCCACCCAGGTGCCCCTATGATCACCCCCTTTTAAAGAACGGACACACTTCACCTTAGGACTAATCTTCAAAGACTATAAACCAAGAGGTTAATTAGGACAGAGTTTTTCAATAATCTTGTTTATTCAGTGGCTTACAGAAACTCTATTTACCATAAAAGAATTCTATACACCAGTAACACGATACGAATCAGAATTTGAGTTTAAAATGTATTTTATAAGAAAATGCTTTTACTTTTTAGAGATGCATGGTGAAGTATTCAGACATGAAATGCCACTATGCATATCACTTTATTTAAAATGCTTAGGCAGGGCGCCTGGGTGGTTCAGTTGGTTAAGCATCTGCCTTCAGTTTAGGTCATGATCCCAGAGTCCTGGGATTGAGCCCACCCCACCCCCACCCCCGGATTGGGTTTCCTGCTTAGTGCTCTTCCCTGTCCCTCTGCCACTCCCCCTGCTTATGCTCTTTCATGCTCTCTTCTCTGTTAAATGTATAAATAAAGTCTTTAAAAAATAAAATGCTTAGGCAAAAAACAATTTTATTGAATGAAGCAAATAAGGCAAAGTGTTAGCAATGTTAAACAGACATAACAAGTATATATCGGTGTTCCTTATACTATTCCAAATGCTACCTGACACTTAAAAAAAAAAAAAAAACATAGAAAGCAGAACCTTGGAGAAATGGCTGATTGTGGGGCAAAAAACGTGTTAGATAAACCCTTCACATATGATAGCTTCCTTATCAAATCTTAGTAAGGAAACTATCAAAAACCACTGGGTCACATCAAAAGTACTCAGGAGGCAATCTGAAGGGGGTCCTTCTGGCCGAATCTGGGACAGTCTGAGCATCAATAAGGATATCAGAAATGGACTAAAACAGATAAAATGTGTTTGAACCCATGACTTTATAAAGATTTTTTTTTAATTCATTGGTTTTCTAAGTCAACCAATTCATTTTTATGAAGACAAATAAAAGGAAAAAATCCAACATTTATCCTGCCTTTCAATCACCCAGTTACTTGGAAAGAAACTAATTAACATAGGGAAATTTTCCACAATATACGCAGTCCATCAGAAGAACAATAGAAGAAAATTATTAGAATTTCACCATTTGACCACCCCAAATAACGGACATAAACCATGTTCATCTAGAGCTGCTTACATCACAAAAAGAGATACAAACAGACATTGTGCGCCTCCTGACTGAAGAATGCATTACCTACAGAGTATTTGTACCAAAAAAAGAGATTATCAAACCTGAATCTGATAAACCCTATATACAATTACCAATGTACAGGAAACGTAGAGACAGAAATACATGTTAATGACATCATATGGAGGTAATCAGACGAATCCAGAACATGAGAAGTTTTAGAGGACAAAACACAATTTTTTCCAACAAATTGCAAGGAAGAAAAAAAGGAACGTAGAAGATCATTCTAGGAAATCCTATATCCAACTTATAGGAGTGCCAGAAAGAGAAAACAGGTAAAATGGAAGGGTAAACATTATCAAATATAATCTTAGAAGAAAATATTTCATAACTGAAAAGGTACATGTGACCTCAATTAAATAGGCTTAACCAAGAAAACACCTACAACCAATCAGTGAAGAAACACCCACAGCTGGACACTTTGGTTTTTCATCATAAGCCTTTAGGCACTATATTTTATCATGCTCATGTATTATTTTAATAGGTACTTTAAAAAAACAAAGGAAACACAGCAACGAGGCTTCAAGAATGGCCCAGAAGATTAATTAGCAGTATTACTAAATGAAACTATAAGAAAATCTTGTTATATTTAAAAACAACATCCTCGGGCACCTGGGTGGCTCAGTGGGTTAAGCCGCTGCCTTCGGCTCAGGTCATGATCTCAGGGTCCTGGAATCGAGCCCCACATCGGGCTCTCTGCTCAGCAGGGAGCCTGCTTCCCTCTCTCTCTCTCTGCCTGCCTCTCAGTGTACTTGTGATCTCTCTCTGTCAAATAAATAAATAAAATCTTAAAAAAAAAATAAAAAAATTAAAACAACATCCTCCAAGACCTTAAAAAAAAAAATCTGCTTCTTTTGTCATGGAAAATTATACTAATCCTCTAAAACACAAGAAAAAAATGAATCTGATTGAATTCTTGTGATGAGCCTCAGAGATGTTCATGATAGAGTCAGACCCTTGGCAAGTTCCAGGTTAGAAGCTGGAATCTGTGGGGCTGGAAATTGGTAAGAAGATGTGAAGAATGGAGAAAAATACTAAAAAAGATCAAGGGCAGACTTCTGACTTTGCTGAGTCAGCTGTTCCCTGATGAACTTGGATTGCCAGTATTTGCTTCAATAGGTGTCAACGCATTTCAACCACTATTTAAGATCAATAAACTGAGTGCAGAATACAAAATACCTCCATAAGAACTTAGAAGCAATATGTTTCAACTATTTTTTTTAAAGATTTTATTTATTTGACAGAGAGAGATCACAAGTAGGCAGAGAGGCAGGCAGAGAGAGAGAGAGGAGGAAGCAGGATCCCTCCTGAGCAGAGAGCCCGATGTGGGGCTCAATCCCAGGACACTGGGATCATGACCTGAGCCAAAGGCAGAGGCTTTAGCCCACTGAGCCACCCAGGCACCCCTCGACTATTTTATTTTAAATTAACTTGTTACTACAGGATAAATGGAACCCAAGATACTATAGGGCCATTTAATTTAGTCACTCTATACAGGTTGACAATAATACCAGATTTCAGTTACCATAAAATGTATTACAAAACAATAAGGGCAAAGAACCATGAAGATAATCACTGGAGAGAAAATAAAAATACAATGTATATATTGATTGATCTACAGCAACTCCAAGTATATGAATATGAGAATATCGAGTAACAAATATCTGATTTTTAAGCATACAGATGTATATTAATAAAAGATCTACTGGTAGTATTTCATTAATTAAATCAGTTAATCACTTAAATCACATGAAACAAATTTAGAAAAAGTGCTTCCTCACTCCCACATTCATGAAACAATTCTAAACAGACTCTCCAAACACAGTTATAACATTAGTGTCTGACTATCATCCCCCCCACACACAAATTTATTATCCTACAGTTCTGGAGGTCAGAGCCTGAGGACAGTCTCATTGGTCTAAAATCAAGGCACTGCAGGGACGCCTGGGTGGCTCAGTTACTTAAGTGTCTGTCACGACCTTGGAGTCTCCGGTCAAGCCCCGCATCGGGTTCCTGCTCAGAGGGAAGTCTGCTTCTCCCCTCTGCCCCTCACCCCACTCTCATGCTCTCTCTCTCTCTCTCTCAATAATAAAATCTTTAAAAAATAAAATAAAATCAAGGGGTTGCAAAGCTGTGTTCCCTTCTGGAGGCGAGAGAGGAAAACTCATTGCCTTGCCTTCCCCAGCTGGTAGGGGCTGCACACACTCTTCGGCTTCATGACCCGATTCCATCTTCAACGCCCACAGTGGCCAGTCAAAACTTTCTCATGTCGCTGCTCTCCTGCACTGTCCTCTTCTACCTCTGCTTCGACAGATCCTTCAGATCACACTGAACCCACCTGGATAATCTCCCTATCTTAAAGTCAGCTGATTAGCAAGCTTAATTCCACCTGCAACCCTAATTCTCCTTTGCAATGTAACCAAACACAATGCTCCCAGCTCCTAGGGACATCTTTGTTGGAAGGGGAGGGGTACTTTTTTACCCATCACAGCATATCCTCTTTATTTAAACACTTTTTTAAAAACTGCATATGGGGGCACCTGGATGGCTCAGTCAGTTAAGCATTGACTCTTGGTTTCTGCTCAGGTCATGATTTCAGGGTCGTGGGATCAATCAAGCCCAAGTCCAGCTCCGTGCTCAGAGCAGTCTGTTTGAGACTTTCTCTTCCTCTCCCTTTGCCCCTCCCACCCCACACTCATTCACATGCTCTAAAATAAATCTTTAAAAAAATAAAAATTAAAAAATTTAAAAGCCTGCATGTGATGCTATCTCGGGATATCTCGATTTCCAACCCAAGCCATTTGTAAAACATTAGAACTGCCCTATTTCTTTCTTAAGTAAATTTCATCTACCACAATAGCTAACACTATATGCACCAGGAACTGGTCTAAGCGCTTTAAACACCTTCATTTATTTAATTATCACAACAACCCTAAAATTTACACCCAGTAAAGCAGCTCCAGGAGTAATTACTGAATCTGTGTTCAATTTCACTGCATCTTTGTACCAATTCCACCTGTTGACTTCTGAAAAAAACTCAAAAGTCACACCAGTTGAGGTAAAGTCCTACAGAATGCCCCCAAACGATGAGATAATTAATAGAGTGAATACACAGTAGCTCCTTCTTCACAGAATTAAAATTTGAGGGGGGAAAATTCGCCTGATCATACATACATGAAGGAATTGTCAAACTCACAAGCAATTTAATAAATGAAAATAATATGTACCACTTCATAGTCACTAAATTACCATGAAATAGCTTCCATTTGCATTACTGGATCTGTGATGGGCCACTCCAACCTGCCTTTAGAAATTGAGACTTATTCCCACCAGCTGCTGGGCAAACCAGCCTCTGGCAACTAGCCCTCAACTATGAACCCACTTTCAAGAACTGTTTCCACTGGAGAAAGTGCCTGGCACACCCGCTTCCACAAAACCCAGTGACAGATCATCACAGGTGTAAGTGCCCCGCCCCTCATCTCAGCTAGGAAAATCTCTGAAGGGCCACCCTACCTTCAGAGTTCCCACAGGGTCAGGTGGAATTTATGTTCAGACTGTATCACAGGGGCACCTGGCTGGCTCAGTCAGTGGAACAGGCAATATTTTTTTTTTTTTTTTGTAGTTCAAGTTAGTTAACACAGAGTATATTATTTGTTGCAGGGGCAGGATTTAGTGATTCATCAGAATTGCATTGCACAGAACACCCATTACATCAACTGCGCTCCTTAATGCCCATCACTCAATTACCCTATCCTCCCCACCTCCCCTCCAGCAACCCTCGGTTTTTTCCCTATAGTTGATCCTTTTATGGTTTGCCTCCCTCTCTGTTATTTTATTTTTCCCTCCCTTCCCCTATGTTCATTTGTTTTATTTCTTAAATGCCACATGAGTGAAGTCATACGGTATTCATCTTTCTCTGACTTATTTTGCTTAGCATAATGCACTCTAGTTCCATCCACATCACTGCCAATGGCAAGCTTTCATTCCTTTAGATGACCGAGTAATATCCCATCATGTGTGCATAACACACACACACACACACACACATCTTCTTTCCTGCATCAATGGAAATCTGGGCTCTTTCCATAGTTGGGCTATTGTGGACACTGCAACTATAAATATTAGGGTGCACATGCCCCCTTCAAACAACTATGTTTGTATCCTTTGGATAATTACCTAGTAGTGCAATTGCTGTGTCATAGGGTAGTTCTATTTTTAACATTTTGAGCAACCTCAGTATGAGCATGTAACTTTTTTTTTAAGATGTTATGTATTTATTTGCCAAAGAGAGAGAGAGAGCACAAGCAGGGAGAGCAGTAGGCAGAGGGAGAAGCAGACTCCCACTGAGCAAGGAGCCAGATATGGGACTTGATCCCAGGATCATGACCAGAGCTGAAAGCAGATGCTTAACTATTGACTGAGTCACCAAGGCATCCCACAAACACACAACTCCTGATCTCAGGGTTGTGAGTTCGAGCCCCACGTTGGGTGTAGAAATTACTTAAAAATAAAGTCTTAAAAAAAAAAAGTGGGGGACGCCTGGGTGGCTCAGTTGGTTAAGCGGATGCCTTTGGCTCAGGTCATGATCCCAGTGTCCTGGGATCGAGTCCCACATCAGGCTCCTTGCTCAGCAGGGAGCCTGCTTCTCTCTCTGTCTCTGCCTGCCACTCTGTCTGCATGTGCTTGTTCTCACTTGCTCTCTCTCTCTGACAAATAAATAAATTAAAAAAAAAAAAAAAAAGTGGGACACCTGGGTGGCTCAATGGGTTGGGCCTCTGCCTTCAGCTCAGGTCATGATCTCAGGGTCCTGGGATCAAGCCCCGCATCGGGCTCTCTGCTCAGCAGGGAGCCTGCTTCCCCCTCTCTCTGCCTGCCTACCTCTCTGCCTACTTGTGATCTGTCAAATAACTATATAAACTCTTTTAAAAAAAAAAAGCTTCTGCAGAGGAAAGAAAACTAAAAGGCAACCTATGGAATGGGAAAAGATATTCACAAATGACATATTTGATCAAGTGTTAGTATCCAAAATATGTGAAGAACTTCTACAACTCAACATACAAAAAAAAAAACCAATCCGATTAAAAAATGGGCAGAAGACTGGAATAGACATTTCTCCAAAGAAGAAATACCAATGGCCAAGAGACACATGAAAAGATGTTCAACATCACTCAGCATCAGTGAAATGCAAAACAAAACCACAATTAGATAACACCTCACACCTGTCCAAATGGCTAAAATAAAAAATTCAAGAAATAAGCACTGGTGAGGATGTGGAGAAAAAGGAACACCCGTGCACTGCTGGTGGAAATGCAAATTGGTGCAGCCACCGTGGAAAACAGTGTGGGGAGGGTTCCTCAAAATATTAAAAATGAAATTACCATATGGTCCAGTAATTCAACTACTGGGTATTGATCCAAAGAATATGAAAACACTAATTCGAAAAAATATATGCATCCCTATGTTTACTTCAGCATTGTTTATAATAGCAAATTATGGAAGCAGCCCAAGTGTCCATCAAATGATGAATAATAAAGGATAGTGTATGTGTAGACACACACACACACACAATTGAATATTACTCAGTCATAAAAAAGAATGAAAGCTTGCCATCTGCAACAACATGGATGGGGCTAGAAAGTATAATACTAACCAAAATAAGTCATTATTTCACTAGTATATGAAATGTAAGAAACAAAACACACTAGTAAAGGGGAACAAAACAAAAACAAAAAACCAAGAAACAGACTCTTAACTACGGAGAACAATCTGATGGTCATCAGAAGAGAGGTGGTGGGGGGTGATGGGTAAAATGGGTGAAGGAGATTAAGAACACACTTATCTTGACAAGCATTGAGTAATGTACAGAATTGCTGAATCACTATACTATACACTTGAAACCAATATAACAATGTATGTTATCTGTACTGAAATTTAAAAAATAAAAATAGGGACGCCTGGGTGGCTCAGTTGGTTGGATGACTGCCTTCGGCTCAGGTCATGATCCTGGAGTCCCGCGATCGAGTCCCACATCGGGCTCCCAGCTCCACGGGGAGTCTGCTTCTCTCTCTGACCTTCTCCTCGCTCATGCTCTCTCTCACTGTCTCTCTCTCTCAAATAAATAAATAAAATCTTTAAAAAAATAAATAAATAAATAAATAAATAAATAAAAATAAAAAATAAAAATAATTAATTTTTAAAAGTGGGTTAAAGCCTCTGCCTTCGGCTCGGGTCATGATCCCAGGGTCCTGGGATGGAGCCCCGCATCAGGCTCCTTGCTCAGCAGGGAGCCTGCTTCTCTCTCTGTCTCTGCCTGCCACTCTGTCTGCATGTGCTTGTTCTCACTTGCTCTCTCTCTCTGACAAATAAATAAATTAAAAAAAAAAAAAAAAGTGGGACACCTGGGTGGCTCAATGGGTTGGGCCTCTGCCTTCAGCTCAGGTCATGATCTCAGGGTCCTGGGATCAAGCCCCGCATCGGGCTCTCTGCTCAGCAGGGAGCCTGCTTCCTCCTCTCTCTCTCTGCCTGCCTCTCTGCCTACTTGTGATCTCTGTCTGCCAAATAAATAAATAAAATCTTAAAAAAAAAAATAAAATAAATATGTACCAGATAATACGTGAAAAAAGGTATCACAAAATTGTATGCCTATCAATTTAAACTACTCTAAATATATATACACATGAATCAATGACAAAAGAAATTTCCAAAAATTCTTAGTTTTTGAGGTTAGGATATGAGAATTCAAAATTATTACTTGTTTAAAGTTTACTCAGAAGATATTTTAAGATTGAATTAATATAAAATGGCAACACTAAATAAATAGATAAGTCTAAAATTAAATAAAAACATAGATACCACAGGATACTGTTACTGAAACCAAACAATTTTATGTAGAAAGCATCTACAAATTCGTTGTTAATTTCTTCAAAACAGATGTTACAAACCACTAGAGAGAAGCCTGCAAAGAAAGAACTCTAAAATAAACAAATGCACACACAAACATACCTGCCACAGGAGGGACAATACCAGAAAAACGCACTGTTGCATGTTCTCCATTAACCTCAACTCGTCGACCAATGACATCTGATGTCAAAGTGTCATTCATTATAACGTAGCCAGAATCCAAAATATGAGATCTAGGAAGAATATTATAAAAAATTAACAAGAATTAATACAGATTTTAAAAGTCCTTTAAAAATATTTTTTAAATTTCATTGAGATAATTCTTTTTTTTTTTTAAGATTTATTTACTTATTTATTTGACAGAGAGATCACAAGTAGGCAGAGAGGAAGGCAGAGAGAGAGGAGGAAGCAGGCTCCCTTCTGAGCAGAGAGCCCGATGTGGGGCTTGATTCCAGGACCCTGAGACCATGACCTGAGCCGAAAGCAGAGGCTTAACCCACTGAGCCACCCAGGCACCCCTCATTGAGATAATTCTTAAGGTCAACACTCCTGACCAATTTGGTCTTCATATTTTGGTGAAAAGAAGGACTGACAGATATATGTGCCATATTCTCATAATTTGATTTTACTTTACTTTCTAACTGTATTTTGATAACACATTTTTCTAAGTTTTGTTTAACTCTAGTTAGCTCACATCACATAACTTGTCTATTCTGTCATTTACTGAAGAGGCTGGAAGGAGAGGAGAACAGAGACAGGGGGATAAAAGTGATAGAGAACAGGAAAAGAAAAAGGGCAACATGGGCATTTTTGTCTCTTCAGTAAGGGAGAAAAACCCAAATCCATAGATACATGAAGCAACACAGAGAATGAACAATAAATTAAAAAATTAAACTCTAGGGGCACCTGGCTGGCTCAGCTGGTGGAGCATGCAGCTCTAAAAATACAGAACCCTAAAATTAAAGAGAAAGAGAAGGTCTTAAAGGGAGACTGAATGAAAAGTATTCCCAATTTAGGGATAACTAGATCCAACTCCTACTTCACAGGAAAGCGGAAGACTGAAGAATCATATTAGATGACATTCCCAGGCTATAGTCTGCGAAAATCCAGACAGGGGGATCCCTACTGTCACACAACTCCATTCCTTCAACAAATAAAACGCAAGGAGAAAAAGAAAGGCATGGAGATCCAGAGAATGAGTGGATTAAAAGAAACTTAAGAAATATGTCAACCAACTGCAATATATGGACTTTATGTGGATCCTAATTTTTAAAAACCGTAAATAATTTTAAAGTAAAAGAAATGAGGATACTGAAAATTTGAACTGACGAGATTTGATATTAAAGAATAGCTTTAAGATTCAGTGAAATCCTGGGGTGCCTGGGTGGCTCAGTGGGTTAAGCCTCTGCCTTCGGCTCAGGTCATGATCCCAGAATCCTGGGATTGAGCCCCATATCAGGCTCTGTGCTCGGCAGGGAGCATGTTTCCCCTCCCAACCCCCGCCTGCCTCTCTGCCTACTTGTGATCTCTGTCTGTAAATAAATAAATAAAATCTTAAAAAAAAAAAAAAGATTCGATGAAATCCTTATCGAAATACCAATCTTGTTTTTCACAGAACTAGAACAAATAATCCTAAAATTTGTATAGAACCACGAAAGACCTCAAACACCCAAAACAATCTTAAGACAAGCCTGGAGGTATCACAATTCCAGATTTCAAGTTATATTACAAAGCTATAGTAATCAAAGGTCCTGGCACAAAAATAGACACATATTCCAATAGAACAGAATAAGAGTCCAGAAATAAACCAACACTTACTATGGTCAATTAATCTATGACAAAAGAGACAAGAGTATACAGTGCAGAAAAGATAGTCTCTTCAACAAATGGTGTCGGGAAAATTGGAAAGCTACACACAAAAGAATGAAACTGGACCACTTTCTTATTATACCATACACAAAAATGAACTCAAACTACATAAGACCTAAACTGAGTCCTGAAACCACAAAACTCCTAGAAGAATACATAGGCAGTAATTTCTTAGACATTGACCCTAGCAACATTTTTCTAAATATGTCTCCTGAGGCAAGGGAAACAAACACAAAAATAAACTATTTGGGACTACATCAAAATAAAAATCTTCTGCACAGCAAAAGGAAAAAACAAATCAAAAGGCAACCTACTGAATAGGAAAAGATATTTGCAAACGACATATGCAATAAGGGGTTAATATCCAAAATACATAGAGAACTTATAAAACTCAACACCAAAAATACAAAAAATCCAATTAAAATGGGTAGAGGACTTGAATCAGTATTTTTCTGAAGAAGACATACAGATACACACAGATGGCCAACACATACATGAAAGGATGCTCACCATCACTTGTCATCAGGGAAATGCAAATCAAAACTACAAATGAGAGACCACCTGACACCTGTTAGAATGGTTAGCATCAAAGAGACAAGAAATAACAAGTGTCAGTAAGGATGCAGAGGGAGAGGAATCCTCGTGCACTGTTGGTGGGAATGTAAATTCGTGCAGCTACTATAGAAAACAGTATGGAGTGTCCTCAAAAATTTAAAAATAGAATTACCATATGACTCAGCAATTCCAGTGCTGGGTATTTACCCTAAGGATATGAAAACATGAGTAATTTGAAAAGATGTATGTAATGTGGGAAACAAAGGCAAAAGAAAAATTAAATTTCCTTACTACTTAACAACCCCTTGAAACAGGCAGAGTGACATACCTCTAGGGACTCAACTGCCCCAATGTTAATACTTTGCTAAGGGCAAAAGGCAATCTTAGCCTGACCCCCAGGATCCTGTAAGTCTACTTTAGCATATTAGAAATTCCTTTGGAAACTTCCTTTATCTGTACCCCCCAGGATACCTACTGGCTATCATCCTCCAAGCATATGATCTACCAATATACATTTGAAGGATCTCATGAACAAGGTTTTAGCAAACTGTAAAAAATGATCTTATCCTAACAACAGCTAGCCCCTCAAGGTCCTGAAAACCTTGGTTCCAAAATCCTTAGATTTACAATATCCCTAACCCCCTCCAAACCTGAAAGTATATAATCAGCTACTCCTCATGACCCCAGTGCCACTCTTTCTGCTCAAGGGTCCTGTCCCGTGCTTTAATAAAACCACGTTTTGCACCAAAAACACCTCAAGAATTCTTTCTTAGCCATTGGCTTCAAGCCCTAACATCTTTCCTACATCATATGCACCCTGTATTTATTGCAGCATTACTTCTAATAACCACAATGTAGAAGCAATCTACGTGTCCTCTGATAGATGAATGGATAAGGAAAAAAGGTGTGTACACACACACATACACACAAACAAATATTATTCAACCATAAAAAAGGATGGGATTATGCCATTTCGACAACAAAGATGGATCTAGAGGGTATTTAGCTAAGTGAAATAACTCAGACTGAAAAAGACCAATATCATATGATTTCACTCAGGTGGAATCTACAAAAAAACAAATGAATACACAAAAAGCAGAATCAAACCTTAAATACAGAGAACTGATGTTTGCCAGAGGTGAGGGGGATTGGGTGGGTGGGCAGAATGGGAGCTATAAGCTTCCAGTTATGCAATGAGTAAGTAACTGGAATAGGAGGCACAGTACAGGGAATATAGTCAATGATACTATAATAGACTTCTGTGGTGACAGATGGTAGCGGCACTTGTTGTGAACATAGCATAATGTGTAAAGAAACTGAATCACTATGTTGTAAATCTGAAGCTAAAGTACCACTGTGTATCAACTATACTCAAAATAATTTTTAATAATAAAGATTCAAATGTAAAGAATTTAAATGGTTAAATTTAACTTTAACTATGCTAAAAAAAAAGTTTTCACTAGTTTTAAATGGCTTTTTCAATTTTCATTAACATGTACAATTTTCTTACAATTGAAATAGATAAGGGCACCTGGGTGGCTCAGTGGGTTAAGCCTCTGCCTTCAGCTCAGGTCATAATCCTGGGGTCCTGGGATCGAGCCCCGAATCGGGCGCTCTGCTTAGCGGGAAGCCTGCTTCTTCCCCTCTCTCTGCCTGCCTCTCTGCCCGCTTGTGATCTCTCTCTCTGTCAAATAAAAAAATAAAATCTAAAATAAATGAATGAATGAATGAAATAGATATGGGGGTGGCTCAGTCATTAAGCATCTGCCTTTGCCTCAAATCATGATCCGAGCATCCTGGGATCAGCCCCACCTTGGGCTCTCTGCTCAGGGGGAAGCCTGCTTCTCCCTCTCCCACTCCCCCTGCTTGTGTTCCCTGTCTCGCTGTGTTCCTCTGTTAAATAAATAAATAAAATCTCTTAAAAAAAAAAAGATATAGATATGTAATCTGTTCTACTTCTTTAATAGCATAAACATTTTTCTATATAGCCATGGAGTCATATTAATCTCTTTAATGTTGACCTGTAGATACCAAAATTTAATCATTTCCCTGTTGATATATGCTTCCATTGTTTACTATCTCAAAGAAAACAACTAAAAACATCTTCACTTTTAAATTATTCTTGTCCTTTGAAGTATTTCCTTGGGAAAAATTCTTGAGACAGTTATTCAAAGTAAATAAATATATTTAAGATTCAAGAAAGCCATGCCCAAACCATCCAGCCAAAGGAAAAGTTAAATACTGACACTGAGACTAAGAGAAAATCTATTTGTTTACTTGTTTCTGTAAAGTCTTGTGAATTTCCATGAAGAATTTTCAAACCAGGTCTTCTCTATGCTATATTTGTACAACAATTTATTTTTCAAGTAATCTCTATACCCAGTGTGGGGCCTGAATTCACGACCCCCAAGATCAAGAGTTATATGCTGACCTAGGCACTCCTTGTGCAACTAATTTTGAAGTTGGACTTAACACATCATAACATTATGTGTAAATGTAAGACTTTACATTTATATATTCTTTTTTTTTTTAAGATTTTATTTATTTGACAGAGAGAGATCACAAGTAGGCAGAGAGGCAGGCAGAGAGAGAGGAGGAAGAAGGCTCCCTGCTGAGCAGAGAGCCCGATGCGGGACTTGATCCCAGGACCCTGAGATCATGACTTGAGCCGAAGGCAGCGGCTTGACCCACTGAGCCACCCAGGCACCCTACATTTATATATTCTAAACACAGAATAATCCAACATTATCTCTCCTAGTTCTGTCCTAATTTTTATAAGATCAAGGATAAAATATGTGTGTATGTAAATGTGTATGACCCACGTATATATGACCTAACCAAAGAAAGAACTCCTACAAACTGTGGGTAAAATATTTTTTAGTTAGAAGCTCTCCTATTACCCAGTTCACAAGCAAGAATGTCATGAGCTTTGTGTATGTCATGAGCCCCCCCCGAAATTAAACCCCACCGTCAGTCCCAGAGTATACTGTCAGAGGGGTGGGGTGGGGGAAGGGGTTGCTTCACTTTTTAACTTACACACCTCTCAGTCGTATGAATATATTTGGAAGGAATAGCTGTTATTTGTTCTATTAACAATAATGAGGAGGGAGGAAAGGAAAGATGATGAAAAGCGAAAGGAAATAATGCACTGTTCTCTGCAAATTTCCCTGACTTGCCAGGGAATTACGATCCAAAAGACAGACAAAAAAAGGTAAATTTAGCCAAGACTCACTAAACTCTTCCTATCTCCTTGGGATTATTACTTTTCCAAATGTTCACAAGACATCTTTCCTAGAAATTCTAGTTCCCCTTGTTTGTTACTCTTTAAAGAGTATGAACAGGAATTTTTTGCAATCATTTTTGCCAGTTTTTCATAAAGTTCTAAATGTAATTTCTGGAATGCAGACTAATTCAAAGATGTATTCATCAGAGGGAGAGAGGGAGAGAGCACGTGCATACACACATGCACACACACTCATGAGTCGGGAAGCAGAGGGAGAGGGACAAGCAGACTCCCTGCTGAGCAGGGAGCCTGTTGAGGATGCAGGGCTCAATTCCAGGACCAGGATCATGACCTGAGGCAAGGGCTTAACTGACTGAGCCACACAGCCATACAGCCATACAGTCTGGAGAATGCAGACTAATTGAAAATGGCTAAATGCCATCCTCTCTTTTTATCTTCAACATGTTTTCTAACCAGACTTTTTTTTTTTGGACAAGACAGGAAATCATTCTCCATAGAAACAACAAAAGATAAGAAATTGAATCAATCTGCCACTTTTCTGTCCTCTCTTATGCTACATTAAATATATTTTTAAAAGACGAAGCAAAGCTGCCAAAATATTAACAATCATTAAATAAAAGCAACGAGTATCTGGGTGTTTCCTATGTTTCAAAATATTCAGGATTTAAAGTTAAAAGACATATACTACTACACCCAAGAAGTACACTTTCTTGTACTACTTTTTAGTCCAGATCAATCCCAAAAGCTTCTTTTCTTGTCTTCACATTTTTTCCACAAGTTGATTTCGAGGTTCAACTTTACTGATGTTTTTCTTTTTCTTTTTTCTTTTTTTTTTTTTTTTTTAAGATTTTACTTATTTATTTGACAGACAGAGATCACAATTAGGCAGAGAGGCAGGCAGAGAGAGAGGAGGAAACATGCTCCCTGCCGAGCATAGAGCCCAATGCGGGGCTCCATCCCAGGACCCTGAGACCATGACCTGAGCCAAAGACAGAGGCTTTAACTCACTGAGCCACCCAGGCGCCCTTATTGATGTTTTTCTTAAGAAGTCTGTTCAAGTGTCTGGAAGTCACTGGTTAGGCGGTCTCTTTTTCCATTTCATCCTCGTATTTTTCTTTTTCTTTTTTTAAAAGATTATTTAACCCACTGAGCCACCCAGGCACCCCTTTTTAAAAGATTATTTATGTATTTATTTGACAGAGATTGAGAGAGAGAGAAAGGGAACACGAGCAGGAGGAGTGGGAGAGGGAGAAGCAGGCTTCCTGTGGAGTGGGGAGCCTGATGCAGGGCTCGATCTCAGGACCCTGGGATCATGACCTGAGCCAAAAGCAGACGACTGAGCCACAAAGGCACCCCAATCCTTGTATTTTTATAGGCACATCTTTCTCACTTAATTTTTTTAAAAGATGACACTCAAAGAAGTATAAAAGGAATACACTGAAAGCTTCCTTTCCACTCCTGCTAGTCATTATCTCTTCCTGCTGGCAACAGCTTTATTAGTACCTTCTATATACTTCCTTACCTATTTTAAGCTTATTCACACCAGTATTTTTCTTCTTTCTTTACACAAATGGTACCATACTACATATGTGGTTTTGTTCCTTACATTTTCATTCAATAATATAACCTGGAAATTTATCTACAGCCATGTCAGGAGCTTTTAAATTTTTTCTGGCTGCATAGTATTTGTATAGATACAGAGTGATTTAACCAGTCTTCAAACTGATGGACTTCGGTTACTCCCAAGTTTTTGCTATTACAAATAATACTGCAAAGACTAAACCTGCTCATTTATTTTTTTATACCTGTGC
Organism: Mustela putorius furo; assembly: GCF_011764305.1. Taxonomy (NCBI): domain Eukaryota; kingdom Metazoa; phylum Chordata; class Mammalia; order Carnivora; family Mustelidae; genus Mustela; species Mustela putorius. The sequence goes on along the minus strand of NW_025421560.1, from coordinate 4,216,355 downwards.
AAAAATATCTGTAGAGGGGCACCTGGGTGGCTCAGTGGGTTAAAGCCTCTGCCTTCGGCTCAGCTCATGATCTTAGGGTCCAGGGATCGAGTCCCGCATCTGGCTCTCTGCTCAGCGGGGAGCCTGCTTCCTCCTCTCTATCTGCCTGCCTCTCTGCCTAATTGTGACCTCTACCTGTCAAACAAATAAATAAAATCTTTAAAAATATATATCTGTAGAAAATTCTCAAAACAGGTTTGCTAAGTCAAAGGGTATGTGCATTTTTAATGCTTATAGGCATTAACAAATGTCCCTTTTTAGTGGCTGTACCAATTCACAGTCCCAGCAGCACTCTTTGAGCCCCTGTGTCATCACACTGCGCTTCACAAAATATTAACACAATTTTGGTTGTCAGTCAGACAAGTGAAATACACATTTTATTTATATTTTCTTTTATGAAGAAAGCTGAGCATCTCTTCATTTTGATTCCCTTTTCCATGAACTGTTCATATCCTTTATCCATTTTCCTGTTGGTTTACTGATCTTTCTCATAATGTTTTTAAAATCTAAACAGTTTCCTGTATGTTCTTCATGATGAGGACTACATAATTCCTCAAATAAAATATTTGAAAAGAACTAAAAGGAAGGACACAAGCAGGTACTTTGCAACCATGTTCACAGTGCTATTATTCACAAAGACCCAAGAGATCCAAGAGATGGAACTAACCCAAATATCAATGTGGTGTATGCATACAATATTATTCAGCCTTAAAAAGAAAGGGAGGGGCACCCAGATGGCTCAGTGGGTTGGGGCTTCTGCCTTCGGCTCGTGATCTCAGGGTCCTGGGATTGGGCCCCGCATCGGGCTCTCTGCTTCCCCCTCTCTTTCTGCTTGCCTCTCTGTCTCCTTGTGATCTCTGTCAAATAACTAAATAAAATCTTTAAAGAAAAAAAAAAAAAGAAAGGGAATTCTGCTTCATGATACAACATGGATGAACCCTGAGGACATCCCATTAAGTGAAACAAGCCAGTAAAGACAAATACTGTATGATTCCACTTAAAAGTACCTAGAGTCATCAAATGCATAGAGAGAGAAAGTAGATTTGTGGTTGTCAAGAGCTGTGGAAGGGAGAAAGTGTTGTTTAATGGCTAAGAGTTTCAGTTCTGCAAAATGAAAGGAGTTCTGGAGACAGATGGTGGTGATGTTTGTACAACGATGTGAATTTACTTAACACTGCTGAACTGTAGTACTACTGAACACTACTGCACTGTTCAAATGGTCTGGGGTGCCAGGCCGGCTCAGTCAGTGGAGTGTGCCACTCTTAATCTCAGGGCTGTGAGTTCAAGCCCACTCTGGAGGTAGAGATTACTTAAAAATAAGATCTTTAAAAAAAAAAAAAAAAAAGGGACGCCCAGGTGGCTCAGTGGGTTGAGCTGCTGCCTTCGGCTCAGGTAATGCTCCCAGGGGTCCTGGGATCAAGTCCCGAATCGGGCTCCTTGCTCAGCGGGGAGCCTGCCTCTCTCTCTGCCTCTGCCTGCCTCTCTGCCTGCTTGTGTGCTTTCTCTCTCTCTCTTTCTGACAAATAAATAAATAAAATCTTAAAAAAAAAAAAAAAGACGCTCAATGTTATCTGTATTTTAGTGCAACTTCAAAAATCAGAAATTTATGGGCACCTTGGTGGTCAGTTATTAAGTGTCTGCCTACAGCTCAAGTCATGATCCCAGGGTCCTGGGATGGAGCCCTGCATCTGAAAGCCTGTTTCCCCCTCTCCCACTCCCCCTCCTTATGTTCCCTCTCTCCCTGTGTCTCTCTGTGTCAAATAAATCAAAATCTTTTTTTAAAAATTAATTAATAAAAAACTTAAAATATTTTAAGTTTTGTAGAGTTTTTATTTGCTTCAGCTTTAATTGGGACACCGGGTCATGAAATCCAACCCCTCATCTGGTTCTGCACTCAGCGTGGAGTCTACTTGAGATTTTCTCTGCCTCTCCCTCTCCCCCTCCGCCTCCACCAACCCCCATCCCCACCCCTCTTTCTCACATGCACACACTCTCTCTGAAATATATAAATAAAATCTTAAAAAAATAAAAAGATGGGAGGGAATATATCTAGGTGATCAAGTCATGACCACCAGAAATTCAGACTGAAGGGAGATCAAGGTTAATATCTGGTATTAAAGGATTCAAGAAAACATAGATGGCTCCCAAAGACTGGGAACAGCACAATAAGGGACAGTCCAAGTGAATGTTTCTCAGAAACCCAAAGACTGCATCTGGGAGGCCTGGTCAAAGAAACAGTACAAGTCATGCAACTGGGGATCAGGGCCAACTAACAAGAACAGAGTGAGACCTCACTCTCACCTGGTGGTTGGAGTACTGGGCTGACTACCTGGGCAGCACCTAAGTGAAGTATTTTTTACCCTAAGTCCATAGGTTTTCAAGGTATCCCCTAAAGATATTCACTAACTTCTCACTGAAACTGTGCGTATAGGCCAAAAAATCAGTTGGATTAGAGCACCTGTGATCAGAGATATTTCATATCACATTATGGATATTTCAGATATCTCAAGATATTCTTTATAAGCATCGCTATTTCAAAATTACAGTATTAGACCTGCCACTAGATTTTTGTCATTTAATGTTAATGAACACATGATTACAATTTTTATGTCTCTTGACATAAAAACTTCATTTCACATAACTGGATTTCATCTGAAATCCTTATATATTTTCTATTTTCCCCCCAAGTTTTTATTTAAATTCCAGTTAGTTAACATATATTGTAACACTAGTTTCAGGTGCAGAATTTAGTGATTCAGCATTCCATCCAAACATCCAGTGCTCATCACAAGTGCCCTATAATTAAGAGTCTGTTTCTTGATTCTCCCTTTTTATCCCTCCCCCATGTTTGTTGGGTGTCTTAAAATACACGAGTGAAATCATACGGTATTTGTCCTTCTCTGACTTGTTTCACTTAGGGTTATACTCTCTGGCTCCACCCACATGGTTGCAAATGGCAAGGTTTCATTCTTTTTTAAGGCTGCATAATATTCCACTGTATGCATGTGCCCCATTTTATCCATTCATCAGTTGATGGACATTTAGGCTCTTTGCATAATTTGGCTCTTGTTGATAATGCTGCTATAAACATTGGGGTGCATGTACCCCCTTTTAATCTGTATTTTTTTATCCTTTGGGTAAATACCTAGCAGTGCAATTGCTGGATCATAGGGTAGCTCTAGTTTTAACTTTTTGAGGAATCTCCACACTGTTTTCTACAGGAGCCGCACCAGTTTGCATTTCCACCAACAGTGCAAGGGGGTTCCCCTTTCTCCACATCCTCACCAACACCTGTTGTTTCCTTTGTTGTTCATTTTAGCCATTCTGACTAGTATAAAGTGATATCTCATTGTAGTTTTGATTTGTATTTCCCTGAAGGTGAGTGATTTTGAGCCTTATTTCATGTAAAAATGTCTATTCATATCTTCAGTCCATTTCTTAACTGGATTATTTGGGGTTTGGGTGCTGAGTTGTAGAAGTTCTATATGAAATGCTATGTGTTTTCTATATTTAAAAACACCTTAAGGCACCTGGGTTGCTCAGTCAGTTAAGTGTCTGCCTTTGCCTCTAGGTCATAATCCTAGAGGTCTGAGATCGAGTTCCATGTCAGGCTCCCTGCTCCACAGAGAGCCTGCTTCTCTCTCTCTGCCCCTCCCTCCACTCGTTCTCTATCTATTTATTTATTTATTATCTATTATTTATTTATCTCTATTTATTTATTTCTCAAATAAATAAATCTTGAAAAAAAACCTTTAGGGACGCCTGGGTGGCTCAGTCAGTTAAGCATCTGCCTTCAGCTCAGGTCATGATCTCAGGGTCCTGGGACAGAGCCCCACTTCAGGCTCCCTGCTCAGCAGGGAGTATGCTTATCCCTCTCCTTCTGCCCCTCCCTCGCATGTGCTCTCTCTTGCACTGGCACTCTCTCAAATAAATAAATAAAATACAAACAAACAAAAAAACCCCAAACATTTTAAGGGTGACTGGCTGCTCAGTCAGTAGTGTGTGTGACTCTTGATCTTGGGTTCTGACTTCAAGCCCTACGTTGGGTATGGAGATAACTAAAATCTTAAAAACAAATTTTAAGGTGCTCACAAGATTTATCAGACTGCTAAAGGGGTCTTTATCCTTGATAAAGAAGCAAATTAAATTTGAGGGCATGAGAGGAGTTTGGTGGTAAGTCTTCAACATATAGCACATGCTTTCCTTTTCTTTATCTTAACTGCACAATATCCATTCAAAATGCTAATAATTTCTTTAATTCTTCTAAGAATTCTTCTAAAAATGACTATTACTGTTTAAGAGTGGAAGAATCTTGGGTGCCCGGGTGGCTCAGCTGGTAAAGCAACTGCCTTCGGCTCAAGTCATGATCCTGGAGTCGTGGGATCGAGTCCCACACAGGGCTCTCTAATTGGCAGGGAGTCTGCTTCTCCCGCTGACCTCTCTCCTCTCATTCCCTCTCTCTCTCTCCCTCTCAAACAAATAAAGTCATTAAAAAAAAAAAAAAGGTAGAAGAATCTTAACCTGGGAAAGCACCTAGCAGAGACCTAGAGTTCTATCTATACTATGGAAACGGTTCTCACCTATTTTTTGCCTTTTCAGCCAACTTCCCCTGTGGGAAGTGTACTCTCTTGGCTTGGTGGCCTGTCACTCATCCACTGGAGGAGTGGACACATGGCCCACGACGGCCAATATGATGACTCCACACCTCCATTTCTGGCATATAGCAACTGGTTCATATGTAAAGATCCTAACCCAAAGAGAGTCAGTCTTTTAGAAAATAACATGGGCTCTTGAAGACAGGATCCATCTCTCTCTTTCCCTAGACCTTAAAACAAAAGGACCACTTAAACCTGGAATAGCTGAGAGGCACCTCTGCCACTATTTGGAAAAATTTGTCTGAAAGTAAGGCCAGAAAGGGAAGTGGAGGTGATCCAACTATGCCTGAAGCCTTTCATTAGCCCAGTTAAATGAAACAGTAGTCTTTCTTTTGTTTACATTAGTTTGAACACAGTTTCTTTCTCCTAGGACTGAAAGAATACTGCAAAACACCTAAGAATTAAGATATTTGTTCCTATTTAACATAATTTGGACATTATACGCAGCCAGGCTACTGGAGAGAAATTCGACTTTGTCCACTACAGAACAGAATGGGACACGGGATAATCTAATCTCTCTGTGTCTCAGTTTCCTCATCTGTAAAATGTAGATAGTATTAGGACCTACTCCATAGATGTTGTGAGAATTAAATGAGTTTTTATGTGTAGAAGTGCTCAAAATATACAGTCAATGTAGTCATTAAGATCTCTTAATGATTAAGATCATTAACATCATAAATTAGAGATTCTATATTTAGGTAAGGGGAAATATTCCATAAATCAAAGAACTATATCACATTCAGAATAACAGTAGCTGATATGGGGAAGTTTAATTTCAATAAGCTGGGGCACCTGGGTGGCTCAGCTGGTTAAGCATCTGCCTTTGGCACAGGTCATAAGCCCAGGGTCCTGGGATTGAGTCCTGCATCAGGCTCATGCTCATCTCTCTCTCTCTCCCCCCCTCCCTCGTGCTCATGCTCTCTCTCTCTCTGAAACAAATAAAATCTTTTTAAAAAAATTACCACCCAGGGGCGCCTGGGTGGCTCAGTTGGTTAAGCGGCTGCCTTTGGCTCAGGTCATGATCCCAGAGTCCTGGGATCGAGTCCCACATCGGGCTCCCTGCTCAGCAGAAAGCCTGCTTCTCCCTCTCCCTCCCCCTCCACCTGCTGCTCTGCCTACGTGTGCTATCTCTCTGTCAAATAAATAAAATCTTTAAAAAAAAAAAATTACCACCCCAAAATGTTACAATTCCCAAGTATTTAGCCCAATTTTTTTTTTAAAGTAAGCTCTACCCGCTATGCAGGGCTCAAACTCACAACTCTAAGACCAAGAGTCACATGCTCTACCAACTGAGCCAGCGAGGTGCTTGCATTTAGCAGAATTTTAAACAAACCCATCTGCTGTTCTTAAAAAAAAAAAAAAGTTTTTAGTTGTAAAATACACATAAAATTGATCATATTCACCATTTTTTTTGAAGATTTTATTCATTTGACAGCACAAGTAGGCAGAGAGGCAGGCAGAGAGAGAGAGGAAGGGAAGTAGGCTCCCCGCTGAGCAGAGAGCCCAATGTGGGGCTCAATCCCAGGACCTCGAGATCATGACCTGAGCCAAAGGCAGAGGCCCTAATCCACTTTGCCATCGAGGCTCCCCCATCTTCACCATTTTTTTTTTAAGATTTTATTTATTTATTTGCCAGAGAAAGAGAGAGAGAGAGAGCAAGCACAGGCAGGCCAAGTGGCAGCAGAGGCAGAGGGAGAAGCAGGCTCCCCGCTGAGCAAGGGGCCCGATGTGGGACTCGATCCCAGGACGCTGGGATCATGAACTGAGCCAAAGGCAGCCGCTCAACCAACTGAGCCACCCAGGCGTCCCCATCTTCACCATTTTTAAGAATACAGTTCAGTGGCATTAGATATAGTCACATTGTTGGGCAAGCAATTAAAACTTTTTCATCCAGCCAAACTGAAGCTCTATACCCATTAAACAACTCCCATAGCCCTTCCTCCCCAGCCCCTACCTTATGTTTTTATGAACCTGACTACTCGAGGTATCTCATGTCAGTGGAATCAAACACTATTTGTCTCTGTGACTGGCTTACTTCACTTACCATGTCTTGCTGTCCTTTTATGCTAAATGTCAAAGCCTGTCTCCCAAGTAAATTCTTAGCCTTCGCATACTGAATTATCTCACGAAATTTTTTTTTTAAGATTTTATTTATTCGACAGACAGAGATCACAAGGAGGCAGAGAAGCAGGCAGAGAGAGCAGGGGAAGCAGGCTCCCTGCTGAGCAGAGAGCCCGATTTGGGGCTCGATCCCAGAACCCTGGGACCATGACCTGAGCTGAAGGCAGAGGCTTTAACCCACTGAGCCACCCAGGCGCCCCTCACGAAATTTTTTTTTAAAGATTTTATTTATTTATTTGACAGAGAGAGAGATGACAAGCAGGCAGAGAGGAAGGCAGAGAGAGAGGGGGAAGCAGGCTCCCCACTGAGCAGAGAGCCTGATGCGGGGCTCGATCCCAGGACCCTGAGATCATGACCTGAGCTGAAGGCAGTGGCTTAATCCACTAAGCCAACCAGGTGACCATATCTCACGAAATTTTAAGTAGGTCCCCCAAAAAGCTTTAAGCATTTCCTAAGAGACTAAAGGCACTCCTCTCTAAAACACCAATGTGCAAAATCTACATCAAACCCACAATTTTTGGGGCGCCTGGGTGGCTCAGTGGGTTAAGCTTCTGCCTTAGGCTCAGGTTATGATCTTAAAGTCCTGGAATCAAGCCCCGCATTGAGCTCTCTGCTCAGCAGGGAGCCTGCTTCTCCCTCCCCCTCTGCCTGCCTCTCTGCCTACTTGTGATCTGTCAAATAAATAAAATCTTAAAAAAAAAACACAATTTTTATAACAAAACTGTATGAATAAGAATAAAATTAATCACTAACTTTGTGCCCCTTCTTTATACACTTTTAAATACCAGCAAATCTCCCCAAACCACTCTTCTACAAATTCATCCCAGCACTCCTAATAATTGGCAAACTATAATGTTTCTCCTTTCAGGCAGACCCTAATTACTCTCTGGGTCATTTTTTTTTTTTTTAATTTAAATTCAAGTTAGTTAACATACAGTGTATATTTAGTTTCATTCTCTGGTCATATTCATTTCACTCTTATTGTCTGCCATATTGTTTTCTAGTGGACTCTTGTATTTTCCAGCAAAATGCTAAAGTAGGGAAAGTATCATACACTTTTAAAAAAATAAAGTCTGACGTGTAAGTATACAACAAATATTCTATTAAGTGTATGATAAACTGACTTTAATAAATCAATCAGAAGAGGCACCTGGATGGCTCACTGGGTTAAGCACCTACCTTGGACTCAGGTCATGATTTCAGAGTCCCAGAAAGAGAGAGCCCCTGCTCAGTGGGTGCTTTTCCATCTCCCTCTGACCTCCCCCTTACAAGCCCCCTACCCCTGCTCATGTTCTCTCTCAAGTAAATATCTTTAAAAAAAAAAAAAAAAAGTCAAAAAGAAAAAATCAAAACCACCAGAAAATAGTAACAACTCTAGTTTTATTGTTGAACATGTACATCTTACAAAAATAAGTATAGAGATGATCCAAGAAGTTGTTTAAAATCAGACAAAGGTAAAACAAAGGTAAAAACAATACTGTGCGGCGAGGTTAAGATTTACTTAAGATTGAATTAGATTCAATTAAGTATGCATTGCTAAATTAAAAATTAAAAGGTTAGCCCTGTAAGTATAGAGTACCAGAGTAATATTATCTTCCAAGGAAACACAGAAGAAAAAAATGAAAAGAGAAAATACACAAGGTCAAACCTCAATCCAAAAAAAAAAGGGCAAGAAAAGAAAGCACAGAAGTACCAAGTGTAAGATGGTACTTCCTTCCACAGTTACATTATAGAAAATCCACGGGGAGCAGACACTGCGTTAGACACCAGGAATACAGCGGTAAACAGAACGTACAAAGATGTCCTCGCGCAGTTTCCAACCCAGCGGGCAAGCCCCGCGGGTCCGACGAATGAAGAACGCACCCGGCGTGTTAAACCACGGCGAGCACAACGGGGAGGTCCGGGAAAGCCGCGTAGGGGAGACCGGCTGCGATGGCGGTATTCCCATAAATGAGGGAGTTAGGGGACTAAACCGGGTGCACAGATGCGGGGGAGAGCAGTTCAGGCAAAGGAGCCCCAACTGCAAACACCCCGAGGCCGGGCTGTGCCTGAAGAGGCCGGAGGGCGGGGCAAAGAGCAGCGGTAGCTTCAGCTCTTAACCCTGGGTGTAACGGGAGTCCTCGCCGGACTTCGGAAAGCAGGGCAACAGTCTGATATTTTGGGAGGGTTGCCTTAGATGCTGGGATGAAAAGAGGCTGGAAGAACAGCGGACGGGTTAGGGGGCCGGCAGCAGCCCGGGTGACAGGGCTGCAAACCGGCGCAGAGAAGTGAGAGGCCCGGGATCTGACAATCTCGTGATTCGCCGCGGGATTACACGCGCGGCGCGAGGGTGACGGGCGACTCCGGAGGTCCGCGCCTGAACCACACCTCAGTTACGACAATGAGTTACAAACACCGGACGGTCAAAAGGCAGAGTCTGTCGACCTGGGTTTTTAACGTCCCCAGCGACGTGCTGTGTGTGACAGCGGAGACAAAGGTGAGAAGTGAAGGGATGGGGACGCTGGGACGAATCTCAGACGGCAGCGCCCGCTGGGCCGCTGTCACACACGAAGTCGCCCTCCCGGTCCTTCGTCCCCGCTTCCCCGCTGTCTCCGTCCTGCAGCCCGGGGCCAGAGAGCCCCGACCTCTCCACCAGACGCGGCCCCCGCAGACAGGGACGTCACGCCCTCCCGCGGACACCCACCACCCAGGCCCATCCCCAGCGGCCGGCAATGGAACTTCTCCAAAACGCTCTAAGTTCGGCGCCTCCTTCACGTTACCTCCCCGTCACAGACGCTAAATGACGGGAAGTTCGGGGCCATTTCTCTCACCGGAGCCATCTCCCCTCCTCCCAAGTCACGCGCCACCACACAGTGCTGGGCGGCGCGGCCCACCCGCCCCGTCGCCCGCGGCCGACGCCGGGCCCCCACCCGCCCCGACTCCTTTCCGGCCCGCACGTCCGGGTCTCGGTCTGACAGGGGTGGCAGAGAGCAGGCACCACCCGACTCCGACAACCCGAGAAGTTTCTAGGAGAGGACAGAAGAACTGAAGCACCACCGGGTGACGCACCGGCCACAGGCCAGCCACCCGCGTTTGGCTCCCACAGCCCCTCAGTCCCTCCGAAGCTCACCTGCCCCGCGGCTACCGGGGTGGTCCGAACCTCGACCCTCGCACGCGCCGGTCCGCAGCGAAGCTTCCGGCTTTGGCCGGAAGTGCTTCTTTAGGAAGATAGGAAGTCCCGCCTCCGCGAGACGAGCGGCGGCCGCTGGCGCTCAGGCGTGAACGTAATAGACTAGGGTCTCGGGAGCCAAATGGACGTTCAGTCCATCCACCCAAACCCGCACAGCCTGTGGGCCCCCGTGTTGCACTGGTGCTTCCCGCAAACCCAGTCAAAACAGGCCAATGACCGTGCACGTTCTAGTTTGCCTGTTACTCAGTACCGCGTTTACGCAGTTTAGCACGTAGGACACGTGTAGTCCCAGAGGAAAAGATGGTGTTGCTGCCTCAAAAACGACAAATAATAATAATAATAATATTATTATTATTAAATTATTATTATTAACATGAGGCAGAATGAAAGTAAATACAGTAACAGCAAATTCCTTAGGCATGCTGCTTTCTGAGCCTCAGCATTCTATGTAACTAGCTCAAAGGCTCAAACGGCTTGTTGTGAGGATCGGATGACACGACACAAATAGTCGGTTAGCAGTGGGGTCTGGTACGTGATCAAAACACACGACACCTGCGATGTCGTTATCACTAGCTGAACCCACTCAAGGGAAACTCAGGGAGGTAGCATTCATGCTATGAAAGTTGAGAAGAATTTCAGTACATGAGATAGATACTAATTGTGAATCTATTATATTATATATTATATTATATATATATATTATATATATATATATTATAATTGTGGGGCTTGATCTATTTTGATTAATGAAAGGACCTAAGATGAAAAACCTTTCTGCCTAGAACAAACTTGCAGAAGCTTTGTTATTTTAAATCCTACCAGTAAGAATGGAACACCCCTGCCTGCCTGGCTGAGCTGAGCCACATGCATCATTTTGACATTTTTCCAATCCAGGTATAGAGCTTCACATAAGGGGTTTTCAGATAGAACATTCCATATTTATTTTAGCTTTGCAGTTGTCAAGGATTCTATACCTTAGAGTTCGCTTCATAGCTTAGACAAGAGCCTGCTTAATTCCAACCAATCCTATGCGATCTCTGTCTCTTCCGATCCCTTTTCTTTAGTTAGACTCCCCCAGTTACTCTGGTGCGTCTGGTCTTACTTGTTTCAGCAAGTCAATAAACCCAACTTTAACAGACTCGTCTTTGATGGACTTTGATGGACTTTACCACTGTTTATTTTGACCAAGCTTCTTGCACTCATGAAGGTTGGAGGACACTTGTTTTTTTGAAGTAATTATTAATATCTTTATTTAGTAATTGATTTATTAGCAAACTCCTTCAAAGTCACACGGGCTAAAGCAGACAGAAGAAACATGAATTCGCACTATCTCTGTAGTTCCTAAACTGTGCCCCAAGGAGCACTGGACAAATAATGAACTCCAAAGTCTAACACCATGTATTTTAAGTATACATCATGCATGCATGAAATGCAACTTTTGGAGACAAAAGTTGCACTTTTTAAAAAAATTTCTTTTCAGTGTACCAGAATTCATTGTTTATGCAATATGTGCCCTCCATAATACCCACCACCAGGCTCACCCAACTTCCCCGCCCCCCCGCCCCTTCAAAACTCTGTTTCTCAGAGTCCACAGTGTCTCATGGTTCGTCTCCCCCTTAGATTTCCCCCAATTCACTTCTCCTCTCCATCTCCCCATGTCCTCTGCCTTATTCCTTATGCTCCACAAATAAGTGAAACCATATGATAATTGACTCTCTCTGCTTGATTTATTTCACTTAGCATAATCTCTTCCAGTCCCATCCATGTTGATACAAAAGTTGGGTATTCATCCTTTCTATGGGAGGCATAATACTCCATAGTATACATGAACCACATCTTCCTTATCCATTCATCCATTGAAGGGCATCTTGGTTCTTTCCACAGTTTGGCGACCGTGGCCATTGCTGCTATGAACATTGGAGTGCAGACGGCCCTTCTTTTCACTACATCTGCATCTTTGGGGGTAAATACCCAGTAGTGCAATTGCAGGGTCATAGGGAAGCTCTATTTTTAATTTCTTAAGGAATCTCCACACTGTTTTCCAAAGTGGCTGTATCAACCTGCATTCCTACCAACAGTGTAAGATAAAAGGATTCCCCTTTCTCTACATTCTCTCCAACACACATTGTTTACTCTCTTGTTAGTTTTGGCCATTCTAACTGGTGTAAGGTGTTCTGTTAATGTGGTTTTGATGTGAATCTGTTGGAAGATACTTTTAACCCTAACTTAGACAAAAACTGAAGCAGGTAAGTTATTTACTGACCTTCATAGATGTCCTAAAAAGAGCTGTGGACTTTTTAACCTGAAGGTTTTTAAATTTCCTTTTGGCAGAGAAAAACCCACCATTCTTGAAAATTGTTTGGCATCTACCAAATTCACACCACCCCACAACAGACACAGAAAACATGAATCTGCTTTTTCTTTGTAAAATATTTTCTTCTCTACACTTAATTTTTTAAAGATTTTATTTATTTATTTGACACAAAGAGAGAGACAGCCAGAGAGGGAACACAAGCAGGGGGAATGGGAGAAGCAGGCTCCCCATTGAGCAGGGAGCCAGATGTGGGGCTTGATCTCACAACCCTGGGATCATGACCTGAGCTGAAGGCAGACGCTTCAACAACTGAGCCACCCAGACATGCCTTCTCTCCACTAAATTGTGACAGTATTTGCCCAGTTTTATCTAGAGGGAAATCATGATCTCTCTGCCTTCAGTCCTATTCTTGTCACATTGATCTGGTACACTGCTGCCTCAACTATGTTCTCTACTTGAAGTACTCACTCTGCTCAATCTTCCCCATAAAGAGGTGTGTACACCCTGTCTCTCATTCCTCACCTCCTTCTCACTTTAATCCCTTTAAGCCTGGCCTTCTGGCTTCATCAGTGACTTCAAATCACCAAGGTGATTCCTCAGTCCCCATAACCCTTGGTTTCTCTACAGCATAGGTTTATAGGATTCTTTTTTTTTTAATCTTTTATTAACATATAATGTATAATTAGCCCCAGGGGTACAGGTCTGTGAATTGCCAGGTTTACACACTTCACAGCACTCACCATAGCACATACCCTCCCCAATGTCCATAGCCCAACCACCTTCTCTCTACTCCCCTTCCCCTGGCAACCCTCAGTTTGTTTTGTGAGAATAAGAGTCTCTTATGGTTTGTCTCCCTCCCGACTCCATCTTGTTTCTTTTATTCTTTTCCTACCCCACAAACCCCCCACATTGCCTCTCAACTTCCTCATATCAGGGAGATAATATGATAATTGTCTTTCTCTGACTGACTTACTTCACTAAGCATAATACCCTCTAGTTCCATCCACATCGTTACAAATGGCAAGATTTCATTTCTTTTGATGGCTGCATAATATATATATATATATATATAAATATATGTATTATATTATATATTAATATATACCTAGATACCCATTAACAGATGAATGGATAAAGAAGATGTGGCATATATATATATGCCATATATGCCACATCTTCTTTATCCATTCATCTGTTAATGGGTATCTAGGTTCTTTCTATAGCTTGGTAATTTTGGATATTGCTACTATAAACATTTGGGTTCATGTGCCCCTTCGGATCACTACATCTGTATCCTTAGGGTAAATACCCAGTAGTGCAATTGCTGGGTCATAGGGTAGCTCTATTTTCAACTTTTTGAGGAACCTCCATGCTGTTTTCCAGAGTGGTTGCACCAGCTTGCATTCCCACCAACAGTTTAGGGGAGGGTTCTTCTCTCTCCACATCCTTGCCAGCATCTGTCATTTCCTGACTTGTTAATTTTAGCCATTCTGACTTGTGTGCGGTGGTATCTCATTGTGGTCTTGATTTGTATTTCTCTGATGCCAAGTGATGTGGAGCACTTTTTCATGTGTCTGTTGGCCATCTGGATGTTTTCTTTGCAGAAATGTCTGTTCATGTCCTCTGCCCATTTCTTGATTGGATTCTTTGTTCTTTGGGTGTTGAGTTTGATAAGTTCTTTATAGATTTTGGATACTAGCCCTTTATCTGATATGTCGTTTGCAAATATCTTCTCCCATTCTGTCAGTTGTCTTTTGGTTTTGATGACTTTCCTTTGCTGTGCAGAAGCTTTTGATCTTGATGAAATCCCAATAGTTCATTTTTGCCCTTGCTTCCCTTACCTTTGGTGATGTTCCTAGGAAGAAGTTGCTGTGGTTGAGGTAGAAAGAGGTTGCTGCCTCTGTTCTCCTCAAGAATTTTGATGGATTCCTTTCTCACATTGAGGCCCTTCATCCATTTTGAGTCTATTTTGTGTGTGGTGTAAGGAAATGGTCCACTTTCATTTTTCTGCATGTGGCTGTCCAACTTCCCCAACACCACTTGTTAAAGATTTGTATTTATTTGACAGAGAGAGATCACAGTAGGCAGAGAGGCAGGCAGAGAGAGAGGGAGAAGCAGGCTCCCCGCTGAGCAGAGAGCTCGAGGCGGGGCTTGATCCCAGGATCCCAAGATTATGACCCGAGCTGAAGGCAGAGGCCCAACCCACTGAGTGACCCAGGCACCCCTCCCAACACCATTTGTTGAAGAGACTGTCCTTTTTCCATTGGACCTCTTTCTTGCTTTGTCGCAGATTAGTTGACCATAGAGTTGGGGGTCTATTTCTGGGCTCTCTATTCTGTTCCATTGATATGTGTCTGTTTTTGTGCCAGTACCACACTGTCTTGATGATGACAGCTTTGTAATAGAGCTTGAAGTCTGGAATTGTGATGCCACCAACTTTGGCTTTCTTTTTCAATATTCCTCTGGCTATTCGAGGTCTTTTCTGGTTCCATATAAACTTTAGGATTGTTTGTTCCATATCTTTGAAAAAAATGATGGTATTTTGATAGGGATTGCATTAAATGTGTAGATTGCTTTAGGTAGCATAGACATTTTCACAATATTTGTTCTTCCAATGATAGGATTAATTCTTACCTTTTGTTGTAAAAATCATACTTAAGGGGTGTCTGGGTGGCTCAGTCAGTTAAGCATTCAACTCTTGACTTTGGCTAGGGTCGTTGTCTCCTGTTCTAATGACAGGGATCGAGCTCCATGTCAGGCTTTGTGCTCAGCACGGAGTCTACTTGTCCCTCTCCTTCTGCTCCTTCCCCCTGCTTGCTCTCTTTCTCTCTCTCAAATAAATAGGTAAATACAATCTTTAAAAATAAATTAAGTAAATAAATAAAAATAAAAGTTGTATTTAAAACATTATAGAGAGGGACGCCTGGGTGGCTCAGTTGGTTAAGCAGCTGCCTTCGGCTCAGGTCATGATCCCGGCGTCCTGGGATCGAGTCCCACATCGGGCTCCTTGCTCGGCAGGGAGCCTGCTTCTCCCTCTGCCTGCCATTCTGTCTGCCTGTGTTCGCTCTCTCCCCCTCTCTCTCTCTGATAAATAAATAAAATCTTTAAAAAAAATAAAACATTATAGAGAAAAGCTCAAACTTAAAATACTGAATATTTGCAATGGAATCTCTTTTGAGTTTTGTCATTGGTGCACTGAGTAAATATCTAGTGAGTGTCAGCTCTGCACCAAACACTGTTTTCAGGCATTGGAGGTCTAGCAGTGAAAAAGAGATGCAATGTTCCAGGCCTGGGACATGTATATTCTAATGGCATGAGACAGATGATACATAAATAAAATAAATAATTTCAGATTGTGCTAAGTGCAATAAAGGAAACAGAGGGTGCTGTCATAAGATGTAACCAACTTAGAGTAGGAAGGTAAGGGGAAGATAACTTTCAAGATGGTTATTTGAACTGATAGGTGGAAGATAAGAGGATCTAGCAATGTTTAAAAAACAAAAATAAAAACACAACAACAAACTGGCTTAGCCAGTTGAGTGTCAGACTTTTGGATTTGGCTCAGGTCATGATCTCACAGGTTGTGGGATTGAGCCCCATGGGATCAATCCTGCCCCCCCCCCCCAGGGATTGAGTCAGCTGTCTCCCTGAGCTGGGGGATTCTACTTGAAGATTCTCCCCCCACCCCCTCCCACACCTGAGTGCATGCGCTCAGGTTCTCTCTCTCTCTCATAAGTAAATAAATAAATCTTAAAAGAAAAACTGGAAGAAGAGCATTACAGGCCTAAGAAAGAGCATATATGAAGATCCTGCAGTGGGAAATACTGACCTTACAGTTATTAAATATCTTTCTAGGGGCACCTGGGTGGCTCAGTGGGTTAAACGGCTGCCTTCAGCTCAAATCATGGTCTTGGGGGCCTGGGATGGGATTGAGCCCAGCATCAGGCTCCTTGCTCAGTGGGGAGCCTGGTTCTCCTCCCTCTGCCTGCTGTCAAATAAGATCCTTATTTTTTTTTTTTAAAGGGGTACCTGTGTGGCTCAGTCATTTAAGCATCTACCTTCAGCTCAGGTCATGATCCCAGGTCCTTGGATGGAGCCCCGGATCTGGCTCTCTGCTCAGCAGGAAGCCTGCTTCTTCCTCACCCACTCCCCCTGTTTGTGTTCCCTCTCTCGCTATATCTCTCTGTGTCAAATAAAATCTTTTAAAAAATTGTTTTGGTGAAGATCTTTCTAGTGCTACAAGTTAATAAGGATGGGAATCAGGGGAGAGGTTAACTAAAAGGGAAGATGATGAGTAGAGAGGTCAGTTATTAGCTATTACAGTCATTTCATCTAGAGCACACACACACAAAAGTGGTGGCTTAGGGGTGTCTGGCTGGCTTGGTGGGTAGAGTATGTGACTCTGAAGTTCAAGGTCATGCATTCAAGGTCCAAGATGGGCATGGAGCCTACTTAAAAAAAATTTTTTTAAAAGAAAATGGTGGCATAAACCAGACAGGTAGGAGCAAAATTTGAAGAAGGGGGTCTTATTTTTGTTACGTTTTTAAGATTTACTCATTTGAGAGAGAGACAGAGTACAAGCAGGGGGAGAGGCAGGAAGAGGGAAAGAGAGAAGCAGACTCCCCGCTGAGTTGGGAGACTGACACAGGGCTTGATCCCAGGACCTGGAGATGATGACCAGCACTGAAGTCGGACACAACCATCTGAGCCACTCAGGGGCCCTGTAGACTGGGGTTTTAGCTGCTGAGAAGTCAAGGAAGATGAAAAGAGAGTAATACTAACTAGATTTTGCAAAATAAATGTCAGTATCCTTGACAAGGGCTGTTTTGGTAGTTCTGAACTCAGAAGGCAGACTGGCATGAGTTGAAGTAGAAAGAAAGTTGAGGGAACAAAGCTAAATGACTCTTCACAGAATAGATCTAACTGCCATATCGATGAACATTTTTCAGTCAGTATCCTATTGGATGTCTCTGCTGCATTACACTGTAATGGTTCACTCCTGGAAACCAGATATCCCAATGCCAATGGTTTTCTCTTCCTCTTCTCCTCCTCCTCCTTCTCCATCATCATCATCATCATCATCATCATCATCATCATCACCACCATCATCTCCTTCTTCTTCTTCCTCTTCTTCTTCTTCTTACTCTTCTTTTTTCGACAGGGGGTTATGAATCACTTTGGAAATCTAAAGAAAGTTATCCGTATACATACAAATTTTGCTTATAATTTCATACATCTACATACATTCATCCGTATACATACAAATTTTGCTTATAATTTTGGCCTATTAATAGGCCAAAAAGTAGACCACCGATCCCAGATTAAGAACACCCATTTTTTTTTTTTTCAATTAGCTGGTCTCTTCTTCCTTTATGAGTACCTTACTCCTTTGATTGCTCCCTCCCTGGTTATCTGTCTTTGCCTTTTGTTGTTCTTGTGCTGCATACTTTCTCAGTGTCTACATTTACTTTCTTGGTTTTTGTTATTGGGACCATGACAACTATTTTAGTACAGAAGCCATTTGGAGTTGTGGGGTGACTAGAAAGAACTTCAAGTTCAGGTAAGCCCACTTAATTTCAGGAGATTATTGATTTCATTGGTATCTAATTAGACATTATGAAGTTGAGGGTATGAATAATTGTTCACAAGCACATTCTGAGAAAGATTTGTATAAGAAAACAAAATCAGGGATGCCTGGCTGGCTCAGTCAGTGGATTGTGTAACTTTTGATCTCGGGGTCATGAGTTTGAGCCCCATGTTGGATGTAGATAGAGATTACTTAAAGATGAAATATTTTAAAAAATAAAATAGAAAAAATCAAAAGTGAATTCACTCATTGTAACATTTTACAATCTTCTTCAAGGTTGGGCCTCCTCCTAGCCCCATTGCAAGGAAGAGTCAGTCTTCCAGGGAGATGTTCCCCAGCAGCTGGTGGTTATCATGCCAAGTTCCTGGCAGGCTTCTTCTTATGAACTTTTGGCCCTTCTGACATGGGAACTTTTCCCTTTATCATACTGGTTGTGAAGATTATCTGTATCAACTTAGGCTAGGTCACAGCACCCAGATATTTGGTCAAACGCTGGTCAAAATGTTGCTGTGAAGGAATATTTTAGATGAGATTAACAGTCACATCAGTAGACTCGGTAAAGCAGATGGCTCTCCTTAGTATTGGTGGGCCTCATCCAGTTGGTTGAGGGTCTTAAGAGAAAAAGACTGACCTCTTCTGCCTCCTGTGACGCATAGGACCATGAAGCATAGAGAAAAATATCAGATTTCTTTCCACAAGGAAAAAGCAAGGAGTGATTGCTGGGTAGACAAAAAATATATCATAGAGTCAACTCAATACCTCCTCAAATCTCTCCAATGATATTTTTGATTATGGTTTGTCTTATTATAAGGGTTTCTCTATTCTCTTAATTATTTCTGTTTCCTTTAAATGTTTAAATTTAAATTAAATGTTGTTGCCTTCTTTTCTTTCCTTTCATTTCCTTTCCTTTCCTTTTCCTTCCTTCCTTCCTTCCTTCCTTCCTTCCTTCCTTCCTTCCTACCCTGGTCTTTCTCTGTTATACGGCAGGTGCTCTATAAATGTGGGAGTTTCTGAGAAGGCTGCTTGATGGTAAGTCTCATTGTCATGTGAAAGGGAAGGGAACAGCCATCATGCTCCAGGAAGGCTCCCAAATGCCAAATAGAAGAGTGTGGCTGTTTGACACCAACACCTCTGCCAGTTGCCCAGATTCTCCCCAGAAACTGACTTCTAGCTCTCTAGAGAAGATGTCTCACCTTTTTTGCTTAGTGATATATAACTGGCAATGATGATTTAGCTTCTCCACTGGGGTACAAGAAAGAGGTAGTAGGAGGAGTGCATCCTTTTCTTTACAGACCATCAGTTAATGTTTTCATCCACATTTGTTTGTCCTTTCAAACTTCTGTGTTGGACAAGCACAACACTGTCTCAGTTTCTATTGGTGCTCTAACAGATCACCACAATTGAAGCGGCTTAAAACAACATAAATTAATTACATTTCAGTTCTGTAGAAGTCCAACACCTCTCCCTGGGCTAAAACCAAGGTGTCAGTGGGGCTGTGTTCCTATTGGAGGCTTCAGGCAATAATCTATTCCTTGCATTTTCTGGTTTCCAGAAGCCACTTGTATTCCATGGCTCATCGTCCCCTTCCTCCATCTTCATGGTCAGAAATGGTGTGTTGACTCCTTTCCGTATCACACCACTCTGACCTTGTTTCCATTCTCACATTTTCTCTGACTCTTCCTGCCTCCCTCCCTCTTCCACTTGGAAAAATCCTTGTATTACTTTGGTCCACCTGGGTCATTTAGGATAATCTCCGTATTTTAAGGTCATCTGATTAGCAACCTTAATTTCATCTGCAACTTTAATTCCCCTTTGCCATAGAATGTACCAAAATTACCGTTCTGGGGATGAGGACATGGATATCCTTGGTGGGGACATTATTCTGCTTATACGTCTGGTTCTACTGAACATTTGGATCCTATGTCAGCCCCAACCGCTTCCCTATGTATTTTCAGCTATGGCTTTATCCACAATGCTTTCATCAATCAGTCATCTGCTTTCTGTATTCCAGGAATTTTAAGATTTTATTTATTTGAGAGAAAGTGGGATACAGACCACAAGCAGAGGGGGAGGGGCCAAGGAAGAGGGAGAAGCAGACTCCCCACTGAGCTGGGAGCCCGATGCAGGGCTCAATCCCAGGACCCTGGGATCATGGCCTGAGCTGAAGGCAGACACTTAACTGACTGAGCCACTCAGGTGCCCAGTATATAGAGAGTTTTGCTGCACTCAATCACAGACTGTGATTTAATCAATTTATACTGGTGGACATTTGTTACTTTTTTCTATCATATATACTGCTGTAATAAATAAACATATTTTTACATACATTTTGTACACCTAAGGGGGTATATCTTAAGTATATATTGCCTACTCAAAAGGTAAAACAAGATCACCATGTGACTCAGCCAGCCACTCCACTTCTAGGATTTACCTGTCACTGTTGGCTTGAGCTGCTATAAAAAAATACCACAAACTAAGTGACTTAAACAACAGAAGTTTATTTTCTCCCAGTACTGGAGGCCCAAGTCCAAGGTTAAGGTGCCAGCCAATTTGATTCCTGGTGAGCACTTCTTTCCTGGCTTGCAGATGGCTCTCTTCTCACTGTGTCCTCACATGACAGAGAGAGAGAAAATAGCTTTCTCTTGTCTCTTTTATAAGGATACTAATCCTGTTAGATCAGGTCCCTTCTCTTATGACCTCATTTAAACATAATTATTTCTACAACATGACCACCAGCCCATAACATTACCTAAAAGAAATGAAAAACTACACGCACACAAAAACTTATATGCAAATGTTGACATTATTCATAATAGCCAAAAAGTAGGAACAACCCAAATGCCCATCAATTCAAAAAAGGATAAATAAAATGTGTTCTACCCATGCAATGGACTATAATTCAGACTTAAAAAGAAATGAAGTTGTGATCATGACCTGAACCAAAGACAGACACTTAACTGGACTGAGCCATCTAGGTGTCCCCCTCTACTGTTGACCTAGGTTTTTTTGTTATACTCTTATGTAGGTATGTAAGACAAGGCATAAGCTACTCAAGGGAAGTCCTTTGTTTTTGTTGTTTTGAAATTCAATCCATTTATTTAAATATATATTGTACATGAATTACAAATCTTCACTTCTCCCACTCTGCTAGAACTTTTCCGAAACAGCCTCCATTTCCTTCATCCTCTTTTCACAAGTAATGGAAGTTACTGTCTGTGCTTTGAAGGTTACAGCTGACAAACGCTTGTTCGTTGGTCTTCCTGGCTAAGTGCTCTGTAAGGCCAGTGGAGATCCTGTCAGAAATGTCTCTGAGGAGGAAGGTAGACACATCTCTGTGAAAAGATGCCCATTAATCAATGGTTATAAAGCATCCTACAAGCTTACCATTAAACATCTTCTATTGTTCATTAAACCAATTCTCAGATCCTCAGATCTAGTTTTCTTTACGTACAGCAACAAATATAATTCAAGGATAATCACTTGGTTATTCTCCTAAGGCATACAGTGCTTTACGGAGCACTGTATGCACATGGGGTACATGGGTGGCTTAGTCAGTTGAGCATCTGACTCATGGTTTGGGCTCAGGTCATGATCTGAGTTGTGGGATCGAGTTCAGCATGGAGTCTGCTTGGGATTCTCCCTCTCCTCTCCCAAATAAATACATAAAATACAACCTTAAAAAAAAAGGACACTTGTGTGGCTCACTTGGTTAGGCATCTGCCTTCGGCTCAGGTCATGATCCCAGATTGAATCCTGCATCAGGCTCCTTGCTCATTGGGGAGCCTGCTTCTCCCTCTACTTCTGCCCCTCCCCCTGGTCATTCTCACTCCCTGTCTAATAAATAAAATCTTATAAAAAAAGAATTTTCATAATATAGCAGCTAGTGCTACAGGTGTTTTCCAAACATCTCTGTGAAAAGATGCCCATTAATCAATGGTTATAAAGCATCCTACACAATTAACTTGAACTCATGGGTTAACACTGAAACTTACATTACCAACATTATTGTTTAATGCACTACTATATATTTTACTAGCTAGTATATAGTAAAAATAAACCATACCACCTATTAAGGTCCAGTATATTTAGTCACATAAAATGTGAGGCATTTATATTAGTGAAATAACCAGAGAAAGTCTGTAGTAGCCAGCTGGAGGTGAGGGCAATTTGAAGAGAGGAACACCAATTGTGTTCTATCTGAATTCACATGACTGTGGAATCCATTATCAGTCTTTTTCTCTACTGTAACCACTAAGTATCAGATTTGTAGGTATGGCAACAAAGCCTGTTCTAATGACAAGGAAAATGCAAAGTAAGGGTCAGATAACAGACATCTCAAAGGACAAATCAGGGCACCTAGGTGGCTCAGTTGGTTGAACATCTGCTTTCAGCTCAGGTCATGATCCCGGAGTCCTGGGATTGAGCACCATGTCAGGCTCCCTGCTCTGCTTTTCCCTCTCTCCTGCTGCTTAGGCTTTCTCTCTCTCTCCCTCTTGCTCTATCTCAAATAAATAAAATCTTTTTTTTTTCATTTTTTATTTTTTAAAAAAGGATGATCTCGTTGCCCGAGTGGTTCAGTCAGTTAAACGTCTGACTTTGGCTCAGGTCATGATCCCAGGGTCCTGGGATCGAGCCCCGCACTGGGCTCTGTGCTCAGTGGGGAGCCTGCGTCTCTCTGTGCCTGCTTATGCTCTCTCTGACAAGTAAATAAAATCTTAGGGGGGAAAAAAGGACGAAGCTGTAGGACTTGGGAGGACTGGATAGATGGAGATGAGGGTAAACAAATCACACTCCTGGATCATTTGAAGCATGAAGATGGTGACAGACAAGGCAGAGGTAGAAGTGGTTTCATTCCATTGTTTGGATTGGTAGAGGGATCGAAGGGAAGTATAGGTTGGTTGTATGTTATTTCAGGGTGATGATGGAAAGCTCAAATGAATAGGCAGTTACAGAACTTGAATTTGAGCGCACGCTTTGGATAAAATGGTTCTCATGGACAAAACAATAAGGAGTCTAAGAATCCTTTCAGAAGGGAACAGAGCACTGAGTAAGAATCACTTGAGAGGTAGAACCACATTAACTTAAGAGCTAACATTTTAAGTTTATGATATCTTTTTACACTTTTTAATGGAACCCTTGAGAGGTGAGAGATTAGTTTCAAGTAGATTTACTCATTATAAATATTTATTAAGTGCTTCTGGGAATACAAGGGTGAGTAAGTCACAGACTTTGCCCTTAATGAGTTTCCAGTGTAATGGGAGACAAGTAAACAAGTAATTAGGGGCCCTGATTCCAGAACCAACAATGCTGTTTAGTAACTGGCTATTTACTTACTAGTCTCCATCACAGAAAAATCATGAAGTTTAGGAATAGTGTCTTTATCACTCTTACATCTCCAAACCCTAGTGTAGATAGATCTAGCACATAGGCGCTCAGGAAATATTCTAAATGAATTAAATGAAAATATTTAAGTCTCAGCAATTATGAGTACTACTTCATGGCATGTTCTGCCATAAGCTGTGTGGGGAGAGTGGTGTTAGGAAATATGGTTAGTGAATAGTGGGTTGGAGATCAGATTTTAGGAAGTCTTACATGTTATGCCAAGGGATTTATAGGTGGCATACTGAGGATTCAAAGAGAATGTCAGAGGGGAGCCTGGGTGGCTCGGTTGGTTATCCAGCTCTTGGTTCTAGCTTAGGTCATGATCTCACAGGGAGTGGAATCAGCCCCGCGTTGGGCTGTCAGAGCACACCATGGAATCCGCTTCAGATTCCTTCTCTCACTCCCCCTCTGTTCCTCCCCACTCATGTGCTCTATCTCCCTAAAAATAAATACCACCCCCCCCCCCGCCAAAACCCAACCAAACCAAAGAGAATATAAAACATGGGAATGACAATCAGATTTATGCTTTGGAAAGAACACCTTGGTTGGAGTGTATGTTCTTATAATAGTGCTTTCAAAACTTTTAAACATATTTAAGTATGCACATAGAATGGGAGGCTGGCTGTATAGGACGTGCTTTTTCAAGGTCCTGGCTCTGCTCAACAAATGCTTGAACAAATCATCTGGTACCCAAAAGGTACTTCATCTAAGTACATTTCCTTCCTCTGAATACAAATCTTGAGGATATAATGCAGAGGACTTAATAGGCCCTCAAGAGGCAAAAAGGGAGGGAAACAAGAACGGGAGGGGTTCTTTGGGCTTATGGCATGAGCACAAACAATTTTCCTTGAGTTGAAAGGCCGACAGACCTAAGAAGTAGAGAGGAAGAAAGTTTGCAGAGTTTCCATTAACTGGGAAAAGAGTGGAAAGAAGCAATAGACATTAGAATGACAAATGTGAAAACTCCCATCAGGGTTAGATAAATAAAAGGTCTTATTGAGGCCTTAACATGTTAACCTGCAATGGTGGTAGGAGCTGTTGTGGAAACACTCCCCAACAGCACTGAGCAAGTTGGAGGAACAAAGATGGGGGTGGTTGGATGCAACCAGGACTGGGAACTGGCAGGATGAGAAGGACCTGAGGAAAGTGATCTGAGAAAGCCCCTAAATGGCTGCCGGAAATGAATGACTGTTGGGCATAGGTCAAGAAGGGAAGGAAGTCAAGTTGGAAGTTAACAAAGTGGAAGAGAGTAGAATAGAGAAAAGCTAATGGATTTAAAATCTCGCTGAAAATTATTTATGACAACATAATTTAGCTTTCATTCTTTTGGCTTTGGCAAGGAAAAAAGTCAATTTATTTTTTGAACCTCTATAGACTAGAAAATAGGAAAATATTTCAAAATTACAGGTCTTCTACATCCAAAATCCAGGTTACTTTGGTTCCAAGACATTCCTTTAAGCAGAAAAAAAATACTGTAGTTTAAACCTAAGTAGATAAATTAATATATTTTTACTAGATTTAAAGTACTCTTACATTGTTCTTCTGTATTGACAACTGTGATTATAGTTCAAGGTGAAAAGAATAGACTTTTGATTACTTAATGGATAAAATGACTCTTTTTGTAAGACTCCAATTCAAGGTCAAGCACTTCTGTCCTTGACCAAGACCAGATACAAATGACAAAGGAATCATGAATAGCACCAGGCCAAAATTAATTTGATTAGGTAAGGAATAATCAACTTAAGCAGCTTTCATCTTAAAGGTAAATATTTTGTTTATATAGTTAGCATTAGATCTTTTTGACTAATCTTTAAGTTTTTAAGTAATGGATTCATAAACACAGTTCAAATTTCCATAATGCAGCATAAATACCCATGATTTTCAATTAAAATGGAAGACTCAAATTATCTTAAAAACTAGTGAAGGTACTACCCAACTCTTCAAAGGTTGGGTTGAGGGCTTCAGTGAGATTTTTTTCATGCAAGTTCTTAGTGATTAAATCTGCCAAAACATATAATGGAACCAAACAAGCAATATGCAACGTTTCTGGAAAAGTTTCATTTGGGGAGGTCAGCAACACTTGTAAACTAAGGAATCAGGGTTTTTCACCTTTTGTTTCTTCTCAAATGGAAAGACATTGCTGTATCCAGGTATCAATCTGTTTTGGGGATACAAATTATAAGGAAAAAAATGAATGAATTTGGACTAGTGTATAAATTTCATTAAGTGGAGTCTCCCTGGTTAAAAAGCAGAATTTGCTGGGCAGGGAGGAAGAAAAAAAAGGAAGGGGGTAAGAAAAA
Organism: Mustela putorius furo; assembly: GCF_011764305.1. Classification (NCBI taxonomy): domain Eukaryota; kingdom Metazoa; phylum Chordata; class Mammalia; order Carnivora; family Mustelidae; genus Mustela; species Mustela putorius. The sequence goes on along the minus strand of NW_025421560.1, from coordinate 4,190,788 downwards.
AAGACTAATGCACTTAATGCTTATCAAGGTCAGCTTTTTCATGGAAGACTTTAGTGAGGGAGTTTCCAAGAAGAGACCGAGATATTATAAGTAACAACATTTAGGAAGAGGAGGTCCAGTGGTCTTTGGGCCAGCTCGCTACAGAAACTGGTCCCAAGGAGTCACTGACTTGAAACTGGAGTAAACGAATGGGAAATTGTCCATATAGCACAGTTAGGAAGTATCTGGATAAAAATTCCTGGAAGCTGAAGTCTTCTTTATTGACAGAATCAACAGAACATTTGTGGCAGTTGTCCATAAGGTCCAGACATAGCACATTCTGACATTCAAATCAGACCTACTTAAATGTGGCCCGTTTTGATTCTTTCAACTTTGTACTATGATGATTATCTATACAAAGGGGTTCTAAATCAAAACCACCTCATTTACATCACCCTCATTTATTCGGTTTGTGGAGAGTGACAGCTTGGTCCAAATTTTTTAAAAAGTGATAGGCTAAAAGACAAAAAAATAGTCAACTGCAATAAGCTACCAGGTCTAAATGGAAATGGCTTAATATTATTCATTCTCTTCTTTGAACATTTTGCTTAAGTGCTTAATTAGGGCTACAAGCTCAGGGTTCCCACCACGTGCATCGATTTGTTTATAGGCTTTAGATTCAAGCTCTTTAAGAGTACTCCGAGTGTATTCAAAAGAACCTACATCCTCAAGATAATGTACACAGTATTTTTTAATATCTACATTCTCGGTTCTCTGACGCAAGATATTCTGCACTTGCGTGCTTTCAGGCCTCGACCAAATAGCATGAATAGTAGGGAAGGAGAACTTTCCCTCTGTTAGATCTTCACAAAAGCTTTTGTTTTCACTATATTCTTTGGAGTGTAGATTAGCATAATCATCCCTAATTTGGAAAAAGAGCCCCAGTGTATTAAGCAGTGGCTTTAGATCTTCTTTGTAGTCAGAGAACAACTGCATGAGACCTACTGCTAATCCGAAGAGTCCACCTGTCTTCTGCAGCACCATTGCTTTATATTCTTCTTCAGTGGGACAAGTGTAATTATCCCTCCAATAAATATCTAGACCTTGTCCCTGATGGAGTTCCAAAAGCTGGTGGGTGAAAAGCTTCACTGCATCTGGGTGATTAAGGGTTAAGACTTTCTCAAGGCCAAGGAAATATACATAATTGGCAGAATTGATGACAGATGGAATTCCATAGATGCTGTGTGCCACTGGAAAGCCACGTCGGAGTTTTGAGTTGTCTTCGATATCATCGATGAGCAAACTGGCATTATGCAACATTTCTGTCACTTCAATGATAATCTACAAAAAAGACAAGTGACAATTTCATTTTATTTGACCTATTCAAAACAGCTTATAAATACTTAACAGATTACAAGAGTCTCAGATTTCTTAGTTTTTTGTAATGAATAATTATTTAGCAACCTCAATATAAAACAATACATGTATCCACATTAAACTCATTAAGAGCAACAGTATTTTACGTCACATCTATTAATTTGTTAGGGATTAAGAATGACGTTAGAATTGCCTAAATACCTGTAGTTTGTCTTCTGGAACTTTTAGCCAATGATTAAATGCCTGTGAAAGTTTGGTTCTCACTTGTTTACCTGAAATTAAAGAATAAAATTTGGCAATAAAATTAATATTTCAGTTATTAAAAAAAAACATTCAGAAACTTCCTTGGAAACTGTTCAGACTTGAATCCAGCCCCATCACTGCTGGGCCCTCCCTAACGCCCCCTCTACCAAAATTCGCATTCTGAAAGCTCATGGTCTTTTGAAATCAGGGCATTCAAGGAGATCCTAAAGTATGCAAATGGCCCATTAGTAAGCCCACTCCTTTCATCTTAACTTGTATCAACAATTTTGGAATGAAATGTGGGCATTTTAGGAACTATGATCTAATTCATTCCTTTTCTGAAAAATAAGTCAGCCTAGTCAGTGGCAGTTAGTCAGCAATGTCTGTTTTCAGAGAACTGTAGGTATTTCTAATAAAATGTACTTTGCTATTGAATTCAATAAAATATCACAAAATTACCTCTTAAAATTATCTACCATTTCTTTAAATTAAGGTTTTAGAGACTGTATAACTCTGCTTCTTTCCTATCAAAAAATGAGATGACCATTCCCTGAAGTATTCCCTTTCAGCATTCCAGTTTAGTCAAAAGTTAATCTTTTTATTTTGACTAGGGCCATTAGTTTTTCAATATTATCATTTTCTTACATGGAAAGCTCAAGAGGTTTTTGGGTAGTAGTTATCAATAGAAGTCATTTTTGCCCAAATATAAAGGAATGGTAGAGAAAAACTCCAACCAGTTCTTTTAATAGCGTTCTACAAGCTTCCTGATAGAATGAATGCACAGTAACATCCTAATTTCAGATGGTTTTAGAAAAAGTTACATAAAAAGTTTCAGTGAACAAAAACAGTATTTTCTAAGACCTATCTATGTTTTCTCTGCACCAGTCACCCAAGCAAATGAATAAACTCTCATCCCATATCCAAATGAAAAAAAGTTGCACTTTTTGTGAGAAGTCTAAGAAAGAAGGATCTTTTAGGGTTCGAGAAGCAGTATTTTCTGTCTACTAACCTTTAAGGTGAGCATGGTCCGGGTAGCAGATATATAGTTTGTACTTTGATCTACTTTCCAGTTTAACAAAGGCCAATCTGAGCTATACTGACAAAGCACATCTGTGCAAAGTAACTGTATCGCTTTAAAAAACAAGTTTAGAAGATGAAGAACACAAAGAATCAATGTGGAGCCACATTTTTCCTTTTTGCTTTTGAATGTACATAGAAAAGAGCACATAAATGGCTTAACTTAAAAGTAATGTAGTTGTGTTTCAGTATTTTTTTTCCTTTAACCATAGTCTGGGGTCTGGGTTGATAGTTTTAAGGCCCCAAATAATTTCTAACAGGTGCTAGTCAAAGAGATCCCTCAAAATTAAAAGAAACACATGATAATTACCTTTCTTCTTTATTTATTTCTTAAAAATATTTATTTTAGAAGAAGAGTGTGTGAGTGGGGGTAGGGGCAGAGAGGGAGGGAAAGGACAAGCAAACTCTGTGCTGAATGTGGAGCCTGATGGCCATGACCCCAAGATCATGACCTGAGCCCAAGTCAAGAGTCTGATGCTCAACTGAGCCACCCAAGAACCCCCCAGTTACCTCTCCTCTTTTAAAGACTTTAACATTACTAATTCCCAGCTTGGGGACCTACCCTAGCGCAAATAAGTAAAAAAGTCATTTGACTTCACAAATTCCAGAAAATCCTAATACTAATAATTGCTAATTATTATAATCTTTTAATAGCAAGAGTAACTTTTCGACAGAATAAATGGCCTGGCTTACCTTTAAGTCACTTTAAGACTTAAAGTCCTGATATTATTCCTGATAGAATGAATGCACAGTAACATCCTAATTTCATTAGGAACTCTGAGTTCTCTTAAAAATCGGTTTATTATGCATAATGCAATTTCCTATCTCTTTTTAAAAGACTTTATTTATTTATTTATGGGGGGGAACTGCATGTTACAAGCAGAGGGGCAGGAAGAGGAGAGAATCTTAAGCAGACTCCTTGTGGAGCCTGATGAGGGATCAATCTCGTGACCCTAACTAAGATCATGACCTGAGCTGAAATCACAAGATGGACGCTTAACAAACTAAGCGGCCCAGACACCCCCCCATTTAAAAAAATTTTTTAACTTAAATTCAATTTAGTTAACACACACTGTATTATTAGTTTCTGGGGTAAAATTTAGTGATTCATCAGTTGCATATAACACCCAATGCTCATTATATCATGTGCCCTCCATACCTAATTCCCCTACTTCCTATTTCTTTTTAAAGATTTTTATTTATTTTTGTTTTGTAATTTATTTTTTAGATTCTATTTATTCATTTGAGATACAGAGGGAGACAGCACGAGTTGGGGGGAGGAGTTAAGGGAGAAGGAGAAGCAAACTCCCTGCTTGATGAGCAGGGTGCCTGACATGGGTCTTGATCCCAGGACCCCAGGATCATGAGCTGAGCCAAAGGCAGATGCTTAAATGACTGAGCCACCCAAGCACCACAAAGATTTTTATTTTTTAAGTAATCTCTACACCCAGCAGGGGGCTTGAATTTACAACCCCAAGAGTCACATGCTCCACTGAATGATTCAGCTAGGTGCTTCATAATTTTCTGTTTCTTTAGGAAAATCTTTTGAGGTTATATTCTATAATGGAACAAGATTGTATTAGATAGTAAAAAAGTGACATACCTAATGAGAGTTTTAAATGTTAAAATACTATAGGATAATGAGGATTAAATAAAAATGTTACAGAAGTTCATTATACAGGTAAACATTATTGCTAAAATTAGCTACAGATGGTCCCTGCTTTGCTTAGCAGAACAGGAGACACTCCTTAGATACTTCACAGCACTGATAACTGGCATGTTTTACCATAGCCCAGTTCTAGCCAGTGTCTGCAACCTTGTTACAAAGTAAGTCCAACAATGGTTAGAGTGCAGGAGAAACATCATCCTGTTTCTCAGCAGGACACCCTGAGATAAGTGTAGTTACTAGCTGCTGAATAAATCACTCAAAAGGGGTCTCTTGGCTTTTTCTTTTTTGGGGGGAAGTAGGTGGGGCAGAGGGAGAGAGAGAACCTGATCTCAAAATCAGATTCTGAAATCTGAGCTGAAATCAAGAGTCAAGATGCTTAATTGACTAAGCTAACCAGATGCCTCTTGGCTTTTTCTTAAAAAGCAGGCAACTTTTCATTATTCTTTTCTCTTAAAAAAAAAAAAAGATTTATTTGAGAGACAGCATATGCACATGTGCAATGGGGGTGAGGGGCAGGAGGAGAGAGAGAAGCACACTCTCTGCTGAGTGCAGAGCCCCAACATGGGGCTTGATCCCAGGACCCGGTACCATGACCTGAACTGAAGTTAGATGCTCAACCAATTGAGCCACCCAGGTGCCCCCCTAGCCAACTTTTTGAGCTGTACTTACAATAATTGTTTATGTAGTTATATATCAATAAAAAGCAGCACATGACAAGGGCAAGGCAATAAACGTTGTCTGCCCTGGGTACAGGCAATAAAGAGGTGTACTACCTTTAATGAATTAAAAAATAGTAACAGACCCTGGATGTCTTGAGTGGCTCAGTCAGTTGGGCATCTGCCCTCAGTGCAGGTCATGGTCTGGGGGTCCTGGGATTGAGCCCTGCATTGGGCTCCTTTCTCAGTGGGGAGCCTGCTTCTCTCCCTCTGACTGCTACTGCTTATGCTGTCTGTCAAATAAATAAAAACTTAAAAAAATAGTAACAGACTGACTAGTTTTTTAAAAAGTGTAAATTTTCTTTGTCCTTTGGATCTTGAGGATTTCATCTTTAATATGTTAGGATTTTAACTTTTAAGAAGCAGGATTTTATTTGTCTCTGGACTCATCATAGTGGAAGGTAATTTATATCTAACAAATTTAGGATCCTTTTATATTGCTTCTATAGTACTATGGAATATCTTTATGTTGTTAATTAGATTTCATTTAATAAGCTTTGGTGAGTTATTACTTTTTTTTAAAGATTTTATTTGGGTGGGGGACACATGCAGGGGGAGTGGGAGAGGGAGAAGCACACTTCTCGCTGAGCAGGGAGCTCCATGCAGGGCTTGATCCCACGACCCCAGGATCATGGCCCGATCCAAAGACGCCCTGGTTCCCTCCATTTTTCTGAAACACTGACATTAGCAGGTACATCTCCATGTAGGTCTGCCAGCATAGAAATGATGCTAATCATGATGGCCTTCAAGATGTAGCGGGGGAGCTACCACTCTTCAGCTTCTGATAACCATATTTATCCTCTCCAGGCTATAAAGAATAGAAACACACATAATACCACCGAGGTGTGTCCACAAAGAAAGGTGAGAACAGAAATGAAAAAGCGTTTATTGTGACTGATTTGAGAACATCACTAGTCTAAGGTTAGCTATCTTATGGGCTAAATAGGGTTTTAGGGTTGTCAACTAACTCACCATCTTTTATATCATTTCTACAAGAAAGTACATTCCAAGTTTCAAATAACAGGTCTGTGAATGAATTTTTGTTACAGGAACCCACCCCTATTATATATATGAGTTTTAACTTGCTATCACCATTTTCCAGACCAAGTTAAAAAAATAGCAAAATAAAACAAACATATACACGATTAGGCAGGTGTTACCGTAAGAAGCCAAGTTCAGGTGACCCATCTTTATATAAGAATAATGTGGGCCTTGTTTCCAAGTAATGTGACTTAGAGATGCAGTACTATTTGGCTCTTAAAGCAACTAGTAGCATAAGAAATGCAGTGTGTGGATGACAGTGGAAAACGTGAACATAGAAAGTAAAGCTTTTTGTTGTTACACAAATTGGCATAAAAGCCCCTGACACCTAAATAGTAGGGAATAGGATCGTGTGGCATCCCAAAACCTCCAATGGTGTACTCAAATGTTTTCAGTATTTTTTTTTTTTAGTTACGTTGTATAAACGGACATTTTTAAAAGGGTACTTCAAAAATATCCCCCCCCCTTTTTTTTTTAAATGTTTTTTTTTTTTTTTTTTTTTAAGATTTTATTTATTTATTTGACAGAGAGAGATCACAAGTAGGCAGAGAGGCAGGCAGAGAGAGGAGGAAGCAGGCTCCCTGCCGAGCAGAGAGCCCGATGCGGGACTCGATCCCAGGACCCTGAGATCATGACCTGAGCCGAAGGCAGCGGCTTAACCCACTGAGCCACCCAGGCGCCCCTATCCCCCCCCTTTTTAAGATTTTATTTATTTCTCAGAGAGAGAGCAGGGGGAGTGGCAGGCAGAAGGAGAAGCAGGCTCCTCACTGCCCGATCCGGGACGACCCCAAGTGAAAGGCAGATGCTTAAGCGACTGAGCCAGCCAGGCATGCCCAAAATAACCCCTTTAAGAACATAAAACTAAAATGTTCTATTTGTGGGTGCCTGGGTGGCTCAGTGGTTAAAGCCTCTGCTTTCGGCTCAGGTCATGATCCCAGGGTCCTGGGATCGAGCCTCACACTGGGCTCTCTCCTCCACTCTCTCTCTCTGCCTGCCTCTCTGCCTACTTGTGATCCGTCTGTCAAATAAATTAAAAAAAAAAAAAAAAAAAACTTAAAAAAATGTTCTATTTGTAATTTTCCTTGTATGCATCCCTTATTAAATAGGAAATCTTTTCTGTATGCTAGCATTTGAATGACCACAACTCTATCACAAGACCCTATAATGGATCTATGGACTATAACTAAACAGTTACCTGGTAACTGAAGTAAATACTTATAGGGTTCTAGAAGAATTCTTTGGACTGTTTCTTGAGTTTTCTCCATTGTTTTTAAACTTCAAAGCTGATCTGTGAATAAGGAGAAATAATAACTGAATTAATTTTGAGTTCCAAATGCAAAGCGATTTGTATATCAAGTTGTTTTTGTACAGGCAGACTTTCAGTATGTTGTATAAGAAAATGCTACATATATGAAATATTGAAACATGTAAGTAAAAGAAGCCCATCTTCAGAAAAGGCAAATCACAAACACAGAAAATAGACTGATAACTGCCTAGCACTGTGGTAGCAAGAAGAGGGAGTATGAAGTTTCTTTCTGTAGGAATTAAAATACTCTACAATTAGACTGTGGTGATGGTTGCACAACCCTATGAATATACTAAAATGTTAACTTTATATGGGTGAACCACACATGTAAATTATCTCATAAAAAAAAAAAAGAAAATCTTCAAGTGATTTCATTGGTCAGAGTATTCACCTGGGCTGTAAGTGATTTCCTCAGATACAAAACTTATACTAAACTAAGCCATTCTTATTTTACTCAACCATAAGGGCTTAAATTGTTGACATCAAATCAATGTCAAAACAAATACACAGAATTAGATACTTCTATATTTGACTGATTACATAAATTAGTAAACATATTTTCAATGAGCATTAGAATGAATAATATCTTAAAATATAAGGCGAAAACTTCTTATACTTTGTTTACAATCAATCCATTTAAGACGTACACTAACTTGAATACAATTATCAAAAATATTACCTTGTGTACACACACACACACACTTCCCTTGTAGTGATTTATTATTGGGAGTTTTACCTTCAGTGTTTTCTAGAATACCATTTGTGGCCTTCCTACCAAACTTTTTTACTGTTGAATCCAACCCCTACTTGGCTTCTTTGTATCTTTTGCTATTTTTATTTGTCCTTATCTTAGGAATATACTTTTCTAATTACTCTGACATCTTGGCACATTTTAGGTGGCTTCTTACCTTTATCTTCTTTCTTTTGCTTCTATAACAATGGTTTGGTCTTTAGGATCATGAACTGAAAGGATCAAAAAGTGTGTTTTCTGTAATCTCCTCTTAAGTAACAAGGAGAAACAATCCTCAGAACTGAGTACTCCAGCAAAGGAAATCATCTTAGCAATATGACCTCAAAGAGAAACATTTCATGTAGAAATGGAATGCCTTGACTGCTCTGATTGACACCTGCCTTGACTGACAATTAATACCCAGTATGTCACAGGGGAAAAAAAAGGTTCAGAAAATATTTTGAAATTATCTAAAAACTAGTAACCTCTTATCTCTACTGTTTAAACTCTTGACATGTTGCCTCATTTTTTTTTCCTTCTTCTTAGATTTTGTCTATTTATTTGTCATAGAGAGAGAGATAGAGCGCACAAGCAGAGGGAACAGCAGGCAGAGAGAGAAGCAGGCTCCCTGCTGTGCAAGGAGCCCAATGTGGGACTCGATCCCAGGACCCTAGGATCATGACCAAAGCCGAAGGCAGATGCTTAACCAGATATCCTGACATATTACTTCATTCTTAAGAGATCAGAAAAAGAAAAGATGACAAGCAGGAAGAATAATCATTTAAATAAGATTATTAAACAGAATTAAAGGTAGGATAAACAAAAAAAGGGATCTTATTTATATATTTCTGCATTTTAAACAGTTGGTAGCCATCTCTTCCATAACAGGTTGAGAGCAATAATCATGTTTATCTTTTTTCACAACCTCCAGAACACACTTAACTTGAAATAATGAGTCTACCTTTCAAGAACTCTTTTGTCTTCATATGGAGGCAAGTATACTCTTGCCCAGAAGTCAGAGCTAACCACCTTTGTTCCAATTCTTAAGGCTTTGGTTGATGCCATTAAAAAACAAAAAATATGCATTATAAATTTTTTAAAATTATCTTTTTAGCAAAGATTTTATTTATTCATTTGAGAGAGACAGAAGAGGGAACACAAGCAGGGGGAGTAGGAGAGGGAGAAGCAGGCTTCCACTGAGCAGGGAGCCCGGTGCAGGGCTCGATCCCAGGACCCTGAGACTGTGACCCGAGCTGAAGGCAGACACTTAATGACTGAGCCACCCAGGTGCCCCTAATTTTTAAAAATTACCGTAAGAAACTCTTAATAAGTGAATTCATGTTCCTTTCCTACAGGATGTTTATACACAAGTATTCTCAGTAGTGGGGAAACACAGGAACCTTAATTTTTCTACATATTGAAAAGTAATCTATTTTGTGTCTTCTTAAATCTCAGGGTTTCTACATACAGCAGCCTATACCCTACCTGCTTCCTCACCCTCCCCCCTTTTAATGCAAAGCTTCCTATTATGGCTGGAAATTTCAGTCATCAGGTAGGTACTAGACTCCAACATAAAGAGGCATTAGTGTTACATAAAATCAACTATCTTGTTTTTAGACTGAATAACTACAGGATGCCTCTGTGAGAGAGTCTGAAACTACTCACTTTCAAAACTGGAAAACTGCCTTTAATTTGTTCATACAATTGATGGATGAATATTAACATAAAAATAACTGTCCCCCCTGTATGGACTACTACTGACATAATCTGGTTGGGCTCCCTGCATTTGCCCCTCTAATGCAGATCTCTACTCTTCGGCCAGCAAAATTCAGATCTGGCCCTATTTCCCAACCAACTGAGAACCCTTCGGAGACATCCCTTTGCTCTTAGGTAAGAACACACTCCCTAACAAACTGTCTGGAAGACTGGGCTACTCCCGCCTCCCCCACCCCCAGCTTCAGTTCTTCACACTTTATTATCATCATTTTTGTTATTATAACTAACTATGTTATTATAACTAACTATGCTAGTTCTTCACAATTTAAAATCTCTCTCTAGATACAAGGCTCCCAAGATGTTATTTTTTTCCGCCTGGAAAGTTCTTTCCCTATTAACTCCTGCTAACCCACCCTGGGCTCGATCTTCACTCTGCTTCCCTTAAGTCGAATTCCCTATTTCAAATAATCACGTAACTCTCCTTCGCAGCACTCACCACTTTTACCAACTTCACACCCACTTGTGGGTCCATTTTACTCCCGTCCGTACCGTTTTCCAGACGGCAGGCGCCCAATAAGCACGGGAAGGACTAAATGAACCTCATGGTTCTAACGCGCTGGAGGATGAAATCAGGGCATAAACTTGCAGTATAAAAAGTCAGAATACCGTGCAAGTTGCTTTTTGTTTTTTTAAAGGGAATGATCTGATTTCAAAATTGCTAAGTGGTGCCAGACGAGTATCAGCGTAGCTGGAAACGCAGAACGGATCCTTTCACTCAAACCCCGGGAGGTGACAGACCTGAACAAAACTGCCCGAGCTACAGGCAGCGGATTTAAGTAACTTCGAGGCAGATTTTTCGCAGAGACTTGGCCAAAGCGCTTCCCGGCGCTCCTCTGCTAGTCAGAGCCCGCAGGGCCGGTGAGGTTCCCGCTTCCTCTCGGCCGGGATGCCCCCTTCCGCGCTACGAGGTCACCCTCCGCTCCTCCCCTTCTCCAGCGAGGATGGAAAATTCATACACAATCCGGTTCAGCATCCGGGTCCTCACCCTCCTTTCTTTCTTTCCCCTCGACCCCGCCTTCCCGCCTCCCCCGCCCTCACTCCCATCCGGGTCCCCCCCGGCCGCCACCACAGCCGCTCACGGTTCAACGGTGAGATCACAACTTTCGCTCCGCCGGCCCGGGCGTAGTAGTGCCCAGCATCAACTTCCCACTTTATAGTTCAAAGCAACGCTCCGCCTGACGCCTACATGGATCCCTCCCCCTACTTCACCACAGAACTCTCCGCCCTCCTCAGCCGCCAGCGACCCCGCATCACTCGGTGCAAGAAAATGCGCCATCCCGGTCACACTGCGCAGGCGTCGTTGCCGCCTCCCCACTGCTTTGTGTCCCCGCCCCTTCCCCCTCCCCCCGCTACTTGCCTCACGCCGACGCGGGGCATTGCGGGTTTTGCAGTTCTCCTGGGCAAAGGCTTTCGCATTGGCCCTAGAGGTTGGACTACATTTCCCGGGAAGCTTTGAGGAGTAACTTTCTGTTTCCATAGAAGTGGTGGGAAAATGGCGTCGTTGTTTGTATCCCGGGGACCAATAAGAATAGGGGGTGGGCGGGTTCTAAAGAATGCTAACCAATCCGAGGTCGTCTGAGGGGCCATCCGGGAAAGAGGTAGGGGAGGGGAAAATATCTAGGGGAGGGGAGAAAGAAGGGAGGGGGGGATCTTGGGGTGGGGGGGGGAAGCGATGTTTGCCCGTCAGTCGAGTCCGGAGTGAGGAGCTTGGGCGCCGGAGCGGAGGGAGACTCTAGAGCTGAAGCTTGCCGCCGCCACGGCCACCGCCTGGACCTTTGCCCGGAGGGAGCCGCAGAGGGTCTGGCGCCGCCGTCCTCTGGAGGGCAGTGCGATCCGGGGCCCGGACCTCCAGTCCGGGAGGGATTTTTCGTCGTCCCCCCCCCTCCCCCCAGCGAGGGAGCCCGAGCGGCCGCCAAACAAAGGTACCAGTCGCCGCCGCGGGAGGAGGAGGAGCCGGAGCTTCAGCCTCAGCAGCCGCTGGACCCGCCGCCCTTCTTCCCCCATCTCTCCCCCGGGCCTGCTGGTTTTGGGGGGGAGCCGGGGAGGGAACTCTGGACGTGCCAGGGTGAGAGCTCGCCTCCGCCGAAGGTAGGGGCATTTTCTGAGGATTTCGCGGTCCCGTGAGGGGTCCTTTTCGGGAGTCCGCGGCCCCGGCCGAGGAGCAGGGGGCGATCGCTCGGTGGTCTCGCCGGGCGCCCGGATTCGGGGCCTCGGCCTTCCGGGAGCCCCCGCCCCCATGCAGTTGCCGAGTCCGAGTCGCCCCCCAGCCTGGCGGCTGCACACTCAGCGGTTTAGCGGCTCTGGGCCGCGGTGGGGGGCCCGGGCCGGCGCGGGGGGCAGTGTCTGCTCCCGGCCCCCCGGTCCTCTGGCGGCCCTCGCGGCCCGGGAGCCGGGGATCCCACTCGCACTTGTCTGGTCTCCGCCTCGGAGCGGGACGTGGGCAGCGGCTGAGCGGCGGGTCGGTCCTGCCCGCGGCCCTCCGGCCCGCCTGGCCTCTCCGCCGCCCCCACCCGGGGCCCCTCGGGCCCGGGCCTGCTCCGGCTCGGAAGCGGGGCTGCGCGACCCTCTGGGGCGCCGACCCGCTCGGCCGGGCCCGGAGGCCCTCGGGGAGGACAGCCGGCCCTGCGCCGGCCCCCGGGCTTGTTGTGAGTTTCTTCTCTGACAGAAATGGCGTCATTGTCGGAGACGGGAAACTCCGTCGGGTCCCGACAATGGGGACGGGAAGCGGCCGAACTGTGGAGGTGGCTGGGTTTGCGGGGCTGGCGAGGCCACGGGGAGCCCCTCGTCTTCGGTTCGGGGGCTGACGTCCGCCACGGCGCTTTCTTCGGGGTTCGGGCTGCGCTCGGTTCCCTCCGCCTCCGCGGGTGCAGAGGGTGCGTGTGGTGCCGACTGGGTGTCTTTTGTTTTCCCTCCAGGTGCAGGTGAATCTGGTGTTTTCGAGGGGATCGCGGTCCCAGAATCATCATGAAGGTAAGATTGCGTAGAGGAAACGACCTCTGGGGTTCTAGAATTGGGGAAGGGCGGATGATCGGGCTTGTGTGGGGGGGCCTCCGAGTTTCGCCGAGGAAGGTGTGCGGGGCGGCCTGGTGCCCGAGCCCCTTCCCCGGGAGACGGTGGGGTCCGCTGGCGTGGCTCTCTGTGGCTCTGCTGTGGAGTTGGGGCCACTTACAGGAGGTCTATCATATCGAACGTCTTTCTGCAGGCTAAGGCAGGAGTAACTGCATGAAATAAACTGTTTTAATTTAAAAAGGTAAAACAGAAAAAGCAGGTCAAGTAATCCGACTCTGGAAACCGAACTGTGTTGTGGTTCTAGTGATTACACTGATGAAAGAAAATCCTGTCTGTTGCGTGAGCAGTGCTGAGAATTTCTAGCAGAAGACCTGTTTGTTTGCTGGGAAAATAATCTAAACTGAAAGATTTTTAAAGAGGATCTTTACACAACTCAGAGATGTTAGTTTTTCCTGGGATTTAGGACCCTACTTTTTTTTTTTTCTTTGTAGATCCGTTTAGTCTAAATTGTCAGATGTTGTGATAAAACCAATGTGGATTGATGTGGAAAGCCCATGGCCAGATTCCTTTTAAATGTAAACACGTTAACCGAATGGAGGATAATGTGTAAAAAGTAGAATTTACTTAGTTGGTGAAAGAGATCATGGCAATGGAAGTGTAGGTTTTTATTTTTTGGAGACTATGTAATAGAATGGTGTTATTTTTTATACACTGGGGAATAAAAAGCCTTAGATATCTGGCCTGTTTAGATTCAACTGGTGGAACTTAGAGACTAGAGATACTTTTCATCCATGACAAATTCGGAAGTGCTTGAAACGGTAGGGTGTGTTCACAAGTATAGATGCATGGAATAGTATCTGAAAATGTAAATGTTGTCTACTTTTGATAGTTCCTTTGAATTATTTGAAAACAAGTTTTCCTCTTTTCAGAATGAACTTGCTTTTAAAGTACTGCATCTAAATGAAAATTTGTAATGCTTCTGTTTATGAAAGAAAGTAAAAGCTGTGACTACTTAAATATCAGCTATACGAAGTAATTTAAGTTTAGTTTTTCTTTTCCTTTTTAAAAAAATTTTTTTTTTCCTTCTTGAGTTTGGATGCTATAGAGTATCTGAAACAGTTTATATCTGCTGAATTCTTGTCTCTCCTACATGTAAATGAAAAAAATAATCAGTGATATTTCAGAAACAGATCCCTTTTGTTAGTCACAGATGCTAGCTATAACTCCTGGGACCTGTGTAAAACAGTGACAAGTGAATTTGTTAGGAAAAACCGTATATCTTCTTTGGTGTTGGGTGAGAACTTTTTAAAGGAAAGTGTTGGGTTGAATAACATAAAATAAATTCAGAAGCTGAATAATATAGGATTTAGTTTCTGGTAGATACTGCAATCTGTCATAGTTTCCAATGTACTGCCTGGCGTGTCTTTGGTATTCTGTTAATATTTGATTAAAAGAAATGTAGTAAGTTGAAGGTCCTTAAGACTTAAATTTTCTTTCCTTTTCTTTCATTTCCATTTTTTTTTTAACTTGCGTGTTTAAAAAATGAAAGTACATTGGAAACTTTAGCCTTAAGAGTGTCATAGTATTAGACAAATGCAAATTTCTTGGTATAATTTTAGAACTACTAATTTTAAGTGCTTAGTATTTCCATTAACATTGTCTTTTTAAAAAAGGGTACTACTGATGTTGAAAGGAAGAGTTATTAATGTAAATTTCTGATTTTATACAGGAAGAACTTCCTGTTTATTGTATATATAGTGAGTCTTCTCTTTGGGAGTCTACTGATAATCAGCAGGACTACACACATAGCTTATTTCTTACAACTTGATTTCTTACATGGTGAACATTGAGAGGCTGCCCATGATTGATTGGCATTTTGCTTTAACAAAGTTGCAATTCAGAAAGTACTTAAAAGTAATTATAGTGGGCTCACATTTTCTCTTTTTTTGTGTGTTCCCAGTTTCTAAATTGTAATGACAACAGAGCTATAGGAGGATTTATGCTATTTATCAGATCTCACCAAACATATTTGTACTTTGAGGCAGGCTTTTAAGTTTTTATTATCTGTTTTATTAGTCACATGAAATTTTTTAATTTTATTAAATGACAGTGTATCGATCTCATTGAAAGAATGTTTAATAATACTTTTCTGGTTGTTGCTTTAAAGTCCGAAAGTAAAGAAAAATGTATATATCATTTTAAATGTTATGTTCGAAACAATTTTAGAAACAGTTGTTAGAAACAATTTTGCTATAGTACTTCAAGAGTTTATTTAAATAAACCCATTTAGTCACTAGTATATTCTATTTTGTTATATTTTTACCCAGCGTGTTTTTGAGAAATAGCACTGTAACACAAAAGTAGTTTTATTCTTAACATACGTCATGATATGGGGTTTTGTTGGATTTTTTATACTTTTAAAAATTTTTTATTTATTTGACAGAGTGAGACTTAGTGAGAGAGGGAACACAAGCAGGGGGAGTGGGAGAGGAAGAGGCAGGCTTCCTGCCTCGGAGGGAGCCTGATGCCAGGCTCCATCCCAGGACCCTGGGATCATGACTTGAGCTGAAGGCAGATGCTTAATGACTGAGGTGCTCTGGATTTTTTATATTTTCTATAAATCTTTCAGTGTCAGTGATAGCACATTTTCAGGAAATCCTAGATTATTAAAAGTTGTAAATGATTTCAAGACTTAATTTTAATTATGTCAGATTCATTTCCTACTTTTTTCCAACTAAAACTGTTTTCTTGTGCACGTTATTAACATCTCATTACATTGCAGTAAATTTTTAAGTAAAGTGGGAGAATCTGGAGAGGCTGGAAATTTCAGAATCTTTATGGAATAAGTGATTTAGGTGGTTGTGCCTAGAATCTTGGAGAGATGGGCTTTTTCAGATGTACCATTCTCTTCCATAATCACTGCCTTTAGAACACATAAAAATAATGGATTGATTATAAACGCCCTTTGCTTTTGTGCATGTTCTCACCCCCTCCCCTTTTCCTTCCACTTTCCTTCCCCTTTTCCTTTCCCTGGCTCCTCCTTTCCCTCTTTCTTTCCCTTCCTTTTTTCCCCCAGCTTCCTTATTTTTCTTCACTTCCTATTTCCCTCTCCCTCCCTCTGCCCTCACTCTCTCTAACCCCTTCTTCTTCCCTTTTTTCTTTCCCTTCCCTCTTTCATAAATCATTCATTTAACAACAGCCCCTTCTGTGCATCAGGCAGTTTGGAATGAATGTGAGTAAGCTCTCAGATCTGCTCTCAAGGAGCTCACAATTTAGTAGAAGATAGGAAAATAAAGCAGAACAGCACATACGGAGTTACAAGAGTCTTGACTGCAGTATACAGTAATTGTGGTAAGTGGTATGGGAGGACAGAAGAGGATATCTAAATCAGAGTCAGGTGGGCACCTGGGTGGCACAGTCAGTTAAGTGTCTGTCTTTGGCTTGGGTCATGATCCCAGAGTCCTGGGATGAAGCCCCTCGGGGGGGTCGCTGCTCAGTGGGAAGTCTGCTTCTCCCTCTCCCACTGCCCCTGCTTGTGTTCCCTCTCACTGTGTTTCTCTCTTGTCAACTAAATAAATAAAATCTTAAAAATTAGTCAATCCATCAATCAGTCAGAGTCATGGAAAGTTCTGTGGTAGAACTGACATCTAAGCTGAGAGTTAAAGCTTTCATTGAGCAACGAACGAAGAGTGGAAAAGAGTGTTTGAGACAGAAAGGGGACTACATGTTGGAAAGTGGAAAAAAACCCAAAGTGGTATATTTGGAAACTTAGTTTACTGTGCCTGACTTAAGCATGATGTGTTGGGTGGGGGTTAGGGGTGGAAATAGGAGGGCAATGGAGAGAAGGCTAAGTTAGGGAGTTGAAAATTTTCTTGAATGGTATGAACCACTGAAGGTTATTAGAAAGGAGTAAAGTTGGTGGATTTATATTCTGGAGAGGTCACTTTGGTAGTATTGTAGTGAATATGTCAATTGGGAGAGCTGAGTGGAAGATCTGGAGATTGCAGGTGAGAAGACCAACTGAGAAGTAAGGGCTTGAACTCATGCAATGGCAATAGACCTGAGATATTTAGGAAACAGAATTCAGGACCTAGTAACTTGCCCTAGGGTGGGAGGAAGAAGTTTCTGTCTTGGGCAATGAGATTGATACTGTTGTCACCTGAAGTATGTTGGCATTGAAGTAAGTGTGTTGTACAGGGTTTTGAGTATTGAAGGGACCTGAAGAATGACCACATCCTCTAGTTACAATGTAAGATTAAGAGAATAAGTAAGACGAAGAGAATTCAGAGGCTTGGTTAATTCAGTCTGAATGTTAACCTCATAGTTAACTTTTAACTGTAAAATTTGAGAGGATTTATATCTATAATGTGGCATATGTATTTTGTCTTATGAATTTGGGATCTCTTCGATGAACAGGTAATTTTGTAAAATACTGACTTGTGTTTTGTCTGAATTGCTAATTCTTTGTCTATGGTAATTTTTAAATTTTTATTTACTTATTTATTTATTTTGAAAAGATTTTATTCATTTATTTGAGAGAGAATGAGAGAGGAGAAGGTCAGAGGGAGAAGAAGCAGACTCCCCAAGGAGCTGGGAGCCCGATGCGGGACTTGATCCTGGAAGTCCCGGATCGTGACCTGAGCTGAAGGCAGTCACTCAACCAACTGAGCCACCTAGGCACCCAGTAATTTTTTTAAAAAAGCATGTTGGATGAGTACATATTGCCCTGAAGAATGTGTTTTTGCTACTTCAATCTGTAATTCAGTCAGTGAAGAGATAAATTGTGTACCCTCCATGTACCAGACATGCTTCTAGGTATTGAGGATGCAGCAGTATACAAAATAAGAGTTCTTCCCCTCATGGAGTTTACATTAAATTAGGATACATAGACACCAACCCCCCAAAAAAGTGGTAAGTGCTGTGAAGTAAAGCAAAATCAGGATAAGTGGTTACAGTGACAGACGGTGTTAACTTTAAATGAAGTCTAATAAGTTTTTGGAGATGACATATAAATATCATGCGAAACAAATGATACAGTGGGCCATTCAGTTATCTGGAGGAAGAGCAGTCTGGGCAGAAAATTCAAGTGCTAGGGTCCTGTGGAGGAATGTTTTTGGTCTGTTGGATCATGGCATACTTTAAGGAACAGGGAGGGCTTTAAAGCTGGAATGGTAGGAGATGAGGCTAGAGAGATCCAAGTTCCTACCGTATAGGGTAGGGCCTTGTAGGCCAGGGGAAGGACTTAAGAGTAAAATCTGCGTGTTTTGGAAGTCAGTGAAGGGTCTTGAGCAGGAGCAGTAACTGCTGTTCAGAGACTAGACTGTGGGTGAGCAAGAGTAGAAGGAGGGGTGCCAGTGGCAAGCCTGCCAAGTAAGTTCTGGTGAGAGATGGTGGTGGACCAGGTGTGAGAGGTGGGTCTGTTGCAGGTGGGGATGATAGGATTTGAATGGATTGAATGGGAAGGAAAAGTTCTGCTTGGTGCTACTTATGGTTGAATAGTCCCTCCTCCTCCCCTTTTAAAATATGTTTTTTTGTGATTAGTTGGTGGATGGGATTTTTAGGATTGACTGCAGCCAAGAAGGCATTCCCAACTCTTAGCCTTCCCTTATTAGTGAGTGGTGAACATTGAGATGAGCAGTCCTTTCCATTTTTGTTTTGTTTTGTTTTGTTTTTGAATTTTAGGAAAGGAGGTAAAATTCGCCCTTTTAAAGTGTACAGTGCAGAGGTGCTGACTCTTGATTTCGGCTCAGGTGATGATCTGAGGGTTGTGGGATTGAACCCCACATGAGGCTCCATGCTCAGCAAGGAAGTCTGCTTGGGATTTTTTCTCCCCCTGCTCACCTCCCCACACCCGCACACACGCAATCAAGCACTGTCTCTCGCATGCTGTCTCTCAGATAAATCTTAAAAAAATATAAAGTGTACAGGTCGGTACTTAGTATTTTCACAAGATCGTTGATCTATCACTACTACTGTTTAACTGCAGAACATTTTTGTCTTCCCGGCAAGAAACCTGTACCTATTAACTGTCACTCCTTGTTCTTCTTCTCTGTCCCTTTCCCAGTTGTCACGAATCTGCTTTTGGTCTCGGGGGTTTGCCTGTTCTGGACATTTCCTATCATGGAATCATCAAGCATGTTCTTTTGTGCCTGACTTCTTTCACTTAGCATAGTATTTTCTTTTTCTTTTTTTTTTTTTTTTAAGATTTTATATTTGTGAGAGAGAGCGTGCATGACCAAACGCATGAGCAGTGGGGAGGGGTAGAGGAAGAAGCAGACTCCCCACTAAGCAGGGAGCCCAATGTGGGAGTCCATGTGGAAGTCAATCCCATGACCCTGTGGGATCATGACCTGAGCTGAAGGCAGATGCTTAACCAACTGAGTTATCCAGGTACCCTCACTTAGCATATATTTTTTTTAATTTTTATTTATTTATTTATTTGAGAGAGAGTGAGAGAGAGAGCATGAGAGGGGAGAAGGTCAGAGGGAGAAGCAGACTCCCCATGGAGCTGGGAGCCCGATGTGGGACTCGATCCTGGGACTCCAGGGCCATGACCTGAGCCGAAGGCAATCGTTTAACCAACTGAGCCACCCAGGCGCCCTTAGCATAATATTTTTAAGGTTCATTTTGTAGCATGCTTTATTCCTTTTTATTGGTGAATGATACTTCATTTAGTGATTAAATTATGTACCACTTTTGGTTGATTCACTTATTAGCTTTATTTCTACTTTTTGCCTATTATGAATAAATGCTGCTATGAACTTTGGTGTGAACCTATGTTTTAATTTTCTTGGGTCCTAGGAGTGGATCTTTCTGTTTTTAGGGTAGTAATACTACCTTTGGTAACCCTGTTAAGAGCCGAGAGTTTAACTTCAGATACTTTGTGCCACTGTATTCACATGGCCACCAAGAATTTGGACACTTAAAAGATTTATCCAGCGTTTATTGAACACTTAGGTGTTGGTCTCTGTTCTAGCCATTTAGGATATATCAATGAGCAAAACAGAATGTCCTGGCCCTCTGGAATCTTTACATTTTAAGGTGGGGGGGCAGGCAGAGAGGAATAAACAAGTAATCTAGTTTATTAAGTGGCAAAAAGTATGGAAATAAGGGAAGAACTGGGTAAGGAGGGCGGGAATGTGTGGGTGTTGGAACAGGTTGTAGTGTTAAATAAGGTGGTCGGGTAGGTATATTGAGAAGACATTTGTGGAAATACTTGACTGAAGGATGTGAAGGAGTTAGTCATGTGGCTTTGAAGGCAGCTGAACATGTTCAGTGAACTGAACAGAGGCCAAGGTGGCTGGAGTAAGGAAAGAAGAGAATGGGAGGGGATGGGTCAGACAGATAAAGGGGATGCAGGTTGGGGGCAAAGCAGATCAGATCACCTAGGACCTTAACAGCCTTTGTTAAGGATTGTAGTTTTTACTCTGATAGAAATAGAGTTACTCTGATAGAAACTGAGTTTTGAGCAGAGGAGTTGTACAGTCTGATTACAGAGTGGCAGAGTTTCATTATATTTTTATGGGGCCACTGACAGCTGTGTTAGAAACAAACTGAAGGCAAGTTGAAGATAGAATAGAAGCTGACCAGTTGGGAAGCTATTTTAATAAATGATGATGGTGGGATATTGGCCATCACAGTGAAGACTCCTCTTGTCTGCCTTTGGTGTCGTAGAACAAAGATGTTTCTACATTCGTTAAAATTATATCTAGTATTCTGTGTGACACTCATAATAAGCAGTGGAAGCCATAGTCCTATTAATCCTTTTGATATTTAAATGTTAAAGGTTATAGAAGGTATGGATTTTGATAAGGCCTCTAAAGAAAGTGTGTTAGTCTTGTCTTTTTTTCTTTTCAGTTGGGCGGCCTTTACACCTAATGGACATTGAACAAAGCAAGCTATAACTAGCATTTGTTCCCAAGATAATTGAAATATTTTCATTTACTTACCTTACATCAAAATAAGACTGTATACATATTTGTTATCTCTTAAAGTTCTGGTTAGTGTGTTTAATTTTAAAAGGGAACTTTTGTTTAAAAATTACTACATTTCTGGGGCACCTGGGTGGCTCAGTTGGTTAAACTCTCTGCCTTCGGCTCAGGTCATGGTCTCAGGGTCCTGGGATCAAGCCCCGCATCCAGCTCTCTGCTCAGCAGGGAGCCTGCTTCCCCTCTCTCTGCTTGCCTCTCTGCCAGCTTGTGATCTGTCTCTCTGTCAAATAAATAAGTAAAATCTTTAAAAAAAAATTACTACATTTCTGTTTTCAGAAGTACTGGAAATTCTGACATTCAAGTTTTCTATAGAAGATAATGTGTTTCTAGAAATCTGATCATTTTCCTACTAAGATTCAAGATAGCGTTCAGGTTTGGGGAGGAAAAAAATGAGATTATAAAAGTGTATGAACAGTTTACTAGAAAATAAAAGGCAAATCTATAGGGGTCAGTTTATAGAGACAGAAAAACTAGACATCATGTTTATCTTTCTATGCTAATGGTCATATTTTGGCTGGTTAATAGAAGCAAGGAACAAAATAAAGACAAAAAAAAGGGAAAGTTTTAAAATGACATGTGTCTTACTTTGAGTATAGTTCCCAGGATTCCTTAATCAGTATTAGCTCATACTCTATTCGGAAGGTCCATGTGTGAGCTTCAGGATTGCTATGAATCCCTTCTCTCCCCAGAGTTATGTGCAAAATTTCATGTACCCATATGCTTTCTTGGGAAGATAAACCATAGCGTTCATCAGCTTCTCAGTAGAACCTGTAATACAAATATTAAGAAATACAGCTCTGTGGTATTACCTGTTAGCTGGTCTGCTGGTAATCGTTTTGATGGGAATAGTACTTTGTGTGTCCTGATCTTATCCTTAAACAGGTAATTAACCAGTTACTACTTATTTTATTTTCTATATTTTTTTTTTTTAGATCACTGTACAATCAGAAAAGGGTTTTTATTTTTGAAATGCTAGCATTTATATGAAATGCATGTATAGCTTACAATATTTGACTTTTTGAATTTCTGGAAAGAATTTGAATTTCTTTCAGTTATAAATAAATAGCTTTTGATTCATGGAAATATTTCATAAAATAATTTTAAAAAGTTGCTTTAAAAATCTAGAAGTGTAGTTTTTAGCATGCTGGCTTTACTTATGAAACCATTTATTGGGGTGCCTGGGTGGCTCAGTGAGTTAAAGCCTCTGCCTTTGGCTCAGGTCATGATCCTGGGGTCCTGGAGTCAAGCCCCACATTGGGTTCTCTGCTTAGTGGGGAGCCTGCTCCCCACTGCCTCTCTGCCTACTTGTGATCTCAGTCTGTCAGATAAATAAAATTTTAAAAAATCTTAAAAAAACCTATTTATTATAAAAGTTAATGTTTGTTTGCTCTTACTTATTCCACATTCTGTTCTTTGCCAAATGGGGTCATCTAAAGCAAGCAAGGATAATATCTAGCTGAATATCCAGATGTACTCAGCTTTAGGATACAGTTAGAGATTATATTACTCTTGTTGGTGTGTCTCTCCAGCTTAACATTGGGGTTGGCAGTCACGTGGTACAGAGGCTGATTCTCTGCACCATTATGATTTGTGAGGAAGAAAATCTTACAGAAGATAGTGTTTATCACAACCCCCCCACCTTTTAAAAAATATTTTATGTATTTATTTGAGAGAGAGTGGGTGAGAGAGCAGGAGCTGGGGGATGGGGCAGTGGGAGAGGGAGAAGCAGATTCTCTACTGAGCAGGGAGCCGGATGCAGGACTTGATCCCAGGATCCTTCGATCATGACCTAAGCTAAAGGCAGAGGCTTAACCCACTGAGCCACCCAGGCTCCCCTTATCACTTTCAAGTGATAAATTTAGCTATAATTAAGAGAATAATAATTCTGTAATAGCTTTATGCTATTGAAGTGTGTCAGATTATATGTAGTGTGTCTTGGGTGGTGGTATGGGTACTTTATATATACATATTAAAGCCATTTTCTTCTAATTTACAGATAGATGTTTGGCAGTGTGACTTAGCTCTAGTATATCTGAAGTTCTTTGTCAGGGCTTTGCCAAGGAACAGGTTGCTGTTTCCTAATTTGAAATTTTGCTGGGCATAATCATTTCTGAGAGCATAATCATACATACCTGTTGCATAAGATTTTTTGAAAATTACTTAATTTTTAATCATTTACTTTAATAGCAGAAATGAAGATTATAAACTACAAAACTTTGAGCAAATGGCATTTAAAGAAAAGATTCACTTTATACCTATAGTAAAAAGTTATACTTAAATATGACTGTAAAAACCATCTTTGTTTAGTTAAAGTGTCCAATAAACAGTGTAAATGATTAAGAGCATATGGCTTGGAAAGAGAGGTCTTGTTCCCAGTACGGTCTCACTGTGTTCCTTACTTGGCTGTTGAAGTTTGGGCAGTTTTATTTATTTTTGCAATGAAAGGAAACATCAGTTTCTTTCTTTTTTTTCTTTTCTTTTTTGTTGCAAAGTAGGGATAATAATATAGTTGCTTTACAGAGTTTTTAAAGTACCAAATGAAATAACATTTAAAATGCTTTATACTCTACTTGGCATAGTTCTGAGCAGTCAGTATGTAGTAGCTTTATTATTCCTATAAAAGCCGGTCACTTCTTTTGTAAACAGATAGAGTGAGAATTCTTTAATCAAGACTGCTTGGGATTGAATTAGGACTCTCCTACTTACCAAGGTTGTGGGTAGTTTTCTTAAACCTTCTTAGAAGGCTGGTGTCCTTACCTAAAATGAGAAACGTTTATAATACTTACTCATGGGATTATTGGGGAATGACTAAATGTAGTAACAGGATCTATTACATAGTAAATTTTCAGTAAATTGTAGCTATTATTATTAGTTCTATGGAAAGAATGTGCAAAGTCTTGTGAGTTTAAACAGGCTTTCAGAGTGATATAGTCAGTCTAATCTTTTTTAACTTAAAATTGATTTGGAAGTTAGGTAGAGAAGTTGTAATTTTGTGATTAAGGGTAAAACCTGTTATTTTTGTTTTTATCAATTCCTTAAAAACAGAAAATTTAGGGGCGCTTGGGTGGCTCAATCAGTTAATCATCTGCCTTTGGTTTAGGTCATGAGCCTGGGGTCCTGGGATGGAACACTGTGTCAGGCTCCATCCTCAGTGGGGAGTCTGCTTCTCCCTCTGCCTGCTATTCCCCCTGCTTGTGTGCTCCCTTACTCTTTCTCTGTCAAATAAATAAATAAAATCTTAAAAAAAAGAATATTTCATGAAAGGGGAAAACCAGATGTCTTTATTCTAAGAACTCTTAGCTCCCATTTCAAACTTTTTATTCCAGCCCTCCCTTTCTGATGCAGAAGCTTCTCTTAGTAAATATAATACTTGTCCTCTCTTCTAATTTGCTGCTGGTTTGCCCAGATGGGATTCTTTCAAGGGAAAAGTATATTTTACTTCCAAGCCTAGAGGGTTGTTATTGGATTAAGTGAACCACTGGAGATAATTATTTTCTGGATAAGCATCCACCTCTAGCCTTGCTTATATAGGGCAAACATTTTTTTCTTCTCTTGATCCTGATCTGATCACTGTTCTGATGTGGCAGTTAGTCACCTGAAGCTGGTCTGGCATCCTGAGCTGGTGGGGGTGGGGCAAATGAGTGATGGGGCCCTGCCAAGCCTGTCTCTACTCTAGAGAGGAGTAAAAAAGCTGAACAGGCTTGAAGACAAAGGAGCTACTATTGGTGTCAAAGTTTAAATGAGGCAGCTTGGCTTATGCCTATTTGGGAGTTTTTAAAAAATGTAGCTTTTCATTTTTTCAGTTTTATCTCTGTAAGGGTATCTCATCAAAGGACCCATCTCTATTTTTTATCTATCCTTGCTGAAAGTTGTTCAGTGATTTTAAGGAAAGTTGTTTGGTGGCTGAGGGCTTTTGACACTTAGTCATCTAATTATGCCTTATCCCAACTTGGAGACCTACTTTTCTAAACTAGTTCTGTTCCTAGAAAATTTAATTAAAAAGTTTTTAGGGCACCTGGGTGGCTTAGTTGGTTAAGTGTCTGCCTTTGAGTCAGGTCATGATTCCAGAGTCCTGGGATCGAACCCCATATATGGCTCCCTGCTTAGAGGGCTCCCTCTTCTCCCTCTGCCTCTCCCCTTGCTCAAGCTCACTCACTCTCTCTTGTTCACTCTCTGAAAAAATATTTTAATAAAAAATAAGTTTTTATTATAAAGTTTTTATTATAAAAGCAGTACAGTTAAAAATCATAGAAATCATACAGTGAATACTAAAAGTCATTATGTTCCCCAGTCTCACTTCCTGTGGGCAACTTGAGCTAACAGTTTGGGATATATAGTCTTCCATACCTTTCTCTTTGCACATACATATTTACAAAAGAGGATTTATTTTGTTGTGCTTGGTTTTTCAAAAATGTGCTTATATTAGGTTCTATAACTTTTAAACTGTCCTTCTGCATTAGTACATAACAGCTTTGTCATTTTTTTCTGATGGCTTTAGCAAGATTTTATTTGCATTCGATACGCTCTTTTCTCTACCACAAATGATTCCTATAGGGCACCACTGTTTAGCCTTAAGTTTTGCAACTATGTAGAAACTTCTTTTATAGCATAAGTATTGATAATTTATTTTGAGTATGTAGTTCTGCTAGGTGGTGAATAGTCCCAGTCATCTCTAGCATTTATGACAGTCCCTCATGGCCCTATGGATTATTATTACAGCTGCTAACTGATCATGGAATCTTACTGCATGATACTATATGATGTAAGCTGGGAAGTTAGTGAGGGAGCATCCCTGTGCTTATGTGGCTGCTTGCAGAAAGCTAGTGCTATTCTTGGGATCCCTGGTAGCATGTATTAAAAAGGTTAATTTTAGGACAGGCTATTGTAGCCATTGACCCCCACAGATGCTTCCTGTCAGAATAGGAGGTTTATAACACTAGCGTTATAATGTGTTTAAATGGCACATTATGTTTTTAAAGTTCATAATCGTTGGTTATTTCTTATAATATCCCTTTGAGGCAGGTCAGCAGCATTTTTCCTTTTTTATGGTTGGAGAAGCAGATGCAAAGATGTTGAGTGATTTGCCTACAGGCGCACATTAAACTGATGGCAGAATCTGTTCTCTTGTTAGTAAACTGAACCATGCGGCCTCTCTGCTAGTTGTAAGTGAGTAATAAAGTTGTTTCCATTTAGTGACCTTTTGATGGCTTTATGGAATAGTGAATGTAGTTTAGAAACCTTTTACCTACTTTCTTTATTGAAAGAAAATCTATAAAGCTAGAATTTACTTGTATCATGGTATTAAATATTGTATGTAAATTTATCCTATTCTTTTAAAAACAGAAAAAAAAATCATAGGAAAACATTAGAATGAACCAAGTGGACTTAGTTCTGGGAAAACCTTTACTGGCTTGAAAATTAGTATTGTAAATTAGAGGAAAATGGCACAAGGCTTTGAAGAGTTAATACTTTATAGTAGGAGAAAAATGAAGCCCCAGGTTATATTGCCAAGTGATTTTGAGTAAAACAACTGTGGCCTGTAGAGCTAGAATAGACTTTCAAAGATTGTTTGGCTCTGTGGATTTAGACCCCAGCTAGTGTGGCAAGTGACAGCATAGGTTACTTAGACTAAAAAAACTACTATTTGGGCAGCATCCCTTTAGTTCTAAGTTTCCTTATCCATTGGAAATAATCTCTCTTTACTTGTTTGGACTTGATTCTATTTTCCCATTCCCTCTCCTCCACTATAATAATAATCATTATTTTTTTCTTATATGCTACCTTTTTTCTTTCCAATTGAAAAGAATTCTAACTGTAATCTTTTTGTGTTGATAGAGGGAGATCATGGGGAAGTTTTCAAGTAATAGGCAACTATTGTAAAGAGATTTAATTGAAGGGATCATAGAGAGCCAGAAAATTATATATTCAGTTTTGGAGTGTTAAAACAGATGCTTTGACATGAGTTATAAGTCTTTGATAATAAGTAATGGTTAATCCTTATGTACTTTGGTAATTAGCACAAACCTATATTTTAATAAACATGTAACTTCTAAATACATTTTTTACTGCTATAGACATATCCCACTTATCCCAAAGTCAAGCTGTCATCAGTTTTGTCTTGTTTTGCCCTCATCATGTTCTTTATGACATCATCAGTTTCATCATTATTATCATGATAATTTTACTACTACTTTTATAGTGCTTCATATGTGTTAGACATTTTCTACATTTTAAAATGTAATTCTCAAAAAGATGCTGAGAGGTTCTTATGAATATCCCTGTGTTGCAGATAAAAAAAGTTAAGGCTGAGGAGATTATGTAATTGACCTAAGTAAATTCCTGTGGCTAGTGAGTAGTAGAGCTGTTTTAAACCTAAGCTACTCCAAATCAGAGCTCTTATCAATACTCACACTGTTCTCCCTCTTATTTAACATACATATCTTTACTTAATGTCTAGTTTGCTTAGTCCACAGGTCATTTAGAAATATCCAGTTCTTTATGAGTTGTGAGTATGGATGTGTGTGTGTGTGTGTTTATGTTTATATGTACATATAAGGTCTTGGGAGAGGGATTTTGAAATGGGCACAGTGAGTGCTGGAATTACCAAAGGAAGAGAAAGGGGAGACACTTTTAAAAACTAAGACACATGAATGTATTCTTGTTTAGTAATCCTTTCCATTTTCAAATGTGGACCTTAAACTCTCGGGTTTTAATAAGCTCCATTTCTAAGTTTTTATTTTTATGTAATCTCTACATCGAACATGGGGCTCAAACCCACAACCCTGAGATATCAAGAGTTGCACAAACTGCCACCTGAGCCAGCCAGTCGCTCCTGTTCCTTCTCTTTATGAAACAAGGGAAACGGGAGAATTTAGGAAGTCCATGAAATTTTTATAAAATGTAGAGTTATGTTATGGAAAGAATAAATTTCACTTATTAAAAAAATTAACTTCATTCTTCCTTGGTACTGGGCAGATAAGTTGCTGTTATATTTTTAAAGTATATTTTAAAATTCAGGATTAATTACTCTTTACCTTTCTTTAAGAATCAAGAAACTTTTATGAAAGAGTGTACAAGTTGAATTTAGAGGGATTAAATGCAACAGAGGTTTTTATAGCAAATCATTACAAAATGTTACTACTTGGGTTCTTTATAAAACTAGAAAATTCTTGCAGAGCAGTGACAGATTTCAGTTCTGTATTTGTTTTCTGTTGCTGCTGTAACAAGTTGCCACAGATTGGTGGCTTAGGACAACACAAGTTTATTATTTTGCAGTTCTGGAGGTCAGAAGGCAGAAACGCTTGTTGCTGGACTACATTCTTTCTGCAGCTGGATGGGAAATGTTTCTTTGCCTTCTCCAGCCTTTGGAGGCTGTACACGTACATTCCTTTCCTCCTGATCTATCCTCTGTCTTCAAGTCTCTGACTGATCCTACTCTTCTGGCTCCCTCTTTCACTTATATAAGACCCTCGTGATTTCGTTGGGCCCAGTCCAAATAATCCAGGATAATCTTCCCATTTCAAGGTCAGTTGATTAGCAAACAATTCCATCTGCAACCTTAATTCTCCCTTGCTATTTAGCAACATTTTCGAAGATTCTGGGGATCAGGATACAAACATCTCTGGGGAAGCCATTATTCTACCTACCACAAGTTCATTAGTTTAGCAAAATTACTTAGCCTTTTAGGCTCTTCTATAAAACGAGATTTGTATTTATTGTTTACCACAAAGGAATTTCATGCAAATGGAAATTCTGTGCCAGTACAGACAGATCATGCATAGAATATACTCAGAATTATTATTATTATTATTATTATTATTATTATTTTTTTAAAGATTTTGTTTATCTATTTGACAGAGATCACAAGTAGGCAGAGAGGCAGGCAGAGAGAGAGAGGAGGAAGCAGGCTCCCTGCTGAGCAGAGAGCCCGATGCGGGACTCGATCCCAGGACCCTGAGATCATGACCAGAGCCAAAGGCAGCGGCTTAACCCACTGAGCCACCCAGGCACCCAGAATTATTATTATTTTTTAAAGATTTATTTATTTGACAGAGATCACAAGTAGGCAGAGAGAGAGAGAGAGGGAAGCAGGTTCCCTGCTGAGCAGAGAACCCGATGCGGGGCTCGATCCCAGAACCCGATGCGGGGCTCGATCCCAGAACCCTGGGATCATGACCTGAGCCGAAGGCAGAGGCTTTAACCCACTGAGCCACCCAGGCACCCCTACACTCAGAATTATTAACAGATGTTTACTGGTTGCTCTTTACAGATTCATCTGTTGGGTACATGCTTGGGGATAGGTAACCAGTGGGCTTGGTAAACTCTGGTCTGAATATTGGAGTTAAGTTTGGCCACTAGAAGCAGAACAAAATGTCAGTGACTCAGACACTTTAACTGCTGTTCCTTACCTTCTTTCTTTCTTTTTTTAAAATTTTATTTATTTATTTGACAGAGATCACAAGTAGGTAGAGAGGCAGGCAGAGAGAGAGGAGGAAGCAGGCTCCCCGCTGAGCAGAGAGCCTGATGTGGGGCTCGATTCCAGGACCATGGGATCATGACCTGAGCCGAAGGCAGAGGCTTTAACCCACTGAGCTACCCAGGCGTACCACTTTACCTTCTTTCTTTTTTTTTTTTTTTTTGAAGTAGTCTCCCCACCCAGTGTGAAGTCCCAGTTCTGGGCTTGAACTCTCAACCTTGAGATGAAGACCTGAGCTGAGATCAAGAGTCGACAGATGTTTAACCAACTGAGCCAGCCAGGCACCCCTGTTGTTTCCCTTTAATTTGACTCTTTTGTGACTCTTTTTGTTTTAGAATTTGGGCTTTCCAGACCTTTGTTTGTTGAGAACATTGAAGATTTACATGTCTTGAAAAAAAAAAAAACAAAACAAAACCAGATGAATGCTTAACTCTAATTTAAAAAAAAAAGTTTTATTAAATAATCTGTACTCCCAACCTGGGACTCAAAACTAATGACCCCAAGATCAAGAGTTGCACACTCCTCCAACTGAGCCAGCCAGGCACCCCTTAACTCCAATTTTTTTTTTAATGATTTGACTCTTCTTTTAGTCTAAAGCTATATATTTTAAGCAGTAGGCTTTTCTGCTTTGGGGAACTTGAGGGACACCTGGATGACTCAATTGTTGAGTGTCTCCTTTTGGCTCAGGTCGTGATCCTGGGGTGCTGGGATCGAGCCACACCCCTGGGATGGAGCCCCTGAGCAGAGAGCTTGCTGCGTCCTAACGCTCTGCCCTTCCCGCTGCTTGTGCTCACACTCTAGTACTCTTTTTCTCTTTCTCTCTTTGAAATAAATCTTAAAAAGAAGGGGGGGGGTGTGCTTTGAGTAGTAGGCAGTTTCAAATCACAATTGCTTATGATTATTTTTTATGTCCCTAATTACTCATTTTTTGAATTTCCCGAGTTATTCTTGGAGGATTGCTGTTTTTAATGTTTGATTTGTCAATTTTTCTTAGAGCCACCTTTTGCTTGGTTGACTTAAAAGTCTTTCAGTACTCAAAACTGTGGTGCTGTGAGGCAAGATTGGAGAGTGGAGTAGAGGGTGGAAGATCCCCGGGTCCTGGGATCGAGCCCCACATTTAGCTCCCTGCTTGGCTGGAAGCCTGCTTCTCCCTCTCCCGCTCCCCCCTGCCTGCGTTCCCTTTCTTGCAGTGTCTCTCCCTCTGTCAAATAAATAAAATCTGTAAAACAAGCA
This sequence comes from Mustela putorius furo, assembly GCF_011764305.1. NCBI lineage: Eukaryota > Metazoa > Chordata > Mammalia > Carnivora > Mustelidae > Mustela > Mustela putorius. The sequence goes on along the minus strand of NW_025421560.1, from coordinate 4,160,165 downwards.
AACAAATAAATAGTCTGTAGATACTGTCATGTGCCAGGTACTTTTTTGGTTGTTAAAATTACATTTAGATACTAAACTTTGTACATTTACCTTTTACCTCATTTGACTTAATGCATTATTTGGTTTTATTGTTGATATATAATTTAACTTTACACCAGGATCTTTTGGTGGGCGGGGGGAGGATACTTTTTATTTTATTTATTTCTTTATCTATTTGTTTTAAAAGATTCTTTTAATTTATTTGGCAGACTGAGAGCAAGCGCAAGCAGGGGGAGTGGCAGAGGGAGAGGGAGAAGCAGGCTCCCTCTGAGCAGGGATCCTGTTGCAGTTCTTCATCCCAGGACCCTTGGATCGTGACCTTAGCTGAAGGCAGTTGCTTAAGCAACTGAGCCACCCAGGTGCCCCTGGGGGAAACTTTTTAAAGGGAAATGTAGCATTGTAGTGATTTAAAATGATAAAATCTCTGGTTTTATTTTAAGTTTCGTGATTTATTTCTTTGTTTAGTATTTGCATTTAAATCGAAACAAAAACTTGGAGACCACAGTATACACTAGATAGCCTGTACACATTTAAGAAAATACTGTAGATGAAACTTCTGTGTAAAGGAAGCACTAGAGATTAAAAATACTTTAAAAACATCTAAAATAATGATACGAAAGGAAGGAAGAAAAGTTCTATCACTGAAGAAAAACACTTATTTAAAATGTATTGTGGCTATTTCTCTTTTTTCTCCTGAAAGGCATCTTTAATGTAGAACAAACCGTAGCGGGGGGGGGGGGGGCTGAGTGGGGGCTTAGTCTCTTGGGCTGCTGACTCATGATTTGGGGTCAGGTGATGTCTTGGAGACATGGGCTAGAGCCCTGAGCTGCGGAGTCAGTTTGAGATTCTTTCCCTCTCTCTCATGCCCTGCCCCCTGCTCATTCCTGCATGTGCCTGAGTGTGTGTTCTCTTTCTCAAATAAGTCTTTTTTTTTTTTTTTAAAGAACAAACTACAGTAATAGAAGCAGTAATAAAAAATGACAGCTGTTGTTTACTGAGTACTTTATATATGTCTTCTAAACACAGATAACTCTTTTAATTTTTATGACGACACTGTGAAATAGATACTTTTATTATTCTTGTTTACAGATAAGGAGAAAATAGTAGGGCATGGATTTGAACTTCACCTAGCTCCAGAATTTTCCTTCTTAGCAACCACACCACCTCCTTAATCAGTTTCTGGATAGAGTGAAAAAGCAAAGGAAAGATTATTTTTTTCTCCTTAGTTTTTCTTGGATTCTCTAATGGTGGAGCTGGAGTGGAAGGATGGTGGAGGGAAGGGGAGCACCGTATTTAGCCATTCATTTGGGTTTCTAAGAAACCCAAATTGTCCTTCTGGGACAATAAAAAGATAACCTAATAAAGACACTTTTTTTCCCTACTCCCAGATTCTTTAGAGTCCCTGACAGTTTTAAAATGTATGATATAAAGACTTCCTGCTGGTTATAAATGAAACCTTAGAATTCCTCGTCATGATAGTGCTTTAGACTGCTCTCACAGATGGGTAAGAGTTAGGAATTCAAACCAGTGTAGACCAGCCTCCTCCTTTGATCTCTTGACTCAAATCTGTGTTCCTTTCCATTGTATTCCACTGTATTCATTGTATTCCAGAGAACAGATCCATCTACTTCCAAACCAGTGTCCATAATGATGGGCAAGAAGTGTTTCTATGAGTAATTATTTCCTTGATGATTAGTGTCTGGTGTTAATTTTTGACTAGGCTGAGCTCTTAGCAGTTGTTATTTGTTGTTAGCATGTTAAACATTTGGATGATTTTAAAAACATAGTTTATCCCCTCGAAAAACACTAACAAGTATTTAATGAATGTGAGTTTGGATTAGTTTCAAACTTTAAGGTGACTCTAGAAAGTACAATGAGAGATTTATAAGTCTGCAGTGTTTTTGTTTTGTTTTTAAAGATTTTATTTATTTATTTGACAGAGAGAGATCACAAGTAGGCAGAGAGGCAGGCAGAGAGGGAGGAAAGCAGGCTCGCTGCTGAGCAGAGAGCCCGATATGGGGCTCGATCCCAGGACCCTGAGATCATGACCTGAGCCGAAGGCAGAGGCTTAACCCACTGAGCCACCCAGGTGCCCCTGTTTTGTTTTTTAAAGTAAGCTCTGCACCCAGTGCGGGGCTTGAACTCAAGACTCTGAGATGGAGAGTTATCCACTCTACTGAATGAGTCAGCCAGGTTCCTCGAAGACTGCAGTTTTTAATGAATGAAATGCCTGTGTGTGTGTGAATTGAAGCCAGCTTTTATGACAAACATTAACGCTGTGGTTTAGTTCCCCATCTCCACACCACTGAAATGATAACTTGAATCATCTTGATTGCAGTTTTAGCTGTGTTTAAGTTTTGATGAAACAAATATAGGGTCCTAGTTAAGCATGGTGAGGATCTCAAGTAAAACTGAAGTGAAAGAAGCCAGATGCTACCTAAGGACCAGTCTGCTAAACAAATATTCAGCCAGTCTGTGGATAGGTATTGTATTAGTAATGCAAGTAGTAATCTTTATATAGATATAATATGATATGGTAATTGGCTTTTAGATTAATGTAAAAATTTTTTGAAACATTATAATTTTTTTAATTTGTAGAAAATTCCACGACATTCAAATTCTGGAGACTTCCAGTAATAAAAATAGATGCTTAGAGATGAATACACTTTAATATGATAAATATGCTGGTGATAACAGCTTTAAAAATTTATTATGGAAATTTAAGGGGTGCCTGGGTGGCTCAGTGGGTTAAAGCCTCTGCCTTCGGCTCAGGTCATGATCCCAGGGTCCTGGGATCGAGTCCCGCATGGGGCTCTCTGCTCAGCAGGGACCCTGCTTCCTCCTCTCTCTCTGCCTGCCTCTCCGCCTGCTTGTGATCTTTGTCTGTCAAATGGATAAATAAAATCTTTAAAAAAAAATTTATTATGGAAATTTAAAACATACAAAATTGAGGTTCAGTGAATTTTCACATATGTATCACCTAGCTTCATCATTGTTTACATTTTGTCATTCTAGTTTTACCAATTTTCATTCTGCTACTCCTCTCCCATCGCCCTCACTGTAGCATTTTAAAGCAAATCTCAGGCACCTGGGTGGCTCAGTTGGTTAAAGCAAATCTCAGATATCATTTCACCCATGTCTTTTTCCAAAGCATAATCACAATGCCATTGTCACAACTAATAATGTTAACCGTAATTCCTAATGCCATCCTATAGTTAGAATATGTTCAAATTTCTCTGATTGTCTCACAAATGTGTTTTACAATTGGATTCCTTACACTCAGATCCAAATAAAGTCCTTACATTGCAATTGAAAAATAAGTCTCTTATCCTAAAGTCTCCTCTGTTTTCATGCCATTTATTTGCCAAAGGAGCCGTGTTATCTAACCTGTAGAATTTCCAACATTCAGAGTATAGCTCATTACATCTCTGTGGTTTTGTTTAACCCCTTTATTTCTTGTAAACTGGTAATTCTAGGGACTTTCTTTGATGAGTATACTTCCTAAGAGGTGTTGTATTTCTACTATGTCTCATCAGGAGGCACATAATGTTAACTCGATTCACTTTTTTAAAAAATATGACTTAAATTGGTCAGTGGTTTTAGGTGTTATAAACCTTATCTGTTCAATGGTTTTAGCAGCCACTAATGATTGTTGCCTATCCATTGGACAAGAATTGCAAAATGATTTTATAATTATATCACTCTTACTGCATTTGTTATTTGAAATTCTATATGGTGACTCTAAAATATAAAAATACAAAATGAATGACTATTTTCCCTTCACTTTGCTGGTTTTTAGAATAATTAATAGGTGCGCTCCTAAAATGACCAATGAAGTTTTTTGGTTTTTGTTTTAGGTTTGTTGTTGTTAATATTATGGATTTTTATGTTTTCTGTGTATTTTAATTCATTGTGGTTGCTGTTTGACATTTCAGAGCCAATTGGAGTCCTTTAAAATGGATTCTGTGTTCTTTTGAATATGAACCTGTTAGTTTTTGGTAGCTTCCTTACTCTTTGGCACAAGGGATCTCAGGCTCCTCATGTATCTTGCTTGCTCCAGATCTGGAATCAGATTTTTCCTGGAGGAGCCCTGGTTTCCCCAAGTGGGAAATGGTTTTTAGAGATCACAGTCTGGGTGTTAGGGTTGTTTACTGCTACTGGGTCTTTTACTGCTTTTAGGTTTTTTTAGTGTTTATACCCAGAAAATAAGTTGTGTGGGGTTTTTTTGTTTGTTTTGTTTTGGTTTGTTTGCTGGTTTTTGTTTGTTTTTAAGATTTTATTTTTAAGCTATCTCTATACCCAACTTGAACTTAAAACCTTGAGATCAAGAGTTATATGCTCTACTGACTGACTGATCCAGCCAGGTACTCTTGTTGCTTGTTGCTTGTTTTTAAAGAGAAAAACAAATAATGACTTTATGCTCATATTTCCAATTCTCATGAACACTTAGAGTTTCGATTTAACTTACATTTGTATTCTTTAAAATTTTTGCTGAAAATCTTGGTTCCTAATAACACTGGTTTATATTACATATAACATACGTACATTTTGAAATAACAAATCAGTCTTATTAGTAATACTAAGATTGACGCAATTTAAGATTCTTCTGGGGGAGCAACTGGGAGGCTAGTTGGTTAAGCATCAGACTCTTGATTTTGACTCAGGTCATGATTACTGGGTTGTGGGATAGAGCTCCATGTTGGACTCCGTCCTCCATGTGGAGCCTGCTTGAGATTCTTTCTCTCTGTCCCTTTCCCCTGCCCCTGGGTGTTCTCTCTCTCTCCAAAAAAATAGTAATAAAAAGAAAACAAGATTCCGCTGTGGGTTTTTAAAATTTTTTTTATTTTTTTGTCTTTAAGCTATATTCCCTCGAGGAATAGAAGAATAGAAGACTTTCTTCATTTTACTTTTTAATTTTATTATTATTTTTTTAAGTAAACACTCTGCCCAACATGGAGTTTGGAACTGACAACCCTGAAATGAAGAGTCTCATGGTCTTCTGACTGAGCCAGCCAGGTGCCCCAGAATACTTATTTTATTTTATCTTATTTATTTATTTTTAAAGATTTTATTTATTCATGAGAGGCACTGAGATAAGCAGGCTCCGCAGGGAGCTGGATGCGGGACTCTATCCCAGGACTCCGGATCACGATCCAGCCACAAAGGCAGACGGTCAACTGACTGAGCCAGCCAGGCGCCCCCAGAATTTTGTTTTATTTTATTTTATTTATTTGACAGAGAGACGGTGAGAGAGGGAATACAAGCAGGGGGAGTGACATAGGGAGAAACAGGCTTCCTGCTGAGCAGGGAGCCCAATGCAGGGCTTGATCCCAGCATCCTGGGATCATGACCTGAGCCGAAGGCAGATGCTCAACAACTGAGCCACCAGGCCCCCCAAGAATACTTATTTTAAAGTAATTTGAAACCGTTGTTTCTACATGCTTATCTTACCACCTTATTAAACAGTTCATTTCAGTTTGCTTTTGATTTTTCAAGATTACTATTTTTTTCTTTTTAATTTTTTTTTTAAAGTAGGCTCTATGCCCATGTGGGGCTTGTATTCATGACCTTGAAATTAAGAGTCTCGTGCTCTATCAACTGAGCTAGCCAGGTCCTTTTTATTTATTTATTTTTGATGTAAATATTTACATTGTTTTTAAAACAGTGCAGGTGGTTGGAGTATCATTATTCTCATATTCTGTCACTGAAGAAATGAAGTGTTACTTTACAGTAAATTTTTAATTTTTTACTACATTTGTATTTTACTATATTAAATATATTAATCTATTATTAATACTATTATGTTTATATAATTATATGAATTATATGATTCTATATAAATATATAATTATATTTCTAAATATTGTATTTATATTTATTTTAGATTTTTTACTATAATTAAAATCTAATTTATGCTTGTTTGAGTTTTTTGAGATTTAAGATTAAAAGTCCAGTATAAATTTTTCATGTCATCAAATGGTAGTAAATAGTTCTTGTTTATATTGCTTTTTATTTTTTTATTTTAAATATTTATTTATTTTAGGGAGCAAGGGAGAGTGCATATAAGCAGGGGGAGGAGTAGAGGGGGAGAGAGGGATAGAGAGAATCTTTTTTTTTTTTTTTAAGATTTTATTTATTTATTTGACAGACGGAGATCACAAGTAGGCAGAGAGGCAGGCAGAGAGGGAGGGAGGAAGCAGGCTCCCTGCTGAGCTGGGATCATGATCCAAGCGGAAGGCAGAGGCTCTAATCCACTGGGCCACCCAGGCATCCTGGATAGAGAGAATCTGAAGCGGACTCTCCACTGAGTGGAATCCCCTGCAGAGCTTGAGCTCACCATCCTGAGATCGTGGCCTGAGTAGAAATCAGGTCTGATGCTTAGCTGACTGAGCCATCCAGGTGCACCTATATTATGCTTTTTAGAATTTCACATATTTTACTTGGTTTTAAACATATTACATGACATTAGAAAGTAGATGGAATTGTCATTGCTTGAAAGTTGTGATTGTGATATCTGCATATAAACAATAAGTACTTCCTGTAATTCCACTCCCCCATCAGTTAATAACTGTATAAAGATGTTTTAGCATGAGGTGCCTGGGTGGTCAGTCACTTAAGCATTGTACTCCTTTCAGCTCAGGTCATGGTCTCAGGGTCCTGGGATTACATCCTATGATTAAGGTCCTGGGATTAAGCCCTCTTGTTCAGCGTGGAGTCTGCTTGTCCCTCTCCCTCTGTTCCTCCCCCTGCTTGCTCTGTCCTTTTGTTTCTCAGTTTAGCAGGGTGATATATTGAAAGGGTGATATTTAGCAGGGTGATATATATGAGTCAGACTTCAGAGATTATATGGCTCAGATTTGCCCGAGTAGGCCCTTTTCTAGTGGAGGAGATCTGTTGTAGGTATAGTCTTGCTTAATGGCGGGCTACCACTGAAATAGATGTTAAAATCAGCTCTTGACTAGGTGGATGGTGATAAGCTAGCTGTACTGCTCTTTTGGGTTGCTAGACCTTATTTAGCCCTATCTTCCTTTCATCCTTTCTCTTTTTCTCTTTTCTTTCAGTATCTGTGCTTTTTAGAATATGCTGTGTGATAAAACCCCAATGTACTTAGGTTTGGGCAGTGGTTTGCTTACATTAGTACTATCTAGGTAAGTTAGATGTTTTATCTCAGAGATTACTGATTTTTTTTTTTAAATCAATTCTTACTGGTTTAATTCAGTTAAGGAATATAGACTGGTATATAGATGGTCTTTTTAAAAAAACATTTTTACTGAGATAGATGAGTTAATTGTTAATATTAGGATGATTGCAAACTTCTATCAAATATAATATATAATGAAATGTGAAAGCAGACAGTTTACATTACAGGATATATTCGTATTGTTGAAGTCCAAATGTCTATTTTTTTTTTAAAGATTTTATTTGAGAGAGAAAGTGCCTGTGCTTGTACGAGTTGGGGAGGGGCAGAGGGAAAAAGGGAGATGTAGACTCCCTGTGGAGCAGGGAGCAGGATGCAGGGCTTGATCCCAGGACCTTGGGTCATGACCTGGGCTGAAGGCAGACACTTAACTGTCTGAGCCACCCAGGTGCCTCTGAGTTTTTTTTCTGTTTGTTTTTTAAAGATTTTATTTATTTGACAGAGACACAGCGAGAGAGGGAACACAAGCAGTGGGAGAGGAAGAGGGAGAAGCAGGCTTCCCGATGACCAGGGAGTCTGATTCGGGGCTTGATCTTAGGACCCTGAGATCATGACCTGAGCTGAAGGCAGCCGCTTAACTGACTGAGCCACCCAGGCAGCCCCTGAGATGTTTTTTCCAATCGTTTATCAATGTTTTCTTTAATAGCTTCTGTACTTCAGGTTAATTTACTCTTTAAGGCATAAGTTGAATATCCTTCTAAGGTCATAGTTCATTATCACTTTGAATTAAATAAGCCAGATTTACTGACTTGCATCTGCAATGAATACCTTTGAACATACATTGTCTCACCATGTACAAATGTATCTTTTGGATGAATTTTGGTGTATGTTGTTAGGACTAGGGAATATATGTGGGTTTTTTTTTTTTTTAAGATTTTATTTATTTATTTGACAGACAGATCATAAGTAGGCAGAGAGGCAGGCAGAGACAGAGAGTGGGGGAAGCAGGTTCCCTGCTGAGCAGAGAGCCCAATGTGGGGCTTGATCGGAGGACCCTGGGATCATGACCTGAGCCGAAGGCAGAGGCTTTAACACACTGAGCCACCCAGGCACCCCTATATGTGTTTTTAATATTAATAATTGTCATCAAATTCAAATTGAATACATGTATCTTTTTAGACTGTTAAAATACTTAATTGCTAATAACTGGTGAAGAAATAGATGGTGATTTGTGTTCAAGATGCCAGATCATTAAACTTTTGTTGAAAGTAGCTTTTGTTAAAAGTAGAACACTTAGTTGTTGAACACTGAGAATCTTCTTTTTTTATTATGTATTGGTCTTCAAGGCACCAGAATTATATTTTAGAACTTCTTAGAACATTTGCATTATCTCTTAAAATTAAAATGTGCATATTCTGTGCTCCCTTTTGACATCTGTCTGGAGCAACACTAGTGCAGGTAGGTGCGCAGGGAAGCGTGTATGAAACCATTTATTGAAGCCTTGTTTGTAATAGTGAAAAGCTAGAAGCCATTTAATATCGGTAAATACCACAAAGATAATTTGATCGTCAGTGTTTACTGATTGGAAAGATCTCCAAAACATATTTTGAGTGAAAAAGAAAAGTTGAAAGAGAGCATATTAAATTTAGTACCAATTATGTAAAAACATATTCACAGAAGTATTGTATATGTATATTGTATATGTATATATATGTGTACATATTCATGTATATAAATGGAGAAGTCTGAAAAAGATCTGGAAGGATATATGCCAAAGGGATAAAAGTGGTTACCAATGGGAAGGGTTGGGGCGCTTGGGTGGCTCAGTGGGTTAAGCCTCTGCCTTCGGCTCAGGTCATGATCCTCAGGGTCCTGGGATCAAGCTCCGCATTGGGCTTTCTGCTCAGCAGGAAGCCTGCTGCACCGCCTTACCCCCCCCCCCCCCCCCCCCCCCTTCCTCTCTGCCTACTTGTGATCTCTCTCTCTGTCAAATAAATAAATCAATGGGAAGAGTTTGGGACTGGGTATGATAATGTTTTATTATTTGTACAAGGATACTATATTTATAGGCTGTGTAAATAAAAGCTAATATAAAATATTTGTTCGCAATAAAATTATGTCGTTTTGTGCATAGATCCCTGTAGGTGCAGAGAAAGGAGACTTGAAGGAGACCCTAAAAGGCAAAAGGAGTTAGGCTATGAGGGATGTGAGAACAGGAGAAAGTGAAGGGAGATAGCTTTTACTTTCTGTATATATCTGTGTATTTTTATGAAGCAAATGAATTTGTGTGTTAACTTGTATGATGAAAAAGAAAAGACTAAATTCTTTGGACCAGGAATTCATATGAGAATATGATCTCATTTTGTCAGCTCATTTAACAGTTCTTAATGTAAGAACTGCGCACCTACCTGCACTAGTGTTGCTCCAGACAGATTCAACTGCCAGTTGAATCACTAGGTAGAGAATAAAGGCAAGGTTTACTAATTTGATGATAATTAGGGCATTAATTTGCTTCATAACGATGCACGGTCATCCCTTTAGGGCAAATACAAGAATGAAAATATGTAGACCCTTTCCCAGGTACCATCATGAATACTTCTAGCTTCTAGAAGAACAGAATACTTCTGTTCTTCCTGGGGCCTCATGTGGAATTGTCTCTTGTCTTACACCCCGTGCTGTTACAACCTCTCTTCACTCTGGATATCTCTCTAGTTCAGTTTTCCTAGTTCAGTAGTCCAGGATCAGATCTGTTTTAATGATATGGGAATCAGCAGTGAGAGGAAAAAAGATAAAATTTTTCATTATTTCTTTATTCACTCAGTCACTGAATATGAAGATATGTATTTGTTTTTGATTTTGTTTTTAATTCAAGTTAGTTAACATATACTGTAGAATTGGTTTCAGGAGTAGAATTTAGTGATTCATCACTTACATATTAACACCTAGTGCTTATCCCAAAGAGTGTCCTCCTTAATGCCCATCACCCATTTAGCCTGTCTCCACACCTACCTCCCTTCCAGCAATCCTCAGTTTTTCTATTTTTAAGAGTCTCTTATGGTTTGCCTCCCTATCAAGATATCTTTGGTCAGTCCTTCTTTCTCTTTTCCTATCTTACATCTTATTCAAGCTTAAAAAATATTCCTAACTTGTCTGTCTCTGATTCTGTTTTGTATTTTTGGAGTCCATTTTCCACATGGCAGCCTCTGTTATGCGAGACATTCATCAGATCATCTTACTCTGCATAAAATTTTGTGATGGGTCTTCTGTGCTCTCAGGCCCCGCTTCTCCCTTGACTATCAACATGCTTTTCAGTATGGTCATTAATAATTGTAGACTCATGTATTGATCTTTCCCCTTGTATTACAGTTTTCCAGACTCTGTGTTTCTCATTTCAGGTCATTATCCATCTTTTTTTCCTTTTTTTTTTCCCAGAGCGAGTGAGAACGAGCACACGTGCTTGAGGGGTGGGACGAAGGAGAGGAGGGAAAGAGAATCTTAAGCAGGTTCCATGCCCAGCATGGATAGACTGCATGGGGATGGATCTCACCACCCTGAGACCATGACCTGAGCCAAAATCAAGAGTCAGATACTTGACTGATTGAGCCACCCAGGCATCCCTAGGTCATTACACATCTTGATTGTTTTTTCTAGACTACCAGTCATCCTTGAGGTATCCTTGTCTGCTCTTCTAAGACTGATTTACATTGCTCTTTGTGCTCCCCTTGTACAGAACCTGATCGCATTAGTTATCTTTGTGTTGAATTACTCACTTGTTTAACTGACTCCTCTACTGGACTCCCTGGAAGCAAAGACTAGGTCTTAGATTGTCTCCCTGGTTCCTAACTAGTGCCTGGTATATTATCGGCTTTAGATGAAATATGTGAGTCAGTGAATGGTTAATCTTAAGCAATCTTAACTCTCACAAGCTTTCTTTTCTCTTTTCTTTCCCCATCTAGTGGTAAAAGGAGTAGAAAAAATGGGGAAAGGTAAAAGAAAAAGGAAACTGAAGAAGAATAGGAGGAAAGTTTGTGTGCTGGGTTCTTAGAATTCTATGCTTAATTCCTCTCTCCTCTCTCCTCCCTCCCCCCTGCCAGGAATACAAGAATTTATTATTTTTATTACAAAGAATGGACATTTGCTATTTTATTTTCAGATTCTAGGTAAGGGAGATAATCGTTAGTTTAAAAACGAAAAAGGCAATATGCTGAAGTGTTTAGGGGAAAGTTCCTCTGACATCTGCCATTTACTTGAAATTCTTACACCTTGCTGGTTCTTACACCTTGCACCTAGTTGGTAGAGTATGTGACTCTTGGTCTCAGAATTGTGGGTTCAAGCCTCATGCTCAGCACTGAAAAACCTTGATCTGACTGCATACAAATTTAAAATTGTACAGCAAAATGACAGAATAAACAAAAATTAAGTGTTGTTATTGGGAAACTAATAAATGCAACTGGGATAAAGTATATTTAAAAAAATACTCTGGGGCGCCTGGGTGGCTCAGTCCTTAAGCCTCTGCTTAAGGATCGCAGGGTCCTGAGATTGAGCTGCACATGGGACTCCCTGCTCTGTGGGAAGTCTGCTTCTCCCTTTCCCATTCCTCCTCCTCGTGTTCCCATTCTCGCTCTCTCTCTCTCTCTCGCTCTCTGTCAAATAAATAAATAAAATCTAAACAAAAAAATAAGTTCTTGGATAATTCCAACATCTCTGCCATATCTGAGTCTGACTCTGATACAGTCTCTTTCTTCAAAATGTGTTAGTATGCCCTGTAATTTTTTACTCTAAATTTTTATAATTTTTACTTGTAATGATGTTCTGAGGTATATGGGCCTTTAATGTAAGGTTTTATGTTTCTTGGCTAATTTTAGGCTGTATGTACTGTTTGCTGTAGCTGGTTGTCAGATGCTAAAATTTTCCCTGGCGGGCTTGTTTATGACCTCAGGTTTTCTTTAAGTAAACTCTATGCCCAGTGTGGGATAAAATAGCAAATGTTCATTCTTTGTAATAAAAATAATAAATTCTTGTATTCCTGGCAGCGGGGAGGGAGGATCCCAGATCAGGAGTGTGTGCTCTACTGACTGAGCCAGCTAGGTGCCGCTTCTAAGAGACTTTCTTACATAAGGTCTTATACATGTAGTTCTTTCACTTGTAATCCTCTGTTACTATAAGGAGTTCTGTTCATATGATGGAAAGGTATAGGGAAAGGGGAAGGAAGCGTTCTCTAGTCCGATGAGCAGGTCTCATTCTTCTTCTTCTTCTTTTTTTTTAAAGATTTATTTACTTATTTATTTGACAGAGATCACAAGTAGACAGAGAGGCAGGCAGAGAGAGAGAGAGAAGCAGGCTCCCTGCTGAGCAGAGAGCCCGATGCGGGACTTGATCCCAGGACTCTGAGATCATGACCTGAGCTTAACCCACTGAGCCACCCAGGCGCCCAAGGTCCCATTCTTTTAGTGAGCTGGTGTCCCTGGATGGTGATCTTCACAATTGTTTCTCAGGTCCTTCTCCATGGATGAGACTGAAAGGTTTTGAGGGGCTGGCGTTGGGTATTTTTCTTCTCCCAGGTTGGTTAGGCTCTGATAAAATAGTTTCTTTTGAGGGCCTGCCTTGTGAAGAAAATGCTCTAGGGGTATTTCAACGTGGTGAAGATTTTTTCTAAGGCCCTGCTGAAAGCATGAGAGGATTTTTCTCTGATCTCTGCGAGAACCTGGTAGGTCATTCATGAAAGTGTGAGACAGGGGCACCTGGGTGGCTCAATCCAGTTAAGTGTCTGCCTTCAACTCAGGTCGATCCCAGGGTCCTGGGATCAAGTCCTAAATCAGGCTCCCTGCTCAGCAGGGTTTTGCTTCTCCCTCTGCCCCTTCCCCCACTGGTGCACACATGCTTGCGTCCCCTCTCAGATAAAATGTTTTTTTAAAAATGAAAGTGTGGGACAGCTCAGGCTGTCCATACTGAGCCTTTAGCAATTTTTCAATTACAATTTGGTTTTTCTTATGCCTTACTACCTCCAGCACAGATTTTTACTTCTGTACCACTTCTCTGGTTAAGTTGTAATTCTCTGTATTTGCTGCTGCTTTTCTTCAGATTCGGAAACAGTGGTTTGACCTGTGATGTCATTTCCCTGAGAGATGAAGAACAGTCATTGATTTTCAGTTTGTTCAGCTTTTCTCTTCTGAGGATGGGAGTGGTAACTTCCAGTCTCCTTATAGGCCTGAACAGAACCTGGAAGACTTCTACCATTTACTTTATTATTATTATTACTATTAATTTTTTGCTCTTTACTTTAAATATAAATGACTCAACAGATAGAGGGATGGTAGAGAGATCTATCTTTAAGTATGTATACTTTTAAGTTTGTATACATACATACATAAAGTATACATAACATATGTATACAAACACAAAGTTTGTATACATACATACATAAAGTGTACATATACGTCTATATCTTAAAGTATGTATGTGAGTAGTAGAATCTGTGTGTTTTGACCTGAGGATACACAAAAGTTTGGAAGAATAGGAAGCCATTGTCTAGAAAATTCAGAGAAGCCTTTATGTCTAAGCAGAACTTTGGAGAATGAATAACATCTGGATGGCGAGTGGGGGAGGGATGCTTCGAGGACAGGTAGCATTGGAACCCACGATCCTTGCCTGGGAGAATTCAAATTACTGAAAAGCCTAACATGGGGGAGCACAAAACCTATGCCTGCTGGGGTGCCTGGGTGGCTCAGTGGGTTAAGCCTCTGCCTTTGGCTCAGGTCATGATCTCAGGGTCCTGGGATTGAGCCCGCACCGGGCTCTCTGCTCAGTGAGGAGCCTGCTTCTCCCCTCTCTGACCGACTTTCTGTCTACTTGTGATCTCTGTCTGTTGAATAAATAAATAAAAAACCTTAACAACAACAACAACAAAAACCTATGCCTGCCTAACTCTTACCTTTGAATATTATGTTAGAATGACATTTGATAATACCCATATCGCTCTGATTCCTTGGTTCAGAGCCAAACTTGGGAGTTGGAATTTTTGTTATTTACTCTGGACATAGTTACTTTGGCCATATATCTTTTGGGTTTTTCATCAGGTAAAAAAAGAGCTCTCTTTAAATCTCTTTCAAACTTTTTTTGAGCTTAGATTTTATATAACAACACAATACATGTACACATAGACACTAGAAACAAATTCCATAAAATAATTACTCTTCCATGTTCATTTCACTCTGATACGTTCTGTTCTTTACTACCTCATTTTTTCCTGATCAGGACTCACCAGACTATATTCATAGTCCATCAATCGATCATGATTTAGTCTGAAAAACACTGAGGGAATCCCTGATGTACAAGTTAGTACCCGCAGAATGATAACTATTATCTTCTGCCAGATTTATCTGTAATTATTTCTTAATTTTTTATTTTGTTGTGAAATTTCAGCACTTGATCATTTAAATTTCTGATTGTTTTTGTTTATAGGAATAAAATTAATTGACCTGTTGTATTCTTTGTTCTTGCTAAAACCACTTACTTGTTCCAGTAGCTTTTTTTGTAGATGACTTTGGGTTTACTGTACAGCTGGCTGATCATATCACCTGCCAGTAGAGTTTTTTCTTCTTCTGATCCAAATGCCTTGTGTTTTTCTTTCTTGACTGCATTGTCTGGAATCTCCAGGACAATCTTTTGTTTTTTTTTTTTTTAAGATTTTATTTTATTTTATTTGAGAGAGAGAATGTGTGAGCATGAGTAGGGGAAGGGGCAGAGGCAGAGGCACAAGTAGACTCCCCACTGAGTGTGGAACCTCATGTAGGGCTTGATCCCAGGACCCTGAGATCATGACGTGAACCAAAATAAGGCGCTTAACTGACTGAGCCACCCAGGCTCCCCTCTCTAGGACATTGCTGCATAGAACTGGTGAGAGCACAAGCAGGGAGAGTGGGAGGGGCAGAGAGAGAGAGAGAGAGAGAGAGAAGCAGATTCCCCTGCTAAGCAGGGAGCCCAACATGGGCCTTGATCCCAGGAACCTGGAATCATAACCTGAGCTGAAGGCATACACTTTACTGACTGAACCACCCCTGTGCCCCCTTTTCTTACTTTCTTAAGGTGGAAGTTGAGGTCATTGATCTGAGACCTTTTTTTTTTTTTTTAAAGATTTTATTTATTTATTTGACAGAGAGAAATCACAAGTAGATGGAGAGGCAGGCAGAGAGAGAGAGAGAGGGAAGCAGGCTCTCTGCTGAGCAGAGAGCCCGATGCGGGACTCGATCCCAGGACTCTGAGATCATGACCTGAGCTGAAGGCAGCAGCTTAACCCACTGAGCCACCCAGGCGCCCCTGAGACCTTTTTGATACAGGTGTTTAGTGTTATAAACTCATGCCTAAATAATCCTTTAGCAACATCACATACATTCTGATGTGTTTTATTTTTTTTTTTAAAGATTTTTATTTATTTATTTGACAGATCACAAGTAGGCAGAGAGGCAGGCAGAGAGAGAGAGAGAGAGAGAGAAGCAGGCTCCCTGTTGAGCAGAGAGACTGATGCAGGACTTGATCCCAGGACCCTGAGATCATGACCTGAACTGAAGGCAGTGGCTTAACCCACTGAACCACCCAGACGCCCCTGATGTGTTCTGTTTCTATTTTCATTCTGTTCGAAGTACTTTCTAATTTTCCTTTTGATTTTTTCTTTGACCCACAGGTTATTTTGACATGTGTCACTTAGTTCCCAAATATTTGTAGACTTACCAGAGATCTTTGCCATTGATCTCTATATTAATTCCATTATAATCATATTTTGTATAACTTAAGTGCTTTTCCATTTATTGAGGGATTTATGGCCTAGAATATATTCTATCTTGATAATGTTGTGTGTGCAATTGAGAAGAATGTTCTGTTCTTGTTGAGTAGAGTACTATAGATGTAAATCAGGTCAGCTTGGTTGATTGCATTATTTGCTTGTGTTTGGGATTTTTGAATTTCCTGAATCTCCAGGGTTCTATTTCTGGGTAGCCTTCCCCTCTGTGATAGTCTGTTCTAGGATGTCTAGCCATCTTGGTTTCCTTAGTCTATTGTCTCGGTTTCTTCAATGCAGGGAGTCTTCTGACTTTTGCTTCAGTTTCCTTTTCTTGTGCCATGGCCCAGTAACTATGAAAGCAGGAAACTAGAGCAGTTGTAGAGCCTTTACCTCATTGGCTTTCTTCTAGGGATCTTTGTTCTTCTTTGCCTGATGTCCAGTTTTTGGAATACCATTGTTTAAAGCTATTTATTTAGTTAGTTTCAGGCTGGATAGTAAATCCAGTTGCTTGTTAACTCTATTTTGGCTGAAAGAGTCTACTAATAATTTCTTTAAAAGAGAATATCTTACACATGAAAAAAATCAATAATTCAGGATTCCAGACATACAGAAACAGTGTCCAAAATTCATGCCTGTTGAGGAAATGATTAGGTAGCTACATTTGTGGGATTAGGCTGACAATATTCAGTTTGTGAATTAGACAAAAAGTCAGAATTCTATTCCTTTATCAGTCTTATTTATTCTCTTACTTGTACCTTCTTTTATACTATCTTCATTGAGACTGGAGGAATATTTTGGTGTTATAGGTGTTATTTTAGGATTTCATGTCATATGCACAGTAATATTACTTACCTCATAGGTAGATGACATGGGTTATTTAGTGTAGAATGCTTAGCATAGGGCCTGGCATATAAGTAAGCACAAATGTCAGCCATTAATATTAACATAAGCTTTTTATTTATTTATTTATTTTCTTTTAATGTATTTTTTATTTAATTTAATTTATTTTTTTTAAGGATTTTACTTATTTATTTGATGGAGAGAGAGATCACAGGCAGGCAGAGAGGCAGGCAAAGAGTGAGGAGGAAGCAGGCTCCCTGTCCAGCAGAGAGCCCAATGCAAGGCTCGATCCCAGGACCCTGGGATCATGACCTGAGGCGAAGGCAGAGGCTTTAACCCACTGAGCCACCCAGGCGCCCACCTCTATATCTTTTGAGGATAATATTTGAATAATATTTGAATAGCTCTATTCTCAAGGATCCAATATTAAAACTTAGGTTTTCTGGCAATTTCAGGAAAAATGCGTGACTTCTAGATACTAACTACAGTTTTTACCTTTTTCTAACCTTAAGCCTTAAGATTTTTTAATGGAAATTTTATAAAATGTCTTGGTATTTATGTTGTTTAAAAGATAGTTTTAGGGGCGCTTGCGTGGCTCAGTGTATTAAGCCTCTGCCTTCGGCTCGGGTCTTGATCTCAGGGTCCTGGGATCAAGCCCCAAGTCAGGCTCTCTGCTTGGTGGGGATCCTGCTTCTTCTTCTCTCTCTCTGCCTGCCTCTCTGCCTACTTGTGATCTCTCTCTGTCTAAAAAAAAAAAAAAGATAGTTTTAAACTTAATTTAACTCTTTTCTTGATGATAGTGACTGTATTATTGATAAATTTCAGCACTCACGTACACATGAAGTGTAAGAAGATTTTGGTAGATGATATGTTGTGTTTTCTGGTTAACAAATGCAATATTTTAATCTGTATGGAGAAAATATAATCACTTCTTTTTATAACCATGGAAGTGACAAAAGAGCCAGTTATGCAAAAAATAGTGACATGTTTGCAAAGTTAAAATAAAAACTAAGTTGCAGTGAAAACATGTCATTTAGAATCCAGTCACTTAATTTTTAGTTGAAATAATAGACTATGGTCACATTATATTTTTAAAGACACACTTGTCATATATAGGTACAAACAAATGAAAGCCTGTGAAGTAAATGTAATTAAATGTCTATATCTGATCATTTTATCACATATCATCTTAAGATAATTTTACAGTATGCTTGGAGGACAGGTGGTGATAGACATGACAGAATTAATGGAGATACACTTAAAATAGAGGATGAATTTTATTTCCTTTATAAAGGAGTTCAGGTTAACTTCTAAAAAGAAAACCACAGTGTTGGCAAGAAATCTCATAATTGACTGCTCTTAAGTAAATACTGATGTTTAATATTAATAATTTATAATAAAATAACATTTAAACAGTTTCTGATTATTATAAAATTATTAAAAACTCATAAAAGTATGGAAAATCTAGAAATCTAGACAAGATAAAGATCACCCACAATTCAGACATTGCAGAGACAAGTCCTGTTAATTTTTTTTTTTTAAGATTTTATTTATTTATTTGACAGACAGAGATCACAAGTAGGCAGAGAGGCAGGCAGAAAGAGAGGAGGAAGCAGGCTCTTTGCCCAGCAGAGAGCTCAATGTGAGGCTTGATCCCAGGACCCTGGGATCATGACCTGAGCCGAAGGCAGAGGCTTTAACCCACTGAGCCACCCAGGCGCCCAATTGTTAATATTTTAATATATCCTTCCAAGTCTTTACATATATACATGTTTTTTTTAAACAGAACTTGTAATAATAATTTTTCTTTTTTTTAATATTTTTAAATATTGTCTCCTAAATGGAAAGATCAGTTATAGATAAAGTTATATTTATTTATTTTTAAATTTATTAATTTAGAGAGGAAGTGCATGTGCATGAGTAGGGGGGAGGGGGCAGAGGGGGAGAGAGAGAGAGACAATCACAAGCAGACTCCACCCTGATTATGGAGCCCAACATGGGGCTTGTTCCCACAATGCCAAAGATCATGACATGAGCCAAAATCAAGAGTCGAATGTTCAACTGACAGGCACCCAGGCTCCCCACAGATAGAGTTTTAAAGGATGATAAGCTAGTGTTACTTATAGGGTGCATGCGGTAATACTGCGTAGAAATTTGGGTATATGCCTTTTTCGTATCTCTAATTAGTTGTGTCCTTAAAAACCACTTAAAGTTCTGTCTCTGTTTGCTTTTTTATGTCAGTGAGTAATGGTCGTTTTCCTATTGACCTACAGAGTTTGTTTTTATAGAAAGTAATGTGTTAATCAGTTTTATTATTTTTTTACAATGTTAAATACTGTCTAGAGTAGTAAATAAGTCCATCTCTGATTAAATCAGATTAATGTGTTTCAAAGTATTCTTGTTCTCTCCCTTTCTTGCGTTTTAATTAAGTAACCTTGAAAAGTGTTTATGAAAAAATATATTTATCATACATATATAAAATCTCTGAAAAATTCTGTCTTTAATTGTAGGGTTGTCATAGACCTAATGGAAACTTTTATGGCTTCCAGGCTAATGACTCCTATGTATACAGTAGTCTGCATCCATTGTCCATAGCACCTTGGTTTAACTACTTGTGAGTCCACGTTTGCCTACTTGTGCTTATCTACTTTCACTTGAAACTAATTTTTGCATCAACTAAATTTACATACTGTTTTTTTTTTTGTTCTTTTTTAAAAAAAATTTTATTTACTTATTTGACAGAGATCACAAGCAGGCAGAAAGGTAGACAGAGAGAGGGGAGGGGGAAGCAGGCTTCCTGCTGAGCAGAGAGCCTGATGTGGGGCTCTATCCCGGGACCCTGAGATCATGACCTGAGCCGAAGGCAGAGGCTTAACCCACTGAGCCACCCAGGTGCCTCTAAATTTACAAACTGTTATTCCAAAGTCTACCAAACAGAGGTTGCCTGTAGCTGATTGTATCCTGTGAGGTAGTCTGGAGCAGAATATTACCTTCTGTGTTTAGAGGCAGCAAGCAGTGAGGGCTAACGGAGGATGTTGGGTTTAATGGAGCATGTGAAAACTTAGGCTGTTGAGGATATAAGCAAGCAGGCAGGGCTATAAACAGTTTTCATGCAGTATCAGTGTTAAGACCGAGTAAGTAGTGGGTTAACAGGGACCCACTAGAGACCATTGTTAGGCACCATTATGCTTACATAGTGATTGTGTTTTTGATGATTTTAATACCTTCAAATATACCATTCAATTCTATTTCAGTGTTTCTCTTTATTTTATATGTGATCCCTCCCTCTTCTCCTAAGCTGTGGTATATGTTCCTAGGGCCATATTTTACCCCAAATAGGAAAGTTTAAGGACCATTTTGTGTCTGAAAATTATTTCATTATTGATAATATATAATATGACTGGTAATATGTTAGTTTTTTTTCTTTATGTGTCTCTGACATTCCTAGCATCTCTCCTTGGTCTTTTCAATGGTGTAAAAAATATTTTTAAAGATTTTATTTATTTATTTGACAGACAAAGAGAGATCACAAGCAGGCAGAGAGTCAGGCAGAGAGAAAAGGGGAAGCAGGCTCACTGCTGAGCAGAGAGCCCAATGCGGGGCTTGATCCCAGGACCCTGAGATCATGACCTGAGCTGAAGGCAGAGGCTTAACCCACTGAGCCACCCAGGCTCCCCCCCAAAATATTTTTATTAGCTATTACCCAGCTGCCTTAAAATTGCTAACTACTATTAGATTACTAATTCCTACTCACCTTGGGGCACATGCTATAGAATTGCCCTGGTAAGAGGCAGTCTGATCGCAAGTCATCACTGTGCGGTCTGTACAGTCTGCGACTTTTTATTTTGAGCTCACATTTGGAACCACTTTGTTTATTTTTATGTCTTAAAATGTAAACTATTAGAGATTACTCAGGACTCTGTAACTTAGTTTGAACTGTGGAAGATCATGAGTGTCTTCTTTGAGATGCTTCCCCAGTTTCTTTGAAGTTAATTTTGGATTTGCCAAATACCCTGATTTTAGTGGTCCTCTCCTGTTTGGGCATCCCCAGCGTGTATTCTCTGTGATTTGATAACAACGTGCTGGACTCCCTTATGGGACTGTCAGTGTAGGTGCCCTCTCCTTGATGGCCAAGGACTGAGCATGTGATTCAAATTAGGCTCCTTGGATATCTGTTTAAAAAAAAAGAAAAGAAAAGTTGGACACCTGGGTGGCTCAGTGTGTTAAGCCACTGCCTTCGTCTCAGGTCATGATCCCGGGGTCCTGGGATCTGAGTCTCGCATCCGGCTCCTTGCTCAGCGGGGAGCCTGCCTCTCTCTCCACCTCGCCTGCCTCTCTGCCTGCTTGTGTGCTTTCTCTCTCTCTCTTTCTGACAAATAAATAAATAAAATCTTAAAAAAAAGTAAAATGTAAATACAATAATATTAAAATGTGTTATTAATGCATCAAGTAAGAATAATATAAACATGTCAGATCTGATGGTATTGTCAGTGTTTTTAACCCTGTTTTGTGACTGTCAGAGCTCATAATAGAAGAGAGTGTGTGGAGAGTTTTCAAGATCACCCTCAGTTTTGGTAATTCATGGAGAGAACTCAAAGTACTGACTGTGTATAGTTATATTTAGGCTGTAATTTATTAAAACAAAAGGATATATAATCAGCAAGAGGAAAAGATGCTTGGGGTGAAGCATGGGGGAAACCAGGTGCAAACTTCCAGAATCTTCTCCCAGTAGAGTCACACAGGAGGCCCTTATTTCCCCTAACAATGAATTGTGACAGTATATCTGAAATGTTGCCAACGGGAAAGCTTGTTAGAGACTGAGCACCCAGGATTTTTATAGTGGCTAGTTACATAGGCACCCCATGCTTGGCACATACCCAAATGCCCAACTCTGAGAATGA
Organism: Mustela putorius furo; assembly: GCF_011764305.1. NCBI lineage: Eukaryota > Metazoa > Chordata > Mammalia > Carnivora > Mustelidae > Mustela > Mustela putorius. The sequence continues at coordinate 4,138,471 of NW_025421560.1, read as the reverse complement.
AAATAGGTGTTTAGCATAAGCTGTATTGTTTGTAATACAGTTTAGGCATAGTAAGCCAGTCTTATCAGTGAATTGTGGGAACCCTTCTGAAATCCAGGTTCCCATAAGTTCCCAGATGCCATCTAAGAGCCCGCCTTGCAAGCAGGCCAACAATAGCAGTCAGGCCTGTTGTATTTGACTCTTATGCAGAGAAGTATTAGTTTTCATTTTTCTTAGAGTTTTTACTTTTTGCATAAATAGTTTTATTTCAGCTTCTGATTTCTTTGCTAGAATCTTAAGCCACATCTGTATATTACTTCAAGTGAATCTTTTACTACCTTATTTCATTCTGTGTGTATGTTAAATATTTTTTTCATTATCACCATCCTGACATCTCTCAAGTTTTGATGGTAGCCATGACTCTCAAATGACTTTCTCTTCGGTTGTTCCCACCATAGTATCTCATAATACATGGGTCAGGAAACCAAATAAGAGATTCTGTTAGTTGCTGAGTCTTACCTATTACAAGTTCTAGTGAAGACCTACAGAAATAATCTCTTAAGTTTTCAAATAGTAGGTATATCAGAGTTCCATGGAAAAGCTGTTAAAAACACTGATTTCTGATTCCTTTCCCCAGAGCTGCTAATTCAGGATGTCCAGAGTGGAGCCTGAGAATTTGCATTTCTAACACATTTGGAGGTGATGTTTGACATAGCTGGTCCTGGGAGCACACTCGAGAACCTCTTTCCTAATTTGTAAAATAATCTACAATTCATAGAATGTGTTGTGTCCTCTGCCAAATATACATCTGCAGGTATATTGAACACAGTAAATACACTGAGAGTGAATGGACCACTTTCAGCCCTCCGTGTGTTCTGTAACTGCCACTTTTCACTCAATACATAATGCGTTCATGGGATGCATGGCTCAGGTGGATTAACATAAGTAGATATCTAAAAAGCTTACTCTCAGGGTGCCTGGGTGGTTCAGTAGGTTAAGCATCTGCCTTCAGCTCAGGTCATGATCCCAGGGTCCTGGGATTGAGCCCCACATCAGTCTCCCTGCTCTGTGGGAAACCTTCCTCTCCCAGTCCCCTTGCTTGTGTTCCTACTTTCGCTATCTCTCTGTCAAATAAAAAAATAAACTCTTAAAAAATAAAAGCTCACTTTCTGGATGCCTGGGTGGCTCTGTTGGTTAAGTGTCTGCATTCGGCTCAGGTCATGATCCCAGGATCCTGGGATCAAGTCCCATATTCGGCTCCTTGATGAGCCAGGGAGTCTGCTTTTCTCTCGCATGTCCCCCACCCCAGCTGGTGCTCTCTTGCGTGTGAGTGTTCATACACTCTCTCCTAAATAAATAAAAATAAAATCTTAGGAAAAAAAAGCTTACTTTCTAATCTGTTTTTAAGATAAATAAATAAAGTTTCCATATTTTTTATATGTTCACTGAATTGTCCCCACACTACTTATAATTTCTCAGCTCAACCTGGGTAATCATACCAGTGGATTATTACTTAAACATTTTCTTAGAAAATGGGTTAGCAAGGGAAATGCTAGAATTTTAGGGCTTTATTGGCTTTTCCTTCCAGCTAAGAATGCTTATGAAAGGGGATCTCACTGGAAATTTTTCATGACCTCATTGAGATCAGAGAATCCCGAGGAGGCAGAGTTTTAGCTGGTGGCAAGTTGGGCATGGTCATCACAGGAGGTGACAGGGCAGGTGTGGTAATGAAATTCTGAAACTGTTCTGATTCACATGGGATCCTAGGTTGATAAATAACCTGTTTGATTGGTACAAATTTTTATTTTATTTTTTTATTTTTATTTTTTAATTTATTTATTTGACAGAGAGAGATCACAAATAAGCAGAGAGGCAGGCAGAGAGAGAAGGGAGGAAGCAGGCTCTCTGCAGAGAGCCCGATGTGGGGCTCGATCCCAGGACCCCGGGATCATGACCCAAGCCGAAGGCAGAGGCTTTAACCCACTGAGCCACCCAGGCGCCCCAATTGGTACAAATTTAAAACTCCAGTTCTGGTGATGTCTAGTCCGATGTAAGTTATTGTGTTAGAGTGCCTTAGGGATTGTCTGCTTTGTTCTCCAAGCCCAGTGAAAGGAGGTAAGATCAAGTACCCTGGAGGGCCCGTTATAGATCCCTGTATACAGTATGACCCTTTCTACCTGCTTTCATTAATGATACCTTGTGTTCATTTATTTAAATAACTGTGTAGTGGTGAAGGGGAAAGAGGTCTTTAAATATGGCTGGAACTGTTTGATACTGACTCTGATGTAACAGTAATTTTTGGTGATCTGGAGGACAACCAGGGCGACCTAGCAATAAGATTTGGTGCAAATGCAGAGCCAAGAGATAGTTTTGATCTAAGCATATTTCTCTACACCTGTCCTGAAATTATTTCTCTTGGTTCTAAGTGAAGAGATCTCTTCAACAACTAACAGAATCCCCATTTAGTGTGATGTGGTATGGTGGGAATGGCCAAATAAGTCATTTGGTGCTACCATTAAAGATTGAAAGATGCTGGGATGGCGGTGATCAGGGGAGAAACAAACAAACCAAAACAACAACAAAAAGACAAAAAAAAAAACCAAAAAACCCCAAAACCCCACTAAAATAAGCACATAAGAAAATAGGCATTCAAAAAGTCTCACATTGTTGTCTTTATTATTACTTTTTATCTTTTATTGGAGACTGATAGATAGCCATGGATCCAGATGTATCAGAAAGTTCTTTCCAGTTTCAGTGATAGTTGTAATACAAATTGAGACTCCATAGGAAGCAAGGACCATTTATTTGTAAGTGATTTTATTCTTCAAAATTAATGTTTTCCTAGAACATTTCCAACGTATCTAACTTTGCATTATAATGTAATATATGTGCTGTGGTTAACCAGAATTCAGACAATTTACTCAGTAAGTATTCAGCTCATTGAGAAAAGAATAGTTAGTGGGTTAACAGACTTGGAACTTACTTTTTCATAGAAGGTTGAAATCTTATTTTCAGTATAATCTTTCAAAACCATGGATCAAATTACTTTGGAGTTTCCTGAGATTTTGGTTTGAAGCCTTTGGCAGTGCCTCCCTTCCAATCCAAATCATGCTACCTGGAGCGCACAACATTGCATGTGTCCAGTTAGTCTTCTCAATGTCAGAGACCTATATTGTGACAATTTAGCCTAAAGTTTTAAACTGGAATTGGTTTAAAGTTTGTATAGATGTGATCTAAGCCCTCAGTATCCCAGAGCATTATGGATGCTCAGTAAAGGTTTATAGAATTATATTTTATATTATTTCTACTTTGATAAGTTTTCTGATGAGTTTTTTTTTAAGTTTTTATTTATTTATTTGAAATAGAGAGAGAGAGAGATCACAAGTAGGCAGAGAGGCAGGCAGAGAGAGGGAGAAGCAGATTCCCCACTGAGCAGAGAGCCCGATGAGGGCCTCAATCCCAGGACGCTGAGATCATGACCTGAGCCGAAGGCAGAGGCTTAACCCACTGAGCCACCCAGGCGCCCTCTGTTGAGTTTTAATTAAGATATTTTGCTTATTGGTAATAGAAACCATCCCAGATTATCAAAATCAGAAAAGGGAATTTATTGTAAGGATACATAATGTCCGAGAGCAGAAAATCCAGTCAAATTTTAGGAGGGATTTAAGTGAGTGGGAGTTGGAGAGTTAGCAGGAACTAGCTATTCCCTTAGGTACTTAGAGGACACACAGTCTCTTATGTGTCCCTTTTTTTCCCCTTGTACATCTGTTTTGTTCTTTATTTCTCACTCTTTCTTTGTGGACCAGTTTTCTCTATTTCTTCCTACACATGTCAGAAAATGGCTACAGGCTATATTATTTTGCTTTACCAACAAGTTTGATTAGCAAAATAAATAAATAAACAAGTAAATAATAAAACCCAAAGTTGATTAGCATTTCAGCATTAAATTCCTGGGAGAGAGAACTCGGTCTGCCCAGTTGGGATCAGGTGTCTGGCTACCAGTCTAATCAACTTGTTGGCAGAATATATTGCCAGAACATATTTCTTTGTTAGGAGAAACGATCTAATAATGATGTTTGTCATATTACCAGCTTATTCTTTATGAAGCTGTATGGTCTTTTTTTATTGTAAGAATTTGGTTATCTGGACTCCTGGGTGGCTCAGTCTGACTTTTGATTTCACCTCAGGTCATAATCTCAGGGTTGTGGGATTGAGCCCTGAGTCAGGCTCTTCACTGAGCTTTGCAGAACGTGCTTCTCTCCTCCTCCCTCTGCTCTTCCTCTCGTGTGTGCGCTCGCTCTCCCTTTATTTCTCTCTCTCAAATAAATAAATCTTTAAATCATTTTGGTTATTTGATAAGTTATAAACTTTTAGATTTATTAGCACATGATATAATTTTCTGTGTAACAGATCACAACTTTATATTTTACTTACATATAAATACATATTATATGGTCATTATATTACTATTTATCAGTCCTACTTCACAAATGTGAGCTAGGCTCAGAGAATTTTAATAATCTGCCTCAAAGGTCACATACCTAGTAAGTCACAGACCTGGAGTTTGAACCAGGTACACTGATTCCAGAGCTCATTCTTTTGACCTCTTGCTATAAGATGGTTCTCATTATAAGGTGTTTTGAAATGTAAATATTTACTTTAAGAGAACTCTCATTTAGCCAGACCTAATTAATGTCTAACTTCTTTGGTTCAGTAAATGTTTCCTGAATCCCTCCTACATGTAGGTGCAGTTCTAGGACTAGGGTATGTAGAGGTGAGTAAGTAAGAGGCATTTCTGCCTACAGTTGTTCAATCTAGGAGAGAGAACAGATACAAATCATTAAAATACAGTGTGAAATATTCACCTTTATAGAATGTTTGTATGTGTTTGGGACAAGCAAAGCCAGTATATAGTGTAAGAGTGAGTATTGTAGTATTGGTTACCAAGGAGTTAATATATCAGTAATCTGAAATTAGAATGAATTCTAGGGCTTAGAGTGCTTATTACATATAAAATAGGTCAGTTTGTTTTGGTCACTGGGCAGGTAATGGACAGGTTTTTGAGCAATCAAAGATTATTTTCCTTTTTTTTTTTTTAAATGTTATTTAGAGAGCATGGGGGTAGGGAGAGAATTTTTAAGCAGGCTCTGTTCCCAACATGGACCCTGAGATCATGACCTGAGCCGAAATCAGGAGTTGGATGCTAACTGACTGAGCCACCCAGGTGTTCCAGATTAGTTTCCTTTTGATGGCTTCTTTCAAGATTATATTCTTGAGGATATAAAATAGGATAAAAGGTTTGTTGGTGGGCCAGACAGCCATCAAGAAGGATCAAATAGGTTTACTCTGTTAGTGGTATAAGGGTCAAATGCAGGTTGCCCAGGATCCAGAGCACAATCATCTAAAGGAAATACGTGTGAGTGGAGTTACTGTGGGACTGAGAGCGGTGATGGGCAATGGGGTAAGAGCAGGGTCTGAGCAAACTGTGGATGAGCACTATGCAGGTAGGTGTCTGAGATGTTGGTCTTTGGCCTCCCATCTGTGTAGAAGAAAAGGACAAATCAACATTAGGTTGAGCTATAAGTTGCTAATATTTGACCTTTTTAATTTATAAATATAGCAGTTTCGTATGGTTTAATCTAATATTTGCTGAGTGCTTACCCAGAACTTGTCAGTCTCCTTGAGAGTCTAAATATACTACCTAGTTTGATTTTAAAAATTTTGCAAGCAGTCTAGAAGATAAATCTCCAGTGTACAGAGAGGAAACCAGAGATTAAAATGGTGGAGGTGACATGCTCCAAGACAGAAAGTTACTCATAGCAGTTTCTAGCTCAAAAGCCAGAGATTCTTCAAATTTGCCAGGGTCTTAATCAATACATTAAGTTGTACAACCACTGAAATCAGACAACAAATAGGAGATGGTTTTCATCAGGAGACCCAGTGAACCAAGTACCAAACCCATAGGATTTGCCTCCCTCATGTTTTCTTTGCTTCTGGCCTCTACATTTATCTCCCTGTTACACTCTATTTCATCCATCCTCCTTCCACTCCTTCCCTGCTTCTATCTTCCTCTCTCTGCAGTCATGAAGAAACAAGTACATAAAGGTTGGTACAGCACAGATAAGACTAGGTAGCGATTAGCAGTCACTTTACAAGAATCATATTTAAGATATGGAAGAACAATTCAGACTCTACTAAGTGAAAAACAGAAGTTTACGATGAAGTGAGAGCAGTTGATTGAGCTTTGTCATCTATCTTTCTGGTTACTTTGATAGGGGAAAAGACCTGCAATGGTATAATGATAGTGCTTTCTGAGAAGACAGACGCTTCTGCTAATCTGATTTTTCTCCTTCATTTTCTTTCTTTCTTTTTTTTTTTTTTTAAAGATTTTATTCATTTATTTGACAGAGAGAGAGATCTCAAGTAGGCAGAGAGGCAGGCAGACGGGGGTGGGGGGGGTGCCGGCCCCCTGCTGAGCAGAGAGCCTGACACGGGACTCGATCCCCCGACCCTGGGATCATGACCCGAGCCGAAGGCAGGGGCTTAACCCGCTGAGCCACCCAGGCGCCCCTCTCCTTCATTTTCTACTTTATTTTTATTGGTAATAAAACAAAAATGTAATATTGTTGTTTTCAGGTCATCTAAAAGCTTGGTTAATGGGAACTTTCAAGGATTATTATTTTTGTTAATCAATTGAAGTGTTAGGAAATATTCTCTAGATGCATCCTTAGTGACTTACCTTGTGACATTTCAGAATGTTTATTGCCCTTCGATTCATGGCAAAGTAGATATTACTAACATGCCCAAATAGACATAAAGTGTAACAATGCCAGTTCATGGTTTCTCTTCATAAATTCTGATTTTTTGAATTTGCTGCACTACTAGGCTCCTCTAAATTCCAGATCATTAAAGTTTAAATGTTATAAATGAGTGTGGTATGTTTTGAGAATGTCATTATTCTAAAGCAGTTTGATTTAGTTTGAATAAAGTTTTGACCTCACCAGCAAGATACCAAATAAGACTGACCTCTTCTGAGGGCCAAATAAATTGGCTACCTCTATATTATATGAGGAAAGTGCCTGTGCTTTTTTTGCTTATAGAATAATGTCTTAAATATACAGCAGGCACTTAATAAATGTGCTTCTTCCTATATTGCTCTCTTACATCTTTGCTGCTGATGAATAGTCTAATTAGAATGTCTATTTTGAGGGCGCCTGGGTGGCTCAGTGGGTTAAGCCTCTGCCTTCGGCTCAGGTCATGATCTTAGGGTCCTGCTCAACAGGGAGCCTGCTTCCTCTTCTCCTCTCTCTGCCTGCCTCTCTGCCTACTTGTGATCTCTCTCTGTCAAATAAATAAATAAATCTTAAAAAAAAAAAAGAATGTCTATTTTGAGCTTTTAAAATTTTCAGGAATATGCCTTTGTCAATATCTGTGAATGTGGAGTATCTCTCTGGCTAGTAGATATGAGTAAATTTTGGTTAGAAGATGTGGGGGTAAAATTTACTTATAAGTAGTCCGTGGTTCCATTGTCTAAAGTAACTTAAATTTTAGGAAACTATTAGGAAATATAGGTGACATCCAGAGGAGGTTTTTGTGTTTTAGGGGGAAGGGTTTGTTTGTTTGTTTGTTTGTGAGAGAAAGCCTCAAGCAGATTCTATGCTGAGTGTAATCTCACAACCTTGAGATCAGGAGTTGAACACTTAACTGACTATGCCACCCAGGCACCCCTGATTATTATTATTATTATTATTATTTAAATATTTTATTTATTTCTTTGACAGAGACAGATCACAAGTAGGCAGAGAGGCAGGCAGAGAGAGAGGGGGAAGCAGGCTCCCTGCCGAGCAGAGAGCCCGCTTTGGGGCTTGATCCCAGGACCCTGAGATCATGACCTGAGCTGAAGGCAAAGGCTTTAACCCACTGAGCCACCCAGGTGACCCCTCTGATTATTTTTTAATATGCAAGAGCTTAAACAAATTATGCAAGAACTTTTGCAATCCAGTTAAAAAAAAAAGTACCTCAGAAAGATGGATAAAGAACACAAATGAGCACCTCCTAGAAAAAGATATACAGGTACCCAATAAATACATGTACTACCTAAAAAAAAAATTTACTTTTAAGAAATTTTTAATTTATAGTACAAATAATTAACATAGTCTATATATGTGTATGTATGTATGTATCCTTATCTTCATATTTCCTTTTTTTTTTTTTAAGATTTTATTTATTTATTTGATAGAGATCACAAGTAGGCAGAGAGGCAGGCAGAGAGAGGAGGAAGCAGGCTTCCCACTGAGCAGCGAGCCCAATGCAGGGCTCAATCCCAGGACCCTGACATCATGACCCGAGCTGAAGGCAGAGGCTTTAACCCACTGAGCCACCAAGGCGCCCCTATCTTCATATTTCTTGAGAGCAGAGATGATGTCCTGTCACTCCTAAATACTCCACTGTGTAATTCCCGACAAAAACGCCACTCTTATACCTATCCTGCATTCAGACCTGTAAATCTGGAAGTCAGCATGGGTATAATACTGCCATCCTATCCACAGGTCCCTTTCAGATTTTACTATCTCTCCTAAGAATGTCTCTTTTTCCTTTTTGGTCCATGCTTTATCCAGAAATTCATGTTGCATTTGACTGTCAAATCTCTTCAGACTACTTCAGTCTAAAACTGTTTCCTGGTTTTCCCTGTGTTTCATATTCTTTTGGGTTTTAAGGAATACAGGAATAAGGAATTCTGTAGGATAACTTCTTCAACCTGGGTCTGGTTTTTCTCATTGTCAAGTGCCACACAGAAAGTTGCTCTTTTGTTTTCAGTATATTCCATCATTGCACCACTGACGGGTAATATCCCAGGATTATACCAATACGCTGTTCATCAGACCTCTGCTCCCATCCATCCATTCAGCATCTATAGGCAACACTATGAATCTATCCCCTTTAAGATGGCTGCAAAAGATGCTCCTCTATTCCCATCATTCCTGCTACATTTCTTAACATTTTTCCCTTTTCTGCATTTACTTATTTATTCATCATTCATTCACTTGTCAGTATGGATTCATGGATGCCAGTTTTAATGAGTGGGTTGTAATTTGTTATTAAGTTTTTAAACTGAGGTATAATTTACTTATAGTGGAATATATACATCTTAAGTTAGTCAGTTTTGACATACATATACATGCCTGTCAGGGCTAACCAGTATTTATTTTGATACCCAAAGTTTCCCCCATTTGACCAGTAGGAGCCCCTTCAGGTGGCTCCTGTGTCTCTTTGAAATATCTCCCATCATTTGTTGAACATTTCCTTACTCTCTGGCTCAATATGTTTCAGATTCTTCTTGTAGTTTCTGTGCCCAACTTCGAAGTCAGCATTTCTCCGAAGATCTTTGGTTTCTTTTAAAGTAGGATGGGATTTAGAAATCAAGAGATGGGCCATTGGTATGTTTTTTTGTTGCTGGGCTGTCAGTTGCTATTGGGCCTTCTAGGTGTACAGAATTAGGAAAATATATGTATGTATTTATGTGCACATACATGCATATATATACACACATCTGTAACTGTTCATTTTTCTGTGTGTGTATATTAAGTAATCAAGAATTTATATTTCTTTTTTTTTTCCTAAGATTTTATTTGAGAGAGAGCACAAGCCGGGAGAGGGGCAGAGGAAAGAGGGAGGGGCAGAGGGAGAAGGGAGAAGCAGATTCCCCACTGAGCAGGGAACCTGATGTGGTACTCCATCTTAGGACCTGGGATCATGACCTGAGCTAAAGGCAGATGCTTTTAACCAACTGAGCCACCCAGGCACTCCATGAATATATATTTCTAATTCCAGGCCAATACCTTAGATTTCTTCTTCTTCTTCTTCTTCTTCTTTTTTTTTTTTTAAGATTTTATTTGTTTGACAGAGAGCACAAGCAAGGGGGAGCAGCAGGAAGAGGAAGAGGAAGAAGCAGGCTCCCTACTGAGGAAAGAGCTTGATGCAGGGCTCGATCCCAGCACCCTGGGATCATGACCTGAGCCGAAGGCAGACACTTAACCAACTGAGCCACCCAGGCGCCCCAGAGACAGTGAATCTTAAGCATGCTCCCCTTCCAGCACAGAGTCCGACGCAGGACTGGGTCTCACCACCTCTGAGATCACAACCTGAGCTGAAACCAAGAGTCTGACACTTAAAACAACTTCACCACCCAGGCATGCCACCTTAGTCTTCTTTTTGGCTTTTCCCCTTTCTTCCTTTTAAATATCTTTGGCAGTGAGAAACATGGCCCCACTATCCTCAGTATATTTACTTATTTGATTAGTCAGTTTACTTATTTGGTGAGTGTAACAAATTTAATTATGCTGCTCATTTCCTGTCCCTGCTCAGCTCCCACCATGTCCTTAGCCACAGGGTCGGCCTGTGCTTCCATGTGACTCTCACAGCCGCCTCCTCGTTACCTTGTATAGTCAGCATCTGTCCTGTCCCTCTGTGTCCCAACCCTTATGCCTCACTACTACCCCATGTCCTTAGTACCCATGAAAAGGAAGAAAGGATATGGTCCCACAGAAGATTTTAAAGTTAGATTTGGATTACACAGTTTTCTTTATTTCTTCGATGTACTTAGTTTTTTTAATGTTCTCAGAAATTGTGCATTTTCATTTTTAAATGACATACCCTTTGGCATATAGGTTTATTTTTTCATTCATTCATCTGTTGGAATTATTTCCACTGTTGTTTTAATGTCTCTTTGAGATTGTCATATACAAAAGGTCATTTTCCTAGATTTATTGTTACACTATGTGTTTAAGTACATTTACTTACTGAGGGTTTTAGCATCAAATTTAATACTCTTGTTCTCTGTTTCTCCTGGCTGCATTGGCACTGCCGCAACCAGTTTAAATGCTTACCCTTCTGAAGAAACTACCTCAATAAAATGTCATTAGGCATATTTTGTTTTTTAAAAAATAGATCTTGAAAAACTGAATATTTCCTAGGCAGTGTCAACATTAGTCAGCCATTTGGAGAATTGATTGTCTTTCTGAAGCTTACTTCAAATACTTGGTGTGCTACAGCCCAAGGCACATTAGAAATCACTGTTGATTCCTTTGGACACTTGTATGTTTCACTGGCATTTTGGCTTCTTAAAGGATTATTACCTACCAATAGCTAATCTAAAAATCTCTTATGCTTTTTAGTGTTCCCATAGAATTCAATGGTTTTTAGGTGCCAGTTAGGGCATTTGGTAGATTGACTAGAAAAATAATTGTTTAAGCAATGTTGGATAACTGTGAGGTAGCCGTTGCCTTGACAACTAGAAAACTGTTCTGTTTGCTAAACAAAGGGATGGTAATTTAGTAGTTTAATTTCCTTTTTGGCATGGAGGTCCTGCATAATAACATTTTATTTTAGCCTCTGAGATGGTACATATTATTGACCAAAATCAGAGAAGCAGAGCAAAAAGAGAAGCTAAAGAGTTTTTTCTGGTTTAAAGACATGTGTGTCTAACAGGGTCAGTGTTGGTCCAGGTAATTTAATGAACCAGCTGAATAATTCTTTGTATATCTCTTGCACCAAAGGCCAGGAGCCCTAGAATAGGTATACAGTCTTGGTTTTCTTTCCACTGTACTAAAGGGTTGTGATGTACTTCATAATGGAGCAACACCACAAACACTTTAACCTCTGTTGCTATTAGAATCAACAGGATTACTTTATTTCTGAATTGAATGAGGGGGATAATATTTAAATACATCCTCCCCAGCCTCCTCCGTATTATGCCCAGTTACACTGGCATCTCTTCTATTTGTGTGGGATCTCTTTTGTGTAGGACTTCAAAATTTTTTTAATGACACATTTCTTCCAAATTATTAAGTAATAGTAACAGTCTGTTTGGCAGTGTATGCTGAGCCTTGTTCCAAGCACTTTACAGGTAGCATTTCACATTTCATCCCTTTGAGATAGTCACTTTTATCCTGAGGTACAGAGGTGCTAGCCCAAGGTCATCTAGCTACTAAGTGGTAGATTTGATCCCAATTACTACAGATTAGAATACTTTTTTTTTCCTTTAGATTATAATACTCTTTACTCTTCTCATGAAGTGATATAATATCTGGATTTCTTTCAAAATAATCATTGTTTAGGAGGAATGAGTAGGAGTATAGATGAGACAAGATTGTGTTGATAATTGTAGGACCCAGACTATGAGTATATGGGGGATTTATTATAGAGTCTCATCTTCTTTTATATATGTTTGAAGTGTTCCTGAGTATACCTTTTATTTTTACTCATTTTTCTTTTCTTTCTTTTTTTTTTTTTAAGATTTTATTTATTTGACACACAGAGAGAGATCACAGTAGGCAGAGAGGCAGGCAGAGAGAGAGGGGGAAGCAGGCTCCCCGCCAAGCAGGGAGCCTGATGTGGGGCTTGATTCCAGGACCGCGAGATCATGACCTGAGCCGAAGGCAGAGGCTTAAACCCACTGAGCCACCCAGGTGCCCCATTTATATTTTCTTTCTTTCTTTTTTTTTTAAAGATTTTATTTATTTATTTGTCAGAGAGGAGCGAGAGCTAGCACAGGCAGACAGAGTGGCAGGCAGAGTAGAGGGAGAAGCAGGCTCCCTGCCAAGCAAGGAGCCTGATATGAGACTTGATCCCAGGATGGTGGGATCATGACCTGAGCTGAAGGCAGCTGCTTAACCAACTGAGCCACCCAGGCGTCCCCCATTTTTATTTTCTTAGAGCGCATGCACATAAGGGGGAGGGGAGGGGAGCCGAGGGAGTGGGAGAGAAAATATATATATATTTTTTAAGATTTTATTTATTTGAGAGAGAGTGAGCAAGAAAGTGAGAGAGCACAAGCAGAGGGAGAAGGAGAAACAGGCTCCCCACTAAGTAGGGAGCCTGATGCAGGGCTCCATCTTAGGACTCCCGGATCATGATCTGAGCCAAAGGCAGACTGAGCCACCCAGGTGTGCCTCCCCCCCAGTATACATTTTAAAATGCAAAGAATACATACCACTGTAACAAAAAAGAAGCCTTTTTTTTTTTTTTTTTTTTTTAAAGAAAAAGACAGGAAGACTGGGATGCCTGGGTGGCTCAGTTGCCGTCCATTTCCTGATTTCGGCTCAGGTCATGATTCGGGGTCGTGAGATTGAGCCCTGCTGCCTCAGACTCTGTGCTGAGCATGGAGCCTGCTTAGAGTCTCTCTTCCCCTCTGTGTACACCTTCTCTCTCTCTCTCTCTAAAAATTAAAAAATAAAGAACAGGAAGACATTTTGAATGAAATATTTTTATTTTTATATACGTATCCCTCCATTCCATTCCCTTTCCCATTGGTTAATCCCTTTTTAGCAGTTATTCCTATCTTTATTGTGTATATATTTTATATATATATAATACAACAAATATATGATTATTTTTGCATTTCTAGAGAAAGCTAAACTGACAGAACCACCCAGGTACCTCCTTTTTTTCTTTTAAAATGCTAGAGGCAAAACCTCATCTTATTTTTTAAAAATTTCTTAAAAATTTTATTTATTTATTTATTTGTTAGAGAGAGAGAGACAGCAAACTAGGGAACACAAGCCTGGGGAGTGGGAGAGGCAAAATCAGGCTTCCTGCTGAGCAGGGAGCCATGTGATGTGGGGCTGGATCCCAGGACCCTGAGATCATGATCTGAGCCACCCAGGCGCTCGCAGTACCTCATTTTAAATTATTGCTCATCAGGGCACCTGGGTGGCTCAGTTGGTTAAGCAAAGCATTCTTGATTTCAGTTTAGGCCATGATCACAGGGTCATGGGATCGGGTCCCGTGTCGGGTTCTGCTTTCTCTTTGAAGTCCGCTTGAGATATTCTGTCTCCCTTGGCCTGTTTCCCTGTGTGTGCATCTGTTTCTCTCTCTCTCTCTCTCAAATAAAATCTTTTAAAAAAAAAAAAAAGAGGGTGTGTCAAATCTGAATTTACATTGGTTTAATGACTTGTTTGCCCACCTTGAGTGTTTCCTAATAGCAAAAGTAATTGTTAATAGCTAAATACTTGAGGCATCGTAATTGAGTGCTTTTTAATATTGACCATGTTTTCCTAATATGGACACTGAAGGTTAGAGAGGCTTAGTAGCCTACAAAACTCATCTAGTTAGTGTAAAGAATAGAGCTGGGATAAGGACCTTGTCTTTTCTGCCTGTGCTGTTGGTCTGCTTTATTACCTTACGTTTTACTAATGATACAATAATTTATGCTCTGCTAAAATTATGTACACAAGTCTGACCATGTAGGTAGGTTATGGATTTCATTTGTTTTTCTGTACAAATTCTCATTCATATTTTGGTTAGCATAGTTTCACTTCTAGATGATTATGTTTCTCAGTGTCCCATTTTGACCTTCTCTGTAACTCCTATACTTTGAGAAACACACTCATTAGACAGAGGTATACAGAATTCAAATTCTTATGTTCATCTAATAATGAGAATTCAGGAACAGAAAAGTAACTTACCTAAGATGATACAAAACAAAATTATAGAGGCAGAAAAGTAAGATCAGTCCATAGATCTTTGCTTTCCAGGTGTTGCCTTTAACAGATTAACACTGTTCTAACAATGTGTTTCAGTTTTAGCAGGTGTTTATTAGACTTTGGTTTCTCTTCTCAAGTATTTTTGTAATAGACATTTTCTTTATGTGTTTTGCTAATTCCTTTTCATGTGTTCTGAAGGAAGGGAAATACTACCCTTCAGAATAATAATTTGCCTCCACAATATTTGAGGTAATTATTACTCTTTTCTGTTAGCATGGATTTTTATGTTGGTAAGGATGTGAGATAGGCTTGGTTTTGGGGAAAAATCTCTTTCAAATTTAAGTTGAATAAATCTCAGTAAACATATCGACAGATTGCTATCATTGGCATATTGCCAGGGTTTGGTATGAATGTTAATGAAAATACGTAAATGGTTTTCTGTATATAAGTAGTCTAAATATATTACTATTCTATTTCCTTTTTTGTTCACAGTACTCTTTAATAAAAATGTTTTAAAAAAGTATCACTTCTTGGGGCGCCTGGGTGGCTCAGTGGGTTAAAGCCTCTGCCTTCGGCTCAGGTCATGATCCCAGGGTCCTGGGATCGAGCCCCACATCGGGCTGTCCGCTCCGCGGATAGCCTGTTTCCTCCTCTCTCTCTTTCTACCTGCCTCTCTGCCTAATCGTGATCTCTGTCTGTCAAATAAATAAATAAAATCTTTAAAAAAAAAAGTATCACTTCTTAAACATTGTTTTTGAGTAGGCATAAATGTTCAACTTTTAGTTTTCTTGTTTTTTTCCCTGTGTTTCACAGTTTCTTGTTCCTCATTAGTATTACTTTAAGTATACTATTTGTCCATGAAAATAAAATTTACTGGCTAATAAGGCAGGATGTATTAATGGAAGAGGTTTGCAAGTTGTGGAGAGTAATGTTTAATAGTCATGAAGATAGCTCCACCATTTGCTTTTGTAGCAGTAACACACAATACCAGTTGAACCACAAAGGGAATTGATGTGTTCCTGAAATTTTCTTAAAATTTCTGGGCAAAATGTTGTGTGTCTGTTTCATATTCTTTGTATAATAAAGCCACTAGCTTGTCTGGAATTTAACCAAGAATTTGACCAAGGAAAATGATACTATAAGAGGCTTAAGACAAGTAGGTAAAGTAGAAAAATATATTTTTAAATTTTAGGTGCAAGAGCAGTACAAAGTTATCAAACTGTAGTCAATGATATCAACAAATTTTAGTGGTAGTAATTCAGAAGTTATTGTCTTTCTGTGAGGGTATACTTGTGTTATGACATAAATGAATTGAAATAAATGTGTTTTCCTAGGTAGATTTCTTTTTAAACTTTTTTTTTAAAGTAACTATGTCCAACGTGGGACTAAAACCCACAGCTCCAAGATCAAGAGTCCTGTGCTTTACTGACTGGGCCAGCTCACTCCCTCCCCCCCATGTAGATTTTAAAATTCATATACTTGATATATTTTGTGTTATTTTAAAAAATCCTTTCCATGAAATAAATAGAATGTGAAACAAATGGCTATTAAGAAGGTCACCCTGATATTTTTAGTTGTAGTAACTTTGTCTTAGTTTATGGGCTACCTCCCACCTTTTAAAAAAAAAGTTACAATTATTTGATTATAATACTTTTGGTATGTCATTAGACTATATGTCTTTTTTTTTTTTTGATAGATCGCTCCTTATGTGTATTATCCACAACTGTTGGGATTAATTTAAGATCCATCCAAATGAAATCTGTATTTTCATCACTCACTATTAACAGCATTTTTCCTCCTGGTCTATAAAATTTCTACAAGATGTTAATAGATGTTAATAGAAAAAAGGGTTTCTTTGGACAATGAGGCAGAGTAGGGGGGGTTCATTCAATAAACTGATTTTCCCAAACTTTCTCCTCCTTTTCTTTTTGGTGGAACATCTCAGGATATTAGTATTTCTTATAAAACATATTGCAAAAAGTTACTTACATAAACTTTCTTTGATTATGCATTAATTAATATAAGAACTCCTTAAAATTATAGATCTTCTAGAGAAATGTACATGATTGTAAAGAGTCAGAGCAGCTAGATTAGGACTGTTAAAAAACTAAATCACACACATAGTAAAAAAAAAAATAGAATCACAAGAGAGGAAACTTAAAATATTTAACATGTAAGGATAAATAAGTAGTGAACTCATCCCAAAGTATTTACGGATTTCTCAGATTGGATTTCTTCTTATAGTTTTCTCCGTTTGTTTGAAAGAGATGTAATTCTTCCCACCCCTCCTATTATACCTTTGAATTGTCTAGGTAGGGATATGACAAAGCTATTTGGAATCTGGGTGGCTTCTTAAGATGTAGCCTAAAATTTTGAGGCTTTTAAGGATCTGCCTTCTCTTTAGATGGTCATAGAGTAAATAAATACTTGAATGATTGGATAGATGAAATGATAAACTTGTGATTAAGCGTATTCATATCATGGGCTATATGTAGTCTATATAGAAAAAAGGATTCATTTTTATTTTATATGATGAACATCTAAAGTAGATTTTTTTGATACATAGATTTTACCTGTTTTTGTTTTTGTTTTTGTTTTTTGTTTGTTTTCTTTTTTTCTTTCTTGGTCTGCAGTTAGCATGGGAATTTTTTTTTTTTTAAAGATTCTATTTATTTATTTATTTGAGAGAGAGAGAGAGAGAGAGAGATCATGAGTAGGCAGAGAGGCAGGCAGAGAGGGGGAGGGAAGCAGGCTCCCTGCTGAGCATAGAGCCTGACTTGGGTCTTGATCCCAGGACCCTGGGATCATGACCTGAGCTGAAGGCAGAGGCTTAACCCACTGAGCCACCCAGGCACACCTTTACTTGTTTTTAAGTTAGAGTATTTTGTAGATGGTTCTTGTTAACAAATACATTCAATTACTACAACTTTTATAGCTACCATAGGATTAGATCTGCCAGTCCGAAGTGTAATTGTGTTAAAGAATTAAGAGACTTTAAATCTAATTGTATTTGTTTGCATTTTAGGCCCTTGATGAACCTCCCTATTTGACAGTGGGCACTGATGTGAGTGCTAAATACAGAGGAGCCTTTTGTGAAGCTAAGATCAAGACAGCAAAAAGACTTGTCAAAGTCAAGGTACAGTATATGTAGATTTTATACATTCAGTATTTGATATTTAAACTTTTTTTTGGTGTGTATATTTAAGACTTTTTTCTGCAAGGTGGGTTTAGTTTCTATATAAGGGTTGTCAAATACTTGAAAACAAAACATTATTTGGGATTTTTAAGTATTCTAATTCGGATGAAGTTAGATTATTACAAATTGATATTTTGAATGACATTTCAGTATAGACAGACTTTGTACTGTTTGTGTTGTTAGCCTTTTAGAGCTGGAAAGGACCTTAGAAATCATGTAGTTTAATTTTTTTTTTTTTTCAAATTTTTATTTGACAGACAAGAGATCACAAGTAGGCAGAAAGGCAGACAGAGAGAGAGGAGGAAGTAGGTTCCCCACTGAGCAGAGAGCCTGATGCAGGGCTCGATCCCAGGACCTTGGGATCATGACCTGAGGTGAAGGCAGAGGATTTAACCCACTGAGTCAGCCAGGTGCCCCGTTTGGTTTAATTCTTAATTTTAGACCATCCTC
Organism: Mustela putorius furo; assembly: GCF_011764305.1. NCBI lineage: Eukaryota > Metazoa > Chordata > Mammalia > Carnivora > Mustelidae > Mustela > Mustela putorius. The sequence continues at coordinate 4,120,363 of NW_025421560.1, read as the reverse complement.
CACCATTTTAACCATCAAATTGAGATGTGATTTATAATTGATGGTGTTTTAGATAACAATAAAATAAGGTAGATCTAGTTGTTGATTTCCTTATCTTTCTTTAAAAAAATCTTAAATACTTGTGTTTTGTCTCAGATAATACAGAAAAAGAAATGTAATTGTTTACATTTTAGTAAACTATCAGTGTTGAAAAATATAGGACAAGTGAAATATTTGAAGGTAGATATTTATTCATTTGTCAGTTATTTACTAAGTGGTAAACTGTGTAGGGTACTGTTAGGTGGAAGGAGGTTGGGGATATGGGGATGACCTGATCTTTGTCCTCAGAGGATTTATAGTGCAGATTAGCAGATACCCTGTAAAACATTGGTTTGAATATCACCAAGTCAAACAGGACACAGAGGTGTATGTCCAGTGGAGAGTTTCAGATTCTCTTCTGGAGCTTTTTCCATGCTTGTATTCTAGCTTCTTTCTGTGTGCATGGATGTGTTGAGAAAAGCTTCCTGTGATTCTGATTTACATTTCTAATTAAGATCCATTGTGGTTAAAACCTTTAAATCAACTGGAGGAGTCTGGTCTTGGTCACACCATGCCTTTAGTTTTCACACATGTGGTACCTGTCCGCTCTTCCGTGATTTGATTTTTGTGGGTACTCTTATGGTGTTCTTACAGTGGCATTCCCTGTTCTGATTTCACACACTGGTGTTCCCTGAGCACTCATTTTTTTTTTGCCACTACTATCTTGGAAATGCAGACGGAGCTCCTACTAGCACATGCAATACCTTACTGTCAGACAAACGCTTTCCCTCCTGGTAGATCGCTTCTTTAGTGGAATTTGGCATGCAGGTTAGACTTCAGTGTTAGAAAAAGGTGTTCCCTTTGGACAGGATCAGTTTTACTCTAGGACCCCTGCTTTGGTTTGCAGAGCATAGGCTGGATTTTAGCTCTGACTTGCAGTCTCAGCTGGGTGTTGCTGTGTAATGAATGAACCAGCTAAATGGCATATATCACTCCTGCCATTTCTTGCTATTAATAAAAGGAAGAGAACTGTTAGTCTTTCCTGCTTCTGTTGATAGCACAGAGTACCAGTACCTTGTGCCTTATAAATAACAGATACCTAAAACTTGTTAATCTTTTTGGCTGCTCTAAAAATCTGTTTGTAATTCAAAGTTAATTATTTTCTCAACAGATACAGTGGTATACTTCTGATTTGTTTATGATTCAAATAAAGTTCATACATTTTCAACAGTTTGTTGATCTACTTCTTCCTCATCAGTTTTCATTGATCAAACATTTACTGTGTGCTAAGTACTGTATTAGGTTTTGAAACTCCAGTGTTAAAATCTGTTCTCCGTCAGTGGCTTACAGTGGTTTATAGTCTGAGCGAGAGTGACAGAAATAACTAAACACATAATTTAAATAAAGCATGGTAATGCTTTTGTGTGACAAAAATGCCTGGGATGCTATAAGACATCTCTTCACAACTTCTTTGTGAGCACATTCCGTAGATGTAGTACCAGAGACGTCTGGTAAGACCATGTTGATGGTTGAATCCCTGTAAGAGCTGTTGCTTTGTATAGGGAAAACAGCTTTCTTACATTGAATACTTGAAGCTGTCTTATTTTCACCAACTAATGCTAACTAATATTTCACTAACTAATATTTAAACTTGAATCCTTGTTTTTACGTAATCTCCTCACATCTGGTTTCCTATTCTCTGCTTCCTGTACTGATACAGAGTACAGTAAACTTCGGGAGCTTGACCGCTTAAGTTTGAGTCTCAGCTCTACTGTGTTACCTGTTCTGTGATCTTGGACCAGTTACTTATTCTTTCTGCTCCTCAGTTTTCTTATCAACAAAGTGGGAACCATCATACCTACCTAATAAGGTTGTTGTAAAGATTGTGTTTAATGCTTGAGCCTGATGCTTAGCTCTCAGTAAATGTTGCTACTAAATAAGCTACAGCTTATTATTAAACTAGGTCTTCCGAGAATGATAGAGGACCTAATACCCTAAGGTCTCTACCTGTTTTTCCCTCCCCTCCTTTTTTTTAGGAAAGGAAATTATATTACTAAGGTAATAGCTAATAGTATTGAATAAAGTCTAATATATGAAACACCAGCTGGTTTATTCTGGACAGTTGTCTGTCTAAAATAATAAAATTTTCAGTTAATCTGGTTAGGGAGTGAGAATTATATATACTAGACAGCTGTGTTAGATTACTTGTAATGAGAACAAATTCATTTGTTGATGAACTTGTGTCACTTGATTTTGTGTGTGTGTGGGGGCTTATTGCTAATTAAATTTGTGATCTCTAGGTAACATTTAGGCATGATTCTTCAACAGTGGAAGTTCAGGATGACCACATAAAGGGCCCACTAAAGGTAATTCATTTATTTATTCATTATTAATTCTAATGCTTCAATGGGAGACATTAAAAATTATACGTGGTCATTTCTTTTTAATCATTGGCTGTTTTTGAGTTGATAAACATAGTTCTCTCTAAATAGGCCAGTAGAAAACAGTAGAATGTTCAGTGAAACTTGATGTTATAAGAGAACCTGTGTTTAGAAATGAAGTAAACATCAAGGAAGCATTGACTGGTTTTTATTTACTATCTGTTTCCTTTTTACCATGTTGTACTTCCAGAATTAATGGGTGATGAATTAGGGGTTAAGTGATGGAGGTTCTGTGACAATGTGAAAAGTGAGGGAAAAATTCCAACATGGTAAGAACCTCAGGGCTTCTATTTATTTATTTATTTTAAGATTTTATTTATTTATTTGAGAGAGAAAGAGCATGGGGAAGGGCAGAGGGACAGGGAGAACCAGACTCCTCTCTGAGCAGGGAGCCCAACATGGGGCTTGATCCCCGGACCCTGAGATCATGCCCTGAGCTGAAGGTAGATATTTAACTGACTGAGACGCCGAGGAGCCCCAAAGAGCTTTTAGAGTGCTAATTTGTTGAAACAGCTACAGGCAAATGAATTTTTTTAAGGGTTATCCGACAAAGTGTTAAGCATGTTACATACAGATAGTTTTATTTATTTGCATTCATTTCTCCTCACTGGTGGATGAAATCAGTGCTGTTCTACTTTCTACTAGTGAGCAAGCTGAAGGGAATGTGTGGGCCGCCACTGTGTGCTCTTTGGCCCTTGAGAATGTCTGAAAATTGGAAAATGGCCTGCCTGGATGAGTTTTAAGAAATGCTAACAGAATTGAAGAAACATTTATAGATACAAGAAAAATTCTTTACCAACACAGCTGTACTTTGGGGGAATTAGATATGTGTATCTGCCAGTTGTTTGTTTGTGATTGATTGGAAGACTTCTTTTTTTGATTGAAAGATTTTTAATTGGATCCCTAGAGCATTAGTAAGCACTATAGAGAGCTAAAGCTTGTAATTAAAAAAAAAAAATCTTGCCTTACAAAAATTATTTTCTACCATTCCTGTTTTGTAGGTGCCATTTTTAATGCTACATGCACGTGCTCATGACTTGCAGGGACAAAAAACCCCAAAATGTGTATACTTATAATATGATGCTTGCCACCATTTATTTAGCACTTAGTATGTGCTAGTGCTGGGCTAATGTCTTTTACACATACTGTCTTTTTTTTTTTTTTTAAAGATTTTTATTTATTTGTTATATATATAGAGAGAGAGATACAGAGTGCAAGCACAGGCAGACAGAGTGGCAGGCTAGAGGCAGAGGGAGAAGCAGGCTCCCTGCCGAGCAAGGAGCCCGATGTGGGACTCTATCCCAGGACGCTGGGATCATGACCTGAGCCGAAGGCAGCCGCTTAACCAACTGAGCCACCCAGGCGTCCCTACACATACTGTCTTACATAATTCTAACAGCCCTTCACAGAAGACACTAAAGGGACGTAAAATAATCTGGCCATGCCAGCCAGTGATGACAGAGCCAAAATTCTTGTCATTGAAGCGTGTGCCCTCTGAATGTTCAGAACACATAGAATTCTGTGCCTTATTTGTGTTCTTGCCTCAGAAGCACACCAGCATAGCTCTCACTGACTGCCGCCCTGTTCACATTGGCTCAGGCCAGCTCCTACCAGCTACAAAATACGCTCAGTGTTGTGAAGAGATAGAAAAGGCAACCACTTTGTATCCTAAGGCCCTCTTTTTCTCCTTCTGCCCCTGCCTCTTTATGGCACAGTTGGTTTATTTTACTTGTTTGGCTTTTTTTACTTTATTAAATTGTTCTTTGTCTATGATTAGGGCTAAAGATTTTGATTTTGACATAGGCAGGTATATTAAATTTTATCTCAAGATTGTTAAAAGTATTTTCTTTTGTCTATTGTTTTTTGTTTGTGTGTGTGTGTATAGATTTTAAGTTGTTCCCTGATACGCTTCATAGCTTTCTATTACCTAATAGAAAGTGTCCGCATTTGGATAAATATTTCTCTTAGAGGAAATAAACCACCAAAAGTGATGGTCATTTGATCTCAATATATTTTCTTATGAGTTCAGATGAAAGGTAATACCTAGACTACTTCTAAATAAAAAAATGGTACCATGTATTTACTGACTGTAGTCATTTAAGAAAAGCTCTGTTAATTCTTGTGGGGCTAACAGTCTTTCTCTGAGCAAGTTTGTTTTTTGTTATCACCATAAAGATCAGATACTTATATTTTATTTTTATTGGGATATAATTGACATAATATTTTATTAGTTTTGGATACACAACATAATGATTTGATGTTTGATCAGTACAGTAAGTTTAGTTACATACATCACCATCCATAGTTAATTTTTTTTTTTTTTTTTGCTTATAATAGAGACTTTTAAGATTTACTCTTCTTAGCAACTTCCAGATATTCAATATGGTATTACTGACTATGGTAACCATGCTGTCTGTACATTACATCTTTAGGACTTAATTTATTTTAAAACCGGAAATTTGTACATTTTGACCACTTTTACGCATTTTGTCTACTCCCCGCTCCCTTCCCACCTGTGGCAATAACCAGTCTGTTCTCTGTGTCTTTGAGCTTCTGTTTGTTTTGTTTTTTAGATTCCACATGTAAGTGATATCATATAATACTTGTCTTTCTCTGTCTCACTTAGCATAATGTCCTCAGCATAATGTCCTCATCCATGTTGCACATAGCAAAATTTCCTTCCTTTTTATGGCTAAATAGTGTTCCATTATATACATACATATGTGTGTTATATATACACATGCATATATATATTTTTTAATTAATTTATTTATTTCTGTATCCATGCATCCACCAGTGGATACTAAGGTTGTTTCCATATCTTGGCTGTTGTAAATAATGCTGCATTGAACATGGGGTTGCTCATACCTTTTTGAATTAATGTTTCCTTTTCTTTGGATAGGTGCCGAGTAGTGGAATTGGTGGGTCATAGTTTTATTTTTAACTTGAATACCTCCATACTGTTACTGTAGTTGCTGTACCAATTTATTTTATATTCCCAGCAATAGTGCACAAGGGTTCCCTTTTTTCCATATCCTTGCTAACACTGCTTCTTGTTGTCTGTTTGATAATAGCCATTCTAACAGGTATAAGGTGATATCTCATTGTGGTTTTGATTTCATTCATCCTTATATGTACCTGTTGACCCCATGTGTGTCTTTGGAAAAATGTCAGATCTTCAGATCTTCTATCCATTTGCTAATCAGATTGGTTTTTTTTGTTTTTTTTTTTTTGTTTTTTTTTTTTTTGGCTATTGAGTTATAGGCGTTCTCTCTCTATATATTGGATAATTATAAAATTATTAAATACATGATTTGCAGATATTTTCTCCCACTCAGTAGGTTCCCTTTTCATTTTGTTGATGATTTCCTTCACTGTGCAGAAGATTCTTAGTTTGAGGTACCCATAAGGACAAATATAAATTTAATTTCCGGCATTTTCTTGATTAGATGGAAAATATTTTAAATGATTGTCATTAGTGGTACATTTTAACTCTTAAGGAGATAGCACAGCTCTTTCTTAACTGTTTCTACCTTTCTCCAGCCTCTTTGAAGGAGGAGTACTAATATGAGTCAAGGATTGTCAACTTCAGAGATCGTGGTTCTCAAAGTGTGGTCCAAAGACCTCTGGGGGCTCCCAAGACTCCTTTCAAGGAATTTATAAGGGCAAAACTATTTTCATAACAATACTTAGATATTATTTACCTTTTTTACTATGTTGACATTTTCACTGATGGTACAAAAACAGTGGTAGGTAAAACTGCTGGTACCTTAAGACAATCAAATCAAATCAGTAGTTTTTTTAATCCTTCACCACCATGCACTCAGTTAAAAAAAAAAAAAGCTAGTTTTTGTTTTGTTCACTTACATTCTAAAAGTTTTTTCTAACTTTTTAAAAACACTTTAGGTCGGAGCTATTGTGGAAGTGAAGAACCTTGATGGTGCATATCAGGAAGCTGTTATCAATAAATTAACAGATGCAAGTTGGTACACTGTAGGTAAGGGAATAAATCTTTTAAAAATGTATTTTTAAAGATCATACATATCAAAATTTCCTTGATTTAGTTCCTCCCCTAACGCCATAGGTTATTATTACTGTTAATGTTTTTTGGTTTTGTTTTGCTGTTAATGTTTTTTACATCCTTCTGGTCTTTAAAATTTTTAATTCATAAATATGTGCATAAAGTATAATTTGAAATTAGTGTATATATTATACAGTTGAATTTGTAGCTTTTTGCACTTAAGTGTATATCTTAGAGAAATTTTTTTCTATCTTATTTTAAGTGCACATTTTGGTAGTGTTAAATGTATTCATGTTGTGCAACAGAAAAATTTCTTTTAATTATGATAGTATGTTTCGTAATATTTGATGTACTATAATTTATTTTCTTTTACTGATGATGTTGACAGTTTTCTTGGCATTACAGTAAATGCTAGATTGAATGTCTTGTACATGTACATTATTCTTGTATTTCCCTGGTATATGTGTACACTGAGGACCAGGCATGGTGAAGTGAAATGTAGTTTAAAACTTAGGTAGTGAAAACTGCTTTTCTAGAAGGTGGTATTCATTTCCATGGACAGTGTATGAGTGCACTCATTTTCCCAGCCCAAGTAAAAGTTGATGTTAATAATCTGTAAAAATGTTTGCCTATTTGGATACAAAGTAGTATCTCAGTTTTGTTTTAATACTCCCCTCCTGTGATTATTAGTGAGATTGAACATTTTTTCATATGTTTATTGACAGGAACATCATTTTATTTGTATTTTCTTCTTCCAGTTACCATCTATCTATTTATTTATTTATATATATATTTTCATTTGAGAGAGAGATTTGAGTGATTTGTTTATTCATTTGAGAGAGAGAGAGAGAGAATGACCAGTGGGGAGGGGTGGGAAGGAGAGTGGAGAGACAGGAGGAGAGAGAGTGAGAGAAGGAGAGAGAAGCAGACTCTCTGAGCAGAGAGCCCGATGTGGCGCTCAGTCCCAGGACCCAGAGATTGTGACCTGAGCTGAAGGCAGGTGCTTAACCAGCTGAGCCACTGACATAGCCCCCATCTCTCTCTCTCTCTCTCTCTCTTTTTTTTAAAAGACTTACTTTAGAGAGAGAAAGGGCTCACAAACGTAAGTTGGGGGAAGGGCAGATGAGAGAATCTCAAGCAGACTCCCCGCTGAGCACAGAGCTGGAAGTGGGGCTTGATCTTAAGATCCATGAGATTGTGACCTATACTGAAACCAGGATTTGGAGGCCTGACTGAGCCACCCAGGGTGCCCTTTCACGTTACTATCTTACAGGATCTTCCCAGTCTCTCTCTTGTCTTACTGGCATGGTTACATTTTCTTATTTTTAGGAGATGAGATCTTTGTATATTCTGAATATTAAACCTCTGGCTACCTTAGTTGCAAATACTTTTCTCCTATTTACTTTTATTTCTGCTATCAGTTTTCATATTGTCAGTTTTTCCTATGGTCACCTTTTGCTTTGTAGTTTTAGTTTTGAATCTTGTTTAAAAGGGCTTCCTTTCATCGGTGTTGTAAATTTATTATCCAGTGTATTCTTCAGTTTCTAGTTTTATTTTTGTTTTGCAAAGAGCTGTTTATTTTACCTACAGTTTATTTATTTAATTGTTTATTTGGACATTCTGAAATATATTCCCCCCATCAATAGCCAGTTATCCTGGTATTATTTATTGAATAGGAGTAATTCTTATTCTTTAATGACCTCATAGGTGAGAGTAAACACCTAGTTAAAATGTCTTTGATGTTGTCAAAATTTGATGGACCTTTGAAATAGTGTAGATGAGTTTTGTTTATATTTTTGTGGGATGAGAAAAAACTTGGTGAAGAGGGAGGAAATTTTAATTTGAGACAGGAAAATTTGATTTTATGTAGGTGACCACACTGTGAGCATGTTCTATGTAGTAAGCCTAGATCGTAATTATGTGCGGTATTCAGTCTCATAAATCTGACATTATTATCATTGAATATTTTAGTTACAACATTAAAAAATTGTGCTAAAAGTTACTTATCCAGTGTCACATAGTTTCACTTAAGATATAAGAACCTAATTTTGTTACTTAGGTAAACATTGCCATTTCTAAAATCGAAGCCTGGTAACTTTAGAATAGAGGTATTTTTTCCCATGATTTGTGAGGAATGTAAGTATATGCTAAAATTACAATATAAAATAAATATATTACATGTATGCATAAACTTACAGTAAATTTGTTGGGACATTTTAGTACTTTAAATATGTAATTTTCAATGGGGAGCGAATTTGTCACCCAGGGAGCACTTGGCAGTGTCCCTGGACACTTTCAGTTGTCAGAAATGAGAAGCCACTAGTGGCATCTAGTGGCCAGAGGCCAGGGAAGCTGCTAAATATCCTACAGTGTTCAGAATGGCCCTTGTGATAAAGAATAATCCGCCCTGAAATGTTTGTAGTGCTTAGGTTTACCCTGCTTTAAATAGTAAAAGCAGAGTAGTTTTTTAGGTGCAGTCTGAATATATAAATTTGTATTCTTTTTTTTTTTTTTCTTCAGTGAATCTGTCAGTATTACCAGCTGGAAAACTTGCCTTTCTTTGACCACTTTGAGAAGGGTTAATTAACATTTAGATCGTTTTTTCCTAAAATGCTAACTTTTTTTTTTCCCTTTTAATGTTTTCTGGGTTAGGGAAGATGTTTTCATTTCAGGTATATTATTTCGTTATCACTAGAAATTGGAAAACATACTCCGTATTTGAAGTTATCAGAAAACAAAACGTGGACTAATTTTCAGATGTACTCTTCTGAAACAATAGCTCCATTTGCACTCAAAATTAAATGATAATTTATATCATTTTTGTTAATCTTTGAAAAATCCTTCAGTAGTTTCTGATTTTTTCTCCTTTCATAGTTTTTGATGATGGAGATGAGAAAACACTGAGACGATCTTCACTGTGCCTGAAGGGAGAGAGGCATTTTGCTGAAAGTGAAGTAAGTAATCGTTTAATGAATGATTGTGTCTTCATATTTTGTATTGGGAGAGCATATTTTTCTTTCTCAACTCAAGCTACTTACTTGTTAGTTAGGAAAATTCATTAATACCATTATCATGTGATCTGTGAGTCTGTTTAAGGCCTTGTGTTTGAGTGCCAGGTGATATATTCTGTCCCCCTGACCCCCGCCAAGAATATTTTAGCATTTGTCCACAATGAAAATTCAATGATCTTGCTCAACTATTATTTTTAGGCAACTTTTATGTGGACTCTAATTTTAAATAATTATAGAAAAGAGGTGTCCATTTATAATCCACTTGAACCCCCTCATTAAAGGATCTATAGATACTAAAGTCATCCCTAACTGCTGCTGCTCGCTGATGTCATTACAGCCCCTCCTCAGAGATGCCTTGTCTGACTGCCCTTTCTATACTAGTCCCTGCCACCCTCTCAGTCCTTTCAGATTGGTCGAAGTTTCTTTAGAGCTTGTGTCATTCTCTGACATCAGGATATGTGTATGTGCTTAGTTATTTGTTTATTGTCTGCCTTCCTCCCTAGGTGTCACAAGGGCAGGGATTTTATAGGTCTTCCTCCCCACTCATTCCCAGTTCCTTAAACAGTGCCCGGAATGGAGCAGGCATTGAATAAATGGTAGTCAGATGAATAAATGAAGTGCTTATGTTTGACATGCTTTACCTACATCATCATATTCATAACACTGTGAAGTAGATAGCATCATTATCTTTAATTTACCGATGGTGAGACTGATGGTCAGAGCTGGTTCTCAAACCAGTATTTTCTAGTACCAAAGCCATGCTCTAGAATTGAAAGATGTTAAGTTACTAAGAATGGAGGGAGGGTTCACAAAGTTTTGTAAATCAGTAGTTTGCAATCCAGAATTTTGAAAATGGACATATTGTTAAAGTGTTATATTCTGTAGTCCAGCCTATAAATATTAATGCACAGCATGGCCAAACCATGATTACTTTTCTTCTTGTCACTATTTAGAACAGTGTTTCTTTGGGGACATTTTTATATTATTTATTTGACTATTAAACTTTATTTTCTGTTTTCTTGTTTTGAAAATATTTTCCTTTCCCTTAAATAATTGAATTCCTATTCCAGTTGAGAATTTGGGACAGGTTCTGTGTATTGTGATTCTGGCCTATTTTTTTCAGTCTCATATTGTAAGATTTCTTTCTACTTATTTTTCTGTTCTATTTTTTTTTTTATTTTTAAGTTTTTATTTATTTAAGTAATCCCTATACCCAGTGTGGGGCTCAAACTCACAACCGGATATCAAGAATCACATGCTCTTCCGACTGAGCCAGCCAGGTGCCCCATTTCCCTGAACTTCTGTCTTACAAGACTACTTGGTATTTTCAGATTATGATTCATATTCTTTTCTTGGTTTCTGCTGAGTATTGCTCTTAATGTTCCTCCATGATGTCTTTCATGAGCTTTCTAAGCAGATTTGATCCCTTTATCTTTTGATCCTTTGGCATTTCTCTTATTCTTATTTGATGGTCTTTTTTTATTACTATTCTTATTTTCCCTGTAAGATTTTAAGCTGTTTTGTGGGGTAATAGCCCTATTTTTGTCATTTTGATAGGCTCTTCTTGCCCCCCCCTCAATGTTTTCTGTATAGAAGCCTTCAGTAAATATTTTTTAGTTAATTGTGAAGCTTTAAATATAGGAATTATATACAACTTTAAAATTGGCAGTGAATTTGGCTTTTTTTTTTTTTAAAGATTTTATTTATTTACTTGAGAGAGAGACAGTGAGAGAGAGCATTAACGAGGAGAAGGCCAGAGGGAGAAGCAGACTCCCCATGGAGCTGGGAGCCTGAAGCGGGACTCGATCCCGGGACTCCAGGATCATGACCTGAGCCGAAGGCAGTCGTCCAACCAACTGAGACACTCAGGCGTCCCGAATTTGGCTTTTTGTACTGATAAAGTAACAATTCTTTATAAGCTTATGTAATTTTTTTAATGTTTTATTTATTTAATCTCTACACATAGTGTGGGTTCAAACTCACAACCGTGAGAGCAAGAGTCATATACTTTTCTGACTAAGCTAGCCAGCCACCCCTAGGTTTATATAATTCCTAGAAATAATTTCATTTCTCTTAGAACATGTGTACAGTTATAGTAGGTCAGTGAATAAATATGGGGGCTTAAAGACTTGATTTTTCATCTGTTTAGTGAAGGCATGTGCCTTATTTTTTTAATCCAGAGAAATATCTAAAATACTTTGTTGTCGTCCACCCCCCCCCCCCGCCCCAGGAGAATCGTATAGTTAACAGGGCAGTTGTAGTGTAAAGGCTGAAGCAGTATGAACAAGTAGCTTAGTGTGTCCTTCTCACCTTCAAGGTGGACACTTTTGCTGTGTGTGTCTATATGTGTTAGACTTTATGTTTTGCTAGAGGGTACTTAGAATATGGGTGTATTGTTTCCCATTCTCATAAGCCAGGTTCATGCTATGTTAGGTAGTGGAGACACAAGGGGTAAGCCAAGTAGACATGGAATTTATCCTTGAGTAATTTACCATCTGTTGGAGGAGAAAAAGCATTAATCAAACAACCATGTATTCTAAGATTATGTATGTACTGGGTTCTGTGGTAGCATGGCCAGGAGTGTATTTAATTTGCCATCTATGTATTCCTTATCTTTATTTGATATTTTCAAAAAACATTTTTAATTTGTTGAAAAATTACCCAGAGCATTGTTATTATCAGTAATAACTTTGATCTTGAGCAGAAAGCCACATCAGACTGGCAGTGTTTGGGATCACTAATTCCATTAAGAAGCTACATACTTAAAGACTTAAATTTGAGATTTCCATGTAAGAGAATCACAGCCATACTTCAGTCAATTCTGGCGCTAATAGTATGGGTTCTAGCCCTAACCGGCTTTGTGAGGGTGTTGACACTGCCTGGGGGTTGGGGCATTTCTGCAGAGCTTGTTACTCAGAAATAGTTTCATCAGCTGGTATTCCCTGTACGTTTACTACTTCCTATGTGCAGCTGATACTCCAAAGAAAGATTAGTTAAATCTCATCTCCGTATTTCCTATAGCCCATTTAGGAAACACGGCCATAGGCATGCCTCCCCTAGGCCTATGGAATTTTCTTTTAGCTTTAATATAGCTAGGAGTATCTGATTTTTGCTCTTTAGGTTTTAATGAGACAAATTTTACCCTTCCCTCAGTCTTTTCTCTCACTTGAAGTAAAGGTACTCCTACTTTCCTGGACATGATTTGAGGCTAGGGACAGAGATAAGGCTTCTTACTCCTCTAATTCTTCATTACATAGGGAAAGTAATCAGAAATCCTGGATATTTTCTTTCCTGTAACTGGTGACTTACCAGATGCTTAAAATAGAAATCCTAGTACTTGATAGAAGTCTCTGCTTTCACAAGAGCAACCTTAATATTAGGGGAGTGAGGTGGGGCATTTAATCCTTATGTCCGCTTGACAGAGGTGAATCCAGATTAATTTATTTTCTCTGTTTAGCAAATATTGTACTTTGAAATTTGGGGAGGAGGAAGCATAATTAGGAGTTAATAACAAGTGACTTCTTCTTCTTCTTCTTTTTTTTTTTTAATTTTATTTATTTATTTGACACAGAGATCACAAGTAGGCAGAGAGGCAGGCAGAGAGAGAGGAAGGGAAGCACGCTCCCCGCTGAGCAGAGAGCCCGATGTGGGACTCAATCCCAGGACCCTGAGATCATGACCTGAGCCGAAGGCACCGGCTTAACCCACTGAGCCACCCAGGCGCCCCTCTTCTTTATTTTTTTAATTTTATTTATTTGAGGGGTGCCTGGTTGGCTCAGTCGGTTGAGCATCTGCCTTCAGCTTGGGTCATGATCTTCAGGGTCCTGAGATCGAGCCCCACATCGGGCTGCCTGGTCACTGGGGAGTCTGCTTCTCCCTCTGACCCTCCCCCTTCTCATGCTCTGTCTCTTACTCTTACTTTCTCTGAAATAAATAAAATCTAAAAAATAATTTTATTTATTTGAAAGAGAGAGCGGAGTGAAAGACAGCATGAGCTTGGGAGCGTGGGTAAGAGGCAGAGAGGGAGAGGGACAAATAGACTCCCTGCTGAGCAGGGAGCTCAATGCAGGGCTCAATCCCAGAACCCCAGGGTCCTGATCCTGCACCGAAGGCAGATGCTTAACTGACTGAGCCAACCAGCCACCCCTGACAAGTGACTTCTAGAGAGGTTTTATTTTGTATATTACTGTATTTAGACCAACTTTTGCCTCCAGATTTATTTTATTTATTTTAAAAAATTTATTTATTAGAGAGATTGAGGGAACAGAGGGCAAGGGAAAGAATCCTCAAGTAGACTCCCCTACAGAGTGTGGAGCTGGTCATGGGGCTCTATCCAAGGACCCTGAGGACCTGAGCTGAAATTAGGGGTCAGATGCTTAACTGACTGAGCTACTTAGGCACCCCTGCAGATGTTTTTTAAATGCCTGACTTAAGCTGAATTTGCAAGAATAGATTTTATGTCCTATGAAAGTTAATAGTTTCTGTCTTCTGAAGGAATTGATCTTTTGTTTGACGGGTAGTACCTTTTCCCTATTTCAGTATCCTTTGTTGTTGGATACATAGATCTATGTACCTCAGAATATATTATTAGAATATATTTACATATTTACATATATTCTAATAAGTTGTGCAATCTAGCAAGTTATGCAAGATTATTTTTTTTTTTTTAAAGATTTTATTTATTTATTTGACAGAGAGAAATCACAAGTAGATGGAGAGGCAGGCAGAGAGAGAGAGAGAGGGAAGCAGGCTCCCCACTGAGCAGGGAGCCCGATGTGGGACTCGATCTCAGGACTCTGAGATCATGACCTGAGCCGAAGGCAGCGGCTTAACCCACTGAGCCACCCAGGCGCCCATGCAAGATTATTAATATGGTTCCCCTTTCCCATTTTATTCATCTTGTTTCAACAAAATTATGTTTTAAAAATAAAAGTTAAAAATTTCCTTTTAAATATTTACAGTTTATATTTAGATAGTCTGATTTTTTTTTAATCTAAAATAATATATATACCCTTTGATATAACGCCCCGGTTTGTAACTTTGAGAAGTTTTTTTAAAAATTAAAAAAAGTTTTTTATTTTTTTGAGGAGTCTTTATCCTAAGTAGTTTCTCACCCTCACGTCCATCCTGAGAGTTTTTGTGGGGTCTTTAGTTCCCCTGGTATTCATGAAATTATCTGTAATAGCAGAGGTTCTATTGGAGAGGTGAAAGGAATAGCAAATGTATGGAAGATCTTAAAAATGCCGAAAAAGCAGCATTATTAAAATTAATATTTGGAGAATGCAGTTAGTTGGGATAGCGTCTTCAGATTGAGACCTTAACTTTTTAGTTACATAAACCTTTTTAGGAAATAATGGCAAGAAAAATCCAAAAAGTATCTAATATTGAGAAGTGAAGGGAATCATTCCAGGATTCCTTTTTTCTTCATTCTGCTTGTTATTAACCAACAACCAGTTCCTCACCTGGAAATCATTATTTTAGGATGGGGTGAGGGACAAACGGTTTGACATGAACTGTCAGTAGACAATAGGAAATGTTTACTTGCTGATCATTATCTTCATACCAAGCACCGTTTTGGATGCTGCAGACTAAAAAGGAAGGGAAAATTAAATGTAGAGAAGTCAATATTTACATATTCTTTTAAAAAGGTGTATCACAGAAAATGTTTGCAAAGTAATAATGTATCCTATCTAAAGCTTTTTTCAAACAGTTGATGCTTTTTTTGGGGATAGTTTTTGTTACCTATTAAGAATTCTATATTATGGATTATGATTCCCTTTGAGCAAAGAGAAATTTGATTTACAATTGGCCCCAATTCAGATGCTAGGTCCTTACGTATAGATTTCTTCTCTCTCCAGTTTATTTCTACTGAGCTGTGTTTTATTTTGTATTTTAATCATTCTTAGAAATCTGTCAGCCTTCAAAAAGATAATGAAACCATGAAGAAAGAACAACTTAATTTTTTTCACTCCCCCCTCTCACCCCCGCGCCCTGCCCCCCGTAATGGGTTCATTCATCTTTATTCTAATATCTTTGAAATGACAGTTGTCTATCTTTAGGAAAGTTGTATTTTAGTCTTCCTTGGGGGCAGTTTTTAATCTTCAAATCTAAGCATATTCTTAAACTGATTTGGTTTAAAAAGGAAAGAGAACTTGCTACGTCATAACTTTGATGGGTTTATGTTCTTACCCACAGACATTAGACCAGCTCCCACTCACCAACCCTGAACATTTTGGCACTCCTGTCATAGGGAAGAAAACAAATAGAGGAAGAAGATCTAATCATATGTAAGTCCATTTTCATAACTGTTAGTTGAACCTGAATTCATTTCTCCTTCTAGTATTGTTTTAAGAGTTACTAATTTGAAATTGTACTTTGCAAAATGCTAACTGGATCTCGTAGCAATTTCAGACTCCTTAGCATGGTGCTTGAAATTCTCCACGCTCAGCCAGCCTTAACAGCTGCATATCTGTCTGCCGTTTCTCCCTGCATGCATCTTGGTGCTGTAGTCAGAGTGGAACCAGTCAACATTCGCTGGACACATCCTTTGTTTTCCTGATACTTTGCTTTTATTCATGCTTTTTTTTTCTTTCTCAGATGTCACCTTCCATGTCATTATCTCACTCATTCAGTCTCCCAACAGAAATGCTCCCACCTTTATGTGAACTGCTTTGTGTCTCCCTACTCTTTCCTTAAAAACAGACCTGTTTTCTTTTCTCTGAGCTCTCTAAATTCTTTGCATTTATCTAATGTCAAAAACAGTATTTCATCTGTTACTGTCTTTGTAGTATTTGTTTTCTCTTCCTAATAATCTTAATCTCCTTGACAGAAACCATCTTACTTATTTTTATGTCTTACAGTTGTGACATATATTCTATCAGTTTAACAAATTATTTTTAATGGGCCATGCATAGGTTCCAAAAGGCTCTAAATTAAAAAGGATCACAGGATCGAAGGGTCATCAGAGATAAACAGTTTTCAAACAGTTTGAGAAAGAAAAATCATTTATTGCAAAGGACTGGGAGGCACAATGGGATCAGACTTCTCCATAGTAATACTAGATGCTGGTAGTCAGTAGAATGCAGAGTGTTGGAATGGAGGTCTCTACTGAAAAGGTGGACTTGGTTACTTAATATAATATAACATTGGGGGGAAATTAAAGATATGATGATAACAGATAGATTAAAAATAGCAAAGGCACTAAGTAACTTCCCCTGAAAATTGTATCAGAAAGGAAAACTTAGTAGGATGGAGGGAGAGGAGGTGACTTAAATACAAAATTAAGTCCTAGTAACAGTAGGAAGTCGACAGAATAATGCCTACAATGTATAAATCAGTATAAGAGTATTATTTAGAGATAAGGTACTAACTATCAAAGAAACAGCTGGAATAGTTAAAAACATAGGTGCCTCCATAGGAACAGGTAAAGAAAATTGGGAAGGTGAGTTTTTAATGTATTCCATTGGAGGTTATTTTAGAAACAATTTTGAACATTTCACTTGGGTAAATTCAAAAATTTTAATGTGTCTGAGCCCAAAAATTGTCAGAGTGGCAGTTAAAAATAAATATTGAGTTGAATTACTGAAATCTTTAGCATAAGTGAATGCTTTCATTCAGTATTAAGAATCACATATTAAATGTAAGTATGGCTCAGCTTTGGAGATAGAAATCAGATTGGGTAAGCGCTCTCTCTCATATTGCTTGCTTTCAGCCTTAGAGGAAAGTGATGAAGATAGGTATTATTTTTACTCATATTAATAATTGGGGACATTGGGCTCAGAGACAGTAAGTAATCCAAGAAACACACTAAGGAAAGAACAAGGACTTGAACTCACCCATGCTCCACGGGCCTTTTCCCATTCAACTGATTGACTCTTACTTAGATAGAGTATTACTTCAGTTTCTTTCTAAAATTGTTCTAACAGTAAATAAATAATGACTCATTGGAGGGAGGAAATTAAAAGACTAATCCTTACACTGAAAAAATATTTCATATTCGTATTTTCCTACTATACTTGTGATTCAGACCATGCTTTTTTTTTTTAACTCTGAAATTTTTAGATGTTTTTCAGTTAATTACTAAGTGAATAATATCTCTCACTTGGAATTTAGCATGCTGATGACTTGTGTATCTTAGGATATTCAGGTTGTAACTATTATTTGCTCTTCTCCATACGACTTGTTCATCCAGAAGGAGAAATAAATGAAAAATGTATGTTAGCATTACTCATATGAAAGCATCCTGTTGTCATTATTTGATGTTACTGTGATCTAATAATGTTATCAGTTTTTCCAGAGGGATGTTTTATTGCCGTAGAATATTCACTGAAGCACTTACAAGATAAACCTTTCAATGTCTCTTGGAAAATTAATGACTTCAACTGTGTATTAAAATTTTACCTACCATTGCTTATTAGAGTCTTCCATAGTTTTGGTAGTCAACTTCTAATTATGATCATTAATATCAGAATAATGAGGTAGGGTGTATTTGATGTAAAATTATTTCATTAGTGAAGATTTCTACTTCTCTAGCTTTTGAGAGTGGCAATGTGGCTTGATTGTTAAGAGTGTGAACTTTGGAGCCAGGTGGCCTGGGTGTGAATAACTCTCTCTGCCATTTCCTTGCTCTGTAGCTTTGGGCAGATTACTTAATGTTCATGCCTCAATTTTCTCATCTGTAAAATTGAGATAATAGTATTACCTATCTCTCAGAATTGTTGCAAAGATTAAATGAATTCATACCCTTAAAGTGTTTATATAGGAAACACTATGTAAATACTAGATATCAAACGTCATGTATTAAATGCAAAAATTTTCATCAAATACCAGTATGTGACTTGACTTCATTCATAAAAATATTTATATGTGTGAGTATATGAAAATACTGCTTACAGGGTTTATGTCTGATAAGTGGAACTGGTTTTGGCTATATTATTTGAATTTTTTGAAACAGTATTTCCATATTTTATATTTTATATATATAGTAAGAAAAACAATTTTTGTGTCCATCAAAAATTCTTTTTAAACTTTGAAAAATATTGCATCTAATATTTAGACATGTTTTATCTTTCTTCAACTGTCGCCTACACATGTAAACATAAATTTGAAGTAAGATAATTTATAGAGTATCACCTAGAATGATCTTTAAAAATGACCCAGTTATTAAAAAATCTATTAGCCGAGGTCTCCCTTTCTTGAAGATGAGACTAAAGCTTGCAGTTATCACTGAGCAGGTTGATCTTTGCTTTCTGAAGAGTCCAGCAGACATTCTAAGTGATTTTCCTGTTGAGAATCTCTGTGTATAATGAAAGATTTGCTGTTGGGGTTGTATTGCATATGTGCAGAGTAAGAAGGCCAACCAGAGGTTGAGAATTAACTATACAGGAAATGAAGCCCTTTTCATCTATCATCTTGTTTTGCTTGCTCTATTCCTTCCCCCTCACTATGGTGGTCATTCTCATTGCCAAGAGATGTTACAGTGTTTTCGCTTAGCAATTAACGCCATGGTATGTAGGCACCACAGGCAAGTACCACAGTTGGAAATTCCAATCTCCTTTATTACAGTCCCTCAGAGTTCTTTCTCCCCTTCCTGAGTGATTTTCTACAACAAAGTCTTGGACCTGGACCTTGAGGTCATTTATCTGACCTTGATTTCCTCTTCCATTACTCAACTAAAAAAGTCTTCCTTTGATTCTCTGATTGTCTTTTGAAATTTAATTTTGTACAAAGGTAAATAAGGTTTTTTCTTCCCAGGCTTCCGCAGGCTCCATTGTTTATGAACATATCACTACTCTTATTTTCTTTTAACAACTTTTAATCCACATGCCGGTTATAATGCCTTCAGATATTCCAAAATTGATTATTTTTGATACCTTCCTTCAGTTGAGTTTTATTTATATTCTACCTTTAATTACTTAATTCAAATATATTCAGCTATTTTCTTAAGATTATCATTCTCTATTTTAATTTTTTAAAGCAAATTATTGATCATTTAATCAGCGTGTAAGTTGATTGAATTTTGCCATTACAATTTAGCCACTGAATATAGATGTTTTATTTCTGCCTAAAGAATAGAATAACTGAAATCATAGAAACATTTGTGTACCCACACCCCTCAAAAGTATTTTCCAATAACCTGGCAAAAGTGTATATGCAGCTGCTACAGTGGAAATCAGTCTGCTTGTTGTTATTTTTTTTCTCCTTCAGAAAAAGAGTAAAGCATAAGAAAGCTTAAAATAGTTCTTGATAGGGATTATGTATGGGCAGGAATTTTACCCATTGACAGCACTGAAGTTTACCCAATAAAGTAGTGATGTGTGCTTGGTATTTATATAGGTCTGCAGATCTTTAAAAAATGTTTTTCACTGAGATATAATTAGCATAACCTTTATGAGGGTGAACATAAAATTCACCCTCATAAAGTGTCTAGTGTGTGGTGTTTTTAGTATATTCACTGATTGCATAACCAGTGCCACTATCTAATTCTAGAATTTTTTTTTTATTATTTGCTATTTTATTTTATTATGAGAATTTGATTCTAGTTTCCTTCTTGATTAAAAACTGGGGAAAAAATAAAACCCTTTTATTGGTAAGTATATACATGACCGTATGTTCTATGTTTTAATCTCTAAAGAGCTGTACATTGTTAGATTTCCTGATACTGACTAATATAGGTTTTTGATTTAGTGTACAAAATTTGACACCGAGTTACTTGCCTGAAATCATAAGGATCATTGAAGTCAGTTTTTCTGGTTGTACCTTGTCATTTGCTCTTCTTTGGCACACATTTTGTCTAAAGTTCTTCTTAGTTAATTTACAATTAATTTACAGTTAATAGTGATTTTCAGTCAGTTCTAAATAATTAGTGTGGTAAACATTTCCGTGTAGTTAGCTTTGTTCCCAGTGGGCATCAGATAATCATGTCGCAGAGACAGTGCATTATTTTGTTCTGGCTCTCTAAATAAATACGATCTTATCACCAAAGAAGCAACAATGTCAGAGGGCTATAACACCAAGCAGGTTCTCTGCTTGCTCTGTGTTTGCTCCCTTAAAATATTTTTTAAAATTATTTTTTATTATTTTTACATTTTATTTATTTGAAAGAGCCCATGTGAGCTCACGAGCAGGGAGAGCGGCAGAGGGAAAGGAGAAGTAAATTCCCCTGCTGAGCAGGGAGCCCAAAGTGGGGCTTGATCCCAGGACCCCAGCATCATGACCTAGCTGAAGGAAGATGTTTAACTGACTGAGCTAACCTTAAATAAAATAGTTTTGATGCTCATTTATTTCAGTTCACTAGTTTATTGAGTGTCTTGGGTAAATTAATTCCTGGCTAAGAGTCTTAGGTATAGATAGTTGTATGGTTTATATTGGTTGTGTACATTATACTGCTTGTATACATTTTATGATTTTAGGAAAAATAAAATTAGAAATAGTAGAAAGAAAGAAATCTATTCAGTTCATTTATTTACTCAACAAATATTTATTGAATATCTATGCTTGTGCCAAGCACTGTTCAGGTATTTGGGATATATCAGTGAATAAAAGGCATTGATAAAATCTCTGCCCTTAGAGTTTATATTCTCGCATATATAGGAGATAGATGATAAAGAAAATACATAAGAAAGAACTAAGTAGATTATATTAGTACGATGGATTTGTAAATGCTGTGGGTAAAGAATAAAAGTGAGGAGAGATTGGGGCAAATTTGAATAAGAGGGTCAGGGTCACCTAATTGAAATGACAGTTGAAAAGATACTTAGAGGAGTTCAGGGGTTTCCTGATGTTGAGGAGTAGAGCGTTCCAAGTTGTTTGACTGTAAAGGGGAGTAGAGAAATGAGGTGGCAGTAGCTGGTGGGGAAGGTGAGGTCAGGAGATTTTTTTTTTTTAAAGATTTTATTTATTTGACAGAGAGAGATCACAAGTAGGTAGAGAGGCAGGCAGAGAGAGAGAGAGGGGAGGAAGCAGGCTCCCCACCGAGCAGAGAGCCCAACTCGGGGCTCAATCCCAGGACCTTGGGATCATGACCTGAGCCAAAGGCAGAGGCTTAACCCACTGAACCACCCAGGTGCCCCAGGGGATTCTTTTTTTAAGTGGGAGAAATAATAGCATATAAATAACAGTATGCTGAGGGGGCTCAATGTAGTAGAGGCAGAAAAATTGATACAGGAGAGAGAAATGAGTACTCTTGAAACAAAATCTTGCAGTGGGGGTCAGGAAATCTAGTCCATAAATGGGCGCTGGTTTTAGAGTAGAACTTGAACATTTAATATGAAAGGTGAATAGGTGTTCTATGTAGGCAGTCACTTTTTTTTTATATGTCACTTTCTGATGTCTGAAGTCTTCACACTTGTTTAAGTCTTAAGAAAGAAATGAGAATTTTTAGAAAGATGCAGATGACTTTATGAGGCAAATAAAGCGCAGTTTTCTCTGTTTTACAGATTTAATATATGTTTTCCATGATATTCGGACTTTCTGTCTTGCTAATGATAATGACATAAAGAGTGTCCCTTAAGTCCTAGCTGAATAAGTTTTTTATGACTGCTTTGAAAAAGCAGTAATTACGGTTTTAAGGTTGGTTGTCTTCTACAGTCATTAGAAAGTGAAGAGATAAAAGTCATTGCCCTTGAAAAACACTTCTAATCAATTAGAGCTCAGACTTGGGAGGTCTGTCATTATTATCCCAAACTGTGCGCCTATTTTTAAGGTTTTATGCTTTGCTAATATGAAGGCGTATTGGTTTTCCCTGCCTTCTACTTACTTCCTATGTCCCTACTTAACACTGCTTTAAGTGCCATTTGAAAGAATACTAGTTCTCAGCAGCAAACTTGAAAAATTGGCTTTGTTTTTAACAGGGACAATTTTTAAGTCACTTGATCACTGAAATCAGAGTGGTATTTCCCATATCATTCCAAAATGTTTAGTATTATTATAGTAGTTTTTGCTTTCTTTATAATTTTGCTGAAATATTTAAAGGAGTGACATGTTGCCATCTCCTTGGAAAGGCATCAAGACAAATTTTTAGAGTATATTAGATTGTCCCAGTCAACCAAATAGTTAAATTATGTTTAAGGTTTTTAAAAATAATCCATCAGTTTACACTTTTTCTCAGTGAACTTGGTCATTACCAACTATTTCAAAAATGTTTTCATCCCCGTAGGTAATTAATACTAACCATTCTTCTATTTTATTTTGTAAAAAAAAGAACCTATATTGCAGTCTCTTCATTTCTTGTGTCTTCACTTACTATGGGTGTTTTGAGCACTCAGTTGTTAGAATCCTTCTTTTCTTTAACACTGGTTGTGGGCTTTCTTGGAACCAGATTCAGAGTAGAATTTTTGTTTGTTTTATGGGGCTTTTTTTTTCCTTTTTAAAAAGTTTTACTTTTTGGTATACTTTTGTCTAACAAGTGGATGGTTTTCGATAATTTATTTTTCTGCTGACAGTGAACTTCTTTTTAATTTATTAGTTTAATATACAGTGGAAACTGAAAGGAATTTCTAATATAATACAAAGTAACAGTATTGTACATTTTATCAGTGTCTAGTTTGTGTATATTTGATATTAAGGATAGCATTGGTGATCTCTTATCAGATTGTCTTCTCTCCCCATCCCAAGCCCCCAATAAATAAAGGTCTTTCTTCCCCTTTTTAAAATTAGCTTTGTATTGGGAGTATAAAATTACTAAATTTAGAACTTCTTTAATCTCAGAGTTGGACCTGATACATTTTAGTGTAGTACTGGGATGTTTTGTCTTGGGCTTTTTGAGGGTTTGGGGACCAGTGTTACTCTGTTCTGTTCTTCCCCCTTAACCTTTTAAAGTAGCACTAAATAAATCTGAAGGATGTCTAGGAAAATGATATGCTTTCTTCTAATGATGATCCTTTTTGTTATTCTTTAGGAATTTAGAAAACTTGAAAAATTTAAATTTGCTGTTCTGTAGGTTTTAGAAAATGGGATAAGATTTGTAGAATACCTTTATTTATCAGTGAGGCATGCTCATTCTTTGTGGAGATAAATGGAAATATCTGATTTTTTTTCTTTCCCTAGACCGGAGGAAGAGTCTTCTTCATCCTCCAGTGATGAAGATGAGGATGATAGGAAACAGATTGATGAACTGCTAGGAAAAGTTGTGTGTGTAGATTACGCTAGTTTGGATAAAAAGAAAGCACTATGGTTTCCCGCATTGGTGAGTAACTTCTGTATAAAAGAGTTTAATTTTCAACTAGTTAGGTTCATGAAAAAAACAACTGATAATCTTACTAGTGGTTTTCATAGGTACAGCGTAGGGAAATGGTACTAGCATCATTTAGTTTACACAAAGATTACTTTCAAAATTGTCCTTGAGTACCAAGAACTCTTAAAGTCATCCAAGAAAGGCAAAATTACAGTAATTTTAAAGGGTAGGCGTGCGGGAGTTCATTATACTGCTCTATTTTGGGTAGAAGATTCATAATGCAAACTTTTAAAACTCCTAAATTCATCATACGAAAGACTGTAGAAGAGGAGAATCTTTTTCTGCTGTTATTTGCAAATGATTCCTGTTTATCATTCTTTTCAGTGAATGTGATTTGTATTCTTTATCCTGACTGCTTATCAGCTCACTGTTTTGCACAAAGTAATTGCCCAATAATTATAAGAGCAAATACATGGTAGCTCTTATAATTAAAACTTCTGTTATAGGGGCACCTGGGTGGCTCAGTAGGTTAAAGCCTCTGCCTTCGGCTCGGGTCATGATTCCAGCATCCTGGGATTGAGCCCCACGTCAGGCTCTCTGCTCTGCAGGGAGCCTGCTTTCTCCTCTCTCTCTGCCTGCCTCTTTGCCTACTTGTTATCTCTGTCAAATAAATAAATAAAATATTTAAAAACAAACGAACAAAACTTCTGTTATATCTTAAAATTAAAACTCAAGAGGGCAATTATTTGTTTTAATAAATGTAGATACCTAATGATACCTTCGTACCTCTGCATATATCCATCTATCAATCCTAATAGTTATTGGATGCCTACCATCTGCAAGGATTGTGTTAAGACCTTTACAAGGACTACGAGGCAGGTAATATTATTTATCCTCACTTAGAAATTAGGAGACTGAGTATTGGAAAGTATTAGAAAGACTGAGTATTAAGTAACTTGGTTAAAACTTAAGTATTAGGGTATATGATCATTTCTTTTTTCCCAAAGCACTAAGATTCTTTATAAGAATTTCTTTTGCAACATGTTTTTAAAACCAGTTTTGTGTATCTTTTTCTAAAATAACAGGAATATTAATTTTTTTAATTTAATGTTAATATATTCAGTATTAAGATTCTCTCACCCATAGTTTCTAAATAATTTCCACGATGATGAGAAAAATATTTAAGGATTTATGATGTTGAATTGTCAGTAATTAGTGTAGGAACCATCACAGTATTATTTAAAGAATCTTATAATTATTCATATATGTAATCCTCCCCCCGAAATTGGATAGTGGATGAATAATTTTTATCAACTAGAATGTAAAATTGTGTTGTGGATCAAACAGTCTTGACATAGTCACATAAATAGTATTTGGGATTCAATTTTTAAAATTTGTTTTTGTAAATTTTGCAAAAATTTTGCAATTTTCCTTGTGTTAGGAAGTAGCCCCCATGTGTTGAGCACCTGCCATGGCCAGGTACTATGTGAAGCTGGTTCATATAAATAGTCTCATTGAATCCTAACTGAGACTGAAAAAATAAGGGGAATTTACCCTATTTTTTTTTTTTTTAAAGATTTTATTTATGTATTTGACAGAGATCACAAGTAGGCGGGGGGGGGCAGGCTCCCTGCTGAGCAGAGAGGCCAATGCGGGACTCGATCCCAGGACCCCAAGATCATGACCTGAGCCGAAGGCAGCGGCTTAACCCACTGAGCCACCCAGGTGCCCGTATTTACCCTATTTTAACAGGAGGAAGTCTTAGCTTCCATGATTCATGCAGTCTTCTTTTCATTTTCCTTTACTGTTTCTCCTCTAACCAACCATTAAATGTTGTTGTGCAAGGTGCAGAATACATTACTCTGTATTCTTTTTAGGGTGATCTCATCCCCTTTTATAGTATCGGTTGCAGAGTTATCAGATAAGAATGCCTTAGGGACCAAGACAGTCACACACATGGGTGAACAGGATGAAGCATGGATTATTGTTCCTGAGGCGGAATGGAAAGCGAACCCATTTGCACACTACTACCAGCGCTGGCCAAAGCTACCATATGTGTAGTTTTTGAAACGCATAAGAGAGTGAGTCCTTCAATAGCTCAGTTGGTAGAGTGGAGGACTGCAAAACCCATGAGAAAAAAAGAAAAAGGTAGATTTTGTTCACAGTTTTAGACCCAAGTTTAAGCCCCTGATACTTAGGCTATTGAGTCCCAAGTTTATATCTTACAGTTCATACTTCCATTCTGACCTCTGGACTTGGGTATCTATTCATTTTCTCCATTTGGATGTCCTTCAGCCATCTCAAAACATAATAGGTTTAAAACTAAACATATTATCTCCTCCCTCCTTTCCAAACTTGGCCCTCCTCCAGTGTTTCCTCTCACAGCGAATGACGACGTCATTTGCACAAGGCAGAAGCCTGAGCGTCCTCTGCTCAGTCAGCCCTTCACTTCCCTAATTGCCTCTGATAATCTCTTTCCTTTAATACGCCATTGCCACCGCTCTCCATCCGAGTCGCCCCCTCTCTCCCCGGGGGGGGGGGTTTGTGGTGGCTTCACCTCATTCAACTCCTGCCCTTATCTAGCCCATTTTCAAGTAATTTTTCATTCTATTTTATTTGTTCTATTCTATTTTATTCTTTTGTTAAAGTTCTATTTCTTTAAGTAATCTCTACCCCCCCATGTGGGGCTTGAGTTCAAGACCCCAAGATAAAGGGTGATATGCTCTTCTGACTGAGCCAGCCACGCACCCCCAAAGTAATTTTTATTTATTTCATTTCTTCCAAGTATTTTTATTTTATTCTTTTTAAAGACTTTATTTTTATTTATTTATTTGAGAAAGAGGGTATGAGAGAGAGAGCGAGAGTATTAGAGGGGAGAGGTCAGAGGGAGAAGCAGGCTCTCCGCTGAGCAGGGAGCCCAATGCGGGACTGGATCCTGGGATTCCCAAGATCATGACCTGAGCCGAAGGCAGACTCTTAACTGACTGAGCCACCCAGGCACCCCTTTCAAAGTAATTTTTTTTTTTAAAGATTTTATTTATTTATTTGACAGAGAGAGATCACAAGTAGGCAGAGAGGCAGGCAGAGAGAGGAGGAAGCAGGCTCCCTGCTGAGCAGAGAGCCTGATGTGGGACTCGATCCCAGGACCCTGAGATCATGACCCGAGCCGAAGGCAGAGGCTTAACCCACTGAGCCACCCAGGTGCCCCCCTTAAAGTAATTTTTAAGAGGCAAATCTGTTACAACATTTTCCTGCTTCAGGGTCTTTCCTTAAAGATTTTAGATTTTATCCTAAGAGTTAATATGTCCTAAAATGTTGGAAAAATCTGAACCCTTCTTATCTCCCTTATCAGTCCAAGCAGAAAGTTAGCCACACTGACCTCCTTTTGCTCTCTGGGATAGGTTCCAGTACTTACTGTCTCTGGACCTTCACATTATTTGTTTCCACTGCTTGCCGTAAGCCCCTTATACTATACACACGTGAATCCACGTACTTCCTTTGTCAGGCCAGTTCCCACTCAGTCTTGAAAACGGAGCTTAGGGACGCCTGGGTGGCTCAGTTGGTTGGACGACTGCCTTCGGCTCAGGTCATGATCCTGGAGTCCCGCATCGGACTCCCAGCTGCATGGGGAGTCTGCTTCTCTCTCTGACCTTCTCCTCGTTCATGCTCTCTCTCACTGTCTCTCTCTCAAGTAAATAAATAAAATCTTTAAAAAAAAAAAAGAAAAAACGGAGCTTAAATGTTGTGTCTTCAAGAAAGTGGTCCCTGCTTACTTAGATAAGGACTTCATGCAGTAGCAGTTAAATACACGTGCTCTTACTTGTTTAGTGCTGTCTTCCTGAATGTAGTGTGCAAGCTCCACGTGGGGATGAGTCTTGGTCTCTTGTTCTCTGGCATCTAGTACAGTAGCTCGAGGTGGCAGTCAGTACCTATAGAGTGACAAGATGAGTATATGAGCAAATGCTAAGTATTTACTTCAGGACTTTATTTGAAATGACAGGGAAATTTACCTTGATGCTAATAATGTATAAAAGACTTTGATCAAGGAGTTCATTCAGAAGGCCACCCGCATTTATTTATTTATTTATTTATGTATTTATTTATTTATTTTAAAAGATCTTATTTATTTATCAGAGAGAGAGAGGGGGAGAGAGCGACTACAGGCAGACAGAATGGCAGGCAGAGGCAGAGGGAGAAGCAGGCTCCCGGCTGAGCAAGGAGCCTGATGTGGGACTCGATCCCAGGATGCTGGGATCATGACCTGAGCCGAAGGCAGCTGCTTAACCAACTGAGCCACCCAGGCGTCCGGGCCATCAGCATTTAAAGAATGCCTAGTACAATGCAGTTGCAGTTACGGAAAATGTTAACCAACTCCTTAAAGACCAGATAGAACAAACCTATTTCTAGCTGCTTTCTGACCTGTGGTGAGAGTACGTGCCTTTATGTATCATTGTGTCATCTCAGAGCCATAAGCCCATCCCTAAGACAAACCTGTCATACTTTCTTAGCTTGTTTTTCATTTAGAAATATAACTATTCTGTTAACTTGTTCTTGATATGCATAGTGGGCTGTCTTGGAATTAGAATGCTAAAAATTCTTAGATATCTTGCAGCAGCCTTTGGGAAGACCGGCTTTAACCTCACTTTATTTATTTTATTTTTTATTTTTTTTTAAGATTTTATTTCTTTATTTGACAGAGATCACAAGCAGGCAGAGAGGCAGACAGAGAAAGCGGAGTTGGGGAGGGAAACAGACTCCCTGCAGAGCGGAAAGCCCCATGCAGGGCTCTATCCCAGGACCCTGAGATCATGACCTGAGCTGAAGGCAGAGGCCCAACCCACTAAGCCACCCAGGCGCCCTTAATCTCACTTTAAATAGCAGCTGAGGTGGCTCCAGCTAAGTCCTCCCTTGGGTAAAGATCAGTCCCACACAGCCTCCATGTCTTTTTAAAAATGTTTACTTTTTAGAGTGGGTGGTATTATGAAGAAATTTTTGTGCCTGTTATATATATTTAAATGTAAGTAGTAAGTAGAACCTCATCTCTTCTTTTTTAAGATCGAGACTGCTCTGGTTGAGCATCTGATACTGGCTCTCGTTTTGGTTCCCACAATTCTCCTAGCCGTGGCGCACATTCTCTGTGAAGGCTTAGCCTTTACCTCCGGTCCGGCCCAGACCTCACTTTCATGCCAGCGTCCTCTTTCTGACTAGAACTTGGTCCACAGCATCAGTCTAGGCATGGCCTTGCTTCTGCTTCCGACACAAGCCTGTGTCAAAAACAATGTGGGGAATCTAGAGAGCTGGAGGGATAGAGGATGTACATTTAAAATTACTTGTGTATATTCCCACATGCTTGTAGCTGTTTACCCTACAAACTGAAATAAGTTTTCAAACTTTGAGCTGAAATTGTTATTTATTTATTTATTTATTTATTTTTTATTTTTATTTTTTTTTTAAGATTTTATTTATTTATCAGAGAGAGAGAGGGGGAGAGAGTGAGCACAGGCAGACAGAATGGCAGGCAGAGGCAGAGGGAGAAGCAGGCTCCCTGCTGAGCAAGGAGCCCGATGCGGGACTCGATCCCAGGACGCTGGGATCACGACCTGAGCCGAAGGCAGCTGCTTAACCAACTGAGCCACCGAGGCGTCCCTGAAATTGTTTTTTGAAAGGATTTACATAGTTGATACATAAATATCTAAATGTGCTCTTAGTTCTAATAGTTTCACACTTTTTTTTAAAGGTGGTCTGTCCAGATTGTAGTGATGAAATTGCTGTGAAAAAAGACAATATTCTTGTTCGATCTTTCAAAGATGGCAAATTGTAAGTATGATTCACTAGAGGTGAAAAATATGCTGTTTTTCCAAGTTGGGATGGTAAATGATAAATTAGTTATTTCTAATGCTTTCGCTTTTACTTTTCACCATACAGAATGTTTTGAAGTATGATCATTTTTCACATTAGCATTTAAGTGGTCTTACAAGTCTGCTTTCCTTGTTCATTTTTTTTTTTTAAATCCCAGAGTTAACCTAGTTTGTCAATATTTGCCTACATAGTAACTGGTGATGTGTTGAGGCAAATTTAAATATATCTACTGTATCTAATACTTGATTGCTATCTATGAAATCTACTTTAACAAGACTGAGGTAATCAGAAATTTGAAAACTGAAATTGAATACTGGTTTGATAATACTAAGAAATTATTATTGGGGCGCCTGGGTGGCTCAGTGGGTTAAGCCGCTGCCTTTGGCTCAGGTCATGATCTCAGGGTCATGGGATTGAGTCCCACATCAGGCTCTCTGCTCAGCAGGGAGCCTGCTTCTCTTCCTCTCTCTCTGCCTGCCTCTCCGTCTACTTGTGATTTCTCTCTGTCAAATAAATAAATAAAAATCTTAAAAAAAAAAAAGAAATTATTATTAATTTTTAAATGTGTAGTATTGGTGGTATGATTTTTAAAAAGAATTTTCTTTTAAAGCTTCATAATAAAGTATATTATAAATCAAATTAAATAATATCTGGGATTTGCTGTAAAATAATCAGATGGGGTGGGAGGGGAAGTAGGTAAGGATGTAAATGAAACTAGTAACTATGAGTTCATGATTATTGTAGTTGGATAATAGATATGTAGTGAATGATATAACAGTTCATTGCACTGTTCTATCTCCGTTTTTATGTTTTTGAAATTTTTAAAACAAAAAGTTAAAAAAATAAGCAGGTTGAAAAATGTATTTGGAGTAGTGCTCAGGCTTTTGTAGATTGATAATAAGCCAAATGCAGAAGAGCTGAATGATGGAGAACAATGATTTATTATTGTAAAATAGGAGGTAGATGTGATAGATATGATAGAAACTCTCCCAGTTGCTTGGTTCGGACATCCTCCCTATGGCTAGGGAGTTCCATGAAGGATCTTAAATTATATATTAGAAGTTTGCTTTTGAGCCTAGACTCCAATTTAAAAACAATTATTAAAAGAACATTTACATTATAAATATGTACATTTTCTTCCAGTCTTAAATTTAGTAATCTCTTGTGATCATCCCAAGACAATGGCAAATTCTTACTATTTGACTTCTTTTTTATTGGATTGATCCTGCGATCCAGGTATTTTCATTTGTTATTTTGGGTAGCAGGATTGATATTTTCATTATTGCATTAGGCAGGAGGGACTCTGATATTTGAGAATACCTTGTAAAACATCTCAAGGAGGGGTCATTCTGCAGATGATACATATTTTAACATCCTGTCCAGCATTTTGTTTGGGAATTGCAACACTGTGCAGTCACTTTCATTGTAAATATTAATGTTTCCATATTTTCAGTATCTTTTCTGTGGTGTGTGATTGACCTCTTAATCTCTGTTGTATTTTTGTGTCTTTCTTTTTCTTCAAAATTAAAACAAATAATGTAGTACTTCAGTGCCGAGAAAGGACGTCCATGAAATTACTAGTGACACTGCACCAAAGCCTGATGCTATTTTAAAACAAGGTAAGGATAATCTTGGGATAATTTATGGTTAATTTAAAAACCGCTAAAATGTTTTTGAAGATCAAACTTTCTTTTGCTCTTTATAAAGTACATATTTTTGAAGTTCTGTCTTTGAAGTTCTGTTTGGTTCTATATGAATTACACTTTTGTAAATCTGTGTGTCTTCTGCTATTACAGGGCTGCTTTTTCATCTTTAGCATATAATCGGGGCAGTAATCTAGGAGTGGGAAGAAACTAGATCATCAGCCAATTACTATAGATTTGCTTTTGCCTAGTAAATAAAATATTAGTTCCCGAGGATTATAGAAACAGGAATCAAAAGTAATTTTGATTTGGCACTTCTCATAGTATAACAATAATAGTTTATAGAGGAATATGCCATAATTGCCTTTCTTACTTGATTTTTGGCATTGTAGAACTTTCTTATTGCCCAGGTTCATTAAATCTGATAAGATGCTACGTAGACTAGTTAAAAATCAAGAATTTGTGGCTTAGAGTTCTTGTCCACATATTGTAAAAGAAAAATAATTGTGTCTTGCTAATTTTGGTTTCAGCTAATTATTGATATAATTTTAATTCAGGTTTTACTAGGAATGAAGATAACGTATCTATAGTACATTTTCAGCTATTGTATGTTCCTTACAGTGGCTTTGTGCTTGGTATATAATGCTGTTTAATAATCATTTATTGGACCAATGATTAGAAATTTACCTATTTTTTTAAACCTTTAAAAAAGATTTTATTTATTCACTTGACAGAGAGAGAGAGAGATCACAGGTAGGCAGAGCAGCAGGCGGGGGTCTGGGGGGAAGCAGGCTCCCTGCTGAGCAAAAAGCCTAATGTGGGGCTCCATTCCAGGACCCCGAGATCATGACCTGAGCTGAAGGCAGAGGCTTAACCCACTGAGACAACCAGGCGCCCCAAAAAGTTTACCTATCTTAAAGTTGTTTTTACTAGGCATGTTTAATTTTTGTTTAAAAGAAGGAAACTGCTCTTTTCCTTTGTATTTGTTTGAACCTAAGTCACCCTCCGGTAACAGTAGTTTGCCATCTATAAATTGGGTGCCTGATGCTTAGGACTGCTGGGTTTTAAATGAGTCACTAAAGTGCACAGTGCCTGGCCCACAGCCAACACATGATAAATGTCTGCGGTATTAGCACAGTGGTTAATTTTTTTATCTTTTTTAACGTTGTTAGACAAATCAGTTTGTCTTAATTTCTCCAGTTCACACAATTTTTGGTCCTCTCTGCAGCCTTTGATCAGGCCCTTGAGTTTCATAAAAGTAGAACTATTCCTGCTAATTGGAAGACTGAACTGAAGGAAGATAGTTCTAGCAGTGAGGCCGAGGAAGAGGAGGAGGAGGAAGATGACGAAAAGGAAAAGGAGGATAATAGCAGTGAAGAAGAGGTAAGGACAAACAGTCGATGTCTTATGAAATGAAGAGAAACAGTTGGGTTTCCTCTCTGAGTTGGGATTTGGCACAAAGTCATCAATCACTTCAATGTTTTTAGTATTAGAAATATTTCATAATAAAAATATGCTTGTGCTATCCATCATAACCAAGTAGTTTGCTTGCTTATTTAAAATAGAAGTATGGTCTTGGCAAATTAGAAATAGTAAGTTATTTCAGTAACCTCAGAAATGTTTGTTAACCTTGCCATGCTTTTGGTTTATCAGCTAATAAGGGAAATACCCACCTAATATGGCAGAGTGCTACTTTCACATGCTTTTCATCGTCCTGTGGACCCTCTCACCTCCTACTGTGTGTTCATCTGCATATTTTATTGAAGTACCTAGAGAAGTATAAAATATATCATCCATCTAGTATTATTAAAAGATTAATCAGCAAAAAGGATTAATATCTCTTTGATTCAGAGGATCTTAAATTATATCTAATGTAAATGGGTGGATAGTTCTAATTAGATCATAAATAAGGCATTTGTGAATTTGTATGGGTCAAGGAGATGAAGTTTTAGATTTTACTGTAAATGGTACTTTAGGTCTAGCAATGATAAGTACCAACAAAAGATGTCCATGATATTACTGGTGATACTGCACCGCTGTACTTATTAATATTCTGTTGAATGACTGCCTAAAAGTTACTGGTGAATGGTACAGATAGTGAAGTCTGTATCTTTGATCATTAAGGGAACTGGACTGAATGTTTTCAGGAAACTAATAATTTAATGTCAATATATAATATTTTAGGTAAGTTATTCTGCCATCTAACTGTAATAAACAACTGTTGTTGAAATAGGATTGTTTTAGACTTTGTGTTTTATGACATAGTGCTTTATGATGACAGTGTGTAGTGTAGGAGTTTCTCAGCTTCAGTCTCCCCACTGCATTCTCTTTAAAATGCCGAAATTGGGCACCTGGGTGGTTCAGTGGGTTAGGCCTCTGCCTTCGGCTCAGGTTATGAACCCAGGGTCCTGGGATCGAGCCCCACGTTGGGCTCTCTGCTCAGCGGGGAGCCTGCTTCCTCTTGTCTCTCTGCCTACCTGTGATCTCTCCCTCTGTCAAATAGATAAATAAAATCTTAAAAAAAAGAATTTTTTTTAAAATGCCAAAATGAACAAGCTTAAAATCTCCCGAAGGGTTCTTTTCACCCAGAAGTCAAGCTTCACTTACAGAACCTCTCTCACAGTCTGGCCCCACCTTCATACCACTTCTCTTGGGATACCTTGCTACTTTGAACTTGATGCTATAGCCATATTAAATTAAATACCTTGTTTCTACTCAGCCTGTACACATACCAGTACCTCTGCCTACACTGCTCTTCCCTGTTCTCCCCCACTTAGCCTGGCAAACTCCTGTTCAGTTTTCGGAACCCTATTCACATGTCGCCTCTATAAAGGGAAGCCTTCTGTGAAGCATCACCTCCCTCAACTGAGGAAAGTCAATCGCTCTTATTTGCTGGTCTAACCTGATGTTGTTCCTTGTGCTTGTTTTTGTTATTTATATCCCTTCTCCCACCCACACACGTATCACCTGTTTTCTCCCCTATACGCTCCTCAAGGGTAAAAGACCCTGTGTTTCTCGAGAGTGTCTGTCAGAATGTATAACATGTAAATAAATGAGAGTCAATAAATACTAGTTACTGCGATTTTCGTTGCTTTGATTTGTGTTTTATAAATGTTTTTGTAAAAGCAAATATGATTTCTAGTTTAAACATTTTAAGTTAAATATAAACTTCACTGAAAGATTTTTGTGACAGGAATACATTTGGCAGTTTATGAAAGTCAAATATTGTATCGGGGGCATTTAAGATAATATCTAGAAAGTTAGATTCCCTTAGATTTTTATCTGATTACTTTACCAAAGCCTAGCTTCTGTGGCCCATGTTTAAATTGAGAAGTGCAGTTTTTTTTAATGAACAAATTAATAATTGTCATTTATTTTTCTCTGTTCAACCAGCAGACCTAAAAGTTTATTAACATGGATTTTGTTTCTGGTTTTTATCTTGCCTGCCTTTGCTTTGCTAGCTTTTAGAAGAAAAGGGTAAATGTCAAAACATGGCATTAGACACGTAATTTCTTAAAAATTAAAATGATAGATTTATTTAGACTATCCGTTGAAAAGTATGCTCTTAAGTTTTACCATCAAAGATGCATTTGTTTCAGTCAGAGTAACTGTAACCCCAGGTGTGGATTTTGAATCACTTTCTCTGCAGTTATTCCTGATCATGTTCTCTAATGATCATGTTCTCCATCGCTTATTATTTTTCTTTTATTTGATTCAGCACCTAGCATAGTGCCTACACTTACTGGTGCTCATTAAGTGGTTTGTTGATTGGATGATAGTCACTGAATTGATGAGTTCCTCCATCTCACCTACTACCCTGCTCCTTGCAGGTTGCTTCAGGACCAGCTCCCTACTGCCACAGCCCCTGGCCACAGCAGCAAGAAGCTAGTCCCTCCCTTGTAATTGATAAATCGGGGAACTATTTTATTACTTGAAGATTTCCCTAAGTCTGAATCTTCAGGTATTGTAGATCAAGTTTGTTCCCCACTTTACTGATTTTATAAGCTTGAAGTGCTATACAGTGGGGCTGTATACAGTGAAGGATACTTGTGTTACAGCTAAGGGGACCCACGCCTGTATAGTTCTGGAGGAGCAGCAGGAGTCAGTTTTGATGTTAAACCCTGACCCGACTTAATATAAGCGAGAGTAGGTCTTCTTGAGCCTGTGGCCCTGATTTAAAGAATAGATATCTGATACGGTAAAAAGCTCATGAGCCATCTTGCTAAGTCTCACTTATATGAGAATTTACATTTGGAATTGTCACTGTTGAGACTCCTTTTAGGACATATTCCTTTGGAAAGCATAGAATGTCTAGACTTGCCTGGTTTTGAATAGCTTAGTGTTAAGAAATAACTTTTACTTGGTTAAAAAAAAAAAAAGCCTTTGAAACATTTTGGTAAATATTAGTCTCTGCTGTTGGTAGGAAATCTTGTATTATTAAACTGCTTCCTTGAGAAAAATAATATTTTCTTCTGTGACTAAAATTAGGAAGAAATAGAACCATTTCCAGAAGAAAGGGAGAACTTTCTTCAGCAGTTATACAAATTTATGGAGGATAGAGGTAAGTTTTTTTAAATTCATGGTTAATGTTATAATGTATTATATAGGTAATTAATACTTTAAGAATTCTGTTTCTTAAGCTCCATGTCATGATCTCATGAGTCAGGTCATGGCTCTTTTCTTGATTAGCAGCATCACCAGCACCTAGTGTAATATCTGTCATACAGTAAATGGAATGAAGACTTTGATAGTATTTTGATGCATATTATGGCCATGGACCCATATGGCCTGAATTCTGTCCTGGCTATCTGGCCTGCCATCCATGGATCCCCAAAGAACGAGCAGTTGCATAATGGGAATCATAGCACCATTTTATTTGTACCTACATAGGTGCTTTTAGTTAAAAGCCTCCCTCTCCAGAATCACTGTTTGGTATAATTAGGATCTGTCTGTATGTGTACATGTGAGTGAGAGAGGGAGGGAGAGAGAGAGACATCATAGTCTAAGATGGACAACAAGTCTTGTGAGCCAGCCACACAGAACTAAGCAGAGAATTAAATTATCTACAGAGTTAGATGTAGAGAAAGGTTACAGAGTCTCAAGGTAAGCCTTGGTTTAGCTGTTTGAATCTGCCTAATGTTGTTAAGGAAATTCAAGGATTGAGGGAAAATGGTGTGGGTGCTAATCTTTAATTTCCGGTTGTGACCTAGTCCGCTAGTCACCATGCCCCTGTTACTCTGCTGCTTTTCTGCTGTTTAGAATATAATGTCTCCTTTCCTGGGAAATGCTAGAAAGGGAAGTGAGGAGAAGCAGAAAACTTTTTTAGCTTGAGGAGGACAAAATGAATAGTATTTAGAAATGCCACCGTATTCTGGGAATTAATTTTCTTGTAGGAGGGAAATTAATGTTTTTTAAAATCCTCATTTGTATTGCTGATAAGTAGAAGTTGACTGTCTTTTGCTCTCATAAGTGATAATGGCCACTATAATGCAGGTATCTTTTTATTATTTGATAGGAAATGTCTTTGCTTTCATGTTATTTCCTTGTGTGAAAGGAGGCTTGGCCTAAGAATGTAAGCAATTTCCTAGGCTTTTGTATAAGATAAATAAAAAAGTGAAGAAAATTTTAAAAGTTAATATTAGAAAGAGTGATAAAATATGACCATCCATGTCATAG
This sequence comes from Mustela putorius furo, assembly GCF_011764305.1. Taxonomy (NCBI): domain Eukaryota; kingdom Metazoa; phylum Chordata; class Mammalia; order Carnivora; family Mustelidae; genus Mustela; species Mustela putorius. The sequence continues at coordinate 4,083,521 of NW_025421560.1, read as the reverse complement.
GCTGTTTTGAAAGGGCCACAGTTATGTCTCCATCCCATTATTTCCTCTACCACTTTTTTTTTTTTAAAAGGTTTTATTTATTTATTTATTTGACAGAGTGAGATCACAAGTAGACAGACAGGCAGGCAGAGAGAGAGAGGAAAGCAGGCTCCCTGCTGAGCAGAGAGCCTGACACGGGACTCGATCCCAGGATCCTGAGATCATGACCTGAGCCGAAGGCAGCGGCTTAACCCACTGAGCCACCCAGGTGCCCCTCCTCTACCACTTTCTAATGGTTTGGTAGTTTTAGTGTCCTTGCCTTGCATGGTCCACATTAGAAAGAAACAAAACTAAGTGGCTCCATCAACTGAGTGTCCAACTCCTGGTTTCAGCTCAAGTCATGATCTCATGAGTCATGAGATCCAGCCCCATGTTGGGCTCTGCACTCAGCGGGGAGAGTGCCTCTCTCCCTCTGCCTCTGAACCCCCTCATCCCGTTCACTCTCTCTCTCTCTCTCTCTCAAATAAATAAATAAATAAATATCTTTAGAAAGAAACAAAATTATATAGTTTCATCCTGGAATCATTGTTTAGACTAGGAACCAATTAATAACATACAAAGAAAGTATCATGAAAATCACCCTCATTGTGAAACTGTTGCCTGTTAATGATCTTATCCCTTTCTTCAGTTCTAACAAACCTTGTTTCCTTGATTTAAAAAAATTTTGTTTCGTTGGTATTTTATTTTGGTTTATTGACTATTTATTCTTTTGCTCATCAAGGAAATGAAAATGGAATATAATCATATAAGGTTTCCAAAATCGGGTTTGAGAAAATTTTTAAAATGAAATGGGCTTAAGTAGTAGACATCATATTTTGATTAAGGGATTTGTTTTTTCATATATACACTTTGCACTACATGTATTCAGATATTCAGTGGTCATACCTGAATCTTGTTAATTTTAAATAAAAAATGTAACATGGTTGTAATATATTTTGTATTTTCTTTAATAGGCACACCTATTAACAAACGACCCGTACTTGGATATCGAAATTTGAATCTTTTTAAGTTATTCAGACTTGTACACAAGCTTGGAGGATTTGATAATGTAAGTATTACAGTTAGAAATGAAACATATTTTTCATACAACATGTTTTCTTGTCTAAAAATTGCTTAAAATTATATACTAATAAAAACTTAAGAGTAGAAGGAAAAGAAAATGGGAAGCACAGGTTAGAACCAGGTAGCTTCCTTAGACCAAATTTAAATTTAATTAAAGATTCTTTCAAATGAGCTTTCTGATTTATTGTTAAGTTTGTCAAACTTTAATAAACCACCTGTGTATGTCTGAGTCACAACACAGCCATATTGGTAGAAGTTCGTTCTCTTTCTCTTTTCCACTAGACTGTAAGGTCCTTGAGAGTTAATATTCTTTATATCCTTAATCTCTTCCATTCTGTCTGATGCACACATACACACACACACATACATACACACGTGTATATGTAGAAACATGAAGAAAAAAATCTTCATTGAACCAAAGAATTTATCTTAAGGTTGCCATGATGTATGATGTCCCTTCAATTAAGATTATTCTGGGGGAAAAAAGGATTTTGTATAATAAAATGTATTAAGTTCCTTAGAACTGCTTTGATTTATTAAGCTTATAGGTTTTATGGGAACTAATACTTAAAGAATTTTATCTGTAGTTCTTCATTACAAATTTTGACTTAAAAACCTGAATATTTTCTTATGTACTATGTCAGGGCTAATTTAAAAATGAAATGGCCCAATATGTCAACATTTGTAATTCTGAGATTTATTAGAATACTAAAACTTTAAAACAATGTTGTAAACCAAGTTTTTCATTTAGAATTTATTAAGTTATTTTCATTCCTTTGAGACCAGAGCCAATACATGTAAACATATATATGCTTCATTAATAAAAATTTTATTACATTCCAACCTTTTAATTTGGGAGTTTTCATTTTCCTTTGTTAGATTGAAAGTGGAGCTGTTTGGAAACAAGTCTACCAAGATCTTGGAATCCCTGTCTTAAATTCAGCTGCAGGATACAACGTTAAATGTGCTTATAAAAAGTAAGTCTGTGCTCTCTTAATCTCACAAAACAAACTGAGGGTTGCTGGGGGAGGGGGGAGGGAGAGGGTGGTTGGGTTATGAACATTGGGGAAGGTATGTGCTATGGTGAGTGCTGTGATATGTTAATAAAAAATAAAAAATAAAAGTTAGTGTACTTAATAAACCTACATTCAATACTTTACCTAGAAAGCAGGTTAGAATTTACTGTATAACTGAGACTAAATATTTCTTCTAAGAAGCGATCAGAAATTTTTACTAGACTGATCACTCTATAATAGCATTTTCTACAATGTATTCTATGAATACTACATCTATGAGATATTCTGTGAAGAAAGTTTTTGTGGCCAAGTAAATTTGGAAAGTACTATGTAGAGGTTAAAATGCCAGAGTGTTAAAAAGTTGAGGGTTGAATCCTGGTTCTGCCAGTTACTAGCTTTTGTGCCTCTACAACCATTTCTTTGTTCTCCTAAGCTTTAGTTTCCTCTTTGGTAAGATGGGATGTTAGTCCTTGCCTCGTTGGACTACTCTGATGATGACATGAGATTTCACGTGAATTCAGAGGCCTAGTGAATGGCATGCAGGAGTGCTCAACAGATAGATACTGATACCTTTAATAACTACTGTTGTTACACTTACTATCCTTAATATTCTGCCTTTTCACTTTTAGTGTAGGTTTTTTCTTTAAGATTTATTTATTTGAGAGAGAGGGAGAGGGCTGGGCAGAGGGAGAGGAAGAGTCTTAGGAAGACTGCACTGAGCAGGGAGGCCAACACGGGGCTCTATCTCAGGACCCTGAGACCAAGACCTGAGCCAAAACCAAGAGTCGGATGCTCAGTTGACGGCACTACCCAGGCACTCCAGTGTAGTTTTTTTAGTGACTTTTTTCCTTCGAAAAATGTTTCTCTTTGGGTTAAAGAGATTGGGAAGAACAGAACTAGAATAAACAAGAATAATAATATGGCTCAGTATCTGAGGACTTAAAAGAAATGAACACATTTTAAAAACTGTAACTCTACAGCAGTATTTTGAAACGTTTTCCCAAATATAATTTCTCTTCATGTTTCCAGATACTTATATGGTTTTGAGGAGTACTGTAGGTCGGCCAATATTGAATTTCAGATGGCATTGCCAGAGAAAGTTGTTAACAAGCCATGTAAGGAGTGTGAAAATGTAAAAGAAATAAAAGTTAAGGAAGAAATTGAACCAGAAATCAAAGAAATAAAGATTGAAGAGGAGGAGAATATAATACCAAAAGAAGAAAAACCTACTGATGATGATATTGAAAGAAAGGAAAATATTAAACCCTCTCTGGTAAATCAGATACTGTTAATGGTGCTGTGCCTTCTTTGGTACATTTTCTACCTTGTCTATAAGTTTTCATAGCTAATTTATCATGAAATGTTGTATTTTATTTTTTTTATTAAGTGCTATTTTTATATTTAAAATTAGCTGTTATTTTTGCTTAGTGTTTTAGGAATGGCAGGAGTTTTTTAAAATTACTACTATCTTTCTCAATATTAGTATTGGTTGGTACCTTCTTTTGCTAACAATTAGAGCATGAAATGAGGGTGACAGTTTATACTTTTGTTGGTTTAGTTCCTCTGATCTTTTTCTAGGGAAGTAAAAAGAATTTATTAGACTCTATACCTACACAGTCTGATCAGGAAAAAGAAGTTAATATGAAAAAAACAGAAGAAAATGAAAATCTGGAGAATAAAGATGAGGAGACAACTGGGGTAGATGAATCCCTCAGCATAAAGGTAGAAGCTGAAGAAGAAAAAGCAAAATCTGGGTAAGAAATTTGTTTTTGGTTAAGATGCATTTTGGCTGAATGAATTCTGATTTGCTCTTTATTTTTGTATCTGTATGTTTGAATCTAAATTTGACAAAATACAGGATTTTTGAGTGGTTTGCATTTATTATGTGAGTACCATTTGCCTCCTTCAGAGACCCTGCTAATGTGACTTTGTAGCAAAAGGTCATATTTTTGATCCATTCTTCTTGCTCTCATCATGGAAATATATGAAATTTTGAGCTAGAGAAAAAGTACTTCTTACTACATTAAGCTCTGCTGAATAACCAGATAATATAAATTTGGGAAGATGGCTTTCTGTTATGTTTTGTAGATGGAATGTTGGCTCTAGATTTTAAGAGTTGTACTAATTCCTTAAGCAAAAAATAAGAATGGAAAAGTGGTAATAATTAGTTTCAAAAGGCCAGAAATTGTTATATTGTGTTTAATGTGTCAGTAGCAATTATTTGTTTTGGTCAGTTTGGAATGATGAACTTACTTATTTAGCAATGTAATTTTATGCACTGCCAGTGGACCCTTGGATTTTTGTAGGTGATTTTTGGGATCTGGTCTTTATTTCTGAGGTATAAACAACCTAGACATCTCCATTGTTAATGGCCGATTTAAATAAGTACAACCAAATGTTTTTGATCATTTTAGTATTTTTCTGAAATTTGGCCACAGCATGCAGAGAAGCAGGGAAGGGAAGCAAAATAAGCTTCCTTAATATAGTGAGAGGTGTTTGTTTAGTATACTTTGTTATATATTTTTGTGTACAAATGTGTATATCAAGTACTCCTTTCTGTTATTGGAGATTATCTCCGCTGTTAAGAAACTTAGTAAGTACCTAGCTTTTTGCCTAAAATCTCTTGATCATTTTAGTGTCCTCTGAAATTTTGGTGTGGCATGTAGGTAAACATGGAAGGAAAAACCTGGGTTTAGAAGAATATAGTATAAGTGTTTTCTCATTATACTTGGTTGTAGTCCTGTGTGCATGTGTGTATTTGAAGTACTCCCAGCTGCTACTGGAGATTATTTCAACTCTTAAGAAACTTAGTAAGGATTCAGCTTTTTGCCTAAAAATCTGATTTTTATATCTGCATATGTTTCTGGAATATCTACTGTGTGGGAGGCACTGTAATAAGCCTGTATTTTCTTTTTGTTACTAATAATTAATTTTTCAAGTTGGTGTTTCAGTTGATTTTATAGTATAAACTATATATTGTAGGTTCTAAAAAATTACTTAACCATATAGCTTTTTAATTTACTATATATATTTACAAATGTATCATACCACAACTGGAATTTTCTTGCCGTGACTGCCCTAATTTGGTAGATGTTCTTCAGAAGTGTTATGTGTTGGGAATGTCCAAGAATGTCCACTAGAATTTTATTAGATGAGTGCAATAGAAAAATTTTACAGTGATGAAGAATCATATGTATTTCTCTAGCATGTAAACTTTCTCTAAGTAATTAGCTACTACCAGGAACTTTCCATGTCCTTCTCTCATACTCTAGGTGTAGGAGATTAAGTAAGTTAATTCAGGTAAAACACCTGGTTCAGTGGCTGGCCCCATAGTAGGTATTAATAAATTATAGGTTTAAAAAAATTTATTCCATTGTGAGGAGTGTGACATCAAAATGGGAAAATTTGGTATTTCTTTGTGAATTCAGATGAAAAATACTTAATACATTTGGTTTCTCAAAATACAGTTCTTTGAATGATAAGTAACAAAAGTGTGTGCACATGTGTGTTGTGTACGCTTATGTACGTGCACAGGTGCAGCGCATGTATTGGGTGTGAGTGAGGTGTATATATATATATAAATTGAATTTCTAAAATCTGTATGCTGTTTACATTTTATACTTTCAAAGGATATCTTTGCTCTGTGTTCTGTCTCGTTTAGTGCATTTACCTCTGCTTTTTGCCACTGAATATTAGAGGAGGGAGTAGGATATTTTATTTGGCTGATAGTAATTGTGTTGTTTGCTTTTTTATACTTTAGTATATTACTTAAGTGCTTTTCATTTGGTTTGTTTTTGAGGTTGATATTCAATGCAAAATTTTATTTTTAATTTTTGATTGCTTTATTATTACAGTGTTAGGGTTTTATTCCAGATTGATAAAAAGATTGCCCTGGCTGCCACTTAAAGTAGAATTGTGCTTGGATTACTGGCATTTCCAGTTGTGCTCAGTGCACTGTATAAGACCTAGTTTAGAGCTCATTGTCATTTAAAAAATCTTAGATGTTTTATTCTGCATCTTTCTTTTCCCAATATATGATGATTCTGAGGTACATGGTAAATCTCTTCAGTGCATAGTAAATTTCTTCTTTTGTTGTGGCCACTAGAATACACTTCCTTTTCTCCCTGATATGCAGAGATACAAGCTTATGATTTAAACAAGTAATATTCTTCCCCCAAAAATATCTTCAGCATTTTAACTTTTATATATTAACCTTTATTTATTTAAAATTGTTAATAAAAGTGTATCATCCATAATACCCTTTCTAGTAATTTTCTAGATATTTTAGCCTTGCTAGTAATTATTTCTTCATTCTAGACATGTTAATGTATTTTTAATAATAGAGTTCCTATTTTTTTAATCTCAGATTATAGCTGGTTTTGTTTAGGTCTTAATTTTTAAGTACCTATTCATTTGAATATGAATGAGTCTTTAAAAATAGAAATAATTCTTGAGATTCTGTAGACTTTGTGATGTATTTCAGAGAAAATTGTTGCATTTGTTACTTTTGTAAATTTAGACTTAATTTCACAAGACTGCTAGGTTTCCCTTCATCCTTCCTCTCCTACTATGTAGAAGGAAAGAAGTAGGAGAATAAAAAATCTTTATAGTGTTGCTTGTATTACTATAGATTATTTTTGTTGCTTCTATAACTGCATAATCAGGAGTGATAATAAAGTATGTTATTGCTAAAAAGTTTGCATAGAATATAAAACAAATTCTCAGTGGAGAAGGCTTCTTACGTAAATATTATATTCATCAACTTATATTCATCAACTTATAAAGCATAATTACTTAGCTGTCTTATAGTTGTTTTATGATCTTTGTCAGCTCTTAAGTGATGGTTTCTTTTTGAGAGAAAAATTGTTGTAAAAAGTATAGACAGTTTTTATACTGTACAGCAGCAGATAAAAGCTTAAAAGTAAATATAGTCGAATTTCATATTGAAGTTTAAAAAAAAATAAATCTAGTGTTTGGAAAGAGTGATAATTTAAGATTTTCTCCAACTTGTTTAATACAGATTTGTGGCTGAATGCAAATGCTCAGTTTTAAAAAGTGCATGATATTGAGAAGATTGAAATGGTTGCAGTGCTGCTTCTAGAATGATTTTACTTTTAGTTTCGTATTACTTGGAGTTGGCCTCATATACATATTTCATTGGAACTTCTAAGTTGAAAGAATTGGTAGAAGACTTTCAGTAAATGTACAGTAAAAGCAGAAATTGTAGCAAAGTTAGAAGACTAGAAAGAAAAAACTTGATGTGATATTGATGTGAAATTAGTCAAATATTCCTGTGAAAGTTAAATAATTCAGTTAGCATAACTTTTGAAATTTTGGTTGGATCACCTTTTGAACTCAGTAAGAATAGCTGTTGGCTAGTAAAAGTTTTTGTTTTAAACATCCTGAGGCTGGAAATACTTGAATAGGAAATCATTTTTAGTCTGAAAATGGCTACGGGGTGTATGATTTTTGTTTTTGTCAATACTTTTGTATAAAACATTTTTAAAATAAAACATGAAAAAGTTGTTATAGTCGACCTTACTAGTTTCTTATACAACTTCTGTTCTTCTGGCTGTTGGAAATTTTCTTTTAACGCATTTTTCAATCTTCATTTTCTCTACATGTATCCTTCTGTAACCATGGTCATCTTAAACAGTTTTAGTTTTTAACGTTACATTGAAACTCAGAATTTCATGCACATGGAACCTGCTATTCCCGGAGCAGTCACAGCCACGATTTTTATCATTTTATGTGGTTTGGAACTGAAAAGCTTATGAGGTGTCTTTTATTAACTGCAATTTTTTAAACCTTTCAAGAGATGAAACGAATAAAGAGGAAGATGAAGATGATGAAGAAGCAGAAGAGGAGGAGGAGGAGGAGGAAGAAGAGGAAGAGGAGGATGACGACAACGAGGAAGAGGAGTTTGAATGCTATCCGCCAGGCATGAAAGTCCAAGTGCGGTATGGACGAGGGAAAAATCAAAAAATGTATGAAGCTAGTATTAAAGATTCTGATGTCGAAGGTGGAGAGGTCCTTTACTTGGTGCATTACTGCGGATGGAATGTGAGGTAACTTGAGTTTTAGCTAGTGATTACTACCTAAAAACACTTATAAAATAATTTTCTATTTTAAAATTGAATTAACGAATTACAGACTTGTCAGTATTCAAATTGAGGTCATAGTACCATAAAAAAAATGTAGATTTTAGCATGTACGTGCCTCACGTAGTGACTTCCCTACTCACTGTTTTTAATACTTAGACGATATTCTTAGTGTCTAGAAGACCGAAATCTGTACAGTTGATTTTTATGTTATACATGTAGATTAACAGAGGCAACATTGGTGAAATGATAGAAAAATCTTTTTTTTTTTTTTTTTAAGTTAAAAGACTTTTGAGCTTCTTGATGTCTGCAAGTTAACTACCAGGCTTCTTGCTCTCTTGCATTTACAACTACATTGCCACAATAACCTCTTCTTTGCAATCTTAAGTCATCACATTTCTTTCCTTCAGTAGGCAGGGATTTTAAAGTTGCAATTTCTTCAGAAGCTGTCGCCATTTTAAGAGGGCCTCTGTTTCCTCGTTAACAGCTCTTGCTTACAGCCTTCTTCAGAAGCCCCAGAACTCTGTCTGTTTGAGACAATATGGTGGAAGTGTAAGCAAGTTGGCTTGACTAAAATATAGAGTGTGCTTTCTGACTGCTGCTAACCCTAGGGGGAAGAGAGGCAAGACTAAGGTTTGGTTTTAGGTTGTGTTCAATTACTTAAGTTCTTTTCTTACACAAGTTTTCTTTGGTTTATCCAGAGAGATTTTGTATTTGAATTTTATCCCAAATTGGCAAGCCCGTTTTTAGGATCTGGTCATTTAGGAATCTTTTAAGAAAAATTTAATTCCTTTTGGAATATTTGATATTATGTTTGAAATACATGGTAGGGTCGTTGCCCTTGAACAGTTTATCATAGAAGTTTTAGGTGGTGATTTGATGGTGTATGTAGTATCTTCAAGGAGGAATATAGTTCCCATGCTTTTTATTTAAATTGTATTCTGTGATTTGGAGAGTAATTAAGAAAACATACTCTCAAATGCTGTTTCCTAAAAAAACAACTGTGCAGTCTCTTTTTCTTCAGAGTCCATTTTGTGCCATCCTGTTGTGGCAATAGGAAACTCTAGGAAGCTTGGCTAATCTGATTACCTTTCTTATTTAGAGAAAAGTACAGTTCTGATCCATTCTGAAGCTTGGAAGAAAATAACAATTTAAGTCATAAGGAAATGTTCAGAACTTTTGTTTGGGACCCATTCTTTATTATTTCTGACTAGCAAGATAAAGTTTTAGATTTTAAGAATGCTGCTATCATAATTGTTGTCCTGAAACATAAGCTTTTCCAGGGAATCAGTTTCAACATCATGTGTAATTTATCCTTTTCTCTGTTGGCTCTTACGCTACCTCTGTGGTGCATGATTTTCCTCACCTGCAAGGCTGGCTGTTAAATAGATCATGTTCAAAGGAAGATGCTTGAGATCTGATATCGCTGCTATAGGAATATTTTGCCCAGTCTTTGATATTTAATTGTTTTGATCTTACTAAATGATCTTATTAATATAAATGTAGAGGGAGTTCCATTTATGCCTAGGGTGTAACTGTAAATGTTGACTATGTTAGCTTAAAATTAGGAAGGAAAAAATTGAATCAGGAAAAATTAATAATTAGAGTAATGCCCACAGGATAGATAAGAGCCACATCCTCTTTTACCGCTCCTTGAGTTCTTCAGTCCTACTTATTCTGCTGGCTTCTATAATGAGGCAGTTTTTCTAGTCGCCTTTATATTAAATGCTTTAAATTTTGTGGCAGGTAGAATTTAGGTGTTCTCCAACTTGCAGTATTATCAGGGCTTGATTATTTTCTATTATCTCATTAAATGGAAAGGAGGCTTATAGGTGAAAGAATTAAAACATTCATAAAATTATTCTGCAAAGAAAATCTACAACTTTCTGTTTGTTAAGAAAATACAGACTAAAGGCAAGAGTTATCTTTTCCTAGAACACTTGAATTTTAGAGGGTAGAAAGGGAATGTTGGTATTTTAGCTTTGAAACTGGTTGGGGGTTGGGTAGGGTAAGGGGAAACTGAATTGAGGCCTTCAAGTTTTTAATAACATAGAAAAGAAAATGAGACCTAGTTCAACAAGACAAGCTTATGTTACTGAGAAGGATGCCATCTACTCCTCACACCTCAAGCGTTTGTATGGTCTGAACTTTCAAAAGAAGAAAACTAACCAACTTGATGAAGACCTGTAGAGTGGATCTCTCCACCCTCCTGCATCATAGAGAAAACTGTACTTCTGTATATTAGCAGTTAATTTTCTTTGAGTCAGTAGAACAGTACTCCTGTTTCCCTCTGAAGCTGATCTAATGGGGACTGCAACAAATGCTCACCACTTCTACAACAGTTTCCTATTATTCCGGTGATCTCCAGCTTGATCTTTGAATTTACACTTAAGAGACATGAAATTAGAAATGAAGATTTATGCACGAAAGTTCATGAAAATAGTTTTATCTTCAGTGGCAGTTATTACCATAGCAATTTAGGAAATTTTATATGAAGCTATTTATGTGAGTTTTGTTTGATCTGAAAGGTCACTCTCCAGTGAAGTAATTTTTCTAAAGGAAAATAAAAGTATCTCTCTTAGTTTAAAAAAATACTGTTTTCTGGTAATTTCTACGTTTTTCCTTTTTTCTAAAGTTCTGTGTAAACCTTTATATTGATATTTTTATTTGTACCCCTGTTTCACAATTGAAAATGTTAATTTTTGCTGCACAAAGGATAGTGTTTGAGCCAATTTGTTTTTCACTTCCACAGTGGAAAAAAAAAAAGACACATTTTTACAGGCTTGCACCCAGTTTTCTGGAAAATAGCCAGAGCTCTGGATCTTAAACTGCATACTGGCTTGTAGATGGTATGATACTGCTACAGAATTTTTCAGATGAGGTGGTCGTGTATCAAACAAGTATCTGATCCAAGTTGATTTGGCTAGGCTGCCACATGCTTGGGGAAAAGTCAGTGCTTTTTTATAAATTGTTTTTAACTCTTCTAAAAATAGCATTCAATCTAGAAAAATGTCAAAGTATATAAAAGTAGAAAGACAACTATTTTAATATTGTAGTAAGTTCTCTTTTAGTCTTAAAAGACAGAGCTCATATGTTTTTAAAAACTATAATCATACTTCAGTAGTTTTTAGTAGTAGCCATTCTTGTTTGTTTTCTCTTAGTGATGTTAATATTTTATAGAAGTCTTTAGTACCATTAGCTAATTGATCCCTTTCATTCTTAAGTTTCTAAGTCATGGCATAAACGTGGGAGTGATAGTTGAAAATGTAAGTTAAGCTTTGAAATTCAACTGCTGTAATCTCTGTTGCTCGTGTTGGGTTTATCCTGTTTAGTGATACAGCTAAATGTATTATGGCTATCTAGACTGCTTGGCTTGGGATTTAAAATCTATCAGTGTTCTGTATTGAGGCTGATTTATTTTTCTCCATTTCTAGTTTGGCTTTCCATAATCAAGGGGTTGGGAATTTGATTTGAGATTTTTTAAATACTGAGATTCATCAACTACATTAAAAAGATAGCCCCAACTAAAAGAGAACAGGAAAAACAACACTGAAATTTCAACTGTTGAACTCCTAAGTAACAAGTTAGTTCTACTCCATATTATAAGCTATAGGAAACTGAAGATAAGATATATTATACTTAAATATTATCTGAAATTAAATGTATTTCATTTAAAAAATATCTTACCTCTCTAAGCAAATTGGCTCCTCCATTGAGGGAATGGGGGTGGGAGGAACTAGTCAAAAGCTTCCATAAATGGGTTCAGATCCACTTTGCGCTAACATTCAGCTGCTCTTTATCAATGTCATGTGCAAAGTACTATACTTGGACTGAAGATAAAAAGAAGTGGTCCCTATTAAGAAACTGATTGTCTAGGCAGGGGAATTACCCCATCAGATTGTCTAGGCAGGGGAATTACCCCATCAAGAACACCCTCCTTCTTGATGCCCTCAGTGCTCCTCTTGTGTTGCCTACCTTCAGTCACTCCTTATCACCATTTCTTTTGACCCCCATGCTCTTGTGTTGCTTTGTAGTTCTTCCTGGACTACAGGAAGTAGTCCTGCTTAAATCTCACGCTCTTACTCCTGGCCTGCTTAAATCTCACACTCTTACTCCTGGCCTGCATCTGTGCAGCTGATCCTGTCTGGAGAAAGCAAACAACCACGCTGACTTCTTTTAAATTCATGAGTATGAACTTTGGGTGGCCACGATATGTTTCTTTTCCATTCATTCCTTCCTTTTCTCCGAAGACAGTTTCATACTGTTTCTTATCTCCTCAAATGCCTGGCATCTCTTCCCCACTCTCACTTTCAGTTGGTGACCTTACTTTATAACCTTGTGAAAAACTGAAGTGAGAGGAGAGTTTTGTGAACTTCACATCTGCCTCCTTACCTGCATCTGCTGCTGCATTCTCTCTCTCCCTCTTTAGTCATCTGTGAAAACAAGTGTGCTGCTGTGTCAAGCCGTTCTTCTAATTATCATTCCTGCTTTCCTAAGTCAGAGACATGGGACTAGAAATTCTCCCTTTTTCCTCTCTCTTTTGTCAGTTTCTCACTCTGTTTTTAATCATCCACATCTGGACCTGCAGTGGTTTTTCCCATCTCAAAACTCACTTGAGCTTTACCTGCTTTTCTTGCTGTGCCATTTCTTTGCTCATTTCCATCCAGCAAAACTATGAGCTTACATTTATCACCCAGTTTACCTCCTGTTGTTTTGTGTAAAGCCAACTCCACTGAGGCTTTTGCCCCATCACACCTCCCTGTTAGTGACCCCATCTAGCTGAACTCCATCCTTATTTCTTGACCTCTTGTTACTTGCCTTATCAGTGGTATTTGACCCAGCCGATCCTTCCTTCCATGATAATTTTCACTTGTGTTCCAGCTGCAGTAGCACCAACTGTTTTTCTTGTTTATTTTCCTTTTCTGCCGTTCCTCAGTTATCCTCTTTTGTCTCTTCTTGTCTTTGTGTGTTTTCTTTTTTTACAGTCATGCTCTTCTTTTATCTTTCTGATATCCATTTTAACTTCTTTTACTTTCTATTCCTATTTTTCTAGCTCTAATTTGAGACAATTTTCGGATACTGAATTTTTCCATATTATTTTTTTGGAGTCAAAGGGATTTGACCTTCTGGAATATAGCTTACACCTGTATACCTTACACCTATGACATGGGTAAAAAAAAAATTTTTTTTTAATTGTTCAAGCTTTCTACATCAGGACAACATTATTTTTCAATACAAAAGTGCATTTAGGGGCACCCGGGTGGCTCAGTTGGTTAAGCGGCTGTCTTCAGCTCAGGTGATCCTGGAGTCCCAGGATCAAGTCCTGCATTGGGCTCCCTACTCTGTGGGGAGTCTGCTTCTCCCTCTAACCTCTCCCCTTTCATTCTCTGTCTCTCAAATAAATAGATAAAACTTTTAAAAAAAGCAAAAACAAAAGTGCATTTAAGTTTAAAACATGAAAAAAAAATCCCCATTCCATATTCATTCCATTAATATCCCTTACCACATCTAGAAAAGTACGTGTCTGCATTTGGTAAGTAGGAAACAAATACTGAACTAAATTGGACCTCCTGGATATGAAATAGAAGTAGATTAGAAGGTAAAATCTATATAAAAGGGACAAGTCTATAAAAATGGCACCTATAGAATATAGAGACTGATGGGAGATTGGAACAGCTGTAGCCTGGCTCTCCATTGGAGCCTCTTGATGCTTTTATATGTGGTAACTCTTTGTTTAACTTTCTGAGGAACTGTCTCAACTATTTTCCGCATAGGCTACACCATTTTATATTCTTACTAGAATTGTATTGGGGTTCTGGTTTCTCCATTTCCTCACCAATATTTTATTATTTTCTGTTTTTAAAAAAAGGTTTATTATAGCCAACCTAACAGGTACCTCATTTGGTTTTGATTTGTATGTTTATAGTGACTCGTGATGTTGGGCATCTTTTTGTGTCCTTATTGGCAATTTGTAGGTCTTCCTCGGGGAAATGTCTGTTTAAGCCCTTTGCCCATTTTTGAATTGTTTTTGTTGTTGAGTGGTAGGTGTTATTCATGTGTTCTGTATATTAATCTTTCCTCAAATAAATAATTTGCAGATATTTTCTCCCATTCTTTGAACCCGCAGAATTGTCTTTTCACTCTCTTGATAGTGTCTTGATGTACCATAGTTTTAAAATTTGATAAAATCCAAATATATCTATTTTTTCTTTGTTGTCCATGCTTTTGGTGCTGTATCATAGAAAATATCACCAAATCCAGTAGTGAAAATTTCCCCATGTTTTCTTTTAAGAATATTCTTGTTTTAGCTCTAATACCAAAGTTTTTTTTTTTTACCAATTTTGAGTTAATTTTTATATGTAAATATGGTAGTCAGTTCTTCTTTGTGATCTTTTTTTGTCATATGAAGAGCCCATCTCCTAATTAGTAGCCAAAATGGGGTTGAGGATGAGAGACTAGAATGAATCTGATTGGAAACACTCCCACTCTATGACTTTCCTTCTCTGTCTCCTTTTGTCTCTTTAAGAATTTTTATGTCACTTCAGCTTAATTTCTTTATTCCTTCTATCTGCAGAATGTTCTACATCCTTACTTTTTTTTTTCTTTTACTTCTGTGTAATCTGATCCTTGCCTTACTTCCATTGTGTACGCCATTGGACTTAGGAATGTTGACAGAAGAGTACATACAGAGTTCTGTTCCTGTGCTTCAAAATAATTCTTCTGGTAATGATAGAAAGAAAAGCAAAGTACGCTAGGAACTTGTCTGCTTTATTGCTATAGTATGGAAGTTAAAAAACTACAAATGAAGACGATCTGACAGTGGTTTTTAAGTGAGTATCTACAAACTTGTTTTAGAGGATAAAGAGTCTTTTTTTTTTTTAAGATTTTATTTATTTATTTGACAGAGAGATCACAAGTAGGCAGAGAGGCAGAGGAGGGGGGGAAAGCAGGCTCCCTGCTGAGCGCAGAGTCTGATGCGGGGCTCAATCCCAGGAACCCTGATCATGACCTGAGCCAAAGGCAGAGGCTTAACCCACTGAGCCACCCAGGCGCTCCGAGGATAGGGAGTCTTTTTGACCAAGACTTCCAATTCCATTTGCATGTTTTTCCTCCTGTGTCCCGTTCTTTTTTTCTTCATACCTCACTGTCATGTTTGCAAATTCTCAACTTCCTTAACCCTCTGTCACAGTCTCCCAGCTTACTCACTTTCTAGGATGGAAAACATACTAAAATTAAAAAATACTCTGGTAGTCAAAGGACTGTGTTGCCACTCATGTGAAAAATTCTTGTGCAGTATGAAGACGCTTTGTATCAGACAGTCCTGTCTGTAGAGACATATAGTGAATGAAGTGAACATAATAATTTGTACTTTAAAAATACGACTTTTGAGTTGACTAGTTTTTCAGTGCAAGTGAATATAAATATTTCCTTCATAAACAAAGATGAGTAACTTGGTTCTTTTTGCACTCAGATGGGCTTTCTTTCTTTGTATTTATTTAAAAGTGTTTACTGAATTGAACCTGTTCCATTCAGTAGTTTTTGTAGGTTGGCAGGTACATTTAATGTAAAACATAAACATGGACCTGTTCATTTGGTTGTTTTGTAGATAGGTAGGCTCATTGGTATATTTGTCTAACTGTGCATAGATACCAGTCCCCTGAACTTATCAAATGTTAATGAAGTAAACTTTTCAGGTACTTTTAAGTCAGTATCTGCGTCACAAAATACAGTGAATGCCTCAGTTGTTAACCATTTGCACTGATCTCTATAAATGAGCCTGGTACAATGCTTTGTGATGTGTTCTTAACATTACATATTACCTCTGCCTAAAGACCTATACCTTTGTTTCATTTTACAGAGTTAAACTCTTCAGGAAAACCAGTTGATATAATTATAATACCATGTCCAATACACTGCTTGTGTCAAATATTAAATATGTTTATGCTATACTATCCAAATTACTCTCGTTCTGTTATATTCTTTATTATGCTGAGCACCATTCTGTGTCTTTAATGTGGATTTAATATTAAGTGCTATATGAAGTGGAAATATGAAATGTTAATGGCATGCTTAGAATTTTATTTTTCAATAGTATAATGCTTTATTTTTGTTTCATTATATCTTAACATGACAGAAGGCGTTAAATTTATGTTCAGTGGGTCTTTTATAAATTTTGCTTTAGATATTCTCTCATTAAAAATATATGTATAAATTGAGGTTATTACAGAAAATTCATAAAGTAAGCAAATATGGATTAAATGGATTATAAAATTTTTAATTTAATAGCTGTTGCTGTTTTTCATGTGACTTGGTCTTTTTTCCTATTACAGTGTCATACTTTTTTTTTTATATATTTTTTTACTTTAAGAAGGGGGTAAAATTTCTTTCCTTGCTAAGAGAGCCTAAATTTCCACTTTAGATGTGAGGTTTTTAAAATCTTAGTTATATGACATTCATTAACTTTTTATATATAGATAGGTAAGATACAAAGTACGTAATTATTCAGCTGTTACTAAGTGAGTCTGTCTAATCATTACAGAAAATAAAATACAGATGATTTCAGTGTTTTATCTAAATTAATGGCTGGCTTTTAGGTTTTTTGTAATTTGTATACATGTTTCAAATAGTGAGCTTTTTAATATGTCAGCTTGGTTTTTTTATGAAATTATTTAAAAATATTTTTATTCTGCATGTAAATTTTTTTTAATATCTAAGGTTATGTCTTTTGGGGTATGTCTTAATACACGCTGCTAATATTCCTTTGAAAAGTGGTTTGGTTGGGTCATGAAGAACCGAAATCTGAATTGATGTGGGCAACAGAACCATTTTGGTTTCTTACCTGGTTGACTAACATTGTTTTCCGTTTTTATTATTGCCAAGTAATTTCTTAGATGATTTGCCAACACATCCAAACAAAAATCAGAAAGCTGTTTTTCTCTGGTGAGAGCAAGTATGTTATGGTCTCTGAATGGTTCCTTCTAGCTTTGTATGCATATTTTAATTCAACACATTTAAAAAATTCAAATACCTATGTGGCTGCTGCTTTCAAGGTTGAGAAGGTTTGTATTGTTACTTCTGTAATTACTGCTTGCTGTTGTCTTCTGTTACATGGTAAGCTCCTTGTGGAAAGGAGCTGCTTTCGTTCCTGAATACCCAGTGCCTAGGGCAGAATCCATCACATAAATAGTACCTAAGAAGCATTTATCAAATGAATAAGCCCTCATGCATACTTTTATGTATATATATATATATATAGTTTCATATAATTTTTTACTTTAGGGATCATCTTGTCCAGCTTCTTCATTCTATATAGGACAGGGAGCAGACGTTTTTAAGTTAAATGACTTGCTCATGTGTCTTTTCTTTCATGTTTGTTCCATTAGTTGAATGTTAGTAGAGATATTCTCAGGTATACCATATACATTCTTTGAAAATATCTTCCTTAATATTTTAAATATCTGATGAGATACTTATCTAGATTTCATCCTTTAATTACAGTAGATTTATTAATCATTGAAAAAGTATGGTCTAATTAGTAACAGACTTAATTTTCTGTTCAGTATTTTTTTAAATTCACTGTTTGTTTTATTTTTCAATATTTGTTTTTATTTATTTTTAAAGTTTTTATTTATTTGAGAGCAAGAGCGAGTGAGAGAGTTCACATGCACACACAAGCAGGGGAAGTAGTGGGAGAGGGAGAAATAGGCTCCCTGCTGAGTACGGAGGCCAATGAGGGGCTCTGTCCCAGGACCCCAGGACCACAACCTGAGCCAAAGGAAGATGCTCAGCCACCCCGGTGTGCCTCAATATTTGTTTTTAAATGGAAGAATTTAGTAATCTTTTCATTGTGCCTTGGTAAACTATATTTCCTTTTCTCACAAAGGGGCCAGTTACTGGCTTGTGATCATAATTTATAAAGGTAATGTCCAATTTAAGGCAGGACAGTTTTTACAATAATCCAAACTGCCTGGCTTGCTTCAGACATCCTCACAGCACTCTCTTATTGCTTGGATCTAAAGCTGCAAGTCATTTTGTTTGTAAGCCCACTACTTAGCTTGCATTGTCTCCTGGTTCTCAGACTACATGACCACTAAACATGACAACTGACAGCAACAGGCCCACTAACCTTGAAGAGTAATCTAGGTATTTAATGAGAAAAAGTGGTTTCCCTGAAGTCTGAAGGCATGTTCCCCTAAGTAACTGTTAAGGAGTGCTCTTCCTATGCAGTGGAGAGACCCCATCAAAATATGCCCTTGATTCCCTCTGTGGTACTTAGAGCAGAATTGAGAACATTGGAGAGTCCCTGACTGTCACAGCCAAGCGAAGGATGGCATGCCTGTGTATTTGAGGATATGTGAGAAAAGGACTAGAAACGTTTTCAAATTAAAAACAAAAAACTGTATTGCATTGAATTATTAAGATTCTTAATGTTCTTTAAGAATGTATTTTGAAGCATGAATGGATATCTTACTTAATATGTTACTCTAAGGAGAAATTGAGAAACTAGTTTATGGTATTCTTTTTCTTAGCTGCAATTTTCTGCTCTTTGCCACTTCCAATAATTTTGGTTTTTATGGTATTCAAGATAGTTGGATTTGAGCTGAATTTTCTCATTTTCTGTCTTCATTGATTACTTTCTTACTCTGCCCACAGTAATTGTATGGTCTCTTTAGTATAAAATACACTGTATTAAAAGTCAATGTTTATATAGAATGAACATCATCAACTTCTTGTAGTTCTGAACTAGATTCCTTTCATTCAAGTGTTTATTCTTGGTATTTGATAGGGAGTCAGAGATCTTGACCCATTAATATTGCCTCCTTTCTTTAAATTACCTGGCACTAGGAAAGTCAAAATTAAATTGGCCTACGTCTTTCTTTTATATGAGTTAGTGTCGGAAAAGTTTTGGTATTGTTTTGTTTTGAGCACCGGTTTTTGTTTTTCTCCCACGTGAACTTTCGTGTCTCTCCTTTCTGTTCTTTGAAAGTACTCTGTAAAAAAAATGGAACACTTGCATGATACTCTGAGTAATTGCATAAAGGGAAGGAACATTAATTATTTTTAAAATACAGTGATCAGTTAACAGCTCTCAGTTTATTCTCTAATCTTTGTTCCTTGTAAGAGTAATCAAAAACTAAAATGCTATTTAAAACCTCATTAAGTTTTGAAATATTTGTCTGGGTTAATGTTTGTGTCAATGATCTCAACTTTATTTGGTAAGGGCATTTATAATATGAAAGCTCTCCCTTAATCAAAATTCTCACGTTGTTTTCAGTTCTCCCTCATCACAGGTTGTGCATTCTTAATGTGGCTTTTCTATCTGCTGATCTACTATTCTTTTCTCTGTTCTTACTCTGGATAGGACCTGCCATCTGTGCCCTCTACCATTATTCTGGTATTGACCAGAATGTCTTAAGAGGCAGTCCCTTAACCCATTTTTCTCTAACTCCCGACCTCATGCTTTTTTGGCAAACCTATTGCTTGCAGAGTCAGTTTACTTGCATGGTTTGAGTTTTCTTAATCTGTGAAGTAAATTCATTGATAGATTTTTAAGGCATGTTCTAGTTCTAAAGGTTATTAATTATAATAACAATAAAAATATTGTGTTACTACATTTTATTAAAAATAGAGAATAAGTCTGGCCAAGAAAAGGACAAATCTAAAAGAATAGTGTCAGAACAGGGGAATACCTAAACAAGCAAAAAACACTGAGAAATTAGAACAGAAAGAGGCAAATAATACAGGAGTAATAATATTAACTAATATTTATAGGACTGTAAGTTACCATGTATGAAGTACCTATTATTTCAATAGGAAACATATTTAAAGAATTTTTCAAGGCATCTCTTAAAACCATACAGAATACTCATTATTTTAAAACAAAACTGTCATCCAAGATAGTAAGACCATAGTGTTTAAATACCGTTATTCCAGTGTGTATAGTTCCTTTCATCTAATTCCAAAATTTGTCTTTTTTCTTTTCTGCTTGGTCCAATGCTCTTTACACATTCCACAGTCACTACTTTAAGTGCTTCTGATAGCCAGTCTTCTTACAGGACTCTTCAGAAAATGGTGACCAGTTAGCATATGTACACTGGTGGAGCTTAGGTGGTGGGCATCATCCTGTACCAAGGCAGCAGCTGTTACTTTATTGATGTGCATGTTTCTTCTACCTTGTTCCTAAGAGAATATCCATTCTCTGTGACTCATAAATCTTTCTCCCTCATGATGAACATTTCAGCTATTGAGGCAATAACTGTTTTTGTTTTTGTTTCTGTTTCTTTCTTTCTTTTTTTTTTTTTGCTTATTTGATGTATTTGACAAGTCTAGAATATCATGGTGATGATCTTAAGTTGCAACTACTGTTTTGTCCTAATTTGAAATATAATTCATGCCAAAAACCCAAATTGAATAGTAAAAATGTCTCATATTACAAACTAACTACGTAACAGATAGTTTTGAGTAAAGAAAGGTAAAAAATAATATATCCTTGTTTAGTTTACGTTGATGTTAGGTATAAGTAACCATCATGAACTGTCTTCAGTTATCAAGAAGATAGCTTGTTTTGTTTTCTTTTAAACAAAGTACGCAGCATTAACTTTGATAACTATATCCAAGTAAGACCCACTTCTAGACATTTACATTCAGCTTTGCGAAGGGCAGAGATACTATTTTTTTTCTTCATTTTCCACCTTCATTCCAGTTTTGGAAGGAACTAAATAGCTTTCATCTCAAGCATAATGCAATTTTCAGTATTCATGGGAAAGTTAAAAGTACTGTAAATATTTAGGAAGGTGATACCATGCCAGTATAAATACCAAAAGGGATGTGTTGAGTAAAATAATATTTGTTTTAAAACTTTTTGAAGTTCTTACTATGTTTGATTATTAAAAACTAGATGTGCTGTGCAGTCTTATTTTTTTCTTTTTAAACACAGTCTTATTTGATACAGAATATACTGAGTCTGATGTAGAGAATGGCTTGATTAGGGCCACATAACCAGCCACAGGGAAGTTCTAGGAAGACTTTCCTAGAGCGCATTCCATTCTTCCTTATTATCTCTAATTATCGCTGTGGCCCTCAGCAGCTTCCACCAGATACAGACCTAATCCCTTGCCTGGGGGGTGTGCCCTAGGCCCTAGGAAAGCCAGTGTTTGCACCAGCAGTAGCACTTTGCTTGGGAGTTGTTACAGGCATACATTTCAGGCCCACTCCGGAGCAAGAATATACTTTCGCAGTTAGGTGATGACCCAGATCATTTAATGCCTGGTTTGGGGCCTCTGTTACATCATTTAGTACTTCTACTAATGAGGACATTTTTATTTAAAAGCTTATTTTTAGTTCTTCATGTTCTGGAGTTAAAAATGCTAGTGAGTTTTCATTTTCCACAACAAATATATATAACTTTTGAACATAAAAAGATGTTAACTCATTTTTAATGTTTCTTCCTTTT
The DNA here is from genome assembly GCF_011764305.1 of Mustela putorius furo. Classification (NCBI taxonomy): domain Eukaryota; kingdom Metazoa; phylum Chordata; class Mammalia; order Carnivora; family Mustelidae; genus Mustela; species Mustela putorius. The sequence continues at coordinate 4,061,850 of NW_025421560.1, read as the reverse complement.
AGTTGAGTTTTTACAAAAATAAACTGCCATTCCTTTTTGCTTTAAACAAATAGATTTATCGCAGTCGGGAGTAAGTTGCACCCTGTGAAACTCAGAGAGATTGTCGGCGTTGAGTGGGAAGGCCATCAGAGCTGTTGACTCTTAGCTGGGTGTATATGTAGGAAGCATCTCAGAATATTGAAAAACTTAGCGGAGTAAAGATTTCCTACTATTTTATGAGAAGGTTTTTTTTTTTTTCTGTTGATTTTGCATTGTCTGTAAGTTACAATATTACGCTCTTTTATAACACAATGTCATTTAAAACTAGAGCATATTACCTTAGCTTCCTGATGTGTCTAGGAGGAAAAAATGGTGTACTTGCTGCTTAAAAGCAAAACAGAGTAAGAAAAAAAAAATGTAGAAAAAATTGTGGTTTCTTTACAATACAAATTTGGTTTCTTTTAGTTATGGTAACAGGGTAAGGGGTGCTAGTTTAGATGTCAAGAACTCTTTCTGGTCTTGGTTCAGCCAGTAGCTGACATTATATCCTTGGGCAGATCACTTCATCTCTCTTTTTGGACCTTGGTAGCTTTATTCGTTGAACCAGGAAGTTGACGTTTCCTGTTCTAAAATGTTACGATTCTATTTATGAGTTTCTCTTTAATATGGCATAGTTACTTAAGTGAGGTTTTGTGTACTTATATGAATTTCTCTTAATTTTAGATATGATGAATGGATTAAAGCAGATAAAATAGTAAGACCTGCTGATAAAAACGTGCCAAAGATAAAACATCGGAAGAAAATAAAGGTAAGTGGTTATTTTGCTAAAAGTGCTTTTTTTGCTACATCATAGCTGTTAATTAAAGAACTTTTCCTCTAAAATATGCATTAAATGTGTGTGTGCGTGTGTGTGTGTGTTAGTGTTGGTAGAGATAGCAATACTCTAGCAGTGAATTTACCAAATGCTAGATCTGGGTATTAACTATTGTCAGCTTATGGAAAGGTCTTTTGGAAACAGTACTGTACTAAGTGATCTTTGAGGCTTGTTTTAATCCCAGCATTGTGTAAGGCCACCCAGCCAGGTTTCGCTTACTTCTTTCCGTCCTTTTTGCCCCTCTCATTTCTAGCTAGGAGCCATAAAATAGTATGACCGGGAGCCTGGCTTTTAGTCTAATGCCTGTAAACTATTCAGGGGAAGAAAAGGAGGGGGTATATCTGAAAGCAGAGAAGAGCTGGTGGCCCCAGATCATGCAAGCTTCCCCCAGAGTGATTGTTCTTTTCTCACTGTAAAATTGGATCTGTTCTTCAAGTTTTGGTGTAGCAACCCAGGCGCTACAACTAGGGTTTCTCAAACCCCTTTCATCTCCACTTTTGGTCTTTACTGGGAAGTATGGAAATCAGAATATATAGTATTATCTTTAGCTACTGGAAGGGTTGTGTGCGAGTGGTGTTAAAAAAGCCCATTTCCACAGACAAAGCAAGTTTTAGGAGGGAGTATTTCTCAGATAGAGGAGGAGGTAGGGATGGGAATATTCATTCTGGGGGCGCCTGGGTAGCTCAGTGGGTTAGGCCTCTGCCTTTCGCCTAGGTCATGATCTCAGGGTCCTGGGATTGAGCCCTGCATCAGGTTCTCTGCTCAGCAGGGAGCCTGCTTCCCCTTCTCTCTCTGCCTGCTTCTCTGCCTACTTGTGATCTCTGTCAAATAAATAAATAAAATCTTTGAAAAAAAAAAATCATTCCCTAGGGAGTTTTTCCCTAAATATTTATTCTCAGTTCAGTTCTTGCCCCCTCCCAGGGCATATATTACAATTCCTGGTCATTAGGGAAGAATCATGTGAATTTTGGAAAAGCTTTCTAGATAATACTCTTTGATATTACACACTCCTCCCTCACTCTGTCTCATCTGTCTTCTGATAGCCATTAAAAGCCATATTTGAATTCCGAATGGGGTGGACTTTTTCTGCCCTAAGAATACAGGATACATTATGGTCTCTGGAATAAAATAATGAAGTAGTGAAAAGGCTAGCAACAGGAGAAAAAATGGAGCAGCACTAATTACTGATAGGTTGTGGTCATCTACCTGCACATCAGGCTTTTCATTGCATTCTGAGAATTAAGTCTAGATGTCTTAAGTGAGTGGCTCTCACACTTGAGCATCTGTCACGTCACCTGGAGGACTTGTTGGAACTCCGATGGCTTGGCTCCATCTCCAGCATTTTATTTTTAAAGATTTTATTTATTTACTTGAAGAGATCACAAGTAGGCAGAGAGGCAGGCAGAGAGGGAGGAGGAAGCAGGCCCCTCGCTGAGCAAAGAGCCCGATGCGGGCCTCGATCCCGGGACCCTGAGATCATGACCTGAGCCAAAGGCAGAGGCTTTAACCCACTGAGCCACCCAGGTGCCCCCATCCCCAGCATTTGTGATTCACTAGATCTGAGGTTGGTTCCGGGAGTTTGCACTTCTAATACATTCCAGTAAAATGCTCTTGGTGTCAGTCCAGGAACCACACTGGGAGAACTATTACCCTGAAACATCTGTAATATGTCATGAATTATCTTCTCTGCATCCGGAATGATGATCGTGATGTGCCGCTTTTGAGAGAAGTGTGAAAGTAGTCCCTGAGATTCCGTAGTCTGTCTCTGTGGTGGGACGGCAGAGTTGTCTACTGCTCCGTCATGCTCTGCAGCATCATTTAGGAGGCTTGTCTCAGTGATTTTTCCGATACATTATTTTCAAAACAAATTTAAAAAGCAGTTTCCAGGAAGTATTTTAGTTTGCCTCTCCTCATTTTAGTTGTAAATGGACAGTTTTTTTCAACATGAGGGAGGGAGGTTGCCTTGTGACTTCACTTTTTAAGAGATCATTTGTTTAGAGTTATACCCAGTGTCAGCTAACTGAAGATGTTTGGAATTTTGTCATTCCCAACCAACATTTTATATTGAAAATGTTGGGGCGCCTGGGTGGCTCAGTGGGTTAAGCCGCTGCCTTCAGCTCAGGTCATGATCCCAGGGTCCTGGGATCGAGTCCCGCATCAGGCTCTCTGCTCAGCGGGAGCCTGCTTCCCTCTCTCTCTCTGCCTGCCTCTCTGTCTACTTGTGAGCTCTCTTTGTCAAATAAATAAATAAAATCTTTTAAAAAAATTTATATTGAAAATGTTACACGTTTTGAAACTACCAGGTTGAAATTTTTTTTAGTAAATATTTAAGACGTTTGGGTTTTAATTTTGAAGAATTTATGATGTCAGTTATTACCAGTATGTGGTTTGTTAGTCTGAATTGCTTATGGGATCACTTATTTATCTCCACTATTAAAATTTAAATATTAGACAAAAAAGTTTTATTTATCCTATAGTATTTGTTTAAAACTTTGGAAAAACATTTTTGGCTGTTTGTGAGGAGCTTCTTATGTTCTTTATTCTCATATTATTTAATGATATGTAATAACAACTTTGAATTTAAAATGAGTGTTAACATTGCTACTAATAAATGCTTCATGATAAGTTATGGCTAACATGAGATACTTTTTTTTCTTAACCTAGAATAAATTAGATAAAGAAAAAGACAAAGATGAAAAATACTCTCCTAAGAGCTGTAAACTTCGGCGCTTGTCAAAACCGCCTTTCCAGACAAATCCGTCTCCAGAAATGGTATCCAAACTGGATCTTACTGATGCCAAAAACTCTGATACAGCTCATATTAAATCCATAGAAATTACTTCTATCCTTAATGGACTTCAAGGTAAACATAACAAATGTCCTGTTGCGTGCAACTCTATGTTTTTAGTTGTTACAAGTCAAATTCTATAAAGCCAATTCACTGTTTTTTAATTGGACCATAATTTTGTTTTCTGTTGTTACTTGAAATAAAATCAGCTATTAATTGCTTGGAAATATTTCTATTAGTAGTAGACCTAAAGGTGTCATTAAATTTTAGTTACGATTTATTATTCACCCTACCATACTGTACTGTGGGTTTTTCAGGTACTGTCCTTCTTTGTTGCCAGGTAAAAGCATGGTTTGTCTTATGAAATATTAGTCTATATTGTTATACTGAATTTTTTTTATAAAGAATACCAAACTTTGCTTATCTTGATTACATCTATTCTGATCTTTTTTATGATGGCATTATTGCTTAATACTTAAGGCAGAATGAAGCAGAACTATCAAATAATAAAAATGAGGAAGACTGGAGAGGGGATTTAATCAATTTGACTGTCAGGGAAAGGGGGAAATATGACCTGTTAAATGAAGTATGTTTCTTCATAAAAATATTTGACATTTCGGGACGCCTGGGTGGCTCAGTTGGTTAAGCAGCTGCCTTCGGCTCAGGTCATGATCCCAGCGTCCTGGGATCGAGTCCCACATCGGGCTCCTTGCTCCACAGGGAGCCTGCTTCTCCCTCTGCCTCTGCCTTCCACTCTGTCTGCCTGTGCTTGCTCTCACTCTCTCTCTCTGACAAATAAATAAATAAATAAAATCTTAAAAAAAAAAAAAATATTTGACATTTCTCATGACTTAAGAGTTTGGATTTTTACTCATTTGGAGTAAGACAGATTGTTTTATGTCTCTTAGTTTAGATGGTTATTTACATGAACCAGTTTTATAATGCTATAAATATTCTTAAGTTCAGCCTGTAATTTTCTGATGTATCAGATACACAGATAGTATATCAAAATGCATACATATATATGTAATTTAAAGAATAATATAAATATGATCATTGGTATGTCTACCATAGTGGTGAACAAACAGTATTTATTTAAAAGAATTTTGCATTTCTACCCTAGAATAATTAATATCCTGACTTTTAAAAATTTATTTTAAAGATTTTATTTATCTGAGCGAGTGGGTGAGAGAGAGCGAGAAGAGAGAGTGAGTGCAAGCAAGGGGAGAGGCAAAGGGAGAAGGAGGAGCAGACTCTTCGCTGAGCAGGGAGCCTGATGCGGGCCTCGATCCCAGGAGCCCAGGATCATGACCCAAGTTGAAGGTGGATGCTTACCCAGCTGAGCCACCCAGGCACCCCTAATATCCTGATTTTAGTGTTATTGTTCCTTTATTTTTCTATAGAACTAAACATATATGTGTATGTATAAAACATACATTTCTGAAGAGCATATTGTTCAGTTTTTTTTTAAACTGAGTAGCAAGCATAAGCCTTGCTGTGTGAGAAAAGGTGCTGTTGCACTCAGATGAAAGCTGCCTGAGAATGTTACCTGAATAGAGTCTGTAGGCCGTATTCTTACTTCATGTTCAGCTTCTCTGAGAGTTTGCAAAATCATCTCTAAGGAAATTCAGTGTGGCAAGGTCATAGAGGCGTTCTGGGATACATTGAGGCCCTCCATGATCCGTACATTTGATGTAATTGTAGTGAATGATGAACAGGTATATGGGAGTAGGAAGCTGCTCTGTATTTTGTGATTTTAGGCCTACCAAAGCCTCTTACACCTTACCTTACACCTCTAGCTTTCAGGTGCAGGTCAGAGCAAAATGTTTCTGCTGGGTAGTCAGCTTTCGACATTCCTTTTGACTGTGTGGGGGCAAGCTAAACCTCTTTAAACTCCTTTCGACCATGTGGGGCTTGATCCCGTGTTAGTGATAGTAGTCCTTCACACTACACTGCTAGAATGGACTGGTTTCCTCCCGCATCTGGTATACGGATATCTTCCTGGGGAGATCCCATTCTACAGTTACTCACTCTTCAGAGTACTCCTTGGGATAGCTTTGTTTTGGCATCTCATGTTTTTTAACCCTCCTTGAGCATATGGAACATACTCTCTAGTAACTTTTCAAGAACAAGTGGGTGAGAAGGAGGTAAGTTTTGAGAGACTGTGTAAGTCTAAGAAAATCTGTTCTGTGCATGGTTTAGTTGGGTTGAATGTTTTTCCTTCAGTATTTTATTGGTATTATCTTCTTTTCTTCTAATGTTGTTTCTGTGAAGTCCAGAACTCTTCCAATTACTCATTCTTTCTGTGTGACTTGTTTTATTTGTTTTGTTTTGTTTTTCGCTTTTTGCTTTTTCCTATCTTTGGAATCTTGAATCTTTGTTTCTAATGTCCTAGAATTTCACAGTGATTATGGCTTATATGGATGTATTTTTATCTACTGTTTTGTGTTCTTGCTAGGCTCTTTTCATTCTAGAGACTTGTGCCTTTCTGTTCCACGTTCTTTTTTTGAATTATTTTGTTGATTATTTTGTCGTCTGCATTTACTGGTGTTTTTTCCTTGGCTAGTCATTATATCATTATTGTACTTTCTGTAGTATATTCTATTATGTTTCTCTTTCTGGGGTTGGGCTGTTATTAATTATTTCATATTTTTCTTTGATTCCTTTTTTTTTTTAAAGATGTATTTATTTGAGAGAAGAGTGTGTGTGCAAGTACACGATCAGGGGAGGGGCAGTGCGAGAGGGAGATGGGAAGACTCCCTGTTGAGTTGGGAGTCTGATGCAGGGCTTGATCCCAGGACCCTGAGATCTGTACCTCAGCTGAAATCAAGAGTTGGACGCTTAACTGACTGAGCCAACCAGGTGCCTGTTTTCTCTGACTTAGAAATTTTCTCAACTTCAACTTATGATCCTTTTTTTTTTTTTTTAAAGATTTTATTTATTTGTCAGAGAGAGGGAGGGAGAGAGAGCAAGCACAGGCAGACAGAATGGCAGGCAGAGGCAGAGGGAGAAGCAGGCTCCCTGCCGAGCAGGGCACCTGATGCGGAGCTCGATCCCAGGACGCTGGGATCATGACCTCAGCCGAAGGCAGCTGCTTAACCAACTGAGCCTTTTATTGACTATTAATTTACTGCTCTAATGCTTAGTGACAGCTGTAGTGCTTTTAATTTTCAAGAGCTCTTTATTTTCTATATGGTCTCGTACCATTTCTGTTCTTTTAAGATGGGTACAACATCTTATCTTTCTGTCTTTGCCCTTTCCAAAGAATGTTATTTGTGTTTGTTCTTCTTTTGCATGGGTTCTTACTTCCAATTTGTTTTTTCCTGCTTTATTGTTTTGATCTCTTCCTTATGAAGGACTTTTTACTTGGCTGTCTTCTCCCGATTAGGAATCTTGAGCACATGATTGGGACAGATCAACTTTGAGTTTCACTGGAGGGTGTTCTGGGTGGGTCATTTTTTGGAGAGGACTACTGTCAGATCTTTAGGTCTTTTTCTTAGACTAGTTGCATTCTAAAGAGAGGAGTCTTCTAGTCTTGACTGGAGGGTAAAAGAATGGCTATCCAGTTGAGGAATAAGAAAGGGAAGAGGGGAAGTTCTTAGCATTTTTTTTTTTTTTAAGTAGACTCCACACCTAGCATGGAGCCCAACACCAGGCATCAACTTACGCGCCGGAGGTCAAGACCTGAGCTAAGATCAAGAGTTGGACACTTAACCAACTGGGCTACCCATGGGTGCCTTAGCATTTTTAGCTCCCTGACTTCACTGACTTCAGCATCACACTTATACCTATGCCTTCAATAGTTCTTAGCATTGCCTAGGCCAAGAACTCTGTCTTACCATCTTCAGAGAATAAACTTCCAGAAGAGAAGTCACCTAGCAAATGGCAGTGGGAGTGAGGATCTAGGAATGTAAATACTTTTTCTTTCAAAAATTTTATTTATTTATTTGAGAGGGAGAGAGAGAGTGAGCCAGAGAGAGAGAGAGCACACAAGCCAGGGGGAGGGCAGAGGCAGACAGAGAAGCAGACTCCTGCTGAGCAGGGAGCTTGACCATATGGGGCGTGATCCCAGGATCCCAGGATCATAACCTGAGCCTAAGGTAGAAACTTAACTGACTGAGCCACCCAGGCGCCCTAAATGCTTTACAGATAATGTTCACCTAATGCTTCTTATTTTGGGCTTATTTTCATAGGTACATGGTATAGCTAGTTATCCCTGAGTCTCTGGCAGACTGGTTTTATTCTCAGCCCCATTCACTGCTGACTTGAGAAAAAGGTTGTCTTTCTTGGGTCTGTTTACTCTCATTCATCTGCTTTTTGGCTTGTACATTCTGTTGCTATTGTCATTGTCCCCATTTTTGTTGCTATATTATTTCAGAAATAGTATTAACATACCATATATATGATAGATGTGTGTAATGTATAATTGTTCATATATTGATATGTTATATAAAATAAATATATATCATATATCCCCAAATAACACATATATACGATTATGATATTTTATCATTGACACTACAAACCCCATCTTTTGGGGCAGGGCTCTGTATAGTATAATGAATAAATCTTTCTGTATCAGCACATTCATACTGTGGAATAGCTGCATCATAATTTGTTTAATTAGCTCTTGATAGGGCACCTGGGTGGCCCAGTAGGGTAAGCATCTGCCTTCAGCCCAGGTCATGTTCCTGGGGTCCTGGGCTCAAGTCCCACATCCATCTCCTTGCTCAGCGGCGAGTCTCCTTCTCCCTCTTCCTCTGCTCCTCCTCACTGCTCACGCTCTCTCTCAAAATATTTTTTAAAAGTTTTTGATAAAGATATTTAGGTTATTTCGATTATTTTTCCTATTATGCATAATTCAACAGTGAGCATCACATTGGCATATTTATAACATTTCAGATACTCTTCATATTTTCCCTTTTCTGTGGTAAATTCTAGTTTATTTTAGATTTGGCTATAGCTCAAGGTCAAGACATTTCAGATTCTTTCCAATTAAAAAATGATTGTTGCTATGAATGCATGTGTATATGTATATGTAGATGTATATTTATTTTTTTATTTTTTTTTTTAAGATTTTATTTATTTATTTGACAGACAGAGATCACAAATAGGCAAAGAAGCAAGCAGAGAGAGAGAGAGGAGGAAGCAGGCTCCCTGCTGAGCAGAGAGCCCGATGTGGGGCTTGATCCCAGGACCCTGGGATCATGTCCTGAGCCGAAGGCAGAGGCTTTAACCCACTGAGCCACCCAGGCACCCCTAGATGTATATTTAAGGAAAATAATGTGAGGGGCACCTGGGTGCCTTTGTCATTTAAGCATTCTGCCTTCAGCTCAGGTCATGATCCCAAGGTCCTGGGATCGAACCCTCCGTCAGACTCACTTCTTGGACTGGAGTCTGCTTTTCCCTCTGCCCCTTACCCTGTGCTCTCCCTCTCTCCCTCTCTCAAATAAATGAATAAAATTTTTTAAAAAATGGGAGACCACTCAAAAGTGTAGAACACAGACAGCTAGGAGTCTTTCCCCTTGGTGTGAAATGGGCTGGGAACAGAACAAGAGAGTGGGTGATGGTCGAAATTCTGTGGAGAAATTGAATGTCTCTATAGAGAGTACTCTTTTTTTTTTAAGTTTTATTTATTTATTTGACAGAAATGACAAGTAGGCAGAGAGGCAGGAAGAGAGAGAGGGGAAAGCTCTGCTGAGCAGAGCTCGACATGGGGCTCTATCCCAGGATCCTGAGAACGTGACCTGAGCCTTCTGAAGGCAGAGGCTTAACCCACTGAGAGACAACCAGGTGCCCATCTAGAGAGTACTCTTCCACATTTTAGTACCAGAGATCCCCTAAGTAAGCTAGATTCCTGATTAATCACCAAATGGACAGTTTTTCCGTTAATAAACTCTACCAACACAGTCGAGTTTTAGTAGGTCATCCTTCAGTGTGAGTAATCAAGGAAAGCTCCAGCATAAAAGATTGAAACTACAACAGAAGAAATGACCCTTGAGGAGAGAGGTAATGAAGGTAACAAACATAAACTATTAAATTATCTCTGGTTATTATTAATCTCAGAGAACCCATAAGCATCTATAAAACAAGAACAGTATAATGTGAAAAGGGAACAAAGAAGAAGAAAAAACTTGGAAATAAAAATTGAAACTATACTTCAATAAAGCATAGTTTGGGGCACCTGGGTGGCTCAGTGGATTAAGCCACTGCCTTCGGCTCAGGTCATGATCTCAGTGTCCTGGGATCGAGTCCTGCATCGGGCTCTCTGCTCAGCAGGGAGCCTGCTTCCCCCTCTGTTTCTGCCTGCCTCTCTGCCTACTTGTGATCTCTCTCTCTGTCAAATAAAATAAATAAAATTTAAAAAATAAAAAAATAAAAAAAATAAAGCATAGTTTAAATTTGAGGAAAATTCCAGAAAGTATAAGGAAGCAGTGATGGAAATGTTAGGAGATGAGTGATATCGAGTATTATTCTAGGAATAGTGAAATTAGAGGGGAAGAAATTAACAACTACACATACCACTGTTGTTAGAGTATACTTACATGTTTATATCTTTGTTTTTTTATAATGGGGAGAGAGACACTAGCATTACTGTTAGAATCGGTCAGCCTGAGGAATCAAGAAGCCACGGAAACAGCATTTCTGGTTACGTGTAACTATAAAAAGCAATTGGTTTTAGGAAAACTGAACAAGAAAAAAACTCAGGGTTTTCTTATGAACTGTCTCACAACTATATTATTGATTTGTTGCTTTATACCTCATATCTTAGTGATTATTATTTATTATTATACATATTATATATTATATATCATGCTTATTCTTATGTTCGCTCTCTCCTTAGTGAGTGCTGTATATATACAGTGGTGTAGTCTCCCCACCCCCCGTATACATATTAATCACTAGGGTCGTTCTGGAATAATCCTTAGGTGGGTGTAGAAATTACCGAGTAATTAAAAGAAGAAAAATCTGGAGAACTGACTGGAATATTTATTTTTATTTTTTGACGATTTTATTAATTTATTTGAGAAAATGTGTGTGTGTGAGAGAGAGCACCAGCTGGCAAGGTGGAGGTGACACAAGGGAGAGGGAGAAAGGGAAAAGCAGACTCCCTGATGAGCAGTGAGCCAAATGTGGGGCTCAATTCCCAGGATGATGACCCGAGCCTGAACTGAAGACAGATACTTAACCAACTGTACCACCCAGGCGCCCCAGGACTTTGAATCTTTATATTGAAAGAGCCCATCAGACACCTGAAAAACCAGTGAAGAAGGAGCCATGCCCCAGTGCATTATTATGAAATTTTAAAACACCAGGAATAAAAACCACCACTTAAGATGAAAAGACAAATGACAGTAGAGTTTTTAACACTTACAAGCAAAGTACTTTCAAAATTTTGAAGGGAAATAATTTTCAACTTGGAATTCCATACCTGGTTAAACTATCCATAAAACAATGAAGTTTGAGGGTTAGGATGTATTTAGACATGTAGACAAAGAATATCTCCTCTGTGCCTTTTTCAGGAAAGTACTAGATGATGTGCTCCAACATATATGGGAAGAAACCAAGAAGGGGGAAGATGGGCATTTCACTTAACAGTGGGTCTCTGTCAAGAGAAAGCAGTGAAGGGAATTCCTAGGACGATGGCTGTTAGAGCAGACCCAGAGAGCAGCCAGCTAGATGGAGTAGAAAGTCGGCCTTTAGGACAGAGAGATTTGCTGAATAAGGAACTGGATGGAGTGCTTGACTTTACGGAGCAGTTGAAATAAATGTGAAAAGGTGCACCTGGGTGGCTCAGTTAGTTGAGCGGCTGCCTTTGGCTCGGTTCATGAACTCAGGGTCTTGGAATGGAGCCCTCTGTCAGGCTCCCTGCCCAGTGGGGAGTCTGCTTCTTCCCTCTCCCTCTCTTTTCTCATGCTGTCTCACTGCTTAGTAAATCTTTAAAAAAAGAGAAATAAATGTGAAAGGCCTACAAAAGGAAGACATAACGTAGAAAAAAGGACTTTTGGAAACTTGGAAAAATAAATGGCTCTATGAGAAAGGAGTTTATTAAGTGTGCTACTTCTGCAGTGAACCACATTTATATACATTACAAATAGCATATTTAATTAACTAAAGATAACTATATATAGAAATTATGTTGGGAAATAGGAGTAAGTTTCTTAAAGAATTTAATTATTTGACAGAGAGATCACAAGTAGGCAGAGAGGCAGGCAGAGAGAGAGGGGGGAAACAGGCTACCTACTGAGCAGAGAGCCCAGATGTGGGGCTCAATCCCTGAGATCATGACCTGAGCTGATGACAGAGGCTTAACCCACTGAGCCACCCAGACGCCTGGAAGTGGGAGTATTAATAAGAATTAATAAGAAAACATCCTCACTGTTCAGTGCAGGCTGAACTTCTAATTAAACAAATAGTTACTATTACCATCTTTTAATAATATACTAACTGAAAAAATAGAATTGAGACTTTGTAGGCTGAGAGAGAAAGAAAAAGAGCTGTTGGTTCTCTAGTGTGAGTGTACATTTGTTTGTAGTCATAGACACGCTGCTTTGTTACCAGTTTAAAAAAATTCAGTTATACAGAAAAGTTTAAATGTTTTTAATTGTTATTATTGTGTCAGTTATTCTTTACTTTTAGGAAACTTAGCTAAAGAACATGTATAGTTTTGTAATTACAGTTCTAAATTCTGGAGTCAAATGACTTCAGTTTGGATTTCATCTCGACTTTTACTAGCTCTTTGGCTTGGCTTACCTCTCTAAATCCCAGTCTCCTAAACTATAAAATGGGATTATAATAACATGCCCCTCATAGGATTGTTGTGAAGAATCAGACAATCTGTACAAAGCATATCAAAGTGTCTGGCATGTAGCATTTTCTCAGTAAATGTTATATTAAAGTCATAGCAAAGGCAATTATTATTTTTAAAGATTTATTTATTTATTTTGAGACAGTGCATGCAGGTGGTAGGGAGGGGCAGAAGGAGAGAGAAAGTCCAGCTGACTCCCTGCTGAGTGTGGAGCCCGACAACACAGGGCTTCAGCCCAGGGCCTGTGACATCATGACCTGAATCGAAACCATGGGTCGGACACTCAACTAACTGAGCCACCCAAGCCCCCTGGCAATTATTTTTTATACTTAATTGAATTCATTTACTAAAATCAATTTTTAAGAAATAAATTTAGGGGCACATGGGTGACTCAGTTGGGTTAAGTTTCTGCTTACAGCTCAGGTCATGAACCCAGGGTTCTGGGATCAAGTCCCCCATCGGACACTCTGTTCTGCTCAGCAGGGTGCCTGCTTCTCCTTCTCCTGCCTGCTCAATGCTCCCTCTATCTCTCTCACTATCTTGTCTTGCTCTCAAATAAATAAAAATAAAATCTTAAAAAAGAAGATAAAAATTTTTTTAAAATGTCACTTTTGGGTTCCTGGGTGGCTCAGTTAAGTGTCTGCCTTTGGCTCAGGTCATGATCCCAGGAATCCCACATCGGAGCCTGCTTCTCTTCTCCCTCTCCTCCTTCTCATACTCTCTCGTTGTCTCTTTCTCTCTCTCTCATTATTTTTATATATGATACATAAATTAGTTATATATTATTTATTTTTATTTATTATATATTTATTAATATTATTTATTATTTATATATTATTTATTTATATGTGATATATAAATTATTTATATATCATATATATAAATAAAATCTTAAAAATTATGTAATTATTTTTACATAAGGTATCAGTTACTTAGGCTACTTGTGTCGTTCTTTAAAACTTTGTGGAAATGCATTGTTCACAAATCTTTGAATAATCATTGCTACACTGAAAGTGAAGCCTACAATTTCATAAGAATACGGACTTGAAGTTAGAATTACCTGGATCTGGGACTGCGTTCTGACTGCGTTATTATGTGCTACTCAGAAAATTGAGAAGTTTCTTTTTTATGATCAGGTTTATTGAGGTATAACTTAGAAACAATAAAATTCACAACTTTTATGTTTATAATTTGATGTGTTTTGGCAAAAGTATATAGTAGTGTTTCTACTGTCACTGTGGACAGTGACTACTGTTTCTACTGTCACTGGGACAGTGACTGCCACTGTCCCAGTATAAAACATTACCGTCTTCGTGTGAGTATCTTCCCTCTCCCAAACTCCCATTTTCTCACCTGCAAAATGGAGATAAAACCTAGCAACCTAAGATGGCTATAACCACAGGGGCTAATGTATAATTTGCACAGAGAAGACATGGCTAGACAAACTCATTAGTCTTTCTTCTTATTTTCTAGCTTCTGAAAGTTCTGCTGAAGACAGTGAGCAGGAGGGTGAGACAGGTGCTCAAGACCTGGATAACCGTGGCAGAGAAGACTCGAAGATTGATCATTTAACCCACACCAGAAATGATCTTCTTGCAAAAGAGGAACAGAACAGTTCATCTTTGCTAGAAGAAAACAAAATCCATGCAGATTTGGTAATATCCAAACCAGTGTCAAAATCCCCAGAAAGATTAAGAAAAGATATGGAAGGATTATCTGAAGATACTGATTATGAAGAAGAAGATGAAATCACAAAAAAGAGAAAGGATATTAAGAAGGACACCACAGAGAAATCTTCAAAGCCACAAGTCAAACGTGGTAAGAGAAGGTATTGCAACACAGAGGAGTGTTTAAAAAGTGGATCACCTGGTAAGAAGGAAGATAAGGCCAAGAACAAAGAATCGCTTTGCCTAGAAAACAGTAGTAACAGCTCTTCAGATGAAGAGGAAGAAGAAAAATCAAAAACGAAGTTGACGCCAACTAAGAAATATAACGGTTTGGAGGAAAAGAGAAAATCTCTACGGACAACTGGTTTCTATTCCGGATTTTCAGAGGTGGCAGAAAAAAGGATAAAACTTTTGAATAACTCTGACGAAAGACTTCAGAACAGCAGAGCTAAAGATCGCAAAGACGTCTGGTCAAGCATTCAGGGACAGTGGCCTAAAAAAACACTGAAGGAGCTGTTTTCAGACTCGGACACGGAGGCGGCAGCCTCCCCGCCCCATCCTGCCCCAGAAGAGGGTCCTGCAGAGGGTTCCCTGCAGCCTGTGGCGGAGGAGGAAAGTGGCTCACCCGGTGCCGAGCTCGAAACCCTGCCTCCAGCGGGCGCTGACAGTAAACCTGCCGAGGAAAAGCCAGTGGAGATCAGTGACAAAAAAGCAGAATTTCCTAGTAGTGGCAGCAATTCAGTGCTGAACACCCCACCTACCACCCCTGAGTCGCCTTCCTCAGTCACTGTGACAGAAGCTGGTCGGCAGCCGTCTTCTGTGACGGTCGCAGAACCACTGGCTCCAAACCAGGAGGAGGTTCGAAGCATCAAGAGTGAAACGGACAGCACAGTCGAGGTGGAGAGCGTGGCAGGGGAGCTCCAGGACCTCCAGTCAGAAGGGAACAGCTCCCCGGCAGGCTGCGACGCGAGCGTGAGCTCCAGCAGTAGTAATCAGCCAGAGCCGGAACATCCCGACAAAGGTGAGGCGCGGCAGATGCACACCGCCTGCTTCGGAGGTTTCCCTCCTTGCATTTTCACCGGCTTCATGGTATCTCGTTAGAACGTGAGGTGTTGAAGTGAGGTCCTTGTGTGAACATGATGAACATGAAAATTTGGAGGGTAATTTGAGTCAGTGAATAGTGAATGAGTTTAAAAGCTTTAGGATTTAATGTCCTTTGCTTGAGCTGTTACATTCCATAGTGGACCAGGACATGTGCTGGAAGTGCCCCCGGTCCAAATCCAGACCTTTCTGAAGACTCATTATACACTGGTTGACTGTACGGCATGAGCAGCTTAAATATATTTCTGTAACGTTGTTTTGTAATTGTAATGTGCAGTTTCTCACAAACATTTTGATTTATTGACAGACCCCTCCACCCTTAACCAAATACTGTATGTAGGGGTTTGGAGCAACCAACTGTCCAGGCACTGCTTTCCTCAGACAACCGTGTCAAACTGATTTTCAAGCCTGACTAACTTGTGTGAGTTTGTAAAGGAATTTGATGCTTTCTTAGATGCATAGCTTCCAGATTGAAGGACCAATGTGTATGTTAATAACCTACAGTAATACTTCTTTGATTTTCCATGCAATTGTTAAAGGTGGAAATTCAAATTAGTACTTCCCAAAAGTGTTAGTGCCTTTTGATTTTGCCATGGCTATTCTTCTGTCATCATTTTTCTTATAAACCACTTCTGTGGTGTCCTCAAATGAATATAACATACGCTGACACTTGGCTTCGAAACATAGTTTTCGGGGCGCCTGGGTGGCTCAGTGGGTTAAGCCACTGCCTTCGGCTCAGGTCATGATCTCAGGGTCCTGGGATCGGGTCCCGCATCGGGCTCTCTGCTCAGCGGAGAGCCTGCTTCCTTCTCCTCTCTCTCTCTGCCTACTTGTGATCTCTCTCTGTCAAATAAATAATAAAAATCTTAAAAAAAAAAAGAAACCTAGTTTTCTGTTGTAAAGATAGGATATGTATTTTCTATAACATACAGTTGTTATTGTGCTAGACTTATGTTTTTAGCTGAGCTTAAGGAGATGTGATAGAGATCAAATGAATTAATTCCAGGTTTTCTCACACAAATATTTTTTTCCTTTATCTCTTTCTTCAGCTTTACTGAGATATAATTGGTATAACATTGTCCCACAAATCTTGACTTAAAACATTCTTTTTAAAAAATAAATATTAAGTAAAAAATATAGTCGCAGTTCAGTTGGGATCTTCATTGTGTTTTCACATTCATATAGCTACATACAGTATGTGTGCCATGAAGAGATATAAGAGCTTATCTTCTGATAGACTAAGTTAGCACTGCCCTTTAGAATCTTAATCTTGACTGGGTTAAAAAACATTCAGCTTGAAGAATACTCCCAGATTTAGGGTAATAGAGACCATCTGCTCTATCAGATCAAAACATACAATATTTTTAGAATTGATCTCTCTTTAGAAATAAATTCTCTCTCTCTCTTTTAAAAGGTTTTATTTATTTATTTAACTAACAGAGATCACAAGTAGGCAGAGAGGCAGGCAGAGAAAGAAGGGGAAGCAGGCTCCCTGCCGAGCAGAGAGCCGGAGAGGGGACTTGATCCCAGGACCCTGAGATAATGACCTGACCAAAGGCAGAGGCTTAACCCTCTGAGCCACCCAGGTGCCCCTAGAAATAAATTCTTAAGCATTTATTTCGTATGGCCTCATTTTAAGAAATTTGTCTACTAATACCAGAGAATTCACATATATCAAAAGTAAAAAATGTAATTTTTACAATTTAGATTTAGGATTCTCTCCAGTTAGCTTACATTAAGCTTTCTATTTCTTGCAGCTAAAAGCTTCAGAATTAATACTCTTTTAGGGAGAATTCTGGCAACTATTTTTAAGACTCTCTGCTTCAATATAGTCATCATCCTCATCACCTTCTTTATGTTTCATTTAAATTGTGATTTTAAAATAGCATTAGGAAGAGTTATCAGTAAGGTGTAATTAAAAAACTGTCTAGGAAGTTGCAAACAAAATAGTCAATAACCTATTCCATTTTTGACCAAGGAAGCCATGTCTTCTTGTATGCTCAAGACTGATTTTATCATTGGTAGCAGGACTAAGAAATATTTCTTGTAGCAAACATGACATAATTTTTTAATCATACTTATATCATGTCATTACAGTATCCGACATTGTATTGAGTAGAGATGGGACTTTCCTAATCTCTGAAGAAGTCTGGTAGACGACACATGTAATTAGAAATACACAGAAACATAGCAGATGTTGAGGACCAAGTTAATAGTATAGAAAAATGAACTGAAACTACCATTGGGAGTAGTGGTTAAGCCATGAAAGCCTGGCCATCAAGAAAGGTCTTAGTGAAGATGTAGGATGTGGGCTAGTCTTTGAAGAAAAGAGAGACATTTATGATAGTTTCCTAAGAAGAAGATGAAACGTTTCTTAGAATTACTATGCTGGATTTGTAAATGGTATATGCGTTAACCAGTGCTCTGGCAGTGAAGTTATTGTTGGAATAAATAAATTGGTAAAATAACTAAGTGTGAATTACTGCTAAAATTTATCCCATTAATATGGTATCATTTTAAAATTATATTAATATCATTATAAGGTATATCAATATTTTTACCTTTAATTAAATCTTAATATTTATTTTGGTTTTATTGAATTTTAACAAATTTCAGTTTTTATTTTCAGCATTTACCTATTTTTGAATTACTAGACTCATAAGCTCCCGTACTAAATTGAGAACTATTTATGGTTTACACCTCATTTTTCTAAGAAGGATGTGCATACTTTATTTGCTTTTTTAAAACTCCTTTATTGTGTGCAGTAATTCAGTTCATTAATGATAATTTATTCTAAAATTACAGTAATTTATGTGAGAATTTATAAATCTCATAAAGAACATGCATAGTTTCAGAATTGTTCTATGCTTCTAAATGTGGAATTTATACCTATAAAAGCTTGATTTTATTTTGTGTTACTTAATAATTTCTTTCCCATTGTAGCCTGTACAGGTCAGAAAAGAGTGAAAGAATCTCAGGGAGGAGGAAGTTCATCAAAAAAGCAGAAACGAAGCCATAAAGCAACAGTGGTAAACAACAAAAAAAAGGGAAAAGGCAGTAAGTGTGAAACCTCTCATTATTTAAATATAAAAATAATGGCGGATATGTTTTTTCCCCCCCCCCAAAGGAAAGGGTATTCAGGATATGGGATAGTTAAATATTTTGATTTTGTCTCTGCCTTCAAAAAAGTCACACAGAAGTCTTCTGATCCTAGGTAAATTCTAGGATTAAGCAGTTTGGTGTTGATATTCAGCAGTGGTATTGATTGCTGATGAATGATCAGGTAATTCTTTTTAAAATAATAGCCAATATAATATAAGCTCAACATCTTTGTTAGTTTTATGTCCCACAGTTCTTTCCACTTGCCATTATATGTGCTATATATAATTGAAAGTGTTTCAATTATATATTATTTTTATTACAGTGAAATTGATTGCTTTGTAACTCTTCAAGGCAAAATGAGACTGGAAGAGAATAATCAAGATAGCTTTAGAGCTGTAATTCCAACAACTCCAGTCTATTACTTTTATCTTTGGTACTCCAAACTGTGTGTCCCAAAAGCAGCTATATACGGTACTAAAGACTTAACTTTAGTAATGGCTCTGTTTGTTGACCAACAGGAATTTATATACTGTATTTCTCCTGAGAGCTGCACATTTTATCTCTCTTTTGTAGACAAAGTGAGAAGCAGAAAATATGTAAAGAATTTTTTTTCAGGTGCCCCACACTGACCTCCTGCTGCTCTTCCAGGAGACTCCTGCCACCTCCACTGCCTGACCTTTGCTATCGGCCGGCTTGGCTGCACTTCAGTGCAGAAAAGGGTTATGCGGCCAGCTCCCCGAGCTTCTGCTGAGCCCATATGACTTCCAGGCGGTGAATATGGCGTCCCTCGGGGCCCCGGGCGGCTGTGCTCAGCAAGGCCATGAAAGCCAGGCTGAGGCAGACCACTGCATCAGAGTGGGGCCAAGCCTTGGGTGGCTTAGCTAGGAGTTGCCAGGGGTTCCAGAGCAGCAGTGGTGGGATTGGGAGGGGTTCACTTAAGGTGTGTGTAAAGGAATGGTGGAGTTGCTTCATTCTCCAAGCGCCACAGTGGGAGGAGTTGCTGTGTACCTTTTCTATCTAAATGCTTTTCAGGCTTTGAGAGCCTGACTGTGCTTTTTTTGGGGGGTAGCTGTTAAAGAATAAATAGTGCCACATTGATCATCAGTTACTTGGAGTAACCGACAGGATACTGAAAGTGATACTTTTGTCTTCAAGACTTTACCATTTAAATGACATTTCCTAAGAGGGCTCATCTTCAATAAGTCAGTTAATGTATTCCTATAATTTTGAGGTACAACAGTTACATTTGATTGTATTCTGTGACTATTCTGTAGCAGTTATAGTTAATTGTATTTTTCCATTTTCATCATTGGGCTTGGTAAATCAGAATAAGGAAACCATTTTCTGAGAATAATTTAGTAAAGTGGAACCAACTCATGGAATCACAGATAATACTTTGTATCCAGAAAGCGGTAATTCATGGAACTATCAATCCCATCACCTGTTCACATGGTAAACTGGCAAGGTTAACCGTTTCTGTTGGAGGACTGAGGCTTTACTCAGCAGAGGCAGATGTAACGTAGTTTTTACATAGATTCGTGAAATCTTCATACCAAATATATTTAGCAGCGTTGAACTGATGGCTTATTTTAGTTAAAAGCTATGATGTAGGAGTAACTGGAGGAAAAAAATCATTGTACACATCAAAGTTTAGAGTTTGGAAACCCAAAGAATTTTTTATTGAATTTCATGATTTTCCATCATTGTGTCCTTATGGCCAGAGGAGTAGAAAAAGTGTTATGTGAACATGATCTGTATACAACCTAAAATATTAAATTTAAATTCCTATAATGGGTCATTTTTAAAAATGCTATATAAATAGTAACATGATAGACTAAAAAGCCATTCCAGTACATAATTATGATACATTTGACAGTCTACCAGGTATAATGGAAGATTAGTTTGAATTTTTTTTTTTTTTAAAGATTATTGGCAATTCAGGTAAGAAGAATTTTTTGGTTCTGGTTTTGTTTTTCTTAACTGAGATGGTACTATATTTGTATATGATGACTTTCCAGGATCTAGGCAGGGTCTATAAAGCAAGTTATTTACTTTAGTAATAAATTCATATGGTTAATTTTATATTGTTTACTAAAATCAGTGAAAATTTTTTGTTACTTTTCTGTTTACTCATGCTTTTCTTTTAATTTTTCTTTCAGCAAACAGTAGTGATAGTGAAGAACTTTCTGCTGGGGAAAGTGTAACTAAGACTCAATCAGTCAAATCAGTTTCCACCGGAATGAAGTCTCACAGTACCAAATCTCCTGCAAGGACACAGTCCCCAGGAAAATGTGGAAAGAATGGAGATAAGGATCCTGATCTCAAGGAACCCAGTAATCGATTACCCAAAGTTTACAAATGGAGTTTTCAGATGTGTAAGTGACATTTAGTAAACTGACAGTTAAGAGGAAGAATCTGCAGCCTGGTAATTCCTGAGGCTAAATTACCCTAAAAAAGAGGTTGTAACCAAACTTGACACATCATAACCAATTGCAGTAGTAGAGAGCTTACTTGGATCTTGATTGGAATGAACAAGTTCCTAAAAGAAAAATTTCAAGGCAATTCAGGCAAATACCAACATTAACTAGATACTTATGATAGGATGTTAGAAATTTGCTTTAAAATAATCTCTCTTGGGGGTGGGAGTCGATGAGGTGTAAATGAGACAAGATTTGCCATGAATTGCTAGTCACTGAAGCCAGATAATGGTATGTGGGACTACATTATTATTCTGCATACTTTTGTTTATATGAAAGATCTCCATAATTAAAAACTTTTTGAAAAGGATTACCCCAGAGTTTCTCACATATTCTTAGGAATTTGAAAACTGCTTTTTAGGGCTTTTAAAAATTTTCCTACAATTTAAAAGTTAAACATTAAAAAAAGTTATACATACTCATAAAAATCTAAAAAGAGGACAAAAGGGGGCCAGAAGAGAAAAATTTACCTGCAGACCTGACATTCAGAACTTTATTATGATTTCAACATTTTGTTGTCTTTCTAGTTTTATTTCTAAGTATGATTTTTAGTGATCTATTGTGGTGATACTGTATATGAATATGGAACTTTTAGCATACTTGTTTAGGTCCTAAGGTTTACAATTCTACACACTCATTCTTTCAACAGGTAAACCATGCATGTATTATGTACCAGGCATATATAGACATGGATTTTCCTTTCCTTTCCTTTCTTTTCTTTTCTTTGTTTTTAAGATTTTTTTAAAAAGATTATTTATTTGAGAGAGAGTGAGAAGAGAGCATGAGAAGGGGAGAAGGTCAGAGGGACAAGCAGACTCCCTGTGGAGCTGGGAGCCCAATACGGGACTCTATCCCGGGACTCCAGGATCACGACCTGAGCTGAAGGCAGTGGCTTAACCAACTGAGTCACCCAGGCGCTCCCCCCCTGCCTTTTTAAAAGATTTTTAAGTAATGTCTACACCCATTGTGGGGCTTGAAACCCATTACCCGAGATCAAGAATCACTTGCTCAACTGGCTGAGCCAGCCAGGCGTCCTTATATAGGCATGGCTTTTTATGTTGTTTTACGCTAGGAAGAAAAAAAATCTCAGAAAACAAATACCCACAAGCCTTATTTTTTAGTTTATTTGATATTTTTCTACAACCATACTATATGTTTTCTATGATTTTGTTCAAAAATACATAATGATGAAAGTTTTAAATTCACAGCGGACCTGGAAAATATGACAAGTGCTGAACGTATCACAATTCTTCAAGAAAAACTTCAGGAAATCAGAAAACATTATCTGTCATTAAAATCTGAAGTAGCTTCCATTGATCGGAGGAGAAAGCGTTTAAAGAAGAAAGAGAGAGAAAGTAAGTGTTGGTCTTACTTAAACAAGCAGTTTCTGACTGCAGTTAGACTTATGTGTGTGTATTTCTGTGTATCTTTGGGCAGGTTCTTTAATTGCTCTGCATTATTTTCCTCATCTATAAAATGGAAAAAGTTATTTAAAGAGAAAAAATTATCTTAAATCACAGTGTTCACTTTCGTGGAGTTTATAATCTGCCTTAAAACAAAACAAAACAAAACAATAAAAAACCCAAATGAGATTTCAGATCATGAACAGCACTGGGGAGATATTAATGTTAAGGCAGGGGTTGGGTGGGTTGTGTTAGATTACCAATGGTCAAGACCTTTTTATTGAGACCTTAATGACCAGAGAAAGTGAGAGAAGTTAAATCTGAGGGTAAAGAGGTTCTCTTGGTCTACCAGGACTACCATTACAAAGTACCACAGACTGGGGTCTTAAACAACAGGAAATGTATTGCTATCTCCAAATACTGTCACACTGGAAGTTAGGGCTTCAACATAGAAATTTGGAGAGACACAATTCATTCTGTGAAAGAATCCTATATTACCTAAGATACAGCAGATTATTTCCTAAGGTAGAGATTCTTAAACTTGGAACTGTTGACATTTTGGGCCAGATAATTCTTTGCTGTGGGGACTGTTTCGTGCACTTTGGGATGGGTTTAGCAGCATCCCTGGCCTCCACCTACTGGACGCCAGTAGTCCACAGTCATGACAGCCAATGTCTCCAGACGTTTTTCAGATATCCTCTAGAGGGCAAAATCACTCCAGATAGAGAAGAGCTGTTCTAAGGTGGGAACACACTTGGTGCTTTTCAGGAGCAGAAAGAAAACCACTGCGGTGAAAGTGGTAGAGACACAAGTTAGGTAGGCAGAAGCCAAATCATGTGGGGCCTGGTAGGCAAGGATGAAGGGTTTCGATTTTATTCTAAGTGAGATGGACAGCTATTTGAAAGTTTGTTGTTTTTTTAAAAAAATATTTTATTTATTTGACAGAGAGAGATCACAAGTAGGCAGAGAGGCAGGCGGGGGTAGGGGGGGAGCAGGCTTCCCGCCGAGCAGAGAGCCCAACTCAGGGCTTGATCCCAGGACCCCCAGACCACAACCTGAGCTGAAGGTAGAGGCTTAACCTACTGAGCCACCCAGGTGCCCCATATTTGAAAGTTTTAAACAGGGAAACAACATGCTCTGTAGTTTTTGAAAGCAGACTCGAAAGGGGCAGTGGTGGGGGTGCCTGGGTGGCTCAGTGGGTTAAAGCCTCTGCCTTTGGCTTAGGTCATGATCTAAGTGTCCTGGGATCGAGCCCCGCATCGGGTTCTCTGCTCAGCGGGGAGCCTGCTTCCCTCCCCTCTCTCTGCCTGCATCTCTGCCTAGTTGTTATCTCTGTCTGTCAAATAAATAAATAAAGTCTTAAAAAAAAACAATAAAGGGGCAGCGGTAGAGGCAAGCTGTATTGGTTAGGGATCCCACTGCAGTGGCTTCAGGGGGCAAGTGACAGTACCCTGGACTGGGTGCTTGCAGGAGAGATGGAGAGTGGTCAGTGCTGGGTTGACAGTGCTTGCTGATGGATTCGGTGCAGGTGGAGGAGAAAGGAAGTGAGATGACTTGTAGGTTTTTTCAGCTGGAACACAAGGCTTACTTGCTGCTGACATTGGAAATGAGGAAGACCTAGAAAAGATGTGGGCTCCCCAGTGTGGGTTGGGGAACACAGAAAGGATCAGACATTTCGTTTTCGCCATGTTGCCTTATTATTATTATTTGGTTTTTTTAGATTTTTTTTTTTATTTGAGAGTGAGAGAGAGTATGAGTAGGGCGAATGGCAGAGGGAGAGGGACAAGCAGATTCCCTGCTGAGTGCAGTGCTCAACAAAGGGCTCAGATCCCAGGACCCTGAGATCATAGTCTAAGCTGAAGTCAGGCTTAACTGATTGAGCCACCTAGGCGCCCCTTTGCCATGTCCCTTTTTTTTTTTTTTTTTAAAGATTTTACTTATTTATTTGACATTTAGATCACAAGCAGGCAGAGAGAGAGGAAGGGAAGCAAGCTCCCCACTGAGCAGAGAGCCCGATGCATGGCTCTATCCCAGGATCCTGAGATCATGATCTGAGCCGAAGGTGGAGGTTTAACCCACTGAGCCACCCAGGTGCCCCTCCCATGTCACTTTTTGAAATGCCCTTAAGGCATCCAAGTGGAGATGTCAGGTAGATGGTGGCATGTGTAAGTGTGTAGCTGAGGGGAGAACACAGGACTAGAGAGATCATTTTTAAGTCATAAGCATAGCTATAGCACAGTAGTTACTGCAGATGGTTTATTAACTCCCAGTACTTGAGGCCATCACCTAGTAAAGAAATGAGGGTACAAATGAAGGAAAGCAGAGGCAAGTCCACTTTTAGTAGTAGGACTGAGAGGGAGAAGAGCAAACTAGTAAGACTTTGAGGAGCAGCCTTGAATGAAGAAAACCAGGAGGAGCTGGCCAGGAGTTGAGGAAGTGAAGAGTTGTCATCTTGTCTGAAAGGCCAGTGAAGTGACTAGTGACTGGTCAATGTTGGAATCACCAGTGACCTTTTCAAGAGCATTTACTGTGGGCTTTGGAGATGGAGAATCTGGATTAAAGCTGATTTAGCAGAAGATGGAGTAGGGAGGTGAGGAGGTAGTGATGGTGACCCTAGGAGAAAGGGAACCCTAGGAAAATGTCACATTTTGTAGTTTTGTAGCAAATTCAAAAAGGGGACATTAAAAGTGGGGGGATGGGACAAGCTTACGATTTTCTTCCCTAACTCTCCTCTTTTTCCACTGTTCCCATTCTCTGAAGCACTTTGATTTTCATTTTCCTTTTCTTTAGATGAATATTCTTCCTTTTCTCCTTTGCTGTTGCGATAAGTCCTGTAACTCTCTCTGTCTTTTGTCTAGGCTTTTTTTTTTTTAAGATTTTTTATTTATTTATTTGACTGAGAGAGATGACAAGCAGGCAGAGAGGCAGGCAGAGAGAGAGGAGGAAGCAGGCTCCCTGCTGAGCAGAGAGCCTGATGCGGGGCTGGATCCCAGGACCCTGGGATCATGACCTGAGCTGAAGGCAACGGCCCAACCCACTGAGCCACCCAGGCGCCCTGAGGCTTTTTAATTTGTATGCTGGCTGAAAGTCTGGGTTATGGAGCAATTTGAAAAGAAATTAAATGTTAATATATAGGAAGTATTTACAGAAACATTGTCAAAGGAAGGGGATCAGGGTTCTCTGAGATCTATAACTGTCTAAAAATAATAAAAATCAATTATAATAAACATAATATTTAAAGGCTTATGCTAGAGCTCCTTACCCTTAAGTCGTCTAATCCTTTTTAGAATTTTTATTTATTTATTTTTTTAAAGATTTTATTTATTTATTTATTTGACAGGCAGAGATCACAAGTACACAGAGAGGCAGGCAGAGAGAGGGGGAAGCAGGCTCCCCGCTGAGCAGAGAGCCCGATGTGGGGCTTGATCCCAGGACCCTGGGATCATGACCCGAGCCAAAGGCAGAGGCTTTAACCCACTGAGCCATCCAGGTGCCCCTAGAATGTTTTTTATGTAGTAAGATTTCTATTCAGAAACTGCTCCTCTAACATATGTGGTCACCGTAGATTCTCTATAACAAGTGGTTCTGATAAATGAATCCTTTCTCTGGGGAGTTAGTTCTAAAAGTCAATTCCTAATACTATTAACATATCAGTAGGAAGGGGCAGCTGGGTGGTTCAGTTGGTTAAACATGTGGCTTCAGCTCAGGTTATGACCCCAGGGTCCTAGGATCATACCTCCACCTTGGGGATGGGATAATGGGACCTAACTGAGGCTCTTTGCTCAGTGTAGAGCCTGCTTCTGCCTCTCCCCGTGACCCTCTCACCCCACCCCATGCTCATGCTTTCTCTCTCATGCTCTTTCTGAAATAAATAAAATACTAGTAGGAAAATGACTATCCTAGTTATCAAAGAAAAGCAAGCCAAATATGATACTATTCCTAGCCAAAAAAAAGTATAACTGGAACCATTGGTAGGAAAATATACTGAAATTCATACACATTGCTGTAGGCATTGGCACAATTATTTTGGAAAACAATTTGACTCTCTATTTGGAGAACTAGCTAAATCCAGTTCTGAGAATAGGTCTGAAGGAAAAATAGTAACCATAAAGAAGTTTTTGGTTATATTTATAATAACAGATAGAAATTATTTAAATTGGGATACATTACATTGAAGAAAAAGTAGACATTTAAATTTTTATTTAAAATGCCCAAAATTGGGGTGCCTGGATGGCTGTCAGTTAAGCATCTTCCTTTGGCTCAGGTCCTGATCTCTGGGTCCTGGGATCCAATCTGGCATCTGGGTTTCTGCCTAGCAGGGAGTTGCTTCTCTCTCTCTCTCTTTCTCTCTCTCCCTCTGCCCCTCTGCATTGATTGTTCTGTCTCAAATAAATAAATAAAATCTTCTAAAAAAAAAAAAAAGAAAAAGAAAAAGAGGTAGATTTGTGTATGTTCAAGTATGGAACAATCTCCTAAGATAAAGTGTTCAAAAAAAAATCAAGAGTCAAACACTGTACTATGATGCTTCCACTTGTTTTTTTAAAGTAGGATTGTAGCTACACATGCTTAATTTACATATCATATCTCTAGCTTCTGGAGATAACATTCTTCCAGAACAGGGCTAGGAAACATTTTCTGTAGAGGCAGATGATAAATATTTTGGGCTTTGTTGGCCAAGTGGTCTCTTCAGAACAACTTGACCCTGTCATTGTAGGTGGAAAATCTACCATAGGCAAGATGTAAATACATGGGCATGACTGTGTTCCAATAAATTTTTCTTAACAAAAGCAGGTGGGCTAGATTTGTCCTGGGGGCAGTAATTTGCCAGCCACTGTTCTAGAGTTTGTTTTTTTTTAAAGATTTTATTCATTTATTTGACAGAGAGATATCACAAGTAGGCAGAGAGGCAGGCAGAGAGAGAGGAGGAAGCAGGCTCCCTGCTGAGCAGAGAGCCGGATGTGGGACTCGATCCCAGGACCCTGAGATCATGACCTGAGCCGAAGGCAGCAGCTTAACCCACTGAGCCACCCAGGCGCCCTGTTCTAGAGTTTTTTAAAGACTATGAAGCAACTGATAACAATGGGGAAGGAAATTTGGATGGTTTAGGAGGGTTTTTGATGAGAAGGTTTGCTTTTCTACCTTATATTCCTGTACTGAAGGATTTCTTTTACCTTGTGCTTGTATTCCTTAAAAACATGTTTGTTTTTTTTTTAAATACTGATTGATAACAAAGAGAATTTCCCTGAGGAAAATAACAAATGTGTTATTTGCTTTGTAAATGAAGTTAAGGAAAATGCAGAATTAGGAGGAAGGAAGCGATTTTTGGGTGGGTTACAGATTTTTCCTACTGGATTCAGAGTTCTTTTTGACATTTGTTTCTGTTGTTACAGAAAGTCGATTCTTAGTTTTATTTCCATGTCTTAGTAGACTGGGCCCATGATTTTTTTCTAATTGATCCCTGATCTGCCCTTTTTCATTAACTGTAGTTGGCATGGTCTAGCTACTTCAGATTCACTAATTTTTCCTTTCTTTACATATGGTATTGTGACATTTACACTGCTCCTGTTGTCAGCTAAATGGTTTTAGAGAGTACACAGAATTTTAGTTGAGAGGACTGTTTTCCATTTCCTTCCTTTCTGTTGTTGTGTATACATTTATTAAGCCTTTGGTTTGGTCTTCCCTTTCTTCAGGTGCTGCTACATCCTCATCCTCTTCTTCCCCTTCATCCAGTTCCATAACAGCTGCTGTTATGTTAACTTTAGCTGAACCGTCAATGTCCAGCGCATCACAAAATGGAATGTCAGTTGAGTGCAGGTGACAGCAGGACTTGCTAAAGCACTTTGCACTTAATGGCTGTTGAGGGCCACGTCTTTTTTTTATACTGCACAGTGGCACAAAAAAAAAAAAATCAGACAAGCACTATTTTATATTTAAAAATTGTTTCTTGACAAGCTGACTTGGCACTTAAGTGCACTTTTTTTATGAAGAAAAAGTACAATGAACTGCTTTTCCTCAAGCAATAATTGTTTCCAACTTGTCTGGGAATTGTGTGTCTGGTAACTTGAAGGCCTTCCACTGTGGCAAATGGAGGCTTTTCACTGCCTGTAGAGACAATACAGTAAGCATAGTTATTCGGTGGGCCAGAACAGGTTAAGATAACTTACTGTATATGTATTCCCTTGTATTTTGTTAAAGCTGGAACATTTGATATTTTTCCATTTATTTATGAAAAAATATGAACCTATTTTCATTTGTACGAGCTAATTGTTTTTTAAAGCAAGTCACCTTAGGGTGGCTTTAATTGTATAAGTCAAGCACATGTAATAAATTCAAAACCTGCAGTTAACAGGATATTAGACATCAATCCTGGTAACCAAATATTAAAGATTCTCTTTAAAAAAGACTGAACATGTTTACAGGTTTGAATTAGGCTAAAAGGTCTTGCAGTGGCTTTTCACGCCCCTTCAAATTGGAATGGAACTACTGTACTTTGCCATTTTTCTATAAATCAGTATTTTTTTTTAATTTTGATATAATACATTGTGTGAAAAAAGAAAATGGCTAATAAACTGTATTAAATCTTAAACAATGTATAAAGATTGTACTTAGCCAGTTCAAAGTGTATATTTATTCATAATGAATTATAACAGTTATATTTTTGTGTTTTCTTGTAAATGTTTCTTTTTCCTTAAATACAGATAATTCATTTGTATTGCTTATTTTATTATGAGCTACAACAAGAGGACTTCAGGAACAAGTAAACTGTATTAGTATGGTTCAAGGTTGTTGATATGAACTGTCTCAAAAGGATGGTTGTTATTTTAAGTATAAATAGCTAATCGGGGTGGTAGGCCTATAAAGTTAAATGCCTTGTATAAAATCCAAAATGAGCGCAAAATTGTTTTCACTTGTATTGACTTTATGTTGTATGATTCCAATCTCTGTTCTGTTTGGCACTTGTATTTAATTCTACACCTTTGTAAGACATTTGTATATTGCGGATGTGTTCATTCAAGCTATTTAATACCTGGCACTGTTAATACACAGTACTTTACTGTACAGACTGTTTTACCGTTTTAATTGTAGTTCTGTGTACTTTTTTTGGATGGAGCTGGCATGTTTTATTTGTTTTCTGGCAATACGACATGTGAGAATTTCGAAGCGTTTTGTTGTAGATGCTAACGTGTCAGAATCCTTTACATTCAACTTTTCTAAGAAAAGCATTTTCAGTCTTGTAGTGTGTGCTTAAAGTAACTAATTTTGTTGAAAATGGTTTCAAGTTACTCAAATTTGTACAGGACTGTAAAGATTTGTTGACAGCAAAACGTTGAAGAAAAAGCTTATAGAATAAAAGCTATAAAGTATATATTAGGATCTGCAAACAATGAAGAATTATGTAATATATTGTACAAATGTAAGCAAAGGCTCTGAAATAAAATGCCATAGTTTGTGAATCCTTGATTTTGTTTCTAAAAGATTAAGTAATTTTAGTTCATTTCTGTATATGATCACTGACTGGAATATACATTTCCAGCCTGTATTAGCAGAAGGGGTTAACTGGCATACCAAAAAAGGGGAAGTACTATACCTATAAAAATTAAAAGTCCATTAACCAGACACAGGATTTATTAGGCAATTTTTATCATTGTATATACACTCTATAGACTATTTTGCTTGATTCTGAACATGAATATTTATGACTTGGAGATTTGTCTAAAGACGAAAAAAAATTATTTTCTTTAACATGTGGAACCGTCACCAGCAGATTTTTTCCCTTTTTTCTGTCTTGTCATTTTTGGACTTTGACTTTTAGCGTACTCTGCTGCACTGCACATTGGAATTATCTGGGCATTGTTAAAACAATAGTCAGCACTCTGTACTGTGCCCATGGTGGTGGTGGTAAGTGGTGGGGCAGCTGTTGCCCCAAAGGAGTTGTACTGAATTGGTCTAGGATGAGACATGTATTAAAGGTCTCCAGTGACTTTAATATGCATCTGAGTTGAGAACCACTGCTTTTCTCCCCATTTAAAAAAAATTGGTAATTAGGTTTTTTGCCCCATTTAATGAACTTTCCACCAAGAGACAGTCCTTTCTTAAAAGTTTTTAAGGCCTAAAAAGCTCAAATGTATAGTTTTAAATTACCTTTGGGATGACCCTTTTTTTATGTTTACAGAAATTTAACTTCTTAGGGATGAGTTTTAAAATCTAGAACAGTGCTCCCAAAATGAAGTCCTAGAATACTGGTTCCTGGAAATGCTTTGGGAGTTGTCAAGTATCTATGCCACATATAGCACTTTTTCCCCACAGAGATTCATTGTTAGCATATTAAAAACTGAGGTGGCCTATGAAGAAACACCTGGCTAACTTCCTTTACCCCTACTGTTTTCAATCTTGCCTGGTCATGAAACCTTGTTTTTCAAGGAACTACTAATACAACCTACTTTGTATGTTACAGAAACAGTGCTCTAAAAGGGACCGATTCTGAACTTTGTTGGAGTTGAGGTTTATACTCTTGAGCCTTTCTGCCTTCCTGACAATTCTCCCTTCTCCCCAGCTCCTCTGGAGAGTTTGAGAATTTCTTGGTATTACCAGAATTTGACTTGAGTTTTCATCTGGTCTCCTGAACTAGGTTTTACCAACCTAGCTTAAAATTAAGAGGATATGGTGTTTTTTTGCAGTGTTTTCCAAAACTTTTTTCCCTACTGAAATAAACTGAGAGATCTTCTTAATTTTCTTATCCTGGGAAGATTGGAGAAGCTGAAGCAGCACAGATAAAACCATTAACATTTTTTACAAAGTTTTTGTCCTTTTTTTTTTTTAAAGTAGGCTCCATGCGCAGTGTGGAGCCCAGTGAAGGGCTTGAGCTCACAACCCTGAGATCAAGACCTGAGTTGAAATGAAGAGTTGGTCACATAAACAGACTGGGCCACCCAGGCACCCCTTGTGTGTTCTTTCCTCTGAAATTACTTTATATTTTAAATTCTTAAAAGGGAGTGAAGTGACCTCCAAACACTTAAAAACCAGTTCTGAATGGCAGTGGGGATCATTTCTTAACTCTCCAATCAAGCTTCTTTATTCCTCACTAATTATTGTCCTCTAGAAATGTGTGCTGCCTTTCATTCTTTCTGGATCCATTTCTCCACCTTTCTCTTAATTTTAAACTACTATTCAGGGATTTTTGGCTAACATCATGATAGGTTTTGTGTATATTAGATGTAATACCCGGGAGGAATACTTCCTGGTTTAGTTGTGGAAGTACTAGATGTAAGGCCTAATAAAATATGTGCTAAACTGGATGGTCAGGGAAAACCAGTGCATACATGTTTAAAGTGGGTGATGAATGAGCATATGAGATGAATGAGCATATGAGAATTGTGACAGGAGGGTGGCAAAGAGGAGATGCAAACCTTGAAGTAACGTTCAAGGGAAATTCATCTGGAAGTGGAATGTGTAGGTAAAAAGGAAGGGAAGAGTCAGGAAAGGCCAGATGTGATGAGGTTGCAGTGCTACAGATAAGTTGATTCCTGGAATAATGCTAGAGAGAGTAGGGAAGGGATGGGATTGGGAGACATTCTGAAGGAAAAAGAATTTCTTCATTGGACTGTGTAGGATAGATGGAGGGAGATACTTGAATTGCAAACAGGGACAATTTGATTTGTCCCATCTTTTGTGAAATACTGCAAGGTCACAATTAGGGGAAACCTAATTCAGACTCAGAAAACAAAACCATGGCCAAGCAGATGAATATTTTTTTTCACCATTTTTCTGATGTGTTCTATGTAAGGTCAGCTATATTCTCAATGACTTCTGTTAAGAGCTTTCAGAAAGCAGGTCTATACTCAGAGTCAAAATTCAATCCTATTTAACCACCAAAGTTCTGGATGCAATTATCTAATTATAATCTAGTACTTATCTTCTGTTACCTAAAAATCAGTTTACCTGTGTTCACTAGGTACAGCAAATAGGGGTACAAAATGGGATAAGACACTCATTCCCAGACATCTAGAGAGGGTTTGATGAAGGGTTGGAAAAAATCTATTGCAAATAGCTGAGAACTTATCATAAGTGAGATCTCAGCTGGGCCTTGAAGAATGGAGAGGATTTTGCAGATGAAAATGAGTAAAGACATAATTTTGGGTGAAGGAATAACAAGAAATAAAAAAGGGTATAATGTGCCGGTTTGGAGGGACAGGAGTCTGGAAGTTAGGCCGAGAAAATAGCAGAGGAGTTCGGAGTGCCAAGGATCTGGTAGAATAGGGCAGAGCAGGATAGGGCTGGGGCCTCCACTGCTTTAAACTTAACTTTGAAATGTGTCAAATTTCAGAAAAATTGCCAGAGCCATGCAAAGAATACCCACGAACGCTTGATGCCGATTCATCAAACGTTAATGTTACGTAGCCGACATCCCTGTAACCGCCGCTGTTGGTAAACCCCTCTCCCCCATCGTCAGCGACTCGGGGGTTTTCGACCGTGTGTTCCGTCCGCTTGGGCTGAAGTCCCGCACGCCGCCTGGCTGGTGGTTATTTATACGTCAGGTCTCAGGACTCCCGAAGACTCCTTCACTCCAAGGAGAACTTCTCTCAAACCTGAAGAGATCCAACCCGCTGCCGGAAGCCCTGCCCCAAGAGGGCCGGAGTCTCCCGCTCCCACGCTGCCTGGAGCGGAAGGGGCGTGGCCCGGGATCGGAAGTGGCCGGGGCCCGGCAGTGCGAGCGCGGGCGACTGCGACGGCTGCCGTGTAGGAAGCCTTGGGGTGAACATGCCCGTGGAAGGGAAGACCAAACGGAGGAAAAAGGGAGGTGCGGTGGAAGGGTGAGTGGCGCGTGGCACGGCTGCCTGGGCGAAGGTGGGCGTTTGGGAGCTCGGGCGGTTGAAACGGTGGGGCGCGGCGCGGCACGGCTGAGCTTGTGGCGTCGGTGTCTAGGGACCACCCGGACGGCGGCGTCGGCGGGAATCTGACAGGAGACTATGTGGTTGGACAAGTCTCCGGCAGCTTGTTCCAGGGCGGGCGGCCCTCCAGAGACCGCGCGGCTCGGCTGGCGTCCCTCTTCAGCTCCTCGGAGCCTCCGCTGCAGCCCGTGTACGTGCCGGTGCCTAAAGTGAGTCCCCGCGTTCTCTCCCGAGCGGCGGTCTGCCTCGCGGGTCTGGCTTCCAGGGCGGGGCAGGTGAAGTCACGTTTCCTTGCTGGACATCCAGTGGGAAAGAAAACTTGCTAATTTAGAAAGACTCCTAAATGATTGAAAAAGATGAGGGGTCAATCTAAGTTCAATTTTTGAAAGGAGAACACCGGGAAAAGGAAACGGGATGAGGAGGAAGAAAGGACATCCCGAATTCAGAGACCACTCTTGGAAGGACTTTCAAATAACATGAAAGCGAAGAAGAAACTTTCTGACGCAGACAAAAGGGTGGCCAGCAGGTTAGTAGAATCCTCTTAAGTTGACGTTAAGTTAGACGGTAGAGGAATTAGGCTTCTTGGACCTGCGATACTCACTTTTTCCTCATTTCATAGTTCTCATTTTTACCAAGAAAGCTTAAAAGCTTTATTATGGGAAATTTCATGTACATTCCAAAATTTAAAAAGGATGAGGAGGATCTCATATACCCAGCGTCAGCTGTTACTCACACTTGTCCAGTTTTTTTTCATCTTTACCCCGTTCATAGCTCCCCCACTAAGTGGAAGCAAATCTGAGATCTGTAATCTGAATCTGTAAATATTTCAGCCGTGAAGAAGGTGAGTTTTGTTTTTTTAAACTTACTAAGTCAGAGATCAGATTTCTGCCATTAGCTTAAAAAAAAGAGAAAAGATCCAAATTGCAGTAACATCACAACATTCCCGAGTAACTTTCCTCATGAAGCCACTCTCTTCAAACCCTTAATTTCTTGTTTCTCTCTCCCCAGGTGATGTTACCAAGTCAGAGAGCTATTAATTGCTAACAGTTACTAACCACTACTTTTTATGCACATCCTTAATTTCTTTCCCTTTCTCTTAGAGAAAGGTGTCTTCCTCTTTGTCCAAGATGAATTCAGTAACCTGTGATGTGTATAATAGCACAGGCCTCATCTGCCTCCTTAGGGATTATGCTATCAGGTATATGCATTTTCTTCTTTTTCCTGTGTCTTTTCTCTGTCTACCATACAAATGTGCTCAAGATTCTCATCT
Source organism: Mustela putorius furo (assembly GCF_011764305.1). Lineage (NCBI taxonomy): Eukaryota > Metazoa > Chordata > Mammalia > Carnivora > Mustelidae > Mustela > Mustela putorius. Next base: position 4,027,491 of record NW_025421560.1, on the reverse strand, counting down.
TAAAAAGAGAAATCCAACAAAACCAAACCCTGTCTATAGTCTTGCTTCCCCGTTTGCTGCCTACAATTCCCTTGGTCTTTCTCTTCATAGTCAAGCTTTCAGAAAAATGTGATTCTTGTGTTCTCTTCCTTTTCTGGATCTGTTTTATCTTCCATGAACTTTTAGTCTGATTGTTTGCTTGTTGTGGTTTATTTTTATTTTTAATTTTTAATTTTTTAATAAACATATAATGTATTATTAGCCCCAGGGGTACAGGTCTGTGAATCGCCAGGCTTACACACTTCACAGCACTTACCATAGCACATACCCTCCCCAATGTCCATAACCCCACCATCCTCTCCCTACCCCCTCCCCCCAGTCACCCTCAGTTTGTTTTGTGATATTAAGAGTCTCTTATGGTTTGTCTCCCTCCCGATCCCATCTTGTTGTGTTTGTTTTTCTATGATCTGATCAAACTTCTGAAACAGTGCTCAGTGGAGCCATCCTGACCTAGTTGCTGTATTTAATAGACAGTAAGCCTTTGTCTCGAGTCCTGTCTTGCATTTCACATGGCTGCTTTTCTTTCTGCAGCTGTTAGATTTTTTGATAGCAGTCTCTTCTGATTCTCTTTTTTTATCCATTTCTTCTCAGTGTTATTGTGCATACCTTTTCTTTTGACTGCCCTGTAAGTGTTGATTTTCCTCAGGATTCCATTTGGTCACCTGCTCTGGCCTTTTCTCTACCATTCATTCTGAGCAATATCTTTTATTCCCATGGCTGCATCGTTCTCTCTTCTCTCCTGATCTGTTTGCCTGCTGGATTTGCACCTGTATCTTCCTCTATATATAGTTGATCTTTGAACAGTGGAATGGTTAGGGGCACCGGCCTCCACACAGTAAAAAATCCAAATAGAACTCTGATTCCCCCAGAACTTAACTGCTAAGAGCCTACTGTTGACTAGAAGCCTTACCAGTACTATAAACAATTGTTAAACAAATATTTTATGTTATATATAGTATATATTCTTATAATAAAGTAAACTAGAGGGCACCAAGATGTCTCAGTGGGTTAAGCCTCTGCCTTCCGCTCAGGTCATGCTCTCAGGGTCCTGGGATCGAGTCCAGCATTGAGCTCTCTGCTCAGCAGGGAGCCTCCTTCCTCCTCTCTCTCTCTCTCTCTCTCTCTGCCTTCCTCTTTGCCTACTTATGATTTCTCTCTGTCAAATAAATGAATAAAGTCTTAAAAAAAATAAACTAGAGAAAAAGTGTTAATGAGAAAATCTTAAGGAAGAGAAAATACATTTATAGAACTGTAATGTATTTATTGGGAAAAAAGGCAGTTGTAAGTGGAATTCAGACACAAATTGTTCAAGAGTCAGCTGCACTTCAAGTTCAGAATGCTTCATTAGACCTGTTCTCTCCACGAGTGGTACCACCAACTTTTCAGTTGCCAAAACCAGTGACTTGGGAGTCATCTTATACTCTGTCTTCCCTACACATCTAATCAGCTGCTAAGTCCTGATGATGATTTTAATTTAAATCTCTTCCTTTCTCTAGTTGCTCTGCTGTTTTCTCAGATACATTCAATTACAACTGTCTCCTTATTGATCTCACTTACCCAGTTTAGCCCCCAGGGACACCTGGCTGGCTTGGTTGGAAGAGCATGTGACTATTGATTTCAGGGGGTCGTGAGTTTGAGCCCTATGCTGGGTGTAGTGATTACTAAAAACAAACTTAAAAAAATGAAGATTGGGGCACTGAGCACTGGGGGTGCCTGGGTGGCTTAGTGGGTTAAAGCCTCTGCCTTCGGCTCAGGTCATGATCCCTGGGTCCTGGGATCAAGTCCCACATCGGGCTCTCTGCTCGGCAGGGAGCCTGCTTCCTCCTCTCTCTCTCTGCCTGTTTCTCTGCCTACTTCTAATCTCTGTCAAATAAATAAATAAAATCTTTAAGGGAAAAAAAAAAAATGAAGATCCTGGTCCTGTTCTCTGTTAGGAGAGATGCTCAGATTTCACTTATCCACATGCACCATCTTAGAATGTACTTTTAACAAGTAGTCCTTTAGTTATTACAGAACTATTATAAATAGGAAGTCTGGTTTGACTAGGTTGTGAGTTGACCAGATTGCTTTTTTTAAAGTATTTTGCAGCCCATATTAACCTTTATAGGCACCCTCCAGGAGTGCAGCAGTTCCCCTAGAGTTCTAGAACCAAGAGTGAAACTAGGCATTCATAGAGTGTAAACTAAATCTCCCAAGAACTTTAAATGAACCAACTTTTGTTGAAATGAAGTTTGGTTGCTCTGCTATTACATGACAGTTTTAACATATCTTTAAAAAATTGAGCTTGATTTTTTTTTAATCTTGAGTTTTCTGAAGATCCCAGTTACTTTTTGATAATGCTGCTTTTTAAATTTAAATATATTTATGAATCATACATTTATATTTGGGAAAGCCAGAAGTAGGTGGGAATTTCTCTCTTTCTTTCTTTTTTTTTTTTTTTTAAGATTTTATTTATTTAGGGGCGCCTGGGTGGCTCAGTGGGTTAAGCCGCTGCCTTCGGCTCAGGTCATGATCTCAGAGTCCTGGGATCAGAGTCCCACATTGGGCTCTCTGCTCAGCAGGGAGCCTGCTTCCTCCTCTCTCTCTGCCTGCCTCTCTGCCTAACTTGTGATCTCTCTCTCTGTCAAATAAATAAATAAATCTTTAAAAAAAAAAAAAAAAAAAAAGGACTTGGTCTCTGAATATGGTCTGTCAGTTCAGAGATTCTTTAAAAAAAAAAAAAAAGATTTTATTTATTTAGGGGCGCCTGGGTGGCTCCGTGGGGTAAAGCCTCTGCCTTCGGCTCAGGTCATGATCTCAGGGTCCTGGGATGGAGCCCCGCATTGGGCTCTCTGCTCAGCGGGGAGCCTGCTTCCCTTCCTCTCTCTCTGCCTGCCTCTCTGCCTACTTGTGATCTGTCAAATAAATAAATAAAATCTTTTTTTTTTTTTTAAAGATTTTATTTATTTGACAGAGAGAGATCACAAGTAGGCAGAGAGGCAGGCAGAGAGAGAGAGGAGGAAGCAGGCTCCCCGCTGAGCAGAGAGCCCGATGCGGGACTCGATCCCAGGACCCTGAGATCATGACCCGAGCCGAAGGCAGTGGCTTAACCCACGGAGCCACCCAGGTGCCCCGGGAAATATTTCTGATTCTTGTGCTTTGTCAAATATTATACCTGACTTCCATGACTCTTACTTCTTCTTTTTGCCCCCTTTTTTTTTGCCTCGTGAAGGGAAAATGCTCTAGCAAGTGCTGATTTAGAAGAAGAAATTCATCAAAAACAGGAACAAAAAAAGAGTAATTCTCAATCTGGTATTAAAGTAGCAGATAAAAAAGTACTTGATGATGTAGATCACACAGTTGTAAATCAAAGGAAGAAAATTGAAATCAACCAAGAGGAGGAGAGATTAAAGAATGAGAGAACTGTGTTTGTTGGGAATTTGCCTGTCACATGTAACAAGAAGGTAAGTGTGTAACCTGCATGTTGTAAAGATTCAGAGACATTAATCAAACTTTGTTTACTCTTTATTGATACTCTTCCTTTATTGAATAAGTGCATAATTAATAATTACTAACATTTAACTTCATTAAAATGACTACATTAATCATTCTATAGATTGATTCCAGTATACATCCTCTCCTTTCCATTTTCATAGTCACTGCCCTGATTCAGTCTTTTGTAAATCTTACTTGATGTGTTGTGGTGGCCTTCTATCCCAGTTTTTTCTTTCTTCCAACTGTCTCTTCTGTTACATGTAACTAGAATATAAACCTGAAATTGTGCCTAGTGCATAGCAAGACATTCAATGAATGTTGTATAAATGAATGAATATATCCTCAGTTTCTTCCATTGTGTGGGGGTCACTAAACCCAAAATAAACCCCTTTACTTTTATAGTTTACATGTGGTAAAGATTGAAGGACAGAAGTGTTGTGTACCTTATGCGTAGTAACAATTACTTGAGTTGTGTTTTTATGAATATATATATGTATACACATGTGCATATGTATAAATTTCAGAAGAATTTTTTTGTCTTCCAACTGAATAGTCATTTTTTCCTGAAATATTCTTAAAATAAAACCTGGCAGTAAAAGATTATCAGATAAGATAATTATCAGATTACTTCTCAATCTTTTATATAACACTTACTTGATGTTCTGAAAGTAAACTAAAGTATATGTATACTTTTTTGTTTTAGAAGCTGAAGTCATTTTTCAGAGAATATGGACAAATAGAATCTGTACGATTTCGTTCTCTGGTATGTGTTTTCACCACCATGAAGTTGCAAATCTTAAAATGTATTGCATTTAAGTCAGACATATTAACATGTTGGTATTAGTGACGTGGAGAAACACAGTCTTTTGAGTCAATAGGTCCAAATCTAGCCCAAGAGAAGAAGTGTTCTCAGTATATAGTATTGATACTTGGACTCTTCATAATTTAGTGAGTTCACATAGTGAAATGATACCGCTGTTGGAGGATGGATATTTGACTTTTGTTTCCAGAACATCACTGACAGAGTTGTTGACTTGAATTTCCATCTCTTCCATAAAGTTGTCAGGGAAAAACCCTGGTCAGGGCTCCTGGGTGGCTCAGTAGGTTAAGCCACTGCCTCTGGCTCAGGTCATGATCTCAGGGTCCTGGGATTGAGTCCCACATCGGGCTCTCTGCTCAGCAGGGAGCCTGCTTCCTCCTCTCTCTCTCTGCCTGCCTCTCTGCCTACTTGTGATCTCTTTCTGTCAAATAAATAAATAAAATCTTTTAAAAAAAAAGAAAAACCCTGGTCAGGTTTTTCCTTCATTCTTAGGTAGTACTAAAGGAATAGTGTATATGACTGAAGGTAAGTGAGCTTGAATATAAAGGGGGTTTCCCCTATTTGGCCAATTAAAGATACCATGTTGTTGGTGGTGTTTTTTTTGTTTGTTTTGTTTTGCCAGCTGGCATATAGCATATCAACTCTTAGCATATGGATGAAATAGTATGTCTTTACATTATTTACCAATTTAGTTCAGTATATTTAAAAGCCTGTAGAATTTATCATAAAATATTAATTTAGAAATGTTGCCTTTTTCCAACTTACTTTATAAATGTTTTCCTTATATTTTTCATATGTATTTTCAACTTCAGTGCTTCCTCATGACCAGAGGCTCCTTGAATCATCTGACACAGTTGGAGGGCACATTCTTTTTACTTCCATCTAGGTGGAGGGTTAATGACTATGAAATCTGAATATGGCCCTCTATCACTGGAAGATTTTGTCTTAAGCCACCAGGTCTTGTTCATATAACGTTAGGAGAGGATGCAGTATTTCCCTTGAATGTTTTTAATCACATCACATCAGAATAAGATATTTAGAATTCAATGAATTAAAATACAATTAATTTGAAGTAATATTTCAAATAATAAATTTTCCTTAATACTCATTTTTTTTTTCCTCTTTTAAAAGATTCCAGCAGAGGGAACTTTGTCCAAAAAGTTGGCAGCAATAAAGTAAGTTTATAATTACAAAAAGGGAGTAGTTTTAAACTCTCTTAAATTTTGGTTAAAAGTTGAGATCATGTTTTCATGGGTTTTTATATTTGGGTAAGACATTGTACTCGACCATTTTCTTATATTTGTAATAGCATATAAACTTTCAAATGTTTGTCTTTAAGCCTTAACAGAAATGGTAGAGTGACAGAAAGTATTATAAAACAACTTATTAGAAAAATGTGCCAGGAGAAATTTCAAGGACATTTAATTGAGCATAGTGTTTGGAAGAGAATAAGGAAGTTTTGTGCCGGGGCACCTGGGTGGCTCAGTGGTTTAAGCCTCTGCCTTCGGCTCGGGTCATGATCTCAGGGTCCTGGGATCGAGCCCCGCATGGGGCTTTCTGCTTGGTGGGGAGCCTGCTTCCCCCCTCTCTCTGCCTGCCTCTCTGCCTGCTTGTGATCTCTCTCTCTCTCTCTCTCTCTGTCAAATAAATAAATAAATAAATAGAATCTTTAAAAAAAAGAAAGTTTTGTGCCTAGCTATTCCAGTGTAAATCATAAATACTGTATTTTGTCAGTTCTAAGGCACACATTTTCCCATATCTTAACATTTTGAAGCAGGGTGTATCTGAAAATCAGGAATGCCCCATAGTTGCTGTTGGCTGGTCAGGTTTTCCCAGAGAGAATGTTTGTGTCTGTCAGTCACCTAGGGGTACTGCCAGCCCAAGACCACTTCAAGCTCTCTGAGGGTTTGGGGACCATGCTGATAGTTTGGCTTGTGATTCATATTCTCAGGGGATTTTCCCCTACTCTCTATCTACCTGCTGCCAAGGATAAGACATTCGTTTCCTTACTACTCCTTTATTTCTCATTAATCTTAAAAATTGAAATATAATTGAATTATAACATGTAAGTTCAAAGTATTCAACCTTTATTTCTCATTTGCCTTCAGTTCTGTGCAGGGTTTCCTATTAATCCCTAATGTTGGTGTTTTTCTCCTAAGGACATGAAATAGTGGATTTTACAAGCAGAGTTGTATGTATTAGATATAGATATATTAATAAGTATACAGATTACATCTATAGGTATAGTTGTATTAAATAATAGACTTTCATGGTGCCATGAGAGTCTAAATAATAGACTTTCATGGCACCTTAACCTTTCAGTTAAGAGTCTAACTCTTGATCTTAGGCTTGTGAGTGCAAGTACTGCGTTGGATTCTATGCTGGGCATGGAGCCTACTTTGAAAAACAAACAAACAAAAAAGCACATGCAGTAAAAAGTTTCTCTCCTAGACCTTTTCCCTATGCCAGTTTCCTGCCGCGGGCAGCTGTTATTCTTACTTTTTTGTATAACCTCCTAGAGATGTTTTATGCATGTACAAGTTGATACACATATACGTTCTTCCCCCCACACATAACTTTTGACACAATGGTATTCAGTATGTATACTCCACATTTCCTTTTCTCCACTTATTGTAAACTGAAGATCAGTTTATCAGTGTAAAAATTGCTTCCCTATTTTTCAGAGCATCTCTGTGTTCTGTAGGGTATATGATAACTTGTGTCAACAAACTCTCCTCTCGTGGGCATTGAGATGTTTTTCTGGTCTTGTGGCCATTACAGATAATGCTTGAGTGAATAACCTTGTTTGCATGTGATTTTGTACATGCGAGAATTATCTCTAGGATAAACTTCTAGTAGTGGAATTGTTTGGCCAAAAGGGTATTTGCATTTGTCATTTTGACTGCTATCTCAGAGATGGTAACCTATGTGTATTTCTGGTAACCTATGTGTATTCCCTTTACAAATGTATGTTTTTGAGCTTTTCAGTGATAGTTGAAAAGTGATACTTGTAATTTGCATTTCTCTTATGAGCAGGCATCTTTTCATATATTCAGGAGTCTTTTGTGTGTCTTTTTATCTGAATTGTTACTCTCATTTGCCCATTTTTGTTGTTGTTGAATTGTCTCTCACTGATGTGGAATGTTGAGGAAATTAGCCTTTAGTGATTTAACAAATATTTTCCGTTGCTCTTTTGCTTGGAGGATTTTTGCCATGTAAAACATACTTTTCTTTTCATATAGTCAATTCTTTTAGCTGTGTTTCTACTTCATTAAGATATAACTTAATCTTCAATAAACTGCATATCTTTAAAATCTACAATTCTGTGGGTTAAGCATATGTATGTGCTCATGAAGTGATTGCCACACTCAAGATACTGACTACTTCATCACTCTGCGTATCATCACCCCCTCCCATCCCCAAGCAACCACTGACCCTCTCCCTGTCTCTGTTGTTAGTTTGCATTTTCTAGAATTTTATGTAAATGGACTCATGATGTAGGAGGTACTCTTACCTACTTCTTTTGCTCAGCATGATGGTTTGGAGATTCGTTCCTACTGTTGGTTGTTCTGTGGCTCGTTCTTTTTCTTATTTTCTTTTTAATTGACCAGTAGTATTCCATGGTGTGGCTATGCCAAAAGGTGTTCATCCAGTGACCAGTTTGATGAATATTCAGGTTATTTCCAGGTTGGGGCTGTCATGAATAAAGGTTCTAACAACATTGGTGTACAAATTATTTTTCTTCCTAAAGTATCTGGAGGTGTGGGATTGCTGGGTCTTGTGGTAGGTATATGTCGATTTTCTCAGAAGCTGCCAGATTAATATCCAATGTGGTCCCATCGTTTCACATTCTACCAGCTGTGTGAGAACTCCAGTTGCTTCACATCCTCAGCAACACTTGTTGTCAGTCATTGAATTTAGTCATTTAGAAGGTTTGTCATGTGGTTTCAATTTCTGTTTTGCTGATGACTGAAGATACTGAGTGTCTTTTCTTGGGCTTATTGGCTGTTTGTATCTAGTCTTTGGAGAAGTGTCAGTTCAAAAATTTTACCCATTTTCTGGCAGGTTGTCTTTTTAATTTTTTTAATTTTAATTTTTATTTTTTTAGAGAGTGGGGAGGGGTAGAGGGAGAGGGAGACAGAATCTTAAGTAGGCTCCATGTGTGGAGCCCAGTACAGGGCTCAGTCTCACAACCCTGAGATCATGACCTGATGGGAAATCAGGATACTTAACCGACTGAACCACCCAGGTGCCGTGACTTGTATAGAGCTCTTTATTGTGGATGTAAGACCTTTTTCTTTTCTTTTTTTTTTAAATTTTTTAATTTTTTATTTGACAGAGAAAGAGATCACAAGTAGGCAGAGAGGCAGGCAGAGAGAGGGGGAAGCAGGCTCCCTGCTGAGCAGAGAGCCCGATGTGGGGCTTGATCCCAGAACCCGGGATCACGACCTAAGCCGAAAGCAGAGGCTTTAACCCACTTGAACCACCCAGGCGCCCCGTAAGACCTTTTTCTGATGTGTATATGTTTTGGATATTTTGTCCCAGCCTGTGGTTAACTTACTTAAGGGTGTCTTTTGAAGAGCAAAAGTTTTAAATTTTACTGAAGATCCAATGTAGAGAGTGCTGTCTTTGGGTGGTCTGGTTGCGGGTAGCGGGGTTCTCTGTTGTCCTGGTTCAGCTTCATATGCAGGCAAACCATATCTGTGTATCTGTGCACACCCAGCTGGCCTTCCCTCCTGTGGCAGCCACACTGTCTTGTGCCTTTGGTGGGTCTCGTGCTGGAGAACATTTCCCACTCTTTGCCCTGCGATAGGTACTCTGGGGGTAACAGAGTTTGTTGCCTCTGCCCCAGCAGCTTCTCCCTCTCCGCAGGGAGAATTGAGGTGGGTCTTTGTGCCCTTCCCACGGGAGCCTTGGCTCTTCTCTTCTGCATCCCACACCGCGTGGTTGTTTTGGGCTCTCGCCTGCCCTCCGTCATTCCCGGGGACACCGGCAGAGGCCAGTGGAGCAGAGACTGCTAGTGGGTGTGCATCCCTGGGTTGGCAGCATTGAAGAGATTCATTTCAGGCCCAGCCCACACTAGGCTTTAGCAATTATTAAATCCTAGCTGAAATTGGTCCAGTTGGCTTGTCTGTCACCTGTCCTGTGAGCCAGAGCTGCTTCCTCTCTCTGATGGGCCTGTCTTTCCTTAGCTTTCAGGCTGCTTGGTTTCCCTTTGTCTTCAGCTCTGATGACTTCAACAAAAGTCACAATGTCGTAGGATGTCTGGCTTCTTACTGTTAGGGTGGGAATGATGCTATTCCTGGCTTTCTATCTTCTAGGTAGAAGTAGAACTCTAAATGTCATTAGTGTTTTTAAATCATCAGCCTTGATACAAAACATGTTCTTGCCACATAGAAAGGGGCAGTATTGCATTCTTGGCCCTCTTCATTCCCTGTGCTATGTAAGGGTCTTTTATCACAAAGTAACAGTACAATTAAGAGTTTTAAAGTCATTTTCCATTTAGGTTGTCTTGGGGTTTGTCCTAGTCCGTGGAGGCTGCGATAACAAAATGGCACAGACTGAATGGCTTTACAGACAAAAGAAATTTCCCAGTTTCAAAGGCTGGCAGGTAAGAGAATCGGATGCCAGCATGGCTGCATTCTGGTGAGGGTCAGCTTCCTGACTCGTAGCCAGTGCCTTCTCACTGTGCCGCACATTTTGTGCTGTAAGATAAAAATGTTAAGCTGTAAGATAAAAAAGGGGCTAAGAGCTCTGTGGGGTTTCTTTTTAAGAGCCCTTGTCCTGTTCATGAGAACTGCACCCTCATGACCTCAGCAACGCCCAAAGGTGTCACCTTCTGTTACCATCACATTGGGCATTAAATAGATTTCAACATTACAAATTTGGGGAGGATGCAAACATTACAACACTAGGATTGCCCTAGGACATGCTGACTAGGATGTTACCAGGTTGCAGGACTGAAGGAAGAGCTCTCTGAGTCAGCTAGATTTGTTTTAAGTCCTAGGCTGGCCACTCCTTGCCTTGTGATCACGGCACTTCTCTGAGTCTCAACTTTCTTATCCATAATATCAGAAAAGTAACACCCATGTCAAGAGATGTGAGATTAAATGAAATACATAAAATGTCTAACATGGTACCCGGTATGAAGCATTCAGTAAACTGTAGCTGGTTTTATCAATGTAAAACTCTCAGTGTAGCATATTATTACAGAATGCCAGGAGAAATGCCCTGACATTTCCCAGTACCTTTTTTGATGGTACTCATTTGTTTTTTTTAGCATTTTTGCTACTTCAAAGATAGTAGGTCCTTGGCTTCAGAGAGAATCAGTGATCATTACTAGACCCTTTTTGCTGATTGTTCACATCTAAATTATGTGACCTTTCTGCAAACCTAGTGAATTAGTGGGTGTAGGCACGGAACAGCTATAGCTGCTGTCATTACAGCAGAGTACTCTTTTATAGAAGAGTAAAAACCAGTCACAGCGTGCTTCCCGTTGAAAGAACATAGCACTACCTCCAGTCCGGACAAAGGGGTCCAGTCTGAGTCCCATCAAACCTCTGGATCTGACTACCAGTTTGCCAGGAAATAGGGAGGACAGAGCTACACATTGAACTATACTGTGGGCTTGCACTCAACAAAACCCAGTAAGGTAGAGAGAGAAAAGGAGAACCCCACAGGGGCGCCTAGGTGGCCCAGGTGGTTGAGTGTCTGACTCTTAGATTTGGCTTAGGTCATGATCTCTGGGCCCTGGGATCGAGCCCCACATCAGGCTCCCCACTCAGTGGGGAGTCTGCCTCTCTCCTTCTGCCCCTCCCCTTGCTTCTCTTGCTCGCTCATTCTCTCTCAAATAAAAAAATAAAATGAAGTGGGGCATCTGGGTGGCTCAGTGGTTAAGCCTCTGCCTTTTGGTTCAGGTCATGGTCTCAGGGTACTGTTATCGAGCCCTGCTCAGCAAGGACTCTGCTTCCCCCTCTCTCTCTGCCTTCCTTTCTGCCTACTTGTGATCTCTTTCTCTGTCAAATAAATAAATAAAATATTTTAAAAATAAATAAATAAAATAAAACAAAACAAAATAAAATAAAGGAATACATACTTGAATGGTAAAACTGTGTAGCCACACAAGGAAATGGTTTCTGTAAGAGTTGGGGTGGTAGTTACCTTTGAAGGAGGGGAGGCACAGACAGAGGCTTTGGAGTGGGTAATGGCCACAAGGATATTGATCTTTAATATTTCTCTAAGCTGAACACGTTTGTGTAGTTTCCATTTAGCCGTAAAAAGGACAGGTCAAGTTAGCTGTCACATCTGTTTACATGTGTGTTAGGTGCAGAGCTGCATCTAAGATTCTCATTCCTAGCTTTATAGCATGGCACGGGGGCCTGCTCACTCTCTCACAGTGATCAGTGATGAATAAGGCACAGGTGACATGTATAAAGTTGTGTGTTATTTTTTGAGTTGTTATCAAAGATTTATTAAAAGATATAAAACTTCCCCCGGAATTCTTGTCATATGTGTTGATTGAGAGTGAGTAGGAAACAAGCCGTATTGTTTTAGTGACTTTGAGATTAACAGATTTCATATTGTCTTTTTTTTGTTGTGCAGACGTAAAATTCATCCTGATCAGAAAAATATTAATGCTTATGTAGTGTTTAAGGACAAGAGCGCTGCTACAAAAGCATTGAAAAGGTAATTTCGCTTCTTCTAGATTTAAGCAGAATGATTGTGTTTGAGTATGTCTGAGCACACGTGCTTTATTCTTTGGTTTGACTTTAGAGTGAATATTACAGTTCGTAGTTGTGCTCATTTTTAACGGCCCTCTTCCCCCTTCATATTTGTAATGCAGAAATGGCACCCTAATTGCAGATGGATTTCGGATTAGAGTTGACCTTGCATCCGAGACTTCATCTGTAAGTGGTACTGGAGTTGTTTAAAGAACTTCACTAGAGTTCAGAGGGAGAAATGCTTTCTTCTGAGCTTTTGCTAAGAGAGGACTGGAATCAGCGGTGAGTGTGAGGAAAGCCGAGAAGGAAACACTTTTGCCCTGTGTGGTCACAGCGTTGGGGCCCAGAGTGGCACAGGGACCTCAGTCAACAGCTTCTGAGAGCACAGTTCTCCCTGCCCCCCTACCCCAGATCAAGTAATCAGAGAGGGGTAGCCTGCAAGGGATTGGAGACCATCAGGGCCAGCACCTTATTTCATGTACTGAGATCAAGAAAGTTCAACTGCTCCTTAAACTGTTTTTGAGTCTCTACCCGGTGTCAGGCATGCAGGGCTGATGCATATATATAGTCTCAGTCCTTTAGAAGTTCAGAGGTGAAGTCCTTTAGAAGTTAGAGGTGAAGGGACGCCTGGGTGGCTCAGTGGGTTAATCCGCTGCCTTCGGCTCGGGTCATGGTCTCAGGGTCCTGGGATCGAGCCCCGCATCGGGCTCTCTGCTCAGCAGGGAGCCTGCTTCCCTCTCTCTCTCTCTCTCTGCCTGCCTCTCCATCTACTTGTGATTTCTCTCTGTAAAATAAATAAATAAAATCTTTAAAAAAAAAAAAAAAAAGAAGTTAGAGGTGAAGACAAACAGATGGGCTGTTTTATAATAAATACACAAGATGCTTTGTCAGCTTAGAAATGGGACGCTTGACTTGGGGAAGTGCCAGCAAGAAGGGACAAAGGAAGGCTTCAGGAGAACAGAAGCTCCGTCAGACTTGAAAGATGAGTCAGTGTTACCTAGGCCCAAGAAATTTTAAACAGTAGATGTGGTGGGGGCGGAAACTTAATTTGCTTCAGGAACGGCAAGAGCTTGATACAGTTATTAGCAGGTAGATTGTGAGGAGAAGTGGCAGTAAGAGTTGCTACTGGAGAAGTAGGAGGGGCCAGATCATGAGGACTGTGGTCCACCATGCTGAGGAGTCTGGATTTTGTCCAGGAGCAGTCCCACAGGTTTAAATGCAGGAGATTTGCAATTTACAAAGGTCTCTCACAGTGAATGAAGGCTGCGTTATAAGAGCTCAGCACAGAATCAGAGTTGGGTGTCAGTGACCTAGCTGAGAAATGACCAAGGTCTGGTAGACCTCTCTGGCTTTGATCCTTGACCCATCCTGAGGGCCAGATCCATCTGCCACCTGTGTTATTTATTTGTTTGTTTGACAGAGGGAGAGAGACACAGAGAGAGAGGGAACACAAGCAGGGGGAGTGGGAGCGGGAGAAGCAGGCTTCCTGCTGAGCAGGAAGCTGGATGCTGATGCTGATGCTGGGTTTGATCCCAGGATCTTGGGATCATGACCTGAGCTAAAGGCAGACGCTTTAACGACTGAGGCACCCAGGCGCCGCAGCCTGTGTTAATTTAAATAAAGTCTTATTAGCACACAGCTGTACCCATCAGATTATGTGTTAATGTGCTGTGACAGGCAGAGGGGAGAGTTACAACAGAGATCACATGGCTGGCAAAGCCTAACATACTTGCTGTCTTAGCCCAGCACGGAGAGAGCTGGCCAGTCTAGCACGCCCTTTGTGAGCACTGCCAGGTGTCAGTGCAAAGTGTGAACAGAAAGCTCCTTCCTCCAATGCTCACTCACTTTCGGGCAGGAAGACGGAAGAAACAATCAAACGGGACTGGTGTGTGGTTATTTCAGGAGATGGAGACCAGTCAGATAGGGGGGTGAGGGCAAGAGTGAATTTTAGGATGACTTCCATTTTCTGCTCCAGTGATTTTTATCAACCCTCTTTATGTTTCAGAGAGACAAGAGATCAGTATTTGTGGGGAATCTCCCATACAGTAAGTTTGTTTAAACCAATAAAAGTACCCATTTATCATTAAAATAACAGAGTAAACAATGTTTTAAGACTAACTTGAAAAAGCATAGAATGTTAACTTGACTGATTTTCATGGGGCTTGCTCTATTAACTATATTATATTAATTTGCTATATTATTTAGCATCTTCAGCTTTTTCTAAGGCGATCCTGTCCTTACTTGCACTTTGGTTGAATTTTTTTTTAGAAATTGAAGAATCTGCAGTTGAGGAACACTTTTTGGATTGTGGGAGTATTGTGGCAGTAAGGATTGTGAGAGACCGAGTTACTGGAGTCGGCAGAGGGTTCGGCTATGTGCTCTTTGAGGTATGGGAGACTAGTGCATTGTCACTGTCCTCTGAAATGTGCTGGACAGGCTGTCACTGCTCTTTCATCACTCAGACATCACGGTCACCATCACGTTCAGATTCCATCTTCAGAAACCTGAACTCATACCTGCCATAATAGAGAATTGTTCCTGTGGTTGCACCTCCCCAAAAGCCTTGCTAGTTCCCTTTTTTCCATAGTAATGTTATTAAATAATGTTTTCGCTATTGGACATTAAGACATTAAGGAATGTCTTGGAAGGACATTCCTTCCAAGAATTGACAGTTCATGCAGGTAGAAGGAAATTTTAGTGTTTATACAAAGTTGGTTATGTTTAGCTATTACCCAGTGTTTCATGCCTATTATTATTAGAAGATACATAATACTTGATGGCACTTAAGTTTTTCTTCCCCCTACAAGCACACATTAATACGTTTCCTTTCAGGTTCTGTGTCTTATATATAGTTGAACTTGTATCTGTGAACATATAGCACATTTTGCAACCTGCTTTGTGTTGTTTTCTATTGTGTGAGTACGTTCCATCGAGTGATGTAAAATAATTTATACTGTCTTTTCCTTGATGTTGGAAATTTGCAACCTTCTCCCTTTTCCCTGTAATAATGAAATTGGAGTGGTTGGTTTTTTTCTTCAAATATTTGCTGGCAGATTTTGATTACTTCTTTAGGGTAGATTCCCAACAGGCTATTACCGACTAGGTCAAGATGATCAGGGAGCAGAAGGCAAGTGGAAGACAAAGCACAGACAACTTGCAAACCTGACCCCTACCTCAGCTGGCTCCCAGGTGGCAGCCCGCACAGGGTGTGTCAGAGGTTCCAGGTGTCAAAGCTACCAGAGGTGTCCCTCAAATGGAAATCACTATTGATCACTATCCTGCCTTATCATGAAGGCAGGCCGGTCGCAAAACGTGACCAGATGCATCCTAGGCCTGGTGTATGGACTAAGTTTGCCTTGCTGTATGAAGAACCTGCTGTTTTTGACCCACGGAAAACACTAGAAAACCAATTTTTAAGGGGAAATTATCCAATTTTATGATTTAAGTAGTTAGTAGAGGACAGTGACAGAACAGGAAAGACTGACATCGATCATGATCTAAGTGACATTCTAACACACGTAGTCTTTAGAGCCAGCTTCTCTAGGAAATCTCCCCAGTTGGGTTTTAATTCAGTCGGGTATTGGTTTCTTATGGCTCCCGGTGGAGGTGGTCGGGCCAGAAGCTGCTAGACCACAGATGTGGACCTGATCACTTTAGACCAATGGGGAGGAAACCTCACATCGGTCTTGAGATTGGCAGCCGTGCTAGTCACTGAGGTGGCTGTCCTATGCCCAAGACAGACAACTTTGTAGGAGGACAGGAATAAAGAGAAGGCATCAGGTTTCCACCAGGGTACTAACTTCTAGCCAAAAGGTGGGCTTTCTCCTCCTGGTAAGGTAGCCACAGGCTAAAGGATTGCCTGAGCAATGGAAGTGTTCCAGTTAGACTGTACTCCTTTAAAACCTCTGAAGTGAGGGCCGCCTGGGTGGCTCAGTGGGTTAAAGCCTCTGCCTTCGGCTCAGGTCATGATCCCAGGGTCCTGGGATCGAGCCCCGTATCCCTGCTGAGCAGAGAGCCTGCTTCCTCCTCTCCCTCTGCCTGCTTCTCTGCCTACTTGTGATCTCTATCTGTCAAATAAATAAATAAAATCTTAAAAAAAATAAAAATAAAAATAAAACCTCTGAAGTGAGAGTAAAGGAAGAGAAGAGAAAGCACTCACCAAGCTTGCTCTGAAGCTAGGAGTCCAGATGAAAAGCCTGAGCCCCATAGTTTTTGGAATGTTGGTGTTGGGATGCAGTGCTGATAGCAAAGAAGGAATTCCTGAGATGTCTTTGGCGCAGAAAGGTGATCTTATGAAAGCAAGGGACTGGAAGCCTGAAAGGACTGCATTTTAAGTGTGAGAGGTAGCTGATTAAATACTTGGGAGTTAGGGGAGGAAAGGACAAAGGGAGGTGTCCAAAAGGACTTTATTATGGTAAAGAAGACTCCCAGGATCCTGTAGGCCTGGCAGTTATCAAGCTAAGGAAGTTTATTTTTCCCTCTAGTGAGGCATTAACATTAATGTAGTTGAGAGTTCCCTGGAGGAATGTTATCTTCTGCCTGTCCAAGTATTTGTCAGTAGGTTGCAGGTTAAAAACAAATTTGATTTTATTTACATTCCCTTCTGCCTCTGTTTCCCACATCACTGTGGAGGGGAGGGTGATGTTAGGGCTCCAGGAAACTGAATCCATGGGTCTCTGGAAGTTAGGCTGTTGATAAGGATGCTCTTTGTGAATGACTAAGACATTTATAAACCGATGGACACTCATATCCTGTGATCTCAGTTAACCATTTGTTTTCCCCTTCCCTTAGTTTTTATTCTTTTTTTTTTATTATGTTCAGTTAGCCAGCATATAGTACATCATTAGTTTTTGATATAGTGTTCAACGATTCATTATTTGTGTGTAACACCCAGTACTCATCACAACACGTGCCTGTTACCCCATTCCCCACCCCACCCCCTGTAACCCTCACATTGTTTCTCGGAGCCCAGAGTCTCTCATGGTTTGTCTCCCTCCCTTCCCCTGTAGTCCTCCATGCTATTCCTTATGTTTCACATATGAGTGAAATATGATAATTGTCCTTCCAAGCTTGACTTATTTCACTCAGCTTAACCCTCTTCAGTTCTGTCCACATTGATGCAAATGGTGGATATTCATCCTTTCTGATGCCTGTGTAATATTCCATTGTGTTTATTAAACACATCTTCCTTATCCATTCATCTGTTGAAGGGCATCTCTGTTCTTTCCACAGTTTGGCTATTGTGGACATTGCTGCTCTGAACATTGGGGTGCATGTGTCACTTTTTTTCACTACATCTGTATCTTTGGGGTAAATACCCAGTAATGCAGTTGCTGGATCATAGGGTAGCTCTATTTTTAACCTCTTGTGGAACCTCCATACTGTTTTCCAGAGTGGCTGTACCAGCTTGCATTCCCACCAACAGGGTAAGAGGGTTCTCCTTTTTCCACATCCTTGCCAACATTTGTTGTTCCCTATCTTGTTAATTTTTGCCATTCTAACTGGTGTGAGGTGGTATTTCATTATGCTTTTGATTTGTATTTCCCTGATGACTGGTGATGTTGAGTACTTTTTCATGTGTCTGTTAGCCATTTATCTTCTTTGGAGAAGTGTCTGTTCATGTCTTCTACCCATTTCTTAACTGGATTATTTGGTTTTTGGGTGTTGAGTTTGAGAAGTTCTTTATAGTTCTTGGATACCAGCCCTTTATCTGAGATGTCATTTGCAAATATCTTCTCCCATTCCTTGGGTTGCGTTCCCTTAGTTTAAGGGCAACCAAGAACACCTGAGGAATCTCACAGTTATCCTACTGGGGATAATGGGGGTTGGGTTGCTAGGTGTCGGCTTGCGCTTTGCCCTCAGTTTGCCTTCTGCTCCCTCATCAAAGAGATGTGGCCATGTTTAGTACTCTTGCTGTGTTTTATTACCAGAGAGCTTTTGACAGAGGTGGGCATAGCCTTTTGTTTCTGTCTTGACTGCGTTGGAGTAAACTTCCTGTCTCTCTGCTGTCTACTCTTACTTGACAGGTGGTGAAGTCCTTAACAAAAATTTCATGAATATTCAGGACTGTTAGCATTTAGTGGTTTTATTTTACAATAAAAGAGTAATAGAATTTGTTACTCTCTAAACAGAGGGCTGTAAGGCATCTAGTTGAACATCTCAGAGACTGTTCCCTTCTCTCAAGTCAGCTAATACCGTGGGGCTTCTGCAGAAAGAGCCTGTGGGTTGGGGGGGGGAGGGTTCAGTGGTTTAAAAGATTGCATGTAACCAAGATCATTGGCCAAAACTCCCCTTTTACAGTGAGAAAGATGAAGCCTGTCAGGTTGTGACATGGCAGTTGAGTGCTTCCTTGGGGAAGACTCCGTGAGGATCATGATGAAAACAGCACTTCAAGCACAGCTGGTGTAACCCAGGGGATTGGCTCTCATTGAGATGGAAATAGAAGTCTATGGGCAAGCTGGAAAATTGTTCTAATCCATTCAGGTCACAATTTTAGTAGTTCCTTTGCAGAGGAATTTCTAGTGGAAATTAATATATTAATTTTTATTGCAGAATACAGATGCTGTTCATCTTGCTCTGAAATTAAATAATTCTGAACTGATGGGAAGAAAACTCCGAGTCATGCGCTCTGTTAATAAAGAAAAATTAAAATCAAATTCAAATCCCGGCTTGAAGAATGTCAGTAAACCTAATAAGCAGGGACTTAATTTTGCTTCAAAAAATGTCGGATCTTCTAAAAGTTTGTTTATTGGAGAAAAAGCTGTTCTCATTAAGAAGAAAAAGAAAGGACAAAAGAAAAGTGGACAAGCTAAGAAACAGAAAAAACAGAAGTAATCACCTGAAGATTATTTTGTTCCTACTGAGTACTGGTAATAAATTGTGATAAAACCATGAATTGAGTTTCAGAGTTTTTTATGGATGGTGCGTGTGAAACGTGGAAACCTGTTCAGTCTGTTCACATCATAATAACACCTTTGAAGCCTTTGTTTTAAAATGTAGGCAGATTAGTCACCAATGATTATGTGTTTCTGCTGATGGACTAGAGCAGTGTTCTCATTCTTCTGATGATGATCTGTTGTAGTAGCTTTAACTTTACTTTGTGACCAATACAAACATGGATATATTTAACTGACATGAAAGTTGCACATGACAGTACTGGTCCTTATTATATCTGTTGCTTTCTGATATATGTATAGTTTTAAAGATTTTAGACTTAGGGTAAACACTTAGAATTTTAGTGGTTATGTATTAGTGTAAGTTAGTGGTTATATATTAGTTTAAGTTAGAAATATGTAATTAACATTTCAGATGGTTATTTTGAGAATTATTTGGGAGGAGACTAAAGTGAGCAAATTATATATATATACACACACACACACACACACACACACAGCATACACACATACCTTAATACTGACTGGACCTAGACAGAGTTGAATGAAATACTGATCAAATACAAATCCCAGTCCCTAAGAAGAAAGGGTTTTAAGGGCTGTTATATAATAGCTACTAATTTTTCCCCCTTTCTCTTGAACCTGTGAAAAGTGGACTTGTGGGTTTTTATTTTCTTTCAGCAACCTCGTAATAAACCAACCCAAGAATATTATATGAAATGTTGCTTTTTTTTTTTAAGATTTTATTTATTTGGCAGAGATCACAAGTAGGCAGAGAGGCAGGCAGAGAGAGAAAGGGAAGCAGGCTCCCTGCTGAGCAGAGAGCCCGATGCAGGACTCGATCCCAGGACTCTGGGATCATGACCTGAGCTGAAGACAGACTTTAACCCACTGAACCACCCAAGCACCCCAGTTGCTTTGACTTTTTAACCAGTAATTAAAGTTGTTACTGAAGTCCTTTGCAAACTATCAAGAAGATTTCTACTTTTATTTGTTTTTTAATTTGAAAAAATGTTTTCCCAGGAAAACTTGTGATTCTTAAATTAGTATGACACAGTAGAATGAAAGACTCCTTCAAAAAAAATCCATTTACGGGGCATTTTCTGATAAAATATGGTAATTAAGTCACAAAGTATAAAATTCAACAAGGGAGAGAGAATCAGTGCATTCCCCTGGGGCTCAAGTTCGTGCTATGGCTGCTGCCCATCTCACAAATCTCACCAAGCTGCATCTGTGCCCAGGTGGGAGGAGTGGGAGAAATCCAGGGGTGCTGCTCTGAGGCAGGCAGAATCTATGATGTCCTGTCTATCAGGTGAATAAGGGGATTGAGGGACAGTGAGTTACTACTGATTACTAAAAAAATACTTCTTTTGGCCACAGCACCAGGAAAACCTAATGGGTCTTGAAAACAAATTGTAGGGGCACTAGGGTGGTTCAGTGGGTTAAAGCCTCTGCCTTTGGCTCAAGTCATGATCCCAGAGTCCTGGGATCAAGCTCCGGAATCAGATCAGAGAAATTGCAATCGGGCTCTCTGCTCAGCAGGGAGCCTGCTTCCCCTCCCTCTCTCTGCCGGCCTCTTAGCCTGCCTCTCTGTGATCTCCGTTTGTCAAGTAAATAAATAAAATATTAAAAAAAAAAAAAACCCGGTAAATTGTAAAAATCAAGCTCTATTTTCCTATATCCAGAGACTGGATATTTCCTGTTTGGCATCCCCTATGATGCTTAGAATCTAGTTTTTTTTTTTTTTTTTAAGGTTTTATTTATTTATTTGACAGAGATTGAGAGAGAGAGAGACAGAGATCACAAGCAGGCAGAGAGGCAGGCAGAGGCAGAGAGAGAAGCAGGCTCCCCGCCGAGCAAGGAGCCCGACGCGGGGCTCGATCCCAGGACCCCAATCATGACCTGAGCTGAAGGCAGCAGCCTAACCCACTGAGCCCACCCAGGCGCCCCTAGAATCTAGTTTTTCATAAATATGGTTCAATAAATACTAATTGGTCATCTTGAGCATTTTTGCATGTATTTCCAGTTAGACTTACATAAAGATGCATTGCCTATATAGACTATCACTGTAGATGGAGACCATATATGGTATATAAATTTTCTTGTGTGTATCTTACAGTGTTTATTAGTGTCCATTATGTTGTGTATGATTTATAGTGTACATATAAATTTGTATGATTTCAGTCTTTAACATAGAGTGCTCCTTTGGTCTCTAGGTTTTTGTGTAAAGAGCCCTGGACTGGAGTGTAGGGGCATTTTGTTCTTGACCCAGCTCTGTGACTGTGTGTGCAAGACCTTGGACAAGCCTGTCAGCCTCTTTAGCTAAATATCTTGATTGGTGAAGTAAATATCAAGATATCTAAATATCTTGATTGGTGAAGTAAGGGGCATGGACTAGAACAGTGTTCTCATACTTTTTGATTATGATCTGTAGTAGCTTTAACTTTACTTTGCAACCAGTACAAACATGGATATATTTAACTGACATAAGTTGCATGTGGCAGTATGGGTCCTTACTATACAGGTTGCTTTCATGTTTTTATATATATAAATAGGTAATTTTTTCAAGATTGATTTGAGACTGCGTGTGAGTGCATGAGCAGGGAGAGGGGCAGAGGAAGAGAGAGAATCTCCAGCAGACTCCCTCCTGAGTGGGGAGCCTGATGCCGGGCTTGATCCCAGGACCCTGAGATTGTGACCCGAGCTGAAACCAAGAGCCAGATGCTCTGCTTTTGGATACTTTAAATTCTATTTTATTAGGCGCCTGGGTGGCTCAGTGGGTTAAGCCGCTGCCTTCGGCTCAGGTCATGATCTCAGGGTCCTGGGATCGAGCCTCGCATCGGGCTCTCTGCTCAGCAGGGAGCCTGCTTCCTCCTCTCTCTCTCTGCCTGCCTCTATGCCTACTTGTGATCTCTCTCTGTCAAATAAATAAATAAAATCTTTAAAAAAAAAATTCTATTTTATTAAAAAGACTGGTTATGATCCACTAAGGGTATTACAACTCACTAATGATTTGACTCACAAACAAGTGTGGAAATTCCATACTGTTAATGTTTGAGGATTCTGTGCTTGTGTTGTACAACAGGGGTTTTAAAATGTAGAGCCATTAAGGGCTAACAAGGCACAAATCTTGCTCCAACTGTGCTTTCTATAAGCGTGGTTCCTGGTATATTTTACCTCATAGGAGTGACCTGAATATTTACCTCATGTTT
Organism: Mustela putorius furo; assembly: GCF_011764305.1. Taxonomy (NCBI): domain Eukaryota; kingdom Metazoa; phylum Chordata; class Mammalia; order Carnivora; family Mustelidae; genus Mustela; species Mustela putorius. The sequence goes on along the minus strand of NW_025421560.1, from coordinate 4,005,332 downwards.
ACCGTGCATAACACAGGGATAGTTGTTTGTTCATTCAGGAGTCAAAATCTATCTATATATTTTTAAGATTTTATTTATTTATTTGGAAGGGAGAGAGGGGGAGAGAGAGAGAGAGAGCATGAGCAGGGGGAGGCACAGAGGGAGAAGCAGGCTCCTCGCTGAATGGGAAGCCTGATGCGGGGCTCCTTTCCTGGATCCCAAGATCATGACCCAAGCCAAAGGCAGACACTTAATCAACTGAGCCACCTAGGAGTCTTAATCTAATGGCAATGTAGTCTGTTTAAGTTTTCAAGAGTGGAATGCTAGGCCTCATGTCCTCTGTGTTGCCTTGGACAAGTCTCTTTTGTTCCAGCACACCTGAGGCTCGGGATATACTAACAGCTGAGGTTCACTGGCAATGTTTTGGAACAAGAATAATGAGAATGTACATTTGCACTGAATAAGGAGAAGCTTTCTGTGTTATTCTGTTCTGTGTACATCTTAGTTATTTTTTTTGCATTGGAACATAATGCATCTCCGCACACTTCTCCCTCCTCTACCCCAGTCTAGGCAAAGCATTTGTACCTTCGATCCAATTTCCAGTTTTCCATTGGGTCTCAAGTTCATCATCACTGAAGCAGGTCTTCCTGGACTCCTGGACTAGGTTAGGGCTTCTGAATGTTTCTGTAAGTACACTTGCAATAACTTCTGACACCAGCTACCGAGTTAGGCCAGACTTCATAGGTTAAGAGCACAGAGAGCACAGCTTCCTATAAGACTTCCTTCAGACGCCAGATAAAAATTTGGGTGGGGGGGTGGGGGAGTTTCCAGGTCAGAAAGCTGGCTTTTCTAACCAGCTGGCGACTAATTAGGGGGTTCCCACTACTCCTTCAGGGTTAACAATTTATAAAGACAATTCTGGAGCATGTTACACTTTTTTTTTTTTTTAAAAGATTGTATTTATTTGAGAGAGCACAAGCAGTGGTGTGTCTGGTATCTGGTAGGGGGCTGGGGGAGGAAGGGCAGAGGGAGAGGGAGAAGCAGACTCCCTTGCTGAGCAGGGAGCCTAACACTGTGCATGATCCCAGGACCCTGAGATCATGACCTGAGCTGAAGGCAGACTGAGCCACACAGGTGCCCCTACACTTATTTTTTTTAAGTTTTAAGTAATCTCTACACCCAGTGTGGGGCTGGAGCTCACAACTGGGAGATCCAGTTGCACATTCCTCTGACTGAGTCGGTCAGGTACCCCAGGAACATGTTACACTTAGGATTACAATTTTACTATGGCAAAATAAAATAAAATACAAACCAAACCAGCCATAGGGAAAGACGCATAGGGAGAGGTCTGGGAGTGTCCCACACTTGAAGCTTCTGTTGTCACCTCCCAGTGGTCATAACACCTCACCCTCCTTGCACATGGCACACTACACAGAGTATTGCCAACCTGGAAGACGCACCCGCTTCTGGGTCCTGAGTTTTTATTTGGGTTTCATTATGCAGGCCATGAAATTCAACTCCATCTCCCTCTCTCCTTCCCTCCAATCCCCTTCCTCTCCAGGGATATCACACGGATCAAAAGCCCCAACCCTCTAACCACACTGTTGGGTCTTCCTGGCCCGGCCAGCCCCCATGAGGCGACTCAGCACAAAGCGGGATTCACCATGAGTAAGAGCCATTGCTGTTGCTCCAAGGGTTAGAGAGGATCCCTCCCTAAGACTGGTGACAGAGGCGGCCACTTTCATTACACTGCCTTGTATGTGCCTTCTCTTACCCCTCTCAATTTGTAGTCTGACCAAGGTTTTGTCTTTTTAATTTACTTACTTTTTATAAAAGACTTTATTTATTTCACCGAGAGCGAGCGCAAGCATGAGCAGGGGGAAGCAACTGAGGGAGCAGCAGACTTCTCCCAGGGCAGGAAGCCCCGTGCTGGTCTCCGTCCCAGGACCCCGGGATCATGACCTTAGCGGAAGGCGGACGCCCTTAGCCGACTGAGCCACCCATGTGCCGCTGTCCTTTACATTCAAACCACCCCGCACGTTTCCAGCGACTGTAAGACAACTCATGTTTTCACTTTCTCTTATCCGTTATTTCTCCAGGAATCGCGCAGCTCAGTTTCCTCCCGCCCCTCAGGAAACTATATTGTAAGCCTCTCTGGCAGCGAGTCGCTGGATTACGTTGCCGCCGCACAGCTGTGAATGAACCTCAAAAGCAGATTCCGTTCAGTTCGTGGAGCCACGGGCTGCCTCCATTACACAAGAGGAGGAGGATGCACGTGTCGTCGGCCCCTGCCATCTTTGTGCGACACAAGCAAGGACGTCCAGGAGCAAGTCTTCCGAGCCTGTGCACGACGTCCACGCGACACCTTCGCTACGTCACGCTCAGCGGCTTCTGAGGAAGTGCGAGACAAGCCGCACAGCCCGACGCCAACTCACTACCCACCCGAGGCTCCTGGGCGGCCGCGCCTACACCCCCTGCGCAGGCGCAGAAACGGCGCAGGCGCAAAAGCGGCGCGGACTCCGCCGCTCAGGCACAGCCGCGGACGTGCGGGAGGACCTTGCGGCTGGGGCCGGAAGTGCGTGCGCTCGGCCTTTCCGCGTCTCTCGGGGCGAGCGTCCGGTCGCAGCGGCGTGGTCCGCGGCTTCCCGGCCAACAGCTTCTTCGCCGGCCCCGCCGCCGCCGCGCTCGCTCCTGCCTCTGGGCCGTGGGAAGATGGTGGGCCGGAACAGCGCCATCGCCGCCGGCGTCTGCGGGGCTCTCTTCATCGGGTACTGCATCTACTTCGACCGCAAGAGGCGGAGTGACCCCAACTTCAAGAACAGGCTTCGAGAAAGTGAGTGCGTCCCCTCGGCCCCGGGCGCCAGCGACCGCCGCCCCTCCGCGCGCCTGCCCCCGGCTGCCACTCGCGGGGCCGTGGGGGTGTGGGGGGCCCCGGCGGCCGCGGCCCACCCGGCCGTAAGACGGCGGCGCTCCCAGTGCAGCTCCCGCCGCTGGTGCCCTGCAGGGTTCCCTCCATTTTGGAGGACTGTTCTTCCCGTCGTGTCTTTACCCCGCCGCGCCCCGTCGTGAACGCGCTCTGTTTGGTTCGGGATTTAGGTGTGCGTTTGTTGGGGGGCGGGGGCTCTTTTAGCCGTTCACCTGTTTAAACCCGTGTTCCTCACTCGAAAGTCGCGTGTTTACGGATTTGTGCTCGAAACCAGGCCCGCCAGTGCGCGGTGTCGCTGCTGCATTCCTAAACCCTCTTGGTGGCCTCCCTGCGCACGCTTCCAGGATATGAGCGAATGCTACAGAGACTGCAGGGAGTCCAAAGGGCTGCGCTCCTGCGGTGGCTCAGTCTTATTTCATACCTGCGACATCTTTCTAAGAGCTGTTCCCGCGAGCGAGATCGTGCCCCCCAGACCGTCGTGATTTTTGAGTTTCGGAGGCCGCCCTACTCGCAGCAGCGGAAGAGCAAACAGCCTGCTGCGATAAGTGTGTTTGTACCCATCTAGGTTGCTCAGTCAAAATGATTCCTAAAATTAAAATGCAGGGGCATCCGGTGCCTCATTTGGTTGAGCATCCGACTCTTGGTTTCAGCTCAGGTCACGAGATCAGGGTCGTGAGTTCGAGGCCGCCGGGACTCCCTGCCCGGCGGGGACTCTGCTTCCCTCCCCCTTTTCCCCCATCCCCTACTTGTGCACGTTCTTTAAAAAATTTAAGGGCGCCTGGGTGGCTCAGTGGGTTAAGCCGCTGCCTTTGGCTCAGGTCATGATCTCAGGGTGCTGAGATCGAGTCCCGCATGGGGCTCTGCTCAGCAGGGAGCCTGCTTCCTCCTCTCTCTCTGCCTGCCTCTCCGACTGCTTGTGATTTCTCTCTGTCAAATAAATAAATAAAATCTTTAAAAAAAAATAAATAAATATAGTAAAATTGATACATAAGTTATTAAAGCCCAGAACGTATGAAGGTGTGATTATCCTAATGAATACTTACCATTTAATGAAGTAATAGTAGATCATTCCAAGTTTTGAGCCCCACGTGGCTAGTGACCTACCCGTTTGGGGGTATAGGTACCTTACACCATCTGGAATATGACATCTTATTCTAGTTATAGGAAGGAAGGGATACGGGGAATTTATTTTATAGACTAATGGAAAGAAAGCTATTTTGGATTCAGATACTGAGTTTTCTAGGCCCAGGTTAGTTATAGATCAGCTGCATAATATTAGACTTTCTGAATCTAATTTTTCTTAGCTTGTAAAATCAGGTAATGTCACCTGCCTCTGGTTATTTTTGTGAAGATTGAGCTGTTTGAAGTGCCCTCCACCATTTCTGACGGAGAGCTAGCCCCTCCGTAAATGCCAGCTGTAAAGCATAGCTGGAAGTTCAGATCGTTTTCTGGTAGTTTCAAAATAGTCGGAGGACTGGTGGTGTGGTATGGCTAGAGAGCTCAGGAAAGAATTGGATTAATCCTTTTTTCCTTTGGAAATCCTGTTAGAAATCTTGAGAGAGCTAATTTTTCGGTTGAAGAAATCATAAAAGCTGTCATTTTAAACACTGAGAGAGTATTTTAAAAATCCCTTTCCATTCTCTTTAATCCATGGATTTTTTTTCTAGCTTTATCGGTGGCCTTAAGATCTCAGTGGTCTGGCTTGAATGATTAGCTGAGTAACCTGGGTGAGCGACTTAAAGCTTTCGTTTCCCTTTTTTGTAAAATGTTATACTTACACATAGGGAGTTTTAGTACAGTCCCTGGCAGATGGTAATTGATGGATGCTAAAGATTGTCTATGAATATAATTATTTGATGTTTTCTTTAGGAAGCAAAACTTACGTTCAGAGTAATTCTGTCAGTTCATCCTTATGTATATTTTTGAAAGTTGACAAAGTCTTTTTCCACTTGTTAGGTTTACACAGTAGCACTTGGGACTGATTTCTAGTAAATACTGAGTCAAGTCTTCATTTTACTCATTGAATGCGTAACTCTGATGTTTCATGTTTCAGTCTGTTAACCATCTTTCCCTTTATCACAGAGATAGTATAATACACTGATAAGGTAACAAGTAAATTGTCTTGTGAAACTAAAGCTAGAATACCAAACTTAAATTTACAAATTTAGAAATCTGAAGCACCCAGTCAGTCTTAAAATCTGGTAATTGTATCAGTCAAACAATCAAAAACAATCGCTCTCCACCGTATTAAAAAAAACTGTAAGATTGAATAGTAATGACAACTAAGTTTCTGTCTGTTGGGTTTCATTATTTTTTTGTCATTTTCCGTAAATCTGGCTTAGCAAACTGTATTTCTCTGTTTATTCCACAAACTTTCCATGTTCACTTCTGAGGTGCCTTTTGGTTTTATGGGAATGCCTTCGCTTCTGTTAGAAGATAACAGAGGGATAGTGAAGTATTTCCCAAACTGAGAAGGCACTTTGAGACCGGGAGCAGGTGACTCTATGCAGTTGACAGGTTCATGCAGCGTAACTTACTCACGGAGGACTGGGCAGATGATGATCCAGCTGCACAGGTACACAGGTACAGAGTCCAGACCTTAGCCCACAGATTTTTCTAGTCTTAGGGCACTAGCGGAAGAGCACTGTTGCAGGATCAAAGGATTTCTGTGCACCTAAATGACAGCTAACCTTTTATTAGATACTGTGGTACTATCTGTGCCTCAGGACGGAGAGACTTCCCTCTCACAGATTCATGGGAGACGAAAGAAAGCCTCCCCCAGTTGTGTGGTCTTGGGCCTCTCTAAGGTATGTGTAGGAATCTTCAAGGGACCTGGCACATAGAGCCCCAAGAGAGGTCATCTGCCGCACGTGGGCAAGAAGCTGGAAGGCCAAAGACAGGGTCGGTATTGTCTGCCCCCTCAGCCTCTCTACAGCATGCGGTGGCAGTAGAGAGTCATGTCTGATCGCGGGTCATCGTAAATGGAGCTGCTTGGCTTTGAACTGCCTCTCTACCACTTACAGGTTGTGACCTTAGTAAGTGTTGTCGTCTGTAAAATGGAGGTCATGATAGTACTTGTTTTAGTGCTACTGTGAGGATCGAGTAAGCAAATTAACTTTTAGAATAGTGTCTGGCATCCAAGACTTTCTGGGTGCTTACCCGACCTAACATCTCAGTGTTCGTCTTCATGTCCGCTGCTTCTTCTAGTCTGAGTAGTCTCTTTCTAGTGATACTCAGTATTAGTTAATGTGGTAGGGTAGCATTCAGTATTTTCTGAAATACTTGGCTTTCCTCTTAGCCAAGAGGAAGCCCTTGAAGAAATAGAGGGTAGAATGTTATGGTTCAGTTTTCCTACAGATAGTTGCCCGAAGATGAATACCTAGGAAAGGTAGTTTGTTAGAAAAATAGGTGTCTAAAAATTTATATGTAAGATCAGCTTATTTAACGTATTTTTTGTTGTTGAAACTGCTAAAATTGTATTTAAGCCTTAAAGTTGTAGCACTTGAGGTGTTTTGGCGGCTAGAGTTGGCAAGAGGTGTGGGTGTGGTTAAACCCAGTTTGTTAGTTGCATAAGAGAAGAAAACTTGTTATCTATTGTGTTTAACCACAATAAATTAACCCACCTCACTGTGGTAGGCAAACAGGTCTCTTTAGTCATGCATTGATTGAGACTTGGACCTGTAGAACACTTAAAGGTTTTCAAAGGACATTTTTTGAAGCCTTTGTGTCTCACAGTGGTAAAGTTAAACGTGCCCTAAGGGAGTTTTAAGAGATTTATTTGCCAGAGTTCACCAAGATAGTAAGTGTTAGAGCCTTAACCTTTCATAGCTATGCCACAGTCTCCATGTCACTGATACTTTTTTAGTGACTAGGGAATAAACTTATTTTAGGTATTTAGCATATAGCACAGCTCCTTAGCGAAGTTGCTGGTAGTGCACTGTCTCAGTACCAGATGCTTACTGAGGAGGTGGTTCTTTACCAACTCAGATGGCACATGATAAGCCTGACACTGTTAAAAAATACTTTACATGCACAACAACTCTATGAAGCATGTACCTGTTTTTAGGTCAATTTTACATATGAGGAAAGCGAGGTACAGGTAACTTGCCCACAGTCACTCTGACACTAAGAAGAGCTGACACTAACCAAGCTTATACAACCCTTGTGCTAACACCCTTTCATATAGAGTAAGTATATCATTAAGTAGCTATTTATTGAAAAAATTTTCAAAGATTTTATTTATTTGAGCGATAAACCCTCAGCCTGTGGGTGGGGGGGAGTAGAGGTGGAGGGAAAGGGGAAAGCAGACTGCACTGAGTGTAGAGCTGGGCACAGGCCATCCTGTGACCTGAGATTGTGACCTGAGCCAAAACCCTAGAGTCAGAAGCTTAAACTGACAGAGCCACGCAGGTGCTCATATAGCAATTTAAAACATTGTTGGTGCCCTTTATTTTGGCTTAAGGGTTTTAAGATTTTAAACATCTCCTACTTCTGAGATACGTAGTGTTGCTTTTTCGAATAAAAAACAAGACCAAAAATTTAAACAGTTTAGAGAGTGTAGGCAGAGGGTTTTTTCTTAACCAGCCAGCAGTAGTTAAGAATTTTGCAGTGTGTTTCTGAATACTGTCCTCCTACCCACTTTTTTTTTCCCCCTCATCTAGGAATGTCTAATAGCTTTCAACATTCAGTAAAGGTTGAATCTGTTATATTTCAATAATAAAGCTTTCTAACAGCAGTGGTTTAATCTTGGTTGTGTTTCAGGTCTTGTGTAGCTTTTGGGTGGGCGGGGCTTGCTCTGCTTGGGGCAGTTAATCACCTGTTAGAACTGTCTCCATCTACAAAATTGCTGATCTTGGTGCACCAGAAGGAAGGAAAAAGCTCTTGCCCAGAAATACTATATTGTATGTAGCTCATTGACCAGAATGCTGACCCTTCTGGGATGTTTTATAAATAGAATGAATGACTGCTACAGCAGTTTGACTTCTTTGATACCCATTTTAATAGTGGTAAAATGACAATACTCCATTTCTTGCAGGAAGAAAGAAACAAAAGCTTGCCAAGGAGAGAGCCGGACTTTGCAAGGTAATCTTTTTTTTTTGTAATACTGTATTTATAAATGTTATAGAAATAATGATTTTAAAATCCACTTCAAATGTCTTTTGAGAAAGCTAGTTGATACCAGACATTTTCTGTTTTAAAAAAATAACTTGAGCTTTTTTTTTTTTTTTGGTTGGTTAGTTTAGCTGTAGATTGGTCCATCATTATTTTCCCTTTATTGGCCCAAATAGAAGACAACTTACTACATGAGCAATATTTAAAGGGAAATAAGCTGCTAGTCTCCAGAAGACAATTCTACCAAACGGTTCAAGCTTTCTCAGCTGCTTCAAAACAATACAATAAAAAATTAATTTTCCTTCCTTCGGCTTCTTTTAAAAGAACCACCTGCTATTTATTTCAAAGGTTACATAGGATTGTTCATACCCACTGATCCATAATCCTACCATATGGCAGATTTTTTACCTTGATGTTACATGTACACATAGATAAAAATATTTTTTTTTCTTTTTATAGATCCTGTGTTCATGATTGTTTTTAATGACTACATAGGTTTCTCTGCTTGATTAAAAAAAAATGTTCTGTGACATGTGTAAGTAAATGTTAATCATTACACATACAGCTTTTCTTTTTTTACTAAAATAAGTTTTATTGTCTGGATTCTCAGGACTTACAGGATCAGTAGTGGTTCTTTTTAAAGTAAGTTGAGGCAAAGAAAAATTAAATCAGAAAATGATACATGTTGTTATTTTGAAACAGTCATGTAATTAATAAACTACCTTTCCGAAGTATATGTTCTTAGTGTTTCAGTAGACTTTTCTTTCTAAGGACATGGGAAGGTAAATACAGACATGCATCAGTTTGTATTTTTAGATCAGGAATAATAAAATTCTTGTCTGTGCTCTGGTAGTTGATGAAAGATGCCTTTACTTTCATAAGTTTAAATTTTTCATCTGTGTTGGTAATAAGAGTGTATATAATACTAATCAGGAACCAAAAACTTCCATTAACAGAAGTCTAGGTTTTTAAATAGAATAGGATTTCTTAATAGTGTGTGTGTATATATATATATATATATACTATATCTACAAGATTTTATTTATTTATTTGTCAGAGAGAGAGAGTGAGTGCAGGCAGGCAGAGAGAAGCAGGCTCCCTGCCAAGCAAGGACCTTGCCCGATGCGGGACTTGATCCCAGGACCCCGGGATCATGACCTGAGCCAAAGGCAGCAGCTTAGCCCACTGAGCCACCTAGGTGTCCCTGTAGTAGGTTTATATTTTTTAATAAGTCATATAGCTGATGGCATTATATATTACCATAGTCTGGTAATATGTAACAAATTACAAAACAAAAACAAGGAATGCCAACTATTTAAGTAAAGCTGCTTTGTAATAGCAAAAACATTAGAAGTAGCTCATGTGCAACAACAAACAGATCACGATTAAGCAGTCATATATTTCTCAGTGGAATATTCTGTTACCATTTAAAAATAGTCTTTTAGATGAATGTAAAATCTATACAAAATAATGTGGATCAGAAGAAAGTTGAAGAGCGCCTGGGTGGCTCAGTGGGTTAAGCCTCTACCTTCAGTTCAGGTCATGATCTCAGGGTCCTGGGATTGAGCCCCACATGGGGCTCTCTGCTCAGCAGGGAGCCTGCTTCTCCCTCTCCTTCTGCTGGCCTCTCTGACTACTTGTAATCTCTCTCTCTCTGTCAAATAAATAAACTCTTTAATAAAAAAAAAAATTATAGTTACATAAAAAGCTATAGAAATAGCAGTGAAAATAGTATAAATAGTAAAGTGCATATTTTATGATAGAGATAATTCTTCATTTTTTATATTAGGTTTGATATATAGCTTTTGAGAACTGTTCTACTATCAGTTTGATCAATATGTATTTTTTTCTTATATTCATTTAAATGTAGATAAATGTAGATTAAACTAATGCTTGTAAGTATTGAAGAATAAATTTCTTTCTGTCATTTTTTATTACGAGTTATTCAGTTTTTGTTGTCTTTTTTAGTGGCATGATTTTCTATGTATATTTTATGTGGCCCAGCATAATTTTGGTATCAGTTATTAAATATTTTATTTCCAAACAGTTACCTGACCTTAAAGATGCTGAAGCTGTTCAGAAATTCTTCCTTGAAGAAATACAACTTGGGGAAGAGTTGCTAGCCCAAGGTAAGTCATTAATTTAGACTAGGAAATTGGAATTCTTTACAGTAAATATAAATTTATGGTGATAAGGGGCTTTTTTGGGTATGGTGTAGCAGCTTTTAAGAAAGTTATTAAATATTTCAAGATAAGTCATTTAGTCACGGGAAAATGATTTTATTTAAGACTGGCTCTAGAAAAATATTTCTTGTGGGTTGTCATTGTCCACAATATGTTTTGAGTTTTAGGTTTGTTTGATACATGATACAAAGAATATAAGTAATTTTTACGAATGAGGTTATTTTTTAGCAGTTTAGAGAATATAGTCATAACGTAATATGTAAATAGTAATTGAAGGAATGTGATATAGGCATATACTTTCTCAACTTCTTCATCTAACCTTCAAGTCTTTTCCAATATTTATAAGAAGTCTCTGACTAGTCCCAGAGAATGTTAATTTACCTGTCAAGGTCACAGTGAGTTCATGGCCAGCCAGTGATCTGAATCTGATCTAGAGTTTAGGCTATGTGCTTTACATATTTAATGAAGGGTTAAGAGTTCTTTTCTATTTATTTATTTATTTATTTTAAAAAGATATATGTATATTTTTAATATTTTATTTATTTATTTGGCACAGAGAGAGAGAGATCACAAGTAGGCAGAGAGGCAGGCAGAGAGGGAGGAAAGCAGGCTCCCTGCTGAGCAGAGAGCCCCATGTGGGGCTCGATCCCAGGACCCTGAGATCATGACCTGAGCCGAAGGCAGAGGCTTAACCCACTGAGCCACCCAGGCACCCCTATTTATTTTTTCTTAATTTTTATTTATTATTATTATTATTTTTTTTTAGAAACATGACTATTATGAAGTTAAAATGATGAAATTGACAAATTTGAGAACTATAATTCAGTAGAGTCTTAAATGTATTTGAAAAATTTTTAGTGACAAATTAGCTTTTTATTTTATTTTTTTTTATGATTTCTATTTATTTATTGAGACAGAATGTTACATGCAGGGAACTGGGGTTAGGGGAAGGGGCAGAGGGAGAGATAAAATCTTAAAGCAGGCTCCACACCCCAGTTCAGAGACATCAGGCTCCATCACAGGACCCTGAGACCACAACCTGAGCTGAAATCTAGAGTCTCATGTTTAACCAACTGTGCCACCCAGGTGCCCCCAAATTAGCTTTTATTTCAGAAGTAGCTTTGACGTATTTGCTAGCATTAATAAAAATGGTATGAGGCATCAAGTTTTTCTTAATGCTCATTGTTGTATCATAGATTTAGATAGTATGGAACTACATGGTGGAGGTTATTTGTGATTTTTTAAAATTTTTTTTTAATTTTTATTTTATTTTTTTTTTTTAAGACTTTATTTATTCAACAGACAGAGATCACAAGTAGGCAGAGAGGCAGGCAGAGAGAAAGAGGAGGAAGCAGGCTTCTCGCTGAAGCATTCAGCCCCGCTGACGTGGGGCTCGATCCCAGCACCCTGAGATCACGACCTGAGCTGAAGGCAGAGGTTTTAACCCACTGAGCCACCCAGGCACCCCTTCTATTTGTTTTTATGGAAAAGATTAAAGGTTTGAGGTGGTAATGACACGTTAAACTTTTTGTCGTGTCTCCCCCTTCCCAGTAATTGCTTTGCTTTGCTTTTTTCTGTAGGAAAAGCAGTTAGGAAATAATTATCTTATTTAGATGGCATATTAGGCTGATAATATATATAAATAAAAATGCAGGTGTGTTACTGGGAAATAATTTTGGCTTGTTTAACCTATTACAATAAGAAATCCATGAAATTTAATCAGGGGTAATAGTAAAGCACTTATATCTTCATAGAGCTCTTTTGAGAGACTCTGTTACTGTAGTATTTGAAAAGAAAAATCTGCATGTATAGGGATATCTAAGGTATAGGCTGTATTTCATTTCATGCAAACAGTCTCAAAATACTTTGTTCATGCTCCTAAATAAAGAGGTCTATTTGATACTGTCACAATTTTCTATCTTCCAAAATAGAAACACTGTTTTATATAATTAATTTATTTTTTAAATAAAAAGATTATTTATTTGACAGAGAGAGAGCAGACAGGGCAGTGGGAGAGGGAGAAGCACACTCCATGCTGAGCAGGGAGCCCAGTGTGGAACTTGATCCCAGAACCCCGGGCAGATGCTTCTGCTGAGCCACCTAGCTGCCCCTAGAATTGCTATATTAAATTATTTTACTCACAGTCAAACATATTAGAAAAAAGTACATTCGGGGCACTCGGGTGGCTCAGTGGGTTAAAGCCTCTGCCTTCAGCTCAGGTCATGATCTCAGGGTCCTGGGATCGAGGCCCATATTGGGCTCTCTGCTTGGCGGGGAGCCTGTTTCCTCCTCTCTCTCTGCCTGCCTCTCTATTTGTTATCTCTGTCTGTCAAATAAATAAAATCTTTAAAAAAAAAAGTAGAAAGAAAAAAGTACACTCATAATAACTTCTGTTTGGATTGTCTTGGAGATCTATGCATTGTGGCCATCTGTTGACTTGAGCTGTCAGTTCCAGATTGAGGACAGTAACTCATGGTAGCTGGGAAGAAGGCCAGGGAAGGACAGGCAGCAGTTACTCTTTTTCCCAAGCTCATGTTTCACACTGTAGCTTAGCACTGTCCAGAGGGTTACTTAACTCTGCCAAGTTGCCTTTCTTCTGGTGGAAACTACCAAATGAACCTGATGTTAAAGACTCAGGTGGTTAAAATTAGGGAAAAGGTCAACATAAAAGTAAGTCTTGTGAAGGCATAGTGATTTAGGCAGTGAACCTCATTGCTTGGTGGTCTCCTCCATCTAAGGGTCTTCCATAAGCATAATTCTTCCATAAGCATAATTAACTGAGGCAGATCTCATCTCAGGATGATGGTAACAGGCTCAAGTCTGCATGTGCAGAGAGGAAACTGAATTGAGTTGCTGTGGTGGTACATTAACTGCTTCCAGTGTATTTAGAAATATTAAGAGGTGTCTCAGGATCCTGTGTTCTACACACAACAGTCCAGTAGCAGCTCTGTTTCCATTTAATAATTGGAATTAATATCCCCAGGCAACAGAGTTGTGATCCCCTGTATTGCCTGTAAATTCAGTGATATGAGGATTCAGTGGCCAAGTGGCATCTTAATTTCCAAGTCCATGGAGCCATTGTATCCCCCAGTGCAAGTCCAAGCCCATGCAGAAGATCTAAGTCTTTTGTATTTTCCATTTTTAATGCTCTGTAGAGTTCTGCTTTTTTCAGTTTGAATACCTCAGTCCTTAGCTTTTCTCAAGGGAAATGTTGCAGCCGGCTGTTCCTCTGCTTCATGTGCCGTTCTGCAGTCCCTTACTTACTCACGTTCTTAGGGTCAGAAAACTGTTGACTGGTTTATCGTATAGGGCAAGGTGTTGGGGTGAGCATCTTCCACTGTGTCTGGATGCACCACCCTCTTAGTACCTCGATGTGTTCACCAACCCAGAAAGATGAAGAAATTATTTTTTGACATAATTAAAATTTGCTCAGTTTGTGTTTTATGTAATCATTTTTCTTTCAAAAGTAATATGTCCACTGTAGGATAAATTTACTTTTTTGAAATTCCATCTGATAACATTCAAAATAGTAAAAAGAATTAATCTAAAGTGAATTTGGGCCTCCTTTCCACCTCAGTCCCCAGTCTTCCAGTTCTTCTCAGAAGGGTAGTGTTCCACAGTTAGCAAGTTATTTATTTATTTATTTATTTATTTTTAAAAAAGATATTATTTATTTGAGGGAGAGAGAGCACTTGCCGTGAGCAGAAGCAGGGGGAGCGGCAGGCAGGCAGAGGGAGAAGCAGCCTCCCCAGTGAGCACAGACCTTATGTGGGACTTGATCCCGGGACCGAGATTGTGATCTGGGCTGAAGGCAGACGCTTAATTGACTGAGCCACCCAAGTGCCCAAGTTAGCAATTTCTTTCTTTCTTTTTTTTTTTTTTAAAGATTTTATTTATTTACTTGAGAGAGAGACAGTGAGAGAGAGCATGAACGAGGAGGTCAGAGAGAGAAGCAGACTCCCCATGGAGCTGGGAGCCCGATGCGGGACCCGATCCCAGGACTCCAGGATCATGACCTGAGCCGAAGGCAGTCGTCCAACCAACTGAGCCACCCAGGCGTCCCAAGCAATTTCTTATATAATTTTTCAGAAATACTCTTAAGTCTGTAAATGGTAATATATACCTGGACACTTCTGCACTTTAATTTCTCCCTTTTTGTATGTGTTTTGAAGACACTTTTATATCAGTACCTGTGATCAGATTCATTTTTGTTAATGCTTTCATAACACTCAGGTACATGAACTGTACATTATTTCCAAGTTTTTACTTGTGGGATGTTTTTGGTCAGTATCACTTGGAGATACAGTGGAGGATCTAGAGGTGAATTTTTGACAAAGGCAAAGGCTTTTCAAGTCACATGTTATTTTTATGTAACCCTTTCAGGGGAATATGAGAAAGGTGTAGACCATCTGACAAATGCAATTGCTGTGTGTGGACAGCCACAGCAGTTGCTGCAAGTGTTACAGCAGACTCTCCCACCACCAGTGTTCCAGATGCTTCTGACCAAGCTTCCAACAATTAGTCAGGTAAGGATTTGAAATGTTAGTAAAAGTGAGTAGAATCTGAGAAGTAAATGTTTTTTTTTTTTAATTTTTTATTTTTTATAAACATACATTTTTATCCCCAGGGGTACAGATCTGTGAATCACCAGGTTTAGACACTTCATAGCACTCACCAAAGAACACACCCTCCCCAATGTCCATAATCCCACCCCCTTCTCCCACCCCCCCCCAACCCTCAGTTTGTTTTGTGAGATTAAGAGTCACTTATGGTTTGTCTCCCTCCCAATTCCATCTTGTTTCATTGATTCTTCTTCGACCCACTTAAGGCCCCATGTTGCATCACCACTTCCTCATATCAGGGAGATCATATGATAGTTGTTGAGAAGTAAATGTTTTAACGACATTAGCATTTAAAAATTAGTGAACATGATAAAAAAAATTTTTAAGATTTTTATTTATTTATTTGTCAGAGAGAGAGAGAGTGCCCACAGGCAGAGTGGCAGGCAGAGACAGAGAGAGGAGCAGGCTCTCTGCTGAGAAAGGAGCCCGATGCGGGACTCGATCCCAGGACCCTGGCATCATGACCTGAGCCTAAGGCAGCTGCTTAACCCACTGAGCCACCCAGCCATCCCGAACATGATGAAATTTGAAACCCGTTCTTGGAAACAAAGTAGAATTGGAGATAGCAGTGCTTGAAATTTTTCTTCCCTAACAGTATTGGAGTGAGCGATACTAAGATCTGGTCATTGTGTCCTATGTGTGCATTAGGAAGTACGTCGCATATTCTGAAATCTTAGGCCTTGGTATTCACCAGAATTCGGGCCACTCTCAGCTACTTTCTGAAACTAGCTTTCTGTCGACTTTTGTGAGCCCATGAATTCAGTTATGTTGCCTGGCAGAGGGCATAGGGGCTGAGATGACATAGCCTATAATTAGATCTTAAAGGATTGTTGTATATCCTCTGACTTCACTTGTCTGAAAAGCCCCAGTGCCTCTGTTTTTGCCAAGATGGGCTTTGGGCTTGGAGTTATTTGACTGCACTCTTATATATAAAAGATTATATATAATTAAGAATTAAGATGCATTCTGTTCATTTTTAGTTTTTTTTTTTTTTTTTCAAAAAATCGAAATGAATTTATTTTTTTGGAATAGTTTGTTTACTCGTGTGTGAATTTCCACAGTTGGTGTGATTTAAGATTGGTTAATTCCTCATACTGATCTTTACTCAGTTTGAAAAGGGACTGGAAAGAAAACAAAGGCCCCAGAGATTTAAGGGAAAGGGTTGAAAAAACCAAAGATTGGTCTTAACCCTTTTTATTTAGACTAATGTGGTTCCTAGTCTATCTAAATCAGAATCCTCTGTTTAATGTTACCTGCTCTTGGAAAGGCAACATAGCATAGTGCTTTTGGAAGATGAACCTGAGGGTGTGAGGTCTTTTGAAATGTGGATGAGTTCAGGATGAAACCTGAACTCCTCTTTATAAAAATGACCTCCTTTACTCAGTTAACTCATGTTATTTGGAAATATTTTCAAATGCTAATTTTGGAATTACTGTCCTATGATGACTGAGCATTTTCAGGCCAAAAGGGGAAATGTTTGGAGAATAGAATGACCAGTACTCTTAATTTATATGAAAGTGAAAAGATATCTTGAATTCTTTTTGGTTTTAGTTATATAATTGAGTAACATGTAAAACATTATTCCTTCTTAGATTTTGAGATGGGACTGACAGTAGTGTGATCATTATTTTCTTTGATAACAGTGTTTAGAGATGTTAAATATTGAAATCTCAGAATGGGTAAACCTTAGCAAGTTTTGTATTCTTTGAATACAAAGGACATACTATTTTTTTCCCTCTTAAAATTTTTTTTTAATTGAAGTATTGACGACACACAATGTTACATTAGTTTCAGGCGTACAACTTACTGATTTGACAGGTCTGTACGTTATGGTCTGCTTGCCATAAATGTGACTGCTGTCTGTCTCACTATATAGCAGTATTATGTGATCTCTGATTGTATTTCCTGTGCTGTACTTTTAATCCTTATGTAACAGAAAGCCAGGACCTGTCACTCCCCTTCACTTAATTTTACTCCCACCCACTTCATTCCAGCAACCACCAGTTCATATTTAGAGATCTTTTTCTCCTTTTGTTTGTTCATTTGTTGGTAATTTATTTATTTATTTGTTTAAAATATTTTATTTATTTGACAGAGAGATCACAAGTAGGCAGAGAGGCAGGCGGAGAGAGAGAGAGGAGGGGGAAGCAGGCTCCCCGCCGAGCAGAGGGCCCAATTTGGGCTTCGATCCCAGGACCTGAGCTGAAGGCAGAGACTTAACCCACTGAGCCACCTAGGCGCCCCATTTGTTGGTTTTTAGATTCCACATATAAGTGAAATCAGCTGGTATTTATCTTAGTGAAATAACACTTAGCATAATATCCTCTAGGTCCATCCGTGTTGCAGATAGCAAGATCTCATTTTTTTATGGCTGAATAATAGTCCACTGTATATGGTTACCACTTCTTTGTCCATTCATCCATTGATAGACACTAATGTTGCTTCCATATCTTGGCTCTTACAGATAATGCTGCAGTAAATCTAGAGGTGCATACATCATTCTGAATTAGTATTTTCATTTTCTTTTCTTTTTTTTAAAGATTTCTTCATTTATCAGAGAGAGAGAGAACGCGTGCGCGCGCGCATGAGCTAGGAGGGAGGGGCAGAAGGAGTGGGGGAAGCAGACTTCATGTGAGAAGAGCACCTGATGTTGGACTCTGATCCCAGGATCCTGAGATCAAGACCTGAGTGGAAGGCAGTGGCTTAATAAGATGAGCCACCCCAGGCATCTCTCTTTTCTTTTCTTTTTTTTTTTTTTAAATTTTACTTGAGAGAGACCAAGTATGACTGGGTGGCAAAGGGAGAGGGAGAAGCAGGTTTCCTTCTGAGCAGGGAGCCCCGGGGAATCATGACCTCAGCCGAAGGCAGATGATTTAACTGAATGAGCCACCCATGCACCCTGTTTTCATTTTCCTTGGGTAAATAACCAGCAGTGGAATTACTGGGTCATACAGTATTCCCATTTTTTAATGTTTTGAGGAACCTTCCAGCTGATTTCCACAGTGGCTGTACCAGTTTACAGTCCCACCAGCAGCGCATGATAGTTCCTTTTTCTCCACATCCTTGCCAACATCTGTTACTTCTTGTCTTCCTGATTTGGGGCATTCTGACACTGTGTGAGGCGATATCTCATTGAGGTTTTGTATTTGCATTTCCTTGATGATTAATGGTGTTGAGCATCCTTGCATCTGTCTGTTGGGAAAATGTATGTTTAGGTCCTCTGCCCATTTTTAATTGGATTATTAGGGGTTTTTTTTCCCCCTCCTGTTGAGTTGTATGAGTTCTTCCTATATTTTGGATTTCTTTTTTAAAAGAGTTTATTTATTTGACGGACAGAGATCATAAATAGGCAGAGAGGCAGGCGGGGGGGGGGGGCAGGCGCCCTGCTGAGCAGAGAGCCCGATGCGGGGCTCGATCCCCGGACTCTGAGATCATGACCTGAGCTGAAGACAGAGGCCTTAACCCACTGAGCCACCCAGGCGTCCCTATATTTTGGATATTAACCCCTCATTAGATATATCATGTACAGATGTCTTCTAGCTCAGTAGGTTGCCTTATCATCTTTTTGGTTTACTTTGTCACATAAAAGCTTATTACTTTGATGTAGTTCCAGTAGTTTATTTTTGCTTTTGTTTCCCTTGCCTGAGGAGACACACCTAGAAAATGTTGTTAAGGCCATTGTCCAGGAAGATTACTGCTTAGGAGTTTATGGTATCAGGTCTCACATTTAGATATTAAATCCAGTTTGAGTTTATTTTCGGTTATGATGTAAGGAAGTGGTCCCGTTTCATTCTTTTCCATGTGGCTGTACTGTTTCCCCAACACCATTTATTGAAGAGACTGTCTTTTTCCATTGGATATTCTTGCCTTCTACAAAGGACTTCTACTAAAAATTAAAAAAAATTTTTTTTTTTCTCTTTCAGAGAATTGTAAGTGCTCAGAGCTTGGCTGAAGATGATGTGGAATGAGAACATGTCAACATAATCTCAATTAAAAATATTTTTAAAATCTTAAGTTGGAAGATGAGCAGCTCTGGGGGAAAAAGGGCAAATAGGCTTGTTACGGACTGTCCTACACTGAAATCTACCAAAGTTAATTTTTACTTTGTGTAGATCCATTCATCTGTTTTATTTATTTTTCCCAGTGAAAAGTGTATTTTGATAGAAAGCTTTTCATTATATAAATACACTGAGTTACCAAAATATCATGGATTTTATTCCTGAAACGTGCAATTAAAGTGTACATATAACATCACATTACTTAGGTTAAAAATACTCAGTGCTTAGTTTTGAAAGATAGGCCGAAAAAGTATAGGAGAAAGCTGAAGAATGCACGTTTTTTTTAAGCTCGTACATTTGCTCTACATTAAAGAATTGGATGGAGTCTATCAAAACTGAGCATTAAAATCTTTGAGAGATTATTTTTTTCCTTTTAATCTCTAAATATGATGTGAGAAGTGCTGCTGTGCTGTATTAATTCACCTCCTCCCCGTGTATTTGTCATTTTAATTGGTGGGCTTAATGTGTTCTGGATATTTATCGTATTTTAGATGTATGTAGTAAATAGCACCGGGAATTCAATCTATGTACATCCTTTATCTAGCCATGTGAGCCTCTCTAATTACTGTCTACCCTCTTTCCTCACTTAAAAAATGAGGGAATTGGTCTGCTAATTCAGAGAAATGTCCCTTTCAGCTTTTAATTCATTTGTTTCTGTTAAGCATCTTTAAAACCACCTTCTTCTGAGGGATATATTTGTTTGGACAACCAGGCCTTGCATTTTTTATACTCTGAAGTTTGCATGCTTGCCTGACTTAGTATTTCTGAACTGATTCTCCCACCCCCACCCCTTTTTTTTAAAGATCTAACTTGTGTTGGTTTTCACTGAAATCATGCGGTTGTCATTACTCTTGTAAATCTGAAACTTAATCTTTAGGGTAACTGGGATGATAAACTTGTAAAATGTTTGTTCCCCTTTGCTTTTATCTTCAGTGTATCTCCTTAATCCTCTTTCAATCTCATTCATTTATCTTGTTATGATGAGAATAAGGTATAACCTTATGGCTGAAGACTTGGAAAGAATGAAGGTGTTCTCGAAATAGTGACATGTTATCTGCAGTCACAGGTTGAACATTAGGTCTGAGAATAAAGATCTTTGGTACTTACTTGTCATCTGTTGAACTGAGTAACAATTCCTCTCTGTACATACACTTTGCCTTTATTCTATCTCAAAATCTGGAGCGATCCTGCAGACTTTTCCTATGTACTTAAGTCTTTTACTTAATTTGTTTACAAATTTTCCTTAACCTTAGCATTGGGTTTTTGTTGTGATTGGGGTAGAGGAAAGAGTTTGAAGTATAGTTCTAAGTTTTTGCTTCTGGACAGCTTGCATAGCCTTTGGCAGGTCACATTACATCTCTGAACTTATCTCATCTAGAAAATTAGAACATTAAACTATGTAACGCAGACATTTAAGGATTCTTCCTTGTGTACCTTCCAAGTTTGTGTTCCTGTACCCTTAAACAGTATGGTTTTTAATTTTTTTTTTGAATTTTTAAAAAATTTTTTGATGGCATCCTGCCTACTCTTATCTGGGAAAAGGGATGTGAGCAGTGCAAACATGCTGATTAGTCATTTTCACTCATAAATCCCAAATCCAAAGCAGTGTCGTGGTCATTGGTCACATAGCTGGGAAACAGTCTTCATCTTGTACTCCCCTCAGCCAGATGAGAGTCTTCAGATCAGAGGCATTCAGTGTATAGGTCAGAGTGAGAACATAGGGGGCGAAAAGAGCAAGGGGCAGACCCCGTGGCAAGGCAGGAACGGACCTAGAGAAGCCAAGGATGAGCTGGAGGAATGAGCAGTCCACTTAGATTTGGGAGAGGATTTCACGGGGGCTGTATGCCCTTGAGAATTGTAGTGTAGTTTAAGCTGGGTAGCACTGACTTTTCTGAAAGATAATCAGCTTCGATCCTAAAGCCTGTTGAATAGGCTAAGCTGTCTGCCCAAAGGAGCTGATTATGCAGTCATTTTCTTATTTAAATGACAACTTTTGTGCTTTGAAATTAGTTGCCACTTCTGAAAGGTAATAGTTTGGTTAAAAAAAAAAGTCCAAACAAGGTTTTCTCTCAGGCCCGTAATACAGAACACGGTTTCCTGTCTCAAGTTTTACAGGGTGATGGAACCAGGCAGTAGGGATGATGTTGGGCAAATGGTGCTCAACCCAGGTTTAATTAGAGTGACGACCACCTGAATGTGCCCGTGTGCACGTTGCACATGCGCCACCTGTGTGCAGCTTCCAGGGACTTGAAAGTCTTTGGGAATGGAAATATGTATTAGTGCATGGTTAGTGTGCTTCCCTGGGAAGGAGCTATCTGATTCCACAGTTTGTACATGAGGTGAAAGTGCACTGAAAACGGGCCTACCTGGCTGTGTCCGTGCTGTCCTGTTCTTAGATAACTAGCATTTACATTCACATTGAATTTATGTAAAGTACATAAAAACCTAGTACAGCAGGCTTAGTAGGCAGTCAGCGGATGTTTGAGTCCTCTTATCCCTTAATATGGTTGATAGTTTTTACCATCTTTCTGCTTGCTTTTCTGACCTTGTTGAATGAACTTACGGACCAGAGTATTTTTTTTTTTTTAAAGATTTTATTTATTTATTTAACAGAGATCACAAGTAGAGAGAGAGGGAAGCAGGCTCCCTGCTGAGTAGAGAGCCCGATACGGGACTCGATCCCAGGACCCTGAGATCATGACCTGAGCTGAAGGCAGTGGCTTAACCCACTGAGCCACCCAGGCGCCCTATGGACCAGAGTATTAATGAAATATTATAGGAAAGATTTTGAGAAAATTAGTATATCATGCAAATGTTTCACAAAATTTTCTTTCTTGTAACATAAAAATAAACAGTTTTATTGCTTGTACCTCAACTGTTTAAATATTAAAGGACTTGGAGAAAATTTTTGTTAAGTCTATATTTACAAAAGTGAATTCTCAATTTGATTCCTGGCGGTGGCACCTGTTTTTCGGTTCATATCCCTCGGAGAATGTTGGCATTTGTGCAGCTTCTCCCAGGACAGCGCACATGTGCTCTTGACATGGGATTGACAGATCACAGGTGAAGAGCCCGTGCTTTCCTGTCAGTAGGTGAGGACTCTTCATAGTAGTGGGTTCCCAACCTAAGCAGGTTCCTAGAAGGAGTTAAAACATTGCTGGGCAGTAGGTCTGAGGCAGGAGCATATTATCAGTATTTTTTTTTTTAAATCAAAATGGATATATATATATATATATACACACACACACATATATATATATACACACACACACATACATATTTATAAAATACATTTTTTTAAGATTTTATTTATTTGACAGCGAGAGGGAACACAAGCAGGGGGAGAGGGAGAAGTAGGCTTCCCGCTGAGCAGGATGAAGCTGGATATCTGAGCCAAAGGCAGATGCTTAAAAACCGAGCCACCCGGGTGCCCCTCAAAATATATTTTTTAAAAGGTTAATTTATTTTTGGAGAAAGCGTGTAAGCAGGGGGAGGGGGCACAGGCAGGGAATCTCAAGCAGACTCCAGGACCAATGGGCTGTATCTAACAACCCTGAGATGGTGACCTGAGCCAAAATCAAGAGTCAGATGCTTAGCCAAGTAAGCCACCAAGGTGCTCCCAAGATACTTTTGTTTTTAAGTGAACTCTTCAAAGGTGGTATAAAAACAGGAAATTGTTATAGGATAGCAGCCATGTTAATGTCACAGGTGGTGTACTTTAGCACTGTACTCTTTAAAAATGAGATGTGCAGGGGCACCTACACAGATGGTTAAGTGTGTTTTTGGCTCAGGTCATGATCTCTAGGTCCTGGGATTGAGACCCGTGTCAGGCTCCCAGCTCAGAAAGGAACATGCTTCTCCCTCTCCCTCTGCCCCTCTGCTTGTGCTCTCTCTCTCAAATGAATAAATAAAATATTTTTAAAAAATGAGATGTGTGGGGTGCCTGGGTGGCTCAGTAGGTTAAAGCCTCTGCCTTCAGCTCAGGTTATGATCCCAGGGTCCTGGGATAGAGCCCTGCATTGGGATCTCTGCTCAGTAGGGAGCCTGCTTCTCCTTTCTCTCTCTGCCTGCTTCTCCACCTACTTGTAATCTCTGTCAAATAAATAAATAAAATCTTTAAAATAAATAAATAAAAGTAAAAATGAGATGTGTAAGTACAATGTGATTAAGAACACCTAGTTTCACTCATGCTAATGATCTGAAGCATAAAGACCATCAGTTACCAGAATTCATTTTCAAGATAGGCCAGTCCATTTAAATGTGTTTTATTTTTTATTATTTTTTTTTCTTTAAGATTTTATTTATTTACTTGACAGACAGAGATCACAAGTAGGCAGAGAGAGAGGAGGAGGAGGCAGGCTCCCCGCTGAGCAGAGAGCCTGACGCGGGGCTCGATCCCAGGACCCTGGGATCATGACCTAGGCTGAAGGCAGAGGCTTTAACCCACTGAGCCACCCAGGCGCTCCCATTTAAATGTGTTTTAATACTTTTTCTGTAAACAGCCTATCAACTGGACGTATCAGTTAAGTAGAAATTACATTTCCTAAGCATTTTAGTTGTGAGTTTTAAAATTTTTATTTCATATTTGTGTCTTTGGACGAATAGAATAGGTTTTTCTCCTTTTTTAGATACAGGGTGTCCAGGACATTTTTATATATGTAATTTTTTCCTTTTAACAGCTGCATTCAGCTGTGTTCTGGAAACAGTCCAGGAGATTGCAAAGGTGCTAAATCCTTTCTTAATTTCCACAGGCATTGATAGAGCAATTGAATACTTTGCAGTCATAGGGGTACAGAACCGAGGGGTGGGGGGAGGAGAACTGGTTGAAGTGAGCCTGTGGTTAAGCTGGACCTTGACCTGACAGAGATGAACCCGGTGTCCAGCGGGGCCTCTGTGTGTAAAGTGCCCACATGCGATCTGTTCATTCAGGGAGAACAACCAGATCCCACTGGAACTTCACTGAGATCTTAAAATTCCCAAGGCCCTGCCTTTTCCCTTGTTGCCTGAGGAAGTAGATAGACTGAACTGAGCGCCCTTTTTAGTCTGTACCTCTGTAGAGTGGGTAAATTTGGAAGTTCTAAAACCAGCACCTGTTTCCCTTCACTCAGAACAGCACATGAGAGGAATCCCTGGACAGGTTAGACAGCTTCCTTGGTGACCTCCGGACAGTGTTCCATTGTGCCTGCTCCTGCTCACCCTACTCAGCATTTGAAGAGGACAACTTTGTGGTTTAGAGACTATTTTATAAACCGGTTACATCAATATACCGCTTTTATAGAGCCCTATGGTAATTTTCAAAAGCTTCCGCTCTAGTTAGGACTCCGCTAGCAAGACCCAGCTTGGATTAGCGTTAGTGGCATTTGTTAGCTCCTCAGGAAAAGTAGCTTTCGCCTCTTACCTTAGAGTGAGCACCCCATACCAGGCCATAGGCCATTGCTCTCCACCTCTGCATCTCATTGTGCTTTTTTTTTTTTTTTAAGATTTTATTTATTTGACAGAGCTCACAAGTAGGCAGAGAGAGAGAGAGAGAGGATGAAGCAGGCTCCCCGCTGAGCAGAGAGCCTGATGTGGGGCTCTATCCCAGGACCCTGGGACCATGACCCAAGCCAGAAGCAGAGGCTTTAACCCACTGAGCCACCCAGGCGCCCCTCATTGTGCTTTTTGATGTTCGCTAACACACCTAATGGATGACACAAACCTTTCCTGGGCTTTAGAACGGATTCATTTCACTCCTTACAATCTCCCCTTCCACAGCTTAAGAGACCTGCCAAGTGTTGCTTGGGAAATGGAAGTTTCAGGATTTCCCGCCCATCTTTATTGAAGGGTGATTTATAAATTCAAGTTTTGTGCATTTAAGATATATGATGCTGTGTTTCAGTGTATGTGGATATGAAGTACACACTACCATCAGGCTAATTAACATCTCTCACCTCACCTAATTCGGTACTGTGGTCCCCATGCTGTACATCAGATGTCCAGAACTCCCTCGTAACCGAACGTCTGTATCCTTAGTTAGCATCTCCCCACTTACCCTGGCAACCACCATTCTCTTTCCATTGAGTTTGATTTGTTTAGATTCCATCTATAAGCGAGATAACAGTATCTGTCTTTTTGTTTCTGGCTTTTTTGACTTAGCATAATGATATCCTCTAGGTCCATCGATGCCCGAAGTGGCAGAATTTCCTTTTTTAAGGCTGGATTTCCATTTTATCCATGGACAGACATTTAACTTCTCCTGTCTTGTGAACAATGTTGTCATGAACTGGAGAGTGCTCATTGAGATCCTGACTTCACTTCTGCCTGATACATACCCAGAAGTGGGATCGTTGGATCAGCTGGTAGTTCTCTTTTTTCAATTTTTGAGACCTTTCCATACTGTTTTCCAGAGTGGCTACACCACTTTACAGTGGGCTCCCTTTCTCCATGTCCTCTCCAGCACCTCCCTTTTGACTTTGGTCTGTTCGGTCAGGGTGAGGGGATACTGTTGTTTAGTGTATGTGCTGCCAAGGCAAGCGTGATCCACATTTCCTGGAGGATTAGTGATGTTGAGCGCTTGCTGGCCATTTGTATGTCCTCGGAAGAAAATGTCTATTTGGGTCCTTTGACCATTTTAAGATTAGATGATTATGATGATTTTTGCTATTGAGTTGTAGGCATTCCTCATATTTTTTTCATGTTACCCCTTATCAGATATTCTCAAGTATTTTCTTTCATTGTATTGGTTGTCTTTTCACTTTGTTGATGATTTCTTTTTAGTTCAATGTGGTCCCCTCTGTTTATGATTTCACTATAAACATGAAAATATTTAATACCTTGGCTTTCAGAATTCTGAATTTCACCTTCACAGTTTTCCATACAACATTCTGAAACCAGAATTCTTTTTCAAGTTTCAGTTTTGTAAATTTCTTTTTTGCTGTTTTCGTTTTTTAATGGAAGCATAATTGACATACAGCATTATTAGTTTCAGATATATAACATGATGATTCAGTAATTCTACACATTGTGCAATGCTCACCATTGCAAGTGTAGTTACCATACAACATTATTACAGTATTGCTTGTGTTCCCTCTGCTATACTTTTGATCCCCCTGACTTACTTTATAATTGGAAGTTTGTACCTCTTAATCCCCTTCCCCTGTTTCACCCATCCTGCCACCCGCCTCCCCTATGGCCACCACCCGTTTGTTCTCTGTATTGATGAGTCCGTTTCTGTTTTTCATTTGTTCATTTGGTTTTTTAGATTCCATATAAAAGTGAAATCATCGTATTTGTCTTTCTCTGTACAACTTATTTCACGTAGCGTGATATCCTCTAGGTCCATCTCTGTGGTCACATATGGCAAGATCTCATTCGTTTTATGTCTAAGATTCTGTTGTGTGTATATACTACTTTTCATCCATTCATCTATGGATGTACACTTACTTTGCCTCTGTATCTTGGCTATTATAAATAAAACTGCAGTGGACCAGAGAAATGCATACGTCTTCCTCAATTAGTGATTTCATTTTCTTTGGGTAAATACTCAACAGTGAAATTATTGGGTCTTATGGTAGTACTATTTTTAACATTCTGAGGAACCTTCACACTGTTTTCTGCGGTGGCTGCACCAATTTTCACTCCCACCAACAGTGCAAGAGTGTTCCCTTTTCCCCACATCCTTGCCAACACTTGTTACTTCTTGCTTTACTGATTTTAGCCATTCTCACAGGTGTGAGATGATCTCTCATTGTGGTTTTGATTTCATTTCTCTGATCATGAATGATGTTGAGCCTCTGCATGTGTCTGTTGGGGAAATGTCTTATTTGAAAAAATGTCTTCTGTTCGGGTCCTCTGCTCATTTTTAATCACATTATAAGTTTTGGGAGTGTTGGATTGTGTAAATCCTTTATTTGGCATATTAACCTCTTATTGCTTATTTTATATGCACATATCTTCCGTTGAGTAGGTTGAATTTGTTGTTGTTGTTGTTGATCGTCTACTTTGCATAAGCTTTTTAGTTTGGTGTGGTCCCACTTGTTTTTCCTTTTTGTTAACCTTTTGGTGTCAAATTAAAAAAAAATTATTACTAAGACTTATGTCAAGGACCTTTTCCCCTGTGTTTCCTTCTAGGAGTTGTATGGTTGCAGGTGTTATGTTTAAGTCTTTAACCCATTTTGAGTTGACTTTTGTATATGGTATGGGTTCAGTTTCATCCTTTTACATGTGGATATCTAGTTGACTGGACACATTTTTTGAAGACTGTCTTTCCTCTTTGTGTGTTCTTGGCACCTTTGTTGAAGATTAGTTGATTATGGGATTTAGGGTTTGACTTAAGGGTAACTTAGCACTGTACTTGGTTATCTATTTGAGGGAAAGGGTAAATGTCCGTCTATTTTTTTTTTTTTAAGAATGTAGGTACTTTTCCACCAAACCCGAGAGACATAATGAGGAAACAAGACGGCTATTATATAATTCAAGTTGTACACAGGGTGGATGCTTATTTCTTGAGAGAATACACAGCCTGAGGAGTTGAAAGCCCAAAACAGTATTGAAATGATGTCTTACTGGTTTTAAAAAATGAGAGTTTTTTTTGTTTTCTGCTTTATAACTTTGCATGGTCTAACATAATATTTTTGCCTCCTCCCAAATTACTCAAATATAATGCTTCAGGGGACCATGCCATGATTTCCGAAGCTGCTGTCACAGACAGGACCAGGTAACAGGGCCAGAGTGTTGGAAAGGCTAGATTGAGAGGGCTGGGATGAACCTGGGCTAGAGCGGTCTAGTGGCTGGGGCTGGGAGCTGCGGCTCCTGGCAGGGAGTGGAACCTCCGCTAGAACTTGCTCCTCTCCTAAACTCTGTTTCATTTAGAATTGCTCTCTAATTTTTCCATTCTTCCTGGGTGATTTCATGTTGTCTGGCTTCAACGGCACCTGGCCTTGATGTTGTCCCCCCAGGCCCCCACCCCAGGCCCAGGTGGATATGGGTTCCTGCTTGCTCGGTGTCACATGGATGTCTACAGGCACCTCACATGACATGCACAGAATTGACTTTTTCCCCTTAAACATGCACCTTCTGTGCCTCCCTCCACTTGGCTGTTACACTCACCACATTCCATCGATGACCAAACCTTGCCCCTCCTATTCTTACTAGGGGTCTGATCCATTCCGTTTCTCTCTGGCCTCACTGCCGGTCTCTTAGGACCTTTGCCTCCAGTTGCTCTGTGGCCTCCTGTGCTCTGATCTGATCTGCTGCCTCAGGAATTGCTCTGAGGCTTGTCCCTCCCTTGTATGGCATCCACGGCCCCTATAATCAGATGTGGCTTATTCTCCAACTTTATTGTAAAATAAAGTTGGAGAATAAAGTTGGAGTTTATTCCTCAGATTTCCTCCTCCCTCTTCAAACACACAGAAGCACACAGGCTTAGATCCTATGGAGCAAACTTCCCCCATAGGCCCTTACCTCTCTAGCTATGATTTTGTTGTCTCACATTATGTGCCCTGTGCTGTGAGCCAGGCACTATGCTTACTGCCAAGGATCTCTGGATAGACAAAATGGGCCATTCCGTCACTGATTTTTACCTTTAGGTTGAAAGATCATCAGAGAAGCCTTACCCGTGGCAGGGTTAGACACTCCCCTGTTGGGAGAGTCTGTAGAACCCTGGCATTTCTCATTAAGATCTACTGTAATTTTTGGGACACCTGGGTGGCTCAGTTGGTTAAGAAGCTGCCTTCGGCTCAGGTCATGATCCCAGCGTCCTGGGATTGAGTCCCACATCGGGCTCCTTGCTCCGCAGGGAGCCTGCTTCTCCCTCTGACTCTGCCTTCCACTCGCGCTCTCTCTCTGACAAATAAATAAATAAAAACTTAAAAAAAAAATCTACTGTAATTTTTTTAGTAATGTGCCCCGTTTTCCACTAGGCCATCCCCAAATACATATGTCTTACTGATGATTGGGTTTCCCAGCATAAAGCATAGTTAAATACTTAGGAAATACTTAATGAGTGGAAATCCACATGAGCAGAAGTTGACCAGGAATCTTTAACAGTGAAATGAATATGAAATACTTTTTTGACATGACACATGAAAGGTAAATGGAAGGAAAAAAGCATATGGTTGTGAAGAGTGAAAAGCTGCTAATTACTGATGTAGGAAAAGACATTAGGGTTTGAAGCTGATGGCCAAGAAAGAATAAAGAAACGTCTTTGGTGCAAAACATGGTTTTATTAAAGCATGGAGATTGGACCTGTGGGCAGAAAGCTGCACTGGAGTTGGCAGGAGTGGCCTGTTATGTACTTTCAATTTGAGAGGGGGTTAGGGAGAGCTTAAATATCTCAGGGATTTTGGTAGCAAGGTTTCCAGGACCTTGAGGGTTCTAGCTATTTTGGGGGAAAGGTCATTTATTACCATCTAATGAAACCTGAGTCATGAGACCCTTCAGATGTTGATTGGTAGGTCATATCCTTGGGGGATGATTGCCAACGGGTATCTTGGGGGGTTACAGATAAAGGAAGTTTCCAAAAGGATTTTTATATGTTAAAGTAGATTTACAGGATCCTGGGGCTCAGGCTAAGATTGCCTTTTACGCTTAGCAAAGTGTTAACTTTGGGGTAGTGGAGTCCTTAGAGGAATGTCGCTCTGCCTGTTTCAAGGACTGGTTAATGGGTTGTAGCTTGTAAGGAAATTTAATAATTTTTTTTCTGCCTTTGTTTCCCACATCAGTTACAGCACTGGATTATTAGACACATACAAAGCTTGAGATTAGAAGGGCACAAATCTAGTCTTCCTCGTAGATCTTGACAGCCTTGTAGCTGAACAAATGTCAAACATTTATTAAAAAGTGAACCTGCCAGCCATTGAATTTACATTTATGAGGATTTTAAAAATGTCATTCTAAACTATTTATCCTTTTCTTGAAAGCTTGTCAAATATGGGGCTGAATCATGTGTAGTCCTCTTTCAAGGCTTCTGCGGACCAGTGTATACTGTCTTTTCCCAATCCTTTTGAAGGGACAAGCTTGTTTTGTTTTGTACCTTCCCCTTGGGCAAGGGGAACTTAAAACAGTAGTCCAGAGTCACACCTCATACAGAATTTTGAAGACTTTGAAATTTAATCTGTTTTCACAGGTGACTAATTTTTTTTTAAATTTTATTTTTTGAAGATTTTACTTTCTTATTTGACACACAGACAGAGATCGTGAGAGAGGGAATATAAGCAGGGGGTGTGGGAGAGGGAAAGCAGGCTCCCCACTGAGCAGGGAGCCTGATGCGGGGCTTAATCCCAGGACCCTGGGATCATGACCTGAGCTGAAGGCAGATGCTTAACTGACTGAGCCACCCAGGTGCCCCAGGTAACTCATTTTAAAACTCACCTTTATATTCAGAACAAGATGCTAGCTAAAATACTCATGCTCCGACTAAATTTTTGATGACAGAAAGGCCTTTCCAAGTTATCTTTGACTTCCCAGGTATCCGACATTGAGCAAGCTCAATATAAATAATATTACTAGTCTTAGGATGTCAAGGTGACTGTCGCTCATTAAGATACTGTGGTTTGAATTCTGGTCTGCTGCATACTGAATGACTTAGGGTAATCCAGTTACTTCGGTACCTCATTATTTAGAAATACCTTGTTAGCTTTTTTTTTCTTTACTCTTCATCAGTAAAACGGAGAAACGGTGAAATGATGTATTGCGGTCATTTGCTTATTCGTTATCTTCCCTGCTAGACCATGAGTTTTTGATGCCGGAGCTAGATCTTCCTTTTCTTTGGATCTTGAATATTGTCTTGGCATGTCAGTAGGCAGGTAGTAAATATTTATTGAGCAGAAATCAGGAAGGATGGACAGTCTTGTTAATTTGATCTGAATTAAAATATTCTGGTACTTGACAAAGTACTAGAAATGATTTTCCTTTCCGGGCTAGGGCTTAACACAGATTCTTTAAATTAGAAGGGAATAGAAGTTTCTGGATGGGGTGAAAAGTCAGCCAAAATGTTTCTGCTCCTTTGATTTTTTTTCTTTTTTAAGATTTTTATTTATTTTTGTGAGAACGTGCGCACACACACAAAACAGGGGAGGCAGGGAAAGGGGCAGAGGGAGAAGCAGACTCCCCACTGAGCAAGGAGCCCGAAGCTGGTCTTGATTCCAGCATCTTGGGATTGTGGCCTGAGCTGAAGGCTGACGCTTAACCGACTGAGCCACCCAGGTGCCCCAGTTCCTTTGATTTCTGTGAAAGACAATACCATGCAGCATTCAGATATTTCTGTTAATGCTTTCAGGTGTCTGCTAAACTTGAGATTTCTTCCTAAATGCTGCTGGATGCAGAGTCCTTGATTTTGAGAGTAACACAAGGATACCAGACTTCCGCGGAGTGGAGGAGGTGGAAAGGGAGAGGTCTTCTGACTCTTAATTTTCATGTGGATAAATTGTCACTCCATAGGCTTTTTTATTTTATTTGGGCCTATGAAGGAGTATATTTCTGTTGATTCTCTAATGGGAACAAAATGGTCAGCCAGCATTCTTTCAAAATAAAGAGGGACTTTGAAAAGGGAATTTGCAGAATTTAGATATTCTTCCTTTTGCCAAGTGTAATAGCTTCTACGAAAGAGCAGATCTTGCTATACTTGCTTAAGAAAAATAGTATTAATTCCACTTAATCTTCTGAGAAAATTGAAAAATCCTTCCACATGAAGCCTCTAGGTGATGGCATTGTTAGTGATCAAGAAAGAATTGTTGAGACATTTTTGGTGCAAAAATGTGTTTTTATTCAAGCACGGGACAGACTGGGAGGAGGAGCAGCACTGCGATTGAGAGGAGTGACTGATAAAAAATACACTTTCAAGTTAGCAGGGAGGGGTGGGGATAAAGGAAGTTGCCAAAAGGATTTTCCTGTGGTAAAGAAGACTTACAGCACCATCCTGGAGGGCTGCTGTTTGCAAGCCAACCTTGCCTTTTGCCGTAGCGGTGCATTAACATTAACTCCTTTGTGAACTCCTTGAGGGTTGTCCTGCTTAGCCTGTCCCAAGTATTTGTCAATGGAAGTATATGTCAATGGGCTGCATGTTGTAAGGAAATTTAATTTTATCTACGTTTCTTTTGCCTTTGTTCTCTTCATCCGTGGCAAGTGGGGAGGTTAGAAAACACACTTATCTCAACACCCAGGAAGGTCACTCAGTCACCTCCACAGACTCCTTATCTGGGAGGCACCTGTAGGCCTTGGACCACCAGGTAGATAGCACCGTTGCCTTCAGGATTGTGGAGTGTCCTCACATCTCTGCATCTCA
Organism: Mustela putorius furo; assembly: GCF_011764305.1. Lineage (NCBI taxonomy): Eukaryota > Metazoa > Chordata > Mammalia > Carnivora > Mustelidae > Mustela > Mustela putorius. The sequence goes on along the minus strand of NW_025421560.1, from coordinate 3,973,191 downwards.
CGTTCATCCCACCTGGTGATAGAGGTTCTGGAATGTCCCTCTGTTGGACGGAGTCACCTCAGAGGTTATTGACTTCTTATGTCACCTTATTCCCAGTGGCCTTGAGCTTGGTCAGATACCCAAGCTGCTTGGGTTTGCATGGTTGGTTTTTGGTCAGCTTGTCTGGGGGAGCCAGTCATTGTAAAGCTGAAAGACATGCCTAAAGCTCTTCTCCAAAGGAGGCTGGCTGCCAGGGGGGATAAAACTCGGGGATTCCTTTTCAGGAATTCCTTAACCCTGATCCTTTAAGAGATATTTAGAATATTCTGGATTCCTAAGATTGTGCTTCAGAGAAGTAAATAAGAGTTGAAAATTAATGATTAGAGTTCTAGCCCAATCTTTAAGTCCTCTGACCCTGTTTGAAGGATCATTCTAATCATTCGTGATTGTGTTCCCTTATCTTGTGCTCTTTAGTTACTAATTTTTTTTTTTTAAAGATTTTATTTATTTATCAGAGAAAGAGAGGGGGAGAGAGCGAGCACAGGCAGACAGAATGGCAGGCAGAATGGCAGGCAGAGGCAGAAGGAGAAGCAGGCTCCCTGCTCAGCAAGGAGCCCGATGTGGGACTCGATCCCAGGACGCTGGGATCATGACCTGAGCCGAAGGCAGCTGCTTAACCAACTGAGCCACCCAGGTGTCCCTAGTTACTAATTTTTATAACATAAAAATGTATAAACCTGCATTTGTGTAATGTTTTGACAGCTCTAGGTGGCTTATTATTGAATTCTCTAAGCTGTGAGGAAGGTAGGATATCAACGGTAGGGGGGTTGCGGCACAGCAATGCTGGAACTGGAACCCTAAAATGTGTGGTGACCCAATGGGGTGGGAGCAGGTGGTGAAAGAATTCAGGACAGAGGAGACAGAACTTTATTGAATACCAGGGGAGCAGTGGAAAGACTACCTGCCTGGAGGCAGTGGGTGGGGACTTGACTTAGGGAGGGGTAGGTATGGGAGCATACGGAATTCTCCTATTTTGGTAGCTGTGCCTGTTGTAGCCATTTGGTTAGTTAGGGCCTCTGGGTATTCTGAGGCAGGTTGCCTGATGGGCCTCTCTGTATTCAGCCAGAGGGTTACATTGGGACCTTCGGCCTGAGATTCCATTGCTCAAGCCTGTTGCCTGAAACTGGCGTCTTCTGAGAATCACAGAGTTAGTGATTCACAGTGAGTTCAGGCTCGTCTTCCTGCTTCGCACCCAAACCTCCTTATCAGAGGTTGCACTACATCACAATGCTTTGAAGACAGCAAGTTTGATGAATGCCCTCCTCTTAACAGGATGCATGTTTAGAAACATTTGGTGGTTTCCCCTGGAGGGAGGTAAGCTTTATAGTACAGCCTTGCCTTTTTTTTTTTTTTTTTTTAAATTCTACAGAGATCACAGTAGGCAGAGAGGCAGGCAGACAGGGGTGGGGGGGGGAGGAAGCAGGCACCCTGCTGATCAGAGTCCCATGTGAGGCTCCATCCCAGGACCCTGGGATCACAACCTGAGCCAAAGCAGAGGCTTTAACCCACTGAGCCACCCAGGCAGCCCCAACCTTGCTGTTTTTTTGCTATTTTTGTTTGCTGTTGCATCCCCAGTGCCTAGCATGGGTTCTGACACACACTGGGCATCTCAGTAAAAGATAAGTGAACTAATTAAAAAGATGTCGATTCCACACACACACACGCACACACAAAATTTATGGAGTTTGATAGAAAACTGTTAGTCAAACCCATCAGATTCCGCCTTCTCCAGAAAGGAAAGAAAGCAATAGGAACTTGTGTACAGAGTAACACAAAGGACTTTTCATCGTGAAGGTTCTGTCTCCTCGGTTACACTCTCCTTTAGCACAGCTGTTGTCTTCCAAAGCGGAGACAGATTCTTCCTCGGAGGGACTTAAGGCCTATGACACCGATAGTTCCAGAAGACTGCACAGGCCTCCCGAACAGCCCTGGAGCAGCAGTGAGCCTGGAAGAGACCTGTCCTGAGTCATAGCTGACCTGCTGCAGGGTTCACGGTCTTGAGCCTTCATTTCATTCCGTGCCGAAAGTCACCGGACAGGTACCTGAGTTATAGGGATCGAGAAGAACCATCCCCCCAGCTCTCAGAGGGCTCTGGACTGGGCTGGGCTGGGTCATTGGCGAAGCTGGCGCACCTGGCCTGCGGTCCCCGCCGCGCGCACCAGCGCATCAGGGACACACCCGCCCTACGCGGACTCCTCCGGCGTCCGCGGGCTGGTCGCACTGCGCGCCGCCGCGACGTGTCCCCACAGAACAGAGGTGCCCGGTGAGCCGCGTGCGCGTCTGAACATGATCTAAAGTCCAGACCGCGCACGTGGGACTCGGTCTCCGCTGCGTCGGGGTCGAGGCGGAAGAGGAGCTGGACCCTGGGCCGGGCTCTCGGCGAGCGGAGGACCAGCGGACGGCGCGTCTGGTCCCGTTTCCCACAAAACCCGGCTCCTCCTGCTCCCGGTGCCCGTCTAGCTCCGCTGTGCCGGGGTCGCGTGCGCACGCCCGCGTGCTGGGACCGTTTGCCGGGGAGCTCAGCGCGCCGGGGTGCTGCAAGCCGGGAGGAGGACGGAGGGGACAGCGGCTGGGGTCGCGGCGCCGACGGCACGCGGGTGTGGGGCGGCTGCGCTCCGGGCGGGAGTGCGGGCAGTGCAGGTTGCGGCCGGCCAGGGCGGGAGCGAGCGGGGCTCTGGCGCCCTCTGGTGGCGCCGGCGGGTAACCGAGCGCGGCGGGCTGCGAGTTGGCCTCCCAAGCCCCGGACCAAGGTCTGCGCAAAGCGTGGAGATGGCCCGTCGTCAAGTAAGAGCACTTGAACATTTATGTGTTTATGGGGAAATAAAGTTCAATTTGGAAAATGTGCTAGGATAACTTTTTGTCAAGCCTGGTCTCTGGGGCCCATAAATTGAAATTTCACGTGGGAACATGCCAGATGAGAAAGACAAATAGCTGGGAGGACGGCCGGCCGGTCCGCGAAGAGCCCTCACCCCAGTTCTACTGTCGGACTGCTTCAGAGCAACCTTGTTTTGTGTAAAAGGTGGAGAATAAAATGCGGCAGAGGGTTTCTTTAACTCCTTCGCGTCTGGTTCTGGGCAGAAGTGGAGGGGCGCCTGCAGCGGAATGAACAGTGTTTGAGATTGGAAACTTGGAGCCTGGGGCCCAGATTTGCCCCTTACAAAGAACTTAACTTCTTTGAGGCTCAGTCGATTCATTGCCAAAAAGGACAGTAGTGTCTCCTCACAAGGGGAGTTAATCCCCTGACCACACCTAGTGTCCAATGTACCTGCAGCCAGCCCCATTGCCGGTCCCCCGTTCTGGGGGCGCCCCTCTCGGCCACTGGCAGGCGGACCCCATCTGCTCTGGATCACTCATGGACCCTGCCCGGCTGTTCTTCCTGTCTTCTGCATCATTCCTCTCTCTACTCGGTGTTTCTATTAGCATGGACATGATATAATTTATCCTATTTTAACCAAAACTTTCAACCCTTTGTCCCCTGCAGCTAGTACTCCATTTCTCCTCCCTTTTGTATCATAGCAAAATGTCTCTAAGGGGCTGTCGTTCGTGCTGTCTCCACTTCTCCCATTCTCTCATGACCTGCCCTGTCAGACTTTGGTCCTTCACCCAGACTGCTTTTGCCAGGGAAACCAGTGACCTCTTGGTGCTGAACCGTGGGGTCAGTTCTTACTCTTCTTCTTCTTCTTTTAAAGACTTTATTTTATTTTAGAGAGTAAGCATGCAAGCGGAGGTGAGAAGAGGGATAAGCAGACTTTGTGCTGAGCCTGGAGACCTATGTGGGGCTCTCTCCCAGGATCTGGAGATCATGACCTCAGCTGAAATCAAGAGTTGGACGCTTAATTGACTGAGTCACCTAGGCAGTTCTCAGTCTTTATCTGCAAAGCCGTATCAGTAGTATTGGACAGAGTCGCTCCCTTCTGGAAACCTTTTGTGCTTTTGGTGTCAGGACACTACACTGATGTTTTCTACCACGTTGGCTGCTATTTCCCACTTTCCAGGGCTCAGTCCTTAGTTATCTTTGCCAGTTATGCCCCTTAATATCCAGTCTCAGGGCTGAAGATAATCTGTATATCTGGTGACTCCAGAGTAGCATCTCCAGCCTTGGCATCGCCCCTGAACTCCAGACTCAGCTGGCTTCCTGTGTGACCATCGCAGACATAGCATGGCCAAAGTGAACCTTTTTTTCTCTTTTTGAAGGTTTTATTTATTTGTCAGAGCGATTGCACAAGTAGGGGGAGCAGCAGGCAAAGGGAGAGAGTAGGAGAATCCAGGACCCTGGGATCATGACCTGAGCCAAAGGCAGACATTTCACTGACTGAACCACCCAGGCGCCCCCAAATTGAACTTAAGATCTTCCTGTCCAGACCTGCTGTCTCTGGGGTCATCTCCATCTTAGTGAATGGTCCCTTCAGGCTTCTGGATGCACAGGCTAAAACTGTCCATCGTCCTTGACCCCCTTTTTTTCCCCTTCTCACACCTCACATCCAATCTGTCCGGAAACCCTGCCGTTGACTCTGCCTTCATGATGTAGCCAGAATCCATTCCCCTCACTCTTGTCCGGCCCCACCTTATCTCTTTAACGTCCATCTTCTGCACAAAAATGTCAGCTCCGGGACGCCTGGGTGGCTCAGTTGGTTAAGCAGCTGCCTTCGGCTCAGGTCATGATCCCAGCGTCCTGGGATCGAGTCCCGCATCGGGCTCCTTGCTCAGCAGGGAGCCTGCTTCTCCCTCTGCCTCTGCCTGCCATTCTGTCTGCCTGTGCTCGCTCTCCTCCCCACTCTGATAAATGAATAAAATCTTAAAAAAAAAAAAAAAAAGAAAAAGAAAAATGTCAGCTCCGTGAGGGCTGGCTTCCTGCGCGCCCTCAGTGTTGTGTGTAACTATGTCCATGAGGCTTCAAACTGTGGCCTACATGGGGCTCAATAAATACTGCCCAATGGACGGTTGAATGAAAAAGTGCATGAAGGGCGCCTGGGTGGCTCAGTGGGTTAAGCCGCTGCCTTCGGCTCAGGTCATGATCTCAGGGTCCTGGGATCGAGTCCCGCATCGGGCTCTCTGCTCAGCAGGGAGCCTGCTTCCTCCTCTCTCTCTGCCTGCCTCTCTGCCTGCTTGTGATCTCTCTCTGTCAAATAAATAAATAAAATCTTAAAAAAAAAAATAATAACATTTAAAAAAAAAAAAAAAAAGAAAAAGTGCAGGAAGCAGTTGGTGAGCAGTAGCCATGAAACACGTGGTGGCAATTGTTCTACACTGTCCTCTTCAGATACCTAATCGGAATAGGAAATTAAGAGAGAAAATGGCACCACGAAGAAGCCGTCAAATATGTCCATTTATAATATGTCTGTAGGGGTGCCTGGGTGGCTCAGTGGGTTAAAACCTCTGCCTTCTGCTCAGGTCATGATCCCAGGGTCCTGGGATTGAGCCCCTTATTGGGCTATCTCTGCCTTCTTGTGATCTCTATCTGTCAAATAAATAAATAAAATCTTAAAAAATATATATATATAATATGTCTATAATTTACTTGAAAACACTTCAGCAGGGGCGCCTGGGTGGCTCAGTGGGTTAGGGCCTCTGCCTTCGGCTCGGTTCATGATCTCGGTCCTGGGATCGAGCCCCACATCAGGCTCTCAGCTCAGCAGGGAGCCTGCTTCTCTCCCTCTCTCTGCCCGCCTCTCTGCCTACTTGTGATCTCTGTCAAATAAATAAACAAAATCTTAAAAAAAAAAAAAAAAGAAAAGAAAAGAAAACACTTGGGGTGCCTGAGTGGCTCAGTGGGTTAAGCCTCTGCCTTCTGCTCAGGTCATGATCTCAGGGTCCTGGGATCAAGCCCTGCATCAGGCTCTCTGCTCGGCAGGGAACCTGCTTCCCCCCTCTCTCTACCTGCCTCTCTGTCTGCTTGTGATCTCTCTCTGTGTGTCAAATAAATAAATAAAATCTTAAAAAAAAAAAAAAGAAAGAAAAGGAAAGAAAGAAAAGAAAACACTTCAGTAAGGGGCTCCTGGCTGGCTCCCTTGATCCCCACATTGGGTGTGGAGCCTACTTAAAAATAAAATTAAAATACAATTGAAATAGAAAAAGAAATACATGAAGCCAAGCTGGCAAAAAGCAAACAAGTGTGAAGCTGAACCAATGTGCCTGTGTTTGTTATATTGTATTCTTTCTACTCTTTCTGTATGTTTGAAAACTTTCATAACAGAAAAGAAACAGAAAACCTGCTATGTAGCTTTTGTGGGAAAGCAGAGCAGTAGCATTTTTGCAGTGCTGTCCGTGGAAAGCGACATGCCCCACGATGGCTGCCAGAGGAGCCAGAGGACAGGCCCCGCTCAGCTCCTGGCTCCTGAGCTGCTGGGCTGTGGCTCCCTGAGTGGCTTCGGAAAACTGACGAGTCCGCCTGAAATGCCGGTATCGCTCAAGCAGCTCAACTCTTCTAGCAAGAACGGCTTTGGTGGTGGGCCAGATTTACGGTTTTTCAACTTGGGGGGTGAAAAAAATGGTGAAATCTAAGTCCACCGCAGCCAACCAGAAATGGAACCGTGACTGCCCCGTCATGGGGCTGAGGCAGGTAAACCAAGATGGGATTGGGGTTAGGGTGACTGCCTCTTTGCAGGTGGTCACAAGTGGTGTTTTTCTCCTGGCTTCAAAGTAAATTCTAGTAACAGTTAGTTCATTTTACCATTGTCTCTAGGGTATGGGACTCGGGTGATATTTTTTCTCACAGTTGCCTGTGTTTTTCAAAATTTCTGCCCTCGCCCCGTATCATTCTCACAGTAGGAGAAAATGAAGTATGGCTTTTTGTCTCTACCTTTGTGTCAGGTGGGACACTTTCTGCTATGACAACAAATCCAGGTCAGACGGAAGCAGACGGGGGATCTGCTGCTTTATAAACAGGGCGGGTGGGCTTCAGGCACAGCTGGGCTGAGGCTCCAGGGACGCCCCCGGACCTACTTACCTCATCTCCCTTCATCCTGCAGGCCTCGCTCTAGATTTAGCTTTGTGTTCCGGTGGATGCTTCCCTTGTGGTCACGTCACAACCGTGAGGGCTTGAGACGTGTATCTTTCCAACTGCAAGTCCAGTGGAAGCAATGGATAGCCCCCAATTCCTGGCAAGATGCTCTTAGTCTCTCATTGGCTCCTTTGTCCACCTATAACTCAGGGCTGTGACAAGGGAGATAGAAAAACTGACTGGCTTGTGTCTGGGTTACATGCCTTTCTTCTGAGGTGGAGGTGGGCCCCCCTCCCCAAAGTGCAGGGGCCAAGAGAAGGGAAATGTATTTTCCTACAGGGAATTTGGTATCCAGCTAACACAAGACGCAGGGGAGCAGATGGTGCGTCGCCAGAAAATCGCAAATGCTGTCTTCCTCCCTACTCCAGAAATGATTTGCAACAACCCCAGCAGAAAACTTAGGCTAAGGGAAGCTACTATAATTGAGCTCAGAATGTAGCTCCAAGCTTCCTGGCAACCAAGGCCAAAGGCAAAGTCTGGTTCGCAGACCGCTAGCTCATCAGGATTAAGCAGTAAGGAAGGATCAACAACTGATAAAGCTTTCCTAAGATTCCAAGGCTTATTTGTTTACCTATTTATCTATTTATTTATTTTAAAGATTTTATTTATTTGAGGGGGAGAGGACAGGGGGAGAGCGAGAGGGAGAAGCAGACTCTCTGCTGAGCCTGATGCAGGACTTGATCCCAGGACCCTGAGATCATGACCTGAGCTGAAGGCAGATGCTTAACCGACTGAGCCATCCAGACACCCTTCCAAGGCTCATTTTTTTTATTTTTTAAAGATTTTATTTATCTATTTGTCGTAGAGAGAGAAGCGAGAGCAAGCACAGGCAGACAGAGTGGCAGGCAGAGGCAGAGGGAGAAGCAGGCTCCCCGCCAAGCAAGGAGCCCGATGTGGGACTCGATCTCAGGACGCTGGGATCAAGACCTGAGCCGAAGGCAGCCGCTTAACCAGCTGAGCCACCCAGGCGTCCCCCAAGGCTCATTTTAAATTGTCCACTCCAGAAGTTTTCTCTGTCCATCTCCAACATTTCTTACTTTTTTTTTTTTTTTTTTTTGTATTGGGCAGTCTTCACCTTTTTCTCGTGTACTGAGTGGAGTCCTTATCCCGTAGAGCTACTATATGGCCTGCTGCCCTTTCTTCACAGTTGAATAGGAAACTGTCAGAACATCTGGGGGCTTGGATCAGTGCAGCGATCCCGTTTGACTGTGTACTCCTGGCCGAAGGCAGTGAACCTGAACTTGAAAGGCTAAGAATCCACTGCCTCCAGATCATCAGTCAGCCAGAAACAAAGGGTCGAGGGACTTGGAATTTAGTTCTGTTTCTCTTTGAGTCATCCCCAGCCCCTCCCACCACCCCCTGACTCTCCCCTTTGACCAAAGACTGAGCTCGATCAGAAGGTGATGCCAATATTCCTGCCTGACTGTAGAAAGCGTCTTGTGCAGGGGGAAGTCGAATTCTCCTCTCTGAAGCCCACGTCACAGTGTCTTTTGCATCAAAAAGGTTTTCTGAGATTTTCCTCCCAGACCACATAGTTTCTCATAGAACCCGAGTTTCACACTCAATTCTTTCTCCTGCGTTGACAAGCAGAGGAAGCGCATCTGCAGGGGGGCTGGGCGTGGCCCTGGCCCCTTCCTGGGCCTGCTCTCCCGGGCCTCATCTGTTGATGGAGCGGAGCTGGAATGTCTGGCCCTGCAGATGCTGAGGGGAGGGCTGGCCAGAGGGCTGCTCACTGGGCCTCGTAGGGCGCCTTCTGACAAATGTCATGGCGGCTTTGGGAAAAGAAAATGTTAGCCTGATGGCCCCTTCCTCCCCACTCTGCCTCTGCAGCTTCAAGTTTACAAAGTAGCTGCAGGGAACTGTTGATCCCCCAGAGGGAGGGAGAGGAGGGCACCTTTTGGGCTTACTACTGCTCGGGATATTTTCTTCCCTAGATTGTTCCTGTTTGCACCTTTGTAATGGCCAGCATTTCCCCCGCCTCTGGAAAAGCCAGATTGGAGACTAATTTGACTGTAGAAAAAGGAAGTGATTTGTAACCTTTCCTGTATGATCTAATCAGTCTCTCTTCTGTGTTATTCTTATGGTCTGGACTTTGGTGTGTGTGTTTTTTTTAAACTTTTAAGAAAAGTTTTATCTATCTGACAGATAGAGATCACAAGTAGGCAGAGAGGCAGGCAGAGAGAGGGGAAGGGAAGCAGGCTCCCCGCTGAGCAGAGAGCCAGATGTGGGGCTCCATCCCAGGACCCTGGGATCATGACCTGAACTGAAGGCAGAGGCTTTACCCACGGAGCCACCCAGGTGCCCCTGGACTTTAGTGTTTTGACTTGCAGTGGTATATTCTATTCATGGGCTTCTGGATTGTGGTCCTTTTCCTTTGCAGGACATTATGTGAGTGGACCCGCAGCCACCAGCATTTCCAAGGTGAGGACCATTGCTCAGAATGGGCCTTGGGTATTTCATCGTGCTCTTGGGGAATAGGATGTGACATGGTAAGCCTATGTGTTAGGTTGCCTGCCATGGTAGAGGGACATCCCCACCATAAAGAAATTTTTTTTGGTTGGTTTGTCTCTCCAGGACACAATGGCTTTCTTCCAACACAGTCGCCTCACCAGGGCACGATTCATGTTATATACTTAGAAGCCTTATTTTAAAAATTGGATTGCAAAGTAGAGTGTATCTCGTATGATTCAATGTGGTTTTTCTTCTTTGTAGTAGTTTGTGTGAGTCTGTTCCAAATGGACTAATTGTGCTTTAAACAAAAGTTCTGTTATTATGCTAACCAATAGCATGTAAACACAGATGAAAGGTTTTCTCCCTGAGAATAGTTGTCAGTTCTTAACATGAAAGAGTGAGACGCATTTTCACTGGGGGCAGGAACTTTGACCACTGTCCCATGAACGAGAGTGATTTAGCGGGATCACACGTTGGTGCCTTGCCTTAGTGCATGGTCACTTACGCGGGTGTCTGTTTTGGTTTACACCCAGGATGCTCCTTCCATAGAGAAGTTGTAACCCTTCCATTGAACTCAGGAGACTTCCTTTACACAAGCCAATGTTTCAGTTGACAAGGGGAACGTACCCATGCCTCTAATTAGTGAATATACTAGTAGCTTTTTCCTATCTATGATTTGAGCTGCGTTAGCCAAGGGAAAAATTTCCCCTTTTGTCTTCCCAGTTACTCCTCTCTAGTGAACTTCCTTACAGTCAATTCACAGGCCTTTCGGGTTGATCCGCTCATTTTTAAACGTTGACTGAAAATCTCCAAACAGTGTATTTAAGCTTTCTAGGTTAAGATAATGTCCTCAGAAGTTTAGCTTATAACCACTCTGAGGGGCCGTGTTCCCTCCATTGTCTTCTGGGGGTGCGTGGAAAGAACTCAGTGGTCAGTGTAACCTTTGGGTTTCTTTGGGAGGAAACAGGATCTTTGTTCTAGCACTTGACACTCACTACAGAACTATTAGGAGAGGACGAGAGAGAGAGAAACGCAGGTCTCCGTGCAAGATCGTGACCACTCTGGGCCAAAAGCTTAAAGTGTGTGTGTGTGTGTGATTGAGTTTATGTGTCAACGCGAGGGTGTTTTTGGATGAGATAACCATTCACACTGGTGAACTGTGAGTAACACAGATTCCTCTCCACAACGTGGGTGGGCCTCATCCAGTCAGTTGAAGGCCTGCATAGAACAAAAAGACCCGCGTCTGTCAGTAAGAAGGATTTACAGCTTCATCTGCACCATCTCTCCTGGATCTTGAGCCTGGTGCCAGCCCACACCGCAGAGTTTGGCCTTGCCAGCCTTTGCGGATCTGAGCGAATTCCTTATACGAAATCTCTTAGTGTACATATTCTACTGATTCCGTTTCTCCAGACGACCTGATGAGTACAGTGTGTCCTGCTGAGGCTGGCTCATTTGTGCAAGACTCTAGACTTTCAATCAGGCAGACCTTCTAGATGAACATCGATGGCCTTACTCGAAAACCCACCACCAAAACCACCCCTCCTGTCTTTCTCAGAAGCACCTTCTTCGTGTGCGTGCGTGGGTGCCATCTAGTGCCAGATGTAGGTACTGCAGGGTCCACTGCTTCCCTGGCGGGCAGGACCCCTTTCCTTCCCTAAGCACCTATGAGGAGACATGCATATTCATGTGCATCGTTCACTCTTTTATTCACTCAACAAACATCTAGTGAGGGCTTGCTTGTGCAGCAGATGCAAAGAGCAAGTGATGTCTCTGCCTCTCGGAACTCATAGTCTTGTTGGAGACAAGGAATGAAAGCTGGTGATCATAGTTACTGTTGCTCAGGGACAAGGGGGAAAGGTGAACAAGGAGTCGAGGCACGAGCCAGGGGGCTTTGAGGCCGGGCCACCATGCGATGGAGTGTTTACTCTGATCCAGGCATGGTGCTGGCTCTGGACATAGAAGGGTCATGGCCACTCCCTGCAGCAGCCTTCGGGCTGGTGGGCCCATTCTCCTTCCCTGCCTGCTTTCTTCACAGCCACTGCATCCTGTCATGAGCATAGATGTGTTGGCCAATAGCAGAAACTTCTATTCGAGTGACATTATCTCCTTCGATTTCCCGTCTTTATGCTTCAGGAGAGGTAGCCTCAGAGGCGAACAATGCCACAGGGAAGACAGTGGGTTTTGAAGGTTGACTGTCCAGGAGCAGATCCAAGCTCTGGAGATTTCCTTTTAATTTCCTTGTGTGTTCAAGACAAATCATAGTATTGCCCTCGTAGGGTCATGTTATGGGAATTCAATGTGATAACATGCATGGCCAGTCTGAGTTTTTTGGTGGCAAGCACCAGAAATCAAACTTCATTAAGTAGAGAGAGGATTTCTTGGAAAAGTATCAGATAGCTCACAGAATTGAGGGGGAGGCTGGGAGTGCTTCTGTTAGTTTCTATTTTCTCTTACGTTGTATCCTCCCAGTCCTTATGGAGGAGGGCAGGACTGCGTCCAGCTCTCAGGCGTATACTTTTCAGGTTGGTCCTCTAGGAAGAATCCGAATGTGTCAGCAAATCAGATTCCTGGGCAGGCATCCTGAGCAGCCTGGCTCAGGTCAGGTGGGGGGCAGGCCATAGTCCCCTGGCTTCCTGAAGCTTCCCTGCTGTGGCTGCAGGAATTATTAACCATGAAGTCTATTAAATCTACTGGTACTCCTTGCAAAGGTACAGCTCTGCATGGTGGGCTGTGCTGGTGCCAGTCAGGGTCCCACTGGGTCGGCTCTGTGAGTCCCGTCCTGGGCGAGGGACTGAGTGTCAGAGAGGCACCCCGTCTGCTTCCCAGGGGGGACCTGAGTCTTCCTGAAAGCCCCTGTGGCTGTCAGCCTCTGTGTCCTCCACGCGCTCATCGTGAGGTTTGGCTGGGCCGTGTAGCTCTGCCCTTGTGTCTTCTTCACAGCCCTGGCCTCCAAGGGCTCTGGTCCCACAGGAGCCACTCCTAGCCCGCAGCCATGAGCTTCCTGCTGGTGCACGCCCGGGATTTGTACAGGCAGGCCTGGCCTCCGCCCTGTTTGGCTATGACCATCCATAAACAGAGGACGGCCAGTGGCTGTCTTACAGGCACAGAGCACCAGGGATGACTTCCTTTTGTTTGCCAGAGTGTGGCAGTGGTTCTTTAAAGATCGGGGCCTTCACTCCTAAGCTCCTAGCAGTGCTCCTAAGCTCGGCTGCTGCTGAGGGCTGCCTTGTAGGGATGGGGTGAGAGGGTCCCCGAAGAAATCAGGGGCTGAGGTCGCGAGGGGCTGGGGCAGGAGTGAATCCCCTCTCTCCTCTGTCTGAGCGACTGCTCTGGGCAGGATTGACGAGAGGGAGGAGGAGGAAGCCCGTCCAGTCCTGTGCCTCCCTGCCGGGGTCCCTGCCCCCTGCCCTACTCAGAACCTCAGCATTTCAGCCTTTTCCCCTCAGCACCCATCCCCATCGTGGACTCAGATGTCCTCTGGACCTCGGGGGTGCCCCTCCAAGCCACAGACTTTGGTGTTGCTTTGTTGGAGGAGCCGCCTTAAGCTGATAGTGGTTACCACTTACTGAGCACCTGCTGTATGCAAGAACACAGGTGGGGCTGTTAAGCCTGACAAGCACGTGCAGCAGACCGAGGTCCACCTGGTCCCTGGGCTCTCCCTGTTTTCTAGCTGCTGCTGGAAGAATCCCTGCCAAACTCAGGCCCATTGGACAGACCAGCTAGCAGGAGTGTGGGGGCTGGGGGAGGCAGGGGCTATGAGGCTGCGCTCCCCTCATTTGAGGTCTGCTCCTCTGCCCCTGAGGCAGGCTGACTTGGCCCCTCTCCTGCATTGTCTGCGGCCTAATGACAGGCCTTTGCCCACCTCCCCTGTCCATTCTGTTCCGGTCTGGCCCGTGCTAGATGCTGAGGCTGCCTCCAGGAGGATAAGCTGTTGCCCAGAGACTCTCTGGGAGAGGCTGGCTCTCCGGGGCTCACCCCAGGGGGCTCTGGGCTTTGGAGAGGTTGCTGCTATCCTTTCTCCGGGGCCGGCAGCAGTGCTGAGCTGTGTTGGCACTCCACTGAGAGACTGGTCCACCCCCTTCCTCGACAGCCTATCTCCGGGCCTCGAGCACTGGAGTGGTTCTGCAGTCCCTTCTCTGAGGAGGCTCAGGGGTGTGTAGACCTCAGGGTGTGTAGGGCCTCAGGTGGCCCTAGCTGCTGGCTGTGGGTCAGTGGGGAAGCGTGCGGAGAGTGGCGGGGACCTTGGCTCCTCCCCTGCTCAGCGGAGCCGTGGTGATCACCGAGTGCCCAAGTCATTGCTGGTCAGGTGCTGTCGGTGCTTGGACCTGCGGGCTGATGGCCCGGGGAGGCACCTGGCATGGTGCAGGGGGAGTTGGGTGTGGGTGATGCGGGCAAGTAATGGCGCATCTGGGAGGCTTGGGATGAGCATCACTGACAGGCTGCCGGGTGACGCGGATGCCACTCTCCCTCCCCTTCTGCCCATGGCCAGAGGACAGAGCGAGACAGCCCATGCTGCTTGGGGTGATCATGGTCTCAGTGCCTAATCGGGGTGTGCTTATGATGAGGGGCTTCTTAGAGTCTGTTTATTGTTTTGTTTTGTTTTTTTAAGATTTTATTTATTTCACAGACAGAGATCACAAGTAGGCAGAGAGGCAGTCAGAGAGAGAGAGGGAAGCAGGCTCCCCGCCGAGCAGAGAGCCCGATGTGGGGCTCGATCTCAGGACCCTGTGATCATGACCCGAGCCAAAGGCAAAGTCTTTCCCCTGAGCCACCCAGGCGCCCCTGTTTATTGTTTTAATGGCAGATGACCAAGCTAAGATGCCTGAGAGGCTGGGTGGATGGGGGATGCTGGGTGCCCATCTCAGGGGCGAGTTCTCAGGGCTCAGCCGCTGTTCCTGTCTGAGTGGCAAGTGTGAGAGAGTGTGCATGTGAGAGACACACACAGGCAGAGAGACAGCGCAGCAGCATTCAGAGAGTGTGCATGTGAGAGACACACAGGCAGAGAGACTGCGCAGCAGCATCGAGGCCCTAGGCCCTAGGCTCTGTAGCAGCTCCTTTCATGGGGGTGAGGCTGCGGCACTGCGAGTCCTCTGCAGTATTCCAGTGACACGACAGAGGGGAGGGACCCCGAGGCTCTGTTCCCCATCCTCCCTGCCACAGTCCTCAGGGTGGACACCCAGGCTCTGGGCTGACGGGGTGCTCGGTGGGGGGATGTCCCAGTCCCAGCAGGGGTGAAGCTGGCTGCCAGCTCTGGGGCAGGGTGGGGGTGAACTGGGGCTGGGGCAGGGTCTGTGGGAACAGCAAGAATTAAGAAAGGATCTGACGGGCAGGGTCAGGCATGGAGCATCCCGATTGGGGCGGGGTGGGGGTCGTCATTTCCAGATCTTTATTCGATGCTTAAAAGTCAGGCACTGGGAAGACCTCACTGGGAAGAGACCAGTTCTTTTCCTGTTGGGGCTTAGAGGCTCATAAAGCTGGGGACTGTCCCCAGAGAGCATGGAGAAGTGGAGCCTTTGTCAGCAGCAGAGGACAGCCGGACAGCCCTGGCTGAGAGTGCCCACGACCACCGTCCCCGAAGACGTTTCCTGCCATCAGCTAAGGTTATAGAGGGAGCCCTGATGGGCCCTGATGGACCTGATGACCTCGGTTTTGTGTTCCTCTGTCTCTCTGGGCCTCAGTTTCTCCATCTGTAGAAGAGAACTTTGTCATTTGAGGGATTGTTATGAGGTTTAAACAGAATATACAAAAGTGCTCTAGAAGTTGGGGCATGCTGTGGAATTACAAGTTCCTCTTCTGCAGGGTGAGCCACAGCCTTCTTATTTCTGAGGCTTCTAGAGTCTTGCCATCTCCACAGATGAGAAGACTGAGGTCAGGGGGTGGCTGTCCTCTCTGTGCCTTGTCTTATGGGGCGTGACGCATCACCACCCAAGTCATAAAGCACGAAGAGAGGCCAGAGTGTCCCTTCTCCTCCTGATGGGCTGACGTGCATGGCGGAAGTCCAATGACAGATCTGGCCTCCAGGGTGGGAAACTTCCCGGTCACAGGGCACTCTGTTCTCTGCAAGACGGAGCTGCGACTGTCTTCAGATCCCTATCCCGGGTCTGGGTCAGATGGGGTGACAGCGTTCCTTGCTCTGCGACATCCTTGTGCAAATCAGATGCTTTCCCCCTTAGCCAATCCCCAATAAAATCAATAACACGCGTCCCAGCTTTCCCGGCCGGGACCGGGACCGCATTCATCTTTACATTTTCGCCACATCACTGGTTCTCGTGACAGCTCAAGATGTTTTCCTGCTTCTGAGCATCCTTTTTATGAAAAGCTTCTGAGCCCCACAGATGTGTTAACCAGCGGCCCCTCCGCACCCCCGAGCCTTTCCATTTTCCCAGCTCAGCCTCTGCCTCCTCTTCTCCCACAAGTCTTTCCACATCATTCATTTTGACATTTAAAAGTTTCCAAGCTTGTTTTGAAATGCCACAAAACTGCCTTTGTTATTTGCGGGCTTTGGAATGCTGGGAATCCCAGGGCACTGGGCAGGAGGGCCTCCCTGCCCCAGGCAGGGCAGGACGGGAGGGCGGGGCAGGACCAGGGGGCCTGATGTCCCTGCGCAGAGGTGGGCTTCGCAGGCGGAGAACAGCGCTGCTCCTGTCCCTCCCTCCTCAGGGCCACGGGCCTCAGATGCCTCCTGCTTCCCCGTCTTCTCTCATTCCCACGACGCCAGGCCCTAGTTTGGCTCTTCCCGAGGATCACAGGGTCACCCCAAGTATCCCGGTTGCTCAGGAAGAATATTCTTACTGATCCCATGGCAGGATTTCTTCACCTTCTGCTTGGTTCCTGCCCCTCACATGTCCTTCAGGGTTCAGGAGGGAATGTCAGGGAAGGCAAACCTGCCCACGTTTCGGTGTCCAGCTGCAGAGGCGATCTTCTTATGCGGGCCGGAATGCGTGGCTCGTTTTTATGAGATTTCACGTCCAGCTGGCTTTGGCCAAAGATGCCATTTTGCAAGCACGGGATGTTCTTCCTGCTATCTGCTAGTCTGGGCGGGGTGGGGAGGGCGGGCGGTGCTGAGGGCATGAGTGCGGAGGGGGTGGGCAAGCCCGGGTGCAGTGGTGCTGCGGGGCGAGCCCGGGCTGGAGCTGGCTCTGCAGGCGACTGGAATGCCATGTCTGACCGGGGGCTCCCCTCCTGGGCCTGTGCCTGAGCAGCACACAGCATTCCTTGCGGCCCGCGCCTTTTGGAGTTTCCAGAACTATCCAGGATTCTGCAGATGTGGCTGCGCCCCCAGTCTTAACGCGGAACCCACTTTCCAGTCCTGCTTTAGATAGCACTCAAACCAGTAAGACCCGCTTCCAGCTTCCTTTTCTCTAGCTGTTCCCAGGCTGTGGGTTCGCGGACTCAAGCAATTCCGCCCAAAAGGCAGGCGTGGGTAACTGCGTTTTACTTTGCCTCCTGAACACACCTGCACTCACATTCACGATCACTCTTCCTAAGGCAAAGCACATTTTATGGGCAGAAAAGGGAGCAAAATCAGAGTCAAAGACAGTGCTTACCAAGAAAAAACCAATCTCACATTACATCTTCACTGCGCGCCGGCGAGAAAGAGGGGCAGTGGGTGTTGCTAGTTAGGGAGCAGCATTTTTGAATCAGAGCTACTCATGCTTCTACAAGAGCTGACACGATTCTCTGGGGGTCTTGTGAAAATGCAGATTCTCATTCATCAGGTGTGGGGCGGGGGTGTTGCTTCTGGGTGAATCCAGCCCCTAGTTCCACCATTGCTTGGCCAGAGTGCGCCTTGTACCGCCTTGGAAACCGTCCTGTAGTTGATGCGTGCCAGTGAAATACAAAATTAGGTAAAAGGGTTATTTTGCATCAGTTTTCCAACTAGAGTCTCTGTTACTGTGTGGACGCAGGCAGGGCTGTCAGAGACCGCTGCTGTCCTGCCAGGGGGTGAGGGCAACCAGGCCCCCTTTGTAGCCCTGCCTGCTTGTCAGACTAATGGCCACTGGACAGTTCCCATCATCCCCCCAACCAGCCAGGCCCAGCACCCGCATGGCTAAGAGAGCTTGCGGGTTTCAAGCCCGGTTGCCTGGACTTTGCCGATGCCAACAGCCACCTGCCCCAAACTTCCACCCTCCCCTGCCGCCCCCTACCACGCTTCCACCTCCGAAGCCAAAATGAAAGCCCAACAGATGTGTGCTGGGAATCGAATGTGGCGGGCCTGGCCCATCGTGGATGTGGCATACTTGGGAGAGGAAGTCATGATTGGGTGGCAGTTTTGACCCTGCTGGTGTTGTATGCAAGTGGGATGGTGTGGACGCATCGTGGGGCACAGGTGTAGCCATGCACATGTGTGGGGTTGGGCTGGCAGGTGAAGAAGAGGGGTGGCATGGCTGGGCTTGGGACCCTGATACATCACTGTGAGGCCACAGTGGGACGTGCATTTGACTTTCTCACCCTGCACAGGCATACCTGACATCAGGGTTTACATAACAACACGCAGTCTTATTGCAAGTGAACACCCTTAAATTAAAAAAAAAAAATTATAAAATGCTGTTTCTGATCCACTAAATTGATTTCAGGGCCCACTCTTGAGTCATGACCCAGATTTTGACAAATACTCAAGTACCTTGTGAGCCTTTTCTAAAATGGAGACTAATCTAAAATTTTTCAATCTATTGTGGAGTGCAGAGGTCTTTAACGTGAGAAGATATTTAAAAAAATAATGCACTTGAAATTGTGAGATCTTAGCGAAGGGCATCTGTTTCTTTGGTGAATTTGGAACATCTAAGAAAATGGAAGAACGAATGAACTAGCATATTTACAAACACTTAAGTCCTTGGATGGAAGATTTCAGGACAAATAAATTAAAAAAAAAAAGTATTATTGGCAGGTGAGGTCCAAGTAGATACAAGTAACAAATGTGTTTTGAAATTAAGATTTATAGTAATAGGATAATATGATTGATTTATAAGGAAGTTTTGAATATATCAGTAATGGAAATGATGATAATGTCAATATTTACTGAGTCATTATATGCCTACTCTATTCAGCATTTTAATTCATAAGATGATCCATCAGAACTTGGTCTGTTTAGGAACTTCCCTTTATTTTCCAAAACAGAATGTGGCTCTGGGGAGATGAGGTGTATTGCTCTGTGTTGCTCTTATTTCTTAGAGCTGGGAAGAAGTCTTTTTGTTGTTCTTTTAAAGATTTATTTATTTAAGAGAGAGAGAGAGAGAGAGAGAGGGCAAGCAGGGGGGAAGGGGCAGGGGGAGAGGGAGAGGGAACCTCACACAGACTCCCTGCTGAGTGTGGAGCCAGACTCGGGGCTCGATCTCATGACTCTGAGATCATGATCTGCGCTGACACCAAGAATTGGATGCTCAACTGACTGAGTCACGCAGCACCCCCAGAAGCAGTTTTAGGATGGTCTTGTCCAGAGATTTTAAAGTTTTCAACAGGGGCAACACACCATCGGGGAACACAGGGAAGGTGTGGCGGGCAGCAGAAAGGGGCTGGTGCCCTGAGCCGCTCTGCTTTGGGATCCAAGAAGTCTGCCCCAGCTTGGACAGAGACCGAATTTGATCCAGTTGGATCCAGTTACAGATTCTGGGGAGGGGGCTCATACTGGCTCACTGTGTGCGGCCCACTGTCTTCTGGGTCTGGGGTCATGAAGTGTAAACACGGTGTTCGGGCCTCAACTCCACGGGCACGGTGGAGAGTCTCTGGGAGTCGTGGTCTGCGCAGATACCTCGAAATTGTGGAAGCCTTTGTTGAAATAAGATCTTGTCTGAGAGCCACACACGTAGGATGGGTAAAGACGAGTTGTTCTGGCAGCGAGTACGGGGACCAAAGTCCTACCAAACGGGCACCCCCTCTGCTGGAGCCTGGAAGTACAGTTTTGAAAACTATGGATCTATTTCTACCCCCTGTTTTTATAGAAAAATGAGGCTAAAAAATGGGGTCATCTCCTCTGAGGCGTCAAGGCTGGTCCCTCAGAGAAGATACCGCTGCAACCCGTGGCTGGGACCGGCACCAGGGCCCCAGCTCCTTGTGGAATGTCCACTCTGCCTCACTCGTCTCCTCATTCCCAGTACCACGAACACACCACTGCTGGGGAAGCCTTTTGTTTCTTTTTAAATTCCTCTTTTTAGAAAGAAAACCACTTTTGTATTTCTAAGGTGAGTCGATTTTCACTTGCAGAGTTAAAAAGACAAAAACAAAAACAAAACCCCTACACACAGGGCAGGTAAAGGGGCGCCAGAAGAAGACCCGTGTCCCCGGCCAGGAGGGTGGCTGGAGGGTGCCGGCAGGGCCCCCTCGCCGGACCAAGTCCTGCCCGGCACCCTTCAGTCCTCCTCCCTCCTTCAAACATAGGCAAGAGTCTGGTGGCCCAGACAGACAGGTTCTGGTCACCGACCTTGTGTCAGGTTGACAATGTGCTGTGGCGCCTCCCACGGGATGGGGACTTTCGCCCTCGTGCCTCCTAGCGATGCCTCACATGTGGGCAGACAGGCCCGACGAGGCAGCTTGCAGGAACGGGCTAAACTTGATGGCCCGTTTCCATGAGGGTCATCACATGTACACTCGGGGACATCGCCTCCCTCCTGCCTGGCGGGCCGCTCTGGGGAAGGGTGCTGGCCGGCTGCCGGCAGGTAGCAAGCAAAGCCCACGGCTCCTCCATCCACCAGGTCACGCAGGCTGTCTGGAGGCTCTGCCCTGCTTCTGCACGCAGGGCCACTTGATGGCACTGTTAGAACTGCAGAACAGAGGCTGCCTCCCTTGAAACAAGCCCCCCCACCCCATTCTAATCCTCTCCAAACTGTCATTTCCACCCACCTCCTTGCAAACAGAGGCAGAATAAAATCATTTCCTAGCCTGTTCCTGCTGGCACAGCCCCCACGCCTTGCAGCCCGTTACGGGCGGGGCGTGCAGAGTTAGTCCCCCTCTGCCCTCTCTCCCACCCCTGTGCTCCCCACCCTCCAGGCTACTTGCCAGGTCTGTATCCCTCTCTGTGTCTCCGGGGCCTCTGGGGTTCCAGGCAACCCACCAGAGGAGAAAGGGCCGTGACACGCTTCTAAGAACCTGGGGATCTAAAAGAGAAAGCAGTGGAATCCTTCTAGCCGCAGGAGTCGTTTTCTAGAAGCAAGAGGCAGTTAGCCGTGGGGGAGAGCAGAGGCTGCATGGAGAGGGGTCACTGGGAGAAGGTGCTCGGGCGGAATGGGAGGAATGTGCAGACCGTGCAGGAAACGGGCTCTCTGGGGCGGAATCTTGGCATTAGGTTGCACGGATTAAAGGCTTTCTGTTCTTGGCTTCCCAGCTGCCGCAGTGTCAAAATCCCCCTCGACCCACCGGGTCAAGGGTGGGTGGGGGCGTGGTCATCGGCGACCCTTGCCTTCATCCCTTGTTTTGGCCTCTGGTTCCCTGTTCTTGTGGCCACTTCCTCTTTCTCAGAGACGTGAGGCAGGGGGGACCACGAGCTAGAGAAGACGGGGAAAACGCCACTGCCCCACCTTGGCCCCCCGGACTTCGGGTCCGTCCAGCATAGAGCTACCCGTCGCCGCTGCAGCCTGCCTTCCCCAAGAGGAGGGAGAAAATGCCATTGCTTGGGAGGAATTAGCTGTGAGAAAAGCATTTTCCTCGAACAGTTACCAGGAAATACTGTTTTGATCGATACTCTCGGACATGCGGACATGTGCTGCCCTCCCGGCAGAGTTATCTGAAGGCTTGTTCAACCACGTCAATGCTGATGGGATGGTCCCCAAGCTCAGAGTGGCCCACACAGCACCGGCCATGGAGGCCTCTGGGTTTCCCCTCGGGGGGTGCCGGGTGTGCTCCCCACATCCAACCAGCCAACGCGACTTGGAGCGGGGACCCAAGCCCGCTCACCCGCCCAGCGGCAGGTGGGAGGTCATTCTCTGCTGACTCAGGCCCCGACTGGGGCAGGTGCATGTCTTCAGCCCCATGAGTAATACTGGCTCTTCATCTTCAAAGGGCCTTCCCAAGATTAACCAATTAGTCACCCCCAGGAAAGCTACAAAGCAGGCTATTATCATCTTCATTAAGCCAGTGGTGGGGGAGGGAGGCGAGTGGAGTCCCCACCCCAGGCTGGTGAGAGTCTGGGTTTGGGCGCAGGTGAGCTGTCGCTTGGGATGGCCCGGGGTGCCAGAGGGGGTGTGGCGAGGATGAACCAAGGACATTCTAAAGAGGAGGCTGGCGCACCTCAGTGGGCAGAAGTCGGGGAAGGCCGGGAGGCCCCAGAGCAGGGGAAGGGAAGGATTGGAGGGTCTGGGGCCCGAGCAAGGGTGTCTTGCTGAACCGAAGGTGAGTCGGTGCAAAGACAGGCTGACACGAGCCTGCGCACAGAGGGCTCCGCCGTAGTCCTGAACTTTCCAGAAACGGGGGCTGGTTCTGCCCCTTTGAGCCATCCAGATACTTGTGAAATGAGTCTCGGACCACTTTCCTTTTCACATCTGCGTGAGGCTTGTGAATGACTGAAAGTGATCGCACACGTGTTGCTGAAGCACCTGGCAGACCAGAAGTGTGATGTGGGGTGTTCGTCGGGGTCCCTGCTGGCCGTGGGTTTGTCCTCTTTCGGACGCATGAGGCAGGCTAGAGTGTCTCAGGAGGTAGGGCTGTGTCCTGGTGACGGAGTGAGAACGAAGCACCTTCTGGAAGCCAGACAGCAGAGCAATCCTTTCAGTCAACCCTGTCTGCAGCTGCTTTTTATAAACTTGGCATAAATATGTGCTTGGGAATGCCAGGACAGTGTATCTGGAAAATATTTGCTACCCTTCGAAAACACACAAGCGCGCGCGCACACACACACACACACACACACACGCTTGGAAAGGGGGGGAAAAAAGAAGCACAACAGAAATTGCGCATAATACAGAGTGGCTTCACTTGTGGTTTTTTTCCATTACTTCCTCAGTTCATTTTTCTGCTGCCAATTTTAGAAGGCCATAAGTCATAGTTGTTGTTAAACTTTGTCAGTTAAAATGTAACTCTAAGAACAAGTCATATGATATGTTGTAGCCAAATGGCCTTTTGGAGGGAAGTTGTGGAAGGCACAGCTCCCGAGTGAGTCCCGCTGTCCCCCGGTCTCCTCTGCTGGATGTTCGCTCTGTGCCCACCGGTCGTCCTGGCCCGCTTGGTCCCGGAGCTGTCATTAATGCCACAGCTCTAAAGGGCCACCTCCCAGAAGAAAGGTGACATGTTGAGTTCAGTTTCCAACATTTGCTTCATGTGACCCAGGAGCAAAATGTGGTCTCATTAAGGGTGATTTGTTACAAACCCCCTACTCTGCTCTTCTAGAAACAATGGGATCCACTTTCTTATAAACCTTGACCCGGTGGAGTCAGAAATTAAGAGGCCAAAAGGGAGGATTGGCTCTTGGAGGCTGGGAGTGCCCAACCTCTTCGCACCCGCACAGAGCAGCAGCAGACCCACGACTGGCAGGCAGCCCAGACCATGCCTCAGGGCTCTGGGGCCTCACGCTGGACTGGCGACCTTCTGAGGGCAGGGCCCTGGCTTTCCTCAGCCGTCCTGGTGTTGGAGGCAAGGCCAGGAGCACAGGCAGAGCTTACACATGCTTCTGCTTAAAACCAAGCTCAAAAGGGGCACCTGGGTGGCTCAGTGGGTTGGGCATCTGCCTTCGTCTCAGGTCATGATCCCAGGGTGCTGGGATCGAGTTCCATATTGGGCTCTGCTCCGCACCGGCCTGCTTCTCTCTCTCTCTCTCTGTGTGTGTGTGTGTGTGTCAAATAAATACAATCTTAAAAAACAACAACAACAATAACCGAGCTCAAAGACAAACACCAGCAGGGCTGTCTGCACAATCAGCCTGCAGCGGGGCAAGGCAGGGGTTGGGGGCTTCTCCTCTTTCCAGTCCTGTCTTCTCCCTGTGCTGCTGTGCATTTTCCTTTCCTCAGTCTGACTGTCCACAGAAGGGGTCTCAGAGGAGAATGGGGGAAGTCATGGTGGGTATTAGGGAGACTTTGTCAGTAGCCAGGCTCCTCAACTGGGAGGCAGGGTGTCCTCTTCATGAGGCCATAGCAGAACCGGGACTGTTGTTCTGAGAAGCAGATCACTGCTTTCATCCATGAGCCCATCCAGGAAGTTATGGGAGAGACTGACAGCTCTGATTCCAGACTCTACCCCTGACTTGCCATGTGACTTTTGGGGACAAGCAGGGCCCTCGCAGTTGCTGAGTGCCCATCCACTGCGTGGGGTGGTGGTGGGGGAGACATGCTCCCCATACGCTCCGTGTAGTACCTCATTGGGACCGCAAAGGCCACTCCATTGCCTGGTGGCGAGGTCCTCCGGGCCTCGGTGCTGGCTGTTGGAGGGAGCTGGCGCCCCAGTCTCAGAATGAAACCCTGTAGGTGCTAGCCTGCTCCAGACTGCCCCCTCCCTTGTCATTCTGGCCCTTCTTTCCTCTTGCAGGGTGGGAGGCTCTTGCTCATTTCTTCATTCCTTCATTCACCCGCCAAGTGCATACCACGGGGCTCCTGTGCTCAGGGCTGTGCACGGCTGCCACATCCGTCAGTGAGCAAGGAAAGTCCCTGTCTTCATGGTGTTTGCACCCTCGTCGGGGAGACAGGCCGATGGATGTGAGCCAGCTCCTCCCACAAAGAGCTTTGCGTAAGATGCTGACTACAACAACGGAGAGGAGGAACAGATTGCTAAGAGAGCACACGACAGGCAAGATCGCTTTGCTGCAGGAGCAGCCGAGGTGCCCTTGGATTTGCTGCTTAACCTCCTAGAGCCTGACCTGTGGAATGGGCACATCGCCACGGGCTTCACAGAGCTGCTGTGGGAAGTGGGGAAACTGATGGATGTGGAAAAGCACTTTGACAGGTGTGGCTGCTCCCAGAAGTCTCCTGGGTCCCTAGTCATCCGGCCCCCGCTCCCACGTTCTGCCCTCTCTTCTGGATAAACCGACTTAATAGTCCAACCTTGGCTGGACAAACGCGAAAACCCATTCCAAAAACAACTGGCCTGAAAACCATTTTCTTGGGAGGGAGGTGGGGAATTGATGTGCATCCAGATCCTTCGGCGCGGGTTCCTTGCCAAACGCTGTGTCTTGCGGCGACCTGGAAAGAGCACATGGGGGGGACAGGTTCCAATCGCCCTGCCATGTGTGCTGCATACTGAGCACCGCTCTGCCCTCTGGCCACAGCTTCTCACATGCTCCCTCTGCAGAGACATATTTAAAAGACTCAGGAAATGAACTCACATTTTTCCCCCTCCCCCTCCTTTTCCAGAACAGTGCGGCCTTCCTGGAAGAAAGCAAACAAAAACAAGTGTGACTGTTTAAAAAATTATTGGAAAACCCGTTCTGAACACTCTGGCCTTGAGTGGCTCTCCTGGGCAGAGGATGCGTCACCTGCTGCTTCCCTCTCCCCTCACCGCTCCCCCGAAATCTGTGGGGAGGGGGTGGGGCAGCGTGTGGCCTTGAAGGAGGAGGGAGCTGACTCTGGAGGCAGCCCCATGACCAGGCCCTCTCGCACACCCGTGTGCACCTGACATGCACAGACACAGAGGGCAGCCCACGTGTGTGCCCCTGAAATCAGAGAATTCTCTGCCTCCAGAGTGCAAGCCGGCTTCTGCCCTGAGTGTGGGGGACTAGTTTGGGTTTCTATGGGGGACTAGTTTGGGTTTCTAGGTGTTCTCTTTTGATTTGCAGCATCCTTGGCACTGTTATTAGTAACCCCGTTGGCCAGGCGGAGGCTGAGGATGAAGCCTTTTCACTGCAGCCATCTGGTCAGATGCTTTCTCTTTGATGAGGGAGGAACCTTCGCCGTACTTCAGCTGGAACGCTGCCTCCCAATTAAGGTGACAGCAGATGCCAAACGGCCAGGTCTTCGCAGGAGCAGGATGCTGGGCCAGGCTCGAGAGCGTGGCTGGGCCGGGAGGGAGCCTGCCTCGCGGCCTGATGGTGCCAGCGCGCAGGGACGCGGCCCGGAGAGCCTCCGTCAGGTGCAGACCGGCGGGGCTGGCTCCGCTCAGGTTTTCCACTGTCGGGCGGTGACAGCGATGCATCACAGACACCCTCAGGAGACGCTCCTCTGCTTTCATAACAATGAAGGATTTTTTTCCTCTGACTCATCTTCAGAAGATCCCCCCCCTCTTCATTTGAAAATAAATATAATTAGTAACAGCAGACGTACTGTATATAGCCAGCCCTTCCTATCCCGGAGAGCTATAATTAAATGTACATGCTGCCTGTCGGTCGCTGTCGGCTAGAGGCCTCGCCATCCGCTCTGGGGACGCGGTGGCCCTTGGGTGGGTGCTGCAGAGAGAGAGGCCTGTCAGGGCTCTGCGCCCAGTGCCAGGAGGGGGCGGGGTGGCGGGAAGCAGATGCACAAGGTGGGCTGAGTGGACGTTGTCCCCTCGCACTGCCCCGGCCTGGGCTTGTCTCCGTTCTCCTCCTCAAGCTGCTCGGGGCAGCCGGGGGTAGGCCTGGTCGGTGCGGGGGCGGTGCACACCCCCTTCTGCCCCCGCCTGGCAGAGCCGAGGGAGAGTTGCCAGGTACGGTTGTCATGGCAACGTGGTGGCCGCTGCAGGCTGCTGCGGGCGAGGGGCACCTGAGCGCCTGCAGGTTAAGATCTGCTCTCTCCAGGCTAGGAGCCAAGACAGCGTCCTTTGTTCCCAGCTCCTGCTGGAGCTGCGGCCCCGCCCCTCGGTGGTGGGAGCTCAGACAGGTTCTCCCCAGGTAACCCTCCGCTCTCTTTCCGGACAAAAGGGCAGCCTGGGCGTCTGGTGGCCACCGTCCAGGCCCACGGAGATCTCATATTCTGCTGAAATCAGTGGGCTGGGCAGGCCCAGGAATGTGTACACACACCTTGTGGGCATATTCTGGGCCTGTGGCAGGGCCAGCGAGCTTGGTGAGACAGGCTTGGTGACACAGGGGAGGCTGCGCGCCTCCTGCCTCCTGTCCCTAGGGCGGGAAAGGCGGGGACCGGATGACTCGTTGGCCTGGATTGAACGCAGCAGGCGTCATCCGAGCCACAGGCACCTTTACCCAAGTTGCTCAAAGTGTTTTCCGAGCAAACAGTTGTTTCATAACACCCGTGAGAAGTAGGTGGGGTGACAAAGCATTCTTTGTCCCTATCTTACGGATGGGGAAATTGAAAAGCTTGTCCATCCAGGTGGTGAGGCCAAGAAAGGAGGAAAGGAGCTCTCCCGCCCTGGGCTCTGGGGCGCAGAGGGCTGGGATCTCCGCCTGGCTCTCCAGCCAGGACGTGCTGTCGCCAACTCCTGGGGGGTCCTGGGCTGCGGGGGCAGGCCCATTGGAGAAAGAGTCCAGAGGTGGAGGCAATTTGAGGCTTCTCCCTCCGCACCGAGGGGCCTCCAGGAACTCAGTGGCTGGCCTGTGGTCTGAGGTGTTGACACTGGCTTTTGGGGACCTGGAAGGTGTCTGTTGGCTGGAAGTCATTGCACCCTCAGAGGTGGTCAGCAGATCCCATTTGAGCATCCTGTGCTGGCTCAGGGATTATGGTTCCGGGCACCAGGGGTACAGTGGTGAGCGAGCACCCAGGGCGCCTGGTCTGTGGAGCTCGCAGGAGATAGATAATCAACATGGAATATTAAGGAGAAATCATTTTGGAGAGTGCCATGTGCCATGAGGAAAGTACAGATGGAATGTGCCTGACACTGGCTGGAGGGGAGGCTGGAAAGGGGGGCAGCCTTACAGAGGAGGCAGGGAAGGCATCTACAGGGGCTCAATCCCACAGGAGGAGGAGGAGCTGGCCCCGGATGATCATTTCAGAGGGAGGGGACAGCTGTGCTGTGAGTCCGAGAGGGCAATGAGGGCGGCTTGTCCCAAGGTTAAGGAGAAGGATGCAGCTCCTGGATAGTGGCCAGAGGGGGGACACGGAGACCTGGTCATGGGCCATGGGGCCAGCTGTGATTCTGGA
The DNA here is from genome assembly GCF_011764305.1 of Mustela putorius furo. Lineage (NCBI taxonomy): Eukaryota > Metazoa > Chordata > Mammalia > Carnivora > Mustelidae > Mustela > Mustela putorius. Next base: position 3,945,780 of record NW_025421560.1, on the reverse strand, counting down.
GGCAAGGGCAGGTGGTGCGTGAGTCAATACCTCTTGGAGAGGAAGCCCCGATGCCTTCTTGTGAGGAACTTGATGTGGGGCGCCAAGGAGAGGGTAATGAAGGCTGACTTGGAGGTGTTTGCTTGGCCTGGAGGACCGACCGCTGTAGATTAAGGCGGGAGACTGAGGAAGAGCGCATGGAGGGGAGACATGAAGAGGCTGGTCTTGGACGTGGGGAGTTTGAGATGCCTGCTTCCAGGTGGCTATACCTGCGGTGTGGGCGTCAGCATTCCTAAAGCTCTCCCTCTCAGACCTCGGAGAAGAAGGATGGTGGGTTCCATCGAAGGATGGCAGACTCTGTCGCAGTGTGTCCCGAATTCACCTGTGCCTCCCAGCTCAAGGGAGCTCAAGGGTTAGCTCAAAACTAACCCTTGTCAAAGAGGAGGAGACTCCTGCTCTCTGAGCTGGAACAGGTCTCTGTCACGGTTGCTTTATGACATGGGAAGCAGACCAGCCAGGTGTATAGTTGTCCCTCTTATTCGTGGGGGATATGTTCCAAGAACCCCAGTGGGTGCCTGAAACCGCAGACAGTACCGAAACCTATATACACGCCATCTTCCCCCATACATATGTACAATACGGTTTAACAATAACTGGTAATAAAATAGAGCAACTATAGCAATACACTGTGATTCAAGTTAAGTGAATGTGGTCTCTCTCTTGCAAGATATCTTATTGTGCTGTACACACGCTTCTCGTGATGACATGAGATGATAAAATGCCTGCCTGGTGAGAGGAAGTGAGGGGGATGACGTAGGCATTGTGACCTGGCATTCGGTTACTCTTGACCCTTTGGATATACTATCAGGGGGATCATCTGCTTCCCGACCGCGGCTGACCACAGGTAACTGAAAAAGAGCAAAATCACCGATAAGGGGGACCTTCTGCCCATGAGGTGGGGAGGTGGGGAGCAGCGTTCAGTGGACCCGACTTGCTTGTCCCTTTCCATCCAACTCCTGGCCTTCCACAGCCAAATCCTTGGTCATTTGCCCTTGGGTGCCATAATTAGGCTGATCTTACGAGCTATGGGTCTTGCCTGTCTTTTGGTTGGTCAAATGGAATGGTGGAAGTTAGCAGTTTCTTTTAAGAAGGGGCATTTGAAGAGGATGGGCCCATGTGGTCACTGACCAGGGAGGGGTCCCCTAAGCAGAGGGGCTAGGACTCTTTGTGGCCACTGACTTGGCATGTGGCTTTGAAGAACATGTTAATGTGTACCCCACAGTATAAGCTGAAAGCTACAGAAAGGATTGCATCAGAGAAGACAGCCCAAGCCCCCTGTTGGACACACCTACTCTGTTTCACTACAGAGTCAACTCAGAGCCATTAGTGTGATGGAAATTCTAATTCTGGGTCTCCAAGGAATTATTATTATTATTTTAATTAATTTTTTAAAAAGTAGGCTCCATGCCCAGTGTGGAGCCCAATACAGGGGCTTGAACTCCTGACCTGAGCTGAGACACAAGTCCTATGCTTAACTCACTGGGTCACCCAGGCTCCCGTATTATTTTTTAAAGTAAGATCTATGCCCAACATGGGGCCTGAACTCCCAACCCGAGAGCGAGAGTTGCACACCCCGCCATCTTGGATTTTACAAGGAAGTTTCGGGTGTGCTGAGAACATTGTCTAGTGAGGTTGTCTTTCCGTGTCCCAGAAACAGATTCAGGGATATCCGTTCTCATACCCCAAGAACTCCTTGGGTGAAGACCCAGAAGCTCGCTCATTTGGACCCACTTCTCAGGGGATGGAATCACTATCGTTTGCAGGGGGCTTTCAAGCTCACCAGGTGCTTTCAGGGCCCTTTGCTCATTCGATACTTTCCATGACTCAGAGCATTACTGGCAGTTTGTCAGTGCAGATGCAGCAATTAAGAGAGGTCAAGTTCTTTGTCCAAAGTCACACACAAAGGGAGATCTGAGAATTAATCCCAGTTCTGCGGCCTCCTCCACTTTTCCAAGTCCTCGTTGTTGCACCTTTGGTGGCAGGGGGCCAGGGTGGTTCTGGGCACCTTGACTGACGTGACTGTGAGTGTGGTAAGCCCAACCCAGGTGGTGCTTGGAATTCCCTGAGCTGGCTCTTAGGAACTTGTTCTGCTCACAGAGGGCTGTGTTGCAACTGGACCAATGGATGAGAAGGTTGGGACGGACAGCCATTACTTCACCAATGTGAGTCAAGGTCATTTGTCACCTCAGGAAGCACGCAGAGCTGCGACACTCCGCAGAGAGGTGTGCTGCTCCTGAGCCAAGCCCGCGTGTGGCCTGGCACCTTTCCCATGGGGCAGGGAGAAGGGGAGCTTCTGGAAGGGAGGGTGTGCCAGAGCCCTGGGGAACTTGGTCATACCTGACTCAGCCCCTCTTCTGAGAAAGGAACCAAATACCATGTGGGGTTGCACCCACGAGCTGGGGTAAGGATGTCAGGACACAGGAGCCATCAGCAGGAGCTGGCTGACTGCCATCCCTGGCTGAGACCTTTTGGATACTGTGACAGACATGATTGGAAGGTCGGTAGCTCCTGACCCTCCTGTCACCTGAGGAAATCAGGCCACTCTGAGCTATATCAGAGTGTCCTCTTAGACTCCATCCCTCTTCCCTAGTTTAGCAGGTGGTACTTGTTTTTTTTTTTTTTTTTTTAAATGAGGGGGTCCAGAACTTGTCCGTTTACAGTGCCATTCGTCAAAGTGCTGTGCCTCAGAGGAAGACGCCCGCAGTGGTGGGGACCAGGCCCAGGGGTTGCGGCCTGGACATTGCTGCCAGCGTTCTGGGCAGTGCATGCCCATGTTTGCGGAGCAAGGACGGTGCCTTGTTTTGCTGGGCCTTCCGTCGTATGTTGGCAATGTTGGCCTCCATCAAGGCTTCCTTTTGGGCTTCCTTTCTCAGGGCAGCAGCACCGAGTGTGCTTTGTAGTTCGTTACTCAGGCCTCAGCTCAGGCGTCCCTCCCCGAGAGAGGCCGATATTGATGTTCCCCTGGGCACTTCGCACGACCAGGAACGACGTGTCCGGTTGCTGGCTTGCTTCTGCTGCCCCCTCTCACTAAAGTGCAAGCTCCATGAGGATGGGACCATGCTCAGTTCTGCTCACTGTCACACCCTCAGCATGACACACAAGATCTGTCCTTTGAAGGAAAGAAGGAAGGAGTGCAGCCAAGTCATTGATGCAGAGGTGGGCACCCAGAGGGGCAGGTCCATCCGAGCAGATGCTTCCAGGTACCATCGCCAGCATGGGGCACACTGGGCTGCTGGACCCCTGCGGGCTCCTCCTGGGTTGCGCGGTCATTATCTGATGGCTGAGTGAGTCATGCAGATGAGTCAACAGCGGACTGGGAGGTCAGGCGTACTCCAGCCTCAGAAACTGCACGTGTCCAGAGGACGGAGGAGCCCAGGAATGTGTTTTTCGTTGATGTCAACCCTGCTGCAGTAGACCACACCTGCTTCTTGACCCAGGAACGTGGGAAAGAGAAAGCCATGGCTTGGCTTAGAGCTGGCAGCCGAGCTGGTAATAGTAGAAGAATGCCCTGCTTCTGATTCAGAGCGGGGAGGGGCTCTGGTGCCCTGCCACGGCCCCAGGAGCACAGGGTAAGTCCCTCCATGGCTCCCTGCCCTTCCCCATCAACGTCTTGGCGAGTGGCTTGTTCCGACAAGTACTCACTTTAGGGATGGAACAGCCTCTCTTTTGTCCAAAACCTTCCTTTGAGTTAAAGCTGTACAAAGAACCCTTCGAAGAGGAAAGTGATCGGGTTGGGAAGAGGAGACCGTGTCACATGTGGGCACTTGAGTCCTGAGCTTCTGCCCCGAGACTCTGTCCTTTGCTCCTCCTGTGCTCACAACATACCATGCCTTTTGGCTCCCAGCCTGGGTGGCACCCAGGGAGGCAGTCACATTCCCTGGAATCTTCTTCCTTTCCTCCCCACTCCCCCCCTCTTGCTCCCGGTTTCCTAAGAGGACGTGGCAACGGAAGCAGCAGGCTTCTGGAGCCCAGAGTCGAACCCTTCCTGGAGATCGTGACTTCACCATGAAAACTTTTCAGGCATAGAAAGCAAGATTCCAGAGCAGCACAGTCTGAGGTGACAACGGCACAATTTCCTGAAGGGCTAGGTTTAGCTCTGGGACACTGGAGTGGGAGCGAGTGACCTGCTTCCCACCGTCCACCACCCCGCAGTCTTCTCCCTTGCCCCAGTGCTGCTGCCAGGGAGGGGCTGCCTTGCTACACTCAGGGCTAAGCATTGGTATTACCTGGGCCATGTCATTCTTCCCTCACAGTGCCACTGTGCTGTTGGTGCTGTCATTACCTTATAATTTGCCCTGGAGTGTGAGCCCGGGGCAGTGGGCCCCATCTGTATAGCACCTGTACCATCCTGTAAAGCGGGGGGCATTGGATGGATGGACTCAACACCTACTCACACACCCCATACCCTCTGTAGGAATCCTGTTCCCAGCTCGTGGTGGTTTAAGAGCCCGTGGCTGTGGGCTCTCCACTTCGGATTCAACCTCCACACCAAAGATTTTGTAAATCCCAGTTGGTCAAATGAGCAGTTTTATTCATGCCTTGAATCTTTTAAAATACTGGCTATGTTTATTTTTTCTTGCCTCTTGTTCTTTCAAGCTTGAAATTTCTCAGCACATCAGAGTCTTCAAAATGCCCTCAAACTCCTGTCTCCAAAGGCATTTTTACTTGGCTCTGCGTGGTGAGGGATGCTTCTCCTTCAGGAGGTTCAAGTTTGTTTTCGGCTCTTGAGTTTGGTGGCGTTTGTGAGAACAGAAACCAAGACAGCGGCCTTTTTCTCAGATGAGCAGCACTTTATCTTACATTTTCATGGATTTCAGTTATTCCAAGTAGGGATGGCCAAGGTCTACGTGATCTTTGATGCCCAGTGGTTTTATCTGCTGAAACCTGCTGTTTTTATGGCTTTGAAAAATCTCAGTGGAATTATTCAGCATGCCCAACCCAAGAGGACTGTTTGCCCCATGGCGGTTGGTGTACAATCAGTAATGCATGTACCATATGGGGAGAGATGACCATATGACACTCAGAAGGAGTTTGCCTTTTTCAAAAAAGATTTTATTGATTGATTGAGTGATTGAGCGTGCAAAGGGGGTAGGGTGGGGCAGAGGTAGAGGGAGAGAGAGAGAGTCTCAGCAGACGCCCCGCTGGGCACAGAGCCTGAAGCTGGGTTTGATCTCACGGCCCCTGAGACCCTGACCTGAGCTGAAACCAAGAGTCAGGGGCTCACCTGACTGAGCCACCCATGTGTCCCTAGTTTGTCTTTCTAAAGATTCTCTTCCCTGGTCACTTAAAAAAATCACCTAATTACCTAGATAGCCACTTTTCATAGCAGAGAACAAAACCTAGTTCTCGACTTCTTGCCCTGCTTTGTCCCAACTTACTGCATTGCCTTGGCCTGCACCCACCTGTGTATCGATTGCCCCAGGACTGAGAATGAGCCGCCTCTCCTCTGCGTGGCCAGCCCGTTCGCAGGTATCCTGGTCACCTCACGCCTTGGGGGCACCCTCTCCACCCTCCACCCTCCCCCCTGCCGTGGCGCTCTCACATCCCGAGGAAATGGACTGTATGACCCCGCGGGAGCCTCACTCTTCTCCACACAGTTAACTGTGCTACCCCCGGACTCGTCCGCACTCCCTCGCCTGCCTCTCCTCCCCAGTGCCACTGACAACATTCCTGCTCAGGTTGTATCTGACCGGTTTCGCCCTTGACACTCGTTTCAGGTGCATGACGGATGCCTCCGCAGCACGTCCCCCAGACACCTCAGATTGGAGAGGGTAGGAATGATCTCACCATCTTCCTCCGTAAGTGCACTCATCTTCCAGGATTTCCCGTGTCAGATGGGGGCGCTCCAGTCTGTCCGGAGGCCTGCGACAGCAAACCTGACCTCAGCTGGGACTCTGGCTCACCTCTGGCTTCTGGGGCCATTGGGCTGAGCTCAGTGCCCCAGTCTGGGCCCACATCTCTCCGGTCTGGACGATGCACTGGATGATACATTAGTCTCCTTACTTGAATCTCTTCTCCCTTGGAACTGTCCAGATCAGTGAGAGTGGGAAACCCCTCTGTAGACATGCCTCTGTGACTCCAGATTCGTTGGGAGTCCCACCCGAGCTTCCAGCAGGGCGTGTGAAGCTGGACCCCATCGACTGGGCCCCCTGTCTTGCCACTCTGGGATCTAGGAGGACTGAGCAGCTTCTGTCCCTGGCATTGGCATCCCGGTCGCGTGTGCTGCCTTGATAGGTATGGGTCCTTTTGCCAGGGACGCTCCTGACTTCTCATCTGCCTGACAAACCCCTTCATCCTGCAGAACCCTCACCCAGTGTCACCACAGCTTCCTCCCATGACGGATTCTGCCACAAGGCAGACTCAGTGGCTTGCAGACCTCGCTCGTTTTCCCCATTCCTCTGTGGTCGTGACTGTTTTTCTGTGGCTCTTCTTCTTCAGGCAGGAACTGCCTCTGTTCGGCCCGCTTCCCAGCACAGTGTACAGCACGAAGTAGACTCTCACGAAACGTGCTGAGAGCTGAGACCTCAGATACTCTAGGCAAATACCAAGAAGTGGTCCTGAGGCCTCATCCCAGCTAATGATGGCCGAAGAGGAAAATCCGACAGGGACCCAAGGGACGTCCAGAGCTCTTCTCCCCTTTGCTGGGGCGGCTGACTGCTCTCACATTTCCTTTTTTGGGCAGAAGAGCTGAGCTCGATTTGGCTCTGCCATTTACTGACCCTGAACCTCTTGGAACGTCAGTTTGCGGAGGGAAGTGAGGATCCGATAGGATGACGCGGCTGGCCGGGAGCAAGAAGCGAACGGAGGGGGCGCTGGGGTTCTCTTCATGCCTGTCAGCACCTGTCCTCTCTCTGGGCGACACTTGCGAGTGTGCCCTGGGCCCCGCACACCCGCAGAGCTGCCATCCCAGAGTCGGGGGTGCGGTTTGTGTGCGATGGGTGAGCCCCCCCAGCAGCTGGGGGAGGTGATGGCTTTCTTGGGGGATGTGTCTAATGTGGGATGTGTGATCAGACCGCAAAGGTGAGCCCACAGAGGGGCTCCATTTTGGTTCTGTGCATGTGTTCACAGCTCCCGGGTGGGAGCGGGTGGCATTGGGAGTTGGGGAGATGGGTGGGGTTGGGGGTGGGGGCCGCCGTAGAGCGCGCAGGCCTCCCTCCTATGCTCCTGCGGGGGTGGGCACACCGGGGAAGCCCAGGCGCTGGTCATGCTGTTAGCCCCAGCCCCAGCCAGCCCACGAGGGAGCAACAGCTCCAGGAGCCACGTGACACCTGGGCGTTTGGCCGAGAGCGGGCAGCGTTGGCCAGGAGCACACATCAGTGGGCCTCGGGGTCTCCATTGCCATCCCGAAGAACGCCTGAAGGAGCTTCATCCTGAAGCCCGTGTGTGTCACTCCTGAGATTAGCTAACCAGGGGACCTATTGCTTATACTTCCTGAGTCCTCAATCTTTTTTTTTTTTCCCCAGGAAGATCCCTATAACCCGGTCATAAAGTACACCACGTGTGGTGTGCCACATGCCTGTGCACATCCCCTACTCCGTTCTGCAGGCGCAGATGGCTCCCAGGCAGCCATCACCTTCCGCTGACTGTCCTCCTCTCGTGGGGCTCGCAGGTGGCTGTGGCCTCACTCCCTGACCCCGCTCTGTCTGCAGGATAGACTGTGTCCCTTTGTCCGTCCATTTGTACACACTCCCTTGATCCCTCCTGCCCCAGGTGTCACTGAGCACCTACTAGGCCAGACACTCTGCTCGGCCCAGGTGGGAAACCTGGCGGTCCCCACCTTCCAGAGCTTGGGAGAAACCCCCGTGGGGAGTGAGCTAAATGCTGTGGAAGAGGAGATCGTGGGCGGTCAGTGCAGAGGGGCTCAGCTCCTTTCACGGAGGACACACAGGGCATCTGGTCTGTCATCAATAAGTAATAAAATACTTATTATACTTATAGATCTACTCGGCACGACTGAGGATCTTCTGGGAGCTTTCTAGATGTGAAACTCTCGGTGCCATTATTATCATCGAAAGCCCCTAATGACCACACATACTAATGCAAACATAATATCCCTCGTTTTTTGGTTGCACTGTGGCTCAGTGAGATTTTTGCAGACCAGCCGTGGTGTACCAAAAGACCTTTCTTTTTTATGCCATCTTCTGGGCAGCCCAGGGAAACAGGAGCACTGGAATAAAGGTGAGATGCAGCCTGGGAATGGCCCCAGGTGCACCTCACCACCGCCTCACCTGGGTAAACAGACATTTGCATATCAATGTATGGATTACAGACTTCCTTTTCTCAGGCCTAGGAGGTGCCCAGTTACACACGCAGGGGGACCCTCTGCCAGCCCAGCGAGTTCTCAAATCCCCTGCAACATGAGAAACTGGGCCTCAGGGTCCTCAGAGCCCCAGGGGCCAGCCCTGCATAGTGATTCCTATCTGCTTTCCCTTAAAGGAGGGGATTCGGCTTTGTAACTCACCCTGCCTTCACATGCGGCCCGGCCTCCGGTCTCAGAAGTGGCGCTGGCTTCTGCAGGAGCCGGCCAGATTCTGCAATTACCTCTGAAGCCAGTCGTTACAAAAAGCCCGGTACTCAGAGGGGAAGAAAGGCAGCTTTCATAATCACTGATGAGCTCACCAGGTACGGATGGAACTTTTCAAACGGGCCAAATTAAATAGCAGGCCTTGGGCTCGGGGCCTCGCAGCGCGGCTGTGAGGAGCAGGTGGGACGAGTATCGGATGTGTGAAGTGCAGGTGACAGGTAACCAGATCCCCGCAGCGGAGTCATGCGTGTGATGCGCTGTGGGAAGCTGTGTTGGGGTTGGGGCGGGGGGGGGGGGCAAAGCCACGCCCCCTCACCTGTCCGCAGAGGGGCCAGCAGCTTAACCCCAGCCTGCTCCCGCAGGACTGCCATTGGCCACTTCGAGTCCATGAAAGTTGATATAAATCAGTGCAATTTCTGCAGCAGCACTAATTAACCCGCGGGAACCCCGCTGGAGCAGGTAGTTTCGGGAGAAATGGCGCTGGAGATGCTGGAGGCAGATTAGCGTTTTCAGTGTGCGCTCAGTTCCAGCTCGTGACCATGAGAAAAAAAAACAACCCTCATAAATTCGGTCACTACGCGGGAGAAATCGACTTTGTTTCGATGGAGGGCCGGGGATACTGGTCCGCTTTGAGGGAGTGTAGGGAAGCCTGGTGTCCTCAGTTTTCTGTCCTGTCTGGGGAGACCGCTGGCCTCGTTGGCCTGTAGAACACCCCCCCCTCAAGGACCTAGGGTTCCATTCACTGTGATGAGTCAGAGGCCTGGCCGAGTTCTGGGGAAGCATTGAGTCCACGTGCACGCGTGGCAGCTGGCGGAGGACATGCAATCCTTCATTCCAATTGCTTGGGGAACAGGACTGGCTCCCCAGGGCCTCTCCACATGGGCAACTGGCCCAGGATTGCAGGAGGTGGGATGGTTCTGGGGGGACTCTGTGGCCCGGTGAACTGAATACTGTGAGGGCAGGCCCTCTGTTTTGATCATTTTGGTCTAGCATCTAGCACGTGGTGCTCAAGACCCAAGAACTGTTTGTGGGAAGAGCGGGGATAGGATAGAAGGAAAGCCTTCTCTGGAATTCCTTCCTTGAAACAGAATCCTCGTGGCCTCACATCAAGTCCTGTTCCCTGTAGCTCACTCGTATTTCCATCAAGCACTTGGACGTGTCTTAAATGGGTTCCGGGCACAAAACAGGGCTGGCTCATCTCCCGTGGCGCTCTGGTCCCCTGCTGAGAGATCTCCATTCCCACATGCCCCTTGAGCACCTGTGCCCTTCCCCTTCCTGGACAGTGTGCTTGGCAGGGGTCAGTGAGGCAGATCCTGAGGGGCTCAGAGACGCAGAAATCTAGACCCGACCATGGTTTTCAGAATGCTGAGTTATCATTTCCTTTACCTGTACAAGCAGGCTGATGGGTGGGTGGGTGGGGGTCCTCCTGGTAGGAGCGGGGTCAGCATGACTGGATCACAGTGCCCCAGAACAGAGACAGATGCCAAGGATAACTGTTCTTATCCCAGCCACCTTGAAGTTGTTTCATAGGAAATGAATATTAAAGTATTTAACTTTTATATTTAAGTGTGAAATGAAAAAGGGTGGCTTCCCTTTATAGGAATTTGAAGACTTAGAGGTCAGCTGGTGCTGTGGACGGCATACAGGTTTGTGTCCCAGCCCCCCACCCCGCCAAATCCATATGTTAAAAATCTAATCCTTAATGAGATGGTGATCGAAGGTAGAGCTTCTGGGCGGTGATGAGGTTAAGAGCCAGAGCCCTCCTGAGTAAGCTTAGTGCCCCTAGAGAGGAGACCCCACAGAGCTCCCTCGCTCCTTCCACCATGCAAAGAAGACACAGCAAGAAGGCACCATCTGTGAACCAGGAAGCAGGCTCTCAGGCAGCATCTCTGAGTGCCTGGACCTTGGGTTTTCCCAGCTTCCAGAGCTGTGAGCAATAAACGTTTGTTGTTAAGAAGCTTCCTAGTCTGTGGTATTTTGTTACAACAGCCCAAGTGGACTAAGCCACAGCCCTACCAAACTCATACAATAACTTTATTTCCAAGGGAATCGGATTACGGTGAAATCTCTCAGAGATCGCTAAGTGTGTGCGTGTGCGTGTGTGCGCACGTGTGGCATGAGCGCGCGGCAGCGGCATTTCGGTGTCCTATGCACAGACATCCTTTGTCATCCTCCAAGTGGTCTGGGGAAGGAATCAGATAAACTTGGAGAACTTCAAGTTCGAGGTTCTGTGTCTAGCCTTGGAACGCTCAAAGGCCTCCCCAGCTGTTCTGTGTTCAGATGTGGCTTTCAAGAAGTGGGAGGGTGGTTGGAGCTGCTCCTGGATGTCTCTGAGCCTCTTGAGGGACACTCTGCATGAGAAACCATCTCTTCCCTGGCTGCAGCAGATGCCATGCTGCTGAAGGCCAGCGGCAAAGCCGGAAGTAGAAATAGGAAGAAGGATTCTGAGCCCAGAAGTAAATCCTCATGCATGTGTTCAACTAATTAATATTTGATAAGGGAGCCGAGAACACCCAATGGGGAAAGGATAGTCTTCAGCACAGGTGTTGGGAGAGCTGGAAAAGCACATGCAGAAAAATAAAGTTGGACTGCTATCTTCCACCACTCGCAAAAATTAACTCGAGATGGATCATAAGACCCAAAGCTAATATTCCCAGAAGAAAACATAAGGGAGGGGCGCCTGGGTGGCTCAATGGGTTAAGCCTCTGCCTTCAGCTCAGGTCATGATCCCAGGGTCCTGGGATCCAGCCCCGAATCCGGCTCCCTGCTCGGCAGGGAGCCTTGCTTCCCCCTCTCTCTCTGCCTGCCTCTCTGCCTACTTGTGATCTCTGCCTGTTAAATAAATAAATAAAATCTTAAAAAAAAAAAAAAAGCAAACATAGGGGAAAAACTCCTTGACATCAGTTTTGACAATAATTTCTTGGCCATGCACCAATGAAAACAAAGCAAAACTTGACAAGTAGGATGCATCAAACTTAAAGTCTTCTGCACAGCAAAGGAAACGGGTTGACAATATGGAAAGACAACCTACAGAATGGGACAAGACATTTGCAAACCATGCACCTGATAAGGGTTAATATCCAAAATTTATAAAGGATTCATACAATTCAATGACCAAAAACATCCCCTAAACAATCTGATTAAAAAATGGGCAGAGGGGGCGCCTGGGTGGCTCAGTGGGTTAAGCCACTGCCTTCGGCTCAGGTCATGATCTCAGGGTCCTGGGGCTCTCTGCTCAGCAGGGAGCCTGCTTCCTCCTCTCTCTCTGCCTCCCTCTCTGCCTACTTGTGTTCTCTGTCAAATAAATAAATAAAATCTTTAAAAAAAAATAGGCAGAGGAACTAAAGAGATGTTTTTCCAGAGAAGACATCCAAATGGTCAACACGTACATGAAAAGATGTCCCGTGTCACTCATCGTCAGGGAAATGCAAACCAAAACAACGATGAGATATCAGCTCACACCTGTCAAAATGGCTAGGATCAAAAAGACAAGAGAGAACAAGTGTTGGTGAGGATGTGGGGAAAAGGGAACCCTTGCACACTGTTGGTGGAAATGGGAATTGGTTCAACCATCGTGGAGATTCTTCAAGAAAATTCAAAATACAATATGATTCAGCAGTTCCGTTTCTGGGTATATACCCAAGAGAAATGAAGAGGATACTGAAGAGGTATACACAATCCCAGTTTATCATAACATTTTTTTTTAAAGATTTTATTTATTTATTTGACAGAGAGAGATCACAAGTAGGCAGAGAGGCAGGCAGAGAGAGAGAGGAGGAAGCAGGCTCCCTGCTGAGAGAGAGCCCAATTCAGGACTTGATCCTGGGACCCCGAGATCATGACCTGAGCCAAAGGCAGCGGCTTAACCCACTGAGCCACCAGGTGCTCCTTATTGTAACATTTTTAACAGTAGTCAAGATACAGAAACAAGCTATGTGCCTGTCAACAGATGAATGGGTAAAGAACCCCTCCCCCCCCACATTATTCTTCATGAGAAAGAAGGAAATCCTGCCATTGTCCACAACAAGGATGGACCTTGAGGACAGTATGCTAAGTGAAATAAGTCAGGGGAAGACTCATAATGTATAATATCACTTATTTGTGGAATATAAAAATGCCAAACTCATGTAAACACAGTAAAAAGTTGGCAACCAGGGCTTGGGGGTGGTGTGGGGGAATAGGAGAGAGGCTATTTAAGGGTATAAACTTGCTAGTAGCAGATAAATAAGTTCCAGAGATCTAATCAGATGGTATAGTGAATATAGACAACAGTATTGCATGTGTTTATCAAGCTTGCTAGGAGACTAGATCTTAATTGTTCCTATCATAAAAAAGAAATCATAATTATGTGACATGGTAGAGGTGCTAAATACAACGGCAATCATGTTACAGTACGTAAATGTATCCAATCACCATGTTGAATGCCTTAAACTTACATAATATTACATGTCATGTGCATGTCAAATACATTATAAATAAAAAAGGTGTATTCCGTACACTTGGCATACAGCTCCCAAAGTGCAGAAATCCAGGGCCCTCGTTTTCCCCCTGAACTGTGACCCTGACAGTTCTCCAGGAGCTCAGCATCCCGGCCATCTCCTAGTCCCCAGACATAACAGCCACCATGGCGGAGTCACATACTGTCCTTGCCCCAGCTGTGGGATCCTCAGTAGATGGGCGTAAGTCTGGTGACAGGAGCTGTGGGAATGCAATCACTCTGAGGTTGAAGAATGTCCTTCAGCGTGCACAAATGTTTGTTGTGCCTCCGCTTTGCATCAGACTCGTGCGGTACACTTTTATGTTTATCCCATTGAGTCCTTGTGGTGATCCTGTGAGATAGGAATTCCCTTCTCCATTTAAGAGATGAGGAGACCAAGGCTCCCAGGGGCAAAGGACACAGCTAGAGGGGCCCCAGCGGCTCTAGAATCTCCACCCTTTGGCATCAAGGGTAGTTCGTGTGCATCACCTTGTATGTTACTGCGGTGTTCAGGTGCTCAAACGTTTGGTCTGCTTCCTTTATCCTTTGCAATCTGCATTGTGGACTATGTCCCTGTGTCCTTGAGTGTAGAGCCTGCTGCTGGGAGGAGATGGGAGACCATGACCTTGTTGGAGCCTGGGTAGGGTTCCAGGGAGAGTGACAGGTTCAGCAAACAAAAATGCAAGATGCCCAGTTAGAGTTGAACTTGAATTTCTGAGCAACAGTGAGTACTTTCATTTTTTTTTTTTAAAGATTTTATTTTTTTATTTGAGGGCAAGAGATCACAAGTAGGCGGAGAGTCAGGCACAGAGAAAGGAGGAAGCAGGCTCCCCGCTGAGCAGAAAGCCTGATGCGGGGCTTGATTCCAGGACCCTGAGATCATGACCTGAGCTGAAGGCAGAGTCCTAAACCACTGAGCCATCCAGGCGCCCCAAGTACTTTCATTTTAATATAACTATGTCCTATACAATTTTTAGGGTATACGTACGCTAAAACAGTATTCCCTTGTTTATTTAAAATTCAGATTTAACTCTGGATCTCGTGAAGCTTGCGGCTGGTCTAACGCCGAAGAAGCCTCTGTTTGCAGAGGCCAGGACTCGATGCCACTTTGCTCACGGGCTCTGAGGGCTCCCCCTGTTCTTCCCGAAGGCTCCACCATCGCCACTCAAGCTTTCAAACTGGCCACTTTGGCAAAATCTAACCAGCCGTGTTTTGTCTGGCTGACGTGATGTTGATTAAAAAAAAAAAAAATTATTTATTTATTTGAGGCGGGTGGGGGTTGGTGGGCAGAGCACGGGAGACAATCTCAAGAAGACTTGCCAGTGAGCGTGGAGCCCAGCGTGGGGCTCGACCTCATGACCCTGAGGTCACGACCTGAGCTGAAATCAAGAGTCAGAGTGTTAACCAATGGAGCCACCCAGGTGCTCTGGGCATGATGCTGATTTTTAAAAAACTGGTCAATTTTTGAAAACCAGGAGTTTCTACATGCCCATCTAAATGACATCCTTTTGGGACGCCTGGGTGGCTCAGTTGGTTAAGCAGCTGCCTTTGGCTCAGGTCATGATCCCAGCATCCTGGGATTAAGTCCCACATCGGGCTCCTTGCTCAGCGGGGAGCCTGCTTCTCCCTCTGCCTCTGCCTGCCATTCTGTCTGCCTGTGTTCGCTCTCTCCCCCTCTCTCTCTCTGATAAATAAAAAAAAAAAAAAAAAAAAAAAAAACTTAAAAAAAAAAATAAATGACATCCTTTTAAAATTGTGTTTTAATTCCCGCGTAGTTAACAGTCAGTGTTGGTTTCAGGTGTACAGTGTAGTGATGCAACAGTTCCGTAACATCCTGTGCTTGTCGTAAGTGCGACTCCTTAATCCCCACCACCCAAGTTGCCCACCCCTCCGCCCGCATCCCCTCCAGTAACTGGCTGTATGTTTTCTATAGTTAAGAGTCTGTTTCTTGGTTTGACTCTCTCTTTTTTCCCCGTTTCTTGTTTGTTTTGTTTCTTAAATTTCACATATGAGGGAAATCATATGGTATTTGTCTTTCTCAGACTGATTTCGCTTAGCATGATACTCTCTAGCTCCATCCATGTTGTTGCAAATGACAAGATTTCATTCTTTTTATGGCTGAGTAATGCTCTGTTGTATGTACACACCATGTCTCCTTTACCCATTCGTCTGTTGATGGACGCTAGGGCTGCTTCCATAACTTGGCTATTGTAAATAATGCTGCTGAAAGCTCAGGGGTGCATGTATCCCTGAATTTGTGTGGTTTTTTGTTTTTTGTTTTTTGGTTTTTTTTTTTTTTGGCAAATATCTAGTAGTGTGATTACTGGATTGTAGGGTATTTCCATATTTAACTTTTAAAAAATTATTTATTTAAACAAAAGATTTGTAAAGTAATCTCTACACCCAACGTGGGGCCCAAACTCACAACCTTGAGATCAGGAGTCGCATGTTCTACCCATTGATCCAGCCAGGTGCCCGCCCCCACCAACTGTTTTTTTTGAACCGCCCCCTTGGGCTCAGGTCATGATCTCAGAGTCATGAGATTGAGGTCTGCCTAGGATTGTGGGCTGAGTGTGGAGCCTGCTCAAGATTCTCTGTCTCCCTAGGGGCGCCTGGGTGGCTCAGTGGGTTAAAGCCTCTGCCTTCGGCTAGGGTCGTGATCCCAGGGTCCTGGGATGGAGCCCCTCATGCGCTCTCTGCTCAGCGGGGAGCCTGCTTCCTCCCCTCTCTCTGCCTGCTTCTCTGCCTGCTTGCAATCTCTGTCAAATAAATAAATAAATAAATAAATCTTTAAAAAAGAAAAAAAGATTCTCTGTCTCCCTCTACCCCCTTACCCCACCCCCACTTGCACATGCTCTCTCTCTCTCTCTCTTTCTCAAATAGATAACTAAATAACTAAATAAATAAATGAAATTAAAGGGGTGCCTGGGTGGCTCAGTGGATTAAGCCGCTGACTTTCGCTCAGGTCATGATCTCAGGATCCTGGGATCGAGCCCCGCATCGGGCTCCCTGCTCAGCAGAGAGCCTGCTTCTCCCTTTCCCTCTCTCTATGCCTACTTGTGATCTCTCTCTCTCTGTCAGATAAATAAATAAAATCTTAAAAAAAATTAAAGACAAGCACCCCCTATTTTTAACTTTCTGAGGAAACTCTGTACACTTTCCACAGTGGCTACACATCCTTGCCAATACTTGCCGTATTTTGTTATTGATTTCAGCCATTCTGACATGTGTGAGGTGGCATCTCCCATGGTTTTGATTTGGAACTCCCTGGTGATCAGTGATGTTGAGCACCTTTTCCTATGTCTGTTGGCCATCAGGATGTCTTCTTTGAACAAATGTCTGTTCATTTGTTTGCCCATTTTTAATTGGATGATTTGTTTCCTAGATGTTGTGTTGTTCTTCATATATTTTGGATACTAATCCTTTATTGAATATGTCATTTGCAGATATCTTCTCCCATTCAGTAGGTTGCCTTTTAGTTTCGTTGATTGTTTCCTTCAGTGTGCAGGAGCTGTTTATTTTGACATAGTCCCAATAGCTTATTTTTGCTTATCTTTCCCTTGCCTCAGGAGACACACCTAGAAAAATGTTGCTATGGCCAGTGTCAGAGAATTTACTGCCTGTGCTCTCTTCTAGGACTTTCATTTCAGGTTTTAAGGTCTTTCATCCATTTTATTTTTTATGTATGGTATAAAAATAATCAGTTTTCCAAACACCCGTTGTTGAAGAGACTTTTTCCCATTGGATATTCTTTCCTGTTTTGTCAGAGGTTAATTGACTATATAATCGTGGGTTTATTTCTGGGTTTTTCTGTCTACTTTTGTGTCAGTACCATACTGTTTTGATTCCCACAGCTTTGTAATGTAACTTGAAGTCTGGAATTGTGATGCCTCCAGTTTCGGTTTTCTTTTTCAAAACTGCTTTGGCAAATTCAGAGTCTTTAAAAATATGGAATGTTTCCTGAATTTGCATGTCATCCTTGGGCAGGGGCCAAGCTAATCTCTGTATCACTCCAATTTTAGTGTATATGCTGCCGAAGTGAGCACTAAATTTCTGACTTTTTTAAAATTTCAAGTTTTTATTTAAGTTCAAATTAGTTAACATATATGGCAAAATTGGTTTCAGGTGTAGAATTCAGTAATTCACCGCTAACATATAATACCCAGCAGCACTCATCACAGGTGCCCTCCTTGACACGCATCACCCATTTAACCCATCCCGCATCCCCCCAAAATCAAATCTGCCATCTTGAGCGTCCAAGACCACACGGCAGCAGTCATCTGCAGCCAAGTCCTGGCATCCCTCTTAGACAGGGCATGCACTTGCCAGTTTGCCCCACTCCCATCCCCATCCTGTGGTTGCTCCTGCCCAACTATTCACTTCTATCTGTCTAGCCCCAACAGGCATTGAGGGTTTTTTTTGTTTTGTTTTTGAAGATTTTATTTATTTATTTGACAGAGGGAGAGAGAGAGAGAGATCACAAGTAGGCAGAGAGGCAGGCCGGGTGCGGGGGGGAGGGAAGCGGGCTCCCCACTGAGCATAGAGCCCGATGCGGGGCTCCATTCCAGGACCCTGAGATCATGACCTGAGCCAAAGGCAGAGGCTTAACCCACTGAGCCACCTAGGCGCCCAGGCATTGACTTTTTGACTTCTGATCTATACTATGTGCCAAAAAGTCTACTTCTTCCAGTGACAACAAAAATACCAAGCGTTTTCATCGGACTGCCTCCACCCATTACTCCCATTTTATCCCATCTCCCTCCCTGTCCCCTCCCTCAGTGCTCCTGGTGACCATGCACTGGCTGTTGGTTGTCCCCTCCTCCCAAGCAATGCCAGCCTGACCCCAGAAGGCCTGGCCACGGGCATGGCTCCCTTCGAGATGGCCCTACGAAGCCCTCCCGACTCTCCGAATCCCTCTGTCACACACACAATCACACGGCCGCTTACTGGAATTTCTTCATTGTATACAGATTAAGAAATGGAAAATGTGACACTCAAGAATCACATGCAATGAAAACTGTGTAAAACTGTGACTAGAACTCAGGCAACAGGGACGTGGGAATTTCTCACCAAACCACGTGCTGTGTGTGAGGATCTTGCCTCAGTGCCTCTCACATCTCCACCGCAGGGCATCGTGCCATATGCGAGATGAGCTCTCGGACTGATTGATTGATTACTCACTCGGCGCTCCTGGCAAAGCAGTCCTCACTCTGCTGAACAAATTATCTTTATGCATTGCAGTCTCTAGAGCTAAGATGAGGGGGAGCTCACTGTGATCTTCAAGTCATTCAGCAACATCTTGGAACCACTGGACATGATACAAGGATCCATGAAAAATGGCCCCTGTCGGCACATGGAAAGGAAGGGGGAGAAAGCAGGAACTCTGAGCCACCGTGCTAAGGATCTTTATTTTATTTTTTTACTCCCTGCAGTCAAATTTTGCTCAGTGCCTGTTTTAATAAATAAAGTTTTATTGGAACACAATCAGACATTCATGCTACAATGGCAGGGTCGAGTGCTTGCAGCAGAAGCTATAGGGTCTGCTGATCCTAAAATATTTATTGTCTGGCTCTTTATAGGAGAAATTTCCTGAACCTTGATGTCAACCATTCATCAGCCCTCAAAGGTGAGTATCACTACCCTCGCTTAACCTCAGGGGCACTGGTGCTCAGAAAGGCTAGTGTTGCTTGTTCATCCCGCCGCCCCAAGTGTGGTGGGAAGGAACTCAGGTGTTCGATTCCCAAACCCATCGTCATTTGACCAGATGCCCACAGGATAAAGTCCAAATGTCCAGACAGGGGTTAGACCCACTTGTCCAACTTCTCCCTCCCGTGTACACGTCAGGTGAGCAACTTTGAGCTCCGTGGGGGCTTCCAACCACGCCGTGCCACGGTCTGCATCTGCATCTTCGTAAGCTACCCTTCCTTTTCACCAAACCCCCGACCTCTTTCTCTGTCAGTGAAATCCCATCATGACGCATCGCAAATCTTCCCACCTCCATGGAACCTGCTCTTTGTCAGACAGTTAATGAGAACAAGAGCCAACATTACTAGTATGTTCTTTGAGCTGTGGACTAGGCTAGCCGCTCTGCTTTGTGTTCTAGGTGATGACTGTATGACAACTCTGTGAGGTAGGCACTGGTAGTCTCACTGTCTAGGGGCACACACAGGTTGCGAGAGGTTAAGTAACTTGGCCAGGGTCCCAGAGCTAGTGATGTCTGGACCCGGGATTCGGCTCAGGTCTGTCTGATATTCAAGTTCAGCTCTCACGACCATACTCTAAACAGCGTCCGCGGTCTGCTCACGCCGCTTCTCCTATTGGCCTGGCTTTACAGCACGTGCTCAGCCTGGTGTGACGATGCCCGTCTGCCAAGGCCGGGAGACACATCCCTTTACAGCCGTAACTCGGCCCCCGGGAGAAGGCCGGCACCTTGCCGACACCCTGCCGACCCTGAACTTCATTTTATTGTTCATCCGTATTATTTCAACAGCATTTAGCAATTTGGGGAAACAGGATTTTCCCCAGTTTATTTCTGTTGCTGCCACCATCTGTCTGCCTGAGTGGACTGTGTGCCGTCGACCCAGGCCCATTCCTGGCTCTGGTCGGTGCTTAGAGTTCGTGTTGGTTGCTTGGTCTGCATTTATTATGGTTTAAAAACGCTCTTGTTTCACCTATAATTAAGTCAAAGTTTGTAGCTGTGAACAAAAGGTGGGTTAAAAGTAGCAAGAGCATAATGAATCTTTTTCCCCCGCAGCCCGCCTTCCTCTAGAAAACTCCCCGTCCTGAGCGGCGATGTGAACCCGCACACCCGTGTGGGCTTGCGCAGACTCGAGCAAGGGAAACGTGTCAAACTGTCGTTACTCACTGATAAAGGATAGCAGCAGCGACATCAACGATCCCGTCCTGACTGCGCTCTGTGGGCACACGGCACGCTGCATGCTGCGTTTCCGCTGGCAGGAGCTGGGGTGTAGAGAGGCCGCAGGCCCCGCCCTCTCGGGGCTCCCAGCCCGCTGCAGCGTGGTGTGACTGGGGATCTCGGGAGAGGGGCCCCCGCCAGCCCGTGGGGTGGGAAGCACAGGGAAGGGCCCGGGAGAGGGCGATGGAGAGGTGGCGGCTGTGGGCCTCTGGCGTCCGCCGGAGCTTGGTGCAGTGCTCAGACACTCGTGCTTGGTCCGGGACAAGGGACCCAGCGAGGATCACCCAAACGCAGGTCCCCGGTGCCCAGCCTGCTCCCTGCAGGCTCTGAGTCCCCAGCCATGGTGGGGTGGCCGTCATCTCTGGGATGCACCCACCGACTCCCTGGTCCCTACTGAAGGGGTCTGAAGACCATGGAGAGGCGAACGGTGTGCGGCAGCACCCCCCAGCCCCCCGCCAGCCCCTGTTCCCACCCCTTCCACATCCCTTCTCTGACACCCACACCACTAGCCTCACAGGGAGGTCATTCTCCGCTGGGGATGACACAAACGAATGGTGTAAAGAATCCACTGGCTTGGGGCGCCTGGGTGGCTCCGTGGGTTAAGCCTCTGCCTTTAGCTCGGGTCCTGATCTCAGTGTCCTGGGATCGAGCCCCGCATCGGGCTCTCTGCTCAGCAGGGAGCCTGCCTCCCCTTCTCTCTCTGCCTGCCTCTCTGCCTACTTGTGATTTCTGTCTGTCAAATAAATAAATTAAAAAAAAAAAAAAAAAAAAAAAAAGAATCCACTGGCTTCTGTTGCCTTGCGTGTTAATGGAGGTTCCAAACAACTTGCCCATGGGATGTGTCTGAGCCGCACTGTGGAAGGGTCTGGAATCATCGCCCAACTTGACAAGTGGTCGATCACATCAGGATTTCTGGAGGAGGACCCGCCAGGAGCTACACTAGCTGGGCGTTGCCTGCCCAAGTCTCCTCCAGGACACTGGAAGGAACTGGAAGGTCCAAGGTAGAGTCAGGGTCTCAGCAGGCCCAGGGAGAGCCATCAGCATGGTTCCTGTCAACACCAGCCCTGGAACGACCCTGGGAGGAGCCAGGGAGCTTCTCCTCTTATTTTCTCATCTTGGTTTGTGGCATCTTTGTCGTAAGACCAGAGGCAAGGGGCGTTTGGGCTGGGCGGTGTCCTCTCTGCCCGGGTGGAGTAGGACACATGGCTTCGTGCACACGGCCATGTTCCTAATGGTTTCTAAGAGCCCTCAGTGCATGCTAGAGAACCATTGCCTCATGTTCTAGGAGAATGGGAAGGGATATAGTGACTCGTGTCTGGGCCGGGTCCCAGCTGATGCATAATCCTGTCTCTGGCATCCCTCTGTGGGTTTCCCCTTGGTTTTAGGGGCCAGGCGGGGGTGGGCGGCTAAGTGTTTCTTGTTCAGTCTTCCTGGTCCCAGTGATAACAGAGGTTGTGAATTATGGACGCAGCAGCAAATGTTTTTAATCTCCCATGAAACAAAACCAGTGTGTTTTCTGCACCGGGGACCAAGGGCGCGGGAACACGCAGACAGCTGCTCTGATACGGCTAACTTGGGCTGACGTCAATGAGAGTCGGTCCAGGCCAAGGGCTCCACTCAGGAAGCTTCAAAGTGATACCGAAAACAAATTTGCATTTTTTCCTTTCACGGAAAATCAGCTACTCTCCGTTCCACCGAGATGTGTTCACCAGCCTCTGCAGCCGGCCAGTGTTGTGGAGTAAACAGGGCTTGCAGTGTGATGGGATGCACCGTGAGTTTTCGCTTTAGACTTCCCCTTTAAAATTTATGCAGCGGGAGTAAAGTTCCCTGGCCCTGGATGAAAACACTGGCAAGCGCTCACTTTTCTGCTCCTCTTAGGAAATAGTCTGTCCTGAGGTCTCTTGCAATGGAAAACAGCCTCCATTTGGAATTTGCAAGTCCAGGCCAAGATATTAGTCAAAACTGTAAACTTTGACATCTCGTCCTTCTCCCCACTCCAGACTTCTCTCCCCTTCCAGAGGGCTGGAAGCCTGTGTGGGAAAGGGGGCGTCCCTGCTGGACCCCTGCACCCTACTCCCGCGGCCCCCTCTGCCCCCACGGTGGAAGCTAGGAAGGAGGGAGTGCGGGAGTGGCGGGGGGGGGGCGGCCGGCTCTTCTCCCGGTGGGGCTTTTCTGAGGGCCTGTGCCGAGGCGTCCCTCTGCTGGGTGATCACCTGCCTCTTTTCCCTCCATCCCTGGGGTTTACCGCCAGCTCCTTGCTCCTGGGGTCCCCGGCCTCCAGACAGCCCCCATGGGTCACGCCCCGAGGTGATGCTGGACTGGCTCCCTCCCCGTGGGGCCCACATCTGCCTCCAACCTTCACGCATCGCTGCCCTGACAAACTCTGAAATGGAAGGTGACCCCGACCCAGGGGCTTGCCCCAGGAATCACCTGCAGACTCGTCCTCTGTGGTTGCTGGAGCACATCGCCACAAAACCTGGGGACTTAAAGGCAAAGAAATGGCTTCTTCCCCAGTTCTGAGGACAAAAGTCGGAAATCAGTGTTCCTGGGCTGAAGTCCGGGCGTTGGGAAGGCTGAGCTCCCTCTGGAGGCTTGCAGGGCGGGTTTTCTCTTTGCTTCTTCTGGCTTCTGGGGGCTGCTGGCATCCTTGGCTCGCGGCCCCATCGGTCCCGTCTCTGCCTCTCTGGTCACGTTGCCTTCTCTGCCGTGTCTGGCTGCATTGCCTGGCTGGGAAAGGGCCCGACCTTGTCTGCACTCAGCTGCAGGAGTCACATGGTAAACTCCCTATGTAGCTGCGTGGAACCCGCACCCCCACCATGTGCAGGGTGAGCGGCAAGCCCCTACTCGACCTTCAAGAAGCGTGGCTTCCTTCAGGATACTCTTTTCGGCAAACCCCTTCTTCAAAGTCCTGTCTCTCCACAAGCTAGTTTGATAGATTGTCTGGGCAGTGGGAAGATTCAAGGCTGTGGACCTTCCCCTTTGTCTGTGAACTCCTCTTCTTGCTTTGTGATTTCGCAATGGGAGCATCATGGCCCCCTGAGTGCCAATTTTGCACATTCGATTACGTTGGTGAGGGCCTTGTTAGCGGCTGATGGTGCTGGGGGCTGTCCCCTTCAAGGTCGTGAACTCTGTGGCCTGTGGAGCGGGGAGGGTGGGGCAGCCTGGCCTCAGATGCCTCCGTCTGCTCAGACCGTGGGGACGGTCAGCCTGGGGTCCTCTCCGCACCCCTCCCCACCGTGCTGACCGCTGCCCCTCCTCACACGGTCAGAGGACTGCGGGGGCTCTGAGAAGCTGGTGCTACAGCATGGCAGTGGGAGTCTAGTGACACATGATGCAGACCCGCTTCACTCTTTGGGTTTCCAACTTGCAGCTGGGGCTGCTGATCTAGAAATTCCCTATTCTATGGGTTAGCAGATTGTCATTTGATAAGGGCTCGATGTTTGTGTGAACTAAGCAGAGATGGACTCGCTGGTCTGGAAGGAAAATGTACTCCTCGGCTCTCAGAGTGTGGGTCCATCTTTTAGGGGGGAAAGATGGAACAGATTTGTTTGGAAGGTTCCAGAATGTTCAGGTAATAAATCCTCTTATCTCCTTCTTCCACCTTAGCAGTGAAGACAAGTGGCCTGTCTCTTGACTGCTAGACAAGGGGATGAAAAATCAGAGCTGGGCTAAATTCCTAGAGACGTGGGGAAGCTGGTTAACAGGAAACCCATTTGTTCACTGAGTTACCTGTGAAGACTGTAGTTTATAGAAGGGACTGACAAGTACCAGTAAAGCCATTGTTCAAGATGACGAAGTCCTCAAAGGCCGAGATTGCTCAGGGATCTGTCAGCCTGCCTTGATTTTTTTCTTATGATTTTAGTTTATTTTTTAATATAATCTCTATGCCCAGCATGGAGCTCAAACCCACAACTGGGAGACCAAGAGTCACATGCTCTACTGACTGGGCCAGCCAGGCACCTCTGGACTTTTTTCTTTACTGAAACATACACCACCCCTTTCTCCTCTTACTACCATGAACCCCACCCTCTATCAGTGACTTGATAGAAAATTCGAGTCTTCTGTTCTCTCCCAACTCACCTTAGTCCTGATTCTCAGAGGCCAAAATGTCATTGGCGTGGGTGGCTCAGGGGTCTGTTTTATTCAAATAATTTGGGGGGGAAACTGGAACTGGGGAAGATTTGGAGACAGGCTCACAGCCAGGTTTCCTCTGCTGTGATAAACCTGAAATCTGTTACCCGGGACCTTCGCGGGCTGGGATAGCCATAGAACACCACAGACTGGGAGGCTCATACCACATTAATTTTCTCACAACTCCGGAAGCTGGACGTCCGAGATCAAATGTCGGCAGAGCTGGCTCCTCCTGAAGCCTCTCTCCTATTGCCAGTGACCGTCTTCTCTGGGGTCTTCACATGGTCGCCGTCTGTGTGTCTGTCCTAGTCACCTATTCTCTTACGGATGCCATTCACACTGGATTAGGCCCTATCCACGTGACCTCATTTTCCCTCACTTCCCTCTGCAAAGGTTCTGTCTGCAGACGGAGTCCCGTTCTGAGGTACTGGGGGCTGGGACTTCAGTACATGAATGTGGGGCCACAATTCAACTCATGATACTCGGGAACCCCTGATCTGACTCAGCTCCTCGGGACTGGACTGGGGTGCAGGCCACAGGGAGAAGTGGGTCTGGCTCCTTTCCTCCTCACAGTCCTGTTTCCACGCATGGTGTGACGCCACCGGCTTCTTTCCTTCCCTCTCACTGGCCTGCATCAGGGACGGGACTCTCTGGGTCTGAGCCTCCTTTTCTGCTCCCTTCGGACACACCTTCTCTTTCCCAGCAAGGAGGGAATCTCTTAAGGTCCTGCCAGTGATCACAGCCAAGTGCAACATGAGCACAAGGGCTGACCTGGAGGGGAGGGAGCCACCAAAGGGCATCGGGCAGGGAGTGAGGAGGCAAGTTTGTGCATTATTTTTAGTACCAGCCTGTGACACATCACCTGCTCCCCCTTGCTCGCCCCCCCCCCCCCCCCCGCCACATGTAGCCTCCAGGTCCCAGCAGGCGGACGGGCCTGCTTTGACTCATGTCTCTGCCATTTACTAGTTGTGTGGCCTTGGCCAGGGGACTTAATCACCCTGGGGCTTGGTGCCATCCTCTATAGATGAGGATAGTAATGTTCGTTTCACAGTGTTGTTGGGGGGTTACTTAAGATGGTGTTAGGGGCTGAACCGTGTTCCCAGATTTCTACGTTGAGGTACTAACTCCTGGTTCCTTAGAATGTGGCTGTTTTTAAGGGCAGTCTTTTAAAGAGGTGATTAAGTTAAAGCAAAGTCGTTAGTGTGGACCCTAAGCCACCATGACACCATGAATGGTGTCCTTATGAAGAAGGGACAATTAGGACACAGCCAGACACACAGAGGGACGACCACGTGAGGACACGGCAGGGGAGAAGACTGCCGTCTACAACCCGAGAGGCTTCAGAACCAACCCTGACAACACCTTGATCTCGGATTTCCAGCCTCCAGAGCTGTGAGAAAACCAATTTCTCTTGCTTCGGGGCTGTGGTACTTTGGTACTTTGTCCTGGCAAACTAAGTCACCAGGTTTCAAGCTGATGACACTGGAGAAACACTGGCTGCGAGCCTGTCCCCAGATCTTCCTCAGTTCCCCCTGGGATTATCAGAATAAGAGAGATGTGCCCACTTGGAACAGATCCCCATCCGAGCTGACAACACCATGGCCAGGTGTCAGCAGTCAGGTGGTTTGGGACCCCTGGATCTCAGACTTCCAGCCCCCAGGACTGTGAGCGAGTAGATCTCTTGTCTCACACCCCCTGCCCCCAGCGTGGTACATTGTTACTGCAGCCCCAGCAAACTAATACACCGGGTATATAAGCTGTTCTCTTTCCGCCCTCATGCCCCTCACCAGCCCCAGCTAGAGCAGTCTCGGATGAGCCCCGTGCAGTCTGCAAACTTGAGACAGGATACGTGTGCTCAAGGGGACACACAGAATAAGAGAGTGCAAAAGACTGTCAGAAAAGCATCTGGCACCTAAAACAAAAAGTACCTTAAAAATCACCTAAAAATTGGCACCTTAAGAAAAGGCGAAAGTGACTCTCAGTTCATGGTTGCTTTCTCGGACTTTTCAGGGGTTCCCTGCCCAGCCTCTCTTCCCCACGATTGTGGGGAATCATCTGGAGCTTTTGCGGTCACTCAGAACCCCGGCTCAGGCTCTGTGCCCTAACTTGGGGAAACGGACAGCTTGGTGTTATTGTCTTCCAATCTAGGAACGTGGCATCCTTCTTCCTTTGCTTTAAGATCTTTCAAGAAAGGCTTATCACTTTCTCTCATAAAGACTTGTACATCTTTTGTACCTCTGAGTGTTTTGATTTTTTGTGCTTTTGGTATTTTTAAAGCCTACGTTTTGTTTTCATTGTTGGGGTACAAAAGGCAACTGATTTTTATATTGAGAGTTTGTGTCTTGTAATCTTATTATGCTCGTATTAACTCTAAGATTTATATGTAGAGGATTTAGGAAGATTCTCTGTAGAAACCATGTAGAAATATCATCGTTTCATTTCTTTGTCTTGCCTTACTGTATTGTCTACAACTTCCAGGGTTAGGTGTCTTTGTCCTGTTCCCACTTGCAGAGGGAAAGCCCTCAGCATTTCAACATCTCATGTTTGCGGGAGGTTTTTTATAGTGACTATCCTTTATCATGTTAAATTCCTTTCTATTCCTACTTTGCTGAGAACTATCCGACTTTTAAATCATGAACACATACTGAATTTTTGCAAATACTTTTTCTGTGCCTGCAAAGATAACCAGGACTTTTCCTCCTTCAGTTTGCTGATATCGTGAATGATATTACTTTGTCTTCTAAAGTTAAGTCAACCTCGTGTTTTCAATTTAAATCCATTTTGGTTATTGTACATTAGCACTTTCATACATTGTTAGATTGGCTGGTTTTATTTTATTTTATTTTTAAAAAGTATTTTATATGTTTACTTCATAGAGAGAGACACACACACAGCGAGGGAGGGAACACAAGCAGGGGGAGTGGGAGAGGGAGAAGCAGGCTTCCCACTGAGCAGGGAACCCAGGTGCGGGGCTGGATCCCAGGACCCTGGGACCATGACCTGAGTCGGAGGCAGATGCTTAATGACTGAGCCACCCAGGTGCCCCAAGTTGCTAGTTTCTTTTGTTTTTTTTTTTTAAATATTTTATTTATTTGACAGACAGAGATCACAAGTAGGCTGAGAGGCAGGCAGAGAGAGAGGAAGCAGGCTCCCTGCTGAGCAGAGAACCTGATGTGGGGCTTGATCCCAGGACCCTGGGGATCATGACCTGAGCCAAAGCAGAGGCTTTAACCCACTGAACCACCCAGGCACCCCAATTTGCTAGTTTTTAAAAAGGGGTTTTAAATGTAAATTCATGATTAAGTTTGGGCTGTGATTTGGAGAGTTGCTTTTCCAGATGTGGTCTCTCCCTTGCATTACTGTGCTCACTGCCGAGGGGGAGCTGGCCAGTATGACGGGGTGAGTTTCTGCAGTGAACTCTCTGGTTCCTAGTTGGGCTGGGCCAGTGGGGGCCCCAGCAGGAGACTGGAGAGAGGAAGGATAGTGAGGTCACCCCAGGCTGACTGTATCCTTTGATGGAAAGTGACTGGTCCTCCCAAAGTGGTCCACTCTATCCTTGTGGGTTCTGGTTAATTCTCTCTTCCCTAGTTCCTATCGCAGGTATAGGATCCCTTGTTATTCCCTTTCAACTATACATTGTAAACAAAATTTCCTCACATTATCTTATTTCCTGCTGGGATTTTCACTGATGCAGCCTATAACTTTCCTTTCTTATAATATTCTTGCTGAATTTTATAATCAAGAGTTTGATAGCATCACAAAAGGAATTGGGACTGTTTCTTCTTTATGTTGCGGAATAGTACTAGTTCCTTAATAGAACAAGTTAAAGCTTTGGTAGAACTTGCTGGTAAAACCATCTGGGTCTAGTGTTTTCGTTGTGAGAAGAGTTTTGCCTACTGACTTCAGTTTCATTAGTGGTTGTTAAGACCAGTAATTCTTCTTTCCTCCCTCGCTCCCTCCCCCCCCACCCCTCTTCTTTTTTTGCCTGGAGTTAGTTTTGGTAAGTTGAAATACATTCATTTACAAAGTTACTGGCATTTATTTTTCGCATGATTGTCTTAGTAATCGTTTTCCTCTACATTATACCTAAGTCACATAAAAAAATGGTTTGTTGCAAAACTGAGCAGAAAGCACAGAGCGTTCCCATGCACTTGCTGCCCCCCCACCCCCATGCACGCCTCCCCCACCGTCAACACTCCCCACCACAGTGGTATAATTGTTGTCACTGATGAACCTACACTGACATAATTTTCACCCAGAGTCTGTAGTTTACATCAGGGTTTACATCACTCTTGATGCTGTACATTCTATGGGTTTTGACAAACGTATAAGGACTTGCATCCGCCATCATAGTACCATACGGAGTATTTTCGCTGCCTTCAAAATTCTCTGTGCCCTGTCAGTCCTCCTACTCCTGGGCACTAGAAATGTAATCACTTTTCATTCTTAATAATTTTTATTTGTATTCTTTTTTTTTCTTGATTAATCTTGTCCTAAGTTTGGCAATTTTCCTAGTCTTCATAAGACCTAATTACCAGCTTTTAAAATCCTATTGTATATATGTTTCTTATTTCATTAATTTTTCCTCTTTATTATTTTTTCTTTTATTTATTTTTTAAATATTTTATTTATTTATTTGACAGACAGAGATCACAAGTAGTCAGAGAGGCAGGCAGAGAGAGAGGGGGAAGCAGGCTCCCTGCTGAGCAGAGAGCCCGATGCGGGACTCGATCCCAGGACCCTGAGATCATGACCTGAGGCGAAGGCAGCGGCTTAACACTGAGCCACCCAGGTGCCCTATTATTTTTTCTTTTAATTTCTTCTTTTTTTTCTAAATATTTTTTCTTATGTTGAAAACTTGTTAGATTTCTGCTTTTATTCTTTCCCAGTGTAAGCATTTAAGGTGTACATTTCTATGGAAGTGGCACTGTGGCTCTATCCCGCAAGGTTCTATATATGGCATTTATGTCCTAATCTCATTGGAAAGATTTCCTTGTCTTCACTTGGGTTTCTTTCTATCTTTCTTTCTTCTTCTTCTTCTTTTTTAAAAATATTTTACTTATTCATTTGACAGAGAGAGACACAGAGAGAGAGGGAACACAAGCAGGGGAAGTGGAGAGGGAGAAGCAGGTCTCCCACTGAGCAGGGAGCCAGATGCGGGGTTCGATCCTAGGACCCTGGACCTGAGCTGAAGGCAGACGCTTAACGACTGAGCTGCCCAGGTGTCCCTGGATTTCTTTTTTGATCCACAAGTTCCTTGGACGTTTACTTCTTAATTTCTAAACATGTTAAGCTTTCCATTTATTTATTTATTTTCGTTTTTATTGTTTTTAAAAAAGATTTATTTATTTATTTTAGAGAGAGGGTGTGCATGAGTAGGGGGAGGGTCAGAGGGAGAGGGAGTGAGAACCTTAAGCTGACTCCCACTGAGTGCAGATCAGGGCTCAATCCCAGGACCCTGAGATCATGACCCAAGCTGAAATCAAGGGTTGGCTGCTCAACAGACTGAGCCATCAGGCGCCCCTCCATTTATTTTTTTTTGTTACGGATTTCTGACTAGATGGCTTTATCGTTAAAAAAAAATATGGTTTGTAAATTAGCAATCTCTTAAAATTTGTCAACTGGCTCTGTGGCTGAGTACGTGGTTAATTTTCATAAATATTTGTATGTGCTTGAAAAAATGTGTCATATGTAGTTGTTAGACATAGGTTTTCTGTATAGATGCCTTAGGCATTTAGGTCAACTTTGTCAATTGTGATGTGAAAATGTGCTGTAAGTTTCCTGATTTTTCATTCATTCATTCTATGACAGGATACACTGAAATCTCCTGTGATGGTCCTTTTGTGTCTCTCTCTTTTTTTAAATGGGAGGGGCATTGGGGGAGGGGCAGGGGGAGAGGGAAGAGAGAGAGTGAGAGAGAAAACCTCAAGCAGACTCCCTGCTGAGTGCGGACCTGGGACTCACGACCCTGAGATCATGACCTGAACTGAAATCAAGAGTCCCACGCTTAACCCACTGAGCCACCCAGTTGCCCCTTGTTTTGTCTCTTGTAGTTCATTCTGTTTTTCTTTCATATACTTTGACTGTATGTTATTAGGTAGGTACGTGTTCAGAATTACACCTTTTACATTATGCAGACACTTTCTATCTCTAGTAATTTTTTTTTTGCCTTAAAGTCCATTTTAATTTATATTGATTACTAATATAGTAATACATAAATTAAAAAAAAAGATTTTATTTATTTATCTGTCAGACAGAGATCACAAGTAGGCAGAGAGGCGGGCAGAGAGAGAGGAAGGGAAGCCGACTCCCTGCTGAGCAGAGAGCCCGATGCAGGGCTTGATCCCAGCACCCTTGGCCGAAGGCAGAGGCTTTAACCCACTGGGCCACCCAGGCGCCCCTAAACTTTCTTTTATTAAAGGCATGTCTGGAATATTGCTTTTTGTCTTCCTGTTTTCAACTTGTTCTGTGTTCTTATATTTTAGTTATGTCTCATAAACATCTTAAGGCTGAATTCAGTTGACAGCCTTTGTCTCTTTACTGGAGCATTTAGTCTGTTTGCACTTTCTGCAATTAATTTATTTTTACCATCTTTTGTGATTCCTATTTTTCCTGCATTTTTCTTTAAATTTTCCATCTTTCTTGCCTTTTTTGGGATTGAATGGGTATTTTTTTTTCTCATTCCATTTAAAAACTCCCTCTAAAGACATGGATGTTTCCTTCTTTCCTTCCTTTTTTGTTAGTTGCAGAGGTAGAATTTGGTGATTGATCAGTTGCAAATAACGCCCAGTGCTCACTGCACCAAGTGCCCTCCTTCATGCCCATCACCCAGTTACCTCTTCCTCCCATCCACTTCCCCTCCAGCAACCTATTAGTTTCCTCGAGTTCAGAGTCTCTTACGGGTTGCCTCCCTATCAATTTTCATCTGATTTTATTTTTCCTTCCCTTCCCCTATTTCATATGTTTTGCTTCTTAAATTCCACTATTATTTCTATTATTTTAGTAATTAACCTTGACATTTTAAAATGTGAAGTTAACTACTACCTTTACCCTCCCCCTGGGTAATGCAAAGACCTTCAAACACCTGAACTCCCACCATTGTCTCCTGATACGTGTGCTATTACCATCACATATTCTAGTTCTGACTTATTTTATTTTAGTTGCACTAATTGAACATTATTATTATTGTTTTATACAATCAATTTTCATTCAGATTTATCCACATATTTGCCATTTTGTCTGCTCACCATTCCTTCTTGGATCCAGATCTTCCTCTTCTGAGGTCATTTTACTATTTTCTGAAACAAGCAAAAGTCTCCTTGGTGGCAAACTCTTCCAGTTTGGGTTGTTAAAATGACTTTTACCCATCTCCTTAAAAAATAATTCCCATTCTTCTGGAGCACACAAACAGCAGTGGGCCAGATTTTTTTTTTTCCTCCATTAAGAAAGGACTGGCATTTAGAAATAAGTGCACTTGATTACTTGGGCTTTTCATGGTCAGCATTTAAATGTCTTTTTCTGACACATCTCATAAATGCTATTTTCCTCAATTTTTTCTTATGCAGTAAAGGGAATACTGATGGAAATTTTTTTTTCAGAAATTCTGAATTTTTTCACAATTCTTGCAAAAATGCAATGCTGTGTTTTGTGCAGTTAAATTTTTTTTTAGATCTCATTTATCACATTATGACAAAGTTTTACGGTTTTTTTCTTTGTAGCTTGTTATATCCATTTTAAAGGTTTTATGAACAGAAATTAGTTTTTCTCTTAGGGTTAGCTTGTTTTTTTTTTTTTTTTTTTTTTTTTTTAATGTTGTCTAAGAAATGCTGTCACAGGTGATACCTAAATTACCCTTAAATTTTTTTTTGAAAAGTTTTGAAGTTTTTTTTTTTTTTTTAAAGATTTTATTTATTTATTTGACAGAGAGATCACAAGCAGGCAGAGGCAGGTAGAGAGATAGGGGGAAACAGGCTCCCCGCTGAGCAGAGAGCCCGATGCGGGAATCGATCCCAGGACCCTGAGCTCATGACCTGAGCCAAAGGCAGAGGCTTAACCCACTACACCACCCACGCACCCCTGATGTTTTTTTAAGGCTGAATAATATTCTATTCTATGTATGTACCAAACTTTATTTGTTAATAGATTGATAGGCACTGTTAAACAGTGCTGCAGTGTTATTCTAATTTTAAAGGGAATATCTAGAACGATATTTGTTGGAATTTTTCTTTTTTAATTTAAAAATTTTTAATTGAGGGGAGCATGTGGGTGGCTCAGTTGGTTAAGCTCTTGATCTCAGCTCTGATCTTAACTTCAGGAGAGTGAATTCAAGCCCCAGCATGGAGCCCACTAAAAAAAAATAAATAAATATTTAAAAAATTTTAAAAAGATTTTATTTATTTGAGAGAAAGAGAGGAAGAACAAGCAGGGGGAGCAGGAGCAGAGAGAGGGGAAAGTCTCCCCGCTGAGCAGGGAGCCCAATATGGGGCTCAATCCCAGGACTTTGGGATCATGACCCTTAACTGTATGAGCCACCCAGGTGCCCCCAAAACTACAAATTTTTGACTGTGGTAAAGTGCACATAAAATTTACCATCTTAACCATTTTTTTTTTTAAAGTAATGTCTATGGCCAGCATGAGGCTCAAACTCACAACCCTGAGATCAAGAGTCACATGCTTTTCTGACTGAGCCAGTCAGGTACCTCCCCCACCTTAATCATTTTTAAGAATACAGTTGACATTGTCGTGTAGTCAATCTCCATTATCATCTTGCAAAATAAGACTTTATACCTATTAAAAAACAACTTTCCCTTCTTCCCTTCCGTTGGATCCTAGAAACCACCACGTGATGTTCTCTCTGTATGAATTTGACTACTCAGGATATCTGATATAAGTGGAATAAAATACAGGGGCGCCTGGGTGGCTCAGTGGGTTAAAGCCTCTGCCTTTGACTCAGGTCATGATCCTGGGTCATGATCCTGGACCATGATCCAGGGTCCTGGGATCGAGCCCCGCATAGGGCTCTCTGCTCAGCAGGGAGCCTGCTTCCCCCTCTCTCTCTCTGCCTGCCTCTCTGCCTACTTGTGATCTCAGTCTGTCAAATAAATAAATAAAATCTTCTAAAAAATAAGTGGAATAATACAGCATTTGTCTTTTGGTGACTGGCTTATTTCATTTAGCAAAATGTCTTCGAGGTTCATTCATACTGTAGCATGTGTCTGAATTCCCTTCCTCTTTAGAACTGTATATTCCAGTGTATGTATTTACCACATTTTGTTTATCCATTTGGCTGCTGATGGCCACGTAGGTTGTATCCATCTTTTAGCCATCGTGAAGAATGCTGCTGTGAATGTGGGTATGTAAACATTTCTTGGAGACCCTGCTTTCAGTGTTTTTGAGTCGGTACCCAGGAGTGAAATTGCTGGATCATACGGTAATTCTACTAAGAAGTTTTGAGGAAGTGTTATATTGTCTTCCATAGTGGCTGCATCATTTTACATTCCCATCAAAGTGCACAAGGGTTTCAATTTCTCCACATACTTACCAACCTTATTAATTTCGTTTTTTGAGATTTATTTATTTATTTGAAAGAGAAAGAGAGAGAGAGATAGAGAGAGAGAGAACATGAGCAGGGGGAGGGGCAGAGGAGAAGGGAGAAA
Organism: Mustela putorius furo; assembly: GCF_011764305.1. Taxonomy (NCBI): domain Eukaryota; kingdom Metazoa; phylum Chordata; class Mammalia; order Carnivora; family Mustelidae; genus Mustela; species Mustela putorius. The sequence goes on along the minus strand of NW_025421560.1, from coordinate 3,912,037 downwards.
ATTCTCAAGCAGACTCCCCACTGAGGGCAGAGCCAGACATGGGGATTGATCCCAGGACAGCCTGAGTTGAAATCGAGAATGGGCCATTTAACCAACTGAGCCACCCAGGTGTCCCTATTTTCTGGGTGTTTGTTTGTTTTTAAATAGTAACATCCTAATGGGGGTGAGATGATTTCTCATTGTGGTTTTGATTTGCATTTCCCTAATGCTCAGGGACGTTGAGCATCTTTTCATGTGCTTATTGGTCATTTATATAGTTTCTCTAGAAAAATGTCTGTTTAAACCCTTCACTCATTTTTAAATTGGTTTGAAATTTTTTTTTATATGTTCTGGATATTCTTCATACATTCTGGCTATTAACCCCTTTCCAAATACATGATTTGCAAATATTTTCTCCCCATTCTGTAGGCTGAATAATCTGTTGATTATATATTAGGAAGGTTGAATACATTTTTTTCTACAGGTTAAGGTTCTCTTTTATTCCTGGTTTACTGAAAAAAATTTTTTTTCTTTCTTTTTTTAAACATGAATGGGTGTGGAATTTTACAAAATGTTTTTTCTGCATCTATGGAGATGATAAATAAGATTTTTCTCCATTAACCTTTAACATAGTAAATAATATCAGTGGATTTAAAAATATTAACTATTTTTGAATTCCTGGAAAAAACTCAATCTTCTTGTGGTATATTATATATTTTTATACACTGCAGGATTTGGTTCACTAATGTTTAGGATTTTTTACATCTTCATTCATTGATTAAATGGAGTTAATAATCTTAATTTCCCATATTGTTCTTATTTAGATTTTGGTGTCAAAATTATACTTGCCTAATAATTGTGGAGTTGTGGTGTTGTCTCTCTTTTTCTATTTCTTGGAAGAATTTTTTAAGTTTTTTTTTTTTGTTTTGTTCCTTAAGTTTAGTAGACCAACTCTTTTGTAAATTGTTTTGACCTAATGTTCTCTTTGTTAGAAAATTTTAATTGCTGTTCTTATTTTATTCATGTTTTTATTTATTTTTTTCAGGAATGTATCAATTTTATCTAAATTTTTAACTTAGTAGCATAAAGTTTTAGAGGTATTCCCATAGCCTTTTATTTTTTTAGTTTAATTTAATTTTTTTTATTAACACATAATGTAATATCTGCTTTAGAGTTCAGGTCTGTGAATCATTGTTTTACACAATTCATAGCACTCACCATAGCACACACCCTCCCCAAAGTCCAGCAACCCTATGCTCCCCCCCCACCCCCCACAACACCACGGCAACCCTCAGTTTGTTTCACGAGATTAAGAGTGTCTTATGGTTTTTCTCCCTCCCTGTTCCCATCTTGTTTCACTTTTTTCCTCCTTACCCCCCCACAACTCCTTGCCCTACCTCTCAAATTACTTATATCAGAGATATCATATGATAATTGTTTTTCTTTGATTGACTTATTTTGCTTAGCACAATACCTTCTAGTTCCATCCACGTTGTTGCTAATGGAAGGATTTCATTTTTTTGGTGGCTGCATAGTATTCCATTGTATATATATATACCACATCTTCTTTATCCATTCATCTGTTGATGGACATCTAGGTTCTTTCCATAGTTTGGCTATTGTGGACATTGCTGCTATAAACATTCGGGTGCACGTGCCCCTTCGGATCACTACATTTGTATCTTTAGGGTAAATACCCAGTAGTGTGATGCTGGGTCATAGGGTGGCTCTATTTTCAACTTTTTGAGGAACCTCCGTACTGTTTTCCAGTGTGGCTGTACCAGCTTGCATTCCCACCCACAGTGTAGGAGGCTTCCCCTTTCTCTGCATCCTCACCAACATCTGTTGTTTCCTGACTTGTTAATTTTAGCCATTCTGACTGGTGTGATTTGGTATCTCATTGTGGTTTTGATTTGTATTTCCCTGATGGTGAGTGATGTTGAGCACTTTTTCATGTGTCTGTTGGCCATTTGGAGGTCTTTTTTGCAGAAATGTCTGTTCATATCCTCTGCCCATTTCTTTATTGGATTCTTTGTTCTTTGGGTGTTGAGTTTGATATGTTCTTTATAGATTTTGGATACTAGCCCTTTATCAGCTATGTCATTTGCAAATAACTTCTCCCATTCTGTTGGTTGTCTTTTGGTTTTGTTGACTGTTTCCTTTTCTGTGCAAAAGCTTTGGATCTTGATGAAGTCTCAGTAGTTCATTTTCGCCCTTGCTTCCCTTGCCTTTGGCGATGTTCCTAGGAAGATGTTGCTGCGGCTGAGGTCGAAGAGGTTGCTGCCTGTGTTCTCCTCAAGGATTTTGATGGATTCCTTTCTCACATTGAGGTCCTTCATCCATTTTGAGTCTATTTTCGTATGTGGTGTAAGGAAATGGTCCAGTTTCATTCTTCTGCATGCGGCTGTCCAATTTTCCCAGCACCATTTATTGAAGAGGTTGTCTTTTTTCCATTGGACATTCTCTCCTGCTTTGTCAAAGATTAGTTGACCATAGAGTTGAGGGTCCATTTCTGGGCTCTCTATTCTGTTCCACAGATCTATGTGTCTGTTTTTGTGCCAGTACCAAACTGTCTTGATGATGACAGCTTTGTAATAGAGCTTGAAGTCTGGAATTGTGATGCTGTCAACTTTGTTTTTCATTTTCAACATTCCTCTGGCTATTCAGGGTCTTTTATGGTTCCATATAAATTTTAGGATTATTTGTTCCACTTCCTTGAAAAAAAAAATGGTGGTAGTTTGATAGGGATTGCATTAAATGTGTAGATTGCTTTAGGTAGCATAGACATTTCACAATATTTGTTCTTCCAATCCATGAGCATGGAATGTTTTTCCATTTCTTTGTGTCTTCCTCAATTTCTTTCATGAGTACTTTATCGTTTTCTGAGTATAGATTCTTTGCCTCTTTGGTTAGGTTTATTCCTAGGTATCTTATGGTTTGGGGTGTGATTGTAAATGGGATCAACTCCTTAATTTCTCTTTCTTCTGTCTTATTGTTGGTGTATAGAAATGCCACTGATTTCTGTGCATTGATTTTATATCCTGACATTTTAATGAATTCCTGTACAAGTTCTAGCAGATTTGGAATGGAGTCTTTTGCGTTTTCCACGTAAAGTATCGTATCATCTGCAAAGAGTGATAGTCTGACTTTTTCTTTGATGATTTGGATGCCTTTAATTTCTTTTTGTTGTCTGATTGCTGAGGCTGGGGCTTCTAGTACTATGTTGAATAGCAGTGGTGATAATGGACATCCCTGCCATGTTCCTGACTTTGGCAGAAAAGATCTCAGTTTTTTCCATTGAGAATGATAATTGCTGTGGGTTTTTCATAGATGGTTTTGATGATATTGAGGTATGTACCCTCTATCCCTACACTTTGAAGGGTTTTAATCAAAAGAGGATGCTGTACATTTCAAATGCTTTTTCAGCATCTATTGAGAGTATCACATGGTACTTGTTCTTTCTTAATGTTTTGTATCACATGGATTGATTTCCGGATGTTGAACCAATCTTGCAGCCCAGGAATAAATCCCCCTTGGTTGTGGTGAATAATCCTTTTAATATACTGTTGGATCCTATTGGCTAGTATTTTGGTGAGAATTTTTGCATCTGTGTTCATTAAGGATATTGGTCTGTAATTTTCCTTTTTGATGGGTCTTTGGTTTTGGGATCAAGGTAATGCTGGCCTCATAAAATGAGTTTGAAAGTTTTCCTTCAATTTCTATTTTTTGGGAACAGTTTCAGGAGAATAGGTATAAATTCTTCTTTAAATGTTTGGTAGAATTCTTCTGGGAAGCTGTCTGGCCCTGGGCTCTTGTTGGTTGGGAGATTTTTGATGAGTGCTTCAATCTCCTTACTGGTTATGGGTCGTTCAGGTTTTCTATTTCTTCCTCGTTCAGTTGTGATAGTTTATACATCTCTAGGAATGCATCCATTTCTTCCAGGTTGTCAAATTTACTGGTGTATAGTTGCTCATAATATGTTCTTATAATTGTTTGTATTTCTATGGTGTTGGTTGTGATCTCTCCTCTTTCATTCATGATTTTATTAATTCGGGTCCTTTCTCTTTTCTTTTTGATAACTTTGGCCAGGGTTTTATCATCTTATTAATTCTGTCAAAGAACCAGCTCCTAGTTTCATTGATTTGTTCTACTGCTCTTTTGGTTTCTGTTTCATTGATTTCTGTTCTAATCTTTATTATTTCTCTCCTGCCGGGTTTAGGCTTTCTTTGTTGTTCTTTCTCCAGCTACTTTAGGTGTAGGGTTAGGTTGTGTAATTGAGACCTTTCTTATTTCTTGAGAAAGGCTTGTATTGCTATATACTTTCCTCTCAGGACAACCTTTGCTGTGTCCCAAAGATTTTGAACAGTTGTGTTTTTATTTTCATTTGTTTCCATGAATTTTTAAAAATTCTTCTTTAGTTTCCTAGTTCATCCATTCATTCTTTAGTAAGATGGTCTTTAGCCTCCATGAATTTGAGTTTTTTCCAACTTTCCTCTTGTGGTTGAGTTCTAGTTTCAAATACTGTGGTCTGAAAATATGCAGGGAATGATCCCAGTCTTTTGATACTGGTTGAGACCGGATTTGTGACCCAGGATGTGATCTATTCTGGAGAATGTTCTATGTGCACTAGAGAAGAATGTATTCTGTTGCTTTGGGATGGACTGTTCTAAATATATCTGTGATGTCCATCTGGTCCAGTGTGTCATTTAAAGCCTTTATTTCCTTCTTGATCTTCTACTTAGATGATCTATCCATTTCACTGAGGGGGGTGTTAAACTCCCCTACTATTACTATAGTATTGTTGATGTGTTTCTTTGATTTTATTATTAATTGGTTTATATAATTGGCTGCTCTCATGTTAGGGGCATAGATATTTAAAATTTTTAGATCTTGTTGTTGGACCCTCTAAGTATGATACAGTGTCCTTCCTCATCTCTTATTATAGTCTTTGGTTTAAAATCTAATTTATGTGATGTAAGGATTGTTACCTCAACTTTCTTTTGATGTCCAAAAGCATGATAAATTGTTTTCCACCCCCTCACTTTAAATCTGGAGGTGTCTTTGGGTGTAAAATGAGTTTCTTGTAGACAACATATTGATGGATTTTTTAAAAATCTGTTCTGATATCCTGTGCCTTTTGATTGGGGCATTTAGCCCATTTACATTCAGGGTAACTATCAAAAGATATGAATTTAGTGCCATTGTATTGCCTGTAAGGTGACTGTTACTGTATATTGTCTCTGTTCCTTTCTGGCCTATTACTTTTAGACTCTTTGCTTAGAAGACCCCTTTCTATACATACTGTAGGATTGGTTTGGTGTTTGCAAATTCTTTTAGTTTTTGTTTCTCCTGGAAGCTTTTTATCTCTCCTTCTATTTTCAAGAACAACCTAGCTGGATATGTATTCTTGGCTGCATATTTTTCTCATTTAGTTCTCTAAATATATTATGCCTGTCCTCTCTGGCCAGCCAGGTCTCTGTGGATAGGTCGGCTGCCAATCTAATATTGCTACCATTGTATGTTACAGACCTCTTGTCCAGAGCTGCTTTCAGGATTTTCTCTTTGTCACTGAGACTTGTAAATTTTACTATTAGATGACGGGGTGTGGACCCATTTTTACTGATTTTGAGAGGGGTTCTCTGCACCTCCTGGATTTTGATGCTAGTTCCCTTTGCCAAATTAGGGGAATTCTCTGCTATAATTTGCTCCAATATACCTTCTGCCCCCCCCCCTTCTTCTTCTGGGATCCCAATTATTATTATTGTTTCATTTTATGGTATCACTTATCTCTTGAATTCTCTGCTCATAGTCCAGTAGTTGTTTGTCTCTCTTTTTCTCAGGTTCTTTATTCTCCATCATCTGGTCTTCTATATCACTAATTCTCTCTTCTTCCTCATTTATCTTAACAGTAAGAGCCTCTATTTTTTTTTTAAAAGAGTTTATTTATTTATTTGACACAGAGAGAGAGAGATCACAAGCAGGCAGAGATAGAGGGGGAAGCAGGCTCCCCGCTGAGCAGAGAGCCCGATGCAGGGCTCGATCCCAGGACCCTGAGATCACCACCCGAGCCAAAGGCAGAGGCTCAACCCATTGAGCCACCCAGGCACCCCTAGAACCCCCATTTTTTATTGTACCTCATCAATAGTTTTTTTGGTGTCAACTTGATTATATTTTAGTTCTTCTATTTCTTCAGAAAGGGCTTTTATTTCTCCAGGAATGGATACTCTAGTATCTTCATGCTTTTTTCAAGCCCAGCTAGCACCTTGATAATTGTCATTCTGAATTCTAGTTCTGACATATTACTAATGTCCATATTGATTAGGTCCCTAGCCATTGATTCTGCCTCTTGTTTTTTTGTTTTTTGTTTTTTTGTTTCTTTTTGAGGTGAGTTTTTCCACCTTGTCATTTTATCCAGAGAAGAACAGCTTAATGAGAGAAAAAAATACTAAAAGGGTAGCAACAACCTGAGAAAAATATGCAGTAACTAAATCAGAAGAGACTCAAAGCTGGGGGGGAGGAGAAAAGAGGAAAAAAAAGAGAAAGATATATACATTAGATTGGTGAATAGAACAAAGCCACACACTTGATTTTGGGTGTATTTTGGTCTGTTAGAAGAAATTGCCTCCCAAAATTTTAAAGAAAGAAAAACTTCTATGTATACAAAAATAAGGATAAACATGATGAATGGATGGAATATGACTGTAAAGATGAAAATTAAAAAATTGAGAAGATAAGAAGTTGGTTGGAAAAAGAAAGAAAAAAGAGAAAAGAATGTGATCAGGCTAGAGACTAGAACAAAGCAATGCATAAGATTTAGGGTATATTTTGATCTTTTAGAAGAAACTGTATCCCAAAATTTTAAAGAAAGAAAAACCTATACATATACAAGAAATAAGGTCAAATACAATGAAGGGATAGAGTATGACTATAACAATAAACATTAAAGATTTTTGAAAAAGATATTGATAAGATAAATTAGTTAAAAAATGTTAAAATAAGAAAGAGGAAAAATTTAAAAAGATAAAATAAGGAAAAAATAAAATTAAAAAAATTTAACTTTGAAAGACTTAAGAATCATAGGAAAAAAACAATGAATTCTATGTGCTGTATTCCTGTAGCTCTGAAGTTTTGCATTTCTCATTGATTGGAGAACTTGGTCTTGGCTGGATGTTCTTGTTGATCTTCTGGGAGAGGGGGCCTGTTGCAGTGATTCTGAAAAGTCTTTGCCAGAAGCGGAATTGCACCGCTCTTGCGAGGGGCCAGGCTATGTGGCGAATCTGCTTGGGTTCGCTCTCGGGAGCTTTTGTTCCTTGAATACTTTCTGTACAGCTTTGCAGGACAGGAATGAAAATGGCGGCCTCCCAGTCTCCGGCCCCATAGGAGCTGAGAACTCAGGGTCCTGCTTCTCAGTGCACCCTCAGAGAAAAGCAGTCAACCCCTCCTGTCTCTTTGATCTCCGGCCACACTCCAAGCTAACCCAGCCTGTGACTGAGCATTTCTATCTCTGGTGCACAGACCCTTTTGGAGTCTCAAAACCCAGCAGAATCCCTCAGTGCACTCCCACGCTGCTCCTCCAAAAGGAGGAAGGAGGTGGTCCCCCCACATCTGCCACCTGTGGGCTCCCTGCTCAATGAGTAGTGGCCTGACAGTGCCAGAGATCACAGTTTAAGGTAGCCCTGAGCTGAAAGCTCACACCTCAGCTCCGCCTCTGCAGCTGTCTTCCCCGGACCGATTCCTGGGAGCTCTGCCATACTCAAACACAACTGGTCTTTCTGTGACCCCACAAGTCCTGAGACCACACTGACCCTGCAAGTGTCCCCCTGCCCCCCCGCCCACCTTGCTTAACCTCTGGAGTGATGTCCCTCAGTAGAGCAGAATTCTAAAAGTTCTGATTTTGTGCTCTGCTGCTCTACCGCCATCTTGCCCCCGCCATAGCCTTTTAATCTCAGCAGCATTTGTAGTTCTCTTCCCCTTCAATTTTAAATTCTGACTTCTCTTTTTTTTGATCACTCTCCTTAGAAGTGTTTCTTGATTATTCTCTTCATACTTATTAAAATGTAATTTTAAACATTCCTTTCTTACACTCTGTTTGTTTTCTGTTTCATCAGTTTGGTTTTCTGTCTTTACTATCTCTTCTCTTCACCACATAGATCCCCTTACCTCCCTCTTTAGTTGTTCTTGCCTGATATGTTCCATCTATATATATTGAAAGGCTCATCAGAAGATATTATAATTTTTGCTTTTGGCCATTGCCATGTTATAAAGAGCTCCAGAAGAGAAAACAAGTTTAGTATATTTACCTAAATATTTATTTACCATTTCTGTTGCTCTTCCTTCATTTTTAAAAAAAGACTTTTTAAAGTCATCTCTATATCCAACATGGGAACTCACAGCCCCAAGATCAAGAGTTGCCTGCTTTACTAACAGAGCCAGCTAGGTGCCCATTCCTTCTTTCATTTTTGATGCTCTGAATTTCTTTAGGTATCATTTCTTTTATGTCTAAAGATCTTTCTTTAGCAATCCTTGAGAGGTGGCCTGCTATCAGTGGATCTTTGCTTTCCTTCAATTGGGAATGTCACTTGTTTCATCTTCCTTTCAGAAGGCTATTTTTGCTGGGTATAGAATTCTAGTTGAGCCAAACTTTTCTTTCTACACCAGAAAATATTGTTCCACTTCCTTCTGGCTGCCATGTTTTCTGTAAAGAAATCCATGGGAATGTCAGTGGTTGCTCCTCTGTTGGCAATGTGTCACTTTTCTCTGGCCGTTTTAGAGATTTTTTTCTTTGTCTTTAGTTTTTAGCTGTTTGATTATGGTATGTTTGGCATATCATTCATTGAGCTTATTCTGTTTGGGGTTTTTGAGTGCATTGAATATGTGAATGTATATCTTTTGCTGAATTTGTGAGTTCATTTCCCAGAGTGGGAAAAATGGCCAGTTCCCTTCTGTACTAATTTGAATTCTGGTTTTCTTACCCAGTTTGCCTGCTATTGTTTACTTTTCAGAGTCCTCAGTTTATCTGTGCATTCCACTTTTGCATTCAGTGGGAGATACAGTGTAGCATGTGCTCACTCCATCTTACCTAGAATTGGAACTTAGAGAAGATCTTTGCAAACAGAATTCTCAGTTGAGGGTTTTTTTGACCACTAAATTCTTAGCTTGAGTTATTGGGGCTGTGAGAGTAGGTTAGAACTGTAGGCCCACATTGGAGCTAGCTTGTGATTGCACGTTTTTAGGTTGAAATTATCCCTTTCTGTGTTGTGCCAAGGTTTGAGATAGGAAACCTTCTTTGCAGTTCCTAGTGTAGTTCACTCTTGCTGTAAGGTTGTGTCACCTTTATAGGGAGCTGTGGATGCTTCTTATTAGACTTTCCACTATGCCTCTCATTTCATGCACTTCTCAAGGCCTAGAGAACAAGAGCTCAAGTTACTGAACTTGGCCAATGACCTCAAAGTAGGAGCTGACTTTGGTGCTTTTTATTTAGGCAGGTAATTTAATTTAGAATTCTTCAGGTTCCTGATGTGACTTAGTGTTGCCTCAAGTGTTCTTTATGTTTTTGATTCTTTTCAAAATTTATTTTTAGCTGGGACACCTGGCTAGCTCAGTCAATAGAACATGTGACTCTTGATCTTGGTGTTGTAAGTTTGGGCCCTATGTTGGGTGGAGAGATTACTTAAAAATAGTAAAAGTAAAATTTTTGAAAAGTATTATTAGTTAAAAAAGATTTTATTCACTATTTTGTGTTGCTTTCAGTAATTGGGTTGGCCAGATTATCAGTCCACCATCTTGCTGGTAATGAAAGTCCCGGTAGAAACAAATTTTGGGCTCCTAATTATGCTCACTACTTTGCTGATCTTGTAAAAGGTAACATTTATATATGTTTATTTAATTTGTCTTCTTTAAAACAGTGTGTGGAGGTGTTGATGAAATAAATACACAGTATTTCAAGAAGTCAATATATTTTATGTAAAAATTTAACCCATACTTAATACCTGATCTATAAGTGAATGAAGATATGTGGAATACTTTGAAAATGGTAAAGCACTATGTAATGTAAGATGTTATTATTTTTTTAATGACATATAATAATTTATTTAACCCATCATCTCTTTATGGACATTTAGAATGTTTCCAATTTTGTCTTAATAAAACTGCATTACAGTGAAATACAAGAGTAAGCCCCAAGGTTTGGATCTCAGAAACCAGCATCGCATTTTTCCTCATCTCTCACCCAAGGATATGGTAGAAGCACAGATGCTTTTGTACTATTGGCCATGAGATAGCATTGGAGGCTGTGCTCTAATGTGTTTTTTTTTTAAATTTGATTTTTTATTAACATATAATGTATTATTAATTCCAGGAGTACAGGTCTGAATCGCCAAGTTTATACACTTCACAGCACTCACCATAGAGCATACCCTCCCCAATGTCCATAACCCAACCACCCTCTCCCTACCCCCAATGTCAGATGTTATTTTATAAATAATTTAAAATCTCTTTATGTTTAATCAGGCCACGGATTATTGTGAAAACTAAATTAAAAGGGAAATTCACAATAAATGCCTGAGTAGAAGCCCCAGGGGCTGATGAAGACCCATTGAACACCTGTCTTTTACAGATTTCAAGAAGCTTCCGCATATGAACTTGAACCAGATTTTTCTCATAAAGCAAGCAGAAGCAGTCAGTTAAGCAGTGCATCCCTCGGGAAGTTCATTGCTGAATTTGAATTTTATAAGTCATAACTCTGGTCTGTTTATAAGGTACTTTATAGTTGTTTACAATGATGGAAGGGCGCACTTCCATGTTATTTGTGGTATTTGTAGGGTCTGACATCAGAAACCAAACATGTGTTCCTATACTTCAGGTTCTTTTTCTCATTGGCTCCTTCTTGGTGGCACCTCTGTACTTTATGTCTGAGATGGCTATGAAGTGTGGCATTCCCTATGCATCTACCCAAAACCCTGGGTTTGAGCCCCAAGTTGGGCTCTCTACTCAGTGGGGAGTCTACTTCTCCCTCTCCCTCTGCTACTCCCCTTGCTCACACACACACTCTCTTTCTCTCAAATAAATAAGTAAAATCTTAAGACAAAATGAAAAAAAGCTCACTATCAATTCTCAGATTATATTTAGGGCAGTGATTCTCAACCTGGACAGACCATCAGATTCACCTGGAAGCTTTGAAAAAATCCTGTGGCCACACCCCAGAATAATTTCAGTAGAATCCCTGGGTGAGGGGTGATTCTGACGTGCAACAAGTTTGAGACTCATTGTGGGCTCTTGTGAGGAGGGTAGCAGTACCAATCTGTGGGAAGATGCTGAAGTTTCTGCAGGAGTACCCTCTTCTGGTCCTCCCAGCTTACCCTGCACATGCTGGTCTCATGAGAGAGCTAAGAGAGCGGGACACCCAATGTGTGCAAAGGTCCTGAGGTTGCAGAGGCTAAAGATGACTGGCGGGAGCTGATGAAGGTCATGGAGGCTGCAGGGCAGAGAGAGGGCAAGGAGGCCAAGCGTGAGGCAGTAAAAGCATGTGTGTGGAAAGACCATGGAATTCATGTTAATAAGATCATTCTGACTTCTGTGTAGAGGGAAGGGAGGCACTGCCACATCCTCAGTGGGACAGGTGATGGTAGCTTGGTCTCAGGACCAGTGTAGAGTGGAGTTGGACAGGACTGGGGGGTTCTTGGAGGGGCAGATGTGGACCTTGGTAGAAGAGCAAAGGTTTCAGGCTAGGGTGGGTCTGTGTTCCAAAGAGATGCCCAGTGGTGCCCAATAAGTGTTTGTCATCCCTGCTGAGGCTGGTTTTAGGTGCGACCTTGGGCTTTGTTTCACTTTGGGGGCCTCAGTTTCCCCATTCACGAAATGGTGGGACTGGAGCAGTGCTCTCATGAGCTTTATGCCCACAGTCCACCCTTTCAGAAGACTCGTGGCTGTTGTCCTCAGAGACCTCAAGCCTAATAGACTGGCCACTAACTTGGTTTTCATGTGGCCATGGTTTGTTCCTCTGCTGCTTTCTGAGAAGGTCACTGGGTCAGAAGTCCAAGATCAAGCTGTCGGCAGGGTTGGTTTCTCCTCTCCTGAGGCCTCTCTCCTTGCCTTGCAGGCGGCCGCCTTCTCCCCCATCTCCTCACGCAGTTGTCTGTCTGTGTGTCTGGGTCCTCATCTCCTCTTCACGAGGGCAGATCCTCATGACCTTGTTTAAGTTAATCACATCTTCCAAAGCCTTATTTCCAAATGCAGTCATATTCTGAGGTGCTGGGGGTTAAGACTTCAACATAGGAAGTTGTGTGAATAGGATTCAGCACCGAACGATTTCCTCAAATGCTGAAGGAGGCAGTTGGGGCACAGGGCTAGATGTCTATTAAGCTCGTAAGTGACATTTGTGGGCTCAAAAGCACGAACATAAAGGGATGGTGGGTGGTGGCGGGGCTGATGGCGGCCTTGGCAGCGTATGTACAGCTCCTCCCTGGACTCCCGTGCTAGAGCTGAGCTGGCGGCCGGTGGGTGGGAGGCACCCCCACCCCCACCCCAAGGTCAGTTGTCTGGAGACACATTGTAAAATGTATCTTCGTGTGTTTACTTTTTGAAAATCTCAGCACCAATAAGGAGTAAACCTGATGTGCTCCGTTTAATCTGTAGTACGCCAAGCACAAACACTTCTTGCTGTTATCTTTTTAATGTACCAATTGAATAAGAACTTAGAGGAATAGTATATCAAAGCCGAAACTCAAATAGTCTTCGGAATGGGCCCTCCTTTGTGTTGGTTATTATAAGAAGATCCCTACTGAGAAGCCGTGTTTGAAAACTCAAGTCAGTCTTCGTTTTTCTACAATTCATATTAAAATAAACAATGGACTTTACACATGTTGACTTCTTCCGTCTTTCCAAAAACCTCTTTCCACTTATATTCGGGTATGGAGAACCTAGTGTGTGCTGGGTTCTGTGGCATGGTCTTACCTTCAAGAAACTCAGTCCCGTGGGGAAGACAGATGAGTAAGCTGGTGACCATGGCTCACTGAGAAGGTCTGGGGTCATGGCTAGCCAAGGATACAGTGCGAATGCAAAGGAGGATCCCTTCTCTCTGACCAGGGAGGTGGGAGACAGTGTTGAAGGGCAGATGGGAGCTGGCGGGCAATGCAGCAGTGAGAGGGGGTGTGGGCTGGGGTTGGGGAGGGAGTTCGGGAGAGTTAGCGGAGGCGGCCCGCTGGCCACCTGTCCAAGTCTCCACCTGGCAGTTTTCCCTCAGGGCCGTTGGTTGGTCCTCAGCTGCTTGGCCTGCACTGTGTCTGTGCCCATTTTTTCTGGAAAAAGTGTGACTCATCTTAGGTTCAAGGGTGGCCTTAATGTCCAGATCTGGCCACTTAACACATTTCAACCTCCAAACCCAGTGAGTGAGGCAGGGATGAGCACACTGACCCAAACTGGCTCCATGAGACCCAACCCAGGACTTTTCTTTCCTCTGGGTGGCTCAGTGAGAACGTGAAGTCACCGCAGCCATTTTCCTGCTGGCAAGAAAACCTGCCCAAGGACGACATGAATGACAAAACAGCAGGGCCTAGGAAGAGGCAGCCACTTGAGAGCTTTGCCTGAGGGCCAGGCCTACCCGTGATTTTCCAGACTTGTCGGTAGTAGGGCAATTTGTTCATTTATTGGGTATTTTTTGCTTAAGCTACTTGTCACTAAGAGCGCTGACAAGCACGGCTATCTTCTGATGATTCCTGGGCCACAGAGTGCTCAGACCAAGGACTAGAAATGAGCATTTTGTTGGGCTAATTTCAGAACATAGGACACAACTGAAAAATCAGGGGCTTCAGAGTGTGACAGGCTAGACTGGGTTCGAAACTTGGCCTTGACACTTAACACCATGTGGTGCTTGTTGGGCACATTTTTTTTCAATACCCGAGCCTCCGAGTTTCATCATCTGCACAATACTGTGCTCCAATTAGGCAGAAAACAAACGTCTATTGAACAAAATAATTCCTGCAGAATTATTTACGTCTTCTGCCTCTGCATAGAATTGCAGAAAATGACCTCAGGAGAGGTTAAGTAGCTTCTCTAAGATGGAACAAGTTTCTCAGGAGCCAGTTGAGGAGTCCAAGTGAGGGAGGCACCCTGTGGCGTTGGGGGCTATCGACCCGGCTAAGCATGCCCCCCCTGGGCGAGCAGGGAGCCTGTCCCGGGGGGTCAACTCCAGGCTTTCTGATAGGGGTCCCCGGAAGCCTTTTCTGGATTGAAGAATGCTGTCAAGGATGGAAGTTTGGTGTAGGCTGAAAGAGAAATCCCTTCCTCGTGGTGCCTACTGACTCTCAGAAGCCAGCCCTCGCCTGGGAGGGAGTGTGATGGGAAAAGAGGCAGCAGGAGCTGGGGGCTGGTGCAGGACAGACACTCCTGAGGTCCGTGGTGACAAAAGGCAGCAGGTGGGGGCATGGAGAACATATCAGAGGAGAGGGCAGGGGGCTCTGGGGTCAGAGGCTGCTGCAGAAATGACCTGCATGGCGCCCCAGGGGATGGCTGCAAGTCAGTGTTCCAGACTTCCCAGCCACCTCTGTCCCGGGCGGCAGCCTCCGGCCACCCTTTCCCGTCCCACCAGACTGCGAGCCCCCCCCCCGGGGGGGGGCCCTGTGGTGTTGGCAGCTTCCGCAGAGGAGTGGAGATGGGGAGATTACGTGTGCCAGAACAATAGGAACAAAGGCTGCTTTCAGGCCAGTGTTTGCATACATGCTTCACAGTCTGAGGGAATTAAAAACAAACACCCTCCGTTGTTTCAGAGCTACGTTGCATGACTAAGGCAGTGATTTACGGACAGGGCTGAAACCTCGCTAATGGGTTCCAGCGACTTCAGTGGACCAAGAAAGGAAGACTTGTTCCCAAGGTCCCGGGTCGATGTTGGGGAGGGCTATTATGCCATAAATCACGGTGACCGTGCAGGGGGCGTGGGCCTGCAGAAGCACTGGAGTCTGGACGGAAGCTACCCTCCCCGAAAAGTCGAGGTGCCTAGTGACTTGTGGCTGCCAGCCACCCCTGCCCAAAGATGCTAACACCCCACGGGGCTCTAACCAGCTCGGGGCCCTGGGTGGGTGCTCCCAGCCTCGCCCGAGACTCAGGTCTGGTCTTCCAGGACGTGGCCAAAGTGATGCTTTTTCCACCCCTATTCTAGGGGGTGCTCATGTGACGAATTCATTCCTGGTACTCAGCCGTCATCTTCTTTTGCTCTCCCACTCACTCCTCTAGTGCTAATGCTCCCCGGGGCCCCGCTGGATCCTTCTCTCTCTCTCTCTCTCACTGCAGCCAGCTCCCCCCACCCCCGCATGCATGCCACCCATCCAGCTCCGCCCCTGTGCTCCCCCAAGCCTGTCACTTGCTTTTCTAGCTCATTAATCATCTTTGCTGCTTTTCTCTGAATTTTCGGAGTCGTTCACTAGTTTCCTGGACAGGGGCATACAGAGCAGCTGCTACTTTCACAGGCAGAGGACAGACCTTATGAATCAGGCCCACGACAGGGAGGTAGGAAGCGCTGTTGAGAGGAGACTCCTGCAGGGAAATGCAGTGAGTGCGCTGATTGCCTCCAAGTCAGAGCCCCAGGGCTGGACCCCTGAGAGCCAGGGATGCAGGAGAGGGAGAGCATAGGGCTTCCCTCAATTCCTAAACAAGCACACTGGTTGGTGTTACTTACCCTTGCAGCAGGACAGTGATCTAATAAAATAATCAGGCATTGTCACTCACCAGGGATGAGGTCTTGGCAAATTCTTTGGGCCTTGACAACTAATCAGTGAAGATGGAATAAAGATGACGCTGACAGATGATGACTATGACGGTGATGATGGAGAGAATCCCAGTGGAATGGTGGTGTCCCCTCCCGTGTGTCCCCAGCTTGGGGCAGTCTCAAGTGTGCCCATCTGGCCCCCAAGAACAGGAGTGGGAACTCTTTCTTCCTTCCTTGTAGGGGACTCCAGGGTCTAGCGGGGGCTCATCCATGCCTGAGATGTTGTGGGGTGGCTGCGTGATTTGGGATGGAGCTGGGGGCGCGAGCTCTGGCAGGACATTGATCCCTCCCAGAGGAAGGCAGCACGATCTCACATCCCACCCTGGTGGGGCTCCTACTGGGGCAAGCTCTCCATGGCCAAGCCACATGTGGTCTGCTTTCCCTTCTCAGTACCAAGCAGGTTCCTCTGGTTCCCCCCACCTCAACCAGGACACTGTCTCACAGTGACCTTTGTCCCCTGGCACTGCCTTCAGAACTTCTGGGACCCTCATCCATCTCTGGTCCCTCAGGCCTGGAGACCGATCCCTTCTCTCCATCCTAGCTCCCCCCGTCTTCTGATGCCCTCCACAAAAACCCTGCCGTGGGGTCCCTCCTGCCCACCAAAGTGGCACCTATCCGTTAAGGGCCACAGAAACTTGTTTATTTTCCTGGAGGCTGGGGAAGCCCTGGTCCCCAGCAAGGCCGGGGAGGGAGAGTGTATTCCTGAGAATCAGTTGGGATAACATACATAAAAATGCCTCTTAAGTACAAAAATATGATGCAAATATGAGTTGCTATTATTTCTGCACCATGAAAACACTTGAAAGTAGCCCAGAGCCCTGGTTCCTGGAGCCAGAGTCAGTCTGGCCTGTGTCGGGCCTTTGCAGGGCTGGTCCCAGGAGGAGGATTGAGGTTTACCGTTGAGGGGAGGTTGGGTAGTCCGGGGAAACAGACATAATGGAGGCCACCGCAGGCCACCTGTTGGCCTTCTGTCTTGTGTGTGGACATGGGAGGCATGCCATCCGTCTAACATGCCTATAACGGATGGTCCCAAATAGCCCCAAATTCTCGAAGCTGTTTTCACACTTGGGGTAAAGCAGCGCTCATGTCAGGGAAGCTTCTTCTAATACTTAGAAACCTTTGCTCTTTAGGGGTGGAGACATTTTTGCACGGCATTGTTTACAGTGGGATTCGGTGTACGGGATAGAAAAGACTTGTGCGTCTATTAACATTCACCTCCAAATCGCCTCTGTTTCCTCCTCTCTGAGATTTTTAAAGCCTTGTCAGTGGTGTCTGACTCTGCTGTCCCAACCAGTCATTTCAGAGCTGGGCTCCACTGGCTTCTCCCAGACACGCCCTTTTGTTCAGGTCACTCGCTTCCCCCACCCCCGGCCATCGTGGGTTCAGTGTCTAGACTGAGGATTCATGGTGGCTTTTCCCCACCACATACTCCATGCTCCCCCAGCCTCCACCTCTGCCTCTGCTCATTCTCACAGCCGTTCCCTGAATAAATACGCTCTGTCAGACTCTTTATCCCCTCAATGTCCAAGGAAACTGATTCATCACACTGAGGTTTCCGTCTGCGAACTGCTTCCAGACAGCCCAGGCCACGTCCTGGCCTGTGTTTGGGTCTGGTCCTTCTCCTCTTTTGTTGTGCTGTATCTGATCTCCCTCGGGGATGTGGTCCCTGCCTCTTTCAGTGCCATTACTCTGCTCAGGTCCATGGCCAGCCTTGGGTTGATCTGGAGACACATTCTTGCTGGCCAGGGCTGTGTGATGCTTCTTGACTCTGGTCCCAGGTGCTCAGGCCCATGTAACTCTCACTGAGTCGAGCCTGTTTGGCCCAAAGGGCGAATCTGTGGGCTGCCGGATTTCCAGCCACTTGGTTTCCTGTCTCAAGTTAGTGTCATCCAGCAGTCCTCGTGGCATTTTTAGGGCCTTTGATGGTGGAAGGAGGAGCATTTCTTTCCATTTTAGAAAACAACTACTCTGTTGGGTCTGGCACTGATTTTCCCTGGCTAATTATTCTCAATCAAATGGCGTTGTGAAGAAGCCACAGCGAACTTATTCAGTAACTCTTCTGTTGTATTGCTGTGCTTGTTGCCTTGCTGAGAAAAAAATATTTTATCCCTTTAAGGGTCATGACAAGAAGTCACAGAGGATTAACAGGGACCAGGTTGTAAATCGGAGATGGATCGTCCATCATGGAGGAGGGGCTGGTGACAGATTCAGCAGCCCCGCTAGGAAGAGGGAGACACCGGGTTCTCCATTTTGTGGAGTCAGGATCCTATATCAAATGAGACTTCTTGATATATAGTGGACCAGCTGAGAATTCAGATAGTTAGGGGCATGGGGCGCATAGAGCAAGGTCACCAAAAGAACATTAAGGAGATCATTCTTTCTTGGGGAGAATAGCTCAACACTGAGACTCTATCTCCTGCAATGTGGTAGGACCCAGCCTCAACATTTAAAGAATTCCTTTCCCATTAAGAGACAGAGTCTCTGTCCTTCCTGTTGACAGACTTAGACTGTTTTGACCAGTATGGGGGAAGTGACACTATGCCACTTCTGAATCTGGGTCACTAGAAGTAACTCTCCTCTGTCTTGTTTGCTGAGACAATACTCTTGGATCTCTGTAACCAGCTGAGAAGTCTGCCTATCTTGTGCTGCCATGCTGCAAAGAAGCCAAGCCACATGGAGAGGCCACATGTAGACCCTCTGGTCTGCAATCCTAGGCTTTTAGTTAGCTGAGCCAGATGCCAGATGCATGAATGAACAAGGCTTCAGATGAGTCTAAACCCGAGCTGTCAAACCACCCCCAGACGTTGAGTATTCCCTTGTCGAGGCTCCAAACTTTGTGGTGCAGAGAGAAGCCATCCTCTCTGTATCCTGTCCAGATTTCCGACCCACACAATCCATGTGCATGAGATGGTTGTGCTAAGCCACTAAGTTTGGGGTGATTTTTGTATGTAGTACATTCACACACATGTAAATGTAACAATTGCTGCATTAGAAACTGGAACAGGCGACCCGTAAAATGGTGGAAAAATAAAGCAAGTTAAGGTGTTACAGAGTGATGCAGGTGTAGGTGGGGGGCAGACATTTGGGATAGGGTGTGAGAAGACTTCTCTGAGGAGTTGACATTTAAGAAGGGATTTGAATGATGTGAGCGTACAGGATCAACAGAGCCTGTTATAGAGAGTAGCAAGTGCAAAGACCCTGAGGTTGAATGAGATCATTCAAGGGATAGAAGGAGACTATGTGCCTAGAGCTCAGAGAGTGAGGTGGGGGAAGGATGGGAAATGAGAGGGAGCCACATGAAGGGCTTTGCAGGCCTTGATAAAGGATTTGAGTTTTATTGTAAACCAACAAGTGGTTTTGAATAAGGGGATATTCTCTGCACTCATTCCCTCACTGACTGTATCCAATTTCATGACTTCAAATAGCTTCTATATGCTAATCAGTTCTAAATATATATTTCTCACCCAGACCTCAGCTTGAATTCCAGATTCTTTATATGGCTGCTTACTCAACTCTTCACATGGATCATTAATAGGTATTTAAAATGTAATATGTACAAATGATTAGCCTATCCCCTGTCCCAAACCTCCTCCTCCAATAGTCCACTCAGTACTGTCAAATGGCAACTCTATCCTAGTTGCTCAGGTCACCCCTGACTCCTTTCTTTTTTTATATCTCTGTTGGGTCAGTAAATCCTACTGGCTCTGCTTCCCATCGTTTCCCTCTGCTTTTATCCTCGCCTTCGTTCCATACATTCTCCTGGCACAAAGTATGTCTGATGACAATCTGATTTTCTTTACCTTCCTAGTAGCTTGGTCTTTTTGTCCAGATGTCCAGGAGATTTTATATTTTTCTTTAAAATCTAGGAATTTCCCAGAAATTTGGTGTTTTGGTGTCCCTTATTTCAGGGTTGATTTTGACTTTATACATGTAGTTTCAAATTTTTAAATTAATTTCAGAAAAGTTTTCTTGAATTGTGGTTTTTAGGTTTGGTTCTGTTCCTTGCTTTGGTTTTCTGGTGTTGTTGTTGTTTGTTTGTTTATTTATTTTTTGGACTCCTTTTATACAAATGTTGGATCTTCTTTGTCTATCTTCTATTTTTGTTAAGTTCTCTCAAATCCCTTTCCATTCTTTCTTCATTTCCTTTCATTTAACTTTTTCTCTTTGCATTTTCTATCTCTCTTATTAAAGTATTATCTTCTGGTTTTATGTACTCTTACTACTGCAGTGATCTGTTTTTGACAACATTCTATACCAAATGTCTGAATTTTCCACATCAAATGAATTAATCTGGTGTAATTGCTCATGGGATCAAGGGAAACACTTAACGGCTATATGCAGAGGTAGATTGAGCAAGGTCTGGAAGGTTCCCAACCACAGGAACTTCTGTCTTTGAGGAGTTTGGGATGCACCACCCTCCTGGAACATGGATGTGTTTGTTGCTTTGGAAGCTCTTTGAACCCCTTCTTTTATTTTTTTATGGAGATTCCATTATATAGGCACAATTGTTTAAATCATTGGTTATTGGTGATGAAATCCCAGTCCTTCTCCCTTTCCCAGAGGTCAGGCTGTGGGGCTGAAATTTCCAACCCTCTAATCATATGGTTGGCATCCAGCTGGTTTCTCTGGCAAGCAGCCCTCACACTGAAGCTGTCCAGGGGCCCACCAAGAGTTACTTCCTTTGCATAAACTTAGGTATGGTTGAAAGAGGCTTATTATGAATAATGAAATATGCTCCTCCACCCTGTTGTTCAGGAAATTATAAAGATTTTAGGAACTCTGTGCCAGAAACTGGGGGTGAAGACCAAATATATATTTCTTATTATATCACAAATCTTAAATCCTTTTTCAAAAATATTTCATTTATTTGAGATAACTCATGAGAGAAAGAGAGAGAGAGAGAGAGAGAGAGCGCACGGATGGGGGCGTGGGCAGAGGGAGATGGAGAAGAAGGCTCTCTACTGAGCAGGGAGCCCAATGTGGGGCTTGATCCCACAATTAGGATCCCCATGACCCTGGGATCATGACCTGAGATGAAAACAGATGCTTAACTGACTGAGCCACCCAGGCACCCCCACAATATCACAACTCTTATCTTCTTTTTAATGTAATCTAATTTCTGATATGATTAAAAAATTTCTAATTCTTCCTGAATTCTATCATTTCACTACTGAGTTTTTGTAGCTCTGATTTATGTTGTTTCTTTAGCTATTTGGGGGAAATAAATTGTAGATTTCATTTATTTTTCTTATATTCTGGGGATCTTGGGGTTACTTTGTCAGTTTTGTGGTGCATGTGATCCATGAATTTTGGTTTTGCTGTTCTGTATTACTATTACTAGCTATTTTTCATGATGGAATCGGGGAAGATTCAAAAATTATGATATCATCCCAGAATCTCCTTCAGTTCGTGTTCAATGGATTAACCAGAATGGTGCTGTTAAAACGTATATCAGATCACATTACCACTTTGACAAAAATGCTTTAGTGGCTCTCCGTGTCATTAGAACAAAAGCTTAAATCTTCACATTGACTTATAAGGTGCTATGTATCTGACTTTGTTCATCTCTCTTCCCTGTTACCTCTCTGAACTCATCTCACACTACTCTCAACCTTGCTTATTGCAATTCAGCACACTGTCCTCCTTATTGTGTCCGAGGTACACCAGAAATGGTTCTGCTTCAGTGTCTTTACACTTGCTATTTCCATTGGTCTTTATTTAAATGTCACTGTCTCATCGAAACCTGCCCTGGCCCCACGATCTAAAATGATAACCTCTCCTAACATTACCTATTCCTGCCCCCCACATTCCCTCCTTCTTTTTTTAATTGCCACTTATCACCACATATTTTATTTATTAATTTACTCATCAAATTTTTAAAGATTGTTTCTATTTATTTATTTATTTATTTATTTGGAGAGTATGAGCAGGGGGAGGAGCAGGGGTGAGGGAGAGAGAGCATCTCAAGAAGACTCCACGCAGAGCACAGAGCCCACTGTGGTCGGTTGCTTAACTGACTGAGCCACCCAGGCGACACATATTAATTTACTTATCAATTTTTAAAATGTCAACTAGAACATAAATTCTGCGGAGGTGGATATTTCTGGTCAAAACTAAGTTTTCATCGAATCAATGAATACATTTCACAATATCCTGTGTGGTGAATAGCAATGTGTAGGTTGAGAGAATTCAAAGGGAGAGATGAATTACAAAGACTCCTGCCATTATTCAGGTGGGAACTGGTGGTGGAAATGGGGGTAAACAGTTGAATTTGTGGTCTACTTTAAAGGTAGAAAAGTCAGACTGGCTTATTTTCAAGGTAGGTTGGTAGATGCTGCTTAATTATTTGATTGATGAACTACTGTAACACGTGGGCACGAAAACAGCTTTATGACAGGCTGATCATATCTCCTGGTCCCATAACTTCTCAGTTTTTCATTGAATAATCTGCCAAGTGTGGCTAGGGAAACTTCAAGAGTACTCAAGGCAGAGGATATTTTGGAGGTGGGGCATGGAAGGCTGTTTCAGTAAGAATTTGCGTGTAATAAATCAGCCTAGCTTAGTGACTTAACACAACACGGATTCCCCATGATTTTATGGGTTGGCTGGGCAGTCTCTCTGCTGATTTCGTCTGGGCTCACTCATGTGGCTTCTTATAGCCAGAGGCTCAGCTGGGCTGGACGTTCATCTCAGGGTGGCTTCTGTCACGTGCGGCAGCTGTTGCTGGAGGTCAAGGTGTGGGAGCCTCACTTCTCCTCCATAAGGCCTCTGCCCTTCTTGTAAGCTATGCCAGCTTCCTTACATGGTGGTCCAAAGGTGGCGTTTCAAAAGGGCAAAAGTGGGAGCTGCCAGGGCTAGCCTTGGAAGTCATACCCTGTGACTTCTGCTAAATTCTCTTGGTCAACATAAGTCACAGGCTAGCCCAGATTTAAGGGATAAGGGAAACAGACTTGTTACTCTCGACAGGAGAAGCAGGTAAGTCATTGCCAAAGGGCATACTTACCACGGTAGGAAGAATTTGTGGCCACATTTTGCAATCTCCCACAGAAAGAAGCTGGCATTTATGGATGTTAACTATGTTCCAGGCACAGGACAGGTACAACACATATGTGATTCTGCATAATCCTCACAGCGATCTTGGGGGAGCAGCGAAGAAATGGAGGCTCGAGGACAACAGACGGCCTCTCCCTAGGACCGAGAACTAGTAAGGGGGAAGTCCGGCATTCAAGGCCACAGTTTTCTGACTTTAAATGCCTGTTTTTATGTTTTTGTTTTTGTTTCGTTTTCTCTTCTTTAACACGGATACTGGTCATGCATCTGTGGTGTATAGAAGAGGGATTCAGTTGACTCTGCCAAGCATTTTTCTCCCCCTTTTCTTCTGCTTTCTTTCTCTTGTTTGCAGATTTGATGAGTTCTTCACCTTGTCTGGGGATTTCCCCCCCCTTGGGTCACACACTTAATAGTTAACATTTACAGCGTCGTTACCACAGTTTTGCTTGTGGTGAACTCTACTGTCTGGACAGCGATCACTGTTGACCAGGCTGCGCTGGGTTGCTAGATGGTCACTGGTTTGCTGTCCTACAGGGCTGACCTTCCTGTCCCCGGTATGGTTGGGATTTTCTTTGCTGCAGATTTCCGCTCCACTGGAGGCAGCTCCGAGCAGGCAGCCTGGTGCTGGGAGCCCTGCTGCCTCCCCCGAGATGGCCCGAAGAGTCCTTTATCTGTGGCACGTGGCCACCAGGTAGTGCTCTGGAAAGCTTGGGCTGCGACTGGGCAGCAGAGCAGTCTCCCTTCTGGCTGGGGAGATGGGGTTTACTTGTGCGTGGATTGACCCTCTGGTCTCCGTCCCCTGTTTCTGGAAGAGGAGAGACGAGCGCTGGTGTCTTCTTTCTGCGGAGGCGAGGAGGAGCACAGAACCGCGCCCCGCTCCTCAGGCTGTCCTTGGTCTAGTTGCCTGTTTCCGCCCCGGGCAAGGGTTGCTGGCGGGTGCATACACATTCAGACAGCAGATTTTTCATCTACTGACCACTTACCTTGGGATGGCCTGTGAGGCTATTCAAAACACGTTCACATGCACATTCCCACGAGAACCTTGCGACATCCCTGTGAGGGCCACAGGGCTGGGGATGCTGTTCCTGTTTTAGAGAAGAGGGCAGTGAGGCTGTCGCCCAACTCTCTCTTAGACCCAGGACTCCAGCCCGTTTGGCCACCCGTAGGTCTCAGTTCTCTGCCCTCAGGCTGGGCTGCGCCTTGAAGACCAGGTGCAGGGGTGAGGGCACTAGGGAGGAGTCTGGGGGCACAAGAGGAAGACTCACCAGTAGCTGCTAGTCACTACCCTGAAGCCAGCGGCTCTGATGCAGCCAGGAGCTTTGTGCAGTGATGGCTGCCTTCGCTCTGTGGGTGGGACCGTGGAGCCGGCGGGCTGGGGAATCCCGTCGGTGACAACACAGCATCCTTTGCGCTGACGCGGCAGCAGATGCCCCAGACCCACTCCAAGCCTGACAGCATCTCTGCAAAGCCTGTGAAGGGACAGCAGACGTCAGAGCCCTCCTGTAAATCACCTTCACAGAGGCTCTTTGTGGTTGATTCACTGATGACTCATTTATAATCTGGTTTCAACATTGTGAGTCAAAATGCACCACTTTCATTAAAAATAACATTCACTGGGGTCTAACGGCTTTCTTTTTTCTGTTTTTAACTGTACAGTGTGGTTTCTGGATGGGAAGCTGTCAGATAGCAGGCGAGGTGTCCGGGGCGCCTGAGTAGAGTAACTCTGCACGCCTTCCCAGGCCCCCACTGCTCGGGGAAGGATGGAGCGGGGGACCGGGCACCTGGGGTGGGTTCCTGCTGCCTTCGGGTGTGCGCGGTCCTGGGGGCCTGCGCGAGCTGTGGAGGATGGTGCATGCGCAGCGCACGAGATGCAGGAGCAGGTGCACGGCGAGGGGTCCGCCCTGTGGGGGAGTCCAGTCCACACACAAAGCCAGAAGCATGGGGATCACCTAGGATGCTCGTTTTTGCAGATTCCTGGGCTCCCCCCGCCCCAACTCCCACAGCTCCGTGGGCGGGGCCTTGACAAACGTCTCAAGAGATTTCAGGCACAGGAAAATTGAGGGCCTCTAATTTCGGTGAGACTGACGGGAAGTCCCTATAGGCAACCCTCCCTGTGAGTGGAGGAGTGAGGGGAGGGGCGTGGGCTGCCAGACAGAGGGGCTCAATTCAGCTTATTTAATTATTGGGGTCCTTGTTGTTGGCTTTCGAGTTGGTTTGGGGAGAGGCGGCAGAAGAAGAAAAGGCAAGGAGTGGGGTGGGGTGGGGTGCGGCAGCGCTGAGGGTGCAGTGGGCTCCCAGGATTCCCGTGGGGACGGCAGTAAAATCCCCTGCTCTATTTGAGGTGCCCACAGACTTTCTGGTTTGGGGACCAAAAGTTGGGCATCCCCTATTGCCCTAGTGGGGGAAAAAACCCCATACAAAAACCATTTAGTGTGTGTTCTGCAGGGTGAAAAGGCCTTGCTCAGGCTGTAGCTGTGTACTTTGTGTTCTTCAGCAGAGTTGGACGCTTTAGTGGGAAAACCGCTGACAAGAGCCTGTAGAGTCTGACCTGGACGAAGGTCTAAGCACTGGCCCTGGAGGTCTCCGCTGCTCTTGGGAAGTCACCATTTCATTTCAGCCATTTGTAATTTTCTTTGCCAATTTTTGCTATAATTGTTCTTCTTTTTTTTTTTTTTTTAGATTTTATTTATTTATTTGACAGAGAGAGATCACAAGTAGGCAGAGAGAGAGGAGGAAGCAGGCTCCCTGCTGAGCAGAGAGCCCGATGCGGGACTCGATCCCAGGACCCTGAGATCATGACCTGAGCCGAAGGCAGCGGCTCAACCCACTGAGCCACCCAGGCGCCCTTTGCTGTTATTGTTCTAAAGTTCTGTTTCCTGAAGACTTTTCCCTCCAAGCCAAGGGGGAAGTGTGACCTGACTTCCCATCACTCCCTCCTCTGAGGACTTCTGGGGCACAGGCTGTCTTGGTGGAACTATGGTAGGAGGTCTGGGAATGAGGCTCAGAGTGGGAAGTGGGCGGTTTATCCCAGATGGCCTTGCCGGTCATGGCAGTGGGCATTGCCCCTCAGCAACCGTGGTCTGGCCTTCTGGGGCTGCCGGACCCTCCTGCGGCTTCCAGCTGTCGTCGGCACAAGCGCCCAGCACCTTGCTGGGGGGTCACCACGGTCCTCACCTCTTCGCTGCAACTGCTCTCATTCCTGTCTGCCCAGCCTGCGCCTCACTGTCTCTCTGTGGCTTCCCATGCCTGCCCTGGTCTGAGGCCTGAACTCTCTCCTCCCAGCTTCCCTCTCTGCCATGGTTCCACCCAATTCTAGTTGCTTCCATCTGCTTCCATACCGACAGACTCCTCAGGATGCTTCCCTGGCACCAGCCCACGTGGCTGCCGTTCCTGCTGGTTTCCCCCTCCCCCTGGAATGTAATCAGGCAGTTGGCATGAAGCTCTGGTGCTTGAGAAAGGGATCTTATGAACTATCGCTGCCTTCTGGTCCTCATGCTCCTGTCCTCATCAATCAGCCGCCTCTTGAGGCAAACGGTCACAGGGAAGGAGAGAATCTTGGTCCTTGGGCTCCGTATCTTAGTGCTTAACAGACACATCATCTGGCCCCCTACCTGTCACCTGCCTGTTTGCAATAAGAAACTCAATTCAGCTTATTTAATTATTGGGGTCCTTGTTGTTGGCTTTCGAGTTGGTTTGGGGAGAGGGATTCATTAAGAAAAAAGAAGCAAAATAGAGTACTGGCTAAGAGTGCAAAGTCTGGAGCATGGGTTCCAATCCACACTCTCTCTGTCTCCGCCTGGTTGTCAGTCCTTGGGCAACTGACTTAACCTCTCTGAGCTTTGGTTTTCTCATCCGTAAAATGGGCATCACAATAGTAGTGCCCATCGGAGATTGGTCTGGGGACTGCATTCATTACTATTTGTAAAGCACAAAGAACAGTGCTGGGTACATTGTCAGTGCTATGTGGATTTGTTCGATTTCTTTCCTTCACTTTTACAGAGCAGCAAACAGACCCGGGGAGGATGAGCAAGGAAGGAACAGAGCCCCAGCTCTGCACTGGGGGTCTCCCGTCACTCTTCTTTGTGACCCTGGATGCCAGGGACAGACAGCATGCCCCAGGCTTTCACCCAGCCATTTGGAACTAAGACCTTTGTGTGGGTTTCAAGATTTAGGCAGTCTGCTCGGTGGCCCAATTTTGGTCAGTGTCCACAAATGGGTCCCAAACTCATCTTGACGCTCCCCCCACCCCACTAATGGCCCTTCGTTTTCACTCCTGAATTCTGTGCATTGGCCGGCCAGAAACTGGGGGTGGGGGTGGGGGTGGTCAGGCTTGACTCTTGCCTCACCTCTGCCCCTGGTACCACCGGCTGTGGCTCTTAGGATCTCCAGAATCGAGTCACCATTATGACTCCTCTGACAGCTGCAGGAGGTTCCTAGCTGAAGGTAGTGGTCTGCGTGGGGGCCCCAAAATATCAGGCCCCAATTCCTGGAACCTGAGATGGCACCATATATGGGAAAGTTTTTGCAAATGTGATGGAGAACTTAAAAAAAAAAATTTTTTTTTAAATTGTGGTAAAATACACAACATGAAAGTTAACATCTTAATCATGTTTGAGGGGCATTACACATGTTCACACTGCTGTGCAAGCATCGCCACATTCCATCTCCAGAGCTCTTTTTATCTTGCAAAACTGAAACTTGCTATGCATTCATCTCTGCCTTTTCCCCTGATCCCTACTCCAGCCCTTGGCAGCCCCCATTCTACCTTCTGTTTCTATGAACTTGGCTCTGGTAGACACTCCTGCAGTATTTATCCTTCCAGCTTATTTCCCTTAGTGTGATGTCCTCATGGTTTATCCACATTGTAGCATAGATCAGAGTTTATAGTCCATGGTCTGGACAGACTGGATTTTATTTATCTGCTTGTCCGCCTCTTGGCTCTTGTGAACGATGCTGCTGTGAATGGGTTCACAGGCACCTGTTCAGGTCCCTACTTTCCATTTTTTGGTGTATGTTCCCAGGAGTGGAATGGCTGGATCATACCCTAATCTCTTTAATTTTTTGAGGAACCTCCATACTGTTCAACACTGTGACTGTACCATTTTATATTCCCACCAACCATAGGTAAGATTCCCACCAACTGTGTAGGTTAAGATTTAAGATGAGGAGATTTTCCTAGATTGTCCAGAAGGACCCCAGATGCCATCACAAATGTCACAGGGAAGACTGTGTAAAACTGGAAGCAGAGACTGGGGGTGGGCGTGGAGGCTCCAAGCCAGCAAACGCCACTCACCCCCAGAAGCTGGAAGAGGCAGGGAGTAGAGAAAGCCTGGTCCTCCTGACACCTTGAGTTTAGCTCAGTGACCTGATATCCTCCAGAACTGTCAAGGAATAAATACATTTCTTTTAAGCTACCAAATTCATAGTCACTTGTTACAGCAGCCACAGGAAGCTCATACACTGGTCTGTACACATTTAAGCCCCTTTCCCTTCTACTCAATGCAGGTCTAATGGCTGGGCGCCTGCGTGGTGCATTCGGTTAAGTTTCTGCCTTCAGCTCAGGTCATGATCTCAGGGCCCTGGATTTGAGCCCTGAATTGGGCTCTCTGCTCAGCAGGGAGCCTGCTTCTCCCTCTGCCTCTGCGGTTCCCCCTGCTTGTGCTCTCTTGCTTGCGTATGCTCTCTCTCTCTCAAATAAATTCATAAAATCTTAAAAAAAAAAAAAAAGGATGCAGATGGGATCATCTTACTCTTTTGTTTGGGTACTTTCAGTTGTGTCTTGCTGTCCTTGGCATCAAGGCCAACTGCTCCCAAGCGGGCCAGCGCAACGCTCAGCCCCAGCTTACCGCCTGCGTCTCTGGAGGCTTCACCTTTCACCTTAACTTCTCCTGTGCGTTTTGCTTTCCTCATGGCCATTTTTCCTTGTTCCTCAAACACACCACACTGTCTCTTGCTTCTAGACCTTCACGTACTGTTCTCCATTTGAGTAGCCCCATCCCTACTTTCTCATCTCCCTTCCCCCTAATTTTTTATAGGGATAAAAGTGTCCCAAGTGTCTGTCAGATGTGAGGTCCCTGCTGGGGAGTAACTGTCATCGCCCCTGGGGTGGCTGTCCCTGACCTGCAGGGGAGGTTGCCCACCCAAGACCACATGGTCTCATCACTCCCGGACCGCTCATCATCATGTGTCTCACCCTTGACTGCAGGTGTGATCTGCTTGTCTGTCTAACCTGCTGAGGTGGCAGCCTCCTCCAGGCAGTGACCCTGGCACACTCACTTCACAGTCATCACTACCGCACAGAGCTTGGTGTGTGGAATGTAACAGCGAATATTTGCTGGCCAGCTGGCTGGGCAGACATGGGAAGGGAGTTGAGGAAAACTTCACTCAAAGACAACAAGGAAGATGCCAGAAGTCACACTGTGCGCCCATGGAGGGCAGTTCCTTGTGCCTGGCGGGAAGTGTGTGCTGCCGTGTTGTGTGCCCGGAGTTGGTACTCCTGTTGGAGGAGGATCAGGATACTTCTGGAGTCAAATAAGCCACCTGAGCCTTGCTCGTCACTGGCCAAGGGGTTTGCCCTCAAGATGCCACACAGAGGCTACTGGTTCATCTTGCCTTGGCTTTGGGTCGAGGCTTAGCATGTCATTCCCCACCCTTGTCTCTCCCTTCCCTTGTGCAACCTAACACACGTACGCACACAGCCCTGACTTACAAAGTATTTTTAAGGAAATCTTTAGAAATTTAAATAGTGATAAAGTGCACGTAATGCAAAACTGACCACAACCATTTCGAAGGGTACATCTCAGCGACGTTAAGTTCATTCACATGGTGGCACAGCCATCCTCACCATCCATCTCCAGAACTCTTTTCATTTGCAAAACTGCAACTCCGTACCCACTGAACAATGACTCCCCATTCTCCCCCAACCCCCACTCCAGCCCCTGGCAACCATCAACCTACTTTCTGTCTCTATGGATTTGACTATGCCAGGCCCCTCATGTAAGTGGATCATACAGTATTTGTTTTGTTGTGACCAGATCATTTCACTTAGCAGAGTGTCCTCAAGGTTCAGCCATGTTGAAGCATGTGTCAGAATGCCCTTGCTTTTTAAGTCTGAATAACATTCATTCCATTGCATGGATGTACCGTCTTTTGTTCATCCATTCCTCCATCGGTGGGTACTTGAGTTACTTCCACATTTTTGCTGTTAAAAATAAAGCGCTATGAACGTGGGTATATAAATGTCTCCTTTAGACTCTGCTTCCAATTCTTTTGGGTATGTAACAGGGGAATTACTGGATCATATGGTAATTCTATGTTAAATTTTTTGAAGAATTGTCTCACTGTTTTCCATAACAGCTATATCAGCATTTTACATTCCCACCAAAAGTGACGAGGGTTCCAGTTTCCCCATGTCATTGACTCCAAAGGTTTTGATGGGTTCTGTAGACTTTTACTGAATGTTTCTTGGTGGACATTGGAGGGAGGTGATTACATTCATATCATACCACAAGTGTTCCTAAAAATATTCTTTTAGCCTCTCTCTCTTTCCCTGGGATCCCACTTCCGACGGCAGATGTCTCCTCTTCCCTCACTCTCTTTCCCACCAACAGGAACACCCTGTCCGTTCTTTTCATTATTTATTGCTTCAGAGTATTTTTTTTTTTTTACTGGCTTTTAAAAAGAGATTTAGTTTTTTAAAGCAGTTTAAGGTTCAGAGCAAAATTGTGAAGAAGGTACAGAGAATCCATGTATACTCCTGTCCCCCACATGTGTAGCCTCCTCCAAAGTCAACAAACTTCCCACCAGAGGGATGCATTTGTTACAACAGGTGAACCTACGTGGACACACCATAATTTCCCTAAGGTCATAGTTCACATCACAATTCCCTCTTTGTGTTATATATTCCATAGGTTTGGACAAATGTAATGACACGTATCCATCATAATAATATCACACGGAGTACTTTCACTGCCCTAAAAGTTCTCTGTGCAAAAGTACTTTTGATTAGGTATTGGCTCATGTGGTTCAACACTAAAAAGGTTCACAAGTCTCTCTCCCAGAGAGCCCCACAGCCACCCGTTTCCAGCCCCCGGAGTCCCCCTGTGTGACACTTTCTTAGGTACATACTTGGAGATGTTTTGTATGCATCATATAGGGGGGCACATTGATGAGGGGCAAAGTGAAGCATGAACTATAAAAGTCATAACAGGTTGGCACCAAAACCAGAACTGAAAGTACACATACAGGGAAAAGTCAGGTAGTTCTGGTTAACACCAGCTGAGCTCATGAGATACAATGGAAAGTAACCACCTGGTTCTTTGCATGATTTGGACCACAGAAGCTCAGTGTAGGTTGTGCACATCTGGAAGAAAAGCAGCTTGCATGACAGCAATCAGCAAGGTTGGACCGTAGGACTGCCTGGGGGTGGAGCTGTGGTCCAGGACCCCTACAGAGGATCTTGAGTAGATTTCTGGGCAGACTCAACAAAGGGGACCAAGACAATATGGGGTTTGGTGTTCAGACAGATATGTAAATCCAAGTGTGCATATTGGAAACCCCTGGAGTGCTGCAGACCGGCTTGTTTTTTCACTGATCCAATCACTTGTCCACGTGAACACAGCTCTAGAAGTATCCCCACTTCCCCTGCCTGCAGGTTGCGTTTGGAAGAAGGGTCCTGGCCAGGTCAGGAGTGGTCAGATCCTTTGGCTGTGCTTGTGAAAAATCTCTTCTCTCTCTTCTTCTGTGGTACATGGCCAGTGCTAGTCCCTCCAGCACGTGGGACCGCGGACTGATTTTCACCAGTGGCACACGAGAGGAGGTGATATTACCTTCCGCAGACTAGACTTGTCCACTGGGACAACTTTTTTGCCCGAAAGGCAAACACTTTTCAGAAAGAACCCTGTTCTTAACCTGAGTCCTCTACTGTCTTTCTTTGGTTGCCTCTACAAATCAAAGCCACTGTTAGAGAATAAGTATTTATTTTTTATTCCGTCATTGAGGATTCTCAACAAAGTGCCCCTGTGGGAAATCTCCAAATTTCTGGGCAATAGCTCCATTAGTGGGCTAGGACTGTAGCTTGGGCCTGTGTCTTAGACCCTCTTATGTCTGTTTTAGAAATATGCCACCCCTCCTCACAGGGAACACTCAGATATTCATAGTTCACAGTAGCAGGTGGGATGCCCATTGATGGTAGGTCTTGAGAAATACTGGCAGCACACTCTAATTCAGGGTTAAACAACCCCGAGTTTACATGTTATCACCTGAAAACTTCACTGAATATTGACTCTAGCTGTAGGGTGGTGGGGTCTGTGTTTCCACGTGGTTTGATGGTTCCAATCATCTCAATGCCTCCATCCTGCTCCAAGTCTCTCCCCCACTTCCTGCCACCTTTCTGCATCCCTCCCCCATAGGTCAGATGAGACCCATTTTACTGTGGGTCATCATCGTTAGGATGTGTGTTGGACAATAATCAAAATAGAATGTCTCAGATCTTCCCTCTGGTTAAAAAGAATATTCTTTAAAAAAATTTTAGAGTTTATTTTATTTTATTACTAGTTTCAGGGGCAGAATTTAGTGATTCATCAGTTGCATATAACACCCAGTGCCCATTCCATCAAGTGCTCTCCTTAATGCCCATCACCCAGTTATCCCCATCCCCCCTCCCAGCAACCATTGGTTTGTTTCCTAGCATTCAGCATCTCTTTTTTTTAAGATTTTTTTATTTATTTGACAGACAGCACAAGTAGGCAGAGAGGCAGGCAGAGAGAGAGGAGGAAGCAGGCTCCCTGCTAAGCAGAGAGCCCGACGCAGGGCTCGATCCTAGGACCCTGGGATCATGACCTGAGCCGAAGGCAGAGGCTTTAGCCCACTGAGCCACCCAGGCGCCCTGCATTCAGCATCTCTTATGGTTTGCCTCCCTCTTGATTTTCATCTTATTTTATTTTTCCTTCCCTTTCTCTATTATCCTCTGTTTTGTTTCTTTAATTCCACATAGGAATGAAACCATACGGTATTTGCCTTTCTGTGACGTATTTCCCTTAACATAATACCCTCTAGTTCCATCCACATCATTGCGAATGGCAAGATTTCATTCTTAAAAAGAATATTCTAATAATTTTTTAACACCAGGACCAGCAGTACAAAAGTATTGTATTTATTAATGCATACACATATATTGAACATAAATGTTTTGTTCTGACTTTAAAATTTAACAAAATGGATAGAATTGTGAATAAAGAAGTATGCTTTTCATGAATCTGGGCTTCTGGCCAAAGTATTTAATGGGGAGAAACACTGAGGACTGCTCCTTTGTCACATGAAGGACAGAGTATGTAATCCTAGTGGGGGCAGGGTAGTGGGCTGGGCTGTGTGTTTTTGGTACTAGACTGTGAGAGAATTTTAAAAAAAGATTTATTTAAGCTTTATTTTATCTCTAAAACAAGAGAGAGAGAATGAGAGTTGGGGGTGGGGAGAAGGCAGAGGGAGAGAATCTTAACCAGGCTTCATGCTGATTGTGGAGCCTTACACGGGGCTCGATCTCATGACCCTGAGAGCCTGACCTGAGCCGAAATCAAGAGTTGGGTGCCCAACCAACCAGGAGCCCCGAGGGAATGTTTCTGAAGCAGAGCTCAGTGGGCAACATCTTCCTCAGTATCTTCAGAGATCAGTGAGTCAACACTCATTTGGTCCCATCGTCAAGTCTTGTATGTGTGTTCTTGTTGACCTCCTTCTGCACTCTATGCAGAAACAGGGGACTAAGGTCGGCATTGCCTCTATGTCTTCTTCATGATGCCTCAATCAGATGTTGTCAGTGAGGTTAGGAAACTGATACATGTAGGATTCCAGAAAGAAAACCCATGCAGGTAAAGCAAGGAATCGTTAATTTTTTCAGTGATATTTGGCCAGACTTGTTACTTTGTCACAACATGGTCAGGATCCTCTTTTAGTCTTCCTGTGAAAATCTGCGTACTTTGGGATTTGAAGTCACATGAATCTTTGCCTGGCAGAAATGTAAATGTTTTGAGAAGGCTGTGTCTTTGTGGCTTTGAGCTGCTGCAGAGACTGAGGGACCCGTGGAGGGAGGGGGGAATGACACATGCTGATTCTCTGGGCAATTTCTAACTCTGATGAGACCCAGATACCTCCCTCCCTCTTCCATGTGCACACCTTCCATCACTTTCAGAAGACACCAGGCTTATGGGGACCATGGAGAGAATTTTCACTTTTCCCTGATTCTGGCCCACTATGTCAAGAGACTGAAGGGCTAGCAGAGTGCCCCAATTTAAACCCAAACCATGGTTTACACCATTATAATGTCTTCACTTGTTTTTGGTATGTTTGGGACCATGTGAGGTTCTTGGGCTCCTTTGTGAATTTTGAGCGACATATCTGACCCTCATGGACAGTCCATAATGATCCTCAGAACAGGGCCCTCCATTTATCAGATCCCTGTGACTAAGAAGGAGGAAAAGAGCAAAGAGAGCTGAGCTTCGTTTGGGGTTGTCAGATGGTTGTTATCACTGAAATCTGGCTGACCCTCTGTTAGTCCTAATGGGGGAAGAAACAAGCATTCCTGCTTCTCTCACTCGCATTCTCCAACCCAGCAGATCCACTGGAATGCCCCTAGACTGCACCAGGTTGAGGCTCCACCCTTGGCCGGTGCTGGGGAGATGTTGACCTGCTAGATGGAGCCCTGGACTTGGAGGCAGAAGACCAGGTCCAGCTCTGTCACCTGTTAGCCCTGTGGCCTTTGGCAGTTTCTCATCTCCAAGGGATGGTTCATAGTACAGTCCACATTGTTGAGGTATGGTGAGGTCCAAGCGAGAATGATGGTTGAGAATGGAAGACCGCTTAGAGGGTTAGGGTTGGTTCTGAGGGCTAAAGCTTGATGGCCACACAGAAAAGCTGAATGGGATCAAGGTCTTGTCCAGAAATGTGAAAACCCAGATAATCACAGACTTTGGGTATGTTAGAGCTGGAAGGAAATATATCAAATATTGACTCCAACTCTTCCACTGGATAAATGAGGAAATTGAGTCTCAGAGAAGGGAAGTCCTTGAAGGGTTGTCTTGGGCCATTTGAACAGCCCAGGAGAGGCCCTGGAGAGACCTGGACTCCATAGTGGGGCCACTTCCCTTGCATTGAGATGGCCCCACGGGCCCAGATGAAGAGCATGAAAAAAACACTTTGCCATGCCAAGGGGATGGAAAATCCTGCTGATTCAAATAGTAGAACTGGCGGTCGGAAACACAGATGGCAGGGCTGGAAGGTCTGACCCTTACATAAGGAACAAAGGCCAAGAGAGAAGACCAAGGGCCAGATCTAGAGGGTTCTACCATTTTTATTCATTCTGAGAAGTCCCTTGACCTTATGAGCACAGGTCGGCCCTGGCCACCTTTTCCATGTTCCAGAGCAGCCCGAGGTGCACACGTGACTGGTAATGGTGGCCCCTTTGGGGTGGGCTGGGGGACATTGGGAAGCTGTGACTCAGAACCAGTGCCTGCTGGAGGGTTCTTTCCTCGTGACATATTGCTCTGGGGGAGAATTATAGGTGTGGACAAGCCTAACCTTAAAGGCTACAACTTCACAGGGCGTGAATAAAGGCTGATGCCTGACTCCTGCCAACACAATGAGGGGCAACACAAGCTCCTGGCCTCACCCAGAGAAGCCTCGACATGTTCAGTGGGGTCAGGGCTGCCCGTGTTGCTCAGGAGGGAGGAGGCAGCAGCAAGTGCAAAGCCCAGGTGCCAGCTCAGAGGAACAGAAGCCTCTTCTTTCCGAAGACTTGGGTACTTGGTTTGAGACGACCGTCATCTGCAGCTCCAGTCACCCAGGGACAACTGGGGAGGGACAGCTGTGTCTCGCTACTTCTGGAATGTTGGCAACACTGGCCTCGGGAGGGAAAATATCTTCCCCCCTCTCACTGTCCGAGCCACCCGCTCCAAACCCACCAGCTCTGTGATCCTCTCCAGCAAGATGTGTCTGTGTGTGGCACTGTTCTCCTTGACATTGACAGAACTTCTTCCTGTCAGACCTACAAAGTGAATTACAGCGGAACACGAGTTCTAGTGGCTTTCTTGGAAGAAAGCTTTTCTTTCCTTCATTTCTCTTGTCCGCCGGACATAGTGTGGGGCCTGATTGAAGAGACGGAGAAATGCCAGTGGAGAACCAGGGCTGCAGGATGGGACCTTGGCCTGTGCGGGAGGAGGGAGGAGGAGGCAGCGCTCCGTTTTCCTTGGACTTGCAATCTGATGGATCCAAGGACTCTCACTGGGCTGAGAAACCACAAGGGGGTCCGCTGTCACTTATGTACTTGCTGGGAAAATGGGGATCGGGGAGATGTGGTGCAGAAGGCTTTGTATTTTGTTCTGAAGCATGGACTGTTAAGGGGATGGCCGTGCTCTCTCCAGAAGCAGCCCACATGCAGGCCCGGAAGGATCTGGAACTGCTGTACAGCTGCTCTTCCTGAAGGACGGGGCTGTCCTTGGCTTCTGTCGGCTACAGCAGTCCACCTAGACCCTCTGAAACGGGGTCAGCTTGGGGAGTCGAGTCAGAGAGAATGCCATCTCTCACCCTGGAGTGGGGCCAGGACCCAGGAGTGGACTTTTCTAAAAATAAGCCATTCACGTTTGGGCGCCATGCTTCTGTCTCCGAGAGACCTGGTTCTCAGTGCCAGGCCAACTCGTGTGGTGTCCTGCGTGTGGAGGCCGGGGCCTGGCTCAGGAAAGGGAACTTCTCTGGACTCATTTTCTGCCAGGCTGGGGGCTGTGGAGGTGGTGCTTGGCGGTGGGTCTCACCCTCACGGTCTGGACCTCAGCCGAGTGGGAGCAGCTGCTGTCCCCTGTCGTCCCCTGGGGGCTGTCTCTTCAGGCCCTTTGCTGGCTCCCCCTCTCGTAGAAGCTAAGCTGTCTCCCCCAGTCTGGGCATCTCGAGCCCTGACCCTCCTTGTCACCTACGGGGGTAGGAGGCGGGGAATGTGAGCGGCGTTAGGCCGTTGCTACTATTTTTTAAATGAAAAGGTGGAGCGTACTCATTATTTCCAAAAAAATCAGACATAAAAAGAAGAGGAAATTAAGAAATTACCTCTGATCTCTCTCCTTCCACAGCTTTCTAGAAAAAATGGAAGTATTTTTCTATACAAATATGCACACTTAGTTGAATATATTTTCCTTTCATGCGAATGAGATTAAGTCAACATTTTCCAGCCAGTTTTCTTACTTAATACATCATGACAACTTTCTATAGCCACAATTACAGATTTGCATAATCATTTTAATAGCTGCATAGAGAGGATCATCGTTTAACCTAGGGGTTGGCCGACCTTCAGTCAAGGACTAGATGGTAAATATTTTCAGTTTTGTGGGCCAGATGTCTCTATTGCAGCTGCTCAGCTCTGCAAGTGATGATTCCAAAGTGGTCAAAGAAAATATGTAAACTGTAACGAACAGGTGTGGCTATGTTCCAATAAAACTTTATTTACAAAGACAGGTCCTCTTTGGTTTGGGGATTATATGTGCTTGCGTGTTGTGTGTTTGTTAAAATTCTGCGTGTTTATGTATGTGACCGTGTGTGAACATTTGCACACGTCCATGGTCACATAAATACACGCACACAGGATTCCCAACACATACCCCCCCACAGGATCCAGACACACACGCAAACACACACGTCCTTGTCTGATGGTGTCTGTAAGATAAGTTACAGGATGCATTTTTCCTCACGCTCAGAGGGAGGCTTACAGACCTACTATGGATCTCATTGGCTCTCACAAGCCTCCCTCTCTTACTTCTTTAAGAAACACATTCTGACTGTGCTTCCATTGAAAAAGCACATTGAAAAAGAGTCTGTTTCAGGTGTCCTGGGTGGGCACCTGGCTACCAACAGAGGACTCCCCTCCAAGAAGGACTTCCCCCGGGAGCTCTCTTTTGGATGGCTGTCAGCTGTTCTGGTGGCTTCCCAAGGAGAGAAATTGACTTCCTCCAGGACGGCGCTGCCAGGGGCAGGGGCATTTGTTGGGGCACATGCCGGAGCCTGCCCAGGTGCCCTGGGAGCCCTCTAGCCCCCCTGTTCTATGAGAGACCTGCATGGGCACAGGCTTTTTATAATATACCCTTTAGAAGCAGGGGGACCTGATTGAAAAGGTCGAGGACAGCTCTGCTTGCTGAGGGTTTTTCCTTCTGCAGGAGAAGCAGAGGCCGGCCCAAGAAGCAGCATTCCAGGAGACCCAGTGCAAAGGGGTCCGAGGTGGCGTCCTGCCTGCAGGCGATGCTGCTTCCTTCACGGACTGCTGTGAGGTCGGTGTCCTCAGGAGCAGCGGGACAGGAGCTTGGAGAGCTGGTTGCAAAGGGGCGCGCTGGCGGGAGAAAGCTCAGAGTTGCACAGGGAGGGAAGAGCGTGTGTTGGCACAAAAGGAGAAGGAGCGGTTCCAAAGGTGCAGTGCACACGGGCAGAGGGAGAGGCTCCAGGGCCCAGCGAGCTCGCTCTCACTGCTGCGGGCTCCCGGCCAGCTCCGAGCTTCTCTGGGCCTTGGACTCCTCGTCCCTATCACGAGGGTTCACCTTCTATCCGATTCTGAGAGGAGCATGAGTAGAACATGCAGGTAGAAAGGGGCATATGCACTTGTGCAAATGTGCATATGCGTAGACATGCATGTTTATGGGCATGGGCACGTGTGTGTGTGTGTGTGTGTGTGTGTGTGGCAAAAACACATTCCATTCATGACTGACTGGCATGAGGCTTGCCGGTCCTCAGGCATCTTCTCTGCCTGACCCACTCTGATGACCTGTGACATGGGGACAAGTGCTTGGTGGCCTAGAGCTGTGGGGTGTGGGACTGATGGGGTGCCTGCACACAGTTCAGTTCTCCCCGGAAGCCACTGGGCTTGACTTTGAGGGCCTCCGGGGACCATTCTAAATGGAACTTGTGGATTGGTTGGCAAGTCTGAGAAGCTGCCCTTGAAGGTTTGGACCAGCTTGTGTGATTACTTGCCCTTGAGAATTGAGAAAACAGTGTCTGAGGATCCGGTGATTTACAGTAAATCCTTCACGGAATGGAGGGCGGGGACAGACTGCGGCGGATGCGGGCTTCTGTGCTTCTGATGGTCTCTGCAGGCTTCCTCCCGCACCTGCAGGCTCCTTGTCTCCAAGTTTTCTGGAAGGGAATGAAATATGTTCCCCCTCGCCCGGGCTTGTCGATTATTTTGGCTTTCAGCTCTGAAGAGGAAAAATGCCTCCCTGGGCTTGCACCATTGTCCGTGTTATGTGGGGACCAACACATGCATTGCTGCTCAACTGGGTAGCAGGAACCGTTTTGGCAACGGATATTAGTTCTTCAATGTCACTGAAGACGATTTATTAATTGTTCATGTTGCCTCATACTGTAAGGTTTCCATCTTTTTTTTAAGGCTGAATGAATAGCATTGCACTGTCTTGATACACCACACTTTATTCATTCATCTGTTGCACATTTTGGTTGTTTGCCTATCTGGGCTATTGTGAATAATGCTGCAATGAACATAGGAGTGTCAGTGTCACATCAGGACCTTGACTTCTGGGCACCTGGGTGGTTCAGTTGGTTCAGTGCCCGGCTCTTGGTTTTGGTTCAGGTCATGATCTCAGGGTTGTGAGATCGAGCTCTGTGTTGGGCTCTGTGCTCCGTGGGGAGTCTGCTAGAGCTTCTCTCCCTCGGCCCATCTCCCCACTTCCTCTCCCCTCCACCTCTCAAATAAATAAATAAATCTTTAAAAAATGATCTTGATTTAAATTTTTGTATGTATACCCAGAAATGGAATTGCTGTATCATAGAGTAGTTCTATTTTTAATTTTCTTT
The DNA here is from genome assembly GCF_011764305.1 of Mustela putorius furo. Taxonomy (NCBI): domain Eukaryota; kingdom Metazoa; phylum Chordata; class Mammalia; order Carnivora; family Mustelidae; genus Mustela; species Mustela putorius. Next base: position 3,872,424 of record NW_025421560.1, on the reverse strand, counting down.
TTTTTTTTTAAGATTTTATTTATTTATTTGATAGAGAGAGATCACAAGTAGGCAGAAAGGCAGGCAGAGAGAGAGAGAGGAGGAAGCAGACTCCTTGCTGAGCAGAGAGCCCGATGCGGGACTCGATCCCAGGACCCTGAGATCATGACCTGAGCCGAAGGCAGCAGCTTAACCCACTGAGCCACCCAGGCGCCCTCTATTTTTAATTTTCTGAGGTGCCTCCACACTGTTTTCCACAGAGGCTGCGCCATTCAACATTCCTACCAAGCGTGTGGAAGGGTTCCCTTTACTCTACATCCTCGCTAAGACTTGTCTTTTTTTAATTTAAAATTTTTTATGATAGTCATCCTGACATGTGCAAGGAAATACCTCATGGTGGTTTTGATTTGCGTTTCCCTGATGATGAGTGATGCTGAGCATTTTCTTTTTAAAACATTTTGTTGATTTATTTATTTGTCAGAGACTGAGGGAGAGAGAGCACAAGCAGGGAGAGCAGTAGGCACAGGGAGAACCAGGCTCCCCACTGAGCAAGGAACCTGATGTGGGACTCGATCCCAGGACCTTGGGATCATGACCTGAGCCAAAGGCAGACGCTTAACTGACTGAGCCACCCACACGTCCCAATGTGGAACATTTTCTTATGTACCTGTGATTAGCTCCATTTTAGATCAGGGGAAACTGAAGCCCAGATTGGTTAAAAGGGACCCTTCCCAGGGTCCCACTTTCAATAAATGATAGAGCTGAAATTCAAATGTGACCAGAGATCCTGGCAACATCACCATAACACTATACTGTGTCCCCCATCCCAACGCCCCCTGCTATAGGCTGATTGTGTCCCCCCAAATTTGAAAGTTGAAATCCTAATGCCCAGTGTGATGTCATTGGGAGGTGGGGCCTTTGGGAGATGCTTAGGTCACGAGGGTGGAGCCCTCACAAGTGGGATTAGTGTTCTTGTAAGAGACCCCACAGAGGGCACCTGGGTGGCTCAGTGGGTTAAGCCGCTGCCTTCGGCTCAGGTCATGATCTCAGGGTCTTGGGATCAAGACCCGCATCAGGCTCTCTGCTCAGCAGGGAGTCTGCTTCCTCTTCTCTCTCTCTCTGCCTGCCTCTCTACCTACTTGTGATCTCTCTCTCTAAAAAAAAAAAAAAAAAAAGAGAGACCCCACAGAGCTCCCGAGCCCTTCCACCATGCAAGCACATAGCGAGCGGTTGGCCGTCTGCAACCCAGAAGAAGTTTCTCACCCGAACCTGACCATGCTGGCACCTTGATGGTGGACTTCCCGCCTCCAGAACTGTGAGCAGTCTGTTGTTTGTAAGCCGCCGAGCCTACGTCAGCCCTCATGGATTAAGATACCCACTTGAGTAATTAGGCCAGTCAACAGGCCAGTTAGCTGGACCAGGCTGAGTCTTGAAGAGAGGGCAGGAGCAGTGGGAGGGACAAGAGGGGACGGAGGAGGGAGAGAGGCCGACTGGGATGGCTAATGGAGAGGGAGTTGCTGGTGAGGGAGGCGGGGGATGAGGCTGAGAGAAGAGGGCCAATGTCTGGGAGAACGACGCGGTGGGCTGGTATCCTTGAAAGGCGTTAAGCTTGACCGAGGGCACACCTGGGTCCGGGGCTTATGGAGGGGCCACAGTGTTGCAGAGACAGGCTGGTGGCAGAGCTCTAAAGGGGCCCTCAGAGAGAGGAAGTAAGACTGGATCTGGACCCGGTCCGAGTCCCCACAGGCCTGTGTGGAAGGTCCAGAGGAAGCTGACGCAGGGCCAAGTTCTGAAGGGAGGCGGCCTGCTGGAGAACTGGCTGCAATGGTCACCCTCTTGCTCACATCACAGAAGCCATTCACGTGACCCCAGGGGAACGAGTACACGAATGCGGTAGAGCCATTAGGAGGTTCCTTCACCGCTCCAGGGGCGAGGTGGTGATGCGGAGGTGGCCACGAGGTTTGCAACAGATGCTGACAATAACGCCATCCTTGCTGATGTCAGGAGTGAGGGGGCAAGAGGAGAGTCAAGGATGACTGGGGTGCTTCCCTCTGAATAGGAGGATTGTTTACTGAAGTAAGGAATGGGGCACCTATGAGTCTTGGCTCTGGAATGATGTCGAGGCCAGAGGTACAAGTCTGACGGTCATCAGGAAGAAATGACATTTCAGGTGACAGAGTAAGAGCATTTGGCCCCAGGATTGGTCCCCTGTCTCTAGATGACTCTTCTGAGGAAAACAGAGAAATGGGGAGTGTGGTGGGTCGAATTGTGTCCCCCTCAAAGATGTTGAAGTCTTATACCCCAGTACCCATGGATGTGACCTTATTTGGAAATAAGGTCTTTGGTGATGAGGTCATTAGGACAGGTGCTAATCCAATATGACTGGTGTTCTTATAAGAAGATGGTTTGGACACAGAGACAGACACCTACAGAGAGAAGATGATGTGAAGAGACACAGTGAGGTGATGGCCATTGACAAGCCAAGAAGAGAGTCTTAGAACAGCTTCTCCCTCCCAGTCCTTAGAAGGAACCTGCCCTGCTGACACCTTGATCTTGGCCTTCTGGCCTCTAGAACTGTGGCAATAAATTTCTGTGGTCCATGTGGTCCAGTCTGTGGTTCTTTGTTACAGCAACCCTAGCAACTACTCCTGGGAGGTAGCTGAGACAGACATGGGGTTTACTGCAGGTCTTGAAAGAGGGGAGATGGAACAATACGCTTATAGGAAAATGGGGGTAATCTGGGGTTGAGGGAAAATGGGGAACACGGGCAAGCAAAGGGATGGGTCTCTGAAAAGACCAGGTTCTGTGTATCTTGGGCCTTCGCACATGTAGCCCCCCAACTGTCCAACTGCCAAGGCCTCCCTGGACGGGCCACCTCTCTAGGGGGCCTGGAACTGCCCCCTGTTCTCCAGGCACACCCACCATGTCCCCGTCCATGCACTTTCCATCCACTGCCCCGTGCTCTGGGGTGGGGGTACTGGGACTCAGGACACTGAGGCTAACAGAGTCCAGCCACAGGAGGGGCTCTGGGAACACACTTTCCACAGATGAATGTGAGGTCGTTCTGGAATGTTTTTGTCCACATGGCACTGGTTTAGAACTCATTTTGGAAATTGGTCCTGGCACGCTCCTGTCTCTCCAGACCAATGTTGGTTTTGTCCTGTGTTTATTCAATACTTTGGGGGGTTATAAATCTGGAGACAGCTCCACCAGGAACTTTTAACTGGGGCCGACCCTGTGAACTGGTAACCTTGAGCAAGCTACTTAACCCCCGTGACCCTTGGATTTTCCATTAGTCAAATGGGGCAAAGAACTGCCTTTTCTTTGCCCCACGGATGTGGAAGTTCTGAGGTAGAAACTTGGGTGTGTGGATTCATGGGTCTGTGTGGGCTCTAAATTAAAGGCACAAGCAGTGGGTTTCGAGGAGAAGAGCTGGCATGTATAGTGTAAGGAGGGGGCAGATTTAGTCACTCGATACTCTTTATTTAGAACTCTGAATTTCTTAAAGTTTTAATTAAAGAAAATTGAATAGTGGCAAAATACACATGATACTGACCGTCCTAACCATTTCTAAGCGTAGAGCTCAGCGGCTTTCAGTACCTCACATTCCCAATCCAGAACTTTTCATCATCCCCAACTAAAACTCTGTCCCCATTAAATAGTAAGTCCCCATTCTTCCACTTCTGTCCTAGCCCCTGGCAAACGCCAACTCGCCCTCCCTCCCTTCTTTACTTTTTTCTTCCTTCTTCTTTCTTTCTCTCTCTCTTTCTAAAGATTTATTTGATTTAGAGAGAGAGCGCACACACGCATGAAAGGGGAAGAGGGGGAGAGGGGAAGAGAATGGGAAAGGGAGAGAATCTCAAGCAGATTTCCCCCGAATGTGGAGCCTGACATGAGGCTCCATATCACAACCCCAAGATCGTGACCTAAGCTGAAACCAAGAGTTGTATGCTTAACTGACTAGGTCATCCAGGCGTCCCTCCACCATCCCACTTTCTGTCTCTGTAAATTTGATTACTCTAGGGACCTTGTAGGAGTGGACTCATATAGCATTTGTCCCGAGACGGACTTATTTCCCTTCAAGTCATGTCCTCAAGGTTCATCCATGTTGTAGGCTGGGTCAGAATTTTCCTCCTTTTTTTATGGCTGAATAATATTCCATTGTGTGGATGTGCAACAGCTAGTTTCTCCATTCCTGCCCTGATAGACATTTAGGAGCTGTGACCCTTGGCTGATATGAATATGAATTAGCCATCAGAAGTCTGAATCTTATGTTATAGCTTGACTTACGTGTATCCTTCATCATCTGTCCAAGGGTTCCAGAGTCCACTAGTTGGACTGATCTCAGGGTACAGGAAACTAGGACTCATCCGGGCTGTTAACCGCACAGTCTATGCTTTTAACTTTTTTTTCCCTTTTGTTTTACATTTCCACAAGGTCTTTGTTTGAGAGGGTTAAACATTAGATAAATTGGAGAATTATGGTTTTGGAGTTAAGGCCACTTTTGTGGTTGTTTCCTGGAGGATCATCTGTTTTATCTCCACTTGACTTTTTTGAAATGCTGGAACTGTTCTTTGATTGAACTTGAAGCCTTTTTTTTCCCCTGTTTCTTTGACATTTATATGACTGAAGGTGGAAAAATAAGACCTTTGCTTATTAACAAAATGAATCAATCTCTTCCCCCCCATGGGAAATTGAAAACAATTTAGAGACTAGAGTAAACTTCAGATTTTCCTGTGATATGAATTTGGTTGACCTTTCCTGGAGGTAAGATTTAAGGGAGAGCTCGCTGGGCTTGACAGAGAGTGCGTGAGCCAGGTGCCCACGGATTTCACCCTTGGTTGCCATGCTCTTTCCAACGGGCGAGTGCCTTGCTCCCACCCACTTGTCTGCTGAGAGAGCAGAGCAGGGGCCCAGAGAGGTTCCGTGTACTAGCAAGGGTCACCCAGAGAGCTAGTGAGCTCAACCCAGCCGCTTTCATTAAGTGGCAGGGGACACCTGTTCCACATAGTAAATTCTCAGAGGCAATGGCGGTTTATTGTTTGGTATCTCTCTTCCTTTTTACTTGTATGTGCCAGATGTGTTTGGGGGAAATTCCCCATGAGACCAGCGCATAGTTAACACCTCCTTTGTCTGGCCGTGTCACAAGTTCCCCCTCTGGAGATGGTGGGGGCCCGGAGTTTCCAGCCGGCGTGATCTTGGTGGCACAGTGTCTGTGACCAGTGTTTGGGGAGGCCTGCTTGACCTGCGCCTGGCCTGCATCTGGTTCTTGCCCAGGAGTGGGAAGTAGAGAATAAACAAAGCAAAGACACTGTGTTGGAAACAGGACTGCAGAGCTGAGAAGATACTTAGAAAAGTGGCCTCGGGCCAGCTCCTACTCTCTCCAAATATGCCGGGAATGCTGGGCCCAGAGAAAGGGGACAAAGCCCTGGAAAGAGCAGCCCATGACCAGGGCACACTCCTAGCCAGTCCAGTTAGCAAAGCAAATGGACACTCCTTAGCTCCAAACGAAAGCAGATCAGAACTCAAAAACAATTGTTGCTAACTTTTGTGTTCCTATTGGACGAACATCTCTAAAAACAAATCTCTCAGTCTTGTCAGCAACTCTGTTTTGGGTGAGGAAGCAACTCAGAAGACCCTTGAGAGAGAGAGTTTGTTTAAACTCACACAGGGAGTGAGTAGGGCTGAGGTAGAAATCTGCCTTTTCCCATTTGGGTGCCGAGTGAATTGTTTGGCGCCAGGAATGAGTTTCCCACTTTGAGCTGAAGATCAGATCCTGACAGAGGACAGAAGGTTAAAGGGTGCACCAGCGAAGGAGGAAAACAAAACAAAAACAGGAAGTGGCCAGCTCAGGGATTTTCCATGGGAAGGCTGAGAAACATGTCCGGATATAAAGAGAAAAAGGAAGAAAATGGGCACTTCCGAATCTTCTGGAAGCTGCTTGAGAAGTTGTGAAACCAGGTTCTCGGGAGGAGCCAGCTTGATGGAAGCGTGGTGGGAGACCGGGTCGTCCAGGTGGGAGCCTGAGCCCGGGATCACATTGGCTCCTCCTTGGCTGATCACCAGACCCTTCACTGCCTTTGTTCTCCTTTTGGAAGGAGAGTTTGTCATCTCTTGGGTTCCTTGGAGAGGTGTGTTCACGTGTGTCCTAACACTGATGCGTGAGAAGGAGTCTGTAACCCAGAAGACCCACCTCTGAGCAAGAGTCCGCAGAGGGTATTTCTGGTTATAGGGGCATACCACATTTACGACTAATGTCATACAAATGGAAAAACACCTGCTTCTCTTTTTTAGGACTAACTGACTCAGTCCTTTTGCTACCAGAATTGGGAAAGGGCTAGGCCAGAAAGGGGGCCGGGCATCTTTTCTGGAGGCTGTTCTGCCATCTTTTCTCAGCTCCAATTCTGTCCCTCCCTCCCTGTCCCAATCAGGACAGGGGCAGACTCGCCCTTAGAGGACGGCTCTGTCATCTCTTTACTGCCTTCTCAGAATGGGTGAAGGTCTGTTGGGCAGGGGAGTGATGAGTCCTGTGTGGAGATCCAACGGAGGAAAGAAAGATTCCTTGCTGCTGCTGTATATCAATCCCATCTTTTGTACAAGAGCAGAGGACAAATGTCCTGGATTGGGATCCCGTGCTCTGGGCAGTGGCCACCCCTTCCCTCACAGGGCCTGACTTGGTATCTCCCTCAACTGCTTCTCGATTTGAACTGAAGAGTTTCTTTGCCAACAACGGAAGGGGGAAAAATAAATCTTCAATCCTTCCTGGCCATGTTCTGTCTTGGGATCTTGGTTTTGTCCCTAGTTAATCAAGGAATCAGACTTTTAGGTAAAAAGAGAAGACTGTGCCAGCATGTTTTCTAAAACCCTATATGCAAATGAGCCAGTTAAGTGTCTTGCAGGCAGCCACCAGAGGTCAAAGGTCACCCTCCACGTTTGACAATTATTTTGCTCAAAATAGATGGTGAGCAGGACTGCAGGAAATGAGATGCAGCAACCTCAATTCATGTGTGAAAGTTTCCAATTAAGAATTCAAAGAACTTGTTGTTTAATGAAAAAGTGAAACAAATTCCCTTCATGTGTTTCCCCACTTGCTTGGTGGTCCCTGGCTTAGAGCTGGATCCACAGGAATATGGCGGTCTCTCAGCTCAACTGATAAAAGGGGGAGTGTGGCAAGTGACTGTATGCCAGAAGCAAAACCTGAGGTAAGGGGAAGGGAGTTGATCCGATTCTCTAGTTTCAGGTTGGCAGACTACTGCCTGGGTCAAATATGGCCCACAGCCTGTTTTTGTGAATAAAGTTTTATTGAAACACAGCCATGACCATTTTTTTTTCTACTCTCTCCAACTGCTTTCACAGTATGGGGGACAAGAGAGCTGTATAAGGGAGTTGAATAATTGGGACAGAGACTGTATGGCTGTGAAGCCAAAATATTTTCTTTCTATAGTATTTCCTTACCGAAATTTTGCCAGCTTGTACTCTAGTTCGTTGGTTCTTATTTTTGTTGTGTGATAGGAACCCTTTGAAAATGTGATGAACATTTTATATACACCCCCTATAGAAAAATATATGACCTCCTGGTTAAGAATGCCTACATGTAACTCTAACTAGACCCTTCTACAGAGCCTGGGGTCATGGTAGTACATGCTGAACCCCTCACAGGAGAAGTTCCTGATGGTGTGTGGGATAACTTCTACACCAGTACTCACCTCCCCCGCTCTGTGCTGGTCTCAGTTGTGATCAAACAAAAAGAACCTCAAATTGCATATCAGGGGACACAAGTCCTCTTCTGGGCTCTGTCGCCCTTAAGCTATGGGACCTTGGGGAAGTCATTTCACTTTCTCTGTGCCTGGGTTCCATCATGTGTCAAATGAGAGGTCCGGAATGGATACTGAAAAAAATTTTTTTGTATTGACATATAATTGACATATAACATTGCATTGGTTTCAGGCACACAACATAATGAATTGATATCTGTATATATTGTAAAACAATCACCACCATAAGTCTAGTTAACATCTGTCCCCGCCCAAAGTTAATTTTTAGGACTTACTCTCTCGGCAACTTGCAGCTGTGCTCTGAAATGTTACTGACTAGAGTCACTAATCTAATCGTTGCGCCCCCATGACTCACCTATTTTATAACCGGAAGTTTGTCCCTCTTGACTTCCTTCATCTATGCCACCCTCTCCTCTGGCAATCACAGCTCTGGCTATTTATGATTTTTGTTTGGTTTTGTTTTGTTGCCTTGTTTTACTTTTGAGACTTGACATCCAAGCGATATCATACAGTGTGTGTCTTTCTGCGTCTGACTTATTTCACCAAATGTAATGGTTCATCCATGCTATCACAAGTGATGAGATTTTATTTTTTATGGCTGAGTAATATTTCACTGTGTGGCTGGCTATCTATCTATCTATCTATCTATCTATCTATCCCCCCCCCCATCTTCTTTATCCCTTTATCCATCAATAGACACTTAGGTTGTTTCTAGAATAGATGTTCTACTTAAAGATCTTTCTGGCTTTAGGTTTCTGTGCCCTTCAAGGGCCTAGAATTTATTTCTGGAGCTGAATAGTTAGGGTGTTGTGATTCATGTATATTCAAAATATCTGAAATCTGCTTGGCCACCCAAACAGGTCTATGTTAGTTAATTTGCTTAATTACATGCAGTGAAATCTGGGATTTGATGACCACTCTGGATATTTGGCACCTGTGGGAGAAAAACCTTCACATGTGCTAACCTCCTCCCAATCCTGGTCAGCCATCCTGATAAATGGGATTACCACACAGGCTGGTTAAAGGAGCATGGATGCAACCAGTTTAAGCCATCAGAAATTAGGAGAAACAATGTAGAACTCAAGCCCTCCCGGTAGAATGGTCCAAATAGCACCTTCTGAAGGTTATCTTTCTCTATTTGAGAGAGAAAGAGAGAGAGAGAGAGAGAGCGCCCATGTATGAGTGGGGGAGGGGTAAAGGGAGACGGAGAGAGAGGATCTCAAGCAGACTCCGTGCTGAGTGCAGAGTCCCACACAGGGCTCAGTCTCACAATTCTGAGATCATGACCTGAGCCACTCGAGAGTCGGCTGCTTGACCAACGTAGCCATCCAATTGCGCCGCACAATAACGCCTTCTACCAGAACGAATTCCGCAACTTCTCTTGGGCAGAGATGGCCTGCCAGGAAACCAGGTTTTGCAATTGTGTTGCTTTTGGTTTTCAAATGAAAATAAATATTTATATTTTCATTGATCATAAGAATATGTCACATTTCTTGTAGCTACTTTGAAGAAGTATAGAAGATACGAGGAAGAAGGTAAAAATTACCCTGAAATCCAGCTCTGCGGAGGTAAGCACTGCTAACGACTGGAGAAACCTTCCAGATGTCTCTTGCTGGCACACATGCCATCGGCACGTGGTTACCTAAATGGGCTATCTATGTTTTGTCTCCTACATTTCATTTATCAAAGTGCCTCATGCTAATACTGTTCTGTGGCTTTGGATATAGATTTACAGCATGACTTTCAATGGCTGCACAGTATTTTGTCCAACGTACTATAATTCACCTGCTCAACCACATTTAGGTTGTTCCAATGTGTGTGTGTGTGCGTGTGTGTCTATTTATTTACCACATGGTAGGGACTACCTTGTACTTATATTTTGAGCATTTCGCTGCTCCTTTGGCTGAGGACCGAGGACTCAAAGTTTACTCATTAATAATTGCAATCACAGGGTCACCTTGCCTCCAGAAAATGCACGGTGACATTTTACGTCTACCGAGAGTAGAGGAGAGCGCCCAGTTCCACTCTCTGGCAAACCCTGGCTGTTGTCATTGATCTTTGGAGTTTGGGTCAACCTGATTGGTTAAAAGTGACCTAATATTGTGGTGTTGATTTGCATTTCCTACATCATTTTACTTCTGAGTGGTACTGTCTGTGATTGAGCAGGGGAGAAATGATGACTTCCTATCAGGCTCTCATTACTACTTGAGAACCTAAGGCTGGCAGAAGGGGAGACATATATCATTCAGGGGAGCCAGGGGCCCAGGATGGAAGAGTTGGATCCTCCTGGAGGACCATCATATTTCACTGATTTATTTCCTCCTAGGCTCACTTGCAACTACTTTGGGCACCTGTTGAACAGCATCTAGGAGGTCACAGGGTTCCGGTCATGAACGGCTTAGATGACAGGGAGGACATCTGGGCCATAATTGTGAGGCTACGCACAGGCAGAGAGCCGGCTCCCCGTGTCCCCGCTGGAGGCTTTGTTCCGTTCTGTAGGCACTGATAGCATCTCCCCAGGCCCCAAATGTGTCTTCCCATTTCTCTTCTCCCAGGATCAGAAGACATCAGCTTCACTGTAGCTAATGCCACCCAGAAATCTGCTGGAAAGCTCAGAAATGCCTAATGCTCACTGCCTGTGACCTCGTGCAAGCATGGGTTGGGGAGCTGAGGGCGGCCGGCAGGGCTGACAGTGAAGTCCCGCGTCTGGAGTGGCAGCTCTGCCCGGCAACCTCCGCTGTGGCCTCGAGCCAGGATGACCGGCTGGGGCGGGAGAGGGCCGCGGCGGAGCCGTTCTTCTCGGTCTGGTGCTCAGTGGCTTCCTGCCTCGCTGAAGGGGCATTGCTTGGTGGTGATGATTCATGGCATTTGGACAATGCGGCCGTGTTCCGAACAGGGAAGTGAAAAATAGCACAGCCCAGGACAGCGCAGGACAGGATGGGGCGGTCACAAGATGAGAAGATTTACTTTGAAAAATACAGGGGGTGTTGGGGGCGGCACAGTGAAGTCAGTCTCGGCGGCTCAGGCCCCGTGAATACGCGCCTGCTGGCTCTTCTTTGGGGCATCAACTTTTCCGAGTGGCAGTCGTGAAGCTGTCCCTTGGAAGTGGCTACTGGCCTTGGCCGAGCCGCCGTGGGCAGGAGGAAGTGGAGGGCTGATGCAATGAGTGTCAGCTTCCTCTCTGACTCAGGATTGGATCTGTTTCTTAGGGAGGTGCCAGGGGGCCCTGTGTGGCTTTAGCTGGATTCTTTGAAATTGAAGTCAAAACGGAGGCTCTGCCCCTGGTGGGTGCTGGCCCTCCCTTGACCCTTTGGGATGAGTAAAAGGATTAAGCTGGCTTCTGTGGCCTCCCTCCCAGCTGGGTAAGCCCTTCTGACTCGAGGCCTTCCTGGGGTTTCAGCCGAAGGAGACCAGCAAAGGGCCATCTCCTGGGTCTTGGCCCACATCGGGGGCTTCCTCATATGTGGGAGCTGTGTTTGGGGGAGCAGCTGGGTTCTGGGGGGTTCAGTCCCGGAAGATGTTAGACTGATGGAGGAGGCCGTAGACTGCCTGGAGCTTCGGGCTCTCCTGGAGTCCACGTGTCCATGTAGCCAGCCGTAGGTGGGAGAGGGCCGGGTGTGCAACTGCGGCCTTCCCACGAGAAGAGTAGTGATTGGCTTTTGGCTCTGAGCTTTCCAAGGACATGTCATTAGGGTGCTGCCTAAACAGCCCTCACTGCTCTCACCCGAAACCTGTTCTAAGAAACACTTCAATTACCCAGATAATTGCCTCTGCCTGAGAGTCCATAATCGTAAAAGCACTGGCTTGGTAAAGACTTAAAAATTCTCTCACAACCACCGTAGGGGTTCCATATTCCAGTGCCCTGAGTCACCTTGGAGGACAGTCTCTCTTTCCAGGTCAGTTCGGTCCACCTCCCTCTCCCCCATCCCCTCCTATTTCCACGGCTGGAGCAGAGGTCAGCTGATCTCACTCAGGAGGGATGGCCAGCATCCAGTCGCCGGGGTATTTAATGACGACTCTATTATTAGTCACACGCAAGAGAAGCACGATTCCAACCCGCTGGGGCTTCTAAAAAGGAGCTCCGTGTGACAGACTGGAGAAGGTGGGGGAAGGGCCCTGAGGACACCTGCAGCTGGGACCTGACCCTGCCCAGCACTCTCTCTTTTCTCTCACATCATCTTCCAGCAAATATTGATTTTAATCTCTTTGATAAGCTTTCTCCTGACGGTGGGGAATGTGCGCGATGGCAGATCTGCTTGTCATACCTCACCGTGTCACCACCAGAGAGGGAACTGAGAGTTCCAAAGTCCCAGAGAGAGGCCGCGATGGCCTTCATCGGAGTCAGGTGACCGTCACTGGCTCAATCACCGTGGCTGGGTCAGGATCTCGGAGAAGATGACTGAGCAGATGACCCTATGATGAGTGCGGTGGAGGGAGTGTCTTCCACAAGGGGCTCCTGTTCTGGCAGACAAATGATGGGCCCGCTACTGCCCCGTGCTGAAGGCTCTTTCCGAGGCCCCCGCCGTGGACTCAGAGCCTCGCTGCCTCCCTCCGCTTCTCCCTCCCAGTGAGGGCCACGGCCCAGGGGAGGTGCCTTGTCTGTCTTCAGAGTCCACTGTTGTGTTGCTTAAAGATCCATAAAAGATGGGGTTTTTTTTTGCTCTGTTTTTCTGGCGGGGGTGGGGGGCAGAACCTGTCCGGGGCAGCCTCACTGACTTTCTGAGGAGATCGCCTTGGAGGATCTGAACAACGAGTGAGGGCAGAACAAAGGAGCCATTCTCAGAAACACGGCAAAAATGAAACCAAATAAAAACCCCATAAAAATCCCTACTGGGGCAGAGGAAATACCAACTTGATGCTTTTGAGCCACGCATTTGGTAATAAAGGAAAGATTCAAGGATAGGCCGTTCTGACGCGATTCTGTTTGGGCTGGAGGGAGAATGTGCTGGAAGACAATGAAAGGGAATCATCCAGGCAAGGGAGGGCTGCTGGTGAGCACACTGGTGTGGCGTGTTGTTGCGATTCAGGAACTGACCGATGACCAGGGTCACGGGGAGTCTGAAAGTGACACCCGACAGGAACCGGTTCAAAGTTTGTGCCCAGCCCGGGAGCTCAGATGACCGGCAGCTGGCCTGCCCCCTGCTGGCTCCCACTGATGTGAAAGGGGCTCTGACCCCTGTTCCGTCACACAAATACCCGTTTGGAAATCTCTTTGAAGGCAGATTAAGTAAACGCTCCCAGCACAGACGAGAATAGTTGAGTGACGTGGGCCCAGTATCTGTAGTAAGTGGAAGGATCACTGGTCGTAAAGCTCACGGGCATCTCGCCTTTCTGTTCCTCTAATCTGACTTCCGTGCTTCTGGTCGCAGTTTCGGGCCCAGAGTGTCTTCAGGAGTTGGAGTTGAGGATGTGGGGACTCTCACTCTCCTTTCATGGGCGTGACAGTATCCCAGGGCCAGGGCACCATCCTGCCACCGCATGGCAGCTGGCTGCGGCCAGGGCCAGGCAGTCCTCCTGGCACGGCGGACCTTTGAAGTTGCTCGTGGGGTCTTTCCATCTGGTTTGTGGCCTCGGGCGGCTGTGACCCCCAGCGGGGGTGTCTCTCCAGGTCTCCCAGGGCGCGGCAGGGTGAGCGTGAAGGGAAAGTCTGGTTTTCATCTGGGAGCGCTGAGCCTTTTGGCGTGATGGCTCTGCTCTCTTTCTGCCAACGGGACAAGGTTGTGCCGGCTGCTCTGGGCGGGGAGTGAGGGTGGAGGGGGGAGCCCGTGGCCATGTTACTCCCCTCATTATTTCTGAGACCCCACTGGAGAGGGAGGTGGGGGTGGGCTGCTGGCCCGGGGCTCTGTGGCTTTGCTGTCTGCCCCCTGGATCCTTTCCTCACCGACCCGGCCACTCGCATGTTCACTGGGGCCGTGGTCCAGTCATTCTGTCCCGATGAGGCCGGTCTTGGCCTTATCTTTCATCTCTACTGCGTGGCACAGGGCCAAGCTCGCAGTGGGGCTCCGCACATGTCCGCTCCCTTCTCTTTCTGCTTCGCCTTTGTTAGGGTGGAAGTTCTGTGCTGAAGTTCATGTTGTTGAAGTCCTAACCCCCAGGACCTCAGAATGTGGCTGTGTTTGGGGATGGGCGTCTTTGAGGAGGTTCATTAAGTTAACATGAGGTCATTTTAAGTTAAAATGAGGCTCTGCACCAATCCTTATGACGGGAGGAGTTTCAGACACAGGCATATATGAGGGACAGATGTTGTGAAGTCACAGGCAGAAGGCCGCCATCAACAAGCCAAGGAGAGAGGCCCGGGACAGATCCTTCACTCAAGAAGGAGCCAACTCTGTGGATACCTTGATCTTGGACTTCTGGCCTCTAGAGCTGGGGGAAATGCATTCCTGTTGCTGAACGCCGCTCCCTACCCCCCAAGTCTGTGGTGCTTTGTTATGGGACGGCCCTAGTGGACTAACATGGCTTTTCAACAGGTTTGTGGAGCACATAACCAACCAAGTGCAAGGTGCTGTAGGAGGTCCAGAGACAAAGTCAAGAAGCATGAGAAAGAGGCCCAGTGAGGGGACCATCTCTCTTCCCATTCTCTCCCCCAAACTCCTCTCTCTTCAGCCTTTCCGTACCTCTGCCCACCACCAACCCCCAACAGAGGGAAGCAGGAGGAAATGAAACAGAGGGCTCCCCATGAGATGCCGCCCGATGGAAGCTCTGGAAAGGAATGAGAACCCTTTCCTATAGAGTCAGAAACACCGTTTTTTATTTTCATTTTTTATTTTTTGGCTGCCCCTCCTCCCCCGCAAGTTCTTATTTAGCACACGTGTGTGTGCACGTGGCCAGAACAGACCCGTGGCCTGACAGAACAGACCCGTGGCCCGAGCAGCCATGCATGTGCTAAGGAAGACGGTTCACAGCATCTGGGGACACACATGACTGTCCAGCAGGTGGCATGTCCAGCAGGGTCTTACCTAGTAGCGCTGGCTTTATGGGGCTGGCTAGCTGGGCAGGGCCACAGTGAACTCTCTTTGTAGACCATGACTTATATTCCTTGTTGCCCTTTGTGACTAAAGGTGATGCATGTTGTGTTTCCATACTGCTGTTACTGGGAGATTGTCCTTTGAATTATGGCCCCGGCTGGTGGCCGTGGGCTGTGATCTCTTTGCAGGATCACGAGGTCATTTCATCGTGGAGTAATCTTGGGATATCTGGGAACACCTCTGGGCCTTCAGATCTGCGGGGCTGCAGGTCTCCTTAATAAAGAAGCCAGGTCTCTTTGAAGACTTGCACAGTACGCAAGTCTTGATATTTTTTGTATTTCCATGGTACCTACCAATTTGCAGTCAAAGATATTTTCCACCATACAACTCAATAATAATCCTGTGCCCTGGTGGGGTCCTTTTGCAATCCTCACTTAGCTCATTGATTTTAAGGGGAACTGGGATTCCAGGAGCTTGCATTGGCCAACGGGTCCCGTGTTGCCTATTACTGGGTCCCCAAAGGACTTCGGTAAATAGATCACTGCCAGTGGTTGCAATCCGCTTCTGTGTGTGTGCTAGGGACTGAAATTTGCACATCACGGTCACTCATACTGATAATGGCACATTTTCATGTAACGCTGATGTTAAAACAAGCTTCCTACCTTTTCTCCATACAGAAAAGTGAATGTGTTCTAGGGATGGTCTGAGGGCTAGCCCAGCAAGAGTGTTGCAAAGCCGCCATGTGTGGGGCCACTCCCTGCCCCACTTCCTCTTGCACTGCCTTCCTTGGTTGGCCCCTCGTGCCTTCCCTCTTCCCTCCTCGTAAGACCTGAGGTGTGCCCATCTCTGGAGGCTCGCTGCATTGGAAATCAGTGACTCCCGAACGCATAAGCTTTCAAAAGCCCCAGAGATCATCTTCCAATGCTTGAATGGAACCAAGAGTTACTACCTTGGACTGGGTCTGCTTTGCTTACTCAAAGGACCAAGCCAGTGAGTGGTTGGCCTGGCTCTAAGTCTAGCAGGTGCCCCCCTCTTGGTGTGTTTGGTGCGACACTGTGCCTTCTCCGGTCAAGGCCACAATGTGACTTCAGGGAGGTTATTATGGGCCCTTTGGAGGTGGAAACTGACTTGGGTTCTTGGGGCTATTTCTTGGTCACTTCCCTCAGCCCCAGACCTCTATTTACTACCCAGCCGATAAAAAAAAGGGAGCTCTATATGCTTTCAAAGCCATGCCCTCTCCTCCCAGCCTTTGATTTCATAAATGCTGGTTCCTCCAGAGAACCGAGCAGAGCCTGCAACCATGCATTTGCTTTTTCAATAACCTGATGACTGTCCATGTGCTTCGGCCAATGAGGACTGAGCAGTGACCCTTAGATAAAAGGCTTCATTTGGCATGACTCATCCTTGGAGACATCTAGCCTGCTTGGTCTGTGTTGTTAAGTGCCTGGTTCGGTAAATATTGACAGTTAGAAACCATCCCAGGAACTACCACGCAGTGATCTGGAAGGTAATGTATATGAGTATGATCAGTGATTAGGCAATGCCTGTCATCTGCTAAGATACAGCTGCTGATAAATATCACCCCATTATCTCTCTTCCTAATAGTGGCTCATCTGCTGGTGTGTGACTCATAGGTGATACATTATGGGGTCTGATTCAGCAAGGAAAGTTTGGTCCGCCCCAGCGGAGAAGGACATCCAAGGTCACCTTGGTTTTTAGGATATTGGCTTCTTTTTTTTTTTCTTAACGATTTTATTTATTTATTTGACGGACAGAGATCACAAGTAGGCAGAGAGGCAGGCAGAGAGGGAGGGAGGAAGCAGGCTGCTGAGCAGAGAGCCTGACGTGGGGCTCGATCCCAGGACCCTGGGATTATGACCTGAGCCGAAGGCAGAGGCTTTAACCCACTGAGCCACCCAGGTGGCCCTGGGGTATTGGCTTCTTAACAAGAGTAGCTTTGCTAAGAAGGGAAAGTTCAAAAGGAATCCCCATCGCCACAGAGGGTCTGGAGGGGTCTGGAGAGACCAAGAGCACCTTCGGAGCAGATGTGTTTAAGACCTGCTTATCCACATGGGCACCCTTCCACTGTGTTTACATGTGGACACCCATGGGTCCACGGGGGTGGTCTCTCTCTGTTCAGGTCACACTTTTGGGACTGTTGGCACTGCTCTCAGATGAGGGACAGGGATGAACCTCTGCTCAGACAGAAGATGGTTTTATCTCTTGCCCTCTCTTCCTCAGGTACTTAAGATACAGTCATCATCACCTGAGTGTCTACCGAGGCTTTCAGATGGGTTTGGGTTTGGCTGTTGGGCTTATTAAGCTCCGTCACTGAGCAGGAACTTCCCATTTGTGTCCTGGCCCTTTTGAATGGCCATTGTTTACTTTCGCGGTGTGTTCAGGCTGAAGGTCTGTCCTGCCGAATCAGGGATGAATTTTCCGTAGGTGGGCTCTGAACCTTTGTTCTAAGGTCTTCTGAGGCCCTTGCTGTCCAGATCAGAGAACAGAGGCGGGAGGAACCACCACGTGCCCGAGAATGAAAATCAGGCCCATATGTACCCCAGGGCCTGCTACCCTGCACTACTTGGAATCACTTTCCGTCATGTGAGGTCTGGGACAGATTTCTCCTTCCAAAGAGATGCCTGGGCAAAATGACACGACAGGTTTTTAGCATGTCAGCTAAAAGTGCCACCCTTGGCTGAAGGTAGGTGTGTGTGCACACAAGTACACACGCACACGTAGCGGTAGCCCCTGCACAGTCACTTACCATCCGCTGTGTTGTCGGGGAATGAGAGCTGAGCTCCGCTTGCACCGAAGGAAGCAAGTGTGCGTCAGGCAGCAGGCACTGAGGAGGCACTGTGTTGACGGCTGCCATCTCTTGGCCACTAACCGGCTGTGTTACTTTGGGTGAGTTACTGAACTGCTCTGAGTCCCAGACTCCTTCCTTGTAAAATGAGGGGATAACACCCACCTTTCTGGGCTTGTGATGGGAGTCGAGATAATATATTTAACACACAAGGCTCATAAATCCTGTCCTGTCATGTGTAGCTGTTATGGTCTTTAGCATCAAGCCACCGGGAAAACTGCGGCTGCCAACCACTGTAGGGTGTTAGGAACTCAACTGGGAAGGATCTACAATATGGAAGGGTCTTCTATGCCTTGTGTCTCCCCTCCTGGAAGTGGTGGTGTCTCCATTTTACAGAGGAGGAGCCCAAGGCTCGGGGGTCCAGCTGGCCAGGTTGCAAACCAGGCATGACGTGCTGTGGACAGCAGGCATTGGCCACCACACGTGCCACCTTTTGGGACACCAGAGGTCCCAACTGGGCAGGTGTTCGGTGGAGGCTGGCGGCTTGCTACATCAGGAGGACACCGGGTCTTCTACTTCATCTTTGCCCTATCACACGAGCACCAACTGGTCTGGGTGTCTTTGGCCAAACAGCTTCACAAAGCCCTTGCTTCACCACCTGGCAGGGGCTTCGTGTTCTGTCCTTTGGTTCAGGTGGACACACCTGCTGAGCGGCAGAGCAGTGTTCTGGAACCTGCTGAGAATCCACATGCTCGGGGGAATGTCAATGGGTGGGTGACCGGAGTCCAGACTGCTGGGAGGCGTGGGCATGGGGGCGGGGGAGGGAGGTCAAGGGGGCCTGAGGGGCGGGAAGGAAGTCCAGATAGGAGCCATTCCACTCTGTCCTGGTGACCAGAAGGAAACAGACTGTTCAGGGAGTGCCCGGATGGCTCACTCGGTTAGGTGGCTGCCTTTGGCTCAGGTCATGATCCCAGGGCCCCGGGACTGAGTCCTACATTGGGCTCCCTGCTCAGGGGGGAGCCTGCTTCTGCCTCTGCTTCTCTGCCTACTGCTCCCCGTGCTTTTGCTCTCTTCTCTGACAAATAAATAAATAAAATCTTAAAAAAATAAAAAAGGAACGAAACAGACTGTAGAAGCAGGAGCTTCTCCTCCAAGTGCCCTCCCAGTGGCTCCCACCCACCGCTCTCAGGGCAATTTTTTTTTTTTTTAAGATTTTATTTATTTATTTGACAGATAGAGATCACAAGTAGGCAGAGAGGCAGGCAGAGAGAGAGGAGGAAGCAGGCTCCCTGCTGAGCAGAGAGCCTGACGTGGGGCTCGATCCCAGGATCCTGGGACCATGACCTGAGCCAAAGGCAGAGGCTTTAACCTACTAAGCCACCCAGGCGTCTCAGGGCAATGTTTTAAGTGAGGCATAGGATTTGCCATTATGCCCTCACAGGATGTGTCATTAAAGGGACATCTGTGACATCAGGGCTATATGTTTGAAAGAAGGGAGAGGAATTCAGTAGAGCGATGTGCAGACCAGGAAGGAGAGAGAATTCTGCTGAAGTGGCCAGAAATGAGTGAGGGGTATTTCCTGGAGAGGCGGTGTGAGGAGGAAAGAAAGATCTTTGCGGCGACTTCAACAGGAGAGCAAGCTTACGCTTAACAAACCGGAGCTTCCAGACACAAACGCTTCGGCTGGGTGAAGCCTATGCTCCCTGCTCCTCCCTCAGAGGCCCACCAAGGAAAGGCCCCTTCGTGTCCCTGTCACCAACCTGAGTCCCTGAATGTCCCAGGAGGTTGGACTGTGCTTCCCCGAGAGCCCAGAGGTTCCTCGGCGAGGCTAGGGCCAGCAGTGTTTCCAGAAGGAGCACATGTGAGGCTCACAGGGCTTCCTTGATGTGTCCGGTGGTTCTGAGGGGAGGAAGGAGCCGTAGAGCAGAGGCAGGTAGGCCAGCTTTGGCTGCCCACAGACGAGCCCTCATTCTTCCCTTGGGGTCTGTGCCGCTACGTCTGAAGGACAGCCAGTGTCCCCTCTCTGCCGTGACCAGTGGAGGCAAGGCTGGGCCGGCCTTGTATCTGGCTCTTGGTTGGATACAACTGCTTCAAGGTGTCCAAAGTTCTCCAGGTCCAGGATTCTCTTTCTTGTTGCCCCAAAGAGCACACCGCCCCCCCACCCCCGAGGGCACCACGAGAACTAAACAGGAGTGTGTTCTGTAGGAGACGGGCGGGGTCTGACACACGGAGTGCGTGTAACATATGTCCCCTCACGTTGCTGATTTCACTCATCATCACGTCAGACTCCGGCCTTGTGTTTACGCTGCATTGGTCTGTTCTTCCTCAAACCAAACAGTTCTAACCCCATCCTTCTCCCCTCCCAGAAGGTTCGGGCTCCTTTTCTCTTTGTTCTAAACAGGTTAATTCCTCCTATTGGTTGGCTTGCTAATTCCTCTGTCCTTCCAGCACTCATGCTAAAGGTCTAGCCTGGGCTCTTGCTAAAGTGCTGTTATCTGCTTAGGAGCCCCCCCCTTATAGTAATGCCATGCCTTTTTTCGGGGATCCGGTCTAATCACTGAATAGATTCGTGTGATCTCACTTGCTTTCTCGTATGCGCATTTTTCATTCCCAGTGTGTTTTTCATGGGAACTTCACGCCTGCAGGGAGCATTTAGAGGCCCTGGTTTAGAAAACGTGAACTGTTCTAAGGTCTTCTGAGGCCCTTGCTGTCCAGATCAGAGAACAGAGGAGGGAGGAACCACCACGTGCCCGAGAGAGAAAATCAGGCCCACATGTGCCCCAGGGCCTGCTCCCTACCCTGCACTACTTGGAACCACTTTCTGTCATGTGAGGTCTGGGACAGATTTCTCCTTCCAAAGAGATGCCTGGGCAAAATGACAGAGTCGGGTCATTCTGGAAACCAAGTCATCCTGCTGAGGCTGATGGTAATAAAGGACCTGGGGAGATCTCCCCACTCCCCCCAGCTCTCACTATGTGGCCACCCACAGGGCCCTGCCGTGGCCGGGCCACGCCGCCTTTGTTGAAACAATGGGGTGGACAAAAGCCATTTAAAGAGGAAACAAAGGTATTGGAGGGTCAGGCTACAGATGCTTACTTAGCCCCGGAGCCCTTGTTCTAGATAGTTCTGTGTTGACCCAAGGGCAGCTGTTGGCTGTCTTTAATGAGACAATGGCTGAAAAACGGCCTGGGTGGCAGAGATCTGGGGGGGAGCCAGGAGAAGGTGCACAGCAGCCCAGCCGGGTTCCCCGCATCTAGTAGCAGGGGAGCAGGACGCATGCTCTCTGGGCTTCTATTTCAGGCTGGAGACAAAAATGCGTTCTTTACCACAGGAAGAATGCTCCCTCAGACAGGACCGCTAATCCGGCACAACGAAGGGCTGTGGAATGTGGAGCCAGCGGTGGTTGCTGTTTGCTTTCCAGCAGGCTTTTCCTCTCTTCCTCACTGAGTCACATGTATTTTTGGTTGCTCATGCAGACGGTGGCTGAATTGCCCCCTCCCCCACAGCCTTCATGTGTTTTGAAAATGTGGGAATTATCAGAGCCTGTGAGCTATCTCGCACAAGCACGAGCAATTTTCCAGAGCGCCCCTGTGTCATCTGTCTCCCTGACACGAAGAGGGAAGGCGAGAGGAAGGGGAGGAGGGCGCGGACAAAGAAAGGAGAGAGGAGGGAGAGAAGGGTAAAGCGGGGAGAAACATCTTGCTGACGTCAAAGAAGACCACATGGCACAGGATAACATTACTCGGGACCTCAGCCACCCACTCCCTCTAATTTACTCTAAACCGAACAGCCTGTTTTGAAACCTGTAGCCTGCAGTCTGTTATTTTGTTTTGGCTTTTTAAAATTTTTTTTTTTGCTCTTCTCTCTGGACCAAAAGGACCATTAATTACTGGGAGTTTGAAAGCTACCTGATTCCCCGAAACAGAGGGGATTTCCAAGAGCAATAACTCAGCCGGTGCTTGTGCAAGGCGCTGCGGCTGCAGTAAACGGATCCAGCTGCTCGAAGCCCGAGGAGAAGGGCCCCGGGGGACGGTGCGGCCTCGCAGCTGGGGCTGGGGCTGCTCCGTCAGGGGGCCTGGCCGGTCCGCGGGGCCTGCTCTGGCTCCTGCCCTGCACCCCGCCCCTGCGCGCGCCCAGCCCCGCCCCCAGCCCGCGCGCCCCCTGTCCTGCCCACCGCGGGCGGTGGCCGCCCTTCCAGCCCTAGTTCACTGCCCTTCAGGCCCAGGTGTGGCAACTCTTCCCTGGGAGGTGCAGGACCCCGGGCGTGATACGGGCGGCCCTGCCTGCTGCCGAAGCGCCCTCAGGACAGTCCCCCTTTCGGCGCGGTGGCCGGTCCGGTTGTGCTGCCCAGAAGCCCCCCCCCGCCCCCCACCCGGCTGTGCGGTCCGGACCTGGGCCTGTGTGCAGACGGGATCGGCGGGAACCTGTGTGCACCCGGGCCGGAGGGACCCCGGTCCCGCTCCCCAGATGGGAGAGCTCAGGCTGTTTTCTGGCCCAGGCCGCACAGTTAATTTTTATCCTAGTAAAAAACAATAAACACGGCATTAGCAACTGAACGTTTATCAATTTGCAGTTCGTTTCCAGCCAGGCCGCTCAGCTCAGGCGGGTTTTACTGCCTGCGAGCGCGGGCGCACCAGAGCGCTTTTAGCGAGACCGAGTGTGTGTGCGGGTTGCAGGCCCGGCCTCCAGAGCGCTCTTGGGGAGCTTTCCGCCCTAACTGGGTAATATGATTTGGCTCTTTCAGGCCTGGTCCTCGAATAGTGCCCTTTAAGGATGGGGAAACTGCAGCGAGGAAGGTGGAATGCGTGGCCGGGGATCGCCCCACAGCTCGCGGTGACGCTACACAAGGATCTCGGAGTCTTTGGCTTTGAGGGCCCGCACCCACCTGCGTGTGCCCCACTGCCGGCCTGAGCAGCGACCTGGGTGGCCTTTCTTTTCCTCATCTTACCTCGAAGTTCGTACCAGAAGAGGTGACAGACAAGAACTGACCCAGGGGGTTCAAAGCTCTGAATGGGAAGATGTTGCATCAAGGGACATGAGTCAGGAGAGCACCATGGAAGCTCAGGTCAGGCCAGGGGCCCAGGCAGCCCACCCCGTCTGCAAACGTTTTGGCTCCGTTTTGTCTTCGTGGATGTACACCACTGGGTTGTGTCATCTACTGTTTAACACCAGACTGTTAAAGCCAGAAACGATTCAGTGATCACAAAAGGAAGGCAAGCTCTGCTGTGAATCACGCCTGCACTCAGCCCTCCTCCCTGCTTCCTGGTTCTTCTTCATTTGAGTGTGTCATAGGAACCTTGATGTTGCCACCGGCTTCAGGGTGGTTCTGCAGGGACTCCCAGGGGAAGGGAGAGAGACGTGAACTTGCAGAGTCAGCAGTGTAGAGCAGAATAAGTGGGACGTGTGTTCCATCCTTATCTCTTCGGGAGAAAAACTCACTTTCCTGAAGCCTCAGATCTTCCCCTGTAAAACTGAGGGGGCAGTAGGTCTTCTCTCCGGGGGCTGGTGTCCAAAGTAGGGGCACATGTACTCAGGGCTTGGCAGAGTGCTTGGAATTTAGAAGACGCTCAAGAAATCCTCTTGACAAGAAGGGTAGGCAATGGGCTGCAGATCCTGTATTTGCAACTCCAAATACGAGGCTATGCCCCATTTCCCAATGAGCAGCTTCCAAAAGTCTTGTGTGTGTCTGTGTCAGCTTGAACAGATATGCTTTTAAAAAAAAAAACTTATTTATTTATTTGACAGAGAAATAGAGAGAACACAAGCAGTCAGAGAGGCAGGCAGAGGGAGATGGAGAAGCAGCTTCCCGCCGAGCAGGTAGCCCAACCTGAGGCTCCATCCCAGGACCCTGGGAGCATGATCTGAGCCAACGGCAGATGCTTAACTGACTGAGGCACCCAGGCGCCCCGAATGTATACGCTTTTAATGATGCAAGTGAAGTTGTCAGATATCTAGTTATAACATTTATTGAGTTAATTACCTGCATATATAAAATTATACATGTATACTTATTTAGCAATATTGCCTCCTTTTTTCTTTTCTTTTTTTTTCTTATTATTCAGACTCTTTATCAACACCTGTCTTTGTTGTCACTGGAGCCCCTTTCTGAGAGATCTCATTCGGTCTTCCAGAACACACCATCCTGGTGCCGCTCGAGTATCTTTGGGATTTAGTACTTTCTGCATCTGTGTTGTGGTCACTGGAAGTGTTAGCTTAAGCTTACACTTAAGTTTATTTGCGATCCCCGTAAAGCTAACTTCTTCTAGTACTGCTTTTAAATGTGATTTTAATGGGTTGGGGTTACATAAGGAATTGTCCATGCATTTTAATGGTGCATACTAGCGTATGAAGGGGAGAAATGACACAACGTCTGGGATTTTCTCTACGATGGTTCAGCGAAGCGGGGCACCTGGCTGGTTCAGTAGGTGGACGTGAGACCCTTGATCTGGGGGTTGTAGGTTTGAACCCCACATTGGGTGTAGAGATTACTTACTTACAAATGAAATCTTAAAAAAAAGAGAGAGTGCAGCAAGAGAAAAAGGCAAAAGACAAAAAAAGGAAGAAGTGGATCAAATTTGGAACAATCTAGGTTGTTATTAATCGAGGAGAAGGGCATATGGAACTTCATTCTACTATATGCTCTTTGGATATGTTTGAAAACTTTCATGATAAAACTTCTTTTTTCCCCCCAATAAGCTTTAAAGACTTGCTGACAGTATCTAATACTTGCAGGAATAAGTAGAAAAACCCTGAAATATTTTTTTATTTTTAATAAAAACCAAAACCAAATCCTTCTTCCAGGCAAACTCTGTGATTATCCCAGACTAGCACTGATGGAATTCCTTGCAGGATATTTTGTTATTTAAAAATAAAGAAATCGAGTGGGCACTTGGTAAGAGGAAGATCTTTTGATAGACATAAATACAAGGTGTCATCTCGTATCTATCCCATTCATATCTGCTCTTTGTTGGGCTGGGTTGATGGGGTTGGTCATGGCCCCAAAGAGAGAACTTCTGTAAGTGATGAGAAGGCTTGCTGCACGGTCCTTTGTCAAAAGTACCTATTACCTATTGCCCTTGTTGGCATCGAGCTGGAAGGCACAGGATCGCAGGGGACATGCAGTTCTGTAAGCAGGCCTGGCAGCATGGGGCTGGGGCTGGGGTGTCAGCGATGGTGCAAAAGGGGAGAGGCAACGTTGCTTCATTGGGCAATGCTTCTCCCCTGGAGAGGGTGCATGGAGCTGTGGTCTGCACAGCCAGCCCCAGAGGGTGGTTGGGCAACTGTCCAGCAGGCTCAGCCGATGTCAGGCGAGAGGGCTTGGTCCTAAGTGTTGTAAATATCCACAGTCCAAAGGGATCAGAAAACTCTTCAAAATTTGTATTAGTTTTGGGGGCATCTGGGGGGGGCTCAGTCTGTTAAGTGTCTGACTCTTGGTTTCGGCTCGGGTCATGATCTCGGGGTCGTGAGATCAAGCTCTGTGTCGGGCTCCACTCTGGGCATGGAACCTGGTTAAGATTCTCTCTCTCCCTCTCCCTCTGCCTCTGCTTCTCCCCGCCTCTAAAAAAAATTATTCGTTTTGTAGTAATGACCCTTCCAAAGGAGGAAAGGAAACATTATTTTCATTTTTAAACATTTTTGAAGAATAGGATTCTTTCCATACAAACACAGTAGATTATTTGCCAGAGAGTATTAAAATGAAAAATATCTATCCAGCCTGTGCGGGAAGTCTGAATTCTTTGGAATTCTTGTATTGTATTGTATTCCCCCCACCCCCAAGAGTGCACTGTGCTATGCCACAGGCCAGTCACCTTCTTTGAGAGAGTTACTTCTGACAATTTTGGGTGTCACCCCATTCACACTTACCATGTCATAAGAGAGAATCTTTCATATTTTGCAAGAACCTTCCCTCAAGCGTAAAAATCACAGCGTCACGGCCTTCTAGTGACTATCTCAACATTTCAGTGCCAGCAGATGGATTGGAATGCAGAAAAACAAAATAAGATAAACACCAAACCAGTGTGCACAAACAGAGGGCAGGTTCTTTTTGGGGAGATGCATGTTTTTTTGATGAGCTAAGTGTTGATTCCAACCCCCAAAGACTGAGAAGTGTGAGGTTAGATAAGTGTCTGCTAGATTCACAATTGCCATGTGGATTCTGTGAGTCAGCTTAGAGGTCACTGGCTGTAGGGTAAAGTTCACCAGTCGTTCATGCTAGCTCGGACTGGGCCATTCCTGAAAACAGAACCTGTACCACCATCTGCTAACTTCAGGTCTACCCAGGGAGGGTGGACGCTTCTAGCAAGGGATCTCAGGACGAATTCTGCAGACATTCCTTGAGCAACGCCAAGTGGCCCCTGGCCAGGGTCGGAGTTAAACCAGGAGATGGCTATCAAATGCAGTTTTTGGCTTTGGCACATCTCTCTCGAGCTGCTATGTGGAGCAGGAAAGAGAGAGGTTTGTTTGTGGCTTTAGCTCATCGGTTCTCTTCTGCACTCTTTAATCTGAACCTTTTTTTTTTTTTTCTCAAGAGAAAAACAAGGCTGACTTGCACACCATGGAGTTTTAAATTGGACGGTCCCATGGAGTCCTCTACCCACGCCTTTTTACATTTATTTTCCAGGAACCTCATTAGGTGGTTTGGGATGCCTTCTGCTTGTGTTACAGATTTTCCAAAAGACTTGCTGCACATCCTACGATAAATATAATTACTTCCCCATGAGTCGTGATGATCTCGTACACTACATTTGCACGCGCCTGTCCGTGTTTGCATGAAAAATAGCATGGCCGTATTAAGGAACGCTGATCTGGCTGCAAAGCCCCGTCTGTTGGATTTTCTCCGGGGTGGTTCTCCTGCCTTCTGGCCGGTGAATAAATACGGTTTGGACAGGGCCTGGCACAGAGACCTTAACCGTAAAGCTTAATGTATAACTAGTATGTTTTTCTTCTGTGTCAGCAGTTGGAAACACGATCCTGTAAATAAGGATTCGGTGAGTAAATGGATGTCTGTAGTGAGGGGAGGGGAGGGCTGGAGTAAGCAGTTTTGAAATTCATGCCAGTGGTTGCTACAAGTGATAAGGTAATTTGAGTAACCTGTAAGACCTGTGGATTCACAGGTTTCAAAAACAGGAAAGTCTCTTGTTTAAAAACCCTCTAGAGCAACATGTGGGCTTAGAAAAGAAGCTGGCTTGTGGTTAGGTGATCCTACTTCCTTATTGATATAATGGCTGGTGACGCAAGGCCTCCTGGGATTGCAGCGCGGTGACCGCAGGCCCGACAGTTGCCCTGACCGGCTTCTGAAACAGGCCCGGGGCTTTCTGGACGGATGAGAAGTCTAAAAATTTCCCTTTTCATTTCCTCTCTTGTGTGACTTTGTCATTTTTTTTTTAAAACTGGTAATTGAAAAGGGAATTTTGCCCATGCTCTGAAGGAGTTTATCTTGCCTGCGTAGCCTCCCTCCCACTCCTCAAAAATCCCACCCTGAAAACCCCATGCTAAAAAAAAAAGTCATCCGTTCTTGCACATTTTTCAGTGAGTCTGTGTTTGATTAATCTGCCTTTGAGGCTGGATTCCTAACAAGCAGATCTTTAAAAACCGGATGATTTTTGAAAAACACTCTGGAACTTTTCCGTGTCCTCAGCCTCCTGGGTGAGGACCTCCAGGTGAATGCCGCGTCCTTCCGGAAACCGAGCCCTCTCCCGGCCAGCTGGGAGGCTCAGTTGGGCAACAGCTCCCAGTATACATGGTCGTGCTCTGAAACGTGAAAACAGATGCCATTCCGGTACACAGCTAACTGACCACAGCGCAGAGAGTTCCACCGGCGAGATGCGCGGGCTGTCCTAGGCCTTGCAAACCTTCTGCGGACTGAACTGCAGAAAGGAGTCCTCCTGGCTGCCCTGGAGAAGATTCGGTGCGGGGACAGCCTGGTGGGCTCGACGTGTTGCTATGCCTGCTCTCCGTCCAGGGGAGACAGAGAGCAAATGGGTGGAAGCTACGTCCACACCCAAGTTCCTTCTAGAATCCTTATGGCTGTATTCTTTGTTACATGCCTTAAGTGTGTATGCATGTCTATATGTATGCATGTGCCTATGTACATTTGCGTACACACACACACACACACACACACACACGTGTTATCTATGCTATTTGGCCCAGCCCACAAGTTCCTTTTATTTTTCAGTGAATTCAAAGAAAATAACGTGAGGAAGATGTGTATGTTTTAGTGTTCCAGTAAATGACCAGTGTCACCTGCTGAGTCCCACCAAACGAACCCACCCTCCTGATTCCCTTGTCTTGGCCCTGATGATCTGCCCAGGATGTTTGCTTGTCAGACTTTACTGCCCTTTCTCTTTTGGGTAAGCCCAGTAAGTCTGGCCCAGCCATGCCACTGAGGCCACAAGGAAATGTGATCCTGCCAAGTGCGGGAGCTAATCACTGCCCGAAGGTGAAGGTTACTGAGGGGACAAGAGCCACTTTCTGTGTTATGCATATCTATGGTGTGTGTGCATGAGTACCTTGTACGTCTGTGTTTGGACTGTGTGTGCATGAGCACCGGGCATGCGTGTGCCTGTGCGTGTGCACGTGTATCATCTGTGTGTGTCTAAGGGCATGCAGGCATGCCTCCTGTGCGTGTGGCACGTGGGGGGCCGTGACAAGGAGGACGCTGGCTGGGGTGGGCCTGCTCAGGAACAGGACCAGCACTCAGGATGTCTCTTCTGCTTTGTTACCTTTTCCCCTTTAACCCACATGCGCCGACATCACAGAAACCTTGAAGACCGGGGAAGTGTGTACTCCATCTCCGTCCCGCCTGCCACTCCAGTGGGAACTCTGAAAGTACTGTTCTACTCCAGCCTCAGGAGAAAGGAGGGAGTTTGGGATCGAGAAGACGGAGCAGGACTCGACACCACACGGTTCCCTTTCGCTCTGTGCACGTGTGTGCGCTTTTCGTGTGTCCAAAAGACGGAGAGGAGAAGCCAAAAGGGGAAAACAGGCAATCAGATCGGAAACAGAGTATGAGTTTGTATTCACAAAATAAACTTTTATTCCTCTACCCGGGACGCTGCCCCAATTTCCGGCCACTAACCTCAGTGGCCGTGCTGACCCACTTCTGGCTATTTTTATTTGTTCCTTGAAAATGTTCCCTGTGTGATTAAAGTTTACTCTTGTCAACTTTGTTCCTATCCTCCCTGCCCCCTGGGTCCAAAAGTGCAGCCCTTCCCACCTCCCTCCCAATAATCACGGTGCGTTCAGAGCCAAAGGGCAGCAGGGTTTATTGGCAATGGGACAAATCAGCGACCCCTTTCCTTGCCACAAGAGACGCAAGGACAAGGAGCCGTGGAGCCGTGCAGCCTGAGTCTTCACCTCTTGTCCGGGTTTCCTCGCCGAAGCCCGCACACCCTGCTGGAGACAGCGTTTCCAGACCCCAGTCCCGTGGGGGGCACGCGGATGCCGGGATTCCTGCTCTGGGCCCTGAGTATGCAGCTACTTATCTGTGATTACAGCCTGAGTCAACAGCAGAAGCAGGAAGTGGACCTAGGGTCCAGCATCGTATGGAAAGTTGGGTGTATTTACTTTTCTCTTAAAGCAAACTTTGATTTACCCTTTAATAAGTTACCACTAAGGATCTAGTTCTAGAAAATCCAAGTCACATGTTGATTAAAGAGGAGTGGAAACGGTGAGACTTTGCATTCTTCCAGCTTTATCATTAACCCCAGGTTTGGAAATTCATTTGCTTTAGAAGGCTAGGTTTCCAGGTTTTCAAGAGTGGGGTCATTCTCTCTTGATGAGGGGTTTTTGACATCCTCAGCTGAAAGGCATTATAAACAGGGTAGCGCTTGGCCCTGCTGAACCCCTGGAGATGTGTGACCAAATAAAGGCTGACCTTCGCAGGTTAATGTCTTGGTGCTCTCACTCCCTGTGCCACCTGGGCAAACCCTGTACTTCTTTGGCCTCAATTTCCTTATCTGTAAAATGGGAATAAGAAGTGATTACAAGGATTCAGTAAGGAGATGTGGAACATCTACTGCAGATACAAGCTGCTGGGATTATGTATGACTTAAGCCATTCTGACTGTGTAGGAAAAAAATTTCTCTTTTTGCTTTGCAGAAGTTTCTCTAGGAAGTCACCTGTCCGAGGCACAAAATGGGATTTCATCCTCTGTGCCTCTCCTGCTCGTTGCCGTAGGAGTGGGTGGAGCGGCCCTTGAAGGACTTGAGTGAAAGAGTGTCCTACCTCATGGGGGGTTAGGGACTTGGATCCTGGGAGGGGTCAGGGATGAAGGCTTCCTCTCCTTCATGTGGTCAGCACTGCAAACAAGGAAAAAATACCCGAGCAGAACAAGGAGGCACCCAGGGCCCCACTCACACATGGTCTCTGGAGACAACGTTATTTCTTTGCTTACCCAAAGGGCCCAAGTGTAACTTCTAGGGAGAAGGACGACACCCTTTTTTTGAGTTCTCACAAGCCTCTCTCCTGACTGCTCCCCTTGTAGAGACATGAGCAAGGGTGCAGATCACCTTCTGTGATAACATCAGGAGCAAAAGGGGGTTCACCCAGGAGATGAGGGTATGGGGAAGATCAGCCTTGGGAGTGGCCACGAGGAGTGCCTTGTCTCTAGAGAGTTCACTTCTTAAATTTCTAATTGCCACGCACCAGTATTCTAAACTGTATCAGTGATCAAACCCACTTTCTTTCGGGGGGCCACTCCTTCTGTGTCCCGCATGGTGAGGACTGCGTGAGCGGGGTGGAGGGGAGACCGTAGCGCCCGGAGTTAGAGGGCCTTCCTGTATGTCAGGACTCCCTCCCCCTCCGCCCTGACCTGGAGGTGGGTGTGCCTTTGGCCCTGCCGTTCCGCTGTTCCTGGTGCTCTGAACAGTCCTGGTTCCCAGTGGCTGCCTGGGGAGGCACTCGGAGTCCTGCTTTTTGAACAGATTAAGGAGCTGAAGCTCAACAAGGGGCAGGACACTCCCTAGTCTCATCCGGCTGGGAAGCACCAGCTCTGGGAACTGGCCCGGATCTGCCACCCCCATGTCCTTCCTGCCTCGAAGGCCGAGAAGGCCCCTGCAGAAGTGACCGTCCTTTTGCAGGGCTCGGCACTATGTGCAATCCTTTCAGGGGGAACCCATGGAGCTCCCCGTATGCTCACGAACCCGGCTTATCGTGATTCAGCATAACCGAAGGCATCACCTTATGGTTCTTGAAGGTCCCAGTGCCTAATGCACAGACTCTCAGGGAGCAGGGGCTGTTTCCGTGTCTGGCCAGACTCGTACGGAGCGGCGGAGCGAGTTTTCAGGGAGCAGGTTGCTTTGGAGGCGGTCCTGGAGGAACACCACCTTTATTGGTTTTCTGGAATCCTCGCTCAGAGACAGGCCTGGCCACGCTGCCTTGATGGCGGAAGAGCCTCCTTGTTGCGAGCGCTGTTTGTCTCCAGAAAATCTGAGACTCTCCCTGTCCTGTCTGTGCTCTGGATGTGCTCATTCCTTCCCACCTACTTCTTCAAGACCCAGGAAGGCCCAGGAAATGAGGGAAACGTCTTAAGCTGGAGTCCACCTGGGGTGGTAGAATCCGGAGCCATGCAAGGTCCCTTGACGGGATTCATCATGGCCTGTCTCTGGCCTTCCGGGTTTCCTTGAGCTGCGGGCACCTGGAGGGCTCCCCTGAGCAATGGGGCAGCCCGGGCAGCCAGGGCCAGCACCCCACCGAGGAGGGGAAGCAGGGAGCCCAAGCACTCGGCCTTGTGGGATCTTGGTGCCTCACGCAGGGGATCTGCCTCTGGGCCCTGTGTCTCTCAGAGCTTCAGAGACCAATCTAGCTTAGAGCGGGAGGACCTGGCCTGTCCAGGGTGTTTGCGTGTCTTCGGGCTGGTCTTTGTTCTGCTGTGTGGGGCAGAGGAGGGGTGCCCATCAGTGACTCGCACAGGAAATTGGAAATCGGACACCGAGGGGCTCCCTCCAGTCCTCCTCGGCTCGTGCTTAAACAAACCCAACACCCACCCTGACCTTTGCCCCCTCCATCTGTGGCGGGCCACAGACCTGACAGCAGCCGGCTCTCCCCACCAGGCGAGAGCTTGCAAAGGTCCAGGCATGGGAGAGAATCCTTCAGGTGTCCAAAGGCAGGCTGTGGAGGCAGCCTGTGATTTTTTTTTTTTTTGTCTTCAACAAAGTGAATTCATAAATTTTTTTCTCTTTAAATTTTCATCCATTATGTTCATCAACGCAGAGAGATGGAACATTTGGCAAAATTATTTTAAGTAGCACTCCAACCTGTGATCATAATTTCAAATCAAGGAATTTACTGAGCAGCTGTGGGAAGAACAAAGGGCCGGGGTGGGGGAGGGGAGGCTGCGTGGCCAGAGCCGCAGCAGCTGGGGAGGCAGGTTGTATAGGCACCGAGGGGGAGCTGGCCCTCTCAGGGCTGCGGACCACGGACGCCGGGGCTGGGTGGCCCGGCAGTTTCCATCCGCGGAACCCACCATGCGCTCTGCTGAAAAATGCATGCGTAGAGCTGAGGATCCAGATCCCATTCGGTACGATGGCCGGGAGCTGTGGCTCAGGCTGGGGACAGGCCTGCCCTCGAATCCTCAAGCTCCCCGACTCATCAGCCTCCGCTGAGTCATCTCTGAAATGGGAACAATCACAGCGACCACATCTTAGGGACCGTTACGATGTGTATTCCTTTATCTGGCCTAGTGACTAGCACGCGGTAAGGGTTCAAAATGCTGTGACTGTCGCCGACCTGCAGAAGTGGGCAGTTCACGTGCTTTGTCGTTGCAAATGATTCATTCAACAAACATCTGTTGAGCGCCTGTGACGTCGCCAGCTGCGAGGCTGGGTGTTGTAGGCGTACAAACATGTAAAGCATAGGAATTAATAGGCTATTAGACAAATAGTAATACTCCTATTGAGCTGAAAGTAATAATGACTCCCAAGAACATTTAATTCATTCACAAAGAACCTTTCTTCATAGATGGTCTAGCAGAAACAATTTGAAAATGTATGAGTTGGAAAAAAAAGCTGTCTTATTTCCCCTTGTTTTTTTAACTCATTGCTTTTCAAAAACTATTATCTAAATTAACTCCATTTCTTAAAATAAGTGCTGCTTCATACCTGAGAATGTCAGTCAGCTAATTTGCAGATAATCATACCTATTCGTGGACAGTCTGATGTGTCTTAGTGCCTTCTAAAGAGGGACACGTGTGTCCTCAGAAAGGCTATCATTTGTCAGGATTATCCAGTTCTGCTAATTTACGGTTCTGAGAATCAGAAATTATCTAGACCTGCCTCTGCTCCTCTCTCTGGAGAGAGAATAGCCAAGCTTCTGCTCCAGCTCTGCTAGGAATGGAGAGCTTGCTACCTGAGAAGGTAGGTACCTGCCGGAGGCAAGGACCCCAAAGATTCAAGGTGCCACAGTTCCTGGGAGGTTAATTTCAATTTGCACAGGACATGGCAAGGATAAAAAGGCTTTTTGTTGTTTTCGCTTTCCTCTCGCCCCGCATGTCTGCAGTCTGGGCTTGCTTGGACCGCCTATCCATCTTTCCCCTTTTACCCCGAGCTGCCGCCTGCCCTCTGCCCCGAGGGGAAGCACGCTAGCCCTGGTCGCCGTCGGTGGCCAAGCGTCCCAGGCTTGGGGAGGCTAAGAGCCAACGTTCAGTGTATTTATTGCTCCTTGCCCTGTTCTCTGGGGTGGCTCAACCAGGCTCTGCTTTCTTGGAAAACAACTGTGAACTTTGTTCAGCCAAAGCTTTATTTCCCAAATTCTGATATTTGCTCACTGGCCCTCCTCCCTCCAGCTGTTCCCAACTGCTGACCACTTCTTAGGCGTGCGGCTCGCTGCTTCCGCTGTTCCAGCACTTCCTGGAAGGGGGCCGTGAGGGGCCAAGGCAGATGCAGCCCGGGGCCCAGTGCCTGTGGCCTTGGCTTGCGGCGTGAATCCATGACGGCATGGTTTGGAAGGTGTGTGCGTGACTGCCTTTCAGACTGATGGGCTGGAAGCAGAGCCTTTAATAAGCAGAGCAGCTCCGTGAAGACTCGCCCTTGCTTCATTGCCTTCACACTCCCGGTTGTCTGTAGAACTGTTAGAATTTAAAAAGAAAAAGAAAAAAAAAAAAAAAAAAAAAAAGCAGGAAGCTGAGAACAGCTAAAGTAGAAAGAGAAAAGGGAAAGATTTGTTTTTGAAGCTCTTGAGTCCAGAAACTCTTCCTGACTTCCTCACTTCTCCTAACTCGGCTTTCCTCTCTGGGGGGCTTCCCGTCTCTGGGCTTTGCCTTGGCCCACGGTCCCAGAGAACCTTCCGGCTCTCTGGATCTCAGAGTAGGGGGCTGCTCACTGGTGGCACCTGGGAGTTGCTGGAGAAAGCCAGACTCTGGTTGAACTGGTTCCATGCTGGGTTCACCCGGGGGTCTCAACACCCCTAGGCTGCATCTGAAACGTAAAATGGGTGAGCTTTAATAGAATTTGGTTTAGTTAACGACATTTAAGAAACAGGAGATCAAGGGAAATCCAGATTTTTAGCTCAACTCGAAAGGTTGGGGGAGGGTCTGTCACGTATCTTCGCTCTCTGGAGTGAGTGGCAGCTGCCCTCTGACAGGTGGCGCACACTCTCCACGTGGCCACCATCTCTCCAACAGGACAGAGTGTCTTCCTGGACACAGAGACTGCGTCTTAGATGTCAGTGATCAATGGACTTCTCCTCGTCTCTGCCTCCCCGATCTACGTCGTTCATGACAGGCCTGCCAGCTTCTTCTGGGCACCTGAGTTTCCTGTCCGTGCTCAGTGGAGTGCGTTCGGCAAGGGGATTGCTAAAGACATTGCACTCTCTTATCTGGAACAGACCCCAGGACCACCATATTCTTCTTGCTTTCCTCCTTCCTCGTCTCCCCTTCCTCCTTTCTATCTTTTTTCACTTCTTCAACTGTAAAATAAAACGTACCTACAGAAAAGCGTTCACAGCAAAGCTCTAGAGCCCAGTGACTTATCACTAAGTCTGCACCGGTGTCACTTCCAGGTCCGCAGATAGGACCGTGCTGCCTTCTAGAAGCTCTCTCCATTCCTTCCCTTCTCTCCCTCCTCACCACAGGGAACCACTATCCTGACATCCGTGGTAAAAAGTCCTGGATTTTCTGTATAGTTTTGCCAGCAAAATACGTGTTAAATGCTAGTTTTGCCTGTTTTTACAGCTTCATGCAGACATAACCCTGTAGTATGTATTCTTTCATGCATGGCTTCTTTCACGCCACATACCTGTGAAATTCACCCCGTGGTATACAGATGGAGTCTATACATTTTCATCACTGGATAGTGTGACCTTTTATGAATGTGACACAATTTTGTCTTCTTATTCTACTCTTGATGGCCATTTGGGTTGTTTGCGGTTTAGGGCTCGTACATACATGGTTGTGATAAGCATTCTTGTGCTTGTACACTGTATGCTTTTCTGAGACCATTACCTCCAAGCCTGGGGTTTTCCCTGTGGAAAGGGTTTTTAAATTATGGATTTAATTTGTTGAAGAGTTATTTGGCTAGCTAAGATTCATATTTTTTGTGTGTCCATTTTGATAAATTGTGTTTTTTAGGAACTAATATTTATCTAAATTTTCAAATGTAATAGCACAACATTGTTTATAATATCTTCTTACGATTTTCAGTGATGGTGGGCTCTGTTGTGATGTCTCTGTATCATGCCTGACAGCGATTATGTTTATCTTTTCTTTCTTTTTCCCCTTCTGCAGTCTTGCTGAAGTTTATGGGTTTTTAAAAATTGATTTTATTACTCTTTCCAAAGAATCCACCTTTTGGTTTTGCTGATATATCCTATTGTATGTTTGTTTTCTAGTTTATAAAATTCTACATTTATCTTTCTTTTCTTTTTTTTCCCCCTTTGGGTTCAATTTTCTAATTTCTTGAGATGGTGTCTTAGTTCATTGATTTTAAACTTTTCTTATAGCCTAATATATGCAAGTAAAATGATGTATATATTTATTTATTTTTTAATGAGTTGGGGGAGAGGCTGAGGGAGAGGGAGAGAGAGAATCTTAAGCAGATTCCACTATCAGCACAGAATCTGACTCAGGGCTTGATCATGACCTGACCTGAAATCAGGAGTCGGATGATTAATGGATTGCACCACTGTGGCACCCCCAAGTAAAATTACAATCATCTAAACATAGCTTGAATTTTATCCTACGAGTTTCAAAATTCAGTATTTTCATTACCATTCAATGAAAATAGGTTTAAATTTCCTTCAATTACACATGGGAATTTAAAAATATTCCTGAATTTTCAAATACACGAGAGTTTTCTAATCATGTTTCTATTAATAATTTCAAGCTTAATCATAATGTAGTTAGAGAGTATATTCTGTACAATTTCAGTTATTTGATGTTTGTCAAGACTTGCTTTATGGATCACCATACAGCTGACTTTTGAAACTTGTGTTCTTGAAAAGAAGGTATACTGTTAGTAGTTGTGAGCTTAATATTCCATTTGTGTCCATTAGGTTATAGTTTCTGATTGTGCTGTTTGAATCTTCTATATTCCTACTGACTTACTGTCTATTTGTTCTGTTAGATATTCAGAGAGATGTGTTAAATTCTCCCATTATTATTGTGGATCTGTCTGTATGTATATTTGTTGGCTTTTGCTTTATGTATTTTGAGGTATTAGGTATATGTTATTTTTGAATGCTCTAACTTCCTGGAGAATTGAACCTTTTATCACTAAGATGTCTTCTTTATCTCTAGTAATACACTTCACTTTAAATTCTATTTTGTCTAATAAATAATATAGGTACTCTTATTTTCTTTGGATTAATGTTTACATTGGATATATTATTCCATCGCTTTACTCTTATCCATTCTGTATCCTTAAGTGTTATAATCTTCTCTTGTAAATATTATACAACTTAAAAAAATTAATCTAGTCTGACAATTTTTGTCTTTTAATTGATGCCTTTACTCTATTTATATTTACTAATGCAATTTAATTTACATTAAATTTAATGTAATTTCTGATATATTTGGATTTAAATCTACCATACTATTAAGTGCTTTCTATCTGTTCCACCTATATTCTATCTTTATCTTTCATTTTATTGCTTCTTTAGGATTGATTATTTTTTAATATTACATTTTCTTCCTCTATTACTTTGGACATTGTGTATTCTTGTACTATTCTTTTAGAGACTGTCCTCAGGATTATAGCATAAACTCTTGTGTTATTAAGGTTTAATATTAATTGGTGGTTTTATATTCTTCTCAGACATGTCATGGGTTCTAGAACACTCTAACTCCATTGGTCCCTCCCAAATTATTTTATGTTATTGGTTTTTAAAAAAGATTTATTTATTTGAGAGAGAGAGAGAGAGAGAGAGAGTGGAGGGGGAGGGGCAGAGGGAGAGGGAGAATCTTGAAGCAAACTCCTTACTGAGTAGGGACCCCTACATGGGGTCTGATCTCAGGACTCTGAGATTATGACTTGAGCTGAAATAAAGATTATCAAAGCTGCTTAGCTGACAAGCCACCCAGGTGCCCCTGTATTATTGTTGCCATGAATTTTAAGTGACACATATTTTAAATCTCACAATTTTAAAATTATTTTATACAACCACTATCCATTTATATTTACCTATATACTTGCTATTTTCTATGCATTTATTTACTTCTCACATGTCTGGCTTTCCACCTGGGACTATTTTCCTGGGACCTAAAGAATTGTCTTTAATATTTCCTTTAGTGTGGGTGACAAATAGTCTTACTTTTGGTTTCTAACTATCTTTAGTGGGTCCTCTTGGATACTTTTGTTGGGCATAAAGTTCTAGGTTGGCAGTTATTTACTTTTAGCCTGTTAAAACTATTCTGTTATCTTCCTGTTTTCATTGTTTCCATTGAGAAGTCTGCTGTAAGTCTCGTTGTGGTTCCTTTGACAATAATCTGTTTCTTATTCTCTCTGGCTGCTTGTAATATGTTTCTCTTTGCTTTAGTTTCTAGCAGTTTTATTTTGATTCATGTAGGCATGGATTTCTTTATATTTCTCATGGTTGAGTTTTCTAAGGGCTTCTTAAATCTGTAGCTTTATGTATTTAATTAGTTTTGGGAAAATCTCAGTCATTACCTCTTCAAACATTGCTTTTTTCCTATTCTCTGTCCTCTTTTTTAGGATTCCAGTTAGTTTCTTCCTTGTATTATTTCTCTCGTACCCTCTCTCTTGCCTTTTCCTCATTTAATCCTCTATGCTTCATTTTGCATATATTCTTCTGCCCTAACATGCAGTTCACTTCAGCTTTCTCTTGTGTGCTATCTGTGACTTCTTAAATTGAATATTATATTTTTTAGTTCTAGAGTTTCTGCTAATTTCTTTTTCCTGGTTTATAATTTTTCTGAAATTTTCAATTTTGTCTTTTATCTCCTTGAACATAATAAACACACTTATTTTTAAAGTTGGTGTCTAATAATAACAATATCTGGGAACCCTTTGAGAGCTTGTTTCTGTTGTCCATTGTTCTGCTGGGTTTTAGTCTTGTTATCTTTTCTTCTTAAGTAGTTATTTTTTGCTTTTTATAGCAGATGCATTTGCAAAGCTAATTGTGGAAATAACTTGAGATTTAGGATGATATCGTCCTCTAAGGAGGATTTACTTTACTTTTTTGGGAGTCTGGGAGCACTAGGACCTTGGAATTAATTTAATCCAATTTCAAGAATTGAAAATGACTCGAAGGTGAGCTACACTGTCTACAGAGGCCTGGATTTTTCTGGTTAATATTTTCTCCTATTGTACAATCCTTCAGCGTCCCATCCCAAAGATAAGGATTTTCGTGCGACATCTAAGTCGGCAAGTTCTGGACTCCAGTTCCTGATTTGTTAGCCATTTGATGATGCCACACCTGCCACTCAGCCTCTTAGTCTCTTTGCTGCCTGGTCTGGAGTTGGCTAACAGTCCAGAGAAAGAGCAGCTTCAGGCTCTGGGTTTACCTTCTGGGGCTCCATGTTCTACAGTTCCCAGCTTGCTAATTTTTCACTCTTTTGTAAACTATCTGATGCCTCCAGACAGATGATTTTTATATTTTCTGTAACCTGTATGTTTGTCCTCACTGGCAAGATTGGTGTGGATTACCTAGTCTCCCATGGTCCTCCTCCAATTTCCCCTCAATGTCAGATTTTTTTTCTTTATATATATATATTTTTTTTTTCTTCAAATTTCAGGGGGATAAAATGTCCCTTCTTCTTTCGAAAGCCAGCCCTTACTTGTGCAACTTGGTCTTCTTTCTCTCCATATTTATCTAGAATCATAAAGCATCTTCAGTCTCTCCCTTCATGCTGGGCCTTCCCCCTCTAAACATGTGCAACTATCCCCTATACACAAAAAATAAAGCCACGCTGAACCTAAACCTAAACCCTGCAGTTCTAGTCAATCACCAGACCATGCGGTGCTATTTTTGACGACAGTTTTTGCTAGAACAGTGTCTCAGTTCTTTTTTTTTTTTTCCCAGAACTATGTTGACAAGTCTACTTAACTTAGTGTTCCCATCTTGATTGGTTCACTTGGCCAAATTAAGTTTACAAATCAGTGGAGAATAGTGGAGGATGGTTGGAAAAAAGAGATGAAAGAGGAAATTTATAAAGTTTTAAATTATGCAGTCCAGCATATAACTTTTTTCTATAAAGGTTTTCCCTCTCTTGCTCCTACTATTTCCCTCTCCTCCTTTTTAGTGTCAGAGTTTTAAAAAGAGTAATCTATTCTTGCTGTTTCTGAAACATACATTCTTATTTAAAGGTCACCAAAACATCCCAGCTGCCCACCTAGTGACCTTTTCTTGGTCCAAATTCTCCTTGATCTTTTTGCAGAATTTGTCATGGTTTCCACCTCTTTCTCTTAAATTCTCTCCTCCTTTTGGTTCTGGGATGCTTGACTTTCTGGGCTCCCCAGACTACTCCTTCCCATTTCACATTTCATTCTTTTTCTTCTTCCCCAAAACTAGAACTTTCTGAGGCTCTTGGCTCTCTTCTTTTTTCCTCTTCTCATCATTGACTTTGCCTTTGTAAAGTTATGGCACACCTTTTTTTGTGCAAGGTCGCTCAGATCTAAATATCTGTCCCAAGCTTCTCTGCAGGCTTCCAGTTTTGCATTTCTGAATGACTGTCAGTGTCTTCTACCTGCATATCCTAGAGGTTCCACAAAAGTATTTTTAAAATCAAGCTCATATGGGGCCTCTGGGTGGCTCTCAGTTGAGCCTCTGACTCTTGTTTTTGGCTCAGGTCATGATCTGAGTGAGGGTTGTGAGATTGAGTCCTACATTGGGCTCTGCACACTGTGTGGAGGCTGCTAGAGATTCTCTCTCCCTCTGCTGCTCCCCCTGCTCACACACTCTCTCTTTTTCTCTCTCTCTCTAAAATAAATAAAATCTTAAAAAAATTGGGCTCATAATTTCTAACCATAAACTTCCTCTTCCTTCTGATTTTTCATTTATCAAACACACACCATGGCTACATCCCTATATCCACTTTCCCCACTACATTAAGCGACCTTCCCTCTATCTCTACTTGTTCAGACCCCACATAGCTTTGGAGGACCAGTTCAATGCTCCCTCCTTCAAGAAACCATGGAGTAATGTGAAAAAAAGACTTCAACAGTGAGAGATATGGCTCAAATCCAGGCTCTGTCACCAACTTCTTTAGTCACAGATTTTTCTCATCCTTAAAAATGGGAACAAGACTGACTAATTCACAGGTTATTGAACAGATTAGATGAGTTATTTATGAATATAGTCCATTTCTTTTACTTGTTCCTTAAGAGTAAGATTCATTTCTGATTAACATGGCTCAAGTACTTATTAGTTATCAGATGAATGGATTAATATTGTGCAGTTTGCCAAACAGCATGGTGCCGATGTCAGCATTTTATTCATCAGTTCAAAAGGTCGAACCCACTTTATTTTGTTCACTTGAACGCTGCTTGATTATATGCAGTCGCTACTTTGATACTTTTATTTCTATCCAGTTTAGTGGCTTGGTGTCGTGTCACAAAGCTGCTAAGATTGGTGAGATAATCATGGGCCTTCAGAGCCACCGTAGCCTCCATCTGTCGTTGCCTTCACAAGGGAGGTTCGGATAATTGTCTAGTGGGTTGAATCGTGTAGATAGCTGGCCTTGGCTGGAAAGGTTCCCAAAGCCCATCACCTCGTTTTATTCTTGCTTAATTTATGCAGATAATTGCTTCAACTCTTCACTTCTCCTGATCTTTGTCAAAGAGCCCATTGGGTCCCAGCAGCCATCTGTTTGTACTCCCCTGGTCTCGTGTCTCTTTTTGACCTCCTTAAAGGTGGGTGAGGCTGGCATTGGAAAACCAGCACTCAGCCGGGAAGTGGCCCTTTTCCAAGAGTTCATCAGGCCCAGTACACCTGTCTGCCGGGGTGGACATGCCAAGCACTCATCTCCCTCCTGGCCCATCAGATACAGCTGAATACGTTTGGCTGAAGCTCCCGCAATTTGGTGTTGCATTTTCTGCTTTCAGCTGAGTGTAGACCACCTGGTTGGAGCTTGGCTCACCCACCTCCTTGTTCCCTTGGCTGGGAGTGTCTGGCAGCCAGGGTATCTTAGCTCCTTTCTGCCTTCCCTGCTCGTCACCGTTAGGTAGGCCCTGGATGGGAAGGAGAAATGGAGGTGAGGCGTGTATGAGTGTGTGGTGGAGCTGCCGTAGAGTAACTGGGAAGGTTCTTACCGCGGCCAGTCTAGCAGGCTGAATAATGGCCCTAACGTTATCAGGCCCGAATCCTGGAACCTGTAAATGTTACCTTATCTTGAAAAAAAGTACTCTGCAGATAGGACTAGGTTAAGGATCTTTAGATGGAGGGATTCCAGATTATCTAGGTGATCCCTAAATGCCATTGCTGGTGTCCTTATAAAAGAAATAAAGGGGGGAATTTCACACACACACACACACACACACGCGCGCGCGCGCGCACGAAATGGGAAATCAGAGGCAACAATTGGAGTGACGTAGCTTTAAACCAATGGCTGGCAGCCACCAGAAATTGGAAGAGGCCCGGGCCAGATTCTCCCCTAGAGCCTCCCGCGGGGGCGTGATCCTGCTTACACCTTGACTTTGGCCCAGCGTACTGCTTTTGGACTTTGGGACTCCAGAACAGTGAGAAAGTAGCTTTAACGGTTATTCACTATCACGTGTGTGGCATGTGCTGATCTGTTACAGCGGCCCCAGGAGCCCAGCGCAGCCAGTAACGACCATGCAGAGGCAATCACTGTAAGGTCACTTCTAGGTTGGAAGCCCCCAGCCTGCAAACCCATATCTGGGGTGCTCCAGATGCCATGTCAGAGTAAGTGAGCAAATCTTTTATCAAGCAACACTTTGATCTGTGTTCAGCCGCAGAGCACGGAAGCCACGCTCATTACCTTAAGCACAAAGAGATTCTTTGCGAGCCATTTGAAGGCTAGTGGAATGGTTGGGAGGGAGGTTCTAGGCCAAGCTTTCAGGGATGAGTCACTAAGGGATGCTGCTCTTGCCATTGCCAGGCAGCTGGCCGCTCAGCTCCAAAGCTGCCCTATCCGTCACTCTCATCTGTGCCTCCAAACTGGATGCCTTACGCCGCACTTCTCTCCCCCACAGAACCCAGTTTCAAATGCAAGTCTTGTGTGACTTCCTGTTACTTGAGGAATTTAAATTACAACTGGGACTTTAGTTCCAGAGGAGTCTGGGGAATGTGATTTTTTAGCTTTCCAGCTTCTGTATTATAGATAGGTAACTCCCTGTGGGGATGGATTTTGCAATCCTGATGCCATGGGCACTGAGCCAATCCATGATTTCTTTTCTTTTATTAAGATTTTATTTATTTATTTAATTGACAGAGAGAGAGAGAGAGAAGCAGCGAGAGAGAGGGGACTCAAGCAGAGGGAGTGGGAGAGGGAGAAGCAGGTTTCCCGTGGAGCTGGGAGCCCAAGACGGGGCTCGATCCCAGGACCCGGGGATCATGACCTGAGGCAAAGGCAGATGCTCCACATACTGGGGCACCCAGGTGCCCCTAAACTGGGAATATGGGATTTCTAACACAAGCACTTACTATGTGCTGAGCACTGCTCTCTGCCAACAAGGCAGAGACTCTGGGCTCAAGGAACTTACTACACATGAGTGTAAGTTGCTAAGATGTAAAATGTAAGATGCTAAGTTCATCGAAAGTGATATCACAGACAGGCAAACCTTTGGGTCCAGAGCTCTGCCCTAAAATGAATATCACATTAAAGAGAATCATATGAAATTTTTAGTTTCCCAGTACATATAAAAGTTATGTTTATACCCTACTGTAGTCTATTAAGTGTGCAATAGCATTATGTCTAAAAAAGTACATACCTTAATTAAAAAATAGTTTATTGCTAAAAAATGCTCACCATCATTTGTGCTTTCAGTAAATTGTAATCACAGATCACAGATCACTCTAACAAACCTAACAATAACGAAAAAATTTGAGATCTTGCTAGAATTGCCAAAATGTGACACAGAGACTCGGTGAGAAAACACTATTGGAAACAAATGGTGCCAATGGACTTGTTTGACGCAGGGTTGCCACAGACCTTCAGTTAATAATAAAACAAAGCAATATCTGCAAAGCACAATAAAGCAGAGTGCAATAAAATGAGGTATGTCTGTACTGGTAAGTGCTATAAGGAAGATAGAGTGGGGTAATGATCTGATGGCTAGGGAGGGAGTGTTGGTTCCTTTAGTTAGAATGGTCAGAAAGGGTCTCTCTCTCTCTCCTTTTTCTTTTTAAGATTTATTTATTGAGAGAGAGAGAGAGATTGAGAGCGCGTACAAGGGGGAGGAGCAGAAGGAGAGGGAGAAAGAGAATCTCCAGCAGACTCCCTGCTGACCATGGAATCTGCTGCGGGGCTTGATCCCATGACCCTGAGATCATGGCCTGAGCCAAAACCAAGAGTTGGATGCTTAACTGACTGAGCATCCATGTACCCCAGAGATGAGATCATCTTGGATTAAGGTGGGCCCTAAGTCCAATGAAGAGAAAGAGGACTGAATGGGGATTCTTAGGTGTGTGACTTACACCACTGGTATGATTTATTGAGACGGGGGGAGGGTTGGGGGACTTGGGGAGCTGAGCTGGGACTGAGACCCAACACCCTGGTCATGCAGAGTTTGAGATGCCTAAATGCAGATGCTGAGCTAGGCTGCCGGGCCGCACTAGTCTAGGGCTTTAGGGAGAAACGAGCACAGGGATAAAATTTGAAAGTCATCAGCATGTAGGTGATGTTTAAAGTCTTGAGATTAGATGAGGCCGTACAGATGGAAGAGAGAAGAGTTGATGTCAGAACTTCGAAGTGTTCCAAGACTATTTAGAGGTCTGGCAGAGACAGAGGGGTCTGAAAAACCACAGGGAGTGGGGTAGGGGAAATGCTAGACATGGGAGGGATTGTAGAAGTCACCTAAGAAAGGGTTTCTAGAGCGGAGGGAGCCTCACCATGGGCTTCACGTCGGTCTTTGGTGACCTATTTCAGGAAGGAGCTGGAGGCAAGACCTTGGCTGGAGCAGTTGAAAGAGACCATGGCGGTGCGAGGAGGCAGTGGCGGCAAGTCTGCACAACTCTTTGGAGAAGTCTCTCTCTGAAAGGAAGGATGGGAATGGGTCAGTTGCTGGGCGGGGAGAAGATGTGGGATCAAGGGAGAAAGGGGGTAATGGCAAAAGGATCCTTGAGGAGTTGGGGGTAAGTCAAGGGATGAGTGGTGGTGTTGGCGTTGGGCAGCTCAGGGGCAACTGTTCTGTTTTATTTCCTTTTTTTTCTTTTAGTTCATTATTAAATTTAAATTCATATAGCGTATTATTAGTTTCAGAGGTAGAGTTTAGCGATTCATCAGTTGCATGTAACACCCAGTGCTCATGACTTCCTGAGCCCTCCTTCATGCCCATCCCCCAGTTACCCCATCCCCCCACCATTCTCCCCTCCAACAACCTTGTATCCCTCTCTGATTTTGCCGTATTTTATTTTTCCTTTCTCCTGTGATCCTCTGTTTTGTTTCTAAATTCCA
This sequence comes from Mustela putorius furo, assembly GCF_011764305.1. Taxonomy (NCBI): domain Eukaryota; kingdom Metazoa; phylum Chordata; class Mammalia; order Carnivora; family Mustelidae; genus Mustela; species Mustela putorius. Next base: position 3,827,865 of record NW_025421560.1, on the reverse strand, counting down.
CATGAGTGAAATCATACGGTACAAGAGTGAAGGGAGAATAAATAATGACCCTGCTAAAAATTCAGACACAAGAATTGACCATAAAATATCCAATCCCCCCCCATTTTCCTGATTTTGAATACATAAACACTGGAAGGGAGGAACACCCTTCGAATGCAACCAACTGCCCATTGGCTGTCATGCAGGACTCTGGAACCATCTGTCTTGTAAGTACTGACTCAGGCTCCACACGCATCTCTAACAGGTTCTAGCTCATCATTGCTTCTGCTTCTCCTTCTTGCAATTTCATTTTCAAAATATGAGAAAAAAAATCTGAAGCCTTTGATGGCACATAATCATGATGAGAAGATGGCCATTTTCTTTGCTTCAAAATCGCAAAGAATTGTTTTCAATTTAAGATGATCAATCCAACAAGTTTCTATATTTCCTTTTAGCCACCTCTGTTTGTACACCTGCTTCCAACATTTATCCCCTCAAGGACATTCCCAGGGCATAGACATCATAGAAGATGAAAGAACACTGCCAAACACCTTGTGAGCAAACAAAATGGTCCAAGATCTTGGGATAAAATATTGCAGGATGAACTCTTCCCAGTGGAATGACTGGCAGAACGAGAACACCAACGTTCTTTTGGTCCTTGGCAATATATCATCCACCCATCAGAGTTTGAGTTGGAAAACATTTGTTGAACATATTGCTCTCTGAATACTTATGGCCTGAGATTTCACTGACATGATCAATTTCATCATTGTCATTAAGAATCTCAGGTTCTCCTGTCTCTGCCTTCATCATCTTCTTCTTCTTCTTTTTTTTTTTATTAAAGATTTTATTTATTTATTTGACAGTCAGAGGTCACAGGCAGGCAGAGAGGCAGGCAGAGAGAGAGAGAGAGAGAGAGAGAGGAGGAAGCAGGCTCCCTGCTGAGCAGAGAGCCTGATGTGGGGCTTGATCCCAGGACCCTGGGATCATAACCTGAGCTGAAGACAGAGGCTTTAACCCACTGAGCCACCCAGGCACCCCTCTGCCTTCATCTTCTGATTCATCTAAGAATTGTGAACAGCTTTCTTTTTTTTCTCTTTGCCATTATCGACAGAAAGCAAAAAATTATGAATTTTCAACAGTGTTCAATGCGAGCTACAAAGATGGCATCTCCAGCATTCCTTATACGCTCTTGAAGATGATGCCATACTTTTGCCCCCCTGGACAGGAAGGCTAAGAATGATGCAGTTGTGATGATCTATCTCACTATTGCATCGTCCCGCTGATCCAGGTCACTGTACCCTTCTTGTTCAGAAGAATTCACGAGTATCCATGAAATAGCAAACATGTTTCAAAATATGGGAAAATTAACCCAAAGTCCCCAAATGTAACTTAGATGTATTAAAGGGTCAAATGGTTGCATAGAGAGTAATTGGAAGACAGACTGACTCTTTCTCCTTTAAGAAGAGTAGTCACTTCTTTGGAAAACCTCTAATAAAAGTCAAGCAGTATCAGTTCTTACAAATAGAACTGCTCAGGAAAGAAACTTGAAAATTAAAATTGGACCTAACATATCCCGACGAGAGTTTTCACCCATATTTTGACCCATAGACAATCTCTTAAAACTTCCTATGAGTTAACATGTTTTTCCTTTTTGAGGGGTATTTGATAAGTGATTTGGAGTAAAACATCTTTTATAGATTAGTGTATTCTTAGTTTTTAATTGAAAGTTTATTTTTATGTAATCTTTAAAATGATACTCACGATATGTGTCCTTTGTTTGCTTAGTGACACACAGCCCTTAGATTGAGGTGAATTATTTGAGAAAAGATGTGAATCACAGTGAATAGAAAAAACCATCTTATGATTTTATTTTAGTTCCTCTCTATACACACACACATGATATATGATTATTTTACAACATTATAACAAAAAATAGGCAAAAACTATTTTATTTTCTTGATGTGAATGCTTAATTTTGTACTGAAACTGGACTATATTTATAATTTTTGACATTTTAATTCTAAAGGAGAAGATGAGACATGGGATTTAAGCTACTCTGAAATACAAATTTTTTTTTGCTCACCAATAAAAAATCAGGGAGACCTGGGGGACTCAGCTGGTTGGGCATCTGATTCTTGGTTTCAGCTCAGGTCATGGTCTCAGGGTTGGGGAGTCAAGTCCCACATCAGGTTCCGTGTTGGGCGTGGACTCTGCTTGGGATTCTCTCTCTTTCTCTCTTCCCCTCTGGTCTTCCTCCTCCCTCTCTGAGAACAAAACCCACCAAATTGGATATAATTATGTATATAAATGTGTATTTTTTCTTTTAAACTTGTATTTTTGAAGTACTGGAAATCTGGATGTGGAAAATAATCCAGAGCTAAATTTGCAAAATTATTACCATTTTGTGCTTCCTGCTAATATGCTCCATGTAACTCATCATCAGTTTCTTATGCTTCTTGTCTACCAGCGATGCTCCAATGTGGGTATAAAATAAACAATAGATGACAGGGAACTAAAGCAATTAAAGAGGGCACATGGTTGAGTCAGCAGAGGGCACTGGGAGTGAGGGGTTGGGGCAAAAGCAGACTCATCCATCTCTTAATGGATTTGTCTCAAAGAGGGAAGTGTGAAATAATTAATTTGTTGACTTGAAAAAAGTGAAAATAGACACGAATGCTCTTGGCTTTTTTTAATGATCCCAACCCCTGGGGCAGCTTTGAGAGATGTTTGCGAATCCGTGGATGGGCTGTGTGGGCCTGGCTCATCCCAGCGTGTGAGAGCTGGCCTCTGCTCACTGGGTATGTGGGACATGCCCTGGCTCACTCTTCCCCTCTGGGGTTCCTTTGTGTAGACTCCTTGCAAACCGTCAACCTTTCATTTGCTCTTGCCCCAAAACAGATTTCTGTTTCTAAGACTGTAACTCAACTTACATGACTGTATATTGAGTGTAGAATAGTCTCGTGTGGTCAGCCGTATATTTTCGGAAATGGCTTAGAATGGCTTCCCCTAGAGGCTAATGTTCTGGTGTCCATGTTGACATTCCATTGGCTTTGGATCCAGAGGCTGACATTTTCATTCTTCATCCACAGGATCTAGGAGGTGCATCCTCTGGGGGTGCTGAATCCTCCTGGGTCCCGAGTTGCCAGCAGTGGGGAGAGAGGTGGAGTGCACCTAGGGGGACAACCATAGATCATCACAGCCTCTGGGCTGCTTTGGAGAAAGCATGGTGGAAGGTGCTAGTACATGGGCATCCCTTCTCATTGGGTGGGTCCACCAGGCAAGTGGGGCCACACCCTCAGCCCCTTTTCTTTGGAACCATGGGATATGCCCACGGCCAACAGAGCCTTCCCCGGGCACCTGGCTGCAGAGGAAGGGCATCCCTCAAACTCGCCTGCCCTTGGAAATTGACTCAGACATGGAGGTGTTTTGCCAAGGTCAACAGCTTCTTTACCATGTGCCCAGGGGCCCTAACAGTGAGCAGGAGAGACAAGAGGACAGGAGAAAGAAAAGGAGGAAATAGGACAGGAAAAAAAAAAAAGAGAGAGAGAGAGAGAGAGAGAACATCAAGAGGAATGAGACATGGTGGAAGCTAAGAGAAGAAAAACTACATGGGGGGATGGTTAGTGTCATGCACTGGGAGTGATTTCTTGTGGGGGGTCATCACCTTCTAGGCTGGACTCAACCTCTGTGTGTTCTGGATAGTGAGTGCCAGGCAGAAGGTGCGTGGAGAATCAGGAGAGAGCCCACTGATTTGGCACGCTCTGGGGACTAGTGGCTGGACAAGAGCAGGGGGATTGGGAAAGCAAGCTCTGCAAGGCAGATACTGGGTGCTGGTGGCTCATTGCTGAATGCCAAATGCCCGGGAACAGCGCCCCACATGTCCTGGGCATGTGGTACACATGTGTGGGAAATGTTTTCTTCTGCACGGAGCCCGGTGAGCCCTGAAGGAATGCGGTTGGGTCTGCAGTGGTCCCTGTGTTCTGGTGGCTCCAGAGGAGAGAAGTACCCCCTGCCCCCTGAGGCCACATAGTCAGGGATCACCTGTGGCCATGGGACAGTCATCCCCCGCGGGACTACCCACCTGGGGCGGCCAGAAGGAGTGACCAGTGGGCAGATCAGCCCTGAGATGCACTGGTGACAGCCGTCTTGGCCAGCACACACTCAAGTACTTCCTCACCTTGTAGAGAGTGATGATGAACTAAAATGAAAAGTGAATAGTGACATTACCGAGGCTCTGTGGAGCCCCCTGTGAGTGAGAACGCAGGTGAATGGAGCTCTGCCCATGGACTGGCTTGGTGGCTCTTCCAGGTGGGAGCCCTGGGAGGCATGGGTGAGGCTGGGGAGGGGGCAGGGGCAGCTGGAGAGCTCCCCTCAGAACTCCCCTGAGGCAGCATGTCCGCTCTCCCTTGCCACAGCTGTGCTGGGAGTAGGACTGTTATAGGAGCTTCTGGCAAAAGCCAGGCAGGAGTCTAGGAATCTCAGGGTCTCTAGGATACGGAGTAGGTTCCTTCCCTTAGGGTTCTGTGTATGTCTCCAGAGCAGGTGAAGATAAATGACAGTGGTCTGGTATTTGGTCTGGGGTTGGGGTTTCCAAAAGGCTTGATTTACTGTATAAAGTCCAGTCAATGAAAACCGATATAGAAACAAGGTGCTTACTTGGCATTTATAAACCAAATGGTTTGGAAAACCATAGTATGTCTCCCTACTGCATGGATTCAACTTACTTACATATTCTGAGCACTCTCTATGTTCAGGGATGCCATGTACAGATGTGCAGTTAGTGCACTGCACAAAGGTTCTGGGCTTGGCCCAGGGTGTGACCTGTGGGAAGGTGGAATGTGAATGGGTACTGAAATCCTGATTGTGATTTCCTGCTGGATGTGCCATGGGGCTGCCTTCACCTGAAAAGGGGCACCTTTTTCTTTGCATAAGGGTATGGTTCTGCAGAGCTGTCATACAGGCTAGTAGGCCCCTGAAGACTTGGTTGGGGGTGGGGCTGGCTCTTCCCCAGGCTGTGCTAAGGTGTTGAGGATACGACAATGAGGAAGATGGAATCCCTTCCCTCCACTACATACTGACTTCTGGAAAGATTTAGACACCTAAACCATCAATTGCAATCCTACCACTCTTCTTTTCTTTCCCATCGTATTCCTTTCTGATTTGTTGGAATGGTAGCCAGCTGTTAGTAATCTTGGAAGGGCTAAAGTGCTCGTAGGAAGGCCCCAGAGTCTGTTTGGGGGAATTTGGCCCTTGTTTACTGTTGGTAGGAATGGCCCACGGTCCATGTGAGCCCAGCCCATGTGAGACTGAAGCGGGGCTCTTTCTATAAATACACTGGCTTTATGGCAGTCAAAGAGCAGAGCCCACATTCCCCAGGGCTTGGGGACCTGACTCCACGAGGAAGCTGCAGGGAACACTGGAGTCACTTGGTTGGCCAGACACGGAAGGAAAATCCCCAGCTAAGCCAACGAGCCAGGCCAGTCCTCCCCAAGCTGACTCTCCATCCCAGTGATGACTGGCTTTGGGTATGCTGTGTAGACCTTCCTGAGAGAATAAATCTAACCAAACCTGATACCCGATGGTTGGGCATCCAGAGAAGCCAAACAGAGTGTATGTCATCCTCGCAGAGACTCGTGTCCCAATGATATGAAGGTCACCCCACGTAGGAGCGGGGCAGCCGGGTGGCCGGCAGTCCCAGAGCCGGCCGTTGTAAGCCTCTTCACCGGGAGGACAGGTGACTCCGGCAGCTCCAGCCTGGGATGGAGCCCCGACGGCAGACCTCGGTCAGACAGAGACATATGGGGTGAGCAGGCTGATGTGGGCCTGGGTTCCTCCTCCCGCTCTGTGGGCTTCCGCGCCATGGATGTGAGCTGGGACAGCTCTAGGTTGGCATCTGGGCCCTTATATGTGTCTGCACAGGAGGCTGTGGAGGGGCCAGGGTGGGCCCAGGGGTGGCGGCGCCATCCTAAGAACACAGGGCAGAGCGGCTGGGTCAAACCGGGTGGATGGATGTGCCACAGACCGGGTGGGTGTGGGCGGCAGGCCCTGGAGAGGAACCACTTCCTGAGGCCCTGAGGGTCTGTAGGGGGCCCCGGGCAGCTCCCCAGGAGCAGGGCTGTTAGAGGCTAGTTCCCATGGGTCTCCTAGGCTTTCGTCTTCCACAGACGCTCTCAAAGAGAGCCGGAAAGGGAGCCCACCCTTCATCTGACCCTCCCGACTGCTGTGGGAGGGAGGCCGCAGTACTCTCCTGTGTGGTGGCTGAGGAAGCAGGCTCAGAGGTGAGGTAACCTTTTGTGGACCGGACAGCCAAGCCAGGCAGGCCCTGCAGGTGGGGAACTCAGAGGGCCAGAGCACACGTCATTTTTACCAAGGAGTGAGGCTGAGCCGGGCCCTGCGCTGGGGTGGGGTGGGGCTCTCGATGCGAGGCCTTGGCTACTCCTGTCAGGACTCCTCTCCCCTGCTCCCTTGGGCACAGGAAGGTGGAGAACAAGCAACACCACATCCCCCTCTCTTCTACGAAGCCACCCTGACCCTCCGGCTCCACGTAGCTGCTCGTTCCCCAAACTCCTCTGAATCATGGCAGCCCCTCCTAGACACCTCCGCACCAAGGAATGAGCCAGCGGACTCCAGGGGCCCTTCTAGGAGCCAACGTGTGTGTGTGTGTGTCTCTGTGTGTGTGTGTGTGTCTGTGTGTGTATGTAGGCTTTGCACACACGGGACAGGGCTGTGAGGTCTAGGCCCACAAGTGCCCCCATCTTGCCCCAGGGAGCTTATTCCTTAGTCAGCGAGATGCAGCCCCATGTGAGAAAAATAGCAATATGGTAATATTACTATGTAATATGGTACAAAGTATCTGGAGATATTAACTCTCTTGTTCCTTCCAATCCCATCTGGGGTTTCTGGCATTTTCCATGCCTCGTGCTGCTGGCATGCATGAGTGTGGAGGGGGGACCCGGAGAAGCTTCACGGGGCCCGCCGCCACAAGTGTCTAAGCTGTGTTCCTGTGGATGCCTTCCTTCCTGCCTCCTGTCAATCCGTAACTCCCAATCGGGTGGGTACGTGGCTAATTCTCCTTCAGCACCTCCCCAAACCGTCCGCTCCCCCACCCCCACATTCTGGCATAAGTCCGTGCTCCGCAGAGCTCAGCTCTCCATGCGGGAAGGCTGTTGTCCTTCGGAATTCTGAGCGATCGAGTTCTTAAAACAGCCCGGAGAATCAGCACAAAGCCCACCTGAGAGCCGGAAGAGCGCGAACTTGGATTTGGATTTGGGATGGGGAAGGCCCCGCTGCCGGAAAGCAGGGGGTCTGGGAGAGTGGCCACGGCTCATGGCGGTCTGCAGAAATGGCTTATGTCCACTGTGATGGTCATCTGAGAGGTGGCATTTTGAGGAAAGGGAAACTTTCACTGATTTTGAAAGCGAGATGATGGGAGCCTTGTGGGTTCTGGGAAGTACGGGAACAGCCATGTCCTAACGGTATAATAGCGTCCCACAGGAGCGGTGCCAGATGAGAGGCAGTATAGATGGGAAGTGTGCAGGAATTTTTTAGGAAGAAGAGAGGTCACTCTTCTCTGGTCCCGGAGGGTGACAGGAGGGAGGCAGACCTGCAAACCTGGGCTTTGAGGAAGGGCGCAGTGGGGAGATTAGGAGGAAAGAAATGTCCAGGAGGGGTTATGACACCATGAAGGTGTGAGAGAAGGGGCGGTCACAGAGCAATGGGGACACCACGATATCTCTTCTGATGGCGGCAAACCCTGTGCTGGAGAACTACAGAGAAGGCGGTCTGGGCAGGTTGGGGCGTCCTCAAGGCCTGGCTGGAGACGGGGTCCAGTGGTGAAGGAGGCTCCCCGGGGAGGAGGCCCGAGTCCGCACTGCTCCTGGCCCGGGGCTGGCAGGGAGCTGAACAGGGAGATCTCAGCAGAGAGACAACCTAGAGGGGAGCCTATAGGCTCTAGGCTGTGGGAGGTGGGGGGGCTGGCATGGTGAGGAAAAGAGCAGCAGCTTGGGAAGGCCACCGTGGGAGGTCACTTCACGGGCTCAGAAAAATGACTTGAGACTTGCAGTCATCACACACAACTCCGACTTTGTGCCCTGGGCTGGTGATTTCTCATTGTTCTGTGACTTCAGTTTCAGTTTTGTAATGAGTATTCACAGTGAAACCCAAAATCTCTCTTGAAGGAGCAGAATGGAACATAGAACTCTCAAGACGCAGCTTACTGCATCTCCAGAGGCCCTTTATCTCTCTCGGGGCTGTAGACTGACCTTGACCTTGGGGTGTCTCCTCTACCTGTGCTGCTGCCTGCCTGGGGCCTCCCTGACATCTAGGAGGGAGCCACATCTGGGGAGAGGTGTTCCGTTGGGCTCCGGTGACATATATTTCTGTGATCACAGACTTTTTAACAAACGCTCTGGGGATGGTGATTTTTTGGGGTGCAGCCCCGGCAACAGTTTTGTTTCTGGGCTGGTGATTCAAGATGACTGGACAGGTTGGGAATGAGATGATGTCTTTTTTTTTTTTTTTTGGCATGAGATCTCTTCTAAGTAAATGAACAGGCTACTTTAAAAAATGCTGCAGGGGAAGACATGCGAGCACGTGTGTTTGCTCTGAGTACCACGGCTTGCCTGCATGCCCACCACCACTTTTAGGCACACCGTGGTCCCCCTGCGGTTCCCACCGCCGGCTGACCCCCCTGGTGCTCACTGTGAGAACAATGGGAGGCATTAGTGGCGAACCCACCACCCTTCCTCCCCTGCACGCTTCCGACAGCCAGCAGAAATCAATAAATTAAGATAAGGAAAATGACGTTTGGCTTTGTCTGGGCTTGGATGTCAGAGAGCTACCACCGCTCTTGGGGTTGAATGGAGATTCTGTTTCCTTCTCTGACTCTAAACTCAAAGGCTGATTCCGGCTTTCCTGTTGGGACCCACGCTCACCAGACGGTTCTGACATTTTGACTTACTGATCAACTTGTTTTGTGTTTTAAAGATTTATTTATTTACTTGAGAGATGGAGAGAGAGAGATCACAAGCCGGGGCAGGGGGCAGAGGGAGAAGCAGACTCCCGGCTGACCAGGGAGGCCAATGTGGGACTCGATCCAAGGACCCTGAGATAATGATCTCAGGCAAAGGCAGACGCTTCACCGACTGAGTCACCCGGGTGCCCTATTTTTTTTTTTTAAACCACCATTTTTTAAAAAAGTTAAGCGTATGCATGCCCACACACTTAAAGGGGGAAAAAACCCATGAAAACCAGCTAGCTCTGTGTAAGAGCCAATGGAGAGCAAAACCTTACCTTCCTAGAGCAAGGGCCAGGACAAACGTTCTTCGTGTAGCTGGTTAAAACAGATCGAATTTTTACTCGTTTACAACCCTACATAGTCTGTTAACACTTTGTTTCCTTAGAGGATGAGTACGTCATGGAGTTCTTCCATAAAGAGACACCATCTCCCTTTCAGAGAAAAGCAAGCTGGAGGGTTGCTGGCAAGACAAGCCAGCCCAGGCGGTTGGAACCGACACTCGGTAGGAAGGAGGCTGGCTTCCCGGTGCAGCTTTGGAAAGGCCCCAGTGTGTCTCTAGTGCTGGGCGAGTCCTTGGGGCTCCCTGGCCTTTGTTCCTGGATGGTCACTAAGTGCCCAGAGCAGGAGAACAGAACGTCTTTGAGATTGTCTTGAGCGCTGGTTCTGAGACTACTGTTAACACAATCCCGGCTGAAGGGTGATGTTTTCTTCTGCTGGAATTTCTGATTTAAGATAAGGCTGTGGAGCCTGAAGTTGGCAGTGTGGTGGGACACGACTCGGCCAGCCTCTCTTTTCTGCAGGAACCTCAGTCTTTCCTTCTGGGTCTCAGAATTTGCTCAGCTAAGGGCACAGGCCATCAGGGCACCATGGGTTAGGTGCTGACGCGGGAGGAGCTGCCGAGTTTATGCAGAGGTCATTCATACCTGCTGGGGATTGCGCTGCATTTGCTTGGAAGGAGAGGTGCACACTTACTAGGTGATGAGGAATGACTGGTGCCCACCAGTGAGCCCGATTCTAGAGAGCTCCTGGGCCTCGAGAGCCCATTTGCTGGGCATGCACACATGGGTCATGGGGCCTGGGACTGTTATCTTGGGCAGGCCCACAGGTATGTTTGCAGAGGACCAAACGGTCCCCGTTTTGAAGGCCATATGGCTTCGTCACGGCTACTCCACTCGGTAGCCACAGGTGAATGGCATGGCTGTGTTCCAACAAAACTTTATTTACAAAACAGGCGCTGGCCCGATTTGGCCCACTTGCTTACTGACCAGATTTTTTTTTTTTTTTTGAACTTTTAAAGGGCAGGAACAAGTTCTTATTTATGTTCGCCTCTCTGGTGTCTCTCATGGGGCCTGATTCATGGTACGAGTGCAGTAGTGCTCCATGAAGATCTTCCGGACACAGACTTGCAGATAGGTGAAGGGATCTTAGAACGAATCCCCCAGATATATGGATATGTGGGCAACTTATATTCCCATCCTGTTATCTTTTCAATTGCCTCTTTTCCCTCTTCTCTTTTTCCTTTCCTTTTCTCATATCCCTAAACATTTCTTATGCATTTTCTATGTGCCAGATACTATGCTAGGCTGTAGATAACAGCTAAATATAAAAAGCAACACATACCATTTGTCTTCAAGGAGCTTATAGTCCAGTAGCTGAACCCAGGGAAGGAAAAAGAAGAAGAAAAAAAAAAAAAAACCAGGTAAATGAAGAATTTAATGAAGCAGAAGACAAATAGAAAATATCAACAAAATCAAAGGCCAGATTATTTGGAAAGAATAAGAACACTGATTAAAAAAATAAACCCTAGCAAGGTCAGACAAGAGGGGAAAAAAAGGAAAAGGTAATCATTGTCAGGTGTGATAAGGAGACATCGCAATAGAGCCCGCCTTCCTTAAAATGCCAGTACTTTTGAAAATTTAGACAAATGGGTAAATTCCTAAAAAACACAATTTATCAAAATGGACACTAGAGAAAATATGAATCTTAACAAGGCTAAGACTAAGTGAAGTTAACTAAGTTAAGTCTAAACTAGTCGACGAGACAAATCCAATCTGCAATCTGAAACGTTTCCACAAGGAAAACCCCAGGCTTGGAGGTCATACCTGCACCAGTGTACAAGCCCACGAATGCTCATGGCAGCCTAAGTATACCAGCCCTAACCTGGGAACGACCCACATGTCCAACAAGATTGAACATGAGGAGAAAACAAAACCATGAAATTTGGCCCCTTGCCCTGAAGCAGTGTGCACTCCTGGTATGCTCTGTTGTACTGGGAAGTGTTTTCTCCAGAGAGGTGCCATTGCATGGAGGTGAGAGAGAGAGAGAGAGAGAGAGGGAGGGAGAGAGACAGATCTCTCTGCCATGGATCTGTTGGGAGGGACAGGCAGGGGGAGCAAGGTGACCGGAGATACTTGAGTGGGAGAGAAGGCCGTGTTTTTCCCTGGCTTGCCCGCTCTTGTGTCCTGGGGAGGTGGTTTCCCCTAACAAGGCCGCAGACTGTGGCGGGATTCCCATGACGACAGGATCCCCCAGGAGCTGCTTAACTGTGCAGCCGGTGGGGACTGTTTTTCAAGGCCCAGGACAGGAGGAGGCTGTGGGAGGTCTGGCCTGTGCTGGCTGCCCTTTGAGAAGCTGGCTCAGACTGGCCACGGGTGAGCCCCAGGATGGATGGTAGGAGCCGGGGGAAGTGCTCACTGCAGCCGAGGTGGCAACAGGGATGAAGGCTGAGCGAGAAAGAGCCTTGGCTGTTAGGAGCAGGACCTCCCCCACCTCCCCAGGAGAGCAGATAGAGCAGAGCCCATGAGAAGACAGTACAACTCAGGGCTGAGTCCAAACAGGCCAGGCCCAGAGAGCAAGGTGGCAGTGGGGGTCCCTGGAGACCCTGAGCAGGGGAGCGCCCCTTTCCTCCAGCTGGTCCACTTTGTACCCAGGTATGGAAACACATGGATTTTCCTTTGTGTTGCATGGAGTGTGGGTTTACGGGGACATTTCATAACCCCAGGAAGATGAAATTCCAAAAGCTGGGCAACACATCGTTCTCTGCTGTTTCCACGCGGAGGATGAGGATGAGACGGGCAGAGGACAGAGAGGGTGCTGTGCAAGAAGCCGTGTTCAAGGACCTTCCTCCTGACCTCACTCCTGGTGTGGCCTCCAGGCAGGAGACACCGGACAAGCACAGGGGGTCACGGAACCAGGGCTGTGTTCTCACGGGGCATCTCCCGAGTTGCTGTTTTTAGTTCTAGGTTCTTGGGTTCTACTCCTGCGTTTACACACATTCCTGTGTGGACATGATCCTGTTGGACTTTTTGAGGATTCTAGAAGCTGAGCTTCTAGAATATGAACATAACATGGAGCTGCGAAGGTCTGAACAATGTTCTAGATCCCAGCTCCCACGCCAGATACCACTTTCCAGGGCCACAGGACCCGGGGGCAGGCAGGACGAGGCCTGCTGTCCCTTGGGTCCCTTGGGTTAATCAGCCCGAAGAAATGGCTCCTCGGGAAGGGGGGCTGGGGAGCAAGCAGGCGACCACGTGAGTCTGGGAGACAGGACATTGCCCAGGTCTCCTTCAGGAGACAGTCCCCTCGGCCCCTGGTGAGTCAATGAGCTTTTGTGGTCTGCGTCCCAGGTGCTGCCACCAAGGAGAGCCAAGGACACTTGTGAGGGAGTTGGTTCCGTGTCTTTTCATACAAGCCCTGGGCCAGTACATCCCACAGGGGACAAAGCAGGAAGGGGGAGACGGGGAGGCAGAGCCGTCCAGGTAAGTCAGAGGGAGGGCCTAGGCGCAGAGCTTCCCCACAGAGGGAGTCTGGGGGCTCTGAAGGGGGGAGAGGAGCGAGGCCAGGGCCAGCTGGCTCGGGGAGAGGAAGGGCGCAGGGGTGGGCAGGGGAGGCCAATCTGAGGGCAGGCAGGCTCTCAGGTAGGCCGAGAGCCTAGGCGGCTCCGCCGTGGGACTTAGAAACCAGGAACAGGATGTGAGAAAGGATGGGGAAGGAGGCCTCTTCCCTGAGAAGGAACAATGGCCATTCTTCCACTGAAGCGGACACTCCGTGAGAGAGGAAAGGCCTCCTGGTGGAGGGCGGGGGCAGCTTAAGGAGAGACGGGGAAGGGAAGGGGCCCCAGATGCTTGTGCTGACCCAGGCCAGCTTGGTCCCGGCCTTCCTGGACCCGGAGACGGACGTGCACCCTGGCCAGCCCCCGCGGTTGGCTTCACCTGCGTGTGACTTTACGGGGCGCCACCGACTCGGCTCCCACCCCTGCTTTGCAGCCCCCCGGGACCCCGAGGGGCAGGCCGGGCCAGGACGCCGGGAAGCTGCCCCGGGCCAGGGTCTCACGTGTTGTGTCGTGTGGTTCTGTGAGACTTACCATCTATACACACGGGAAGAAGGATTTCCCAGAAAAAATAGAGGAAGCAGGCCAATGTAATCAACGCGCACAAACCCCTCCTCTTTCCAAATATGCGCCTATCTCCAAAACAATCAAAACTGCCCCATTAAATAACACTTGTTCAGTACAAAGGAAGTGCGGCATGATGGGATCGCACGCCAGTTCCAAGTAAAACATTCCCGATTGTTCAGCAGGCAACAATGAACAAAAAAGCTGAATGGCATTCACACGTGAGTTCTGCTCTGGGCCAGCCCTTCCGCGCGCCTAAGTGCCCAACGCAGGGGTCACTCGGTGCCTCTCTCATGGTCACCTCCAGGGAGAGGCTGGCCCTGGGTTGAGGCTGGTTGGAACCAGGCTGGGGCTTCCAGAGCAGGTCCTGGCCTGACTGGCCATCCGTGTCCCAGCCTGCTTCCTGCTCCTGGCGCCTTGGGCCTTTCCACTACCTGCCCCTGGTCTGGCCCTCCATCCCCGCAGCGTGAGGCGGGCTCTGGGCCAAGAATGGCTATTGGCATATGACTGGCACAGGCTGGCAGCTGGCAGAGACCGGAGACTGTAGTCAGGGACCAAAGGCAGCCGAAAGGAGGGGGCAGCCTTGGTTCTTGCCCAGAGAAGGGCTTGGGGGCCTCAGTGACAGTCCTATCATCTATGGTGGCTGAACTGTGTCCCCCCGCCACCCCAAATTCGTGCATCGAAATCCCAACCCTCATTGTGACTGTATTTGGAGATCAGGCCTTTATGGAGGTAATTAAGGTGAATGGGGTCCTAAGGGTGGGGACCTGGTCCTATAGGATTAGTGTCCCTGCAAGAAGAGACACCAGAGAGCCCCACTGTCACGCCCCCGCCCACGGTCCCTGCGTGAGGTCACAAGGAGAAGGTGGCCGTCTACAAGCCAGGAGGCGGGATCTCACCAGGAACCTAAGGGCCAGCCGCTTGACCTCGGGCTTCCAGCCTCCAGAGCTGTGAGGGATAAGTGTCCACTGTTGGTTCCACACAGTCTGTGGATTCAGCTATGGCAGCCCGAGCGACTGAAGACATCATCCAACAATGAACCGGAAAGCCAAAGGGACCCAGAGGTCTTGGGGGCAAGCGGATCCTCCAGGTTATCTGAGGCATCTGTCTGCCAGGCCGTGGGGGCTATCGCCCCCAGATCCCACCCAGCGTTGTGGCCAGTGAATGCACACGTGTGCAAACGTGAGCGGGCCGGCTGCTGAGTGCACTGGCCGAGGCCCTAGAACACGGGGCCTTCTCAGACTCGTCCCCGGGCTGGCCGAGCATCCCTTGCCTTGGGCCTTAAGGCTGGCGTGACTCCCATGCGCGGGCCTTGTCCCAGGCGGCCCCAGGTGGTTGGTAAACAGCAGGGAGAGATAAATTCTTCATAAACGGAGTCCCGTTTTCATGCAAATGTGCCTGCTAATACAGACCGGAGGGGCACGTGCTACAGGATATTTACGACAGAAGCAGGACTGTTTGGAAACAGACGTTTTATTAGGTTCCCGGGAGGCACCAGCTGCTCTTCTAACATTTCTATTTCAGGGCTTTCTGTAGGAAAGCAGTCGCTCTATAAATAGCAGGGCGAGCGAAGTCCGGGAGGGGCTCTAAGGGTGCGGGGAGGCTGGGGTCCGTGGCTGGGAAACCCTGCGGCTCTGTCCCCGGCCTTGGGGGCGTCTTCCTTCTGTGTGACCTTTTTGGCATTTCAGACTCTTCTTTCGATACTATCTCCATGCCTGTCTCTGGGCTTCTTACTCTCTTCTTTTTCAATCTTTCCGATGCTTTCCTTTGCTTTGTGTTTTCAAAGAACCTCGTCCCTCGGAAGAGTTGCGAGACAGGACAAGGAGCATCTGTATACATTTCCTACAGGCTTACAAGGGAACGTTTTGCTTTCTCTCTCTCTCTCTCCAAATACGTATTATTCATGTCTTTTGTGGAGCTGCTTGAGATTATATTGCAGACAACACAGCTTTTCACCCTGAAATGCTCCGGCAAATATCTCCTAGGAGGGACTTTCTCTTACATAACCAGGACACAATGATCTCATCCAACGCCATGATCTAATGTGAAGTCAATATTCACGTCTCACCAATGAACGTCCCGATACTGATTTTATAATATTCCCCACCCTCCAACCACGATCCAGTCCAGACTCGGTCACTGCGTTTTCTTGTCCTGTCTCTTATGTCTCCTTGAATCTGCAAGGATTGTTTCTATAGTTTTTCTTTGAATTTCACAGCCATCGATATTTGGGTCAGGACCTGGAAAGGGAAGCAGAATGGTTAGCAATGGAATTGGGGATTGATTAGAAAGAAGAGCCCTTATCCCATGATGGGAGAAGTCGGGGAAGTGAGCTTCTCAGAGGGGGTTACTGGGGGGGATCAGAAGAAAGTGCTCAGTCGGGACCACACAGGGGAGCTAGGAAGATGTCTAGGGAGGGCTGTTCTCTGAGGGAGTTTTGGGCCTGGGTTCT
Organism: Mustela putorius furo; assembly: GCF_011764305.1. NCBI lineage: Eukaryota > Metazoa > Chordata > Mammalia > Carnivora > Mustelidae > Mustela > Mustela putorius. The sequence goes on along the minus strand of NW_025421560.1, from coordinate 3,812,022 downwards.
CTGGCAGTGAGCAAGGCAGGCATTTAGGAAAAGAAGTGGTATAAAGTGGGAGAGGACAGAATGGTCCCCACGGCGACACAGTGGCCTAGGTCTGTCCCCACCTCACCTACAGGAGAAGCCAGGGTCCTTCACCACAGAGCTGCACCCACACCTGGCCTAGGACATGGAGGTGCCGTGGGAGCCCGAGATGCCGTGAGCCCATGAAAATGGAGGTGAGCTAGCAGATGGTGGCAGGGACCTCAGCATTCCTCCAAGCACAGTGGTGGCTACTTCCCCTCTGCCTTTCTGATTGTGTGCACATTTTTCCCTTGACCTGTGAGCCATCTTCCCTCCCCACAGCTCCCCTCTCCTCCTATGAAAATGAGTCTAACAGCCGTAGGATAGTTGGGCGTCCTTGTCCATGGACGCGCTCCCTCACGGGGCTGAGTCCCCACCAAGCCCAGCGCAGCCCGTTCCATCCTCTTCATGCTTTCTTCCCCTCAGTCCCACTGCCTGTTCTCTGGCTCCTCTTCCCCGTGAGACCGGGAGCACTTCCTGGGAGGACAGCCCCTTCCTGAGAGGATCCAGCCCGGCGCCCCGCACAGAGGGTTCACTCAGAAGCTAGAGGGTCAACGAAGGGGCTCATTGGTACCTGGGCTGTTCTAGAAACCATCTAAGGAGACTTGGGTGATGACTTGTATTTTAGCTCCTTGCTATGAGGAGTGGCTTTAGGGATGGGGCCATAGACCCCATCCCTAAAAAAAAGAGGGAACAAAGAAGAGACCAAAAAAAAAAAAATGCAGCCACAGGACACAGGACACTTCTGCTGGTCTTTCATTATCTACAGCCTACATGGCCATCCCTGGCTGTAGAAAAGGCTGGATTATCATCTTTATTCTGGGTGAAAAGGCTATGCAGATGGCTCAGTCAGACCACCAGCAGTCTCTGCGGTGGTGTTTGCGGGGAGGTCTCGTGTCTTCTTCCTCACTCCCTCTTTCACGTGTGATGGGAAGCGAATGGAAGGTCCCAAGCCCTGTGTTCCTATGCAGGGTCATTTTTAGCTCTTCCTGGGAGTGGGGCGAGCTCGTGGCCACGTACTCTGATTGGATTACTCGTGTCGAATGGCTCGAGGTTGTCCACGATGCAAATACTGAACCCAGGGGAAATCTGTCGGGGTTTAAAGGCAGTGCTGAGCAAGGACTGTGCTAGGCGTTCATGGCGGGGCCCTGGGTTTTGCTGCACTGTGATTGAAAGCACATTTACTCTAGGGTGGGAATTTTAAATCTCCTTTTAAAAGCATGAGTCTCATGGGAATATGTTGGAGGCAGGGAACCGCTCCCCCGAGAGCAGTTTTGTAACTACTTGTAGCTGAATTTATTTTGTTTTGTTGAAGTATGCCAGCCTGGACATTTCCTCTTGTTCTCATGCTTTTGGACTCAAGCATGCAGAAAGCACATTTGCCTCTGGGAAGGCCAGCCGGCAGGACTGGGAATGAGGGACTCCTGCTTGCTGTGTCCAGAGGGTGAATCACCTTGCTTTGGAGTGGTCTGTGCTGGGGACAGGGGACTGGGACATAGGGGAGAGGCAAATGCTGCTGGTAATGGAAATGCAATGGGCTGTTGTCTCAGCCAAACCACACTTGAACATGAACTGCTACCGTTTATTCAAGTTGGCTCCCCCATGTCCTGTGTCTTGGGGCCTGGGCTACTCCCCTCACAGCCACTGATGCTGTTCCGTGCCCTCTGTGCATGGGGGTGTGCCACTGGGCTGGGCTTCATTGATTTGGCTGCCTCAGTTTCCCTGTGAGCCCTCACACTCTTTGTCAGGAAACGCACCCGGGAACGTATACAGTGTTAAGTCAGTCACCGACGTGCACAACATTCCCAAGCAGCAGCAACTGCCGTCCACCGAGTGCGCACTGTAGTCTAGGTCCCAAATGTCAGAGCTCTCATCACTCTGGCAACAACCCTGAAAGGAAGGGATTGTTTTCTCACATTGGAGATCAGGAGAACGAGGTTGGAGTGCCGGAGCCACTTACCTCCAGGTCTGCCAGGTCTGTGTGTGATGGGGTTTGGGGGCTGGTGGGATTCTTAAGTTGGGGAGAGACCTAGCCTGTGAATGCTGCGTTGGGGCCTCAGAGCAGGAGACAGAGGTGCTCTGGCTCAGAGGTGGGAGCCTTGCAGGCTGGGAAATGGAGCGTCTCCTCCCTCTGCAGACAAAGTGTCCAGAGCAGCCTTCTTGCCATCAGGAGCAGCTGCTGTGCTCGACAAATGTCCTCCAGCTTATCCAGTCCCTGTTTTCCTGTGATATTCATGTTTATGTCAAGGCCACACTCGTACTCCAGCTTTGGGGTGGAATGAAGAATTTAGCCCTGTCGAGGATGAGATCTTCCTTTCTGAGTTTTCCCCTTTGTGTCCACACCCGCAGTTGGACCCTTAACCATTCTGATGTGTTGGTTGGTCTACTGTTTTGCCAGCCTTTGGAGGGGAGGCACCTCTGCCTGACGTAGCAGAGAGTAACAAATTCTTAAAGGCTGGTTGATTTATTTTTTTAAAATTTTTGGGTAAATATCTTATTTATTTATTTGCGAGAGAGCGAGAGAGAGCAGAAGAGAGGTGAGGATCAGAGGGAGAAGCAGCCTCTTTGATGAGTGGGGAGCCTGATGCAGGGTTCCATCCTGGGACTCCGGGATCATGATCTGAGCCGAAGGCAGACTCTCAACCGACTGAGCTCCCCAGGCACCCTGATAAATTTAGTAATAAAAAAAAGTTACTTCCTCATCTCTGTGTCTTCTACAAAGCAGCCTTTTAGTTCCATTAACAATTCATTTTTTTCTCCTATGTCTAGTGGGAGAGACCTCAAAGTGTTTAGGCTTTATTGTTCTGCTGAGCTATTTACAGGCTAATGTATTTGCTACTGCATAACTCCATGTAGTTCCCTTTTTTCGGGCATAGAATCATGCAGATGTGCAATTGTACTAAACCAACAGAACAGAGACCCCACTTTACTCCCGGGTACAATCCAGGGAATTCTTTTCCACTAAGTAAACAGGCATTTTTACATCTCCATACATAAAGTAGTTGGCAACATGTTTTAGGGCGTTCCCACATTCCATCCAGCTGATTCTCCACATGTCTAAGGCACCTACTCTGCAATGGGCATTATTGAAAATGTGTATCTTATGATCCCTGCCCTTAAGGAGCTTACAATTCAGCTTAGAATCATGACAAAAACAATAGAGAGCCACAAAGACAATACAGTATCAAGACCTAAATTTAAACTACCAGTTGGGATCCCTTGGTGGGTATGTTGTAACATTAGTTTAAGGGATCACAGTCAGCATTAAAAAAAGGAAAATAAGTAAAATAGGAAAGATTAACACATATATGACATAGTAAGCTTAAGAAGTTTTTGGTAAAGATTTGGTTCTGTTTTACATATAAATATGGTTTCTTACTCTAGGTCATGGCCAAATACATTTGAACATTTTCAACAAGATGTGTGCGAGATGAGCAGAGGCAACTGTGTGAAGCGATGCCACGTGAGACGTGGGAGTTTTTTTTTTTTTTTAAGATGTATTTATTTATTTCGGAGAGGGAGATCACAAGCAGGAGGGCAGAGGGAGAGAGAGAGACTCTCAAGCAGACTCTGAGCTGAGTGTGGAGCCCAATGCGGGGCTTGATCTCATGACCCTGAGATCGAGACTTGAGCTGAAATCAAGAGTCAGATGCTTAATCCACGATACCACCAAGGTGCCCCAAGACGTAGGAGTTCTTTTTTTTTTTTTTTTTAAAGATTTTATTTATTTATTTGACAGAGAGAGATCACAAGTAGGCAGAGAGAGAGAGCAGGCTCCCAGCCGAGCAGAGAGCCCGATGTGGGACTCGATCCCAGGACCCCGAGATCATGACCTGAGCCGAAGGCAGCAGCTTAACCCACTGAGCCACCCAGGCGCCCGACTCCGGAGTTCTTAACTTGTGTTTAAGTCATGGACTTTTTTTTTTTTTTTGAGATTTTATTTATTTGACAGAGAGAGAGAGTGCAAGCAGGAGGAACAGCAGGCAGAGGGAGAAGGAGAAGCTGGCTCCCTGCTGAGCAGAGAACCCGATGCAGGACTCGATCCCAGGACCTCAGGATCATGACCTGAGCTGAAGGCAGATGCTTAACCGAGTGAGCCACCCAGGGACCCCAGTCACAGACTCTTGAGAACCCCCTTTACTATTGGTAATCACCTTCGAAGACATGCATGTGCCTGGCATTTTGCACATGATCTCAGTGGTTCATAGCCTTTGCAGCCTCCCACAGGCCTTGGTTAAGCCCTTTGATCTAGAGATTCAAGCCAGGAGGGAGGGAGAGGAGAAAGGCTGGAGAGATGGTGGGTCTGTGTTTCCCCAGAGAGAAGATCATCCATCTCTCACGGAAAGTCAACAAAGGCTTCCATGAGAGGAGAAGCTCACAATCAAGTTCATGTTTTAGGAAGACTGTACTGGAAGCATGAGAGGCCATTGTAATAATTATTTGGGAGATGATAGAGGCAGATAGGAGAGCACAACTGTGCCAAGTTTTTAGGATAAAAAAATCATTGGACTTCGTATATGTTTGGATATGGGGGAAGGGAAGAGAAGGGAGGGGTCTGGGGTGGCCCCTGGGGTTTCAGTCTGAGCAGACAGCCATGCTCATCGCTGAGTCAGGAATAAATATAGAAAAGAAAGCAAGTTTGGGGAGGAGAAGGAGTTTAATTTCCTTGTTAAGAGACATGCCCGAGTATATCCAGGGACCTAAGATAGTGTCCCAGCATTCTCTCAATGAAACTAAAGAGAGGGTGCTAAGGAGGGCCACGTTGGTTTGGGGTCGGGGCTGGAGGAACTGGAAGAGGAGGGGGCTTCAGACTTGGGGGGGTATATTCTTCAGTGGAACTGTTTGGCAATCCTGGGGCAACAGGAGTGTCCCAAAGGCTCTGAAACCCCCAGGGACAGTGGAGATAGCAGGCAAGGTATGCTGGGTGAGCGAGGGCAGCAAGTGAATGACCTGGGGATGAAGCCGGGCCTCTGGAGGCAAGGGGGCCTGTGCCCCTGGACTGGGTTTGCAAATATAAGGGAAGGGGCTTGTCCAACCCAGGAGGGAAGGCCCAGCAGGCCTTGGCAAGGGTGTGTGTGCATGTGGGGCAATGTCTAGCTTCCTCTGGAACTCCCGTTGGGGAGTCTGCCCAACTCCGTGTGCACCTTGGAGGAGGGAGGGCTCTGCACCTCGCGTTGTCTTCCCAGCCAGTGTCCCCACTGCATTTTGTTGTGACTCTGGCCTGCCTCTGATGGCCCAGCCACCGAGCTCCTGATGAGTATTTAGGGCTATTTAGGGCTTGGCACCAAGGCTTTGAACCTGGTGCGTGGTGCTGCTCATCCAGTCCTGACCTCTGCTGACCTCACCCCATTTGCCCTTGACCCCTGGACTGAGAGTGTGCCGGCCTGTCTGGACCATTGCCCTGTCTCCTCCAGTCCTGTGGCCCGGTGCCTGCTGGTGGGAAACATAGCAGGATCCCCCAGTCTCTTCCAGGCCCAGGAACCCGATCCAAGTGTGTCTGTATCTGGTGTGGAGGAAGGTGGTGTAGTCAGGAATTTCATGCTCCTTCACTTTCGATAAGTGCTGCTAGGAGTCTGGGTTCGAGTCAAATTTGTATTGGATGCTCTGGGTGAGCTCCTTTGCGATTCGTCTGTAGTGTCGCTAACTATATCCAGATGTCAGCACAGCATATGTACTATGGTGCTCTGATTAAAAGCACTCAGTACTAAAAATTTTTCTAATAAGAAAAATGCATAAGGAGAAATTAAATCTCCCTTTTTGTCTGGAACCTACCATAAAGATCCTGCATTATTTACCAACCACAAGAGTGTTTCCTTGGCTGGTACATGTGTCTCTCCTAGCACTTTTTCCAGCAGCTCAGACTTTGGCAAAGTCCCTCACTAGCTTCAGTACCAAGATTAGCCCATTCTCTTTCAGCAGGCGAGAAGCCAAGGCCAATTCAGAATTCTACTAACTCCCCAAAGGGAACTAGGTAATGGTCCCAACCTCATGGGGTTGCTGTGAAGATGGCAGGGGACAGTGTGTGGAAAATGTCTAGTATAGTGCCTGGTACTCACCAGGGTCTTGGGCAAGGCCAGCTCTTTTCCCGAAGAGGGTCATGTAATGCCCAAACCAACGGATTTTTACATCAGCTGGGGTAGGGACATTGAAGACTCTGGTGTGGGTTTGTCTGTAGTTGAGACATTGAATGAAAGTCTCGAGAACATTGTGGAAGAAAAGAAGCAGGGAGGAGGAAAGGCAGATGCAGAGCCAAAAGTCTGAATCCTAGACTGACTTCTCTTTCCTTCCCTGAGTGACCTTAGGCAAGGAATGTAGAGTTGAGTCTTGAACAACACAAGGGTTAGGGTTGCCGACCCCCCTCACTGTCCAATATCTGCATGTAATTTTTGATTCCCCCAAAACTTAACTACTTATAGCCTGCTATTGACCCAAAGTCTTACCAATTGATTGACTGATTGATTAACACATTTTATATGTGATATGTATTACATACTGTACTCTTATAATAAAGTAAGTTAGAGAAAAGAAAATGCTATTAAAAAAATCATAAGGAGAGGCGCCTGACCGGCTAAGCATCTGCCTCTGGCTCAGGTCATGATCCCGAGGTTCTAAGATCGAGCCCTGCATCGGGCTCCCTGCTCAGTGGGGATTCTGTAAATAAATAAATAAATAAAGTCTTTTTTTTTTTTTTTTAAAGAAAATCATAAGGAAGAGAAAATACATTCATGTTTCTACAGTGTAAGAAATCCACATGTAAGCGGAACCCCACAATTCAAACCCTTGTCTGAGGGACAACGGTACTTTTGTGAGTCTCGGGGTTTTCATTCGAAATGGAAATGATGCCTTTCTCAGAGGGCTGTGGGGAAAAGAAAGAGCACCGACCAACAGCTGTTTATTAAGTAGCAATTACTATTATTACTGTGACCTCTCACAAGAGGAGTGCTGTCTCCAGCACGTCACATGCTCAAACGTCTTCTTCGGTATAACAAAGTTGTTTTACTGTAGGTGCGGATGATTTATTCATTTGTTCATCTAGCAACTGCGGATTGAGTACCTGCTACATTCTACATGCTGGGGATCCATAGTCAGCAAAGCTCTGGCCTTATTCCCATCTTATCCCGGTGAAAGCAGGCAGACTGCAGGCGTGTGGTAGGTCCACACTACCTGTACAGGTGATTAATGACAGGTTCATCATGGAGATCCCAAATCTGACTTCCCCAAACTCAGGGAGCCAGTGGCATCAGAAATCCATGGTCTTTCTGCTTAGCAGGCTCTTCCTGGTTGGGATGACTGCTGTGGCTTACACCCAGGACCTTCCCCGAGGCCGTCCTTTTGGTTCGGTCCTTGCCTTCCCCGGGCTCAGCAAACTCTGTTGCTTTGTGGCTCCCCAGCTGTGGCTTTGCTCCCTTTCCAGGTGATGGATACCCCCCGAGCTTGAAGGGAACAGCCAACTTCTCTTGAGAAATAACCCAGGAAACTAAACTGTGCTTCTGGCCATATGGACAACATTCTAGAAAGTTCTGATTCTTGTTTTCGGACCAAGGCATCTCCTTTATGTTTTACTCAGTCGTCCCTCAAGCTTGTCAGGTGCTCTCACACTGTGAGGTTTCTGTTAATGAAGTTCCCGGAGCCTGGCATCTGCTTTCCCCACCTACTAAGTCCTATCCATTCGTCAGGGCTCAGCCAGATAATCCCTCTGTGGCAGAGAATGTGACCCATTCCCCGATATCCATCCTCTTCTGATTCTGGTGGTCACAGAACCCCTGACCTTGAGCTGAATTCATAGCTAAAAGCAAAACATTCTCAGGCTTCCTCAAAGCTCAGTGCAGCTATGGAGCCTAGGACTGGCTCCTTCCACACTTCTTGCTGGCGGGAATGGGGACTTGGTGTCAGGACTCGGTATCTTGGCACAGCAGCAAGCTGGAAGGAAGGTGCCTGGGTTCTTAACAAGGTGCAGCTGCCCCATCAATCCTGGGTTCCTGGTGTTCAAGCAGTAATCTGAGGGAAAATCAGTGTCCTCACTCCCCCTCTCTTTCTCAAGCTATTGTTACTTGGTTTTCATTAGAAAATCCAAAAACTGATATCCTCAAATCTCACCCTCTTCTGTGAGGTCCTCCCAACCTGCCTATGTATCCCCAAAGTGTGTGATTTTGCCTCAGTTAGAATTGTCCCTTGTCTGTTTGGGAACCCAGAATTTTCTGTGAGCTTATAGTCCTTGACATAAGCCTCTGGAGAGTAGGAACCTGTCTTATTAGATATGGAACCCCCTCCCCCAATAACCCGCACAGCACTTGGCCTGTATCCTTCATGCATTTAAAGAAAGTCTGCTCAGTGCATTTTTTGGTGACTGGAGAGTGATTACCTGCTTCTCTTGGACTAAAAATACTCTTCTAAAGCATCTTGGCCCAATAGAAATATAAAGCAAAGGTATGTAATTTCGAATTTTCTCATAGCTGTGTTTAAAAAAAAATGCAAAAGGAACCTGGTGAAATTAATTTTAGTTTCATGTTCCATTTAGCCCTATATATTGAAATGTTGTCCCTTCCACAAGTAATCAATATAAAAATTATTACCTAGAGTGTTTTACATTCTTTTTCTCATATTAAGCCTTTGGAATCTGGTACGTATTGTACACTTTCAGCACATTTCAATTCCAACCAGCCACTTTTCAAGTGCTTAATGGCCACCCGTGGTGAGTGGATACTGTACCAGGCAGCATAGCTCGAGGGGACCCTGAGCCAGCCCTAGAAGGTTGGGGGCAATTTGGATGGGATGGAAGGGCATGGGAGGAATGCTGAGAGGCAGAAACAGAGAGTCTTTTTCTTTCTTCCTTCCTTTTTTGTTTAAGATTTTATTTCTCTCTCTCTCTCTCTCTCACACACACACACACACACACACAGAGGGAGAGAGAACAAGCAGGGGGAGCAGGAGAGGGAGAAGCAGACTCCCTGCTCAATCCCAGGACCCTGGGATCATGACCAAAGGCAGACACTTAACCTACTGAGCCACCCAGGCTTCCCAAGGAGTCTTTTTCTAATGGTTTTGTAGAACTTGCTAGACACAGGGCTCTGCAACAGACAGGGGCTCTCAGTGAATCTTAGTAACGGTTGAGTGACTTTGATGTCGAAAGATTAAGGTGGGAAGACAAAGAACGACTGACAAAACTGAAGAAGAAATGGAATCAGAAGAGAGGAGCTCTGGGGGTCATTGAGGTCAAACTCTGGGCATATCTAACAATATAAGGAATGAAGACACAGCCTTGACTGAGTGAGAGACAGGGTGGCATGGGGCTGGGTTTTCACCACTGCTGCCTAAGTGACCTTAGATGAGCCATTTCAACTCTCTGAGACTCAGTTTCCTCAGGAAGCCACCTGGAAGCAACACTCTGGTGGGCACAGAGAGAGCTCTTCAAAGGAGCCAGAGTCCCAGTGCATGATAAGGAGAAGCTCGTTGGACCAGCGCTGACAACCTCTCGGGCCACCAGACAAGGAAGGCTCCATAGACACCTCACAAGAAGGATATTTCCCCCCTATGGTTATTGAAACAACAGGTGGCCTCCATCCAAGGCATCCGGCCAAGGAAGGATAGGTTTTGCAAACAGTAGAGATTGACAGGTGGGACAAGGGAGGGGGCAGCCACCAGACAGTGGGGCGGACACAGGCAGTCGTGATACACAGAAGGCAGGAGAGAGACAGTGCCTTTCCTTTTCTTCACGGAAGTCCTTTTGTGGAGCTCTGGGATCTGTAAGAAATTCTGAGTAGATGGGGTACAGAATACCTCAGCAGCCCAGCTGGGTTGTACAAAAAAGAAACAGGACTCATGACTGTCATACGGGTCATTTGAGGGGAAGAAGAAAAAGTCCCCATGAACCCCCTTAAGGTCTCAGCTTTCCAGTATCTCATACTAAAGTGTGATTTTCATCTGTATTTATCCAGATAATGGCTTTAACTTTTCATGCACAGATCTGGCCATCAAGGATGTGGACCATTCCCACCAAGGCCATTGTGGGAGGAGGCTAGGCTAGAGGCTGATTTGGAGCCGAATTTAGGAGGGGAAACAGGTCCAAGTGTCCCAAAGGTCAGGGTTCCAATCACTGGAATGTATGGATGTCCAGGGAGCAATGGAACGTGTGGTCATGGTGATGGTCTGGGAAATCTGAGTACCGGATCCACCAGAGAATCTTAGAAACTTATGACTTCGTCCTTGGGAAGCTGCCAGGGTTTCTGGAAATGGCTGTGCTTTTGGGTGAGAGCAGCTGAGCAAATAAACGTGCGGCCTGACACAAAATCACAAGGCCAGCACTGTGAGTAAGAGGTCGGCCAACCCCAAGGCCAAGTGTGTCCTTGATGGAAAACTAATTCTCAAGGAGGAAGCCTATAACTAGACAAAGTTCCTTCTTGTCTCCCAGCTTGTAGAAACAGCCAGACTTTCCCCCCTCATTTTCTGTGTGGAGTGTTAGTTCTTTAAGACCTAGCCTAGGCCTCATGTGCTTCAATGTTTCCTCGTGGTGATGCGTTAGATGGCGCCATCTTGGATGGAGGGAGAGAGTTTCTGCTGTGGCACCTGGGGTGGCACCAGGTTCAACCAAGGCGCTCCACCAACATTTGTTTAAAGGGTACATTCATATGTTCACCTCTGAACAGTTCGGGTGAAGTGGCCCATGGCACCTCCCACTTCTTCCTTCTGCCCTCATTCCTCATGCCTGGTGGCTCAGTGGGGGCTGGGAGCCTGCCTTTCCTGCCAGAGTCTTTGTCCTGCTTTGCTACTCCTACCTTCCACATCGCAGAGAAAATCCAATACACCTGACGAATGCAATCATTCTAGAGTGTTAGGGATTTAATGCTTCACACCCACCCTGAGGGGCTGATGCCGAAGGTTCAGGGCTAAACCAGCTGGTTATGAATCAGGATTCTGCCTGTTACTGGCTGTGAGGCTGTGGCCAGTTCACTTCATCTGTCTGAGCCCTAGCTTTCTTATCTGAAAAACAGGGATGCTAATAATTTTTATAGCTACTTCCTGGGGTCCATAGAATTACAGGAGAGGAGGAGCAGGGAGCTCTTGGTACACTGTCAGCATGCCAGAGCTGTATAGCTGGGCAAGAGTCTGAAATTTATAGATGTGATTTTCTCTTTTGCCTTCCAGAGTATGTAAGCTTTCTGTTCATTGGCTGGTGCTGGAGGGGAGGAAGCAGAAGGGAAATTGGGATTTATTACAGAAAAACCCCCACCCTCCATTTTAGGGACATCACTTCGAAACAAGGAGCAGGCTGGACAACTTTCATAAATACAGGGCTAGAGCTTGTATTTTATTTTTTTTTTAAATTTTTATTTATTTTTAAAGACTGTATTTATTTATTTGACAGAGAGAGAGAAAGAGAGAGAGAGAAAGAGAGACAGCGAGAAAGGGAACATAAGCAGGGGGAGTGGGAGAGGGAGAAGCCGGCTTCCGGCCAAGCAGGGAGCCTGATGTGGGGCTCGACCTCAGGACCCTGGGATCATGACCTGAGCTGAAAGCAGATGCTTAATCATGGAGCCACCCATGTGCCCCTAGAGCTTATATTTTAGACAAGGAGAACGCACACCCACGACATGGCCCTCTGTAGTAGCACACCAGCAGTGAGTGGTGGTGTTGGTGGCGGCGGCAGTAGGGTCGTCTTCCTCTGGTGCAAACAACACAGGGCATGTGATTTGCAGAGAATTTAAAACAGAATAAAACAAAGCCCAAACTGAGTCTACTTTTTATGATCACCATGCATGGATATTTTTAAGCAATTTCTGGTAAAACAGTCTTCCCCACAAAAAATAATATGGTTGCCCTAAGTTCTCAACAGTTGAGTTTTAATAATGTTTATGTAAATTTATGGGCACACGTTTGTTACTTACCCTTTCCTAAACATTTATATTCTCTGTGAAAGGTGTCGTGGAGAATTCCCAGTGAGGCGGTTGGTTCCCCAAACACATGCTTACCCAGCAGCTATGCTCTTTATTTCAGGAGTAAATTCATAACGATCTGGAAGTATCCAAGCTCACTTAGGGTCCCTGTCTCCAACCCCCGAGATGTAACATAGTCCTTAAAAAAAAAAAAAAAAAAGGTATATCAAGGCGGGGGCTGGGTGGCTCAATCGGTTGAGCATCCGACTCTTAATTTCAGCTCTGGCCATGATCTCAGGGTCATGAGATCGAACCCCCAAATAGGCTCTGTGCTCAGGGGGGATCTACTTGAGATTCTCTCTCTCCCTCTCCCCACCTCAAAAAATGGTGTTATCAATTTAATGGAATATTATGTAATTATCAACAAGAAAAAGGTAGATCTATATAAAATGATGCAAAAACAATCTCGAATATATGATGTTCAACGACGTAAGAAAAATATGGAACACTTAACAGTATTTGAAAAGGTGACATGTGTATCTGTTTTATAAATGAATAGAATATCTCTCGAAGGACAAATAAGAAACGCTAGAAGAAAAAGAAGAAAGGGAGTACCGTGATCGTAAAGACAAAGACGCATATGTAAGCCGCCTCGATTCTGTCACTGTGTGACTGCTGGGAGATTTCATTTAGGTTAAAAATTCAGCTCAGCGGAGCAGAGTGTGGATGGTGAGGTGTAACATTTGTATTTGCTGAGCACAAATGTTAGCTCACAGATGAAATATTTTACTGAGTCCGAGCAATATTTTTCACACTGGCATTTATTTCTCTTTCTAAATTGTTAATTGTTCATTTTAAAGCTAACGAACTCATCAAGAGGGTCACGGCTATTACTGATTATTATGGGGCTCTTAGATGAATAGTTCAGCGGTGCAGAGAGGGGGGTTTTTAAAAATGACTTGCTCTGGGTGTCTGATGCCCCGCATGCCTGACTTTGTAATCAGGACATAAAAATGCTTTTCGGGAATTATTTTTATTTTATCCTCACCAGATTTTCACAGAAGAGCAATCTAATCAACACTTGTCATTGGTCACCTGTGGGGCCACTCCGAAGGCTTGCAGTGAATTCAGGAGCATCCTCCTTATTAATCCTATTGATCTGTAAACCATTTTCTCTCCTTACAACAAGCTTCTTTCTTACCGATACTACAATCGTTATAAAAAGGCCAAATATACAGGTGCTCCCAGGCTGTCTCCGAATGGTAGAGGCCCCGTAAAAGGAGCACCACCAGCAGGCAGGGCACCCTTGTTCCTTCAGTCAAGGGAGAATTTGTGGAGCTCAGAGAGAATCTGAGAACCTGCGGAGGGGCATGGAGTCAAAAGGGGAGACCAAGTATAGAGCCACTCCAGGCTGCTATGTTTTCCTACCATGGGTCCTGTTTTCCTGCAAGGGGCAGCACTGTGCCTGGCCAGGCACCTACCTGCACAGGAAGGCAGTGCCCCCTCCTACAATTCATGGCAGGCCATTCCTCCTCCCCTGGGTGAGTCTTGCATCCTAGAATTGTGAAGCACCCCTCCCCATCTCCTTTCCAAGACCTCATGATGGACCGAGGCCTGTGCCAGATGGATTTCAGCCGTGCCGAGGTGTTGTGACCTGCCTGCCTCCTCGGGGGCCAGGAAGGAGCCTGTGCGGGTCCTTGTTTGATCAAACAGGTCCTTGTTTGATCACCTTCTGCTTTGAGCCGCACGTTCCCACGTACCCCAGCGGGCCACGCAAATACGATTTAGTAGGTGTGCCCTTTCGTGTGATTTCTCGAGAAGCACTGCCTTGGGGTAAGGACAATGCTGTTCTTGGCTGTTTGGGAAACATGGGATCTGTTTTAAACAAGGAAAAGGTGGTTTGACCTGTTTCACTGCCTTTGAGCATACCTGGTGGTCCCGTGGCTTCCAGATTAATTTGAGTAAGCAGTGGGCCACCTGCGGACAATGTGCAGGTGCTGGACGTGCGCCGCAGCTGCCCTCTCTAGCTCAGGTTGACATTCTGTCTTTGTGAGGTGCTGGGAGGGACCGCAGATCTGTCCCTGGGGCAGCGCTTTTTCTTCTCCAAACGAAGGGAAGGCTCTGGGGCTCCGGTGCCCTGTGCGGCACGCCACCTTCGAGACATCATAGTAAGATGGTTGGGACCCCGTTTCTGGAGAGATGGCACCCCCATGCCCGAGAGTGACGGTGACTGTTTCCAGGAGGTGGGATGCGTGAATGACATGAAAGCCAGCTGTTCCTCTTGGGGGAATTGAGGCTACATTCACTTTCTGCCGAGGTTGCGTGGTCTCTTCCGCGTGTAATGAACTGAAGTGCTGGCAGCGCGGAGGGGTCCAAGCCGCAGCATAGTCTGTGGTCCGTCACGTGCAGTCGGTCGACAAACACTTGCGGACTAGCTCTGTGCTGCGTGCGGGGCGTGCTTTCCTCGGCGACACAGCGAGACGAGCGATGGTAAAGGCTGGAAGAAGTTCCTGTGAACAAAAGCTGGCGGCGTTTTGAAGTTATCTCAGGGGGTTATTTAAAGGGAAATGTAGAATAGCGTCTTCCGTGTTTCTAAGTGTGCGTGGCCTCATGCCCTCCGAAATCGTGGCCTTGCCTCTGACCTCTGGAGAGCCCAGGGCAGGAGGACCACTGGGGGCTATCGTGTGTCCCAGTATTTAGGAATGTAACTCAAGGCTACAAACATTTAAATAAAACATGCTGTGTCCTCTTACTTTTAAAAAACACAACATTCAGGGGCACCTGGGTGGCTCAGTCATTGGGTGTCTGCCTTTGGCTCAGGTCATGGTCTCAGGGTCCTGGGATCGAGCCTTACGTCGGGCTCCCTGCTCCGTGGAAGTCTGCTTCTGCCTCTCCCACTCCCCCTGCTTGTGTTCCCTCTCTCGCTGTCTCTCTCTGTCAAAATAGACAAAACCTTAAAAAAAAAAAAAACCGCATTCATAAAGATGAAATGGAAAAATGTGTAAAGCTATACATGACCCAAAGGTAGCAGGTATAAAAAATGGCTAAATTAATTATTATTGCATATGTTTAAATTTTTGAATGACACAGCATGAAGGCATGTAATTTTTAAAAAAAAAATTTAATTATTTACTTGAGAGAGGAGAGAGAGCATGAGAGAGCATGAGAGGGGAGAGGGTCAGAGGGAGAAGCAGACTCTCTGCTGAGCAGGGAGCCCGTTGCAGGACTCGATCCCAGGACTCCAGGATCATGACCTGAGCTGAAGGCAGTCAGTTAACCAACTGAGCCACCCAGGTGCCCCAAAGGCATGTAATTTTTAAAAAAGATTAATTTGTTAATTTACATGCATGTAGGGGGAGGGGTAGAGGGAGAGCATCTCCAGCAGACTCCCTACTGAGTGCAGAGCCGATGTAGGGCTTGATCTCACCACCCTAAGATCAGGACCTGAGTTGAAACCAAGAGCTGGACACTTAACCCACTAAGCCACCCAGGTGCCCAACGGAGGCATGTAATTTGTAATTATTTCATATGTATTTTCTTAAATTTTTGTCTTCATTACAGCATGATCATGAATTCTGTCATTATCGTGAACATGGTCATGTAAGTTTGTTCTATCTATAGGAGTGAGCTAAAGGATTTAAAAAATCTAAGTGTATTTAAAATACACAGCGTGCAAGTGTATTTCATAAAAAATGCGAGGAGCAAGAAGAAGGTCAGAGGGAGAAGCAGACTCCCCATGGAGCTGGGAGCCTGATGCAGGACTCGATCCTGGGACTCAGGGATCATGACCTGAGCCAAAGGCAGTCGTCCAACCAACTAAGCCACCCAGGCGACCCTCTCTTTTTCTTTTAAAAAATTTTTGTTTGACAGAGAACAGAAATCACAAGTAGGCAGAGAGGCAGGCAGAGAGAGGAGGAAGCAGGCTTCCTGCTGAGCAGAGAGCCCGATGCGGGGCTCGATCCCAGGACCCTGAGATCATGACCTGAGCCGAAGGCAGAGGCTTAACCCACTGAGCTACCCACGTGACCTAAAAGTAACTTTTTCTTATAAAACATAAAAATTAAAATGGGAAAGGGAAAATACAGATTATAATTAACATGTGTAAAAATGTTAAAACAAAGTTACTTAAAGAAAACTGAATTTTAAGTTTAATTTTCTAAAACTTAAATCTCACTAAATATTTGTGCTGATGATACTTCCTATTTCTAGCATTCAGCTCTCATCCACAGCTGACATAAAGGATGTGTATTTTGCAGCACACTTGTTACACAGATACTGGTTGGAGAGTAACAGGTATTGTGAGGTATCTCGCCATGTTTCTTAGCTGCCACATGCAATTGTTACAAATATCACGCTAATTCTCAAGTAGCTCCAGGACCGGGAATTGAAGCAAAGAAACAGACAAGTTGTGGCCCTGGGAAGTGACGTGTCTGAGGAGAAAGAGCTGACACGTGAATGTACTTGCCTTTTCTCTCCCCTGCAAATCCTTTCTGTGCTCTGAACTACCATCCTGCCTTGTATCAGTGGCCCCAGTACAACCTGGTCCTTGGATACAGTGGATTTTTCTTTTTTCCCAAGGACATAGAACAGAAGATACAGAGAAGCTTTGAAGAAGCAGTATCTTGGGGCCTGAGCTGTGTTGATCACAGGAGTGGGTGTTTGGTTGATGAGCGAGACTTTGCCAGCCCTGAGCACTGGATCCCCAGCAGCGGAGGGGGCTGTGTGAGCCTTAGCAATGTTGTTCTTGTGAGTGTCCAAGGCACGGGTCTCAGGGGAGGATCTCTTTTCCCTCAGTCTCTTGGTAGTGCCAACCTCTCTGATGTAGCAAGATCCTGGGAAGGATTTCCTACTGGGGTGACTTCTGGTACCTTCTGGTGGCTCTGGCCTGCCCACTTCTGGGGGGCGGGGGCCTTTGCCACATGGCTCATTTCTGTCCTTCCTGGAACAGTTCAGTGTTGGAGTTGAAGTAAAGGTTGTAGAATTGGCTGGGAATAAGTATCCTTGTGTGGTCTGCATGACGTTGCAGTCCATGTTGGTCTTGTCCAGAGGTACACTGTAGCGGAATATCGGCTCTCACCCTGGTTTTCAAGATTTTATTTATTTATTTATTTGAAAGAGAGAGAGACAGAGGGAGAGAGAGAATCCCAAGTAGACTCTGGTCTAAGCGTGGAGCCCAATGTGGGGTCCGATCTCACGACCCCGAGATCATGACCTGAGCTGAAACCAAGAGTAAGATGCTCAACCAACCGAGCCACCCAGGTGCCCCTCTTACCCTGGTTTAGACCCTCACTCCCAGGCTAAGAGTGGGAAGGACGTGCCTGGTGCTGATGCCTGATGGTGCTTCTGCAGTAAATTCACAGTTGCCATGATGATCTGATGCTTTTGTCTGTCTCATTGCTGACTTTGAAGCTGAATTGGGCCACTCTGTGAATACTGTGTGCAGAAGAAGTCATGCTCCACTGGAGTACGGGGAGTAGCGACAGGACTCTTGTTCCAGCCAACGACGTCTATCCCGTGTCTGTACCGTCGGTCCTGCAGGGAAGAAGACAGGCGGTCACGCAGGCTTACGCAGTCAGCTGGGACCACAGTGAGAAGGCGGCGGGCCAGGCTCATCTAAAGCTATCAGGGCCTCTTTTCCCGCTCAGCCCGCCCCTCAGCCCCTCTCCGGAACCTGCTCGGTGTTTTTCCCTCACAACTCACACAGCTGACCTGGCCTTCACCGCCTTTGTTCTTGACCTTGCTTCCTATTTGCTGGATCTTCTTTCCCCAGACCCTGAGCTCTGTCATCTCCTCCCCACTGGTCAGTTCCCCTGGACTCATGATTCCTCTCCCGGCTGATTACGTTATTCCAGCAGCTTCCCTGGACATAAGACAAACACATGGGGAAGAGGTTTGAAATCCTTGCTCCCGAGGGTCTGACAGATGGAGACAGACATTCTCACTTAGAGAAAGAGCGCACAGGCAAAGATTTTTTTTTTTTTTTTTTTTTAAGTGAATGCACGGGCAGATGTAAGACCCACACAACGTTTTGGGCGGGTGTCCATGCCACAAAGGCTCACCGGGGAGAGTAGCAGCCGGATACCATGGCCAGCCCCACAGGGCCCTGCTGGCCGCTGTCCCTCCCTTCACCTGGCAGTCTCACCCTTCGAGAAGGTTCCAAGGTTCTCACAAGTAAAACACTTAACTGTAGCGACCCCCACTCTTCATTTGTCTCCTCCACAAACTGAGCTTTATGCCTGGTGACATTCGGTGTGTCTCACGGCCCAGTCAGAATAGAACGAGGTTGTGCTGTTATGCCGTTGTTCCCAAGGATGCCCCATTTCACTGGTTTCACAGATGTTTTGGTTGGATTGTATTTTTAGACTGCCTCGGCCAAAAACATCTTCGCAAACCAGCAGGTTCACGTCAGTGTCTCACTACGGACAATTTTCTGACTCCGTTTCGCACCCCATGCTGGGGCTCAGGCTCCCCAGCCCTGTGTGCTTCCACCCCCCCCCATTAACATCAGTGGGGGCCTCAGCAGACAGATTGAGGCCAAGGGAAGGTGGGTGCCTCGGGCTGCACTGCGGGGCCGCGAGCGTTGCAGAGCAGGATGCTGGTCCCCTGGGAGAGTGCATTGCCAGCCCGATGCTAGCTTAGATGGCATTTACATCGAGATGTACTACATCTTGTTATCAAAGAAGGCAAGACACGACACTGAGCAGGAGATCACAGCCACGGTGAGCGTCTGAATCCTCGTCCTCTGCCTGCTATTGCCTGGGCGTTAAATCTGGCAGGAGGTCTGATCGGGTCCATGCAGGGAGGTGTGACAGTGACTTGTGTTGTGGGCCCATGGATGGAGGGAGGTTCTCCCTACATGCCGAAACTGAAAGCTGTTTGGATTTCTGCGCCCTGGCTAGAGGATCCCTCCAGGAATTGACAGAGGTCCTCAGGCCTAGCCCAATGTACGCTCCAGGGCCTGTCTGACTGAGGGCCTTACAAGACCCAATCCTGGAGGGAGGCCGCTCTGAGACCCATCTGTGAAACTCCATGGCTGAGAGTGTAGCAGAAGCCGACCTGGAGCCCAGTGGACGTGCAGGGCCCAGCAGCCTGATGTCTGGTGGGTACGCCGTCACCCAGTGGGAGCCTGACCACTGAATGCACAGTGGTGGTGGCTGCTGGGGTGCAGGTGTGATCCTACATCGTTGCTCAACCTGAATCAGGGTTTTGTGACTGTGGGGGGCTCTCTCCTTTGGTGAGTTCTGTAGAGGTGAGCTCCCGGCTCAGAGTCCACGGTGGCCCAGGTGACAGAGAAAAGCCCTCTCTTCTGGCTGGAAGGCAGAGAAGCAGAGGATGGAGGGAGGGGACCCTTTTGCCTGTGGCCTGGCCACAGCTCCCCGAAATTCACATGGATTCAGTAGGCACTCCCATTTGCTGAGCTCCCCATTGGCAGGATGCGGTCCGGGTGTTAAAATGTTCTCACACGTCCAGATGAAAGGTGAAAGTGGAAATTCAGGCTAGACACTCCAGAGAGAGATTTCCTGGAGTTCCTTAACGGGTGGACACTCACTTTTGGGCCAATTATCCCTGCGCACAGGCGAGCTGGAGGTCTGATGAGTTTTAATGCAATTATGTAATGAAGTTGCCAGGGATTTTAGGGAATTTTAGGACCCACTCTGCACCCGAGATTCTGTATGGTCAGTCAGGGGCTGAGTGCACACTCTCCCTTCTGGGACCCCTGAGTTTAAGTCCCATCTCCCAGGTTTTTTGCTGTGGAGCCTGGGGCAAGTTACTTAACCTCTCGGAACTTCAGTTTCCTTACCCCTAAAATGGTATGAGAAGTAGCCTGGCTCATAGTAGATGCTGAGTAAATGGTGATTGCATTCCTTTCCCTCTCCTTTGAGTTGGCAAAGGCCCATGGGCAACACAATCCCTCCTGGTTTTCTACTGACTTGCATGGCACTAGGCTTTGTCAGTGCAAATCATTCTGTGCCGCTTTGTATGATGCCCTGTTCCGCGTGTAGCCGCCTCCTGCCCCACCAGCCAGCTCCAGGCTCACCAGATGAGGTGGGATATGAGACAAAGAGAAGGAGAGCTTCCAGTCTCTCTGACCTCAGTTAGAGTCTCGACCGTGCTGGTGCTTAGCTGCGTAATGTTAGGCATGTCCCCGAGTTCCCGAGCCCCAGCACTCTGGTCTGTGAAGCAGGATATTAATTCCTTCTTGGCAGGAATGTTGTAAATATCAAAGGCAGTGAAGTATCTGACACATGGGAGGCATTTGATAATAATATCCTTGTTATTCAGAGCAATGTTCTCATGCCCTTAAATCATTCTCTTTAAATAATTAGAACAGCGGTTCTCAAAGTGTGGCTCCTGAGACAGTAGCCTCAGCATCTCCTGGAGCTCGTCGGAGACACAGATCCCTGGCCCCACCCGGGACTCCTGATTCAGAAGCCCTGGGGACAGGCAGCCTCCGCAATCTGCGTTCTGGGATTTGGACGCACCACCAAGTTGGAGAACCTCTGAGTTAGAAACATTTTTCAAAACATTGTCTTTCAAGGTCATTTCCTTTGCCTGCCTTGTGATGCCTGCCTGCTCCCGGGTGTGATCCAGGAGGATTTACAAATTTAAGAGCCATGGAGGCCAGTGCAGAGCCCTGAGTCCTGGGGCTGAGTAAACACCCACCTGAATACAGGAGAAGGGCTCCAGCACCCTCGAGCCCCTCCCCCCATCACAGACAAGGGCTTCTGCTCAGTGTTCCGGGCTTTGTTTTCCTCCATCACCCCCCACCCCCCGGGAAGAGCTGCCCCCTTCCTTCACTGGGAGCAGAAGTGGGCAGGCCCTGTGCCATTCCATTCTCTTGTAGCCTGAGCACAGGCACTTGCTCTCATCTTGGCTCTACTTCCCAGGGCAAGGGCAGCCGGTGCCTCGTGGCTGGATGGGCCCGCGGTTACCCAGGTGTGCGGCTGGAGTATACTTCTTGAACGGACACGGCCATGGTGCCTAGACCAGTATGGTGCCTGGACCCAGATAGCGTTATTCGTCCCGCAGGGTGGCCCTGATTATAGGGAAACCGGATGACTTGGTGTGTCGCGTTCTGTCAAGCAGCCTTCCAAAGGGTGTGCTGATTCCTTTCCTGTGGTTTGTTATCCCGCTCATGGCATTACTGACTGTGGGCGCGTCCAAGAGCATTCGACTCCGAGTTCTGGGACCTGAAGGTCTCCTGAATGACAGGCGCGCCATGAGGGGCCACGGAGCTTTCACAGCCTGGGATGGCATCTGTTCCAAGAATGGAACGTTTCCAATAGCTCCCCAGAGTTTTTCAAGGACACAGGTATCTGGTGTCCTAAATGGACCTGGCCTCAGTGGGAGTCTTTAAGGTTTCGCTTCCCTTTTCAGACGCAGTGTGGTTTTGCAGGGACGCAGATCTGGGTCTGATTCTGGCTCTGCTACTCACTAGCTGTGTGACCTGGGGAAAGTTAGTCAACAACTCTGAGCCTCAGTTCCCTTCTCTCTCCAATGGCCGTAAGAGTGCTTGTAGGGCTGTTGGGGATATTGCAAGAGATCTAGAGCAAGTTGCTTGCACGTGGTGGGGGATCCATAAACTATTGTTGTTTTGTTATTACCATGGAGTTTGCCTCTGGGTGAGGCCTTGGAAAAGTCAATATACCTTCCCCAGTGGAAAAATAACTTTGGAGGACCTATTTCAAAATTTTAACGGAAGAAAGATGTAAGAGTTTCCAGAAGTAGAAAGCAGAGGTCTTTCCAGGAACGTCTGAGCTTCTGGTTTCACTGTCCCTCATAAGGTGCCCCTCTGGTGAGTCCCCCACAGTGCTCCTCCTAGACACGGGGTGAGGGACATCCGCCCCAAAGCAGGCCCTTGAGCCACAGTCCAGCCTGTCAGCAGATGGGGGACTGACTCAGGATGCTGGCGTGCTTGGCTGTCCATTCTCCTCTAGGAAACGTGTGTTGGCAGCCCTGTGACTGACAGCGGTGGAAGCCCTGGCCAGCGGAGCCAAGCGGAAGACCTGCTTCTTGACTTTTCACTGTGATCTCGCAGTCAGGTCACCTGAACGCTTTGGGGTGGATGGAGCCGTCCAGATGAAAGGCCGGGTGAGACCGGGTCTAGAGAGTTCTACATAGGAGGAAGCCACTGGAACAGCCACACCGCGAGGCCGACGGCTCCCACACAGGCCCGGCCGTGGGTGGGTGGGTGCAATTCCCCTGGGGGCTCAGCGAAGCAGGTGTTTTGAAGGCAGAATTAGTAATTAGGTAAATTCATTCAAACAGGCTATTCTTAAAGATGAAGAGCACAACAGAATAGGCTTGCAAATGCTTTCAGATTCTTTCCAGCACGGTGACAGTTTTTTAAAAATTTCATTGACACTTTTTCTTTTTGCATGATTTTTTTTTATGGTAAAATACACTTAACATAAAATTTACCATTTGATCTATTTTTATTTTTATTTTTTTAATTAAAAAATTTTTTTTTAAAGATTTCATTTATTTATTTGACAGAGATCAGAAGTAGGCAGAGCAGCAGGCAGAGAGAGAGGAGGAAGCAGGCTCACTGCTGAGTATCTCGATCTCAGGACCCTGAGATCATGACCGGAGCTAAAGGCAGAGGCTTTAACCCACTGAGCTACCCAGGCGCCACTTGATCCATTTAAAAAAAATATATTTTATTTATTTATTTGACAGAGAGAGAGAGAGAGAGCACAAGTAAGGGGAAAGGCAGCAGAGGGAGAGAGAGAAACAGACTCTCTGCTGAGCAGGGAGCCCCATGCAGGGCTCGATCCCAGGACCCCGAGATCATGACCTGAGCTGAACGAAGGCAGATGCTTAACGACTGAGCCACCCAGGCCCACAGTTGAGCCATTTTCAAGCGTACAGTTATATGGCATCAGGCGTGTCCACACTGCCGTCCAGTCCTCAGCACCATCCGTCTCCAGAGCTTTTTTTAATCTTTCCAGACACTCTGCCCTCGTGAAGTACTCACCCCTCTCCCTGCTTCTCCCAACCCCTGGTAAGCACCATTTATTCCACTGAAACTTTTGTAAAGACCAAAGGAAGGTTCTAGAAGAGAGTAGAAGGTGCTTCAGATAACCGCCTCCTTCAGTGGTGTATTCTGGAACCCCATCTTCTCCATGGAGGAACGGTGACCCCTCGGACGGAGGCACAAACAAAGGCTTGAACGTAGGCGGAAATGTTTTGCCTCCTCGGGCAGCGGCGCCTGCCTGCGCTGTGCCCCTGCTGGAAAGGGCAGCCGCGTGTTTACTGACGATCGCTTGCAAAGAAGAAAGACTTGGAACGCAGCGCCGTCTTCCTGAGCTGCTGACAGCTGCTCTTCAGTGGAAATCTCAGTGGAAACAAAGAAATCCCGCAGCATTATTGAAACGTGCACATGAGAAGTGGCTTCCTTCCAGAGCGGGGCCGATCTGGGTACCCGGGATCTTCGGCCCAAGCCTCCCTCGAGGTCTCCGTTGCTCCCCGCGGCTATTGTTGTCGCAGCTGCAGGAAGGTCTGGTGCGCGTCCTGATCACTTCCACTCGCTGGGGGCCCCGGGCTTCCAGACTTCCAGGCTGGGTCGCCGTCCCTTCCGGGAGCAGGTGTCTTCAGCAGAAGCAGGCTCTCCCTTGTTGAGAAGGTTCTGGGCTTTCTCAGAATCCAGGGGCGGCCGCGGCCCACCCAGATTTCGGTGGAAAACCACCACAGCAGGAAGGGAGGAGGAATCTGGGGGCATTTAAGAGAAGCGGGCGTTTTCCTCGGCTGGGCATCATTGGTCTTCCTCTCTGTGGCATGTGTGACATGCGATTGGGCCTCTTTCGGGCCTGGGCACCGTGTGGCAGGGTCGCTCACCTCGCCTGGATGCTGACTCATTGCGTGCCCTCCTGAGTCATTTCATGTCTCATTTTTTTTTTTCCATCCGCAAAGTGGGGCTAATAACACCACTATAAGACTCAAATGAGAAAACATATGTGAAAGTGATTTGAGAATTGTCAAGTGCTTTCCAAGTGAGGTGTGGCGGGCCTGGCGGTGTGCAGTGTTAGAGGTGTGGGTGGGGTGTCGAGCCCCTCGGCCCTCTGGCTGTGCCGTATCTCCTGGGCGAGGGCTCCCATGACATCCTTCCTCTGGTCATCCTGGCTCAAATGCCACTTCTTCCGGGATGTCCTCTGTCAGCCCCCAGGCACCTGGACTCCCACAGTGGCCACAGTGCTTTGGGGTTTCTTGTTTCACTGTCCGCCCTCATCCCCCCACAGACCATAGAGCCCATGAGGGCAGGTGCCCACATGGATCTCCCCTGTAGCAGCAGCTCCTCGAACACGGGCCATTCACTGACTTCCCCGCTTGGCCACTTGCTAGCTGTGTGACCTCAGTTTTCCTGTCTGGTGAGTGGGTATTTGTGTCCTCCTCTCGAGGCCGGAGTGAGGACTGACACAGCGGGTGTGGAGCCTGGGAGGTGCTCGGAGGGGAGGTCCTGGATCCTGTCGTGTTCAGTCCACGGAGGCAGCCTCCTGGGGGACTTTCCTCATACCTGATTTACGGCCGTGGCCGAGCATGTTCCACTCCAGCCTCATCGCAGATGCATCCTCGATCCCGCCCGTGTTCAAACCGAGCAACCTCGGGGCTAAATTCTTTGGACCCATGTTTACTTATGTCACCAGATTGAGCAATGGGTTTGTGACATTCCTTTTCGGGACAAGGACACTCTCACGTATGTTTTCTCATCCTGATGCTCATATTCCCCTGCAAAAGGCCCAGCTGAACAGTGAAATACCACATGTCCAGGATTTCCAGGGGCAGGATAGCCCGACTCGGCCCATTCTTTATCTTTCCAGCGGACTTTGTTTGAGGCACAACTTATACACAATAAAACATGCGGAACATGCAGTGACGGCACAGCTCACTGAACGGTTGCGTTTGCACGCGTGTGTGTGACCACCTCCCAGGTCGCGCTAGAGAGCATGTCGCCATCCCAGCAAGTTTCTTCCTACTCCTTGGCAGGAGCCAGCCCGCTGCCCACCTGACGGCCCCCACTTCTCGAGTTGGATCCCCTTAGGTTAGTTTGGCCTGTTCTTGAACTCTGCGTCGCGGGGATCCCGTAGTCACACTTGTTTGTGCCCAGCGGGTGCGTCGCTCATGGGGCACGGCCGCTCACGTAGTTACACGGAGCCTAGTCCGGCGGGCACACCTCCGCCCCCTCCTACCTCAGCTCCCTTCCCAGCGAGCCCCCCTCCCGGCCCCGCTCTCATGCCAGCCCTCCAGTCCTCGCTCGCCTGCAGGCTGGAATCTGGCAGTGGCCCTGCTGGGCGTGACCCCGGGGAGGGCTCAGCAGCCATGCGTGGCTGATGGTGCCCCAGTGATGGGTTCCCCTGCAGAGTGTGGCTCAAAGAGCAAGGGCAGGGGCTTTTCTTGGCTCCAGGAAGGGGAGCCAAGGGCCTGGAGTCTGGAGAGGCAGACTGGCGATGAATGGGAACGCTAGCTCTATGACCTTGAGAAAAGCATCCGACCTTCCTAGGTCTCTCTCCGTGTTCTCTTTCCCAAAATGAAAAGGCTGTTGGGCTAGAGATTCGTGCAGGTTCCCTGTGATCCAGAGTCCATGATCCTGAGTCGTCCCTACACAATTTCATCTGTACCTCCTCTGTACAGGTGTGCTTCCCAAGTGAAGTGTCCACTGAGTGTATGTGTGTGTGTATGTGTGTGTGTGTGTTCATCCCATCTTGAAGCTCGACATTCCTGCAGATCTCATTTATTTTATACTCCAGCAGGGATTCTGGGCTTGTGGAGGGCTGGTCTCCTTGTACTGATGGATGAGGGGCTTTTTTTTTTCTCCCAGCTGACCTCAGGGGCTTGCCCCTACTCTCAGGCAAAGGGCTATCTGGTGGTCCTCTCTATAGAAGTTTCCAGAAATGGATGAAAGGACAGTTATGTTTGGAGAGTATTTTGATGTCTCGGTTCAGTAGTTTTTAGAAGGCCTTTAGACTCCAAAAAAATCTGTATTTTGGGATTCAGTTCAAAATGGGCCTCGGACTCCATGGTGTAATGGTGATTCAACTGTCAGCTGTGGGGCAGCTCCCTGGCCACGATGCTCCGTTTCCCATCTGTAAAATGGGTGAATAATCCTTGCTTTATCTTGCAGGATTGTTACCAGCATCCAATAGAACACAGGCCAGAGATGAGGCATTGTTCCAGTGAATCTGAGGGGTAGGCCGGTGGGTTTGGTGAAGAGTCTGGCTGGAAAGTGAACTGATTCTCGTTTTTATGTCCTGGTTTGGTTGGAGCCCATGATTTCAGTTCTTCCTAGCTATCTTTCTGCCTTTCCTTACCTCTGCGCTCTTCTCCTGAATACCACTCCTCTCTCTTACCTCTCCTGCTACAGGGTGCGTTTGAGTGAGCCCTCCTCTCTCTCTGCCGTTAGACGCCCGCTTATCCCTCAAAGGAAAAGCCTGAGTCCAGCTTAGGGGGGCGTACAGGTGTGCCGGGGCCTGCTGACCTAGACACGTGGGCTTCTATTGCTACCTGCTGGCGTGGGATATTTAGAACGATGTCATATCAATGCTCGGCAAGACTTTGATTTCTTTCTTTCTTTCTTTCTTTCTTTTTTTCTTTCTTTCTTTTAAGGTTTTATTTATTTGACAGAGAGACACAGTGAGAGAGGGAACACAAGCAGGGGGAGTGGGAGAGGAAGAAGCAGTCCTCCCGCTGAGCTGGGAGCCTAATGTGGGACTTGATCCCAGGACCCTGGGAGCATGACCTGAGCTGAAGGCAGATGCTTAATGACTGAGCCACCCAGGGACCCAGGACATCCATTTCTTAAGTGAGACCTGAACGCACTGCCGCTGGAGAGGATGAATCCCCTGCCCCAGGTCCCCGGACGCTGAGCTCTGATTCCCCTTTACATTAGCTCTTTCAACCTGCTGTGTCCAGTGGCTCTACACTCCTTTAGGTGGGTTTGCTTTGTGTTAGGCTCTTTGAGGACCTGGCCCAAGCCTCACACAGGTACTCAATATTTATTTTTGATCAGATCGGAGAGTTAATAAATATTTGTTTCCGTTAATGGAAGTCGGAAGGAACAGATACATCAAGCAACGTGTTCTTGCATGAGAACAATCTGTGACTACACCTGGCTTTTGGTGCCAAGGCTGGGAAACCTCCCAACACTGCCCCCCGCCACCCCCACCTTTCCTGGGGGTGCCTTCTGCCATTACTTGTGGCTGAGAAGGTCCCAGCCAACAGGGGGCAGAGGTGAAGGGGTAAAGGTCCATCCTGGGTTTCTTCCTTCGTCTCCCATGCTCTGAGCATCCTTGAAACATTACCTGCAGGTTACTGGAGCTTTAAATTGAAATGTCAGCCCCCTCTTTGTCCATACTTACTGTGCCGGCCCCGAGGGACAGAAGGTGCCACTTTCATCGTGGGGGACATCCTTCCATTACGTCTGCTGTGGGTGATTTCACCCAAGTGGCATCTGCTAGGCCGACGATGGGCTCACAGGTAACGAGTCCTGGGATCTTTACCCTTCTATTATGTCACTGGGTTCCCAACTTCCCAGAATTGAGACGCAAGCACAGCACAGGGGGAGCTTTTCGGAGTTCAGCTTCACCTCCAGCTTCTCGGTGAACATGCAGAGCCCGACGCCCTGGAGCCTCCCTGTGCTGGGTCATTGGCTGAAGCTGAAAACAAGAGCATTGCTGTAGAGGAGCTAGGGCTGTGGGAGACATCCTCTTTCCAGAAGATCGAATGCAGAGGGACCCCCCTTTCTCTTTCCAGTGTGCGGTGCTGCCTGCGTTTCTCGGCTGTGCCCACCTCTGTGAGCCAGGCAGCTTGGCCCGACATCTCTTGGCATTGGGCAGGGGGATGGTGCTTTGGGTCTCCCCACATCCCAGCTGTCAGGCACCAAACTGCTGGACTCGTTCATAACGTGAGCCCTGGTTACTCCGTCTTCATAGATCCAGATTCGACGTGGTGCTTTTCGTTGACTTACAGTAGAGATACAATCCCAAACCCGGAGGAAGGTGACAAGGGTTATTTCATAGCCTCCTTCAAAAGAGCTGGGATTGCCCTTCCAGTGATAAGTGAGGTAAGTTATAAGTGTTCCCCCCAAACTAATTTCCAGAAATAGTGGAGCTTTTTCACAGTCAAGATTGCCTCAAGGCCAAGGTCCACTGGAAGTTCAGATGTGGTACTTTCCCCACAAGGGAGCCATCTAACAACTACTATGGCTCTCTGAGGCTCCCCCTGCTCCCAGGTTGCTGCGAGGCCTGGACTGTCTCCAGGGACAGTAATAACGTTGAACGTTCTAGGTAAAGCTGGGGTCCTCTGTGCTCCTGGTCATCCAAGAGGTCACAGGCAGTGGGAAAGAGGAAGGAGCCCTAACTTCAGTCAGGGTTCACCTACCCTGCCCTCTGGGCTGCTGACCCTCAGCACTGGGGCGTTTGGTCCCCAGTGCCATGGAGCCGGTGAGTGTGATCAGTCATAGACAAGCTCCACTTTCCCTCCTATACCCCACTTAGCCTGTCCCTTTTAGGGGGACACATCCATGGGGACATGGCTCTGTATCCAGAGGTGTCAAGTCTGAGAGAACTCAGGATGTCAGACCAGCTGCTCCAACCTCCCTCTGCTTCTTAGGAGGGCCTCTCCTGGTCTGTTCATCTCCTTTTATTTATGACGAATGGGATCCTCTTGGGACATTGGCCACTCCATGGGTATCATGCAGTTTGGGCTGCCATAACAACAGATACTTAAAACATCTTAAAACAGCAGATACTTATTTCTTATGGTTCTGGAGCCTGGGAAGTCCAAGGTCAAAACACTAGCAGATTCAGTATCTGGTGAGGACCTGCTTCTGGGTTCATAGACGGCCATCCTCTCGCTGTGTCCTCAAGTTGCAGAGAGAAAGGAAGCAAACTCTTATGCCTCTGGGCACTAATCCTCTGGGGAGGGCCCCACCCTCATAACCTAATCACCTCCCAAATGTCATCACACTGGGGATTAGGGTTTCAATATATGAACTTCGCGGGGGGACACAAACATTCAGTTCAGAATATCATGGGGCAGGTACATAGGTGTGGAGCTCCTCTCCAGAGCTCTCTGCCTCAGAAAGGGTGGCCTTCTATAGGGCCAGCAATCATTAGGGTTTACCTCTAAGAGAGGCTGTTTGCTCTGACCCATGAGAACGAAGCCAAGGATACCAGTCCATTCAACGGTCAGCTAAGCACAATCCCAACAGTCATTGCTTGGTCCATTGACTGTTCTGAGGGCTGGCCTAATGCTGGCCCAGCCCCCGGGATTGTGTGTGTGTGTCTCCTTGGGGTATGTGGTTGGTATTCTTTAGTCTTTCCTGGGACCCTCCTCAGGTCAGAGGTCTCCTGGAAGGCTAGTCTGGTTCCTGGAGGAGTCTAGTTGTGTATATGTAAATTCCTCCGTATGTTCAAAGATGTTTATTAAATAATTGCAACATGCTAGGCTCTTGGGGAGTAAGATAAAAAATAAATGTGGTCTAAGCCTTTGTATAACTCATAGTCTTATAGAGACTATAGGCAAAGAAACAGGTGTATTAGCTAGCTATCACTGTGTAACAAGCCCTCCAGAAGTACCAGTAGTGAATGACAATAAGCATCTTCAGGGATTTGTGGGTTAAATGGGATGGTTGAGTTTCAGGCTGTAGGTCTGTGAGGGTTAGTTGGGCTGCTCTTATTCCATGGTTGTTTATCCCAGGTCCCAGACTAAGGGGCCACAGTGACCTGGCAGTAGCTCTTCTTTTGATAATGACGGAGCAACAAAAGAGCAAGTGGAAACACACAAAACTCTCAAGACCCAGGTCTGGAATTGGCACATGGCCTTTCTATCCACATAACTGTGGCCAAAACAAGTCACATGGTCAAGTCCAAGGGGTGGGCAAGGTTATTCCTCAATGGCAAGGCTACACGCATAAGGGGAGAAGAACAGGGCTGATGGTGCAATCCACTGTACCATGGGCAACTCCCATAGGCATAGACTTTTGGGGGCCATGATAGGGCCTGGAGGACAGTGATTGGGGCACTGGCCCAGGGCAGCAGGAGGCCACAGGTCTATGCCGCCATTAATTATATTAGTTTTCTGGGAGAGATTAGCAGGTTCTCCATGCAGGGTCTGGAGAGGTGCTGGTTCCTGGCTTTGGGGACTCTATGTGGCTGTGGCTCAGCTAACTCCAGTGTCCAGAGCATGCATGGGCATGAGGTTGACCATTCTTTGAGGGATCAGTAAGTGGCAGGGAGGGGGCCACTGAGGCCCTGCTGGGCCTGTTCTTGCTCTAGGAAGGGCAGGCCCATCTCTATGGCCGAGGCCCGCGACCGTCTGATGTCTACGCTTTGAGCATAGCCCAGGATGTGGCAGTGAGCAGCAGGCCGTGTGTCCGGGCAGGCTCTTCCCTCAAGCCCTTTGGCAGCATCAGGCCTCTTCGAGTGTGGCACTAGAGGCTTCCGTCCCTCCTGCACAGCTCCCCTTCCTGCCGTGGAGCCATGCGTGTGGCATTCTCCAGAATCAGTGTGTCTCTCCCTGCCTCCCGGCCGAGGCCACGCTTGTCTTTGCCCTGACTTCTCCCGGAGTCTCCTGACAGGTCCCTCCTCTCCCACCCTTGTCCCTCTTCCATTTCTGCTAGATACAACCCCCACGTGAACTCCCTCCCGTGTAACTCGGAACATGCCATTCTCCGCCTCACCCCTTCTGGGGCTTCCCATCGCGCCAAGGAGACAACCCTGCTTTTTAGGCAGACTCTGGGATGTTGTGGCTCTTTGACAACAACGCTAAGGCATCATTTGTCTCTTCTGCCTTTGCTCTCCCACGAGCATGCGGTGGATTTTCCCACCCACTTCACGACAGGGCGACACAGTGGTTTCAGAAGCAGAAACGAGAATTTGGTCCCGGGGCTCAGCACTCAGGAGGTTCACGAAACCGTGAAACGCTGCCGCTCTTCCTGCTAGCTTGGTTTACACTCCTCTTCCGCCAAAATATGGTGTTTGTGTTAGCACGTGGGAAGTTATTATTATTGTTTGTAAGCGAATTAATAAATATTAAAATTGTTTCAGTTTCAGTTCTAAGACAGTACATTTGATAGACATAAGCTGCATAAACAGAAGCCCTTTGGGGATTTCGATCATAGAAATTTTAAAAAGAAGATTTTATTTTATTTGATTCAGAAAGAGAGAGAATGAGTAGGGGGCAGAACAGAGGGAGAGGGAGAAGCAGGCACCCTCCTAAGCAGGGAGCCCGATGTGGGGCTTGATTCCAGGACGCCGGGATCATGACCTGAGCTGAAGGCAGATAGCTAACCAACTAAGCCACCCAAGTACCCTGATAACAGAATTTTAAAAAAAGATTTTATTTATTTATTTGGGAGAGAGAGAGAGAGAAAACATAAGAACGGGAAGAGGCAGAGGGTGAGGGAGAAGCAGGCTCCCCACTTAATGAGGGTCCTGACATGGGGCTTGATCCCAGGACCCTGGGATCATGACCTGAGCCAAAGGCAGATGCTTAATGGACTGAGCTACCCAGGCACTCTAATAATAGAAATTTTTAAGGGCTGTAAAAGGTTCCTGAAACAAAAGGTTTGAGAACCTCGGGGATGGAGTATTTCTGAAACCTCTTTGACCCAGACTCCCCCTCCCTCACCCCTTTCAGGTCAGGAAGCCGCTGTTAGCACCTGTTGCTGTCTGGTTCCATTCAGCAGCCCTGGGACCGCCAATGCTATGGGGCAGGAAGGGGCGTCATGTCTTAGAGGATAGGGTTCAGGATAGATTTGGCTAACCTCGGTTCACGCCTAGTAGCTGTGTGACTCTGGGCACGTGACCTAACCTTCCAGGCCAGTCTTGTCACCTGTATGCTGACAGTGACAACAGTACTCACCACCAGTAATACCTATACTTCAGGACTGCTGGGAAAGTTATACAGGATCACGGACTATGGGCACCAGATACGTAGCAAGCAGCCAGCAAGTCCTTGCTAATGTCACTACTCCATAATCATACAACTGCTACAGTTGTGTCTTTTTTTTTAAAGATTTTATTTATTCATTTGACAGACAGAGATCACAAGCAGGCAGAGAGGCAGGTGGAGAGAGAGGAGGAAGCAGGCTCCCCGAAGAGCAGAGTGCCCGACACAGGGCTCGATCCCAGGACCCCGAGATCATGACCTGAGCTGAGAAGGCAGAAGCTTTAACCCACAGAGCCACCCAGGCACCCCTACAGCTGTGTCTTAATTACAAAAAACAACAAGAACAAAAGAAGCATGAGACTAAGTCTAGGAGGAATGGAGGAAGAATTTACTGGGCATGTGAGGAGAGAGGAAGACAGAGGTATCGAGGAGAAATGGCTTCTCTGGGGTATGGCCTCGAAGCCCCGCCTCAAAAGGCTAGAGGTGGGTTTTCCCAGCGGGAGCCCTGTGGCTCACAAGGAGGGGGTCTCTCCTTAGCCAGTCCATGGCAGGTGGGATCTCCAGGGAGAGTAACTTGGGGACGCTTGTTTGGTCAGTCCAAGCCTTTGGGGGGACCAGGAGTGTGTGATGGGCCTGGCCTCACTGGAGGGTGCTCTGGCTGCCACATCCGAAAGGCCAGATACAAAGCCAGTTCTGTCTCTGTCCTGCGTGGAGCACATCTGTCCCCTCTCCCTTTGCTGGCCGCTCCCTGCTGTCTGTTTCCGAGTAACTGCTTCTTTGGTTGGTCGAGTGAAACTAAGACAGCTTTGACCTTGGTGTATTTATAGCCAGGAAGTAGGAAAGCATCATGAGTAAAACCAGAGCAGGGAAACCATATGAAGTCCCCCAGGGAATGGCAGAGTCTGTGTGAAGTGTGAGTGTGTGTGTCTGAGAGAGAGAGAGAGAATAGGTTTGAATATGTGTGTGTGTGTGTGTGTGTGAACAATTTGGTCAAAGGCATGATTATTTCCAGAAGGAAGCCTGATTGGCTAGGTCAACTTAAAAAGACCAGCATTTCCTCCCTTATCTGAACTTAGTTTCACCACCTGTAAAATGGGCCCGGTGCTTGTGTGTGGGAGTCACAAATTTATAAATGGTTGCAGACATAAAGTGCTCCAGAAGGCATTTTGTTCCCTCTACAGTCCAATAAGAAAAACCACAAAATTGCTGGCCGAGGAGGGAAAAAAATGTCCAGACATCAGCAGTTCAACTATCTGTGGCATCCTAACCCTTCAAGTTTCTCTTGTCATGGTGTGGTAACCACAGAGGACAATCAGCCCGAGGGACGGGGAGCTTCAGTCTGTCTGGCATATGACGTCCTTGGCTCCAAGTGCCTCTTCTCAGACTGAAGCCACTTCTAGGACTTGGGAGCCACCACCAGGGGCAGCCCTGGGTGAGGGGGGCTGCTATGGCAGAGGTACGCTTCAGATAAAAATGGGGCAGGAGAATTGTGGAGGAGGAAAAATGTTCCTCCAGGGGAGCAAAACAGAGTTGCGTCCCTCCTGGGTGATGGCCGTGGGCACACCTGGGCCTGGCGCCTTCTGATCTTTGTTCTGTTATCTTGACAGCCGCGTCCCCTTTGGCAGCCGCAAAATAGGGGATAACATCTGTGTTAGATGATCTCTAAAGGGAGTGAGCCACCTTGAAATGACCTCAGTGGTGAGGTCGTGCAGCTAGATGGCAGGTCTGTGGAGGGGCCCCATGGCCTAGAGGTAGGGGGACCATCAACTTTCTCATGTAAGGTGGGACCTTTTTTGAGAACGAAAGGAGAGGCTACTAGTAATTACTGTGGGTAATGGGGGTAAACTGGGATGGTCTGGGTAGAGGAGACATATGGTCACTTCCTTGGAGGCCATGAGAGCCTGGTGGAGGAAATTAGCCCATGGGGTTTCCCAGGGAAGGGTGGCCAGGCCACTGCACGAGGGTATAGGAGGGTATAGGGTAAGGGGAGAAAAAGTCCCACCGTTTCTCCCGGAAGAGTGTTGGCCAATGGCAGCTGTGTGAGAAAATGGTTCCTCTGCTGCTGGAGGGACCCTCTCTGGAGGTCTGGAGACCAAACTGGAGTCATCCTCATGCTCCTTCTTCCTGGGTATTATACTTTCCAGAATCTCAAGCCCCAATGTCAGGACCCCAAGCGACCTTCCAAGGAGGGGTGGGGCAGATTACCACTTGAGAGGTGAGGGACTTGAGGAGCAGATGGGCCCAAAGCCCTCGGCCTGCGGGGAGGAATTCGTTTCCCAGCATCTGCTGAGGGAATGTTCGATCCACCACGCTACCGACCAGGAAAATGGCTAAGGTCCGAGTTTCTGACAGTGCCTTTCTACCCAACTGGTGACCTTCAGGGTGGTGTGGGGAATGAGGGAAGGAGGAGCCTGCCATGCTGTGGGACAGAGAAGATCCTCTGGGTGGAGAAGGGGAGCTTGGGAGCCTGTCTGGATGTGCGGCCAAGCCTCCATCCGGGTCTCTGTGTCTTTGTAGCTTCACAGGACCAGCTGTGCCCAGGGCATTGTGACAGGCAAGGTGACAGAGGCTGTGAACCGCCAAGTCCTCCAAGGACAGTGACTCACTGCTCCTGGAGTTTGGTGGAATGGCAGACAGTTGGAGCTGAAAGTGGCCTTGGTGTTCATGTCCTCCCAACTCCCTTATCCGAAAGATGGAGAACCAGATGTCCATAGTGGGAGGAGGAGGCAACGTGGCTACCCCACGCCGGGCCTCTCACTCGCATGCCTCTCAGTTAATCTGCAAAGCCCTCCAGGAAAGGAAATACAATCTGAGGTTAGCTCTGTCGTCCAAACGACTAGGTAGGGAGGCGGGATTTGAACCCAGTCTCAGGCTGACTCTGAAAGCCACATTCTTTGTAACCAGATGGCATCCCCTCTCCCCAGGGCTTTGTCGGGAAGAGGTCAAGCCCAGCTGAAAGTATGCTGATCCCCATCTCAGCCTTTTTTTAGGCCAGCTCGCATTGTAAGTATTTTCTCTTTGATTTTGCAACCCATGGCAGTTAGTGACTGGAGCTGCAAAGGGAAGATAAGCTTGCAAGAGAGGAACCTCCCATCTGGCCCTTGTGAACCGAGGGCAATTTCCGAGTGATTCTCAGGCTGTCAAATGCAATGACCCCATGAGGAGAACACTGAGCCACTCCGTAGATATGACCCAGGTTCACTTTTCCATGATCTCAGCAGAACAGGATAAGCCAGAAACATCAGGCTCAGCGATGAGGGAGGATGTTGTGGCAGGTCCCGAAAACCCACCCTGCCCCAGCAGAAGGATCCAGATGGGAGTGGGTGGGTGGGTGGGAAGAGTTGGGCAGGGGTGGTTGGGGGAGGGGAGATGCAGTGGATGCATCACTGGGCAGGTGTAGGGGACGGGAGAGGCAGGTGGGCTCTGTGTGGTCCCCTCTGGTCTGCTCTCTCCAGAGATGCTGACCAATCCACAGAAGGAAGGATGATGGGAACTGCATTCCCAAGAAGACAGTGAGTCTTATGTGGGGCTGGTGGTCTTTGTAGAGGGAGCCCTGAGCCAGCAGGAGGGGCAATTACGCAAGCTGTGATGGTTGCGGAGACTGTCCTAGAGGCAAGGGTCAGCCCAGTGAGAATAAACAAGTTGTTTTGGAAAATTTTCTGGCGCCCTCCCCCTCAGCCTCCATTCAGGGGCCAGAATTTCCCGCCTCTTTTGCCTTATTTCTTGATCAGCACTTACCACATCCTTGAGAAACAGGTCAACACACAGGTGGCCCTTTTAACCCGAGGGGCCTGATCCACACAGGGGCACCCTAGCCACTGCTGGCCCTTCCTGCCCCAGGGACTCTGCTGGGCTGGTCCCCGCCCCTCCCCAACGACGGTCCCCGTTTCCACCTGTGAGATACTGCTCGCCTTTCAAGACTCTGCTGAAAGTGTCTTTTCTGTGCCTGCCGCCTCCCTCCCCCCAATATTTATTTATTTATTTATTTATTTATTTATTTATAAGATTTTATTTATTTATTTGACAGACAGAGATCACAAGGGGACAGAGAAGCAGGCAGAGAGAGAGGAGGAAGCAGGCTCCCCTCTGAGCAGAGAGCCCGATTTGGGGCTTGATCCCAGGACCCTGAGATCATGACCTGAGCTGAAGGCAGCGGCTTAACCCACTGAGCCACCCAGGCACCCCTACTCCCCCCCTCCCCATTTTTAACCTTTCTGCAGGAGGAGCCTTTCAAACATGCCCCAAACTGGGGAGCAGAGTATGGTGGGCACTACCCACGTGTCATCCGGAATCAAGACTCAGCCACACTCGCTTCATCTCTCTCTCTCTCTCCATGAATTTTTTATAGCATCGTGTCATTTCACTTCGGCACGCTAGACTTTGCATCTCTAAAAAAGACGGACATTTTCAGATATAACAATGTCATGGTTATGGACCTAAAAATTACCGCCAATTCCTTGCTATCATCCAATACCTGACCCATACTGAGATTCCAATTGTCCCCCCCCCCTTTTTTTTTAAACAGTTGATGTCTTTGAATCAAGTCTACCATTTGATTCAGTTGAGGTTTTGAAAGAATGGTGCCAATTGTTCTGCACGACTCCCACACGTGGCTTCTGCCTCTGTCTTCCCATTTATGCTTGTCTTACAGCCCTTATTACAGGCGCCCTCAATTATGCCACCGCTGCCCCGGCCTTAGGTCTCTCCACAGCATGAGCTTTTTGAGAGCAGGTGTGATGGATATTCTTCATCTGTGTGTCGCGCACGTCCGACGCGGTGCTTTGTGCATAGTAAGCGTCCCATCGATGTTCCAACACATCACCGCCTCGAGTGAATTTTCTCTTTGCCACTTGAAACTTCAAAGTCTTCGGATTTTGGAACCCCCATGGCTGGGAGTGATCTTTGGCTCCAGAGGGGTTTGTACCCAGAGGGAGGGCAGATCAGATGACCTTGTAGACTCAGCGTGACTCTGCAGTTTTGGGGATCCATCCAGAGACTGGCTGATGCCAGACGTTGACTTCGTCCTCCAACCTTGCTCTGGGGTTTATCAACATCCGTGTGGTTAAATTCCATAAGCTGGCATGATCTGAGGAGAGAAATTAGGGCATGACTTCTTGCCGTCAATTTTTACAGCTTGGCAAGGGACAGAAAGGTTATCCCTTTCAGAGCAACCTCCCCGTGTTGCTCTGTCATTGAGTGAGGTTGCCTGGAGCGAGGGCCTGGCGTGTTTGGGTGGTGGCTTGTCCTGCCCCTCTCCTTGCTTTCTGACCCAATTCCCTGATCTCACAACCTTTGACTTGTTTATTTCTAGAGGTGTAATACATATGCTGTATTGAGAGTGAATGAGAAAATATGGCTTGGATCATGGAATTCAGCTCTATGATTCATTGGTTCGACAAGCTGGGTTTTTTGGTTTGTTTTGTTTTTTTTTCTTTGGCAAGTCTACCACCTGCCAGGCCTTGCCTGTGTGGGTTCTGGGAGTCCACAGGGGGCCAAGGCCCGTTTTACCAGCTATAGAAGAAGGAAGGTTGGACAGCCATGTCAGACTGCTGGTGTACCAGAGGGCTTCCTGGAGGACGCAGCTTCTCAACTGAGCCTTGAAGGATGCATAGGAATTTGCAGGGAGAAGGTGAAGAGGGAAGAACATTGCAGACATAGTCCAGGGATACAGAATAATATATGGAAAGGGAAATTGTATTTACTCGGTATTTTTTTTTTTTACCCTGTATTTTCAGAGACATTTGTAATGTCATTTAAACTTCTCACATGATTAAAAAAAAAATAGGCCTTGGAGAGGTTAAAAGATTTGTCCAAGGGGAGGAAGAGAATTAGAATTATGTCCGCAGATTCTCTGAGAAGCAGGTCAGCGTCCCAACTTTACTCTATGCCCATGTGGACACTCATTCCTCCATGAAGTAACTCTAAAAGTCTCGTTTGTGCTAGTCATAGAAGATCCAGGCCCGGTTCAGGGAGCACACAGTTGCTGCATTCCAGAAGGAGCCATCAGGCCTGGTCTACATGTGAGTAGAATCATCTACGGCCTATTCACAACACCCTTGTGGTCCTCAGGACTGGGCACCAAGGGCAACAAGCCTTATCTCAGAGAAAGTTTCTCTTCCTGAAGTAGACACAGACTGTTTTATGCTGGCTTCCTGACAAGCTAGAAACACCAGACCACTGACCAAACAGGGTTATTTGGTGGTTTATATATTATATGAGAACCATCGTGTTTTATTATATATATATATATGTGAAATGATCAGAAATGCAGTTAATCTAGACCCAATCTTAGGGAAAACCAAGATTTTTCTTTTCTTTTTCTTGTCAGACGATTTTTTTAAAAAAAGTCTCTGGAAACTTAGAAGTGTTCTTCTAGAACAGTTCAATGAGCTGTTAAAAAACCTCTTGACCCTGAGGTACTTGGCCCTGAGGTGATCACCATGGCAGCAAGCACTTTGAAGACTCTCTGAGAGGAAGTAAGGGAACTAACAGTGACCCACACCCACCACACATCAGACACTATTCTAGACACTTCCAAAAGCTGTTCTGTTTAATTTTCGTTAATGAGCCCTACCTGATATAGTCACACAGTGGTTATTAGCCCAGTTTTCACCTGTGAGGGAACCAAAATTCTGACAGGTTAAATAACTTGCCAGTGTTACAGAATAAAGAGGAAAATTAGCATTCTGACCCCGAAGTCTCCTCTTCCCTCAGCACCATGATTACATTTCACACATGAGAGCGGATGCCCAAGACTGAGCTCTCAGGTCAGACCGTCTGGGTTTGAACCCAGCCTCCAGCAAATTACTCACTCTGGGCAAGCTACTTAGCTCCTTTTCCTCAGCTTTCCTCGTCGTGAATGGGGAAATAATGGTACCTTCCTCACAGGAAAGGTTCAAGGGGTTAACCCAGCTAAAAATCCTCAAAACAGTGCTTGGCACCAATAACCACCTCATGAAGGTTAACTCCTCACGTAGGGACCTTTGCTTGAAATCGAGGTTGCCTCTTGCCTTGGCCTGACTTATCTGAGAAGAGGACAGGGTGTTGGCCTATCTTCGAGGGCAGCAGACGGGGCCCCAGCTGAACTGTTAGGGAACCTGTGGGTCAACCAGGACGGGGCTTCTGCCTGCTTCCCTGCCCGGGAAACCCTCGCTGGTATGAAGGGGGTCCCAGAGTCCCTGAGGAGATGGGCTGCTCCTGCTGCACCAGATCCCTCTGCTAGACTGGACACAGAAAAGCACACAGTTCGGGAGAAGAAGGCTCCAGAAATTAACTAAAGGCTGAAACCCATCTGTGAATTCAGTGACGCCGCAGGTTCCTGAAGGTGCTTCCAGGGGAATCAAAGCGGGGGGCAAGCCTCCACTTGCAGAGGCAGGTCAAAACCTAGCCCAGAGTGTGCAAAACAAGGCCCATATCCAAAGCCGACTTGCCTGGGCATCAGTGGCGAGAGTGTCATCTCGTCTGCTGGGGGGCGTGCGGGTGCCCACATAGCCCAGGGACGACAGTCAGAGAGTGGCTCGGCTGAAAGCGCCGGGCACGACCCATGGGGCAGGCAGATGAGGCGCTAGGGTCCGGCCAGGTGGTGCCAAGGGAGTGGGTCCAAGCAGGGAAGTGGATGGCGCTGGGCATGTCGGGGGATTTGTGGAGCCATGTGCTGAGGGGACAAAGAGTACCCAGCGGGGCAGTGGGGGAGGCCTCTGAAGACCAGCAAAGCCAAGGGGGAGACCATGAGGGCAGGGCTGGACCCCAGGACGGGACTTCGGGTCCACAGCCGAGGGGGCTGGCGCTGGGGTGGTTGGTCGTTCCTGCTGTGGCAGGCGCAGAGGGTTCCGGGGGAGAGAGGACTGGCTGCTGTGGCAATGTGGCACGCGAAGGGCACTGTGCGCTCAGGGGAAGAGGCCAGGCCCTCGGTTTCCCTTCTCGCAATGGGCATCATGCTGTCTGCTTTACGGGGCCGAGTATAGACATCACAAACGCCTCCTGCGTAGGGGCCCGAGGACCCGCAGGGTGCGGTGAGGCCGACGGCCCTCTCCAGCCCTCTCCCTGCACCCCAATTACTTCTACCCCCTCCCTTCACATCCCCGAATCTTGTTGGTCTCCTCTGCAAAATGGGATAAAAATGACCACCTTCTCTCATTGTGCCTGCGAATTCCCGGAGCCTGATTTCCCCTTGAAGGCAAGAACTCCGCGTTTGAGTCAGGCCCGTGTTTCCCGGCTGTCCCCACCAGCCTCTGTCGCATGGAAAAAGCAGCAGGCTCCTCGCCGCTGGGTACTGTGCGGGTCCCAGTGTCCCTCAGTGTCTCCTCAGGTCTCCCCGCTTGGACAAATGGCTAATGGTTAAACAAGGTAATGGTGATATATGCAGACCCCCCGATCTGTGTGCAAGGCGGGTGGCGTTAATGGCTATCTTGGAGGTGACATTCCATTAGGGGTGATTGGACTTAATTTTAATGGCAGGATGACTTACCGTTTCATCATCCTCTCCTGGGCCTGAAGGTCAGTGGGAAAACTTTCTTTCCTCTAGGAATTACACTTTAAAATCCACTTTAACACCATGCCGGTCTTGGTTAATGCTAAAATACTGAACTGTAAGGGTAGAGGCACACCTCTGCGCAGGCAGGTGTGTTTGTTGGTGTGGGTCTCTTGGTTCTGTGGCCCTGGAGCCAGAGACGGCACAGGGTTGAACGCTAACTCCACCACTCGCTGGCTGGGTGGCCTCGGACAACTTACCTAACGTCTCTGTGCTTCCTAGCGTTGGTGTGAGGATTCCACAACGTGGTGTGTGGATAGTGGTTACA
This sequence comes from Mustela putorius furo, assembly GCF_011764305.1. Taxonomy (NCBI): domain Eukaryota; kingdom Metazoa; phylum Chordata; class Mammalia; order Carnivora; family Mustelidae; genus Mustela; species Mustela putorius. The sequence continues at coordinate 3,771,410 of NW_025421560.1, read as the reverse complement.
GCAGTGCCTGAAACACGGACTTGCCATGGAAACGTGGGCTCCTGTTATTAGTTCTTGAGGCAAAGGAATACAAGAAGTGGTCACTTATAAATCAGGTTCGAAACCACACGTGAGCAGGTAGTCGGGTGGAGGTGGGGAGTTCAAGGAAGGGTAAGTAAGCATGGAAAAGCGGGCCGGGGTCATCGTCCAGGCCTCTGAATGCTGGGCTCCCCTGAATAATAAACTAGTGCAGGGAGAGCGTCGTGATGACAGGAAGGTGGTAGGTAGGAGTATTCCTAGAGGTTCCTCCTGACGGGATGGGAAGAAAGAAGTAATTATGAGAGCCATTAGGAAAGGCGCCCCTGCAGGAGCTCGTAGTGATTGGATGTGGGGTTGGGGGGGCGGGCAGAGGGGTGTAAGATGACTTTGAGGTGCTGGGGGAGGTGAAGCACGAGAAAGTGTCCTTGCCGGTGTGGGACGAGCTGGTTTGCGGGTTTGGAGGGGAGAGTGTGCTGGTGTTCGGACTCCAGGAGACGGGGCCGCTGGGGAGCCATATCAGGCCTGGTCCCCTGATTGGGGAGTTGTCTGCAGAGACGCGGCGGGGGCTTCTCAGTTTTTGGGTGGCACAGAGGATGGAGGACCGGAATAGGGAACATTTCAGGGGTTCGAAGCTGACAGAGGAGGAGCGGAGTGGGCAGAGGACAGGGGCCAGAGGGGGATCTAGTGGGGCCTGCCCTGGGGGCGCTGGGGGTGAGGCCTGCTGTCTGATGCAGCAGGGAGGCCGAGAGTGAGGAGAAGGGCCAGATCAGCCCGCGGGCAGCTGGTGCAGGTGCAGCCCTGGTGAGCCGGGCAGGCAGACAGGCACCAGCAGGAAGGAAGGCCCCAGCGTGTCGGGCGAGCCAGCCGTGAGATTTAGGCTTAAGAATTAATACAAAGTGCCAGAAATGAGAAGCTATTGTCTTCCTCCAGGGGAAGTACCAACACACCTGGCAGTGTCGGCACCCTGTTCTTTGGCTCACTGGGCTGCCTTCCGGAACCCGGAGCAGGACACGGTGGTAAAGAGAGGCTCGGCTGTCTGGCCCTGGATTCCACGTCCGCGATGGAGGCAGGGAGGGGTGGGGGGCATTTGCATCGACGGTGCCTGGTGTCCCTTTCTGCCCCCTCAACACATGAGCTGTTGCTAAGTCGTTCATGTGCTCAGCCGGGCTCCCAGGGCTGAGCGCCCCCCCCCCCCCCGTACGGGCTCAAGATGGCGCTGCCCAGGCCTGCATTATGTGTGGGCCGGGAACCGCCGCCCTCCTCAGAGCCCAGGGTGACAAGAATAACTAAGAGTGACATAAAAAATATAGATTGCAGCAACTTATGCAAATGCGGACATGTGAGCTGGCTGACACCATCCCGTCCGTGCGGTCAAGAAATTCGAAGCTCAGAGACTTGACTGAGGTCACGGAGCCTGTCAGCGGCCGAAGGGGGACCGAACCAGACGTTCGCACTCTTGGCTCAAAACTCTTCCCATCATAGCACACTAGTTTCAAATTTAGGGGGAGTAAAGTAAAAATTTTTGGTGTGAGTGGTGTGGACCATTTTGTGTGGTGCCTTGAGATGCATAACAGCGCTGGTGTGGCCGAATTTGCCCTGGGATAACCTGCTGGTCCCAGGGGCACTGGCCTCTCGGGCTTGAAAACGCTGTTTTTCACCTTTTTTTTTTCTCTGCAGGAGAGAAACCGAGGCAGCTCTAGATCAGCGTTCTGCGGCTGTTTCTGGACCTGATACCAGTTTGGACAGTGGCCGTGGCAAGCTGCATCTCCCTGGCCGTGGAGGGGTCTGTGTTCTGTGACTGGCAGTGTCCCCCACTAAGAGCAGGCTCTGGCTTGAAGGCCCACTGAAACTTCTAGAACCCAGGCCCTCCCTTTCTCTGGAGGGTAAATGTCCTAGGAGGACTTTCCTTGGTGGCAGAGAGTTTGCATGGCAGCTGCCCCTCGGAGGCCTTTGCTCTGCCGTCTGGGCCTCTGCTGTGCTCGGAAGGACCTTGAGATTCGCCGAGTCCACACTGAGGTGTCTCTCGCTGTCTTCCTAGTGTTGATGTCATCTGCTCCATGGCTGCCTGTCCCCTGATGGGAAGAGGGGGCAGCCCGCTCCCCCGAGAGTACCAGCTTACACTGAACACAGGTAATTCTTGCTTTCTTCTCAGAACCACAGCCCTGAGTTTCATTTGTACCATTTCTTCCAGTGTCCCCCACGCTGCAAGAATTTAAGACCAAGTCCAGGGGCTGTGTGGAGAGACAACACATGTGAGAGCATTCAGCATCGCACCCCAAGTTGTCCCTCTCCCCGGACAGTTGGCTACTGTCGTATGACGCTCACGTGCTTCTGCAGGCCCTCGGTGGAGGGCAGGGTGAGGGTGGGCGGGATGCAGCCTCTGCCCTGTCTTTGTGGCGGAGGTGGCTCTGTGGCAGGACCGAGCACGTGCCCCCTTATTCTGGGGGGAGTTGGAATCCGTCCACCCCCTGTGGAGCAGGCTTGGGTGTCCCTTGACACATGCTTGATCCCCCATGTGCTCTTATAGAAAGAAACCCAAAGGGATGTGGGAGTAGAGATGTGGAGAGGCCTTGGATGATGCAAATGCTGGCTGTCTGTCAGACCATTCCGGCCGGTCAGGCTCGCTGGCTGCAACCCCCCAGAGTCCTGCCTCCTGCTGGTGGTCGCGCCTTCCCACACTGAACGGGACTGACCCGTGTGGCCCACAGAAGATTATGGGAATGCTCAAGTGTGACCTCTGAAGCTAGGTCCTACAAGATACTGAGGCTTCCTCTGCCTGGTTCTCTTAGCTAAGTCCCTCTGGGAAGCCAGCTGTCCCAAGAGGATGCTTGCGGACAGATTCACGGACGGGTCCCTGTAGTAAGGACCAAGGTCGTCTCCTGCCGGAAGTGACTTGCCAGTGTGTGACAGTGGGGCCATTGTAGAGGCAGACACTGCTGTCCCGGTCAAGCATTCAGGGGCCTGTCACCTCTGCTGACATTTTAGTGATAATCTCAGGAGAGAAACCCTTAAGCAGAAGCATCCATCTGAGTCGCTCCTGGGTTCTTGACCCCACAGAAAATGTAGCTAAGCATTTTGGGCTCCTGTGTTACATGGCGATGGAGAACTCATCTGTTTTAAGCTGCTCAGTTTGGGCTCCTGTGTTACATGGCGATGGAGAACTCATCTGTCTGTGGCAGGCATGCAGGGCCTTACGAGTCAGTCTGGACTCAGGTACAGGTTCCATCTTCCAGTGTTTCCTTCCAACATCCTGGCCTGTCTGCTGTCTCAGGCTGCTGGGGGACGTTTTGTCCCTTGTGTTCCTGCTGTTTGGGTCACCGTAGGAGTCCAGGCCCCAGAGCTCATTGCACACTGGTGCAGTGTGGGAGCCGGAGGACTCCTTCCCGAGGTCCCTGGGCCTGGGGACAGACATGGAGCGTGTGGTGAAGTCAGCCGGCAGCTTGGCAGGAGGACACACGTTAGCCGGCGGGCTTCCAGAACCCTCCACGCCTCCTCCTCCCCGCAAAGCTTCACTTCCCCCTGTGATTCCCGAGGCTGCAGGAGGCCACCTGAGACTCACAAAGACCTGGTCTCACAGGCACTATGAGGGACCAAGAACTCTGAGTTTTAAGCCAGAGAATCTGGGTCTGACGTGTTCTGTCTGGGGGTTGGCAGAGACCTCTGACACTAGAAACCTGACTTGAAGAGCTTGGAGAGCCCAGAGCTTGGCACATGTCCAGGCAACGGGGGATTGAGGGGCCACACTCTCACAGCCTCTGCCCTGCTCAGAGAACCCTGAGGAGGGGATGGCACCGTGGGGCTCCCACTTTCAGAGGGGTGTGGGAAAACGGGAGCAGCTGTGGGGTGAATGGGGGAGCTGGTGACAAGTGAGGGGGGCCGGGAGAGCGCTGAGGATGCTATCTCTGACGGGGAGGCCCCCAGGCGTGTCATAGTCTGGAAATCATCCATGGGCCCTCTTGTGCCCTCTCAGGAGCTAAGGTTTGCCACCGGTGGGAGGGCCACTGTGAGACCTGTGTCATGAAGAAGGGCGTCATAGATGCTGAGACACACCACGGCCCTCGGGGAGGAGATGAACTGCCGGTCCCAGGAGTCACCCAGTCCCAGCCAGATGGCTCAGATGAGGATCAGAGGGTGAGGCCCTCCCCGGCCGGTGGGCCACACTCTGACAAGTTCTTTGGAGCACCCAGTCCTGTGCTTCCTTGTGTGGAATGTCCCTGGGCTGGCGGGAGGAAGGTCCTGCCCTTGACTGACCTGCCCAGGGCCTCTTGGTGTGTGGCCTGGCTACGCCGGACAGCAGTGGCCCATTTGCTTTGACTGACGGTCCCTGGTTCCTTAGCACTTTGGCGGAGAGCAGGGAAAACACAGCGCCGTGCCCCATCCTCTCCGAAGGGCGGATGAGTCACAGGCCCCAGGGAACCCGGCATCCCCTTTCTGTCACTGAGCTTGTGAACCAGGCCCCCTTCCTGCAGAGGAAGTCCTCCTTCCTCTGCAGTTTTTAATTACGGAGTCGAAGTGGCCTCGTAGAAACCGGGGGGCACTGTGGACATGGAGGGCTGCTGCGGGCGGTGGAGGGCCGTGGAGGGGCCAGAGGGCCGTGGCTCTGCTTGATGCCCAGGCAGACGGCAGCCCAGCCTCAAGCCCTCTGTCCCCAGGACCCCTCCTGGGTGGCCAGTAGCCATGTCTCCTGCCCCCTTTGGGCCAAGACCCTCACACGGCCCTCACGGCACCGGGGGGGGGGGGGAATACATCTGTCTTCTCCCTTAGCGACAGAACAAATGCGTTCTCTCCAGCCCGCTGCCAAAGCTTGGGGACGGGGGCCTCCCTGAGCCAAACCAGCTTGTTCACGCAGACCGCGTTCAGACTGGTGGGAACTGGAGAAACTGGTATCTCCCCCTCTCCCAGCACTGGCACACCCCTCAGCCCTTGCCCTTGAAGTCCCAACGGGGGAACGAGCACATTCTTTCCTGGGGCAGCTGCTCTGCTGACTTCCAGTGTGCTGTGCTCTGAGCTCACAGAATCAGAGGCAGCAAAGGGGGAGCTGCCAGTGCCCAGGCCCGCGGGGACCAGCGCTTTGGAGACACCCGTTTGCTTTCTTCCCTCCGCATCCATCAGATGCGCTGGCTTGTCCTGCACAGACACGGCCAGGTCTTGCCCTTCCGCAGAGGAAGGTAAAACAAAGCTGTGGTCCTGGGTCCCTTAGGCTGGGAAATATTTAGAGGTGGGGGGTGGGGGGGGGTGACAGGCTATGCTCTAAGAGAAATGCAGGTTACTGAGCCAAACCTAAGAGCAGTTGCACATCTGTAATCCGGGTAAAGCTCTAAACCCCGCAGGGAAGTCGGGTCAGTCGGGGTCCAGCTGCAGCACGGGAGGCTGGAGCAGAAACATTCTGGGGTCGGGAGCCTTCTCTTGCCCGGGCTGGCGGCCGAAATGTGCCGTCCGTGGTCACAATTGCTCTGCCTAGATGCCCTGACTCGGTGGCCCATTTCTTTCCAAAGCAGGCGCGGGTTCCTCTTGTGGCAAAAATAGCCCCGCTGCTGACTTCATCTTTTACAAACGCGCAGGAGTCCGTTCACATGGGGTGATCCTGATGGGTCTTGTGGGGCATCCCCAGCTGCCCGTTCACCCTTGACCTTGCCCCGTCCTCCAAAGTCCAATGTAGAAAGAGGCTTAGCGGGAGCCTGAAGAATTGGTAGGGAAAGACTTCATTTAGTTTGCGTTTAAATTTGAATGGATAATTCATTTCCTTGGTACAAGAATCGAAACCGTGAAAAGCTTGTCTTCTACCCCTGCTCCCATCAACCCAACCCAAGTGAACACTGAGGGTAGTTTCTTGGGCATTTTTATGGTGCTTCTGTGTGTGTGTGTGTAGTTTTTTCTTTTTCTTCCCCCCTTTACAGAAAAGGAAATGTGAATGGCTCATGTAAGATTGGAAGGATCCCCAGTCTCGCTTAAGGAAGGAGAAATGCACATTGGATGTGGATGGTGGGATGCTCTCGTGGCAAGCCTGACAAAGTCAGCGTTCTACGCAAATGGCTTTGGACTTTGTTCTCTTCGCTTTATTGAATATCTTGGCGATCTTTCCAGTCAGTGCCCAAATAGTGTCTTCATTCATATTTACAGCTTTATAGTGTCCTATTTACAGATACGCTATAAATTTATTTAACTAGTTTCCTATTGATGGACCCTTGGGTTGCTTCCAATCTTTGGCTACCACAAACAACACCCCCACCCTCCCCACCCCCAAGGACATTTCCTGCATGTGCAGGTATGTCTGTAGGATAAATTCCCGTAAGTAGGATGGTTGGGTCAAAAGCAAGTGTGTTTGTGATATTTATAAGGCTTTCCAGGTACTCTGAAAGGGGTTGTACCATATACACAGCTCCTGGTCATCGAGGAGGGATGCTTGTTCCCCACAGCCTCACTGCATGGACATTTCACAGCAGTTTTCTTTTTTAAGGTTTATTTATTTATGCATTTATATGAAAGAGTGCTCATGAGTGAGGGGAGGGGCAGAGGGAAAGAATCTTTCAAGCAGACCCTGTACTGAGGGTTCCATCGCAGGACTCTGAAATCACGACCTCATCCAAAACCAAGAGTCAGTCGTCTAACCGACCGAGCCAGACCGGCGCCCCTGATGGTGGTTTTCATCTGCATTCTTCTTTAAAGTGAGACTGAACATCATTCCATTCGTGTAAGGAGCCACTTTGCCTTTCCTTTTCTCTGAGCTCCCTCTGTGTCTCCTTTTGCATCTAAATAAAGATCGTCTTGTTGGCTCTTTTTCCTTAATCATTTCCGGGAGCTTTTTTCCTGTCGAGGAAGGGTTAGCTCTCTGTGATACGACTTGCAAATATTTATGCCCAACTTGTTGTCTTTTGATTTTTCTTACCTTGTGTGTATGTATAAGATTTACAAAAATTAGGTGGTAGGATACTGTAAACTTTTTTTTTAATGGATTCCGGATACAAAAGAAAGGCTCTCCATACTCCAGGGTTCTACAGGAACTTGCCGTGTTTCCTTCTAGTACTATTATGGTTTCATTTTAATTTCATCTTTGATTCATCTGGAGTTAATGCTGAGACATAATAGGAAGTATGGTATGGTGTGCTTGACTCTTTTTCAGTTGTTTTGATAGCATTTATTGACCCATTCCCCAATGATTAGACATACTACCTTTGTAATTTACTGACCAGAACTGGGTCTCTTTCTAGTTTATTCCACTGACTGGTCTGTCTGTCCGTGAGCTGGTATAGTGCTGTTACCCTTGTTGAGACTTTATGACTTGCTTTGATATGTGGGATGGCTGTTCCTTCTTCCCTTTTCCCCCCTTTGCTCTGTTTTCTTTTTCCTTTTCCTGACCATTCTTGTTTGCTTCATTTGCTATGTGAACTTCAAAATCTGCTTACTTAGTTAAAAAAAGTGGAAATTTTATTGAAGTCACATTGTTTAGAAATTAACATAATGGACACAATCATGTTAATTATCATAGAGATACTGACATGATAATGAATTTTCTTCAGAATGTGGTATGTGTTTCCATCGGTTCTACTCTGCTGTTGCATTTTTTTTTTTAACATGGGCTCCACACCCAGCACAGAGCCCAACATGGGGCTAAAACTCACAACTGTGAGTTCAAGACCCGAGTCAGGATGAAGAGTTGGACACTCAGTCAACTGAGCTGCCCAGGTACCCCTCTTCTTTAGCATTTCTTAACAGTTTTTCTCTGAGACAACTTGCATGAACCTTAGGCTTTTTGAAGATGTATTGCCATTGTAAAAGAAAAAAAAAAACTCTTGAAGGATATACCCTTTTACCTCACTGGATCCTCCAACAGATTGCTTTTTGTGATTCTAAGTGTTGTTCGTATCCAGTGTGTTGGTTGTGTACCAAGCTACGTTAATGAGCTCATTGTTTGTACTTGTTATTTAGATATAAATAACATTTAAATCAGTGGATTTTGAAGAAAGCAGATTACCCATCATAATGTGGGTGGGCCTCATCTAATCAGTTGAAGTCCTTAAGAGAAAAAACCTGAGGCTCATAAAGAAGAAGGACTTCTGCCTCCAGACTTGAGATTGCAACAGTAAGTCTTCCCTGAGTCTTCAGCTTGCCAGTCTGCCCAGCAGATTTCAGACTTGTCAGCAATTGCCTGAGACCGTTCTACTGGTCTGTTCCTCTGGAGAGCCCTGACATTAGGGGAAAAATTCTATTTCTGAGCCTGGTGATGAAATTCTTCAGTGGCAAATGACTTCTATAAGTATGTGGCCAGAACATAAGCGAAGGTGTCTGAGAACAGGAGAATCATCTGCAGGATTTCTGTGATGCAGACACCTCTTACGTGATCCTCACTGCATGTGAGTCATGAGTTGAATCTGAGAATTCAGAAATTCTCACCCTGGTCCTGGGCTTGGATCTCTACATACTCAAGGTTGGTAGGTCAGAGAGGAAAACCTCATCTCCAAGCATAAGGTCCGTTCTTCCAGCAGGATGGCTCATCTAGCCCAACACAAGCCACTGCTTTCAGTGTACAACACGAAACCTCTACCTCAAGCCAGGAGCAGGCTAGAAGTCTGTGCGTGATGATTCCTGCAACAGCTCTGAATGGTAGGCACAGTGCTTCTGATTTTCTATTTACAGAGATACATTTTCTGAAGGGTCGTGATCAGGGGTGGCATGTACCCATTTTCAGTGGCAGACATGGTGCTCCCTCTGCAGGGATGGTGAGGGTGTCCTATCTCAGTCCTCTGCTCATGACACAAAAGATGCTCCTGGGGAGGACAGTGTGGAGACTGGTCGCCAAGCAAGGATGCAAGGGAGTAGCTGAGGGTACTCCTGGGACTGGAGAGCCTCTGAGGGGTTCTGCTTGTATCTGACAGTGCCCTGTGAGAGGAGACTGCAAATCGCCTTGGCCATGATTGATTCACCCCAATTAGCTGCAATAGCCTTAACTGTAAAGCAAATCTAAGGGGAAAAAATAGCCTTTCCAAACTGGGGACAGTTGCCCCTTAGTGCCACATTATAGTGATAAGCTCCTGGACCGTATTTGAGGTGAGAGTCAAATGAAACCCCAAGTTTTCCTCTGAACAATGCTGCTTCATGAAATAGACCTGTCATTCAGTGGGTCTGGCTGTCTCTAGGGGCCCCTTGCTAAGCCTTGGGAGCACCTTCATGGAAAGCTTGCAGCTTTGCTGACTCAAAGCACTGCATTTCCTTCTACTCAAGCCTTGGCCAGGAAAAGTCAGGTAAGGACCCATTCATGAAGCATGTCTATAGTGTGTGAATGCAACTGGGCTCCCACAGTTTGTTTGAGAAGAATGTGTTAAGGAGAGTTGAAATGGACCAGTTATCTCCAGCTCACCTCTACTGTGTTAGAGGTGGAGACAGGGCATGGGGCTGCCTTGGGGCCACTAGCCACCCGCTATGTTGTTTCTTTGGGAAAGTGCACTCCAAGTATCTCTGTTGGTTAGTGGGTTGACTGGCTGGTGAATTGAGCAATTCATTCATTTATTGAGTCAGTCATTGCCTTTTGTACACCAGGAAATCACCAGGGATGTCATGACTGTTCTTCTGATCTGAACAGCAGCAGTGAGGGGTGTCTGGTGGGAGATAGGGGACAGTGCTGCAAGGTGCTCAGGGAGGACCATGCTGCAGCCAGTCATTTCTACGTGTCATATCAGGAACCAAGAGCAGAGGGCAAATGCCACATTGCTTGACTTGGGAAGACTTGATGTTTGGGCCATCCAAACATCAAGTCTTCCTAAGTCAGAGAACGTTTGGGCTTCCCTGACTCAGTTGGCTGAACCTATGATCTCACTGGGGAGCAGGACTGTGTCTCAGATATTTTGGTAGCCTTAAATGCCTCACACAGAGCGAGGGCCAGCCAGTTCAGTCAATACCCATTTGATAAAGAGAAACCAACTTCTGCTGTCCTAAATCTTGCTTTCTTTTGTTTGGTTCGAAGTGGTGGAGGATGTCTTGGCTTGGCTGGAGTCTTGGCTCTTGCTGGGGTTTTGTGATGACTGTGTATTTTAGCAATATGCTTTCCAGTGAATGGAGGAGTTTCTAAAGCAAAAATGATATGTGGATGTTCCTAGCAGAATGGCTCAAACCTGGTGTCCCACCTTGGCCTAAAGAAGTCTAAGAGGCTGGAGAGGGAGGTCAATCACTTTATGAAGGCAAGCGCACTTAATTTTGTCGGTAATTATAATAAAAACACTGTTAGCTAGCTAATGTTATGGCGCAAGTGTTATGCACCCAAAGCTATGCTAAATACTTCTCATGCATTATCCCACGTGACTCTCCAGCAGCTCAACAAGACACTCTATTTTCCTCCCATTTTCGCAGACGAAGGAAACCGAGATTTCAAGAAGTTCATGTAGTACCTCCAAGGCCCTTTCTCGGGTCAGGCTCCCAGAAGCAGACCTCGAGAGATGAGGTGATGTGGTAGGGAAGTGGTTCCTGGAGAAACCTGCTCAGAGAGCCAGACTGGGAAGTGAACCAGTAGGGACCATCTCAGAGAAATCTCGGGGCAGGTGGCTACGGTCTGATTCCACAGGCCAGGCTGGCTTTGTGGGCTTGTATCGGGCACTGGCACGTGGGGCTCCATGCTCAGAAGAGCCCTGTGCTTGGCTCGATGCTCTGCTGTTGATGTCTTGAATTCCTTAATAACTTTGAAACAAGGGACCGGCATTTCCATTTTGCACTGTGCCCTGCAAGGGGGAAGTGTATGCCTTTCAGGGGTGTTCCCACTGGCAGCAAGGGGATTGGGGTTCTATACTCCTGCCATCAGCCCTTGATCCTTGGGTAAGGGCTGCCTTTTAGTCATTGCCATGGTTTTCTGGTTCCTTATATAAGCAAGTCAAGCTGTCTAATGGCTTGCAGGCAGTAGTCTGAAAAAGAGCCGTAGGTAGTGGCTGTTGGAAGTATAAGCCTCCTGAAGGCACAGCAAGCTTCAGACTCAGAGCCACAGATCTTAATCACTCTTCTTTCCAGAGGTCATATGGCGGCTTCAGTTCCTCCATGAGCCCTGTGTCCTTTGGCTCCTTCTTCCTTTCTCTTCACCTCCTGCTGCAGACTGTGGGTGAAAGCGGAAGGGGAAGTGAAAGAATGCTGAGTGGGGGTAGGCAGTGGTGCCAGCTGCTGGGAATGCTGTGATTCACCGTTTCTGGAGACAACTATTCTGGGCTGGGCGGGGGCCACCCAAGAGCCCGTGGTGGTTAGGCTGGGACAATGTCCATGCGCTCATTCAGCTTTCCCTTCAGTTACTTGGTCCTCGAAAGTTTTCTACCAAAACACGAGGTCTATACAGTTTTCTGCTTTGCCATTTCTGTGCATTTATTTATTTATTTATTTGAGAGAGAGAGAGAGAGAGAAATCACGTGCAAACTTGTCAGGAGAGAAGAGAGAGAATCTTAAGCAGGCTCCACACCCAGTACAAAGCCCGACGCAGGGCTTGATCCCACAGCCCTGAGATCATGACTTGAGCTGAAATCAAGAGTCTGATGCTTAACCTCCTGAGCCACCCAAAGCACCCTATCTCCTGTGCATTTTTAAAGATGTCATTCTTATGGCTTTGGCTCTTTGTACTAAGCTCCTCACAATGTGCCTTTTAAAGAACTTCCTTTTTTTTTTTTTTTTTTTTTAGCTTAAAAATACTATTTAACAACATGTTTGTCCTTTGGCAGGCTGCATTTATAACTGTGTAGACACATCTTCTCTATCTCTGTAATGCTCTGCCTAAATAGGATTCGTCTTACTGGTCTACCCAGTGTTTTCTGTCCTGTGTTAAGTTGTGGAAACCTTGGCTACAGAAAGTCTCTGTCAAATGACACATTCGTGCAGCCATTCCCAGAAACTTTGGTAGGAGAAAATGGGCAGGCAGGCATACAAAATGATCCCCGGAAATAGCTTGCCTTGGCATGCATGTTCAGATAATGGGTTCTAAGTCCTAATAGCAGGAACTGCACTTAAAAAAAAATTATCATTTTTTGTACATGCCCATGGACTGTACTGTAGGAGGCACATTCAGTACATATACTAAATATAAATAAGGAATAAACGTGAGGGTCAACTTGCATTCTGGTCTGCATTACCCACAGTGCTCTGAAAGTGTTCAAATGTCTCCTGCATACCTCTACCACGTTCTGAAAAAAGTCCTTCTCTGTCCACTGTGCACCAGCTTTTTAAAAAATCTTGACTTGGAAGCTTTGGCTGCTTGTTCTGGGCTATGCCTTGGTCCCTGGGTGGCTGTCCTCACAGCAGGACTCTGTATGGGAGAAGGGGGTTAGCCAGCGACTCTTCTAGAATGTACCACCAGCGAAATCACCTCCTTCCTCCCCTGTGTCTTCATTGTCTCAATGACCCATTTTACTTTGTCGTGTTCTCTCTTTTTCTTCCTCCTCGCGTTTTTGCCACGTGCTCACCTTGTATTTTAATTAGGTCCGACTCACTGGACTAGCAAAGGTGGCGTGCTATTCCCGATGAAAGCCCCCATCTGTGTGGCTCATCCAGGCCGCTGGCCTAGAAACCAACCGGCAAACCACTGCCCAAACTTCGACCTCCCTTGCATGGGAAACCAGTAGAAACAGGTTCTCTTTTTTATTTCCACAAAATGTACATCCCCAAAGCACAAGGAGAAGCACATGCCGGATCCCAGTGTCATTGTTTACTCAAGATGCCTAGGAAGGCCGAAAGGGGAAGGAGTGGACATTTGGCCATCAAAGCCGAACTGGAGGAATCTTCGAAGGAGGAAGAGGCTGAAAAGCTAGGCAGAAGCTGTGATGCGAAGGCCATTCTTTGTGTCTTTACTCAAGTCCTGATCTCAGATGTCCCTGTTTCAACCTCGTATGTGGGAACATCCCCACCTCCCGCCATAGCTTGTCCTGGGAGGGAAAGAAACCAGCCAAGAGAGCCATTTTCAGAGAGTTCTCTGGGGAACAGAGGGAGTGAGAAGGAAGGAGAAACACAGGCGTGTGTGGACTCTAGGGACGTCCAGGTGCGGCCGGTCTGGAATCCCCCTTCTGAACTCATCCCTCCCACTCCCCCAATTTCCATTCCTTGTGCCATGCTGTCCCAGGGGACATGACAGATGTCCCATCTGAGAAGGAATGTCTCAGGCCAGCGAAGAGTTAAATTATTGTGAAAGACTTCCAAAGGACCCTTTGCACTGCCCCCTTTCCAGTCAGCTCACTGAAGGAGATCAGCATTTATAAACAACTGGGTCATTTACTAGGGCTTGTAAGTTTCATATCTGAGGAAAATTTTCACTCTCTGCCTTCATGAGGATAGTCATAAGCAGTCCCCCCTGCCCCCAAAAGTATCTCCAGATGAAAAACTACAGACGTGGCCCCCAGGACCCAGTGCAGACTTGCAACCATCATTCTCGCTGTGTCTCTGTCTCTGTCTCTGTCTGTGTGTGTCTCTCTGTCATCTGCCACTTTGCCGTGGCTCACCATCTTTCCCCATCCCACCCACGTAACCTCAGAAACTATAGATGAAAAGTTTCCATTTTAAATCTGATATTACAAGACTGTCTATTTTGCAACTCTGAATTTTTAGTCTGAAAAATGGTACTTTCTATGAGATGTTTGATACTTTTTTTTTTTTTTTTTGCCTAAGGGACCAAAATGGCTGCAAATACAAATCATGTGGTTTAATGAACTCTCTATTTCTTCAAACGTCAGAGTAATAGTGAAAACCTGTTTTACTGGAGAGAGCCCACTCTCATTAAGGCCTTAAACTTGAGTCTTTGAAAAAATAATGAATAGGGTAGCTTCATACCAGTTCTGCTACTTTTTCTTGCCTTGTAAGGCACCTTCTGATATTACCAGAATCTCTTGATAACAAGAAAGATTAAACAATATGATGCATCGGGACACTTTTTAAAGCAGCTTTCCCCCATCATTACTTGTTATAACCTGAAGGAGTAGAGGAGGGACTTCCTCTAGATTGTTTTGATTGGTGTTACTGTGTTTCTAGCTGTCTGATTTGGACCAATATATAGATTTCACCAGTGATGCTGTTTTTAAAGATTCGTTATTAAAGATTTTATTTATTTGAGAGCGAGAGCGAGCGAGCGAGCGAGAGAGAGAGAGAGAGAGAAAACGCACAAGTGCGGGAAGGGGCAGAGGGAGAGGATGAAGCAGGCTCCCTGAGCAGGGAGCCTGACACAGGGCTTGATCCCAGGACCCAGGATCATGACCTGAGCCGAAGACAGACATTTAACTGACTGAGCCAGCCAGGTGCTTCCCGTGGACTGTTTCTACTGATATGTTTGAGAAAGATATTTTTCTTTCCACCACCATCAGCTCCATCCACTGTGTTAATCAGCTCCTGGGTGCATTGTGCGAGTCACCGGTCTTAACATGTGTCTGTTTTTGGCAATTTATCGCACTCCTTTCTGGTACTACCCTGACGGAGCTTGGTTTTCCCCTCTCTCCCCATGTACAAGGAGAGACTTGCAGTTGAAAAACGCTATCAAGTATATTGTCATAAATCCTTTTCTCTGTCTTTCAAGCTACAAGACTTCGATTTTCCCGCATGGTGTTTGCTTTGTTCTAATGAACTTGACCACACATCGTGTAGGATGTTGCTTGCTTGCTTCTCACGGGCACCAGGTCCTCAGGGGCTGCATACAGGACCAGCTGCATAATTTGTAGAGTCCAGTGAAAACTGGAACTGCAGGGCTCCTTGTTCAGCATGGTTAGGAAATTTCAGGCTGGTGACAGCAGAGCCTCGGGCCAAGAGTGGGGATCCTGTGCAACTGTACAGATCATCCCCCCGACGAAGTGTGTCATTCTACAGAAGTAACTTGATGACTAGCCCTAAGCATGATCTATGACTTAGCCTTAGTTTTGTTCCTTTGCTATTTTTAGTTTGTAAACAGAGTAGGATCATCCTGCATCTCTTGGTGCTTTGAAAAGTGTCCACCGACTCCTGGCTTCTGTTGCTGCTACTGAAAGTCTACAGTCAAGCTGCCCCCCCACCCTGGGTTTCGCCCTTTGCCAGCTTTTCCTTACAATGGATCTAATTTTGTGTATCTTGTTTCAAACCAATTTTGCTTCCTGAATCCTCTCCTAGAACAATTCTCAGCCCCGATCTTTAAAATATTGCCTCTTAGTGTCCTTCTTTCCAGAGCGCCTATGCAGTGCACGCTGGAGCTTCATTTATCTTCCGCATCTTTAACTTTTCTTTCATTTTGAGATTCTCTTTGTCTTTCTGTGCTGTCCTCCAGATGATCTCCTTCCGCACCATATCCCGGGCCACAGTTCTCTCTTTAGCTGCCTAATCTATGAAACCCACTCATTAAGTTTCTGGTTTTGATGACCTACATTTTGTTTCTAGAAGTTGTATTTGGTCCCTTTTCAAATATGCTTGCTCTTTTTTTTTTTATTTTTTAAAGCAGAGTCTGATTATTTACTCATAATTTCGATCCTCCCTTTTACATTTTTAAATGATCTTAACCATAATTTTTTAGCCTCTTCCGATAGTTTCATTACCCGGCCTTCTTGGGGTTCCCGAGGTTCATGACCCTTGCTGCCTGTTGTGTCTGTTGACTCCGGTCCTTCGTGCTCCTGTCCCTTGAAGCATTTTTGTAGTTTTTGATTGTGAGCTTCTCAAAGAACGCTCGCGGAGGGGATCTTGGGTGGCTGAGGTCGGGGATTGGTTGCCACAGAGAAGTTGGTTATTTGCTCCAGGAGGTGCTGTGCGATATGATTAGATCGGGACTCTCTCTATGTTATTTAGTAGGCTGGGAGTTCCCAGACGGTACAGATGTGTCAGCTTAAACCCCAAGGCTGTGTGAAGTGCGGCCTGAGGTTATGAGACTCAAGGTGACTTCTTTTCCCTGCCAGAGCTCCCGCTGTGACCGGCAGCCAAAGCGTCAGCACCTTGCCCCGGTGTTCAGCCGGCTTTGGCCTCAGGGATTTCCTTTACTGATCTCAGCTGTGCTTTTAAAACTGTGTTTGTTATTTTTGTACAGCATATCTAGGTATTTTGTGGCCGGAGGTTTTTCAGATTCTCCTCCATGATAATGCCACAAATGATAGTTTCTGTCATTCTGAATTTCTGAGCCCAGAAAAAGCTTTCTCACTATGATTACATATTTTGAGATCTCCCTAGTCGTTAGCGAGGGGTGGTGGTGGAGGGTTGCACAACACGGCGAATGCACTTAATGCCACCAAAAAATGGTTCAGCGGGCCAGGAAGCCTGGCCAAGCTCAAGGCAATTCTGCAGCACTAACCAGAAGATCCCCCCCCCCTTATTTTTGTGCACAGTTTTTAATTTAGATGAGGTTTGGGTTTTGTTCTGCAGAGAAAACAACGAATGTACTCTTTGCTAAAAATGACTGGAGTGCGCAAATGGTTGGATTTATTTAGTACCAAAATGTGAGATGTTTAAAAAAGAAAAAATCTTAGGAATTTGAGGACACCAGGATGGTTGCTCAGCATTGAAAAGCAAACTGAGGAAAAAAGTATTTCAGTTCCCCTGTGCCATGCCCGCTCCCCAGCTTTGAATAATGCAAGCGTCTCTTTCTGCTGTTCTGTTCTTTTTGCTGTTGAGTTTCCCGCGCCTCAGAGATCCGCTTTACCAGAAAATGAGAAAGTCTTTGCCCAGGGAAGCACCAGAGCCGTGAAGTCAGATTACTGTAAAGGTTTCATGGCTGAGTCAGCGGGAGGGCAGCTGGTGATCACTTCCTGTCTCACCCAGGGGAAGGAGCTGCCCCGGAAAGGGACGTTGTCGCCGGCCCAGCTTTGGGTGGTTCCTTTACCTCTCCAGGGACCAGGAAGGCTCTCTGCTTGGAAGCTGCTGATGTCTGGTTGGGGACAATCTAGCCCTGTGGACCGGGGAGGGAAGCCATTCATTTATTCATTCATTCATCAGTCTTTCCTCTTCTTAGTGGAGTGAGGAAGGCTTTGTGGGAAACGAAGACAAGAAGCTTTCAATATGACTACAGATGTGTACTTAACGTTGGTGTTTTTTTGGATTGGAAGTCTTCATTACTCTGACTGCAACGCAATCACATCCCTGTTTTTGTTGTTACTCTGCTGCAAACATGGTGCAGGGGCATGGCCTTTGCAGATGAAGGAACGCTGGGTCATGCATTCATTCTTTTTTTTTTTTTTTTTCTTTCAAATAACATTTATCCAGCATTATGGATTAGGGCTTCGTACTGGTGCTGTGGGCTCCCACGATAAATGATAAATAGTTCCTGTCCTTAAGAATCTCTATCTAATGCCTCGTGGAAAGGCCAGCACATATATAGAAGGAAAATGCTAAACAGAACACAATTAATCTTCAAATGATCTAATTAAAGAATCAGAACAAGTAGTCCCATCACTTTTTTTTTATTGTGATAAAGCCTACCTAACATCAATTTACCTTCTTACCCATTTTTTAGCGACATTAAGTCTGTTCACACTGCTGTGCCAGAATCACCCCTATCCATCCATCCCCAGGACCTTTACATCTTCCCAAACTGAAACTCTGTCCTTATCCGATATGAGCTCCCCCTTTCCCCTGCCCCAGCTCCCGGCAGCCACCATGCTACTTGCCATCTCTGAATTCGACGCCTCTAGGGATCTCATGTAAGTGGAATCCTACTTTGTCATTTTGTGTCTGGCTTCTCCATTACCTTTTTAATCAAAGGAAATACGACTTACTGAAAGACACATGTCTGGCCTGTCCCTGACTGACTCACCCCTTGGCTTGGCCCAGAGGAAGACGGTCAACGTTCCTTAATGGGCCCAGCTCTATGACAACACGACCATTTTTGTATCTTTTCTTGAAGATTCCATTGTTGTGATATTGGTTAATTCAAGTCGATTGACAGGATTATAGCTTTAAGAGGTTACCACTCCTTGGAATCATGTCCCAGCCTCCCTCATCAGGGGCTGGAGGAGTGAGCTTAGCAGCTTGCAGGTGGACAGTGAATTGGCCCCACGGACAGCCCTGCTGGCTTCCACAGGCTGTGTGTCTCATAGGACTTCACATGTGAGCACGTAGACGGCCCTGCTAGTCCCTCAGTCCAGATGCCTGCCAGAAACCGAGGCCCCAAGGACTCCCCTCCAGACATGTGATCTGAGCCAGGCTGTCTAAAATATTTCCTCTGGAACCAATCAGACACTCGCCAAAGGGGCAATATCTCACTGACTGCTTTCAGTCACATGTTATATTTGAGATCTGCCCTGTGTTAGGAGCTGAACCATGTTGGCTTGTCTCACTGGAGTTGAGGAAAGGCCTGAAGTCACGAGGAGGGCTGCTCCAAGTTCCCCGCTGCGTTTCTGGGGCCCTTGGATATACAGCTTAAATGTCATACCTTACAGCAAGTGTGGTCAGCTGAGTCGGCGTCAACATGGCGGCTTCTTCCGGCTCATCTCTCTATTCCATCAGAATATAAACTCCTCGGGGCTGATCTGATCACTCCAGGATCCTCAGTGCCTGCAGGAGAGTCTGGACCAAAGGGTGAATATCTCCTACAACTGGAGGAAACATCTATTGTCAGGACAGTGAGTGGATGAACATACTGACAAGCATGTTGCTAGAAACCAGAAAATGATACCATGGATCAACGCACTCGTGCTAGCTACTTAATCAAGAACTATTCCCAACTATTTTAGGTCTTTAAGAAACTAGAGTGGGGAAAAGATGTGTTTTTTTTTTTTTTTTAAGATTTTATTTATTTATTTAACAGAGAAGGAGATCACAAGTAGGCAGAGAGGCAGAGAGAGGGGGGAAGCAGGCTCCCCACTGAGCAGAGAGCCCGATGTGGGGCTCGATCCCAGGACCCTGAGATCATTAACCCACTGAGCCAACCAGGCGCCCCAGTTTTTCCTCTTTTTTAAAGAAAACTAATTAGTTGTTTTCTCCTAAAATAACATCACTGATTACCTTTCTTCTTAACAAGTGTCATGGAGTCATCTGGATGTATCACTGAAACCCTTAGCATTGAAAGAGGAAATTAACTACTTGAATTTTCAGGATATCTGTGTCTATTGGGTCTCTCTTTGGTTAAATGCTAATCTCACCACTGAGGATGTGAGGTAACGTTTGTGAAGACATTGCTGTAACAGGGCTGCTGTGTAACATTTTCTTGCCTAGGATTTCATAAAAAAACCAAACCAAACCAAACAAAACCCCCAACAAGCTGAGGTCTTGGAAAATGTTAGAAAAGAGCCTCTCTATAGGCTGACCACAGCAGCACGTTGTTGCTTGTTTTCATTCCCCAGTGGACTCTGATTGGTTTTGACCCGGCAGTTCCTCCTCTGTCTCCCGGGCTTGGGCATCACTTCTGTTTTTTGACCACCAGCCAGCCTTGCTGTCTTCATGGAAGTCATGCAGTGGGAGGTGGTGTGGCTCTCTCTGACCCCTCCGGGGCCTCACACAGATATGAAGTCCATTGCCAGCACAACCACTCTCTTAGGGAGGGTGCTGGGATGCCATGTAGACCACCAGAGCAGGGGCTAATGAACAGAACGAGGGCGGAGGCTTTCTCTCAGGGTGCCCCCGAATGTCATCTGGGAGCCCTTGCCTTTTTTCTCCCTGTTTCTTTCCCCTTATGTGGTTATCACTACACACCCCTTTTTCACTTGCAGTGACCATGTCTGGACAAGGAAGCCAAAGACGACACCTATCATTGGAGCAACATTCCGTGGTCCTCAAAGATGCTGGCTTTTCAGTTCCCCACAGCTCAGTAAGAGGGCCCCTCACTGCACAACAGACCTTTCTGGGCCACTGGTCATGCCGGGGATGATTCCAAAATAGAAAAGATTTTTGGAGCACGGATCCCGACCCCCACATCCCCAGTCCCTTTTGGACTAGACAGTCTCGGGACCTCATTGCATCCCTATATCTATGACTAGACAAGGGCTAGGGGCATGGGTCAGTGTGGGAAGGGGGTGGACAAGAAGGCAGTCACTGGCCAGGCCCCACAGCCTCCCAGAGGTGCAGCGGCAGGAAGCGCAGTGCTTCATGTGTCCGCCGAGGCAGAGCAGGGGCAGAGACAGGTGATGGGAGGTGAAGCTGGGAGCAGAGCCTTCCCTGGCGTAGCGATTCCCGATGGCGCCCTGGAGGAACTGCTGGCCATGGCAGTCCATCTGGGGGGGGGGTGCATCTCCACCCTCCAATCATCTTCAGTGCAGAGAAAAGGTAGCTGAGTGGGGCTGCGTGGCTGGGGTGCTACTTGTACCGACCATGCTGGTCTCCACTCAGCTCTGGCCCCAGGGCCCCCTTTGGCAGGTGGCTGGTGGAGGCCACAGAGAAGCTGAGTGGGTATGTAGTGTGGCTTGGGAGCATTTCAGCACGGTGGCGAGAGAGGGTGCTTGGAAGGCGAATGGCCCTGGGATCTTGCCTCTGAAATCTACCAGCATTTTGGCACTTCCTTTCACTTGCTGCGTTACACAGGGTAACAGTAGCAGCCATAACAAAGAAGCTTCCAACTTCAGAGCCTTCACACTGATGTCTACATCCCGTTTGGATCCGGGACTGACCATCCTCAGGTGGTGATGCAGCAACCCAGGCTCCTTCCAGCTTGTGGCTCTGCTGTCCCCTAGGACCTTGGAGAGCTCTGTATGGAAGGCGAGAGAAAGTGTGGCTTACGTTAGCCTGAAGTGACACCCACATTTCACTAAGTGGAAGGTAGGGAAACGTAATCCCAGTGAGAACTTTGTGCTGTGGCCAGGAGGGCGTGTGTGGTGATGGACAGTTAGTTTCTCGGTCATGATCATGGGGTAAACTTCTAAAGCTTCGATTTCCTTATGCGTAAATAAAAATTGAGCCTATGTCCGAGAGTCACCACGAGGATGAGAGCTCACACATGTGATGTGGCTAAGGTTGTGCCTGACATGGACCAGGCACTTCTGCGATTACAGCCGGCAGGGGAGGGGCTGTCTCATTGGCCGGAGCCATGGGGGGTGGGAGGTCCAGGCTCATGAGCACTCCAGCTACTGCAAGGGCTCCCTGTCCATTCTGTTCTTCTGCATGAAGAGGATCCATCCATAAGATGGTTATGCAGTATGCATTCCAGATCGTGATTATTAGGTAAATGTGAGACTATGTCATAATGCTTACTCGGTAATATGTATTATGCATGGTAATTATTTTGTAAGTGCAAGTGAACGGCTCACTCTACCATACGTCCCATGGACTAACATGCCTGCGGCATCGATGTAAGCTTTGGGACATTTTCCCGTTGTTTGCTATCTCTCAAAAGGCTTTGTTATCAAAGCACACAGATCACTGCAAAAATTGCCAACACACAGATAGCTATAGAATGGAGCTGAAAAGTGTGTTTCCCACACGTGGTGCCCCCTCTCCTACCACTTGGATAAGCAACCATCGTTAACACTTTCAGTAAATCCTTCCAGAAATTCCCTGGGTTCTATGCAAACCTATTGAAATCCTCTCTTTTTACACAAAAGAAAATCATGCTAAAATGTTATTCTGCAACTCCTTCTTTTTTCTCTGCTTCCATGTCTGCTCTAGCTCACTGCTTTTAACTGCCACACTCTTCGTCATGGCACAAGCCACAGACCAGAGCTTTACTGGGAACTAAAAAGACATCAGACTCTTCTTTCCTCCATGTGAGTTGATGGCTAACTCCCCAAGCTGACCGCCCCAGCAAAGTGCAGGTTCCCTCTGAAACCACAGTCCCATACAGGTGCCGCTATGGTCCACCTGCCTCCTACTAGGGCATCCTGCAACAGCCCAGGACATGAACAAGTGCGGTTTAAAATCTCTTGCTTGCTGTCTCAGGGATGGGGTCATGAGGAGGTGGAAGAGACTGTCAGAAGTCTGCAGGAACTCCTTCCCTGCACCTGTAGCCTCAGGCTGGCTCAAAAGAGCAAAGTGGTCTTTGTTGTCCCCTGGGGCACACTTGGTTCAACTGTCAGAGATTTGGGCTCGGAGATGGTAGATCACAAAAGGAATCCTCTTCTGTCGCCCCATTCATTTGGATTAAAACTTCTTCAGGTAGTGAGGAAACCAAGTGGTTCTCGGAATCTTACCGAGGTCTCAGACCGGCGATAAGGTCCCTGGGCACTTGGAGATCTTGGTGGTTCGGTGTTCAGTGAGGCTGTGAAAATGACTGTGAATCATGTCACTTGTCCACGCCATGGGAACCCATCTGGCTTCGGCCTAGAACGGCGTTTTCCAATTTTCTTGGGTTCTTGTGCCTTCTGATTTCCTTTTTCCCATCTTGGCGGACCCCCTGTACCAATTTATTTAGCATTTTTATATTTGAACAATTGCACTTTTTGACTTACAATCTGTTTTAGTCTGTCTTAATTCCCAAGCAACGTCTTGGAGTCACAGGTTGGGTGTGTTCTGCTATATTATTTTGCATAAACACATGATGAACAATCAACTCTTTAAAAAATCTCTCTTCTGTGTACCTCCCGTGATCAGTGCCCACACGGTGCTTTGGCAATTGCCACCCAAGTGACCCCCACATCTCTCCAAGGGAGATGTCTCCCTTCAAACAATTTAAGAGGAGATCCTCCTGCGATCTTTGAAACATGTAGGATTTACTCGATGGGAAGACAGCGTCCGTTTATCCTCCTGCATCAGCACAGAATGATATTTTTGGCCACAGGGATCCTCATGGAATGTTTTTTGCTTTTTCTGGAAAGCAGATAAATGCCTCCCTTCCCAATTACCGCTGAGGATGAGTAGTAAAGAGCGAGGGAGCGTCCAGGGACTCCGGCTCTAGCAGATGTAGACATCTTTTTATTGCCCTGCATGCACTGGGCCAGGCTCACATTAGTGTTATTTTTAGATTTTCAGATTGACTTGGTGAATCTGGCCTCCTTTCCAACAGGTCATATTAATGAGCTGCAGATGGGTTCATACTTGATTCCTCTTGATCACGATTTATTTTACACGCAGGCAAATGTCCTCAGTGTCTCCTTGGGAATAGTCACCTCGTTTCTAAAAGCCCCGCTTCGTCTGGAAACAGGTTTTCTCTTTGGCTGGACTTCAGAGGAGAGACGAATCTAGACGGAATTCAGCGAAGCGCTTGGATGCGCGCTTGGCACCCCTGGCAGTTGTGTTGGGCGTTTGGGATCCGGGTGGTTCTGCCTTCGGCTACACTGAGAGGTTGTTACCTATCAGCCTGGCGGGTGAGGCCAGGGCTGTGTCACTGGATGACTTTAGGAAGCTTTCTCCCTCTTATTAACATACTCACGAGCTCCATTATCCCAGCAATCTGCCCAGATGATTCCCCTCCTTCCCTGGCCACACCTTGAAGTATGGCTGTATGTCTGGGTCTCCAAAGGCAATTTTTTATTTTATGTTAAACCAACCTTTCCTCAAGAGGCTTTTATTTTCCCCTTTGGCTCCGTGTGAGATCTGGGGGCAGTTTACTCAGGGTGACCCGAGAGCTGGTCAGGAGGTTAGCGTTGTGTTCTTGTATAAAATAATGGGAGCATGAGTCTGCACATACAGTAGGGCAAGCCTGCCCACACCGAGGGAAGCTACAGATGGTGCCAACAAAGAATTTCCACTGGCTCAGGCTGGGCATTGACTCACTTGACTGATAACAGAGAACCCACTGATGGAAAGTGATGGAAAGAGAAGACAAGAGTTTCCCCATGTTCATACTCCAAACAAACATCTGTCTGTTTTCCGGTGGGTTACTCACTCAAGATGGGTTGATCTCAGTCTCGCCAGTCAGACAGCGGGGTTTATCCCCGAAACATCCAGCTTGGTGATGTATCCAGGATGCCAGGGGCTCACTGTCACCCTGGAGGCATGTAGTCACATCCATTCCCCATCGAATGCTTGGGACCAGGAGAAGGTTTATGTGTTTGCCTAGATAAACGTGTAATTTGAAAGCTGAAGTTCGTTTTAGGTCCGACAACTTTTACTATATTATTATCTGCCCTTTGGGTTCCTTGAGCTCCTACTCATCATGGAACCCACAGAGAGTTATCTTTTTTATATCAAGGTATAACTGACATAGGACATCATTTTAGTTTCAGGTATAGAGAATAAGGATTCGATATTCGTGTATGTTGCGAAATGATCGCCCCAGTAAGGCTAATGAACATCTGTTGCCACACATAATTACAGATTTTTTTCTTGTGATGAGAACTTTTAAGATTTACTCTCTTAATGACTTCCAAATATGCAACACAGTGTTATTAACTGTAGTCGCCCTGCTGTACATGAGATCCCCAGGACTTACAAAATTTTAACTTTTGGAATGCAGAACTCACGTTATCCAAGTACATCCTGGGAGAGCCTTCAAAAGGGCCAAATCTCAGGTGCCCTACAGTTGACTGGATCTCTTAGAACATCTCTGAGCTGAGGGGTTGAACCAAGCACATCAGCAATGAGCCTCGCTGGCTTTGAGATGGAAAGACAAGGGGGAGCTGAGGTCTGAGGTCGCGCTGGTCTGCGGACAGCCTGGCCTGCTCTTTTCAGGGAAGGTGCAGACGATGGGAGTGGGAGGCTCCCCCAATCCCCGCATTTCTTCTTTGGGGCTTCCAAGCCCACTTCTGATGGCCTTGATTACAGGGTCTGTTACCTAAAGAAATGAGGTGTCCCTAGCAAGAAGCGAACAATTATTTTCATTCATCCTGAATTAAATGATCAGGGTGCCTGGTGATCATGACGTGACTTTTGGACAGGTGGCCACCAGAAAACCCTGTTTGCTCACCTTAGTTCCCTCCAGGCACCAACATCTCTGAAATTCTGCAACAAGACTCTGGGAAGTCACTCGACTCCCCTCATCATCTCTTAACCATGACATTTAATGGGCTGATATTTCCTGGTTTGGCAGAGTTAAGAAATTTCTAATCTCTGCTGATAAAGGAGTTTACTGTTTTTCTAGCACATGATCCTGAGGGTTTACTGGCTTGAGAACTGTAGTTGACTTCAGTAGATCTCTCTTAGGAGGAACAGGGGCTCATAGTGGATTGGAGTTTAATTACAGATTTATAGATACTGAATGATAGGCTCGATGCCTATCATTTATCCTCCAAAGATTTTTTTTTTTTAAAGATGTTACTTACTGGGAGCCTGGGTGGCTCAGTGGGTTAAGCCTCTGCCTTCGGCTCAGGTCATGATCTCAGGGTCCTGGGATCGGTCCCGCATGGGGCTCTCTGCTCAGCAAGGAGCCTGCTTCCCCCTCTCCCTCTGTCTGCCTCTCTGCCTACTTGTGATTTCTCTCTGTCAAATAAATAAATAAAATCTTAAAAAAAAAAGATGTTATTTATTTACTTGAGAGAGAGAGAGAGAGCATGAGCAGGGAGGGGCACAGGAGAGGGAGGAGCAGGCTTCCTGCTGAGCAGGAGCCTGACGTGGGGCTCGATTCCAGGACTCTGGGATCATGATTGTGACCTGAGCCGAAGGCAGACACTTAACTGACTGAGCCACCCAGTCAGTTCAAAATTTTTTTCAAATTTCAAAAATTTTTTAAAGGCTACAACTGGCTCTCATTTATTTGAAACAAATCATGCATCCCTCTTTCTGAAAAGGCCTGTCTTCCGGACCCACGTTTCCTTCAATTTGCTGTTGGAATTAAGCCCCTTACTTAACCAAGGAGAGGCCTCAGTGGGGCTTCTCATGCACATTAGCTTTTGATTGGAGAATGTCTCACACTGACCCAAGTCTCCCCCCTGCCCCACCGCTGAAGAACCTGGTTGTTTGGCAGGCCACTCGTCCGGGCCGTTTGGGGATCCAGATGCTGAAGAAGGAAGGAGCAAAGTGCCCAGTGCCTCAGGGTTTGTGGATTCTTCCCTTTGAAGACTAGAAGGGGCTTTGCAGATAAGGGTCAGCGTTCAGAGGCCCTCGCCAAGTCTGTGGAATGAAGACAAAGGAGTATAGAATTCTGAATTAATTGGACCAAGGTTAAAGATCCCAGCTTGGCCTCTTACAAGCTGCATGACTCTGGGCAAATTCCTCATATTCACTGGCCTTCAGGTTCTCCGTCTGGAAAATGGCAGGTAACCAGGCCCGGCTTGCAGAGCGGCTGATCGCTGGGATGAAGTACAGCAGGCAAAAGCCCTTGGCACGGTCTGGAGTGTTCCCAGAGTCCAGAGTAGTCAGTGCATTTCCCCTCCACGTGCAAAGGGAAAGCCACTTGGTACAAAAGGCAAGTCCCCCCGAGTAGGCCCACAGGGCGAGCTTTGTTTGGGTTGAGGCTCTCAGGACGGAGACAGCATCCTGCCTCTGAAAATGATTATTCAGACCCAAGGCTGCCGCAGCAGATACGGCTGCTTTTTAGCCCCCGATTATGTCGGTGTTAGGAGCCTGACCTGCGGTTTGGCTTTCCTGTCGTTGGGAGATGGACCGGACCATCCCTAGCATGCCCGTGGGCAAACAGAGTCGGCAGAATGGGCTGTGATCCCTGGGCGGGCTCTCTTTGCTTCTCTTGCACCAACGGCAGGAGATCGATCAGTCGATCAACAAACCGACCAGTAAAATCATGGATGCCTTCTCCCTGCGGGACGCTGGCTCATGCTTTCTGTCTGGGGTCCGCAGCAGGACCTCTGCAGGAATATGGTGACACATATTCCTAGGGCGGCCCCAGGAGTTCTGTGTTGTTTTCATCTTAGCCTCCCAGGTGAGGAAATAGTCCTAGAGAAAGCTCTTAACAGTTTACACAGCATTTCGATAAAGCATAAATATTTTGAGTCTAAATGCCGTGCCTAATAGCGGTCGGAAATACGGACAGCAATAGAAGGAAGAAGGCAGCTTAGTGGCTCTTTGTCCTGGTCCTCGGTGAAGCAGCTACACTTGCGCCCTTTGCATGGGCTACAGGGTGGAGGTCCAGGTGGTGAGGACACATTTTGATGACACAGAAACAAGGGCTGCAAGAGATCAGTCCGCAGCCTGTGAGCAGAGCCAGGGCTCACTCCCATTTTCCTGCATTGCTTTATGTCTCTAATTAGCCAGAGAATTTTTGGAAATCTAAGCCTCTCTTGGATGTGCCAGTTCCCTTCCTGCCGTAGAGGAGGCATTTGTCCCAAGTGACTGGAGCCGAGGCGGGTTGATCCTGTGAGGGTACCTCTGTCACTCTATGGTTTCTAATCTGGGAGCCTCAGGTCCCAGGGGGAGGGGGACCACCATTGCAGGGCACCTGAGGAGACCTGTGCCGGCCAAGTGTTCCCTGCGGAGTCTGAATGATAGCCCTCCCACCCGTGTGAGCTATTATGTGGCAGATTCTATGTAGGTGGTTAGGGTTAATAAAATGTACATTGGCTTGGGTAAGCATACCTAAGTTCTTTTTTATAAAACAAGATTTTATTGAGAGAGAGATACAAGTATGAGCAGGGGGCAGGAGGGGCAGAGGAAGAAGCAGATTCCCTGCTGAGGAGGACCTGATCTCCAGGACCCCAAGATCATGATCTGAGCCGAAGGCCGATACTTAACCCACTGAGCCCCCCAGCCACTCCAGCATACCTGAATTCTGTATGGACTTCCGTCAGTATTTTCTTAATCAGAAATATTAAACATGTAACCATTATTACATGTGAGTCAGCCACATTTTGGGGGTTTACAAAGGGGTCCCCATGTTGAGAGTATGGGAGCTACTGATACGGAGCAGATCCAAGGCCAATATGGGGACAAACCTTTGAAATCGCAGACCCAGCAGGGCAGGCGCAGGCCTCCCGTGTTGGGGGCATAGCAAGAGGACAGTAGGAATAAGGAAGGGCTTCTGTGTAATGAGGCCTGGGAACAGCCCACTCATTTATAGGGTCTGTGGCTTGGCAACATGTTTACGAAACACCCACTTAATTTGTTAATTTTTAAAATGCGCTTTTATCTAAACTCACTTTCATGTTGCGGAGATCCAGGCTGTTTGGACAGCTAGCCCTGCAGAAATGGAGGCTCTGACTTATTTCCTGCCTCTCACCTTTCAGAGGGAAAAAAATCATATTATCGAATGGGATGGTGGGAAGTAGGCCCCCACGTCCTTTCTCACGGCAAGGAGAGAGGCCACCAAGTTGAGTACCTGGGCACCACCGTGCGTCTCCCAGTGGGGTGGGGCCCCCCGCGGCAGCCTGTCACCTGGGACCCTTCCCTTCTGTCATATAGTGTCAGGTTCCAGGCCTAGATTTGGGGGCCTGTACATGCAGGCTGTGACTGCCTCACCTTCTTTTCCTGGGTCCAGCCCAGGACATGTTCAAAAACATTTATTGAATGAATAAATCAGTGAGTGGAGAATATATGAATAGTTAAGTATGCCTTTGGCTTTTCAACTGAGAGATTGAAAAAGTTTTAAAGAGATTTTGAAGTCCAAATCACTATTCAGGGGTGCCTGGGTGGCTCCGTCGGTTGAGCGTCTGCCTTTAGCTCAGGTCACGGTCCCAGGGTCCTGGGACGAAGCCTGGGACGGAGCATGAGGCTTCTTGCTCAGCAGGGAACCTGCTTCTCTCTCTGCCTGCGGTTCCCCCTGCTTGTGCGCTCGCTCGCTCTCTCAGAAAAATAGAGAAATAAAATGTTAAGCAATATGTTTACGTAGTTTTTTCCCTTTGTATTGCCTGCGTGGATTTATAGGCGGTCAGAGTGTTAAATGATAAATCTTATCTCCCCCCAACCTTGATTATTGAAACAACATATGCTCATTGTAAAAAAATAAATTAAGGAAGTGAGGAAAAGCCTGACTCTCCCTCATAACCATACGTCCGTGTGTCTCCAAGAGCACATCTTTCCAGACTGCCCTGGGTGTGTTCTGCACGGTTTCCATGGAGCCCCCAGACCCTGCTCTGTGCCCAGAGAGCTGACCCATTGTGGCAGACACCCGGCTTTTTTGCACACCCTTTCCCGGCTTCCAGTTATACTCATCTGATGAGTGGCACTGGCCAGAAGGAAGCCTGTGGAAGGAAAAGAAGTCAGTACACTGCTCCCTCCCCATGGCCACCCCCTGGTCATCTGTCCTTCTGGACTTCAGTGTTTACCTCTGACTGTTCCTGGATGGCTCCAGTCCTAACCAGGTCCGGGACACATGACCCCATCCTTGTTCTTCCTGCTCATGGGGTCATGATGGCTTCTCACCATTGCTGGTCTCAGTGTCACCCTCCTGCTGTTCACTCAGCTGTCCACAGCTCTGAGATGGGTCCCTTCGCTAAATCTCCTCTATAGGAACCACACCAGATAGAGTCTGCGTCGGGCCTGATTAAAACAATACCCCCTGTATTTACATATGTGCTGCTATACTATGCATTCCATCTGGGTCCCTGCTTTTAAAGTTAACAATACTTGGTGATAGGAATCTTTTAAGGCCAGTAAGTACAAATATGTTTCCTCATTGTTCTATTCGTTAGGATTTTCAATAGGATCTAATTAAATCCCAAAAATATTTATTGAGTTTCTACCCTGTGTAAGATATAGTCCCTGCCCTTAATGGGGGTTACAGTGCTCTGTGGGCCTTAAGACAAGATAACTGGGTGGAAAATAAGAGGTGTCATCCAGGAGACACTAGTTACGAGTCATAAAATTTCAAAGGAGAGAGTGAGGGTCATGGTGAAGGGCTTGTTGGAGGAGGCAGTGCTGTGATAGCTGGTGTGTGTGTGTGTGTGTGTGTGTGTGTGTACTTAAACCAAAGGGGACAGGAGCCTGGAAGACATCCCAGGCAGAGAAGGTGGCATGACCAAAGGCCTTGAGCTGAGACCTTTGAGGTTTTTCGAGCTGTGAAGAGTTTGGTTCAGCTGAGCAGAATGGAATGTTCTTCCACGGTACTTTATTCATCTCACCTCTTTTTCTTTCCTTTTTTTTTTTTTTTTTTTTTTTAAGATTTAGTTATTTATTTTAGAGAGCGCGTGTGAGCAAGTAAGCAGATTTCCTCACTCAGTGTGGGGCCCGACTCGGGACTTGACCTCACAACCCTGAGATCACGACCTGAGCTGAAATCACAAGTCGGATGCTTAACCAACTGTGCCACCTTTAAAGGAATTCATCTCACCTTTAAAGCAATTTGCTGGAATGGATATAATTTTTCTGTCTCCCTTCTATATGATCATCTCCTGTAGGCCAGGGAGCATCCTTCATATCCTTTTATAGACCATATACTTGGAATAGGGTAAGGATTCCCAGTAGAGGTTTGTTGAGTGAATCCGAATGGAAAACCCTCTGATGGGAGTGGAAATTCGTTGTCAGATCGCAACGGGTCCCCAGGGCCAGGCTGAGTGGTTTGTGGGAAATGCTCTGAACTTGCCTCCTCCTGGTCAGTGTCCCCTCTCTCTCTTCTTGCTTTTCCAGGCTTAACTGGAATCATAGATATGAGCATGGTGTCTGGACAGGAACACTATCTCCTGAGACGAGAGGTCCCATTTTTCCCATATATTCGTTCTCCTCCACGTGGGTTGGGGTGGGGAGGGGGGAAGCCCTGACTCATGTTAACCAGAAGAACAGCTGCACGTGGTTCTACCGAATCAGGCTGGTCTTTGGAACAGACAGCAAAACAAGAACCGAGTTTGGCTTTTCTCCCAATACGAAAAGTCCCGAGGATCTCTCTTTTCCCTTCTGCTCCAGCAAACCCGAGAAAAGCCAGAGAGCACCCACTTTTGCCCAAGTGCTCAGCTTCTCCCCGTCTTCTCCACATCCTGCCTCTGGGGCTTGGTCAAGGCTGAAGGCATTGATTGTCGCACAAGGGAACCCCCAAAAGGCTGGCAGATTTGTACAGCACTTGGGAATGCAGCGGCGGGACGTAGGTGACAGTGGTGGGCAGTGACCACAGTCATGAAAGAGAGGAAGGGACAATGAGTGTGGGCATGAATGTGAACTCCGCCACGTGCTGGCTTGGTGAGCCCTCACTCTGAGGCCACTCGCCCCCCTGAGCTTTCGTCTCCATCAGCAGAATGGTGGTATCTATCCTCACAGAGTTGTGCAAACAAGGGAGTCAAAACCAGACAGAAACACACAATTTGGCTCAGGGACTCACCGCAATCGACTCTTTTCTCCCTGCACATGAGTACTCTACCTTTTCTATTCCAAACTCGGGAGGGACAGAAAGTTCCATTTCTTTGTGAACCAAGTGTGTAGCAATTCGGATGTATCTGGGGAGAATTATCCATTACCTCTTCACCCTCAATCCCTACAAC
The DNA here is from genome assembly GCF_011764305.1 of Mustela putorius furo. Lineage (NCBI taxonomy): Eukaryota > Metazoa > Chordata > Mammalia > Carnivora > Mustelidae > Mustela > Mustela putorius. Next base: position 3,740,352 of record NW_025421560.1, on the reverse strand, counting down.
AAAACAATAGGAAACAAATAAACCAAAACTTGAGCGTCTGGCTTCCATTCCGAAACCAGGTGTTGGGTGGCTCGTCTGTCGAGAGATGCATGCCACGCAGACGGATGGCTTCCCGAAGCCCAGAACGTGCTCCTCAGGGAGGAGAGGGCTTCGAACGAAACCAGTTTGTCCCGATGGACCCTCAGGCTGTCCTGTTGCGAGGGTCTTGTAAAAATCCAGATTCTAAATACTGTTTACTCCTGAATAATTTGTAATTCCTTTCCCAGCTCAAATAACTATAAACTCCTACAAAGTGCTTTATAAACACTCATTAGAGCATTACTAACGTCCTTTGAGCTCCACGTGATTACCTCCATTTGGCAGTCGAGTAAACTGAGTCACAAAAGTTGAAAGATCTGCTCAAAGCTTTGCCAGGAGCGAAGACAGGGCAGGGCCAGAGCTCAGACATCCTGGCTCCTGGTCTGGCGAGCGGTTCCACGGAACGTGCTGGGATCGGCCGCGTCCGGGCTCCTGACCTCTCAGGGTCCTGCCGTGCCACAGCCTTCTGGTAACCCATCATCTAGAACTGGCCAAGGTCCCCTGGCCCCTGAGATACCACTGTCCAGCAGCAAAGGCTTTGCTTTGAAAAGGCCCTCAGCACATGTGTCCAATAGCCACCTATGTCCTTCTGTTCCCAGAGGCCTGTCCCACTGATTCACAGTGTCTGCTTATACGGGTCACAGAGGGATCAGCAGAGAGAAGCAAGACATTGGTTTCCTGCTTTTCCTGAAAAGCTGAAAGCAGCCAGGATCCGTGGGGTAGTATACATTTCCTGGATTTCATCTGCCCTGCATTTAAACCCACTTATGATTAAGCTCTTCCATCTCCCAGGGTTAACAGAAAAGGCCGGCAACATGCCCTCCTAGATTGCCGCCACTAGGCTGTGGGCATGGGACCCAAGCTCGGCCAGCTTACAGCGCTGCAGGGGACGAAAGTGACTGATACGAACGAAGAGGGGGCTTTACCGGGTAGCAGGTGGAGATGCCTGCGTCCCAGGCCTGTCAGCGGTGGTGCCGCGGGGCCAGTGGGATGGAGGAGGCGGCTCTGCCATCAGATTGCTGCTGTCTTTGACCTTGGCTGTGGTTAGAACTGTTGTCCCGAGTGCACTCGGCCTCCTGCTCATTTCTGGAAACCTCGGGATTGTTTGTGAGTTAGCAGTTTTCCTTCCAGCAAATTCCTTCCTGAAGCATACCAGAGTCAAGGGTTTTGTTTGTATTTGGTTGGGACCAAGTTGCAGAATGAGAGCGGTTTCTCTTTTCTTTCCTCCCAGTATTGAGAGATGGGTTCTAAGACTCGGAGGAGACCAGGGTACAGCGGAGATGGTAAAAGCATGGCACAATGCGGGACGTCTGAAAAGGTTAGGAGCTAGTGTTTGAGACGAGCTAGCTCATTCGTCTCCAGCAGTGCTGAACCCACATCCGCAACGTTGCTGGGTGGTGCCTTGTGGCCGATCTCCCTGCCGTCAGCATGACCGGCGTCCTCGCCGGCATGATAGCCCCTGGCACTCTAGCCAGTGGTGGTGACTTAGACCAGCATCGATGTGTGCCCAACCTCCTGTCTCCCCCGGGCTCCTGTCAGCAGGTTGCTCCCCATCCAGGATCCTTCCTGATGCGGCTTGCGTGTGGTGAGGGAGGGCTGCCCACAGCGGTATCCGGGGAGTGCAGAGCATGTGCCCCGGAGCTCTGCGTGCTTTTGCCCTTCCTGGTACTTGGGGATGTGAGGAAGCTATCCCGGGCATCTGGAAATCTGAAGAAATGGTGTTTTCACCGATACCAGGGTCAGCGAGCAAAATGCCTCTCACAGACTCATAGAAGAAGGTAAGAGAATAAAGATAATAATTTCACTGTTTTTTTATGGAGAATCTCACTTGGTCTTCCTACTATTCCTACGAAGAAGGTGCTATTGTTACCCCTAATTCACAGGTGAGACAGCTGACTCGCCCGGGACTCTACTACTGAGTTATTGCACATCCAGGAGGTGCCTGCCTGCGACCAGGTGGCTTCTAGAGCTAACTCTCTCTCACACTTCCATGGAAGGATTATAAAAATATATATTTCCAGGGGCCACACCCAGAGATTTCAATTCAGCAGATCTTGGGATGGTGAGAGGCGGGGCTTGGAGACTGAGCGGCCACCATGCAGGGATCCCAAATGATAAGAAATGTGTCCATGGGCAGGTATAGGGCAGCTGCTGGCTGGCACAAGAGCGGATGTGGCCACTCTCCTCTCCCCAGGCTCAGCGAGATGCCTCCTGATCGCTGTCCCCTTTCCTGACTTGGCCTCAGAGTCCTTCCCAGTGCAGGTAGTGACCAGCGGTCACACGGAGGTGGCTTCAAGGCAAAGGCAATTTGTCCTCTTCAGCCTGCAGAATGCGGGAGGGGGACTGAAGAAGCTGGGTCTTGTCACAGGTCACTACCAACAAAGAAGGAAAGTAATTGGCTGTTTCTGAGCCTCAGGTTTCTTTCTTCTCTGTCGCGGGGAGATGGTACAGAACCTTTCATTTTTAGCCTGGAGAGCGTGGATTCTTATCTCTAAGTTGCTCTATGAATTTCAGGTTATTCCAGCTACTTTAACATTTTATGACATTTTATAACATATTACAACTGTTGTCGAAATTGTGCAAGTTTGTTTGTTTGTTTTCAGTCATCCAAATGACCAGCTTCTCCCCCGTGGATTGGATTAGTTTGCACATGCTGGATCTGTTCATTAGGACGGCTCTACACACCACATCAACTGTTCAATCAGCAGCAGGACACGGGGAAGGGTTCTGTCCCACCCACTCCTTAAGGTTCCAGGCCGATGGAGGAACCATCCATCCTCGATGCTAGGCTTCCGAGATCAGGCCCCCTATGTGTTCACATCTAGGAGACTGATAGTAGTGAAAGACAGTGGAGAATGGCCCAGGAACATCTAAAGAGCATTGGTTGGACGTTGCAGTCCATTGGTCGGAATTGGCCACATGGCTTTACTCCGCTGCAAGGAAGGCTGGGAAATGGAGGCGAGTGAGCCCAAGAAGAGAGGGAGACGGGTCTGGTGAACAGCCAGCTAGAGTCCCCTTGGGGAACATGAGGAGCTATGGGTGTGCCCAGAGGAGTGGCCGAGTACCACACAATCCAGAGTGGGTGCCTGGGTCACTGGCATCTAATTCCGTCCCCCGGTTGGACAATGAAAATACATTCAGTGGAACAATTTTCAAATGGTAAATGGTAAAAAAGCCCCAAACCAAGGAGAAAAAAAAAAAAAAAAAAAAGAACAGTGCTTTAGAATTCTTCCCATTATTTTAACAGTCTTTCAGGGCTTTTTTGGAGTTCTTTATATATGTATAATTTTAGAAACACTTGTCTGGCTCACCTCGTGGTTTCGCTCATTAGCTGTTTGTCTCCCAAAATGTTTCCTTGGACTCCCAGGGAAACCTATCCAAATCCGTCCTGGCCTTCTCCATATTCTAAAGTATTCCTCCAAGACTGGAGGAATGCATTAACGTTTCTGGCTCGGAACAAAAATGTTGGCCCAGGTCCTCTTTCTTGAAAGTCCTTGTGCCTGGGCCCATAAGTGGTAGGCTCTGGGTCCATTGCAAGTGTGACATCTCAAGCCTCATTCCATTCACCCACGGGGACTTGGATACCCACCTCACAGGACAGTGGGGAGCTGTAGGGGAGCCGCTGTCTGGCGAACAATAAGCATGACCTCTACTGCTGTTAACTCCAGGGTCAACAAGCCATCCACTGGCGTTCCGCTGGGTCGGGCTGTGCGGGTGAAATTTATACCTGTGGGGAAGCAGCTAAACATTTATGCTTGGAACAAAGATGTGGTCATGGGGTGCTTCCCATGGGCCCAGCTCAGAGGTGTCTCCCAGAGTTCTTCCTTGAAATAAACCCTGTGTGCTCTCCAACCAACCCTCACTGTGCCGTGACTCAGTTTCCCCGACAAAAGGGGGGATACGATGACAGTTCTAAACTTGTTTGCAAAACACTTTGAGAGCCTTGAAATAAAGGTGGTATTTAGTGTGAGTTCAAAGAGTTACGTGATTATTTTATTGCCCCTTTTATTCCTGAGATTTTTCTGTTTGCTTGGCTTATAAACCCAAGCCAGAGCCATAAAATCACTTTTATGCAAGTGCCTTTCACACACATTGTGAACCAACTGTGTATTTCAATCAATGGACAAGGCACTCAGGAGGGTGAGGTCGGAGACGTGCCAAATGGGAACACTGGTGGCTTCTGCCTAACTGAGGCCATGACCATCCACTGTCACCGAAACTGCTCCACACTCGACCACATGACCCACACGTGCACATATTGGATCTGTTGGTTAGGATGGTCCCAAACACCAAATCCATTGTGTTTCTCAACCCATTGTTCTTTCTCGTGGGGTCAGTCTGTGTGACTCATCACATTCTTCCCGCAGTCCCATGACCCCCAAGCAGAGGATGAAAGAGGCTTCAGTGTAAGTGACCCAGGGTGGGAACCCCTTCTACAGCGCCCCAGGTGGGTGACAGCCATAGCCTTTGCTAGCCAACACGGGGCCCACCCTCCCCATTTAGGGACTCATGCCATTCTATTGTTGGGCAGATCTGGTCATAAAATGCTCTTCCTAAAGGCGAGCCGCCATGTTGGCTACGCTCAGGTGAGTCCCAGGTTGCCCTGGGTTCCCACACTGGGCATGGAAGCTGGTGACAGGAAAGGCTTGGAAAGCTCCGGTAGTCCCGGGCCGTTGAGCGGGAAGAGAAGATGCACGGGACCCAAGGGTCATTTCTGTTTATGTTCTTCTAACGCTCAGTTTCACAGACCATGGCAAGGGGTGGCCCATTTAGATGATTCAAAGTTTAGGATTAATTTATAGGGACAAACTCTTCAGGGACAGCATTTTCGCTGCTGCTCTCCTTCTGTGCATTCCACTTTCGGTCGTTCAGGTCAGGAGCCACAGCCCACCATATCATGCAGGAACAGGGAGCCTCTGTGGCCTCTGGTTCCATTCACAGGAGCTTACAGTGAATGATCTGCTCTTCGAATTCACTGAGTAAATCATTTATTCAACTGCCATTCAATAAACCCCTCCTGTGTAAACAGCCCTCCCCAAGATAAGGGAATTCAGATCCTTATGCTTGAGAAACTTATATATTCCTTAGGGACATGAGAAATTTTACCTGGACAGGCCCTCTGTACACCTCGCCCCAGGAAATCCCATCCTAGGATGCTGGAGGTCTCTGTTATTTCCCTCCATTGGTCTCTTTCTCTTTCTCTCTCTGTCTTTCTGTCTGTCTCTCTTTCCCATACACACACACACACACACACACACACACACACACGCGCGCACGCCCTGGAAGACAAGTTTCTTTTACCTGGCAGCCACCTTACCCCATGGACCACGGAGAATGAGAGCAAAATGCAAGCAGGTGTGAGGCTGCTGGCCAAATGACCTGATTTTGAGGGAGACCCAAGGCCGGGACAGCTGTCCCAGGGGCGGGAGTCAAACAGGGATGACCCAAACCCTGGGCTTGGTTGCTGGATACTTTGTAGGGAGCTCCTGAGAAATGCTCTGTAAATCTTTATAGAATAAATGAGTAAGGGAGTGAGGGCCCGAATGTGGAGTCCTCCCGCCTCTACATGGTCCCAAGTATTACTCATCCTCATTTTCATTCTTCTGTGCTGAATGCTCTAGCCTAGATGATTCAGGGAAAGGGATTTTTAAAGCCAGTCAATTCCAGAGATAGCTCTTGCCATCTATTGGCCCTGGGCCCTCGTCTTCCAAGAGATTTTATAGAACAGAGAATTCTAGAACCAAGGCCTTGTGGGATTCTCTCTTTTAATCTCTCAACAGAGGTAGGTAGGGGCATGTATTATTATCCACTTGAGTCAGTCGTCCAAGGAAACCCAGCGGTGAGAGCACTCATGTTTAGGTCGTTCCTTTTAATGTGAACCTGAAGTCCTTGGGAAAACATTTACAGTCATAGCATCCAAGTGAGGCAAGCAGAGGTCAAGGGTCACCATCCCATTTGACAGATGGAAAACTGAAGGCTGTCATTGATGGAGCGAGCCAGGGACAGAGCACAGAAGGGAAGCCATCTCTCTATGTTGCGCATGTAGATGAGTTACTCTGAATGTCCGCTGCTGTGTGCTCTTGGGATATGCCTCCTGGAGTCGGCCTTCCCTGGCCGGTGCTCAGAACTGCCTCGATTCAAAGATTCTGGACTCAGAGGACTCCCTCTCTGACTACAGACTTTCACTGCTGCTGCCCCTTGCCAGGAACTCTTTCTGGCCTGTCCACCTCCCCCTCCACTCTAGGCCATTTTCAGTCCATTTTACGACCGCTCCTTGAGCACAGGAGACCCTTTCCACGTCTCATTGATTCTTTGCTGAACATTCCCCCAGCCTCGGTTCTAATTGCTCCAAGACATACCTGCAATCAGTCACATTCCCTGGGCTTTAGACCCTGATGTCCAACTGCCTGCTGGACACACAGCTCCGCCAGGACATCTCATGAGCACCGAAAACTCAACACATTGAAAATGAATTCACTGTTCTCTCCCCAACTTGTCTTTTTTTTTTTTTAAGCTTTATTTATTTATTTGAGAGAGAGCAAGTGGGGGGCGGAGCGGAAGGAGAGGGGAGAGAGAATCTCAAGCAGACTCCTGGCTGAGCATAGAACCCGACAGGGGGCTCAGTCTCATGACTCTGAGATCATGCGGGACCTGAGCAGAAGGCAAGAACCAGTCACTCGATCTATTGAGCCACCCAGGCACCGCCCCCTGCCCGCAACAAACTTGCTCTTTTTCTATGTTCCCTTTCTTGCCATGATGGTGCCATCATCTACCCAGGAGGTCATTCAAACACAAGACCGGGTATTGTGCTTGGCAAGCTCATCTCCCTTAGTCTCCCTCCAATTGACCGTCCGGGGACATCTTAGTTCGCCCATTTCTGTCTCTCTGCTGTCTTCTATGGTCCTTTGTGGTCCAGGCCACTGGCCTCCCTCATTGGGATCATGCCGGCCTCTCCCCCGAGCTCACCTCATTCTCTAGGCTTCTCCTCTCCAACTCCACATCCAAACTGCAGCAAGAGAGATGATTCTAACACACAGATCTGATCATTCTCCTCCTTATCCCTGTGGCCTCGGGATAAAAATCACGCGTTGCTGGGTCTCCGTCCTCCTCCCGCTCCCTCTGCGGTCTGGCCTCTCCCTGCACTCCCGTCTCACCAAACCACTTCCTGTCCCTTCTGTGCTTTTGGCTCTGCTGCCTGGGAACTTTGTACGCGCTGTTCCCTCTGCCTGAAATGTGACCCCCTTCCCCATCTCATCCACTCTGGCTCAGCTAACCCCATACTCTCTGTGTGTCGCAGCCCAGAAGTCACCTTCCCCAGAAAACCTCTCCCGACCCTCCGATCTGGGGCAGATTTCCCACCTGGGTTCCCACAGCACCATGCTACCCCTCACAGAACCCCAGCACCATCATCTAGCTGACAGCCCACACGTCCTAAGCACTCACTCTGTGTTAGGCTGTTTCTCAAGGCTTTACTCATGATCACATTCAGTCGTCACTACAGCCCTAAGAAGAAGATGCCATTATTATCCCCCCATTCTACCGACGAGGAAGCAAAGGTGAGAACAGTCACATACACACATATCTGGTAAGTGGCGGGAACTGGACTTGAGGCAGTTGGACTCAGGATGCTACAAGTTTTCACGATTCTAGCTGCATTTGAATCGGCCTTTGAAAACCACTCTTGCTCGTTCGTGCCTGATCCTAAGGGAATTTTTTTGATGGTGGTGGTGGACAGTCGGCACGAGTCCATCATTCTAAAAATCTCCAGAGGTGAAAGTGATGTGCTGGACCAAGACCCAATATGCCTCATAGCAGCCACCTGTTCCATTGTCTTGGGTCTGCAACGAGCTTCGTGAGGAACAGGGAACATGACCTCTGACTCGCCAGCTCTCCTCAGCACCTAGAATAGTGCTTGGCCCACAGTCAGCTTTCATTAAGTGTCAAGGAGTAAATAATTGTTTTTATTCTGGGCTGTCTGGAGTCCTGGGATGCTAGAAAGAGCCAGATAACCTGGCCCACTGGCCCCATGAGTTCACAGTTGCCGTCCTCAGCCCCCCTCATGGCCTGACTCCTTCCCAGGAATTGTGGAAGTTTCCCCCACCTGCCCCCATCTGCCATGCTCTCAGCAGATGGCCCAGCCCCCACCCATGAGACCAGGATCTCCAGAGCAAGATCCCTTGGCTGGCCTCCCCCGTCTCTGTGGCTCCCCAAAGGTCTCAGGGCCTTTACTCCTTGATCTTTTACCTTTTCGGACACAGAAGGTTGAGGCTTCATTCTGCCTCAGGCTCCCCTCCCCAGCCTGAGCCCCTGGAATGACATCAGTCCCAGTTCCCAGGTGGCACCCTCCATCATTTGCTATCTTTGGAACCCGCGCATCCTCCCTTCTGACTTCCCAGCCGTCACTCGCACCGAATGTCTCTGCCTCCCAGGCCCCACGCTCATGCCCTGGGCCATCCTGGTGGCCTCACAGCCGACCGGCTTATTCTCATCTTTCAGCGCTGCCCCCCGTCCCCCACGCCCATGTGGTCATTCCACACCTCTTGCCAACCTTCCAGTGAGCAGAACAAATGTACGGGGCCCTGCAAGCTTCCTCACAGATTAGGCCTGAATTTCTGTTTAGAACACCATCTCTCCTCCTGTCCTCTCTGGTCCTGTTAGATCTCTTCCTTAAACATTTCCTGCCATCCCTCTGTGTCTCCCGTTTCCCCCCGTCAAAGCCTCGTCCATCCTCAGAGCCCAGTTCAATGCCCAACCTGAGCCCCATGACCAGCCTAGCAGGAAGGGGGGGCACCTTTCTATGACTTTGTTCTGCAGTTCAGCAGCATGTGCTGCTTTTCCAGACTTACTATCAATTTTCTTCCCTCCTTAATGGACTGTAGGCCCCTTGAGGGCCGGATCTGGCCTTTCTCCCCTGCAAGCGCTCCGTGGTAGCTTTGCACAGAGAGAAGGCTCCATTCTGCATGATGGTTGCAGAGGGACACGCGCTCTCGCAAGCTCCTCTTGGCCCTGCACAGACTCACAGTGCCGTCAGCAGTGCCCAGAAGCCGGCAGGCTGTGCAAAGCAGGAGTTTTGCCCCTATGTCTTCCCGGGGCCTAGGCAGGCCTGCTGGGAAACTGTTCATGGCCGCACGGTTCCTGGGATAGCAGCCAGGCAGCAAGAAGCTGCGCATCTCGAGGGCAGGGAATGGGCAGCCTCTCCTCCAGGCAAAGCCGCACTGGGGCCCAGTGGGGTTACTTGGGTCAGGGATCAGAGCCCTGGTCAGGGTGGCCCCTTTCCGTGTGGGCCCTCCTGGACACCCTCACTTTCCTCCAGCACGAGTTCCCTGGGACTCCCCTCCCACTTCCCAAAGAGGGTTGAGAAAGGACTCCCCCGGGGGGGACAGACTCAGCGCGGCGAGACTAGAGCACAAAAGCCAACAAAACCCACCTTACTTGTAATGCACCCGCCCTGGTCAGTTTGTCAAGCCCTACTCTGTTTCCTCTGAGCAATGGGACAGGGAAAAGAATTTAAAAAACAGAACAAAACAAAAAACCCTGCTCTAAGTATGCACAAACTTTATGGCCTCCCTCGGCTCCTTGTGCTTCTCCTTCCCCGCCAGGGCTGGCTGTGAGCTCCCCTCCCAGACTTTGTGCTTTCCATCCTAATGTTTCTGGCAGCTCCTGCATGAATGGCTAACACAGTCATTTTCTCCCCTCCGCCCCCATTATCAAAGCGTGCTTGAATAACTGTTAACTCCCGGTTAACAGAATGGTGTTAATCATCTACAAGCCCTGGGGCAGGGAAATTATTCTGTGTAACCTTGTCCCAGTGGCGGGAGAGCCCCTGTCCCCTGGCAGCTGACCTTCAACGAAAACCGGACCTAGAAGCTGGTGAAACCCAGACCGTGAGGGTGTTACAAGGGCTGTTCATCAGCCAAGGTCAGAAAGCGCTGGGCCAGGGTGACCCTCATGCTCTGCCTTCCCAGGCGGGAGGATGCCTTTCCATCCCGTCACCCTTGCTCCAGGACCCTGTAAAGAGACCAGGCTGCACTTTTTTTCCCCCCCAAATTGTTTTGCAAGCGAGGGCTAATCTATCGCACATTCTTCGTTGCTGGGAGACTCTGAGTGGCTGTACAGGCTGTTCTTTCCCGGAGCCATAGTTCAAAAGTACTGCTGACCCAAACACGGACTGTAACCCTGCCCTCCCTTGTGCGGGGCTGGGACGGCCGCTCGGATGTTCCCCCCCACCCCCCACCCCCACGTGGCTCCAAGTGGCCAGATCCACCCTCCAGACCCAGTGGCTGGGAGAGAGACCTCCTTCTGAAGTTGGGTGGGTGGCGCCCTTCCGGGGCAGGGGAAGCAGGAGCTGGAGGAGAGGAGCCCGAAGGGGAGCAGGGAGGCTCCGGGGCCGCCCCTTCCCTACCCCAGGAGTGGGGCTGAAGCCGCTGAGCCCAGCTCCGCATCCGGATCGCGCCCCCGGGCGCCCGAGGGTGGGAGAACCACCTTGGAGAAAACGGCCCCTTCATTCACTAAGCGGGTCTGTTGCGGAGGGGGAGGCCCGGGGGAGGGAGAGCCGCTGTCCGCGCTCTGGCTGGGCTGGCTCGCTCCCCCCTGCAGCAGCGCCCCGCCCGCCCCTTGCGGAGGGGAGATCCGCAGCCAGAGCAGGGCGCGGCCAGACTTATTAGGAAAGATGCGGCGGGGTCTTGGCAGGCGAGGCGCGGCGGCTCCGGCGTCCCCGCGCGTCTGGTTACTGCCAGGAGCTGCGCTCCGGGCCCTGCCGGCCTGGCCAGTCCCCAGGCGGCGGCTGCCCACGCGCCTGCGCCGCTCCAACCCGAACATTTCCACATTAGGCTGCCTCCCCGCACTCGGCGCCCCTGGCCGTGACCTCGGGTGACCTCCGCGGCGGGCTCGGAGCCAAGCCTTCCCCACAGGTGCTCTGGCTGTTTTCTGGGTCGCCCTTGTGATCGGGTGTCCAGGCACTTGGCAAAATTTAGCAAAAGTTCTCTGGTGCCGGGTTTCACCCTCGCGCTACTGACACAGACTCTCTCGGGGACCTGTGAGCCGAGCTTGCGGGCCTCGGCGGGCACGGGTGACCGCGCCCAGCCAGTTTCACAGGCGCAAGAGGCTGGATGACTTCGCCTCCCTGTTCATCCCTACCCCTCCCTTGAAGCTGGTCTGAGTTCCCTTGATTATTGATAATTTAAGTTCCCTTGATTATTCCTTACACACAACCCCAGGTCTCTATTTGCCGGGGCATATATGGCAGCCACCGGGGGCCCTGCGGGTCTGGAAGGGGGGCTGTCCTGACGGGAGCTGGGCTGTCAGTGCTCACTCGGGAGGCCGGGGAATTCGAGGCTTACTTAAAAAATGACACGTGTTGAAATGATGATAATTTGGATAAAGTGGGTTAAATAAAATGTTATGAAAATTCATTTTACCTGTGTCTTTTTACTTTTTAATGGAGCTACTAGAAACGGCCCCATGCGCGCCTTGTGCTGTGTTGTGGGGGACAGTGTGGTTCTAGACAGTCCCTGCAACCATGCGTCCTTGTCCTGCATGTCCGGGACTGCAGGGTGCTTCCGGGCTGTGTAGCTCTGGCTCCTTCCTCCTTTCTGCCTCCCTCCTTGCAGAGCTTCGAAGTCATGTTGCAGGGCCCAGGGCCCGCGTCTCCTACGTCTCCTATCAGGGCAGACTCTGGGATAGAGCCTCCTGTGGCCACCACCCCACCTGCATATGCACGCTGAGACATTGTCCCACTGTTTGGGGGTCAGGAGGCTGTACCCAGTCCCAGGCAGACAGCACTAAATGTGGGCGGTTTTATTTCTCTATTGCAAGCGGCACAGAATGATGAGCCTAAGTCATGACGACTGGATTGCAGTTACCGGCACTTGGGAGAAAGTGTCCACCGGGTCTGGGCTTCAGACCTGTTCGGTAGAACTCAAAAGAAACTTTGAGAAGTTCTTCTTTTATTAAGAGCACTAGGATTTTAAATCAAATAAAATGCCATGTATCACAATTTATTTCGTTCTATAGGCAGCATTCATGGGAAGTCAAAATGTCATGAGTTAGACATGTCAGTGTCAGACTATTGTCTGGCATGGTACCTGTGTCCCCTGTGGCTGTTTGAACTTGATTTGTGGCTACTCCAAACTCAGATGTAATGGAAATATAACATGCTCTTGGGTTTGGAGAAAAAAAAAGGATGAAAAAAAAAGTAAAATATCTCACTAATGATTGTTTATATTTATTATAAATATTTTAATATTTTATATTTTTTCAATCGAGTTATATCATTTATAATTAGTCTTGTTCCTTTTTTTAAAAAAAAGATTTTATTTATTTATTTTACAGAGAAAGTGGTTGACGAGAGACAGAGCATGAGCAGTGGGGAGAAGGCAGAGGGAGAAGGAGAAGGAAGCGGGGAGCCCGATGTGATGCGGGGCTCGATCCTGGGACCGTGAGATCATGACCTGAGCTGAAGGCAGACGCTTAAAGGACTGAGCCACCCAGGTGCTGGTTCCTTTTTTGAACATAGGTACTAGAAAATTGAGAATGGCTTATGTGGCTTACACTATTTCTATGGGGCAGTGCTGCTCCAAGAGAAGGATGCATTATTTATTCTGACACAATTACAGATATAGGTGAGCATCTCAGCCAGGTTTATCACAGCGCTGGAGCCTGGAAACTTGGACTCTGAGTCTTCCAGCCGTGCAACAGAACATACGTCCAGTTCTGTAGGTGTGAATTTTGGTTCCTGGAGCCAGATGTTCTCTGGGGGACCCACCTTGACTTAACGTCTCCAGAAACAGCCCCGCAGGCCCTCTGGGAAACTCCCAGGTTCTGCAGAGACTTGTCAGGTAGTAATTACAGGTGTGCAAAGACCCTCCTGCTTCATACACTTAGTCATAATGATTTACCTTTACCAGGCACCAAGGTGTGCTGGGAGATTAGCTGAACAGAGAGAAGACGCGGCAAGCAGATCACCTTGAAGTTGACCTGTCAGCCCGATTTCATAGCACCTGCCTGTTCTAGCCCGGGGGCTGCAATTTATTCTTTGGGAAATTGCAAATTTTGCCTGCAGGCCCCAATCCAAATCCTGGCTTCTCTCTCCCAGGTTCTGGAAGACAGGATGGAGGCATCTGTAGGGCAGGGGAATGAATTTCTTTTCCAGGGAGTTTTCCACCTGAATTAGCTTTTATGACACCTTCAAGCATTCTCTAAGACTTTGGTCTTTAAACACACACACACACACACACACACACACACACACGCCTGTGCGCACATTCAAATCCACATCAGAATGTCTTTGTTCTTTGGCCCCCTGGAGTCAGGTGCTGAGTCATCTACCTGCTCCCCTTCCCAACCCCTCCCAAGCAGGGAGCCCTGGTTTGGAGGCAGTGGGAAGAATCCTGGAGAATCAGGTGTTCCTGCCCTTTTGCACGACCCGGGCACTGTGCCTGCCTGCCCCACACGCTGAATGCTGCCGGGAAGGAGAAAAGCAACATTCATTAAAGGGGAGGAAAAATTAGGCCCTTTTCATTAAGGTCAGAAGATTTCTGCGGTTGGAGCAGCTGGCCAGGTGCATGAGCAATTTTCTTAGCTCCTTGGCAGCAGCGAAGTATTTGAAAAATAATGGGGCCCTTAGTCTTATAAGTAAAAACGCATTTATCTTGGAAATTAAAAAAAAAAAGTGCTGGCGGTGGAAATTTTCGGATGAGATGCATTTCTTCGCGCCTGAATGTCTTGAATGCCTGCTGGCTTTGTCTCCCTGCTAAGCTACTCACACTTGCAAATCTGTGCTTTTCAAGGTGAGGAGCTGAGAGTAAAAAAGGGCTGTGAGATGTATTTCTGGGAGGACGAAAACAGGAAACAAATTGGAAGGACAGCGTGTGGGGTGCGGATGCTGGGTTCAGGGAGAGTGTTTGCTTATTTGGACAGAGAGCAAACGTCCCATGCCACCCAGTGCTAGGAGCTCAACACTCTTTTAACCAGCCCTGGAAACCGAAGTTCTCTTTGGAACTTGGTGGGACTGTTATTTATTTATTTTTTTTCGGCTTAAATTGCTTTTATATGGTTACCCTCACGACTCCTTTCTGTTTGGGGGATATTTTTCATATTTTTTTTTATTAAAAAGAGCCCCAGAACATCTTGATTTTGAAAATGCACGTTCACCCAAATAAGGCACCAAGAGCATAAACAAGGTGGCCTCAATATTTTGTGTCAACAGCCAATGTTCCAAGGATGCACAGCCGAACTTGAGGGCAAAGAAGGAAGGAAAAGGCTCAGTCCTTGCCCCTAGGTGTTCCAACACCTCCAGTCCCCTCCTCTGACCTCCTTTGCCGACTTTCACTTCTGTGATTTTGAAGGGAGAGAAGGCAGGTTGGAAAGAAGGAGGATACTGGGTGTGTAGGTTATGGAGGGAAGGCTCAAGGTGTGCTTGGGGAGGGAGAGGAAGGGATGGGGGATGGGGAGTTGCTTGTGAAGGGGGGGTCCAGTGACCTGTGGGCGAATTCTGTCAGCACAGATCCGTCCATGGCCTCCTAGGCTCATGCGGTAGACTGTGGTTGCCGCCATGCCCCTCTGGGCGAGGTCACAGGGCTGTGTTGGTCTATCTCATAGCAGGGGCACCGGAGGACATTCTAGGGGCTCCTCATCACCTCTGACAGTCACTGAACAGTTCCACTGTCCAGAGAAATCCCAAAGATGCTCATACCATCTGCCATGCGGCCCAGGAAACTACTGGTCTAGTCAACCTTGGGAGCCACCTTGGCGTCCTTACTTGGCATTTCCCAGACCCACCCGGCCACCGGACCTCATTACCCCTCCCTGAGTTGTCTGTCTGCTCTCCCTTCCTGTCCCCTCACTCTGCCCTGGGTCTCAGAGTACAGTGTTGAGGGGGAAGGGACAGACTGAGCTCAACACTTATGGCCGTTGACCCCAAAAAGTCTGTGCTCGGCCATCTCCGCGGGCCTCTCAGGCCTCGGGGGCGTGGGTCAAAAGCAGATTCTGCAGGGAAAATGGCGACGTGGAGTCCAGAGACATTATCTACCTCTTATTTTGCAGACACGGAGCCCAAGACTCATCCAGGTCATGTGACTTGTCTGGAGCCGTTGAGCCAATTGGAGAAGAACCAGCGCTGGCACCCAGCTTTCCTGACTCTCTGTATGCGCCCCCCCAAACTTACCTATGGGGAACGTTCTACCAGGCCGTTCTCGTCACCGCCGGTGGAGTAATAGGTGTGGTTTTGTGCTATACTTATGCTTGTCACTAAGTCTATCCCCTGGCCTGCATGGCCTCTGTGTATCACCACATTTCCTGGAGGCTCTGCTTCTGACCTGGGTGACTCTGCATGCCGTGGAACAGAGGGGGTCCCTTGGTAGAATGTTCTGGACCAGGAGTCGCGCAGTATTGTACCGGGGCCAGCTGTGGCCCACTGGCCAGAACCAACGGTCAACGATTCAGGAATCTTGGGCGTCACTTAACTGTTGATAACGTGAACGCGGCTCTGGGGAGAGGATTCGCACCACAGAAACTGGTAAATGCTACAAATCGGGGTTTTCTTTTCCCTCAACATTTAGCTGGTTTACCAGCTCACCATGGATTTGGAGGTAGAACCCTGCTTAGGGCAGGGAGCTACTTCCAGGCAAGATGTTTAGTGCCAATTAAAAAATGGAAGGTGGCCCTATTGTGTATGAAGGGAAAGCATCAAATCTGGGAAAACTACCATATGGGAGGTGAATGTCATTGATTGAGGACTGAGGAGAGCTCCATGGAGCAGCAGGGCTATCTAACATGATGAGTGACAGTGAGGCCTGGTGGGACTCTGACAGCCATCTCGGGACAGCTTCCCCAGGGTCACCTATGAGCTGGTGAGCTGGATGTACCTCTCGGCCCTGGGGCAGAAACCTGGTGAAGGGCAGCCACGGTCCATCACTGTCTCCCCCAGTCCTGCCCCTGCCCAGCACATCAGCAAATGTTATCAATCCATCCCCGGTCCACAGCTGTGCCCACTGCTCCTTACTGCGGCCACTAGCCAAGTGCAAGGCTCTGTCCCATCTTTCCTAAGATGCCCCCTTCCCTGCATTCTTGCCCGTCTCTAGTTACTGTCAACACAGCAGCAAAAGTGATGGGGGCAAGAAGGAGGAGGAGCAGGAGAAGAAGGAAGAGAAGGAGGAAGAAGAGGAGAAGGAAGAGAAGGAGGAGGGAAAAAAGGAGAAGGAGAATTTATTATATCATCCTTCCCTGCACTTCATCAAAACCCTTCAACAGCTTCCCATTGTACTTAGAATCGAGCAAAGCTCTGTGAGAGCTGGCCCCTGCCCCCTCTCCAGCTTCTCTAGCTCTGTGCTCCTGCATCACTCTTGCCATACTGGTCTTCTTTCAGTTTCTTGAAACCAGCCTCAGGACCTTTGCACACACTCTTCCTGCCTCCAGGACTATGTCCTGAGTCATCCCATGGCTCCTTCATTTCCTTTAGGTCTCATCTTGAGTGCCCCCTTCTTAGATGGAGCGTTCCCACTCACCTGGTGGAGCCCCTGGGGAGCTAGCAAGAGGCTTTGCACACAGGACCGGTGGGAACCAAGCAGTGTGGGACTTTGGGGTGAAAGGAACTGTATGAGTTCACAGTGTTCCCCTTAAATTAGCCAACACCGTAAACCTTACAACAATACTGCTCAAAAGTCATGTTTGCTGACTATACAGTTCTATGTCCATTTGGGCAGAGGCCTGGGAAGGCGGCCAGCGAACCAAGGGGTGCGTGGGGATGATGGGGGTGCGGGAGCCCTGGGCAAGCCACGCATACTTCCAGACACTCCCATCTTGTCCTAAAGCTCTGACCGGCCTCTGGTTTGTTATTGGAACGAGCACCGATGATTCACGTTAAACAGATCCGAAGCAAAACTCATAATTTGTTTTTCTTGAAATGGTCCTGAGAGGTGCTTTCCAAGAAATAAGAAAAAAAAATGAACTCGCAGTGACTTTGAGTCTGCCGAGGGGCAGTCAGTAGTTCATTCCCAAGTGCAGAGCTTTCCCTGTCGCCCAGTGCACAGGCAGTGAAGGAAAGGGCTGCCGAGCCTGGGAGGTCGAAGTGCTTTGCTGTTGTTCTTGCGGGGTCCTCAGCGGGTGCTTATGGGGCCCCGGGGGCAGGGGCTGGGGAAGGGGTGCCTCCAGATCCCGTCATGGCGGCACAGCACATGGCTTAGAAAACTGGAACTGTACCCACTGACAGTTCTGGAGCGCAGCAGTCTGAAATCAAGGTGTTACAGAGCCACGCTCCTTGCATGAACTCTAGTGGGGAATCCCGCCTTGCCTTGTTCAGCTTCTGCGGGTGGCTGGAAATCTTTGGCATTCCTTGGCTGGTGGTTGCCTTGGTCTAATCTCTATCGTCATCATCACGTGGCATTCCTCCCTCTGTCCCTGTCTGTGTGCAGATGTCTTCATAAGGACCCCAGCCACGGGGTTTAGGGCCCACCCTCCTCCAGCATCATCTTAACTTGCTTACATCTACAAAGACCCCCTTGCCAAATAAGGTCCCGTTCACAGGTAGTGGAGTAAGGCCGTCCCCATCTCTTTCTGGGGGACACAACTCATCCCACATAGGAGGGGTCCCCTCGCTCCTATGCGGGTAGTCATGTCACATGTGTGTGTCACAAACATGCCGAGCTGATGAGGAAACCTCACCTCCAGCTTGAGTAAGATGTGACTTCCGAGTATGGGATATGCAATTCACCAAAACATTTTGAGGTTTGGAGTGAGAGCCTGCTGGAGGTTGGGAAGCCTCCTTCCTTCAAAGATTTCCCAACATGTGTTACACAGGTCGCCATGGCAGGCTGAATCGTGGCCCCTCAGGAGATGTCCACGTCCTGAGCCCTGGAACCTGGGGTTGTGTCACTCTCCATGGTAAAAGGGACTTTGCCGATGGGATTAGGTTAAGGATTTTGAAACAAGGAGACAATCCTGGATGATCTGAGTGAGCCCAATGTCATCATGAGGGTCCTTATAAGAGGGAGATGGGGGACTCAGAATCCGAGAAGGAGACGTGACTGCAGGTGCAGAGGTTAGAGAGGTTAGAGGGATTTAGAGCTGCTGCACTGCGGGCTTGGAAAATGGAGGGAGGGACAAGAGCCAGGAACGCGGGCAGCCCTCTGCACCTGAAAATTCG
The DNA here is from genome assembly GCF_011764305.1 of Mustela putorius furo. Classification (NCBI taxonomy): domain Eukaryota; kingdom Metazoa; phylum Chordata; class Mammalia; order Carnivora; family Mustelidae; genus Mustela; species Mustela putorius. The sequence goes on along the minus strand of NW_025421560.1, from coordinate 3,722,135 downwards.
AGGAAGCAGACTCTTCCTTCGGAGCCTTCAGAAGGAACCAGCCCTTGATCCTTGATCCTACTCCAGTGAGATGCATTTTTCACTTCGAATAAATCAATTTATCTTGTTTAAGGCCGTTAAGTTTGTAGAAATTTGTCACAGCAGCAACAGGAAGCTAATACAGTCACACAGCCCAGTTTCCTGTCTTGTATTAATTTAACAAACGGTCCGTCTGTCGTTTCTGTTGAGTAAGATCTAGAGTGGTATACTGCATGTAGAAGACACTTAACTCTTTGTTGGATGGATAAATTGAGAGCTTGTTATATATTGTGTGGTAAGCTGGCCTCTTTGGATACGTCACTACCCTCGTCTCTATGAGTATGGAAGAGCACTGGATAGTAAACAAATACTTCTACCCATTAAGGCATGACTGGGTTCCTTGGTGAGTGCTATGGCATTGGAACACCAGAGAATGTTGACCGAGGAGAGCCAGGGGACCTAGCTTAGACTCTGGGGTCAGGCAGAGCCATCGGGGGGACACAGAGCTGAAATGAGGATGAGACATGCTTCCTTTTGGTTCTAGTTTCAATGACAGAAACGTTCTCTGCACAAGGAGGTACCCAGATTTGAGCTCTATCATGCCCCTCCTTTTGGGGAACGGTCTGAGGTTGTCATTTGGTGGTGGGAAAAAATGTGGTGTGGGTTCAGCCTGGCGCTGAGCTGGGTGTTCATCTTCAGTCCGCCCGCGGTCAGTGCCCTCAGAACTCTCCTGCCCTCCCCGCATGCCGTGGGTTCCGCCGATGAACCACAATCTGCCCGGTGGGGAGTGAAGCGTGGCTGGGAGTGGGGAGTGCCTTTGCCCCACTGAGACAGGCTTGGAGGAGGCATGAACCTGGCTGATCCTTATTCCTGGGGCTGCTGGTGTTTTCTGAGGCAGAGCTGGAGCCCAGGGTAGATTCGCATTTATGGGTGTCTCTGTGCTAAGGAAGGGACAGGACCTGGGGAGATGACATTGAGCGACACGGAGGCCCTACACCCCCGTGGTGGGGACACTTGGGAGAGGCAGACACCGTGAATACAGGACGTAGACTGTTGTGCCAAAATTATAAGTTAGGCACTGCAAACTCTGCCTGGGGGATTCTGGGCAACACGGAGGAGACCTTGAAGATGCTGGAGTTTGCTCTGTGAAGAAGCTGGGGGAAGCCTGTTCTGGGTGGGAGCAGCAGGAGAGTAGGTTCTCCACATTCCAGGGTTCTGAATGGTTGGGGGCCCAGCTTCACGCCTCCTCCCCAGGTCCTCACACCGGGCACTAGGTCAGCAGCAGGACACAGTCCCTCTCCTCCCTTCCTGCGACAACACTGTCACATCACTGTCAGCACCCCATCTCAGATGAGCCTCCGAGAAGGGCCAGAATGCATCCGATCTCCAACAGCTGCTGAGATCCCAGTGCTGTCTGCTTAAAACTCAAACCCGCACTCCTGACACCATGTGGGTCTGCGGGAAAGCTGAGCCCGATTTGCCCCCATGCCCTGGCCCCCAACCGACACGTGCACCCCTCCCATTTGCTGGAGGTGCATTTCCCAGCTAAGCTGTGGGTGGTGCAGACCTGGCCCCACGGGCGGTTCCAAGCCCTGGTGTTCCAGAGGCTGCGTGTCTCGGGACGGATGGCCGTATTAGGGGGCACCCAGGGAAGCTTCTGAGGTTCGACGGGGCCCTGCTGACCACGCTGAGTTCTGCCCCTTCCACTCCTAAGGGGGAGGGCTTGTATTGGGGCCATACACGTGCACTCCGGATGTGCCCCACGGAGCCTGCTCTGGGAGGAGAGCCACTTGCGCATGGCAGCAGGAGGGCCTGGGGTGCCAAAATATTCCGCAGGTTGCCACTTGCCACCTGCCAACCAGAATCCCTGTGTTCCCCTTCCCACCCCCGCTCCCAGCCCTGCCTTATCAAGTGGAATCTTGTAGGAGCTGCTGGCACCTCGGCAACAGTGAGGAAAACATCCTAGTCAAACAAAGACTCTCCCCAGCACACAAGGGCTAGCCCTCGGCTATGGCCTCATGACAACAGTCCTTGCTTAAGCTTTTACGGGGGAGCCAAATGCCCTAGTACCAAAGGCTGTCCCACATCCCTCAGGGGAATCATTCCCCTGCCCCCCAAGCTGGGCACCCATTTGAGGAAAGACCTTGGCCCCACAGGCAAAAGGGCAGCCGAGACGTGAAGGGCTGGAGTCCTGCCTTGGAGCAGAGCCAGGGAATGCGGGGGTGGGCACCCTCCCCAGCCTGTGCTTCTCCATCATCCTAGGCCACCTCCCTATGGAACTAGGCAGGAAGTTCCATGAGGAGGCAGAGGGGGAAGGAAGCTGTGTCCAGAAAGAGCCAGAACGCTCGGTGCATTCCCCGTTCAACTGGGGAGCAAGGCCAGCCAGGACCTCCCCTGGCCTTCCCTTAAGCTCCCTTAGGGTTTTGGGTCGGCGCAGAGAGGCACATACAACCCTTTCCTTGAGGACCATCGTTCTGTTCTAGACTAGCTTACCTCAGTGCAAGGCTGCGGCCACAGTGCTGAAGCCCTGGGGGGAAGCACTCAACTCCCAGCACTGAGAAGAATCCCCAAGAGCTTGTGTCGTTGCTGCGGCTCCTGGACTAACGTGTCTGCCATTGGGATGCGCCAGTGTGTGTCCATTTTTTGTTTTGTTTTATTTATGATTGTCTGGAACCATGAACATCTTCTGTGTGTGTGAAGTTGTGAGATGGGGGTGGGGTGGGAGGTGTCGGGCAGGCCACGGACTGACCCCAGCACTCCCTGGAGCTTACCGTACTTTCTGACTTCAGCTGTCTGCTCATCCCTTGTGAAGGAGAATGAGCTCCATGAGGACAGGGGCAAACTCTTCTTTTTCTTTGGATTTGCAGCTTCTGAGATACTGTAAGTTTCAAGAAATACTACTGATGGAATGACGGACATGCTATAGTTAAGTTGTTGAACAGAGTGGCAATGGGGGCTTCATCCTAGCTGGGACCCCTCTCTCCTGGCAGGGAGAGTACAGTGGTAATGGTATCCAAGCTAGGGATCAACCAGGTCAAGGGGGCTTTGACATCTACTAGAAAATGTTCATGTACTGGATTATGTAGGGTTGTGTGTTTCAAGTAGCTCTGTTTTCCTCTAAAATAGTAACAGCAGGAGGGGTGAATTCCTGCTTGCCAGACATTGCACTGGCTTTTTGCACATGGTGTCTCTATGCCTTATAAGGACACTGGAGGGTATTATCATCTTCATTTCACAGATGTGGAAATGAACACTCAGCGAGATCGGGTATCCTGCTTAAGGCTAAAAAGTGGCACATCCACTAGTTCAGTTCACTTATTCAGCCAATATTTATTGTGTGCCTACTATATGGCAAGCCCCAAGCGCCACTCAGAATAGCAGTAAAAACCAGACAGAAATTCCTGCTCTCTTGGACCCTCAGTGCTAGTGGAGGGAAATAAAATGGTGATCAAGATAATTAACAAAATATATGGTATATGGGGGTTGGTAAGTATGAGGGGAAAAGTAAAATAGAGAAGGGGGAGGGGGAGGGCTGATGGGGGCGGTGAGGGGCTGCTGCAATTTGTTGGGGGGGGGGGTTCAAGGAAGACCTCATCCAGAAGGTAACATGTGACTACAAACCTAAAGGAGGTGGGAAAAACAGCAGAGAGCTCTGGGAGGAGGGTCCCAGGCAGACGGAGCAGTGAATTCCATGGGCCAGAGGCATGAACATTCCAGCATGTTCTAGAAACAGCAAGGTACGATGAGGTGAAGTCGGAGTGAGGGTTTGCAAAGGGAGAGAGAGATTACAAAGGGCCCTGTAAACTGACCCTGGGATCTTAATGTACTCCCACGGAGATGGGAGCCGTGCAGGGTTTTAAGCAGAGAAGTGACATGATCCAGTTGAGGTTTCAACAGCATCCTTCTGGCTGCTGGGCAGAAGACAGACTGAGAGGACCTGGATAGAGCCGGGAGACTGATCAGATGGCTGGGAAAGTAATCCCAGGAAGGAAGACAGTGGCTCAACTCAGGGCTGTAGTGGGGTCAGGTTCTGAGTGAAACTAGAGCCAGTGGGATTTGCCAATCCATTGGATGTGAGATGTTAGAGAAGGAGCTGTCCTGAGCAACTGGAAAATGAGATTTCCATTCCTTGAAATGGAAACCAGGGGAAAGGATAATTGGGAGAGAAATGCAAGAGCTCTGTTTTGGACACGTTACGTTGGAGATACCAGTCAAACATTCGAGTGGAGATGCCGAGCAGATGGTTGGATCTCTGAGTCTGGAGCTGATGGGAGAGGTGGAGGCTGGAGATGGGACACCAGTATCATTGTGTAGATAAGGCATTTGAAATCCTGATGCTGGATGAGCTCATTGATGGAGACTGGGAAGGTAGACGGAGAAAAGAAGAGATCCAAAGACTGTGCACTGAGGCGTTTGGTGGGGTCGGGAGGGAAGAGGAGGAACCAGAAAAGGAGGTGGGAAAGAGCAAGCAGGAAGGTAGGAGGAAAACCAGGCAGGTGGGACAGAGCCGACTGAAGGAGGGGAAGGTGATGAGGGGAAGGAAGATGAGGCAGAGGAGAAGGAGGAGGATGGAGAAATCAGCTGGATCAAATGTTGCTAGCAGGTCACATAAAAATGAGAACCGAGATGAAGCCCAGCCCTGTGCAGCCCAAAGCTACTGGGCACTGTTCACTCCCTCAGTATTTGACTGATGACAGACGCCAAAAACTGTTAACAGAAAAAATTCCAAGCCCCAAACCACAGTGTACTTAACATTTGACTTCATTAAACCACTCAGTGCAATCCAAGCATCATGGTGCTGCCTTCAAGTTCCCCAACCTGTGTGCTCCCTCCGCGCAGCAGGTGCATTCCGGACAGCAGAATGGAAAATGAATTATTTTAGAGTATACGATATTATAATTGCACTGTTACTATTGCAAACCACACTCTTTTTAAGAGAATTGTCACCCTCTAATTTCTGTTTTATAATTTAGTGTTTAGAGATAATGAGTGGAATATACCTGCTCTGGGATTTGACCTATATTAGAAAATCACTGTGTAGTTTACCAAATGGTACTGGAGAAGAAATTCCAAAATGAACTGTCCCAAACAAGAGGCTGGTTCAGTGGGAGTGACAGAGGGAGAAGAGGGGTTCTGGCCAGGCTTGGTTATGGATTGACTACGTGATTTTAGGTGAATCACCCATCACATTTCCCTTATCCATTAAACAGGAATAACTAATTCCCAGTATGGTTATCCTACAGGGCAAGGACCAATGAGGATGTTGTGAAAGCATTTTGCAAAGCTGAAAACACATGGGAAATGCTACTGAGTACTGAGCACAGTGCCTGGCACATAGTAGGGCATGATCATTGGAAGCTGTTATGGACTATTGTTGTGCTTCTTATATGAAAATATGAGAAGCAAGATAAATCTGAAATGCACTGGAGACCCAGTGAGGGGTGGTGAGCATGTTTTGGGAGTCTGGGCTTGTCCAGTGTCAGAGGGACCCCACTACAGGTCCAGCCCCTGTGAGCAGTGCCCACAAATGTGAATTTCTCCCTTGCTCCAATTAAGGTTTCTACTTCACTGCATCTTTCAGCCAAGGATGCTTAAGGAATTCCCACTGCTCCAGAGAGACAGAGGGCTCATCCAGTATCAACATTGGCATCATCGTTAGCATCATGATGACCATTGGGACTGCTGGCAAGGCAATGGGCTGGCACTAGCAAGGGGCGGCACCATTAGTTTTCTGAGTGATTTTTCACAATGGGCAGCTCTGGAACTAGAAGGGTCAGCCCTTGAGGAGCTCATTGTATCCGAACTGCCGCAGACTATGACCCCTTCATCCCTTTCCCTCCTGTCCTGTTGTGTGAGGTGATGCTTATCTCAGAAGGAAATACAGATGAAGTTCTTAGAAATTCCAAAGCCTTGATTAAGAGTCACCGTTCCCTTTGTCTTTTGATACACCCCTCCATTCTCCCTCTTGACTAGTTCTTGCGTATTTGTAGGCTTTCCCTTTTCTCCTCAGCTTTGGATCATTTATCTGTTTTGTTCTTGGAGAGGTGTGTCCTCTTACTCCTTACCTCCCTGCTTAATTAGAGATGACTGCTTGTCCCCCTATTCACTCTTGCTTTTCTCCACAACAACTTACAGCGTGGCTAGGCACATGGCCATTAGAGACTGTTTCTTAGGCTCTCTTGCAGCATAGCAGGGTCATGTGACTAATTTCTTAAATAGATCTCGTGCTAAAGGGGTGTGTGCGCTTTCCGCGCTTTTAAGGAGAGAGGTGTGTGCCTGTTATTCTTCTACTTTTCTCCTCCTTCCTGCTGTTGGAACGTGGATCTAGTGGACAGCCATCTTGGACTAAAGGAATGAAAGCAACATCCTGGAGACGGCAGAGCAACAAGATGGAAAACACCTGGGTCTTGACGTGAGCCCTGGACTCCTTAAACTGACCTATGAGAGAGAAAGAAATTTCTATCTTATTTAAATCCTATTATTCTTGGGCCTTTTGGAACTGATGAACCTACATCCTAGCAAATATATTCTTCAGGCTCTTTGATTTAGTGGACTGTAGGTTACGTGAGACAGAGAACATGGTTTGCTCACCATTGGGTCACTGGTACGGAGAGCTGGTAACATAGTATATGCTCAATAAATATTTGTTGAAAGTATGAAATGAGTTACTGTTTTACTCTGGCATCTTTACCTCTGCTTTCCAAAGAATGGGTGGCTCTTGCTTGATACATTGCTCACTTGGACTACTATGGTCTCTGTCATGGGTCAAGTATGGAATGTCCTAAGGAAATGAGAAGTCAGAGGCAGAGAGTTCCAGTCCAGCTGGAGCACCCTTTGGGAGTGTGAGCCTCGAATGAGGTTAGACGATATAATCTTCCATCTGTTGAATAAACAGAAAGTTATCTAAAGGATTCACATGACTTCCCAACTTGATGGAGATGATGCCTTCATCCATATCTGAGGTCCATTTGATAGAGTGCCAGCAGAGACAGGAGGCCCATCAGATAGACCTGGAGTTCTGAGGATAAAAGTATCCACTTGGGCCTTATAGATTTTCCAGAGGGATGACTCTCCCAGGGAACGATGACCTGGAGTGCTGGCCCATCTGGCTCACAGTTCTTTTTGGTCCACCGAACGAGAGTGTTTGCCGGTTGCCTGTTCTGCAGCATCTTCCTGCCTTGAGACTTTACTTCGGCTGGGGTAGCCCATGAACACCAGCCATAATACCCTGATTCCTAATGGTAGCACCATGGGTTAGCTTTCCAGCCTCTATGGACTAACAGTGTAGTCTGCATGTCTATCTTTTTTCTCGAAACCTTGCTGGACTCAGTTATTAATTCTAGGCTATTTTTTTTTTATTCTTTGCGATTGACTGTATATAATCATGCCATCTGCAAATAGGGCAAATTTTACTTTATTTTATTTTTTTCCAAACCGTGTTTTTTTGTTTGTTTTTGGTTTTGTTTTTTTGTTTTTTGTTTTTTGGTGGTCTGGGACTTCCAGTAGAATACTGAATTGGAGCGGTGAGAGTGGATGCTCTTTCCTTTTTCTTTTACTGTTAAAATTATCGTTAGCCGTGGGGTTTTATAGGTGCTTTTTAGCAAGTTGAGGAAGTTCTCTCTCAGTTTCCATTTTTCTGAGATTTTTTCTAATGAATGGGAAAATTTGGGAAAGGGCAATAACTCTTTCATTATTCCAAATTCCTTAGTGAAATCAGTCCCTCGGTGGGCATGTTATTGATTGAGGGAACACCATATGCTATGCTAGGCCCTGTGAGACATAGGAGCTTGAGACTTGACCCTGTCCTTAAGCATTAAGGAGCCACAATTTCCATTCTACTATTGAGCATACATTGTCAACTGCAGAAGATCCAAGACAGAAAAGGCTAGTAACGACCTGACCAGAGGTAGTACATAGACTGGCCTCTGGGAATGAGTAGAACCTGAGAGAGAAAGTAAGAGAGAGAACTTGGGAAGTCTAAATGACTTGAAATTCTGTTTTCCAACAAGAATGACGGTAAGCCAATAATTAGCAGGACACAACTAGCTTTTGATTTAAGGACATGGATTATCTCCGTTTTGTGGATTATCTCTGACAAATGCTTCATCCTGGACTTCCTCCCTTTCTTTAACCAGCTGAGCATTTGGGCTCTCTTTTCTGCCATCAGTCAGCATGCTCAGGGAATGGAAATTAATATTACTATTAGCTAAAGAAAAACATAATTAAGAAGGGCAATCTGTTGTCCCTAAATTAGAGCATTTATTCCAAACTCAATAGGAGGGATATTTGTATTTTGTTTGTGGATATCCACACCACTTCTCTCCCTCTGAAGGATAAACAAAAGTCGGCTGTGTGACTATCACATACACGTCACGTTTATTAAGTTGGCTTGGGAGCTAAGAGTAATGCCGCAGAGACCATGGGCCACGTGATATCTGATTCATTGGACCCATCCATATTTTTATGTGTTTACCCTAACATAAAGTAATAATGAATAGTGCTCTCATCTGCAAAATTAAAAATCCTGGCACATTACCCACAGGTCATGTTTGGGTTGTCTTCCTATAGCATTGATGGATTTGCACGGATCGAGCCCTTCTCTCTCACTTTGTCCTGCTGGTGACCAGTGGCTCATCTCTGAGGCAGATGGCCAGGGTTAAGGGTGAAATCTGAGGCCACGAGGCAGAGTGACATTAACTGCTCCCTTCACATAGGGATTGAACCCCTGACCTTCATCTCATTAGCATAGCACTCCAACACTCCAATTCCCGGCCTCAATTTTACATCACCCCAGGGTGTTTCCACTTATCTCAAGAGGGAGCTGTGGAATTCCCCAAACAAAATTAATTTTAATTCGCTTTAATTTAAACATTAAATATGGGCTAGGCAGGCAGGACCTTGCAGGGGTGGAGGAGAACGGTCAATGTAAAAAAATGAAGCCGCCATGATGCACCGGTACCCGAGCCCCCAGCGACAGCCTCTCTCACCTACTGCGCCAGTCCGGGGAGGAAGAGGTCTGTCCATAAGCAGCAGGCACGGAAGGCTTTTAGATTATGGGGGGGTGGGGTGGGCAACAGCTCAGTCCTACTGAACATCTGCATTTCATAGGACTGTTTCATGTGGTCAGCTGGGCGTACTCTAAGTTTGCCTGCGCTCCATGGGCAACGGTTCAGCTCCGGTCCAGCGAGGCCCTCCCTTTTTCATCCTGGGGACTGGGATGCTTTGCATGGTCTTAGGAATTTGCTGCAGGAACAATTTGTGATTTATTAAGATAATAAATTGGGCTTTGTTGTCGGGGCTTTTTCCTGGGTCAATATGCAAGATTTATCACACCGTGCTGGCCCAGGAAGCGTATGGCTCCAAGGGTTCCAGGGTACTGTGGCCACTAGCTTTTTGGAGGCTGGTGGGGTCTCAGCAGGCTGGCAGCTGAACTGTAAGTCAGGGAAGGGAACAGTGGGAATTGGTTATCTAATGAACGTCTTCAAAACCCTCCATCGCAGTTTACTAATAATATCCATATGCGTTTATTACAGGATAATAAGTGTCTTTCCTTATACTGGCAACGCCCTTTATAATTTGTAAAGGACTTTCACACACATTATCTCATTTGTTCTTTGCACACCTGTCAAGAATTGCGATCTTCATTTTATTGATGAGTGACGAGACTCAGAAAAATGACTTGCCCAAGGTCGCACAGACCTAAATCACAGACGTCACACCAGCTGCCATGTCTTCTCATATCCTGGGCCCTTCCCACTCTACTTCTCGTATCTCCATTTATCGTTCTCATCCATTTGCTTTTGGCAGGGAAGGGTGTAGTATCTCCATTTTACAGAAGAACAAATTGACACAAAGATGTAATTAAACTTTTTGGCTCCTGCCTTTTGCAAATGCTCTCTTTTTGATGGCATTACGTCCCTTTCTTGCTGAAGGGCAAGGGATCCTTTTGCAGGGTAATTGCTGCTCTCAGAGTCCAGAATCTCAACTGTCATTGTCAGTGCCATGATGGTCGTTTGGCTCCAGCGTGCCCTCTGCGTCTGCCGGGGTCTCACACCAGCCACTTCTGGGTTAGGAGGAGGTCACACATAAATGGTTTGTTCACATCTACTTAAGCAGCTTTGGCAAAACACTCTCCTACCCAGCCCTTCAAGGATAGGTATTTTGTTCCGGATCTTTTTTTTACAGTCACGTTCTGTGAATTTCTTCTAATACAGTGGGCTTGGAGGACACGTTCCCAATTGGGCCCTTAGACACACGCCCCCCCCCCCCCGCAAATGACACTCCTCAAAGCCCATTCTAGATGCATGACCACACTATGTCATCCCACCCGGAGGGGCACCTGACGTCTCCTGAAAGCTTCTATGTTCATTATCTAGACTTGGATTGGAACTTAAGGGATAGTAGAAAACGTATCTATATCCTCTTCTAAGCTGAAGGAATTCACTGCACCTGTGGGGCACTGAGCAGCCACAGCAACTCTGTATGACAGAGCTTGGCCAAACCTGAGCGAGAAGATGACCCCACAACGATGTAAACTCCATGTGGGCGGAGCTTAGTGTCTTTTGGTACAGGCTTGAATCCCTAGGTCTAGAACACTGCTAGCCTCCTACGAAATTATTTACTCAGTGAATGAACTAATGACGCAGAGATGATGAGGTTAAAATTGATGGTGGCCCAGAAAACATGGCTGTGTCCATTGATGGCATAAGGTCACTTCTGCCTCCTGGCTCCCTTGGCTTACACCCATTTACCAAGCCTGGTCTGTTAGCCTTGCCAACGATTCCATATCCTGCTTAAATTATCCAGAATTGGTTTGTAGGGCAGGCAATGAAGAAATCTGATACAAGTGGAATAGGGTTGGTTGACCAAATATATATGTTTTATCCACCAAACTTAGACAGAAAACTTCTGAAGGCCACAGCAGGTCCCATATCTTGTTGCACTCCTCAACATCTGCAATAGCGCTTTTCAAGTAATACATGCTCAAGACATGTCTGCAGATGGTGATGAAGATGATTTAATAGCATTTCAAAGGCTAGGCGTCTAAGAGGTTGGATGTCCCGAGGACCATCTTCCCTATGTACGTGTACATGCACAGTTACACACACATACACACACACACATTTTCTCATTTGTGAGACACCATTTGTAAGAGGCCATTTGGGGAATGCAGTGGGCCCACTGAAACCAGAAGAAATTCAAGGCCATGGGCCAGCAACACCACGGGAGCCCCACACCCAGCCAAACGTTCTCACTGGCAAATCAAACCCGAAAGCTGTCATCAAATTCTGCTCCCTGACAGTCTCAATTCAACAATGTGCTCAGAGACAAAAGAAGTTGAAACCCAAGTGAAGGTTGCCAACGAGTCTTTTCGGGCAACCAGCAGATTGCACAGAGGGTCAGCACAGACACCGGCAGAGAAGAACATTCTCCTGGCAGGACTCCATCTCTAAATTAGGCACCACTTCAGAGGATCTCAGCCTCGTACCTTATGGAATTTATTATTTTTTTTAAAGACCCAACATTTGTTCTTAGTTATTCTTAACAAAACTTTCTTAATCTAGCACCATACCCTCACTCTCTCACTCCTTCACTTACTCAATTAAAGCTTTGTTGTCCACGTACTGAGAACTTTGGTCCCGTCTGATGACGAAGACTCTGGAAAGCAGGTAAACCATTCCCACCTGTGCATGTTAACGATGAAGAAACCCATTTAGGTAAAGCTATCTCCCACAGCTCATTGCTACAAAAACTTTGATTAAGACTCAGTTTAACTTGTAAGTCTGAGAGTAGCCCTTGGATAAATGCTTAGTGAGAAATACTGATGAGGCAAGGCACCCTTCCCTGGTCTAGAGTGGTGCTTTAGGGCAAGATTAGTGGTAGTGTTGGTAACTCCCAAAATAACACTGTGGAAGTCTATAATGATTCTGGAGGATGGCTTTGAGTTACCTCATGGTCTTGCCAACTATCCTAAAATCCTCAAAAGAAATCAACTGCATTTGAGCTATAGTACATCATTTGGTTGATTTCCCCAGCATAGGAGTGTGAGACTGAGGTGGGGAGGCATTAGCTCAGCACCAGGGGGATGCAAGTAGGGACCACAGCCCCCAAGTTTGAGGCTCTGGGTCTAAACAGAAGGGAAGAGCTACATAACTTGGTGGACAGAGCTTGGAACTACCACTGGGAGAGGTCATTCCATAGAAGAAGAGAGACTTGGTTAAAAAAAACAAACAAACAAAATAAGGGACAGGTTATGTTGCCCAATGAGAAGCATTGCCAGAGAAAGTTCTTGGGATGTGTAAGGAACCACCGGGCTGGAGTGTGAGTCTCCCGATTTGAACAATGATCAGAATCACCTGAGGCTCTCTTTAACACTGTAGCTTCCCAGATATGCCCTCCTTAAAGATTCTATTAGGCAGGTCTAGGTGGAGGCACAGAAATCTGTATGTTTATCAGACCCCCCCAGGCGATTTTTTATAATTGGGAAAGATGTGGGCAAGCTCTGGGCTTGGGGATGCTCCCTCCCTAGGTGAAGAAGGAGCTTGACAAGCTAGGTCCAAGAGAGTGGCTCTGGGTCAGAAAGGCAAGAACAAAAACAACATGAATCTTAAAAAAAAAAAAAAAAAAGTGACTTGGCATAAAGCAGCTGTAGCCCGCATTTAATGATTTCCCATGACTTCCAGAAAAAAAAAGCTGAGTCTGCAGATGCCTGTTCATCTGCAGGATGAATGGAGTCTGTGTGTTCCTCGGGATGCCATCACAATGTGCCCATTATTGCTGAGGTGCCCTGGTGATCCATTCCTTATGATCTCCCCTGTCCCCCAAAGTCCCAGGTTGGTTTTCCTTGGATGCACTCCCTTCTCTCTTCCCAGGGGTTGACAGACTGCAAGGGCTGCTGTCTGCACTCCCTTTCTCTTTCACTAGCCTCCGCTCTGCGGACTTGCTCTGGATCAAATGACCACATTTCCCCCTTCCTGGGGCCTCCTGAAGGCCTGGCCCTGAGATTCCCATGGGGAGGCCGGAGGCCTGCAGTCATCTGAGATGACAGAAGCTTAATTTCCAGCCCCATCCCGATCACACCTCCAAACAGCTGATCCCACTGTGAATGTGAGAACCTGGGGCCTGCACACATTTGGGGGCTGGTTATCCCAGGAGACCTTGAAAATCCTAGGCTTGCTGCCGGCTGGTGGGCCCACGAAGGGGACTGGATGCTGTTGCAAGCAGCCCAGCCCAGGTAACCCCAGAAGGAGGTAATGAAATGGGTGATAACAAAGCAGGGACCATGTGTTCGCCACTCCTGTGTTGTCCTTTTCACGTACATTACTTTGCGTTTTGGAGCAATTCTTGGGGGTAGTTATTATTACACTGATTTTACACATGAGGACAGAATCTCGACATAGTTAAGGAACTTAGCATTACTCCACAGTTGGCTAGTAAAGAAACTTCTTAACAACAAAATATAATATGCATAAAAAATAATATAATATGCATAAAGAAACACATAGTGTGCTACTTTTTGGATTATCACAAGTGTGAACACATTGCCCAAGTCCAAAGCCAGAATCTCACCAGCAGGAGAGAAATCTCCCCAGGGCCTCTCCAAATAATCGCCTCTTCTCCATGGTAAGCATTTTTCTCACCAAAGATTTGATTGCTTGTTTGTGAATTGTATAGAAATGGGATCGTACACCCTGTATTCTTTTTTTCTGGCCTTTTCTCCACTAAGTATTATCTCTGTAAAGTTGATCTAATATTGCTAAGGGTACAAGAAGTTTTCTCATTTCTAATGCTGTAAAAATTTACATGTATGAATTTACCACAATTTATTTATACATTCATGGACTGCTGGTCATTTCAGTAGCTTTTCATCTGTTGCAAATAATGCTGCTTGGAACATTCTCCTCTATATCTTGTCAGGGGATACGTTCCTGGGGTGTACATACTGAGAACTGGAATTGCTGGATTATAGGATATGCCTATGTCAGTTCTAGTAGATATACAGTTTTTCAGAGCATCTGCACCAATTTGTACTCCTAACAGATAGTTACGAGAGCCTGGGGGTGTCCATATAATTACCAACCTTTGACACTTTGGGGCTTTTAAAAGTTTTAGCATTCTTGTGAATGTATTTCAGTTTGCATCACCCTGATGACTAGAGAAATTAAATTTTTTCAAATGTTATTGGTCATTTGGATATCTACTGGCCTGGTTCGGTCTTTTGCCCATTTTTGTATTGGGTGGTCTGTTTTTCTTGGAGATGTAGTTTCTCGTTATAGTTTCTGGCTATGAATCCCCTGTCACTTGTATAGATTGCAAATACCTTCTTCTCTGTGGCTTCCCTTCTCATTCTTAATGATTTCTTTTGATGAAACAAAAATTCAGATTTTAATGTAGTCCAATTTATCAATGTTTTCTTTGGGCATTCTGCTTTTTGTTCCTCTTACATGCGACTGACTCTTGTATACTGGCATTTTTTATCCAACAACCTTGCTTGATTTCCTCATTAATTCTGACAGTTTTTCTACAAAATATTTTGTAATTTCTACACATGCAATTGCATAGCCTGTGAAAAATGTCAGTTTTATTCTTTCATTTGTATTCTAAGAATTTAATTTTCTGGTCTCATTTTATTGCAAAGTCTAGAACCTTAAGTATAATGATGACTAGAACAAAAGAAAGCCAGCATCCTTCTTTTATTCTGGATATTGGGGGAAAAGTATTACTATTTGAACATTAAGTATGATATATACTAGAGATATTTTTATAGATACTCCATCATATTGAGGTATTTTCCCTCTCTTTCTAGTTTCCTAAGAAAGTTCTTTCTTCTTATTATTATCACGAAGGGTTAATTTTATTAAGTGCTTTTTCTGAATCTATTGAGTTGATCTTGATTTCCTTCTTCATTCCGGATGGTTTTGGAACATCAAGACAATCTCATATTCTTAGAATAAAACCCATTTTGTTTGTTGATCCAGTTTGATAATGTTTTGTTTAGGATTAGCCTCCATGTTTTGGAGAAAGAAATAGCCTGTAATTTTCCCTCCTCGTCAGGTTTATTAAGGTAATTGATATTAAGATAATATATCTCTCAAAAATGAGCTGACAGGTTACTCATTTTCTATTCTTTGGAATAATTTGTATAAGATTAATTATATTTCATCCTTAAGTATTTGGAAGAATTCACTGGCAAAACCATCTGGTTCTGGAGTTTTCCTTGTGGAAAGACTTTTCGTTATGGATTTAATTTATTTAATAGATAAAAGACTATAAGTTGGTTCAGAACATCCTCTCATTTAATAGCTGCAGGCTATATTGATATATATTTCTTTTTTCATTCCTGATATTAATTATTTGTGCCTGTCCTTTTTAAAAAGACATCAGTCTTATCAGGAGCTTATCAATTTTACTAGTCTTTAAAAGACAATTTTTGGCTTTGTCCATTTTCTTTGTTGTATTATTATTTTCTCCTTCATTAATTCCTGCTGTCTATTACTTCCATTCTTGTATTATGTCATAGTTGAATTTGCAATTCATTTACTAAAAATCTTAAGATGGAAATTTGGTTCATTGTTTCTCGATCCTTTCTTCTTTTGTAATGATGCATTTAAGGCTATAAATTTCTCTTAAGCATGCTTTGGCTGCATCCCATAAGTTTTGATATGTTTCGGTTTTATTATCTTTTCATTAAAATATTTTCCAATTTCCACTGTGATTTCTATGTTGACTCATGGGTTGTTTAGAAATCTATTGCTTCATTTTACATCACATTAATCCAGTCAAGCACTGGGCTCTTTCAAAATGATTCTGGATTTCTTCCTCCAGCTAGCTCTCTTTCTGGATCACCCTTTTGGAGGAGTCTCAGCTGCAAGTCTGAGGTGTTTAACCAGGCCTTTTCTCCCTGCCAGGCCCTGAGCTCCCTTTTTGTCACCCCAGCCCCATAAGACTCCTGGAAGCTCCGCTCAGCTTCTCAGCCACTGCTTGGACAGTGCCAGGTGCCAGGGAAAAACATGTCTGATGCTCATTCGGAGCTCATGCCTTGTTTCTGGGATTTTAGCTCTTTAGTTTCTCATTACATTGGTAGTTTTTTGATGGCTTCCAGTAGATTTTTAAAAAGTATCTTGTCCACATTATCCATTCTTGCCAGGTAGATAGTCTGAGATGAGCTAGTCTGCCGTTGCCTCCAGGGAAGTTGTCCTAGAGCTGGGATTTAGGTCCAGGTCTGCGCATGCCCAAAGCCAAAGTTCAGAGCCCGAAAGTGGAGTTCAAAGGCAATGTGAAGCCATCCTGGCTGCTCAGCTCTCTGCTTTACCTTCTTCATTGTTCTTGACCTAGTCCTTTGGCTAAAACAGTGTCATTTTTTGAACCCCACTTTTAAAATGTCCTAAATATAAATTTTTCAAATTTCTTTTTCTTTTAAAGATTTTATTTTTATTTTATTTGATAGAGAGGGAGATCACAACTGTGGTGCAGGCAGTGGGGGAGGGCAGCAGGCAGAGAGAGAAGGAGAAGCAGGCCTCTGGCTGAGCAGGGAGCTTAATGTGGTGCTCGATCCCAGGACCCTGGGGTCATGACCTGAGCCTAAGGCAGATGCCCAACCAACTGAGCCACCGAGGTGACCCCATAAATTTCCAAATTTCTTAATAAAATTATTCTTTTTGGATCACTTCCTTTCTGATGGTTGTTCACAGGACCTTGGGGAGCCCTGCTGCCTTTTTTTAAGTTCATCCTTTCTAGGTCTGAAACCAATACCAAACTGTATGGGAAGCAGAAGCAGAATCACACTGTCTTGTAATTCTTTATCTCCCCTGGTAGACGTGATGGTCCCTGAGGGGAATCCTCTGCAAGGATTCACGAGGAGCCTTTCTTAGGGTTCTCCCACGGTGACTTCCTTTCTCTCAATGTGAATGCCCTGACTGGCCACATTTCCTTTTTCCCTCTGGGTGCCAGGAAGCCCAGAGTGTAGAGCTACATTTATAGGTCATCTCTAGCTGCTATGTCTGTGTGTAGAGGCTGGATGTGACTTTTTCTCCCCAGCTAGACTTCTTCTTATTTCTCTTTTCCTTAGTTCTGAATTTTCTTTATTTTTATATATTTTAAATATTATTCTGTCTCTCTCTGTGACTTTACATGAAACTGGAGTTACTTCAATTTTGTCCATCTATGTAACCACTTGGAGTTTTTATTTATTTAAAAATTTTCAGGGCGCCTGTGTGGCTCAGTCAGTTGAGCGTCTGCCTTCAGCTCAGGTCATGATCCCAGGGTCCTGGGATTGAGCCCGTGTCAGTCTCCCTGCTCACCGGGGAGTCTGCTTCTCCTTCTTCCTCTGCCATTCTCCCTGCTTGTGCTCTCTAAAATCTTTTAAAAATCTTTTTTCAGCTATGGAGACATTTGACCGAAAACAAAATAGATCCTGGAGAAACAAAGATATGAACAGTATTGTAATTTCTAGAACTTATTGTGAAATTAGATTTTCATGAATCTTCGCCCTACATATTCTGTTGTTTAAGACCATTCATAACTAGATATTGCTGTATGTGAAAAACATGTTTCAAAATCAAAAGCTCCGATTTTGATCAAGAGCTCCGATCAACCAGGAGCAAAGGTAGATGGACAAATCTGGTCACACTGGCCATGTGAGTATGAAAGCATGAATATCAATTTTACAAAGTCATGGACAAATGAAAGAAAGTAAGTATCAAAACCAGAAACTATCAATATTGCATTTATTGCAATACACCAATATGTAAGTATAAGGTTTTTTCTTTCCTCCAAAAATTCATAGGTGTCCCTAAAATGAAATTAATGTAATTTAAAGTTCAAATCCATTAGATATGTTATGATATTGTTCTATTTATTGTATTTTGGGTTTGAGTTTCTTTCTTTTTTATGTTGGACAAGCATGACCATCGATAGAAGGATCAGAAAAAGAAAAAAAAATCACTCTCTGCTTTTCTTTTTTGATCCATCACTAATATTTCTGCATTTGTCATTATTGTTAAAAATAAGGTCATGCAGGAGCAGGGGTGACACCATGTCCTCTCTGGAGGTCAGTCCCTGAGGCAGGCTGTGGGCCTCTGCTAGGGGCTGAGGGAACGTCCCCTAATCCGGAGTTTCAGGTCTTAACGTTCTCCTCCTGCAACGGCCCCATCCTGCATTCCACTTCCTCGAG
Source organism: Mustela putorius furo (assembly GCF_011764305.1). Lineage (NCBI taxonomy): Eukaryota > Metazoa > Chordata > Mammalia > Carnivora > Mustelidae > Mustela > Mustela putorius. Next base: position 3,703,945 of record NW_025421560.1, on the reverse strand, counting down.
GCTAAAGGTGCCCTTTGCACACCTTTCCTCAAGCCAAGGCTTTCCAGTTGCACGCACACTGGCCTTTGTAACTCAGTTCAGGCTGCTCCTGGGAGGGCAGCTTTCTGCTTGTGTTCTTCCTGCCAAGAAGCTCCATAGTCAGCTGCCTGGGCCCCACTGGCCGCCCAGCCCCTTCTTACTGTGTGGTCTTAAAGCAGGTCACTCCACCTCTCCCTATCTCTCGCTGTAAACCCCGGATAATAATACCTCCCGAATAAAGAAAAGGTTTTCTTTAAGCCCTTTGAGCTTCAGCTGGAGCACACCACAGCCGTGCCCAGGGCTGCGCTGGGCCGCCCTGTGATTAGGTAAGGTGAGATGCTCCTCATTGTGCTTTGTCTGCAATGAATGCGCCTGGCCACAAAGCCCTGGAACTCTCGGTGACACCGAAACCCCGCGGTAAGCTGGATTGCCTTACATTCTCATAAAGCACACCAGAAAAGAGCAGTAGCTGGGACTCGCCTAGTGCTCAGTGGACACTCTCATCAGAGGATGAGACGGCGCAGTAAGACACGACCCACTTACAGGTGGAGAGGCACGGCCCGGCAGCCCCGGCGGCCTTCTCTGCGAGCTGCGGCAGGCTCCGCGGAGTCCGGCCACACCAGGCAGGGCGGGGCGGGAGCCATCCCAGTGCCCAGATCGGAGAGATCGCTAGCTACCAGGGCGTGAGCTCCTGTCGGGGGCCAAGAACTCGGCTGGGTATGTTTTTCTATTCCAAACCCTCAAGACAACTGTATTAAACCCCATCTATATTCTAAAAACAGAAGCAAACAAAAACCATCCCCTGAATTTATACCTTTTCCACCATCATGAGAGCCTACCCATTTGGGCCTGGATGGAGGTCTGAGCCCGAAATTTTGGCCTGAGGCCTCCTCACCGATTCTGAGGCTTTAAGACCACACAGCGTGGAGTGGCCAACCAAGAAGGGAAGGCTTACTTTTCTCCTTCTGACCCAGGCCTCTGGAAGTGGCCTTGAGGCTGCATGAAGCCTCCTTCCTTATGAGGCCTTGGCTAGGCCTCTCCTAGCTTGACAAACTTCCCCAGAAGCCTCTGATCCCGTTTTTGACTCACGGAACCCAAGTCGCAGTGGGTTCTCTCCTCGGGCTGTTGTATCAGAGCCTGCCAAAGGTCAGGTCCTGGTTGTGAGCTGGTTTTGAACTGGGGGTGTGCTGGGGAGGGGCTGGAAAGAGCCCCAGAATCAGAGAAGACGAGGGTTGGCTGTTGGCTGGGGCTTCTCAGAGGAAGCCAAGGACTGCGTGCATGGAGAGAACAGTCTGGGGATGAGAGTGGTGACCAATGTCCCTTGGTGGGAGAAGACGGAGGGTCCCAGGGCTGGCTGCTTGTGTCACATCCCCCGGTGGTGCCTAGAGGCAGGGGCTTCTGGAAACCCCAAGTACGGAGACAGCTCTGCTCCCTGGGGAGAGGTCTATTGTGTCGACTCCTGGGAACCATGCTTCGTTGAACTGACTTCTGGGGGCGTGTGTGTGTGTGTGTGTGTGCACATGTGTGTATGCGTGTGTGTGTGTGTGTGTGTGAGTGTGCGCGGTCTGTTGTTAGGGAAACCATGGAGAGGAGGGGAATGAAGGCTCTGGATGGGTGCTGCCTTCCCTTGGGGTCCCCTGCTGAGCGCTGATTGGATGGGCTGCATGTTCTCCAGGCAACCGCTATTGCTCAGAGAGCCCTGGGCTGACTTGGTCCCTTGGGAGCTGATGTTCAGGGAGCGACGGAAGCAGCTGGTTTATGGGAGCATCAAACAACGTGAGCGGCAGAAGCCGCCCAACCCCAAATGTCTCTTGCCAAGCACTCTTTCTTCTAGATTTTGAACTCCTCTGTGTTCCAAAAGCTGTTTTGTTTAAATGGCTTTTCTCCTTACTCCCAGTCTGTGGGAAGCTGCAACTCGCAGGCAGGAAAGGGACTCCCTGGGTCATTCACTGAGGCTGCTGCGAGCCTGACACCGGCAGACACCGTGCATCCCCAGGGGTGTGGTGGAGCGGAAGCTGGCGACCTGCCTTCTCGGGAGGGGGATTGGCTCCCCGCAAGGACACAACAGGGAGCTCTGCCGTGCATGGACTCGGGTCTCGAAGCAGATATCTTGCAACTTTCCTTCCTAACGCAGCCAGCATTGTTTGTTCTCGGGACAAGTCTTTCAAGTGTGGGGATGGCGACCGTGTCCGTGTTCTCTTAGTATCTCTAGGAAAGCTGTGGGGCCTCCCTCAGCAAGTGCTCCTTGAACGAATGCTTGAATGAATGAATGAATCATGAGCTCATTGTGTTGGCCGCTGGCAAATTCAGTAGCTTCCTCGCAAACCAGACTGCTCCTGCGTCTGGAGAACCTGGTGTCAAGATCAGGCTTATCACGTACCCCTCCTTCATCCTGTTTTGTCCAGACCCTGGGAGTTCTGTGGCGGTGGGGGGGCAACTTAGAAAAAAACCCCAGAATCTTCCATGGTAGGAAGATTCCACTGCCTCCAGACATGGGGAAAACCACTGGTCTAATTCATTCACTATGGCGACTTTTTCATCCGCAGGCTTGGCGCTGCCTGGGTAGCTCTGTCTGGGAAGGCTTGCTTTCAAGTAGGACAGCTGCTTGGCGTTCTGGTCTTACAATGTGGAGGGCAGATGTGGCATCCTCTTGGAACACACTTGCTGGTGGGCAACCAAATCCAAAGGCAAATCTAACTAATTTCTTCTTCTTCTACCTTTTTTTTTTTTTTTTTAAGCTTTCCGGGTCTCGGTACCCATCTGGATACTTCATTAGGATCCTAAGACATCTGGGGACCAGTGATAGCTGGTCATGTTGAGTGCCTACGATATGCCTGCATTGTACTAAGCCCTTTTCCATATGTTACATCAGATAATTCCCTCCCAGAAACCCTGCCAGAGTGGAATATATTCCCCTTTTATGAGAAATGAGAAAACAGGCTCAGAGAGGCTGAGTTCCTTGCCCAAAGTCACACAGATGGGAAACAGTAGTTCCTGAATTTGAACCAAGACAGTGACATCAGTGGGGTGGGGGTGGGGAGACAGTTAGGAGGCTGTCACTGCAGCCATAATCTCCAGCTCCCCCTTTCCCATGACCCCCTCAAAATATACAATCTGAGTAAGGAGAATATGCAGGGATAAAATGAACCTTTATGTATTCCCCTGCCGCATCCTTTCAGAGAGCTGATGGCCTGAGCCCTGTCTACATAGACCCCCTGGAGACCACACCATATCAAGATTTATCTGGCTCTGAAGGCCATGTTCTTCCCAACACAACCATGATATCAGTTCTCGTAGATCCCTACCAAGAAGACCTCTGCTTTCTTGAACTTTACCCAGAAGAGCCAATCGATCAGCGTAGGATTTCCCTAATGGATCCTTGCACCACAGAGTCCAAAATTTCACCAGCCTGCCCAAGGTCACCAACCCATTAAGTGCCCCGCGCTTCTCAGGACCCACTGATGCATTGTGTCCTGGCAAGGGAGCGTCGCTGGCGTGGAGATGCTTGGCATGGATAACATCGATTAGAGTTTCAGTCTACTTTGAAGTACCCACTGACCAAGGTCCAGTTCATTCTGGGTTCCAGCTAGTTTTATCTGGTCTCTAAAGGTAGAGACCAGGGATGTTTAATGTGGCGGTCCGTCCCAACACACAATCCATGTTCCCTTCGTGCCACTCCAGGCTCCACCCTGGAAGCGTGCATGGGATGTAGGGCTGGGGTCAACCGTGGTCTCGTGTTCCAGAAGGGAATTAGTTAGCAGACTAGATGCTCATGAAGAGCTTGTCGCGGGCTAGGAGGGAAATGCAAAAGCAAGCTAAGCTTCCAGGAATTCAGAAGTATAAACAGGTGTAGGCACCTTCTACCTGCTCCCCTCCAACCCTCGGGAGGGCTGTGTCTAATACTCTCCTATTAAGCTCCTAAATTTCCTTATAATCACAAAGCATTTTTGCAGGATGTAGTTTTGACCCACAAGCATTACTGTGCCCATTGGACAGATGAGGAATTGGAGACACCGGGGGTGAACAAAAAGTTTTGCCCAGAGACACAGGGCCAGTAAGTCTGGCAGAGGAGAGGCTCAGATCAGCCGATTTCATGCCTGGCACTCTCTGCATCAGATCTGGAATGTTCTCCCTAAAGGGCAAAGGGCTCATGGGAACCTTTGAGGAGCCTAGTTAGTTTTGCCGTCCTGGGGAGCTGCGTTGGCCCAAGACCGGGAGCTACAGAGTTTAGCTTAACGCTCTTTTGCTGGCTTGTGGCCAACCCCTGTAGACACTGCCTCTGCCTCTAGGTGTGGGCATCCTCTCTCAGGAAGAGGCGGCTCCTTCCAGGTCACTTGTAGCTGCTTTGTTGGCTCCCATTCGATGGGGCTGAGCAAGGTTGGGACAGGGGAGACGGTGCCTGGACTCAGCGATGGTCTACGTCAGCTCCTCAGTTGCCAACGTCTTCCAGCATCCATCAGGCCAGTGGGAGAGCCTGGGAAGCTGGTGGTCTCTGGGGTGGGGCTTCGGCAAGCAGGGAGCTCCCCAGGCCTGGATGTGTCCCGCGGAGCCTGTCTTGGGTCTGCAGCTGTGGGGCGCCTGGAGCACCATCTGGAGAGTGTGGGGCGTGTCCACACGGCTGCGGTGCCTGGGACAGGAGTGGAATCCAGCTGCATGCGTGCAGTCCGCCTCCGGCTTGCACGCGGGTCCGGGGCTGCTCCCAGGGACAGAGTGCAGTCTGCCCCCTTAGGGCCTGATCAGAGGAAGGTACCCGAAGGCCAGGGAAGCAGGGGCCCCGTTGGCAGAAGCTACGTGGCACCCCGAAGATGTGGGAGACCCCCGATTCCTATACCCTTTGCTGTGTGGGCAGATGCTCCTGAGGCCAGCAGCCCCTCCAGGCCTCTCCCCTTTACCCCAGGAGAACCACCCATCCTCCTTCCAGCCAGGGTTTTCCAAATCCTGCCACGGCCAGGGATCTCCATAAAGTGGAAGCTGGAATATTCGGTGAATGAAGAAACCAGTACCTCATGTTACACCCATAGACTCCTGTGGGGTGGGCGTTACCGCCCTCCCTCCTTGAGGGTAAGTGATGAGCCCCCGTCTCACGGCAAGACTTCTGCTGTCCGCTCCCTCCGGGTGAACCCATCTACCCGGGTGTCAGCCCCAAGTGTTGTCAGACCCTTAAGACCCCTGGTGCATCATTGCCCGTCCTGCCCTCAGGAGCCCTTGCCGAAGTTAAGATGTCCGGCAGACCCAAGAGGCTGTGAAGAGGCTCCAGGAGATGGTGGGAATTACGGGGGATGTTCCCGGAGTGTCCCTGGGCCGCTTGGCTGCCGCCGGGACAGAATGTCACTAGCTATGGCGGTGACTGTTAAAGCACTGATGTGTGCTGGAGGAAACCTGCTGAGAGGGCCTGGGACAGGCCCCTGGGTGTTTGCTCAGGACTATCCCCAGGGGCCACGGGGCAGAGGCTGGGGGGCAGAGGCCAGCTCCCGGGAAGCGCCCTGCTCTCTAGACGGAGATTCGACATCTGGAGCCGGCGTCCCTCCGCGCTGGCTCCCACCCTCGCTCCAGGCCAGACCATCTGCCAGGCCGTCCGCTGCCCACGGCAGTGCCCCCAGGCTCATCTGCAGCGGGCGTTCCTGCACACCTGGACGCGGGGTGGGTAAATGTGTTCTTCCTGAAGTGGTTTCCTCTTTAATTTGCAGTTGAAAACCATGACCACGAAAGTGACTTCCACAGGCCACTGTAATAGGCCCTTGCATAATGGCACTGGGGACAGTGTTTTGGGGAACAGGAGGGGGTGGCTGCGCCTCTCCGCCCATTGGGAGATGCACTTGGGCGGAAGCAGGACCATCTCTCCGGGTCCTCTCAGACTCCGAGGGAAGACGGGATCTCCCGGGCAGAGGCTCCGTTAGAAACCCGCTCTTGCTCCGTCACCTGCAGCTGTGGACCATGCAGCCCTTTCCCTGTGCTTGGGGGAGGGTGTAGGCATCTTCAGATTCCTCTTTCTTTGCTTTGCAAGATGTCCTGTGTTTGGCCAAGTCACTGCCAAGGTGAAGCACATGGATGCCGGCGTCAGAAGTCGGATGGAGCGCTCCGGTCCCAGCGGCGGCCCTCACCAGCTTTATAACCGAGGGCCCCTTCTTTGACCTGCCTCGGTTTCCCCCTTTGTGAAGCAGAGTTGCCGTGAATGGGTTCAGACACAAAACTTTTGAAAGCACGCCCAGCCCCGTTCTGCTAATTTTCTTTCCCGCAGAGGCCGCTTCGACAAGTGTGAGTGGCCACTAGAGTTTGCCCCATTCTTGGGAGCTGGCCCGGCTGGTTCTCCCACACTGTGCGTTCCCTGTGCCTTTCCCCCTCTCTGGCACGGAGCAATGTCTCCCAAGCGTGCCCACCGCAGGGGTGCACAGAGTATCCTTACTGCCGTTGGTTGAGAGGCCGTTAGCAAACTGCAACCGCGTGGTCACATGCACTTGGCCATGGGCTCGACGGAGCGGAGGTGGACACGTGGGATTTGCCACAGGCCCCGATCACGCTTCCTTTCGGCCGTACCACCTGCTGCCTGGCTGAGCACCCCCAGGTTGGAAATGACTCGGTTTTCCTACCTGCAGGCACTGTGTGCGTTGCGTGTACCTCACTGCTCAGCAAGCCAGGGCTCTGCGGACCAGGGCGGGCTGTCCTTTTGCGGACCACCAAACCTCCCTGTGTGCTTGGCCAGCGCCAGGGAACATGGGGGAGCACCAGTGATTCGAACGGGGTTAGGCAGCCCAAACAACGGAAGTATGTCAAAAGCCACTTGGTCCACACAGCGAGCTGGTGTTAAACTAGAAAATAAGGAGCCAAGGGGCGCCTGGGTGTCTCAGTTGGTTAAGCATCTGCCTTCGGCTCAGATCATGATCCCGGGGTTCTGGGATCGAGCCCCGTGTCAGGCTCCCTGCTCGGTGAGGAGTCTGCTTCTCCCTCTCACACTCCCCCTGCTTGTGTTCCCTCTTTTGCTGTCAATTATATAAATAAATAAAATCTTTAATAAAAAAAAAAAAAGAAAGAAAATAGGGGACCAAGTTCTGTGCCCTGAGCATTTCACTCAAGTGAAGTGGCTGGAAAGGAAGGAATGTCCCTGGTACATGTCCGCAGGGTGCCGGTGGTGGCAGTGGCCAGCTGTGCCATCTGTCTATACCCGTGGGCCCTGAGGGCCTGGGACCCTGCTCCCCAGCTGCCGTGTGCCCCTCCCAGGCCTGCACAGAGCTTCTTGCATAGAGCACCTCACGTAGCCAGTATCTCTGCCCCCTGGACTCGTGGCAACTGTAAAAGCAGCATGACCCTAGGTGACCTCTGCCGTAGGAAGGTCATCCTGATGGGGCTGTGCAAAGCAGCAGAGTCGTGACAACCACTGTCCGGGCCCCACAGATCACTAGCTCTTGGCAATCACGCTCCTCCAGGCACAAATGTCACCCCCAACAGCCAGTGCTGTAGGGCCTGTGTCTCTTCCCTTGGCGACTGAGGCACCTGAGGCCCAACTACGGAACCTGTCAGAGGGGCAAGGGGAAGAAGTGGCCGAGCTGTGATTCAGACCCCGTCCCGTCTGAGATCAGCGCTCTCTCCTTTCTCCACGGTGACAAGAGTCTGCCTTGTCTTCTCTCTCACTAGGCACAAAGTTCGGACAAGAATTGCTCAGACTTCTTGGTGAACCTCGAGAAGGGGGCCATTCTGGTTATATACCAGGAGGCTTGGCTCCACCATGGGAATGGGCATCTTATGCCTCAGGAGTCAGAACTCAGGGTTTCCTAGGACTCAGACCCTGGGGTACGTCTCTGTGCCTGCCTGTTCCCCTTCTTGGAGAAGAAACATCCTTCATCCCCCAGAGCCACAGTTTTCAACACCAGTTTTAATGTGAGGCACCCTCTCTCTGGGAGATTGCAAAAATTAAATCGTTTTTAAGCAACCAAACACTTCTGGGGTTTGTAATGAACTTGTGAAATTTGCGGAACTTGGCGGTTGAGGTTCCCTTAGTCCTGCTTCCCTGGGGCCCCGCGGAGCTTCAAACTGGCTCTCCGTTCTCTCCGGTTTATGGTTGATCCGGCCAACCGGGACCCGTACATTGCATCTTGAGCCAAGGAGGCAACCTCTGGTGTGGATTTCCGGCTCTGCCTTCCCTCTGTTGTTATAGGAAGGTCATGCAGACCAGAGGTGGGTGGTGGGTCCCCTGTGCAGAGGCCAGCCCTGCTGTCTCCACGGGGCTCCAATGCCGAGGGCCACACAAAAGAGCAGCCAACTTCCCCCCCTGCAAGACTTTGAGCTCTCCCCGTCAACCAAGTGAGCCTCGGGTCCCTCGAAGGGTGGTCCATCCTTCATTTTATGACACCATTTCCTCTCCCATTCAGAGGCCCTCTCCATCCATGGAAACTAGCTGTGAAGCCATTTCCACGCATCGGCTGTCCCTTGGCTTATGTTATCCTGGTGGAAGCACAGGCCTAGCTCTGTTTCTGGCTCCTTCGACCTCTTAGCTGGAAACTCAGCTCTCTGCGGTCAGGACTTGGACAGTGTCAAGGCCAGTAGGATGAACATAACTTGATAACTCACCTTTCCTGGCTGAGAAGGGCCTTTGGCATAACAGAGGGAACCTTCTCTCTCTGAGGGAGGACACTGGGCCAGAGGACTGGGTGCTGGTCCTATCTGAACCCTTTCATAGCTGTGGACATTGTCTGTACTTTTCCTCATTAGTATTTTGGGGACAGTAACGATACCTGCCTCCTAGAGCTGTCATGGAGATTGAAAGCACATGATATACTTAAACCAATGCCTGGCACATAGTCAATGGGTATTATTTGTATTTTACAAACAAAAAATGATCTCATGTTCTCATGTGAGAATCACAGATAAAGGATCCCATGGCTTCCCACAGAATAATGGATCCCAGAGATGTCCGCATCCTTCTCCAGGGTCCAGGAAGTTGTTCCGTTATGTGGCAAAGCAGAAAGAAGGTTGCAGAAAGGATTCAGGCTGCGAATCAGCTGACTTTAAGATCTGGGATTCTCCAAGTGGACCCGATGTAATCACAAGGGTCCTTCCAAGGGGACGAGGGGGCGGGAGAGGAGAGTCAGAGAAGTGATCATGGAGAAAAGGTACAGAGCAGAGTGAGGAGGCCACAAGCCACGGAATGCAGGTGGCCTCTAAACACTGGGAAGGGAGGACACAACTTCTCCCCAGCGCTTTCAGGGGGAACCCAGCCCTGTCGTCCCTCAATTCTAGCCCGGTGAGTCCCACGTCAGACGTCTATCCTACAGAACTTGTAAGGTCATATGTGTTGTTGTAGCTGCCAAATTTATGGTGATTTGTTTCAGCAGCAACACAGAGAGGATACACGAAGTTACCCCTTGTGTGTCCCACATGCTGCCTTGTGACTGAGCCCGAATGCTCAGGACAGCCCGTGCTGTGCTGGGACACCCCCACGGTCGCACATCCCCACTGCCAGCCCAAGAAGCGTGCATTTCACTACCAGCCCCTCCAGGAAGATGGGATGCCCCCGGCCATTGCATCCATTCTGGAGCTGCTGATGGAGACTACTCCAGGAGTTTCTTCCATCAACGAGGGCTTGAGGTTCTCCTAGGACTGGGAGGTGCCTGCCGTTCGTAGCCTGTAGTATTAGGGCTGCTCCTGTGGCTTGCCCAGCCCCCAAGCCATTCAGGGCACATCTCGCATTACTGGGCCACAGATGCTCGAGGCTGGCCTTCTGTTTCCCACCCGACTCCTTCTCTTTAAGGAAACCACCAATAACAGAAAAAGCATATGCGCAAAATGCATTGTCCCAAGAATCCACCGCCCGCCACGTCACGCACTGGTGATATCAGAGGCCGGTGTTCTGGAGAGACTCCCCTCCACACGGGGGAGCGGAGATCTCCCTCTGGGGGCTCGCCATCCTCAGCAGCTCACCCCTCCCCGGGGCCTCCTTCCTTTCCCAAACAGGGTTAGGATTTATAACTTCTTTCATGGCAACATCTGGCGCATTTCCATTGAGTTCTTGTTTTCTTTCTTTCCTTTTTAAAAATCCCTCATCTAAAGTCATTTCAGTTCCGTTCAGTTCTATCTCCTTTCTCCGCCCCCCACCCCCAACCCCGAAACCTGCCCCAACCCTTCCTCTCCCCTTTCTTGTCCTTCTGGCCTTTGGCGATATGAAGCAGAGGCCCGCGGGCTCCTTACCCACAGCTGATGAGTCGGGTTAGAAGTGAAAGCCCTGGCTGGGACCCGACTTCTTTATTTGTTTTTGGCCACAGAGCCACAAGGCCGGGTCCCCAACGAGCCGCCTGAGGACATCTAGCAGCACCATCTGCCCGCCCCCACCCGCCCCTACCAACCGCTGGGCTCTGATTGTTGTCATTGCTAATTTTTTTTTTTTTTTAAGTTTTTGTTGGTTTTAGAAATTCGCTAGCTCTGTACTTTTCAGAGCCGGCCTGCTAGCATAAAAGCAAAACCAGGGCAAGGAGAACAAAGGAAGAGAGGCTGGCAGAAGGCTGGGCCACACTTAGCAAGGCCACTGCTGGCTCGCGTGGGGAGGGGAGCCAGCCAAGCCTTAAGACGCATCTGAAAACTTCTCATGGCCTGAGGGTTTCAAATACCCACACTTCCTGCTCCTTGGAGAGGGTATGTGCAGAATGTGAGTGACTCACCAGCGGTGGTTTTCAAATGTGTCTGTCATAAGGAGGTAGCATCAAAAGCCCATCCTGTTTCAGATGTTATTTTTTCCACTCTCTGCTCTGCAGACTATAAAAGCTCAGTGCTGAAAACCAGTGTTTGTTTTGAGTGCAGAAAGTGAAGGGCGAGTTAATTGTACTGCAGCAAGTAAAAACCTAACTCTTAAGAAAAAAAAAAAAAAAAGAAAGAAAAGAAAGAAAAAAGAAAAAGAAAAGAAAAAAAAAAGAAAAAAAAAGGCATGTAAACAGTGTGGAGATGGAGTTTCAAAGCCCTTGTCTTCGAGAAGTTTAATTATATTTCAACTAAAGCCAAACTGTCAAAACACGGGAGGGTGATCTGCCTGCTTTGAAAATGCATTAGCCTTCTTATGTAAAAGCCTATAATTGATATCCACGCGAAACTAGAGATGAGCCCAGAGAGGGGATGGCCTCTTAGAACCGCTCAAAGGGCACTTCCCTATCGACCACGTGTGACTCCTCAGAGCCCTGTTCGTGGAGTGGGAAATTGGAGAGGAGAACAAAGCCAAACATAAAATGCCCCGTGAACAGAGAGGGTTTAAAATATCAGACCTGGTTTATGCCATGTGTGGGCCCAGGGCATTGCTGACTGTCGTTTACATAAGAGGAACCCCAAGCTGGGGGTGGGGGTGAAGGTGGAGGGGGGGTTGCCTGGGCCTCTCCGTGGGTTAAGCGTCAGGCTCTGGATTTCAGCTCAGGTCATGATCTCGAGGGTCGAGCCCTGAGTCAAGTCGGGCCCCGGATGGAGAGCCTGACCGAGGTTCTCTCTCCCTCTCTCTAAAAAAACCCCGAGGAAACAACAAAAGCGCACAGAGGAAATGCACAGGAGCGCTCCTCACAGTCCACACGGCAATGTCAGAGGTCAGAACAGGTCGCACCTTCTTCCTCCTGAGAAGCAGGGCTGGTCTGTACTGTGCTGGGGCTGAGAGGCTGCTTGGGGCCTCTCTTCTCCCCGCAGACCACTCCTGGGCCTGGCTGCGGCTGGTTTTCGGGTTGCTTCTCTTCTTCCAGACTCCACTTTGTCACTTCCCCCAGAAGGAGACCTTGGGTGGTTGAGGCTTTGTCCTCCTTATCTCAGCTCCCATTCCTGTCTCTCTTTGGTGATCTTCTAGAACATTCTGTTTACCATGCAGAATTTTTTTTTTTTTTTTTGCAAAAGTCTCAGCATTTTATTATTATTATTTTTTAAACTTTTAAAAAAAATTTTTTTTAAGGAACACAAACTTTAGGGGCAGCTCAGTCAGTCTAGGGTCTGACTTTCAGTTTTGGTTCAGGTCATGACCTCAGAGTAGTGGGTTTGAGCCCCATGTCAGGCTCTGCACTCGGCAGACATTCTTGACTGTACTCTTTTGATGTCTGAGAGTTGTCTAAATTCAGAAACCATGCTCAAACAGAATAAAAACTCGAGCTAAGGGAAAATTAACAATTCAGCCATATGGCACATATTTGGGGTTGGACTAGAGTAGGCATCAAAACAGACTATGATGGGAACAGCAGTAAGAGAAGGGCTGGGAATTACCAGGCTAAGGCTTGAGTTCTCATACGTGGCCACTATCCTTCCTCTTCCTCCTCCTGCTGAGTGGACCAGGCCCACCCACAAGGCCCCACCTGGGACCATCACTGGCATTTTCTCCTTGGACGCTAATAGTTTATAACAAGCCTAGGTACCCATAATGTGGATGCTTCTGAAATTCGAACCCTGTCTTCTTCCACCCTGGTGACCTGCGGCAGCCGCTCGCCTCTTTCTTTCTCCTGGTTTTGCGGATCTTCCCCAAGTGGGACACATTCCATGTAACCCAGCGCTGGGTCGAGTGGACTTTTTGGTTTATGGTCTGGGACTCTCTGTTGGCCTCAGAGAAGAGTTGCCAGATAAAATACGGGATGACCAGTTAAATGTGAATTTCGGATCAACAATGAATCGTTTTTAGTGCAAATATGTCCTAAATACTATGTTAAGAAAAATATGTCCCGTGAAATACTCAGCACATATTTATGCTATAAAAGTTATGTGTTGTTTGTCTGAAGTTCACATTTAACCGGGCACCCTGTATTTTCGTTTGCTAAATCTGGTAGCTCTCCCAGAGCCCCTTGCGTCCTGAGTGAACACGGGCTCCATCAGCTGTGTGAGGCAGCAGCTTCTAGTCTGCATCTGAGCCTGGCAGGGCTGTGTTTTCCCCACAAGGCCCTAGTGAAGGCAACCCACGGGCTAGATGTTCCCTTGTTGCTTCCTCCTTGGCCCTGCTCTGTGTCCTGGCGGACACTATCTCTACCTCTGTCCTGGCGCGCCAGTGTTATTAGCAAAGGTTCTAGACCCAAAAGCTTCTTCAGGCTAAGACAGTATTGGTTCATCTGCAGGCCTGGTGTGTAGCAGGTCCTCGATATGGTCTAACAGAGCTGGTGGCCTGGGAAGGACAAAGTGGTACCAGGCTCCCTAGGCCATGCCTGGACCATAAAGTCATCCTGTCGGCCACCTCCAAATGACTGGGGAAGCCAGCAGAAGCCACCATGCAGCGCACATAATGATAGCTTTCTCCTTTCCTATTCCAGACAGTTTGGATTCTTTAAAAAAAAATTGCTTTTGGGAAGCAGCAGAGGGTGCGGGAAACTCAGAAAGCAGCCGCCAGTGGAAAACAGGAAAGGAGCTCCTCTAATTAACAGCAGCTCCCAGCTCCATCCGTAGCACCGGGTGCCCGACTGAGAAGGGAAGGCCGCTCCCCCTGGCGGGCCAGCGTTGGGGGCAGGTGGCCTGGACAGACCCTGAGAAGGAGCACTTGGGGCCCCTCAAAGAGGAGTCTCCACACGACGTCTTCACCCCTAACCTTTTCCAGTTCCTTCCTCCTCCCGCCCCTACCCAGAGCCGCTGCTGGACTCTGGGCTGAAGGCTCAGACACACAGAGCGCGCAGAGCTTAGAACTGCACAGGGCCACCCTCTGTTTCTTTCATCTTGGATAGAAAAGTCCCCTTTCAAGTCCTCCAAGAAATGATCTCAGCACGAGCCATTTACCATTGAGCACCGTCGTCGGACTCTGTGTTTCCAAGATATTCACGCAATAGCATACCTAGCAGAACAGGGCCCTGCTGCATGACAGGTTGGCGGCATTGTATTTATTTCACAGATCCAACAGAAGGCCCAGAGACAGGGAACAACCGGCTCATGGTCACCCAGCATTCATGTATGAATGAATGAGGGGTAGGCACCATTGAAGCATCAGAGAACACAAATGAAAAAGACATCATCCCTGGTAAAATGGACAGGAGTACGGTGGGGAAAGGGACAGGGCGGCAGTGTGCCAGGAGGATGTATCACACCTGGAGGAGGGAGAGAGTAATTGAGGGGGCAGGGGACCCTGAGGGAGTGTGGACAGCCATGGAACTGAGCTTATAGGCCAGGGGCGGGTGTCTGGGGCTGAGGTTGAGCTTCTGGGTCATGGGTCTGAGGCACGAGGCCAGGTGTCAGAGGGCCAGCTGGCCTGCGGCCGTGTGGTATGGACAGAGGACCAGGCAGGAGGCCCGTGACTAGTGTTGCCTCTGACCTTAGTGAAAGCGAACAGGTCACCTCACCTCTCAGGACCCTCACCTGGCTTTCTTATCTGAAGCGTAGGAGGGACTGGATTTGACCATTGTCTAAGATCTCTCTCTAAGGGCCCCGATGTTCTAGAATCTGCCTGAAGCCAAAGGCCACAGCCTTGACCTGACAACTCCAGGCCCGTGGAGATGATCGTGCAGGTGATATTTACTGAGCACCTACTGTGTGCTGGGCTGCAGTGAGGTCAGTCCATTGGCAGATACCGTGGTCTGCAGAAAAGTGGTCTTTGGGGCTAAGTCCTTGCTGTCCCCTGCACACATGCTTACCATCTTCTGCTCACCAGGGGAGGACAAAGGGATTTCTGGGTAGTTGCAGACACAAAGCCTCAGCAAGTTCTAACTTTGATCTTAGCAAAGTTGCACTCAGCAGCTCTGGCCTGCTCAGCTCCTCCTCAGGGCGTGGGAACAAATTTCTAAACAGATCCGTGTAAGCAGCGCTCTGCGAAAGAGATTTTTCCAAAGCCCGTGGCCAGGGACATGGGGCAACACCAGAAGGACAGGCTCCCCCATCAGATGGTCAGCATGTTGCTAGGGACTAGGGAGTGCCCGGAGGACCCAAAAAAGGCCCTTACGAAGGGGAGCTCCCAGGAAAACCAGTGGTGGTGAGGAAAGGGTCTGTGAAATGGGCTTTCCTGTGCTGATATGTAATGCAGGAGACGCAGGGGTAACTTTTAGGGAAAATGCCCGGATTAGACCCAGGAGCACAGGGCAGGAGAAGGAGAGATCGGGGGGGGGGGGCAGTGACCATGGTGAGGCTGAACAGCGTAGGAGGGGCTGGGGACTCTCACTTCCTTATTTGGCGCATTAGTATGCTACATCATGACTCAATTCCTCCTGGTTAGAAGAGCTGTCTAGGGGACGGGCATCCCGTTGGCCTGGACAGGACCCCCCTGCCATCATTCCAATGTAACTGTGAATACCCCGCCTTCCCCTCACAGAAGCACCCTTATTTGGACGACGTGTTCTGTGGTCACCCTTGTGGCGCTGAAACAAATGACCATTTTGAAAGTTCAAGTGACCAGAAGAGGAGAGATGGGTTTCTGGAAGAATTCCATCCCAGTTCCATGACGTGACTGAGAACTGGGCCCCTTCGATGCAACCACTTCTTTCCAAGATGCTTCGCGTTCTTCTCGGTGAGGACTGTTTGTCATTGGGACACAATGCCAGGTTTACCCCAAAGTTCTGACATGCAGAACAAAGAGTTTTCAAACCCCAAACCGCCAGGGAGCACTTTGGAAGCTGTTTTTGATTCTATTTCTCCAGACACTGACCCTCCGCCCCTCCTTAAGCATCCATCGCCCTCTATTCCACATCTTGAAAACTTAGCACTGCGAGGACTACATCGTATTGGGAGAGAGCTGCGCAGAGCTCTTCCTGAACAGTCACACTCGAGGGAAGGTTAGGGATGACCTGGCGGAGAAGACATGGACCCCAGAACTCCAGCTCTGCTACACGGGCTGGATGACTGGATGCCTGGGTTTCTCATGAGCCAAGTGGGTATAAGTTTTGCAAGAGAACTAAGCAAAGAAAAGAATTACTAATGGTGAAACTGAAGATATGACAGTAGGTTAGTGGGTGATGAAGCTGTCTGTGGGCCCGAAGCCTTCCTACAGTACTTAAAATCACCTCTGCATGTACCCTCCACTCTGCCGACAGGGATGGCTCTGACCCCACAAGTTAAGGGTCCTGAGGCACAGACCCTTGGAATCCCAAAGCACTGACCGAATCTGTCCATGTGTCTCACCAGTGGATTTCAGCCCTTTCTCCTTTCCCTGCGTCCACAGACCTGAACCAGCCTGAAGACAAAGACGTGCTCGTGCACCTCATGATGTGGGGGCTTTAGTCCCACTGGGTTCCATGTTCTGTGCCTGCACTATCCCGTGCCTGGGGACAACAGCAGCCATCAAAGCCCTCTCTGCCCTCATGGATCTTGCACTCTAGAAGGAGAGACAGACAACCAGCCAGGAAAGAGTCGGAAAATGTGAGGTCAGGCAGCACTGAGTGGGTGAGCAGTGGGGACGCCGAATCAGCAGACTAGGGCTGGAGCGTCTGTGTGACAGGATCACTGGGGGAGCCCTCTCGACCGGGTGACATTTGGTGTGACGATTTGTAGGGTAAAGGCCCCAAGACAGAACCCAGTGGATGTTGGAGGAAGAATCAAGACCAGTGGGGCCAGATGTGCAGATGTGAGCCCGAGCTGTGGGACGGGAGGCCATGGGATGGGTCATCTCATTGTGGTAATGACTCAGGGCTTTTGTGGGGCTTTTTCTCTAATTACGATGAGAAGCCACTGGAAGTTTTGACGGGAGGATTGAAGTCGTCCGGCTGACATTTTGAAGGAATGCCTTTAGCAACCGGGTGAAAAATAGATGGTAGAAGGACAAAAAGTGGAGATATTTTAAGAGGCAACAGACAGGGTCATGGTGCGTGGGGTGAGTGACAGTGGTGGGGTGGCGAGAAGGGGTGTGGCTCCGGCTGT
This sequence comes from Mustela putorius furo, assembly GCF_011764305.1. Classification (NCBI taxonomy): domain Eukaryota; kingdom Metazoa; phylum Chordata; class Mammalia; order Carnivora; family Mustelidae; genus Mustela; species Mustela putorius. The sequence goes on along the minus strand of NW_025421560.1, from coordinate 3,687,175 downwards.
ATTTCGAGGGTAGAGCTTACGGGATTTGCTGGTGGGTTCGATACGGGGAGTGAGAAAAAGTGGGAACCATTGATGATGCCAGGGGTTTTGGTCTTCGAAACTTCTTGCTGTAGAGTTGACATCGAGACGTCTTCCCCCGCATTTGCCCCCTCTGTTCTTCGCACTTGGCCTGCCTCTCGGATCTACCGCAAGTCTTGCACCTGCCACGCTTTTCCTGCTCCACACAGCCCCGAGCTTTCCGCGTGCTGGCTCCTGCTCTGCCTTTCAGGGGGGCATTTCTTCCCCCTGTATCAACAGCGGCCCAGGAACCCCGAAGCCTCAGGCCCCCCCGCCCATGCACCATCCCTTCCGAGGACTCAGAGACGCTGTAGCCATTGGGTCGCACGGGCATGTGTTTTGCAAAATTGGCAAAAGCAAAGTAAGCAGGTTAAGATGTTTGTCCTTTTCCGCCCTAACGTGGCCTCCATGTGCTTCTCGAGTTTCTTACGGTGTCGAAGGGGCTTTGAGCCGTTGGGGATCTGGCTGAGGGAACACGGAGCTGGTGGGACACTTAATGTGGCTTCAGTAAGATGAACATGCATTTCATAGTCTCCCCAGCTGCGTTAAGTCATCCCTTACAGTTCTGGTATAGAAGGGGCTTCCATGGATACCCCTCCGGCCCCTGCGCGGGCTCACGCGGCTTCGCCATGTGCAGCCACAGGCCTGAGTGCTATCCCAGCCCACGCAGATCCCGTGGCATCCGTGTCCTGGACCAGAATTTGCAATGCGGGACATCAGAATCCGGGCTGCGGAGAGCTCTTCCAGTTATCGGATGTGTAAAACCGTACAGAGAAAATTCTGTTTTCACTAACACCGGGTCAAAAGGAAAGTTCTCTCCTGTCAGGAAGCCACCTAGGATTGCAGCAGATACAATTATGGATGCACAGAGCTGACTTAGGGAGGCAAGGAGGGCCTCTGGGAACCTGTGGCTGGTTGACACATGGGGGGCTGTGGAGGCCTTAGGGGATGGCTATTGTGAGAGTCTCTGTTGGGTCCTAGAATATGTATGTTACAGATTTTGCATATAGATATTGTGTATTTGTATCTGTGTGAGTTATATAATACACATACCTGTGTTTTCCATGTGAACAGATAAGGGGACATGTGTTACAAATTTTTTTAAAGATTTTATTTATTTATTTGACAGAGAGAAAGGGGGAGCAGCAGAGGAAGAGGGAGAAGTAAGCTCCCCACTGATCAGGGAGCCTGAAGCAGGACTTGATCCCAGAACTCCAGAATCATGACCCAAGCCAAAGGCAGACGCTTTACCGACTGAGCCCCCCAGGTGCCCCTGTGTTACAAATATTCTCCCATAACAATGAGGAAGTCAAGGGACACCCCATGGTTTGGTTGTCACAGGGGTTGCTGAATTTGGGATTCTCGGCTCAATCCATTGGCAAGCAGGGTTTCCCAAGTCCCTAATCCCCAGGCAGTTTCCAGGGACCGTTGGACCTTTCCGAGGTATCAGGAAGGGGCTTGTGAGTAGGGTGGGCAGGAGTCCCTGTCATTGACTGCCGGCCCCCGGGACGTCTGGTGAGCCGGGAGCCGGGAGGGCAGAAGAACAGAATGGACTTTGCTTGGAGCTCTGTGAATGGGGTCAGGGGCCCGGGCCCGCCGAAAGGAGCAAGGGGCAGTGTGGACGTGAGCGTACACTCGATTCCAAGGGGGATCTGCTGACACGATGGGGGCGTCCGGCCCACCCGAGGGCTGGCTGCGAGGCAGGCAGCTACGGGACACCATGGGGAGAAGCGCACACGCAGGGCCGTGATCGGGCCAGAGCTCCAGAATCCCAGACCTGTCCAAGTGGGGAGCCGACGGGAATGATTTCAGCTTTTGAAAACTGAAATAACCTCCGCCCAAGTGTGGGTCTGGCTGAAAGTTTGGAAAATTCCGTTAAAATTCAAATAAGAATGATAGCCCTGGAGTCACGAGTCTAGTTTTTATTTAAATGATGCTCCCAGATCTCTGTGAGTCAATCCAAAGCATAATTAATACTGTTTTGGTTTCATTTGTTTTTACTACAGAGGATACGTCTTGATTGTAAGGGTACAGGCACACATACCTGTGAGCTTACGTTTACAACACACCCACATATATGTGCCGTCCGGAAGTAACAGGAAAGATGAGAAACATCCCTGAGTGGGTGACTGCGCGCCGGCTGTGAGGGGCTTCTGAGCCTGACTCCGCAGTGCTCTGGCTCCTGGGACGCGCAGGGATCCCAGCCCACCTGTCTCTGCAGAGCTGGCAGGCTTCCTCCCTCCCTCCCTGCTCCCTTCCACCCTCCTGTTGGAGCGTGTAAGCCCCAGCCCTACAGTGTCACCCCATCTCTCTCTCTCTCTCTCTCTCACCAGCCCGCCCAGACCCGTATCCCACCTTCCTGTTAGTTTTGACAAATGGGTACCCAGCATTTACATCTGCTTCTCATCTGGAAGAAGCGGGGTCGTGGGATAGGAGCAGAGCTTTAAAAGAGGGACATGGATGAGGCAGAGAGAGGGAGAGGGAGAGCGTGGTGGGGTCCCAGCAGCCGGGGCATCATAATCTCTGCGGGGTCCGGGGAGAAAGAGGGAGTTTGCTCGTGGAGTGGCTGCCGTTAGTAAACTTCTTAAGGGCAGTGTCCTATCTACACTGCTCTGTGCAGCCCCGGGCAGAGAGCCGCCCGTGACTGTGTTTCTGACGACACCAACGCAGGCGGGTCTGGACTGCATTTGGCCAAACTCAGGAACCTAACAACCCCGGAATATCACCTGGGGCCATGGTGTCCTGACGCTGTCTGTCCCTGGGTCTGGGATTCCTAACCTGAGCCTAGACAACCTTCTTCTCTTGATTCTGGCTCTGTCCTGGGTGAGCTTTCTATGCCTCACCCCTGAAATCAGACTGAAGGAGGGTTACCCCTACCCCCGTCACAGCCTGACTCCTCACCCACGCTAAGCAAGAGCCCAAGGGTGGTGATGGGGGGCTCCTCGCAGGAGAGCAGGGACGCTCTTGCAGGTAGACATGCAGGATTTTCCTCATGTCCCCAGCATCCATTTTCAGGGCTCATGGTAAGACCGCCTGCAGTTAACACAGCGGGGCCTTCCTCGGCAGAGGTTCCTGGACATTTGGCCCTTGCACATTTTTTCTTAAGCTTTTAAAAATAAAAATCATAGCTTTCAGCTCTGCTGGGCTGGGGAGGCAGCCTGTCTGAGCTGCATCAGCCCGGGACACTTTCCCGGGGCTGACTGTGTTTCCAGAAAGAGCCAGGGTGCACAAGTCACCTTCACATTGAGGGCAGAGACCTTGGATATCGTCTAGGCAAAAGCTTTCAAGTTTTTCCTGGTGGCAGAGCTCTTCCTATGATGAAACCCACTACTAAGGAGGACTAGCTGTCCTTGGAGACTGGGGAGGGTTCAGAGATAACTCTGCAGGGAACCTCAGGGCTCTGGATTATGGTTTGCAAAAACACATCTAGCCCTGCTGTTAGAGTGTCCCCAGAGCATCTGTGAAGCCTGCAGGCCTGGAGCAGCATCAGAAAGAATCAACCCATGAGTACGATGGTCTGAAAAATCACACAAAACCACCACCACCCCGCATTCAGAGCTCTTCTCCCCAGGTCACCTTCCAGTCTGCCAGAATGTCCCCAACCTGGGTGCCTGGAAGTCCCCACCTGGTCCATCCCCTGGAGTCTGAGCCTCATTCGGCTCCTTGTGGTTGATGGGGTGAGTCCCCTTCTCCTGGGTCCACTCAGTCCACCACAGCCAAGCCCCAGGGTCACCATCTTGGTAAGAGAGAATGCCCTGCCACCCACGAGAAGGCTGCGAGCGGTCAGGGGGAGAGGGGCTGAGAGCCCGCCCATCTCCCAAGGATATGGTGGGGATGAGCGAGGGGCTGCGCCATGCAGCCCAGATGGAACCTTTCCAGAAATGGAGACTGCTACAGTTTTTTTTAGGGAGCAGGGCAGAGGAAGAGAGAGAAACCCCAAGCAGGCTCCACACACAGTGCAGAGCTCGATGTGGGACTCTGGAATCAGGACCCTGAAATCTGACTCTCAATTGACTGAGCCCTCCCCCGAGGCCCCAGAGGCTGCTCCATTTGAGGCAGCTCCCGCTGACTTGTTTCACCCTCCTTCCCAGCAGCATCTGGGGAAGATGTGTTCTTGGAGGTCACCTTCCAATTCAAAATCTTAAAATTATTTTAGAAGAGAGTTTCACATTTTTACCTGTTCACAGCATGTGAGCTCCCTCAGCATCGAGACTGAGATTAGCACCCAGATAGCAAAAATCATTACTTATAAAAGGAAGATGCCAGATGGTGGTCATGGTTGGTCCCCGCTGACCATGACTCACAACATCACAGAAGTGATTGGAAGATCCAGGGGGTCGAAATTGCCATTGTGGTCCACTGCCCGGAGGAGAGCAAATAGGAAGTGGAGAGAGAAAGAAAGAGAGGGCGCCTGGGTGGCTCAGTGGGTTAAGCATCTGCCTTCAGTTCAGGTCATGATCCCAGGGTCCTGGGAGGTCCTGCGATCAAGTTCTGCATCAGGCTGCCTTGCTTCTCCCTCTCCCTCTGCCGCTACCCCAGCTCATGCTCTCTCTCTCTCTCTCTGTCAAACAAAGACAATTTTTAAAAAAGAAGGAAAGAGAAAGAAGGGGAGGACACCCACCTTTTCTGATCACCTGCTACGTGCTGGGAACATTACACATATTTTTTGCACGGCCTTTCATTCGTACAACCACTCTGAGGGGTGGGAATGACTCCGCTCATTTTACAAACTGAAGGAAGAAGGAGACGCAGAATGGTACCGCTTGTCAAGGTCACACAGCACAGCGGTGTCCTTCGGGTAGAGCAGAAAGGAGGGGCATGAAGAGGCTGACAGGAAGAATGGGAGGGAGAGAGTGTGGCCATAGAAGCATTTTCTGGGAACATTTCAGAGGGGACCTCGTGCTCAGCGTGGGGGGGCAGTCGTCAAATCCACAGCCCTTCCAGAGGGAAAGGCTGCTGGGACGCATCTACGTGCGGCTGGGCTGCACGTGAGTGGCCGGGTGGGAGGGGTTTTGAGAGTTTTGACCTGTCACAGAGGCCACCCATCCCTGCTGCCCGTGTGTGTTCCTGCTGCTGTGTGTTCCAGGCTATTCTGCTGCTGGTATCTAGGACTGAATGCAGGAAAGGTTTGGAACCTTCCAGAAAATATTGTTCTGTACAATGGAGAAGGTTCAAGCAGAAGTTCTCGAATCGGACAGAGTCGTTAAAGCCACGGACTGTGTGGCTTTTGGGCAAGTTACTGAACTCCTAGCTTCAATGTTCTCAACCAAGAAATGGGGATAATAATAGTATCTCGCTCATAGGGCTGTTTTAAGGACAAAATGAGGTAATGTATGTAAAACACTTAGCACCAAATCTGGCACATATTAAATGCTCAGTGTCCACTGGCTTTTATTATTTTTAGTATGTCCCAGTTAAACAGCCATGATCTAGGATGCATCACATCAATATAAGTTTCTAGAAAAGCAGCTCCGGTTTGAGATTTTTTGGTCAAATGTGTGCCCTGCTCTTGGCCGGTGTCCACGTAAAGCTAATGGGGGTGGTGGTAGAGGAAGAGCCGGTTTGGGGGAGCCAGCAGGACCAGTAACCGTACTTCAGTGGCACCCTCTAAAGTGCTGGGGTACAGACAAATTTTAGGCAACCTCTTCTGGAACTCGTCTCTCCTCTTCTTTGTTTCACCTCCTGGCCCAAGATGGTGCCTCAGATTCCACAAGATCCATTTATCTGGAGTCTTACAGTCTTTCGGGGCTTCAGAAAGGTCTGGAAAGAGTAATGGCTTAAGCCATTGTCACCTGCATCAGAGAGCTGACACGCAGCACCCATCCTATAGTGTCCTACAGACAGTGAACACGTACTTATAAATGGGAACTCGTGGTTTTAGTGAAGGAAGCCTCTGGCCCTTGTCCTTTGCTCTGATGGTTAGCACATGTGTGCACCCACACATCCTGTTCGCTCTTACACACACACACACACAGCCCCTTGCATGGAGCGCCGAGCAGGAGCAGGTGTAGAGAACCCATGACCAGCCTCACCTGCTGGTCCTTGCCCAGCCGCCTCTCATGAAGACCCGTCGACCTGGCTTGAGAAAGAGGCTGACGGATCGGCGCATCGTTTGGGCAGAAGATGCCCTGGGAAGCCCTGGAAAGGAGCGTTTCCAGCAGAAGCTGGTGTGCGGATCACGAGGCTGGGCTCCAGGCAGCACTGCCCCGTGCAGTGCCTCTTCTCCATCCCTGGACTTGAGTCCCCTGAGTGGAGAGCAGGATCTGGGCTGCCCTCCCAACACGGGATTGCGGGAAGCAAAGTGGGTTCCAAGTTGGATCTGGGGACTTTTGTTTCTCCTCTCTTGCTACGGAGTGACTTTCTTGTGGTCTTCTCCCGGCACCCTTAGCTTCCCTTCCTTTCCTCTGCCTCTGCGGGAAGGGGAGGAGAGGGCTTGCCAAGGACATCCAAGAACACCCCCTTCCCAACCGAGCTCTGCCCATCCTGGATCTTTCTCGTGTGTTTAGGGGGTGTTTTCTTACGTAACCGCCCTGTGCTGCAAACACTCCGTATCCCGGATGCACGCTTGGCTGTATTAAGGCCTCATGTCTGCTGGCGAGTCTGAGACGCCAGCGTTTCCGGAGTGTCTTTAGAACCACCCCGCCGCTCCCCCTCATTTTTGACCCTTGTCCCCAAATGTTCTCTCTCCAGTAACTGGGATTTTTATCCTTTTTGTGGACAGGCATCTCCAAGCCTAGGGGCCCCCGAGGAGCTGGGAAGTGGCTTTGAGGGGTGTCTGTGGCTGTCTTGTTGTCAGATTTGTGGAAGAGAAAACAGAAAAGGAAAGCGGCTCCTCCCTTACATTAAAAATAAAGAAGATTTAAAATTTCTATTTAAGAGAGCTTTCCTCTCTTCTCTGAAAATAAATGCACAATTGTCTTGAAAACCCTCCAAGCCGAAAATACACGGTACTGATGTTCCCACTCCATTAGGCTCCTTCCCAGAACGAGGATCACTAACCTGGAAGGAGCCATCCCCACGAGATGACGTCAGCATTTGTGAGTTCGTCTCATCTTCTAGGGGAGGGGTCCACCACTTTCACGGGAGTGTCAGTGGGGTTTGGGACTCAGTGAAGATTAAGAGCCGCTGCCCTGGGTCACTTTTGACCCTTGTCTTTTATCCCCGCGGACAATCCGTCCCCAAATTCTTTCTCTGCAGTGCCCCCAGACCCAGCCTGTCCCCGCTTGTCCAGGTGACGTCAGCTCAGAGACTCGTGCTCCTTCCTGCTCCCAGTCTCTCTCTCACCTGCGGTTTCCCTTCTGTGTGATGTTAGTCCTCAGGTGCCTGGCTTTGTGACATGTTCTCCACCTCTGACCTTTACCGTGATGTTTACGGCAGGAGGCTCTGGGGCCAGCTGCCCCAGCCTACTACAGCTCCCCTCCCAAACTTCTTACAGGACTGGGAGACCAGGCCTCCCTGGGTTTTCATCCTGGTTCTGCCTCTCCATAGCTGTGTGGCCTTTGGCAGATTACTTAACCTCTCTGAGCCTTGATTTCCTCTTGTGAAAATGGGGATAACATGTCTCTATCATCCTGTTTTTGGTGAGAACCGAAAGGGAGGGTACCTGTAATAGACCTGGCATGCTGGGGACGCAAGGTTTTCCCCCTTCTCCTCCTTCCCCTCCCCTGCTGTGCATGGCATGAGGGTGCGGGGCGGGGATTGTCAGGATTGTGTCCTCAGAAGGCAGTGGGAAGTGAAGGGAGGGATGTATTTCAAAAAGCAAGGTGGGGTCTGGGGGTTAAGAGAAGTGCTCTGCAGGGTGCCTGGGTGGCTCAGTGGGTTAAAGCCTCTGCCTTCGGCTCAGGTCATGATCCCAGGGTCCTGGGATCGAGCCTCACATCAGGTTCTCTGCTCAGCAGGGAGCCTGCTTCCTCCTCTCTCTCTCTCTCTGCCTGCCTCTCTGCCTACTTGTGATCTCTGTCAAATAAATAAATAAAATCTTAAAAAAAAAAAAAAAGAGAGAGAGGTGCTCTGGGGTGGCCTTCCAACTTCAACCTTCTTCCCAGTGTCTGCTGTGGTGATCTGATGGGCTCTACCTGAACCCCAGAGATAAGCCCAAGGACGTTCTAGAAAACAGGCAGTTGTCCTTTTATATTAATGTCCACGCCCCTGAATGGCCCTTTGTCCCGGGATCACTTGGAGTCAAAATTGTCCCAGACTGTGTCTAGACCGTGTTTGAGTAAATGACTAGGAAGAGGAGCCCTCTTGACTTCCCTGCTCTCCCCAACTCTCTCTGCCTCCTTCCATTTGGCATTTCCATTCCTGGTCTGCACCAGAAATGGAGATTGCGTTTGCCAGTTGATTTTTGAAAATCACAGAACCATTATCTCCCACAGAGTAACTTCTTAAAACACAGTCAATTTTTTTCCTATGAATAGTCTGTCGATAGCTCTTCTTGTGTCTGTAAAGTGCCATGGGCTCCTTGGAAGAACCGTGTTCTCTAAACACAAGGTTTTATTATTCTTGTCATTATCATTATTTATTAGCATAGGATTCTTAAAACGGCAGTAACTATGGAATGCTATTATTATTATTATTATTTTGCTTTGGATACATCTGAGTCTTACGATAGCAAGGTGTGATGTCTCAAAGACCAAGTCACAGGAGGAAAATAAAAGCTCTCCACGTCTGTGTGCCTCTGGTCATCTGAAGGGTTTGAAGCTTTCATGGACATTAATTCATTAATTCCCCAGGGTCACAGAGACATGAGCATGACTGTTCCCAGCTTTAGAGACAGGGAACCACCTTGGACTTCCCAGAAGAAAGTTCCCTTGCACTGTGGGACTACTTGAGACTTTTGGAAAGTGCTGACAGTGTCCTTTCTGGTAGCACAACAGGACCCCTGAAAGCCGACACACTTTGCTGGCCAGTAGCTGTTGGAAGGGCAGGAACGATTATGTCCCTTCCAACCCCTTCATCACCTTGCTCCAGACACAGTAACAACCCACGGTGCCACTGGACACGTTGCTGGTCCCACACGACCGGGTTGATGACATCACGTGGAAACATGCCAGAAATAAATAAGGTGCCAACTGCCCCAATGAACTCAACAGTTGCCCCTCTTGTCGGCTGTGAGAAAGCTCCTGTCTCTCAAGGTTGGGTTTGGAGTTCTTGGGCAATCTCGGATCTTCGTGTGAACACAATCCTGCCTCCCCAGTCCTGCCACGATTTGTGGCATGGGGCCCCCACATCCATCCGTCCGTACGCAGTGATATGACAAGGAAATGCAGTGAGCCGCACAGACTGTGGGCTGGGAGGCATGCAGACCTTGGTTTCAACCCTAACGTACCTCTTCCTTGCTATGTGATATGGGGCAAAGTATTTTCCAAGCCTATTTCCTCGTTGGCAGGATGGGAACCACAATATCTTCCTTGTGGGTTTGTTGTGAAAATTGTTCTTAATACACAGGTAGCCCCAGTCAGAGTAGGGGAGAGGTTGAGGGGCTGGAGAGGCCCCTGCTGCCCCAGGACGAGAGCTGACTGTCTGCTCCGTGACGTCACGTCGGTTGCTTGGAACGAGACATGGTAAGTGTCTCCTCCATGGAAGTCGGCAAACGCTAGAAAGGAGGGCTTACTTTTTTGTCTCCCCAGAGCCTGCTTATCAGCACGTTCCAACAGAGAAGACACTCAGTAAATATAGCTAATGATTAGTAAACTCAGGTGAAACCCGTATTGATTCCAAATGTAGAAATAGAATACATCCATTATATGGAACACAAAATCACTGCTTGTTTTACAAGAAAAGTATATCACATCTGCCCAAAATTGATCACCCAGAAAGATGAATGTGTGGCCTCCTTTGGTACATGGAGCTTGTCATTTAGATCTACTGCTTTTGCTTATTGAACTCGGGAGCATATTTTGTGTTGCTTTTAGTGACTCTAGTAATTGTTTGGCTGATAAGAATGTGCTGGCTAATACCCAAACTAACAGGAAAAAACAAACAAACAAACAAACAGAGAGTTTTGGAAGTAGCTTTCAGTCCTTCCCTGAACAAACAGCTTGTCAATCAACAAACATCCCGAACTGTGCTTGATTCTACAACAGATATGAGAAATTTGCAGAATGATTCTTGAATGTATGGAGTTCATAGTCTGTGAGGCGTAGTTGGAAAGAAGACATGGAGGTGTCACGTGATGTACAAAGTGAATGTCTTTTGCAAATACATTATATGCTACAATTTGCTTCCGCATCTAGGAAGCTCAGCACAGAGGAATTGAGTGTTTTCAGGTTACACATCTAGTAAGAAGCAAAACTTCAGTTTGAACTCAGACAAGATCCTAGAGTGTCTTAGTCCTAATTATTAGGTGCTGGGATCAAAAACAAGCTAAATTTTGTAAATGGATAATTCAAGAATGGACAGATCAGAGGCTAATTACGTGATCCCAGACAACAAACACATGAAGAGTGAGAATTGAAAGGGGGCAGGAAGGGGCACCTGGGTGGCTCAGTAGGTTAAGCGTCTGCCTTCCACTTACGTCATGATTCCAGAGTCCTTGGATCAAGTCCCGCATAAGGCTCTGCACTCAGCAGGGAGTCTGCTTCTCTCGCTCCCTCTGTGCTTCCTCCTGCTTGTACTCTTTCCCTCTCTCTCAACTAAATAAAATCTTATAAAAAAAGGAAGGGAAAGAAAGAAAGGGGTAGGAATCACCATGTGGATCACAACTGCTGTGGGGGAAGCCCCATGGAAAAAATGACATTTTTCCTGCGTCTCGATGGACCAGTTACACATTTTTGTGACATTTTGCTCAACCATGAATGCAACCAGGTCTGCCCATCTTTGGCCCAGATGCAGCAAGCCATCTGCTCCGACTAGTAGGACCAACAGGGAAGGGCGGAGTGTGCAGTATGGTGACAGGGAAGGCCTCTGCTCCGTTCTCCGACCATCGTACCACATCAACGGAAAGCCAGGCAACCCAGTCTTGTGATATGAGAAGCCCAGTCTCTTTTTCTTATTATGCGAATCTCTCTCAGCTTTTCTCCTTATTCCCCACCTTCTTTCTTGGCTTAATTTTTTTTTTTTTTTTAACATCGATGGGCTTTTCTGACTGTAGCCAACCCAAACACGACTCCAAATAATAAATATTGGAACAAGGATGACGACACCACTGTTTTGCTGGGGGCAGGCAATCCTTCATCTCATACATCATTTACGACCGTACTAGGGAGCAATTCCACAAAGCCAGGAAGGATTTAGAAAGTTAAGAAAGGAAGGGAAAATGTACCAACCACATCACTACTCTATCTCCATTATCTTGTAAAGTTTATTGATGCACAACAAGAGGCAATTTATAATGGCGCCCGTGACTGTGCTGATTTACACAAGGAAGAGCAAAATGGTGCTAACCAGCATTTCGGGAGTGTTTCGTATCTGTCAGAGTGCTTTATTGGAAGTGTGGCGATTTTTCTCTGTGACCTAAATCTGGGTTTTCCAGAGCACAGTTTGAATGGAAAGCCAGCAGTCATGTACTGTGGATGTCCAAGGTAGCCCCGGAGACAGTCTGGGGGTCTTCATGGCCGAGAAGTAAACTTGCCAGTTTGCTCCGGCGGCCGCGCTCCGTCCTTGCGCCAGGATCCAGGAACCTGTCCGCAGGGGGAGGGAGGGATGGGGAGACAGAGGTGGGTGAGAGACGCCTCTGCAGCTGCTCCGCTCCACTCAAGAACCCCTGGTGTCTGCTACATCCTTACCCCCCACCCAGAACGCACAGGTCCTCTCAACGTCCCTCGCTTTCCCGGATGGCACTCCCCCGACACATGTGACAAGTCCACGCGGTTGACCTGGAAATCACACCCAGAAGTGTCTTGACCATCTGTGGTCCACTTTCCAGACCACCTGCCTGTCCCCAGCCCCGTCCCGGCCAGTCACAAAGCACTGAGGTTTGCAAACCGGAGTTGTGGCCACTGCGGACACGCCTTGCCTGCCTTCCCCGCTTCCCTCCTGAGACATTGGGGACCGAAGAATGGCCTTGGGGCACCTGGAGGGCTGTTGGAATGGAGTCTCAGTTTCTTGTCCCAAAGAGGAAACAAAAAAACCCAGAGGTTGGGGAGCCAGCCACAGTCACTTCTCTGCACCGCCCCCTACCCCCAGCTTAGCTTCCTGGGGGCCCTTCAGAGCAGGTCCGGGGGATCTGCTCACCAGGAGTCCCGAGGGCTTCCTGTCCTGCCCACCTCTCACTCTGTCCCTCATCTCAGAAAGATCTCATTTGTCTCTGTCCCCAGGAGCTCCTGGGATGGCCTAGGTGTCCCTGAGCAAGTCCTGCGGAACTGCGGCAGACAACAGAGTCACTCCCCTCCCTCTTCCTAAGAATTTAGCTGCAAGCATTCCTTTTCCTACCCCTCCTCTCCGGCCTCCACAGCCTTTTCTAACTGTTCTGCTAGGAACCAAACCCATGCTGCAGGAGTTGCCAGCAGATGCCTTGGTCCTCAGAGGACTTGAATTTGAACTTGGTGAGACCCCTCCGGTACATTACTCAAGACCTCAATTTCTCATCGGCAATGTGGGGACATTCTTGTATCTGTCCAGTGGTGTGCTTGAAAATGTTGAATGTTAGTTCTAAAAGAGAGGAAGGAAGGTAGTTCCGATGGGATAGCATTCGCCAATGTCTGTGGTGTAAATACTTGCATCGTGGCTAATTATAAGCCAGCGCACCCTGATGTGGAGCTGGGGAGAGGGGACCCTCTGAGAGCTGGCTCCAGTCCACGCCTGACCCTGTCCAGTGAAGTTATGGGAAGCTTTAGCTGGGGAAGTCATAGGCAGCTCCGAGCACAGCGGCTGGCATACAGTTTATAGTGGTTGTACCTCACACCAGCTGGGGTTCCCAGCTTGGGGGCTTCTCTTCTTGCCCTTTGAAAACAGCTAATGGATCTTCCTGTGGAGGAAGCCAATTGCAAATGATTTTTAAATATTATGAGTCTCTCTTTGCTGGCTTCTGATCAATTGTTCTAAGCAACCTTCTTGGCAATAACCCAGGGCCAGCACATGGGCCTTGGGGTGGCATTGGAAAGGGAGTCATCCAGGCCTCTCCCTGCCACAGGGAGAGGGGATCTGTGTCTCGAGAGCCGCACCAAGCTGCCTGGGCTGGCACCCCTGCTCGTGTGCCAACCCTGCCACATACAAAACATTGTCTTACTTTTAGCAAGTTCTGTGTTTGTATCTTTCCTAAGCAACAGCTTTGCTGCCGGCCACATCCGACAAAGGAACAAAGTCACATTGTTCAAAGCAAACAACTCCAGTATCAGCTGGAACGAAGAGACAATCACATTCCCAGACCTTAATCTTCACAAAGCAGAGTGAAAAGGCTAAAGGCCACAAGGCAGCAACACACACCTTTATCTGCTTCCAAAGGGCGTCTGTCAAGTTCAGGTCTTATGTGGACTCCCCCCACCCCTGACTGTTACTAATATCCTTTTAGAAACCTGAAAATAGCATGTCTTTCCTTATGGATGGGTCCTGTTCCAGGTGACTATGATGGATTTATTTTTTTCCCTTGCTACCCCCTGGGTTTAGAGGAGGGCAAAAAGGTTTCTTTCGCATCTCTGTTCCGTTTTTTAAGGTCCCCATAGTGAGACTATCGTTCTACCTTTTTAAACTCGGTCTCCCCATCTGTTGGCCCAGACAAGCCTTCTAGATTCTTCTACCATTTCGACATCCTATGAGTCTGTGTGCCATAGCCCCTATTCTGGTCTCCTGCCCAGAGGCTGCCGGGGGCTGACTGGCAGGAAGATGGACCGATTGGAAATTGACCACACGTGGTTTACTACTTGCACACGTGCATGACAGCACATGGTTCCCAGCCCTCCGAATTCATGATCCTGGGCCCTTGAACCCTCTAGAACCTTCTAGAGAACCGGGCATTGGGACAGTGGAGAGGCAGGGAGGCACAGGAAACAGCCACCTGCAGAGGTGGGCCCTTGGAGAGGCTCAGTATCTCACCAAGGAGCAGAGGTTGGAATGAAAATGAAACCTTTCCAGCCAAGGCTGGGTTACATGGTATTGCCTCTTGCACACATTAAAAAAAAAAAAAAAAAAAAAAAAAGACTCTGCTTACTTGTCAAGCACCCGGTTAGGAATTGCTCCAGACCCACTCAGGGACTGTTAACAGCGGTGCAAAGGGTGGACCGGGAAGGTGGGTGAATCAGTCGCTGTGATGGCCTGGCCTGGCCTGGGAAGAGATAACCTTGCCTGGAGGGCAGCAGGGGTGGGCCCTTAAAGACCCCAGGGAGGCAGCGCTGAGCCTTGAGAAATGAGCAGGATTTCTCCAGACAGAGGAGTGGGAGGGAGGGAGCTCCAGGCAGAGGGAATAGCTTGGGACAAGGGGCAGAGACACGAAGTGCCCACCAGAGTGTGGACATACATGGCCTTCGCTTGGCAGATGGCTACACTTCCTGCACAGAAAGTGGAAGAAGGCATGGTTTGAGCTCACCTATCCATTAAAAAAAAAAAAAAAATTATCTCAAGGCTCTCTGGGGTTCTAAGTCTGTGATGAGCACCGTGATGGACACAGGAGGAGCACCCGATGCTCCCCAGCTGACCCACGTCCCTTATTTTCCAGATTCTTCTCTGGTCTCTGCTTTAAAGACTGCCATGGCCTGAAGGGACAGTGCTGTCCTCACAACTCTCAACGTCCTGATAAACTTCACCATTGGTCAGGACAGGCTATAACCCTTCCATTGTCTTGAACTCTTATTTACTATTTATTTGTTTGCTTATTTGTTTATTTGATCGTTAGAGAGAGAACAGCGTGAGAGCAGGGTGGGGAGGGGAAGAGGGAGAGAGAGGATCCCAAGCAGACTCCCTGCAGAGTACGGAGCCTGACACGGGGCTCGATCTCACGACCCTGAGATCATGACCTGAGCAGAAACCAAGAGTCAGAGGCTGAACTGACTGAGCCACCTCAGTAAAAAAACAGTGCCCCGTTATTTACATTTTTAAAGTACTATTTAGTTCTCTAGCTATTTTTAAATCAACTTAATTAGGGTATAATTTATGTACAATAAAATGCCCAGAATTGAAATGTATACATTTTGATGATACATGTGCATACCACACAAACACAGTCACCGTCCCAACACAATAAAACATCCTGTCACTTCAGAGAGCTCCCGAGTGCCCCTTGCCCTCATGGTCAACCCCTTCACCACCCTGCCAGTCAGCCAGCCCAGGCCCCCACTGACCCGATCCCTGTGATCCTAGCTCCATTTTCCCTCTTCCAGAATGTCATATGAACGGAATCAGGTAGTAGATGTTCTTTTGTGCCTGGATTCTTTTGCTCAACGTTGCTTTGGTTGTTTCTTTCGTTTGTTTGGGATTTACCCATGTCGAATGTATCTGTAGCTTGTTAATGTTCATCGTTGAGGAGTCGTATATTACATAAGTACAGAATTATTTTTTTCATCTCTTCCTCTACTAAGGGACATTTAGATGGTTTTCTCCATGCATTTTTCTGGTCTTGCCTTTCCAGCCAGACCGTGAGCCTAAGGGTGGGAATGTGTCTCCCATACTCTGTCCCCACCCCAAAACACCTTACCCAAGGCCGTTTTGGATTGGATTCTCAAATGTCTTGCTTCACTGAATTATATTTGTGGATAAGATGCGGTCCCTGCCTGTTAAAGTCTTATAATCTAATTATGGAGGCTGCTACAAACATGAATCAATTACTCCAAGGCAATACATTCATCTCTTCGTTCGGCAAGTGTTTATTTTAGGGAAGAGAGAGGACATGTCTATGAATATCTAAAAACACAGCACAGAAAGTAAAATGTGGCGTAAAAGAAATTCAAAAGAGGATCCACGGAAACAGAGAGCAAAGTGGTGTCTTTTGCTGAGCCGCTCGGGGAAATCTGGGAGAAGGAGCAAACGTACAGGTCTCAGAAGGGGGATGGACTGTGAACTGACCACGTAGGGCTCATCAGCGGCAGAGGGAAGGGGAGCGAAGTCACAGAAGCAGCACTGGGATGGCCAGAAGCAGCTGGTTGGTGGGTGTGAGCAGAGTGTGAGACATGGAGGGAGATACAGGGGGCTGGGAAGACAGGACAGGCTCAGACCACACAGCGGGCCTTGAATGCCAAGCTAGGAAACCCAAATGCAAGTTGAACACGTATTACAAGCCCGTCAAACACTTACTCGATGCTATCCCCCTTATAAGGCAAAACCCCCTCCATCTCGGAATTATTACATCAGTGACACAGGAGAAGGACTGAAGCTAATAGGGGTAAGGAATTGAACATGGTCGCACCAGAGGTGAACGTCAGAGTCAGGACTCAGCCCTGACTTCTGACAACTGTGGTCTTTCTGCATAGCAGGTGGTAAAACATGGGAGGTGCAAACATCCCAGAGTGTAAAGGCCAGAGAGAGCCGTTTTTGTTCAAGTCATAGAAATAGGGTTTTGTTGTTTGTTTCTACGGGATTAAAATGCAGTAAAATTCTTACTGTCGATGACACTACATGACGCTTTGAGAATTTTATATTGTCTGAGGGATTTCATATTTGTTATGTTGTTAGACCCTTCCTAATAATCCTGACAGCTCAGCCGGTTAGGTTTTGTTCCTATCGTTAGCAGTATTAGAACCACTATTATTCCAGAATTTTCAGGGGAAAACCCCCAAGACCCCAAAGAGTTAAGAACCTTTCCGAAGAAACTGCAGATGACTAACCAGGACACAAAGCTGCCTCTCTCGCATGGATTTCCATATTGGAAAATAAGGAGGAAGGATTCTATTGGATAGAAATGACTGGAAGACCAATGTCACCGAACTAAACCAGCTGGTCTCAAGCCCTCCCAAACCCCCTTCCCGGCGCACTGTTGGCCTACCGGCAATCTGAGAGGGATTTAGAACAAGTCTGAAGCAGAGCTTTATTTTGAACACGTGTGAGTCAGATGTCTTTTCTGTAACAGCAGAGAGCTGGAGATGTGGGTCACCAAGCTTTCTGCCAGTGTCAACATTTTTCCTCCAATCCTCAGGGAAATAGTCAGAAGCGGGAGGGACCCCTATGTCGTTTTGCAAGGGTGCGAGACCATCCCTGCACACTGGCCTCACCTCTGCCCACTCAATCCCCCCAGCCCGACGCTTCTTCCTGCCCCTGCGGTGGTGAGCTCTCCGCCTGTGCGGGGTCCCTAACCGACTGGGCCGGTGCACACTGTGAACCAAGGCTTCGCTCGGAACAAAGAGGGTTTCCAGAGGGGATGGCCCCAAGGAGCTCACCTATGTTGTCATTTTGCCTCTGGTAAATCCTGAACAACCAGGAACGAAAGAGAAAGAGGCCATGACCAACCACAAGGAAACATCGCCATCAGACAGAGCTTCTGAAGAACCATCTGGAGGGGGCCAAGCCTCCCACATGGTGGGGGCATGAGGGCGGTCCCTTTCCAAGAATCTACTGCCTAGCTTGGAATGTCCCAAAAAGTTTATTTGCTTCTGTGTGCACATGATCTCTGAGGCCGTTTGCTAAACACATCAATGAATCATCTAATACCCCCATTTTTTGCCACCTGCTTCCTCTGTAATCCAGGACAACCTGACTTCCACCAACCCAGTCAAGCCCACCCCAAACACGAGGGGCTCCAGATAGAAATACTGGTCTTCCTCACCTTGCATAGTCACTCTCCTTTTGAAATATACACACTCTGTGAAGGGACTCTAGAAATAAATCTTAGCTCAAAAAAAAAAAAAAAAATTCTCTACACATGAATTAGTTTCTACACTCCCAACCAGCAACCAGGCAGTTGGCAAATAACAGCTGCCCTTGGTCATCACTGGGAAGATAAAGGGCTATCAAAACAGGGGCCAGCTGCTTGTGGGTCTGTCGTTCTCCTGCACCTCATGGGAAGACGCAAACAGCAATCTTTGGCCATAAAAACCATCCGGTCCATTTGGTCCTGGACAGAATTTGCGTAAGTTATAAGACCGAAAGTCACAGCAAAATGAAACCTTGCATATGAGCACTGACCTTTCAATCACTTGAGAAAGACACCCTCTCTCCCCCTCTCTCTCATGAACACAGCCGCTTGCTAAGAGCAATCTTGAGCTGGGAGCTTGAAGAATTGCTGTAGGTAGGAAGAAACGTCAGCTCTGGAATTCAATTAACTGTCACCATGGAGGCTGGCGTCAGGATGAGTCACTCCCCTTCAACAAATGGGCATGGGGGCTGTGAGCCTCCAAGACGAATGGTGATTGATAAGCCGCTGCAGGACCAGGACTCTGGCTTCCCAGGCTCCTTCCCTCACCCACACACATTTCTCATGAGCACTCAGTAAAGAGATAGTGGCCGAGCCTGTGTGAGTACATGGGAGATGCTGTCAAGAATTTTTCTTGTAGTCTCTTCTTTCATTTCTAAGTTTCATGGGCTTCAAAGCTCCTGAAGAGCAGGGACCCCTGCTTTATTATTTCTTCTCTCTCGGTTCACATCCAGATTCATGCTCAAGGGGAGAAGAAAAAAATGCTACCTGATGTCCCAGGTGGCAGGCACTATTATTAGCCCCACCTGCTAGATGAGGAAGAAACGAGCCAGGAGGAGCTGGGGCTCAGGCCCAGAAAGAATGCTGAGTGCACCTGCTCTCACCACTGGCTGTGTTGCCCCTCGAAGAGCAGTCACCCCATTTCTCTCTTCGCCGTAGGAAGTAAAGTGTGGGCCTGAGAATGGCGAAGGCACTTCTGCCATTCTATATGATAGCGTGCGTCCGATTTACACATAGTCTATAGAAGTCTGTACAACACATGGTAGGGAAAACATGACTTTGCTCTTTCCTTGGTCATGCAGTGAGTCGGGCTAGGGCAGATTGGTTTAATTAGTTTTGGGTGTTAGTTCCCCCCAGCTCCCCCACTCATCTTCCAGAATACTCTGGCCCTCATTTTCGCTTTTGTATGTGCAGCTATAATCTGTGACACAGTTGAAAGGTAAAAGAAATATTAGTGAAGGATAGAAAATGTCACCCCTCAAATATGGTTGCATTTAAAATTGCCCAAGAACTGAAGGTGAATGTTAAAACATAAGAATAAAAATTCAGTATGAATTTGTCCAGAGTGCTTAGAAGGAACATGTTGGAAATGTCACGTGTGTGTGTCTGTGCGCACGCGTGTGTGAGTACCAAGCCAGCATGGTCAACATGCTGCATGTTTGCCCAACATTCGAGGGGCAAAAAGGATGCAATCAGGTACTCTGAACACATAGGAAATAGCCGCTGTGAAAGCTTTGGCCATATCATTCACATGTTTTGTAAACTTCAGGTAGAGGAGAAACAACAGCCAGAAGAGTGGCCCCAGGGCGGCATCCTAACACAGACTTGAAGTTGGACATCGCGGCTGGAAGCTGTGGAAGAAGAAGTCTGAGGTTGGGTTGGCTTGACGTTGGAGCTTCCCCATCCTTCCTAGTGTCACTTGTTTTTGCTTTTTTTGCCTTTGTCCTTGCTCTCTGTCCCCGTTTCCCTACAAAACCAAACACGCTTGCTCTCCCAGCTTCACAAAGAGAAACCGATTCCAAGAGGAAATCACTTCACAGCAAGTGAGCCCTGGGAAGAATTCAAGACTGAGGAGCCCTTGTAATGAGATTAAGGGAAAAATGCTTTTGTGCAAGCAACTCAGACCAGTCCTCAGTACGTGAAAAGAGCCAAAACAAACACGGGCATTGTTTTGGGAAGGAAAAGGTTAACAAGCTATGAAAACAAAATTAGAGATATTTTCAAAGCCTGACCCTCAGCAGAATGAGTAGAATGTGGTCTGCCGATGCTGCAGCACTTCCCTCCCCCTGACATTTATCCTGCAGCTGGGGGGGGGGGCAGCCTCCACTGTGACGTTCCCAGCAGACGATGCGGGAGCAGCACTCCACAGGACGGCCGCACCACCTCCACGGGGCAGAGGCACAAAGGCCCGAGTCCAGGGGATAAAGACGCCTCGCTCCTTGGCCCGCTTCTTAGAAATGAGCTTAGAAAACATTCTTTGTGGAACATGTCGACCTCGAGCACATGTTCTCAACCGCCCTCTGGTTGGCAAATGGAAATATTCTGAGCTTGTTTCCAGACTTTGTGGTCTAGTAATGACTCTCAGGACAAGGCCGGTGCCTTAGTTTCCCCATCCAAGCAGTTGATGTTCATTGGGTACCCGCTGTGTACCAGCTGAGGGCTGCCTGCTGTGGGTATAAAGTTGAAGGGCCCATCCTTGTCTTTACGGGTCTCACAGACTGGGGAGGACCGGGATATGCAAAGTTATCATCGTCGTATAGAAAGCCTGTATACGTAATGTTTCTCAACTGGAAAAGTTTTCATTGGCTTCCAGATCTAGCAGTGATGGGGTAATGTCAGTGGACATTCGATACTCAAGGAGAATGGTGTGTGTGTGTGTGTGTGTGTGTGTGTGGTCTGACACCCATCACCCTCTGTCAGGAGTGTCCCCTGGTTCTTTGGAGCCTGTAAACCTCCTTCCACATTCTAAGCTGGGGCAGTGACAGAGGCTGCCACCCTTAAGTACAGAGGAGCCAAGGCAGTGATGTGTACGGAAGAGCCAAGATGAACTACTCGGGGAGTTTCCTTGTCCCTCTCCCCCCAAAAAACCTTGCCAGTGCTCACCAAGGCCCAGGCATCTTTGTTTAACTCAATGCACACAGACCCCCTTAGTCATACATCCTGCTGGTGATGACGGTGAAAGTTTTGATAAACAGAATCAAGAGCCCAAGACAAAAACGATGAGAACATCAAGATGTCTATGGTGGGTTTAATGACAAGGCACCCAGTTTTCTCCAAACAAGACTTAAAATCTTGCTTGCCGTCCTGAGGTCTCAGCTCTGCTTTGCTGAGAAGTGTTTTACATGCGCGCTCTGAACTTTGTGCAGACTGAGATGGTACGGCCGATTCTCAAAGTCTCTATGATTACTTTATACCCGAGACTTCACAGCCTTGGCTGGTGATTTTCCAAGATCTGAATTGATGAGATTCTTTCCCACACATCAAAAAGTAGAGATATCAAAAGGTGCGCGGAACAGCATGGGCTCAGCGTGGAATGGCGCTGCGGGCAGTAACTTAACCTCATAAAGCAGGAGCTCCAACCCTTGGGTGACAGCTCTGCCCTTTTTCTGAGTCTTGTAGCAATGAGTCAAGAAATTTGGAAGCACTTTAATGTCAGTCTGGTGTGGAGCAGGTAGAACAGCAATACTTCCCATCCCTTCTTAATTCAGAAAAAGCACCACCGATAATCACCTGTTGGCCCTCTGGCTAACTTCTGGTCAATGACTAGGTCCCTGGAGTTTTGTTAACCTAATGAGAAGTTAATCAGGCTTTTTATTTCCAGGTCTATATGAAAATTTTAATTCTCCGTGCAGATAAAGTACTCATTTCAAATGTCCTTTATCCCTCAGACGTAAGGTTTCTTTGAATGTTATTGAGTGAGCTCTTGACTACCTGGAACAAAAATTACTAATGCTAGCCCAGCTTCCTCTTCTGCTTCTGGGTGATTTTCCTCCTTTTTTCCTGCCCACCCTGGTCAGGAATTTCTATTGTACTGAATAATATGGGACTTAATCCATGAGGCGTTTTATGCGAAATAAGAAGTTTGGTATCGTTTTTTTGTTCCCCTGGTGAAAGAAGCTTACACCTGACATCTTAAAAGTCATCCGTATTTATAGATGTCCTAAAATATTTCCCGCATTCAAAATACACCCAAAGGCCTTTTTGATATCTCTGCGAGGTATATAGACATCTTAAACTCAGCATGTCTAGAATGGAGTTCCTCGTCAAGCCCCGGGGCCCCTCCCCCACAAACCTGCCCCATCCCCAGCCTTCCCATCTCAGCGGATGGGAACATCTTCCTTCCAGCTGTTTGAGTCCCAAAGCTTGAGCATACTGACTTCTTTCACTCTCTTAGCCCCTCCACCTACACTGTCGGGAAACCTCCCTTCCACAAAATACATCCAGAATCTGACTGCTGCTCATCAGCTCCACGAACCGTCACACTTGCCCACCATCATGTCACCGGGGATCGTAGCTGTGATCTCCAACAGGCGTTCTTGCTTCTAGCCTTGACACCGACACTACTCTCAACACGCCAGCCGTGACCCTTTGGAAGCGTAAAGGAGGTAGTGTTACACCTGCTGGGAGCCCCGCAAGGACTCTGGCTACCCAGGGACGCCGTAATCAACACGTGGCCTGTGGAACCTTTGTCCCGTCTCTTCTTTCGATCTGCCGCTCTTGCCCTGACGGTGCTGGGGCTAAGTCCCTCCCTGAGCACGAGGTCCCTTCTCACCGGCGCGGTGGGCCCACCCTGAAGTGCCAATAAATGGCACTTCACGGTACTGTAATTACTTTACTGAGCTCGCCGGCCTCACTGGCCTCACCTGCCTCCTCAGCCCTCTTCTCCCACTCTGGTTTTGGGGATTTTTTGTTTTTGTTTTTTCTTTTTTTTTTCCATAGCACTCCTCCCCTCCCGTGGGTCCAGAATCTTCATTTACTGATACATCCCTGGCATCTGAAGCAGCTTCTGCCATCCTAGGTATTTAGTAACTGTTTGTGGAATGAATGGATGGCTCAGGGAGCCCGTGCTTGGTGTTGCAAAGGGTAGGGGTCTGCAACTCTGTGGACCAGGCTGAAGTCCTGCCACTTACTAGCTGTGGGACCTTGGGCAAATCTCTTTACCTTCTCAAGCCAGTATGTAAAGTCATGACTATAAAGTGCCTAAGATAGTGCCTGACGTCTGTAAACATTCAATAAATGGCACTTCATGGTACTGTAATTACTGTCATCTACACCAACAGCTGCTATAACCCGGCAATGACCTCAAAGGAGCACCTACGGAAGCTCACCTTCCCACGTCGGACCATAAACTAAGGACTTGGTGAATGGTCTTTGGCACCTGCCATGCTTCCCTCTTGCCCATCCCTGTGGCTCCTCTGTTTAGCAAGAGGGAGGTGGTGAGAAGGTGTGTCGATAATTCGCTCAGTGAAATTGAGCTCCGATCCCCACAACTTAAACGGCAGCCCTGAGAGCAGGTCAGTGCCTGGCAGACAGAGCCTGGCTCCTTCTTCCGCTCCTCCCCCCTCTAGCTGGTTCCAACTGGCTTCTTCGTCATCATTACACTCCAAGGAGGCAGCAAGGGACAGCAGAACGGCCTGGTTTTCAGAATCAGACATGATGGGGCCCAGTCTGAGCTCTGCTGCTTGCTTACTTTTCCCATCTGTAAAATGGGAACGATAAGATTCTCTTCAGTGGAATTTATAGGAGAATTAAATGGAATACCAGGCACATTATCCCCACCCACTGGGTGCTCAGTGTATCCTAGAAGAACCTGGTGACTTGAGAGAACAATCCCTCCCATGAGATAATCAGCACTTTTTGTGTTTTTGAGAAGGAAGTGGCTCGGTAATTGAGACGTCTTCTCCCGACGAAGGTAGAGCTAGTCCAGGAGAAAAGGAACATGCTCTGGTGGGTGACCAGTTCTCCCTCAGGCCTCTTCATGTCTGAGATCTGTGACTGCAGTGACGTCGCCCTCTTCTCCTAGCCACCTGCCAACCCCCCACCCTACAAGTCGCCTGAGTCGGCTCTTGGCATTGCAGAAACAGAGCTCTGCCTCCCCGTGCCTGGTCACACTGCAGAGTCGTCACTGTAGGACGAAGGCACAGAACAAAGGAACACTCAGAGAACTCACACCAAGTAGAAATGTGAGAGAAGCAGGAAATTTAGTAAATCCAAATTACAGATGCAAGGTTGACTGCAGCAACATTGAATATGCAAGTATAATAAAGCATGTTTGGAGGAAACATCCCCCAGCCTCCTGCTTTATTTAGGGAAGACAGGCTTGGAGAGACACAGAATGATGGCCAGGTGTAAGGACAGAAAAGAAGGTGGGGAAGGTCTGAGAGCTCTGGGCATGCCCCATGACGGCTCTGCACACAGGCTTAGGGCCGGGGCCGGGGTTTAAAAAAAAAAAAAAATTCATCTGGAAAACAAACAAACAAAAAAAGCTTCCAGAAATACAGAAAGCCTAGGCCCAGACTCGCACTGCTGTTTTCATGCTGTTTCCCCGCTGTTTCCCCGTGATTCTTTGCACCCCCTCCCCTCCCAAAGTGGTCCAGAACCAGAGTGTGTTGCCATGGCAACGGGCTCAGTAGGGGAGCCACTCAGCCTTACC
The DNA here is from genome assembly GCF_011764305.1 of Mustela putorius furo. Taxonomy (NCBI): domain Eukaryota; kingdom Metazoa; phylum Chordata; class Mammalia; order Carnivora; family Mustelidae; genus Mustela; species Mustela putorius. The sequence goes on along the minus strand of NW_025421560.1, from coordinate 3,662,972 downwards.
CAGTAATTCACATCTGTGCTCGCTTCTCTCCCCCTTCTCTTTTTATCTGTAAGTGGAAAGCAGCTCAGGAGTGACGACACCCTGAAGCTGATGGTTCTGGAAGGAGGGAAGAGGAGACCTTCTTTTGGGGGGATATCCCTCCCCCGAAGTTCCTTTTCCCTCCCCACGGGTTGCACTCCCTCACCTGTCTGTGGAAGGAGCGGCCTCAGGCGGGTGGGGCCTCTGGGGAAGGCTGGGAACCAGCCGCAGCATCTGACCTTTGCACAGGACAACTTCTTCTTTAAAGTCTATGGAATTAGGGAATTAGCCTGCGGGCTTTTACAAGCTCCCCTGACTTCCTGGGGTTGGGCGGGTGGATGGGGGCCAGGGGAGGCAAGATGGAGTTCTCCCGGCCCCGACAGCTGAGCACCCACAGCCTTCCCTTGGCCTTCCCGTCACTTCCTTCTCTTCTCTCTCATCTGCTTCTCTTTCTCTCTTGTTGGCAAATTCTCGTCCTGCCGTCCATACCAGGGCCCAAAGCATTGGATGACGAAACAGGCCGGGTCAAGGATGGGGCTTGTTCAAGGTTGATTTGGGGAGAGGCCAACTGGAGAGGCAATCGTTCTGCCCCTTTGCTCTTACCTCCCGCTCTGTTTTTGCAGAGTTGTGAGAACTCACAAATACGGTTCACCTCCCCTCCGCTGCTTCTCCTCCCCATAACAGTAACTACCCGTGCCTTCTGCTCTGTGCCTGACCGAGCATGAGGAAGGAAACCAGCAGCTCTCAAAGAGCTGGTCCCTGCAGAAAAAGTTATTTGTAAGTGCCACCAAAATCTGAAAATGATGAGGTTATTATGGTAATGGCATGTTTTTTAGGAGACTCTTTGCTGGTGTCGCCGAGAGCTTCGATCGCTTCATCTCTGTGTAGCTCTGCTTTCCCTGTTCCTGCTTTCTAAAAAAGTCTGTCTCTTTATTTCTTAAATAAGCCATCTATTCATATGATCATGATTTAAAAATATTTTAAAGAATTTATTGTGAGAAGTCTCCCTCCCGCTCCTCTGCCCCAGACACCCGTTCCCCTTCTGAGAGCCGACTCCTGTCATCGGTTTGTACTGGACACATTCAAAGGCTCAGAGACATGTGCGCGTTCTTTCTTTTTCCTTTCAATCCCAAGTCCTAAAAAGTAGGGTTGCAGGATTGAGATGGTCCTACCCAGGGAACATCTCCCGACTTGTTTGGGATCCAATTTACTTTATTAATGAAGTCTATACTGGATTCAACTCTCTGTGTACAAACTAAATAAGTAAGTTCTTGGATAATCACAGACTTCTTCTTCTTCTTCTTTTTTTTTTTTTTTAATTTTAAGAATCACCTCCCTCCCCTGTCATTTCCCAGGATGACAGAGAAGGGACACAGTGAGCCAGGTTGTGTGTGTTGCTCTCTGCCTGGCAAGGAGCAGGTGTTCGCTCATCATTGCCAGGTGAAGATGGCAGGGGTGGTGGGAGGCAACCGTCGCCAGCCAAGAGCCAGCCCACTTGGGAGAACCAGGATCCCTCCCACAAGCTACGAGGCAGGAGAGAGCGCTGACTGCCTTTCTGCCAGGAGCAGGGCTGCTAGGCCGCCCCTCTGCGTCCTTCTCGAAGGAGAGAACCCGCAGTCGGCAGGCGGCTGGAGCAAGAGGAGAATCGACCAGACGGCTGGCTCGACTTGAAGGGGCTCCCTCCGTATTTCAGTCAAAGCTGCTCAAAATGGCTCTTGTGGGCAGACAGGGCCTGAGTCAGCCAGTCCATGGCCCTCACTGAGTGCTCCCTGGGTCCACAGCCCCCAGCCCGGAGCCGAGGAACCAGACACAAGAAGCCTCGCGTTCAGTCCCTCCCCGAGAGGTTGGGAAGTGGAGGGAAACAGGACAGACATGCCTGAGAAAGACTCTGGAGCCCATTAATACGACCACAGAGACCAGACAGATAAGCAGGCAGGGCTGACTCTGACGGAGGCCCAGGCCTGGGATGGAGCGTCCCTCCACGCCGCTAGCTGAGCTATCCTTGCATGCTTCTAAGGCTGTCCAAACCTCAGTTTCCTCATTTGTGATGTGGGGACAATCCCCACGTCTCACAATTGTGGTGAGATTAGAAAATGCAAAATGCCTTCCGGGAGCAGGCACAGGGCAAACACTCAACCAGGAGTGGTATTTATTACTATTCTGACAATCATTCTAGAATACCCCTCTGGAGAGCCATAGGGAAGTATTTCGTGTTTCCGTTGCCTCCACCCCCTTCAGCAGGTGAATCTCTTTCCTTTCTCCTGTCTCACCTCTGAGCCTGGTCTGGTGGTCTTCCCAGCAAGGCCAGGCCTGGATGAGATACACCTCCCAGGAGGATGGTGGGGACCGGTATTGGAGCCACTGGGCCAAGTCGAATGGGAGGGTCCTTGCTGGATGTTCTGTCCCTGGAGCCCATGGGCTGAGGGGCATAGCTGGGATGAGAGGCCAGGAGATGGAACCAAGGGTCGTACGCCAGCAGCAGCCAGGTTCTGCATGAGATAGGGCTGGGAAGCCGAGAAGTGGCCGTGTGGTGCTCGCTGGGTTAAGTGAGAGAAGCTTCTGGCAAGGTGTATCTTTTCTGTGAGGCCACTGAAAGCCAGAAATGATGGAGCACTCTCCTTCAGTTGACTTTAATCAAGCTCTGTGGTGGGAGAGCTTGGGAGGAGGGCACATGGGGAAAGGCGCTGCCTCCCAACCGAGTGGAGCATTGCCAAGGCTAGTGCTAGAGCCCCTGTGGCGGCAAAGGTCCTGTGGAGGCCACCATCAGAGCTCTCCACCTCGCTGGGACCAAGAACGTGCCTCCCAGCCTGTTCTCCTGCCTCCCCTTGGGCTCCCCACCACACACCTTCTTCACACAACCACCAAAGTGATGGCCAAACACCGCAGATCAAACCCAACCCGGCCCTCAAGGCCCTCCAGCCTTGGTCGGTTTCCATCCTAGCCAGGACATACCCTGGAAGTCCTGCAGGCTCCCTACCTTCCTCCTGAGTCACCTTTGCTCTGATTTATACGCAGCAGACCCATTCCTGCCCTGAGGCCCCGACCCAGCAGGTCACTTGTCCAGGAATGCTGCTCCCCACACCTTGTAGAGCTGGTTCCCTCCCCCATCCAGGATTGAAGGTCACCTCTGCAGAGAGGCCTACCCTGCCTGCCCAGGTGCCAACCCATCCTGTTTTGGTTCTCTGCTCTGCCGGCTAGACTGGGAACTCCCTGGGAGTGGGCCCAGGGCCCAAGGGGACATTTAGGTTCCCAGGGAAGTTCTCCTTGGTGGCCCAGGGTGGGGACAACATTGTGTCTACCATGTCCAACGAAGGACCTGAAAGCACACTTGAAAAAGCCAGATTTCCATAGGAGGCGTGCCAATGGGAGAAGCAGCCTGGGAGATTGGGAACCAAAAAGATGCCAAACCTGGGAGATTAGGAACCAAACAATGCCTCATAGGGGCGAGCCGGGATGGAGAGGACAGCATCCTGACAGAACCAGGCCCCACAAGGCCCCCTGCACAGGGTTGGGCGGGCTGGCTGGGCTGAGAATCCCGACCAAGCTCCGTCTCTGTCCCAACATCCTCTGCGTATCTCAAGAGTCCTGTCGAGAGCGCTGTCAACAGTGCTCTTCTGCAAACTCGGCGGTTGCTGCACGACCAGCTGGGTGTCTAAATATTTTTGGTGAGTTCTCATGTGCCGTGTCGATGCGAATATAGACCAATAGGTCAGTTCTTGTCTTGCTTGCCAGAGACGATGCCCAAAAGAAATGTATGTGGATTTTCATGATTTGTCCCCAGTTAAGGCCGCAGGCCCGGGTCCCTCTAAATTCATGACTCAGCACAGGAAACGTGGTACCAGTTTTTGCCTATTCACTCTTGTTCTTTCCCTTTTCCCTCCCCTGCTGGTCTTACCGCATTCCTTTTTGATGGTAAAAGACTCAGACCAGCAAGCGCTGCAGACCATCCGCCCGCGGGTCTTTTCTGCCTTCCTCGCCATCAGAATGTGGAGCGGGTCCCGTGAAAGGCTGGGTACCCTGCTTGTTCCTGGTGGTTCCTTTTGTTTGCTCTTCATGTTTCTGGTGGTTCGGTTTTGAAATCAGGAACGTGCTCAGAGAGAACGAGCCTTGCCTCTCCCTCTGAGGTCAGAGCATTGACAGTGTTTTGGAAATTGTAAAGTGTACACGTGGTAAGGAATTTGGTTGGTGGTGGTTCCTTCCTCCTGGTGGGGACTGATCCCAGGCTGGCCCATTCCTTCTGTCGTGATAAAGCTGCCAGGCTTTCCTGACCATCCAGTCCAGGGACTGTACGTCTCCAGGAGAGGCAAGCCTGGGGCTTCCCCTGCCCTAGCTCGGAAGGAAGGCAGGAAAAGAAGGCTGCCCTGGAGGGAGAAAACACACCTAAAAGCCATTCTCACAATGAGTCCTTGGCTCAGAAACCCACGTTCTCTGCGGTGCCGGCGGCGGCAATGCAGGTTGGGTCCACTTCCCAGATTTCACTTAGCTCATCCACTGATTTCCATCAATAGCCCCTACTATGGCCTAAAATACAGCTATAGATTCTTCCCTTGGAGTCAGGCCGAATATCTCTGGGTTTGGATGTGCCATGGAGAGTCTCTCCTCACCCCTACTGCAGCCTTGAAGAAGCTGAGCCTCAGGTAGGCAGTCTGTCCTTGTTGCCAAGCAGATCGGGGTTGCTGTGGACAGTTGCGCAGGGTGGGCATGCAATAAATGTCTCTGGGGGAACTTGACGAGGACCACATTCCTGCTCAACTGTAGCTGGTGAGTGTGGGCAGAAATCCCCACCTGGAGACAAGGCATCATCCTCCTTAATCAGGTCATACTGCTAAATCAGAAATTCTCCCAAAGAATCAAGGCATGCTGTTTCCATCACATTTCCTGACCCCTAAGGGTCACATTTCCTTGCATTGGGCTTTGCATATAAGGTTCAATGAATGTGCATGAGGTGGAAAAAATGCTTACAGCCAAAGCCAGCCTGTGAACTGCGGGAAGAACTCCATGGGCCTAACCTAAACTCCAACAGATACAAAACAGCATAGATGTTAAGGTGATCTGTGACTCAGGGAATAGGAGCCTGGCCCAGCATTGCCCATCCACATCTGTGGAAGGGGAGGGAGGGCACGCCAGGGCTGGATAGACAGAAGCCTTTATTCCTTCTGCTTGGTATTTGCCGCAGTTACAGGGAGATGTCAGTGACACACACATTTGCCTTTTCCTGATTATACACAGAGTTGCTTGGTAAAAACCTACACGGTCTGCAAGGATACCTTCCCGCTGAACATTTGAGCCTTTTCTATTATGTTTAAAAACAAAAAACTGAGACCAACCCCTCCTCTGCCGTTGCACATAAAGTGGTAGAAAGGTGTAGGGCGGCCCTGAGACCACCTGGCTTTCTGCTGTCTTTAAGGCTAAACTCGGTCATCTGAGGAGCCGTGTCACTGTTCCCTAGTCCAAATGACATAGGGAAGCCCATGTGCCTCTCGAGCGCTTACCTTTCCCTTAATGTTCAGTCCGCCAAGAAGAGATGTTTGGGACTTCCCACACGACACTGTGTCCTGCTGGTTACAGGGACACGGGGGAAAGCTGAAATGCAGCCTCAGCCCTCTAAGAGCTCACACGGTGGCTGAAGAAACAAGATGAGCCCAGAGGCCGCCGAGCACGGCACCAGCCCTTAGGGAACCCACCCCAGGGACTTCTGCAGCAGGATCTGCTCCCGGACACATGTAGGACCTATAGGGACAGAGCCCCGGGTCCAGCAGTGCAGACTCAGAATCCGGCTCATTCACTGACAGAGTTAGTAAGGGTTTCTCTCCTCTTCCCCCTACAACCCCCGCTGCTGCGCCCCAAACCTGCAGGCCTCTGCCATCCGCCCTACCCATCTGGCACCCCATCCATTGCCACGGGCCATTGTGAAGTTTCTGGCCCGTAGCTCTCTCTTAATCATTAAATGTTTTAGAGATGTCACCTACCTAAGTGGGGAAATTGAGACAACCCGAGAAGTGTGAGATTTTCCCAAGGTCACCAGGCTCTCCGTTTATGGGAGGGGCCTTGCGGGGCCTTGAGAAGCCAGCCCGAGGCCGGAGGAAAGAGCAGGCAGACCCCAGAACTAAGCCCTTGGGCCCGACCCTCCAGGGAGGTTCACTCAGCGTCCGCTTCCCCTCTAGAGCCCCGAGGCCCCTCTCTGCACACATGTGAGGGAAACATTCCTTTTCCCCTTCCGGTCCTGTCCCATGTTGGTCACAGACGGGCAGATGGAAGCGCTGTGTGACCTCAGCCCAGATTTATGCACCAAGACTCACTCTGTGGCCAGAAAGTACATTCCTAGTTTTCACAGATGCCTTCTTGTGCAAGTACAGAAGGACCAGGAAGCAACCCAAGAATCTGGGCCAGGCCTGTGGTCACATGAGACATTCCTCCTGGCATTCTGGGTCGGGCTTCCTTAGGGAAGGAGCCAGGTAGCGTCCTCTGTGGGTCTTTATCTGGGCCTACCTCATGGGTGGTCTTCAGGGCCTGTAGAGAACTTGGGCCCTAGGCCCACCCCTGCCCCTCATCCTCATCCTCATCTGAGAAGGGAGAAGGACAGACACTGTCCCTGAGGTCTTCTGGGATGTGGGGAGGGTCATGGGCCCAGGGTGGGTGTGCACGGGCCTTATGCACAAAGATAGCAGAGCTCTCCTCTCCATCTGGTCTGGTGGCACTCGTAAAACCAGCTGTAGAGATAAGAAAGATGAACCTGTTGACTAATCCTAGGTGGCACGATTTTACATATGACTCTACCCAAAGATTCACGTGCGCGTGCGTCAGCTGACCCGCCTTGTGGCCGCCTGCCCCAGGAAGATACACGATTCAGGACAGTGTATTAGGAACAGTCAAACATTCGGGCAAACCCTCGAGTGTCTTCTCAAAATCCTCAAAACCAGTTTGATAAATGGCAGTTTTCCTAATTCCCTCCTGCTAGAAACAGCCGCAGAGGCTTCTTTGGGCACAGCTAATTCTGTGAGCTCCAAAACATTGATTTGGGGATGGCTATTATAAGCAGCTCCCCGCACCTGGGTCAGTCTTCAAACTCATCACACCCAACAGGCTGGAGCCCTAAAGACATGGATACAAAGGGCCACAGTCTTTCCCTCCCCAGGCAAATGACCCATCCTAAGCCCCTAGAGCTGAAGATGCCCGGACTCCGGGGAGAGCCGCTTGCAGGAGAGGGGGTGAACAAGGGGGTATGTGTGGGGGTGTGGGGTGCTGGTGCTGGCAAGGCCTCATCTTTTATGCCCCTCTCTGGTTCAGACTCAAGCTCTGGCTAAGGAGGAGGAGTCCTGTACCCATGACAGTCACCGTGCTACTTTGGAGACCACCTCGGAAGTTGGACTGTTCTTTACATGGTCATCCTAGAATCCTTCACCTGGCCAACCACCAGGCCCCCGGCGCCACGAAATCCACATGAGAGCCTGATCTGAATTTCCCACCCTTGGCTTTCACGGACATACAAAGGCTTCTCTCAGTGACGGGGCTAGTGACGAGTCTCACTTGTGTGTCTGCAAGGACCAGTGTCTTAAATGCTTTCCAGGACGGCCATGAAGTGCTGGGATGACAGGTAGAACCTCTCTGTACTTTGATTTTTAGTGCAGGCTTCGCATCTGTATGTCATTATTTTTAACCATGCAGATGAGGCAAGAAATTAAATTGGGCTTCTTAATGAGGGAGGATAACCAGGCCCAGAAATACAGGATCACAGGAGAGTTGGAGCAGCTAACGTGTTTGCAGGTACCATTCATGCTTTAGGCCTCTGATGCTGGGCGTTCCTCCTGCCACACACAGACACACACATGCACGCACATGTGCACACACAGACACACACGCATGTGCAGTCACACAGACACACGCACACACAGAGACACACACATGCATGCGTACACAGACACACGCACGCACATGCACACAGAGAGAGAGACACATGTACATACAGACACACGTACAGACACACACATGCATTCACACACAGACACATGTACAGGCACACAATGCACACTCACAGAGACACATGCACACACGCACAGACACACTACAGATAGATCTGTTTTTGCTTTCCCTTGGTTTCTCAGGAAAGAAAAATCCCCCAGGATCTTCCTTTTCTGTCTGCCTGACAAACCTAATAGGAAACGTACATTAATCTGTACGTGAGGGTAATGGTTTTTCTGCTGTTTCATGTGTGCCCCGTCAAATTCATGGATCCTGAGGAAGGAGGAGCCCCTGGGGGAACCAGATTCACCTCTGTGGGGCCAGGTGACCCGCCCCATGGAGGTGCTGGGTGAGGCAGACAAGGGGTTGCTGCTGCCCTGGGGTGGGGGGGCGTCTGTCTGTCCCCCTGCACCACTTGGCCTTCTCTGAGACGGAGAATGGAACACCGCCCGTCCCAACACGAGGCCGGGACCTGGATCTCCACCCTCCTGGAGGAGAGGAGGACGGCTTCAGACAGTGCGGCCCCAGGCTGTCTTCTAGGCCACACACACCTGGCGAGACAGGCAGAGGGAATGGGGTTGGGGACATGCAGCCTTTCATGGGACCAGACGTCCCAAGATACCAGGTCTCTTGTGCCGAAGGGACCCCAAGTTGCTTCTCGAGAGGCACTAGTGAGCGTTTCCTTCACGGCAGTCAGCTCCAGGTACCGGGCCAGGCCCTCCCCACGTCCGGGCGGCTACTCCACCGACCCCAGGAGTGCTTGCCCCTGCTTCGGAATCCCCTGTGGAGATAGGGGACGGCAAGGTCGTGGCTTTGCTTCTAGCCCCAGACCACCCTTCCGTCTCCTAAGTCACAAGCAAGTGGAGTTTGTCTTCAGACCAGGTGGGCCTGTCAGCAAGTGTTTATTTGCTCTGTCTTCTCCGCCTGCCACAGAAGTGCGTCCCTTGCTAACCTCCTGCTCCCACGCTCCCGGGCTCTGCTACCCCCTCGCGACCACAGGGCTGTGGGTGCTGTTTAAAGGGACTCACCTCCTCACGTCACCACCTACATGGCTACATCCTCGGCTCTACTGACAGTGAGGGCAGGGGTGGGGTACAGGGGCTGAGGGGCCCGGGGAGGCAAGAGGGCTAAGATTCTGCTTAACAGGGATGTGTGAGGGGAACTGCCCTCTGAAGGTCACTGCTCTGCCTGGGGGCATCCCCCAAAGAGGTCATGGCACCCCCACCTGCCCCAGGGAGCCCCATGCTTCTCGAGAAAGGCACTCGGGCCTGGGATAGAAGCAGAGAGGAGCAGGAACTCTGGGGTCTGTCTCCTACTTGCCAACCTTTTCCTCCATGACCTTGAGCTGTTTCCTGCCTGGCACTTCTGCTGCCCACAGGGGAGGCAGGCACGCCCGCTCTCGCAAGGCAGAGGAGTCCCTTTCAGAGGGCCGGTTGTGGCGCAGCCGCTGCAGAGGGAGGCCCTGGCAGGCCTCATGACAGTGGCCCCTGCTTTGGCCTTTCCGGCTTCCAACGGAAGACGCCAGGAAATGGCCAAGTCAGCCCCTGCCGCGACACCTCCTAGAACCAGAAGAGGCCCTTCCAAGAATCTTGCTGAGCCCTGAGGGTGAGGAGTGTCACATTGTGCAGTGGGGAACGCGGGCGACCGGGCCTCCACTTCCAAGTAACCTTTACCTCGGAAGCCTTCCAGCCCTCTGCCTGGAGACTGGCCTTTGATCACGACTTGTCACCTCCCAGGAGATGTTCCACTTTCCAGCAGGTGAAAAATGAACCCGATTAAAAATAGTCGCCTGGACTCTTCACAGAGTCCCCTAGTAAAGCGAAACAACCCGTGCTCTGCCAAGTGGCAGAAAGGCCTGCCCTGCCCCTCGGTTCCAGGACCCAGTGGCCAGTCGGGTTCCCACTGCGCCAAAGGCTGCGGCACCCTCCGGTGGGGCACCCCACAACCACCCTCCCCCGCCATGGCCTGGAACCCCAGGGTCACGGCCAGGCTCTGCTCCGGCCGCCCGCAGGGCCCTCCAGGCCTTGGCCGCTGGCTCTGGGGTTCACCTTGGTGACTAGGGGCCACGGTGACCGTCCGCACCCCTCCTCCTCCTTCCTGCCCTCTCTAGTGCTCCACGGCCCCGGGTTTCTGGAGCTTTCTCAAAACCGTGGACGCATTCCCAGTGGAAATCATGACATTTTCCGTTTCACATTACGTCCTCCACAATGCCTCAGGAAAGGAGAGGGAGAGAGGGCGGGGGCCGGTGGCGGGTGGGGAGGGGTGTGTGGGAGGCCCCGGGGGCCTGGGAGCCGGGCCCTCTCTCTGCCGACAGCGGCCCGGGCCTCCGTATATCCCGGAGTCACCTCCCCGCGCCCCGGCGGCCAGCCTTCCAGCATGTTTGTCTCCAGTCGGGGGCCGGATGGGTCGGGGAGCGGCCTCTTCGGTCGGCTCCCGTGGCACAGCTGGGGCAAGGCGTGCCTCTCCACTTGGCTGTGTGTGCGTGTGTGTGTGTGTGTGTGTGTGTGTTTTAAACTTTACTTTCCACTGCCATGGTAACTGCTCCATGTTTGGCAAAGGGAAAGAGGAAAAAAAAAGCCTCGGAGAGAAGAAAAGGAGCTCTCAGCGCGGGGCTGGCGGCCCGCCAGGGTAATCATGCCGCGAGCTGAAATGAGGCCTCTGGCGGGCAGCCAAGTTACAAAGAACAAAGCTGTCAGTTCCTAATGTTGGCGGCAAAGCTTGTTTGGCACCCTTATATGGTTTCCCAGAACTCCCTGCCTTGGCCGCCTTCCATTCCCTTCAGGGCAGCAAACAGGATTAGCACAGCTCCGAAGTTGTTTTTCTCCGCTCTCCTCCAACTGTTCCAGTGACATCATCCCGCTGTAGCCATTGGCCAGCAGGGCGGTTTTTTTCCCCCTCTCTCTCTCCACCTCCCCCTGCCCGCCCGCCCGCCCTCCCTCCTGCCCGCCCTCGCTCTCTCCTTCCATCTCTCTCTCTCTCTCTCTCTCTCTCTCACACACACACACACACACCCCTCCACTCCCACTTCCTTCCTGTAACCGCCCCCTCTCCCCTGACTTTCTTGAAACGCCGTGTTTTAGGTCATTCTTCTTGTCCAGCTTCCCCGTTAAATGAAAAACGCCCCGGTGCTTGTACATTTAGCTGAATCAAGCCAGACGTTGTATTTTATTTTTATAACTGAATTCCTGTGAGATAAAAATCTCATTTTCCTTCGCAGGCTGTAATCAGCACTCGCAGGGCTGTGGTTTCCAACGGCCCCATCTCCCGCTTCCTTATGAAGCTCCGCTGAGAAATCAGCTTGGCTCCCGGTCAGGTTTAAAGGGCCCGCGGCCGGGCCCACGCTGCTGCTTCTCCCTCCCTCCTCTCTCTCTCTCTCTCTCTCTCTCACACACACACACACACACACAGACACGCACATGCATCCTCAGCTACACAGACAAAGGGCGTAAAGCTACCCACCAAGACAGAGGAACGCACAATCAGGACACAGCGTCATCTCTCTCCCTTTGGAGAAGGAAAATAGGTGACTACACGGAAGCCAAAAGCTGTTTCCGAAAAGGCTGGTGGAAAGCAGCAGGCAGGCAAGCAAGCGTTATGCAACTCATGGCTGGGTTCACGAAAGAAACTGAGGTTCCCGACGGCACAAATGTGCCCCCGCCCCCCCACCCCACACCTCCCCACCTCTCTCTGATTCATGAACTAGTTTTCAGATTCATGAATCACTTGGGAGCCAGCAAGAGAAAAATGAGTAGTATTGATCTCATTTCAATTGAAATTGGCTCATTAGGGCCATTCGGGCTGCGGACGGCTTTCCACCACCAGACACTGGCCGGCGTCCGAGGTCTGCAGGCCGGCGCCCCCACCGGCGGGCGGGGCAGGAATCCTGGGGTGAAGCCTTCTGCAGAGGGTTCCCCTTCTCGTTATCATCAAATGGGTATCATAAGATCTTATTATTAGACGGTGAAGGGACCGTGGCTGGGCGCCACCGCCTTCCTGCGGCCGATCTGCTGCCTGCTTTCATGTCCTCCCTCTTTCTTTGTTTTCACTTTTAATGAATCGTTGAAGAGGCATCTCGGGGCAAATTCTTCTTTGGATTTCTGGTGACTTCTCAAGGTCTACCTAAAATAGAAATTCACCTTCTACTGAGTGACTGCAACTGCCAGTCCGACTAGGAGGTCTTCGGGTTTCTTTGTTTGAAGGCAAAAAAGCCACTCTTACCTTCTGTGCTCTCTTCAGCAAAGTAGGGCTGGTGGGTACGGCTCTTCTAGATTTGGGGTGATCTGATTTATGTAAGGAAAGGCTATCCACCCACTGGGATAACTGCTTTCATAGGGACACGGGGCTCTGGGATTTTATGAAATGGGCGTTTTTCCTTCTCAAATCAAGTAATTAATGCTTCTTTCACCAACAGTCCGGGGGAGTGGGCAACACAGAGAGAGACTTGAAGTCCCCAGGCAGGTTCACAAGGGCCGCCCACTGGGAACCTGCTTCCTCCAACCGCCTCTCCTCTCTCTGCTTGAGTTCCAACTCAACCATCTTCCCTCTTGACAGCACCCCCGCCCCCCTGCCACCCAGCTCAACATGTCAGACCCATCCTCACGGTCGAGAAATCTTCTCTTCCTCTCCCTAACACCGCTCCTGTGTGAGCAGATCCTCCTAGGCCATGGGCCTCGATTTGCGGTTCAAATGGTATTTTGTGTGCTTTCTGCCCCCAAGTCCTCCCACTCCTACCCTCCCACCCCTGAGAGATTGACAACAATCGACTGGACGAATGCTTTTCAGAAACCCTACAGAAGTTGGCAGCCACCTCCCGAAAGGGATTCGATGCTAATCTGCATAATTTTGGATCCAAGAGTTTAGAAATGAGATTCTTATCCATTTACTTCAGACACACAGTCGCGCCATAAGATGCATCTTCCTTGGCAGGGATTCGATGATGTGACCTTCCTCCCTTTAATGCCTGCAGCGCCCAGAGAAACTGAGAGCGGCCCAAGAAGGGGAAAGAAGATGTATTTGTGTGAATTTCAATCAGCAATTGGTTCAGAGGCAAAAACAACAACAACAACAAAAAAACCTGCTTTGCATTTCCGTGAGTTCTGTGTGAAGGTGCCTTTCGGCTCCCAGCCGTCTAAGCATTTTGGGGCTGAACCTGCAGCCAACCACAGTCCTGGGCCTGCAGGGCCCCAGGGGTTAAAAATCACTCCCACAAATTTGCTGGCTGGCCTCGGAGCAAATGGGGATAGTGGGTTGGCTCATGTTTTGCATTAACTCGTTTGCTTTTTTTCCACTGCAGCCTCCCATTCTGTGATAAACCTGAGTTGCTAGGAAAGCTTTATGTAACACCCACTGGTCTCAGCTCCTCAGAACAGCAAGTGTTCTGTTTCCAGAGTTCCCCATAAACCTGGCAGCACATCAAAACCTCTGTTTCATAACAGACCAGAAATAGGATTTTCTAATAACATTCCAAGGACTGGACTTATCGTGCAGAGGTCTGGACTTTTATGAATTGTTAACGGTTAACTGCACAGAGACCCCCACGACGCCCACCCTGCTATCTTTGGGGTCAAGTAGGGAAGGGGACGTCGGAAGAATGTGGTTTCTACCTCCACGATCTGTTACTTTGTGACCCGAGGACCCTTTCAGAGAATTTGCTAAATAATCTCAAACATATTGAGGATCTTACTCATGTTTTAAAAAAAGAAAAAGGAAAAAAAATTTAAAAAAAACCACCTTCCTCCTGCTTCTTCCTTCATTCATGGAGAATGTGGTTTCCTTTTATTTGGTTGCCAGACATGCTGTCAGTTGCAGAATTAACCCCAAGCTTTCCTTTGGGAGAGAGCGGCTCTCTTCGAGGGACACACCTAGCTCAGGGGACCCAGACATCCTCGTGCAAGCGACGAGTCGCACGTTACAACTCCGCCGCACCATCGTGGGCCGGTGGGAGGTTGGTGGAGAGGTGGCCTCGCTGTCCTCCCTCGCAGCCCTCGGCCGTCCACCCCGCCGAGTCTGGTCCTGGTTTAGATTATGACAGGGAGTTCCCTGCAAAAGGCCATTTGCAGCCTGTTTGGATGTCACTGGGGAAACTTCTTCCTGGGGTTCCAACTGCATAACTCTCTGTTCCATTTCCATCAGTTGTGCCTTCCTTCCGGTTCTGCCTGGAACAGCATTATCAGTTAGCACGTGGGTATCACCTTGAAACAAAAGAAGCCACAGGTGGGGCGTGGCTGGGGACAGAAGGACCCAGCATCGGCCGGGCTCACCTATGGGCAGAGCCCCCTGCGACTCCAGCAACAGAGAGCGGCCGCCACAGCACGTCGAGGGGATGCTCTGGTCTCCACCTCTGTCCCCGGCACCACCCTGTCCTTCTTCCCTGGGTCGGCTGTCTGGCCTCACCCCAGCAGCCGGGAGGGGGGCTCATTCCCCTGACTGGGATCCCAGCTTCAGCCCCACCAGAGCCTGGAGCCCTTCACTCCAACGCTCCTGTGTGGTTTCCCTGTTTGAAGCTTCCCTGTCATCTTTCTCCTCCCGCTACCTCAATCTCCTCAATTCCTGCACTGTAAGTCTCATACACCTTCTCATTTTGGAATATTGGCCCCCAGACGTGCCCACTCAGGCCTTTCCAGGAGAATTCTCGGTGGTTATTTCTTCCATGGCCATTGACATAATTTCTTCAGTCTCCGGTGTTTGCAGCACGTCCCCATTTAGTTCCGAGCGAGTAGAGTTTACCTGCTGTTCACTCTTTTGTGAGAAGAGGGAGGCTCCTCTCCCCTCACCCCGTCCGCATGCAGAGCTGAGTCTTGGGGGACCCCCCAACGCCTCCTGAGCCCTCCCCGAAGCCCTCGACCAGTAATGGCCCCAGGGAAACAGCCATCAGAGTGGGCTTCCGGCACCAGGCTCAGGTTTAATATCCTTGAGATCCATTTAGTGTCTGGACACCTGGTTGCTATGGAGACGGTTGTCATAAAAACACACCGATCTGGAGAGAGATATAAAACCGATCCCCGTGGTACACAGTTGGACACATTAGCGCAGAGCAATGGCGAGCAGCTTATCACTTGGCTTTGTTGACACAGTGCCTCTGCCGTTCAAAATCCCACTTGAGCGACTTTTCTTAGAACCAGGCCAACGCAAATCCACTTTCGGCGAATATTTCGTAAGGGACAATCGAGGGCTTCACGTAACGCCAGCTGCCCCTGCCTTCCTGCCCCCAGCTGAGCCAGCCCAGGAGAGCACACTCTTCCTTGGCACGGCTGTTCTCTGCTGACTGTCATTGACCTGTCAGCACGCCTCAGCAGGCAGGTCTTGCCTGACCCCACTGGCCCTCCCGGCTGGGGGGCTGGGGAGGGGTGACAGGTGTGTGCAGGCGGCATGGGATGCCCTGGCCGGTTTGGAGGCGCCGAAGCGGAAGGGGGCCCCAGAGACCCATCCAGGATGGGGTCTGTATCTGTCATCTGCCCGCCCTGTGTTCGGTGGTTCACTTATGAAGTGCGTTGGGTGCCCACCGACCGTCTTCTTCTCCACCCCAAAGCCTGCCTCCGGTTACCACCAGCTGAGGTTAATGTCTCCCTTGGTTTCATCGATGGGCAGAAACTGGTAAAACACTTCACTCCCCTGTCTCGACCGTGCCGTGTAAGGGGCAGGCTCACATTCATTCTGCAACTCATGAAGCAGAGTGAGGGTCCTTCTGAAATGTATTTGCAGAAGGGGGTGGAAGAATGACTTGGGGTCCATAGCTTTAGCTCTGCCATTGGCTGAGTGTACCTTGGCACAGGAAAATGGCTGAAGAGAACCGGTGAAGCGGTAGACAAGGTTTGCTTCCATGCTAACGGCTCCAGCTAAAGTGTGGGCTCCCCCACCCCCCACGGGCATGCCTGCATTAACCCCTGAGACCCAGGTCACCTTCTGTGCTCTCCCTTCTTTGGGGAGATTTCTTGGGGAGAATTTGTTCTTTTGGGGGGAGATTTTTTGGGGAGATTTGTTCAGACAATGGGTCTGAACTTCGTCTTTGACTTGGTCTTTGATCTTCAGCAATTCCCTTGGTTTCCCAATGCCTCAGTTCCCTTCTTTTTTATTGGGAGGCATGTTTCTGTTTCTATTTAAAACCAAAAGGCATTTGAAGCATCTTTTGCTTTAGTCAATCCTATCACATTGCTCCTGAGAGAGGAGGGAAAGATGAGACCCAGGCTAACGTGTCTGACTCAGAGAACAAGTGATGCATTTATCACGCATTATATTACCATGAAACACAATATAATGTTAAGACACCTGTTCTCAGTGTCCCTGCATACTGGATGGCATTCGAAAATAACTGCCCTCCGCGCTCTTGTACATTCTTTAGCTCATTCCATTGAATACCCTGGGATGTGTGTTAGTTCAACCTATCATTCGCTTGTCTTCAAGTTCTCTAAATATCCCCTTAATATGTCCTTATCAATAGTTTATTGACAGAAGGGCACGTGGGTGGCTCAGTCAATTAAGCGTCTCCCTTCAGCTCAGGTCATGATCTCGGGGTCCTGGGGTCGAGCCCCGAGTCTGGCTCCCTGCTCGGCCTGGAGCCTGCTTCTCCCCCTCCTTCTGCCCTTCCCTCTGCTTGTGCTCTCTCTTCCTCCCAGATAAATAAAATTAAAAAAAAAAAACAAACCGTAATCGACAGCATCTTTATTAGTTCCCAGGTGTCCTTCCCCCTTACTTTGATTTTTCTTGGTTAAAATCATTTTTTAGGGGTGCCTGGGGGGCTCAGTCAGAGGCGCATGAGACTCTTGATCTCGGGGTCATGAGTTCAAGTCCCATGTTGGATGCAGAGATGACTTAAAAATAAAATCTTAAAAAAAGAGAGATCATTTTTTAAAAAGCAGTTTTAAGGCTCAACTAATATGGAGTCATTTATCTTTCAACTTCTTATTCATTCATGAAATGGGCCTACATTTTTTTTTTCCACACTCTTACCCCTGAAGAAGGAGGGGGGGAGTGAAAAAAACAAACACATTTTTAAAAAATCACATTACCTTTTATTATTTTACAACAAATTTTAAAAAATGCTGTTATAGGTGCCTTAACTGCCCTATTAGACCTGGAATAACAAAACACTTAGAATTAGAACACACAGACACCAACTGTAATACCTTCTTGTACTGAACCATTACTACCAAACAGATGTAGTTTTCTAAATATGCAGATGTGTGGCAACGCAAAATAAAATGCAAACTTGTTAGTACACGTTTTTAAAAACAAACCCATTCCCCTCAGTTCCTTTGGCTGGCATTACAGTATTCTGCCCCCCCCCCCGTTTTTTTTTGCTCTTTGTCTGCCCTCATGTATTTCCTGAAAACTTTAACCTAGTTCTGATGTTCTTTCTTGTTTTCCTTGCCTGCTGCTTCCATTTCTCAAAGAACTTCAGGATGGAGAAGCTCTCCAGATTTTTTCCTCTCTTGGGCCAGCTGAAAGCCCATGGAGCACTTCTTGTTTCTTGCTATTTTTTTAATCTTGTTTTCATGGGACCTGGAGTCTTGGCCCTGCAAATACGGCATCTTGTTATCTTTCTCCCAAGGCAACAGCTCACATCCTGGCAGAGCAGACAATGGCAGTGTGTGTCTTTACTTAGCTTTTATACCTTTTGTTTCAAAATGCAGGATTTCCTTATGGTTTGTTTGGGCTTTTCAAAAAGCTTATTTACTGATCCAGAAAGGTGCCAGACTCACGCCCTGAAGAATGCAGGCCAAGTTTATATGTGCCTGAAAATACACCATCATGTCCGGGCCTATTTAATGTTTTGGGCCAATTTCGAGGCTGATTTGATTGCTGTGTGTTCTGTCCTACTGTTCGCCAAAAAAGTGGCTGCTAATAGAGGCCAAAACCTCAGCTCCCTGCCTCTTGTATAGAGAGAACAGGGCGAGAAAGTCAGATGAGGATGTTACCTCAAATGGAAAGAATGAGGATCACATTTTTAAAAAAATTATGTTCTTGTTTATACACTGGTAGTCACCTCTAATCACTTATTTGTTTAAATTAAGCTCCCTTGCCTTAATTAAAAGTTGGGCTGGCTCTGATTTTTAAAAATTATCCAACTATGTTGAAACCCCACATTCCTTTATTTTGTACCAAGGTCCTATCTTTATATGGTATTTACAACACAAGGTTTTCAAAAAACGAACACTTAAATCAAGACGTGAGGTCTTTCTAGAAAGAGCGAGGATACGTGATCTTCATGATAGAACCACAAACCAGACCCAAACGCACGAGTTCATTACAGGTTTCCTCAATTATCTCTACCCACTGTGGACCAACGTGTTTGTGTTAGTTTCCTTGATGCCAACGTGATACCATTGCCCGAGGAGCACTGGGGAGAGGCCACGAGAATACAGACTGGCAGCGGAGGGTACGCACACAGATGTGCACGGACAGACACAAAGAACAGACTTGTGCCTGTGCCCTCACCGGGGAGCTGCGGGGATGGGCCCCCTGCAGGGCGAAGTGTTGGCATCGACTCTGCCATGTGCAGCCAGCCCTCCGTCCAGGGGCAGGTCCGGAGCTTGGATCGGGGTGATTCGACAGGAGGTGATGGGGCTGAGATTTAAGGAACTTTTCCAAAAAGTCCAACTCTGTGCTGTAAAGATTGATTTAGTTATTATTTGAGAGAGAGAGAGGAAGAGAGTGGGCATGGGGGGGGGGTGCGGAGAAGCAGAGGGAAAGAACCTCCAGCAGACTCCCTGCTGAGCTCGGAGCCTGGCACGGGGCTCCATCTCACCACCCTGAGATCACAACCTGAGCCCAAACCAAGGGTCAGATGCTTAACCGACTGACCCCATCCAGGTGTATGCTTCCTCCTTTACGTTAAGACAGCGTCTCCAGACGTTTCTCCATAAGACTTCTTGACATATTACATCCTCTGCCTGAAAGGACCATCTCTGCCATCCCATTAACCCGATAGCCCAATGTCCAAGGTCTGACTCCAATGCCACCTTCTCTTGGAAATCTTGCTCTGTCCCCACTGAAAACTGATTTCACTATTTTTTCTGGATGCCCAGAGTACAGCGCCCCGCAGTGGAAGCCTTCTCCCCTCTTCTACATTCTCGCTGTCTGCGGGCAAGTCCAATGGTGAGCTCCTTGAGAGGAAGGATTGTGCCTTTTCCCTCCGGACAATGACTGTGCTGTGTCCAGAATGTATCATCTTGCATTTTGATGCCTGTGTCCCAGGCTTCTCTCTGGAGCCATTGGATGGAAAGTTCTCTGGGCACACGGACTTTGTTTTGTTTATGTTTGTATCCCCAGTGCTGAACAGACTGTCACATGGAAGGTGTGCTAGTGTCTATTGCAAAATTGGAGTTGCACAAGGTATAGACAGAGAAGCGAAGTGTCCACGCGGTCGTCTCAACACTCCCGAGTACACATGGCCCCCTACCTCTGAGGGTTCGACTTGTGATTTTTTGTCTTTACGATGGTGTGGAAATGATACATATTCAGTTGAAAATGTCCTTGGAATTTTGATCTTTTCCTGGCCTAGCAGCACCGTCATCTCTCCTGACTCAGCGGTGGATCAACTCTCAGGTGACTACCTGATTGCGAGGGTCAGTAGCAGACACACTTCCCACCACTGGGCACCCCCGCAAGCCATTTTGTTTCTCACTCTCTGCACAGTATGCACACAATTGCACAGATATTCAATGCTTTATTATCAAAAAGGCTTTGTGTTAGAGATGCGCTTGGCCGACTGTAGGCTCATGGGAGTGTCCTGAGCACGTTTAAGGTCATCTGGCCTGAACTAGGACATTTGTGAGTTTTCCACTCAGGGTATTTTCAACTTATGATAGGTTTATTGGAAGTAACCCCGTCGTGAGTCTAGGAAGATCTCTATATGTATCTTTCTTACTGTTTCCACTGATTCCCCTCCTGTTCCTTTTTAGTCCAGTGAAAACTGGCTTCTTACTTGTGACTGTTGTCACTGTTTTTGCTCATTGTCTCCCCTGGAACTCTTCCCCTCCCTCAATGTCCGTGCTACGACACTGTTCTGCTTTTCCGCCTCTCATAGAAACCTGTGGGTCCAGCTGACATTGGGATCCTGGCTTCTTGGGTCCCCTCCTCTCCTTCAGCTGCACATGCCCCCCTTGGCACCCCTACCCTAACCGTGGCCCCCACAAACCTCTACATGTGAATGAGCCCTGGATTTTCAACTCTAGCAAAGACCACACCACAGAGCTTTGGACTGTGATTCCCCAAACATGCTGGACATCTCCATGTGGATATCCTGCAGCTCCGTTAAGGTGGGTCATGTCATCATCTCCCCGCCAAAGCCTGTGCTCACTCTTACCATCCTTACTGCATTCTGGGAGCATCTGTGGCTATTTTGCTCATCACTCTGCCCACCTTCCCGATCACCTCTGCATTGCTGTTGGTGGAATCTTTCAAAAAATATGGTCTACGTGCTACAATGATGTCACTCTCATCTGAGACCCATATGCAAATCTGAGCCTGGCCCCAGACACATAGTCTCTGAGCTCGGGCTGTGGGCTCCAGCCTTACCCAACTGCTTGTGCTCCCTTTGGGCCTCTAGCCTTGGCACCTTCTCGCCCCTCCTGGTCACCTGCTAGTTCCCCCAGATTTGCTAAGACTCACCTCGGCTGCCTCATTCTAGGTTGCCCCCTCCAGGTGACCTGAGGGGGGAATCCCATCCCATTCGGACATTGGGTTTTTTGTTTTTTGTTTTTTTTTTAGATTTTATTAATTGATTTGAGAAATATAGAAAGAGCGAGAGTGCTTGAGTGGGGGGAGGGGCAGAGGGCAAGGAAAGCAGGCTCCTTGCTGAGCAGGGACCCTGACACAGGCTCTGGAGATCGTGACCTGAGCTGAAGGCAGACACTTAACCACTGAACCACCCAGGCGTCCCGCCATGTAGCACTTCTTATATTATTGGGTGCCCCTTGGATTTCTTGTCTTCCTTGTCACCTGGGCTACGGACCCCTCAAAGGCACCGTTACCAGCAGATCCCATCTGAGGAACAACCTTCTGTCCCTCCTCTTTCCTTAACAATCAAGAGCATTCCGAGCATGTGGCCAAAGGAAAGACGAGAGCGTAGAGCCCTGGATTCGGTTCCTCCCGACACTCTGCTGTTCCCTGGCTGACCTGCTGGAGCTGAAGCCGTCACCGGGTCCCTTGCTGTTGGCTTTGGCTTGTGTGAAAAGAAAAATGTCATTTTCTATGTTGCTCTGTTTTTTAGAGTCTTCACAGTTATTAGACTGGAAGCTCTTTCATCTGCTCTTCTTGCTGGATGAGAGGCAAGAGGAGGGGAACCCAGAGAACCCGCTGTCCCCAATGCTTCCTGCGTATTTATTTGCACACGCAGAGCCCTTGGTCCAAACCTTTACAGGCCCATCCGCAAGCTCACCCAAAGGCACCCTGTCTCCCCGGTGCGCTCGCTGTCTTGCCCAGCCACCAGGGCGCCTGGCACTGTGAACTTGCCTGCGTTCCTTGTCTGAGTTGCTCCAATACTCCAGTCGTATTTCCCCTTTTACCCTCACTGCCATGTAGGAGCACGCGCGACAGCCGCATTCGACACCAGATGACCAGCCTAACGCAGGACAGAGACCTCACGCTGGGAGAGTGGAAGTGATCTAACTGATCCCAGGACATCTAACAGGAGGTCTGACAGTCATCTACAAAACCGGAGTTCATGTCACAGGCAGGACACCACAGGCGACAAGGCCAAGGGTGGACCTGATGCGAGGAAGAGGTGCGTGGCATGCTCTGGGCACTTCCCGACCCTCAGCCGTGGCCCCCTGGGGCTTAGCCGTCCCGGAGGGTCACTCCTACTCCAGTAACGTGATGGGAATTTAGGCCAGACAAGGAGTTGAAGGCAGGGCCGGGAAGCATGACCTCTCAGACGTGTTTCTGCTCCCACAGCCCTTGGCCTTGCCCTTCTGCACGGCCTGCCCTTTCTCCGAATTATAAAGGAAAAGTGTGATATGGTCCCTCTGGTTTTCAGGGATTTCCAGCACGTTTTCCTAATACAGCAGCGATTCCCATTATGTTTAATTCCAGAGTCATCATTTCTCAGGGCAGCCTTGTGGGCTTATGGGCCAATAAGGAAGAAATGGGGCTGGGGTGGGCGGCGGGGGTGAGGAACATTCCAGAAGAGAGGTGCTGCTGTAAATCTGGAAGCAGAATCATCTCTGTGAGCTAAATGGCAGGCACCCGAATTTTATTCAGGGGAGAAGCTGGCCCGTGACTATGACTTCAGAGAAGAACCGTCTGAACTTCCAATGCAATGACGCAAGGACTTTTGTGTGGGTTTGTTTGTTTTTTTATTTTTTTTTGCAATAACTGGGGAAGGTGTGTACATGGAAGCGGTGCTGTTCAGTGTGGAGTGAGGGCTTGGCTGAATGATCAGCCCACAAGTGCATAACGTGCTCTGTGGAGATTACAGCTCACTCTTTGCCACTAAACAACCCACAACATGAAGACGGACTTCAGGTGTGCAGGAAACACATGGGTTACGTCATAGAAGAGCAAAAACCCTAAAAATAGCAAACACTATACTGGATTTTCAAAGGGGTTTTTTGGAGGTAAGAAGACGATATTAGGAAAAGTGGATGAAAACCTAGTTTGTGGTTGTTCAAGGAGAGCGTAGGGCCTACGCCACAAAGCAGAGCTACTGAGAGTGTGAGCTTGAAAACGTTCCTGTTATTTGGTTCTTTGAACTTGTCCTACTGTGCTGTCCCTGGGCTGTGGAGTCTGCCATCGGTTCTTGGTCTGCTCAGAAGGTGCAATATCTGATTTCCTCAGCTGTGCCCTGCAGAGTCCCGTGGACATTAAGCAGTGATGGATTCTCCCACTTACATCACATCTTTCCTGGGGAACATGTATTAAGAACACACTTTTCTCCTCTTAACACCTTTCCTTTAGGGGACCTGACTCATTCCTTCTAAAGCGGGAAACCACAATAGAGACATATTCTGTAGCCAAACTGCCACTGCGTGTGGAGCAGAGAAGCAAGACAGCTGTGGGGGTGGTGTTGTCAGTCACCTCACACGAGTCATCCCACAGGATTCTGGGAGTGAAGTTCTTGGGGCCCTCTGCTCTGAAATGGACCAACGGTCTGCAGCACATCTTGGAAGGTTCTGGAAGTACCTACTGAGATGGCAAATGTGGGGGGACGATCTTCCTGGTGTTCCTCCCAACAAGAAGACCAACACGGACCCACTCCCCATTGCCATCCACGAATCCTTGCCCCTTGGAACGGAGAAGCCTCTACTCCCAAACCCCTTGACACCATTGTACTTGCTTTGGCCCTTGTTAGCCTAGACACAAGAAGAAGATGGGCCCCAGAGTGACGCCGCAAGATGGTGATCCGTAGTGAGGCGCATGTGAAATTCCATGTTGTCCTGATGACCTAGTTCATGCCCTCAATGTGCCTGTGAAAGTGGCAGATTTCTGAAGGACCAGATCACTTGACCTTTATGTTGGTACCTCTATATAAGTTGTTTCCCTTAGGGAGCTTTATTTTTTTAATTATTTTTTTATTTTTTTAAGATTTATTTATTTATCTGACAGAGAGAGACACAGCAAGAAAGGGAACACAAGCACAGGGAGTGGGAGAGGGAGAAGCAGGCTTCCCACCAAGCAGGGAGCCTGATGCCGGGCTCGATTCCAGGACCATGGGATCGTGCCCTGAGCCGAAGGCAGACACTTAAGCTAGACTAAGCCACCCAGGTGCCCCTCTTAGGGAGCTTTTAAAGAATACATATGCCTGGGGTCTTACCCCCACCCCCCCTTCTCTTCCCCTCCTTGATGGTTTGAATCAGATTCTCTGGGGAGGAAAGCTGGCAATGGTGCTTTTTAGAAAGCTCCCCAGATGATTTTAATGTGCAGCCTGGGTTGAGAACTGCCAGGTCAATGGCCATAGCTCTGGGAGAAGAGATAGGTACGTGCCAGCGTTTAGGGGAGTTTTCATTACTTTAGGGAACTCCACTTGGGGCAGGTTTTATGTATGCCTGGCTTCTGGAAACACATCATTGCAGGAAGCACAAGCAGCCTTAGACTTTAAGGAGGCATTCGGACGGATAAAGGATCGTTTCTGAACCAGCTGGTCCTGCTGTGGGTCACTTGTGGGGAGCATAGCGCAGGGCCCCCCGCTCTCCAGACGGCTCAGCAGGAAGGAAGGCGCAGGTGTGGAGCAGCACGACTTGTGGAGGGACTAGCACGTGAGCTCCGGGAGAATAGGGCGTGTGGGTCCTCTCTGCTCTTTTGTGAGAGCGATTAGGAGTGTAACAAATACTGTGGCAAGAATGAATGAATGAATGAATGAACGAACGAATGAACGAACACATGAGCATTGCCCTCTCGAGGGCACGGGGTGGCGGGGCGACCAACAAGAGCCCTGACATGGATGGAATTCTGGGTCACGTGATTTACCCATACTTTTTTTCACAACTGAACCAGGAATGAGGATCTATATTTTACGAGAAAAGAAATTCTCTCCATGTCTCACACAGTAGCAGTCGCACTTTTAGTACATTGAGAAAATGAATATAGATTAAAAAATTACTACAAATTCCATGATTCTTAAAATGAATTTTTATTTCGATCGCATGCAAGTCATGCATTTCTTTTCTTTTCTTTTCTTTTTTTGAAGACTTTATTTATTTTTTTGAAAGAGTAAGAGAGAGAGCATGAGGAGGGGAGGGTCTGAGGGAGAAGGAGTCCCCCCGCTGAGCAGGGAGCCTGATGCGAGACTCCATCCTGGCACTCCAGGATCATGACCTGAGCTGGAAGGTAGTCTCTTAACCAGCTGAGCCCCCCATGCAGCCCGCCAAGTCATGTATTTCTCCACAGCATCGAAGTTCAAGGAGTTTTACCTTTTTTAAACAAATCATGACTGAGTTCCTTCTCATCAAGGTAGATTAGAACATCTCCCTCAGTCAATTGTCTGGCTTAGAATTTATGAAGCGCTCCATGCTTACCATGGTCCAGCCTGTGTGGGCGACCCCCCCCATCTCCCGGTTGGGGAGTGGGATCTGCAGAGATGCCCCTCATGGTCATCTTCTTCCCTTTCTATAAACTTTGCCACCGAACTCCAAGACCAGGGTTTTGGCAATCCAGCATCCCCCCCAAATTCGCATCACCATTGCCTACCCCGGGT
The DNA here is from genome assembly GCF_011764305.1 of Mustela putorius furo. NCBI lineage: Eukaryota > Metazoa > Chordata > Mammalia > Carnivora > Mustelidae > Mustela > Mustela putorius. Next base: position 3,637,864 of record NW_025421560.1, on the reverse strand, counting down.
CCTGAATGTTCAAAGCCTGGGGTCTCTTTTTTAAGGCAAACTCTACCTGCAGTGTGGTGCTCGAACTCACCACCCTTGACCAAGCCAACCAGGCTCCCTTCTGTTACCTTTCCAGGTGCAAATTCTTAGCCCTTTCCCCCACTTCAGCTCCACCTCTGTTCCCCCCCATCTCCTCCCCACCCCCATCAAAAACAAACCAAAAAACAAAGTGCACAAACTGGTTTCTCTGCATTTTTCTTCCCGGTGGAACACTCCATGGTTTGGGAACTGGAGCCGGCCCTTCAGAGTCTAAGAATTTGTCTACTTTTTCTGGGGCTGGAAAGAGTCTGTCTTTCATCGTGCAGAGGCGGATACCAGGCACTTCCTTGCAGGATCTGCTGACATTTAGCAAGTACGCTGTCCACTCTGTAGAGACATTTTATCCACACGCCCGCCCACTGAGGTAAGCGGGGTGAGGTCCTCAGTCTTACTGAGAGGAGTAGAGAGGTTAGAGGGAAATGTGGCCAAATGAGTAGAATTCCATGGAAAACTGGATTAGGGGATGAAGGAGGATGGGGATGGCCCAGTGTGACTCACAGACTACTTCAGTCAAAGGAGATACCATTAATAAGCTGTGCATCCAGGGGAAAGCCTTTACAAGCCTTATCAGTACCTTTACGGTTTTTAACCTTCCATATTTTCTTTCCAGTTATATGTCTCTCATACCACATTCCCTACAAAACTGTATAAATCATTCATTCATAATTAAACGAAACTCCTAGTATCAATGAAACCAAACCTAGCCAAAGGGATGGAACTTAGCAATGACTGTTAAGAATGGATTATCTGAACTTCATTCTTTTAGGATTCTTTTGCAGCAACCATGAGTCAGTCTTTAAATCAGCCTCGGAAAGTGAAAGAGAAAAATCTAAGAGGCTGGGCACGTGTTCCCTGCAGGCCCAGGGGACCGGGCGTTCTTGGGCCTGGCTTCGGGGACCCGCTCCCCTGTGGTCCCTGGGTTTCCAGGTAAACAAGCACGTCTTGTCCTTTGTCACATGCTGCTGTCCCTCTGCAGCGGAGCTGAGGCCGTGGTGTGGCCATGAACTGAATAGAGTGCAAAGTTACTTTTAAATGAAAGTCTTCAATCATTCACCTGAAAGGTATTTCTATGATTCACTTAATCAATCAATCAATCACTCAGGGGATAATTATTTGCCTCTTCTGCACACCCCGCTGATGTTTCTTAGCAAAAAAAGTGAAATAGAAGGAGGTAGGTAGGGCAGACATTCTTTTGAGCCCAAAAGCAAAACGCGTTGTCAAACGGACGGGAGTGTGCTCCAAGGAACGCCCGCAGGTGCGGTATTTGAGGTGAGCTCTTTCCCCGGGGCATCTGGGGGGATATGACAGGAGACCTGTGCTCTGGAAGGGCACACTGTCGCACTGAGTGCCAGGTCGCACTGTCACCGCAGTTGGAGTAAGACCCACGGTCCACCTGCTCCCTGTGCTCTCTGCGGGACCAGGTGTCCCATCCCTACCCCACTGCCCTGCCCCCGTGGCCCTGGGAAGCTCGGGCAGGAGTTCTGGGCGCGTTCACGCAGGGTCACCCCTGCTGCCTGTGGTCCGTGCTGCTCGCTCGCCACCATGCCTACCTGGGTCCTCCCCAGGTTCCTCAAACCTGCCTCTTGGAGGGTCCCCACTCTTGGACACTCTTACTGCATTGCGATAGGAGATAGTGTTTCAGGGGAGAGGCCCCAGGTGGGAGGGGGCTTTAATGGAAGGAGCCTGTGTGCCCCATAACACCTGCTTTGAGGGGAGGCCCGGTGGCAACAGTGCAGGGACACTCCCGGGCTCACATGCGAAAGCCACTGGCTTCAGCCCCTTTCATTTAGTCTCTGCTGCTGTCCCAGAACCCTCACCAGCAGCCCTGGGCCCCTGGGCCCAAGGACGCCAAACACAGCCAAGGCAGGCCCCGTGGAACCTCAGAGGCCACGTGGGGACAGTTAGACGTGGTGTGACCCAGCCGCCCTCAGCACCGGGCCCTGTTCCTCGGCTCGGCCCCAGATCCAGACCCGCAGGCCTCTGCTGGCTTCCCTGCCTCCCCTCCACGAACATGCCTGTGTGGCTGCCATCTTCCGCACTTGAGTTGGTGTGGCGCTGCCTCCAGGCCACCTCCTGGGCATCCACCAGACAGAGGGGGGCCATCCACTCGCCAGTGAACTCCCCCGACCCACGCCCCTGTTTGGCTGCTCCTTCTGTCTTCTCTTTAGCTTACTCGCCACACAAAACCAGGGTGATCATCTTAAGCTTGTTTCGGGGTTGTCCACCTCTTTACTCCCCAGTGAGTGTAGATGGCAGGCCACCCACTTTGGGGCCATGGCGCAGTGCTGACTCACTCCACACTACCTTCCTCTTCCAGCACTATCCGCCTGCTGGCAATCCAGAAGGGCTTCAGGTCTTGCCTCTTGCCTCAGGCCCTTTGCACAGGCTATCCCCTCCCTTTAGCTGGAATTCTCACTATCCAAATTCCAGGTTTCAGCTTCAACGTCACTCTTCAGAAAGCCCTTCACTGCCCGTCTGTCTAAAAGAGGTTCCCAGCATTGTTTCCGCATAGCAGCCTGCACGGTTAGTCACGGTTTTTGTGCCTTCTTTGTTTACTTTAGCTCTTCCCACCTCCTTGCTAGATTGTGGGTATAATGAGGACAGGATGACACAGACAAATTCATTATGAGTCTTTGTCACTTCAATCTATATGGTTTGGGGCCTGGGCCCAAATCCAAATAGTTTCAGAATGGAAGAAAACTAGACTTACTGTTGAGATTCACCGTGAGGAGGTAGCCCTCAATCCTTGAGCACTTCCAGTGGGACCTCTGGGGGGAAACCCAAAGCAAACCCTAGGCCAAGAATCAAGGGCAATTCCTTGATGTTGCAAGTGACTCAAGGCAGCCATAACCTGTCCGGGGCCGAACTGGAGAGGACGGTCTGGGCCGAAGGAACAGCTACCGCCTCTGGATCTTCTGTCTCTGACTGGATTCCTGCCCCGAGGCCTGGGCTGCCTAGAGGGGCCAGCACAAGGGCTTCCAAACCTTCTACAGACCTGGAGCTTCTGCTCTGGTGAGGACTTCAGGCCTCACGGATTTCGCTGTCCCCTCCTGCACTGTGTGCGTGTAACCTTCACCAGCCAAGGCAGGCGGCTGGGAGTGAGGGGGCACTCCAGGTGGGTTATTAAAACAATCGAAGAACAGATGACCACACAAGACAGAAATGCCCCCCTGATTCCCCCAAACCGAGACTGTGGATGGGGGGGCATGGGGGACTGGGCTCATGGGTTATGTGCTCAGCTTAGCCTCCGAAGAGACCTCGTGATGCTGGCAGGTTGTGCCCCAGGCCCAGGTCCTGTTACCGAGCATGACAGGCATCAGGTTTAAACTCTGCCAAACCAGGACAACCACCTTGCGCATTTTCCACAAAATCTCTAAAGCCTTGCATGTGAAGAGCCGAAGCCCCCAGAAGATCCCGTTCTCCTCCCGTCCTCTCGCGTGTTCTCACGGGGCTTCCCCCTGGGGTGCACAGCACTGCAGGCTGGCTCCCAGGCCCAGCAGGACCCTGGGGGGAACCATCTTCTCCAGTTACGGATCCATCTCACACCTTCTCTCCCCCACCAACTTCATGTCTAAGAAGGCTGCATTCGCTGCTTCTGCTGTCCCCTCTCCTACTTTGCCCCGACCCCTGCGGGCCCCCTTCTGCTGTGAGCACCCCACTGAATGGCTCTTGTTCTCAGGCCTCTCTTGGGATGTAGATGACCTCCAAGTTTGGTCTGGGCACCTGCTATTCACGTTTCGTGGGCGATCCTTTGTTCCTCTGGCTGACGACTCCCAGATGCAGGTCTCCAATCCTGACCTGAATCCCGGGGAACAGAGACTATATTTCCCATGACTTCCCCAGCAACAAGTCCACTTGGCAATCCCTTGACAACCTTAAACCCAACGTGCCCGGATGGACTCATGCCCTCCCTCGCTCCTCAAGTCCACCTCTTTCCCAGTCCGTGCGGTGATTTATGTCATCGTCATGCATCTATCAGGCCGCCTTCAAGCTAGAGGCTCGGGATTATTTCAGCCGCCTTCTTCTCCTTCATGTTTCGTATCTAATTGCTTCCTGATCATCTTAAGAGATCGACCTCCTCTTGTCACTGCATCCCCGATGCTTTAAGTTCACCTCGCCCACCCACCTACTTTGTCCTGGCCGGCTCCCAGAGCTTCCCAAATGTGTGAACAGCAGTGATTTTAGGCAAGAGCTCGGCTCCCTCTTTATTGTTCTCAGTTCTCCACTTCCCGATTCCTGCCCTGTGGCCCGCCCCCACTTGCTTTTCCATCTCTGGCCACTCTGGCTTCATTGGGTTTTAGATTCCCATGTGATTTCCCACTATGATCCTCCATCTAGCTTATACCTCTGGTTTTAGGTGTAAAATTCTACACATGGACTCTCAGAGGAACATCTTAGTCCTTCCTACTCTTGTGAACCCCGATGGTCAGGCCAGACCCAAGCCCCCTACCTCTGCTTCCATAGTAACACAATTATACGTGTCCTTGTTTCTCACACTGGACTTTAAGTTCCTTGATGTCAAGGACATTATTTACTTGCTTTTGAATTCCATTTGAGGCATAGTATAGGACTATTAAAATGGAAAGAGTGTGGCAAATGCTGGAAATGTTTAGGAAGGGTTCAAGGCATTCCATGACCCTCAGGAACACGGAGAGAGGGAGGGGCTGTTGTGGGCTGAGTCAGGACAGGAAGCTGAACCCCAAACCGAACACAGACATTGTAATTATATGCCCCAGAAAGAGGAAAGTGCTGGTCATTCGGAAGAAGCCTATCTTTCCATTCCTTCCAGTGCCTTGAATTCATCACTTACTCTGTTACCTTTTCTTAACCCGGCTGGGATGACTACTGCCTGAAACACCGAGGAGCACTGTCCAGAATGTCATGAGAAGTGCGGTGTAGCCAACATGAAGTCATGGGCCAACAACCTTCCTGCATGTTAGGGCCAGGACTCTGGGAGGCCCTCTTCTGTTTACTTGGACCGGAGGAAACTTGGAGCTCTGCTCGGCCCCAGAGTAGCTCCAGAATCAGAAGCGTTCATCATCCCTATGAGCACATATCCAAGGAGTATCTGACCGTGAGTTCTCCCCAGAGCCAACTCTCCAGCCAAGTGCAAGCAGTCCTTGTATCATACTGGCCGATGCTCAAAGGCCCTGTTAGGTTTTTCCAAAGAGGAATCCTAGGCCTTTTCATTGGTTTCCTCCACTGATTGCTTCCTGTCATGCTATCATGTGATTGGAATACTGCTGTCCTTAAGGCTGTGTCCCTTTGGTACTATGAGCTCAGTTCTGTTCCTTGTCCTCCTGGCCTCAGCCCCGTCCAACCCACTTGGCTGAGAGATCAGTGGACGGTGCTGCAGCTTTGGCCCGCCTTGTGGTTTTTCCTAAGATCGTTCTCGAAGCCGGTCGTCACGAGCACAGGAAGTCCTGTGTGCAGGCCCTGCTCTGTTATCAGTTCTCTGAAGGTTGCTCTTTGCAGTGCCTCATACTGAGGGAAAACCCAGCCTCGAAGGAGTTGGGCTGTGCTAGCAAACTTTTTGAGATGAATTTTGAGAGCCTGTCCTCCTTTCCTTTTTCCTCTCCTTTTGGCCACTCACTCCTTCCTCCTCCCTCCCAGCTGCTACGGGCCCCAGATGTTCTAGAGGGGCAGCCAGAGGTGACTTGCTATTGACCGTGAGGCTGTGCGAGCCTGGAGAGGCTTGGCCGACCTAATAAGAGGGTGCCCGAGAGAAAGTGTGTCTTCACCGCTAGCCCTCTACAGCATGAGTTTATCCCTTTGAAGATGGTTGTGTTCTCAGGATCTCACTGACTTCGTAGGCTCGTCCCAGGCGTAGTTTTAGCCCAAGCAACCCCCAGAGCCTTCAGTGGTCTTTTTCATGGTGAGCTGGTAAGTTATCACAGAATTCTTCTTCTGGTTTCCTTGGTTTCTGGAAAGCCTTGGTGAACTCTGCACAGAAGTAATTTGTTTGGTCACATCAGCATGTTGATATGAGCATTCAGACATTGGGAACCAGAAATCCAAGTTGTAGGATGGCCACTCATCCTTCTGGGTTTCCAAACCCAAAGAAGGCCCCAAAGTCTCAGGAATATACAGGAGGACACAATGGAAGGAAAAAATATATAAACAAATATATAAAGGATAGTAAGTATTCTAAGATTCTAGAAAGTTCCTGTTTCTTCTACCTCGTGATGCACACAAACGTAAATGCCTCCTCTCCTTGCCTGACCCAACCTCGTCTCCAGCAACAGAGAGATGGTAGACGGATAAACGGATCCGAGGGAAAGAACTAGAAGGTATCACTCTCCTTAAAGTAGCTCACCACATTGTGAAGGAGATCCTAGCTTTACCACCCACAGAGAATGACCCGGAGTTCATACCATCTCTGTTGATAAATCACCAACTATCACCTTGTGTCAGTCATGGGATCCATCAGTCCCTTGGCCAGTGTTTCCAAGTGTAATTTACATATAGCATCATCCATGTGGCATCAGGTTTCGCTGATATATTTTTTTTTAAAGATTTTATTTATTTATTTGACAGAGAGAGATCACAAGTAGGCAGAGAGGCAGGCAGAGAGAGAGGAAGGGAAGCAGGCCCCCTGCTGAGCAGAGAGCCCGATGTGGGGCTCGATCCCAGGACCCTGAGATCATGACCTGAGCCGAAGGCAGCGGCTTAACCCACTGAGCCACCCAGGCGCCCCTCGCTGATATTTTTAAACCAATCCAGGCTTGGTCACTTTGAAGAATGCTTATTTTATTTTCTGTGGTGGGGCTGGGCCCACCGGACCCTTCTCCTCCAGTCCACGGGCTTTCAGCTGCCTGCTCAGGCTGGCTGGGGCCGGGATACCTCTTGCCATCCTGGTTTGGTCGGGTTCAGCCGACACTTTGCTCCCCGTGGCTTCCGTGCAGTCTTCTAGCTTCAGAGAGGGGCTCCCCTGAGAATCAGCCTTATGCCGTGTGCACATGGCAGGGCCCGGAAATCTTGACAAAGCAGTTTCTCTAAACCACCGTGAGGGAAGGCAAAAATAACAATAATAAATTATGTCTTCGAGTCAGCCGTTCACCTCCGCCGAAGCCTCCTGCGTGTCGGCTGTCACATGTTAATAGTGTCACCTAGAATCCCTGATGGGGCCATGTAAGCTTCTGCGGCATTTCTGCCCCCACAGCGGTGCTGATGAACACTCTTCCTTTAGAGCCCATCTGTGCTGCTCTCTGAGGCCTGGCCTGTTGCGACGCACTGCTTTGCCAGCCTGCCTTCAGATCAGACTTCAGGGCTCTGGATTTTTAAAATCTCTGGGTCAGTTTGTCTTGAGAAACCTCCACCTACCACTCGCCCCCACCCCAATCCTCCCAAGGCATCCAGGGCTCACCCACCAGGGGAACAGGCTATTCCTCAGGCCTGGGCAACACCCCCCCCCCCCGCACCGGTCCATCAGCCCTGTTCTTGCTGAGCTAGACTCTCATGGTGACATTCTCTCTCTGTGGCCTTGAACTGAATAGCCATGACAGTGAGCAACCACCAGAGCCTTGCTTACAAGTGCTGGGAGCGAAGTCTTTCTCCCCCATGAGGGCTGTCGCTTTGGCGAGCTGAGGAGCACTGGCCAAACCAAGCTCAGATCTTGACTGCAACCTCCAGTCAAAACCACAACTCCGTTCCAGAGTATAATTCCATTATACAGCTTTTGGGCTTTCTCTAGCTCTAGAGTCAATCTGGAAACATAAACAGAGAAAAGAGAGGGGCTGCCTCACGCCTCTGGAATACCACTCACTTCTCACATGGTTTCTCAGCCTCTGGGTTCAAAGCATTTCTCCTGTCATTTTATTAATTGTGTATCATGCAGTATTTGGTCACCTGGTGTAAGCCTGGCCCCTGGTCACCCCCGCTGGGAACCTACTACCCTGAGAGAAGCAGACACACTGAGGGTGAATGTCAGAGCTTGAGCAGAGCGCTGAGAGGCACCAAGAAGGAAGGTGAGATCTTTCTCACAAAGGTGGTAACATTCCATGTGGGTCTTAAAGCAGGACTCTGCGTTTAACAATGAGAGGTCGGTGGTGGTCCTGTTAGAAGGAGGGTGGGAGAGCATGAGGCTCTGAGGGCTCTGACACACACTGGCGTGGTGGGGAGGTCCGTGGGACCAACTCTTATATGCTGGGCCTGGCCAGTTGTGAGGAAATCTGAGGCCACGTGTAAGTCCCCATGGGCACTTAGACAATGTCCCAGAGGTGACCAAAAGTCCCTGAAGGTGTTTAACAGAGCAGGGTATGATGTGTGGATTAGAGAGACCAAGACTGGGGCAGGGAGACAAGTCGTGATGGTCCTGGCCGGAGACAGTGGGTAGGCTGGCCTTTGAAGCTGTGGGGACACAGAGGAAGGTGACATTTCTGTGACAGAGTCCACCAAATCTAGACACCTGTTGAGTAGAGAGAGAGACAAAATGAGGAAAGCATTTGAACCCACACTGAGATTTTGAACTTGAGAGACTAGAATCAGGAGGCAAGGCAGGACGAGATGGGAGTGGGGCAGTGGCGGGGCAGACGTCAGACCCTGGTGGCTTCCAGAATGGGAGGAAGAGGAGGCAGCAAGTATAGATGAGTCCTTCATGAAGCTTAGTAATGAGGAGAAGAGAAAGAGACTCTGAGCACTAATGGGTTTTTCGAAAAGAGGGGAAAGAGCAGTTTGTAAGGAGGGGACGACGCGGTAGAGAAGGGAAGGTTGTAGTGTGTGGGAGAGTGGCCGTTTATTCGGTAGGTCCTAGGAGTGGTCCCTGTACCACACTCTGAACACCCAGATGGCACTTCAGCTCCACATCAACCCAGTGAGGCGGGTGTACATTTCCCCATTTCCCCAGTGAGGACATGACCAACCAGTGGGTTCTGCCAGGGATGGGGACTGGCTGAGCAGTGGAAACAAGAGAGAATGGTGGGGTTGGGGAGGTCCCTGAGGACCGAGGAATGTCTATCTTTTAGACTTGGGACTCCAAGCAGTTCTGGCTGGTGACAAAGACCAGACCCAAGGACCTGGGGCTCCATGGTTTGTTCCCATGAGCATTACGGTTACACAGCATGAGCCAGCCGCAAAGGCCCTCCATGGAGGTGGCCGAGGGGACAGTGATGCACAGGCTTCTCTCTCTACTTTTCCTCCTCTCCTCAGAACATCACATCCACAAGCGTGTGGTTCCCACAGAGCACAGCGTGTGTGCAAGAAATACCCCGAGTGCCCATTGCCTTTGCCTTTCACCACTGTAGCTGGTAGAGCCCATTTTGATGTCCGAAGCGTTTATGAACGTCAGATCGCTACAATCCACATTTTGCCTCAAAGATTTCTTCTTCGTTTCCTCCCAGTTCCCAAGTTGAACCCTAAGCTGATGTTTAATTTATCTGTGGTAATGAGGGGTGGGGACAGCCCTGCATAATTAAAGCCTGAAGATAAGCCAAAGCTCATTTTTGCCAAAATGTATACATCCTTCCCCACCATGTCTTGCTGCCCATGTTGCTACCAAATGACAACCTGACTAATCTGAGTTTTGCCAGTTCTTTGTGTGGTGTGTCTGCCCTTGTGACTGAGCATTTCAGTCAGTCCAAGGCACCAGAGCCCACTTGCTGGGTCCTTCAACGTGTGGGCAGCTTGAGCTGGGGTGGCCTTCTTAGCAGACCACAGAAGACCGCTTAAGCCTCCTGCTCCCATAGCTTTCTGTTCAGCTTCCCGCTCAACAAACACACCCTCAGTCTCTTACAACTGACTTCTGGTGAACTTACTGAACGAATAAACGCATGAATGAATGAATGAATGAATGAAAAGTTTCTAAGCCACTTAGAAGTTAAACTTCTGGACAATTCCTCCAGTGTGACAGACAACTGCTATAAAGATTTCATTGAAGATGTAGGACCCCATGACTCTCAAGCTTCCTTCCATTTATGATTTGATAATCAAAGACCCAAATGTAGTTCAATATGTGAGACGGAATTTCCCCAGCGTTACATATAAAATAATACCCTTAGGCTTTTCTTTCGAATACCTTCCAAGTACACAAGTATAGAATGGGAATAATAGGACCCAGAATCACAGAGTGAAAGCAGTCTGTCTCACACAATCATTCAGTTTATCTCTAAGGAAAATTAAGCCCAGTGAGGATCAAAGAATTGCCTCAAGTCTTGAAGATTGTTCAGAACCCAAAATTCATTCAAAGAATCTTACATTTATTTATCTATTTTTGAGGGAGGTGGTCAGTAGGGAGAGGGAGACACCCTGGGTGGACACCCAGCACAGCGCCCGACACGGGGCTCGATCCTGTGACCCTGAGTCAAAATCAGGCATCAGACATGTAACCAACTGAACCACCCAGGCATCCCCAAAAGAATCTCAAATTTAAAAGAAGGCTTATTACAGAGAAGCTTCATGGAAACTAGTTGAAAGAGGTTTTATGGGAACTTGTGGAAATTGGCAAGACGTTGGTTAATTTCTCTGACTCTACTTCCACGGGGCCTTCCATGTTAAGAAAAGCTGTAGAAAGCTCTTAACATGAATTAAGAGAAGTCTAAAGCTTACTCCAGTTCTGGGATTCTGTGGCCTTGCCACAGGCACATCTGGTTGGCTGGACTGATGGCCGTCACAGAAGTGACGGCCACTGTGTGGGGTCAGTGGGATCAGAGGTGTCCGCTGACGCCAAGCTGCCACAACCCTGGGGAACAGCAATCGCCCTGATCTCCCTTTGAATGCCTTCTATTCTGGGCCTTCTCAGGTCTGTTGGAGACAAGCCTCCTTCAGCTGAGATGCTGAGTCATTCATACCTCCTGGCCACCTGCAGGGGCCCCATCTGCTGGAGAGGCCACTGGGGCCACCGCTGGCCCAGGGAGCGCCCAAGAAATGAAATCTCCATCAAGAGGAGTGCTTCAGACATAGTTCATCGGGTTGTAGAGATCAGAAGTCTGTTCGAAGCATCTCCGATTTGAGAGAGAATAAGGAAAAGTGTCTGCATTTCAAGGATATAAATGGGGTTTCGCAGAAATCCAAGAAGAGCTGAGCACCAGGACTCAGGAAAGAAGGGCAGAGCAGAAAGACAGTGGGACCTGTGCGGGAAGAGTCCACTGCCTTGACTTTGGCCCAGCACCGACATTCATACAACAGCGGCTCTGCTCCCCGGGGCAGCTTCCCCTTTCCCCCGTGTCTGTTTGCTCCAAATCTTGGGAGACCTCCGATTGCTGAGTAGTCGATGCACTGGCTGCGGGAATCTGCTCTCCACCACCGGACTAACAAACTGTAGCTTCAGGGCTGGTGATCCAGGGACTGTCTGCAGAGCTGGCTGAGCTGGAATACGGACCCAGTCATCCAGTGCAGAGAAAACCAGGGTCCAGAGCAACCCGACACGGCGTGCACTCGGCCAGTCCATGCTAATGGGGGGTTTGTATTTTGTAGTTTTCCCTTCTCTCCTCTTCCTTCATGGCGCCTTTCTCAGCATATCTGCAAAGTCATATGATTTGCCATTGATTCCACGATCTCCAGATACGAGATCAGGTGCCTGCACACCATTCCGGAGAGTTTAGGCAAGGAGACTGAACAGCCAGCCTTGATTACTCCTTCTAATGAACTCATCCACTAGTACATTTAACAGATAATCATCAAGGGCTTAGTTACCAGCGTAGTTTTCTGCTAGAAACAAACAGGTCTCATCTATGGTTTATATCCTCAAGCAGCTTGCACTCTATCTGGGAAACAAAGACATATACCCTTAAGCAAATCAATACAGTTTCAGGTAATTCCTATGATCTCAGAACTAGGTGGCTTTAGCCAGTTTTGTGTAAAAACAAACCAGTCCAAATAATCCAGCATGGCCCGCCAGCTAAACAGTCTGGTATCTTCACCCAGCGCTCACAGCATCACCGTCTCTCTGCAGCACTTTCCTATAAAAACTTCGAAGTCTTCTGCAATTTATTATGCTGAATCCAAATAATCAACACCCAGAATAAAGATGGAGCCCTAGAAAAGATAGTGTACAATCTGGGTACCAGGTGCTGAGCAAGGACAGCCTCTTCCCATGTTCTCCATGCTGCCTGCTATTTCTAAGGAATGATCTTCCCACCCTTGCCATCTAGAACTGGACTCAGCGTAAGATTGTCTGAGACAGTCATTGGCCACAGGACATGGACGCTTCAGGACTGAGCTTAGCACAAACCCTCGGAACTAGCAGGGAAAAAGCAGCTTTTAGGTGGGATATTTCTAACTGCAAAGGTTATGTTTCCATTGGATTCTCTATTTGTATTTTTAGAAATGGGAGTGCGAAGGGCACTCATCCTGTTCCCTTGGAACAGAACTCCTGCGGTCCTCACTCCTGCAGCCCGTCTTCCTTCCCCTGCCCTCAGCTCATAGTCAATCAAAAACCCTTGTTGAGGCCAGCTCTGGGTTGGACTGAGGCTGAGTGCCATGGGATACCCAAAACAACAGCTTCCCAACCCTCCAGGAGCTTGAGGGGGAGAATTGTGACACAGAATATCTCTAACGCAAGGCAAACCCATGCTGGAATTGGGATTGTTATTATACGGAACATATTAACTTAAGGGAGAATGGATACCTTTCAAAGAAGAATGGAGGAGAGCTAGATAGAAATGTGGTAGTGGATCTGAAGATACAATTCCTACTAGAAGAAACCCAAATCTGCGTTAACAGTCACATGACAAATGAAAGGAATAACAAGGGCGCCTGGGTGGCTCAGTGGGTTGAAGCCTCTGCCTTCGACTCAGGTCATGGTCTCAGGGTCCTGGGATCGAGTCCTGCGTCCTCCTCTCTCTCTCTGCCTGCCTCTCTGTCTACTTGTGATCTCTGTCTGTCAAATAAATAAATAAATAAAAATCTTAAAAAAAAAAAAAAGGAATTACAATTAAGACAATCATAAGATCCCTTCTTGCATCCATCAGAAAGGGAAAAACTACTGAAATCAAGCAATGCCAGTTATGGTTGAAGGTTGAAGAAACAAGAACTTTCTTTTTTTAAAATGATTTTATTTTTAAGTAATTTCTCTACCCAACGTGGGGCTCGAATTCACAGCCCTGAGATCAAGAGTCTTGGGGCTCACCGACTGAGCCAGCCAGGTGTCCCAAGACATAGGAACTTTCATGAAATGGGTGTAAGCCCTCCAGAGAGCTATGTGGCAGCGTTCAGTGAATCCCATAACTGAGTAAAGAACCCAGATAAGTTCTGATTATAATGGAATACATTCAAGGATATTTGTCGCAGGAGTATTTGTGGTGGTGAGGAGTGGAGACCATATATGTTCCTGGCACAAGGAGGGTTGATAGGGGCCTTTGATGCAGTGATCAGAATAACAACACGGATGTACACTCAGCCTAGCTGGATCTTAATAAGATAGTACAGATTAATGATGGTAAGAAGCCGATGGAGATATACAGTGTGGTGTCATTTACATAAATTCAAAACACGTTTACAAAATCACCATGTCCCCAGAGGCTACAAAAGTGCCTGCTAGGCCCTTCATAAGTTGTTGTTTTGTTGTCATTATCAAATATACATACTAAATAACCCTCTACATTTTTCAATGATACAAACAAAACAAGAACGCTAACAATATTTATGTAAATTAAGGATACATGAGCATAAACACAAGAAAATCACGTATTTTTTAGGGCCTACACAAATCTATAAACATATTTGAAGGGCATGATTCTTCTGGTTGTAGTCATTTGATATTAGAATGGAAATCCCTGGAGTGAAGCAAAATTAATTCATAAATCTCTGTTGTACCCAAGGTCACATACCCTCGTGAACACTCACTCTCTATGTTCTGGTTTTATATTCACCAAGCAACACTCTGAAGTCTGAGAGTTTCTTGGGTACCTGGTTGACCAAAAAGGCTGAGGGAGGGCTTTCCCAAAAGCACTACATGAATATCCCATTTACTAGAAAATATCTGAGCAACATACATTTATATATTGACATTAGTCTTTGGTGATTTCGGTTCTGAAGATCAGTATCCCAAAGCTTAGGTGTTTCCTGGGTCCTCCATCTCCCTAAAGCAATGGTTAAATATAGGTTTAGATTCAATTTTGTTTGTTTGTTTGGAAAGAACACGTCATAGGTCGTTCTATGTCCTTCCTAGCGCTCCACCGTGGGATCACATCCTGTCTGGCTGAAGCATGGAGAGTGAAATAACATGTTTGGGATTTGATGTAAAATATTTCAGCAAAGATTAAAATGCAAACTTTTTAAAAAAGGAAATATAAATGTAATGCTGCAAAATCTTGATTGAATCTACTGAATCTCTTTGGCAGTATGGGGGGACTCACAGAATGCTATGTGTGCGTAGGAAATTTTCAGAGAGACAGAGACGGGGAGAGAGGGGAGTCCTGTTACCTAATAAGATGGCAACCTCCCATCTCTGACTCGTCCTTTCCTCTCCGGGCAGTTAAAACACCAGCTCACGCCCACCGTTTGGGCATTCACACTCACCTTCATTTTTTAACCCCAGAGATTTCTCTTACTTTCTCGGAATTCAGGGTTTAAAGGGATGTTATAGGTTTTCAGCGCTGCTAAGTGTTTTGTAGTAGGAGAGAGCTCAGGTAATATAATTTGCCTGATTTTTGGAAATGGAGGATGTTAACTGTGCTTTCAAAATAGTTTTAGTTGGTATGTATGTATATATATATATATATATATATATATATATACATATATACATGCACACATACAGGGAGGCAGCCCGTACAGTGGCTATCTTCTTGTCAAATATCATAAGTATGTTTTTAAGCTTATTGATTTGCTTATGTCATCTGTACACCCAATGTGGGTGTACAGATTCAACAAATTCAATCAATGTGGGGCTTGAACCCACGACCCCAAGATGAAGAGTCACAGGCTTTTCTGACAGAACCAGTCAGGTGCCCCAAATACATGTCATACGTGAATGGTGGGAACCCTTGTCTTCACTCTTAGAAAAAAAAAATCAAAATATATTTCCTACCTTAATGATCTCTATATAACCAGGCTAACATCATGATTTTTTTTCTTTTTTTTTTTTTTTTTTTTTTGGCATTACCAAGTATTTTTAAATTTTACCTCAGGAGCAGTGAGTACACAGCACTTAGCCAAGTAAGGATGACTGCATCATCTTAAACCACATTGAGTCTGAGTTTACTAAGTACTATCTCATTTTATCCTCATGATGACTTTACAACACAGCAGGTATTGCCGTCCTGTATTTACAGATGGGAAGACTGAAGCCCAGGGAGGCACGGGAATGCAGCAAAACTCACACACTGAATGCCAGGCCAGGACTGGAGTCCTCAGGGTTCCACCACCCCCACAGGGTTTGTCCTCCAAAAAGCCAGGTTTTCTTCTCATAATGAATATTAGGGTATTCATTTGCAGAGTCTGAAACAGCTAAGCCATAAAAGAAAAAAAGAAAAAAAAAGGATACCAATAACTTCAAAATCCAAAAAGAAGAGTGGACCCTCCTGTTTTAAACCAAAATAATAAAAAGAAAAGTCAGAGTGGGTTGTGGAAAAAATGAATCACCTTCTCCAGGTTTAGGGCAATGGTCCGATAGCTATACCCTCTTCCGTGCATTTAGGAAAACACACTGCAAACAACATGCATATTCCTCAGACAGATGTGATTGCTCTTAATGGGTGCTTCTCTGCAGCTGGCCGGCTGGTCTTCAGCTGCTCTGTCATTTTCATCCAAACATTTAAATCTGGGAAGGGGTAGATAGTAGAGGCTGGGTCAAAAAGACAACTTTGGTATGAACTATTTATACTTAGTTGGCCTCTGTGTTTGTCTGTCTGTGTAGTTTTGCCAAGCATTTTAATAGTTTTCATTGAGTATTCTTTATTCTTTTCTGGGAAAAAAGTGATTCAGGGTGGGAATGGGAGGGGCACAGGGCATGAAATGCCTTTCCCTTCCCTGAAGACTTTGGACAGTCTTCCCATAGTAGATGCTGAAGGAAATATTGACCTCTGACTTGCAAATAATTGGGGATATTTTTCTGGTAGTTCACCACTGTTATTCTTTGCCTTTTGGACTGTGATTTAAATTGCAGTTCAGTCCTTGTTTAGTGGACTAATGAAAGTATTGGATTGGAGGGAAATTATTAATTCCTGGTAGACAACAGAGTGACATGGTCCCAATGAAATTTCATTGCAAACTGATTTTCAAATAGTTCATGTATTTGGATAATTCTTGTCCAATACCTTAAGAGAGCTTTACTTTCGTCATTAGAAAGTAAAATATAAACTATTCCCAAAAGAGAGAGTACAGAAAAATATGAAGAAAAAAATAAGAAGCACCCGCAATTCTACCTCCTAACACACCAATTAGAATGTCTATTTCTTTCTATTTTCTGTTTTTATTTCTCCTCAAAATTTTGGTTTATTATCTATGTAAATATAATAAAATGTACATAAAATGTATATATTTATCTTATAAATATAAAATTATGTGTAGTTTTTAGAACTTGCTTTTTATCTGTTTAACAGGCATTTCCTTGTTATTGCCATTCTTGCAAAACATAAATTTTTAAAAGCTGCATGTTATTCCAAAGTATAGATGTGTCATAATTTCCTGGACAAGTCTCTGACTGTTTAATTCTTTAATTTATTTTTGTATATTGATAAAGTCACCATGCACATTTTAGACTTACACCTTTGTCAACGGCTTGGGTTGCATCTTTACCATAATTTCCCAGAAGAGAAATCGCTGAAGTAAAACGGGCACCATTTTAAGGTTCTCATTTTTTTCTCCCAGAATCACGCTATCAAGTTCCACTTCCCCGATGTGGATGAGATGGCATGGTTCCCCGGACCCTCGCCTTCCTTGGTTTAATCCTTGCCTCTGCCACAGCAAAAGAGGAGCCCTGAGCTCTGCAGGCTCCAGGTCACGTGGCCTCTCACCTGGTGTCCTTCCCACTCCCCGCAGGATGGAAGCGGGTCAGCACTCCATTGTGTCCCCCATACCTCCAGCCACAGCAGCGTGGCGGAACTGGAGAATTCTAAGTGCTAGGGGAAAGATCCTCCCCCATCTTCCCGGTCAACAAACACTCCCTCGGCAGCCAGCCCTGCTGACCACAGGACCACTCTCATCCTAAACTCTGCTCCAGGACAGGAGAGAGGGCTTGCCTTACTCCTTCTCCATCATGCTTTACCTCTCATTTTTCAGGGAAGTTCCTCTCTATTAAGGGCCTGATTGTTGTTCTGTGTGCAAGATGAAGGCAGCTACTAAGGCTCTTACGCTGAGTCCCCCTCTGGCTGGGCTTGGAAAGAGCCATAGAAGGACAAAGAATTGCTGTCAAGGGCTTCCTTCCTGCTTCCATCCAGCAGGTTTCCCACAGCCCTCACCAGGCTCACGTACCTGCTCCAGTAAGAGGTTCTGCTGAGGAGTGTGATGCTGAGAAAGAAACACACACACACATACACACACACAACTTTATTTCCTTCTCCAAGATGAGAAGTTTAAGATAGAGTGAGAAGGGGGAGAGCCAAGCGGGGAAAACACATAAGTATGATAATCAATGGGGAATGATGTCGTTCTTACATGGGACTCTTTCAAGGCTGGAAGAGAAGGGGGGCACTTCTGATCACGCAGATCTTTCTCGGGCACTCTTGTTTACAGCCAGTAGGTGTGTTCTTGAAGGGTCTCGCTCAATCCCAGCCTCTGTGAGGAATCAGCTTTCTGGGATCCTTTAATTAAAGTATCGAGACACAGGGTTAAGATGAAAGACTGAGCTGAAATGTGGACTGCGCCCAGCCCTGATGGTGGTCTGCCTGGAACGAGTGGAGGCATGGGAGGGTCCTGTCCCAGCTATGCGGGGGGTCTGGCTTGAGGGCTTGGGTGACAGTGTCAGGGGACCTGGAGAGTCTGGGTGGGAGCTCTGGACCGAGTTCCTGGAGACCGAGCCGCCCCCCAACACCGCCTTCCAGAAGGGTCTGTATGTGAATGCTTGTGAAAATGCCCTCAATGCCCCAGTAACACTGGGGGGCTGCCTGGGGCTGAATCATGCAGTGCACCTGCTGAGGGGGTGCACCAGTTATTCAGTCCATGTGCTCTCAGCCTCTGGATGGAGGCACTTTCTTAGGCCCCTCGCTGCCCCCAGTGTGCTTTTATTTTTTGAGTCTGCTAGGTGTGGGTTTCCATCATCAGCGCTGCTATAACTTGAATCATAGCCATGACCCTGGAACTGAAAAACTCTAAGATACTTTTTTTTAAAAGATTGTATTTATTTATTTGACAGACAGAGATCACAAGTAGGCAGAGAGGCAGGCAGAGAGAGAGAGGAAGGGAAATAGGCTCCCTACTGAGCAGAGAGCTCGATGCGGGGCTCAATGCCAGGACCCTGAGACCATGACCTGAGCCAAAGGCAGAGGCTTAACCCACTGAGCCACCCAGGCGCCCCTAAGATACCTTTTTTAAAGAAGATTTTGTTTATTTGAGAGAGAGAGAGAAAGACCGAGAAAGAGAGAGAAGAGGGAGGGGCAGAGGAAAAGAGGGAATCTCAAGCAGACTCGGGCTCAGAGTGGAGCCTGTCTTGGGGCTCCTTCCCACCACCCTGAGATCATGACCCGAGCCCAAACCGAGGGTTTGCCCCTTACCTGACTGAGCTACCCAGGCACCCCCAGCCTAAGATAGCAGTTTAAAGAATAATAATTACCTGTATAGATACATTCTTTTCACATACACTAATATCCAAGCACGAATATGAACCTACCTCCTGTTTATAGGTGCCCGATGGGCAAGAATCCGTCACCCCACCTTCGGGGATGACCCTATTCATATGCATGTTACTCGTATCAGCCCAGACTCCAGTGGTCTGGGGGTACTAATGAGTTGCCAGACGAGCCACAATCCAGATTTCACAGGCTCGGACCACCCCCCCAACCAAAACACAGAACACGGGATTCTCACCCCCCTGTACCTCCCTCCTAGATTATCTGTGGGCCCTGAGCGGCATCTCACAGGCACTCATAACAACGCTGCCATCACTTTTCATGCAATTCCCCTGAGGTCAGAGTCCGCCCCCCACCAAGAGAACATCCAGGTCCTCCCTGAGTTCTCTGACCCTCATGATAGTGGAGGTAAGAGCCCTCGCCTGCTTCATCACTTCTTCCTTCTCGAAGCAGAACATTCTTCTTAGACCCCATGTCAACTCCTACAGCCTGGCCAGAAGACCCCGTACCCAGGGACTGAACAGGAAGTTACAAGGCTGAGCTAAACACAATTCCTGGGACAAACACCGCAGTGGCCTCCCCCTTTCTGCTTCTCCCCCAGCTACCTGTGCCTTCCTCCCCCTTCAGCAGAAACCTCATGCGGAATGAAGCTGCCTGAAGCCTCACACGAGTCTGCCAGTCAGGCTTGGATCCCAGCTGGTGTCCGGATTAGGACCAAGGTGACACTCTTCACCTTCAGGCTAGACAGAACATTTGAAAGGAAATGACAAATGCAACTAGATTCGAAGGGATATTGAGAAATAGAAATACTCTCTCGTAGCATCTTCTTTCCTTGAATTTTGGAGCAGCTCCTCCAGAGCTCAGCATGCAGGGCTAGCCCTTTATTCTGTAATTATGGGCATGTCGCTGAATCCTGAATATTGCACTGAAACTCTGTGAAAATTATCAATAAAGCTGTTCTTCCAGGGATCCAGGGTCAGATGAGATCTTACTGCATTTAATCAACAAGATGTGCAATAAAAATTTTTTTATTAAGATTTTATTTCTTTATTTGACACAGAGAGAGAGAGCACAAGTAGGGGGAGCAGCAGAGGAAGAGGGAGAAGCAGCCTCCCTGCTGAGCAAAGAGCTCGATGCAGAGCTTGATCCCAGGACCCTAAGATCATGACCTGAGCTGAAGGCAGAGGCTTAACCAACTGAGCCACCCTGGGGCCCAGCAGTGAAAATTTTTTTAAACACTGAGAGTTCTGTGAGGCATCTGATTGGCCCATGCTCTTGGCAGGGGGAGGGGCCCTCTCCAGTCACGCCCTTGGGTTTCCTGGAAAGAAGTGACCTCCAGACTCTAATCTTAGTGCTCTCCTTCTACTTCCTGAGTGCTCCTGGGTAATTCATTTCACTCGTGAATTTCTGTTTTCTTGCATAGAAACAGACCTTGCTGAATTGTTGTAAGAATTGGTGATTTAATAGGCACCCAGTAAACAGTACTTCTGGGACTGTTATTTTGTCTGGGAGTATTTTTTGAAGAGGAACCAGATGAGCCAAATGCTTATCAACATCTCCACATCTGCCTTTGAAATATGACTCTTTTTCTCACACACAGATGTCTGCACACACTTGTACGCACACAGCCACACACACGTGTGGGTAAGAGACTGCGAGGGTCTGGATCTGGGTACCACACCCTTTTCTCTTGGGGCCTCGGTCACTTTATGCATGAGTCTCTCTCACTCGCTCATCTGTTGAATGAGGACTGTTGTAGTTGATAGGAGGATTCAATGAGTTAATATTATTCAAACCATGAGAACAACAGAGGCACAGACAATGCCTCTCACATAAGAGAACAGGTTGACTGTTATTAGTATTATTATTACTGCTACCTATAATCCATTATGCCCCTGCCAGGGAAGGGGGTCCTGAGGAGACTCTGACACCAAGAAACCTGAATTTCACTCCTCGTTTTCACTCCCGGACACCTCCTTCTTTCTCTACTTTTCTTTCCAGAAGAGCTGGTGGCAGCAGTTGTGTTGAGTACCTACAAACTCATTACCTCACAGTCTCACATGGGGCTCGCCTCTTCTAGCCATTTCCCAAAGAGAGTATATGCGAGCAACACAGAAGTAGGCTCTTTGCTTCAGGAGGCCCCACGGAAGGAGAGGACCCCTCTCTCCTGGAGCCCTGTCTATCAGCAAAGTTAGCAAAGGAAGGGGGCCCCTGCCTGGAGGAGGAACATCACCTCAGTCAACTCTGCCCACTTTGGTAGAGTGTCCTCTGTGAGGAGACCAGCCCGTTACCCTCAGCCGGAGTGGCTCTGACTGACCTTCTTTCCACCCAGCCTGTCAGCCATCCATTAGCAGTCCTGCAAGTGAGCCACCTCCACTTGGCAGGGCTCTTGGGAAAATACATGGAGTAAGAACAATGGTGGCCCAGGCCAACCGGAAGGATGGGCCCCACCATGGCGGTCAGGCTGCATGGATGCTGAGTAACAAGCAGTGAGTAGAATGAGCTCTAGAGTGAGCTCCTGTCTGCCCATAAAATGCTGGGGCAGAGGACGGGGCACTGTGGGGACAGAGAGGAAGAAAGGAAAGCCTGCCGGGCTAGGCCCCCTCTCACCTTCGACTCCTCTGTGGGAGACCCAGTCAAAGAAATCAGGAAGGGGAAGTGCATTTCCTTTGACTTCTCTGAAGTGAGCCTTCTTCAAAGAGGAGAACAGGGAGCTTACTTAGGGTGGATAAACTATCTGATGTCCATTCTGAGAGGTCTATTAACGGATGTAAAATGGAAAGATGAATCAGTGGGACTGATTAGTATTCGTGAAGAGCCATACTAGGCAGAGAGAAAAAGGCTTATATGTTGGACAAGAAGGGAAAGGGGGAAAATGGATCTGTTTGGGTGAAGTTTCAGTTTTTGATCCCCGAGTACACTTACAGGGCAGGAATGTAGAATCGAAAAATAAAATCTATATCTGGAAGTTATTAGCATTATGCACAAAATTGCTGTTGGTTCCTACTTTTTGTGTGCCATCCTGTCTTAAAAATAACTTTGATTTTGTAGAGGCAATTGTGGTGGAAAAGGTGCTCTGAAGGGTAAGCATGTCTCTTATGAGAAGAATCCAAACTATTAAAAATTACAGTTTTAAGAAATGTAAAGAGGTACTGATTTCACTCAGATGAAAAGAAATTAATAAGCAGGAGAGAAATTGTGGATAGAGGTGAGTTCTGACTATAGCGATTCAGAGACAGGAACTCTAATTACATGGAAGCAAGAGGAGAGTGCTTCGGGAAATTTCTGGAAGGTTAAATAGGACAGCTCAGGGTCAGAATCATACTGTGATGAGAATCAGTGCAGAAGACGTGTTTGCAAGGAGCTAACTTGCGTCATTATCCAAGGAAGGACAAGGACAGAGAAGGAAAACTGAAGCCCCAAATAAATAACAGAACCCAGACCATAAAAGATGCTGAGACTAGGGCACAAACACTCAGAAGGTGTGGCAAGATAAGTCAGAAGCCAAAACTCAGTTACCATTTCATGCAACAGAACACCAGAACTCTTGGTAAAAATAAATGTCTTAGCATGTGACTCATACTGCTTTTTGTAAGTACTTTCGGGAAAAGGCTGATAATCACCCCCATCAGAGGTTTTCAGCCCATTGAAGTGAGCCCTACAAGCAAAAGACATAGAAAAGATTATTGACCATTGTTATCTTTCAAGGAGTAGAAGCAAACTGACCTTACACATTGGAGTTCACTGGCACTCGCCAACACGGATTACAAAATATAGGGAGGAATTCTCCTAAGGACTTTAAGCAATATTTGCGAATGTGTGCAGGTAAGTGTTGGCTATCTGATCACTCCGGGCCGGGAAATGGTTCTCAGCAATGGTATGATCTTTTTCAAAGAGATATTATTTAATATTCACAATATTATAGAAACATGTCATGGCATAAAAATATGAACATGGCAGGCGGGATACGGCGGGGGGGACCCACAGTGCAACTCTTAGGAGAATAGATAGAAATCAATGTAACAACAAATAACGACAAATATTTGGTGAGCACGATGCTGTGCCAGGCACCGTGAGAAATAATCCCTCCAATGGTTGATAAAGCCTTTCAAAACACATCTTCAGTTCATTTGCCCATTTTTGTGAGGTGGTATGGTTAGCCCTCTTCGTTAATGAGAAAAATGAGAGATCCAAAGAGATTCATTGAATTGGGGATCTCCTGATATCTAGATTTCTATGCTTCCCTTATACTTTCTAGGTTTAAATTCTGCCTCTATCACTTCTTAGCTGAGTTAGTCAAAGAACCCTTGTAGTTGTTAAGAGGCAAATACCTACAATGTAAAGTTGTCGTAAGGATTCAATGTGTAAAAATGCTAGATATGGCACCTGGCACATAGTAGGACCTCAGCAAATGTGGGGTTCTCTCCCTTTCCTTTGCTGAGTCCTAGCTGTCCGCCATGGAGAGCACCATCCAGTAGGAAGAGCACAAAGCGATGCTTCAATGTGGAAGGAGGTGACGGGCCAACCAGTGCTCTGGGGTTGGGCATGCGAGTCTTCTTGGGCTGGAGGGATGCTGTGCAAGGTCTGCGAGACAGCTGTTGGTCAGTTTGCTAAGCAGTGAGCTCGTGCTGAGGACTGGAGGAGGGGCCGGGAGGTAGCTGAGGCTCTCTGCTGTGGGGGTCCTCCATGCTCATGATCTTACAAGTGAAGGGGAGCGAGAAGTTTTGTCAGTTTGGGGGCTCATCTGTTAAGATAAATCTGGTGCCAGTGTATAGAAGGGACTGTCAGGGAAGAGGTAGAGAAACAGGGAAATTTTGTATTTTATGCACACACACACACACAAAGTCTTTTTCATTACAAAATATATATAATCCATTTAATCCCGTTTTAAACAGCTAGAACATTAATTTTACTCTTGCGATCGATTCTAGCGGTTTAAAACTGCTGTGTTTTGGCTTTTGTGACATATTATGGTCATATCTAGAATTCATTTAATGTTAAATCAAGAATAAAACTCTCAAATACATTGTTGTTCCTATGGTAAAATATAATCTACTTTCTGGCCATTCACTTTGCCGTAAACTCTCCAGGAATGAAACTTGATAAAAAGCAGGGACACACTACATATGACAATAATTAAATCTATAGTCGACAAATAAAAGAGCATGACTGCAGGGACAGGTAATGCAGGAGAAAGAAGAACAGACCTAAATACGTCAGCAAATCATACTCAAGTTCGATCCCCAGGATCTATTTTGAAAAGTGGGATCATGACATGAGAAAACCCCAAGTCCAGTGAATACCCAAATTAAGGAATGAATTATATTTTCAGAATGTAGTCTAGAAGGCCAAGATCAAGGTGTCAGGAAGTTGATTTCTCCCAGAACCTCATTCCTTATCTTGTAGGTGGCCACCCTTCGCCCCTTGCGCTCACGTGGGCTTTCTTCATTGGTGTCTCTCCTTCCTTCTCTAAGAACACCTGCCCTTAGGATTAGGACCCATCTTTATGACCTCATTGAACCTAAATTACCTCCTTAGAGACCCCATCTCCAAACTGTCACATTCCTAGTTCCCAGGGGTCAGGACAGTGGCATAGGAATGGTGTGGGCAGGGAGGAGACACCATTCAGCCCATAACAAGCCTCGGAAGGAGTTAGTGCTGTGGCTAGGTTCCCCACCCAAATGAAGAGAGAGCCGCAGAGCAGGCTCACAGGGGGCCTCGGCCACAGCCCAGGTTGGAGGACACTCAGGAGCCTGAAACCCAGCACTGAGCTCCTGCAGGTGTGAACATCATTCCTCTGAGTCCTGGTTGCTTGCTTGGAGATATTTTTAAGTGTCCCCAGTTTTTGGAAAGGGAACGGAGAGTTCCCTGCTCCCCAGCTCCCTGTTGCCAGAAAAGCACGTGATGGAAAAACCCGCCTAGGCTGAGGACAGAGCGAGGGCGAGCGGGCTCTCGGGGCTCCGAGTTGATTTATGTTGTGGTCGGTGCCTGTAGTGATTGGGCTTCCCCTTGGTGATTGGTATGATCTGGAGGTTGGCGTCGTTAAGGAGAGGTTTTTGTGATGACTTCAGAAAATTACTGTAACTAAGATGGTATTTAGCTGTTTTTAATTTTATACAGCTCATTATATCATGGTCAAATGAAAACCTTGACATTCAGGGCAGGAAGTGTGTGGCAAGTAGGGGTGGGTGGACAATAGGCCTGGCGGCTGCCCCCAGTGAAAGTCACTCAAGGGTCTCAGGGAAGAGAGGCACGCAGAAGGGGAGCTTTTCAAAACAACGCCGGTGACTTCCTCTTCCTGGCAAAGTTCTCTACTCCAGAAACTCTGTCCTGAGAGTCGATGCAGACAGGAACGGAGGTGCTGGGGGATGGGAAATGGGCTCTAGGACACGTGGGGGACAGAGAGACATGCCGCGGCAGCAGAGTTCTGATTAGATCAGGCTGGTGGAGTACGCTGTCCTCGCTCTGCAGCCCTAGGCCCTGGCTGCCAAAGGGACACAAAGCCTTGACGTGTCTCCAGCTGGGCCGCCCTGCTCAGGCACAGCTCTAGGCGCTTCTCTGCGAGGTTCAGGAAAAGGCAGACTCTTTCCGAGTTGTTCCACACCTGGTGCAGAAAAGCAGTCACCCAACGCCGAACTGCAAACAATGTAGAATTCTTGGCACATCATCTGAAAAAGAGCTTTGAACTTCGTGCGTGTCTCTGCAGTAGAATCCCACGGGCATTCTGTTGTGTATTTGAAAGGACTGATGTTAAGAGTGCTTAAAAGACGAGTGGGAGTACTGGGGTAGCGGTTAGGAGAATGGGCTTTAGGGCCAGGTGCCCTGAGTTTCCATCCGGGCTCTGTCACATTCTAGTCGTGTGATCTTGGGCAGTGCTCTTTGAGCATGGTGATGGCACCTGTCTCCTGGAAGTATGCTGAGACACGGACGCAAGAGCTGGGGACAGCGACGCGCACGGGGCACAAAGTAGGCTGGTGTCATGGTTATTGGACAAAGGCTCCTATGGACTTTCCATGGGGCTAGGGGAGAGAGAAGGGAAGAGAGAGGAGAAGAGAGAGAGAGGCTGCTTGGACTTACCGACTCGAGGTACCCAGCAGGGAAAGGGCAAACCAGCCCTTGGGAAACATCCCTGTAAACACTATTAAAACTCTTTCCGAGTGTAGACCAAGGCTTAGTTGACAGACCACATATTTATTTCCTCTCCAAGTAGAATATGTTACATTTCCCTTTCTCTGACACTCGGGGGTCTTGCAAAGTCCAGGAAACACCTTTACATGCCTTGGCCCAGACTCGTCTTCCTGTCCTTTTCATCTCGACAACTGTCCCTGGCCTGGAGTAATGAGCCTCCCAGCTGCAGCCCCTCTGGGTGAGAACTGCCTTCACCAGAAATTTCCCCTCTGCCAATCAGGTACCGCAAAACTTCAGGGAGTTTAGACCTTAGAGGAATCCTCTGGTGTATGTCTTAGAGATGTCCAGTCATAAGTCTGGAGAAGATGTGAAGTGAAGGCAAGCAGTGAGTTGGAACTAGAAATTTCGAGAGAAAGAAAGGAAGAAAAGAAAGGATAGGAGGGGGGGCAAAGAGGGGGAGGGAGAGATAGAAGAGAAAAGGGACATTTTCAAAGTTTGCTGCTAAGAAAGGGAAAACCCGTGAAGTGAGCCTTTGTGTGTAAATATATATAAAAATATGAACCTTTGCAATAACAAGGATAAATTTAACATGCAGAAACATATACACGCTAGGATGATAAATGCGGTGGGATACAAAATTGTAAACACGGGATG
Source organism: Mustela putorius furo (assembly GCF_011764305.1). NCBI lineage: Eukaryota > Metazoa > Chordata > Mammalia > Carnivora > Mustelidae > Mustela > Mustela putorius. The sequence continues at coordinate 3,611,342 of NW_025421560.1, read as the reverse complement.
ATTACAACAATGTGAAAACCAAATAAAAACCGAAAATGAACGGACAGAAGGATTTCCAACGTGTGAGCAGCGGTGGTGGTCTTTGGGAAGCTCGGAGGAAGTTTCTTCTTCTTCTAGAACAAAAAGAATTAATAGATTTATTTCAAAGAGATAACTAGCGGCAGCGAGACTGCCCCTTTCAGATGAGACCCCGTGGAGTCTCAGCCGGGCGGGCGGGCGGCCACCACCGTGACAGTGGTGGAGGGGCCTGGCCCTCTCCGCTCCTCCCGCTGGCCCCTTCTCAGTTCCAGCGTCTCTGTCCTCTCCATGTCCAGCACAGCTGAGTTTTGACAGATGTTTTTACCTCCTAGGATCTTCCTGCCCTGACCCCCCTTCAGCTGCTCCCAGACTCAGTGACCTACATGAAGGAGCTCTTGACACCCCCTCCCTCTCTCCCGCCCCTTGCTCAGCTCCCTCCTATGTCCAGGCAGTCCTCCCTGTCACTCCCTGGCTTCTGGGTCCTTCCTCTAGTCTGTGCCCCCCCCCGCCCTCAGGATAAAGGTTTTTCTGGTGCCAAAGGCTTCCTCCCTCGCCCTTCCCCACGGCCTACCCCACGCTCTGTTCGACTGGCCTTGGGCCTCGACCTTGAGCGCTGCCACAGCCCAGGGAACATTTCTACCACTGCACTTAGCACATGTGACTGAAAGTATCTGTTTCTTAGCCCTCACGCCCCCAAACTAGAAAGTCTCTAGGGGAATAGACCAGGTCTTAACCACGGTTGAACCCCCCAGTTCCAACCACAGTCCCTTGCACATGGTAAGATCTCAGTAAATAGTGACTCCCCTTAACAAAACTTTTCCACGCTTCCCCCTGAATGCAGCCCAAACCCTTCGCCTGACTTAAGGAACATGCAAAGGTTGATGTGGAACCCCTTCAGTTGCTCTATTTCCCACGGCCCCCTACCCCAGGCCCCCCAGCACGGCCATGCTGAATATTCACTTTCTCCCAAGCGCACCTTGTCGGTAGTCCAGCCACTCTCTTTCTAAGCCCGGAGCTCCCTCCCGTCTCTGGTTGGCTCATTGAATTCTGCTTCCCTTTCCAGTTCCAGCTCCAGCTCCAGCTCCTCTTACCTCCTGCCCGCCAGGACGCTCACCCAACGTGTGCAGCCATCCTTCCCTGCTTCCAGAACATCTCCTGTGTACCCCTCACTTCCCTAGTTCCTCTTACGTAAGCCCTGGGCCATGGTCGGCCGGCACTCGGATCCTCCTCAGGGCCGTGTACATGGGAACCTCACAGTAAGAGCTGGGGGCCACGGGTCACCGGCTGGTGGGGACATCACCAGGTTAGGTGTGTCTCTTTTGGTTCCTGAGCTGGGGAATCTCTTTCTCATGCAGTCTGCACCTTGCGGGAGGGCCCTGGAACCTAAAAAGAGAGGTTAAGACACTTAAGACACCCCAGCCCTTCCCCTGGGCTGCCCTGTCTCTCCTTCCTTGTTTCCTGCCAAAGGACAAGGGGAGGACAACGGAGAGGCCCCACTGACAGCTAGCCGAGCTCCCAGGCCAGGCCCCAGCTGACGAAGGACTCCACATCTTGCAGCTAGCACCCTAGTCAGTCCTCAGAGCCCCCCAGCCCTGCAGGCTTTGCTGGATCTGTAGGCAAATTCCTACCAGTACAGAGGAAAACATTAGGAAAGAGAAAACCATGTTTGTTTTCTTGTACTTGTCGATTTCCCGTGGCTCCCTCTGAAGACTCTGCTGGCATTGGAGAACTTCCAGGTTTGGGATCCATATCAGTCTTTCGTTGGTCAGATCCCATCTAACCCCACCCAGCCTGCACCTTGCCCTCATTCAGAAAGAACTGGAAGAAAGTTCACCCACTAAATACATAAATGAATTAATTAATCCAATTGAGATTGTTGTGCTTTTATCTTCCATGTTCTCTGGGCTCCCAAGAAAAAATGTCTGCAACCAGGAGAGGCTTCACCCCATCCTGCTTTGCACCCCAGGGGCTCGGGCTGGAGTCAGTACCAGAGAACTTAGAGCACCTGCTCAGCCTGCAAAAACGCAGGGTGATGTCACCCACTCAGCCCTGCTTGCTCGTCTCTCCTCCTGCCCTGGATGTGACGTCAACTGTGGCACTTCTGGCCTTGAAGAAAGACTTACCCAGCGGAGAGGGGGTTGGCTGAGGCTACTCAGGAAGGTTTTTTTTGTTTTGTTTTGTTTTTTGTTTTTTTCCTGTTTTTTTGAGTGAAATGAGGGGAGTGAGGCTTGCCTGGCTCCGGAGACCAGGAAGCATTGTTGTGAATATGGGGCTATGACCACTGGCAAGTCTGGGCTGTGTGGAGGGGAGTGGGTCCTCAGTTCTGGTTCTCCAACTTGGGCCTGCAATTGTCACCATTGTATGCAGATCAGGGCGGGCTCCTCACCCACTGTCAGTGTGCCCTTCAGGTGTTCCAAACTGGGGCATGGCCTCTGTTTAACTAGAAAGAGGCCTGGGCTGGTGACTCACTCTAAGTCACCTGAGAATCTGCAAACCTTCAGCTCTGGCCCAGATGGCCTGTCTCCCATGTACAGAGCCTTGCCTGTGTCTGTCAGGACAGCCTCCTAGCCAAGGGACCTGAGAGGACACACTCGAGTTCTAAAAACCAGACAGTGGAGGGGACGAGACTCCTCGGGACAGGGTCTTCCTCACTGGCTTCTGTCCTCCCTAGCCACCAACTCTCATTAATTTAAGAGAGAGAGGGAGAGAGAGAAAACTCGGGGGGAGAGGGGCAGAGGGAGAGATAATCTTAAGCAGACTCCCCGCTGAGTGGGGAGACTGACCTCAGGACCCCGAGATCACGACCTGCCAAAAATCAAGAGTTGGACGCTCAGCTGACTGAGACCCCCAGTCTCCCTCCTCCCCAGCCACAAACTTTGACTGTCTTGAAATGTCGAGGCTCTACCTAATCTCACCTCCCTGCCCAGAGACAGGGTCTCTGCGTGTGTATACCAACAGAAAGCACATGGTTAGTTATTCATCACTGAAACTGAGAAGGGCAGAACCACACCAGGAAGGAGATGCACTCCCTGGGATTTCATTCATCAGAGACACCTAATCTGGGGACAGCACCGACCATCAGCTAACTCGCCTCTCTATATTCTCCAGGATCTCCCGTGTTGTCTTTGGGGTCCTGGAGAAAGGAGAAAGGTTTTCAACTAGGAATTAATCTACCTGACTCCAAGGTGCTGCAGCCCATCCACTTTTCATGGGAAAGAAGTCCTGAAAATGTCTGGGAGCCCCATGTGCCATGCAGATCCTCGTGTCAAGATGGCCGCCATTTTGTCCAATGCCACCAGTGTGCGGCTCAGAACAGAGATCACACGGACTGCCTGTCCAACAGGCTGACAATCACAGTGCCCTATGTGTCCCTGTGGACATCTCCAATCAGTTTATATTTTAAAAGAAAATAAACACACCCAGACAACCATCTCCTGTCCTTCCCCTCCCTCTGATAACGGAACAAACCCTTTACGATGTCAACGGCTGACTGGGGGCAAAGGCCACAGACCCTAATTCCACACCAAGGGGCTGGGCTCGCCCTTGAGACTGTGCCAACTGGAGATCTAGGCAGGCCTCTCTCCACTTCTCAGGGAGGTCTGGAACTGGATCCAGCTTCAGCTTGGATCCCGAGTGGTTCTAGCTAGATCAGACCCAATCCAAAGACGATTTGAACCTCTTGCTCAATAGTCTTTGGGAATCCTGCGCTTTTCCACTGGGAAGAGGGAGCTGCCGAAACCTGCCTAGCCCTGGGACTCTGCCCAGCACCCGGCATCCTGCAGGTTTGCTGGGCCCCTCCCAGCCCTGGTCTCACCCCAAGTGAGCTGGCATTGGCTGGTTGGTCTGGTCTCACCCAGGATACCTGTTTGCCTTGGCCTCTGTCAAGGAGGTAAGGAGCCTGAGGAGCCAGGGGGTTAAGCAAGAGCTTCCCAAGGGCGAATTCCTGCCCAGCGCCTGGTATCTGGTTCCCGAGCCAAGCATGGGTAGCTCTGTTTTTTGTTTTGCTGATTCCTGATCATGTTGCACATTGCACACTGGCTCTGTCTTCTGGCCTGGGTATTCCCTCCCAGAAGGAGGAGTTCAGCAGAGGGGCCCGACGGCCCAGATGCAGATCTTACATGGGAAGGCTTCCACCAACTGAATTCTAAGAACCTCGTAAGGCGCTTTAGAGACGCTCTGGGGTTCTGTTAGCCCTTCCTCTGGGCACCACTTAATCGAAGTGGCCAGGTGTTCTTTTAGAGCCCTCAAATACGCAAGGGCTTGATATCAGGGTGGTTTAAATATCGGAGGGGCAGGGCATGGTGTAATGTGTGAGGCTGGGACTTAAAAGGAGCAGATAAGACCCTTCTTTGTCACGATGACAGCTCTGCCCGGCGTCCACCATTTCTCAGGTCATCCTGTGTCACAGGGTTGTATTTGATTATTTTTGCACATAGGTTTGAAATGTATGAAAGATGGTCTGAATTTCTCGGCCCTCCTCTCGAGCAAAGCTAGTAGCACAGACCGCGGCAGGCCATTCTTCTATCTCTGCGAGCCGGGAGGTGAAAAGCTAAGGGAAACCTGCTCTTATCCCCATTTTTACACGAGGTTCTAGAATCTGCCAGGGAACAACCTGCTTAAACCTGTCTAGGCATAATTATGAACACCTCCCTTTGCTCTGCAAAGGGACAGCTGGACAGTGGATTATATAGTCCTCCGAGGTACAGAGGACATCGCATTCATTCCAGCCACGTTCTTACCAGATGTGCAGAGAGCCTGGTGAGGCTGGAGAGGCGGAGGGTGAGAAAGGGAAGTGACTCGTCCACGCTCACCCGGTGAGTCAATAGTAGAGCAATTAATGAGAATCCAAGAGCTTTGACTAAGGAGCGACTCACCCCTGACCCCGCCCTGCTAAAGGAATAGAACGGACACAAACTGGTTGAAACAGCACCGGTGCCAAGACATGAGTAAAGCGGTGGGGAGAAGATTAGCAACCGAAAATAACTGGAAGACAAAGGGAATCCCTCAAAGTGTGCTGGTTGAGAAGAGAGTGCCTGAGTGCCCATGCACTTGAACAGGCTTTAGGATGTAGGGGCGGGCCCGAATAATATTGTACAGCTCCCATCCGAGTGGGAGCTCAGCAGCTGCCAGATGATGGGTGAGTTGATGAGTTAGCTACAAGTGACAGCAGGCAGAAAGGAAGCATGAAGGAGTCATTGCAGACAACCTGGGTGGACTGCATGGAGGAAGCAGTAAGCTCCCCCCTGCTGGCAGGTGGCACAGGGCCCTCCCTGCCATGTGTGCTCCGAAGGACCCCGGGCTACCTCCCACCCTACCCCAGTGTTGCTTAGTGAGCAGAGTGGTGAGCCGGCTTCTGGAAGAGGAAGTATGACCAGGAGAAAGGGGTAGGACACTGCCTGGCTGGAGCCCAGTGCGACTGAGGAATGTGTGGGGACTGTGGGCAGACAGGCCTGCCTGAAGCAGAAGGGCTGGTGTGGGGGGAATCGACAGAGAAGGGAGAAAAGAAACAAAGACTGTCTGCCCAGCATCCTCATTTTTTTGGTTTTATGGGAAAATGGTGAAACTTTCTTGCAAGCGGCGATTATAGGGGGTGGGAGTAGGAGGGTGGGAGTAGGAGAGAAACCACGGTGATTTTTTTTTTTTTTTTTGGACTGAAAGAATGTTTTCCCCAAACTAAACAAAGTTGGATTGAGAAATTCAACATGGTACCTTAGGGACCTGGTAACTCATTGCTACGCGGAGGCCTGCCTTCCCACAGGCGCCTGCTTCAGGCTCTAATGGCTGTCTGGGGAGGAGAAGGGGACACTCCAACTTTTCAAGATCTAAACAGTTATGGTTCTCTTTTTGCAAAGTAGTTTTCGTCGCCTCCTGTGATGGCACTGGAGTCCTTTGCAGTAGCATCTTTCCGTGCACCTCGGCTGCACAGGTGAGTGTGCGCCCCGCCCCCCTCCCTTACCTGCCCAGTGACCAGACTCCTCCTCAAACACAGCTGGGAGCCTGGGACCTAGGTGGTCCTCCCTCATTTCATGCCCTGCTGTGTTACCTAAAAGGTGATTTCCCTCAAGATGGGGATTAGCATCATTAAAGAAACAAAGGCATCCCTTAATTACAAGCCTAAACCCTTGCCTTCAAAGAGGGCTGGAGGAAAAAGTGGTGTTGGGGCCTGGGTGGTCTTGCTGGTACCACTTCTTTGGTGATTTGATTCACTGAAACCATTCATTTTAGGACTGCCTTTTTTTTCTTTCTTTTTTTTTTTTTTTAACAGAAAGGTAGGAACATTTGACCTTCTTTAACAAATTGCAGTGATTTTTAAGTAAATAAAAAAGTCAGCGGCCCCAGCCACGATCTCCCATGTCAGATACAGTGTGTCTGGTGACAGGAACTATCTCCAGCCTTGTGGGGGGTGGGGAGGGGAGGCAAAACACTACAACAGCTCAGTTGCCTATTATGGAGTCATATTTTGATGTACATGAAATTCTTGTTCTCAACCATCTGATTTTTGTTAACTACTAGAGGTAAATCTAGTCAGGTCTTATGCCTGCAAACCCTTTAATGAGCATGATATCTTAAATTGTTTTTTAATTGGGGTGGCAGTGCTCCTGTTTCTTATCTGGGGAGCTGGAAGTCCTGAGGCCACCTGCACAGTCCCATGGGAGTGAGATTTTAATCTGCTAGCTCTCCCCAATCCCCCCCCCCCCCCAGGCGCCTGCTGGGGGCTGAGCCACGAAACCTCAGGTGGAAATCTGGGCCCTGGACCAGCCTGGGGTGCTAGGGAGGCCTCGGGGGTCCCAGGTTCCACATGAGACAGAAGTGGGACAGCGATCCTTTGAGGTGGGGGGTGGTGAGGAGGGTCCTGCTTCTGCTCCTGTTCCGGGGCTTCTGAGCTGGGTGTGGGAGAACCCAGATCCTGCTTCTTCTGGAGTGCCTAATGGGGACGGGCCCTATCCTCAGGGGAGCAGCAAGGGTGGGAGTTTCTCCATCTCAGACAAGAACCAGGGGCTGGTCTCCAGTCCTGGCACCTTTTAAGTATGGGAAGGAGGTGCCTCTCCCGAGCACCCCAGGCCACTGGCTCGGATCCTGGACCTTTGCAGTCACAGGTGCCAATGTCCATGCCAGGGACCCAGCAGCTATCTCTATCTAGGTAGGTTAAGGGCTGAATCTCTGTGTCAACCTAACTTTTTCCCAAGCAGCCTTGAGTAGCCAGTTGGAAAGCTCTTCAGCTCAATCCCAGCCTCTGTCCTATCAGTGCAGTGCGGAAGTGAGGATCTCAGCAGAGACTTACCCCCTCCCGCCCCACCAAGCCAGTTGGGTTAATGACACAGGGCAACGTGCCTTGCGCCTTCATAAAGACAGGGCCGTGTCCATATAAAGTCCTACAGTTGTTCACCTTCACAGAGACAAATGATTTATTTCAAATTCCATTTTGCTCACGGCCAGCTCTTCCTGAATAGTCTCCAAAACGCTCCCATGAAAGCCACTTACACAGCAGCTCTGCCCTAACGCGCTGGCCCAGAAAGGGCCCTGGCACAGATTTTTCTCAGCCAGGCGTGGGGTGGGAGACGGGGGGTGGGGAATGGTGGCGGAGGGTGGGGGGGCTCCACTCAGTCCCCAAGATGGAGAATGTGTCCGCCTTTAGTGAGAAGCTAGACCGTGGGCTTTCTCAGTTTTCTCTCCTCTCCCAAAGCTACAAGTTGCTTCTCCCTTACTTCTAGGTGGTCATTGTCCGAATAACCATCCACCCAGACTGGCCAGTGAGCATGGGTCAGGTAAAGGTAGCAAGAGCTCCTGGAAAGCGGCAGAAAGACAGATTATTCCACAAATGATGCTGGAACTGTTCAGAAATGGTTGGCCATTTGGAAAAACAAGTTAAGCCATAGCTATCTTTACTTTACTCTTGGCTCCCAATAAATTCCTCGTAGATAAGACTTCAAGATAACATTTGAAACCATAAGATTTAAAAATCATGGGTGCCTTTGTCGATCATTTCTGTAAGGGAAGTCCTTTCTAGAGAGGAAGCCATCGATTTAAAAACCATAAATTCCATACCATAAAAGTGCCTCCACCTTTGTGTGACAAAAACCCCTTTAAACAGGAAATATTTGCAACCCATCGTAATAACACAGGACTAATTTCCTTAAATTTCAAAGAGCTAGCACAAATCAATAAACAAAAAGCAGAATAACCCAGTAGAAAATTGGGCAAGGAACAGCAACTGAAGACACACGTCCAACTGCTAACAGGATACCGCTTTTCCCCAACTGGCAAAGACTGTCAAGTTTTATAATAATTACTGCCCGTGAAGGTATGTGGAGGAACAGGTATGTGCAAATATTGTTACAAGGGCTGTCGGCTGGTGGTCATTGGCCACTATTAAGATTCTTCTAAGAGCAATTTAGAATGTCAATCATAATTTTCAGTGTACTTAATCTTCGATCCAGGAATCCCACTGCTTGAAATTTAGCCCACAGCTACCTTGGCAAAATCCTACCAGGACACCTTACACCGTTGTTGGAAATGGCAAAAACAAAAACAAAAACAAAAGAGCTGGGCTCTGCTGTGACTGGTGAGAAAATAGAACTCTATGAAGAAGTTTCTAGAAAAAGGAAAAATGTTCTGATTTGATTAGTGGATCTTGATATAAGGGATTCAGTGATTTAATAAAAAAAATAAGTACAGAGTGAGAGCCAGGCTCTGGGCAAAGTATTAGCAACATTTGAAAAAGTTCTGAAATCATGCACCTCATTAGCAAAAAAAAGAGTTGGAGCTTATTCTCCAAGATACATGTTGATTTATTTATAAATACATTAAAAATAGGATAAACTGAATGAAGTGAAACACAGAAGTATGAGTTGTAATACTTTTTGTGCCCCCCGAATTATTTGAGGGGACCCCACCTTAGGTGTGTGTGTGGTGGCTCCACATTTGAGAGAAATAGAATGTACCACTCTGGCAATTCAAAAAGAAGTACACGAGACGCTTGGGTGGCTCAGTAGTTCGTACAGCCTCTACCTTCAGCTCAGGTCATGATCCCAGTGTCCTGGGATCGAACCCTGTTTTGGGCTCCCTGCTCAGATGGGAGCCTGCTTCTCCCTCTCCCACTCCCTCTGCTTGTGTTCCCTCTCTTGCTGTCTCTCTGTCAAATAAATAAATAAAATCTTAAAAACACATACACACACACAAAAATATGTGTACAAATTCTTTGATGCTCCTTCCACTGAGAAGGGAGGGCTATGTCTCTTTACCTTCAAACCGGGCAGGCTTTTGTGACTCTTCTGACCAACAGAGTTAGGCAGAAATGACAATCTGTGATTCTGACTCCATGTTATGAAAGGGATTGCTGCTTCTGCCTTGTCTCTAGAACACTTGTTTTCAAAGCTTTCAGTGGTGAAGTGAGTGGTCAGGCTGCCCTGAGATCACCAAACTAGCGCTGGAGCGAGGGCAGCGGGGCAGCCCCGGGGCACCCAGGCCTCTGTCTGGCTGTAACTCTAAAGGGTACCAAGCCCACCACACCGCCGAGCCTTTCCCACCTTCCGAACCCTTGGAAACCATGAGAGGGAGATTTAAAAATGCTGGTGCTGTCTTAAGCCTCTGCATTTTGGAGTGATTTACTATACAACAATAGGTAACAGGAGCAATTGTGATCCCAAATTGTCATAGATGGTGTGTGTGTGTGCATATGCACACACTATAGAATTGGTATAAATTCAAGCATGCATGCATGTTTGTTGTATTTTGCATCATTGTGAGGGGGTAGAGAAGAAAGTGCCGGAGTGATTATTTTTGGGGTAGTGGGCTGGAAGGCCACGAGGTCATCTCTGCTAGAAATGAGATGGTAATGTTCTATGATCGCTTGCATGCTGTAATATTTATTTATTTATTTATTTTTTTATTTTTGCTTTGGAATCTTTAAAAAATTTTACCTGTCTTGGGAGGAGACATGCTAGCTTTCCAAAGAAGATTCTGCACAGTATCAGCTCTGGCTAAACATTAGCAACATGCTTAACACCATCTGAAACTGACTCTACTCATTAATCATGTAGCCTCTGAGGTCAGACCATAACCATCTACATCCTGGCTCCTCCATTTCCTGTCCACTCTGAACCTCAATCTCCCCTTCTGTAAAGTGCAAATAATGCTAGTGCCTCCTTATATTATCTGCTGTTGTGCAACAAATCACCCCCCCTCCCACAAATGTAGCAGCTTACAATAACGGGTTATGAACCCAGGCATGGCTTACCCGGGAACTTCCGGCTCCAGATATCCCATAAGGTTCCAGTCAATCTGTCCTCTAGGGCTGTGGTCCCATCTGAAGGTTTGACTGGAGGAGGCCCCTCTTCCATGTCAAATGCATGTGGTTGGTGGCGAGAGGCTATTTCTTACAGGCTGTTGGACTGAAGGTCTCAGCTTCTCACTGGTTATTGGCTGGGGGTCTCCCTCAGTTCTTGGCCACCTAGGCCCCCACTATGGGGCAGCTCGCAGCACAGCAGCTGGAACACCCAAGATAGAAGGTGATGTTTTTATGACCTAATCTTGCAAATGACATCTCATTACTTCTACCAGCCCGTCCTTTAGAACTGAGTGTATAAATCCAGCCCATACTCAAGGTGAGGGAGTTATACAAGGAAGTGAATGTCAGGGGAGGGGCACCGGGGACATCCTAGAGGCAGCCAGCTACAGCACCCATGGGGTGGTCAGGAGGATTAAATGAATTAATGTCTGAAGCACAACCCTCAGTGTTGGAGACAGCATTTGCTCAGTAAATGGAAGTTCTAATTAGTGATATAGATTCCTGTCGTTTAACAGTAAATGCCCAAGTGCCCTTTCTGCAACAAATTTATGGCGAGATTTCAGTGAAGCCCTTTTGCCAACAATGTTCTAACTCATCCTTGTTGCTATTTTTCTGGAATTCATGGAGCAGGACTCCCTTAGCAGCAGTCCCCGCCAGGATCTGATAGGGCTGACCCTTTCATAGCCCTGGCTCTTGCATTATGGCTGGCTCATCATTTATTCAACCTTTGTGTAACCATTTAGCGCCTCCAAGGAGACAGAAGCTCAGGTAGGGATGGGGTGAGCCAGGCAGATGTAGCTAATGCCTTCACAAAACATATAGGTTATCGAGTGGATCTGGATGGAGAAATGGAAGCTTCAGCCATTCTTGGGGCCTCTTCGTCCCGCTAACAGGGGAGACGTAGGTCTAAATGATAGCTGGGGGGCAATGGGAGGTTTGTTATTAGTTTTTACATTTAATTTTCCAAGTACTTAATTTATTTAGTTAGAACACATTTGCTATTTTATATTTAGGAAACTTTCTGATGCTGAGTGTGCCCTCACAAGGGATAGAGGCAGAGAAGTCAACTTCTTGGAAGCCTCCTGGGATGACAGGTTCACCAAGCAGGTGACATGGCGGTTTCCTGGGAGACCTAGCCCCGGTTGAGGAGGACAGAGCTAGGACTCACATGAGTATGATCATACTCCAGGGCCCTTAACTATTCTCTGTAGGAGCATCTATATAGACTCAAATGTGTACGTTTATGTATTTAGTCACTATTTTATGAATAAATAAGCAGTTGCCACTCTTGACTGCTTGCTATGGCTTATATGGTAGACAAAGCCAAGGACCAGCAGGGACTGTGGACCCACAGGCAGCTTATTATTTCTTCACAGAGACCAGAGGCACCTATAGTGGAGAGTCCATCGTGAGCTCTTCCGCTGACAGCCACACATCTCTGGGCACAACGATCAATGTGTGAAAGGGTAAAAGGCCAAGGGAACATTCTGGCTGACTCTAGCGGTCATGAAAAGAACACCTGACAAAGTGACCTGAGCAAAATGATACCTGTTATCTTGCTTAACAAGAAGTTTGGGGGCTGAGTAGTTCAAGGATTAATTTAGAGGCTGATATAGAAAACCTAGTTTCTTCCCTTCTGTTGGCTTCTCTATCCTCAGCATTGTTGGCTTTTGTCTTCAGGCTTGCCTCTTCATGCTTGCAAGATGGTGGCCCCAGGTTCTGACTTCACCAGCCTTTCGTAACCTCATTGAGAGGCAAACAATTGGTCACAAATTACCTGCATGACAGGCCACATTCGATAAGCATGATCTTATAGAATAGAGAATGCACAGGTGAAAGAATGGAAATGGAGCAATGAATTATCTATCTTTATTACATGAATTAAGTTATGTGCTTTTTCTTTTTTTTAGGATTTTATTTGTTTATTTGAGAGGGGGAGCATGAGCGGAGAGGGGGAAAGAGGATGAGGAAGAAGCAGACTCCCCTCCAAACAGGGAGTCCGATGTGGGGCTCTACCGGGGACCATGAGATCATGGCCTGAGCCAAAGGCAGATGCTTAACCAACTGAGCCACCCAGGTGCCCCAGTTATGTGCTCACTTTAAGTGACAGTGAATCCTTTGGTAGTTTTGGGATCTACCTAATTCCAAATTTCAAAGAATGTGTTCTTTCAATTCATGGTCCTCCAACAAATGTCCTTTCAAGAGCATGAATCGTGATCTAAGAAGACCATCACTGTGGGCTTGACTCAATCATGGGGATAATAGCAAGAATCCAAAAACATTCAACAAGCAGAGAAAAGGGCCAAAAGAATATAATTACAAAGTGCAGAAGTTCTCAAAACATTTTAGACCTTTGCTTCTTACTCATGATTCCTCTTTCTGTGTGGGCCAACAGGGAAAAAAAAAATCACTTCTGAGGCCTGTCTTCTAGAGAGAGCTGACCCAGAGTCTATGAGATGAGATGGGAATTAATTCATAATTATATATACAACAAACAAACCTCACTACAAAGGTAGCCCTTTATCTTACCTAAACAGTATTAAAATTTATTCGTTCAATCAGCAAGTACTTTTTAGCACCTACTCTGTGACAAGCATTGTTTTAGGCTCAAGTCTTCTCATGGTACTCCAGTTTTCTCCCTCCAATATTCATATTCAATAAACATTTATCAAAAACCCTCCTGGATGGCAGAGCTATAATCTGTAATCAGCCACACATTCCCAGAAAATATTGACAAAACCTCAGTTTGCAAGATCAAGGACTTGGAAAATGGGGGGTAGAATACAAAAATAAAAATGGTATTGTGTGCGAATATCCACACACATACACATAGATATGCATACATGAAACAAAAATTCTGGAAGACAACAATTTTGAAACAATCTCTGTCTGTGTTAAAGATCTGCTCTCCCTTAATCTCTGTCAGGAATTTGGTAGATATCTGTGGTATCATGATTTTCTAAGGCACATTCTTCCAACAAATATTATGCTATGTAAGCTATGGGTTCTTTTATGTTTATAAAGTAGTCCTTGCTGGCTTGAAATGTAATATCTTCTTTCACTCACATTCTCCCTTGTTCTATTTGTACAAATCTCAACAACATCTTGTGTGACTGTATTTGTTAGCTTCGATTCATAACAAACAATCCCCAAATCTCAGAAATTTATATCAGTTTATTTCTCATTCATGATACATGTAGCTTACGGCTCTGCTGTGCCTCTGTCCCATGTTTTTTCTCATTTCAGGTGGCAGTGGAAGGAGTAGTCTTTATGTGGAATCTGTTGTCCTCTTAGAAGGTGCCAGGAGAGCAAATGACCAAGCTGAACCACTGAATCGCATTAAAATTTCTGCTTATAATGGCATGTATCATGTCTGTTCACATGTCCATCAAAGTCAATCACATGATCAAGCTGGACAACAAAGGGGCAAGTATACTTGACCTATAAGGAGTTCTGATACAGGTAAAGATATACAATCCTTTAATTAAAAAAAATTTTTTTTAACTTTTTAAAAATTAACATATAATGTGTTGTGTATTTCAGAGGTACAGGTCTGTGATTCATCAGTCTTACACAATTCACAGCACTCACCATAACACATACTTTCCCCAATGTCCATCCCCCAGCCACCCCATGCCTCAGCCGTCTCCCTTCCAGCAACCCTCAGTTTGTTCCCTGAGATTAAGAGTCTCTTATAGTTTGTCTCCCTCTCTGGTTTTGTCTTGTTTCATTTTTTCCTCTCTTCCCCTATGATCCTCTGCCTTGTTTCTTAAATTCCACACATCAGTGAAATCACATGATAATTGTTTTTCTCTGATTGATTCATTTTGCTTAACATAATACCCTCTAGTTCCATTCATGTCATTGCAAATGGCAAGATTTTGAGTTTTTGATGGCTGCATAATATCCCTCTGTGTGTGTGTGTGTGAGCGCGCACATGCGCGCATGTGTACACCACATCTTTGCTCATTCATCTGTCAATGGAAATCTGGGTTTTTTCCATAGTTTGGCTATTGTGGACATTGCTACTATAAACATTGGGATGCACGTTCCCCTTCGGATCCCTACATTTGTATCTTTAGTGTAAGTACCCAGTAGTTTAATTGCTGGGTTTAGGGTAGCTCTATTTTCAATTTGTGAAGAACCTCCATACTGTTTTTCAGAGTGGCTGCACCAGCTTGCATTCCCACCAGCAGTGTAGAAGGGTTCCCCTTTCTCCACATTCTCACCAACATCTGTCATTTCCTGGCTTATTAATTTTAGTCCTTCTGACTGGTGTGAGGTGATATCTCTTTGTGCTTTTGATTTGTATTTCCCTGATGCCGAGTGATATTGAGCACTCTTTCATGTGCCTGTTGGCCATTTGGATGTCTTCTTTGCAGAAATATGTGTTCATGTCTTCTGCTCATTTCTCTTTTTTAAAAGGTTTTATTTATTTATTTGATAGAGAGAGAGAGAGCAGGAGCAAAGGGAGTGTCAGAGGGAGAGGTAGAAGCAGACTCCCTGGTGAGTCTGGATCCCAGGACCTTGGGATCTTGACCTGAACCGAAGGCAGATGTTTAACTAATTAAGCCACCCAAGCACCACAGGATGTATAATCCTTTTAAAGGAGAAAGAATATGGTCACCCCGTCGGCTCAGTCAGTGGAGCATGTGACTCTTGATCTTGGGGTTGTGAGTTCGAGCCTCACATGGCATGTAGAGATTAGTTTAAAAAAAAAAAAAATCTGTAAAAAAAAAAATAAATAAAAGAGAGGGGCACCTGGGTGGCTCAGTGGGTTTGAGGGTCTGTCTCTTGGTTTTCAGCTCAGTTCATCATCTTGGGGGTGTGGGATCGAGCCCTGCGTTGGGCTCCGTGCTCAGTGTGGAGCCTGCTTGAATTTCTCTTTCTCCCTCTGCTCCTCACCCCTTGCCCCATTCGCATGCGCACTCTCTCTCTCAAATAAATAAATAAATCTTTAAAAAACACACAAAGGAGAGGGAACAAATAATTGTGAACAACACTGTGGTCTGCTACAGTGACAACCTGGCTACTGACCAAAATACCAGGGAACTTAAGAGCACGTCGTTTCCTTGGCCTACCTCTCAGTCCATTCATTGAAGGATAGAACAGAGACAGCTCCCCATACTGGGCACACGTGACCCAGGAGAAAGGAAAACCATCATTTTAAGGGGACTGAGCTAAGCCCAGCGTCTGATAGAGGGACTGAGCTAAGCCCAGCATTTGAGCTCTGTTTTTAAAGATTTTATTTATTTATTTGACAGAGAGAGAAATCACAAGTAGGCAGAGAGGCAGGCAGAGAGAGAAGAGGAATCAGGCTCCCCGCTGAGCAGAGAGCCTGATGCGGGGCTCGATCCCAGAATCCCAAGACCATGACCTGAGCCGAAGTCAGAGGCTTAACCCACTGAGCCACCCAGGTGCCCCTCTTTTTGAGTTTTCAATAAACAAACATAGAACCACATGATCACAGCACCTGTCAGCGGATTGCGGCAAGCTATTTAGCATGGTGTTGGCAACTTCCCTAGGGCCCAGTTTGTTTTGAGTTTCTTGGGATTCAAAAACCAAAAGCAGGAAAGAGATGTCTAGCACTCACACTCATGCTTGTCTAACGATTCTGAATCGGTTTAGATTGTGCTTCCGTGGCCGTGAGTGGTAGTTGCAAAAATGAGGAACACAGCTAAGACAGAAATGCTCTACTTGGAGAGTCGGAACTAGGATGAGGAGGGGCAGGATAATAGTGCCTTTATATGAGGAGTAAAATTACAATGTTATATGTGGTTCATCGTCATGGGGACCGAAATCATTGCTGGTCTCAATTTCTGCCATTTGTCAGGAAAAACGGGGACCTCATGCCTGCCTGTCTGCCGGCTAATATTTTTAACCACCTGCTCCATTCCAGACACTGTAGGATAGTTCACGATTACACAGGTACACGCCTACTATTTCTACATATCACTGATTTTTCACCCTAACCCGGGATTTACTCACAGTCATAAAAGATGGCTTACCTTCGATTTCTTGCCATAAAGCTCTTTCCCTTTATATGACTTCATACTTTCTACAGTTGGCTTAAAGAACACATTTTATGATGAGAAAGCTAAAATGAGAAAGCTAGGTCTTTCTAAACACCTGCCAAAAATGCAATTAACTAATAAGGTGACTATTTTACTCCTCAGTCTGTGGTCTATTGAGATGATGGGTAGATGGATGGATGGATAGACAGATGGATGAATGGATAACAGACAGAGAGATAATAGAAGAAGAATTCCCCACACTTTTACACTTGGTGTAAGAAAAGGAAGGGAAGAAATCCAAGTAAAATAGTGGCTTAAGCCCTATGTCTCATAGTTACAGCAGCCACTTCAAATTGGAGAGACTTGTCAAACAAACCACCCCCCAAAAGAACCCCCAAATTTCTCAACTTTGGCATTGACCATTTTGAATGACCATTGTGAATATTATCTATTCTTAAAGAACATAGAGCTTGTTTTGACTTTTTGTTTTTAAGATTTTTAATTATTTATTTGAGAGAGAGAGAGAAGGAGAGAGCACGAGCTGGAGGAAGGGCAGAGGGAGAAGCAGGTTCCCCAATAAGCAGGGAGCCCGATGCGGGGCTCGATACCAGGACCCTAAGATCCTGACCTGAGCCGGGGGCCGATGCTTCACAGACTGAGCCACCCAGGCACCCCTTGTTTTTGACATTTTGTTAATAAGGTCTGGCATACTAATGGCTGGCCTATTATGACCTGTCTTTGGGCCTTTGTTATGGTAGCCCTAGCAAGCTAATAGAATAGATATTTTAAAAACTCAACGTTGGGGCATGTGGGTGCCTCAGTGGGTTAAGCCTCTTCCTTCGGCGCGGGTCATGATCTCAGGGTCCTGCAATCGAGCCCCGCATTGGGCTCTCTGCTCAGCAGGAAGCCTGCTTCCTCCTCTCTCTCTGCCTGCCTCTCTGCCTACTTGTGATCTCTGTCTCTGTCAAATAAATAAATAAATAAAAATCTTTAAAAAAACAAAAAACTCAACTTTGGCTCAGTTTGTCTGGAAAAACAAAAAGAACAGTATTACCAGTACTTATAATCACGGGGGGTGTGGTGGGGAGCATAGGCCAGGGGTTCTCTGTTTGCCTTGGTCTCGGTTCAGTCTCTCACTCCATCCCTTAACCAGCAAATTTGCCTTGGACAAATTACTTAATCTCCTTGTGCCTCAGTTTACAGAAACATAAAGTGGGGTAATGGTGTTTATCTCACAAAGTTGTTTGAGTATTAAATGAATTAGTGTTTTAAAACACTTGGAACAGCGCTTCTGTCACTGTGACTGATATATAAATATTACATAAAGAGATCAGAAAGTACACTGAAATTCAGTTTATAGAATCCTTTTAAATGTTACCACATTAAAAAAAAATTCTGTCGAGGACTCTTGTTTCATGGAGGGCATGCCTGTTAGCAGGATTCAGAGATCTGATGTTTGTGCTGAGGTTGGGTTTATGGCAGGACTGATGTCTACAGTCAACGCATGTGCTCTGTCGGCAGCAAAGCTGACATCCCCAGCACCTTGACAGCCGTGACTGGAAGCCATTTCTGCTGAGGATTTTCACAATTGCCAGAAATTTGACAATGGCTGGCGTTCCCCCCAACATTTGTTGTGAAGACAGATACGAAGGAGAAAGTCCAGCATGTGTGCTAAAAATGTTCACAGGTGCTGTTTGCACATGACCTGCCGCAGAACGGGGGTAAACACGACTTGATTTCTACTGGTAAAACTTTAACACAAGATAAACTTGCTGACTGCAGAGAGTACCACATGACTGTTCCGTGCGTGATAGCTAATATAAACAGTGTCGGGGGAGCGGAGGCCTCCCAGGGTCCAGGGACCACTGCGTGGAACTTTCTGGAAGGCCAGTCCAGCCACAATCTGCTCTGTGTTCCTCAGCCTCCTGAGTTGCTTCTTCTTGTGGCAGTCAACCCAAGGAAGTGGGACAAAGTTGTGTATCAGGAGCATCACACAGTTGAATGTGGCGGTGTCTGGTGACTCACTGCTCTCAACCCACTGATTTTGAATACCCACGATGGTTTCTGCCAGGAAATCCCGAGAGTCTGCTGATGGCCTAGGTTACGTGTGGGAATCTTAAATAGAAGCGGCCAGTCATAGAAAATGCATCTTACAAAGCATTCGCGAAAAGAGGAAAGTTGCTCCAAAAGGAGATCGCACCTGAGTTACATTGCTGTGAATACTATTTCTCTGATCAAACACTGCCTCTGATACATTGAGAACATTTTTATGAGTGTAAAAAATCACTGCAGGAGACTTGAAATAGTTTCCTCTCATGTCAGTTCAATCCACAGAGCTATTAAAATTTTCAACACTTCAGGGCACCAAGGAAATATATGGTCTGAATGCAAGCACTTGAGTAACGGCTGACAGAACTGGGAGTGGGTAGGCCCACCGTCCTTTATGTGTATATTTTTATTTACATAGACCCAAACATCGCCTAACCTCACTTATCCAGAAAATAGCTTTGGAACAAGGAATTTTTTTTTTAAGATTTTATTTATTTATTTGACAGAGAGAGAGATCATAAGTAGGTGAGAGGCAGGCAGAGGGAGAGAGGGAAGCAGGCTCTCCGCTGAGCAGAGAGCCTGATGCGGGGCTCCATCCCAGGACCCTGAGACCACGACCCGAGCCGAAGGCAGAGGCTTTAACCCACTGAGCCACCCAGGTGCCCCAGGAACAAGGAATTTTTTAAAATTAAAGCAAAACTTGAGAAATACTTCTCTTAGACATAGACATCTCTTATGGGAGAGGTAGTCCTTGGTCCCTGGCTCAGGAAATATTTATGCTTACTGTATATATAACCTTAATATGTGTGAATTTCTTGCTTTCACCCCTCCAACACTTAGGAAATTAGGAGTAGAGAGGCATTCTGCCATAAAAAACATGCTGACCAGAAGTAACGCTGATAGCCCACAGAAGGGGGAAAGAGAAAATTGTGGAAAGCAGACACAAGAATTCTGAAAGGTACAGTGGTTTGGGTCTTCTTAGTGTGCAGGCAAACGTCCTACCTATCTCAGTTGCCTAAGCGCATAACTTGGTCATACAGTAGCATTAGACTCGGTTCTCATTATGATGACTTGGAGACCAAGAAAAGAGAAAAGAGGGTGAAATGTAATTTCCCAGACTCTCTTGGAAAGCAGTCGAGGTTGAGTTACATTTCAGAAAGTTTTCCACCCAACACATCTTGTCTTGTCTTTTGTTTCTTCCTTTCTTTTTCTTTTTTTAAGATTTTATTTATTTATTTGACGGAGAGAGATCACAAGTAGGCAGAGAGGCAGGCAGAGAGAGAGGAAGGGAAGCAGGCTCCCCACTGAGCAGAGAGCCCGATGTGGGACCCGATCCCAGGACCCTGAGATCATGACCCGAGCCAAAGGCAGCAGCTTAACCCACTGAGCCACCCAGGTGCCCCTCTTCCTTTCTTTTAAAAAATACTTTTTTAATTTTATTGTATTTTAGTATTTTCTGGTGCTTTGAAGGACAAGCCCTCAATTGTCTAGAACTCAGCTCTCCAGAATGGTTACTTTCCCCAAGAGGGCTGGGATTGTTATGATGGTTGTGTACCACGTACTGTATAGAGAGTACAATTATTACATGTTATGCGACTAGTATTACTTTGCTTCTTTTAAGAGCCATCTCCCAGTTGTCCTGTTTGGGGAGAGTTGAAGCACTGTCTGCTCGAGAGATCTGACTTCTGAAAAGGAGAAGAAATGGGGGAAAGAAATGCATGGAAGGGGTTGTAAGGAGAGGGTGCATCAAAAGGCCCGTTACACTGTCAGTGCTGTTGGAAGGGAAGAAAGAGATCTCCTTTAGAGAACAAACAGAATTCACTGTCTCACTAATTCTTACTTGAGCCCAGCTCACAAACAGGCCTCTGAAACAGCTCACGGTCACCAAGTGCCCTTTCAAACGATGAAGGGCTCAAAGAAAAGTGGAAGTCGTCTCCCCATATGGTACGCAAGAAATGTCACATTCTTATCTTCCCAAGGAAAAAAAGTCCAACCACGCAGCTCTGAAAGCAAGCCTTGTCAGTTGCAGTCGTCCTTCCTTCCCACGCATCCAACACGTGTGCTTGCATGCACACGTGCTGCTTGAGGGACGCCGTCCTGTCCGGAACTGGTAATAGCAGCTACCTTCACGGTGACTTCCTATCAGCCAGGCTGGGGGGCAGTGGGCAACGCTAGTTATCACTCGACCACACCCCTTCGGGGGAACGTAAGTAAATTTCCTGAAAGACACATCGCGCACCACGGAGATGGGGTTTGAAACCAGGGTGCTTATTAGCCATTACGCTGTTCTGTCTCCTAGTGAGGTTTAAACGTTTATTCCTGTAAATGACTCTCATTATCCCAAGGGGCAGGGAAAGGTTGAGGGGGAAAAACAAAACAAAACCAGCCACTTTGACTGGAAAGACCCAGCATGTAGGCCCTGCCCTACACAGAATGAAATTGCGGGGGTGCTGGTGGGGCTTAAGGAGGGGCTCATGGCCTCTCTGGGTGACTTGCGTGAAACCCCAGTGGGGGGGGCTGGGAAAGGCTGTGGCGCTTGGAGGAAGAAGGCACATCTGGGTGGCTTTTGCAGCAGAAAATCACCTGCGTACATGCCTCCGTCTTCACCAGGAGTCTTTCTGGAAAATGAGTAAATTGTTCACAATCAGCCCTGCCCTTTACAGTGTGTGGCTCCCTGGAAACAGACCATGTGTGACCCTGGGCAGTGTGCGGGGAACACAGGCCGCCGGGAGCCACACGGCGGCCTTCACTCGGGGGTATGAAGGGCTGCCTTGGCTCCATTTTCAGTGACGTCAGGAACAGCACGACCCGAGGATGTGACTACAGGGACGGCCGTGTGGTCCCAGAGCTCCTGCTTTCTCCTATTTCCACGCACTTACAAAATGCAGGTAAAGCAACTAGAAAATAGAAGCTGGCGAAGGGGGGGGGGGGGGGGTCAGAGAGGAGGGAAAGGAGAACAACCTGATCTGGGAAATCAATGACCTGTCAGCGTAATATACAGATATACAAATACGGTAATATACAAATATACAAATACGGTAACCAGTGGTCAGAAAATCAAGTTGTCAACGGTTGAACAGAATGCTAAAAAAGTGCTGAACTGCGCGGGATACAACAAACCAAGGCTCTAGGACCAATAGAGCTTCCAAGACCAGACGGCCGGTGTCGAAGCAGCCATGACGTCATGTGGGGAACCTGCAGACCCTTTGTCCCCAGGTTCGGCGGTGGGCGGTGAGCTGGCCGAGCAGCGGGGTTTGGGTCTTGGACTTGCGAGCAAAGGTTCAACAACTTGGGAGTCAGCTTGGGCAAATTTGGCCGACGTTTAAGAACATCTCATTCCTCAGTGATTTATGATGTTCACAAATACCTAGAGTAGAAGCTTCTCACCCTCACCATCCAGTCCTGACTATTCCCTTTGAGGTCCCCTGGCTCCTGGGCATGAATTCAGTGGCCAGCACAAGAAAAGTTCTCCATAAACATCGGCTGATCGAAGGAGTGTGTGCTCTGTAAATACCCACTCATGGACTAAGTCATTGTGTGCGAAAGATCTAGCATTGAATCATAATTCTCCATCTCGCTCCATTAAATCCAAAACACAGTGTCCACATGTCTGATTTGGGAGGGACACTGTCATTTTAAGGGAATGTCCATGAAATCCCTTAACTTTAAAAATTAATAGTTCTGCTATTAAAATCAATACAGGTTCATTGGAGAAAATCTGAGAAGAGTTCAAAATAGACTTTTAAAATACTACTTAAAATACTTGAAGAGTCATAAATAATCACCTGTAATCTCAAATCTTGCCACTTAGAGATTAGGTAACATGTTGGTGTTTTTTTCCAGTTTTTTTTTCCCCTTATATTACATAGACACATAAACATATTTAAAACTATGATTATATGGAATATATGCTTGTGTATCTGCCCTTTTCCGGAGTGCTACAGATTAAGCATTTTCCTTTATGAACAACTGTCTTTGAAAATTGGATTTTATTTTTTTAAGATTTTATTTATTTGACAGACAGAGATCACAAGTAGGCAGAGAGGCAGGCAGGGGGGGGGGGGGAAGCAGGCCCCCTGCTGAGCAGAGAGCCCAATGAGGGGCTCGATCCCAGGACCCCGAGATCATGACCTGAGCCGAAGACAGAGGCTTAACCCACTGAGTTTCCCAAGTGCCCCAAAAATAGGATTTTAAAATATCTGCACAGCTTTCCATTATATGAATGCAATCCAATTTTTCTTAACTTCCTCTTATTTTTGTACATCAAGCTTGTTGCTTGCTTTCCCTCCATACAAATAATGCTTCAGTTAAACATACATCTTCAAAACCGTTCTACACACTTCTCACATTTTCATAAGACAAATATCTAGAGGCAGAATCACTAGAGCAAGAGATATAAACATGCTGAATAATTCTTGTTACATATTTTTAAAAATTTTTTAAAAATTTTTCTTAAAACATGTAAGGACTCTCTAAAGAAAGTTATAGAGAGAAATCACAGATTTGGGTTTTTGTTTTTTGGTTGTTTTTGGTTTGTTTTTTGTTTTTGTTTTTGTTTTAGCCCTATTGCTTTATTTCCTTTAGCCCAGGCCAGTCTAAGTATCTGTCATCTTAGAGTTTAGAACTTCTCCAACTTTCATGTTATTCTCCTGCATCTTGGGAGCACTCGCACTAGAGATTCTCTTATTATCAAGGGTCTGTTTTGCCTTGCTCACATTTGGAGGCCTGTGACCTAAGGTTCAAGGGTACTCTGATGGCCCCTGAATTGAAATAGGAATTTCTCTGTAGGGAGTTGATTTCAGGGCTAGAACACACACTAAAATCAAAGGCTTATTGTCTTGAAAAAGCAAATAAAATATACAAGAAAAATTGATTCCGTTGAATTCAAAACCCTCTATTAATAGCTCTTGACATGTATTTCTACATGTTCTTTCCAACATTTTAGCTGATTTCAGGAATATCAAGAAGCACTGTTAGCCACAGAAAAAAGCTATTGATTCCAAAAAAGCTCAACAATGATCATTTTTTTAGTATGACATTTGGTTTATACAATAAAGTTAGGGGTAGTTTAACTTTTTCTTTTACATAATAAAAAGTTAAGTTTGCTGTTTACATTTAAAAGGCAGCTAGGATTTCTAACTGCATAATGAAGCTTTTGCTCCTCTTTTCTTTTTTTTTTCTAAAGAGCTACTTTTTAATGAGCATGGCCTATACTCATGTGAATCATAAATATACTTTTCCTCTCCTCTTTAGATAAGTTGAATCTTAGTTATTATAATAATAATATTTTCTTAAATGCTTGATACTTTTTTGTGTTCTACCTCCCCCCTTTACCTTTTTTTTTTTTTTAACTTTGTCTTCTATATTATAGAAAACATAGTCTGAAAAACTTATGCCAAACAACTCAGTATTATGTGCCAGTAGAGTCACCCAATGTATTCTCATATTTCAGGGACTTAGGTATATACACACTCCTGCTGACAGAATCATAGATTCCAAGGGGGAAAAATGGAGTTAGTTGGGATCTTGGGATATTAGCCATAACTTATTCATTTGGGTAAAGAAATCACAGTCCAGGGAAGAGAAAATGCTGGTTACTGAATCTTTGGGTTTGTCATTTAATCAAGGATATAGAATAGGAAAAATAATAGTCAGAGTGACTGACTTCTTTACAACCTTTTACAGTTTATTAAAAAAAAAAAAAAGATCTCATTCAACATTAAAATGTACCTCAGTTCCAGGCTTTTAGCAAATGAACCCCCATATAGTCCATGTCCCTCCAGGAGTCCCTGTGGCTGATTTTTTTATCTGGTATTTATTTCATTTATTGGTTGTTGCCGGTGACAGTATCTTTCACTTGGAGATTTAAGATGAATTCATGCACAAAACAGCAGGCTGTCATTTTGGGTGGGCTGATTTTTAAATGGAGAGTAACACACCTTAAAAGTTAAGAAAACGAGGGGCGCCTGGGTAGCTCACTTGGTCCAGTGTCTGTCTCTCAATTTCGGCTCAGGTCAAGATCTCAGGGTCGTGAGATCAAATCTCTCTTAGGGCTCCCTGCTTAGCGGAGAGTCTGCTTGGAATTCTCTCCCTCTGTTCCTCCCCCTGCTCGCATGCTCTTTCACTCTCTGTCTCTCTCAAATATATAAATAATTTTAAAAAGTTAAGAAACTGAGGCCACATCTGAGCACCATCAAAAATCAGTGGGATTTTCAGAGTTTTTTATTTTTTATTTTTATTTTTTTAAAGGTGATATTGGTTATATCTCCCACTTAGAGTGCCATGGACCAAATCATATCTCAAAGAAGCCCAAAGCTGTGTCTTTCCAGTTTAAGAGTGGGTTTCACCAATGAAGACATCGGATATGATATCTTTGCCACTTACACATTTTCACAGAAGAAGACAGTCAACACTTCGGCGATGTCAGAAAAAAATGCTGATCACTCACCTGGAAAACACTGTCTCCTGAATCCATTCATACTTCCCACAGTTCTTGGGCTCTTCTGGTTTTCCGGCACAGAAGGAGAGATGCAGAGGAGCACAAGGCATGTGTTTGGTCCTCGATGTGTCCCTGGTCCGGGGGGAACGTCTGCGCAGCCACATCTGGGACAACCATCTCCACTCCTGGGAGAGCTGCACCTCCTTTATGGAAGGTGGGATTTTTCCTTATGGCCACATGGGACATCTGTTGGGTGGCCCTCTCCTCTGTGCAGTGGGTCTCACAGTAGCATGCCTTTACTCATCTTTAGCAGGGTGTATTTGTGTCTTAGAGCCACTGTAACAAAAAAGCCCAACCCAGGGGGAGGGGAGGGTTGGTGGTTAAAACAACAGAATTTTTTTTTCCCATGGTTCTGGAGGCTAGAAGTTCACGATCAAAGAGTCCGCAGGGCTGTGCTCTCTTTGAAGGCTGGAGGGGAGAATCCGTGCTATGCCTTGTTCCTCCCTCCGGCTGTTGCCGGCACTCTGTGGCATTTCTTTGGCTCGTTGACGCCTTGCTCCAGTCTCTGTGTTGTGTCATGTGGTGTCCTCTCCTGGGTCTCTTCTCCTCTTCTGGTCCCGTCTTCTCTTGATTACATCTCCAGAGGCCCGTGTCCAAAGAAGATCACATTCATAGTCATCCTGAACTGAGTGACTCCCAAGGTCACCTCAGGAATTAGGACTTCAACAAATCTCTTTGAGGGATGCAACTCAACCCGACACACCAGGATCTGATCCAACTATGCCTCTTCTCAGCAGAGAGAGTAGAACACACTAGTTACTCCCCTTGGGCTGCTGGGCTGCAGCTTCACGTGGCTGGGCTCAATAATGAACCAGAATTACCCAGCTGTCCCGGGCTCCAGAGTGGGCCAGAGACAGTTAAAATAATATGCAATATGTTTTGGAGAGGAGAGGTAAGAGGATAGAGCAGGCTAAAGCAGACCTTCAAATGAGTGACATTTCATGCATCCGTCTCGCTTTCGTCTTTCTGTGTGGGTAGCCTGTTATCCTTCATCATCCTCTTTCTCCTTGTTCCAGTGAAGCAGCACACAGAGAAGAGGAGCCCAGCACCCACCAGAAATTAGGTGTCATTCAGCACCCCCATTTATTTGGGCTCCTCGCCACTCATTCTCTGCGACAGAGGTGGCAGCGACTGCCCTGACAGATCATGTTTTGCTCCTCGTGGTTGAGTGGGAATGGCTACCTGTGTGCACTTTTATTAAGGCCGCGGACTGAACATCTGGTTTCCGTTTCAATCATTTGGATGGGAAGTGTTTCTCCTAATGAACACCGCAGGTAGAGAGTCCCGTTTGGCCTGCAGTGCTGTTCCCACTGGCATCTGTCGGAAGGTTGGCAAATAATCATCCCCGCTGGCAGAAGACAAAGTAGCCAGCCTTCTGAACTGCTCCCCTGTCCTTCTGAACTGCAAGCCTTGTGCCCCATTCCCGCGCTGCTGTCAATCTCCACAGTGCTCTGCTTGATCCAAGCTCATAACTGGAAGCTTGTGGTGGACTCAATCCCTTCCCAGAGGGAGTGCTATGCTAAGGAAAACACTGCATCCCCCAGGCAAAAGGCGGTGGTCTAAACTAGAGGCTTCCCTGTGGCTGGTTACCCCCAGTGGAGAGGCAGGAAGATTTCTGCTCTGGGCTATAGGAAAAGAATGATCATCTTTTCTCGCCATTAGAAAATGTCACCAAGCTTCTTACGGCAAGTGGCACCTTGTTGTGTGTTATGATAACACATTCCTCTTGGACCCTACTACCTAATAGGAACTGGAAGGAAAGACAAGTGTATTAAGAAAGGTGTATTTTCAAAGCTTTAGATTGTGTCTAAGCAAAAGGAAGCTGTGTGCAAAGGGATTGTATGCCTTTTCTGGGAAAGGAAAGTCCTTAGAGGTTCTTTGGGAAGGAATGGCCATCCTCCTTCTAACTAGAGAAAAAAGTCATGAAGGAATTTTTAAATATCTTTATGTCCTAATTAATTTGTGGTCAAGTGTATGGTCAAGATTCTCAGTTGCAAGTGACAGAAATACAAGTCAAATAGAAGGCAGTATATACACAGGACAATTCCAGAGTAGACCTTCAGGTACAGCTGGTTCCAGCCTATAGAATAGTATCCTCAGGAACATGGTTCCAGCCTTCAGTATGGCCCTCTCTCTCTTGTCCTCATCCTCAAGCAAGTACTCCCTACTTTTGGACAGAATGTTCCACAAAAGCTCTAGGCTAACTTTCCATCTGTTTAACCACTCAGGAAAAAGGATTCTTTCCTGGGTCTTCAGGTATAACTCCTGGGGCTGATAGAGTTGGCACTGATAGGCTCAGCATGTAGCACGTGTGTGTTTCTCAACCAAACTTGGACCACACATTCACTCCTGGGGCTGAGGGTGACTGTGACCCTCCCCGGAACTACCAGGACTGGGAGTCAGGGAGGAGCAGTTCCCTAAAGAAAACGAGGACCCTAGTAGCACAAGAAGAAATGGAAGTGGAGCCGGTAAAAGAGGCAGATGTCCACAATCCATACCAAAAAACAAAAGTAAATTGTTGTGAGATTCGACCAAGAACAACAAAATCAACCTCAGCTTTTTAAGTGACTTTAAAAGAGGTCAGCTTCCAACTTCCTTTATAGAATTTCTGACTATCCCACTGCTAGTAACCAAGTCAGCAATAAATTCTCTGTTTCTCTTACAAATCAAAGTTGCCCAGGAACATTTCCTGTTAATCCCTGTTTTAGAGTATTGTGTAATGCCCAGATTCTTCTTTCAGGGATAAAGGTGACAAACCAATTTGGATAAAAACAAAATAAGCAAAATAAAACAAGAGGTTATAGTGAAATTTTCTGTTTTCACATCAGAGCTTTAGCAGGAAAATCTATTTGGCTCAGTTATTTTTGAATGGAGAGCAAATAATGCTTCAGGTGTAAAAGGAGAAGAACCGGGGTACCTGGGTGGCTCTGTTGGTTAAGCGTCTGCCTTTGGCTCAGGTCATGATCCCGGAGTCAGGCTCCCAGGCCCGCAGAGAGGCTGCTTCTCCCTCTCCCCCTGCCTCTCCTCCCTGCTCATGTTCTCTCTCTCTCTCTCAAATAAATACATACATAAAATCTTAAAAAAAAATAAAATTAAAATTAAAATTAAGAAAGAAGAAGAAACAATCACTACTTATAATAAGGACAATGTTACCAAGAAAAAGTAGAGGATGGACACTCAGAAATAGGTAACAACTCCTGTCACAGGAAGCAAGGGACAGTTTCTGTCACAAGGAAGCAAGGGACAGTTTCTGTCACAAGGAGAGGAGGTGCACTGAAGGGCTAGTAAGCAAATACTTACCTCTCCCAGTAAGGAGGTGACATGCTCTAAAACCCAGGGATGACACAGTCCACCACAGATTTTGTTTCACTCTGATGCTTCACCGCAAATATCTCCAGGAGTTTTCAGCCTCCCCAAAAGTTCTTAAAATTACTGGGACACCCGTGTGGCTCAGTCAGTTAAGCTGCTGCCTTCCGCTCAGGTCCTGATCCCAGGGTCCTAGGATTGAGTCCCGAATTGGGCTCCTTGCTCAGCGGGGAGCCTGCTTCTCTCTCTGCCTCTACCTGTCACTCTGCCTGCTGTGTTCTCTCTCTCTCTCTCTCTGACAAATAAATAAATAAAATCTTAAAAAAATAAAATTACTATCTTATAATTAAGCAAGTTAATTTTAATTTATTCCTTTGTTTCTTTAATAGTATGGAAGGCTTTGAATGGTCTGGGTAGACTCCATAATCTGATGTTAAGGATTGACAGGAATTCCACCAGATTAGGGTATACAGAGAAACAATGGAGGAACACAGGATTCATGACTTAACATGATCACAGACTCCACCGTAGAATTCCTGGTTGTGAACTTTTATATATAATGCATTCATTTTGAGATTCTACACTCCCAATTTCTCTTTACATTGTACGTTTATTGACTTTTTTAAAAAAAAAATCTTGAGTTTACTTAATTGGCAAAATATACTACATTGCGTGAGAGAAAGATACTGGCTGGGTGGGTCTACCTGTGAGCTTGATGCGTACAATTATTTTTTTTTTAAGATTTTATCTATTTATTTGACAGAGAGAGTGGAAGATCACAAGCAGGCAGGCAGAGAGAAAGGGGGAAGCAGGCTCCCCACTGAGCAGGGAGCCCAATGGGGGGCTCCATCCCAGGACCCTGAGATCATGACCTGAGCCAAAGGCAGAGGCTTAACCCACTGAGCCACCCAGGTGCCCCAGCTTACAATTATTTTATATAAATATTGCCCAAATGACCAGTATGTGGCAGACATTTGCAATAACATTCTAGAAGGACTTAGTGGATCTGATTTAAGTGAATAGTCCTGAAAAGATAGAATAGTAGCCTATAAAAAATAAAAAGGGAGAGGGGTTCCTGACTGGCTCAGTCCCCAGAGCATGCAATTCTTGATCTTGGGATTGTGAGTTCAAGCCCCATGTCAGGCCTAGAGTTTACTTAAAAAAAAAAAAAAAAAAAAAAAAAAAGAATATACATATATAAAGAGAGATAGAAAACCATAATTATCACTGGGAAGAAACTGAGGAGATTTGGATATTTACAAATCAACCGAAAGCAGAGGTAATTTAACAAAGAGAGAGAGGACACAATTTTTGGATTGTGTCAAGCCTTGAATTCTACTCTGGCTACTTCACAACTATGTAAACCTCCCCAAGTCACTTGATGTCTCTGAGTCTCAGTTTCTCCAAACTGTAAAAGAGGGATGATAACATCAGCCTCCTAGGGATCAGTGTATATAAGGTGTCTTATGGACAGTGCTTGGATCAGAGTAAACACTTGAAATACAGGGGCTATTGATAATAATCAGTGGGTTGGCATCACTAGTCCAGCCCCGGGCTTGGTATCAGGTGCAGCTGGGTGATAGAAACGGTAGATTGTCTATAAAGATTATTGCTTTCACAAGACTCGGCCAAATAGCACACATGACATTGTCAAGAAATCCATTATCACGAGCATCAGTAAGTGCTAAATTCTGGGATGCTACACAGGTATCCTGCGGGGTACAGAGGAAAGAGACCAGTGATGATGGGTAAACCTGGGACTACACACATGGGGACCTGATCTGAGCTTTGAAAACCATGTAGGGTTGGAATAGGCAGGAAGGGAACATTTAAGGTGACCATGCCGAGGACAGAGTAGTCCCCCAGACTACCTAATAAATGAGTGAATGACTGAATCTAGAACCAAACAAAAGACAAAGACAGCCAATCCAGTTTACGGGCCAGTGAGGGCAGTCTTTTTTTTTTTTTTTTTTTTAAGATTTTAGTTATTTATTTGACAGACAGAGATCACAAGTAGGCAGAGAGGCAGGGAAGCAGGCTCCCTGCTGAGCAGAGAGCCCAATGCAGGGCTCGATCCCAGGACCCTAAAATCTTGACCTGACCCGAAGGCAGAGGCTTTAACCTGCTGAGCCACCCAGGCACCCCATGAGGGCAGTCTTTAATTGCCACCTCTGGTGGGTGTTCATGTGCAGAGAGACATGTTGGCCTGAACAGAGGGATCCACCTAGGCAGGGCCTTAAAAACTGGTAAGGAGTTTGGGTTGAAGTAGTGGAATTATGCAGCAGAGGGAAAATATGATGAAAAGAGTGCAAAGGTCAGTTCAGGGCTGGGTCAGGAATTGTGTTGTAGGAGGAAGTGGGAATTTACTGAGAGTCCGATGAGAGGGAAGGAAAGCAGGGCGGAGGGACGGACAACCAGATCCAGCTAGGGACAGCAGTGAGTGTGGGACCTAAGGTCCAGCCAGATCTCCAGGTAAGGGAGGGAGAGAGGACATGAGCTGAAGGCTGGCTCATAATGACTACAAAATTAGTAGTAATTCTAATAAACAGACAGGAGAGCCGAAGAGCATGGGGAAGGTGAGCTCAGGGATGTATTTATTGGTTTTGAGCCAGTGATGAGAGACACAAGTGGAAAATATCCCAAGGGCAGTCAGAAGGTCAAAGTTAGAATCTGACACAAAGATAGAGGGGGAGAGAGATTTGGAAGTCATTAGTACAGAAACAGTGAACAAAAGTAATGCAAGAGATGAGGTCCCGGGCGGGAGCAGGGAGCGAGATAAATAGAAAGAAACTAGAATACCAAAGACTAAGTTTAAGGCAATGTACATGAACCCGAAAATGGTCAGCTGTCATTATCAGGGCTGTATTATAACGTCCGTGGTTCCTGGAAATGCTGTGGGCATGTTTGCCTTTGTGGGCCCCTTCCTCCATGAAAAACCGTCCTACCACTGCAGAGGCATAAAGACAAATACAATCAAGACTGAATTCTTTAATATATATTCACTATTGTTATACTACTTTCTCCCTTCTGATTTTAAAAGAAATTAAAATATTTTAGGGTGCCTGGGTGGCTCAGTTGGTGAAGCGTCTGCCTTAGGCTCAGGTTATGATCTCAGGGTCCTGGGGATGGAGCCCTACGACCCATGCTCAGCAGGGAGCCTGCTTCTCCCTCTCCTGCTGCTGCTCCCCCACTGCTGCTCGTGCTCTCTCTCACTCTCTTTCTCTCTCTCAAATAAAAAAACAAAATTTTTTAAAAAATTAAAACATTTTAAAAATTACAACTTTTCTTTAAAAGTATCATTGGACCTCTTATGCCTAACAGTGTGAATAATCCAAAATAATGGGTAATTTTTAAAAACCCATGTACAGTGGACTTCAGTGTGTGTGTGTGCATTGCGTGTGTGCACATGGGTGCAAGTGCATGTGCATGTGTGTGCATATAAGGGGAAATCTGCTTTTTAAAAAAATATATCATAAGCTAAGATATTAAGTAACTTTGATCCTCACAGGTACATAACCTTTGTTCAGTTTAAGGGGCCCTGAACGGAGATGTGTGGGCAGAGTGGATTCAGGGTGAGATGGAACCAATGGTTCTTGTACTTTACTGTGTATAAGAAAGGAATTTTGTTTTTATTTTTATTTCTTATTTTATTTTTTTAAGATTTTATTTTATATAATCTCTATACCCAACATGGAGCTTCAACCCACAACCCTGAGATCAAGAGTAGCACAGTCTACCAACTGAGCCAGCCGGTCAGCCGGTCTTGGATTCTGCCTCTTGGAGAGTATGATTCCCCTGCCCAAATGCGCCTTGTACATCCCCAAAGGAGTTGTTTTCAGAATCATTGTTTGTGGTTTTGATGTTTTAGGGGCTTAATTCCTACAACTATTTCCTGGGAAAAGGAGGAGTCACAGTGTACCTCCCACAAAAATTGGAAAGCTGAAGCAGAGGAAGTTTAACTCTAAAGAATTTTGGGTCTCAGGTGAAGAAAAAGCTGGACGAGAATCAGACGGCCTTCCAGGATTTCCTTCATTGTCAGAGTTTCCAGGGAGAGCAGCAAGGACACAAATACCAAGAAAACAACACAAGGGGACAGAGGCTGAGGAAGTTCTTCAACATCGAGGTTCAAGGCAGGGCCACAGGCATTTATTGAGTATCTACTACGTGCCAAGCACTCAGGACACTATAGCCTGGAGTAAAGCAGGGGACGGTAGAACACGTACCTTAAGAACCTTTGAAGTTCTTGCCTTCTTTAAGATCAGTAGGCACAGGATATTACTTTAAGAGCCAAAGTGAGAAAAAGCGTGGAAGGAGTGCGCACAGAAGTGGTGCGTGAGTCAGGAAGGATTAGAGATAAGAGTCTCTTGGAGAAGGTCACAATGAGGTCATTGGCAGCTTTGGTGATAACTACTTCCTGGAGCGGTGGGTGTGGAGGGATGCTAAGTAGCAGGGCTTGTCCCTAAAGTTAAGATCCTCGAGTCTGGCCATGGGAGGTAGAAGAACTGGTTGGTTTTAGAAAAAAAAAAAAAAAAAAAAAAGTCTGCTTCAGCCTTGTCCAGAAATACCTAACAAAACGAAAGCCAGTGTGAATCAAGGGCTTGTCATGTGCCGTACAATGTTCAAGGCCCTGAGTATGTTGTTTTACCCTTCTATCAACCTCTGTAGCAAGTACTGTTTTTATACCCATTTCACAGATAAGGAAATGGAGGCCCAGCAAGTTCAAGCTACTTGCCTAGGATCACACAGCTGGTAAAAGTGGCAGAACTGGAATAAAACCCTGGCTCTCTGCCTCTAGGCCCCGCACTCTTAAAGGCTGGGTGGTGTTTACCCAAACTGGGTGGTCTCTGGACATATTAGTAAATCTCATATTTACAGTTGACCCTTACACAGTGTGGGTTTGAACTATGAGCATCCACTTACATGCGGATTATTACTCAAGAAATAAAAGGCAAATGTATTTTCTCTTATGATTTACTTAATAGTGTTCTATTTTCTCTAGTTTCTTTTAAAAAGATGTATTTATTTATTTGAGAGGGAGAGAATGCGTGCAGAGGAGGGGCAGAGGGAGAGAATCCCAAGCAAACTCCCCAAGGAGCGTGGAGCCCAACGCGGGGCTTGATTCTGCAACTCCGAGTTCACGACCCAAGCCCAAACCAAGAGTCAAATACTCAACCGTCTGAGTCACGCAGGTGCCCCTTTTCTGGAATTTACTTTATTGTAAGAACACAGTATATAACATATATCACGTGCAAAATACGGGTTAATTGACTGTGTATGTTCTTAGTAAGACTTCTGGCCAACGGGAGGCTATTAGTGGTTAAGTTTTGGGGGCATCAAAAGTTATGTGTGGATTTTAGACTATAAGGAGGTTGGCACCCCTCAACCCTGCATTGTTCAAGGGTCAACTCTATGTCAACTTAGGAAGTAAAGCACAGAAAAGGGGTTTGGTGTGGGGCCACAGAGGCAGAAATGGCACCCATCACAGAGCCTGAGTTACTCTCCCAGGACTTCAGCCCTAGAGTGTCTGCAGACAGGGATTTGGTGCTCCTTGTACCGTGTGATGCAGAGCCAGACAGCCAAGGGGAGCTGGGCCTCCATGAAAAAGAACACACATTTAACTAGTCCCCAGCCCATATCTATCTATGCATTTCTGGTGTCCTCCAAAGGGAAAAGCTTTACTGGAGAAGAAGTGACTTTATTTCCTCTCTCTGAACATCTAGAAAATTCTGGGGCTTCAAAGCCCTTTCTCCATTAGGCCCAAGTAGTCTTAGATACGTATTCCCCAACCCCCTTGGCCAGATGGATGGAAAACTCACTATGAACCTGAATTATTAAAAATACTTTAGTGGTGTATAATAATTAAATAACAATAAGTAATATAAATGTACACACACACACACACAGGTCATCTTGGTTTTTGCTTTGGGTTCCTAACAGGGAAAATTCAATCAAGCATAAAGGGCTATAATTTGCTAAAGTTAATGACATTGTTTTATCGGTATAGAGTGTGTGTAACTGATCCATTGGCCTTTCTCTTTCCAGTAGTGAAAAAACATGCCGTAGCAATGTGTGTATGTGGATAAAGGGAAAACCAGGAGGATGATTGTCATAATGATTGGGTAATAAAGTCGGGTCCTGAGTTTTGTGACTCTGATAATTGCCACTTCGACGACTGCCTCGCTTATGGAAAATGGTGGTGGAAAAACCATCAGGGAAACAGGAAGGGAGACAGTATTATCTGTCAGTTATAGTGTCAGCTCTAACTACATTACTGATAAAAAGAGGTACACATGTCTACCTCCCCAGTTTATTCTGTGCATACCTTTAAAAAGTATATGGTTTATAGTATATTGGTTATGTTTTTAAAAAACTAATACTACTTAAGTATTCTAGGGGAACTTATTATTTTTTTTTTTACAGCCCAGTGTTAAATTATGGACTTCATGAAGTGTTTTTTTAATATAATTCTGAATAATCAACTCCGAATTTACATCTTTTCTAAGGGATACAACATTCCGTGTAGAATGTTCTTTAAGCTCAGTAACAGACACAAACAGTTCTTAGCAATAAGAGAAGATTACTACAGAGAATTCACATGGAAAAATCAAGTCTTCCTTTTCATTATTTTGGAAATGACATTGGGAAGGGACGGACCGACATAAAACCTCAAGGCTGTGCCTGTATCTGGAGAGGCCACGTTGGTGACGTGTCCTGGTTAGAAAACTGCCTGGTTTTGCTCACTGAGCAGCTTGGAAATGCTCTGAGTTCAAGAGGATTAAGAAGAGAAGTGACCATGGTCATTTTCCCTCCAGACGTATTATAAAACAAATGGGCTGGAGTGATTTGCAAACTTTGTTTTCTTTTGGGACAACACAGTGAGCTGCCCTCTTGGGTGGCCCCTCTGGGTGGGGTGGGAGCAGGCATGGGGTCCTGGCCTCGAGGGTAGAATGTGGAGCTGCGCTGTTCTTCTGGGGGCACCATCCCAAGGGACACCTGCGGATGCAGTGTTGGCTGGGATCCAGGTAAATTGGAGGCTGTCCTAGAAGTAAGAAGATCCATCACGCTTAGTAAGATCTTGGGTTGTAACGGCTGCCTTGAGCCTCCAGACATTTTTTATAAAGCTCTCCGTCATGAAGCCCTCTTTCTGCCTCTGCTGCCATATGTTTTTCCAGCTGGACCTCCACCAGTCTTCCGCTCTCCAGAAAGTTCTCGTTCATTCAGCCCAAGGGTACCTCATTGGCTTTTCTCAGGGCTGCTGGAAGTTTCAGCGGGAGTCCTGGCCACATGGAGAATCGAGCTCCCTGGGCGCGTAGAGGAAGGTCTCAGACTGGGAGTCTGTGCCTTCAGATGCTTTGCTTTTCTGACTCAGTTTAAATGTGGAGAAATGTGAATATACATATTTAAATATGTGGAGCTGCATCAGGAAAAAAAAAATCTTATTAGCATGCATTTTCTGTGATTCAGGCTTGTTCACCAAATCCTGCAGTAGGGAAATTTAAGAAAGGGTTTTTGTCCACAGACTGGGATCCCCCCACTTAACTCTGATCAGAGCCAGTGGCCTCCGAACCTTGTTTTCCATTGTTCATTTTCTATTCACCTGGGGCACTGGGGATGTTTTAGCTTTTCCAGATGCTGGTTTTCAGATTAGCTGACCCAAGGGTGGAAGTCACAACTCTTTGACACACTTTGGAGTTCTTACTTGTAGGACAAGGCTCACCCTTCCAAATTCTAAGCAAATAGTTTGCTCTTCGTGATTCAGACTTGGTTGCTGTCCTGTTGCTCATTTTTCCTTCATGTAAATTTAGAATTCAGTGCTTCAGCCTCCAAAGCCTAACTGAATAGGAAACTGTGCACACATTCTCTGTGGCAAATCCTCCTAGGAAAACCCTCATAAGGAAGTGGGCTGTCCGTGTAAAGATCTTACTTTATTGATGTGTTTGTATTTGATTTAAAATAAAAATTGAGTCCACTTCCAGATTGTAATTGTGCCCCCATTGCGTACTGGTAAGTGTTGGGCTACACTTTGCCTTCTGCTCCCTGCCCCCCACCCTCCTGGTTTCAGGCTGCTCCCCTGTTTGCAACTGCCATTTACGGCCCCATCTTTTCTCATCACTGTGAAATCTGCTGGGGCAAAAATAATACCTACAGTAATGTGAAGAAGCCTAATGAAGAAGTAACTCGAATTAGCAGCACAAAATCCAGAATCTTGACACGGGTTAGCTTGAGTAGACCAATCACCTTCAGGAAGAGCTGTGAAGTCGTGCAATCTGAAACGGTAAAGTATTTTTTAAAAGTAGGCAACAGAAAACAAGATTATGAGGAAATCACTCCGATGTTCACTTTCTTTCTAGTTTATTGGTGTCACTAGATGCTTAACCGAGAATATCCTCACAGTATTTCCAAACTGATTGTGTAACCGCTCAGAAGCTTGACAACGAACCCCCCAACACTCACGATAATGCAAGTGGCATATATCTGGTAGGTTACCCATTAAACGACTGTGACAGATCGTATTTCTGGTTAATTGTTAGTTCCTTATGACCTTAGACTTTGCCTGTGTATTTAATAACACCATCTGCTGTCTCGGGTAGCAATACCACCTTTTTTACGTGAGGATTACTGTTCTTACTTCGTAAACAACGGTGCTCAATGGGAGGTGTTGAAACTCCACCATAGAATTATTTAAATTATGCTACCTCTGCAAAACTTGAAGAGAGAACTGCTTTTCTTCCTTATGCTGGCTCTATTGGCTTCACCTAAAATATCATGATGGATATACCATAATAAAAGCATAAAAATGATTTCCAAGTTGTAGTCTTGGTCTGCAAGATGAAATGTTTTCAAAGAACTCGACTGTTATGTCTGTCCTGTTTGGCTTCTTCCAGACTCGTTTCTCATAGTGTATAAATCTCTGGGAAATTTCCTAGTAAAACAGACAATTAAGAACTAATTCCCACAAAGTGAAATGAGATGAGACTTATTTTTTTCTTTTTTTTTAAACCATCACTCAAGATTACACCTCTCCATTTGGGGGCATGTTGAGAAGGCTGCTCATGAACGAGAAATATCAAAACATCTACTGATGTGTCTTCTATAATAAGGCAGATGGTGACGGGTTTTAAGTTGGGCTACCTTTATTTGGGAGCCACAAACAGAAGCACCTATGAAATGAATTCTTGGTGGCTGGGGAGACAGGGTTGGGGGGTGGAGCATTCACTTTTAATTTAACTAGGTTCATGCTGTACAAGGTACCGGACTGTAGTGTCACTCTCCAACCCATGAATCACAACTTCCTAGAAAACAGGGGTTCTGTGGAGCGGTAGAACTGGTTTGCGCTGAACTGGTCTCTTCTGCACCAGGGGGCAACTGCACCTCTCTGAGTCAGGACAGACACCGGTCACCAGTTCCTTTGTCTATCTGTCCACTAACCTGTTCCCAGCCTTGACCACAAAACGAGCCAAGGTGAATGGGAATTGCTACTTGATTTTACTAGGGAAATGACAGCTCCTTAAAAGTGAAAACTTTTTTGCAACAGTAATTTTTCATTCCTTAACATGGTGACACTACTCAAAAAGTGGAAGGAGCATTGGAAGATAAAGCGCTCTAGGTCATGCGTACCTGATTTGGAACTGACTTTTGTGACAAACTGTGACAAAGCTCATAGGATTGACCGTCATAAGCCCAGCACTGACACGACCCATAACTGTATGCTAAAATATGGACACTTGACAGGGCAGAGGTTTGGGGGCTGTTTTTTTTGGGGGGGTAGTTAATTATGGGGAACCAGAGAGGTTGGTCTGAATACCCACCACATGAAAATAATCAAGAGGTCGTCTGCCAACAGAAAACAACTTCAAAAGTATGGAATGTAGAATTCTGAGC
Source organism: Mustela putorius furo (assembly GCF_011764305.1). NCBI lineage: Eukaryota > Metazoa > Chordata > Mammalia > Carnivora > Mustelidae > Mustela > Mustela putorius. The sequence continues at coordinate 3,573,286 of NW_025421560.1, read as the reverse complement.
CTAAACCACTGGACAGCATCCCAAAAAGGCATGTCCTGACATGTTTTCAGTATAAGAGGGCTTCAGCATTCCAGGCTTTTAAAAGAATGTCTCCTGTTACAGCTAAAAGGGGCTGCTTCTCCTTTTCCACACTCTGAATTCATGGAATCTGGAAGTCTGATTCTGGGACACTCATTTTCAAATATATTGAGTAATTTTTTAATATGAAAAGCAAGGAATATGGCTCTTTTTTGGTTTTAGAAAAATAGTTGAAACGCCCACACATAAGTGCTTCCCACCAACACCATTTTTGAAGTATACAGAACTTCAGCAATGTCATTAGGGTTTTGTCATAATCAGAGTCAAATAAATGAAACACAAACAGAACGTTATGAATGTAATACTTCACTATAGGTAACAAATTTAAAACACAAGGATTCCTAGAACTTATCTCCCCCTACATCCTTTATAAATTCAGTATATAGCCAGCAGAGAAGCCACCCAGCTATTAAGCAGAGGAATCCTGGGTGAGAATTCCAAAAAAACCCTCAAAACAAGTTTCCACATCCTGCTGATCTATCCAGCCAAATGCCTGTCAGGGTATGGAACAGTTTTTCGTTTTACTCAACTGAGGTCCTCTTGAGTCTTCTGAAGGGGCTGTCAATAGATATTGAATCTTTGCCCATTTTATATGAAGTATATACATATATACATAATCTTTGCCATATATATGTATATATTAAGATATATGAATATATTTAAAATAAAGCTGTCTCTTGTGGAAATAAATATTTTCCATTAAGCCTTGAGACACTTCAATTGGGCATATTAATGCTGATACAGATGCTTTTGCCCTAGCTAACTTAAACTAAGTACAGACCGTGGCTTAGACACTCTTAGCTTGGGATCAGAGCCCAGACCAAGCAGACATAATGTTAGATGATGGGATAATCTGGTAGCCACATGACATCACAACTTTATTTCGATGGCACCATGCCCCCCAAATCATGGGCAGACGCTCACTGGTCACTCCTATGCATTGTTTTGTGATGCCACGTGTGTCAGAAGAACATGGGGCTTGGGTTTGTCAAAGTCCCCTGTATGCCCATGAAATCGCGCACCGTGGGAAGGGTCTGGGTGGAAATGGCATCGAGTTCAGCGTCTCATCTCCCAGTAGAGAAAAACGCCAGGCCCAGGGTGTTCAAGTGACCTGCCTCAAGTGATCTGCTGGGTGTGTGAATAGAACCTATGGTTCCTCACCCACTTCTTATGTGGGTATTTACATGTATGTAAAAAAAGAACCTGGGAAGAAAACAGAAATAGGAGGTAGCCCACCAGTGGGCTAAAGAATGAACTGCAGTCCGGGAAACGTGGATTCTGGCGGATGTTTACAGCAAAGTCTTCATTTCCCTGGTGTTCCAATAAATTGATAAAGTGAGCGGACATGACGTCTTAGTCATGGTGAAGAAGAACGAATTGATCTTTTAATGCAAATGTAGGCAGATTGATAGGTAGTGGAATAAAAGCAATCTGAAAAATGTTCAAAATCTAACTATCTCTGAAATGCTAAGAGATAGCCCCTAGGAAGTTCCCATGTGTGAAGTTCCCAGGCAAGTTTTCAGACCGGTTTCCTCACTAAGGAATTTGCTGGAAGGGCTGACAAGGCAGGCCAACAAGTCCATCAAAGTTCATCCGTACTTGCATTTTAGCTGTGACCAGCTTTTTAGTAAACACACTATATTTAGGCAGTCGCAATAGGAAATCTGTTTCTCTATTTCTGTCCACCGGTGGTCTTTCGGCAGGGCACAAACTCTGGCTGTCTGTTCTCAAGACAAGTTCGGCTTTCTTCTTCTCTGTGTCAACTCAGTTCTGAGCGTGAATCTGGATTGTCTCGATGATTCTGCACTCCCCTTGGCAAAGAGGCATTGCCATGTGGGCACAGGAGCAGATGTGCTAATGCACACTTACTCCAATTAATAAATTACAGCCCATGATGAGTCTTTTAAGTTTTTCTTCCTTTTTTCCTTCTGCAGGGAGCCTTCTGTGTCTCCTCTGTACATAAAACTGACCACACACACACACACAAAATGGAGAAATAATTTTACTGTTAAATATTTAGATCTTTGGGTATAATTAGAATATCACCTATACACATAAAATAATTGTTTTAAATGACAATATTATGTTTTTCCCCCCCTATTCTATCCTTTGATGTGGAGAAGCTGTTGGGTGGGCCCTTAGTGCTTCTTTGGGAAGGACTGTTCCAGAAATAGGTATAATTTAGTGTGTTCCATGGAGGGGCTAAGTTCAGGGTCTTCCTACATTGCCATCTTGGACTGGAACTCCTTCTTCTTCTTTGTTTCTAAACACATTAGACGAGAGCAAGTAAGCCACCAGAACAGGTTATTGAAACCCCATTGGTAAAGGGCAAATTTTCCCACTGATTGGCATTCTTTTATAAAATATGTTTTCAGCTTGTCAAGAGAAAGTCAGTCTAGTTCACACTGGCTCACTTCTTTTTTGTGAGGATTACAAACAATGACAATGAAGGTCTATTTGGAATAAGCAGTGATCATTTTGCTTCTTACAAGCCCTTTATAACCATGGAATGCTATGGAATATCTGACTTTTCTTTTTTTTTTTTCTTTTTTTTTTCAGGGCCCCCTAGCCCCTTGTATTTATTTGTCTGAGTGCAAAGTAGCCAGGATTGGAATCCTATAATAGGAATTAAATGATTTCATGGGATTTACCTTTTTGTTCTCAAGGAAACATGTTATAAGGATCTAGAGGTGCACTATTCCAATTTGGTGACTGCCCAAACCATATCCTTACCCGACTAAATCCCAGAATGGAAGTCTCTTATCTTACCACCAACATTGATTTTAATCTAAGGTTCATAAAGACCAGCACAAAATAGCTTGCTATTTAAGGAGTTCCATACCCGGCACAGCATAGCGGTAACTGTCCCTCATCTCTACCATCTCCCTCTATCTGTTGTGACTCTTTGCTGTTCTTGCTTGCATGTCCTGTGAACTATCTTAGAATTGCTTTTTTCCTATAAATATAGATAGAAATTGGCGCATCTTAATATTCTCTTTGTTAACACTCACAAATGTTAACACTCCCTTGCTAGTTTTCTATACTGTGCTTACGTGATTTTTTTTTTAATTCAAAATGCAAGTAGAATCTTCTAGACTGTATCATTAGACAACAGGACTCATACCTGGATTTCAGTTCTGACACTCACCGTTAATTCTACTGTAGGCAAATCACTCAATCTTTCAATACCTTAGGTTTCTGTTTCTGAAAAAGGATGACAATATAATAAAATTCACGGTTGAAATATCTTTTTTGAATGTCCATATGAAAGGTATAATAAACATATAATAAACACAGACAATTATATTATCCTTAACCTTTTAGAATTGTAACATCTTTCATTTTTTCAGTCCCCTTACTACTGAACGTGTATGCAGGAAAGTCACATTTTAAGTAGGTAAGCTAATTCACCTTCTTAATATTTTCAAACATTATCCTTGAGGTTAGTTCACTATTGTGTCAGCATCTTCCCAGTGATATCTTTTAAAGGATTTTGGTGAGTGTCTTAAATATCCGTTAAACCCACATTCAGACATTTTTCCAGAAAAGTACATTTCATCATGCTCTTTCCAAAAAGTCAATAGCAGGGTTCTGGCAGCAAATGGCTGTTGAATCCCTTCCAGTTCTCCTACAAATTTCCTTGCAGACTGAGTGAGTGTGTGACCTCAATCTCTCCTTTGTCTGTATTTTTCACTTAGCGCTTTAAATTCTGACACAGTAAGTAGTTAGCCTACATCAAGACCCCAATTTTTACTCTAAACGGGGAACTATACATATGTTTACACATAGACTGGTGACTAACAGCTTCTGTGTATAATATGTGAGTGATTAAGAGCCCCTGTGATTTTATTTGGCCTGATTCTTAGACCCTCCACAGAGAGTTTATCTCCTCCACATGCAAAAATCTCCTTAATATCCGAATGCTTTCTGTGCACAGGGGAGGCAGGCTACAGGGAGAGGTCACACAGAGGGAAAGTATTTCTAAAAAACTGTATTTGCAATTTGAAAACCAGTAGAACTGTCTCATAAAATGCCACTACTTAGAAGAAACGCTCTTCTGTCTATGACAGAAGGTTCATTTGTGTCACGACTCTCCATAGCTTGTACAGACGTATTCATATAAACAGGTCTGTTCAAGTACTTATTTATAACTTTTTTTTTTTTTTAAGTAGAAAAACCCCGAGTAGCACATGTATTCTTCAATCTTATGGCAGTTTTGTCCAAGTACAAGAAGCTGAGGATGTTATCCACAGAATCCCAAATGACATACAGGCTGCCTTTTTCCCTCCTCCTCCAAATATGCTGGGGTCAGAGTTTAAGAAGCTCTAGTATGGTTGCAACATCACACTATTAATAGAAACTGCGCTCTGAAGAATGAAGGCTGTGATTCCACATGTGAATATAGGGTGAAGTGCATGAACTCACAAGCCTCCAGGAATACCACCTCGTGGACAGCACACACGTTGCAACCCTCCCCCAGCTGCATGTCCTTAGGGCAGAGTTACCTCAGGGTCCTCTGGAAGGAACCTTTTTTTTTTTTTTTCTTTACATTGTCCTGTGGACTGTCAGTACAGGGCTGTGGTATGTTAACCAGAGCATCTCCACTGGAGTAAGCTCCGGGACGGTTCCGATTTTAGATGTTAATTCTCACAGGTGGAAGCCCATGTAAATTACAGTGTGGGGAGAGCAGATTCCTTCCACCCATCGAGCTATTGCTTAGAACTGCTCCCTTTGGCTAAACATCCGATCACTTCCCTTATTCCTGCTTTTTGATGGTATCATAATAAACGGCTTTCCTTTTGCTCCTAAACTGGGGATGATTTTTATTTTTCAAAAAATCTTAGAAATTAAGAGCGAGCTGGAAAGGACTGTTGCTTCATCTAATCTTGGCAGAGGTGTTCCCCGTAGAATGTTTTCTTTAGTTCTTAAGACGAATTCCAGTATTTCAGCAATCTGCTTAAAACCAGCCTCAACCCACTGCCCCACCAACCCTTCCTGCGGCTTCCACCTGCCTGTCCACGTATGAATGTGCAGGAGCTCCCTGCAGCCAACCTGGTAACCTTGACTCTGAGTGGCAAAGAAGATCATAATGCTCTTCTGAAAGGACCTGCAGCCTTAAGCAAGAGGGCAGAGTCTACGTGACTAAAACATACCAACTTCCTCTTTCATAAGTCATCACATGATGAACTACAATTACAATTCCTGCCTTGTCTCTGCGAATTGCAGACGCATTGCCTCACCCTAGAAGCCCTGCTTCTGTGTGTGGAGGAGGCGGCTCTTGCTGCTGCAGCAGCCGCTTTGGAAGGGATCCAACTCCAGTCTGTGCCGGGAGGGAGGGCGGAGGGTGGAAGACGAAAACAAAGCTATGTTTACTTAGCATAGATCGATAAAGCTGCTTCGGAGCTACATGAAAGGCCAGGCAGCATGAAAGACTTTTGATACAATATAAGGAATTGCTGTCCAGGATCCAGGGCCAACCTTAACCCCCTTGATCCCGGAGCCTTTTATGGCAAGGGAGACCAGAACTAAAATAGCCTCTCCATTCTCCAGCAGGCATTTCATTAGGGAAGTTACAACAACTCGGTTTCGACATTAAACTTCTAGTGTAAAATAAAAAGGAAATGCCCTTCATTTGGAGAAGAAAAGCTCCATTCTACAAGAATCCTTACTTAGTCCCTCCCAAGGCAGAATTTGTATCTTGGTGTTTCTATTTTGGGATAGAATGGCAAGCTTTCCCTTGAGGGTATTACAGTACCAGCTTGCAGGTAAAGGAGTATAATGACGCCAGGGCTCTAACACAGGGTGGGTTTTTTGTTTTTTAATCTTCCAGTGACTGTATGGGGGGGCCGTGTCTTGGGTGTGTCCAGATGGCTAGTTTTTCTGCAGCACAAAGCCCAGACCTCGTCCACTTCGGGCAGTGGCTCTGAGAGAGAAGTCACGTGCTACAATGAGTGGCACAGGGTCTCTCTGGAGAGTGACCAGAGGGACAGGTCCTGAAAGAGGCTCCAGACGGCAGGTATCGGGAATGACCAAACCCACTGGCACCAGTTGCTCCAGGGAAGGAACTGGGCATGTCCAGTGCCCCATGCTAGAGGAGGGTGAGGCAGGACTGCCATTGCAAGCAAGACCCGGGACCAGATGGGGAGACCTCGACGGCGAGCACACCTTCTCTGGAAATCCCCAGGAGAAGACATGCAGGATTGGCCTGTAAAAACATCTGGGCCTGGCATTACGTTTTCTGCGCCACTTTGGAACAGGTTTCTTCATGCTGCTGAGGCAGATCCCTCCACTATTTCGCTAAGGGTGTTTTTCCTCTTCCTTGTGGTTAGTCCTTTGAAGCAACCTGGCATTTTCAACAGCAACAACTACAATGAAACGTCAGCAGGATTTTTTTCTCTCTCCACCTACCGACCCAGTGGTAGGCAAGATAGTGTAATGAGTACCCTGCTCTTCCCACACGGGGCCAGCCCGGTCCCGTCTCAGCCGGCGCTGCGGGCCTGTTTTCCAACAAAAGCAGCTCCGAAGGGCTGCCCATGCAGAGCCGAGGTGTCTGGGTCCCCACTGACAGTGACTAAGCCGCGTCTGTTAGTCAGTAAGATTAAGACCGGCCAGAAGCGATTCACCATAGCACACAGCAGCTCCTCCTCCCAATAAAAGTGGGACACTCGAGCACTGACTTCAGTCCGGGCACGGCCCGCGGCCGCCAGCAGCCGCAAAGCGCTGCGGGCCCAGCGGGCTCTGCGGCCGCGCCCCGCCTTCGCGCCAGGCGGGTCCGCGCCCACCGGGGGCCCCCCGGGCCCGGGCCACGCCGTCGGTCCCGCCCCACGACGGCGCCGGGGACTTCCGCCGATGGCCCGTCCCGGCCCCGCGCAACCCCCCGGCCGGCCAGCCGGCCACCCCACGGCGCGCGCGGAGCCGGGCGCCCCCGCCCCCTCCGGCCCAAGTTTGGTCCCGAGGGCGGGGCCCGGAGACCTTCTGTCGCCGGAGGGGGCGGAGCCTGCGCGGTGACGCGACCGCGCCGGCCGTAGACCCCGGATCCCTGGAATGTGCATTCGTTCAATGAGGCCGCCAGTGCCAGGGGCGCCGACTCACGTCCGAGCGGAGCGTGCGCACTCGGCGGCGGCGGCGGCGGCGCACGCGGGCCCGCGGCTCTGCGCCCACGTCACGCGCCAGCCGCGCGGTCCGACAGGAGGCGGCGGGGTCTGCGGGCGCCGCGAGGACCACCCCCACCCGCCGCTCCCCGCTCGGCAGGGCGGGCCACTGCGGAGGAGGAGGGGAGGGCGGGGCTGAGGCTGGCGAGGGTCCCCAGGCCTCGGCCGATCGGCGTGCGGACGCGGCCCCGGGCTCGGGGGCAGACTCCGCCGTTCGTGAAACTTAGGGCACCGCGGCGCGCGCGTGCGTCCCGACGGGTGCGAGTGTGCAAGCGCCCAGTGTGAGTCCACACGTAACTCCTCAGAAACAGAACTGAGCCACGCCACACTGACAGTCCCCGCTCTCGAGACTGACAGCGCCAGTCACCGAGGGGCTTTTGAAAACACGAGCACTAGCGATTTGGCCCAAACATCCTGGAGGGGAGGAATGGGGACCGAGTAGTGGAGGCAGCCGAGCGTTGGGACGGCCGCGCCGCCTTCCCCTCGGGGACACCGGCCCCGGCGCACTCGGGCGGCGCTGACCCGCGGGCGGGCGCCTCGGAGCCGGCTCTCCCGGCAGCGCTCGTTCTCTCCCCGCGCAGGGGGAGGGGGAGGGCGCGGGCGCGGGGGAGGGCGGGCGCGCGCGCGAGGGGAGGGGGCCCGCGCAGGCGCCGTGCGAGGCTGTCGAAGAATCAAGTCTGTAGAAGTGGAGCGGCCGCGGCGGCAGCAGCAGCAGCGACGGCGGCGACGGAGCAGAGGCGGGCTGGGCGCTGACGCGGGCGCTGGAGAGCGGCGACGCCGGGAGCTGTGAGAGAACAGCGGAGCGACCCGTGGCCCGCGCCGCGCCCGTGCTCCACGCCGTCCGGCTGCTGCCGCCGCCTCGGCGCGGCATGCCCCGCCGCTCGGGCTGAGCCTGCCCCGGCGGCCGCCCCCCGCCCCCCGCCCCCCCGGCCTCCCCGCCCCCCGCCCCGCACTCCGCCGCCGCGACCTGCTGCGCTCCCCCGCGCCCGCGCGGCCCGTCTTCGCCCCGGTCTGGAGGCCGGCCGCGGCCCCGGCCGAGCTCCCGCCGCCGCCGCCGCCGCGCCCGCCGCGCCGCGCCGCCCCGCCACCCGCCCGCGCCCGCGCCGGCCGGGGGGACGTGCTGCCGCGGCTGCAGCCCCTCGCCCCGCGCCCGCCGCCCCTCGTGCCCCGGGGGCGCTGCGCGGGCGCCGAGCCTTCGCGGGCTTTGCCGCCGCCGCCTCTGCGGCCGCCGCCGCCGCTGGTGGGGGAGACGCGGGGTTGGGGGGGGAGGAGGGCGCGCGTGGTGCCGGCGGGGAGCGGCGGCGCCCCCTCCTCCTCCGCCTCCTCCTCCTCCTCCACCTCCAGCGCCGCGGGCTCCTCGGACATGGCCGCGGCGGTGGCGGTGGCGGCCGCGTCCCGGCGGCAGTCGTGCTACCTGTGTGACCTGCCCCGCATGCCCTGGGCCATGATCTGGGACTTCACCGAGCCCGTGTGCCGCGGCTGCGTCAACTACGAGGGCGCCGACCGCGTTGAGTTCGTCATCGAGACGGCGCGACAGCTCAAGCGGGCGCACGGCTGCTTCCCGGAGGGCCGCTCCCCGCCCGGCGCCGCGACCCCCGCCGCCGCCAAGCCGCCGCCGCTTTCGGCCAAGGACATCCTCCTGCAGCAGCAGCAGCTGGGCCACGGCGGCCCCGAGGCCGCCCCGCGCGCCCCGCAGGCCCTGGAGCGCTACCCCCTGGCGGCCGCCGCCGAGCGGCCCCCGCGCCTCGGCTCCGACTTTGGCGGCAGCCGCCCGGCTGCGGGCCTGGCCCAGCCGCCGACACCGCAGCCGCCGCCCGTGAACGGCATCCTGGTGCCCAACGGCTTCTCCAAGCTGGAGGAGCCCCCGGAGCTGAACCGCCAGAGCCCGAACCCGCGGCGCGGGCACGCCGTGCCGCCCACCCTGGTGCCGCTCATGAACGGCTCGGCCACGCCGCTCCCCGCCGCGCTCGGCCTCAGCGGCCGCGCCGCCGCCTCGCTGGCCGCAGTGTCTGGGGCCGCGGCAACCGGCCTGGGCTCGGCGCAGCCCGCCGAACTGAGCTCGCACAAGCGGCCGGCGTCCGTGTCCAGCAGCGCGGCCGTGGAGCACGAGCAGCGCGAGGCGGCGGCCAAGGAGAAGCAGCCGCCGCCGCCCTCGCATCGCGGCGCGGCCGACAGCCTCGCCACCGCGGCCGGCGCCACCGAGCTGGGCGCCGAGGGCGCGAGCAAAGGCCGCGGGCCCGGAGAGCAGGACTGGGTCAACCGGCCCAAGACCGTGCGAGACACGCTGCTGGCGCTGCACCAGCACGGCCACTCGGGGCCCTTCGAGAGCAAGTTTAAGAAGGAGCCAGCCCTGACTGCAGGCAGGTTGTTGGGTTTCGAGGCCAACGGGGCCAACGGGTCTAAAGCAGGTAGGGGCGGCTGTGGAGCGAGGGGCCCTAGGGGAGAAAGGGGGGGCGCAGAGCAGAGGATGGGGGTGTGCTTTCCATTCACCATTCTACCCCAGCCCAGAAACAACAAACACCCAACTTCCTGATCTGCCTGAGGCGGAACCAGTGCTTAGTGGCAACGTGTTCCTGTGCTGAAGCAGCACAACAGAGATGAGTCAGACTGGGCTGATAGGCACTGACACAGGGTTTTCCTTTCCCAGCACATTCTTGGATGGGAGCGTGAGGGCACCAGCCACCTTTTAACCTGTTGGGGGATGTTGACGATCGTGTGCACAGTTCAGCCTGGGTACATGCATGCTTGTGTAGAAACAGGCGGTTGCATAGGTGCTGTGTTCTGTGGCCTTTTAAAATCCTGCCCCAGAGCCCCGTGAGTCTTAAGTGTTGTGAGTTGCACGTGCACTGGAAATTCATGTGAGATTTTCTGTACAGGCTTTGAGAGAACAAATTCTTTAGTGAGTCTTGTGTTAGTAAAAGAACCGTCCTTTTCGGTGCACATCCGTTTATTTTGTTTTTGTTTTTTCCCTTTTCTTTTCTCCCCCTGCCAGTTGCAAGAACAGCAAGGAAAAGAAAGCCTTCTCCAGAACCAGAAGGTGAAGTCGGGCCCCCTAAGATCAATGGAGAGGCACAGCCATGGCTGTCCACACCCACAGAAGGGCTCAAGATCCCCATAACTCCTACATCCTCTTTTGTGTCTCCACCACCACCCACTGCCTCACCTCATTCCAACCGGACCACACCGCCTGAAGCGGCTCAGAACGGCCAGTCGCCCATGGCAGCCCTGATCTTAGTAGCAGACAATGCAGGGGGCAGTCATGCCTCGAAAGATGCCAACCAGGTTCACTCCACTACCAGGAGGAATAGCAGCAGTCCACCCTCTCCGTCCTCTATGAACCAAAGAAGGCTAGGCCCCAGAGAGGTGGGGGGCCAGGGGGCCGGCAGCACAGGAGGACTGGAGCCAGTGCATCCTGCCAGCCTCCCAGACTCTTCTCTGGCAGCCAGCGCCCCTCTATGCTGCACCCTCTGCCACGAGCGGCTGGAGGACACCCACTTTGTGCAGTGCCCGTCTGTCCCTTCGCACAAGTTCTGCTTCCCTTGCTCCAGACAAAGCATCAAACAGCAGGGAGCTAGTGGAGAGGTCTATTGTCCCAGTGGGGAAAAATGCCCTCTTGTGGGCTCCAATGTCCCCTGGGCCTTTATGCAAGGGGAAATTGCAACCATCCTTGCTGGAGATGTGAAAGTGAAAAAAGAGAGAGACTCGTGACTTTCCGGTTTCAGAAAAACCCAATGATTACCCTTAACTAAAACTGCTTGAATTGTGTATATATCTCCATATATATATATATATATATATATATATATATATATATATACACACACACACACTCTCACACACACACACACACATATATATATATATACATATATATATATATCCAAGACAAGGGAAATGTAGACTTCATAAACATGGCTGTATAATTTTGATTTTTTTGAATACATTGTGTTTCTATATTTTTTTTTTTGACGACAAAAGGTATGTACTTATAAAGGCATTTTCTTCTTTTGTTAATGTTATTAGCATATCTTTGTGCTTTATTATCCTGGTGACAGTTACCGTTCAATGTAGGCTGTGACTTGCGCTGCTTTTTTAGAGCACTTGGCAAATCCGAAATGCTTCTAGCTGTATTTGTATGCACTTATTTTAAAAAGAAAAAAAAAAGCCAAATACATTTTCTGACATTGTAAGATTGCCTTACTGTCTGTTATTCCTTATTGCTGGCCCCTCTCTCAGGCCAGAGGCCAGTTGGTGGAGAAGGAAATGGAATGAGCGAAGGGGGCACTGTTGTGAAGTGGGCAGCATGCCACTGAGAAATGTCACCAAGTTTACCCCAAAACATTGTCCTCTCAGAGTAGCAGGAAAACAGATTTTGAGTCTTTCTCTGTTTTGTTCTTAAAGTTCAGTTGTTGGGATAGTGATGACTGCCTGAGAGTTGCTGCTGAGAGATTTTTTGGACTGTGTGGTTTTGGGGAGGGGGGATTTTTCTTTTTTTTTTTTTTGAAAGGCAAAGTTGACCACTGTTCACTGCCCACGGGATCAGTTGTAAGATTACAACGCTGCATGTTCGTTGGTTACATAATACACAATTCAGTGACTGAAGGGCGGTGATGATGGATGGTGGCGTGTGCAAGATGGCACTGCCGTCTTTGAGCAGAGCCCGGCTCTGCAGCGTCACCTTGTCTTTTTAAACACCCCAGAGCTCTGTTTGGTGGTGGTGGTGTTGTTTCCTTTGAAAAGAGTCGCAAGAGAAGTTACAGTTCAGGTGAACTTGGAGATTGTGGGATTGGTTTCGTTTCTGTTTTGTGTTTCGTTTCGTTTTGTTTTTTATCATTTACCTGTAGTGCTATTGCTGTTGGTACTATCACCTACCCCCTGTTTCTAGTGAGTGCTAAATACAGTATGGTACAATGACAGTAACAGCGCGTGGTGCTGCCGGGACTGCCCGTGGGCATATCAGTGACAGCCCAGATGGGGGTGGAGGAAACCTGTAATTTCCTTCTTACGTGTGTTTGAAATACCAAGTGAATAATACTGTTCTTCTGGAAAAAAAAAATGATAAACTAGTGAAAATTAAAGAAAAGGTTTTAATAATAGGCAGGCCCCACCTCTCAAACTATTCTTAGAAACCTTTTGTAAACTAATTTCTTTTGATTACTATTTTGCATCAGTAAAACGATTTTTTTAAACCAATAAATCATCTGTTATTAGAAATAGTTGTCTCACAGTGATACTGGTTTTTCTTTTGTGCTGTTACGATTTAACATTGACAGGAACACTATTTTAAATCCTTTTATGTTCAGGTGTTTGTAACTTGGCCCTATAATTAGGCTGAATCATGGCTTCAAGGTCTACTACAACTTACGTGTATCGTTTATGACCCAGCTTCTATTTTAATTTGAAAATAGAGATTGTTACCCTCTTTGGAGTCTTTTTTAGTTACGTTTTTGTCTTTTTAAAATTGCTCAAATATTTTTTAATGGTCCGTTTATTAACACTTGAAAATCAGATACTGCACCAAATACAGTATTTTTGTTGTAGTGTTTTTAATGAGGGCACTTATTATTAATGCTGTGCAAATTCATGTTACCGGTCATTGTTATATTACAAACAGACTTGCATGATTAACCAGTTTGTTGTTACACTTTTTTTTTTTTTAATTGGCGCATCTATGACTCAGATCAGACTGGTTTCTCTTATGTAAATGCAGAAACACACTTGCAGAAACACAGAGTCAATTTTACATGCCCATAAAGACATGTGTAAAGAATTCAACTATTATGGTTTGTTGTATAAATGTGTATCTAAGCACTTTATTATAAACTGGAATTTGACCTCATAGATTTTACAAGTTGATCAGTCATTTGACCTAATTTGTGGTAGCTATCTGTATGCTTTGCAGTCTCAATACAGATAAGCTTTCTAAAAAAGATTAGTAAAGAACCATCCTGCTGTTTTGAATAAGTCTATCCAGCTGTGGAAAAGACAACCTATGGTTTCTCTGTGCTGGTGTTTAGGGAGCGGGGGAGAACAGGAATAGCTTTAAAGGGCTGTGTGTTGAGGTTACTCCCATTAAAAACTAAGGTCTGCATGAGGCCGCCTGGCCCTTGGGTGGCCTTCGTGGAAGGCTTGCAGCTGTAAAATGTTGATCCGGGTTATTTTTCTGGCATTCTCTTAAGTTAAAAAGTTAACGCTGGGGCATGGGTTTGATCTTTTGTTGTACCTGATGGCAGTGCAGACATCCTCCACAGCTGGATAAAAATGTCAGAAAGCTACTTACTGTACATGGGCAGTATCCGATTTCAGATCCTAAATATTTCAGCTGTGCTTTTAATACTCAAAATATTAGGGGATGGGGTGTTGAAGCTTTCCCTTTTTTGCTTTAACATTTATAGAATTTAACAGATGTACTGTCTTTCATGTGGCCTCACATTAAAAGTTATGAGAACATACACATGGTTTACAACTTTTACTATATACCTTTCCTTGGCCACCAAGTATTTTTAAAGTGTGCCACCTTTTAACCTTTACTTTTTTTTTAAGTTGAAGGTGATACTTTTTCTATATATGATGAAACTCATGTCAGCTTAAGTGAGTGTAATCTCAGATACCAACATTATTATATTTTAAAATCACGCTATGGAAAAATCACCTGCATTCTGTCATGTGTCAGATTTACAGTACCTTTTTTTTTTCTTTAACTTTTAGCATTAAATAAAAATAAAATTGGGAGCACTGAACATTTTCTGAGGCCTTTTTTAATTTTTTAAAGTAAGCTCAGAATGGCTATTGTTTTAATCACTAATGGCGGTGTGACCAAAGGATGTGTGGGGTTTGGGGTTGGGGTTTGACTGGAACTGCAGGAGAAGAACAGGAGATAAAAGACCTGGAACAACAAGGCAACCGAGGGTAGGGGGTGGAAAGGTGCTAGGGAATGGGGAAAGGGCAACTGGATAAGGGAAACAGATAAAGAGAAGAGCTGAACAAAGTACAGCCCCAAAGCACTTGTTTATTTCTCAACCTGCTGTACCGCCGGCTACTCTGCAATCGTAGACTAGAAGGAAAAGATCCTGACAACACTAAAAAGGCTGTCGAGACATGGAGTTCCTCTCTGGAAAGCTCTGAAACGAAACGGCCATGATGGGCTGTGGGAAATGCACTGAAGACAAAAGAGGGGGAAAACAGCCTACCTTTTGGAAAGCTGTGTAATAAAGTCAGAGCGAAAGCCAGGTGTGAGGTTTATTGATGTCCTGAAATCTGAATTTATAAATAAGAGGTGGGAAGCACCAAGACCCATTTGCAAGACATCGGAAGACAGTTCCTAGATGTTTGCAGCCTTTTCATTCTATTGATCAATGGCTTGGCAGACTCCTAGGAAAGGAAGTTGTGAACCTGACAAAGAGTTTGAGGATAGGGTGCACACAAAACTGACTATGTGTTTTAAATTAAACAGCAACTGTTAATGTGTAGCCAAATATATTTTCAGTAGGGGTGGTCTGGTAACTTGGAGGACCCATCACTATGTGTGTGTCAATAATTTTTTTTATTAGTCTGCTTAAGGCAGTTTTCAGGAAACTGTATTCTTAATAAGTTAATTATAGCTTATAATACACAACACGATGTTTCATTTAGTAATCAGGTTAAAAGAAATGTTGAACTATTTTTTTAATTAAAAATGCTAAATTTTATTTTTAGTAAAATTTAAAAGACTGCAGCTTACAGAAGTCATTTTTAAAATTTCAAAAGCTCCTCCCAAAGTAAACTTTAATGATTGCATTCAGTTTCCAGTTAAAAAACCAAACAAACCAGACTCTTGATGTGGCAGATGTCTTTGTTTATTCCCCAAAGGAGGGAAAAAGTTAAGGGGAAAATACAGAACTCCTTTTAATTCGTAGACTTAAGTCCCTCGTTACTCAAAGTTTTGCATATGATTTATAGATGGTTTTATTTGGTTAGTGAAGAGTAAAATGTTTCTCTTCCTGATTCCAAAGTGTGTACGTGGAATCATTCAGAAAAATGTTCAGTCGTGTGTAGGCCACTAGAAGTCCTGAGTCACCCTCATTTGCTTGCCTTCTCTTCGTAGGGAACAGTGTGAGAAGACACGCCTTTCCTCTGTCACAGACCAAGGTCAGAGGCACCAATGAATGGAATACATATTTACCTACTTCATCATCTGGGGTTCTAGAAATGAGAGGTGGGGGGGATGCTGTTTAACTCCTTCAGTGCCAACGGTTAGGCCTCTGTCAGCAACAGTATTGATTATAATCAAATAGAAATTATGGCATAACTTACCAGATTATTAATAATCTAGAGGCTTTGTTGCTGTTCCTGTTGACTACCTGCATTTTTCTTCAGTTATGAACCCTGGTAGTAATTTAAAAGGCACACAAATACACAAGAAGTCAATTTGTAAATTCAGAGGTCAGAAGGTAGAAAGTGATTGGATTTATGGATTATCTGTGGATTTATTTCTCTGTTAATCCCCAGATAAGTCCATAATTAGGGATATCCATACTATCCCTATTTACCATTAACTAATTCGTACCTAATTTAACAGTGAACTTTGTTTTAACCCATTAGTCTGTTGTTACCTGCTCCTTCACTGTGTCGATACAATTTCACATGGTTGATTTTAAAAAGCTTAACTTTTTAAATTTGAGATATCATTTATTAAAAATTTTTTTTTAAATCTTAGAATCAAAATCTACATTGGCACTGATCTTTATCACAAAATATTGTGAGCTTCTGTATGGCACTAAGTGCCATAAACCAACCCATACGAGCTATAGAAAAGATATTCTGGGGCAAAAACGCATGCTGTGGGCAAAATCATTTCTAGACTCATGTAGACATGGGATCCTAAAGCTATTTTATTTTGAGTCTAAGGAACAATTGAGTAAAGTCTCCTTAATAGAACAACCCTATCAGAATGGTATAAACAGTTTCTTTTATTATGCAGTTTTAAATACTGCTTTGAAAAAAACAGTAGCCCTTTAAAACTCAAAAGTCTTCGTAGAATGAGTCTAGAGTGCATGTCAAATTTATCACAAAGTCAGCCATGAAAATCCTCTAGGAGGTGATTTTCTTTTGGGTCAGACAAGGTCTGGATAAGAGACTACAGAATTCCTGGTTTAAACTGGAAGCTTCAATGCACTGGTTGATCTCATTTGTTGAATGGACTTTAGAAGTTGGATTGCATAACTGAACAGCCTCCTCCAGCAATTCAGCAGAAGCCCTTGATGCTGAAATAAGACATCCTATACAGAGTAATAATGCCCCATTTGAATATTTCTAAATATGCTTTGCATTTTGGGGAAAATGAACTGTGTTATATAATCTGTGGATCCCATCACCTAACCACTTAGCAGTGACTATTTCATTCTCCGTATCACTATCACCAGTTAACATCCGATGCCCATGAGGGGACAGGCATCATGCTCAACCAAAGAGTCACATTTTGCTGCGTAGGTACTTAGACAGCAACTTTAGCAGATAAATATTTGGGTCATTGCCTATTTCTCTGCCTTTTGGAAAATACCTTGCCCCTGACAGTTGGAATCCAATAATTTGAGCTCTATAGGTGGCTATTTATATTGCCAGGGAAAATAAGTCCAGAAGCACTTCATCAGAACTCAGGACCTAAATTTATTTTAATGTATAGTAAGAGTTCATTAAAAGTAAGTTTAATGTATAGTAAGAGCTTCAGATTACTGAGCTTTTGCCTTCGTTTACTGTTTGATTTTAAAAATATCAACCACACCAGTAAGAGTTCTTCTGCGGAGAAGTGAAACATAGGAGTAGGGATGGCCTGAGTCTGAATAAATCAGCATTTTGTTTGTTGCACACAGACTTGGCTGGAGGCCTCCCGTGTTCTCCAAAGCCTGAGAAGACTATGCCTGCGCTGCCAAACAGAAATAGGCTAAAAGCCTCCTTACCTCCATTTTTATTTATGCCTCCAAACAGCCATTCCCTTAACTTTTTTTCGGTGATAAAAGATAAAGATTTATTGTGCCCCATACACAACTGAAATCAGAATTTCACAGGAGGGTCACAGTCATTAGAGAAGTTTTAGAATACTAGTCTCTTAATAAGCACCATATGGTTGTCGCCGTGATTGCTTGACACCTAGTAAGCAGGCACATGATCTAGTCTTTGAACAGCTGGGAGCCTAGGCTCCAGCTCTCTGGGAGCTTGAAGACCCTTCCACGGACTGGGAGGGACGTCAGCTCGCGTGATGAAGGGCCCTGATGGAGGAAAGTTCACGCGTCGGTTTCCTTGCAGGAGTCTGGCGAGGGCTAAATTCTCACGTGGAGGACTGGGTCTCTCTAGAACTTCCGCCTGGAACCTTGGGAGGACTGTGACACGGACGAAGTCCGAGGTCCAAAGTGCTTGCACACAAGAAGCTCATTAGGCACAGCAGGCCACGGTCACGCATGAAAGGGGCCGCCGGACCTCAGTATCTTCCTACAGATCAAGAGGCCGTTGGAAAACACTGGGGCCAGGTCAACATCGTCAAAAGGCAGCTTTTCCTTTTTTTTTTTTCACTTTTTATCACTGCTCACAGCGGCGTTTCTGAAAAGGAAGAAAACAGCCGCCCGTGCTGCCAAGCCCTGTTTACTGGAGGGGAAGGAAAGGGGAGGAGGCTCCCCGCTCTCCAGCGGCCTGCGTCGGGCCCGCGCCGCGAGGAGACCCACTGCGGTTTCCAGCGCGGCGCCCTGACTCACGCCGCGCCGGTGTTTATTTATCCCAGAACTGGTGCCGGGGCCGCCGGCGCAGCGCCTTCTCCCCGCGCCCCGCTCTGCACACGTGGGGCCGTGCGGCAGAACCCCACGGGGGCGGCGGCCACACCCGCGCCAGCCCAGCCAGCGAGCCAGCTGCGCGGCTATAATTAGCGAGCAGCCGCGGCCGCGCGCCCCGCCCGCGTGCGCGCGCGCCCCCGCCCGCGTGCGTCCCCGGCCGCGCGCTCTGGACCGGTTACCGCGTCGTGAACCAAATAAAGTAAAGGTCTGGCTCCTGCGGGGCGCGGCGAGCGCGCGGCGTGCCAGCCACTCAGGGGCGTGGCGAGCCCGGCTGCCCAGAAAAGATCCCCCGCGCGTCAGCAGGAGCTTTGGCTGCGGCTGCGAGGGTCCCTGACGCGCTGCCGGCTGTCCTGGGTGGATTTTCTAAGTTGAGGAGGGCACATGACAAGAGCTGCTCCAAATGTCACTCCCTTTTTGGAAATCATGATGCTGCCTCCCCCCTCCCCGCCCCCACCAAGACTGTGGCTATAATAAGGCAAATGTTCCGTACTGGTGGAGTAAACACTCGCATTTAAGGGGCATCTGTCTTCGGCGAAAGCACACCGATGCACAGTGCGTGTCCATAAAAACGTGTTTATTAAGCAGACCTCGGGACATGCCCATATGCGTGCTGCAGAGTCAAAGTACTGTTCACAGCTGACTGCCTAAAAGGGAGTTGCCTTTTTACAGAGAAACCTTTCTTTCAATTAGAACAACACCAAAGAAATTTTTCTCTCATCATAGCTGTTAATTAGTAAATCCAATACTCTGCAAGAGCATCTCGAAAAATATATACAAGCATGGCCCCCATCCTTTTAAAAAATGACACCGAAATGCCATTTGTTACTAGCCTTGGGCGCGAGGGGGCAAGGAACCTCACTGTGGACTAAGCGTTGTATGATAATTTTAGTCATTGTTTAAAAGTGATTGCGATAGATGGATGAGAAGCTTAAAAAAAAAAAAAAAGGAATAAATAAAGCTGCGCTCCAGGCTTGAGAATACCTAGACACAAGTCCAGCAAAACACTTCCTTCACCGATGTATATTTCTTTCCAGACATCAGGCACAAAAACATTTGAGAAGCTTGTGATGAATTCTGACAAAACAGCCCACTCCTCATATATTTTATCCAGGAACTCAGGAGGCTTCTCAGGTTGCCGCTATGCTCCTTGGAAGCTAGTCTTGCTCTTTTCCTATGACTGTTCCTCTTGACACGGTGACACTGGAGTCTCCTGCTCGGCTCCTTCACGAAGATCTTTGAGAGGGAATTATGCTGAGAGAGCTTTATGAGAACAGGCCTCAGGACTGTCCAATTCTGTACCAGATACACAACACCGGAGTAGAGGTCAGGAAATCTTCAGATGTTCTTGGGCTTTGTGTGGGCGTTTCAGGTAACTCAATGAAGTTTGGTGCTTCTATTTGCTAGTATTATTATTATTTTTTTCATTGCCATGTACTTAACTTTGTAGGGGCGAAGAGGTCAGACTGGGCTATCTTCATGACGGCTATTTGGGTTTTCATCTGTGAGCCAGACCTGAGAAAGCACTGGGTGTGTGTGATACCCATTAGGACTTGGGCGTGGTGAATGTGTACCACTGAAAATACAGGTTCTTGGTTATAGTATCAAAGGGGGAACTAGCAAACAGTCATGAAACACTGGAGAGGAGGGGCTCCCCCTGCTGTCATCATAGAAGATGCGTCGTCCTTCTGGCTAGAGTCTGGTACCTAGGACACCCACCCAGTGTAAAGTGTAGCAGCAAATGATTCCTGAAGGTGTCATTCCCTTGGGGGATGTACCGTTCTAGTGGAAATAAAAGAAAGATACAGAGCACAGATGAAGGAAATAAATACTTTTCTTAAGTTTCTAGGTGCTGACTCATTTACTGAAGGCCAGTTTCCATAAACCACTATAAACCACCAAAATGGCTAACCCAAGTCCAGGGATGGCTCTAAAGGCAGGGGTGGTATTGGCCACCTGGTGGCAGGTCCGGGGGTGGGGGGGGGGCGTTGATTGAGGATACATTTAAGCCTATCATGGTTTTTAAAACAATCAATCAATTTCTGATGAAAAAGAAAAACAATCCTTCCCTGAATTTTGACCTCGCTAAAAAATATCAGATGTGTAAAAAAGCGTTTGATTTTCTTGTAAATCACACTTCTCTGCACATGGGTCTTTATCTCCATAGGTAGACCTCTGGAGCTCATGACACTACATATTTGTGGTCCTGGAAAGAACTCACTCGAGTCTCAACGACACACGTTGACTCAGCGGATTGTCAGCCACGACCAGACTGAGCCAGGGGTCCTTCATGTGTGTGTTTGCTGAGAGGCTGATTTCGATGACTGAGTAGGGTCGGAGCTCTCGAGCTTCA
Organism: Mustela putorius furo; assembly: GCF_011764305.1. Classification (NCBI taxonomy): domain Eukaryota; kingdom Metazoa; phylum Chordata; class Mammalia; order Carnivora; family Mustelidae; genus Mustela; species Mustela putorius. The sequence goes on along the minus strand of NW_025421560.1, from coordinate 3,552,908 downwards.
ACCCTGGCTCCATCTCTTCCTAACCTTAGCATTTAACTCTCTGACCTCAATTTAATTATCTGTGAAATGGGTTAAGGATATTATTTACCTCATGGAGTTGTTGCGGGAATCGAATGACAGGGGTCTAGAACACACATACCTTGGGAGCCAGCACGTATGAGGGGCTTGGGGAATTTGGGCATATCACCCCGCCATGCTGGGCTTTGGGTTGGAGTTCGAGAGTTATTTTGAAATGGTGCCTTCAAGTTGGCTTCCAGAAACCCCTTTCTTCCTTCCCCCAGCTCACTGACTCACGTTGCTGGATGGAGTGCCCTGGGCTTAGTCCTCAGATGGTTCTTCTCTCTGTCCACTTACTCTCGGTAATCTTGTCCAGAATCGTGGTTTCAAAATAATATTTATGTGCTGACTCCAAATACCTCTGCCCTTGCTCTCCTGTCAAAGTCCTGAACATCCAGCCCCCTCCCCCAATCCCCTTCTCTCAGGCCTTTTTCTCGTACTCAGTGGTAGTCCTTCCAGTTGCTTGGGTCACAGATCTCGCAAGGCTGTTTACTTCAGTTTTTCTCACGCACCTTCCATCCAATCTCAGCAAATCCTCTTGGCTCTACCTTCAAAAAATGTAATCCTGGATCTGATCACCTCTTGCCACCTGGTTGAAACTGTCATCATCTCTCATCTGAAGCAACGCAGAAGTTTCTGAACTGTTCTCCCAGCTCCTGCCCTTCTTCTCTGCAGTCTATTTTCAATTTGGTAGCCGGGAATAAAAAAAAAAAAACCTTAAAAATATTGGCCTGATCTTGTCTTTCCTTCACTCAAACCCCTGCAATACTTTTCTATCTCATTTAGAGTCAAATGTGTGGTCTTCCATGAGCCCGTGCTACCTCTCAGGCTTGGCTCGAATCCTTGTTTCCTCCACTTTAGCCACACCGTCTTCACTGCTTCTGGCCTCAGGGCCTTTGCGTTTGCTCTTCTTGGTTTGGAATGTCTTCAAGATGTAGGCATAGCTCAGTTCCTCACTCCTTTCAGGTCTCCGCCCAATGTTCCTGCTGCTGCTGTAACAAAGCACCACAAATTTAGTGCCTTCAAACAACACACAATTACTATCTTAGACTACATTGAAGATGTTGACAGGGTTGGTTCTTTCTGGAGACTTTGGGAGACGACCTGTCTCCTTGCCCTTTCCAGCTCCTAGAGGCCGCCCGCATTCCTCAGCTGATGACCCCTTCGGTCCACCACTCTGCCCTTTTGCTTCTGTCCTCACATTACCTCCTCTTATAAAAGACCCCTAAATTACATGGGGTTCAGCTGAGTAGTTTAGGATACATCCCAAAATGCTTAACTTAATCAAAGTAAATTCTCCTAACCCAGTAACATTCCATATATGCAGGTTCAGGGTGTTAGGACACATATATCTTCTGGGGGGGGGTCATTATTCAGCTTAGCACATCCCACCCTACCCCCCCATTCCTTCTTCATTTCTTCCCCTTGGCACTGTTCCCCATCAGACACTGAATACATCTGTTGCTTTTTAACTTTTTGTCCCCCTACCACACCCCAACCCCTGGATGCCTTAGAGTGTAAACCCCACAAGGCAGGGCAAAGCATTCCCTGTGGCATCATAGTGCGTGGTGTGTGAATGTTCTCAGTAAGTATTTGTTAAAGCCATAAATTTAGTCTCTTATCTTATGAGGGAAGTGTGGTACAAAATAGTAATTAATAAGAGAAGAGTCATAAAAATGTATTGGGAAGATTCAGCGGAAACACAGTCATTCGGCTGGAGAGGACCAGGAGGACTGCATGGAGGAGGAAACTGAGCAGGGCCAGCCACAGGGCAGGGCTTGCCAGAAGGGACTGGGAGAAGGAACAGGGCTCAGCTCAGTGGGATGGATCGTGGGATGGTTAAGCAAGCACAGGGATCATACAGAAACAGGCAAGAGGGTTCACACAGACAGACTCAGGGCAGCAAAACTAGGAAGAAAAGGTCAGGGGCATATGCCCACAAAACACACCAGAGTCTGAGTCAGAAGGGTGATGTAGCCCAACCCCCATCATCTTCTCTTCTCTCCCCCAACACCTGAGATCTCACTACTCAGGTCTTCCCCAGGGACCCTCTGTGGACAGTATCTCTCTGAAAGGCCTTCTTGAAATGCCATTAAATCACACCCCTCCACCTCCAGAGTTCTCAATCCAAAACCCTACTGCACAGAATCTTCCCCCACTGCCTGCAGTGGGAATGCATTTCCAGCCATTTGTCCCTTCTGGCTTCAGTTACCAGTTTCCATGGCTCTCCTCTGCCCAGCCCCAACGTGGGGATCTGTGGCCCATTCTTGACCCTGGGGGAGAGGACAAAGGAAGGCGATCAGGTTCCAGGAACTGGAGAGAGACTGATGTGGAGAGGCCTGAGGGTGTCCAGTTCTGATCTGTCTGTCTCTGGCAGCAAAGGCGAAGGCCAGGAGTATCTAAATTAACTGAATGTATGTGTCATGAAGCGCACCATGGGCAGGGAGGAAATTCAAATCCCTATGGCATTAGGTCTAGAGTCAAGAGTGTGACAAGGCACTGTAGGCTCCAGGATCATGTAAAAAGACCAACTTGTACTGCTCACCCTGATATTTCTCCACCTCTAGAAGCTTTACCTTATGTGAAGTTAGGGACCCACTTCCCCTTACAGATAACTCACAAAAATATCAAGACAGAGACCAGCTTCTGGACAGCTTTTCTCTGGTCGTCTGTGAAGTATTGACCCAATACCATTCCCCCAAATCTCAAGCTCATCCTAAGGACACAGCTTTGCCTGGGAGTTGACTTTGGTGCCAATTACAAGACCTGGGGTCTAATTTCTACTCAGCCTTGAGGAAATGTTATGCTTGGGCTTGCCATGGGCTCCAAAGTGGGAGACAGGAGGCCACAGGCACCAGGAAAAACTGCAGACTTCCTCCCCACAAGACTGGGAGAACCTAGGGATAGGCTACTGGGCAGGCCAATCCCCATAGGAAGGCCACAAGAGACAAAGAAGTCTGAAAACAGATCCCTAAAGAGGCTTCTTTATTTGGGCACATCTGACAAGAGCCTGGAGGTCCCCTTGCTACTACATAAGGTGTGGTAAAGGGCGTGTGTAAAACCAAGAGGGACTTATTTCAATGCACACTAATAATTACATGTGGGATTGCTAATATGGGAGCTAGTGTCCTGCTGTTTTGTTCTCCCTGGGCCACAATGAAGGTATTTCTAGGTCATCATGGACATTTGGGAAGACATGGTCACTCTACAGGAGTTGGGGGGAACAAAAGTGCTGCACTGAAACCCCTCTGCCCTGTGCTCCTATGTCCCACCAAGAAGGCTCATGTCTGCCTCAGTCCCTAGGCCAGTCCAGGCATGATGAAGGACTTGGGAGTGCCTCTCTCATCCCAGGGTCACGAGCCAGAAGAGCTGAAATGATTAGCTGGGGATCATTAGAAAAGGAAAGAATTTATATTCACATTGAGTTCCCATGTGATTCCCTGAGTCTCCTTCCCTGCCCTGTCCTAGCACTGCTGCCCCTGGAGAAGGCGTCTAGATGGCTCCATGGCTCCTCAGTCCTAGCTCGAAGCTACTCCTTTTCTTGGCCACGCTGCCCAAGTCCACAGCCTGGGCTCTCCCCTGGTCATACCCTCAGGTGCTTCTTGGTTGTCCTGCCCTCTAGGCCCCATCTAGGGCTGGAAGTCTACCTTAAGCCCCAGTGCATGGTAAGGTCTCTGCTGCTTGCCTGGTTTCTTTCCCAACATCTCCTCGGGAATGGCTTTCTACCCCAGGTTCCCTGTCATGAGGCCATGCTCACCTGTTGAGACTCTGGGCTCCATGGTGACGACCTCTTGTGAGGTGGTAGTTGAGACTCTCAGAGATTAAGGCTCCCTGCCATCATCTCCCAAAGCAGACTTTGCCACCAAATAAGTTGAACTAGATAGAGCTTGTCCTACCTTAGTAGACATGTCTTATGCCATCATATTGATCAGGGTTCTTCAGAGAAACAGACACACACCAGCACATACATATGTATGTGTATCTCTCCTTTTTTGTGATGTATATTTTATATAGATAGATATAGACAGAGAGATAGAGAGATTTTAATAAGTTGACTCAAGCAGATTATGTGGCAAGCTGGAATTCCATGGAAGGGCTCACACTGCAGTCTGGAGTTTGAAATCTGTAGGCTGGAAAATCAGGCAGGGTTTCCACATTGCAGTCCTGAGGAGAATTCCCTCTTCTTCAGGAAACCTCAGTCTTGGCTCTTAGGGCCTTCAACTGATTAGACGAGGCCCGCCCACATGACCAAGGGCAATCTGCTTTACTCAAAGTCCACTGATTGAAGTGTTCGTTACATCTAAAACAAACCTTTACAGCAACTTTTAGACTGGTGTTTGTCCAAACAACAGGTAGGTATGGCCTACTCAACGGAACTCATAAAATTAACTGACGGGGCCACCTTCTAAGTTCCCTCTCCTCCTCCTCAGGCCTCCCCAGATCATGATGCTTCTATCAGTTATGATGCTTTCAAATGCAAAGTTGCAAGCGATCCTATTCAAATAGGCTCAGACTATAAAGGGGGCTTATTGGCTCTTGGAACTGAAACACCCACGGGCAGGCCAGCTCCGAGTTTGACTCACTGCAGGTTTGAGACCACATCTCCCTGGCTGTCTTGGCTCCGCCTTTCCTGTGTTGATGCTATCTTCAAGCAGGCTTCTCTTGAGATTGTGGCATGATTGACCCACTTCTTTATTCACATCCAAGAGGAAAGAGAGCGGAGCATCCCTTCCAGAACAGGGGAGGGGGGAAGAGCATGGAGCTTCTCTGTGGTGGGCTTGGTCCTGACAACGTCAAGTGGCCAAGAGAATAGTCTGTTCTGATTGGCTTAGGTCTACCTCGCTCTATCCAATCCCAGGGCAGGGGGCGGGGTTTGCCTTGACTGCCTTCTAGAATCCCAGCAAAACGAGCGGCTAAGGGTGGGAGGCCGGGAGCTAACCTTCGTGCTCCACCTCAGCCGCCAAAGCTGAGTTGCGGCGTATTCAGTCCAAGAGCGCACAACACTGATGCCCACGGGAGTGGTGACCCCTGAGGCTGAGCGTCTCAGCCTGCGGGTCACAGGAAGCAGCCCTCAGCCCAGGAGAGGACAGCTCCTGGGAGGGAGGGTCTCCCTGCCTGGATGTCAGTGCAGAGCTGGCCCAGCATGGAGGGGCGGCGGGGGCTGGGAGGTGGCTGGTAAGGCTGTAGACGGGTCCACGAGCACGTCTCTGCTCTGGATGGGTTCGCCTCTCTGCCACCGTGGGAGCGATCACCAGAACTGAAACTCAGAGCAGTCCGCTCTGCAATCGCTAGGACAGGGACAGAACTGCGGGACGCCGTTGACCGCGGAGGAGAGGGACTCGCGCCTGCTGACAGGGAGGCCGTGGCCCAGACAGAGAAGGCAGGAAGGAGGTGGCTTGAAGACATGTTGGGACAGCCCAGGTGAGGGGGCTGCCTCTGAGATTTTGATCTGTAGTTTTTCTTTCTTTTCTTCTTCTTTATTTTATTTTATTTATTTATTTTGAGCAGGCTCCACACCCAGCTTGGAGCCCAGCCTGGGGCTTGAACTCAAGACCCTGAGATCAAGACCTGGGCTGAGATCAAGGGTCAGATGCTTCACCGATGGAGTCACCTAGGTGCCCCTACAGTTTGTTTTTATGAAACGAAAGAAAACAAAACCTGAAGTGGCAGAACTTACATCTTCACAAGCTTTAAAATGCCTCTTTCATTCCTCCCTCTGTGCCACTTCCCTCTCTACCAAGATGCCCCTGTAACTACTGGCACAGGCATGTCACACAGAGTGCTGCAGGAGGGACGGTGCCTGCACCCTTGCTGAGACGCCCACCGATCCTTCTTGTGCAGTGTTCTCCTCATACATGTGTACGGGGCGTGCATGTTGGCCAGCCCAGCTTGGCCATGTGTACTTGGCACTCCCATAAGCCACTGGGCAACGAGAATCTTCCACTGCTTGAGCAGGTTATGTTGTGTGAAGGAAGTGGCAAAGACCTGAGATTTCAGAAGAAAAAAAAAATTAGCAGAGTTGTGCCTGGATATCATTCATTCCAGGCTAGGGAGAGACACACTAGGGGCAAAACGTTGCTGGAATCAGATGAGGGTGTTGCCTACAGAAATGGGCACAGCTTTCTAAGTTGTGCAGAAAAAAACAATTATGCTGCTGAACACTCATACAACACAGTGTGATTTACATGGCCTTTTGCTTCTCTCAGATCTTTGAAACAAAAGCATCAGAAACCCCTTTGCAGAACAGAAAACCGAGGCAAGGAAAAGTCACACCTTGCTGGACGTTACTGGGTGAAGCCTCCACTGAAATCCAGAACTTCTAGCCCTAAATCCCATCTCCTTTTACCACTGGTGTTCAACGTCTCAGGGTAACACTTTCAGGGGCCCTGCCAGTGTGGGGGAATATTAGTTAAGATGTGCCACGGAATGGATTAAACAAATCCCACCAAACCCTTTGCTTACCCACAGGTTCATTCTCATTCTTCATGCTTAGTTTGCTAATGTAGGAGTCACATGTTCCTGTTGTCTTTATTCTCCTGGTTTAATCAGGAAAACGAGCCAGAAGAGCTGAAATGATTAGCTGGGGATCATTAGAAAAGGAAAGAATTTATATTCACAGTGACTGTATTTCTAGTCCATTGATTAGGCAATTTTGCTTTTATGAATCAGTTGTGGTGATTGCTATCCCAAATTAAATATGGGATTGCTATCGCAAAGAAAACATAAATTATTAGCTTTAAAACATGTAGTGTCTCTGCATGGAGCTATGTATCCTATGGACTATATCTCATTTCCTCTTCCAGAATTCTACCTGGGTTTCTCAGGGGGCATTCCCATAGGTTCCGTAGTTCTGCTGGGGCAGGGAGCAGCACGGTCCAATAACATGCAGCATCCCAGCGCGTGACCTTATTATTTAGCTTTCACTGACCTCTCGCTTGTAGGTGCTGGATGGTGTTCAGAGTCAACACAGAGTGCTTTAGGCTAGAGATCAGTAACCACACACATCTTGACCCTGCAACTTCAATCCAGAAGGCAAGGTGATTTTTAGAAATATATATTTATCACCTTTGGAGATTCCTTTTTCCTTTAATATTTTATTTATTTATCTGACACACACAGAGAGAGAGAGCGCGCACAAGCAGGGGGAGCTGGGGAGGGAGAAGCAGGGACTCAATCCCAGGACCCTGGGATCATGACCTGAGCAGAAGGCAGATGCTTAAACGATTGAGCCACCCAAGTGCCCCCACCTTCGGAGATTCTCGTAACAAATGCATCAACAATCTCATCTTCCATTAACATACTGAATTTTTTAATAGGATATACAGAGGTCATTTCTTAAATCTCCCATTTCCCACTGACCCAGCTCTGTGGATCGTCTCTTGCTATAGCAAATGTGATCATGTCCAGTGAATATAACGAATAATCATGGAACTTTATTTAATAAGAGGGTGTTTTAAAAGCCAGATAATCACTTCGAAGAGGACACCAGAAAATGGAATAGGACAGAATAGAGGTAGAAGGAAGAGGAAAAAACGGAGAAGACAGAGCAATAGATGAGTGCTCTAAGACTAAAACCTTGCAAGGCCAGTGTTCAGGCGTGAAGACCAAAGAAGGAGGTATGTGGCTTCAATGGCATGGGATTTTGTGGATTTGAGGTGCCAGAAGCTTCATGAATGAATTCATTTGACAAATGTTTATCGTATACAATCTATACATTAGGGCACTGAGGATTTTAGATTGTTATGATTTTTTTAGGATCTAGCAGTCTCATAGCCTACCATGAAAGGACTGGCCCACGAGTTGATGAGCATGAAAGAAAAGGGGAAGAAGAAGGAAAGAGAGCAAGCAGAAATAAAAATAAGTAGGAGCTGGGGCGCCTGGGTGGCTCAGTGGGTTGGGCCGCTGCCTTTGGCTCGGGTCATGGTCTCAGGGTCCTGGGATCGAGTCCCGCGTCAGGCTCTCTGCTCGGCGGGGAGCCTGCTTCCTCCTCTCTCTCTCTCTGCCTGCCTCTCTGCCTATTTGTGATCTCTCTCTGTCAAATAGATAAATTGAATCTTAAAAAAAAAGAAAAAAGAAAATAAGTAGGAGCAGCAGCCAGTGCCAACAAAATCCCCATGGCAAGCCCTTCCTTCCCCAAATAAGACATGTCGCCCACTTTTTAATTAACACGTTCCTAATTTTTCTCAGCAAAGATCAATCCTGAGCACCAGCTTTGGTAAGCTCTTCCCTCCCCAGGGACTGTGAGAAACACAAGATAAATAAGATTCAGACCCTATTCTCAAAGAACTTAGAATCTATTTGGAAATTTCAAGCGCTGCACACTGAATTATGGATCTGCTCGAAGACGGCATTCGAACAGATGCGGAGGGGCGTGGTGCACACTCTGGGTGTGCAGTTCCAAGAAAGGAACAGGCCAGACAGGGAGGGGAAGGGGCTAGGAGGGCTGTGTGATGAAGAAGGACACCAGGGACGCCTAAGAGGAGGCACAGCAGAGGGGAGGCAAGAGGACCTCAGGCCGAGCAGAAATTAGCGTGGTGTGTTTTGGGATCAAGAAGAAAACCCCTGACTTTTGTCACTGCTGGTTAATTACTGAGGGATAATGGGGAGTCAAGCTTGATTGAATGGGGGAAGGTGGCACTTCCAAGGGCCCAGGGACTGAAGCACAGGGAGGCACCTGGAGTCCAGGCATGGTGGTGGGGAAGCCAGCTCTGGCCCGGACACTGATGGAGAAAGGAAGAACCGGCAGCGCCAGAGTTAAGGTCACGGACTGGCTGTTTCTGCGGAACTGGACTGGGATGGCTGCGGAAAAGGAGCTAGGAGAGAATTTAAAAGAGATTTGTTGATAAGGTTTGGAGACAAACTGATTTCGGGCAGGGGTGAGAAAAGTGCGTGGAAGATGACTCCGAGGCTGCAAATATGTCTCATTTCCGCAAACTAGAGCAGGGCTTATCTTGGCAAAAGATGACAAATGTCCAGATAAGAGAATCAGGATGACTTAAGGTGAGGCTGGGATAGCCTCGGGGTAAAAATCCCAGCTGCTCGGTCCTCCCCAACCCCCAGGGGTCAGGCAGGGATGCGAGGAGATGATGGAAAAGCTCCTCCCACCGCAAGCCGAGTTGCCAGGTAGGGCTGAGGATCCGTGTTTGCACCTGTGCGGCCTGGGCCCTGCTGCTTGTCTGCTTCTGCCGCCACCGCTGTGGCCCCCGTTCAAGGAGCACGACCTGCTCCTTCAGGCGCACCAAGCGCTGTGCTGGCTCCGTGCTCAGGATCTAACCAGAAGGCCGAGATGAGCAGATTGGGGGATCTGAAAATAGGAGCAATTGATCCGAGGAAAGCATCGAGATAGCCTCTTCTAGTGTTTACTGGGCGATGCTGTGTTGAATTGGCACTGATGCAGGGTGGGGGCAGAGGCAGTAAAGATTTCAGAGCACTGATCTCCCTCAGAAATTCTTGGCAGGAGCAGAAAGTGGCATGTTTTAGGGTGAGAAGTTTGTGTCTCAGAATTGGACATACAAGAATCTAGGGCTGTGTTCCTACCACCTTGAGAAAGTTAACCCGGTTGGCCCTGGAAGGCTAAGACGCAGAGTATAGCAGCCTTCCCTCACGCACCCCCCCACCACCCTTATCCCAGGGGGGTTGCTTCCCATACCTGTAGGGGATGCCTGAAAACGGGATAGTACCTAATCTCTGTGTATACTATGCTTTTTCCTATCCATCCATACTTACGATAAATACATACTTCATTTATAAATCAGGCACTATAAGAGATGAACAAAAATAATAAGACAGAACAACTATAAGCATATACTGTAGTAAAAGTTACGTGAATGTAATCCCTTTCTCAAAATATCTTATTGTACTTCCTGTGATGACAGGAGAGGATAAAACGCCTATGAGATGAGATGAAGTGATGTGAGTGATGTGGGCTCATGACCCGGCATCAGGCCACTGAGGTTGTGTCAGGAAGATCATTTACTTCCCACCTGATCGGCCTCTCACGGGTAATAAACTAGGGAAAGTGAAACCATGGATAAGGAGGACTGTTGTACATGCTTTTTAAAGCAGAGGCTGAGTGTTCAGGTTCCATGGTTGGTGGTTAGCACATCTGCCTTACACGCAGAAGCTGGTGGGTTCAGTTCCCAGTGGAATCACAAAGTTGCCTTAGTTCCCATTTAAATTGGAGGACGAAATCGAGCAAAAGAAAAAAGGCTTATTTTCATCTTTACCAATCAGGATCCTTTTATTTATTTTTATTTCTTTATTTTTAAAGATTGTATTTGTTCATTTGAGAGAAAGAGCATGAGCAGGGAGAGGGTTAGAGGGAGAAGGATAAGCAGCTTCCCTGCCAGCAGGGGAGCCCCCCTCCAACCAGAGACCAGGACCCTGAGACCCGAGCCAAAGTCAGACACTCAACCGACTGAGCCACCCAGGTGCCCCCAGAATCCTTTTAAATAATATTTCCAGGTGTATATAAATGTCCTGAAATGCAGGTTTTCTTTTTATCAATTTATGGCACAGAGAATAAGCTGAAATCTCACCTCCATGGTCCCCAGCTTCAGGACGAGATACTCCTAGTTTCTGTCCAACAGGACTGCTGGGCACTGAGAGCACGGAGGGGAGCAGGAGTCCAGGAACTCTTTCCTCCAGGGCCAGTCCTGGGGTCTGTGTGGTACTGTGACCTTTTTTCTCAGAGGCTCCTCTGACTTCATCCCTGAGATAGCCTGAGTCCTAGCTGCATTGTGTGGTGCATGAGAGGGATGGGGAAAGGAAGACATTTAGCCAAGTCTGGAATAGCCTAGGTTTTGATATCAAGAAGTCTGGGTTCCAATTCTGCCTCCACAATGTCACTAACTGTGTCATCTTGGACATGCTCTCTTTTAAGCTTCTGTTCCCATGTGTGGACTGGGCATAAGAATAGCACCAGTCTCATAGGAAGTCTGTGCACATTGAATGAGATGATCTTTGCTGAGCGCTTGTTGGCACTGTGTCCTCTACCCATTAGGCACTCAGCGTGTGCTCCTTGGTCCCTGGTATCAGAGCGCCACTGTATGCAGGTTCCGTGGAATGCTAGGACTAAGCAGGGCTGCCTGTACCCTTCTCTGCTTCTCTCCCCTGGCCACCTGACTCAAATAACAGCCACTGAAACACTAAACCTCGTTAACAGGTCAAGTCACCTCTGAGTTAACCAAGTTAACCTCACTTGGTCACCCACTGTTTTGATCTCTGGCTCACTTTCTGGTTAATCCAACAATTTGAACCAAAGTGTTCTCTTCCACCTCATCTCCCCCACCTCAAAAATTGGGGAGATGGGACCATCACAGCCCAAGAGATAAATCCTGCCCAAAAAGCCCTATGGGGGAGCCCACAAAAGAAAGAGGCACTTTTGCCAAAGAAGATTTTTTACATTTTTATTTATTTACTTTTTTACTTACAGGCTCAGAATTCAAACAGAGGACGCTGAATGGCCAGAACCTTGGCCCACCCCCGAGTACCCAGGGCATGTGGCCAGCACCAGGAGTTCAAGTTTCTGCCCAGTAGGCTTGTAATCTGAACTTTCTATTTCTAAAATCCCAGTTCTTAGTAGCCAGCACACATTCTGAGCCACAGAGTTCTGAGAATTATTGCACTTGTCAGCTGCTAAGTCACATGTCCCTCAACCTGGTCCCTTCTACTGGCATAATAGTACTTGTGCTAGAGCCATGAACTTCACTCTCACATGAAAATTGGCATCCCTTATAATGCCACCCAAGGCTTGCCATAATCACTCAGAAATACATTCTCAGTTCTGTCACAATTAATCAATTTTCAGAATCCCTCAGGGTCTCCAAATACAATGACTGGTAGCAAATTAATGGATACTTTAGATCGTCCCATTTAACTTCATCAAAGCACTGACCCCATGGTGAAAATTGAGCTTAATTAGGATAATATCTCATATTTAAAGAGTGCCTCAAAGCATAGAAGCCCCCAGATTCTTTCTCTTAATTTTCAAAGCTGCAGCACATGTCACTTAGAGCCAAATTTCAATGAACAGCTATGTTTGTCCCCATTTTATGGATGAGAAGAGCTTCCTGCCCACTGACCAGTAAAAGAGAACTTTACAGAGCCAGGAGCTGGAGAGGTGAGCCCAGAAATCAGGTTTCCCCCTTTGGGGTTGACTTTATTTGTTTTGATTTATGTTTATGAACTATCAGCAGCACAAAAATATGTACGGAAAGATTTTTTTTTTTTTTTTTTTTTTTGTGAGTACCTATTTCATGAATAGGGTATCCTGTATACTCCGCAAGGCTGTAAATAGATGTCAGTAGTGGAAGGCTGGAGTGGACAAATATAGAATGTAGCTTGTGCTCAGAAATGCCACACACCCCCACAGAGCCCCATGCTGGTATGGTAACTGGTCTGTTTGGAAGCTTTTTTTCTTTCTTCTTCTTCTTCTTCCTCTTCTTCTTTTTAAAGGTTTAGTTGCATGATAGTACAAAGAGTCTTGTGCTTTGGTCTCAACACTACTATTTATACCCTGTGACCCATTAAGCACTGATTCCTTGGTTGGGGTTCTCCCAACATCTCGAGAAAAAAAAAAAAAAAAAGAAAAAAAAGAAGGGAAAAAATAGCCTGACTGGGAAAGGGGAAAAAAAAAAAAAAAAAAAAGCGGTTCTCATTTACAATACTTGAGTCAAGAATTTGGAAACATGACCCCAGCCAAAGCCTTCAGAGGCCTCCTATCAAATGTTGTTATTTTTGGGTGGCTTGAAAATAAGGCCAGTTGAAGTGTGGGCACCCGAGTGGCTGTCTCAGGAAAGGAGGAGCCGGGGCGGGCCGGGCGCTCTCTCCAGCCCGGTCCCCGTGCGGGGCCAGGGACAGCCAGCTGCCGGGGGGAGAGGGGACTCGCCCCAGGCCTCACGAGAGGAACTGGTAGCTTGGCCAGAGGAGAACTTCACCTTCGCTGGGTCGACCTCCTTCCCCTGCAGAGCGGTGTCAGACATCAACCTTCCCCCTAGTCTCCCCAAAGGCAACCGGACATCTTTTCCTTCCAAAACACGCTAGGAAATGAACCCAGTTAAGTCCGACATTCTCTCCTGCCCGTCCTACAGGGGACTTCACTTTATTGAAATACGCACTATTTCTCCTAAAAGTTAATCCCCCCGACCTCGTTTGGGAAAAACGTCCGCTGGAGATATTTTTATGCTCTGACTGCAGTGGGTGAAAGGGAATCCTGGCCTTAGCCATTCCCGGGGAATGCACCCCACTGTGGTGTGTCACCCTCAGAAATGAGGCACAGTCCCTGTCTGGGAACACAGCTCACTGGGCCTGCCTCGCAGCATGTCCCTTCCAGCTCAGTCTGACCAGTGCACGTGCACGCATGCGCATCCATGCGCATGCGCAGGCATATGCGCACACGTGCACCCACGCGAGGGCGAACACCTCGGGCTTAGAGGCTGTGGATGTTTAGTGCGTGTCCGAAAATGACCCCTTAGGAGCCCGGTGGAGATGAGTGTGCGCGCGCCGGCCCTGCCTCCGGCACTCCTGCTTGTCCTGTCATCCGGCTGCAATCCCGCCGTCTCGGTACAACCTTCCACGGGCCCCACCGTAGAGACAGGCGCCTGCACGAGGCAGGGGCCGCGCCCCACGCGAGAGCGCGTGAGGCTGTGGAAAGAAAACAAGAGGAGGTGGCGAGGACTGGGGCGGAGAAGCAACACACCTGAATTCCAGATGTTCTCCTCAGCCGCGCCTGAGGGGGTTTTGCTGGAACGGAGGGACAGCGGGAAGCTGCGATTTTAAGGAGACGGGTGAGTCGGTGCTGCTTGTGTCCTAAGGACGTAACTGGTGATGCCCCCCGGTCGTGTTTGTGCGTAGACGCGTGCTGAGGGGAACCGTCGTGCAGCCCCCGCCCGAGAACCTCGGCGGCGGTGCTACTTCCTGTTCCCTCTTCGGCATTCGGATGATGCTGTGGTCTGCGCCCCCCACCCGCAGTTCGTATATTGACTCCCTGGCCCCCAGCATGACGGAGTTTGGAGCGGGAGGCCTTGCAGGGGATTAGGTGTAGATAATGTCCTGAGGGTAAGGCCCCCGGGGCGAGGTGGGCTTAGCGTCCTCACGAGAAGCGCGAGGGAGACCAGAGCTCGCTCGCGCTCACGCTCTCACCCTCTGTCGCTCTTCATGCCGCGTGAAGATGCCCTGAGAAGGCGGCCCTCTGCAAGCCAGGGAGCAGATCTTGCCGGGAGCCGAGTCTGCGGCACCTTGACCTTCCACTTCTGGCCTCCAGAACAGTGAGGAATAAGTTCGTCTTCTTCAAGCCGCACTGTAGAATTTTGTTAGAGCAGCTCGAGCCATCCCCAGTGTGTTCATGTAAATGAAAGTTATGTTTCGGTCAAGAACTCAGTTCCTCCTCAAAGCAGGCGTAGTATGCGCGGACACAGACCCGAAGACACGAGGGTTGCTGAGTCTCTTGAAGAGGATCGCGCTCGTGTCTCTAATGGATCGATCGGGCTCTCCGTCCGCCTCCCGAAACTCTCTGCAGAGGCGTGGGCCTGCAGTCTCCGGGGCAGAACGGTCAAACGTTCTTCAGTACATCCGAGAGAAGATATCATGGGGTTTAAAATGAATGAATGTGAATCAAATCCACAACCATTTTCAGCTAGTAATGCGCTTTTCTGCCTTTGTGATACCAAGTATGGGTTTTGTCGGGTTTTGACTTAGCGTTGCTGGGGCTCGCGAGCGCAGTGTAGGTTGACTAATAGCCACATTCCTCCAGAGAACAGTGTCGTTTGTCTTCGTAGCGGTGCTGGGTGTACTGCAGTTATACGTCAGCACAGTTTTCCAGGGATTTTCTTTCTCAGGCCCAGATATTTTCTCTTCCATACCAGATGGGTCAGTTTTCTAAGGAATTTTTTCTTGGACTTGGCACTTTACACTGATTCTTGATGGTGATGTTTTGTTTGGACTGTATAGCTCTGGTATATAAGAGATTGGCATTTTATAAATTGTTTCCTCAAAGACTATGGGAAGAAGAAACTCACTGTTTTTATTTCCATCTAGAACAGATGTACTTGAGTTCTTCCTGCACATGCCAAAAACATGTAGAGTATGTTCTATGAAATGTTCTATGAAATATATTGTCCGTATATATCATTTCCTATGGAAGGAAGACATAAATCTTCATCTTTGCCTCTCACGCCTAATAATCTCCAATGCCAAGAGTTGGTTTCCACCCAAGGCAATAGAAAGTCAGAGGGCCAAGAGGAAGGGAAGATCACAGACATTCTTTATAACACCTGTGTGATGAGACATGCCCAGGACAGCGTCTGGGCATTCTGGAGACACAGGTGAGTCTCCTAACTTGGATACTTCTGCCACTTCTTGTCCCCAGCAAGAGCTGGAGGCACGCAAGAACTATGTAGGCTTGGTCAAAACTCCAACATCCTTTTTATTCCTGAAGCGTCCTTTCCGAAACATGTGTATTGTCTCAAGTTTAATTTATGTAGGTAGAGGGAAGGCTGACCTGAGCACAAATAAAACTTCTCTCTCTAAAAACAAAACAAACAACAATAACAAAACAACCTTACACAAAAAATGTAAGTCTCTGCCACCCCCAAGGACCCTTCTCTCAGCAGCACTAGAGGGGGGAGGTGGAGGTCCCTGGATTTCCTGCCCCTCATGCCTGGCAGGGTCCAGGGCCCTTGAAGGCCTTCCTCTGTTGAGAGGCCATCAGCAGGCTCAGGAGGCAAAGCATGGGAAGTGATTTGGTTTTCTCAGCCCAAAAGGGAATTCACATCCTGCTCAAATGAGGCCACCAGGAAGGCATCCCTTACAACTTGTTTGCTCAGGGCCAGGACCTCCACAGCTGTGTACACGTGCTTGGCCCCCACTCGGAGCCCCTGGCCACTCCTCCATGGCTCATGCCCACCTCCTCCTCTCTCCTCCATCTCCCTGTCTGTCTGTCCCCGCCACAAAGCCTTCCCAGAGAGACTTTGCTCTCACAGGTAATGGCTGTCCTCGTGACTGAGGACAGTGACACACCCTGCAACACTCACATGTGATTCTGGATGATGTGTGCAAAACCAGCTAAAATAGCGCACAGATGCTAAATAACACGGTGCACTCTTTTTTTTTTTTTTTCTAAAGATTTTATTTATTTATTTGACAGAGATCACAAGTAGACAGAGAGGCAGGCAGAGAGAGAGCAGGAAGCAGGCTCCCTGCTGAGCAGAGAGCCCGACATGGGACTTGATCCCAGGACCCTGGGATCATGACCTGAGCCGAAGGCAGAGGCTTTGACCCACTGAGCCACCCAGGCGCCCCAACACGGTGCACTCTTAACCTTACTCAGAAAGACACTGGGCTTGCCTTCCCACAGCTCTGTTGGCCAGAGCTTCTCTACCTCCGTGTGCCTATCTGTCACCTGGGGAACCTTTTAAAAATCCAGACTCTGAATCAGTAAGTAGGTCTATGGTGGAGCTTGGGGTCAGGGGGTGGGGGTGGGGATGGGGAATCTGCATTTCCCACAAGCTTCCAGGCCATCTGAGGATCACACTCTCAGTGGGAAGGGGTGGACCTCAAGCTCCTCCAGGCCACCGCCATGTCAAATGTGACTCTGCATCCTCAGTGTTGAAGATGGTAGCTGGCACACGGAGGGTTTTCCGATGGAAGAAAGGAAAGAAAGGGGAATGAATGGGAAGAGACAGCACAGATTTTGAGTTTTCCATTGACTAAGTCTTTCCTGTTCTTGACACTCACCGTCAAGTGAGGGTTCTTGATCTTAAAGCTGGAGACAGGCCCAGGTGAATCGGATGGGTAACACAGCCTCGTGGCAGGGTTTTTTAAAGAGAGTTTCATCCCAGCTTCTTAGCAGTTCTTCCTAGCTACTCACAGATGCTTTTATGGCCCTCGAGACTAGCTTACAATCTGGCACATCCCTGTGAGGGGCCCAGAATTCCCTCAATGGCCTGGGAGATATGACGTGCCCAGAGGCACTGGTCACTACAGAGAGGAGGCGTTCTGATCACAAGTTGCTTTTATCTGGAGCTTGCTGACCAAGTGGGGAGGTTCCATGTCCCGGGGGAGCATTTGATGGACAGCATTGCCTTTAGAAAATGATAGAACTTTTCTGTTGTCGGAGTTTGTATTAAAACCTCAACACCCTTGGTTCTTTTCATCTCGGCTCCTTCTAATTTATAAGACAAAGCCTAAAGTGCTTGATCTGTAAAATGCATCTTGCCAACATCAGGCAGACTTATGGAGAGTCTCCTTGGCCAGGGTAGCTTTCATCCTAAAGAATGCACAGAGCCAGGGAGATAGGCATGTCATGCAAATGTTTAGGTGGTAGCACAGATCATACGAAATTGGGCCAAAATCTGTCATTATTATTTGCAGGTTAAAAAATGCACCCTAAACAAATAATATGTTTTCGGTATAAAACTAACCTAATCCCAAACCATTTTAAAAATAGGATAAAAGAAAAAAGAAAAAAAATCCCTCTGGTACATTAAAAACCTCTGTTAAATACCATCACTATTAGCATTTAATTGTAAGTTTCTGTCTTTTTTCTTTTCCTGTGTGTCTGTTTTTATCTGTATACTAGTTTTTACCTAATTCTGACATATGGTATGTGTAATTTTATATGCTTCTTTTTTTATATGGTATGTGTAATTTTATATGCTTACCATTGTATCTGTTGTGTTTCCCTTGTTTTGGTAGCTTTCATCACCAATATTCTGACCTCCTGTATGATATTCTGTTGAATGGTTACACCAACATTTATTAATTCAGTTCTTCATGTAGTGAAACGTACTGAGTATTTAAGCGCTTTCAAAAAGTTTTACAAATACAAGTGTGGCAAAAGTGTAATTTATCAAGTGTCTGCACGTGGCATACGGCGTGTTGAGATTATTTAATGAGCCTGAAATCCCTAACAGATGTATCGATGCAGGTAGTTTTAAAGGGGTTTTAAACAGGTGTCACAATTCAAAGCTTTTATCAGAGGATCTCTAGGAAGTAAACAAGAAACAGACATAGGCTGTTAGCCTCCTCCATGGAGAGGGGTTGGGAGAGAGGGGAGGCGGGAAGTGATGGGGATGGTTGCAGAGAGATTTGGAGTCCCAGAGGCCTAGGTGAGGGACCGCTCATGTGGTCATCACACTGTGACCATGACCGAATAACTTCCCTCCCTGCATCCCAGCCTCCCCATCTCAGTAAGAACAGTGCCCACCTCAAAGGCCTGTGGCTGGGATGAAGGAAGTACATGAAGGCACTTAGTAGGGTACCCATCCAGGTATGACTGCTCAATAAAGTTAGAAAACATCCTTGGGTCAGCAGCCTTGAAAGTCGGAGAGCTGCCTACTCCTGTCCTTCCCAAGCCTAGTGGTCTTGTACCTTATGTCTCGTTATTTAAAAGTTATAAGTCAGCCAATAAACCATTTAAGAAATGTTCTGTCCACCCCCTTGATGTTCCTTCACAACACAAAATAGAAAATGTTTGTAGAGCTATGTTTTTTTTATGACTAAAAATTAACAAAATAGCAGAGGTTGGAGGAAACCTATTTGTAAGCCTGTCTAGGATGTTGTTTGGCAAGCAATGTTTGGATGAGTAATAAGAATAAAGACATGAATTTACAAATTATTATATATTTATTTTTAAAAATTCATTTTCTTGCCTTCATTTCGGCAAAATCATTAATTATACTCTTATAATCAAGTTTTTCACAATTTGTCTTCCTTTGATAGCAATAATCTAACAGATTAAAAATAAATGTAATTATATTAAAATGTACAAAATTTGAATATATTTTAATCAATATGTAGATGAACATTAATGTGAGAAGCTAAAATTTAATTATTTTTGGTATGTTTTAAAAAACCTTATTTTTCTTCCCAAATAGTCAAAATTATCCATAAACCAAAATGCAAAATACAAAGTGCTTAGTGAATATCAAAAGTTAAATAAAATTATTTAAATAGATCTGATGGTTTTCAAAAGGTATTTATTAGAGATTTAATTTTGTCTGTGTATTTTTATAAAAATAAAACTATTTGCAATTCTAGCAGAGTTCATTTAGCTGCTACTGTCAAGAAGTGCTTTTGCACATCAGATATGTTCTATCTAGAACAATATTTGTGTACAGAATTAAAAAATATAGTTATGTGATATTGCAAAATGTTATCCAGCATGTGTGCACAACTGTTGGACATACGTATAATATTTTCTTATACCCCCAGAACCCTGAATTGGAACGTGAAGAGAAGAAAGTGGACTTTTGGCACTATTGGGAAATAATTCTTCGTTATGCAAGACTATTACATCCTTGCTATAGGAGGGGAAGAATTAACAAGGTAAAGAATTTGTCTTTTTTCTTATCCTGGCATTTCTGCTGCTGTAATCCTCTGCACACTCCAAAGTCGTAGTCATTTTCAGTCAGCAGTGCTGCAAACACACCTTCTCAGGACTTGGTACTCAGATGCAGTGCCTTTTACATCAAGGACAGAGATGGAAGAGGTGGCCTTGGGGCCTGAGCTGTGTTGATCACAAGAGTGAATGTTTGGGGTCGCAGGTTGTTGTGCCTACAGTGACCACTGGGCCTCCAGTGATGTGTGTGTGTGTGGCTGGGATCAGAGACTCTCTTGTAAAGACAACTCTGCAGTGAAGAAAGAAGGGATATTATGGACAAATATGTATTGGGATAAATTTTCCACAGTGTGCAAATCCTTCTTACAAATAGCATTGTCCACATTTGTTCCCTCATTGACTTTGAATCTGTTCTGGAACATTTCTCAATACGTTAACCATCCTGGATAGCTTGATGTTTAAACATCAGGCCTGTGTCAGTTTTAACAATTTGGTAGGAAAGACAGGGGAGAGAAGCTCCCCCCTTTCTAACCACCGGGGCCGATTCCAGAATTTGACAGCCAGTGGGATCAGAGCTGCCATTGGAGGGAAATGCTCACGACCTAGAGCAGAGGAGCCAAAGCTCAGAGGAGGAAGGATAGGTCAGCAGGTCCAAATGCAACTCAGAGTCACCACTGTGTTCATTAAGAAACTCTTTGTATCTCCCCCTTTTATCATTATCTCTGAAGCTCAATTAAGCTTCACTTCCTACCAGAAGCTTCCAGATATTTGTCATGGAAACAGGACTTCATGGGAAAAGGGGAAGTGTGTTTGAATGGGAGGTAGTTATGTTTGTAGCCTGGGCTGTGATAGAATGATATCACTATACGGGAGCTGGGACTCGGGAGCCGGGACAGGATAGGACAGCAACCTGAACTGGTGGGGAGATGTGGTCAGGGACCCCACAGCCAGACCCTGAGCCCAACCCCACAAGCCAGGGGGAGTGGCCCAATGTCCAGCTGTCTAGGAAAGGACAAAAGACGGTACACTAGGCTTCGAATTTCTTCAGAAAAATATTCACCTTTTTTTCCCTAGAAATTGTTAATACATTTACCACCCACTTATCTTTGATTTCTAGCCTACACTGTATTTTACAGGACCCTCCCTACCATTGGTTTAGTCCACTGTTTGAATATCATCATTTCAAAATTGTGAATTTTCTCCCATTAAGTTAAAGCAGTGACCTCCTTTCCCTTTGCGCTACCTTAGCGTTCAAATCATCCTTCTCCCAAGGCGTGTTTCAGGGCAACACCTCAATGCTGTGTGTTGCTTTATGTTGAATATCACTAATAATTACATCCTTTAACGTTGATATAGATGGGATTCAGGAATATAAAGAGTGGCGGAAAGCAGGGAGAAGGGAAGGAGAATAAATGTTTCCCCTGGGAGACGATAAGTCACTTCAGCGAGTCCCTCTTGAGAGCCCACTGTGTGTCTGATACTGTCCTGGTGCTGAGACTGGCAGTATATCTTCTCCTGAGCCACTCATAACCTTGGAGGGAAGAGAAGCCTAGTGTACAAACGACTGTAAATTAAGGGAAACTGAGCCGAAGTTATTAGAGAAGTACAGTCCAGACCGTTGATTGCTCTCTGTATGGATCAGGTGGTTTCCTGAGGAGCATTTGAACAAAAGATAATGAGCAACACCACAAAGGGAATTGCTGGCTGCCACAGGATCTCGCCACGTCGGATAGGGTTTGGGATGCTAGGATGACGTGCGTGGCTTCCTTCTGTAGGGAGTAGAGAGCACAAAGGTGGTTAAGCATGGAGGGGTATGGTGAGAGCTTCCTTCAGGAAGATAAAGCTGGCAGCAGAGTGCACAATGGAGTCAAGTGAAAGAAGTAGGAGATAAAGAGGCTTCTCAGAATGTACCATGGCATCTTGACATGGAAAAAAGGAGGGTCCAGGCTAAGAGAGAAGATGGGGCACTGGCCAAAGACTTCTGGGTTCACCTGTAGGAATACACTCCCATCTTCAAGACCCAACAATACTCCTACACCTGCCCATATCTATTTTATCTTTAATGCACATAAATTGCAGGCATGTCCCATCCCCACAGGTGCAGGTTGTGTTGACAGCATGGTCATTATGACTTGGGTCCCAGGTTGGGACAGTCCAGGAATTGTCAGGGATAGGAGAAATGCTCTAGGGAATGTTGTAGGAAGAGCACGGCCCTGTTGTTGGCTGCAGGTGTAGGTGAATCCCATAGACACAGTAACGAACACCAGAAAATTCTAATGAACTGAAAGAATATAAGAAAAAGAGCCAATGTGCACACAGCAGTGCCAAAGACCTGGTGGGCAGGAAAACTGGAACAGTGGGAGAGGTTTGAGACCTCTCTACCATCAGGAGATGGAAGTGTTGCGCAGAAACATTGGATTAACTTCTGCATTTGGAGGGATTTCTGGGAATCTGGGTCTGAGGCTGCAATGTGCGTGCAGGACATTTATTAGGTAGTGCTTTTGGGACTAATGCTTGCTGGGGAGTGGAGAAGGTGATCTGGTGACAGGGAGAACTGGGACTCTAAAGTAGTTGCAATCGTTCTGGAGTCAGAATGGCCCTTTGGAGTTGGCCCCAGCTGAGGCTGGAAGGCTGGGCTTGCATGCTGCATCCACCAATCACTGGCTTCCTGCCCCCAGAAAGGAAGGTGCAGGGGGCAGGGGATCTTGGGGATTCCCATCAGGCAGGAGCGGTTCCTGGAAAGACTTGGTTGTGAGCCCTCCACAGCCAACCCTTCTAGCAGCTGGAGGACTGAGAGCCTCCGTTCTGCTTTCTGTGGGTAGGCCTCATCTGTTTTGGGACTCTTGGGGTGCAGGCTGCTAGAGGAAATGCAACCACCTAGAGCTCTGAGCTCATCAAAGTTGAAAGGGGGTGAAAGCCTGCAGTTGAAGGACATGGAGCATCCAAGAGGGACAAGCAAGGGGGTATAGCCTAAGGAGAGGTAGTTGAGGGTAGTGATAAGCGCGAGAGCTCTGGAATCAGGCAGCTTGGTCTTCAGTCTGCCATATGCCGGTAGCGTGATCTTGGGCACATGACTTCATCTCTTTGTCCCTTGATTTCTTCAGTTG
Organism: Mustela putorius furo; assembly: GCF_011764305.1. Taxonomy (NCBI): domain Eukaryota; kingdom Metazoa; phylum Chordata; class Mammalia; order Carnivora; family Mustelidae; genus Mustela; species Mustela putorius. The sequence goes on along the minus strand of NW_025421560.1, from coordinate 3,530,405 downwards.
TCTGATAGGGACAATAGTAGTGCTTACCTCATCAGTGACCATGAAGTATGTTGTGCCGGCCCATCATAAGCATGGCTTTGTGGATGGTGGCAGGTGGAGCCCTCATGGCTGCTAATCATTTTGCAAATTTGGAGAAATGAATGAGACAAATATTGGGAGCTGGAGTCCTCATCCATGAGGTCTAAGCATTAGGCAGTTCAGATCAAACACAGAAGTGAGAGGTGTGTTCGTGCAAGGTTAGACCTAGTCTGTAAACTGTGAAGGTGTTCTGCTGATTGCTTTTTTTTTGTGGGGGCGGGGGAGGATATAATGTTCATAACCAATAGAGCTGGGAGAAGACAGGTACAGTTAATGAACATGAAAGAGTAAGGAGTCCCTGGTCAAACTGAGCTAAGCAGTAACTTTCTTCTCTGAGTGAGGATGATGCTCTTTTGTCCCTCCATGTATGAAGAGACTTTCTTGTGCCAGACCCTGTCCAGGGCTCTTAAGATCCAGAATGAAGGATGTGCTCCATTCCCTCAAGGTGTTCCTGACACCCATTGGGTCATGTGTATAAATTCTTCTTCCATTTGGGGGAATGGCATTCCCCCAACTCCATCTCCAAGTCCCTAAATCATATAGCTAAAGTCCTGATGGGAACAGTAAGATCCTTCCAGGCCTGTGACATCCTAAATTATTGCCATCCTGAGTTGGTGACAACCTTTGGCTGAGCACCTCTTGTCAGGGGTGGTGATGCCCAAATGGGACCCATACCAACACATGTTTAATTTAATTAAATTGGAGTTGGAGAGTGGGAGCTACTGATGAACAGAAATTTCAAAGCTTAATGAATTTTAATTTATCAATCATTCTTTTATGACTCATGCCTTTTTTTTTCCCCCGGTTGGTCTAGTTTAAAAAAAATTTTTCCTTGTTCCATGTTCAGAAAGTTTAAAAGGTATTTTTTGGTGGTTTTTTGTTTGTTTGGACATTTGGATCTGAAATGTGACTTGAATGAACTTCTATGATTAGGTGAAGTAGGATCTAATGTCTTTCTTCTCTGTAAGTATATATATTTTTTTTAAGTAGGGGACAATTCCAAGATAGTAGGAAATGTGAATGTGTTTCAAGAAAGAAAAAAAAAATATGCAGTAGGCATCCAGCTCTTGGTTTCTGCTCAGGTCATGATCTCAAGGTCGTGAGATCAAGCCCCACGTTGGGCTCTTTGCTCAGTAGGGAGTTTGCTTGAGATTCTCTCTTTCCCTTTACCTCTGCTCCTCCCCCTGTTTACAAGTTCTCGCTATTTCTCTCTAAAAGAAATAAACAAATCTTAAAAAAAAAAAAAAACTTCAGGTTTTTTCCATAAAAAGATTCACATGTGTGTTTATTCACAATATGTTTATGACCACATTATGTATGTAATTGAGATTCACAGAAGCTCAAGGACTCACCCAAGTTAACACAGCTAGTGAGCACAGGACCAGATGTAAAATCTGGAATGTTTTCTTAGTCTGGTGTTTTTTCAACTACACCATCTCTTAGCTCAATCTCTATTTTTCCAATGGTTTTTATCATACAATTAAATCTTCTGCTAACTCTGTTTCCATCTCTCCATCTGTTAGCCTCTATTTATCCATCTACCAATTGATCTGTCCATTTATCAACCCATGTCTATACCTTCATCTGTAACCCACTCATCTCTTATCCACCTGTCTAACTGGGAAGGTAGAGCAGGTGCCAAGAAGAGTCCTGAGTAAGTGGGAAGCCACCTGAATTCATCCAGATCCCGAGCTCACTGCCAGTTTGTTGCCTAACATCTTACATGTTACCTCATCCATTTGCAAATTAGTTTCCACATCTGTAAAATAAGGGATTTGCACAAAGTGCTTTTTCAAGTGTGTTCTGGTTCTAACATGATTTCCTTTTAACTCGACTTTTCAAAGTATCGTCTCTAATACTATTTTATTCACTAGTAAGTAATTTACTTCACCTCTGTGCACCTTTTGTCTACGGCTCCCACTCCTGTCCCTTCCCTGCTTCTTTGATTACAAGCAAAAAATGCAGAGCTCACAGTCACACAGACATGGGGCTATTGGTTTACACAGTTGAAGGACAGGGTTGATCACCAAGCTGAAGCAGTAATGAAGAGAACCAGGAACTAGAGATTCTGAGTAGCCCCCCATATTTTATTTCCAATTATCTGTTTCTGTTTATCTGTTGATCTTATTCTTTTCCAGCAAAGGAAGGCCCTGTCCAGACCATGGGAAATATGGCCCCTGACCACCCCAGATAAGCAACTTCAGTAGAAAAATTCTTTCTCATGTTGTGTATACAATAATTGAAGGGGAAGAGTGTTAGCCTCCCCCAGGCTCTATGGTTGGGGGACAGGATGATTATAGCCAAAGGTCCTTCAATCTATAGCTCTAATGGAAATTTATTGAATAGAAGGGCAGCTCTTCCTTCCCAAAATATGCTGAATAGGCCCTCAAAATATTCTTGACACCTACTGCTCAAATGATAAGGTCCTGGTGGGGGAAAAAAAAAAAACTTGAAAAAGTTAAGGCAGAATAATGGATAGGATCATGGGCTCTGGAAACAGTTTTCCTGGATGAATTCCAGGAAACTCACATTTACAAGCTGTGGGACTTTGACCAAACTATATACACTCTTTAAGCCTCATTGTAAAATTAGGAGAATAATATTACCTATGTCAACAAGTTGTTGTGAGGATTAAGTTGGTATAAAATGCCAAGCATAAAGTAAGGTTGTCTGTTACTACTACTGCTACAAAGAGCATTCAACAGATACATGATAATAGATGCTGAATTAGAATGATGCCTTCTGAGGCTCTTCCCAGCATCCCATGGAGGAAGGGCAGCTAAATGTTGGGGGGTGGCAGAGGAAGCAGCTGGGAGGTGGCAGAAGTGACATTGGAATTTCTGGATCCTTGTCACAGGCGAGTGGCCAATATCCCCTCCTTTTTTAATCTATTCTTTAAAAAAGATTTATTTGTTTGAGAGAGCAGCAGAGGGAAAAGGAGAGAGAGAATCCTAAGCAGGCTCCCCTCTGGGCGCAGCTCGGGGCTCAATCAAGAGTTGGACGCTTTTCAGACTGTGCCACCCAGGAGCCGCCCCCTACCCCACTTTTATTTATTTATTTATTTATTTATTTACCTATTCTTGTCCTGATTTTACAGAAGAGGAAACTGAAGCACAGAGCCAGGCTCAGTCACAGAGCCAGCAGGCAGTGGAGGTGCTCTAGGGGCATTGCTGGCCTACTGACAGAATCATAAGCAGGTTTTCTCAGGTCTCTGGCTAGACAGGACAAGCTCTGGTATCTTCTCTCTTCATGGTGCTTGCCTAGTGTACTATGGGGCTCCCTTGCTGCTGGCCCTCCGTCTTTTCAGGGTGGATGTCAGCAATGACAGCTGATGGAGAAGAAAGTGGAGAAAAAGTAGAATTCAGGCACCAGCACGTGTGGGGGAATTTGCAGCTATATGGCTCCACTTGCCCAGATAAGTCTCCGGCGCGGCTGCCACTCCCGTTAATGAAATGCCCAACTTTCGTGCAACTGTGGGATTGATTTCTGTTGGGAAGGAAGAGTGAACGTAGATCTGCTTGAAACTTTGTCATTCTCCGTTTTTACAACACAGGAATTTCCAGATAATCAGGGTGTGTTAGGTCATCCACAGACCTGTCTCTCTTTGTTATTCAAGCCCACAGTCTGGCAGTCGGCTCGGAATTTCTGTAGGGTGCCTCATTCCGTACCTGCAGCAGAGCCATGACTCAGTCTCTGGAATCATGCCCTTTTCCCCAGATGACATGTCAACTTTACTTCATGGCTGTGGCATGTTTCTTGCCCTGTGGCTGATAAACAAGGCAACCCAGTCAGGAAACCAAAGCAGATTCCCTACTTCTGATTCAAAGTGGGAGGTCTGCCAACGCAGACCCGGAAGACAGGCTCCTTCAGCTTGCTGGGTCCTCTGAGCTAGCTGGCTTCCCCTTCCCCAGCCTTCCTCCCTTCCCTTATTCCTAGCCCCCAGGAGAGGAAGACAAAACCTTGGAGTTCTTTTTGCCAGGAAAAAAAAATCCAGGAGCAAGACCATTGATGCTACATGTATCAAAAAGGAGAATGCTTATCTCATTGACTTATTTCAAGTGAAGCATGTGTTTCTGTGAGGTTTGAAGTGCCTGGTGTTTGTAGGACCAGGCTTCCAGGCTAGGAGTCTCTGACTCCATCACTGCTGGATGCCACGTGGAAGTCTGTGATCGTGGAGACAGCATGGTGTCATGGGTGCAAAATGCAAGGGCTTGAGGTTACGGAGCCTCCCTATTCTTACCTAAAAGTGGGAGATTAAAAAATAATTCTTTGAGGGCTTGTTGTAAGAATTAAATGACAGTCCACACCACTCACACAGTAAGCACACATGAAAATATATTCCGGATTGACGTGATGGTGACTCTTCTCAAGGATACACTGGGTCACGGTTACCATGATACTGATTATATTACCACTAAGCCATGTTTTCAAAAGCTTCAACTAGTGAAAGTATAAATTAGTAGAACCTTTCTGGAAGCAGTTTAGTATTTTCTATAGAGTAAATATATAGATCCTTTAATACAATTTTACTCTGTAGGAATTCATTATGAGAAAGTAGGCAGATGTTATTCATAAGTATGTTAACCATGACATTGTTTATAATATGAAAAGTCACAAACAACCTATAAATTCCACAAAGGAGATTGGTTAGGTAAATTATTACACATCCCTACAGAGGAATAGGGTCTAGTTAGCCATTAAAAATCAGGTAGAAGAACATTTATTCTTAAAGGAAATATTTATTTCTATATCACTAGATGAAAAATGCAGAAGGTAAATGGGGGTACACTGTTTGCTATTTTTAATAAATAAGAAAAGCACGTATACACAAGGAAAAAAGTACAAAAGGTGCTTACCAAAACGTTAATCATAGTTTTCTTTGGTTGGAATCCACGTGATCTTTGTTGTCTTCCTTTGTGCCTTTCTGTATTTTACACATTTCTTTTCCTGAGTATACTTTGTTTCTTTAATTAGGAAAAAATGATTTTAAAATACGGTCACTTAAATCATCTGGTTTTCAAATGAGCATTATTTTTTTATCCACGATCTCTACCTTCAAAATGCTTCAGAGCAGGGGCACCTGTGTGGTTCAGTCGGTTAAACTCCAGTTCTGGATTTCAGCTCAGGTCACGATCTCAGGCTGTTGTGAGATCAAGCCCTGTGTCAGCTCTGTGCCAGGCATGGAACCTGCTTAAGATTCTCTCTCTCTCTGCTCCTCCCAACCTCCCCATTCTCTCTCTCTTAAAAAAATAAAATAAAATAAAAATAAAAACTTCAGAGTGACTTTGAAAGAATTTATAAATATGTGCATAGAAACAAGGCTGAGAGGGAACACCTCAAAATGTGCCCAGTGTTATCTCTGTGTGGTAGTTTATGGGTACTTTTATTATTTATATTTTCAAAATTTCTATAGTCTACGTATATACTTTTATGAACAGGAAAAATGCTATTAGAGTATCTGAGAAATTGAATAATTATTATTTACTAAGAGTAATATTTCCTCAATACTTTCTGTGATTTCTGCTTGATTTGGGCTATTTTTTTTTTTCACTGAATTTAGTTTGTCTTGCAAGTAAATGAGCCAGCTCAGAAGCAGCCCCTGTTTGTCAGTTTCAAGAGGTCTAATTGGAACAGAATCTAATTTCTTTTCTTTTGAAAACCTTCATTCATATTTCAGACTGATTTTAATTTGTAATATCAAGTTATTCAAAGCCCAAGGTCTAAGATGCCGGAGGGAAGACCGTTCACAAGCACAGCCAGCTGAATCCGAGGAAAAGCCTGAAAATCTCCGGGTGAGTCTGGCCTCCCAGGATTGTCAGGCTGATTCTAGATCAAAGGAGCTCAGATAAATGCATTAACTTTAGTCTACTTCTGTCCAAGCCTCAGATCCACTGGATGCTTGCCCATCTGGGCTGAGACCTGTAGGCGGCTGTTTTTGGAGCAAGGGTGTCTTGAGGTCAGAGCTAAAGCACAGATTTCCATGTCTGGTAAAACAACCAGCATGTGTTTACCAACACAAATGATATTTTCAAGGTTAGTACTGGGTTTCTAGCAAAAGGAAAAAAATAATTGGTATTCAGGGCAGAAAAAAAACAAAGAACATTGCAGGCCTATTGTTCAAGCTCTCTGTTCAGCACGCAGTTTAGGGATGACCCTTGTGGGCCACTCTGCAAGGCCCACCCAGAAACTGGATCTCACCCTGGACATCGGTGAATGAATTTGGGACCAGAGTACATTTTTCCCCATCTTTTTTCCTCTGCCTAAAGAGTGAAAGTTATTTTTATATTGCAACACAACTCTTTTTAACAAATATGAGCAATGCTAATATGTGCTATTCCAGATAAGGAAATGAAAAACAAAAAAACTTGCAACATGTATCTTTCAATGTGACACCACAGGCAACTCGGTCGCTCAGGCCAGAGAGATCCTGGAGTCCTCCTTGACTTCTGTCCCTCCTCAGCCCATGTCCTCAGACACTCACCATGGGTTTCTCTCCACCATCTCTTCTGGCCACCCCCCATGTCCACGCGCAGACCCACCTCACCCAGCTTCCGGAGCGTCCTTGTGGAATGCAAACCCAACCACTCTTCCTTTCCTTCAGAAAACCTGCGTATCTGTAGGACAAAACCTGAGGTCCTCAGTGTGGCTCTTAGGGATCTTAACCCCTGCTTATCTCTTTATCCATCTCTACTTCACTCCCACTTCATATCAGAACTTCTGGTCATGCCCGGACCCCACACGGCTGAGTCCATAAATAACAGGAAGTAGAGCACAACCAAATGGCAGTCCCCTTATTCAAAGTAAAAATTCAAGAATAAAATGAAGAATCCCAAAATGGCAACCACAGCACATGAAGCTCCAAGCCCAGGGCCTGTGTGACTGACAACTTGGGTCACGTGCCCATAGGAAGCCACTTGACCTGCAGCATGTTTTCACAGCCAGTTCCTTGCTCCATTGGTGCTTGGCCTGGAATGTTCTGTCTATTTTCATCTTCTGTCATTCTCTCTCTTCCTTGTTCTTTAAGATTCACTTGGCTTGGGTGCCTGCACCAAACTTCCAGGCTATAACCCCATGTCCCCAAGCTGGGGTGGGCATTCCTCCTCCAAGCGCCTTTTAGACCAGTGAGTGTGCCACCAACCGCCTGCTGTATAAACACCTGGGGTGGTTTGTGAAAGTGAATCAGTGTCTCAGGGTGTGGAGCCTAGGCATCGGCCAGGGTAGATGTACACGTACGCTGAAGTTTGAGAACTAGTACCCCCTGCCTGGTGTCCTTGTCAAGCCTGTGTTTGGCTCCTCTGTTTCCTTAACAGCCGGCATGGCACCTGGCACTCCACACATGTTGATGATGCTCATTCGGTGGGTTGAGCTAACCCTTCTGGCTTCAGCTCCTCCTTCTTGCCACTTGTGTCTCTCACCAACTCCTGGGTCCTCACGGCCTCCTCCCCTCTTTTTTTAGAGTGAAAGCATCTCCACTTGACCACCTTGGCTGGCCCTGGACCCCAGAGTGGGGTTGGCCCTTTCTACATGGAGCTGTCAGCTGGTGTGTTACAGTCAGTCTTTGGCTTCCATTATTCTGAACCCCAAAGGCAGACCCCCAAGCATGTGCCATCACTTCTCAAGGAGCTCCAGAAGGAGAGATGATGCTCTCTCCATGAATGTGTGTGTGGGAGAGAATCTCATTTTCTCTGTGGTTGAGAGCCTTCATGTGAGACGGCAAGGCAGGCTGCAGGCCCAGGAAATTGCAAATGGCGCCATAAGGCCCCACACTGCCAACACTGCACATGGTAGCAAGGAGGTTGGCTGTGGATGTGTTTCCCCCAGTCCCGGCCCAGGTGTTGGGAGTGTTGATTCCAAAAGTCCAGGGAGCTGTGCCCAAGTCCTGACAGAGCTCCCATCCCTGTCCCTCAAGCCTGAGCTTGCAGAACAGCACCCAGATACTAGGAAGATGTGGATGACAGACCACTCCAGCCCTGAGGCCCAAGGCAAGGTGCTGGGTGTTTCCTTGAAGGGAGGGGAAGAGGTGCCAGGGGGGAAGGGGGTGTGTACAAAGCAAACAACAACAGTCTGAAATTTTCCACTGCCTTTCACTCCCGGCTCCCCTGCTGGACAGAGGAAACAGTAGGTACAGTTCAGGAGCTGCCTGTGTGCCCCCGGTGCTGGGCTCACCTCAGCTCGTTCCAGAGGTCTCAGCCAGCTCCACTCTCAAGACCACCCAGGGCCTCCTAGATCCATGAGACCCACAACAAGCAAGCCACCTCCAGCCCTTGGGTGTCCCCATTGCCCTCCCTCCATGCATCTGGGACGCCCTCACACCATCCTCTCCTGGGCCTGTTTTGAGGCCTGTCTACCAGAAGCTGGAAGACCACCTCACAAAAACTTGGCCCTCTCCCTCCTGTTTTGATTAGTGCTTTTGCTTTGTTTAACAAATATTTTATGGCTGTTGTTTCAAAAATTAGTTCTTTCTAATTAGGGGCACCATCACGTCTGGATCCCGTGCCAGCCAAACCAGGCAAAGATGTCTAGGCCTCAAGGAAGCTTTTACAGGGAGGGGAGCCCTGTGGTTTCCGCAGCGTGAAGGAGGACAGGTCACCCCATGGACCATTAAGCAATTGTCTGAGAGCCAGTCATCTGGTGGTCTGGGAATGGTTGCCCGAGTTGGCAGATGTCTCGAGGATCACGAAGTAATCAGGGCCATCAGTGACCCTAGTGCTTCAGCCACACACAGTTTCTGCCTCTCTCCCTGAAATTTTCCTTCATCATCATCATCATCGTGGCTCATTGCGAATGGCTTCAGTGTACTGAGTGCTGAATATGTGCAGGCCATGGTCTTAGGGCTCTCCTAAAAGAGCCTCATTACATCCCCTAATAACCCTGAAGTGTTGCAGTTATTAACCCCGCTTAGGGAGGGGGTGATTGAGCCTTGGAGGTGCGAGTCACCTGTCCCAGGTCAGACAGATGTTAGGATTCAAAGTGCACACCCTGCTGTCACCATGGTGAACCTCTGCATGTAGGATTCCCTCTGGGTGCAACCTGGTTCGTGGACCACTTCCATGTCCCAGCTTCCCAGTGGCGCTTGGGGGCTCGCAGTTAGTTCTCTGCAGCACTCCCACGTGTGTTTATATTTCCATCTCCCAGCAGGTAAAAAAACATGTATCTTTGGTCTTTGTCCCTGGTTCCTGGCACAGAGTTCTTAAAACCCTTAGGATTTCCTGAGTGACAGGAATGGTATTTATACAGGCCCCTTTTATGAGAGCTCCTAGGTAGCTCAGTAGGTTAAGCATCTGCCTTCAGCTCAGGTCATGATCTCAGGGTCCTGGGATCGAGCCCCACAATGCATCAGGCTCCCTGCTCAGCAAGGAGTTTAAATGCTGATGTTTAGCTGAGTTTATATGCTAATGAGGTGACTCATGAGAGCTCCTGAGGAACCAGACATGTGATTAGAGGGGGACCTTTCAGCCCCACCCCACCTCATCCTCAGCCTCCAGAAGGGGGAGAGGGACTGGGGATTGAGTTCAGTCACCAACGGCCAAGGAGTTAATCAATCATGCCCACTCAATGAAACGCCCATAAGAAACCCTAAAGGATGGGGGTTGAGGGGTGTCTGAGTTGGCAAATACCATTCATGTGCGGGGAGGGTGGTGCACCCCCAGCTCCATGAAGAAAGAGGCTCCTGTCCCAGGGACCTTTCCAGACCTCACCCTGTGTACCTCTGCATCTGGCTGTTCATTTCTATCCTCTGTAATAAAGTGTAATCTAAGTATAGTGCTTCTCTGCCACTGTGAGTCCTTCCAACGGATTCTTGAGCCTGAAGGCAGGTGGTGGGAAGTACTGAACTTCCAGTCAGCTGGGTAGAAGGACTGTGGACCCCGTTTATAGATTGTGTCCAATGTGGGAGCAGCTCTGTGGGGTCTGTGCTAACCTCGGGCAGTTGGTGTCAAAATTGGGTTGAATTGTAGGTCACCCCAGGTGGTGGGGTGAAAAAACACCCTGCCACCCCACTGACCAGCGAGTTTCGTGGGTCTGGGGAGGGACTAGAGTTGCCGGTTGGAGGACATGGGGGGGCCAGTCCAGTGCCTGGAGTGCTGCACGGGCTCGGCACTTTTCACCCTCCAAACTGCAAACTGCAGACTCTAAACCTCGAGGTGTGACTTCTGGAACCTTCCTCACCTTCAGCGGATGAGACAGATATTCACTAGGTTGGTTACAGTGAGCATGACCTTCAAGTGATGGGAGGTGGTCAGTTTCAGCACACAATGCCTTAGGATCACACTGGTCTTTGGGGCAGAGCAAAGACCAGACTTCCCAGTCTTGTAACTGGGACACTGTCCCTCTACCTCACTGTCTTTTTAGCTTTCCAAAGTATCCGTCCTTGTTTGATGCCACAGTTCTATGGGACCAGTGCAAAATGGAGTCACCGTGAAGGTGTGTGACTCACTGCAGGACACACCATGACCATCATTTCCAGCTCTTTGTCACCTCCACTCCACACTCCAAATTGGACAGTTTTCCATCAGATAGTGTAATTGGCCCTAGGGTGTTCGCTTTCCTCACACACCAGATGTTGTGACTCATAATAAGCCTATCAGCTTCAAGGCCTCTGTCCTCTGAAGATGCAGGAGCTGAGGACAGGTGGGGAAGGGGGAGATTCAAGAAGGGCCCCCCTACTGTCAGTGGCTTCCATGGCATAGAGGATTCACCGGGCCAGCTGGGTTTCTGTCATCAGCTTCCCCCGTACCGGAAGCAGCTTCTTAAGGGTCTGCATGAGCCGCTGTGGGGAGGCCGGTTCAGAGTCTCTGGAGTTGTTGGAAGGTGGAAGGAGGAGGAGGGGAGAGGTGTGGTGGAGGCCTGGAGCCCTGCCACCAGAGTGAGGCTGGTGACAGGAAGAATCCATCAATCTTGTGTGCAGAGCCAAATATGGTGCTGGGGCTCAATAGGTAATAAACAATGGTCACATTGCAGACTTGACAAGGAGAGACATTACAGATGAGAGCCAGGGCCAGCCTGACGTCACCACGTGCGGCCCCAAGCAGGCCGCTTGCCCCCACATGCAGGAATTCCATATTTGTCCTTGTTGAGCCCACATGTGCTTTCTTCCTCATGTGCTCAAAGCAGGAAGGGGAAACTGAGGCCCATGTGTCACTCTGGAGATGGGTCTGCTGGGGCGTGTTATGGGCTGAGCCCATCAGGTCTCGCTTTTGGCAGCATTGGCTGTACACTGCTGGGATCTTAGTGGCAACAACAGTCAATGTCAGGTCTGGAAAGAGCCAGAAATGGTACATTTTCTAGCAGAAGGGGTTGAATCACATTAAAATGTGAGTTTTTTGATCTCCTAGGATAGCTGTTTGTAGGGGCCCTGGGGAACACACAGATCCTGAAGGCTGGCCTCTCCTTACAGCGCCGGGCAACAGGCTGGCTGGAGATGAGTCTTCATACACAGAGATCTGAGAGCAGAGCCGAACCCTTGGCCTGGGTGAGAGCTGGCAAGGCCAGGACGCATCCAGCATCATCCTCCTGAGAATCAGGTTCACACACTGGCCTCTGAATGAGGTGGGACCCATCCCTTTCCCCATGCCTGTCTGTATTCGGGCTTTCTTAACAATGAGATTTCTCGGCAGCGTGTGTCCTCTATATATAACTACAGAGAAGAAGAGCTGACAAGGGAGGTAGCGGCACGTCATGGTGAAAAGAGCACAGGATTTTGAGCCAGAAAGACCTGGCTTTGTGTCTTAGAATCCCAGCTGTGCCCATCACCTGCTGTGAGACCTTTGGGTGTTCAACTCGCTCCCCACAAAATGAGGCAATCTCTCCATCTCTGCGGGTTTTTCAGGAGAATCAGAAATAGCCCTCCAGAAGGGCCCAGCATGGTAGGTTCCCAGAAAATCGAGTGTTTGGGTTCTCCTAAACTGGAATGATAAACCACCTGTAGGTTGATAATTGGCTAGAGCCCCTCCCCCCTCCCGCTTACAGCTTTACGGTTCCGAGCTCCCGAGAATGGGCTGTGGCTTTAAAAACGCAGATGCCTTCTGCAGAAGAGAGGCTTTGTGAGGAAAGCCAAAGGGCACCGTGTTCCGACTGGCACAACTCTGTCTGCACTCTGATGCCTGCACTGCTGGGCCCGGAATGCTGAGCAGGGAGCCGGAGCAGGGCTGCTCTGCGGGGATGGGGGAGGCCCAGCCATGAGGCTGGGCTCCATCACTGTTCTTTCCCTGCAGGTCATCCGGGATGTGGGAGCCCCAGGTGGGGGGTGGGGAAGCCAGCAGTTCCTTGCACCATGTGGCCACCATGCTTGGTGCAGAGAGGGATGGTCACCATATGCCTTTTGCGCCATAGTTGAATAGACCTGATCCTGTTTGCTCTCTGCAGTCACCGCCTGAATGGAAAATTAGGAGAGCCATAGGCATTGGCTTCATACTGTCCAGGGTGGAAAACCCTGATCCTTTGGGCCAGAAGGAAAATACCTGGGAGGCCATTGGTCTAAGCCTTAAATGTCATGGAGAGAGAATGTGCCAGAGCAGAGTCCATGCTGATGGACCCAAATGGGGTGAGAAAAACGGGGTGAAAATGGGAAACAAATCAGGATGTTGAAAAAGATAGACATGTCATCTGCGATCACACAAGAGTAGAATTAAACCTAAAACAGGACTTAGGAGTTTTATTTGTAAGTTTGCGACTCATATTTCTCCCACAGCAAAGCTACATTAAGAATAGTAGATTAAATAAATAAATAAAGAGTAATGGCAGACTGTGACGATTGTCATTTGTCACCCCCAGAGCTCCATGTTTCCACATGGTGGCAACAAAACCAGTGATCTAAATATTAACAAGTGGAACACATTATAAACACTTAGTTATATATTATGATCACTGTAAAGTCATTACAACAGAAATAAAAACGGTGTTTTATCTTAACTATTAATATTCATCAAATGTTAATGAAAATACCTAACAAATAATTATGAAAAACACATTGCTTAAGTAATAAAGATGAAAGAGATGATAATCACTGTGAATATTTAATCTGCAAAATAAAGAACATACCATTAATAAGACTTAATTATGTCATTAAATATTTAATTTTACTTTCCCTCCTAAATTTTGTTTGCATTTTGCATATTTTAAATGTAAAAAGCTTTTTAATAAGATTTGTGGTTTCAGCGATATCAAATGCCAGAGCATTTAAGTTTGACTTACTGTCTTCATCAAATTGGTCAAATATCATTTTATTTATCATTAAGTGAAATGAACAATACTTCATGTAGTTTACTACAAGTTATGCTTTATGCAAAAGGGGAGCTTTAATAATTGATTCTAGGTTATACCCACAAAAACAATGTTTTCTACTGAAGAATAATAATTGCTTTCCTTTTCCTCTTTTCGAGTATCATACGACATCCCACATTTCCTACCATTTGCAGAGGAGAACACAGGTCTGTTTCTCCCTTAGCTTTGCTAAAGAGTAGGACCTCCCCCAACCACAATTAGACCCACTCTTTGTCTCAGAATCGGCCCCATCGCTTATAACCCCTGTTTCTGGGTGCATGCTTACAATTACAGAGAGTAAAAGAGGCTCCTGCGGCTGCTGGGTGGCACTCAAAACTCCTGACCTGCCCCAGTGTGCGGTGGCCACCTCCTCTTGGGTGCCCGTGGCAGGGGCTTGGCAGTGTGGCTCAGTGAGCACAGCCAGGTGCACACACAGCGTAAGGACGCAGCTTGCACTGCATGCAAGAGATCCTAGACAATGGCGTGCATTTCTTCCTGTTCTGCGTTCGGTGGCATCACAGTGGTGGCTGGAAATCAGCTGTGGAACATTTACACCAAAGAAACCGGAAAATGCTACAAGTCAGGGCTCCCCCTTGCCCCCCAACCCAGTTGGTAAACATTCAGCGGCACGTCACTGAGCTCACATGCAGGGATCAGGACATGGCGCTCAGCCCTCCCCTTTTAAGCCCCTGCACTATTGGGGCCACGATGACCCAGAGCTCTGTGGGAGGGGCGCAAATGCCCTGTGGTCTCCAGCAGGCCAGGCTACCCTGGCCTCAGGCACCCTGGCCTCAGGCAGCTCTGTGCTGTGTGGCAGGTGACGCTTACTTCCCTTGCATCTATGACTCCTGGCTACCTTCCATTCCCAGTCAGGCAGCTGAGGCCTGAGGTGAATGGCCATGGCAGGCTTTCCCTTTGCCAACTGTAACAGAAAGAGCTCTTTGTTGGAAGATAGAGTTGCTGCTCAGACCATGTCTCACCTGGGCTCTGAGGGCCAAGCAGGAAGCTGGACAGGAGGCAAGGGACCAGCTGTCCCAGTTGGCCCAGGACTGAGGGCCACTGGGACTAAAACCCAAGGGTGGTCCCAGACAAGCCTAGATCAAATAGGTCCCCTCAGGCCATCTCCGATCATTTCTGCTGGGAGGCTAGACATTGGATGACATCAGGAGGGGCAGATCATCCTCGGGACACAGCTGGAAAGAACAAAAGAAAGCATGAAAAAACCAGAAGTCCCAAGGAGAAATGCAGTGTTTCTGTCCTTGCGCATAATTGAGGGGTCTGGACCTTGAGCTGTCACCCATTGAGTATCCTAGTGACCTCATCTCCAGGGCTTTAGGAAGACGTGAGCCCTAGGCACAGGTGGCTGGTGGGGCCTCTTGCCTCCTGGCTGTTAGACCTGAGCAGGCTCATCGATATTCCAGGCTGTTAGTCCTCTCAAAGTTTCCCAGTCCCCACAAACATGCTCTTCTGGGTGTTCCTTTCCAACTTGACTGTTGGGGGCCTGACTGGCATACCGATCCAGCCCTTGGGGGCAGCAGGCTGGCACGTCAGCCTGTCACTACGAGACAAACAGGCCCATCCTGACCCCCCGAGGCAGCCTTCACAAGGACATGCTGGCCCTTTTTAGAGGAGATGTTGAGGTAGATGCTAAACTTCCAGCTTTGAAAGAAGGAACAGTGACCAGAATAATAATGGGGCGAGTCTCCCGGACTCATCATGCTTAAACTTGTCTTAGAATCGAGCCAGGTTTGATCATCTCCCCGTTCTCCCATCTCAGTGGTGGGCCAGAGAGTTGGGCGGGCCCCAGGGCTCCTGGTCTGGTGGTGGGTGGTGGGTGGTGTTCCCCACTCCTGGGGGGCCCTGCCTACATGGCAGGGAGAGTGCTCTTGCACAGGCTGGAGCCTGAATTATCACCAGCAAGAGTGGTTCACTGTCCCTGGAGGTTCAGAGCCTGAGATGTGTGACTTGAGTTGCCGCTTAAGGCCTTCCTCCACCGGCCTGTCAGTTCCCATCATTCTTTTTTTTTTAAGATTTTATTTATTTATTTGACAGAGATCACAAGTAGGCAGAGAGGTAGAGGAGGGAGGGGGAAGCAGGCTCCCCGCTGAGCAGAGAGCCTGATATGGGGCTCCATCCCAGGATCCTGAGATCATGACCTGAGCTAAAGGCAGAAGCTTAACCCACTGAGCCCCCCAGGTACCCCAAGTCCTCATCAGTCTGAGAAGGCCCAGTGACCACCCCTCTGCCATGTCCTCCTCAGTCTCCACACCTGAGTCAGGTCCTCTAGGCTCACCCAGCACTCCATGGGTCACTCTTTCGTGGCCCTTAATCCCATCAGCACAGTCTGTTTTTCTCATCTTCTAGGACTTCTAGTATATGTGCTGCCGAAGCGAGCACTCATCTTCTAGGACTTCTAGATCAGAGGGATCTGTCTTACCATCTCTGTATCCATAGCAGTGCCTCATACTCTGTAAACGCTCAATGAATGCCTGTTGAGTGCTTTGAATGCTTCGAGGACTCCCTACTTTCCTCTCAGTCACAGTTCAAGGGATTACCTCTCCCAGGAAGCTTTTCTGGGTTAACCAGGGGGACCTCTACCTTTCCGTAGGATCCCAACCCTCTCTTATTTCTGGAAATCATGACTGTGGCATCATTAATATTGATATCAAATATCGACAAAGCACTCACAACACGCCAGGCTCTGAGGTAAGCCCTTCACAGATGTTCCCTTCCTTCACTCTCACAAAACCCACTGAATTAAGTTCTGTTGATATCATCCCACTTTCCAGATGATAAAACCGAGGCATGAGAGAGAAACTTACTTAAGTTGACTGATCTCAAAAGTGGTGAAGTCAGGACCAGACCCATCCTGCATAACTTTAGACTGGCTTACTCAGTATGCCCTGCTCTTTCTTATATATTGGCTGCATACCGAATGAATGGTAAACGCTCCAAGTGGCACCGGGTGATGATGGAATGTTCTGGGCCCGCACTTGTCCTGTCAGCAGCCTGCTTTCCTCGGGTGGCTTCCGAGCACCTGAAATGTGGTTAGGGTGCCTGAGAAAATAAATTTTTTAATTTTAACTAATGTAAATGTAAATAGCCACATGGGGCTAATAGCTATTGTATTGGACAGCAGGATCCAGAAGATAAAAGACATGTTTTAATGCTCTTTTCTGGGATACCTGGGTGGCTCCGTTGGTTAAGCACCTGCCTTTGGCTCAGGTCATGATCTCAGGGTCCTGGGATCAAGTCCTGTATCTGGATCACTGCTCAGCAGGGTGTCTGCTTCTCCCTTTCCCTCTACTGCTCACCCTGAATGAGTGTGCTCGCTCATTCTCTCTGTCAAATAGATAAATAAAATCTTTTTAAAAATGGTCTTTTCTAAGTATCTCACCACACAGTTCCTGTCATCAAAAGGAGGACTCAGGATGGCTAGTCTTAGTATCTTTCTGTGCTGTGAAAACACCCAGATCTTCCTGGCACTGAATTAGTGAAATAAGCCAATCCTAGTCCTTAAAGTGTTTTTTCTACATTAGTGGTTTCCTACATGTGAAGACACATGCAATTCTGGTTTCTACATTCACAGAGGCCTGGAGAGAATGAGCCAGTCTCAGGCAGACTGGTAAACCAGAGCTGAAGGAAGGGACAGGAAGTGAGCTACTCTAATAGCGCCTATGACCTAGGCCTAGTGTGGGGCATTTTCTTATATGCTCCCTAAAAGCAATTATGTGGCCTACCTCCCATTTTACAACTGAGGAAAATTCTGAAAGTAACACTCAGAAAGTGACAGAGATGTGACTCGAACTGTGTCTGTATGATTTCATGGGCCCATAAACTGAGAGTGTAAAATGGAAATCCATCTTAATCACAGGATGGTCATTGTTCAAGGGCAAGGAAGTATTGGAGATTGACCACCTACTCAAAGTATGCGTGTGTGTGTGTGTGTGTGTGTGTAATTATTGCTCCGATAGTGGTACAAGGCAAGAGGTTAGAATTAGTGTCTGAGCAAAAATGGCCTATTTTGTATTCTTACTTCTTTGTATTCCTCTTAGCTAGAAAATTCTAGAGTGGCAATAGCCAATATAGTAGCCATTAGCCACGTGTGGCTATTGAGCCCCTAAAACATGGCTCACTGAGATGTATTGCAAATATAAAAGATTTAGTATAAAAGAAAGAATTTAGGGGTGCCTGGGTGGCTCAGTGGGTTAATCCTCTGCCTTTGGCTCAGGTCATGATCTCGGGGTCCTGGGATCGAGCCCCACACTGGGCTCTCTGCTCGGCAGGGGGCCTGCTTCCTCCTCTCTGCCTCCTCTCTGCCTGTGTCTCTGCCTACTTGTGATCTCTGTCTGTCAAATAAATAAATAAATAAAAATCTTTAAAAAAAAAAAAAGAAAGAATTTAAAGTACCTCATTCATTATTCTTAAATTAATTATATTGAAGTTACTGTATTTTAGATATGTTGGAGTTGTATTAAAACTTACATTATTTGTTTCTTTTTGTTTTTTTTAATATGGCTACTAGGAAAATTTAAGTTACCTACGTGGTTCACTTTATATTTATACTGGAGAGCAGCTGTGTCTAAAGGGTAGTGTTTGTGAATTCTTGATGAAAGGTGAGCGACTTGTTAAAACTCTCAGCCTCAGAGAGTGCTTTCATCCCATTGATACGTGCCCTGAAATGGGGTTGGTTAGCCATAAACGGCATTTGGACTGTGCACGGTCCTGGCCCCTGGAGGCTGTGCTCAGGGCTCTGGCTCTCCCTAGCCGCACCCAGAGCCTGTGACACTCTGCAAGGCTTCTGCCTTAAACTGCGCTCTCACTTCTTTCTTGAGCAAAGTGCTTCGTCATTCCTCTCTGGGAGGCAGGCAGGTGATGCGACTGTGACACAGAAAAATGACCTGATCTCTCCAAGGTCGTTCTGGAAGGCCATGGCCGAACCCAGCGGAGCATGCAGTCTACTGCAGAGCTTTCTGCCCCAAGCAGCCTGGAAATGTTTTTCCAGTGGATGATCTTAACTGCAGGAAAGCAGGTTCAATGCCCGGCTTGTGGTGGGGGAAAGGGATTACAGTGTCTGAGAGTCCCTGACCCCACCCGTGCTCGTACTATTCACCGCGCTCTCTGTGCTCAATCACTGCCATTCTCCTCACGGAGATGGAAAGGGCCTTAGTGTTCCTCTTTGATGATTTAAAAGTGTTATGTGCCTTTTCCTCTTTCCTCTTTATATACAGCCCTCTCCCTTCCTGCGCTGCTTTTCACGTTTCCATAGTAACCACCTCTATTGTATGCCTGACTGTGAAGAGAAATCTCGCAGATGTTAGTACAGATCCAACACCTTCCAGGAGCTATTTTGATTCACAGTCTCCTTCCTTATCTCCCTGCACTCATTTTCTCAT
The DNA here is from genome assembly GCF_011764305.1 of Mustela putorius furo. NCBI lineage: Eukaryota > Metazoa > Chordata > Mammalia > Carnivora > Mustelidae > Mustela > Mustela putorius. The sequence goes on along the minus strand of NW_025421560.1, from coordinate 3,511,671 downwards.
CCTTTCTTCTTCCTACCGCTACCCTCTTCTCCTCCCTTCCCGCCCCTGCCCCCACAGGTGCCTGTGAGCCCTTCAGCATGGCTGCCTCTGTCCTCAGCCCCCAGTGAGTGGGGAGGAGGCCAGTGTCCCCAGGTCTCATTCTAAACTGGAATTCTTTAGGTGCCCCCAACACAGCACTTTCCACGAGGAAGCTCTAGGGGGTGGAATCAAAGCCGCCAAGGCCCGTGAGCAGTGGGGTGGGCTTTCCAGTCGCCATTAGAGACCCAAGGAACACAGGGACGGCCTGCCTTGGCCCTCTTGACCCGCACCCCACACTCTTTCCCAAGAGTGCCTTTGCCTCTGCCCCAGTCTCATGGGGGGCTCATGACTGGGTCCTTCTGTGCCTTTCCCTCAGAGAGGTCCACCAGCTTCCACTGGTTGGGGGGGCAGGGTAGGTATAGAAACACACACGCGTGTGCGCGTGCACACACACACACACACTTCTCAGGGCCTGGAAGACCTGCAGCGCCTGACTCGCCCGCCACCCACCCCGCGTGGCGCCAGGCTCCGCTGGCCGTGTGGAAAGGCAATGAGAACGGGGCTTTATCTGTCACCTCCCGAAATCGCTGGAGGAGTCCTTTGCCCACAGTCCCTCCTTGGAACCAGGCATCATTCTCTTGATTACACAAGCCTGACAGCCTGATCATAATAAACATGTAACTGAGGAGAACCTGTTCCTTTCCAGCGGCATTATTTATTCACCTAAAGCAAAGGCTGAGCTATATTTAGCATATGATGTCAGTGGGTTGTTTGGATTCTTGGAAATTGGCAGGAAGCCACCTCTCACATGATATATGAAATCACTGATAAATGCTTCTTTTCACCAAAAGAAAAACAGCTTAATAAATGCGGTCCTTTTCTGCTTTCATCTTCTCTCCCCTCCCTCCCTCCCTTCCTCCCTCCCTCCCTCTCCTCCACCATCCTTCCTCCCCGCCGGCCCCTCCCCATCCACCTCCTCCCGCCCCTTCCACGTCTGGGATTTGTCTTTCTGTGGCACAGCTCAGCAGAGCCTGTGAAGTGGAAATGAGTTGCTCGATATCACAGATCAAAATGAGGCTGTTGGGATGTTCAGGATGGTTTTTTCCCTCTCCTAGAGCCTGGAAGGCTGCCAGAGCGCTAGTGAATCAGACACACACGCACAAAAAGGCAAATCTCTGCAGCAGTGGCTTTATGGGGCCCGGTATTTATGGCGCAGCACTAGCTCTGGGTTGCTGTTTTGCAGGCGAAGATGGGAAATAGATAGTGATTCAGGATTGCCATTAAGTGTGCAAACAGCCCCTGTACAGATTGTGTGTAATAAACCAAGTAGGGAGAGAAGCTGTAAGGAAGCCCGGATTTGCCACACTGGATCAGCCTTGAGGCCCATCAAGTTCAAGCTCCTGATTTGTGTGCAGGTTAATACCTGGTGCTTGGAACAAATCTTCCTGCTTTCCTTCTGTCTTCCCCCATCCCGTGCTGGGTGCATTATGTGAGGCTCTCAGAGAACTTGGGCGGGGTCATGTGTTGGGAATGACATGAATTCTTGCCATCCCATGGAGATCAGTTTATATGGCCCGAAGCACCGGACTTAATTGCCCTTCCCTTAGCTCCTGTGAAGAGCAGCGTCATCACTGGTCTCATGCATTTGCCCGGCCCCTTTCATCATCAGCTGTAGCATTTAACTGGGTGACCCACGGCGGGGGCCTGGGTCCTGGCCGTGGGCGACAGGGAAGCCCCAGCAGCTTCCAACAGTGGTTCATTTACATCTTTTTTTGTCCTCAGTGCCATCCATGGAGTCCCTGTCCTGGCATCAGAAGATATGGTAAAGACAAGTGATGCACTTGTTTTCAGCCCCTCATTATTCAGGAAATATTCGTTCGTTAAGTTCCCTTCTAACTCTGCCAAGAAGTCCTGCCTGGGTGACACCAACCAGTGGCAAATGAGGGACTTGGAGAGGTTCAAAACTGCCACAGTGACACTGGCTGGAACTGGCCCTTCCCCCACGGCCACCCTGGTGCTGTAGCACCCATCTTCACCGTGGGCGGGACAGGAGAACAGACAGGGAAAGGGAGCGAGTGAGAGCAAGCCAAAACTGAGTTCTTCGTGTGGTAGAGAGCAGCACGGCCTGATAAGCTGTGACTCATGAAGGGACGGACCCTCCGTCCATCACCCATCGGTGAGAGAGCTCCTGGAATGAGCCGCAGGTTGCAGGGAAAAGCTGGTCCCTGAGCCCATCTTCAGATTAACATTCATCTGGGACTCCATAGCAAGAACTGTGGGGAAGTGCACATTTTTCTTTCGGTTGGCGTGCTTTCTTCCTTCTCAAAATGAGGGAAGTTGGACCCAGCTGACCTGGGAGCTCCCTCCCAGGTTCTGAACTTCTCGGGTTCTTGAATTGTACGGGTCTGTGACTTTATGAGTCCCCCAGGGTGATTGAGCAATTTCTTGGGAGGTCATGGCCCTCCTTGCCCCCTAGCTGAGGTGGGTGAGCTCTCAGACACAGATGACTCACAAACCTGGGTTCCCCACCTGGGCATTGAGGGTGCTGTGGGGCCTGAAAGGGCCAAGAAAGAGCTTCTGGATGCACATTTGTGCTCACTGAGACCGCGGCTCACGTGGGCTCTCTGTAGGCTGGTAGTGATGATGATGATTTCTGTTTGAGGCAAAGAACAATTCTTTTGGCCCAAGCCACTCGAGAAGCTGCCTGCCTTTCCATCACCCCTAGATCTCACGCACAGAATAGTCCTATGGCATCTAGCAGAGTTCTGCCTGGCGGGATCTATATCCTGTTCCTGGAGGCTGGTGCAGGGCATCCTTGGGCTGGGCTGCAGTCACCGTCCATTTTATCGTATTGCCTTGCGTGAGGATGGGGAGACCAGAAGTATGGTAGGACCACATGGGTGAGCACCCACCGGTGTCAGTCAGGAGGGCAGAGGTGGGGAGGACCTGTGGGCAAGAACCTTTACTGGGGCTTCCACTGGAAGGAGCAGGCAAGGCAAGGGCAATCAGGCTCAGGATTGGCGAGGTAGGTTTGAAACGGGCTCTCCGGTGAAATTCACATTCACCGGGACTGTTAGAGGTTATAGTTAGCTTAATATCTGAAGATATTTGCCCTTCAAATTTTTATGGGCATATTAGGGTTCTCCAAAGAAACAGAACCAACAGAACGTGTGTGTGTGTGTGTGTGTGTGAGAGAGAGAGAGAGAGAGGTTTATTTTATAGAATTAGCTCATGTGATTATAGTGATTATGGAGACTGTCAAGTCCAAAATCCGCCGAGCCTGCAGGCTGGAGACCCAGGGAAGAGCCAGTGCTGCAGTTCAAGTCCAGAGACCGTCTGCTGGCAGAATTTCCTCTTGCTCAAGAGAGGTCAGTCTTTTGTTCAATCCCAGTCTTCAGCTGATTACACGAGGCCCACCCACACTCTGGAGGACAATGTGCTTTACTCAAAGCTCTATGACTAAAATGTTCATTTCATCCTCCTATACCCTCACAGAAACAGCCAAAATAATGTTTGACCATATATCTGGGTACCGTGGCTCAGGCAAGTTGACACATAGGTTTGACCTTCTCACGTTGGGGAGAGTCACAATTTGCTTAGGGTTGCTAATAGCTCCCTGGTGGCTGTTAAAACAGGTACTCCACAGAAATTACCAGTTTGGTTGACACGCAGTCATCGTCCTCATTAAGGGGTAGCTCTCACGTGACAGGATCTCCATGGTTCCTCACCTCTCAATGCCTTTGCTCAGGTAGCTCCACAACTGCCTCAGGAAAACACCTCCAGGCTTATAAAACACAGGTGCTCCCCGTATCTCCTTGCTTCTCACAGCACCAACGAGGCCAGCAGTTCCATCCTCATCTCAGAAACCAGAGACTGTCAGCAGAGAGGTAAGGCACATGGACCCACTCAGGTCAGACAACCCGCAAGGGCAGTCAGCCAGACTCAGTTTCACCTTCTGGTTTCAAGTGGCAGGAACTGGCTTTTAATGAGCAATTAGCAAGTGCGGCGCATTTCCTGCGGCACTTTTCCTGCGGCGCTTTCCTGCAGTAGTTTGCCTGACTCTGTGAGGACTTGACGGGAGGCTCTCCACCTCTTATTATAAGTTCCACCCGTCCAGGGGCAGGGAATCTGAGGCCCTCCCACCACCTCACATGGCGGGGCGGATGTGGGGGCTGCGTCTGCAGCCCTCTCCCTCCGGTTCTCCACCCCAGTGCACTGCTGCTGCCCGCCCACATGCAACGGTCCATCCCTGGAGACTATGACCAATTGCCTTGTCCAGCAGTGTCACCAGAGGCCGTAAGAAAAAGGTGACAGAACGTTTTGGAAATCATGCAAAGTGGAACAGATTTTCAAGATGAGGCCAGGGCTCCAGAGAGCGAGCATCCCTTCCCCAAACATCCTATCTAGGGTTGGCCCCAGGTGGCCCAACTTATCAGGAGGGGCCCCAGGGCCTCGGTTTCCTCCAAAGCATTCATCTTGTCTCCCCACATAACATCCTAGGCCCTGACATTATTGCCTCTCCCCACATGATGTGCCAAATGTGGGAAACATTCAATAACCCCTTATTGAGTGCCAAGCACTGTGATGGGAGCCAAGAGCTGGGAGACGAAGAAGGTGGATCCTGCCTCCAGGCCACAGCCTGAGGGAGGAGACAGACCTGTCAACCAGACAGCAACCAGCCCACCGGCCATGTGGCCAGTCTGGCTTCCAGAAAGCACAGAGAGGTGCTTTCTGGCTTCCAGAAAGGTGGATCCACAGAGCGAGGCATCACCAGCTCTGCCCACAGGATGCAGGGGAGGGTCGGCCTGGGGCGGACAGAGAGGGCTAGATGTTCCTGATTAAGGTTCCTGACCTCAAGGAACTTCTAGCTCGAGTGAGGGGCACGATTAAGGACAGGAAGCATCGGAAACCATCCCAGGATAAAAAAAAGACATGTCAGGCAGTGTGACCTCGAAGTAAGTGGGGAGAGACGGTGAAGGATGGCACGAGTTATATGTCAGCTGAAGTCGCCACTCCCTGCTGCTGAACTGGGCGCCACCATATCCCCTGACCTTTCCATGAGCCTCCATCCTTGTCCTTAGCCAATGCCCTATGCGCAGGCTCACCGGCTCTTAGGAGCATGGAGGCCACGTTCCCCTTCTCTCCCGGAACTCCCGCTTCTCCAAGCTGAATTACCAGCCTCCTCTGGATCTCACCTCATCCTCGGTGCATTCAGGTCCACCCAGGATTCCAGACCCTTCTACTTTGGAGGTTTGCCTAACCACCACCCCCCACCCCCAATCACCTGAACTTCCTGCAGCCTGGGGGAAGAAAGCTATTCAAATCCGTGCTTGAGGATGGGGATGGCCAACAGGAGGCTAGGCCCACAGCGTGCCCTCTGTCAGCTAGGACTAGCCGCTGATTACTGAGTCCTTTGAATGCTCGGGTTGTACCTGGTGGGGAGTTCCTTGGTGTGCAGGTCAGCGTGTCTCTGCACTGTGGCTTTAGACAGGCAGAGCCATCGCCTTTGTGTGCGTCTCTTACAAACACACGAATCACACATGCGGTCCATCTTCTCCCCTACAGCCTGGAGCGAGGGTGATTGAAACGCAACATTTTAAACCCAAAAGCAAATTAGAGCCAGGCATTGGTGTGAAATTACTCTCCTTGGCTCAGAGTGCCTTTTTAAAAGTCAGGCAGCAGTGCCTGGGATGAAAGTTGGCCTGTCAGACAAGCCCATTCAAGCTTGCAATTCCTCTGTCATTTGCCCGACAGGCTTGTGATAAAGAGCAAGGATTTAAAAAAAAAAAAAAAACCTGCCAAAAATAGTGCCACTGAGAACCCTACGCTGGGGCAGACCCAGGAGCCAGCGCCGTCGCGGCCCTGCCCTCTCCGATAGGACGGGGCGGTGTGGACTTGTTCCGACGGAGATGGTGCGTGACCTCAGAGCTCAGCCCCGGAGACGCGGGAGAGGAAACGCTGCGAGCCGCGGCATCTGTGAATCCCTGCAGAAAGGGAAGGGAGAACAAAGTTTACATTGAAAACCTTGACTTTCCAAACAGCATGTTGAGACAGCCCCACGGCAGACAGGTTTGCTGCAGGCCTGGGACTCGCCCTGGGCTGCGGCAGGCCGGGAGATTCATCTAGAAAGAACATAATGAGCCTCCTTCTCCCTGGTGCCCTGGTTACTCCCCTTTGCACTCTTTCTGGGCCTTCAGTTCCCCCGACGTGGTACCCTAGGGGCCCAGACGAGGGAGGCCCCTCTGAAGCCCAGAGCGAGAGAGGCCCAGGAGAAAATGAGGACAAATCTGTTGTCCAGTGAGCTACAGGCGAGGCTGCCCCAGCTTGGCAGCATGTGTTCTGGATCATAGGGGACAGGCAGGTCCTGTTCCTGCTCTGTTGCCAGCTCTTGGGGGGAGATGGGCAGGCTGACTTCCAGGGCTCTGGGCCTGCTCCCAGGCCAAGGCAGAGGCCTCCAGATGCCCCACCCACTGGGTGACCGTGAAGGTTGTTGCCCTCGAAGGTAAGAGGTCATGCTTGTCTTCATTCTTTTGACCTCCCCTGACTCCCCAGAGATAGGCATCATTCACTCCAGTGTGCAGGGGAGACCATGGAATCTCAGAAGGATGACCTAGTGCCCCCCAGGTCCCACGGCTAGGAAGTGATAGATCCAGGGGTTTGGGATAGGAGTCCATCGGCTTCCATAGAAGGAGTTCTCCCAGCCTGCTTCAGAGGAAGCGACACCCCGGCACATGGGGAGTTCTGTGAGGTCCCTTACTTCCGGTGCGTAGCTTGTCCAGGTGGGGATTTCTGTCCCCGTCCTTCTCGTCTTTATGTCCCACCACCTGCTTGTCATGAGGAATAATCGCATCATGAACCAGATGTTAAAGATTCTGTGACAACATAAAGCCCTACGTGGGTTTTTTTTATCCAGGCCCCAAACAAAAGTGCTGGAGGCCCTGCAAGGACTCCACCGTGAAAACCGTCTCATGGTCAAGTCCTTCAGAGCTGTCTACGGCTCAGTGGTCCCCACCACCAGCACTAATCGGTGGTACGGCTGCCGTGGTCATTGCGACCAGCAGCACTGACAAGTGTTCAGGGCTTCCGATCACTGGAGAATCAGTCAGTTCACCCAGGCCGGCTGTCCTCACTCCTGCCGGCTGTCGCTCACAGCCTCCCGCAGGCAGAGCCTTCCCCAGGGAGGTTTCCCGGGGGACCCTTTTCTTTGGCATCCTTAAAGAGCTGTCACGCTGTCCCAGTTGTTTTTCAAGAAGGAGGTCCCCAGGGTTTCATGGAAGCAGACTTGAACTTGACCTCACCACGTTGATATTCACTTCCACCACCACTCGGGAAAGGGGTGCCAAGCCCCGGGTGCCCGCGGCTGGATGCTGGCGGCCTCCCAGCCTTGGCAGCTCATCCATCACCTGTTGTCTCCTACCCGGAACATGAGTTTGGACACGCAGGGATTGCGGCGGTTCCTGCAAACTTGACCTCCTCTCCCGGAACCCGGGACTTCTGGGCAGACCGGCTTCACGCCCCACAGGGCAGTCTGTCAGCGGAGCCGTTAGGGCTGGGCACGTAGGTAATGCAGTACGTAGGGTCGCTGAGGGAGGCCATCACTCAGCACGTGATTCTGAATTTGGCATCTGCCAAAAGCTTTTCAGTCATTTCCGTTAGCTATTACTCCTCAGCGTCCTCAGGAGGTGGGCGGGAGCTGCTGTCCTCTTTTTGAGAATAAGGAAACAGGGAGAGATATATCTCTAGGGACACATCCACAGAGTGAGAAGGGGTCAGAGCCCTTGGTAGTGAAGCATGACCTTCGTCACCATCCTCTCTCAGCCCTGGGCCCACACACATCCAGCAAGCTCACTGGGGAGGCTGATTCTGGAGCGTGGCTTTCATCCAGGAATGGTCTAAAATATGAACTTGCTAGGGGCCAAGTCGAGGCCTGGGTCGCTGTCATGTGGCTCGGAAGGGGCACGCGTAGAGGGGTGAGTGATCCACAGTCAATCAGAGAGACAAGCACCTGCTCAATGCAGGAAAGACAGCTTACTCCCCAGCCATGCCCCAGGCCACCTCGGAAGCAAGATGTATTTTTAAACACAAGCCTCCTAGAGAAAATGTTCCCTCGCTTGTCCCCATAGCCTACTAATGGGGCAGCTGCTGGCAACCAGTACCATCAGCCCGTGTAAGGGCGGTGCTCTCAATTTTTAGTTCTATTCTTGTCCCCTGGCATACGATAGGGGTTGCTGTCCCAGGAGACTGCAGGCTGCTGATGAAAAAAAAAGTTTCAGTAGGTTCTCGCCTGCTCTCAATTTCAAGACTCTCTGATTTCGTTCAGACGTAGGGCCTGTAGGCCTGTGCTCATTTACTGGGTTGGAAACTTTTATATATTTATTTATTTATTTATTTTCTTCTTCACACTGACGCCATGGAAAATGCCCGACGCTTCCCAGAAGTCTGGGGTCCCCCTGCTTCACCCTGGGCTGAGAAGGGCTGAAGTCTGAGAAGGTCGGCTACCTCCCTGATGCCCGGGAAGGCGGTGCTGTACTCCTGCCTGGTTTCCCAGCCGCCCAGCTGACAGGTGCCTCACACCTCCCCCATCCCTTGCAAATGCAAAGAACCATTCGGGGTCAGTCTTGCTTCTTCTTGCTCTGATCAGGATCTGTTTCTCAGCTAGAGTGAAGAAAGATGCCTTACCAGTCCTAATTAGAATGACTCCTGTCTAATTTATTCAGGGTATCCTCCTACGTTGTACTGTTGCTATGTCCCTGTGTGTTAGTCGTGTTGCTGAGGTCCGTGTCATTGTTTTAAAGGAGCCTCTTCTGACCAGGGCTGGAGGAGACGCCCTTTGTCTGCCTCTCAGCCCTGTGGTCCTGGCCCTCGCCAAGGGAGCCGTTCTCGCACTGCTGTGTTTATTTGAGTTATGTAATATAAACAGCTCCAAGGAGATGGGCTCCTCCACTTTTGTGTTTAGACTCAGCCTTCACTTGCCCTCTGCAGAGCTCGTCACTTGGGTGGTTTCCTCTCGCCTGCTCTGTTTTGCTGCTGGAGAACAAAACAGCCTGCCCTTGACCCCTCTCCAAGACCAGCCCTTTCCTCCCATGACCCAGCAAGGAGAACGAGACGCTGCTCATGCGTGTCCTCAAAGGCTCAGTACGGGCCAAGGGCACAGGGTGCCGTCCAAGCCCAGCAGAGACGAATCAGACTTTCTCTGTGACTTGTTCCCTAGGACGGGGTTGCTCCATGCCAGGAGTACCCCCTAGAACATTTCAAACATATTTCCACTTTGCCCATAGACTAACCCATAGATTCACACCCGACTTTTCAGGAACACTGCTGATGTATAAAACACATGCGGGTGCAGCTAAGGGGAAAGTTCAGAAGGTGTGATAGACGTCAGCTCTGCCTTATCTTATTAGTCACATCCCCTGAAATCAAGTATTTTCAAAGCATTTCATTGCTAATTAGACAAAGTTCATGGTTTATTCCACCACCACCCCCCCGCCATGCGCCACACAACAGGAAAACACCATGTATCTTCTCGCTGAGTTTGGCTTGGCACCATGGTGTTCAAGGCACAGTTGGATTAGAAGGCATTTTTAGTAACAGGTTTTTTAAAACAACTCTCCAAAGGCTGAGTCACTTATTTCTTTATTTATACAGTTGTCTTAAGGCAGATCACAAATATTTTCAGAATAGTTATTGACTCTCCAATTTCTTAGGGCAAGATCCCATCTTTCTCCCTAATCATCCCTGATACTCAATGCCTGCCATCTACTGGGGTCACCAGCCTCGGGGCGAGAAGGAGGTTTGTTCTTGTCATCTTGGGCTTGGGAAGGCAGGACCAGAAAAATGGAAGGCCCAGAGGTCTGGAGAATTGAGCCCCTAGGGTATCCGGTCTGGAGGAGGGAGATATTGGGAGACATTGGGAGGGAGATATTGGAGATATTCAAGGTCATGCCTTGAATACAGCAAGAGTGGACTGTGCCAGCCACACCTCTCTTCCCACAGGATTCCCAGCAAACTAGGAGAGAAAGAAAGAGAGGGAGGGAAGAAGGAAGGAAGACGCAGGGAAGAAAGGAAGGAGGCAGGGAGAAAGAAAGGGAATTTATAGCAATGAGAGGGAGCGAAAATGCAATTGGAGCTTTTGGTGTTAAGAAATATTTTAAGGTCTACCAACTGAAGCCCAGCCAGGGCCTCTGACAAAGCCACACAGCACCCCCGTGTGCCTTCCAGAACCTTCCTGCATTTTTCCAGCCACAGCAGCTTCTAGCCCGTGTATCCCCTCTGATTTGCGAGGTCCCAGTCTTAGCCTCCCGTCTCCCTCTGCGTTTCTCTCCTTCAAGGTCAAATCCCAACGTTCCTCAAGGTTTCAGTGCTTTCCGGGGTGGTGAGAGCCCCAGCCTGCAGAACCCGTCTCCAGGGGGGCTGAGGAAGGGGCTGCAAGCAGCAGAGGGGCTGGAGGAAATCTTCTGGGGCCTTGACTTTCTCACACATGTTTCAGATGTGCGGAGTGCGATTGTAAACAGCGTCCTCATCGCTGCCAGAGCTGGCCTCCCCGCCCGAGTCCTGTTCCCAACACCCTAGGGGTTCCAGTAATAGGGCGTCAAGCAAACAAAGAAAAACAGTAATCTGGTGTTCCAATTGCATTTTTTTGTTTTTAGAAAATGTTAATGATAGGTTATTTGATTACCCTAGGTTTGGCTCTGCTCGCTCTTTATTAAGCACATCTGGTATTTAGTGACAATATAAGTAGCAGGAGTTTTTCTGGCACTTGAAAATAAGCTCATCCAATGTTGCCGTTGCAGTTTGGAAACTCGTCAGAGAGGCCAGCCAAGCTTGCGGAGATACAAGACTTTTTCTGTAGGCCGGGCAGCTGTCCAGGACGTCTAAAAAATGTGAATTGGCTAAGAATTGCTGCCACGCAAACACTTCTGGAAATTTCTGTGCTTGGGCCTGCCAAATCCATTATGCACAACATGAATTACAAGAGTTTCTATCTCTCCCAGCAGTTGCGTTGAGTGTAATTCTCCTGTGTGCTTTATGAAACACACACACACACACAACCAAAATGAGAAAAACACCCCAAAAATCCACTACCGTGGGTATTTTTTTTTTTTTTTTGTCTCTTTCCATTTGGGTTGCCAAGTATACAACTTTTCCTGAATTAGGAGAACTAGCCTCAAACTTTGGTTTCAATTACATTAAGTCTAACACGTGGGAGGGAACTGTGCTTCCTGGAAATTCTAGAAAGGAAGGATGTCTCACATCATGGAGACAGCCTAACATCTAAGTAGGAAAAACAATAAAATGCAACAGAAGAACTTGGAAAAGGAGAAAAACATATACACCCTCCACTCCGCACGGCCTGGTGTTGGGGTTGGGGCCTTACCCAAGGACTTTAGTCAGAATGGGAAGCCGACCTGTGGGCAGAAAATGCTTCTCCTCTGCCCAGACTGGCTCCCCTCACCAAGGTCCATTCTACAGACCCGGCAGGCACAATTTCTGAAGCGGAGGATGGGCCCGGGGAGACCCGCCACAGCTGGTCAAAGGGAAAGTGAGCAGGAGAAAAGCGGGATCTTCTAGGTGGATCCTGGTTCCGCCCAGGCTTTCCTCCCTTTCCAGAGCTTAGAAATGTTTGCATCATTTTCTGATTCCAAATAGAGACTTGCCTCTCTCCTGTGATTCACATATGCGAGATTTCTCAGACTCTGCCCGGGATCATAAAAGGGCCCGGAGCTCTATTTCTATTCTGGAATGACATTCTTCATAGGACCCATATAATAGCTCACATGAGATAATCACACAAGCATGTTGTGAGACAGAAGGCCGTACATCTGAATGCTTCGAGCTCCTACCAAGTGCGATGCTTTCTTGCTCTACGGCCTTTCTCGTGAGAACTCAGATAATTATGTCAATACTGGTGAACTGGAGCTCTAAGTTCTTCTAAGAGCCAGCGGTCCCAGCTGCATCATCAGTCAAGCCACTGTGCTGGTCTGTGCCTCAGTTTCCCTCTCTGTGTTTGCTTGTCACTGTTCTCCCAGGATATGGGAAAGTTCATGAGATGAGCATCAGCTTCTGGCGGGGACACTCTTAACTCTGTGACCTCTTTCAGGGGCACATGTCTGCATAGTGTCCTCACTTATGAAACGGGGACAATGACACCTTCCTCATGGCACGGTTGTGAAGAACCAAGGGTACGAATAACTATACAACTGCTTTGTGGACCATAAAGCAGGATACAGATGTGGATTGTTATCAGTACCTTTCAAGTCCTAATTATAGAACTTTGCTCACTTAAATTCCTGTGAATGGGACGTAGAGTGTGAGTCAAAGCGGTCCATGCACATGCATAATGTAATTTGGGAAATTATTGGGACTGGTAATGAGAAGAGACCGTTGCTTTCCACGGCTGATGAAGGACGACCTCTCTCAGTATAACTCTTAATTAAAGTATGTCACCTGCTTCCCCTTTCCCCCTCCTCTCTCCCCTCCCCCTCCCTTCCCCTTTCTTTTCCTTCTTCCACAAATCTGTTGGCAGCAATCACCGTGAATGTGCCATTTGACTATGTCAACCTAAGATTGGAGGGGAGGTTGCCGGAGCTAATTAAATTTCCTTTCCCATAGTGAACTGTATCCCAGAACTATAGTTCACATTAAGCAGTTAAACAGGTTTGGGCATTTGGAAAAAAAAAAAAAAAATACTGGGGCCCCAAGAAAGCACTCTTGGCCTCATTTCCATTTGGCTCACATTGTCCTGTTCTTGGCTTGAATTTGGATCCCAGGACACATTTTCTCAGTTTCCTTTTCTCATGTTCCTGGATCTTTGTTGTAGAATTGTAGGAAACACAGAGTCAGGGGAGTCAGCCAAAAAGGATTTCTCCCCTTCCCAGGAAGGTCTCGGGTCCTGCCTCAGACACCAGAGTGTTGGCTGTCTCCTCTCTGCGTTTTTGTTTTCCTCACGATGGGCCCAGCCTGGGGGGCTCTGCATTCACATTGGTCGAAGGGCCTTTTCCTTTCTCGGTTTTGAGGAGCTTCCCTCTTACTCCCCAGTAAGCACGCCGCCCATCAGTGAGCCAGCCTGGTCCCGCTCTGACCTCTGGGCTCCGGGGCTTCTGAGGACAAATCGAGAGCTTGTGAACTAGGGGGAGTCCAGCCCAGCGGAAGCGCAAACAAAAAGGAGCACAGAAGGCCACTGTTGGGCCCTGCAGAGGGACAGAATGGGGCCTGGGGGCGGGGTGACAAGGGCACAGGAGGGTATGACTGGAAAGAAGGCCCTGCTGCCACCACTGCCATCCCGGGAAGGACAGGAACAATGGGCCAACAGCTCAGACACAGCACAAGGGCTCGCTCCGCCTGTCCAGCGCTCTGGCGTCTGCGTACTCTCCCTGCTGAAACCAGTTGGCACTGCTGTGAGTGGGGTCACAGGATGAACGTGGAATTTTCTGGAATAAGAGTCAGATGGTGAAGCATTCCCGAGACATTGTAATACCCAACGAGCTGCTCCTGCCATTTGCCTTTTAGGTTTTACCACTGTGAATAATAACCATAAACATTTATGGAGCACCCTCCCTCTCCCGGCTCGTCACTGGGAATTATGTTTTTCTCATAGTAGCTCAGCACAGTTCGCTGTGACATAGGCACTAAAATTATCCCTGTTGTTCAATGGGGAGAACCAGAGCTTGGGTGGGTCAGAACCTGACCAAGTTCACACAGCTCGGAGGAAGTGCTGGGTTTCTCTTAGGTGCCTTCTTCGTCACCACACGGCCACTGCCTGAGGCTTTGGATCACTGACCTCTCAGCCCCCACCTTGTGTTATCAATATTATTTTTGCATTTTTTGTCACAATGGGCTTTTCGTGCGAGGGGGTCGCTCACCAAAACACATACCCTCTGTGCCTCCCACTTGTGAGCTCCATGGGCACTTTCTGGTTCCACTTGGTTCGGCTTCTAGGTGGTCGTGCCTCCCCAGCCAGGCCTCCTGTCACAGCCCTCACTGCATTCTGCTCCCTAGCCCTCAGGACAGCCAGAAAATCCCACACTTTTCCTAATAAAGTTAATATTCGAAAGGATCGCTAAGCTTCCTGATCAAATCTGCTGATGAGAGCTTAACAGACAAACCATTTTACCTGAAGTGTTCTAAGTGGAGATGCCTTTCCACTTCGGTGTCTTCAGTGTTTCCTGAGCACCTGCTATGTGCTTACTGCTGTCCTCCTAGCCACGTCCTGCTTGAGGCGCCGTCTGGGAGAGTCTGCGTGCTTAGGATGGACGGACTCTTGAAATCCTAGCGTTCCAAAGATTTCCTGGAATGTTTGCATTGAACCCACTCTTCCTCTCCAAGGTGACCTCTCTAGATGGGAGACAAATTAAAAGTGCCTGCCTGGAACTGGTATCGGATGCTTCTCAGTGGGATTGCTAATGCTACCAACCAGACCTTCTCGATAGTCGCTGGTTGAGCAGCTGTGTGTGTGAGACCAGGAGAGAATGAGGGAGCAAATACAGCTGTCACTATTGTTTCCAAATGACAAGACTGGTTTTATCACCATGGATATAATTATCAGTGCTACCTATCACCTTTACATCTTGTTTATATAATAGTCCAAGAAGCTAAAAAAAAAAAATTTTTTTTTTTTGGTGAATCTTAGATTTCACAGACACCCGCTAAATTGGGTTAAATCCTAGCTTCTTCTTAGATCGTAAGTGTCTTAGTTTTTTAAGGTAGTGTAAGAAATTACCACAAACTCAGTGGCTTCAAGTAACACACTTTCTTTCTTTCTTTTTTTAATCTCGCAGCTTCCACGAGTTAACTAGGTTCTCTGCGGGGGGAGTCACAGACTGCAGTCAGTGTGTCAGCTGGAGCTGGGGTCTCCTCTGGGCTCAGGGTCCTTCTTCTCCCAGGCTCACTCACAGGGCAGAATTCTCCTCAGAGCTGTGCATCTCCCGGCTGTTTGCTTCTTGGAAGCCAGGAAGGGAGAGACAGAACCTGCTGCTTCAGCTGCTTTGTCTCTGACCTCCAGATTCTCTTGTAAAGGGCTCATCTGATTAGGTCAGACCCACCCAGGACAATCTCTCTTTTGATTAACTGAAAGACAACTGATTAGGGATCTTAATTATATCTGCAAAATCCCTTCACCTTTGCCACTAAGGTAATGAAAACAGGAATGATATCCTATTACCTTTGCGGTGTTCTTTTGGTTAAAAACAAATTAAGGGTCTTCTCACACCCAAGGGGAGGAGGTTACACAAGGGTGGGGGATGTTGGAGGTCATCTTGGAATCTGCAGGCTGGACAGTGATCTGCAGCTTTTCGATCAATTTCTGGTTAGCAGAGCAACAGGCACACAATGGAAAAATAATGAATGCATATGGAGAATTTAGTGATTGGGAATGAATGAACGTTTTTGAAGACACACAGTTTCTTCCAGAGCACACCCTGGAAAAGGTCATTTTTCCCCCAGTAGGTCTGAAATGGGCTGGGGTGGAGGGAAGCATGGGCAGGTGACAATTCAGAAAGTATGAGAGCTAAAAGAAACGTGAGCTGGGAAAGCCAGGGCCCATTCCTGTCCTCTGGAATCCATGTGAGCTTCCCCTGTCTGGGGAGCATGGGAAAACCGTACCTGCCTTCCCCTGCACGGCTGTTGAGCAGGAAAAAGAGACCAAAGAGCTGCGGGGACAAAGGTCTGATTGTCCTGACCCAGGACCGTTGAGGTGCTGGCGGTTAAACAATATGCTGAAATCTCAAAAGGTGGGCGGGTGATCACATCACCAGGAGCTGGACTTGTTTTTTTCAGTGATAACAAGTGAGGCATTCTTGAGACACAGCCAAGTCTCTCCCATAAACTGGGGAATGCATTTTCTGAGCCCACATTAGGGAGGAAGAGCCCCTTCCAAGCTTCCTCCGGAGTTCTACCCCCAAGTCGAGTTCTAGGTCCAAAACCCTGCCGTGCAGCCTCTCCAGCCGGCCTCCACCGTCCCCCCGCCCATCTGTGGATGTCCACAACGCACACAAAGGAAGTGAGATAGTGGGGAGTCTGGGGCCGTTCTTGGTCACGTGGGGATTGATGCTCAGCTAGCCAGAGCGGTGCAGCTGCACAGAACGAGCACAGATCCAGTCCAGGCTGGGGACCGTGCTCTGCACGCTGCCCGCCCACGGAGCAAGCTTCCCTCCTGCAAGGAAGCAGTCGGCTGATAATGTGTTAAGATCAGATTAATGTCGGAAATAAACATGTAATAAATAATAATAGTGTAATAATAGTGGTTGTCACTGCGAAGTTTCTTTCTGTTGGAAATATGAGATCCAGAGTGTGGCTTTCTTAGGCTAATTTTGCCTTTATTTAAAAGAAACTGACAGATGTACTTTATAATGTAGAAGATAATTTAAAAAGGAAAGAATGAAAGAACACCAACTCGTTTTTCTTGTTTAGCCGTTGCCTTGTTCTTTTTGGCTCAGAAAGGACAAGAAAGTTTTTGTTTTCTGAAAGAATTGATATTTAGAGTCTACCCTCCACTTCTCCCAGCCTGGCCTCAGTTTCCCCACGCCACTATGCCTGGGTTCTAAAGTCTCCAGGAGGCTATGTGACTTCGCCCTCAATCCACGGCTGTGGTCATTTGCGTGGAAAGAAAACAAGCATTTTTAGTGCCCTGGAAGCCAGCCGAGTTTATGATTCGCACACCTTGGAGCTTTCGGTTAGTGGAAACACCCCAACGGCGCTATCTCAATGCGTTGTTCCTGACTCATCAGAAGGAACGGTCCCGCGATGAAGGAAGCCAGATTGTGATTTCTTTTTATTCCCGCACCGGCTTAAGCATGCATTCTAGAAGACAAAGCAATTGGAATACACCACCTTGATTTTGAGTCACACACCTAAGATATTTTCGTATCAGACATGCTTCAAGCACAACTTAGACGGGACATAAAGACTGAGCCGGACGAGGGCGAAGTAAGAAACAGGAAGCGAAATGTCTTATAATAACCGCCTGGTCTGGACTATGGACTGGGTTGGAATTTTCAGATGAGGGGATCTTGTTTTTGAAAGCCATGTTGACAAACTGATACTGTATTTTTAGCATGCCTCAAATGGAAAGCATGCAAGATATGTGAACAATATATTTCCAAATATGACACATATTTATAAAACACAGTAAACGCATGACAGATTGAGTAGGATATGTGGAAAAATAACAGCTGTGCTACACCCTATTTCTTAGCAAATTCATACACAACAAATGACATTCATGTCCCATGTTTTGCAAAATCTATTTTTTAAGCGTTGTAGAAAAGGATGTAGGGAATGAAAACAAGTTTGCAAACAAACAAAAAAAAAAAGATGGATGTGAATTTAAGTGACATGTCATGTAATTAGCATGTAGAACATTAGTTCTGGTGAGGTTACCCCATTTCCCCCTGCATGCGGCCTTTTGATGGAAATGATAGTAAATGAAGCATTAGAAGCGATTTGCATTTTAGGGTGAGCTAAAATGTCACATATAAGGGAAAACATATAGAAAATTTCAGGCTCTAAGACAACCAGTATGTGTGCCAATGACGTGAAGATTCACTTAGACGGACTGGAATTGGTGGCAATCGTAGTTTGTGGCATCGAAGACAAGGCTGGGTTCTGAACCGAGAAACATCTGACCAGAGACTCTTGGATTTGAATAAAAGGCCATAGAGATCCATGCTATATTCTAAAGCAGGGACTGAGAAGCAGTGTTTTTAAGGAAAGAGTATTAGCACCTGTGAGTATGGCGGTAGCAAAGCAATGTGTAAGGACAGTGATACGAGTCCCTTATATTTGTGACACAGACATCTACGATTTATAAATGAGTCTTCTCATTTTCAAGTCCATAATCCTATTTGAGCTATGGAACAGCCCTGTGAGTGAGGCCTGTAAGAAAGGTTTCATCATTCACACTGTCCTCACAAAGAAACCAAGAGTTTGTGACTTGACTTGAGGGTCACACTTAGAGAGAGGAAATGTCGAAGCAAGCAACAGGGCTCTTTGTTCATTTAAGATGCTACCTGGGAGAGAGGGGGTTACAGGCATTTTTTTTTTTTTTACTCTTCTTTTGATTTTTGCTTTTTTCCAAATGTTCTGCAATAAGAATTATTATTTTATAACTATAAAATTATATTAAATATTATTGCTGTAAATAAGGAACAAAATCCCTGTCCTTTTAGACCACTCCCTTGACTCCACTCCCTGCTTAAAGCTGGACCCGAACTTGCTGGGCCATTCAGTGCGGGCCTCTGCCCCGAGGCAGAGAATGCAGAGCCCTCTTCGCAGACTGAGCTGGTGTTAGTCCATGCAGAACAGACCAGACTGTGAGTCTAGAAGACTGAATTTGCATCCTATTTTCTACAATGCTGGGAAGTTCCCTCATATCTTTGTGCCCTGGTTTCCTGTTCTGTATCCTTTGGGCTAGATATGGAGTGTTTCAAGATTCCGAAGTAAACATTGCCTTATCAAAGAAAGGTGATGCTTAGATTACATTCTTATGGGAGACTTTGCTAAAATGTTGAAATACTGCAGTTGAGTTCTGCTTGGCCTTGGCCTCATTGAAAGGAGACTTTGGGTAGGAGGAGTATGGGGATGGCAGTGTGGGTGGGGTGGGAGTCGGCGGAGAGGGAGATGTATCAGTTGAGTTGAATGGGAAGTCATGGGCAGGCATCCTGAGTTCCTCTGGTCCTTGCCTCGTGGGCATGGTTCTAACCGGACCATCCTCACTTATGGACACGCCACAGAAACTCATGCCAGGAGGCCATCTGATCTAGCGTCATAGATAAGAAGAGACCAGACTGCTTCCTTGACCTTGGGTGAAGCAACTTAGCCTCTCCATTTCCCACTTTCTCTATCTGTAAATAAATGATCTCACTGGGCACTGAGGGATAATGGAGATCAAATTCCTGAAGGATTTTTAGCTCCTTAGAATGCTTCAGTTTTAACCTTTAGGGAGGAGGCAGGCTCTTGGAACCTTCTGAGAATCCAGTGAGAGCTGGGAGCCTTCCTCCCAGAACTACATAGGCATAACCATCGACTTGCATATAAACTCATATGGTTCGTAGACTCCCTGAAGCTTAAATTTCTTTAAAGTTAGAAACAAACAAACACCTGCCTTAAAAGAGAAGCATTGCAAACATGTAAAAGATGAATCGTGGGTCATTTTCATCATGTCACTGCCATCCCACAGACTTTGTTCATGAATCTCATGTGCTATGTTATAACCACTATCCTCATTTCATTATTATTAAAAATACTCTACCATATCTTTTGGTGTCCATCCTCCCCCCTGACCCCTAGCACCTGGTTTTTAAATTATTATTATTTACACTCTAAGAGCCTTGGAACCAAGAATGCTTTGCTGCTGGCCCTGTGTGTAAGAGAACATAGGTCTCTTCCATCCAAGTATAATCGAGTAAATAAATAAGAATATGTTTAACTAAAGTGAATTGTTAAAATGGGCTCTTCTTTATCACTCTTGGACAGCTGAAATTACAATGAGAGAAAATGAAAAGTGGCCTCTCGACGTGTTATAGAGGACACTTGACACACACATTCAGTCCAAGACTGATGAAAATTTGCATACTATTAAAATTATTATACTTATTTATTCTAAAATAATCGAAAAGCAGTGGTTTTGAAGAAAGAGTAAAAAAGAAAGATAATATTTTATGCATTGGTTCCAAAGGAGCCAGCCCATTTATTCAATAATGAAAAAAAGCATTATTTTCGCATTGCCACCTAATGTCTTCTGTTTTCCTCTGTCATTATTTAGCTCAGCTGGAAATTAGGGATATTCCTTAGTTACACTGAAAAAAAAAATCACTGGTATTATGAAAGAGCACTTATCTTTTGTAGACAACTGGACTTCCTTCAGAAAAAGACACTTGTGTGCCGTTAAGGTGCCTCTTGGATTTCTACTGGACCCTCCTGCCTTTTCTTTTCCTATTTTGGCACCATGGGTAGGTTTTTAGCACACCAGAATCCACAGTCCTCTCTCTCTCTGAGATGTATATGTGTGTATATATATTTTTTTTCTTTTTACTATCTCCTATAAAAGGAGCCCGCTATTGATTGCAGCTGACTGGGTGGTTTTAGTTGATATCCAAGCAACACTAACCCAGATAGGGATTAGCATTACATCAGCTGTCAGGCGAGGAAGCCTGGCAGCGTGCCAGCCTGTAAAAACGGAACGCGTTTGCGTCACTGTTCCCTTGGTAATGCTTCTTGGAGCCTTGTCAGCTGTCCCCTGAGGTTGTTTCCTTAATATGTCAACAGACATTCCTGAATCTTTAATGCTGGATGGCTCTTTTCCTCTTCCAAAAACACTTAGGTGACCAAGCAGCTGGTGTATCCTGTTGCTATGATCTTTTGAAATGTATTTCTTTCATGAAATAGGTGTTTGTTCTATTCAAAACAGGCAAGGGGATTTAAGAAGGTTTAGATTTCTGCTTCTCCGTGTTAGAGGACCTATTTTTGAAGAAATAGGGAAGCCAGCTTAGTGCAGAGAGCTGCTTCTCTGCTTTTATCTTCCGTAGGAAAACCCCTTATTCCCTCACCAGCTTAGCCGAACCCTCCAATTATCCTGTTACAGTGTGACATTGCATAGAACAAAACAGCTGGTTGAAAGACCCGGCTGGAATTTGTCC
Source organism: Mustela putorius furo (assembly GCF_011764305.1). Taxonomy (NCBI): domain Eukaryota; kingdom Metazoa; phylum Chordata; class Mammalia; order Carnivora; family Mustelidae; genus Mustela; species Mustela putorius. Next base: position 3,491,023 of record NW_025421560.1, on the reverse strand, counting down.
CCGTTTATGATATGCTCTCTGACCTTGCTCTAAGAACATCCGTGAGACAGAAAAAGGTGTGGGCAGCGACCTTGAGCGTCCTCCCCTGCCTATCGAGAACCACAAATAAGAAAGATTTGTCAACCACGGCCCACGTGAAATCTATTTCCTCATTTTCCCGATGCCTTTTCTTCTTGCTGTCCTGGCAACTCGATCTCCACTTGCATCTTGGAAAATTTTACGCTGAAAAGGACCATATCGGGGTGGGGGGCAGGGAGCCTCGAGCTCACATCCCTTCTTTCTCCCTCTCTCTCTGCAAGTAAACATAGCTCATTGGCACTGGGTTATTTCCCCCTGCTCAAGTAACCCTCCAGATCGTTACGCAGGTGCTGTAACAGTTAATTAAAGTCAATAGTTTGAGCAACTTCAATTTGGAAAGAAGTCATTTGGTTTTTGGAGGGTTAGTGTGGCGGTGTTATTAAATCCACTTAATCATAAGGGACCATGATGGAGTACATAATCGGGGGAAAAGCCGCTTCCCCCACTGTCAGAGGGGTGCCTCTCACCACCAGCCACCCAGCGGGTGCACGCCTTGTCCTTCTGGAAACACGTTAAGGGCCCCAAGAGCTCTGTGGTCGTGGAATCTGCCTCTGGGCTACGTCTCCCGAGAGGGCTGCTTCCTCATTCTGCAAGCTGATGTAGCAATCCAGTTTCTGTTCTGCAAATCCTATGTCCTCAGTGCCCAGCTTCCTGGGAGCCCCTCGATCATCCCCACTGAAGAGGGTCCCAGTGGTTCACCAGAGGAGAATAGAAACAGAGCTGCCCAGAGGGGGAGAGATTTAGGATCACTCGATTTTGGCATCGGAAGGGATTTTGAGAGATTTAGTGAAACTCAAAACTCAACGTTCATTTTAAGAATGAGAAATCCGAAGTTTGCTGGTGTGGCCCAGTTGGTGTCAGTTCTGGGAGGAGGACCTGTCTGCCCTGGCCTTCGTCCTTCCTAGCATGGCAGCTCTTGGCCAGGGGCAGGGCTGGATTGGGGCAGATGGGGGTACTCTTCTTCCCAGTTTGGTGCCCTGTCTAGAGGAGTTGGAGGCTTAAGGACCATTGCGGGGGCCACGGGCAGTGTGGAAATGAACAAGAAGAATGAGGTTCAACTCATTCCAGCGGGGTGTCACCGGAACAGTTTCTCTTTTTCTTCACTTAGCTGGAGACGCACAAGAGAGCTTTCCTATATGTACCTCCCCTAACACCAGCCAAGGCACCCCATCCTTGGCTGCACAGGTCCCTTGGCAGGACTGGGGAGGCAGCAGGAGTGAGCTGAGTGGTGGTTGCGAGGCCAGAGGCTCAGAACCTAGATGGTGCCAAGGACAGCATTTAATGAGACTCTTGTTCCCTTTCCTTTAGGATCCCAGAAGGAAAAAAAAAAAATCACATAGACACATAGAGAAAGTGGAAGGAGGACTTTTACCCTTCACATAAGGCTTGCATATCCAGAAGAAGATTTCCTCGCCCTTCACTTCTCTTTCTCCAAAGTCCACACCCCCCCCCCATGGGCTGGGATGGTGCACTGGGCTTGGTGACTGTGATTCAGAGGGAGGACTTTGGGGTCCAACCTCCTGAGTTTCAGTCCACGCTCGGCTGCTTGAAAGCGGTGCAATCTTAGGCAAGATTTCATACTCAGTTTCCTCACCTGGGAAACGGAGAGAACACTATTTAGTTTAATGGATATCAGCACTAAAGCGTCACTTTAGGAATTCTTGGAGAGAATTCTCAAGGCAATTTATAAACACACATCTTCTGTGTTGTTGGGTGGGAATGCACTGGTAATCAGTGTATCGGCCTGGTGAACAGGAGGGGCAACTATGGACAAGGAGATGGGTTGGTGGGAACAATGCAAATTACTTAGACCTTGACCTTGACCAAGCTGTGTATCAACACACCTCCCACCTAAAGGGCTAGAGCCAGTTTGCGCTTGCTGGGGATCCCCACATTCTAGCCTTCCTGGCTTATGGGCTCCTGGTTCCTTCATGTGGTCTAGCTACTGGACACGACTGCAAGGGAGAGAGAGAAAGTGCGAAAGGACTAAGGGTTAGCTTCAGCATGCACGGTGCGGAGAGGGTTTTACTCTCTGTAGACAACAGAGGGTTTCATATACAAATTAAAAAAAAATCTTAGGTGCGCCTGGGTGGCTCAGTCTGTTGAAAGTCTGCCTTCAGCTCAGGTCATGATCCCAGGATCCTGGGATCGAGCCCCCACCGGGCTCCCTGCTCAAGGGGTGTCTGCTTTTCCTTCTCTGTCTGCCTTTCCTCGCTCTCTCTCTCTAAAGTGAGTAAATAAAATCTTTAAAAAACCCGCATTCTGGGGCACCTGGGTGGCTCAGTGGGTTAAGCCGCTGCCTTCGGCTCAGGTCATGATCTCAGGGTGCTGGGATCAAGTCCTGCGTCGGGCTTTCTGCTCAGTGGGGGGCCTGCTTCCCTCTCTCTCTCTCTGCCTGCCTCTCAGTCTACTTGTGATTTCTCTCTGTCAAATAAATAAATAAAATCTTAAAAAAAATAAAACCCGCATTCTTAGACCATAGGACTTGTCTCAGATTGAAGAGCACATAACTGTGGCCGTGAGGCCTCGACGCTCCTTCCTTGGAATGTCACTCCCTACCCCACGCATTCACATGCCTGCACACATGGGCAGACACTCACACATGTGCACACGTGCACACACATGTGCACACATGGGCAGGCACACACACGCACACACCCAGATGGGCATAATATAGGCCAGGAAGACGTTCCCCAGGAGCCTCCAGTGTGTGGAGAGGTAGCTACAGAGATGGGGCTCTGGGCTCACATAAACCCAGGAACCAGGAACCTGTGACAAGCTTCGTGTCCCCCAAGGGACGGGAGCGGACAGACTGGGCATAGGAAAAACTGGAATGTCCCCCTTTGTGTTTCCCGAGGTGCTCTGGCCATCGTGACCAGCGCGAGTGGACCGCCTTGCGAATCAGTCTTTCTCTCTCAAGCTCTGGAATGAGTCACTTGGCAAATAGCTTCATGGGGAAATTACAAACCTTCCATGTCACCTATGGAAACCATGGTGGGGTTTTTGTTTGTTTTTGGTTTCTCTTGCCCTTGTCCTCACTTCTGCTGTGGGAGAGGATACGGGGAACCACACAATACACACGTGTTGCACACATGCACCCCAACTCCAGATGTGTGCTGGGAGCTCAGGCTGGAGGGCCCTGGGATTTCCTCTTTCCAGTCCCCATCCCATTCCTCTGCCATCGGTGGTGGCTTTGCTTCTCTTGCCTCTGCCGTGGGAAAAGTGGACTCCAGGAGCGAGCGGGGCTCATGCCCTGGGAGGCGCCCCTGCATTTCCCATGGTGCCAAGGAAAAGGCTTTCTCTGGGAGCTCTTGGGACATGTTTTGGGGAGGGGTTTCTTGCTTCGTGTTCTCCAGAGGTCTTAGGGGTGACTTTCACCCTCATTATCATGAAACCATAAATCTTTTTACGCCTCTGATATGTATGCTCTTTTCACGGTTGGTTCACTGAAAATGTCTTTCCTGCAAACAAGAGAGTAGCTCCTAATTTTTTAATAGCAGTCTTCTGTCCCAGCGGCTGTCACACATACACACTCAGTCACTCGGGGGTAGCTTCAGAGCACCTTCTGTGGTTCAGGCGCTGTTCAACGAGCCAAGGCTATCTCAGTGAACAACACCAACACACTTCTTGTCCCGAGGAAGTTGTACTAAATGACTCAAAACACTTCGTAGATAGCCCACAAACCAAACTTAGAATTAAAGTCAATGCACTGAAGTTTCACTTCATCTGGAGAGCCTGGGTGGCTCAGTAGGTCGTGTCCAGCTCTTGATTCCGTCTCAGGTTGTGATATCAGGGTCGTGAGATCGAGCCCCGCGGCAGTGTCCGTGCTCCGGGTGCTTGATTCTCTCTCCCTCTCCCTCTGTCCCTCCCACTTGGGCTGTCTCTTTCTTTCTCTCAAATAAATAAATACATCTTTTTAAAAAATGTTCTAAGTGGTTCATTTTTCTTTAGGGACATAGAAAACAACTATGACCCTTCACTGTGGAGAACAAACTGATGGTCACCAGCGGGGAGTTGGGGGGCAGAGGGGCAAAACAGATGATGGGGATGGAGGAGGGCACCTGTCGTGACGCTCACCGGGCACCGTGTTGAATCATAATACCGTGGACCTGCAGCTAACATAACATTGACCGTTAACTACACTGAACTTTAAAACAAAATGAAACAAACAAACAAAAAAGGCACATATCTTAACAAAAGGAAGCTGTTAGTTGAAAGATTTTTTTTTCTTTAAAGGAAACAACTGTTCATATAAATGCTTATTTTTGTAAATCTGGCCCTTGCTGGTTTTAATGGGTGGCTCACTCATTCATTGATTTATTGAACGCCGCGGTGGGTCAGGCACTGTGCTCTGTGATAGAAACACAGAGTTTCATGAGACACGGTCCCTGCCTTCAGGGAGCTCAAAATCCTGTAAGAAGAGCAGTGGGAGAGATGGGTGGTAGCTGTGCCACGGGCTGTCCTTGAGGGGTGGGCTCCACCCAACACAGGGCAAGTCTTCAGAGAGAAGAAACTCAAATGGTCACTTTTACATGAGCTTAAAAATAAGTACCTTATAAGCGCCAGTGCCTCGTCTCCATCCTCTCCTATCTAACGTGCGTCTACGGAGACTGTAAAGGATTTGGCCACATTATCCAGCTACCAGTAAACAGCCACACCAGCTCTTGGGTGGGGGAAGCTGCTTAGTATTCCATTTTGTGCATTGCAGAGATTAAATTCCAAATTCACTGGCACTGAAGATGAAACAGCTAATTACATACAGTAATTGCATTTAAAACCCATGCCTTTGAGTGACTGATGAAATCTTCTTTTTAAATGCTCCTGAAACTCAATGTACCCAGCCGTGAACTGTGGTTAAGGGGCAGCGTATTTTTAGTCTCGTCGTGTGGGCACAGCTCCGTCCTCTTTCACCCATGGCCCTTCCTTGAATTCAGTCTCTGAATTGAGAAGAAGACTTTTGTCAAAAAGGAAGAAGTTGAATTGTCCCTATTTGCAGGTGTCATGATATTACATTTAGAAAACCCTAGAGACTCTGCCCCTCCCTATCCCCCACCCAAAAAAACCCAAGTAGAACTTATAAACAGATTCAGTGAAGTTGCAGGATACAAAATTGATGTATAAGAATCAGTTGCATTTCTACACACTAGGCACAATCTGTCAGAAAGAGAAATTAAGAAAATCCCATTTTCAGTAACATCAATAAAGATAAAACACTTGGGGATAAATTTAACCAGCGAGATAAAAGAGCTGGGCACTGAAAACTATCAAACACTGATAAAAGAAATAGGAGAAGACACAAAAAAATGGAAAGATATCCTGTGTGTTGATTGGAACCATTAGTATTGTTAAAATGTCCATACCACCTACAGCAATCTAGAGATTTAGGGTTTTTCTTATCAAAATTCTGATGACATTTTTCACAGAAATGGGAAAAGCAATCCTAAAATTGGCATGGAACCACAAAAGACCTTGAATAGCCAAAGCAATCCTGAGAGAGAAGAATGAAGCTGTAGGCACTGCATTTCCTGATTTCAAACAAAGCTACAGTAATCAAAACAGTACAGTATTGGCTTAAAAACAGAGAGATCAATGGAACAGAATAGACAGCTCAGAAATAAACCGACACTTATATGATCAATTATTATTCAATGAAGAGACCAAGGATGTACAAGGGGAAAAAACAGTAGGGGAAATACTAAATATCCACGTGCAAAAGAATGAACCCCGGCCTTTATCTCCACCAAACACAAAAATCAACTCAAAATGTATTAAAGACATGAATATAAGACCCGAAAACATAAAATTCTTTGAAGAAAAATCTCCTTAATACTGGTCTTGGCAATGATTTTTTTTCCTTTATTTGTTTCTGAAAGCAAATGCAACAAAAGCAAAAATAAACAAGTGGGCTCCATCAAGATAAAAAGCTTCTGCATGATGAAGGAACCATCAAGAAAATGAAAAGGGAGAAAATATTCGCTAAACTTTATGCCTGGTAGGGGGTTGATATCCAAAATATACAAAGAACCCATAAAACATAATAACAAAATATAATAATAATAACAACAACCCAACTTTAAAAATGGGCAAAGGACTTGAACAGACATTTTTCCAAAGAAGGCATAGAAATGGAAAGGTGCTCAACATCACTCATCCTCAGGAAAACGCAAACCAAAACCACAATGAGAGATCACCTGACACCTGTCAGAATGGCTAAAACACAAGAAACAACAAGTGTTGGCAAGGATGTCCAGAAAAAGGAACTCTCGCCCACTGTTGGTGAGAATGCAAATTAGCGTAGCCACATGGAAAACAGTAGGGCAGTTCCTCAAAAAACTAAAAATAGAATTACCATATGATCCACTAATTCTACTACTGGGTAATTACTGAAAGAATACAAAAACACTAATTCGAAAAGGTACACACACCTTATGTTTATTGCAGCATTATTTACAAAAGCCAAAATATGGAAGCAGCCAGTGTCCGTCAGGTAAGGAATGGATAAAAAAGATGTGGTGGGTATATATCTATAATGGAATATTACTCAGCCATGAAAAGGATGAAATCTTGCCATTTGCAACAGCAAGGATAGACCTGGAGGATATAATGCTAAGTGAGGTAAGTTAGTCAGAGACAGAAAAATACTATAAGATTTCACTCATATGTGGAATTTAAGAAACAAAACAAAGAAAACGAGAGACAAAAAAAATTAGACTCCTAAATATAGAGAACAAAGTGGAAGTTATTGGGGGTGGGGCTGGTGAAATAGGTGATTAAGAATACGTGTTTCACATTGAGCCTCAAAAAGGTATAGAATTGTCCAGCCATGATGCTGGACACCCAAAACTAATATAACACTATATATTAATTATATTGGAATTAAAAAACTAAAATTAAAAAAAAAAAAGAGGAGAGCTCCTGAAATTTAGGAGACCTGAAAAAAAAAGAAAGACAAGAGATAACAAATGTTGGCAAAGCTGTGGAGAAAAGGGCCCCCTGTGCACTGTTGTTGGGAATGCAGACGGGTGCAGCCACTGTGGAAAACAGTATGGAACTTCCTCAAAAAATTAAAAATAGAACTACCTTATGATCCAGCAATACCACTTCGCGATATATAGCCAAAGGAAACAAAGTCACTGTCCCAAAAGAATATCTTTCCCCCTGTGCATGGCAACATTGTTCACAATAGCCAAGGTATGGAAACAACCTATGTGTCCTTTGACAGATGAATGTGAATAAAGAAAATGTGATGTCTATATAAAGACATAGAGATATCACAATGGAATACTATTCAGTCTTAAAAGAATCCTGTCATTTGCGGCATGCGCGTTCACCCATGGAGGGTATTAGGCTGCGCAAAACAAGTCAGACAGAGACACACAAAAATGCGTGGGATCACTTATATTTGGAATCTTAGACACACACACACACACACACACACACAAACTAGACACAGAGAGTGGAATGTCCATTTCCAAGGGCTAGGGTGGAAGGGGGGCATAGGGAGGAGTTGGTAAAAGGGTACAGCCTTTCAGCAGGGAGATGAACAAGATATGAGGACCTTATGTAAAAAAGTGACTCTAGCTGATAATACTGTATTGTATAATTGCAGTTGCTAAGAGAGTAGAATTTATGTATTCTCGCTAAAAACCAAGTTACTATCTGTGATGCTGGCCATGTTCATTAACTGAATTGTGGGATTCCTTTTACAATGTTCATGTTCAATGCCATCATCGCGCTTACAGCACAGTATTTTTTTTTCAATTTTTAGCAGTTTCCTCTATAATATTTGAAAGCTTATAATTTCAATACTTCCAATTTGTAGCACTTTAAATATATATTTAAGACTCGGTGGCGTTCTCACTCCTAATTTTAGTCATTAGTTATGAAAATGTATTCAGGCATTTATTAGAATTTATTCATAGAATCCATTATTCATTATAAACATCTGGGGAAGGGAAGGTACACAGACCTTGTCTGGTGTGTTGGTGTGTGAGCTCCCGCCAGGGCTGCGGCTGGGGATCTCAGCTCAGGACACGGCTGTGTGCTTGGAGGACATTCGGTTTCGTTTTCTCTCCCCTCCATGCCTAGCTGAGGCTTCTGGACCTCTTTCAGTTGGACGGAAAAGGAAGGAAGTTATGTCAGATGAATCATTTCACTGTGTGTTGCTTTACAGAATCACTTCCCTGGATAATTAATAAAAGATTGACAGGAAGAATGTCCCTGGAATAATTAGCAGGCAGCTTCAGAATAGAAATGTCTATTTTTCTCATTGCTCAGTCACACTGGGCACCTTGTTTTGGCCACTGGAGGATTTCTGACAGAGGTGGAGGCAAGCCTTCGAGCAGGCTGCGCGGCTGACCCTCATTCAGACACAGAGACCCCGTCCTCTCAACCATGGAGACACCACAGAAAGCTTCCACGACCAGGAAAGAGCCCCTGCTCTTCTGTTCTGCACGCCGTTTTTGGCATTTTCTAGCTCTGACTCACGTCTTTATCATGAGGTGAAGTTTCCAGTTTGTAGGCAAATAAGTCAAGTGCAAATTCAAGTGACATAAAGGTTGTTGTTGTTGTTGGGTTTTGTTTGTTTGTTGGGGTGTTTTTTTTTTCTGTTTTTTTTTACAGAAGATGGTGCAAAAAAGTTGTTGGGGACTGGGAATCCTAAATCCTGTCTGGCAAGAAACCGTATATTGCTTCCACGACAGTGAATTGCCTTAAACCTTGTTGACTAATGTGTGGGGACCATCAACAGATTTGCTTTTGGGGTCTAGATGCTGAACTGACTGCAGCCCCCCTTTTTCCTTACTGTGGTTTTCATATTTTTGCTTTAAACAAATTGTGTTCCTTTTTTGTGATTATCCTTTCCCGCCTCTTTGACTTGAGCGGAATAACGTCTTCTGATTCCATGGCCACGCTAATACTCATCCCAGCTTTATTAATATCTTGACAGTCTTCCTCATATTTAGAAGTGAACTCTGGCTCTAATGTGGCCTTTGACCTCTCGCAAGTCACTTGAAGGCTTTGAACTTCAGGTCCCCCAACTGTAAGGAGGCGGTGGGACTAGAACGTTTCTAGTTCCTTCCAATGACCAAAAAAAAAAAAAATCCATGGTCCTGAAGTGTGCCTGGGTTGGCTTGGGACCGAACTTCACAGCTTGATTATGGAGTATGTGAAGGCGCCTCAGGACGCCTCTGGGGGCTCTGCCTTATCCCCGCAGAGCCTCCCCCCCACCTCTCCCCATCTCTCCTCCAGCTATCTCCCTCACTCACCTCCCAGCCTTTCGGCGCTCTGCTGCCCCAGGCCAAGAGCTCAGACCCACAGGCAGACTTCAGGGAAGAGAGGGCACAGGGAGTTGAGCCCATCCGCCTGGTGAGGCAATGCGGGGGTGATTTGGGGCACACAGATTTTCTCGTTTTCTTGCAGGAATGCCAGGGAAGGGGCTGTGGGCTTTGCAACCCTCTGTACTGTTCTGGGTGATTTGGACCCATGCCTCTCCTGACAGGTTGCTTTCTTTTTTTTTTTTTTTTTTTTTTAAGATTTTATTTATTTATTTGACAGATGAAGATCACAAGTAGGCAAAGAGGCAGGCAGAGAGAGAGAGAGAGAGAGGAGGAAGCAGGCTCCCCGCAGAGCAGAGAGCCCGATGTAGGGGTTCGATCCCAGGACCCCGAGATCATGACCTGAGCCGAAGCAGAGGCTTTAACCCACTGAGCCACCCAGGCGCCCCTGACAGGTTGCTTTCTTAACCTGGGATGATGGGGCACCCTGTTCATCCCCTCCCACAGGTCATTAACTTCTTCAAGTCTGCTGGAGAAGTCGCTGTTTTGACAGTCATTGTAACTGTGACTTAATCGGCACGATTTCCATGACTAATTCCACGTGCAGAGGAGGGTGCTGTCACACCTCTGACAGGGTTTCTCCCTCCGCAAGGGAGAGCCACCCTCCCACTCAGACCTCCCAGGAGGGGTGGGACTGGGGTCCTGGACAGGTGCCTCCTGTTTACACTCTCAGGGGACAGCACAGACCTCCAGGATGGGAGTGGGGAGACGATTTCAGATGGAAGCCCTGTGTGCCCCAGCCAAACCCATCATGCCTCAGCTGCCCGTTGACAACAGGGTGCTAATAAGGGACCCAGCTCACCAGGGGGGTGTGGGTGCTCTTGAGCTGATTTTATGTAGCAGGACACAAGTGCTCAGTATTATTACAATAATAGGAAGAGAGCCACCATTAGCATTTTTAAGCCCTGGGGATACTTGAAAATCAGAAACTCGCAGAGGTGCTGATAACGGCCCGCCTAAGAGCTAGAACACAATCACCAAGCTGCCGGCATTTAACTCATCACTGTGCACAGTAATTTGGATTACATCAGTCTGAAAGGGGGCTGGGAATGCGGAAGGGGTGGTAATTAAAAAAAAAATCCTTTTCTATGTGTTCATTTAATCAACAAATATCGGCAGAGTGTCAGGATTTGTTCCTGGCGGGGGGTGAAGGTACCCTGTGGCGCAGCCCGCCTCGGGGATGGGAGGGAGGGAGGAATTGGAGGTGGGTGGTTATTCGGGAGCCTGGGGAGAGCCAGCAGCAGGATCCTGGGGCAGATGGACAGGGGTCAGGGGTTGGGGAGCCCTAGCACAGGGCCTGGTGCCCTGTGGACCCCCCAGAATGTTCGTGGAATGAATGAACTAAGCAAGTAAGAAGAAGCAACAGTCAGAAAGTCCATAGAGAGCTGGGATAGGTTCCGTCTAGTAAGAGGCAGCAAAACTCAGGAAAATCTTCGCATTCCGGGATGTGCAGCCTCGGAGGAACAGCACGATGGTGGCAGACGAGAAAGGAAGTAGGGCCAGGCCTTGGAAAAGGAGCAGACCCAAGTAGCTCCTCTCAGCCACAGTGCTGAGTCCTCTCTGGTTCAGGCAGGCCTCCTCCCGCTTCCCCAGCAAGTGATGTTCTGAGCTGTTCTTCCAATTCCGTCCTTGCTGTGCGTTTTAATAAATATTTTTCCCACTTCATCCTTCCAGCCGTGATTTGGCCGTTGGCACTGGCCCGGTTTTTCAGATGATGAACCTAGGCTCAGAGAGGTTCAGCTGCTTCCCCGAGGTCACACAGCAGGTGCACATGAGAGCGAGGAGCAGGAACCAGGTCTGTCTGACTTCAAAGCCTGGGTTTGGGGTTTGCTATCCTTCATCAGCGCATTTCATAGACTCATAGAACCTCCAGGCTGGGAGGGATCTAGAAGATCCTACAGAGGAGCCCTCTAAGTGGGGCGGGGGTGGGGGGGATCCTTTTCCAGACTTCAGCATAAATTGCTTATGCTCTTGCTCCGGAAAACTGCAAACAAGGACAAAAAGTGGGGAGAGAAGGAAGACAAGGAAAAAGCGAGGGAGGGAGGGAACGAAAGTCCCCCTTCCTCGAACATACTGAGAATCTCATTGGCAGAAAAGCCTGGCATGAAGCTGTTTTGATTTCGGCAAACCTGAACAGTCTGCACGTTATGTTGAGGGTCGTTCTTGCGTCCAGTTACATTTGGAGGGGGGGGCCCGTCGCCTGCTTGGGGCCGGAAGTCTCGGGCGGCCCTGGCCAGGCTAAGCTTTGTCCTGGCCTCCGAGATGTGCTCTCTTGTTCCCAGGCCATGCTTTGCCTCCTCTTGACAAAGGTCCTAACTGGCTGCCCTCCTTGTGGAGCTTTCTATCACATCTCCCCAGTTTGACCCCACGTCAGTGGCAGCCTGGGGGACCCCATCCCGCCTGCCCCGGCTTCCTGAGTGAGACCAAACCCAGGGAGAAAGTAGGAAGCGGGCCGTGGGCAGTCTCCCCGACGCTTTAGAGACCACTGTACAGCTTCCCTGGATCTGGCACCTCCGGGAGACACCACTCCGAGAGCCTGGGGTGGAATGGGGTGCAGAAAGGTGACTCGGTTACTTGGCCTAGTGTTTGTGGGGAGACCGCTCTGGGACCTAGAAGAGTAGCAACTCTGTCTAAACCTCGTGGTTTGCACATACGAGGGCTTTTGTTCTGTGTGCCAAGGAGCTTCTCTGGGGTCCCAGAAGGGGTGGGGGGGACATGGCCTGTGGGAACTCCACGGCCTTCAGAAGAGCAGACACGGCTGTGACCGGCCATGGTTGCTGCCAGGCCCCTCCTGATGCCTGAGAACGTGCCCGAGGACGCCAGAATCTAAGGGCACAAGAAGGAAGGCTTCCTGCCCTCGGGTGGCTTCGAGTCTAGGCCAGGGACAAATGAGAAGACACGGAGGGGCTAAGCTAGGTGTCAATAACAATAAGGACAGTAGAGATTTTAAAAAGGGAGAGACAGGTGTGGACGCGGGTAGCAGGAGCAGCTTCCGGCACGAGGAGGGGCCTGAGGAAGGTCTGGGACGGATCCGGGTGGAGAGTGGGGGAGGCGGACACGGGAGGGCGAGGGCAGAGCTGAGGGTAGAAGAGCCGGAAGGATAGGAAGTCCTCACCAGGATGGGATGGTCACAAGGGACCGTGCTAGTCCTCACCAGGATGGGACGGGTCACAGCAAGGAACCGTGCCACCTACATTTATCACAGGTCTCAGAGTAACTCTGTGTCTTGTGTGTCCTGTGACCTCACCACATACCACAATGTGTCAAGCTTTCTTGACACGTTCAGGGAAATATGGCCCTGTTCTCTGAGCACAGCTGATTGGGGTGGGGGCAGGGGCACCGGACCCCAGGTTGGACTTTTGGACTTGGAAACCCAGAGTGGTTCCCATGAGTTTTTCCCCAGTGGCTGAAGCTGTAAGAGGCAATGTTTGGAAGACTGGGAGAGAAGAGGCAGTGGGTCTGAAGCAGGGGCGGGTGAGTGGAAGAAGCTGGTGAACACATTCAGAGGGAGCGGGCCTATGGTTCCCCTTCCTAAGCCACTTAGGTCTCAGGAAAGAATGAGGCTCAGTGAGAAATTTGCCCTGAATCATCGACCAGGAAGTCATGAAACCTGGACTCGGACTCAGATCTGTCTGATTCCAAAGCCCAGGGTCCTTACTCGCGCCCCCCAGAGCGTCCTTTGTTAGTCATCTAGGACTTTCTAACGAAGTTCTACAGACTCGGTGACTTTGACAATGGAAACTTACCGTCTTGTGGTTCTGGAAGCTCCATGTCTGAAATCAAGATGTTGCCAGCACCCTGCTCTCTCTGTAGCCTGTGGAGAATTCTTCCTCACCTCGTGGGGCTTCTGGTAATGGGTGCAACCCTCGCTACATGACGGCCATACTTCTTGGTGGGTGTTTCTCTGTCCCTTCGAAGGACTCCAGTCCTACTGGATCCAAGGCCCACCCTTGTCCAGCAGGAGCTCGTCTTGACTTGACTACGTCATCAAAGACCCTATTTGCACCTCAAGTCCCATTTGGCACATCTTCAGGGACACAGTTCTACCCCATAACCTTCCTCCAGAGGATGAGACGTCATCGCTGGTGAGGGAGCCGAGACCAAGAGATGCAGGGACTGACCCAGGCGACCGGCCGTCGGGCTGCAGGGGCCGGTGCTGGGAACTCTCTCTCCCCTCTTTCATGTCACGGGTAAAGCTGTTCTTGTGGCCACAGAAGAAAAGACACAGAAGATCATGTAAGCTGGGGAGGAAGGAGCCAAAAGCAGATGTTTAAATCCTCGATGATAAAGTGAGAAGGTGAGTGGGGGCCAGAGGTAAGGAGAAAAGAGGGGCTGGCAATGAGATCACAGCGACCCACCTGGCGGGACGGCTCGTTTGTTCCGTACTAAGGGGCTCATGCGTGTGCGGTGCACGAGGACGCGTCTGCCACACCGTCTGCTTTTGAGGGGAGGCTCCGCGCTCAAATGCGTCTGAGCTCTCAGACTCCTGCCTGCCGTGGTTTCCTCCTGTCTTCCATTACATGTCTTCAGGTAGATCGTCTGGAAGATCACTGTGCTTTACAGTCATTCAAGAACCAAGATTTTTGGCCTGCTCCTTGGGTTTGGAGATGGGCAGTACGTTATTAAGACCAACGTCTTTTGGGAAGAACCAGAATTAACCAAGCAAGAGAAGAAAAACGTGACGAATTAGGCTAAACGTGATATGACAATTCAGTTCATTTCTGGAAAGCCCTAGTAAATAGTATCTTTGAAATGGACTTCAAATAGTATTCTGCACTAAGATCTTATTCTTTATATAGAGATATAATATTATATACACCAAAGGCCCTCGGTATGTGTGTATGTGCGAATGTATGTGTGTGTGTATCTTTAAATGTGTGTGTGTATGTAGGTTCTTTTTTTTTTTAAGCTTTTTAAAATTTAATCTATTTATTTGAGAGAGAGAGAGAAAGTGGGAGAGACCATGAGAGGAGAGAAGGTCAGAGGCAGAAGCAGACTCCCCACAGAGCTTGGAGCCCAATGAGGGACTTGATCCTGGGACTCCAGGATCATGATGAGCTGAAGGCAGTTGATTAACCAGCTGAGCCACCCAAGCTCCCAGTAGGTTCTAAGTATGTATTTGTGTGTGTGTGTGTCTGTGTGTCTGTGTGTGTGTGGGTGTGTATATCGGCCCTAAGTATGTGTGTGTACTTATATACGTATAGAATGGTATATGTGTGTGAATTTATTTACAACATTGGGTGTGCGTGTAAATACACACGTACTATATACATACTTCTATATACACTTCAGGTTCTAATTAACAGGCCTTGGTTAAATGTCCGTCACCTTCAAGATCTCCAATGTCACTTTAGTCTCAAGACAACAACATGATAACCAGGAAATGCCCTGGGAACATAGACTATTACACCATCTGGGTTTAGGAGACCAATGATATTTGTAGGGAGCAGAATCGAGGGGAACCCCCCAGAAAGAGGAGGTGTGTGTTGTAGCGTTCTGTATGAAGCACAGTTGGGTGCTTCCCACAAAATGTCTTCCCAGTCCCCCAATTTTCTCCCCAGTTTCTGACACCAGTGTCGTGGTACTTCCCGTTCTCCACCCTCGTAGCCCAGGTCTGCAGCCCAGACACTCTTGCTTTTGGAGGTGCCCCTGCCCCCATTACACCAGGCGTGTTCAAATACCCCCCATCCAGTTATCAATTTAGCTTCTTTTCTTTCCAGATTCTGAGGACAATCAAGTCTCCTCTGGAGTAAACGAGCCCGTCTGGAATTCCGTATTTGGCGTTCACCCCTCTGACTCGCCTCTCCCAGCGACCTCTCAGTACCGAGGGGGCATCGCAGACCCAGCTGAGCTTTGATTCCTGGATCCCCCTTTCTTCTCTCTCCTGTGACCTTCGCCGCAGGTTTGCTTCAGGACCCAGCAGGACCACGTCCTCTTCTCTTTGAACTTCCCTCATCCTGCTTCAGCCTCCGAAAGAGCCCCCCTCTGAACTCTGAGGGTGCCTCTGGTTTGGCACTTTCTTTTCTATTCCAACTAGATGGGTATGGAGCGAGCCTCTGATCTGGACCACCGCCGCGCTTTTGTGCCTCGCTGAATCTCCTGCCATGACGTTTATTTATAGCTGCGGATACCCAAGCCCAAAGACGCGCAGGGAAAAGTCAGCACTTACCTTCTTTCACTGAATCAAGGTGCACCGGGATTTTAAAAACCTGTCTCTCAGCTTGCCGGCGCTCAAGCCCTCTAGCCCTCTCTCCGCTAACCGAAAGAGCTGAAAGAGTGTTTTAAAACCCCGAAAGAGGACAACCATGAAACGAAGCGGAGCTTTTCAGCACTTCCCATGAAGCAGGCAGCACCTTGAACGTTCAAAACACTCAATTATTTCCTAAAGTGTTTTCTACACGCCGAGTCCTCAGACGGAATATTTATTTTGACTTCCACTAAAGGAAAGGAGAAAATAAGAAATCAGAAAACCACAGCCCCTTCCTTTCTAAGAGACGTACCTCCTTCCAGCACACCTAGGTACATTAGTGAGTCTTTCTTTCAGAATATAAAATAATATATAGAGAAAAGAGGCAACTATTAATTCATCGAGGACTGACTACCCCGTCTGGATTTGACCAAGACTTTTGTTTTTCTCCCCCATCCTCGTGGACAGCCAGCTTCAGCCATTGCGCTTCGACATCGTAGTCTGGACTGAATTCCTGCAGGACCCTTGCGTGGTGTTTGTACCTGGTTGTTTTCATTGTTTCCTTGGTGCCCTTGGTCAGACTGGATGGCTTCAGACTCGTTATTCAGAGGCTTTTGATGATTGAAAACAAAACATAACAAAGCACTGTCTGCTTGGCTGTGCCCACGAAAGACACGGTCTCACGTCCTTCCTCTTCCAGCCCCGGGCCCAGAGCGGGGCTCATCTACCACACGCCCTGCCCAGAGACCAGCAATCTTTGGGGACTAGGCAAAGGAGCCAGCTGGTGGCCTGTCCTCCAGGGGGGGCTTTAAGGAGTTCCTAGTTAGTGGGTCTACAGTACCCCAGAAACCGAAATTGTTTCCCCAAATGCTAAACAATAAGACATTGCTTCACAGGGCCTGGGTCCCTTAGTTATTTTACAGGAAATCCAACTCCAGCAGCCTTACCCAGCCATTATCACTTAATTACCAATATAAATCTCACTAGCAACTTCCATAACTTCATTTGCAAATGAATGCGCACACCTCCTAAATCATCCCCTCCTTTTCTCTCCCGAAGAAGGAAGAAGGCTGTTCCTGATGGGAACTGGGAGAAACCCCACGCCGGGCGCACTTCGCAGAGGCTCCCGGGAGCCCTGCGTGCCGCTGGGCCAGCGTGGACCTGGAGCACGGCTGGACGGGCGCCCGGTGCCCACTTTCCGCTCACACCCATAAATCCCCACCGGCCTCAGCTGAGGGGCAGGAGCATGGCAGGAACCTGGCTCCCTCTGCTTCAAAGGTTCACAAGCCACCGTGAACTTCTAAGCGATCTGAGGCCAAGTTTCCGGTATGTAATGAAAACCGAAACCTGGTTTTGGGTTTCCTCCCCAAATTCACACAGAGCTGGTCATGGCGAGAGGCATGTGAAGCAGCAAGGACAAGCAGCCCTGGGGCTCGACAGAGTCGCGCGGCCTCAAGTTCTATTTCAGGCTCTGCCACCAATGTGTGTGGCCTGAGGCCCGTCCCCCACCCTCACTCCCCTTAGGTAACTTTCTCTCGAAGTGAGAGGGTGCTGTTCACTCGACTTCTTCTGGGACCTGTGGGCGACACAGTGCAGAGGACTCGGGGGTAGGAGCTCCCCATCTGAGTCTTACTTACATGAACACACCCACCTTAGGGACGTTGTGACCATCCTGCCCACACCGGTACTTGTCCGTTGCCCTCTGTCTGCAGCCCGAAGCTTTGGTCTCATTTCTTCTAGGCCGCAGCTTGGATTTCAGGCACAACTTCTACTTGTTTGTCCTTCAGCGTCATGTCCTTCAGAATCATGCGTCCTTCATTTCGAGGGCTCACCTAAATGACCCCCCAGATCATTCCCAACACGGGGGGTCTGCGAGTCTACGAAATGTCATGGTGGAAAGAGCACGAACCCAGGCTTTGAAGGCGGGCATACCCGGTCCCAGCTCTTGGCTCTCGAAGCTGCAAGCTGTGTGACTTCAGGCAAGTTGCTTAACCTCTCTGAGCCCAGTGTCCTCATCTGAAAAACTGGGCCAATGCCAAGTACCAAACTGTTGCCACGAAGATCATTAAAGTGCTTACAAGACACAGAACAGTGTGTCTAGTGTATGGTGGATGCCAATGTCAACGTTCAATTCTGCTTTTCTTTATTCACATGCGTCTCTGATGGGTCAAAAATGTAGGCCACCGTACATTTGAATATTGTTTCTTTCTTCTCATCCAGGGTCCCACTTCGGAAAGAAGGAAAGAAGGAAATAAACAATAACCCTCAGAGGCCTTGCTGAAAGCATTACCCATCCATTGAAATGTACTTTCCATTCAAAACTAGGTTATTAATTATTCATTCCTGTTGGAACCGAAATAAGAACGGAGCTCACTGCCTACGACCCAGAGCTTGACAGGAACAGGCCCCGACCGCTTGATTTCAATCGTTTCCTGTGATCTATGTAATATATCCCAGATCTAAGATTTGCAGTGTTGAGAATCAGGCAGACTTTAGACTGAATGACTGTCGGTAACGTTCAGTAGATGCCCTGGAATGACTGTTCACTTTCCTCTCATTTCCATTCCAGGCAGTGCATTTCTTGGGGATTATTTCGCTGCATGGGTGGCCCACGTCCCTTGGCCTTCAGCCTTTTGGCTCATTCCACTGCTCTGGGCAGGCAATAACCACCCAAAAATGCAAGCTTTTCTTTCATGCCCCAGTGGCATGAGTAACATCATTAACTCTTCGAGGCTGAGGTTTGGGATTACGTAAAGACCTTACACCCTGCTGTGTTAGCAGCCGGAATACCAGAGTAACAAAGTGTTTGCAGTCTGTTTCTCATGCCAGAAATGTGGTGGCCCTAATAAACAGTCCCTGAGATATTTTTTCCCAGCGATCACATTTCATCAGGATTGTGGATTTCAAAATGGAAGCTAAATCCTCCCTACTTGTAGGTCCAGCAAGAAGAAACAAGGCAGGAAGAGCGCGAGCTCTGAAACTCATTGGACTGGGGAAATGCTGCTGACATGTCCCCAGGAGTGAAAGGACAGGAAGAGCACAGCTGTGTGGTATGGTGTTTCACAGGCTCCTCTGTAGATGAGCTTTTGAAAGGGTAAAAACCTTGCAGGACACTCGTGAAAGGAGACACAGTAACACATTTCCTATGGGCCTCGGGCCAGGGCTGGAACAGACCAGAGACGACGCACCTGCACTGTGGATCCCGCGCGCCATCTGGTGGCTCCGTGCTGACATTGCAAGTACCGTCCGGGCTTGTGCCCCACTGAGGCTTCACTTACACAAGGAGCCCTTAAGCAGGTTTCCAGGTTCTGTTGGGAGGTGATCACCTGGGCCCCAAAGGAAGACACCAAGGGCCAGGTGTTCTGAATTCCATTCTTTATTCCACAAACAGGACACGGAGGCCCCGGGTTCTTCTGGAAAACAGCCATCCCCTCTGAGCCATCCGGCCCTTCACGTTCTCCTTCCTATGTCATGATCACCCAGGTCTGGGCACAGGAGTCCCCACTTGCCCCTGCCCGGAACACACATATGTCCTCATCCCTGGCCTTCTGGATCTCGCACTTTCCAAGACTCGGTCCACAAGCATCTTTACATTCTCAGAAGACCTGTCTCAGTTTTTGCTCACCCTAATGTTTCCAAAGCATAGTCCAAGAATTCTGGACTTATATCAAGAACTGCAGCTTTGGAGTGCCTGGCTGGTTCAGTCGGAAAACCATGTGACTCTTGATCTTGGGGTTGTGAGTTCGAGCCCGTGATGGTTGTAAAGATTACTTAAAAAATAAATAAATACCCAGTAGTGCAATGGCAGGGTCATAGGGAAGTTCTATTTTTAATTTCTTGAGGAATCTCCATACTGTTCTCCAAAGAGGCTGTATCAATTTGCATTCCCACCAACAGTATAAGAGGGTTCCCCTTTCTCCACATCCCCTCCAGCACATGTTGTTTCCTGTCTTGCTAATTTTGGCCATTCTGACTGGTGTAAGGTGATATCTCAATGTGGTTTTAATTTGAATCTCCCTGATGGCTAGTGATGATGAACATTTTGTCATGTGTCTGATAGCCATTTGTATGTCTTCATTGGAGAAGTGTCTGTTCATATCTTCTGCCCATTTTTTGATATGATTGCCTGTTTTGTGTGTGTTGAGTTTGAGGAGTTCATTATAGATCCTGGATATCAACCTTTTGTCTGTACTGTCATTTGCAAATATCTTCTCCCATTCCGTGGGTTGCTTCTTTGTTTTCTTGACTGTTTCCTTTGCTGTGCAGAATCTTTTGATTTTGATGAAGTCCCAAAAGTTCATCTTCGCTTTTGTTTCCTTTGCCTTTGGAGACATATCTTGAAAGAAGTTGCTGTGGCTGATATCGAAGAGATTACTGCCTATGTTCTCCTCTAGGATTCTGATGGATTCCTGTCTCACATTGAGGTCTTTTATCCATTTTGAGTTTATCTTTGTGTACAGTGTAAGAGAATGGTCGAGTTTCATTCTTCTTCCCTATGACCCTGCCATTGCACTACTGGGTATTTACCCCAAAGATACAGATGTAGTGAAAAGAAGGGCCATCTGTACCCCAATGTTTATAGCAGCAATGGCCACGGTTGCCAAACTGTGGAAAGAACCAAGATGCCCTTCAACGGACGAATGGATAAGGAAGATGTGGTCCATATAACACTATGGAGTATTATGCCTCCATCAGAAAGGATGAATACCCAACTTTTGTAGCAACATGGACGGGACTGGAAGAGATTATGCTGAGTGAAATAAGTCAAGCAGAGAGAGTCAATGATCATATGGTTTCACTTATTTGTGGAGCATAACAAATAGCATGGAGGACATGGGGAGATAGAGAGAAGAAGGGAGTTGGGGGAAATTGGAAGGGGAGGTGAACCATGAGAGACTATGGACTCTGAAAAACAACCTGAGGGTTTAGAAGGGGCTGGGGTGGGAGGTCGGGGTACCAGGTGGTGGGTATTATAGAGGGCACGGATTGCATGGAGCACTGGGTGTGGTGCAAAAATAATGAATACTGTTATGCTGAAAATAAAAAATAAATAAATAAACAAATAAATAAATAAATAAACTTAAAAAAAAAAGGAATCATACCCTTAAAAAAAAAAAAGGCATCCACCTTGGGAAACCAAGTGATTTTCCAACTATTATACCAAGTTTAAAAAGATGTTATTGTGGACATCTGGACATCTCAAGAACTTCAACATTCTGAGATCTTGGCAGATTTTTAAGAAGGAACTACCGTTTGCTATAGTTGCTAAACTTTTTTGATATCAAAACCATTTCCCTGCCTCCACCCTTGAAGTGCTTCTTGACATCCTGCATTTGACACAATAACTTCAGGGAGGAAATGGTCTAACCTACTCACTTGATTAGATACCCATCCTTTCACAACTAAAAGACATCTGTGTGAGTCTCCTCCAGCTGTCATAACAAAAGTACCACACACAGGGGTGGGGTGGGGGCTCACACCACAGAAATTTATTTTCTCACCGTCCCAAAGGCTGGAAGTCTGAGATCAAGGTGTGGGAAGGGTTGGTTTCTCCTAAAGGCCTCTCTCTTTGGCTTGTGGACAGCCATCTTCCCTGTGTGTCTTCACGTGGTCTTCCTTGAGGGTGTGTCCGCGTCCTATTCTCCACTTCTTAGAAGGACACAAGTCCTATTGGATTAGGGTCCAGCTTCACAACCTCATTCTAACTTAATTACTTTTCTTTAAAGATCCTATCTCCAAATACAGTCATATTCTGAGATACTAAGGTTAGGCCTTTAGTATATGAATTTTGAAGGAGGACACAGTTCAACTCATGATAGCATCTTAGTTTTATATCTATTGGAGAAAATTTGTATATTGATGGAAAATTATGCATTTGGAGCAGAGACAGCAAACTAAAGCTAGGTGGCCAGATAGGGACTGCCACCCATCTTTATAAATAAAGTTTTATTGGCACAAGGCTATGCTCATTCCTTCACAAATTGTATATGGTTACTTTCATGTTCAAATACCATATGGCTTGCAAAACCCAAAAATATTGACTATCTGGCCTTTTACAGAAAACACTTACCAACGCCTGGTCTAGAACACATTTCTCGGGGCTATCTAATTCTAATTCTGTAGGGGCTCTCCCTCTTTCCTTGCTCCTGAGCTATTTAACAACTCAGTAAGTTGTAGATAATAGGTAGCAATGCAAAATAATCTTTGCTTTTGGACACAAACAAGCCAGTTCTGCCTCCCCTTGCTCATTCCCTTCAACATCCCTCACCTATAAAAGTGATGGTTCTTTGGATTCTCTTTTGATCTAGTTGTGACATCTTGCAGTGCCCTCATTAATCATGAGTTAAATAAAATTTTAATATATGGCCATTTATATCTGAATGAGCATCATAATTTTACCTTTTTGAAAATTTTCCTTTAACATGTCAATGTGATTACGCTTGGCTGTGATAATAGCATTAGAATTATGAAGGATGATGGTTTTGTTCTCAGAAGATGCATACTGAAACATTTGGGGGGGTTTATGGCACCCACAATTTACTTTCAAATGTTTCCGCATATATGTATGGATAGATACATGTGTGTGTGTACATGCTTACACATGTATAAGGTGTATGGAGGGGAGGACAGAGAGGAAGAGGAAGAAGTTATGATAAAATATTAACAGCTAAGGGAAAGCCACATCATACGCTAGAATGGTATACTACTCATTTAACTCTTCTGTAGATTTGACAATTTTCAAAACAAAAAATTGGAGGGATAAGATTATGTCACATTCTCAGCTCAGCATGGAGTCAAGCTCACGTCCTATACCTGCGGGTGTTTCTCCAGTTCTTCTGAGAGCAGCCGGGTCTGGACCTTTCTTACCTCTCTGACTCTTTGGTGTCTGAGCCACAAAGAATAAGCAAAGGAAACATCAATATTTCAGTTGTCACAGGGCAGGGTTTCTTTAGAGTCCTAATGGTACCAAATGAACAAGATACTAAGGTAGAGTTTTATACCTAGGTTTCTCACATTGCCAAAGAATTCCTTTAAAATAAATAAGTATTAGGGCACCTGGGTGGCTCAGTCGGTTAAGCGTCTGCCTTCAGCTTGGGTCATGATCTTGGGGTCCTGGGATTGAGTCCTGCATGGGGTGGGGGGGGGGTCTCTGCTCAGCAGGGAGTCTACTTTTGCCCCTCTGCCTCTGTGCTCTCTCTCTTTCTCTCTAAGTAAACAAACAAACAAATAAATATTTTCAGATGAGCTCAGGATCTGAGGACCACTTAGAGGACATTCAAGTTCAAGCTTTGGGTACAACTTTTGGGGGGTGGGAGTTGAGGTTTTTGTCTTTCAATTACTGCACAGAAATT
This sequence comes from Mustela putorius furo, assembly GCF_011764305.1. Taxonomy (NCBI): domain Eukaryota; kingdom Metazoa; phylum Chordata; class Mammalia; order Carnivora; family Mustelidae; genus Mustela; species Mustela putorius. The sequence goes on along the minus strand of NW_025421560.1, from coordinate 3,468,071 downwards.
GTATGAGCCACCCCCCTCAGGAATGACATCATGGCCTTAACACAGTTAGGGACCCCATTTATTGTCCTGTGTCCGCTGCTTGAGTCGGGACTGTGAAATTTGGAGCGTCTCGCATACTTAGAGCTCTGAACGGCCAGGTTACAATGAGGAAAGAATGTAAGCGGCATTCTCAAACATTGTGTCATTTAGCATGAAGGTTTGGGATTGAAATTTTCTGCCTGAGGGAAGCAGAAAAAATGAGTTTTTGCAGAATGCTGTCTGTTTCTAAATCTAAAAGGCACACTAAAAATAGCTCACGGGATGGAGCTGCCCGGTGGGAGTTCCTGCTCCGGGAATCTGTCCTTCAAAGCTGCTGCTTCCAACAGCCCCGAGAGGGTGTGTGAGCCACGATGGGGTTCTCCTGGCTGCCTTTCATCCGCCCACAAGGAAGCAGGGGCTGGAGTGGACGGAGATGCTCTGTAATCGAAGGAGCCCTTGGGGAGGAGACTTTCCACCTCTGTCAAATGCTGATGGTCCTTGAGGGAGAGGCATGGTGTGGGCTCAGAGACCCGACCACCATGAAATCCACAAGAGGGAATGGGCTTTGGCCGTGACCGACACTCACGGTGAAGAAAACCGCCTTTTCTTTTCTATCCCCACTGAAAACGTAAAGTTCCCCTGGGTGGCTCAGTTGGTTAAGCAGCTGCCTTCAGCTCAGGTCATGATCCCAGCGTCCTAGGATAGAGTCCCACATCGGGCTCCCTGCTTGGCAGGGAGCCTGCTTCTCCCTCTGCCTCTGCCTGCCACTCTGTCTGCCTGTGCTCACTCTCGCTCCTTTCTCTCTTACAAATAAATAAATAAAATCTTTAAAAAAAAAAAAAAAAAGACAAGGATTTCTCTTATCTGGGTTATCACCATATCTGGGTCCTATGGATCTAGTTTTGCCCACGGCAGTGCTTCTTACTTAATGGACTCCGCGGTCCTTCTTCTGTAGGCCGTTTAGATCAGATTGTTCTGTTTTTAAAATTTCCTGTCTGCATCAGGATGGCCAAGGCCACGGTATATTCATTTGTCTAAATCTCCATGTGTTTAGTGTAGTGTCATTCCTGGAAAGGGGATTCAAGAAATAGACTTTGAGGGTATATATCCTCAGAAGAATATTTGAGGGCATGTAGTCCCTTAAAAGCAGGGACTCAAAGAGCTGTCCCCATAGCCATGTTCACAACAGCGTTGTTCACAATGGCCAAGGGGAGGGAGCAGTCGGAGTGTTCGTTGACAGACGAATGGACACATAAATGTGGTCTATCCATACAATGGAATACGAATCAGCCTTAAAGAGGAAGGAAATCCTGACCAGGCTACAACCTGGAAGGACCCTGGGACTATTCTGCAGAGGGAAATAAGCCAGTCACGAGGACATACGCTCTATGATTTCACTCCTAGGAGGTTCCGACTTCAAATTCAGAGAGACAGAAGGTGGAATGGTGGCCACCAGGGGCTGGGGGCTGAAAGGTGAGTTATTGTTCAATGGCGACAGAGTTTTGGTTTTGCAAGATGGAAAGGGTCCTGGCGGTGATTTTTTGCACCACAGAGGGAATGCGCTTCATGCCAGTGAAATGGACACTGAGCAAGGGTGAAGATGGTCCATTTTATGTATGTGGGTTTTGCCCCGATTAAAACAGGAAAAGAAATACTTTGACTGTTAAATGTCGAATTAGCGAGCTCATGACTTCTGCGGCACCTGTGCGGTCCAGCTGTCTCAACAGCATCACACTCACGCAACGTGCAAATCATTCGACACTCCCTCCTCCCCGCAAAAAGCCCTACCATAGCTTCCCACCTGGAATCAAGTCTGAAATTCTGAGCACAACCTTTTGGGCCGCCTGGCCAGGCCTGGTCTTCCTGGCCTGCCTCATGGCACACAGGCGGCCCTCATCCTTCTGTCTTTGCTCCTGCTCTCTGTGGTCCCACGGTTTCCCTGTCGTTTCCCCTGGGGGAAGCTTCCATCAGCTCCTCCCTGGCTAATTCCCCTCATTCTTTCAGTATGGGCTGACATGCCCTTTATCAGGGAAGCCAGTCCTACTCCCCAGGCCAGCTGGGGCCTCTGCCTCTGGGCTTTCTGTGTACTTTTGGCTTGGTCTTGTATCCTACTTATCCTACCCATTGTTAATTGCTGGTAAAATCATTCAGACTGTAAGCACCACGAGGACAGAGATATGGACTGCCCCTGCGGCCTGTCCCCGCGGCCCTTCGCAGGCACCCAGACATTTGCAGGATGAACGAGCCTGAGGTCATGTAGTCCTTTGTGAGGTGGAGACTTTCTGCCAGCCCCGTCATCAGGGGTATGACACATGCTAAGACCCCAGGCAAAGTAAATTCATGTCACGTGCAGCCCTCGGGTCATCCCCTAATGCAAAAACGGTCAAAGTCACAAGTGATAGCGAGCTCTGCCATCATTCCTAACCAAAGGGGATCGAAGTTTACAGACAAACAACTGTGTCAGGTGCTCAGGGCTCGGCCCTGCTTACTCACATGGACGTGAATACTGTTCACAATGTCGGCTCTCGATATAAAAAGAACTAGATGTGTAGGTTTGCCAATACCTAGATATTCGCACTGATGGCAAACAAGCTCAAGGACTGTGTCTTCCCCCTCCCCCCACCCCCCAGGCAACCCCGGCACCTGCTCTTCTTCCCAAAAGGAACTGGGTGTTTGTGATGGGGTGGAACGTTCTGGAACAACTTACTATTGTTTTGTTCCCACTATTTCTTTGTCCTTTTTACCACTCTGGCTCACACCTCTCCTCTCCCTTCCGCCCCACTCCACCTGCTCCCAAAGTTTTCTTCCTCTTGGATCAGGCTTCCTGAAGTTAGAACATTCAGTCTTTTTCTGTTCTCACCATCTGCTGCTGGATAAGGGGTGGAATGCTGTGTGCGTGCGTGTGTGTGCGCACGCGCATGCATGTGTGCGTGTGAAGGGTAGAGTGGTCTTCAATTTTTTAAAAAATATTTTATTTATTTATTTGACAGAGAGAGACACAGCAGGAGAGGGAGCACAAGCAGGAGAGTGGGAGAGGGAGAAGCAGGCTTTCCACAGAGCAGGAAGCCGGACACGGGGCTTGATCCCCAGACTCTGGGATCATGATCTGAGCCAAAGGCAGACGCTTAACGACTGAGCCACCCAGGCACCGCTGGTCTTCAGTTTTGAGGATGAGGAAAGAAACAGGAAGACAGCCTCCAAAGTCAGGTCTCTGGGTAGAGCATCTTAAAAACAATTCAATCTTTCACGCCGAAAAGATCACCCCTCCTGCTAACATCTCTCCCATATACTCTTGTGTTAAGTGGCTGCCCATCCCCCTCCACCGGTCCCTTGTCTTACAAACACTCTGCTCTTGTAGCCACAGAGAAAAGAGGGGAAGACACACCTGAGAGAGAAACCACACTGACTTTTATAAACTGTTTAAAGGAGTATATAGTGGATGGATGCTGGATAAACTTATCTCAATTGAATGGCTGATTGAGAAAAATAAGTTACATAACACCTATTTCTTATAGACTCAGAAACACTGTAGTATTTATTGGCCAATGAGAGCAATGCAGAACTTAAAAAATAAAACTACCGATCATTAGGAAGACATGAGATTATCAACTTAAATACACAACAATCTTTAAAATGAAATTCTAACATTCAGCAAATACTTTTTTTTTTTTTTAAACTTAGCATTGCATTTAGTAGACGATGTTTCCAGAAGTACTTGAGTGTTTGGGAACACTTGTGTATCCATCGGGGGTCTCCAGAGAAACAGAACCAACAGGATATATGTAGAATATATAGAGAGAAAGGAATTTTTTAAAGATTTTGTTTATTTATTTGACAGAGAGCGAGAGAGTAAGAGCACAAGCAGGGCAGAGGGAGAAGCGGTTTCCCTGACAAACAGGGAGCCCGATGTGGGACGTGACCCCAGGACCCCGGGATCATGACCTGAGCTGAAGGCAGACACTTAACTGATGGAGCCACCCAGGCGACCCCAGAGAAAGAGACTTGTAAGTTCTTTCACGTGATTCTGGAAGCTGACAAGTCCAAGTCTGCAGTGTGGGTCAGAAGGTGGGAGACAAGAGGGCCGGTGGTGCAGACATAGTCTGAAGGCTGTCTGCTCCAGTGTTTCTTCCTGCTTAGGGAGACCAGTCTTTTTGTTCTAGTCAGGCCATCAACTGATTGGATGAGGCCCACCCACAATCTGCTTTACTCCAAGTTCGTCCACCTCATATTAATCTCAACCAAAAACAACTTTCATGCTGACACATCAAATTAACCATCACAAGTTGTATGTGCACACTGACAAAGAAAGAGAACCCAGCAGAGGACATATTTCAGTGAAAGAAAAAAAAAGTAGGTGCCCCACTGCCCAAGAACTAGGACCAAAGCTGGGACCTGCAACGTGGAGGTGAGTGACATCTCTGGCATCTGTTTCATGGGCTGTAAACCATTCCTGCCCTAACCAAACAGGAAAAATAAACCCCACAATATCCTTGCCTGAAATCTTGAGGACTGTCTCTGTAGCTCACCTTAAAAGCTTTGTCCCACCCCCAATGAGGAATCAGCAGTATCTGCTTAATGGCCTCTGGCTCTGAGCCCAGGCACCAGCATTTAAATCCATATGCCAAACCCTCTCTAAGGACACCTACTTATCTATCAGGGAAAGGAAATTCCCAGCGTTTTGAGAAAAAGCTCCTTGGGTAGCAGCTACTACTGAGGAGAATTCGATTGGCCTGGTATGTGCAGGTTCAGCTGAATGCAGCCTTTCGATGCTTATCACCAAGCAGCAAAATAAAGTCAGTCCATCAGGGGATCTCACCTCCTTCCTTATTGCACACTCAGCGGTGAAAGCCCCTCCCACGCTCTCATGTTGGCGTTGGCCTTGACGTTGGCCAGAACTCTCTCTGCCTCAGTCTCCCTGCAGTGACGTGCTGCAAATCCTCCTATAACAGGATCCTCAGGTGACGGTAGACCCTGCCACCGCCTCCCCGGGGCACAGCAGCAACAGAGGGAGAGATGCTGACAGCAAGAGCCAAGCTTGAGAATTCTGACTTTTTTTTTTTTTTTAAGATTTTATTTATTTGACAGAGATCACAAGTAGGCAGAGAGGCAGGCAGAGAGAGGAAGGAAAGCAGGCTCCCTGCTGAGCAGAGGGCCCGATGCGGGGCTCGATCCCAGGACCCTGAGATCATGACCCGAGCGAAGGCAGAGGCTTTAACCCACTGAGCCACCCAGGCGCCCCGAGAATTCTGACTTTTGCCTTGGAAAAGGGGTGAGCACACTTTGTCCTGCTCCCTGCGCCTGCGGAACTCCTAGGGATGCCGGCCGGGGAGAAGCACAGCCTCAGTGGGGCGTTGGGCACTCAGGAGAGCAGGGAAGGGTGCTTCTGTAGAACGCCTTCTGTTTGCAGAAAACCAAAAAGGAAAGGATCTAGCAGTAGGAGCAAAGACAATTGTTTTTCTCTTTTTTATAAAGCTCTTAGATTGTGTTTAAAAGATAAACTGATGGAAAATTTCACGGCCCTCATAGCATCCCAATGTTCCATTGGGACCTTAGGGGAGACAGACAACACATGGCATACTGGAAGTGAACGTATTCATCCTGGGGACTGCTGTGAATACGGTCACATCTCCTTCCCTCCCCTCAGTGAGGCCAATGACTCTCTCTCTCTCTCTCTTTCTCTTGGTTCTTCATGCTTTTCCTTCTCTGCATCTTCAAATGAGCGAGGCAGCCTACGGCAGAGGCAAGACAAGGTCTGTCTCTCATCGGTTGATTTGCTAAGTGTCCAAAGGATGGCTTGTCCCCAGATAGTGAAGTTTCTTTGTCTCCCTTCTTCCCCTAATTTCCTGTGAATATCTACCATGGGAGGTAGGAAGTGCATGAGGGAGCCATTCTCAGCCAGCTTGTGGAGCTTTCCAGAAAAAATATGGACCCTGTGCCCCATGCTCTGAGTTTCTGGTTTGATTGCTCCAGAGTGAGGCCAGGCGTCCTGTGTAAGCAGGCTGCTCTTGGGGTCCAAGACGCCTGGTGATTCTCCTCGGCACCAAGCTGAAAGCCAACAGATTCTGGGGGAGACCCACACTAGGCCCACACTTACTTCCGAGAAAGGCAGAGCTGGAAGGTATGTCTTCATGGGACGCCCAGGGCAGGCCCCTCCTGAACTTCGCCTGGACCATGCACTTGAGTATGAGCTGAGAACAAGGGAGAATGATGCCCAGGATGACCGTGTCATCTCCTTTTGAATGGGGCCATGAGTCCCAGGGCTTAGCACAGTGAATGTGTGGTTGGAGGAAGAAATGACTGTGGCACTTGGTCAGAAAGTCTCAGCCCTGAAAGAGCGAGAGGCTCGGAACTGATAGAGACAATGACAGGAAATAACATGCAGCCGGGCGGGAGCTCTGCTGCAGGTACGAGTGTTTGACTGCGAGGATGGAGAACTCAATGAGAGATGCTCAAGCAGACAGGGCTCATTATTCTCATATAACAGTAAGTTGAAATAGTTACTTTCCAGCAGTGACTGAACAGCTCCGAGGAAGCCAGGTTCTTCCCAAGCTTTCTCCCCTGCCACCTTTAATGTGGGGTTTGTCACCTCGCACCTGTTCTCTGATGGGCTTGACAGGGCTCCAGTGGTCCCGGGCGCACACTGTGTTCAGGCGAGAAGCAGTAGAGGCAGGCTAGGGCAGTGACAGTCTTTCTTTTTTTATCAGAAAGCAAAACCTTTGGGACTCCTGGGTGGCTCAGTCAGTGAAGCATCTTCCTTCAGCTCAGGTCATGGTCCCGGGGTCCTGGGATCAAGTCCCGCATGGGGCTCCTTGCTCAGCGGGGAGTCTGCTTCTCCCTCTGCCCACCGCTCCCTCTGCTTGTGTGTTCTCTTTCTCTCTCTCTTTCTCTGACAAATAAATTAATATAATCTTCAAAGAAAGCAAATGCTTTCCCAGACATATAGCTAGTGGACTTCTGCTGAGGTCTCTTTTTCAAGGACAAGGACACAAGCCATTCCCCATTCCCTAACTCTAAGGAAAGAAAAGTAGGGAACAAGATTGCACTGCTGGTTTCCTTAAGCATAAGCTTAAGGGGTGGGCGGGGGGAGGTTAACACACCATCACCCAGAACAAAACCAGGGTTTTGTGAGCGAGGAAGAAGGGAGGATAGATATTATATAAACAGCTAATGGTATCTGCCACAGATCCCCAAAGGGAATTCGAGGCTTCTGGAAACCCCCCTTCACATAATCCTACTCCTGGTCCAGCTACAGCAATTTTCTCCATGGCGATTCTCTGAGGACTTTCATGGGACACATCACAAGGCAAAAAAGTAAAAAAATCTGAGACAGAACCTCTCAAGAAGCTCCCTCCCATTCTGAGACTCTCCGAGGTAAACGGCTAAAGACTCCAGCTGACATCTTGCCAGTGGTGGTTCTCCTTTCCTTCTAGATGTGTCTTCCACTTTGCAACTGTAAACATCAAGGATGCAAAAGCACACCGCCTTGACAACAGGACCGTCTTCTACCGGAGAAACATCAGCTTCTAACCAGATCTGCCCATCCATCCCAGAGTGTGCGTGCATATGAGATGCAGGCATTTAAAAAAAGACTTTTTCAGTGTGTTGTGAGCCCTGTGTACCTACCTCTGGAAGGCTGTTCATCTTTCTCTGTTTTCCGTGGCTGTCTGTCACGCACAGGATTGGGGAGCTCTGGCTCACTGGGTCCAGGAAACACCCGGAAAGACCCAGTTAAGTACCTGCAGGAACTTCAGCAGCAGCAAACAGGGAGTTGGCACCAACACTCCTCTAAGGAAGAGACATTTAAGAAAACATTGACCTGGATGACTTTTCCTAACGGGCACTTTCCCATTCACCTCTCTTCGTTTCTTTCTAAAGAGGAAGCGGTATTCATTAAATTGGAAACAGGAGAAGAGTCAGGATTAAAACTCAGAGGAACTGCCAAACCATCCCATTTATAAGGGCACTATTTCAGCTTAGAAGGGAATCCAGGATATCCATCTTTAGAGAGCTCATGGGAAGATTTAAAATACATGGCATCGGCAACTAATGCCTAAATCTGAATGATTTGTGTGTTGCAGCCCGTTTCGTGAGCGCATAAGCAAGGGGGTCATTGGGCTGTGAGCAGGGAGCACATCCCGGGGCCATCGCCAGACGCTTGCATCCACCAGACAAAGCAGAGGCAGAGTCTCTTTCTCAGAAGCAGACACGTTCATCACTTGAGGAAACAGCAGGTGGCAAGCTTTGGGTGTAAAGGATGCAAAACAGAATGCTGAATACGTGAATCTTTGAGCTAAGTAGCTAAGAAAGCAGGAGAGACTGTGACACTTGCCTCCACTGGCACCTGCTTTTGTTCTTAAGATAGCTGCTAGTCATAAACTCTATTCACTTACGGATAAAGCAGGGAAATGGCAAGGATTAGGGACAGCAAAGGATTCTAAACCCCATTCTATCACTCGCAACCGACCATTCACCTTTGCAAGGATGAGGAGGGGTGGGTAGCTAGAGATTCTGGGTCTACTCTACCAGAGCAGCGATTTATTACACGTTGATCCAAGCGACAAGGACGTCAGCTCGCTGAGGCTCATGTTTCAAGAGTAATTGTGTCACTGCGAATTTTCTGACCATTGGATTTATCCGACTTTCACCACAAAATACTGAATTCTTACTTATCCAGCCAGGTTTGAGCACTCACTGCAGGGTTACTATGTTTCTGGTACTTTGTTTGGTGTGTAGGATACAAAATGAATTAAAACGCAGCCCTATTCTTAAGGTGTGCATAGGCTATGGCAGAAACAAACACGTTCATCCATTCACACAATAGTTCACTGAGCAGTTGCTTCAGACACTAGCAGGGGCTGTGAGACAGTTAACCTGACACGTTCATTGTGTACTTTTCTCTCTTGATGTTTTAGAGCAGTGTGCGTGGCTTTGAGCCAGCTCGGCTGCTTTTCTTGTCATGTGACTTTGGGGCAAATTCCTTAACCTCCCCCATTCTTGGTTTCCTCTTTCTTAAAATGAGAAAAATAATAGCACATCATTTATGAGTTGTCTTGAGGGTTAAATGTATTAATACATATAGAAAAATATTACCATGTCTTCTTTATAGTAAATATGATGGGTAACTGTTAGCCACTATTATTGCTACAGTGGAAGGTTTGGAGAATACACAAGTAGAAGCTGGTATAATTCGGGGCATTGGGAGGGGCTTATTGGAAATGCCCTGTGATTTGGGTCTTCATGGAGGAATTAGAGATGGTCAGCCTGTTAGTAAGCATTTCTCTCTTTTCTTAAGGATTTATTTATTTGAGAGAGAGGGAGTGAGAGTGCATGCGTGCGAGTTGGGGTGGGGGGAGCAGAGGGAGAGAGAGAATTGTAAGCAGATTCTCTGGCCAGCGTGCAGCCCTACTTGGGGATCGATCTCATGACCCATGATATCATGACCAGAGCTGAAATCAGGAGTTGTGCCCTTAATTGAGCCACCCAGCTGCCCCTCAATAGCGTTTCTTGAGCGTGAAGTAGGTAGAAGAGCACATGCTGGGATTAGTGTGATTAAAGACAATAACATCATACCTCCTCCCCACCACCCCTGGCCCTCAAATCTCTCACGGTGGGAGGCGGCTGGAAACATAAACCTGCAATTACATCACGACATGACAAAAGCAGTGTTAGTGATATGGGAGGCTGCTCTGGGAATTTGGAAGAGGGTCACCTGCCTAAGTTGGGGGTGGGTGTTGGTGGTGGGAGTGAGGTGTTAAGAAACGACTGTTGGGAGAGGTGACATTTGAACAGTGTCCCGAAAGGAACTGTGTCAGTCATGTGGAGTAGAGGTAAGGGCTCTCTGGATGATGGAAGGGCTTTTGAAAGGGCAAAGTGAGAGCACGTGACCTGTTTTAGGGACTTCCAAATCCAGGTGTATATGAGGTATGTGGGAGATGGGGCTGGAGAAGTTGGAAAGGGCCACCTCACAAGGCATCTTGGATGTCACGTTAAAATAGTGAAACATGATTCTGAGGGCTGTGGCCACCAGTGGTTTGGTTTCAGGAAGAGCATCTTGGTAGCAGCATGGAGCGTGTATTGGAGTGGAGAGTGATTTAGGCGGGAGGCTGCTGCTGTTATCTTAGTAAGAAAAGAGAACAGTCGAAAACGAAGGTATTGGTTGGGGACAAAGGAGTGGGGACACTAGAATTTTAGAAATACTTGGGAAGAAGTAAGGATGCTGGGGGGATGAAGGCAATGGCTTAAGTTTGTAAAAGTGTAGAGTCAGACTGATGCCTGGGTATGCCAATGGAGACGTCTGGCAGGGAGGTGGGTAGATAGGTTGAGGGCTCAGGAGAGAGATCTGGGCAGGAGATACAGATTTTTTTCTGATCATTAGCACGTAAATAGTAGCCCAATCTCTAGTTTTAATGAAGTTACTCCAGTAAAATTTATAAAGTGAGAAGAACAGGGGCCTGGAGATGTAACTGTGGAAACACGTCAGGAGGGGGAAGAGGAGTCTTCCTTCAAAGAGGGGGAGAAAAGAAAACAGGAAGAAGTTACGTCATGAGAAAATGAGACCTGGAGGAAGACAGCGCTTCAGGAACAGGAAATCCTCAACCATCAAGGACGGAAAAGGCAGCTCTGTTGTTAGGAGACCACTTGCCCACCATGTTCCGTGTGGCTGGGACACGGGGCACAGTAGGGGGAATTCGGTAGGAGGCTGGTTGGCTTTCAACAGAGGCTGAGAAGCCTTCAGTGCACGTTCTGGAGCCAGGCTTTATTCTGTAGGTAACAGGGCACGAAACATAGGCCAACTTATGAATATGTTTCTAATAAGTCATTTTGAAAAACGGAGGTAAAGCTTACATGCCCTGAAATGCCTAGATCTCAAGGATTCATTTCAAGGAGTTTTGACAAGTGTGAAACCTGTGTGACCAACACCCTAATCGAGAAAAATATTTCCATTACCTCAGAAAGTTCCCTGGTGCCCTGTTCTATTTTAATCTCCACTTCCTGTAGGCAAGTACCATTCTCATTTCTACCCAAAAGATTACTTGTGTCTATTCTTGAACTTCACATACATGGAATTATGCAGTATGTAAACCTTGTTCTCTGGCTTCTTTTGTTCAACATAATGTTTTTGAGATTTACCCATGTTCTTGCACGCATTAGTAATTTGCTATGGCTGAACAGCAAACATTATTATATGGGCAGATCACAACTTATCTGTTCCTCCATCAAGGGACGTTTCAGTTGTGATAAACTTTTGGTTATAATGACTAATGTTGGCAACAACATTCCTGTACAAACATTTCTGTCGTAATATGTTTTCATTTATTTTAAGCAAATCTCCAGGGGTGGAGGTATAAACGTCATTAAAGACAACTTCCCAAAGTGAGTCCTTGGCTCTTTCAATCTTTGAAGTTTTAGCTATTCAAAGGGTGTGGAAAGGTATCTTTTTGATGGTTTAATTTGCATTTCTCTAACAACGAATACTGAACACCTTTTCAGAGGTCTGCATTTGCATGTCTTCATTTGATAGTTTTGTCCATTTTTGTTTATTAGGCATATGAGAATTGTATCTTGAAGGCAATTGATATTTATTCTGAGTGAGTTTACAATAAAAGCATTTGTGCATTCTGTCAATGAAGAAAATGGACAGAAAGATGGGAAAAAATCTTGCATCCATGGTGTTTAGTAACTTTAAATTTAGATAACTTTAAGTAACATAAAATCCAAAATATAAAATGATTTTATGTAAAAGTAACCTTAACTTTAAGTAGCTTTAAATTACACCTTATCAATTATGTTTATTACATGTCAAACTTTTTGAAGGTGGGGTATTATTTTCTCCATTCACTATGGGAGAGATCTCTATGGTTAGAAGGCAAAGAAAACCCAAGTCACAGGTTCAGTTTGCCTGGGAACCAAACCAGTAAGATCCATGCTAACCTGAGACTTTTTGTCTGTAGCAGTGGATGCTGTCACAAACACAGAAAATACATGGGTGGTCAGTTTTGGGGATTGCACAGGGGAACACAAGCACTGTGTAGAAACATCTGCATTCTACAGTCAGCTTTGGACACTGACTGCAAAGGCCGCGGGCCTTTTTTTTTCAGCCCTGCCTGTCCCTAACACATAGCTAAAGTACTTTTCAGGGCCAGACCCATTGTGTCAATCTCTTTGGAGGGGCGGGGCGGGGCAACCTGTGCCTTTTTGGAAAATAAGCTCTTAAGTGGCTGAGAGCTGCCTCAGGTGTACCTCTGGCCTGAGCTCTCAGGAACACCTGCTTGATTTAGGGTCCCGGCAGACCAATCTTCAATTAGGAACCGGGGGAGCTGGAGGGCGCACTACAGCATCTTTTAACAAGGGGCACCTTCTAAAAAAACAGTGAGGGGGACGCGCTGCAGGCGGTGTAGCTGACACGTGCCCAGGGCGCGCGCGGAGCGGGATGGGGCGGGGCTGCAGACCCCTCCCAGCGGGCGCCCGGGCACCGCGCACGCGCACGCACTCGCGCACGCCCGTCGTTTGGGCGCCGGGTGGCCGCGGCGGGGCGCGCGCGGCAAATGGAGCGGGTCCTCGCAGAAACGCTGCTGTCGCAGAGCCGGGACCCTCGGGGCCTGCTCGGAGCGCTGTGCCGCGGGGAGGCGTCCGCGGAGCGCGTGGAGACGCTGCGCTTCCTGCTGCAGCGCCTCGAGGACGCGGAGGAGCGCGGTGGCGGCGGGGGTGCGGGCGCGCTCCCGGAGGCGGCGCGCGAAGTCGCCGCCGGGTTTCTGGTGCCGCTGCTGCGGGGCCTGCGCGGGCGCCCTGCGGGCGCCCCGGACCCCGACCTGCCGGCCCGGGACCGCCGGCGCGTGCTGAGGGCCGCGACCGCCGCCTTGCGCTCGTGCGCCCGTCTCGCCGGGGGCCCGCAGCTGGCGGCCGCCCTGGCGGAGGAGGCGCTGCGCGACCTTGTGGCCGGGGGGCCCGCGGCCGGCGCGGAGGCGGCGGTGGAGGTGCTGGCGGCGGTCGGGCCCTGCCTGCGGCCCCACGAGGACGGGCCGCTCCTGGAGCGGGTGGCGCAGGCCGCCCTCGCCTTGGCGCTGGGCGCCGACGGGGAGCGGGACGAGGCCGGGCCGGCGGAGGACGCGGCGGCGCTGGCGGCCGGGAGGCTGCTGCCGGCGCTGGGCCAGTGCGGCGGGGCGGCGCTGCGGGCCGTCTGGGCCGGGCTGGTCGCGGCCGGAGCGCCTTCGGGGCCGGGGCGCGTCGGGCCGCGGCTGCTGGTGCTGAGCGCCCTGGCCGAGAGGCTGCTGCCCGAGCCCGGCGCCGACCGCGGCCCCCGAGCGAGCGAGGAGGACCCCGACGCGCGGCGCTGCTGGCGCTTCTGGAGGACCGTGCAGGCGGGGCTGACGCAGGCCCCCGACGCGCTGACGCGCAAACGGGCGCGCTACCTGCTGCAGAGGGCGGTGGAGGTGTCGGCGGAGCGCGGCGCGCCCTGCGCCTGCGGCCCCCGGGAAGGAACCGGTACTGCCCTCCCCGCTTCCGTCCCATCCCCTTTGGCCTTCTGGGGAGGTGGGGGGGCTCCTGCTTCCGAAAGCAGCTCTCCGCCCTCCGTGCCTGTGTGTGTCCGGTAACCCCAAAGCCTGGAAACCTTGGAAACCTCACCTCGGGGTGGTCTCCAAGCAGCACGAATCTCGGCAGCTGCGAACAGTCCGCGCTTCCTCACCTTTCTGACCCAGAGCGGGGCGCGGCCCTGAGCCGGGGAATGGTGAGGAACGTGGCTGAGTCCGAGCAGGGCTTGACAGCCCCAATCTGAGCCATCTCCGGGTAGATCCCTGCTCACAGGAAGGAAGGGCTCGTGTCCATCAAGTTGAAAGACCAGTGGGTTGGGTTGTGCACGGTGCAATTCTGCCCTAGGAATCATCACACTCCGGAACTTTCCCTTGGTAGTTCTCTTTGAAAAATGTTTGGTCCTTAAGTAGTCCTTTGGAGGGTGTTTTTGCTATTGATTTAATAGGGTGAGTCCAGTTTTAAGTAATTTTTAAAAATCTTTTGAGACTGCTTCCTACTCCTTGATGACAAAACGAGAGTGGCCCAGCTACCAAGGACTCCCTTCAGTGCGGTACTGTGGATTGGTTTGTTCGCCGAAATGTGGTAAAGTGCCCTTCAGGCATCTTTCTGAGCTGTCCAAAACCAAGATAGAATGATTCAAAATTGTCCCCATAGAGGGGCGCCTGGGTGGCTCAGTGGGTTGAGTCTCTGCCTTCGGCTCAGGTCATGATCTCAGGGTCCTGGGATCGAGCCCCGCATTGGGCTCTCTGCTCGCTGGGGATCCTGCTTGCCCCCTCTCTCTGCCTGCCTCTCTGCCTACTTGTGATCTCTGTCTGTCAAATAAAATCTTTAAAAAAGGAAAAGAAAAAAAGTTGTCCCCATAGATAATTTCTGCCTGTTTAACTGTACCCCCTCTTACTGGTAAGGGGTTTTTTGTTTGGTTGAAGTTGGGAGTAGATCTTCATGTTTGTCTACAACGTTAGTAAATATTTTGGCAGTCCACAAAGTAGTGATCATCCCAGGAGAGTTTTCACCGGAGAACACTTTTTAAATGACCAAAATTGAAGTCATTTATTTTAAAGAGTCGTTCTACAGAGTTTTAAAGATGAGCAGTGGTCTCTGCTTCTTGCCCCCTCAGAAAGCGACCATTTGTACCTCTTTTAGCTGATTATTTTGGACTTACCTCTGTCTTCCCGTAATCTGGGTAAATCAATATCATTTGCCACAGTTACACTTCAGTTAAATGTAAGTTCAACGTTTACAAAGTTATGACTGAAGATGTTCACAGATGACCCATGTAGTAAATTATGATTTTTTTCCCCTTCCTGCAGGTTTTTTTTTTCTGGAATTAGGTCATTTACAGATTAGTTTGGTTCTCTCTATATTTATCATGAATTCAGCCTTGAAGTGTTAGCTCATCCTCTAAATCTTTCTTATACAAAGTCCAGTCATTTTCTCCAAGACGTCTATCCTAGATTCCCCTTATAAGCTCAGCCTGGTGTGTAGCTGCCAGTTCTCATCTCTGCCCTCACCTGATGCCTGGCTTGGAATTCTTGTTTCCTGGAGTTCAAACTTCTATCTTTTTTGGTTTTTCTCACTCGTTTTGGTGTAGGCATCATCCAGAGGTAAAAATTTTTATCAGAGCATGTCTGATATGTTTTTGAAGATTATTTATTTTAGAGAGCGAGAGAGCATGAGAGCTGAGGTTGGGAGAAGGATAAGCAGACTCCCTGCTGAGTGTGCCCCTCCCCCCACCTGACCTGACATGGGGCTCCATTCCAGGACCCCGAGAGATTATGACCAGAGCCTAAACCAAGAGTCAGATGCTTAACCTTCCAAGTCACCCAGGCGCCCCTGATGTGTTTTTCTTTCTTTTATTTCCATCTGACACTTAATTTCCATTCCCTGAAAATCCCCAGCTGTTCACACAGGTTGTCTACCTTCTCCCCTAGATCCTTTAACATGTGAGTCCTAATCCTGTATGAGTCCTCTGCACGAGCCATCTCTGAGTTTTGTTTTGTTTTTTCTTTTATCTCTTATCTGTCACTCTTATCTGTAGAGTGAAATGGATCTCTGTGTCTAGGGATAGGCGCCCTCTTCTCTGAGGCCATTAGTGTTGGGGATTGGGTCACGCGAGTTTATGGTGAAGCTGGGTTTGGGTCTTGCTGCCATGGCCGTGGGGTGTTGCTCCCTTGGGTTTAGTGGGAAGCCAGGAGTCCCTAAAGGATTTTCCTCTGTTTTCTTGTCTTCTGAAGTCTTTGATGCTAACAACACAGTTGGGGTCCTTCCCTCAAGGGTAGACGGCTGATGTCCGTTACTTGGTACAAGGCTTGAGATGGTCGAGGGGGTGGTACTTTTCATCTCTTCCGCTCCATCCTCTACTTAGGCCTGGTGTGCCTGAACCTCAGGCTTCCATCCAGCTCCCTCCTCGGTGGCATATAATCTTGTGTCCTACTTGGTGAAGGGTGTAGAGTTCCCTCACTCTCTCCCATGGTGGCTGCATTCTGCTTCTGCCTGTAGTAGGACTTGACCGCTGGTTCCTTGCCATCCCCCGCGGCAGCAGACCTGCTTCGTATCCCCCGCTCCCCCCCCCCTGCCCCAGGGATTCTGCGCATGAGGGGTTTCCTCCTGTCGGTGCAGGGTTGGGCAAGCAGGTTTTCTCTCCATCTCCCAGGGCAGCCAGTGTTTGCCTGGTGTCGGGACAGGGACAGGCGTGGGGATGTGGCAGGGTTTCCTCCAGGGGCAGACGGCTTTGGTCTCCCGTTTGAGGAGGATCTTGGGGGCAGACGGCTTTGGTCTCCCGTTTGAGGAGGATCCTGGGGGCAGACGGGCCTCAGCCCTTGACCACCACCTTGTACTGGTGTAGGGCTGGGCTGGCGTGTTTCGGTTAGTCCTGTGGTCCTCTCAGACCTGCTCCTGCCCTGCACGCCTGTGCTCCAGTCTCTTGCCTTTCCTGCCGTCTTCCTCAGATCACTTGGGGGGATGCCTAAGGAAGAGAGCTGGTGAGTGGTCGCGGACTCCCTTGGGGTTCCCGGGGTTCTAGGCTGTCAAACTAGCCCACACCACGCCTTGGAAAAAACTCAACAAACCTTCATTGGGTTCTTTTTTTCTTTTTAAAAAAAAAGATTTTTAGATTGAGAAAGAGCTTGAGCAGGGGGAGAGGGAGAGAATCAGACTTCGCACTGAGCATGTGGGGCTCGATCCCACGACCCTGAGGTCATGGTCTGAGCGGAACCCAAGAGATAGACACTTAACCAACTGCGCCACCCAGGTGCCCCTGCTTGTTGTTTTTTTCTAAACATTTTTGGTGACCACCTCTTCTTCCTGCTCTTGGCCAGAGATAGATTGAGTTAGAGTGTCTTGTGTATTCTTAGAGAGAGGCCTTCTGCCCTGTGCAGTTCTGATCCCCTGGAAGCATTGCCATCTCAGGTGTCAGGGTTTAGGACTGTGTGTCCAATCTTTTCTCTTTGTCCGTATGGCAGGAATGTTCTTCTGTAAGTGGAAACTGAGACCAAGCTTGTCTAACTGCCTTTGTTTTCCCATCACATTTATTTATGGTTCGATGGAGGTGGGGGTGGAATTCTAGCTTAAAAAACATTTCCATTCAGAATTTCGAAGGCACCGATCTATTATCTTAGGAGCTCGAGCTTCCGGTGTTGCTGTCGAGCTGTCTGAAACGTTCCGAATCGTGTTTGTTTGTACATGTTCCATTTCTTCTGCATGGAAGTTAGTCCCGGGCGCCTTCCTTCTCAAGTGTCACAGTTTTGGTACCTGTCAGTTTTCGTCCTTGCCCTGGGCACTCGGTGGACCTGGTCAGTCCGGAAATCGTGATCTTCAGTTCTGAGAACTTTTCCTGAATTACTTTCTTTGCTCCCTTCCTTTCTGCTTTCGGTTCTCTTGTTGGATATTGAAGCTCCTGGACTGGTTATCAAAGCATCTTTTCTGTCCTGTTTCCTATGATTTTGTCTCTTGGTTCTAGTCCCTGGGTGACCCCCGCGACTTTATTTCCAGTCCTTTCTTTGAGTTTCTGGGTTTTTCCTATCAAATTTTTATTCTCATGTGATCTTTTTTGTTCTTATAATATCCCCTTATTATTCGTATCCTGTTCTTATGACAACATGAGGTCTTCTTCCTTTGGCATATTTTTGTTCTCTCCAAATTTCCTCTGTTTGTTTTGGTCTTGATCTTTATGTGGGTGTTTCCCCAGATGGCTGGTGATCTTAGATACCTGCTTATACTTAAGAATAAGGAACCAGTGGGGGGCCTGTGTGGCTCAATCGGTTGAGCTTCATCTCTTGGTTTCTGCTCAGGTCATGATCTCAGAGTCGTGGGTTTGGACACTGCTTTAGGCTCCATACTTGGCCAGGAGTTGGCTTGAGGATTTCTCTTCTTCTCCCTCTGCCCTTCCTCCTGCTCACTCGTGAGCTCTTTCTCTTTCTCTCAAATAAATAAATCTTTAATAAAGAAAATGAATAAGGAACCTCAAATCTGAACACATAAGTGATTCTTGCTGACCGTGAACTTCATGGCAAGGTGATCTGGCCGAGCCCCACCGTACTGGGTAATCTCTGACAGTAGTATTTTCACGTCTTCCCTCTTGGACTGGCCAGATTCCACGGATACCTTCCAGTCTGTTGCTGCATAGTGAAGGCCAGACCAGCATCCTGGGACCTGAGGGGCCCTGGTGGTGGAAGGGGCAGGTAGAAGGGGTGGGGGTCTCAGCATCCAAGGTGCGTACATGTTCCCTTACTCTCGACCCTAGTAGGGTCCAATGCATCCCAATCTAGAGACCCACAAGTTTACCTTCTCCAGAGAATAAATTCCAGGCTTTTTCATGCTCCGAGCACAGGAAAGGGCACTGAGGATCTGTTTCTTAACACACCAAACAAAATTCTTTTTAGTTTAGCCTTGCTTTTCCCCTCCACTTATGGAGCAACTTTTGTTCCTTCGGTCGGGAGAGCTGAGTTCAAGTGTAAATTGGGTTTCTTTTTGGCTTTCCATGTGCCACCTTACGTTCACTTTTCCTGAGTACGCTTGGTTTTTCTCTGATCTTCAAACTTAGTTTCACTGGTGTTGGCTTCTGGGTTTTTGCCATTCTTTTGGGTTTTTGCCTTTGAAAAATCCTTGACTATTATTGGAGGTTCTTCAGGAGAGGAAGTGGGGTTTAAGTGTTCAAATCTGTGACTCTTGCTGAGAACTCTGAAACGGTAATCTTAGTTAAAACGAAAACAAAAAACAAAAACCTTTTGAGATTCTTACTAGCCCAAGCCTACTATCTAGGCTTTGATACAGGGATGCCCTCCATTATTAGAGGATACAGTATTGGCTAATGGTGGCATTATTTTAAAAATGTCTTTAAGAAACCTATGAAATCTACAAAAAGAAGGAACTAATTTTCCTCTTTAAACCCTATCAGGCCCAAGTCTGTTTTGGTGGTCTGAGAAGAAGAAAGATGAGCTGCTAAAGTTTTGGGAAAACTATATTTTAATTTTGGAAACTCTAGAAGGAAATCAGGTAAGAGTTTTCATATTTTATCAGATCCTGTGTAGATGGAGTTTTAATTTTTTTCAAACAGTCTGTAAAAGCAATGCAGAAAGGCTAATTTGGATAAAGCATAATAAGATACAAATGTACTTTGTTTACTGGCTTAAATTTAAAGCTGAATGTTAACTCAGGAATTAAAGCATACTTTTAATTGACTTAAATTGTCACTTGAAGAGTTTTAGTCTTACTTGTTCTGCCCTCGACATTTACTTCTGAAGTGAAGTTTTTAGTTTCTCAAACTAAACATAAACTTTGAAAATTATGAGTAATCTTCAAAGAAATACAGACTTAGGAAAATGTTACTTAAGGCAACTTGAGGTAGATCCTTAAGTAAATAATTGCCCTTTAATTTTGTAGGCCTGCCTGCCTTCCTTTCCTCCTTCTTTCCTCCTTCCTGTTTTAGTTCTTAGAGCTGCATGTACTAGTCCTACAAGTGGGAACCTGAAAAATCATTTTCAGTTAACTTTGAATTAGTTTTTGTAGAATGTTTAAGTTGAGTTCAATCTCTTAAGATGACTAAGCTAGTACAGTGGTTCTCAACCTTCAACATTCCTTAGAATTACCTAGATGGCTTGTTAAAGTACAAATCGCTGGTTCTGGTCTCCAGAGTTTCTGATTCAGTTGGTCTGGGGGCGGGGCCAGGAAGTCAGGTGTTTCTCCAGTTCCCAGATGATGCCTCTGCCACTGGGGCAATCACTCCTGGAGACCCAGGGTGGTGCAGGGCCTCCCGTCTGTCAGCTGAAGACCTCTGAGGGTCTTGCTGTCCCAGTACTCATTGTTAGCTATCACCCCAAGTGTGCACTGGGCCTTGTTCATGGACTGAAAGAATTACTCACTTGCTAAATGTACATGAGGAATAAAGAAAGCATTTCCAAATTCAAATACACTTTTATAGTTTTCCTTTATCAGTAGATACATAAGACTCCATAATTTATTAGAAACTCTAATTTACCTACATTGGCCCTACTCTATACATGTGACCTTGACCATCCTTTGAGTGCGTCCAGAGAATTTTTGCCCTCTTTGTAATGTGTTGGTATTATCAGGCCTGCCTATTTCCCAGGGCAGTTGAGGATTACATGACCTAACGCTTTATGATAACACTGTACAAATGTCACCATATTCTAGGTCCTGCTCATTAGCTTTGCCACACACAGCCTCGTAGCCGGAATTCATAGGATATAAAAAGCGGAAAAATCAGGCACCTTCTGTGTAGTAGGGCTACTGTTGTACAGTAGATGAAAATAAGTTTCATCTGAATTTTTGAAGTTTATCTTAATTTTTAAAGGTTTTTATTTCATATGTTTTTTGTTGTTGTTGTTTTTGTTTTCAGATCCACGTTATAAAGCCAGTTTTACCAAAGCTAAACAGTCTGTTTGAATATGCAGTGTCGGAGGAAAATGGTAATGGCTACTTGTATTTTGATTTGTATAACGTTTATAGCTTTTTTCCTCCTTGATTTTGTATTAATTCAGTGCATTATAGAGAATCTGGAAGAACCTTCAAAGTGTAACAGGAGATATGCATCTGCCGCCACCCAGAGAACAGCTGTTCACATTCCAGATTCATGCCTTCCGGACTGATGGTTCCTAACGTTCTGGCTTATCGAGCAGTGTGTCCAGATGCGTTTACCTGTATCCTGAAGTAGGCTTTGAGAACATATCTATAAATGCGCAGTTTGCCGTAATTTAGCGATATGGTTAATTTTGTAAACTTCTAATCATGGAGCATTTGAAACACTTACAGAAGGGGAGGAATAAGTAAAGCAAGCCCCACCGCCCAGCTTCAGCAGGGACCAGCCCATGGCCGGCCTGTGCCTCCACCCTCTGTACCCTCCCCCACCCCCTCTGCCCGCCATGGAACCTGAAGCACACCCCAACCCTCACAGCAGACTCTGTTGTCTGAAGTCATTTGAGTGTGCACCCTTCACAGATGAGGGCTCTTTAGGAATGTTTTGATGAAGGTATATTCTACATTTTTCGTGATGGCTCTTTGGTATTATATATTAACTGCTCTCCATTCTTACTCTCTCTCTGTTTCATTGTTCATTACTTTCTTGGGATTTCAGTTATTATTCTAGATCTTGGACTTTTAGGAAGATTCCAAGATACAATTTTAAGTGTGGCTGTTAAGCCTTTAATCAGTACTGTGTTTTGGGAGCTTCTTGAGAGAAATAGAAAGAAACTGGAGCTTCCTAACATTATTTCATGAGACTGGGCTTGTATCAACAAAACAGCTAAATGTAGTTTTGTGTGTTTGGTTTGCATATGAATGATGAGCTGCTGCACTATCGTGTTTACCCATGAGAATTAACCTGGGTAAATGGATTTTAGTGCCGACTCCAGATAATTACAGCTTTAATAGTTTGACCCCTCAGGAGCTGAGCTTTCCCCAGTAAGTCCTGTAGTTGTTTTCTGATACAGTGGGATTTTTCATAGACTCTGTCATCCCCTGGGGCTAGAATTTAATTGAATCCTGTTGTGACTTCACTTATGCATTTACTAGTAAAATGATTCTCTTATTACCACGTATTGCCCAGGGCTCTTGGCAAACCAAATCAAATAACAGTGACAGGTTTGGAAAAACTGCCATTGCCAAAGCATTGAACAAGCAAGCATGTTGGTGTGAATGACAAATAAAGGACCAGTTCATTTCTAGAATGCCGTGAGTTAAAAATGCTGAGTCAATTTTTTCTAGAAGAATTAAAAGATATTTCAAAAGCGTTAAAAAAAATACCTCTGGGGTACATATTTATTCCCTTTTGGGTTTTTCCCCACTCATTTATATATTTAGTGAGATTCACTTAGGGTCCAAGATATGCAAAGTGCTAGGGATAAGGGGTGAGATAGTTTTTCAGTAATTTTTGTCTCTTTTCCATGAAAAAAAAAAAGTGGTAATGATAAGTTTTAGGAAGGTACCGAATGAGGGATGGAAATGGATATATGGGGAGCGGGGCTGTTGGGGCAGGCGCACCTCAGGAGGGAGCGCGGAGCTGAGACTGCAGCGTGTGAGGGAGCCCTGAGCTGGGACAGCTGGGCGAGGCCGAGGACCCGAAGGCCCAGCGTGGCCCAGGGTGGTGGCATCGGCCTCGTTCTCAAGTCGCTTCATGCCTCATTCAGATTTTTGTTCTGAGAGTATGAGGAGCCAGTCAAGGGTATTAAGCAGAGGAGCGACAGTTTCAGATTCCCACGTGATGTGTCTCCACAGGGTGCTGGCTCTTTCACCCCTCCTGGCACATGTGCATTTATAAAAGAATGTTCGAAAGTGAGAATAAAATCCTGACCAGAGAAGGTGTCATCCATTTTTTGGAGCTGTATGAAACAAGGAGTCTTCCTTTTGCACCAGAGTTTTCTGAGGTAATGACAGCCTTTTTCTTCCCCCTTGCTCCCTGTGTCAAGAGATGAGAGGTGGGGGCACCTGGGTGGCTCAGTGGGTTAAGCCTCTGCCTTCAGCTCAGGTCATGATCCCAGGGTCCTGGGATTGAGCCCCGCATCGGGCTCTCTGCTCAGTGGGGAGCCTGCTTTCCTCCCCCTCTCTTTCTTCCTGCCTCTCTGCCTACTTGTGATCTCTTTCAGTCAGGTAAATAAATGGAATCTTTAAAAAAACAAAAAACACATGATCTATATTAAAAAAAAAAAAAAAAAGATGGGAGGTAAAGACATTTGTTGCCTCTCTACGAGGGCGCTCTCAGAGCAAGTGAGCTTTTATAGATGAGCATAATGATGCTGTTTTCCCAGCGCTTTTCACTTGCTTTTTTGACCCAATACCTTGTCATATTTTTGAGGATAGAATTTTTTCCCGTTTTGTTTTCCAGACACAGGGGCTTACGTTTTCTCTTGACTATCTCTTGTTTTTCTGTGTCACTATGCCTATGTTCTTCTGTGTATTTCTCCTTTGGGCTCCTTTCTCCTTGCTGGCCCTCTCTGATCTCTCTTCCTCAGTGTCCATCAGGTGGTTACTTGGTTGTGGCAGTGGAATTAAGGTCCCCTCCACGATGAGCCCCGAGTTAGCCTACAGTGGAAGAGATCAGCTTTGCTCAGAATAGCTCGTCTGCAGTCCTGTTGATATGCAGCTAAAGCAAGCCGACTTCCCAGAGTTGCAGCTGTAACTGAACGTCAATCACATTTTTTTTTGTTTTAGTTTATTATTGGACCATTAATGGATGCACTTTCGGAGAGCTCTCTGTATAGCAGGTAAGCAAACATTGTGTTATCCAGCAGCCATGTAGTAATATGTCCTCGATACAGAAATGTCATGTGTTCATGACAGGCTGTTAATGCATTTGGTACACGACACGTGTACCGAGCAGACATTCAGCTTTTTCTTACTATGAAGTCCCTTGTGTGTGTGTTCGTCTTCTTGCTCTCCTTCTATTGCTTGTATCACATGTTCCTTCTTTTTTTGTTCTGGTTTTCTTTCTCACCTTGAATGCTTACACGCTTGGGGTTTATGGAAGGCATACCTCGCCATGGTATGCTTTCCTCTTCCTCTTGCTCTGATTCACACTCTCTTAGAAATTGTGGTGACTTTGGCTGACCAACGCTCTAAGTGTTTTTTCTTTCTTTCTTTTTTTTTTTTTTAATAAACTTTTTGTTTTGACTTAAAACTTGTGAGGATAATATTCCTCACATGTATTTCATCCACGTTCCCCCGATGTCACCGTGTCATCGTGTCTGTTTAATCGCTCTTCCTCTCCCTGTGGGTGGACGTTGGTTTCCCAGTTCTGTCTGCTGAACAGACTTACCCACCTGTGTCTGCTGCAGGGTCTGTCTGTCCATCATCCACCTCCATCCACGTGAAAACCCACAGGTTCACCTCTGTGGGTCCGATTCCAGTCCAGTGCTGCAGAGCTCACTGACCTCGCGGTTTCCCCACTGACAGGGGCTGCCGTGATTGTAAATATGTCACTTCCTGCCCCTTCTCTGCAGGCAGTTAGACAGTGAGGATGGTTGTGCCACAGCCTCGTTTTCTGAGCCTTCTCCATGCTCTCGAATTACCCCTTCAGGATGGTCCCCTGTCTCTGAACTTCAGGGATCTTTTGGACCCTGATGAACTAAATGTGTACGTGCCACGTCTTTGGTTCAGTATCTCTAAACAGACCAGCCCCTCTCCCCCCACTGCCAGTTCCTTTAAAACTTTTTAAATTAGTTTTTGCTACGTTTTACTAATATTTAATCCTATATAATAAATATCAAAAGAGCATAGCAACACTTGATTCACCAATTAGTTTTCAAATAGCTCATTACTATCGAAGAGTTCTGTGAAGCAGTTAGACCGTAAAACCTACTCGGTGCCTCTCAAGGAGGCGACAGACACATTTATTATGAAATGCCTTCAGTTTCCTCACACTCTAATGTATTCAATTAACAGATAATGTTCCTGGTGGAACATATAGCAGGAGAAAATATGACTTGATAGACGTTGACAATTAAATGTTTTTGCAGAATTCATTAATTACTCAGATATGTTTTTCTATGAATGAGATTTCCTTTATTTAATACTTAAAGATTTTAAATCGTTGGATTATGTGTTGCAAACAATAAAATACGTCTGAAAATGATCACTTAGACTTTTTTAAGATGATGCTATTTTAGCAAGATTCACAGTGTGTGTCAGGGAAAGTATCATAAAAAGGAAATCCGCGTCTACTTAGTATGTTATGATATTAACTCATGTCTGTTTTCCTAGAAGATTCTGATGTTTTTGTATTCAGAATTTCACTGATAAATAAAATGCAGGTTTAGAAAAAGATGATCTGATTGTTGTTGAAAGACTTTTGAGCCATAGTTTACTTAGTTTCGGTATGCTTACTTGTAAATTTAAAAACTTTTTTTTTTTTCCCCTCATTTGTCTATAGGTCCCCAGGCCAGCTGATAGGAAGTGGTTCTCCACTGGGATTGAAATTACAGAAGTTTTTAGTCACTTATGTTTCTCTTCTTCCAGAAGAAATAAAGAGTATGTGTCAGTAAAAAATTTTTTAATTTATTAGCTTTAAAAATTTTAGTATATTGGTGATAAGCACTATCCTATGACTATTATAATCAGTACTTCAAAATAGTTTTCTTTTTCTGGAATATACCTATTTTTTTCAGAATCCTACAGGTGTTCATTGTAGTTGGGTACAACTTTTGCCTTGACACATAACACATATTGCCAGTCTTGGCTCGAGGAGCGCGGACGTCATTTTAGAACGTGTGCTGCTGTTGGCCATCTTTTCTAGTTTTCCCTGTTCGCTTCCCCAAAACTAGTAAAACTGGTTGAAGAAAGAGCGACCTGGGTTCAGGAAAAAGTTGGAAACAGAATATCCATTGTGGCAAAACTGCCCCACTATAGACAGGAACTTGACAGGTAGAAGAAAAATACTCCTGCTTTATGTAGAGCTTTTATCTTAGAAATACCCACTTCTTTGGATTGGTTGGTGATTTATCTTCCTTTCTGGTGAGTTAAGTTGGTAAGCAGAGAGCAACACCAGTGTTACTTTGTTAGTTGAGCAGCAAAAGGACTTAACTCTACTTCCTGGGTCCTTTCTTCACTTGTGGCTTTGTGGCTCATAAAGCGACACTGGGTATGAAACAGACACACATTTCCTTTTGTATTTCGTCTGCAAACAGGGTGAAACAATGACCAACAGTAATGTCTGCTCAGAAGTCAGGGATAAAAAAAGCAAAAAGATGATCTGCGTATCCCAACTTTAGGTTTCTAGAAAATTGGCTCATTCGATTACTTTTTTTAAAAAATTAGTTCGTGGAGAAGATTCTCTCAGAAGTTCTGTAGTTTGCCAGAAGACAGAAGCGTATGCAGTCTGGGGATTGCTTTGCTGAGCATGTTGGCCCATCCCAGGTCAGCAGTGCGGAAAGAGGGAGGGTGCTGGGAGCGCCCCGAGGGTATGGGTGCCTGCTGTCCTTGGCCATGGCCAGCATGCAGTGGACGCTTGTAAGTATGTTGAACAAATGTGAAATGGAAGCATGGCCATCCCCATCTTCCCTGTGCCGTGAGTGAGGTGTTAGGCAAAGTGGAACTTAATTAGTCCAACAGAAGAGAAGGCAAGTACAGTGTTTATTCAGTTTTTTACTTAGTAGATTTTTCAGTCAGCAGTTTCCAGTGAGTATCTTAAATGTTTTGTGCTAGGTATTTGGAAGATATAAAATATATTTTATATATAAAATATAATTAGATAATATAAAGTATTGTTTTATAACTATACATAAAATAAAACACAAGCTCCTTTCAGGAGCTTCCAAGGATTTCTTGGGTCATTCTACAGTGATGATCAGAGGAAACAGACATTTCACTAATTATGTGACTTGAGGGTCTTTAAGAAGTCACTTACTAGCAGAGAAGGCAGAACAGAGAACCTTACCTTGGTATCTCAAGATGGAAAATTAGTGACCAGATCCAGGGTGAGTAAGAAATGGCATATGTGATCTAATGTTACTGTACGCAGATATGAGAGGCCATCTATCATCAGTAATTCTTACCCTGTTTTTTTTTTTTTAACCTCTCCCAACAGAGGACTGGTTTCTAACACTAGAAAAAATTGCTCTTACACTTTAAACTTTTTCTTTTTTTCATAGCTGTGTGGTTATA
This sequence comes from Mustela putorius furo, assembly GCF_011764305.1. Lineage (NCBI taxonomy): Eukaryota > Metazoa > Chordata > Mammalia > Carnivora > Mustelidae > Mustela > Mustela putorius. The sequence goes on along the minus strand of NW_025421560.1, from coordinate 3,441,413 downwards.
AGAATCTCTGCAATATAGTAGAGTATGTATTTTATGGGGCTGAGATTGAAATAGCACTGATTTTTTTTCCCCCAACAGGTTTGTTGAGCTAGAATTCACAGACCACAAAACTCCTCCTTTTAAAGTGTTTCTTTCATTGGTTTTCCGTGCATTCACTAAGTTCTGTGACCATCACCACTAATTTTAGAATATTTTCATCACTCCCAGAAAGAATACTTTTACCACTCATCACTGATCCCTTTCTGTTCTTTCCCAACAGCTTCTGTCAGTTTCTAATCTCCTTCCTCTACAGATTTACTGATTCTAGACATTTCCTGTAAGTGGAATCCTAGGATATGTGGCCTTTTAATTTATGTCTGGTTCATCAGCCGTGAACGAGTCATCCAGTAAGGACCCATGTTTCAGTATTTCATTCTTTTTTATGGCCAAGTAATACCCTACTGTACAGATATCACACATTTTATTTATCAGTTAGACATCTGGAAAATACTACACTGTGAATATTCACGCACAAGTTTTTGTACGAACACGTGCTTTCCGTTCTCTTGAGTGTATGCCTAGGAGTGCAGTTGTTGGCTCCGATGGTAGTTCTCGGTGTAACTCAGTGTAACTGTCTTGGTGTAACCATTTTCTACACTGGCCGTGTCGTCTTGCGTTCCACGAGCAGTGTACGAGAGTCTAGTTTCTCTTTCCATGCCAGCACTTGTTAGTGTCTGTGCTTTTGGCGAGAGCTGTCCTCATGGATGTGAAGTTCTATCTCTCTCTTTTTTTTTTTTTTTTAATTTAAATTCAGTTGGCCAGCATGAGTTCACCTCATTAGTTTTTGGTGTAGTGTTCAGTGATTCATTAGTAGTATGTGACACCCAGCACTCATCGCCACACCTGCCCTTCTTAATGCCCATCACCCGGTTACCCCATTCCTCCACCCACCTCCCCTCCAGCAACCCAGTTTGTTTCCCGGAGCCCAGAGTTTCTCCTGGTTTGTCTCCCTCTCTGATTTCTTCCCTTTCCGATTTCCCTCCCTTCCCCGACAATCCTCTGCGCTGTTTCTTAGGTTCCACGCATGGTTTTTGATTTGCATTTCATACCTGCTGACGGTGCCCAGCAGCTTTCCATGAGATTCTTGGCGAGAGTGACATTTTAAAACCTTCTCTTTCAGGTAGTTTCCTACTAAAGTTTATTCAGAAGATGACAAGCAGACATTGGTGTGCCATTCCCATTTTGTTTCTGTCTAAGGCTTTGGCAAATGTCCCAAGATGTAAAGCCCTGGGTATAGAAGGGCTTCTTGCTCTCAGGTAATCTACTCTGTGTTCACACACATTCGTATGTTCACATAGGGTCGTCTGCAGTAACTTTCCGTCAGTAAATTTTGTTTTCCCCTCTGCGTTAGCCTATAGCGAGTCGTTTTAGTTAATATTGGCATTGGGATGTGAGCTTGCTCTTTTGAGCTCGTAATTTGGTATTGAGAAGTAAAAAGTTAACTTACACGGTTGGACTTATTTTGTTTTATGAATTACTAATTTAAATATGTGCCACAATACATGCTATTGGATTTTGATAATTTTAAGACCCGGCCAATAAGGTTTTCTTACATTACATTAATATGCAGAAAACTAGAGATGAAAATATCAATCAGTAATAATGATTGCAAAGATTTTCAAAAAATGTAAAACTCTTATTTTAATAGTATCTTTATTTACAGTTTTTTGGAAGAGATGTATTTCATATTAAAATCAAGCTCTACCAGAGAGACCTTAAGGAAATAATAGCTTTGAAAGTGTACTGACAGTGACTCTCTACATTCGGAGTTGTAGAAACTCTAGATGAGCTTGTCAGTATTTACAGGTTACCAGAACTGACTTTGGGAACATGGAAATGCACGTTTCTGTTTTCTGACGTCAGGGACGTTCTGCAGTGCACAATGATCACCCACCAGATCCTGCTGAGAGGGGCCGCGCAGTGCTATCTTCTTCAGACAGCCATGAATTTAGTAGATGTGGTAAGTTGGTCTTTTACTCAGGATACTTCAGTTTATGAGTCTTTCTCCGTGAATAAGTGTGCAAAAACGTGTCAATGGAGCCGTGGGTCTGTAACCAACTTCCCTGGTAGACAACAGTTCACACGTAGGGACAGCTTATTGCTGGCGGAATTAAACCTGTCTTGGGTGAGTGACTCCCCTGGGACAGGACCCATGGAAGCTTTTGCCTGATTTCCTCTATACTTTTTCTGCACATCTTCCCAAAAATTGATCTTCAAGAAGTCTGTAGTATCTTTTGTTTTTTACAGAGCCCCTTTGCTACTATTGCTGGGAATAGGGGTCAGCAAACTTCTGTGAAGGGCCAGAAAAGTCCTTTTTAAGTTCGTGGTATCTGTTATAATTACTTAAAAGCTGCCATGGACAGTTTATAAATAAAGTGGCTAAAATAAGTTAAAACTTTATTTACAAAAGAGCTGAGTGGTTTTGCTGACACCTGGCCTAGAGCAAGGTATCTTAAGTCAAGATGTACAGCCTTAAGGGAATGAAAAGACTTCTGTGGTTTTCAGAAGGCTGGGGGTTGTTTTCATGGCTTTGAAAGTAAGCTTCACTTTTCGACTTAAGTAACTTCTTATCGAATGTGTTTTGTTTTTGCTTTTAGACTCTGACCATCTTCTCTCTAAGACAGTAATCTTTTTTTTTTTTTTTATAAGATTTCATTTATCTATTTGACAGAGAGATCACAAGTAGTCAGAGAGGCAGGCAGAGAGAGAGGAGGAAGCAGGCTCCCTGCTGAGCAGAGAACTGAACTCGGGGCTCAATCCCAGAACTTGGGGATCACGAACTGAGCCAAAGGCAGTGGCTCCAACCCACTGAGCCACCCAGGTGCCCCTAAGACAGTAATCTTGATCATAAGGAAGATAGACTTAGAAAATAATCTTTCACTTTATATACTAACATATTGATTGCTTGTAGTCAATATCTTTTCTAAAGTCAAATTTTTTTAAAAAAAGCTTTCTTTTGATTTAACTAATAATATTCTACTTTAAGTGGTATGTTAACTTGCTTTCACAGTGATTTCATTTTATTAAAAATTTTTAAAGGAGTCATTTTTTAAACTGCCCTGACACCGTCCCTCTCTTCCTCCCTTATAGGAGAAGGTGACCCTTTCAGATGTTTCAACTTTTCTCATGTCTCTGAGACAAGAAGAGTCCTTAGGACGAGGAACCTCATTGTGGACAGAGGTGAGATGGAAAATAATAATAATGTCTTTGAAAAGTCATAAAAAGTTGTTTTCTAACTGAACTCACTAGTCACTTATGTAAAATATAACCTTTGTTACCTACCAACAGAGGTTTTTAAATATTGTATATTTGCTTTGAGTGAACCTAAGTAATCATGCTGCTGAGACTCTTACAGGGAGACTGGACAGTGTTTGGGATAGAGACAGACTTAGAAGAGAAAGGAAGCGCTCGTGGGCAGATTGCAATTCTGGATGAGATAGATCAGAAGTGAGGAAGACATTAGACTCAAAAGCAACGACACGGACCTCCTCTTGCTGTTTTTTTTTTCTGTCTGTCCATGGCACTTTATCACCCAGTTGCCTGAGTCTGACATTTTGGTAATTGCTGATTCTTCCCAACTTCCTGCATCAAACCCATCATGAAATCCTACACGTCCTTCCTCTTCTGGAGAGTGGTAACCCTGCGATGGCTCTGCAGGCCCCTGGCCTCACAGGGCTGCTCTTCTGTGTGGGGTCATGTGGGGTCATCAGGGGTCTGTGTCCTTCCCTCTGGAGCTCTGGTCACGCTATTTCTGTTGGCTCTTACCCCTCGCAGAGCTGGTTGGATCCCAGTCTGTGTCCATTGCAGGTTCTGTGGTTTTTGAGGACAGGGAGCTTTTAAAAAAAGAATTCTATTTCTCCACTGCTTAAGAGATCACAGAGGGCATAGATGTGATTATTTCTTTTCGAAGGCAAGTCCGGGGCCGCTGTGTGGCTCAGTGGGTCAGGGCCTCTGCCTGGTCCTGGGATCGAGCCCCGAATCAGGCTTTCTGCTCAGTGGGGAGCCTGCTTCCCTCTCTCTCTCTCTCTGCCTGCCTTTCTGCCTGCCTGTGATCGCTGTCTGTCAAATAAATAAATAAAATCTTTAAAAAAACAAAACAAAGTAAAAAAACCCAGAAGGCAAGTCTGTCTGGATGCACAGAGGGAAACGAGAAATCAGCTTGAACCGTATTAAGATAATTCAGGTGGGAAATCATAAGGGCATAGAGTAGTAGGGTAATGGAGGGAATGAAGACAAAGAAAATCGGGGTCTTTAAAAATGAGAATTTTAATTTCTTAATCATAATGTGTCAATTAGGTGGAGTCTGAAAAATAGAGAATCATATAAAGAAAATAAAAATCACCTGTGATATCTACAATCAAACTAAATCCAGATTTTTTTGGCTTAATTATTAAGTTTTTCGGTATACATATTCTCAGTCTTGCTTTCTCACTATATAGGCTTACATTTAAAGTGATAGATTAACATGTATGATTTTCTAAACAAAGCAACCATTAGTTATACTGTTCGGAATTTTATTTTTCATTTTCACATACGTTTGAACATTTTAACGTGTTGCTAACTCTCCACTATGTAATATTTAAAAATTCAGTCGATGAAACATTTTAGAATTTATTTAATCAGTTCCTTTTGTTGGACATTTGTCTCAGATCTTAACATTTCATCTGGAAATACGTGCTGCTAAAAGATAAAGACTTTGAAAGGGCCTAAATAGGCTCTTATCACACCTACAAATGTTAACGATCATTTCTCAGTTTCAAATATTTGGTGTTTAACTTGCTCCAGATGTTCAGTATATGTGTTTGTTCTTTGCATTTTGTTCATATATTTGGCTTTAAGTATTCAGATGAGGTCTGTCATTGCATTGATAGGTCTAGTTTGCAAATTGTGGTTAATCTGGTGTGTGGTACAAGCTGTGAGGGATCATTGAGAAAGTGCATGTGGCGATGTTTCAGACGATGGTTGGTCCCCACCAAGTGTAAGCACGCTCTGCCGTTACGGTCTTGCCCCCTCGACCAGCCAGATGTTGTCTTCTTGTTGGTCAGCAGGCAGCCCACTTAGATTTCCTAATTTGCTCTGATTTTCTCTCTTCTCTAATTCAGTAACTTGTCTTCATCTTTTTCCTTCTTTTTAACTTTCTCTTGGTATGTTTGCTTATCTCTTTATGTCTTCCTCGTTTGAAAACTATTTATTGGACGCCTTATACACCACAGTCTCTGAGCTGAGTTTTGGGAATAGAAGGTCAGTGAGATAAACATGGTTGCCGTCTTCAGGAAGCTTATGTCTAGTGGTTCATAGCTGAACCCAAACTTTAATTCTTTGGTTTAAAAATAGAAGCAAATATATATATCCCCTAGTGTGGACTTGGCTATAGAGTCTAACTTGCAATGTAGTAGTGTTCTCATTATTGTGTAAATCTCTATATGTTGAATCATGTAAGATCACTGATATTCAGTCCCTTTTAACCCAAGGAAATGGCAATTTCATCTAGCTCCACCTAAGTAGGTTTTTAAATTAACAGACTTTATTTTTCAGAGCAGTTTTAGGTTCACAGAAAAATTGAACAGGAAGTACAGAGAGTTCCCACACACCTCCTCACCGCCTCTGTTACTAAAATTTTGTACTAATGATTGATGAGCCGATATTGATACATGATAAGTAATGTCCATAGTTTACATTCGAGTTCGCTTTTTGTTGTATATTCGATGGACTTTGACAAACATATAATAACATGTACTCACCATTATAATATCACACTGGTTAGTTTCACTGCCCTAAAAATCCCCTGTGTTCCACCATTTTGTCAGTCTCTTCTCACATGCCACACCCGCCCCCCAACCCTTGGCAACCCCTGATGTTTTCTCTGTGTCCATGGTTTTGCCTTTTCCAGGATGTGGTATAGTTGGAATCTTACACTATGAAGCGTTTTTGGATTAACTTCTTTCACTAAGAAATATACATTTAAGGTTCTTCCACATTTAAGGTTCTCCCATGGCTTTTCATGGCCTGATAGCTCATGTCTTTTTATCCTTGAATAACATCCTGTTTTCTGATGCACCACTGTTTCTTCATTTACTTCCTGAAGGACATCTTGGTTGTTTTTAAATTCTATCAATTATGAATAAGGCTGCTATAAACATGCACATGTGGATTCTTGTATGGACATAAACTTTCAACTCATTTGAATAAATACTAAGGGGCACAGTTCCTGGATTAGATATTAAGAAAATTTTCAGTTTTTTAAGGAGCTACCAAATTGTCTTCCAAAGTAGGAGGACCATTTTGCATTCCCACAGCACTGAAGGAGTGTTCCTGTTGCCCCATGTCCTTGTCAGCTTTTGGTGCTGTCCGTGGTGTGGACTTTAGCCATCCTGTGAGGTGTGTAGTGGTAGCTTGTTTTAATTTGCAATTCTTAGGGACCTGTGACATTGAGCATCTTTTCATATGCTGTTTTCTCTTTGTATATGTTCTTTGGTGAGGTGTCTGTTTTTATCTTTTGCCCATTTTTAAAAATCAGATTGAATGTTTTCTTAATGTTAAGTTTTAAGAGTTTTTTGTATATTTAGGAGACCAATCCTTTTCCAGATATGTGTCTTTTACAAATAGTTCCCCCCAGTCTGTGGCATCTTCTCATTGTCTTGGCAGAATGCAAATAAACTTTTGAGATTTGCATTTTAATGGGAAATCAAGGGAACCTGTCTCCCAGAGGCTGCGAGGTAAATGCCATTTTAAACCATAATTCTGACATGAAAACTCTTTGGAGAGAAAACATTCTGAATCCTGGGACAGATTTGATAGAAGCAGCAAGTATGAATTTGAGTTTACTTGTCAGTTTTGGTATAATAGGACGGTGCTTGTGAGAAATGCAGGATTTGTAAAACCTCATGCGTTTCATAGCAATAGTTAAGAAATGTAGTGTGGCCAGTTTGACAGAAACAACAAAGAAAAGGTCTATTCTGTCGAAAAGGTCTATTCTGTCAGTCTCCTGGCTGACCTCACTGTTAGATTTTACAACTCGGTAAAGACCAACGCGGAGCAGTTTCTTTACTGTTACTGAACTACTCGTTCGTTGGCAGTGATGGGATGTCAGTTTTAGTCTTAACGGATTCGTTTGTTCGTCAGGTTTGTCTCTGGTCAAGTGATGCATTATTGTCTCCTTGAATGTAATTTTGGTGAACCCCAATGCAAGGGATACTTTTTAAAAAAATTCTTACTTTTTAGAAAGACTTACTTCATAGTTATTTGCTTCATATTTAAATTCATATGTTGAATTTGTAAAGTAAGAGATATGCTATAAAAAGAAAACTGAGGGGGCGCCTGGGTGGCTCAGTGGGTTAAAGCCTCTGCCTTCGGCTCAGGTCATGATCTCAGGGTGCTGGGATCAAGTCCCGCATCGGGCTCTCTGCTCAGCAGGGAACCTGCTTCTCCATCTCTCTCTGCCTGCCTCTCTGCCTACTTGTGATCTATGTCAAATAAATAAACAAAATCTTTAAAAAAAAAAGAAAAGAAAACTGTGAACATAATTCGATTTCAAAACAAAATTCACAATTGTGATCAAAGATGAATTCTGTGACTTTTAGATTTGCAAATCTTCTAAAAAAAGAACGAAGAAGGACTAGTATTCCTCTTTTAAGTTAATATGTTTTTAAAAAATGCACATGTGATAGAAAGTACACTTGTGAGGAGGGTAGAAACTTTAATTATAACTAATACAAAAGCAAACATACCTTGTTTTAGTACAGGAAGCAGGAATAAATTTCAATTTTATTTTAATTTACAGTTGTAATTTGGTTTACATAATGTGTCATTTTTCACAGAGATGTTCTTTAGAAAATCTTACCAAAATGTGCATTATATATTAGGTATTTTAAAAATTCTTCCCTTTAAATGAAGTTTATATATTCATGTATAGATACGCACACACGTATATATACGGATACACATTATTTTTTCTGTCTGCACTTTCTGTAGAATTGTCATGACTAAATGTTCTATTACTTTGTTGTGTTGAGCTTTTTTTTTTTTTTTTTTAAAGATTTTATTTATTTGAGGGGGCGGGGCATGAGCAGGGGGAGGGACAGAGGGAAAAGCACACTCCTCACTGAGCGGGAAGCCTGACCAGGGACTCTACCCCAGGACCTTGAGACCATGACCTGAGCTGAAGTCAGATGCTTATGTGACTGAGCCCAGCAGGCGCCCCTGTTGTGTTCACATTCAGTTTATCATGGAGGAAAGAAACTTGGCTTAGGGAAATCAGAAACCCTTTGCTCAGTTAGGTTCTTAAAATAAAGTAATGACTCTTTTCTTTCCTAGCTCTGTGATTGGCTGCGTGTTAATGAAAGCTGTTTTGGGCGAGCCTCAGCCTGTAATCCCACTGGACTTCCAGAGACACCATCTTTAAATGCTTACGTGAAGAACCTAGTTCAAGAGTATATTACGTCACCTGCTGGGGAAAGTAAGTCTGAAGTCATTTATATGATTCACATCACCAAATTACTTCCAAAGGACTTTTAACTAGTTTTTCCAATCCAGATATAAGCTTAACCAAACATGTGCCGACTTACTGATCCCAAACTCGTACTTTCGGCCAAATAATGTAAAGAAACGGAATGTAAAAACACGTTTCCTACCTTGTACTTTATCTGGTCTAGGACTTGAGATGTTAAACTACTTCTGTATGTTTTAAGAAACCAGTAAGTTGCCAGAATAGGAATTGGACAGAGACAAACTGATTCTATGATTATTGAATCTTCACGGGCTAGATACCGTGGATGTGTTCTTAAAGCCTCTGTAAGTGGAAGTATTTGTAGATAAATCACTGCATCTTTTGTGTGTTTGTTTTCAGAACATCACATGTAGTATAAACTCATGTGAAAAGTAGTTTTAGAGAAAAATTACATTTGAAAGGATGGTTTTGTTTTTTTCTTTTTACCAGATACTCAGTCAAGATCCATTTTCCAGCTTCTTTAGGGAAATGGGTAAGACTGCACTGAGGGAAGAACTATTAGCAGATTCATTAATTAGGGTTCTTTTTACATTTCTAATGCTGCTTCTTCATTAAAGCCTTTAGTTGATAATTTGCATCTTTGAATTTAACATGTCTTAAATTTCCCAGCTTTGTCTCAGACCGAGTCATTTTCATGTACTGATTTCTCTAACCTGATCCTAGAATAGGCTTTAAATGATCAGATAATTATTCTTCTGAAATACATGAGTTTATCTGTTTTTCTTTCTTAGAACATTTCTCTTTCTTGTTTTATTCCCCTGTAATGAATTCTCTGTGCTGTTACTTGGGAGGATTCTTTTGTTAGGCCTATAAAAGTAAATAAATTTTCATCCCTGCTAGACTAAACATAAAGTCCCTAAAATGTCTTCAGAACTTGTTTTGTAATTTAGAGTATATCAGCATCAGAGCTGAGTAAATATTCAAAATCATATGAAACAATATTTTTAGAATTTTTCTGTAATATTTCTAGGGCTTAAAATACATGGTTTAATAGGCTATTCTAAATTTTTAAAAAAATTAAAACTTGATTTTCGGTGCAAAAGAGGTGTTTGTGTGTGTTTTAATATTTTTGTTTGACTTTTAATGCCCTTGGCCGAGTGCCTTTATAAAGTTTAATTACCAATTACTGGGGCAGTTTTCAGAGCAAGTTAATAAGTTCCAAAGCAAACAAAATTCAGCTTGAGTTTCTGAACATAAAAGTACTATTCAGTTTTGTTTTTATATAGGGACTTAGTGGCCAAAACACTATTTTCAGTCAGCTTCTACATCTAAAGTAGCTTTTTCTCTGGGTTTTGGCATAGTTGGTGCAGATAGATTTTGCACTGTCGATTCCGCAGACATATATCGAGTATTTTCTAAGAGCTGGGCACGGAGTCACAGAGATAAAAACTGTATCCCCTGCCCTCAGAGAGAGCGTCATCTAGCAAGGAGGTTGATGGGTAAGCAGATAATCTTAGCACAGTGCCTCAAAAGATGTAATAAGCACCAGGCTGGGGAACCTCTGTAAGCAGTGCCTGCTTGACATGGGTAGACCAGCAGAAGTAGAGGGAGGTCACCCAATGGGTGACATCTGACCGCTGGGTAGAAATGAAGGTGAAAAGTGGGAAGGAGTGTCCCACAAGGCTTCCATGAACTTGCATCCAGGGAGCTGAAAGTAGGGAGGCGTCTGTCTGTGTATTTATGTATCTGTCCTCTGTCTGTTGCATGGAGCCCAAGAAGGAATGGTAGGTGGAAAGGGGGATATGGGGCACATACACACACATAAACGTGCATACACACAACCTGTTGGACACCTGGTACCAAAGACAACAGAACAAATGAATAGCAGCAAAACCCACAACACAACCAGCATCACCTGTGAACAAACAGATGCCGAAGACCTTTCGGGGCAGGCTTTCTGAATCACGGAAAGTGAAACACAGTTTGGAAGTAGCCCTGAAGGCTGGTCAGACCTTGGACGTGCTAAGATTAACCAGAAAGGGAAATACATTTGAAGAAATGTATACTTAAATCAAGCGGTCCCATGGAAAGGACATTTGTAGTTAAATGATATGCCTACTTAAAATGTAACCAAGAGGGTGCCTGGGTGGTGCAGTGGGTTAAAGCCTCTGCCTTTGGCTCAGGTCATGATCTCAGGATCCTGGGATTAAGCCCCTCATCAGGCTCTCTGTTCAGCAGGGGGCCTGCTTCCTCCTCTCTCTCTGCCTATTTGTGATCTCTCTCTGTGTGTCAAATGAATAAATAAAATCTTTAGATTTCTTGGTTACATTTTTTTTTTTAAGAGATACAGACTAGCCCGGAAATAGTATGTTGCAGTTGTACAACACGTTTTAAAAACAGCGTTGAGGTGTGATTGACTTGCATCACACTGTACATGTTTAAGCTGAACGTGTGATGGGTTTGGACCTACGTCTGTCGAAACCCACCAGCATGGTGACGTAACGCGCCTATCCTGTCAGGCTCAAAAGTGTTCTCATGACTTTTCTAATCCTTCCCTCCACTTCACCTTTCCTCCGCACCCCAGACAAGCCCTGTATGTTCTCTAACATCACAGACTAGTTTGCATTTTCCAGAATTACTCTCAGTGTTTGAACTTCATGGTAGCAAGATTTGACCATGATTTGGGGCTAAAATTCATTCAGGTGATCAGTCATAGCCAATGATTCTTTTGTCTCTTTTAAAACCATTGTTGCCTCCACTTCTCTAGCTTCAGTGAGTGAAATGGGGAATTCTCCCTCAGTGGTTTGCAGAGTATGGTTTCCAGACCAGCAACACAAGCATCACCTGCATACTCTTTGGAAAACAAATTCTCCAGCTCTGTGCCAGGCCTGTTGAATCAGACTCAGGGAGGCGGGTGGCGTTTACCCTCTGTACTGGCGAAGCCTCCAGAGGATTCCGCACCAGGCGCAGGTTTGAGAGCCACACTCTGTAAAATGGACTTGCTTCATGTGGTGGCCAGGTCCTCAGGGAGCACCCTGTGGCAGGTGCACCTGCCGGAGCGTGGCTTACACTGGAGGAGCAAGGTGCTCTGTTGTTCTGGTCTGGACCCGTGGCATCCCTTGACATCAGAAGTCATTAAAATTCCATTAAAACTCCACTCCACTTCAGATCAATAACCTTCCCTTGCAGTATCCAAGGTGAGCAGTAGCCTAGGATGTCAAGCAGGCTCCGTGTTTCTAGAATGCTGCTGTGCTTTGCTGAAGGAAGTGAGAACCGTCGCGTTAGCCACGTTGAGGACCCGCTATGTGTGCTGGTCATTCCCACACGCGTTGTACTTGAGGCTGGGGCTCCCTGCTGCCATGCTGTGGGAACGCGACCGGAGTGGCACGCGCCTCCCACCCCCAGCTCCTGCGATGTCCAGGGTGTCTGCTTGCAGGACAGCCCGCGAATGACAGCATCTTAGTCTGTGCCTATGAAGGACATCGTATAAGTGTGTGGTAGGAAGCGGTAATGTGAGGAAAAATGTTTCCAAGAACAAGTTTCAATAACTCGTCTTTACGACGCTTACAGATTTAGCCTACTCCATTTTCCGGGATAAGACCGACACTGGGATTTAAAAAAAAATATATGAGCAGATTTTTTTACTGATGGCAACAAAGTGGCTTTTATAGCATTTAAAAAATAATATAAAACATCCTTTTGTTGTGTTTTTTAACTGGGTTTGTCTTCTGTAGTATTCCATTAAATTTATGTTAAAATATATGAAATTACCCCCAAAATATATTAGCATATTTAAGAAAATGGTTCAAGTATTTAAACTACTGAGCTGGAAAACTAGATCTCTTGCCTAAATTTTTCTTGGGAATTGAGGTGAGAAGTGTCATCTTGCTATAATAATACACCATGAATGAAAAATCCGTTCATGGCTTATTTTTGTTTAATTGGCTTTTAGAGATGGTAAAATACTCATTCTATCTTTTAACCATGTTCTGTTTTCCAAAACTTATTCTAGAAACTTTTGAGCAAATTTAATTTTTATAATAAACCCAAGTTATAGGTTTTATTTTATTTCACAGAAGATGAGCTAAACTTTCTTTTTTTGTTGTTTTTGAGGTTTTTGTTCTGTTTTATTTCTTTGAGTGTAGCTGCTGCATAGTGTTATGTTAGTTACAGTGCAGACCTGAGAGGATAAACTATTGTCGCAGGGTCCCACAGCAAAGGAGCACAGGACTGGGGCTCAGACACGGGTCCGAGGCTCCAGAGCCTTTGGGCCCATACCCATTCCATCCTCCTGCTGCTTACATTTTAGGCAATTTTCCTTTCTCAGCTGAAATAACTAGACTTGCCTCTTAATACCTCACCTCGAATCTCCTCTTACTTCCTGTACAGTCCCTCTTCTGCATTGTACCCGGAGAAGTCTTTTTAAACTACTAATTTGATCTACAGATGTTTCCTTTTCTTCGCTGAGCCTTCACTTTAACCTGAAGTGGCTTCCCCCAGCCTGCAGGGTCAGACAGGAATTCTCTGCATGGCCCGCTGAGTCCCCTGGTCTCTTCCCTGGGTGTCTGTGTCACCTCGACTCTGGCACTCCCTCCCACTCCCGTGCCCTGCTGCACGGGCATCCTTCTGTCCCCTGGAATGTGGCATGCCCCGTTCTCTAGAGGACCTTCGGTGTGTTCTGCCTTCCTTGGGGAAGCCTTGCGGCCCTGCACCTGCTGTACTCCTTGCCAGCCTTCGTGCTCAGCCCAGTTGTCCTTCCTCAGGGGACTTTCTCTTATTCCCCAGACAGATGAGGGCATGGCCTCCTAGTGCGCACCCCCCCGTTGTGCCATTTTATACCGCTCACTACCGCAGCCATCGGAACAGTGAGCTATGCCCGGGAGCGTGCTTCTGCACACCTCCATGCTTCTAATTTGATATTGATAAGGCATACCCATGTAGCTGTTTCCTTCTTGAAACATCATCTTTGAAGGATTTTGTTAATGCCTTATAAACCTCAACTCTTGTTATTTAAGCAGGAGAAGACTGCTTTATGCCTGACTGGTTTGAAGCCAAGCTCGTTGCTATGATGGTCTTGCTGGCTATAGATGTGGAAGGAATGAAGACACAGTACAGGTAAGTGTTTCCAAACTTGGAAAGAAATCTTTTTTTTTTTTTTTTTTTTTTTAAAAAAGCCTAATCAAATGTATGGTCCCTGTTCAGACTTTTCTATGATGGGTGTGGAATTGACACAGTATATGAAAGGGAGAAACCAGAGCACTGGTGGTGGTAGGCTAGAGAAATGTCTAAAATTAATAATAAATTGGTAAGAATAGGGACTTGTTAATCTTTTGAGGAAGGCTCAACTGTTAGAGAAAAACTATATATACTAATCACTGGTTTTATAAAAGAATATATATATATTTTTTAAAGATTTTATTTATTTATTTGACAGAGAGAGATCACAAGTAGGCAGAGAGGCAGGCAGAGAGAGAGAGAGGAAGGGAAGCAGGCTCCTTGCTGAGCAGAGAGCCCGATGTGGGGCTCCATCCCAGGACCCTGAGATCATGACCTGAGTCGAAGGCAGAGGCTTAACCCACTGAGCCACCCAGGCGCCGTGCCCCTTATAAAAGAATATTAAAAGAATAGGTTATAAGATTCTAGCATAAGATTAGGTAAAGAAATTCAGGAATTTGACCCATTTGTAAAATGTATAGTTTTTTTAATGTAATAAAGATAAAATTCATTCATATTTCAAGAATGTGCACAGATCACTTCTCACCAGAGTATAATTGTTGCAAGAAGCAGCATCATTTACTGGTCTATTTGCATATGTGGTTGGTTTGATTAATATCAAATCTCTTCTGTAGACAGAATTTTAGTATGAAAGTTGGTTATGTTGGTTTTTTATAAACCCTTAATTTCTTTTTATTTTTTATTAGCATCTCATTTCCTTGACTAGTACACGTTTTGGTTTGTTTCTCTTTTTATTTTGAATTATGATATCAGGGTCTCAGCACTTTAATTTACAAATAAATTGGGTATCGGATTTCCTTCCTACTTGTGCCTGGAGTCGAGTGTGATATGTTCTTCCCTGTGCTTCCTTCGCGAGCGCACGGAGAATCTACCGAGAAAGCCTAGACTGTGAGGTCAGCGAAGAGCTGGAGGGCAGATCAGTCCCAGTAGGCACCAGGTGTCCGCAGCGTCTGTGCTACCGAGTCTGTCCAGTCGCATCCAGTAGCTCCCCAGTTCCACGAGTTAGAGATGGAAAGTAATTTCTTCATGCTTTTGCAATGCTTGATTTGGGCATGTCTTTTAATACCTAGTGAAAAGAGGAGAACACAGAATGTATTAAGGATATTCTTAGACCCTCTCCTGGACTCCCTTCTGAAGTTGGGCACCAATGCCTACATGCCCGTGCTGAGAGCGGACAGATGCCTCCAGTTGCTGTTGAAGCTACTGCACACTTGCATGTTGACAGGTTCCGGTGCCCGAGATGGTGAGGACACACAGTTTCTGTCGGTGTCTTGCTTGGTGCATGGTTGGTGGTTAGAATGAGGAAATTCCTGACCTTTTAAAACAAAGGATTCCCCCACGCATTCTGCAAACATTGACCAGGTGTCCCCCGGTGGTGCTGGGGAGATCGCGGTACAGGCTCACGGAACTGGCATCTAGTGTGCACTAGTGCTGGTTACTGTTGTGGATTGTGATTTTATTTCCTTTTGTTTGTTTCTTCTTCTTCTTCTTTTTTTTTTTTCCATTTACGCTCGCTCATTAATTTCCAGACATGAAGCTGCTCCCTGTTTCATGTATGGTTAAGCAGGATCCGTTTCTAATGACTACCCTGCTAGACGTGGCAGAGCGTAAGCTCAAACACGATGGTGTCATTTCCCAATGACTTGTTTTCGAATACGTTCGTCTCTGAGCCCCTCTTAAGTGGCATGTACTTCCTGCAGAAAGTGGAGTGGTGGAAGCATTGAGCTCTTTGTTCTCTCCTTAAACCGAGACTCTTGTGCGACAATAGTGGGAAACCATGGACACTAAAGACACTCTTCAGTGAAGAGACTTGACTCCCAATCCCGTCCCCCCGCTTCCACTTGGAATTCTAGAAAGCTGCTGTTTGAGAACCCTAGGGAAGCATCAGTATTAGGCTCACCCTGAGGATAACACTGATGGGATTCGATTTTAATATAGGCTTAGGAAATGTTCAAGCCAGTTTCCAGATTCTGATATTTTTAAAAATGGCAATGGAACCCAATGCTATACATGTAACAGTCACTTTTCATAAGGTTTTCATCTCCTTAAGGGCACAAATATGGGTTCATTTGACATGTTTTGACTATTTTCACTAGGGTTAGTGCTTTCAGGAGCAGTACTGGGTCATTGGTGCCCTTTGGAAAATTGTGATATTTGACACACACACACCAGTGTGTGATGGTTATACATACGTTATGATGCCAAATAATCAAATACCCATGAACATATTATGCAGCCTAAGAGCAAATTACCTGTTACTCCTCAGTTCCCTCCTTTTGCTTCCTTATTTTGACTTTTGTCTTTTTCATGTCTGTGCACTTTAAATAATGGTTTTGCTTTATCTGTTGATATTCCTCAACAACGTAGAGTCTTGTTTTCCTGCTCTTGAGCTCTGTAGAAAACTTACTTCACTGTGGGATTTCTGCTTTTCTCACTGTCATGTGTTTCTAAGATTCATGCACGTCCTTTCTTCGACTTATTTTCCCTGTTGTATAATCTTCCTTTGCATGAAGACACCACATTTTCCCTGGTGCTGGACTTGGGATTGTCATTAATTACTGTGATGGAGCGTGCTGCCACGAACACTTGTCTGCATGTCTTCTGGGCCCAGGTGTCCAGCACGTGTGTTGGTTCCTAGGGTCTGCGCGCATTCAGTTTTATAAGGTAGTGAAAATTGTTTTTCCATCTTTCAGTTCCAAAGTATGTACACATGTTATTCTTAGCAGCAGCAAAACCCAAGAGTTCCTCTAGCACCTCACGCAGGCCTTTTCATGTCCCCAGATAAGAGCCAAGGGCAGACCTGTTGAATTTTGACAGCCGTTGGTGTCGGTGTGACTGGTAAACCATGTCACGCTTAATTATCTGTAAGAGTTCTCCATCCTGAAAGATGTCTTTGATGAGAGAAGAGGAAAATAGCAACTAGTTATTTCCCTGTTATAAATGAGGAAGCCGTCTGGGAATTAATTACCAGTTCCAAGGTCAGTGAAGACGTACCAGGTAAAGTCAGAAATACATTGAGGTTCGGCAGTATGCAGCTGTTTAGGGCAACTTTGCCTTGTTGTGTTTGAAATTCTTTTAATTTTCGGTATTTTATTATGGAAATCATTAAATATATAGAAAAATGGAGAGATCATAATAAATCCCCCGTTCCCACAGCAGCTTCAACCTCGGTCTTTCCTGTGTCGTGCTGAGAGAGTACAACTGTTGTCATTTCCATTTGTCCTCCTTTTTTTCCTTAACCTATTAACCTTGGAACGGCGTGTGGGCACGTGGGGAGAAGAGCTGTGGGAGGAAGAGGCTGGGTGTGCGGACTGTCTGTCCAGAAGCCTTTTCCCCTTCTCTTCCCCTTAGCCTGCACCAGTTACTGTGCTGATCCTCAAGGTTTGAACTTATTTCCTTCTTAATGGGGGGCGACTGTGGAGAGCTTTTAAGCTGAGGCTGGGGAATGCATTCAGTGAAGAAGTGCAGATGGTCTGTATGTCAGGCACTGTGTTGAGCACTAGGGTGTCTGCGTGGAAAGATAGAGGAGATCCCTGTCCTTGTCGAGATCGCCTGTACTAGGGAGGACAGGCGTGTGGTGGGCAGAGGGTTGCTGAGCAGGGACTGTACAGTATATGGTAGTCGGACAGGTGTTGGGGGAAAACAAGGTAGGGAAGGGGCAGGACGTGCTGGGTGGGATGGAGGTGGAGGGTTACAGGTCCACTGACTGGTGGAGGAAGACTTCGCTATGAAGGGAACAGCCCGTCAAGCAAAGACTGTAACTGCTGAGGGACAGAGCCCTGCGCACACCCCCGGGAGAGCTCCCGGCTAGTGAGGCAGTGCCCTCGGGGGAGCTGGCTGCTGGGCAGGAGTCAGGAGGCATCAAGGGAAGAATACTGGGACTTGAACTTTGAGAGGGAAGCGGGGTCAGTTACATAGGACTCCCTCCCTGGGCCAGTTTAAGGTGCGGCTCTTACTAGGCATTGGAGCTGGGGGTTGCTGATCTCTGAGTTACGTTGAGGACAGTCCCCGGGCCCTGGTGTTGAGAGAGTACCAGCCGGGCGGGGGCCGGGCTGCGGAGACGTGCTCCTAGGCCTGCACGACTACTAGCTGTGGGTGCGCTGAATGTTACTAGGACTTTGTGTTTGGACCGTTCGGCCAGCAAGATTTGCTGATGGGTTTGGATGTGGGCTTTGAGGACAAGAGAGAACCCAGAGGTCACTCAGCTTTTGGAGAAGGTGGACAGGTGGGAGTTGCCTTTAATGGAGACGAGAAAGACTGGAGTCAGAGAAGGTTTTGGGGTAAAGATAGGCAGTTCAGCTTCCGGGAGATTAAGTGCGGGGCACCGTTAGGTGTCCTGGTAGAACCGGTGAGCTGGTTTGGGCCTCTGAGTCTGGAACTCGGGGAGAAGCGTGGGTTGGAAATACAGATTTGCGGGTCCTAGCCTAGCAGTGGTATTTAAAGCCACGACTCTGGATGAGAACACCAAGGGGGCCAGTGTAGACGGAGAAGAGGTCCAGGTGCGTGGGGAGCACCTGTGTCTAGGGGGTTGGGTAGGAACTGGTGGAGGACACTTGGGAGGAATTCACTACAGCATGAGAAGAGAAAAACCAGGAGAATGTGCTAGTCTGGAAGCCAGAAGGAAGGAGTGGTAACGGCACCAGACACTACTGGTGAGCCGAGGGTGGTTTTGGCAACATGGAAATGGGGGGTCACCTTGACAGAACGTTTTGCATGGTGGGGGGCAGCTCAGGGGTGGCAAGGAGATTTGGAGTCTGGGCACGTCTTTCAAGGGGTATTGTGTGGGGGGGAGCAGAGACAGGGGACTGCTGCTGTGGAATGGGAGAAGTTTTATTTCCTTTGGGGGAGAAAATAGCGGTGTTTTGTGCTGATATAAACAAATTCGGTAGAGGGGAGTTTTGAAGATATGAGGAGGGGACGTCTGCTTCCAGTGGCTGAGAGGAGGCGAAAGTGCTTGGGGTCCGGGGTACCAGCGGAGGGTCTGGACTTCGATGGGGCGCTGAGGGGGGCCACATGTGGGTGGGTGAGCAGAGGCCGGCACGGCGACCGTCCCTTCCTAACTGGTGTTTTCTGAGCAAAAGAGGGAGCCAAGGGACGGGGGAGCACATTTGCCTGGGAAGGACGATTAGTGGGCAGACTGCGGAGCTGTTGCAGGCTTGTGGGGGAGCCCGAGGGTGCGCAGGGAGCCGGGGTGAGAACGGGCCTGTGGCCGTTCGCCTCCAGCCTGATCTGTCAATCTAATCGGATCGGACTCAGGTTGAGATGCTCCTTTTGGTGCATCCATGAGACGCATGAGCCGAGGAGCTGTCGTGAAATGCTGTGCTAGCTGTCCTTTTTCCAAACCTCGGGGTAACTGTGTGCTGCTTATTTTTACGTTTGTGGTAATGCTCCTCTGGTGGCCTTACCGTGTCCACTTGGCCTTTCCTTCCCGAGGTAGCTTTTATTCTTTTTAATTGTGGCAAAATACACGTAACCTGAAATAGACACTTGTCCCGTTTCTCAGTGTCTAGTTGGTGCCGTTCCCGTTGTACATTCACATCACCGCCATCGGTCCCCAGAACTTCTTGTCGTGCCAGACTGAGCCCCTGTACCTGCCGGGCGCTGGCTGGGTCCTCATCCCCCGCTTCCCCAGCCTCTGGCAACCGCTTTGAACTTTCTGTCGCTGTGAATCGACTGTTCCAGGGACCTCAGATCCGTGTGATCATGTGTGTTTGTCGCCTCACACTGGGCTTACGTCACAAACTGTCATGTCTTCACGGTTCATCCGCACTGCGTGGTCAGACTTGGCTTCCTTTTGGAGGTGAATAGCCCATGGTACGTGCAAGTTTGTGCAGTCACCGTGGGGGACTCGGGCTGCTTCCACTTTTTGGCCGAGTGAGTAAGGCTGCCTTTTTTTTTTTTTTTTTAAGTATTTATTTTTTACTCATTTGACAGAGATCACAAGGAGGCAGAGAGGCAGGCAAAGAGAGAGGAGGAAGCAGGCTCCCCACTGAGCAGAGAGCCTGATGCGGGGATCATGACCCTGGGATCATGACCTGAGCCGAAGACAGAGGCTTTAACCCACTGAGTCACCCAGGCACCCCAATAAGGCTGCTTTTGAACATCGAATGTACAAATAGCTCCTCACATCCCTGCCTTTAGTTCTCCTTTTGGTTGTGTACCTAGAAGTGGAGTGGCTGGATCCTGTGGTAATTCTGTGTTTAGCGTTTTGAAGAATCGCCATACTGTCTCCTTAGCGGCTGTGTGCTTCCACGTTCCAGTCAGCGTCCAGTCAGTGCGCGGGTCCAGGTCCTCCGCGTGCTCACTCGCTTGTCCGTCTGTTGGTCGTGGCCATCCTGATGGTGCAAGGCGGGATCTCGTTGTGGTTTTGACTGAGGAGACAGCTTTTGACCAATTCTGGTACCACTTTCGGGATTCTGGTTGCTATGGTTGCTTATGGGAGGCAGAGGGTAGGAAGCAAAAACATATACCTGCTTCTGGTTGAAGCTGTCTGCACAGTCTGTGTGTTATGAGGAGCTGCTCAGTCAGGGGAGGTGGCAGTGACTGCAGGCCTGGGGGAGTCTTCTGGATGGGGCGGCTGACAGGAAGCACCGTGAGAGCGAGGAGGACGGGAACAGCCCCTGCTGTTCCACTGTGTATTTTTTCCTGTTTTGTCGAAGATTATTTGCCCGTAGAGTTGAGAGTTCATATCTGGGCTCTCTACTCTGTTCCACTGGTCTATGTGTCTGTTTTTATGCCAGTACCATGCTGTCTTGGTGATCACAGCTTTGTAGTAAAGCTTGAAATCAGGTAACCTGATGCCCCTAGTTTTATTTTTGTTTTTCAACATTTCCTTAGCAGTTCGGGGTCTCTTCTGATTCCATACAAATTTTAGGATTATTTGCTCCAGCTCTTTGAAGAATACCGGTGGAATTTTGATCAGAATAGCATTGAAAGTATAGATTGCGCTAGGCAGTATAGACATTTTAACAATTGATCATGAACATAATGTGTCTCTCAGTTTATGTAGGGTGTCTTTGATTTTTTTCATCAGAGCTTTTTAGTTTTCAGCATATAGATCCTGTCAGGTTTTGTTAGATTTGTGCCCAAGTATGTCTTTTGGGGGAAACCACTGGAAGTGATAAATTTTTAAAAATTTTTGGTTTTCAGTTCTGTATGGCCAGTATACAGAAATGTGATTGATTTTCGTGTGTTGACCTTGTATCCTCTGACCTCACTGAAGCTCTTGTTATGAGGGGTTTTTTGTTTTGTTTGTTTATTGTTCGTTTGTTTTAAATAGAATCCTTGGGGTCTTTCTTTATAGATGGAATATTTAGATTTCTAGAATTGTCCACGGTAATCCCTTCTCCTTTTAATGTGTGCAGCGTCGGGGGTCTGTGATAATTCGTATCCTCTCTATCTCTGCCTCTCTTAAGACCAGCTAGTGGTTTATGAATTTTACTGACCTTTTCAAAACACCAGCTTTTGGTTTTCATTGATTTTTTTTTTTTTTCAGTTTCATTGATTTTTGTCTTTGTTTGCTTCTGTCTGCTTGCTTTTGGTTTATTTTGCCTTTCTAAGGAAGAAGTTAAGGGGGAAGTTTAGGTTGTTGATTTCAGATCTTCTTTTTGAAAATGACCTGTAGTGCTATACATTTTTTCAAGTTTTGCTTTAATTTAATCCTAAACTTTTGGTATGTTGTATTTCAGTTCAAAGTATTTTCTAACTTTTCTTGAGATACTCGCTTTTACTCTCGAATTGCTTAGAAGTGTGTTTAGAGATTTCCTTATCTTTCTGTTATTTTTCATTCGACTCTAGTCAGCATACTTTGTAGAGTATCCGGTTTTGAAACTTCATTAAGAGTTATTTATGATCAAGTGTATACTGTTCCATGTGTATTCGGAAACACCTTGTACTCTGTGGTTGGGTGGAGTGTCCTATAAATACCAGATCCAAGATTTTCATGGTATTTTTCAGTTTTATGTCCTTGCTGTCTTTTGTTTACTCTGTTACTAAGAGAGGAGTGTTGAAGTCTCTAGCTTTGAGTTTGGGTTTATCTCTTTCTCTTTCTATTTTTATTATTTGGCTTCCTGTCCTGCAGTTCTATTGTTAGGTGCCTGTGTGTTTAGGATAGTGCGTTTTCTTGTTGTCTTTCCTTTTTATGCAGTATCCTTTTTTATTCCGGGTTATTCTTCTATTCTGAAGTCTGGTTTGTCTGGTAGTAACATAACTACTCTCACTTTGTTTTGATTAGAGTTTGCATAGTAGTATTTCCTAGCTTTTTACTTTTATTCTATTTAGATTGTTGTATTTGAAGCAAATTTCTGATAGCATGTAACTGGGTCATGATTTTTTACTATTTGCATTTAATATAATTACATATATGTTTTGATTCCAGTCTTTTTTTTTTTTTTTTTTTATTCCGTTTTTCATTTCTGTCTTTCCCTCTCTTGGCTTGTTTTGGGCAGTTTGAACATTATTTTGTATCCCATTTTCTTCAAATAAAGATTTATTTACTTATTTATTTTTCAGAGAGAGAGAGAGACAGAGACAGAGATCACAAGTAGAGAGGCGGGCGGAGATGGGGGGGTGGGGAACAGGCTCCCTGCTGAGCAGAGAGCCCAGTGAGGGGCTTGACCCTGGGACCCTGATCTGAGCCAAAGGCAGAGGCCCAACCCACTGAGCCACCCAGGAGCCCCAGCTGCATTCCATTTAAATTTACCTATTGTGTTTTTTACTAAATATCTAATACTGTGTGTGTGTGTGTGTGGGTGTGTGGGTGCGCGCATGTGTGATTGCCTTAGGGACTACAGTATGCACACCTAACTTTTCAATCTGTTTGGAATTAATGTTTTACCTCTTGAAATGAACGTAGAAATTTTACCACTGTATGGACTCCTTTACCCTTTACCCCCTGTATTACAGTTGTCTTAAATCTACATTTGTTGAAAACTAGCAATGTTACAAGTTTTACTATCATCAAAGAGATTTTAAAAATCACAAGAGAAGAGCCTATTGTATTTGCCTAGATGTTTGCAGTTTCTTTTGCTTTTCTTTCATCCCGGACACGCCCTGCTTTCCTGGGACACCTATGCCTTACATTTGAAGAGCAGCTTTTACCATTTCTTTTGGAACAGGTTTGCTGACAGTGAATTTTCTTAGTTTTCCTTCATCTGAGAATGCCTTTATTTCCCCTGAGGAGTATTTTCACTGGATATAAAATTCTGGTTTGATGGGTCTTTTCTTTCAGCAATTCAAATCTATTCCATTCGCTTCTGGCTGCCGTGGTTTCTCATTAGAATTGTGTAGTCATTCAGTGTGTTCTCCACCTACGTGATATGCTGTTTTCCTCTGCTTCCAAGACTGTGTCTTGTGTTTAGTTTTCAGCGGTTTGGTTACACTATGTCATGCTGCATATAATTTATTTTATTTTGTTGATCTGTTTTTAAGTTCACTGACTCCTTTCCTGCTTCTCCTTTCTGTTGCACTTTCGATTTGGTGAGTTTTTAAAATTTCAGTCCTTATAGTTTTTAGTTACAAAATTCCCATTTGGTTTTTGTGTGTATCTTACGTTTCTTTGTTTTCCTCTATGTTCCGAGAGGGTGTGTTGATTGATTGCTGACACGTTTTCACCATTAGCTCTTTGGAATCGGGTTTTCCTGGGGTGGGCATCATCTCACTGTTGGCATTGGCCGGCTGTCTTTCCCCTTGTGAGCTAGGAATTTTCTGATGCTCCACGTGCCCGGTTATTTTGGATTGGATCCTAGATATTTTGAATTCTATGTCATGAGACTCTGGGTTGTGTTTAAATCCCGTGGAGAAGTTGATTCTCTAGTGTAACAGATGCTCAGCTTAGGGTTAGGTCTTCATCCCCGAGGTCCCAGCTCCTGTGCATGTTGCTTCCGCCCTCAGTGTGCGGGGCTGTCTTGACCCACACCACCCGTCATCCCTCTGGGGGCCAGTGTGCAGCCTGGGCCGCTGTCTCCCTTCGATCAGTTTGGAAAGTCTTTGGGGCAGGTCCAGGCATAGCGGCTTGCAGGGAGCCAGGTGCTTGACAAACCACGCTCTGGGGCCCTTTTCCCAAGTGTCTGCCCCTCCAGAACCTCTTAAAAGGTCATTGTCTGCTTTTCTGGGGTTCCTCCTTTTCCAGTGTCTGATCAGAAAGTTGGGGCCCATTGTGCTGCCCACTTCCACACTGCCCTGTGCTGGGTGTCAGTCTGTGGAGGGCCGGGCGGATGCGCTGCTGTTGGGTGTTACGCTCTCTGAACCTGTCGGCTGCTTTGTACCTTTTATGGTCTCCGCGTAGACGCTCGGATCTTCTGTCTAGTTTTATAGGGAGAGGCTGGCTGCCCCTGTGCCATTTTAGCCAGAACTAAAACTCCTAAATGATTTTTAAGGTGGATTATAGATTGCCCTATGGTACTAATGACTGTTCATTATTGGGATTCATTTTTGGTAAGTGATTCACGGCATATGCCTCACAGAGTTCTACTTTTACCAAAAAATCCGGCATATTTTGTACCAGGTAACTTAAATTTCTGTCATTTCAGTTATACACTTTTTCCCCCCATACAGATGAGGTGTTGACGCTTCTCCAGAGCTTTGCCATGTCTGCTACCGAGAGCGTTTCTGATTTTATCCTCCGACGGCTTACCATGAATGAACTCAGTAGTGTAAGTACTGATGGAGTCACTTTCCCTTCTTCTCATCCGTATTTGAGGGATTACCTACTGGCAGGCACTGTATGAAATTGAGAAAATCAATGTGATACTTTCTGGAGAAGCCGCCTTAGGAGTCTCCTCGTTCCATTCCCCCGGGTCACGCTGAGGCCTTGGGAGAGTCAGGCAGCTTTTCTGAGTCTCAGCTTTCTCGTCCACAAAGTGGAGGTAATACATGCACTCCGCAGGCGCCAAGAGGTCTGCGGGGTCTGACCTCACTGGGGTGCTTCAGGCATTCAGGCATTTGGTCCTGGCGTCCAGAGAGTGGGATTTGGCAGGGTTGAGATGGGACCAGGTGTCAGCTCGGGTCTGTTTCTAAAGCTCCGTAAGCGATTCCGAAACACAGAGTAGATAGTAGTCGGTCTGCAGGGAGTGTCCCTTTCTGTCGTCTGTCATCTTTCTGTCGTCTGCACTCTCCATGTGCTTAGTTCCCTCTAGGACAGCTGAGAACACTCAAAACTAATAGAGCACTGCATGTTAACTGCCCTGGAAGTTAAAAAAAAAAAAAAAAAAAAAGAATTTTCCTTTTTCTCAAGAATATTTTCAAAATGCTGATCATTATAGAAAAACTTATTCTTAATTTTTTTTTTTTTGGTTGAAATCTCTAGGGGCAAATGTTGAAACTTTAGAAATCAGTAGATTGTTAATAAGGTATGAAAATACACTTACTTTAATTTTTATTAGACTACTCAGTTAAGTACAAGTGTTTGATAGGCTTGTGAGCAGGTGTGAAAACACAAAAAAGGCAAGTTCTGTACTGAAGGCCTTGAGCTGTGGCGGTAGGAAGGCAGGAGCCTATGAAGAAACGGTCCTCTGGCGTGGGGAGTGTCAGCTGTAACAGTTGTTGATCATGGCTTCGCTACCCCTACATTTCCAAGAAGTCGTTTAATAAATAACTCTTCTGGTTTGTTTTGCTTCAACATCACTTTATTATCATCAGTATTATCTTACCTCCTTTTTAGGGAAATTTTCAGACACACACAGAAGAAGTATAATGAACCTCCATATACCCATTATAGAACATAACTGTTTTTGTTTGGAATTTGATGCTAAGAATAGCTTTGAAAAGGGGAAGGGTTCATGTGATTTTGTTTAATAACTGCTCTCAGGGAGGAAAGACCTGGCTTGTGGTTTCTGTCCATTTCCATGGCTGATTTCAAGCTACAGACATGAGGCCCCAGCATCGGGGAGCGAGGACGGGCCCTGGTGCTTGCTGCAGGCTACTCTGGGGGCACCTGTCCCCGGCCCCCCAGGGAGTGGCAGCTGCCACACTCTGAACCTGTCTCCTGGCCTCCTTGGGTGCTGCGGGGTGTGGCCTGTGTTCTCTTCCATCTCTCCAGGACTGACTGTTGCCAGTTTCGTTGCCTCCCCCCCCCCCACCCCCGCTTTCTCTCTCATGTTCTCAGCCTTTCCGTGTCTCCTGGATTCTTTTCGTGAGCCCCAAAACAGCTTTGACAGTCCCTTATCTCGAGGAACCCACTCTCTTATTCCCTGGGCCCTCCAGCTTCTCATTTCCTTCTCCCTGTAAGCTGAATCTATAAACACACCCCCAGCTCCGTTCTCATCTGGTTTCTGCCTCTGGTCAAGCCTGGAAGTGGCTCTCTCTGAAGCTGTCCATGACTCCTTTGTTATAAACCTGATGGATACTTTTCAAACCATGGTTTGTTTTCTTTCTTTCTTTCTTTCTTTCTTTCTTTCTTTCTTTCTTTCTTTCTTTCTTTTTTTTGGTGAGAGAGAGAGCTAGAACGAGAACATGAGCAGGGAGAGGGGCAGAGGCAGAGGGAGAAGCCGGCTCCCCACTGAGCAGGGGGCCCGATGCAGGGCTCGATCCCAGGACCTTGGGATCATGACCTGAGCTTAACCCACTGAGTCAGTCACACGCCCCTCAAACCATGGTTTTTGTGACTCCTCAACCCTAGTGGACACACCAGCTGCTTTGCCCTCAAAACACCAGCCAGCCCGAGTGTCCCTGGGTGGCCCCATCTCTCTGCCATGACCCCCACCTTCCCTTCAAATGTGCATTCTCCACTGGAGAGCCCCAGACAACAGAACTGTAGAAAGCATGGCCTGGGCCCTTCCTCTTTACTGTTCTTCCCGTGCGAGACAGTCTGGCTGTACCCCCAGCTTCAGCTGTGCCGGGGACTCCGCATCTGTCTCCACCGCAGGCATCTCTCCTGAGCTCACCATCCCATCAGCCAGGTGCTCTTGGACAACTCCAGTTGCATTTCTCACACTGAAGCCGTTCAGAACTGACCCTCTTACCGTCCCCTTCTCTGGACTATGCCACCGTCCAGCCCCACATTTAGGAGTCTTCTCTTGGACTCAATCCTCGCCTGCACCGCTGGCGGTCCGTCTTCACCAGGCCCCGCGGTTGTTACTCCCCATCTGCGCTGTGTCCTGACACCTGGCTACGTGCCGAACATGTTGTGATCGCTCAGTAAACACCGATTAAATGCAGGAGTCATGTGCCTCCTGGTGTCCTGAAAGCCTATCGAGGATACAGTAGTTGGTTTACTGATAATCCCCTGCACCACCACTCAAGGCTAGTCTGCTGACCATACTTCGTCTCAGGTCTTTGAAAAACCCCATAGTGGGTGGCTGTTACCCTCTCCGTTTTGTGGATGAGGGATCTGAGGCCTGCAGAGGCTGGGTCACAGAGCTGGCGGGTGGTAGTGCTGGACTGAACCCCACGTCAAGTCCAACTCACAAAGACCTGTGTTTAATTCCGTCTCTCCCACTTACCAGCCCTGAGATGCTGGCAGAGCTGTTGGACCTCTCCCAAACCTAGTCGTCGTTTTGGGAAAATAGGGCCATAACCTTCCTAGTAAAATGGAGAATGACTAAAGCAAAGGCAGTTGTCTTTGCGCTCATTGTTACTGAGGATCTGTTGGCCCTGGGATGTAAGAGTTGGTAGGACATAGTTTCTGACATCCCGGGTCTCCTGGTCAGAGTGTGAGTCAGATGAGTGATCTGACGTGTGCTGCCATTACACTGAATGCAGGGTTGCTCTGAGAAGGGGTTCTTAGCTCTGCGTGGGGAGGTCAGGGAGGGCTTCTTGGAGGAAATGACTTTTTCTCTCAATTCTTATTTTAGTACTTTTAAATAAGGTTATTTATTTCCTATCTGAACTCTCATAGTTCAGTAAAAATTACAGACCCTGCATGTTAAGTGTTATTGTTTGTCTTTAGGTTTCGGATCTGGATCGTTGCCATTTATACCTGATGGTATTAACTGAGCTTATAAATATCCATTTGAAGGTTGGGTGGAAAAGAGGCAACCCCATTTGGAGAGTTATTTCTCCTCTGAAAAATGCATCCATCCGGCATCTTCAAGATACAGACAGTGGACAGGTAATCCTTTATTCAAGGCATAATGAATAAGGCATACATAGAATACAGATTGGATTTATTAACATTCTGATATGAAAAGCATCAGCTGAAATTTAAGATAGTGTTCTTTGTTCATAATATTTGAAGATTCGGACTCCTATGGGATATGACAAAGGTATGGTGACTTAAGTCTTAAAACTGTTCAGATACAGTTAGTGGATTTGCACTGAACTGAGTCTTTGCCCAAATACCAGTAAGGGACACTTTAACATGTCTAAATACATGTATGACCCCTAACATGCATGTGATATGTGACATATAACACATATGCAATATGTAACACATGGTGTGTATTAATACATCCAGCAACCCATATCCTTGACCTTGCTATCTGCCTTGGTCTTCTGCTGCCTCTTCTCTTCTCCCTTTCCTCCCTGCAGTGCCACTGTGCTGCAGTGTGTCCCCAGCCAGACTGTTGTAAATGCAGAGCCGGGGCACAGCCTCGTCCCTGAGGCTCGTGAGGGGCTCCGAGCTGCTGGGCTCTGTCACCTCTCCAGACATGGCGTACAGCTGGCAAAGGAGTTATATACGTGATGCCTGAGCCTTGTTTGTTTTTTCTTAACAAAACTTCACCAAACAGTTAAGGCTCATTCATAGAAATGTATCCAAATGTGCATGTGAGCAAGAAAAAGGCTGAGATGTACAGCTTCCCGTATACGCGGAGGTCCAGTAGGCAGCTGTTGTGTCACAGACCGCTTCCAGGAGCGCACCTGCCCCACTGACACGCTCAGGCGGTCTTCTTAGTCGGAACAGCTGAATTTTTATTGCCACTTTAAACTTGGTCACTGCCACGTGAGGTGGTGACGCTGATGGGCTTGGAGTATGGGGTTTCCTTTTGTTGCCTTTGACGTTCGGTAGCAGGCAGGGAGAGGGGAAGGCAGGCAGGAGGTGTTCTTCACCAGGGCACTTGGGTCCCCATGGTTAAGACTGGCTCGCATGAAGTAAGAGACTGGTGCGTTTCCCCCGCAGGAGCCGACCCTTGCCGGGCAGATCCAGAGGGTCGTTAGCATGGCTGCCTTGGCCATGGTGTGTGAGGCTGTTGACCAAAAGCCGGAACTGCAGCTCGACTCCCTGGAGCCGGGACCCACGGAAAGGTTCCTCGCCTCCCTCCCGCTCAATCACATGCTGCAGAAGCCGCACCCGGAGGAGCACAGCAGGTGTGTCCGCCCCGGTGGGCTGCACACGTGGGAACGGCACCTGTTTGCCGACGTTCAAAATTTCATTTTTGTTTTCATCATTGAGATGATGAGTGACTGCCCGGTCGTGTTCACAGGATGTTGGGAAGTTGAAGGTGATAATGTACTCCAGCATCTCTGTTGCTGGACAGCCGCAGACTTTACCGCGTGCCGTTCTCAGTTAACCACTTACAGGGAAGGGAAGTGCCTACATTGAGAGTAGTTAGGAAGTTGAGATCGTGTGGTCTCCTTGCTTTTTGTGGGACAGGATCTTTAAGAGCAACTGTGACTTTTTTCCTTGTAAGGATCGTTATTCCATGCACAGGGGACTGAGCCCGACTTCAGGGAGCAAGGGATGATAACTGTCTGTTTTGTTTCAGTTTTTCTGAAGACTCGGCAGCTTCCCAAGGATGGGGGAAAGTAGTCGCACAATATATTCATGATCAGTGGGTCTGCCTCTCTTTCTTGTTGAGAAAATACCACACCCATATCCCGTCATCGGAAGGTGACGTTCCGGATCCCGTCCTGCCTGCTGTTCAGATGCCAGCGAGGACCCTGCAGTCCGCGCTGGGAGCCCTCACAGTCCTGCCTTCAGACCAAGTCTTGCCTGTGTTCCACTGCATGAAAGTTCTGGTTCCCAAGGTACGTTTCAGTGAGACAGGAACTGAGGAGTAACTGTAGGACCAGAGATCAGTTTCTGAAATGAAGTCCTTCTTTCATATTTCCTTCCAGCTTTTGACCTCCTCTGAATCACTCTGTGTAGAGTCTATTGACATGGCTTGGAAGATTATATCTGCTTTAAGCAACACTCAGCTGATATTCTGGTCTAATTTAAAAGCTTTTGTTCAGTTTGTTTTTGATACCAAAGTTCTTACCATCGCTGCAAAAATCAAGGGCCAAGCGTACTTCAAGATAAAAGAGGTAACTTTTTTCACAGTGGGGTAAAAATGTAAATTTGCCATCTTATCATCTGTAAGTGTGTGATTCAGTAGAGTTGAGAATGTTCATATTGTTGTAACAGGTCTCCAGAACTTAATTAACTTGAACTAAAACTCCGTCCCCATTAAACAACTTCCCTTGCCCCCCTCCCACAGCCCCTGGTAATCACGATTCTCTTTCTGTTTCTATGAATTTGCCTGCTTGAGATTAAAAGGAGATCACTTTTTGTCTTCTTTTTAATTTGTGTGACCTGTAGCCCAGGAGGAAGAAGAGAGTTACATTTGTAATTATGTATTAGATTTGTTATTGTGTATTCATTCTTTTAGTCCACAAACACTTTGAACCTTCTTCAGGGCTGTGAATGACAATAAGCTCTGTCTGATGAGTGAGCAGCTGGGGGCCACACGGACTCACTGGATGCACATGATGCTTAAGCATTTTAAAATTAATTGCCAACTTTTAAGAATTGGGAAATTTGCAAGCGAATCTGTATTTCCCCTTCTCTCGGAATGTTGGAGAATTGGATGCCTTGGCCACCCTGTCCAGAGAGGGCATGCCCCTCCTAGATCCTCGCTCAAGGGCAAGTAGGTCCTTGACTCGCGGATACCAAAGGCAGACGGCAGGTGCCGTTTGCCCCCCACATTTGTGCTGTTGCTTTTCTTGTATAGAGAAATATTTCTCCGAACATAACCTTATCAAAAGGTCCTCCTGGTTCCTGGTGGCGTTTGCATTTGCAACCGCTGATAGTAGGGAGCCTGGCGCGGTGGATGGCGTCATGGCTAGGAATTCTGTATGCCTCGTTACCCAAAGGGAGAATGGAAGGTAGAGTCCTTTTACTGCACCGCTGACCCTGTGCACAGGGCACGCGAGAGACCCAGGGTCTTGGCTGCCTCGGGGAAGGCAGGGGCGGTGGAGAGCACGGGCAAAATGCAGAGAGGACTGAAAATGTCAAGGGGGAATGTTTTTCCTCCCTTTCATTCTATTACTTTGGGCAGTCGTTTCTCTTGCAAAGTCCTGGAGGGATATCACTATCAGTAAAATTTTATTTAGTTTTATTATTGAAAAATGAAAAAGTAGCATTCTGTGATTATTGACCATCTCACAAAATTTTAACAATCAAGATTTTTAATTTTTTATACTATGTGGTTGTGTCGAAATTGTCATTTGAAGCCATTCAAGTAAGTTTTCAGCAACACTTTTTTTTTCCTTAACTAAATGGGCCAAAGAATAAAATGACCATTGTACTTCATTCCAGATTATGTACAAGATGATTGAAATGTCTGCTATAAAAACCGGAGTCTTCAATACACTGATAAGTTATTGCTGCAAATCTTGGATAGTTTCTGCTTCAGATGTGTCCCAAGTGTCTTTGTCAAGTGCTAAAAATTATACCGAACTTATCCTCGAGGGTTGTGTATTTGGAACTGTGTTTAGGCGTGATCAAAGGTAAAAGATGCCATTATTTCAACCTGTCATAATTCATATTAAGTATCGACTCGGTAGAATTAAGTCTTTATTTTTAGGCTTTCAATTAGAAGCATATAAAATGTTAATTAATTTTAAGTTTGGGACTTTAATTTTTTCCCATCTAAAACCTGTTCTTTGTCAAATATTTTTTATGGGAAGACTTACTCAGGATGTGCAGACCTACATAGAAAATCTTGGACACGATTGTGCAGCAAACACGGTTATTGAAAAGTAAGTATGGTAGATTTTCCATATCGATATAAATGGAATATTCAAAATTTAACTTCAGATGAGAGATGTCCTATATTTGTTTAAATTTAATATATGTTTACTAGTGATCTCTATAAGATATTGAAAGAACCTTCAAAAAGCATGTTAGAAATCCTATTCCCATGCTAATGTTTGATATAAAACTCCTTGCTAAAATTTGATAACCTTAAATAATTCCTTAAAGATGAAAAAAGTGAGAAGAAATTCTAACAGGACATTGGAAGAATTTATTTTATTTATTTATTTTTTTTACATTGTTACTACCTCCTTGATGGAAATAAGTGAAAATTTTCTGGGGGAAGAAGTTTTAGTGCCAAGTCCAGTATAAATAAGAGAATGACAGGGGCACCTGGGTGGCTCAGTCGGTTATGCGTCTGCCTTCCTCTCAGGTCATGGTCCCAGGGTCCTGGGATCGAGTCCTACATCAGGCTCCCTGCTCAGCAGAGAGTCTGCTTCTCCCTCCCCCTCTGCTACTCCCCTTCATGCTGTTTCCCCCTCTTACTCTCTGTCCCCACTGTCAAGCAAATAAAATCTTTAAAAAGAAAAAAAGATAAAATGACTTTGGGGAAAATAAAACCCCTTTCTTCTCTTTCATTTAGGTGGGGGCTGAGGGTCAGCACACACAGGTCATTCTTTCGGGGGTGTCACATTTCACCACTCGACAAGTCCGTATACCACACACAGAAGCAAAATTACCCCTACCATGCTTTTAAAGGCTCTTTCAGGATCTTACATTAACGTTTTCATTTCTAGGATAAGACTGTTCTTATGTAACCTCTAAATTAATATTTTCGGAGCTTGTGGAGTAGCTAGTTTTCTTTTTATTTTTCCATGTAATTTTTTAAAATTTTTGTGTTTAGATGTTTATAAAAAAGATATATAAGTGATAATTCTATATAGCTATGTTCATCTGAGAGTCATAGTTGTGTTTTAAATCATTTGCCACTGTTCATTACCTTTATACATTTTTCATTGTTAACTGTTTTGATTTTTTGTTTTCTTGGCAGATTTAGTATAGCAATAAAAGTGAACATTTTTAGTTGATGGTTCCAAAATACTTTGATTTCTACTAGACACACATTTTGTTGTTAGACTGTTATTCACATTTTAGCAGCTGGCATGAACTTTGGGAATACTAAGTTTCACTGAATTGATCTTCCCACATTTGGACACAGAGCGTATCGGGAGGCTCAGAGCCCGTGGTGCTCCCAGGTCTGCCCTGCACCTGGAGAAGGTGCCGGTGTCTTGCACAGCAGAGACCTAAGGTGTCAGGTGTCTGTGCTCTTCTGTAAGGAATTGTTCCTGAGCTACGATCATTGTTGCCTACAGAGAAGCACTCACTGGCCTGGGTCTGGCAGAAGTCCAGGGGAATTTACTCTGACTCTGTAAGGCTCTCCTTTTAAGATATTCTTTTGTTATCCTCAGTCATTCTGAATTGAAAAAGCTACTGTCATTAAGGAGGGAACTGCTTTTAAGTTTTGAAATCCTTGGAGGGTTTTGATATTTTGAAACAAATGCTTGACATATTTTTCTGTTTTGAAAATATTAACATAGTATGTCATTTTACATTTTTTTAGTACTAAAAGAGAAGACCACTATGTGAGAATTTGTGCTGTCAAATTCCTGTGTTTATTACATGGCTCAAATATGTCTCATAAGTTGTTTATGGAAGATCTTGCAATCAAGCTATTAGATAAAGTAAATATGCCTTATATTACTTTGTTTCTGTGCAACTAACAAGTCAGAATCCAACATTTGCTCTGTATGTTGACACATTATGTAATCTAAACATATTTTTTTAAAGATTTATTTGACAGAGAGAGAGCACAAGTGGAGAGGAGAGGGAGAAGCAGGCCTCCCACTGAACAGGGAGCCTGATATGGGGCTCAATCCCAGGACTATGGGATCCTAACCTGAGCCGAAGGTAGATGCTTTACCAAGTGAGCCACTCAGGACCCTAAACAGTTTTTTTTATCAGGAAGAAACATGAGGTTTATGTTCCCTAGTTTTAGTTAAGTTTTGGTTAGTGATTACCCAACTCATTTGATTTTAGAGAAGAATGTTTTCCCTCTGCTTTCTAAGCTTTGCTCGGTGTATATCCTAGGGCCAGTCAAAAGCAGTTGTGTTTAGAGTGATATATCCATACATTATTTTGTGTAAGAAATGGAATAAAAAGACATAGGAAGTGGCATAATGTAAATAATTGATTTTTTTTTTTTTTTTTTGGTCTACCAAATCATTTATAAATCTGGGGAGAAGCTAGGAAGTGGTAAAGTCAAATACATTGCTCTTTTCTGAATTTGAACCTGGGACAGGTGGAGTTCTGGTCTACTTTCTCACCTCTGGGCTCCACTGGGAAGTTAACTAATGACCATAGCCCCCACTTAAGCCACTTGTATTGAAATAACTGTTCATCATGCATTTATTTTCTGAAGGTAGCAGATCAGCTTCAGTTATAAACAATCTGGGAAGTTGTTTTTGGGTTTTTTGGTTTTTTTTTTTTTTAATGTAAAAATCTCCCCACCTTTTGTACCACTGGAGTCAGGGGAAAAAAAACATGTCAGGAAATAGTGCTTATGGATTCCCTAAGGATGAATGCTAGAACACAAAGATGTATTATAGTGAATATCGATGCATGTTACAAAATATGAGTGTTTGGAAACAAAGTAAAGCAGAATAAGGAGGGAGACCTATATAGAGGGTCAGGGAGGGCCTCTCTAACCAGTGCCATTGAGTGCACTGCCAGTGAGGTTGGAGAATGTCCGGAAAGGCTGGTGTCCCCAGGCAAATGAGGGAGGTGCTGTCTGGAGGTGGGGAGGGACATGAGGCTGCCCGTTGGCCCTGAGATTTGGTAAGAAGGTGGTGTGTAGTCACCTCTACAAAGACCTTTTCCTGGGATGGTGAGAATGAGGACCTCAGTGGAAGGGCTGAGAGGAGTGTGGCTGGGGAGCCAGGGGAGACCATGAGAACAGGCTTTACTCGGATGAGAGGGAGTGGCTGGGATGGGTCTGCAGGGGACATGTTTGTATGTTGAAGGAAGTGATCCAACAGAAGGGAGAAGGGATGGTTTTAGAGAGGCTGGCAGTGGTCACACAGGTGAAACCCTCGAGTAACCACTTCACATCCACTGGGATGGTTGTTACAGCAAACAGGCTGAAGATAACCAGCGTTGGTGAACATTGAAGTCATTATGCTAGGTGAGAAGACGGCCATCCTCAAGAGCCACATGGTGTGTGATTTGTGGGAAGTGTCCAGGATAGGCAAATCTGTAGAGATTGAATAGATTCGTGCTGCTGGGTCAGGGGCAAGGCGAGATCGGGATGCGATTGCACAGGGTTTCCTTCTCAGAGTGTGGGAATGTTCTGGAATAGATAGTGGCGACGCTTGCACAGCTCTGTGAATATACCAAACCCACTGAGTAGGACACTTTGAAATGGTGATTTTTATGCTACGTGAATTGTATTTTTTTAAAAAATCTTTTAATAGTCTAGATTGGCTCCAATGTCCAATAGAAGTTCTGGCTTTCATTAGAAGATAGAAAAGCAAAGACAGAAAAGTTATGTTTTAGACACTGGCTCAGGCCAAGCAGTTGTTTTTAGAAGTTGAAGAAAATCGAGCAGAGCAACTAATGAAAGGGTAATTTGAAAATAAGAAAAATGAAAAAAAAAAGAAAGAAAAATGAAAGAATAATCCTAGAGAAAATGGAAGAGGGTCTCATCCAGAGTGGATGGGCCGGCTCACCATAGCCAGGAGTGACCTCATCCTCTGAGCTAGAAAAGAGCAAGGTGGGTGGTGGCGAGTTGGTGTGAGGGAGGGATCACTGGGGACCCTTGTGTTCTGAGCCAGGAAGCAGGGTTGTTTCTAGAGGGAAGAGGCAGGAACACCATTGGCACTGAAGACCGAGGGGAAGGTTAAAGTTGTAGCAGTGATCTCAGTTAGAATTAGTATCGGGTAGTGCTTGAAGTCATTCTTTCCCACCGTAGTGCAGAAGCTGTGGGGGTGGGGATTACACACTGCTGTGTCATGGCTTCAGTGCTGTGTGTCTGACGTGTCACCTTGGAGGTTCTGTTTTGAGTCCATGGGTCGACAGCGTGAACCAGGAGGAGGTGGAGATGGTGGCCAGCTGGAGCGACCTTCAAGGACCTCCAGGCGCATGGGGTCTTCCCCACTCTCTGTTCTTTAGGTTTTAGTGAGGCACGGGGTGGAGGGGTAGGTTTTTGTTTGCTTTTTACCGGAAACTTGTTTATAGAAGTTTATAGAAGTAACTTTAAAAGGAATCCATTCCTGGCCCAGCCTCAGCAGCTTCCAGTGACAGACAACCTTGTGAGGTCTACCTCTGACATTCCCCCCAACCCACATTATTTTGAAGCCAATCCCAACATCACTTTCATCTATAAATATTTCAGTAGGTATCTCAAAAAGATAAGAATTATTTTGTCCACCATAACTACAATACAACTTTCACACCTGAATTTGTAATTCCTTCATATTATCAAATATCCCATCAATGTTTAAGTTTACCTGATTGTTTTACATTTTTTTCAGTTTCTTTGTTTGAAATGTGACCCAGATAAGGTCCATTCTCTGCCGTTGGCTGGTTGAGATGTCCCTAAGTTCTCTTAATCTACAGACTCCCCTCATTCTTTTTAAACCTGAAATGTATTTTTTGGAGAAACCAGATTGTTTTCATCTTAGGAACTTCCTCAGTCTGGATTTTGCTGTTTGAATTTCCATGGTGCCCTTTAAGATGTTTCTCTGATCCCCGATTTTAGACAAGATGGTATTGAGATCTAGAGCCTTGATCAGAGGTAGGTTTGCTTTTCCTTTTTGGAGACAGAGGTAGGGCAAAAGTATCCATCCGTCACGAAGTGTAGAAGATTTGGCTGTCTCTGAGGAATTGCCTCATTCTGTTAATTCTGTGGGAGCAGCAGAATGGTGATACTCTAATTCTTGTACTCTTTTTTCATTTATTAGCTGAAACTCGTCTGTACCCAAATATGATGTATTTATATACCCCGGGATATGTTTCCTGTAGGAAAGACAGGATTAGTGTTTGCTTCTTTTCCTGTTATTTTTCAGTTTTCAAAATAATGAATTGGCTTCCTAGTATCCTCCAGTTTCTTCTGAAGGTGATCAGTGGTTCTTCTTTTTTTTTTTTTTTTTTTTTTTTTTTATTAAGGTTAAACGTATGGGGTTCAGTCCATTGTAGTTATTATTAGTGTTTGAATTACCCCGGTTTTAGGCAGGTGGAAGAGAAGATCTGAGAACATGACTTGCTGTTGGGCATCATTGTGGAATTGCCCAGGAATGGCAGTTGGAATATATTTAGGAAAGACCTGGAAGCCACCATGCTCGGTGATGAATGTGGACAGGACTCTGGAGGGAGGCCGAGAATGGGGATTTAGGAAACACCAAAAAAGAACAAAAAGAACGGTAGCAAAAAGAACCAGAGGAAGATCAGGAGAAAAAGGTTTGAGAAGCGAGACTAGACCCAGAATCGGATGGTGCTGGACTGGTGTTGTTCTGGGCCATCACTTAGCTCACTGGAGAGTCTTATCTGTGAAAATTCAGCAGCGGAGCCTCTATGAATTTGTCCATGATGATAAAGCTTGATCTCAGAGCCTGCTCTTGCCCCCTCCCCCACAAGCTGTGTCTCAGTGGCTGCTGGCAGTGGTGTTCACTGTGGCCCAGAGCAGGTTGGGCATGGGGGGCAGGAGCTGTGAGGCATTTCTGGGTTTTCAGCAGCACGTCAGGGTCCGGCCAGTGCGCAGTAGAGTGAAGGGGCAGCAGAAGTGCAAGGGAAGAGTGGGACTTCTTAAAAACTGATCTGATGGATATGCGAAAGGGACATAGGACCTTCCTCCCATAGGGGAAGATGGAGGTTGAAGACAGAAGGTTGAATCAGAGAGGTGAAGGAAGATTGTTGAAGTTGGGAGGATCGTGTGGCCAGAGTAAGAGACTGACAGGGTTAAAGCCATGAGAAGAATAGTCAAGATTTCAGATTCTCCTTGTGGAAAGAGGAAGGGGACAAGACCGAGAAAAGCAAAGTGATTGGCACAGTAGCTTGTTCTTTCTTGAGTGTAGTTGACACACACGCTCCGTTGGCTTGAGGTGTCCAACACAGTGGATTGGCAGCTCACCATGGCATAGCTGCCATCTGTCCCCTTACCTCGCTGTCCTAGTTCACTGACTGTGTTCCCCAGGGCTCTGCTTTTTAACCTGGGGCTTGCTGCTTCCCTAACCGGAGGCCTGCACCTCCGTCCCGTTCATCCATTTCTCCCGTCCTCCTGCCCCTCCCCTCTGTATCGATGGTTCTGATTCTGCTTTGTTTGCCTGTTCATTTTTTTTTAAGATTCCATTTACGAGTGGAATCTTATTCTTAACTTCCGTTTTCTGGACCAGCAGCTGCAGTATCACCCAGGAATGTGTTGGAAATGGAGGTTCCTGGGCCCTCTCCCCAATTCTCCTGGATCAGAAACTCTGGGGGGGGTCAGCAGTCTGTTTTAACGAGCCCTCAAGCTGATTCTGAGCACTACGGAGTCGGAGACCCCTGGTCTAGCGGCGGTGAGGGCCAGCTAAAGCTAGAATGTGTGCTTTTAATGAAGTCCGTGGGGCCCCGTGGTTTCTCTTGGGGGGTCTTGACAGCTTGAAAGGAGGATCCGATTCTTTAAGGTTGATTCAGAAGAAGGGAATTTGCAACTGGGTTGGAGGCTGTAGTGAAAAGGATGGAAAGTGCTCTGGATGAGATCGTGGAGAACATTCTTGGGATGCAGGTTGGGTCTGTGAGGTAGATAGGTAGAGAGAAGAAAGATCTTTCTGAACAAGAGAGCACAGTGGGTAGGACAAGTAAGAGGACAGTGGATTTTGAGCTGCAGAGGGGTCAGGACAGTGACTCCGCTGAGGCCCTGAGGGCGGGGGACCGGGGTGCAGATGCTTCCCATGCCTGCTGCCCTTGTGAGGATCCTGTTGGTAGCTGCATCGAGCCCGAGCAGGAGGGGACACCCGAAACACTTGTGTCAAAAGAAAATGTCCCCGAAGAAATAAACGGGAGAGAGGAGGTTGTGAGACTTGAATCATGGTGAGGCTTCATTAAAACTGACGTTAATTTAGCTGTTGTAAAATTTTACACACATGGAAGTGCCTAGAATGGGAGCACAGAAGAAAGATCATAGAATTTCCCAGGTAATGAGGACTCTCCACCTTAGGTGACAGCATTTTTGGAGATGGTGGACGACCTATTCTTCTGCCTTTAGGAACTTTGAATATGATACACCCTTTGGTGCTATCATAACTTAGTGGCTAAGCGCTAGCAGAGAACACAAGTCAGCCTGGCAGTTGGCTGAGTTTAGACAGGACAGACCATCACCACAAGAGAGGGAGCTCTGCTGCTGGGGAGGGCTCTGTGCAGCCGTTGTCTGAGTCTGGTGAAGGTGCTGATCACAGTGTTTCCCACGCTCTTGCCTGAGTGGGCTTCACCTCAAACTGACATCACTGCCACCTTTCCTGGGACACAGGGGCAGCGAGTGAGACATGCCCACGTTGGTGCCTTGCAAAAGCTGTCCCATTTCTCATCTCTTCTTGCCCTGGTGATCTCTTGTCTCCACCTGAAGTGGTCAACAAGATAGAGACGGACATTTCCAAATCCTTTTTGCACCAAATACAGTTTTATGTTTCCTGCACTAATTTTAAAAGCAGATAGAGTAGATAAAAGCAACTGAATTCATTGTTTTGAAAGGACAGTCCATGCTTATAAGAACGTGTCTTTCTTATCCTGGGTTCTGCCTTTGGGAGGGTAATAAGCTCCTGTACTCGGCTTAAAGCTTTTAAATCTGTGGTTGTCATTGGTTTTGCTTTCACGGATCACAGATCCCATAGGTAATTCAGTGCTGCTTCTCTCCCCACCCCAGGATGAGTCGGTGTCCAAGTCCAGGACTCGGTACTATGTGAACTCCCAGCAGCACCGGCTGAAGAACCGGGTGTGGCAGACGCTGCTGGTGCTTTTCCCCAGCTTTGATCAGGTACGACCCTGACTCTGCTGCTCCCTCAGAGCACCGTGCTTTCTACGGAAGAAACGAGCAGAAACTGGCACATGCTGTCTTAAAACTGAGAAAGTAATCTGCTTAAAATGTATACTTTCGCTCTTAAAATTGAAGTTATCTAGAAGTGTTTTTTTAGTAGAAAGAATCCTAAGGCAATTAGGTGTTGCAGAAATAAATTGGAAACTGGTTTACAGGGCACCACTTAATCCTTTTTTTCTTCTTTTCTTTGTGTAATGTAAGTAACATTTTAGCTGTGGAATGTCTAGTGTGCCGTTTGGTTAAAATACCCACACGTGAGCTGCTCATTTTGCACAGCTGAGTTATTTCAGAGTGCTTTTGAAATAAAGGTGAGGTTGTCATTTCCCGCAGCTGTTTGTGCCCCCTTAAATTTGTGAGTACCGTGGGTGTGTGAACCAGCTAAGCCAAGGCCGAGATCTTGATCTCTTACAACAGGGTCTTTGCCCAGAGTTCCCCTTTCTCCTCCCTGAGGAGCCAAGGAACAGGGGAATGAACTGTCTGATTTCTCTAACCAGGTTTGCTTAATATTCCTGGTAAGAAAATAGATCATTATGTGAATTTCACACAATTTTAAAAAGCATTTTTGACGACAGAAATTTCCCCCGTGGACTTCAGTTTCTTGCTCTTTGAAATGTTTCAGAGAATTTTAAAAACATATCAAACTCTTTTTTAATACAATTCACGAGGCCTTATCTGTAAGAGAGAAACAGTTCAATAACTGCAAGTACAGAAGTATAGCCAGATCAGTTGTTTCGGCAAACGTAAGAAGAAATGGTGGAGCGCGCTCTTCCTGGGGAGGAGTGTTCGTGAG
Organism: Mustela putorius furo; assembly: GCF_011764305.1. NCBI lineage: Eukaryota > Metazoa > Chordata > Mammalia > Carnivora > Mustelidae > Mustela > Mustela putorius. Next base: position 3,400,888 of record NW_025421560.1, on the reverse strand, counting down.
TGTGTGCGGCTGCTGATCTCCGTCAGACGCCTCGTCATGCTATCTGATTTTTTAAATCCTGCACATGTCACACTCAGACTCTGAAATGCATTTGAAAGCAGTGCTTTAGGGACGTTTGGCTCAATGACTGACAGCACGTTTTGTCCTGGACTGGGGAGGCCCCGGGGAGAGCGTCGTGTTGGCCGGTGGGGGCCTGCGGCAGCGGCACCTTGTCAGGAAGTTGAGCACCGGCTTGTCCGGCCAAGCCACCGGTGCTGAGAACCTTGTCATATCTGGTGTCTGCATTTCCCCTCCATCATGGCCTTTCAAGGCAGGCACAAGTGGTGCTCTTTTGTCCACGGGCCCCGCAGTCAGGGAGCTGGGGGCCTGCCTGTGACCTAACACGGCCCGCGCAGCTGGAGTTACAAACCGGGCCTCCCTGAGTCCGCGCCACCTCTTACCGCGCTGCCCAGGCCTGTAGGTGAGCTGCTCTGCTCCTTTTCCGCCACTTAGAAATTGTTAAAAGATAGATTGTTCTTGAAAATAAAGAGTATACCTGGTACTGTTTTTAGATCTTATGTACGTAGTTTTACGTGGTACTTGGATATATGTCCAGTTCCCCAGAACAGAAGCCTGGGGCAAGGAGGGTGACGTGCGCGCCCCGGGTCTTGGGGGCTGTATGGGCGGCGACCACCCACTTCTCCCGGGCCTCGCTGGTCTCCTCGCAGTCTCCTTTTCCAGGTTTAAGCTCGTGACATTTTGGCAGATGGTTGTTAGAATCTGGACTCTGCCACCTGCTAGGTTTTGAGGAAAATACTTAACTTTTCTGAATCTTTCCCCTGTAAAAATACAGAGAGTAATAACCCTCCTCATAGAATTAATGTCCAAGGAAAGTGTAAAGTACCCAGTACCTCACCATTGTATTTCAGTAAACAGATTTTAGGGTTGTTGAGAGAGTTACAGATCTGATAATTACTTACATTAAACTTTAATCTGTCTTGGGGCACCTGGCTGGCTCAGTCGAGCAGGTGACTCTTGATCTCATGGTTGTGAGTTCAAGCCCCAAGCTGGGCATAGAGCTCCCTAAAAACAACAAAAAAAAAAGCAAACAAACAAACACACACACAAAAAACTAAAACAAAAAGTTAAAAAAAACCCAAAACTTTTGAAAGTTATAATTAGGAACTATTTTCCAAAGTTGCTGCAAGACTAGATCTTTATTGTTCCCACCATAAAAAAGAAATCATCTTGTGATGTGCCCCAGGGGATGCTTTGGTGGGAATCCTCCTGTGATGGGTGAGTGTATCAGATCAACAGGGTGGTCAGCTTAGACTTACACAGTGTTCTATGATGATTTGTAGCTTGATGAAATAGAAGTTATTAACCCTAACCTACCAGTTTAATTTATGAACTTTATTTTTCTCAGAATTTCTTGAATAGAATTATTGACAAGATTTTCCAGGCTGGTTTCATCAATAATCAAGCATCCATAAAATATTTCATAGAATGGATTATTATATTGATTCTTCATAAATTTCCTCAATTTCTGCTGAAGTTCTGGGATTGCTTTTCTTATGTAAGTAAAAGGGATTTTTTGGAATTTTTGGAATTAAAATATTTTGGTTATGCTGGGAGGTTTCATTTTAATAGTTGGCTTTTGATTGGCAGTTGTCCTGTTCCCATGTATTGACTTCCTAAGTTCTGTTGTGCAAGATCCGAGTTAATTTAAAAGGCAGAAATTCCTGGCATTCGTCTTGTGTTATCAGCCTCTATTCCAAGAAAATAAAGATGGAAAGGCTTATGTTAGAAAGTAAGAGGGGAGCCTGGGTGGCTTGGTTGGTTACATGTTTGACTCTTGATTTCAGCTCAGGTCATGATCACGATCTCAAGCTCCATGTTGGGCCTCACAGCCAGCGTGGCGCCTGCTTGGGATTCTCTCTCTCCCTGTGTGTGTGCTCGCTCGCTTGCTCCCTCAAAAAAAGAAAAAGAAAAAGAAACGAGAGCCTTCTCTATCCTTTTTTACCAAGCAATGTCTTTGTTTGATTTTAGAAATAAGAATGATGACAAATTAAATACAATCTTTACATTTCAGAGAGCTTTTTAGTAGGGAAGTTTCAGACAAGCACAGGCGAGAGACTCAAAGGGAGCTCGGATCACCAGCTAAGAACCTGTCTCACTTTGTCTGTACCCTCATCCGCACCCCTAATTGCCCTTTGCCCAACTTTTCTTATATCCTGAAAATCATTTTTAAGGAACAGATAAGCGATAGGGTTTGCAGTTGCAGCTTCCTGGCAAATGGTGAAGTGTTTGTAAACACGTGTTCTGAGTACTTGCCTTGAATGCCTTCTGTTGGTTCCCAGACACACCCTTCCCTTTCTTCACATCAACGACCTCGCCTTCTGCTGCTGTGAGAATGAAGACCCTTCCTTCCTCCAAGTATCTCCTCTTGAATGTCTTCCTTCCTGTTTCATCAGAAGATGTTGTCTTTGTCCCTTCTGTCCTTGTGTCCTTACTTGTATTTTCTTTTGGGGACTTTACTCTCCGCTCTTTACTCTTCTGTTGACTTTTCTTCTGTCCAGCCGTGTCTCGGCGCCACCACAGCGTTTGTGATGGTTTGCTGACCGCGTTCTGGAGACCCTGTGTCCTTGACCAGTGGGAGGTTCGGGGCAGCCCTGAGTCAGGCAAGTCTGTTGGTGCCAGTTTTCCAACAGCATGTGCTCCCCATGTGGCTCTCTGTCACATTTTGGTAGTTCTCACAATATGTCAAACACTTTCATTATTTGTTATGGTGGTCTGTGATCAGTGATTATGATTTGTCAAAAGCTCAGATGATGGTTAGCTTTTCTCATTGCATTCAAGGCATAATTCTGTTGAACACTTACTGGTCTCCTCCAGTCTAGTAAATGTCACTTTCATGTCCATCATAAAGGAAAGAGTCCTTTGACTCACTTTTAATACTCGCTGTTGGACGGTTCAGAACTGTATTTCTGAGGTGTGTCGATATTAAACTTCGCAAGGAGTGGTCTTTGCCTTCCTCTCTTACTTTATTTAACCCACTGTGGTCGCTGGTGAGGATGTTATCGCAGCGACACACAGCCTTTTTCTTGGTCTTCCCCTTCCTGACGTTTCACGCTGGCAGCTGATGTGGTGCACGCTGCCATGCCCTTCGCGGCCCCCTCCCCGTCAGGTCGATGACGTCCCTGTCCCTCTCACGGGGTTCCCTTTCCTTTCCCAACCCTCATGCTGGGTTTGATCTTAAGACTCATTCTACACTTGTGGTGAGCACAGCACAGCATATAAACTTGTTGTGGTACCACAAACTAGCATCCCTAAAACTAGTGCAACGTTGTGTGTCAGCTGTACTCAAGTAAGAAAAATTCTAATGAAAAAGAGATCTATCCAAGAATGCCTCTGTCTGTATTGTAGTAGACTCATCTCTATCGGTATGAAAACAAGAAGAATCACCCATTAGCCCCAGTGCTTCTCTTTTTGCAGTCCCCTTGCTTCGGGGACCCTGTCGGGGCTGCCTGCTCCCCTGGCCAGCAGCCCGGCTTTCGCATGCAACCCCTGCAGATCCCCACACGCAGCCGGACTGATGAGGGCAGCTTCCCCTGACGCTGGGCTCCTTTCCGTCGCCCTTTCTCCCAGTCTCCACGCTTGAAACCTGGCTGTCCTGTAAAGCCGTGGCTCCAGCCACCTCCTGGTAATCCTGAACGCCAGATCAGCCCGTTTTTTGTTTTGTTTTATAATTTACTTATGAAGACACTGAGGTTCAGAGACAGGGAGTGATTCGTCACAGTGGTAAGAAATGACATTCGTGTCATTCCCACAGCTGTGTTCTTTTTCACTATTCCAAGATTCCTTATCGGATACCCCTTTCCCCTTCTCGTGTCCATGGAATTAAGAAAAATACTCCTGTTGTTTTTCCTTGACTTGCTCCTATCTGTTCCTTCACTAATGTCATCTGTTTTGTCTGCTCCCCAGTGGGGGGTACTGCCCCAGAATGTCTCAGCAACGGCAGGTTGACTCTGGTGTCCTTCTGAGACGTCCTGACTCTCCTGTATCCCCCAGTAATGCCCCTACTCTGTGAAGCTTTTCTACTTAGCTCAGTCTCTCTCTCCTAAAGAGCTTTCAGACCTTGTGTATTGTCTTCAGATCCTTTCTGTAGGCACCTCTCAAGGGTATTCCTTGTAAACAAATGAAACAGCTTCTGAATGAATCAGAAAGGGATCCTTAAAGCAAGCAGTGCAGGAGCGAATGGGGAGGCATGCAGAATGCCCAGATTCGGGGCAGAATCAGGCTTGGGAAATAAAGGAGGTTCAGCGGCTCCCAGGGCTGCAGCTACAGCCCTACTGTGGAGCTGGCCCGGTAGGGATGCTGCTTTACTTCACGGGGGAGGGGGGTACCATCACCATCCGTGTCCACCTGCCGCCTCGGGGGGCTTTGCCCCTCACAGTTTGCGGTTCAGGGTAGATGCCTCCGATCCAAGCATTGGTGCCTTCCCTTCAGCTGCACAAAGACTGGGAACAGGGATGTACCCGGTATCTTCAGCTTCCCACAGACCTCTAAGCGGGGGAGAATTCTCTGAACTTGGAAGGGGTTCAGGATGGATGCCCAAAAAATGGCAAACACTACACCCTTTTCTTCCTTTATCAGAAGTAGATGACCTCGACTTCTACTTTTCTAAGAAAACAAATGTAGGAACACCTCTACCTCCTCCGTAGTGGTCACACGTGTCTGCCCGTGTCCGTATCCGTCCGAGACTTCCTCCCTCCATGTGCCATAGAGACCCGGGTCCTGTGTCGAAGAGCGCTCTCCTGCCTTCCTCCGATTCCTCTGCCTCGGCCTTCTCGGACCCTGTGCTTTCAGCGTCCCTTGTGCCCCGTCTCTCCTCAGCCTGTGGCTTCCACGTGCCCACGTCTCCTCCGCTGCTGCTGGACATGTGCCCCGCGCTTCCCGCCCCGCCCCGTGCCTCGCACGTCATGGCCCTGGTCAGACCTCCTGCTGGAGGCTTCCGCGTCCTCCCACCCACCCTGCCGTCCGCACTGTCCTTCGCGGAGGACACGCTCCGGGGTCCGTGGTCAGGCTGCTTCTCTCGGCCCATCCACACTCTCGATGTCTCGACGACCTACTTTATCTCGGTTCAGTGACGTGCTCTCTGGGGTCCTCTTGTCCCTCTGTCCCCTCTTCTCCGTGTCCTTCCAGCCTTTTCTCAGCTAGTGAATGTCTGTGCTTCTCCCGGCGAGGCCTCCTCTGTCCTTGTCGTATCACCAGGACTCCTGTCCTCCCTGAAGCAGTGGCTCCCCGACTTCTGCTTCCATTCCGGACATCCTCTCTGCGGGCGAAGTCAGGAGCCGGCAAACTGCGGCGAGACTGGACCTCGTGGTTTGGGTACAGCAGAGCCTGGCCGGCTCGCTCGCCTGGGGTCTGGCCCAGTGTGTGCCGAGCGGCCGAGTTCAGCAGCTGCGACGGAGACTGTGCAGCCTGTAGAGCCACGTTTATATCTACTGTTGGTACTTTCCAGAAGCCAGCTGGCCTGCGGCATACCTCCTCCTGGAATGGCTGTAGAGCATCCAGAACTCCAGGGGCCTTCTTGTCTCCCCAGACGTGGTGCCCCACGTGTGGCGAGCCCCACCGTTTCCCTCACAGTCGCACAGCCCGGACATCCTACGGCTTTTCGTGCTTCACATGACCCCCACGTCTGAGGGTTTTTCCCATGCTCTCTCCGGCCCCTGCCTCCCCCTGTGGCCTTCTCCCTCGGGCTACCTGCCTCCACTCCTGCTTCCATCTCAGTCCGTTCCCCGCACAGAAGCCAGAGCAGGGTTTTCAGAGTGAACGGCTGGTCAGGTTATCCGCTTGCTTCACACACTGTTCTGGAATAAAGACCCAGGGTCTTCAGAATGGCCTGCCGGTCTCGGGTGATGGTAGGCCTCACCAGCCCCTCTGTGTGCCACCATCCCTGTCTGCACATCTCTCTTGTGCCAGGCTCCACTTTCTGTTGCTCAAACAGTCCAGAACCCGTGAGTGTAGAAAGTGGTGTTCTAATGTTTTTCACGATTCTGGGTTGCATGGGCCCCGCTGGGTGGTTCTGCACTGCGTGGAGCCTGCTGGGGCTACGGTTTCCGCGTTGGTCACCCCAGCGGCAGTTGGGGGAGGAGCAGTGGTGGCCGGGCTCTCTCCCCGTGTGCCCAGCAGGGCGGCTGACCTCTGTGTTGGTGCCTCAGGATCCCCAGCAACAGCATCTCAGGACAACACGTCATGGTATGCACGTGCTTCCTCAGCCTCTGGCTGTGTCCTGCGTGCTGATGTCTCATGGGCCAAAGCAGATGGTGTGACCCAGCTTCCCAAGGTGGGAGGGGCCGGGGTCCCTCGAGGCACAGAGGCCGCAGTGGCTGTCTGACCTTTCCTGAGCCTTCACATTCCTTTAATGTCCTCTGGCTCAGGCCATTTGCACATGCTATACCCTGTACCTAAAATGGCCTTTATCTTCTTCATCTGCAGAATTGTCTCCCTCCCTTTGGATCTCAGTCCACACATCCTTTGTGTCAATTCTTAAAGGAAGGGTGGTTTGGATCCCCTTATTAGAGGTTTTTGTAGCATGTGAATAATAGTGCTTGGTATAATTGGAAATTTAACTTATTGTGGATTTGGTTGCAACCCACTAGAATAAGCTCCTTGGAGGCAGGAACCTTATCTAATTTTGTTTTCCACGATTTCTGACACAGTACTTGGCACGTAGAAGACCTTCAGTAGCTGAATAAATCATCTGATCAGCCTTTGGACTGGTTTCCGGATGATAGTGTCTATAGTCTCTTTCCTTTCTGGTCTGTCTGGGGCTCCTCAGTTGATTGTCACTAGAACGATGTGTTCTTCCAAATCCCTGTAATTGGGAAGGTCTCTGAATCCCAGCTGAACACCTACACAGCTTTACGTCCTTGGCTCTAAAGTTGTCTGCAAGGTCCGGTCTAACTTCGGAGCCTGTCTCTGCCCTCCCATCCCCTCTCTGTGCATCTTACTCCCTTTTCGCCTGTTCTGTTTCCTTCGGGCTCCCCTGGGCCACCTGTGCCTCCTCGGAGTGAGCACACCCTTGGCTGTACCACTTACTCCACAGTTAAATTAATCCTGCCTTGTGGTGTCTGCTGACAGGGGTGTCGGTGTTTGGCCACTGGAAGTTACTTCCCTTCTGTGTCTGCGATCCCAGGTCCCCACCCAGGCCGGGGCTGTGTCACAGCCCGCCTCACGTGGGGCTCTGTCATGGGCCTCACAGCGGCACAGGAAGCCTCGAGTGACTGTTTGATTTATCTGATTTTTTTTTTCAGGGTGAAGAAAACCTTAAAACAAGCATTTGTACATTTTTATCCGTTTTGTCACATTTGGACATCATCACTCAAAACATTCCAGAAAAGGTGAGTTCAAATGAGAAGAGTTTAAACCTACAAAATAGAATTGTATGTTTGTACTAATTTTTTTAAAATGTTGAGTATTTCTTACGATTTTTACCTCTTCTTCTCTTCCCTCCTACTACTCACTCACTGTGCACACGCACTTAGACACAAATCCACAGGCCGGCACTAACCCACGTGAACAGCACCCCCCACACACCGAGGTACATGTGCCTCAGCATATCCTGCATCTGTGGACAGACCGGTGGGCAACTTCTAGTGGTAGATTCTTGACTCTCTATAAGTAGTTACATAAGATGATCTAAGTCAGACCTCCTGTGTCTCGTTTAACTGCTCTTTGACTGACGTAGTTATTGAACACGGGCTCGCGCAAAGATGCTGACGGTCTGAGTATTAAGAGATGCGGGGTAATTGGAGGCTGATGTGCTGTGGGCCGCAGTTCTGCCCTCTTTCTTGGGCTTCAAACCATCTCCCTAGTGGTTTACCCCACAGGCAAGTAGAGAGCGTAGCTAATCCTGCTTAATCGCTTTGGCGGAGCTGTTAAGAATTCAGGAAAACCTGCCCATGAGGTTTAGAGCAAGCTTCTTCCTTACTGAGTGTACAGGGGAGAGAGTGCTGAGCTGTGAACTCTGGGAGAAACCCGGATATACGGGATAAGAAGTGCTGTTTGGTGTTGAAAGTAAAAGAAAACTACAGGGGAAGTGAGGATTCCTAGAGTATGTCCAAGTGTTCTTGTCTTTAAACGGTGGTAATAGTCAAATTTAGTTGTTAACCTATTTCATGAATTCTAAGACCAAGATCTTTTTCCCCCACCATAATTTAGCTCCTAAAATCTTGAGGTTTTGAAGTCACAGGGCACCTTACAGCGTCTGTCAGCCAGATGGCAGTGTGAGAGTTCCCGTTCCCTGAAGGCGTAAGTTCACAGCTTCTGCTGAAATCAGGCAAACTCTAGCCTCAGGTAACATCACGTGTTACCTTCCTGTCTTAATTACGTGCAGGAAAGAGATCTGCTTGCCATCTGCAGAGAGCAGAGAGGCAAGGAGATAAGGAACTGTCCTCTGTCAGGCTGGCTGAAATAGCTCACAACCATTCAGACAAGTTCTGAAAATGAACTTATCTTAGCAGATGCTTCTACTAGATCCGGAATAAGTAACAGGTTATCATTTATTTATTTATCAGATGGGGAGAGAGCACAGGTGTTCTGGGGGTCTAGGGAAGGGACAGAATCCCAAGGAGGGTCCACACTCAGTGCAGAGCCCGACATGGGGCTGATCCCACAACCCTGAGATCATGACCTTAGCCAAAATCAAGAGTGGGACGCTTAACTGACTGAGCCACCCAGGTGCCCCAATAGCAGGTTATTTTCCCATTCAGCCCTGTTTATACTCACTGTATATCATACATTTTAGATTTATTTATTTTCAAAGCATCCAAAAGAAGGAATGCTGATTAGTGGAATAGAATAATCTCAGTTTCAATATCTTCTGAAAAACAGAAATCTAAATGGAGAGATCTAAGACCAGACCAGACTAGTATACTTCGTTAGTCTGTCCAAGTCCTTCACAGTGTCTGCTGAAAGTCTGTTGTTACCTGACAAATATGTTTTTGTTTAAAGACTTTATGGAAACAGTCACTCAAGACTTTCCATTTTCCTCAAAGTATGGAAATATTTGCACTTGTACAGGTCCGTGCTAAGTGGTCAGAGAAGATTCAAAACTACCACCAAACAGGACCGAGGGCAGAACACTAAATGTCTATGGAGATTGAAAGCAGAGGGAAAACACTGTTCTCTAGTGTGCTCATGGTTGTGTATTGTCCTGTCATCTTGTTCTGTGTGTCTAGACCTCGTTAGCAGATAGGAGATGGCATCACAGGTTCAGTCCCGAACGGGGTGTCTCAGTCCTGGCCACAGCTTATGAGCGCAGGCAGCACCAGCATATCTGACTATAGGATTCATAAAACAATCATATTTCCTGTTGAGAATTACACTGGATTTTTTATTTTTATTTTTTGTACTTACAAGTAATCTGTACCTAGCTCCCAGATACTGTTTTCTAATACCGTTCTCTCATAAAAGGAACCAGGGCTTCTTGGAAAAAAACAGCTGATTCTAGAAATAGGGCAGAAACTACACAAGGTAAATAGAAAAGAAGTGCCAGGGCGGGGTAGGATGGAGGGTACCGTGGGGCAGATCTGCCAAGGGGCACAGGAGCCCCCGAGAGTCCCCCTAGTGGCTAAAGCTGAGACAAGCAACACAATACAGTAACACTGGGTTACAACCCAATGGAATAAATATTCATGAGTTTATACCGATCTAAGTGAATGATTAAATAAACCAATGGGAAAGTCAACAAACCTGTGCACACTTACAAATAATTTATGTGGTCACTCTGGCCTCAAGGAGGGGGCACATAACCACACAGTCCTAAAATGTGGGCTGCCCTAGTGATGTCCTTCCTCAGAGCAGAGTAAGGAAGGGGAGCCCCTGAGAGCGCTTAGTCATGCCATAGCCCGGGCCCTTGGTAGGACGTGATGGAAATGGCCTCGTGGTTTCTCTCCCCGACACCGTAACCCCAGTCTAGACATGAGAAAAACATCACCCAGATCCCAGCCGACCTGACTACTGCTCCTCAGAACTGACAAGGTCATCGAAAACAAGCCGAGTCTGAGAAACTGTCACAGCCAGGAGGAGGGTGAGGGGACTCGAGAACTAGAGGTAACATGTCCTGGTTGGATTAGGAACAGGACAAGGACATTTGTACAGAATAAGGAAGTCCGAGTAAAGCGTGGAGAGAGGATTAAGGTTATCCGAGAGTGGCGAGAAATTTGAAAGGGAAGGTGGGCGTTTGGATTTGATTCCTCTGGTTTTCCTCTGCTGTAAACCGGACGGGGTACTACCTGCCTCACGGGATCATTGTAAGGACTGAATAACACAGAGGTTACTCTCTCCTGCTCAGAAGCATCCTTCTTCCTTCACTATGCCTGTGCCATTCAGGGACCGAGCCCTCTGTCACTCACTCGAGCTGGTGTTAGTGCTTCCTCTACCGAGCACTGCCCTGGACTGCAGAGATCAGGGAAGCAGGACGCAGCTCCATCTGGGGGTGTGCAGTGGGGGAAGTGCAGCGGGCTGCGGGGCACCGGCGAGATCTCAAACCTTGGCCCGCAGGGAGGACTTCGGGTTTAGCACAGAAGCCTCAGGCAGAGGAACAGGGCACAGTGGGAGCGGGGAGACGCTGGAGATGGACGGGAGCTGCAGGGCGGGCAGGGCCCAGTGCAGAAGGGCCTTTACAAAGCAGGTTTAGCCCAGTGTGTGAGTCGGGGGTCCTAGCTCTAAGGGACCTGGGATCCCATCTAAGCGCCCCCTCTTGCTTGCTGTGTGAACTTGGGCAAGTAGCTCCACAGTGGGAAGACACATAGCAAATGCTCCGTGTGAGGAATTTGGACTTTATCCAAAGGGCATGGGGGAGGTGCTGCAGAGGGTGACGTGGTCCGATTTGTGTGCCGTGAGTGTACTGTGTACGATCAGTCATGGGGCACTGGAAGCCGCTGGGGACCTCTCGCGGTGATCTCCGTGCTGTCCCATGAGCCGTGCTGGCGTGTGGTGTGAAGGCGGCAGAGGGACGGATGTGACAGCTGTGCGCTAGCAAGGACCGCCGGGGCTCGGTGGATGGCAGTGATGGCGAGAAGGTGGGAAGCAGGGAAGTGACCTGGGCTGCCAGGGTCCGTGGCGCCTCTCACTGGGCGGGAGGCAGTGGGAGGAACAGACGGAGGGCGTGGTGACGAGTGGATGGGTCGTGGGTTTGTCACCCTTGGGGAACCCCAGGGCTCTGGGAGGCAGCAGGTGCACGTAGGGCTCTAGGGCTCAGGAAGAGGGCCAGACGGGAAACATGACTTGAACGTAGGCATCAGTTTGGGGACCACGGCTCTGAAACCTCAAGGGGCAGGTGTGGAGGGTCAGTGCTGCTGCTGTTAGCGTAGCTCAGGGTGCGTGGAGGGACTGCGGATGGGATGAACTGGGGTGCTCTGGTCTCCTCCTGGAGATGCAGGGTTCACCACACCTTCTTGCTGCCGAGCCTGGAGCACAGAAGCCTATTTTGGAAACACCGTGTCGCCAGGGGCTCAGGGTGTCTGCACTCGCTCCGGACCTGGAAGCAGAAGCAGGCCTCTGCTGACAAGCCGGCTTGTTTGTTTTCTCTGGGACCGGGTGGGCTCGGGCCCAGGGTCCTGGCTCTGGGAGCGCAGCTCATCGCTCTGCTTGTGCCAGCCACGGGAGGCATGCATGGAGGAGGCTCCATATGCTGTCGGGGAGAAGAGTGGTGGGTGCGGGCTCCGCGGTGTAGCCCTCAGCCGTGAGCCGAGAGCCCGTCTCTTCGCGCTTCCGGTGACTCTGTGATAAAGACCATTTCTGTTGCACTCCCACCGGGTTCCATGCCCACAGCTCACCTCTGACGGCTTCACAGCACTGCCAGTTGTATAAAAAGTGGCTGCGGGGAGAGGAGTGTGGGAAGGAGGCGGGGGGTGGTGGTTATGAAAGGACAACAGGAGGGTCCTCGGGTGTGGGAACTGTCCAGTTTCGTGATGGCGATGCTGGCTCTGTGAACCCACACATGTGATAGAATGGTCTAGAACTCCGTACAGACACACCTCGTGCTCAAATGGGGTCAAGGAATGCTGGGGAAACCCCAGTTGCACCCGTAGGTTGTGTCCGTGACCGTGCCCCGGTTGGGATGCCCTGCTGTGATTTGCCCCATGCTAGCAGGAGGGACCCTCGATATGACCTCCTACAGCTGTGCAAGTCTGCAGCAAACGCGGCCGCACCTCAGCTGGGAGAAGAGAAGTAGCTGAGGCTCACCCGCTCGGGGGCCCTGACTGGCGGAAGCCGTGAAAGCCTGTGCAGGGAGCGCAGCCGGACAGAAGAGGGAGCCAGGCACAGAGCCCAGAGCAGCGCTGGCCCAGGAGAGGGGGAGATTGAGGAGGAAAGCAGGAGGGCGAAGGGGACCACCTGAAGAACGGGGTCTCCTGAAGGTGGTGGGAAGAATATTTTCAAGGAGAGAATGGCCAGGAGACCGTAGAGGTCAGGAAAGGGGCTCTATCAATAGTTTCCAGCAGCAGGGAGCCTGCGACCGGGACGAGCTCCATGAGGAGCACAGGAGCGAGACAGGTGGGGGAGGAGACAGACTGAGGTTGGCGCTTGGGGTCAGAAGTTGGAATACCTGGGGGCACCTCGGTGACTCAGTCATTTGACTTTAGCTCAGGTCATGATCTCAGGGTCGGGAGATCAAGCTGTGTGTCAGGCTCCTCACTCAGTGGGGAGCCTGCTTGGGATTCTTCCTCTGCCCCTTCCCGTCCCTCTCCAAAACAAATGATAACTTTATTTTTTTACTTTTTTTTAAAGATTTTATTTATTTATTTATTTATTTGACAGTGAGAGAGGGAACACAAGCAGGGGGAGTAGGTGAGGGAGAAGCAGGCTCCCCGCTGAGCAGGGAACCCAATGCAGAGCTCGATCCCAGGACTCGGAGATCATGCCCTTAGCTGAAAGCAGATGACCAAGCCACCCAGGCGTCCCTAAAATAAGTAGATAACTTTTTTAAAAAGTTGGAATACCTGCTTCAAAGGTTTTAGAAAGAACAGTTACGGGTTCTGTGACAAGGGCTGCGCTCTGGCAGACCTATGCGGCCGTCTCTCTGATGGCAGGGAAATGATGACCCAAATCATGCTGGGGATCAGAACGGGCGCAGACCATCTCCTTGCTTCGCAGGTGGGAGAGAACGGTTAGGGGTTGGAGACCCTCCTGGGAGGAGGGCTCTGAGGCCTCCGTGGAAAGGTTTAGAAAGGCAGGGAGAGCCGCCTGAGCTGCTCAGAAGAGAGGGAAGCACTTGTCCTTGGGGAGATGGGGTGTGGGGTGCAGGTGGTTGAGCACAGGCCCCGCTGGAGGGGTGTCTGAGCAGTCGTCCCTCCTCCTCCCTCCAGTGTAGTCCTGCACCTTCTGTGTGTCTGGGTGGATGGTTCCGGTCCTAGGAATTCTGCAGTGAGCAAAACCGTCACCACCGTCATTCTGGTGTGGGGAGAGATGACAAGCAGACATTACACTGTTAGGTGGTGATGCAGGTTTTTCTTTTAAGATTTTTATTTATTAGAGAGCACAAGCAGCGGGAGAAGCGGGCAGAGGGAAAAGCAGGCTCCCCGCTGAGCAGGGAGCTCAACGTGACTTGATCCCAGGACCCCAGAATCATGACCTGAGTCGAAGGCAGATGCTTCGTCGCCTAAGCCATCCAGGCATTCGAGGTGGTGACACAGGGTTTGTAGAAAACGCAGAATAAGGAGTTAGAAACGGGGTATTTAGGGCAGGATGGGTATTTTGGGAGGTAGGTTCAGGGCAGACCTTCTCCAGGAGGTGACCCTGAGCACATACCTGAAAGCAGTGAGGAGTGAGCGACCACACATTGGTCCAGGGCACTTTCCAGGCCAAGGGACAGCAGGTGCGGGCCACAGGTGAGTGGGCTCATCCTGCCTGGAAGTCAGCAACTGGCACGGAGTAAGGGCAGGGGGAGGGTCAGGGGAGTGAGTACCCTTCGCTCCCTCCTGGGGGTTATAGGAAAACTCGCGAGTTCAGTTTTGAACGGGTCATGTTTGGGATGGCCATCCTTTCACTGACACTGTCTGGTTTGCCTCCTCTTCACCCAGTCCTTGTGGAGCTGTGTGTATTACAGACAACCTACACGGCACTTGTGGCCTGTGACTAACACTGTCAATGGAATGTATGTTTAGCTGCTCTCACATGTGCCTCATAAAATTGTAAAATATAAAATTAAACTATAAAATATTAGTAATAATACTCTTTGCCTCCTCTTTTTAAATCCTCTTCTCATGGTGTTTCAGGTGTTCTGAATAACCTGTCTTGGTTTCCAGCTTTTCAAATACAAGTAAATACTTACTCGTGTATTACTCAGAAGTTGCACTTTCCTTCGCCACCTGACATTTCTGTCTTCCTTCTGGCCAAGTAAATCCACATTTTCCAGCTCCGCATCTGGTATGCCCCTCAGCCTTCCTTGCTTCCTTCTTGAAAGTTGTTCTTCCTCCGTAGCCTTTTTGCTGGCCCTCACCTGCCTAGCTCCTGCCTCTGGCCGAGCTTCGCATGCTCCGGTGTTGGTTCAAGGTTCTCCTTACGCGGGCATGGTCGTGCGTTTGTGACGGTGACACGTGTGTCTCCCCCTGGTGTCCTTGGGATGCTGACAGTGCAGCGACCTTGGATGAATGTTGACTGTATTTTGAATAAAGAACTAAATAGGATCCTGCATGTCTGTATTTTGTCCTCACAGAGGCTTGGGGAGATTGAAATGCATGCAGAGTATTGGTCAAGTCTTCCATGAGCTCAGTGGGTTTTAGTCAGTGGAAACCGCAGCACTGTCGGCGAGGTGCAGCCCCTCAGACGTTTGCAGATGGGCCGTTAGGCATGAACATCAAGGGAGCTCCTGACATTTTATTAAGTTTCCATCTGTCTGGTTTGCACGTTGATCTGTGTCACTTCCTTTGCCTTTCACTGTCTGTGGCCTGTGTGGTTCTGGAAGTCAGACCATTGTTGCCTGAAATCTGCAGGCTATGAAGATGGGACAGCCTGTGAATTCACAGGGAAGTTTAAACTATTATTATTTTCCTCCCCATTTTAAATTTTCCTGCCACTGCTCAGCGCTCGGCGGGGCCAAGAGCATCATGAGGGAAACTGTTGTCCACAAAGACCCGGAGGAAAACAGCCCTGTCGGAGGGCCCTGCTTTAGAAGCGGTTGGACGTGCACCAGAAGTGGGGGCTGGGAGAACACTCGTGACGTGTACAGCCTGGGGGGCTGTTCGCACACTGTGGTTGCGTGGCGGCTAGCATGGAGGGGCTCCGTCCACTAGCCCAGGCGCGGCTGTGAGGGGAACGTGGACCACAGCCACCTCGGAAATGGAAGCGAAGGAGCTGGGAGCATCTTTCTTCCTCGAGGAAATCGCTCATGCCAGCGCACCTGGGTCTGAGAAGGAAGGAGGAGCCCTGCTCCTGCAGAGCCCGTGAGAGCAGCTGGGCTCCTGTCCACTCGGTGGCATGGTCCACGTGCCCATGTGAAGACTTTTCCCACTTTCCTTCCAGAAACCAGTCCTGAAGCAAGCCCTTGTCACCGTGCTGCAGTGGTGTTTCAGTCACAACTTCAGCATCCGACTGTATGCCTTGGCTGCCCTGAAGAAGGTCTGGAGCATGTGTAAGGCGCTGCGTGTGGAAGAACTTGAGGCGTTGACGTCTGTCATTGAATCCAGTCTCAACCAAGTGGAAAACATGCCCGGAACAGGGTAAGCAAAGCTCGCACGCTTCCCCTTCCTTCCAGCAGCACACAGAGGGGATGGACAGGGGCCTCGACCTCGTTAGCTTCCCATTATTCCGTCGTGCTCTGACGGCAGAGCTCGGACCAGGCCCCGTGGGAGCAGGGCGCTCTTTGCTGTGTGGTTTCCTGACGGCTCTAATGTGGTCAGCTCCCTCACCACCTTCTTTGCTTTCTTATCCTTGGTCCTTGTTCTGTAAATAATCTTGTACACACCTTCAGATAGCTGTCTTCATATGGCTGACGGTTACCGTCCTCTCTTGTCAAAGAGGTGCTGAGGAGCAGAAGGGTCTGGCTTTAAAGACATGCTCTCAGCCCCACGGCTGGGCTAATTAAGGACGGAAGCTTTTTTCTTTTCCTTTTCTTAGAGACTGTCTTTATTTCCCAGAGCGAGTCCCACACAGATGCTCGCCGTTGAGCAGGTGCGCTGCTGTGCTGCGGATGGAGCAGGGAAGGCTGCTGGGCTCCCTGCTCCCGCCACACAAGGGCAGGCAGCATCTCCTAGTATCTGCAGGTATCAGCTGATTTCCCCGGCTGTCAGGGGGTTGCTCTTGTTTTACTTTTTTATTATTATTATTGATGACCACTATCCAGGAATGCCCAGATTTTTATAATTTTCAGAGACCCAGACACTGCCCATCAATATAAGAGGTTCCTTTCAGACCCTCAAAGCACTCACTAATTTTTATAAACAGATAAAGGTGAGAAGCAGTGTATGAAGCGTACGAAATAGTGTTTGGGAAACCAGTAACCTAGAGGGTCTCTGCTTGACCATCAAGGTAACAGGTGGCGTAAATGAGACTGTGAATCCTTATGAAGCTTTGTGTGGGGTTGGGATGGAGGATTCCGTGGCCACAACTACTACCTTCTAGCCCTTCTGCCTGCTTCTACTTTGAACACATCAGTTGAAAAGAGGCATTTAGGTGACTGGGTAGTCACCTAAATGAAGAGGTTTTGGTGGTTCAGGAGGAAGAGCCTCAATTCAGCAAATATAGATACTAAAATATAACTACATGGGCTACAACAGAGAAAAATCAAAGAGGAGAGTTAGGTGGGGGACATAGGATAGATTACAGGGAAGGGACACAAGTGCAGAGGAAGGGGCTGGACGCCTCTGATACATTGTGCACGGCTGGGTGTTTAGAAAGCCAACCCAAGCTCTGGCCCCAGCTAATCATTAAAATTAGTTGCTCACCGTGGCAGTGCCTAGAATCCCCACCCTTGCAGGTATGTTCCGGCAGCTGGAGTTCCTGATCTTGTCGGGCAACCCTGAACAACCTCTTGCTCCTTGGTGGGTGGGTGTGTACACACTGCAGCCCTTCAGTGGAAGGACGTATGGGGGAATTGAATCAATTTGACACACGAAGAGGCGTTGTCAGTTTATGGTTTGCTCGGTGCAAAAACCGTGATTTGTTTGGTGTTGCAGTGTTTTGGTTGGTGGTTGATGCTATTCAAAGTTCCTTGGTTGCTCTGTGTTGATTTCTGAAGACAGTTGGTTTGGCTCCTTTTTTATTAAGCAGTAAAACACCCTTTTACGCAATACCATTACTTCTAAAATCCTAGTACCGGGTAGGAGACATACCCAGTAAAAAAAAAAAAAAAAAGGACCCTGGGCATTAGACCATCGCTGCTCTTTGAACACACGGCAGAATCGCTCTGTGCAGGCTGAGTCCTGGGTCCTCGGTGGCAGGCCCCGTGGATGCCCTGGCCTCGTGTGGCTCCCAATCGCTTGAACAGGACAGCACGTAAAAAGTCCCCCAGTAAAGTAACTTAGATCGTGGCAGGTCCTCCAGTGGGAAAGTAAAGATTGTGGTGAGAAAGTGCACACTCTTTTCTAAGTAACAGAACCTGTGAGTACCCTATAAAGGATGGTGGGAAGGAGGCAGACAAGGCGTGGGGACGGTGATCTCTGGGCAGCGCCGAGGCAGGCGTGTGCGACTGAATGGGGCTGGTCTGGCCCGAGAGCCATGAGTGTGGGCAGTGGGACACCAGGGGGCTTAGGCTCCTGGGGAGCGAATGGTTTAAACTCAGGAATGACCTCACCTGGTTTGCTTTTGCCATTTTTTTAAAGTAAGAGGAGCAGATCAGAGGCTGGCCATAGATAATGGGAGAAAATCGTGTGTTACATGAGTGGGGTGCAGAGAAACAGATGGGTTTAAGGAAGTGAAATGAGAGCCTAAAAGCACCCACTGGATTTAGCGAGAGCCCAGTCAGCAGCCTCGCTGGTGGGGCCGACACAAATTAACGTGGCTTAGAAGTGGTGGGACGATATGCCACTGTTCAGTCCGGGGATGGGCTCATTGCTGTCTGTTCATGTCTTTTCTGTACCTGAATCTATGAAATACTTCATGTCTTTAGTTTAAAAAAAAAAAAAAAAACGCTGATGAAGAAGGTAAAACACAGGCAAGTCATAGATAATTCCCTCCAAACCTCCTCCGAGATGGTCAGCAAGAAGGTTGTGGATGTGTTGTCTGAGGAGGCTTTGCTTTCATTTGGTCACATCCGTTGTTTTCCCTCAGGGTTCCCGGCTAGGAAGTCGGGCGGCGCAGAAGGGTGTCAGACCCAGGCCAGACCGTCTCCTGCCCCCGGTCCCCGTCCCTCCTGCGCCCAGAGGGGTTTCTCTCCTGAGGGGTTTTCTTCCGCAGCCGCCTGCTGCTCCCTTGCTCTCCCTCTCACGCCGACCCGAAGGCACTGTCGGGCACTGTTGCACATGGCTTCCTTTGTCAGATGGGACAGATGGCCCTTTGAGCAGGCTCTGGAGCAGCGCCGGGACAGTTCAGGGAGCGGGATCCAGAGCACACGCTGGGTACCCGGTGTGTCCCTTGAACAGAGACCCCTGCGGCAAGGGGACAGGCGGGTAGGTGGTAGGAGGCGCCAGAGGTGAAGGCTCCCTTCCTCACCACAGTGCTGCGGAGGCTCCATGGTCAGGCACAGAGTGGGGGGGCGCTGACGGGTAAGGGAGGCTCAGCGGCCATCATGGGAGAACTGTCTTGTAGGAAAATGCCCCAAAATTGCTACTTCGCTTTGGGCTGTTGATCATGATTTTAAACTGACACCTGCCAGTGGTGCTCTGTAGTTTTCATCCCTACAGCCTTTGCTTTTTAGTGGCAGGTGTGTTGGGACTTCACAGCCTGCTCTGGTTTGGGAATGCTGGTTCAGTTGGGCTGTGTGTCATGGATCTTCGGAGAAGATAGGTGTTTACTGCTGGATGGAGACCTGAAGACTCCATGCCAGATGTCTTACATGTGCTCTTTCAGAATGCTTTCTCCCTGAGCCTGGAAGCCGTCTGTCCCACAGGCCGTCGGTGCCCGCGGATGGCCTGTCTGCTTCCCATCGCCTCTGACAGAGCACCGGCCTCTGCACCGTCTGCTGGAGGGTTTGCTCCTCGTTGTCCAGCTGTGAAACAGTCCTCTCATTGTCTTGGACTTGCATTCAAAATGTCAAATTCAGTGTCCATTTTTAAAGTATGTTGATCTTGGAGGGAAGGGTGTATAAGTCTTCAGATAAAATTCACAAAATTTTCCATTCCTTCCAAACTCTGCAGTACCTTTATGTGATTATCTAGTTGATTCCGCGTCATCTCACTTGTCTGTACCTCATACCATACGTTTCACCCTCAGGAACGCCAAGAAGAATTGGCAGCGCATCCAAGAGCATTTCTTTTTTGCCCGTTTCCACCCAGTTCGGGATTACTGTCTGGAGGTGAGTGGAGCGTCCTTTGTAAATTCTTGACTCTGTCTTTAATCGCAGCGCCTCCTTTCTGCCACAGTTCTTGGAAAATTACAATTAAGCGATTTTTTTTCCTCTTACAACATCACCTTCACGTTGTAAAGTTCTAAGTTTAATTTTGTTCCTTCGTGCAACGACTTGCGTTTCCCTCATAAAGGGTGGAAATGGGCGAGTCATTGTCACTTTCTGTTTCTCAGGCCGTCTGGCTTGTAAACCCTGGAAGGGGGATATTTAACTCTAAACAGAAATCTGTTCTGACATTAAAAGGGAGTGAATGAGAACATTTGTGCAGGGGAGATTTTGTCGTAATGAAGCCCGTTGCTAATGAAAGCGAAACGATTTGTTCTTTTGATACTGGCAGTGTTTCGGTTCTGGGCGACAAGAAAATCTTGTAGGTCATGGCACACCAGCACCTCATAGCCCAGGGTGTTCGTGTAATTTTAAGAACCATAAACATGTTTAGTACAATTAGCATGAAAATTAATATACCAATTATTAGGATTGTGTGAATCGTATCACTTTCTTTCTTTTTAGATTCTAAATGTAAGGTTCTGCCTTTGCATTTAAAACACATGACCTGGGACCTTTCCACAGGAACTTTAGCCTGCCGTGCAGGCGCGATCCGGGGGGGTCAGTTACTCAGAAACTGGCCTTTTAAAAGAATATCAGTCTTGTATTGTGAGGTATTTGCTACAGAAGGTCCTGCTTTACTGGAAAAATGCAGGATTTTATTTTTCAGGTATTTTAACGTGCTCAGTTGTCTTCTTCTGCACCCGGAATGCATTGTTGGGCACCTTTCTGAAGGCCTCGGAATAGGTCTCTAGGGTCAGGTCAGCCCCTCCTGTTCCGTCCTGCAGCAGAACTAAGTCCGTTCTTCCCCTTTGGCTTCATCTCTGTCCCCGACGCCGCACGTCCCCCTTCGGGGTGTTTCCTCCTCCATCAGCGACAGGAGCTGTGGCTGCACGTGGTGGTAGCGTGACGGCCTGGGAGGACCCTGCCTTGCTCTGCATTTGCACCGGGCCGTTCCGGCCCCGTCCGCATCGCGTGCCGGTCGTCACGTGGAGCCCGTGTGCACAAAGCCAGTCTTTACTGCCGAGGCCATTGGGAGGACATGTGCCTCATCACGCGTTTTCTGTGTCGTTTTTAAATCGCCTGTTACTTGTGCTTCTGTTCTGTGAGCGCCTTTTCACCTGCGCTGACTTCCTCTCTGGTTCCATTTTGGTTTGTAGGTAAGAAAAGGCCAGGATTGCCTGCATAGTAACTGGGCGTTTACCATGCCCAGCGGCATCACACTCTGGTTTACACAGCCTCAAGGGGCTCTTTAACCTGATCCTATCCTCTTAACCAATGAGGAGGTTGAAGCCAAGGGAGGCTAAGTGGTCTAGCTGACATCACAGCTAATACACAGTTGGGACAACGTTCAGATTCAAATTTGTCTAATGGTAGCCAGAGGAAAGATTTGACATCAGAAGAACTGAACCTTGATTGTCTGTGGAGGAGTTCAGGTTTTCAGCAAAGGGCACTGATAAGTGTTGCCTGATGCTAACATTGATCAGTCCTAAAACACTTCTTGTTTTTCTCAGGAGTGCGGTGGTTTATTACATACGGTGAGAAACACCCAAGTAGATCTGCCTGCCCTCAAGCATTTCCTAAGTTAACCTCCCAATGGCTTAGAAAAGATGGGAAATGTGGACAGACAGCTCCTCCCAGATATAAATGAACGTATATAAGATGGCCACTGTGATAGTTTGGGAGAATAGATCAGTAAGAGTAAATAAGTTGTACTTTAAACATGTTACCATGTATTTCTTTGTTATTTTTAAGGGGAAAAAATTTAAATTTTACAATTCTCTTTTCAGACCATATTTTACAACCTTCCACGCCTTTCAGGCCTGGTTGAAGAAGAATGGATTGCCATTGGTAAATTTACCAGATTCACAGACATCCCCTCAGATGCAGGATTTCAGTGGTACCTTTCACCGACTCACCTCTGTGAATTGAAGCCGGGTGACTGGGCTCAGCAG
The DNA here is from genome assembly GCF_011764305.1 of Mustela putorius furo. Classification (NCBI taxonomy): domain Eukaryota; kingdom Metazoa; phylum Chordata; class Mammalia; order Carnivora; family Mustelidae; genus Mustela; species Mustela putorius. The sequence continues at coordinate 3,379,399 of NW_025421560.1, read as the reverse complement.
GACGTAGGTAAAGAAGTGTTTCCTTTTTCTCCCCTTGTTAACTTGGTTAGCCTTACTCGTTTCAGTCCTTGAAAACAGAGAGGTGATCGTACCACTTCTCACTGATGTGCTGAAGTCTGTTCCTCCTCCACTTAGAGGAAAGACTGTGAAAAATGGTGCTATAACTTTGGTATTTTTAATTGCTTGGCTTCACTATAAAAAGCCAAGGAGAGCCTAATCTGCTTTATTACATAAAGCTAGTAACTTTGCTTTTCCTTGAAATATTACTGTTAATTAAAAAGGGTCCGATTATGAAATCTCATGTCTTGGCCCATTTAGGAGTAAAGCAGAGCTTTCGATTCTCGTCCCCCGCGGGTCTGGTGGGACCTGCTCGTCTGTTCGGCCTTCTTTCTCCTGTTTCTGCACCTTCTGTGGCATTGCTCCCCTTCGCCTTTCTGAAGGACCCACATTTCCGTCAGCTGCTCACCTCCTCCCCATCCCCCGCACAATCCAGTGACCCCTGGAAAACCAAGGACCGGGTCTCCCGCCCGTTCTGGAAACCACAACGAGTGTTAATGGTTGTGGAGCAGCGGGCTCCCATTCTCCTCGCCGCGGCCACTCCTTTGGTCCTCGTTCTGGCTCTCCCTGACCCAGAACCACCGAGAATCTTTCAGAAAATCAGAAACGGTCTTTGTCTCCTTCATAGAGCCTAAGTGGGCGCTCTTCTCTAAGCACACCTGCCCTGTATGGCACATTGATCTAGCTTCTTGCTGTCCTGATTTTCCTCCTCCATCTGACCTGTCTCCTCTTTAGGAGTTCGTCTTTGTCCTGTATACTTGTAGTGCTCTAAAATTTTAATGTTTTCAAGAATTCTTTGGACAACTTGTGTAAAGTAGAGATACTTGGTTCCCCCCCTCCCCACACATACTTAGATTTTAATTCAGTGTGTGTAGAGGAAAGTTCTGGAAAAGTGCCTTTTTTAAATCAAATACTCCGGATGGTTCACTAATACATTTTAAGACATAATCACCTTAAATTTATTTATTCCTTCAGTCAAGACTTCTTGCCTCCTCTGTGCTGACAGAAGGCCAAGTCCCTGCCCTTAGGCAGCTTATACTCATTTCTGCACAGGAGGTACCATAGACACAAAGCGGGATGGAGGTAGTGACAGAGGATCAAAGAGCACTTTCTCAGGAGCCGACACTGAGTAGGACCTCGGTGAAGCGAGAGCAGTTGAGCGAATATCTGGAGGGAGAGCTTTCCCAAAACAGAGGACCTCAAACAGGGAGATCCGGGGACTGAAGGTGGTGACCAAGCTGCTTCATCAGTGTGGTGGGGACGGCCCCAGTGGGGCGGGCTGAGCAGAGACAGAGGAGAGAGGACGACAGCACACATGGGCAGCTGGTTTGCGTTGGGTTGCAGAGCGGAGCTGAGAAACAGATGTCTCTCGGGTGGGGAAAAGGCTGAGGGGGTCTCTGTTTTGTTTGGTGGAAAAAGGAGGGAGTGTTGCAGTGCTGTCTTTATGGGAAGACTTCAGCGTTAGTATCCCCTGGATGTTTTCACTGGCCTGGTTTCCTCATTCTGTGTGCTGTCCCTGAGCTTTTGTGTTCATTTCCCCAACTTGAAACCACCACCTACATAATGTAACTTCTCATCTTTCTCTCTGGCCTCTTTCCTGAGCCTGCTGGACATTGCACAGATACCCAGAAACTCTTGAAATTCAACATATTCGAACTGGATTTCCCTTGCTGCCCACACTTGCCTCCTCTATAACCCCTTCTGTCAGTGGTGCCACTCGGTCACCAGAGAAGTCATTCTCCTGTGCTGTATTCATGTCACCAAATTGGGGTGATTCTGCCTCCCAGATCTGGCTGCTTCTGCTCTTGCCTGGACTTAATTTCGACTGTCTTTGTCTTTGCTGGGACTGGCACAAAGGCCCCAACTTATCCTCACCTCACTTTGACGAGGGTTTTTCCTAAAACACAAAACCAGCACTGTTATCCTCCTTTTTAAAACCCTTTAATGGCTCCTACCTGCAGAGTAAGTTCTTTATCATTCCATACAAGTCTTTTATGATCTTTTTATGTTCTGGACCATCATGTTCCATCCACGGCACACTGTGAGCTACAGCAGAGTTCTGCCACTGCCCGGGTCATGGTCCTCCTATGCCCTGTGCACATGCACACCTGTCCCTACGGTCTGCACTGCCCTCCCACACAAGCTGTTTGCACACTCCTCCCTGAGCCTTCCTGGGTCTCTCTGCCCGTCCCTCCCTCCCACAGACATGGCATCCCTCGCTACAGCCCCGTGTTCTGGTATTTGCATGTCTCGTCTGTCCAGGTAAGCTCTGTGCTCCCCAGCGGCTCAGTCAGCAGTCTGGGGTAGAGCCGTTGAGGAACAGCCTGGAAGGGTAGTCTCGGTCCTATGCTACAGATCAGAATGCTGCATCAGACAGGTTAATAACATTCTGCATACTCGTAGCATTGGTTAAGGGATAATTGCCTCAGAGAGCATCATCATTTTTCTATCAGTTGATCATTTTATTTTTAACATAAAATGTGTTGTTTCAGGGGCACAAGTCTGATTCATCAGTCTTACACATATTACTCATTTGAGGGAAATTCCCCTAAGTACCTGTAAAATAATTTAGGATAAAGACTGTGTATGTTTGTTTTCAGGAATACACTGTTGTGTATAAGATACACCATTACTTTATGGACCTTTAAGAAAAAAATGCTAAAATCATACCAAACTAGGTCTGAGATGCTTCCCGTTTTGGATATGCTAAAATGCAGACAAAAGCACATACTCTGTTTTCATGAAATGTTGTAGTATATTAGTTGTTAGAGTTGAATTTTGAAATTTAAAATTACTATTGAAGGGGCGTTTGCATGGCTCAGTCGGTTGAGTGTCTGCCTTCAGCTCGGGTCATGATTTCAGGGCCCTGGGATCAAGCTCTGCATCAGGCTCCTTGCTTAGTGGGGAGCCTGCTTCTCCCTCTCCCTGCTGCTCCCCCCTGCTCATGCTCTCGCTGTCAAGTGAATAAATAAAATCTTTAAAAAAACATTTTAATTACTTTTGAAAATAGCAGTCATGTCTGAATTCAAGTCCAGTTTTTCTGTTAATGAATCTCATTCTGAACTATCATTTTTAACTCTTAACTCTGTGTGTATGTGAATAAATAAATAGATTTTCATATATGGGATTATTTCCTTTTCCTTCTCAGGTTCTCACTTGGGCGAAGCAGATAGCCAGTCTGAGTGGACGGATGTTCAGAAGAAGATTATCCCCTGGAAAAATAATGCTCCAGATTTAGATCTGGAGCTAGTATTTCAGGATCGAGTTGCCAAGCTTGGAAAGTCAATTAGCAGACTGATTGTAGTGGCCTCGCTCATTGATAAACCAACTAATTTAGGAGGTAAAATTACAGTTTTCCAGGGGGCTTGCTTAAAATCTTTAGATCCTAAAAACTTGTATTGAGTCCATTGCCATTTTGCCCAATTTGCTCGTTTAACCCTGCTGGGGAGCATCAGGGGGATCCGTGGCCAAAGAGAGCCTGGGGGAGGACTGCCACCAGGAACCATTATCCTTTGCGCGCAGGACTGTGCCGGACCTGCGAGGTGTTCGGGGCCTCGGCCCTCGTGCTGGGCAGCCTGCAGTGCGTCAGAGACAAGCAGTTCCAAGGCCTCAGCGTCTCCGCAGAGCAGTGGCTGCCTTTAGTGGAGGTGAGTAGAAAGTAATTTGTTAGTAAAACGCTGATTTGCTGAAATCTTCTGTGGTTCTCTGTCTTCAAGTATTAGTCCTTTTGCACTACTTTATATTGTAGCTTAAACTAACACTCAAAGTAAAATATACCCTCCCTGTTCCCCCATTCCTTTTATTATCTTTCACTTTGTTGTATTTTTGGAATTTTTTTTTTTTAAGATTTTATTTATTTATTTGAGAGAGATTGAAAGAACCAATGGGAGCAAGAGAGGGAGAAGCAGACTCCTCACTGAGCAGGAAGCCCAGAATGGGGCTCCATCCCAGGACCCTGGGATCATGACCTGAACTGAAGGCAGACGCTTAACCGACTGAGCCACCCAGGCACCCCCAGAATTCTTTTCTGTAAAATATATCCTGTTGCAACTCAGGAATACTTTTAATAAATATATTTGATGTTGGGGAGGTTTTTTCTTCTTAAATTTTTTATTTCTTAAAGATTTTACTTATTTACTTGACAGAGAGAGCAAGGGAGGTAACACAAGCAGGGGGAGTGGGAAAGGGAGAAGCAGGCTTCCTGCTGAGCAGGGAGCCTGATGTCGGGCTTGATCCCAGGACCCTGAGATCATGAGCTGAGCTGAAGGCAGATGCTTAATGACTGAGCCACCCAGCTATAATTATAATTCCTATTCCTTGTAAAAAGACTTAGTCTCATAGAAGTTTTTTTGAAACTGATTTTACTCCAAGTAAGGCTGTAAATGAATAATTTATTATTCTGCTCTTGTTAAACTCACTTTAAGGTAAAACCACCTCAGCTCATCGATTTTCTGCAACAGAAAAAAACAGAAGGTTACACTGTCATTGGTGTAGAACAAACTGCGAAGAGTGTAGACCTGACTCAGTACAGCTTTCCGGAGAGATCTCTGCTCTTGTTGGGGTGAGAAGATTCGTTTGAGTCTCAGCCTAGAAAAAACTTTAGGAAATCTAACAGTTCACCAACACTCCTGATGTTACACCCACCTCAAGGGTTTTGACTTGTAATGTATATGGAAAAACCCCTAGTTTTTGTTTTATTTCACCTCTTTGGGATGATCGGGTGAACCCAGATTGACCCATAAATCTGTGTTACTTATTTCCCTGGTGCCACAGACTTCACTTTTTATTTTGTTAACCTGACTGAGGGACATTCAGGATATTGGAGAGGAAAAAATGTGTTTATTACAAGAAAACTAACCTTTCTTTTTCCATTTTTCTTCACCAGAAATGAACGTGAGGGAATTCCGGCAAATCTAATCCAACAATTGGATGTTTGTGTGGAAATTCCTCAGCAGGGCATTATCCGCTCGCTGAACGTCCACGTGAGTGGGGCTCTGCTCATCTGGGAGTACACCAGACAGCAGCTGCTCCGGCATGGGGGTGCCGAGTCATGAACTTTGTGCCTTATCTGAGATCAGTTATCGGTGCTCTTGAAACCTTGTTTTAAAAACTGTACTAATGAAATCAACTCAAAAATTTACCAGGATAATTTGTATTCCTTTTTCTTGCCAAATTAATGCCAAAACTTTTTCATGTGCCTTAAATATATGACTATGTTTACCCCTTAAATAAATATTTTTAGCTAAATTGCATTGCTTCTTTAATAAAATATTTTAAGCAGTTGTGGAAATAAAACAGTGTATTTTAAGAAGAGAATTTCTTTCAGAAATGTGGACCGTGACAGGAGTAAGGCAGAATTTCAGCAGCTGTCACCTGCCAACACCACACACTTCCCTTTCCAGGAGCCGTGGTGGGGTGGAAGCAGAAGTCCTGCCCAAGGGGAGAGGAGACCCACCTGGCCAGCTGTTGAGCAAGCTTCCCTTTCCATGATGCTCAAATAATAGGTTTGAATTTCCTTTTAAAACCACGGAATAGGCCATTATCATTCATATGAAGTTTTTTGGAAAACTTCCCTACACTCCCTTTGCTCAGAGAGTTCAGATAAGGTTAGTAATGGTCTGTATTCTGAAAGACGTCAACATCAACCCAAAGACAGTGAATTATTCTTACGTGTCATCACCAAGAGGAAGAATGGAGCCGAGTCAGTCTAATTTACTATTTCTGTTGTCCTGAGGATGTTTTTGTTTGATATTGAGAAGACTTCAGTATTGAATGGGGACCATTTATCCCCTTCTAGCAATGAACTTCAATCATGTGTGGGTCCTTTTTAATAATACTTGAATTTAAGGGCGCCTGGGTGGCTCAGTTGGTTGGGTGAATGCCTTCGGCTCAGGTCATGATCCTGGAGTCCCAGGATCTGGTCCCGCATCAGGCTCCCTGCTTGGCAGGGAGTCTGCTTCTCCCTCTGACCCTCTCCCTTCCCTTCTCATGTTCTCTCTCTCAAGTGAATAAATGAAATCTTAAAAAAAAATGATAATAATACTTGAATTTCAGAATCTGTTGCCAGTATTTTTTTTCTTCTGTAGCTTTAATAGTTTTTGTTCTGCAGAAGAGTTGCAAAGATAGTGCATAGTCTGCCCCCAAACCCCTCCAGTTAGGATCTTACAGAACCGTGGACCCATAGCAGAACTAGGAAATGAACATTGGTAACGGTGCTGTTCGCTAAGCTGCAGACCACCACTCTGACCTCCACTGGGATTTCTCGTTCTGTTCCAGGACGCTGCATCACGTTAGGTGGTCAGGTCTCCTCAGTCTCTTATGATCTCTGACAGCGTCTCAGTCTTTCCTTGTCTTTGCTGACTTTGACACTTTTGGGAAGTACTGGATAGGTATTTTGTGAACATCTCATGATCTGGGTTTGTCTGGTGTTTTCTCGTGATCGGGATGAGAGCTGGATTTTTGGGAGGACCCCACAGTGCTGACGCGCGCCCTTGTCATCACATCTCAGTGTGAGCTCCTCCCGATTGTCTCAAAGGCACCGTTCACCTCGTTCTTCTCAGTGAAGTTCTGCTTTTCGCTCTCCGTGCTCTGTCTGTGAGAAGCTGGGTCACTACGCCTTGCCCACACTCCAGGTAGAATATAAGCTTCACCTCTTGGAGGGAGGATGACCAGACACGGGGGGCAGCTGTTGAAACTGCAACGGTAATTATTAAGTATTGTGGGAGAGCGACTTGAAGGCTCTGTGGGAACTTTCTGTTGAGCATGTTGCCCACTCAGTCTAGTCCTCGGCAGTGTGCTCACGGTGACGGTCTGTTTCCCTCACTTCTCCATTTGTGACTCAGGATTCTTCTGTAAGGAACACCAGTCCCGGATTGACTCATTTGTTCAGATCAGTGTGGATGGTTGGCTCGTGTCCTTCCGACCTGCTCCCATTCTTCCATTTCTCTTTTAGAACGTCCTTTCTCTCTGGCAGCTCTGGGTGCTCTAGGCGCTTTCATTTTCCCCACTCCAGTTCTGGAAGCCAACAGTTCTGCAGGGAGCACCGGTGGCCCTTTCAGTGGCTGGAGCTAGGGAATTCAGTGTCTACACCGCGTGTGTGCACACACGGTATCTAGACGTGAAGGTGAACATTGAGTTCTTAGAGGCCTCGGGCACCAGTCGGCTCTGCAAAGTTAATCCTGACACTCACTTCTTATTTTTAACTGCTTTTTCTGACTTAAACATGCTTCTCATTAGTGTACTTTGAGAGCTGCTAAACCAGAACTATGTGAAATTTAGCAATTTTTGTAAGTTCTTTTTGTCTTCAGCCTGACAGGATCCTGTCAGAACACCATTTTTCAAAGTTATCTAGGTTAGCTCCTTTCTTATCCACCCCTTCTAGTGAAGAATGGCCTATATTTATAATACAGTTAGATTCATTTATCACAGTATACATTCTAAACAGGAATCCCTCCGAAATCCTCGTTGACCTGACTTTAATGTGCATACAGCCCGTCACTCACGTGTCCAGTTTTTGGGGTTTTGGGGAGTGCTTACTCATGAATCACCACCACATTGCCACAGCAGACCATCTCAACACCTAAAAGTCCCTTGGTGTGACCCCTTCGTGGTTGACACCTTTCCCCATTGCCAACCACTGACCTGTTTTCTGTACTAATTTTGCCTTTCCCAGAAACCTGTAAATGGAAGCACAGAATACATCACCTTTTGAGTCTGGCTTCTTACGTGCAGAAAAGCGCACAGAAGGTTGCTCCGTGCTGCCACAGGACTCATGAGGTTATTCCCCTCTCAGTGCTCAGTGGTATGCCGTCGCAGAGATGGACCTGCTTTTCCCTCCTCTGTTGTAGGAATCTGGGTTGTTTCCAGTCTTTGGTGATTGTGAGTGAAGCTATCGACACGGGCTTCGTCCACTGCTCATCTGCTGGGATGCCCGGGAACGCGGCTGCTGGGTCGTATGGGAAGCATAAGCTTAACTTTGTAAGAGGTCAGGGTGGATGGTTGGTTCGTGTTCCAAAACAAGTCCTCTTGTTCTGCATTCTCACCAGCAGTGAGTATGTGTTTCTGCTGCTCTGCAGCCCCATCAGCACTTGGTACTGCCAGCTTTTTAAATTAAGCTGGCCTATTTTGGTTTTAAAGATTTTATTTGAGAGAAAGCACGTGTGAGCGTGAGCAGGCGAGGGGCAGGAGGAGGGGGAGAAGCAGGCTCCCCACTGAGCAGGGAGCCCGATGCGGGGCCTGATCCCAGGACCCTGAGATCACGACCTGACCTGAAGGCAGAGGCTTAACCCACTGAGCCACCCAGGTGCCCCAATTTATCCATTTTCTTAAAGCTGGGGTGATGTACTTTTTTAGAGTTGTAAGAATTCTTTATTCTGGATACAAGTTCTTTGTGATAAGTAATTTGTGAATATTTTCTCCCAGTCTGTAATTTATCTTTCCATTTTCTTGATATCTTTCACAGAGAAAATATTTTTAGTTTCTATGAAGTTCAGCTTTTACAAAACTTTTCCTTTGATGGATTACACTTTTGATGTCATGATCTAAAAGTTAATATTTTCCAACCTAAAATATAGACCTCCTCTGTATTATTTTTCCAGAAGTTTTACAGTTTTATATTTTATTTTGTTCTATGATCCATTTTGAGTTTGTCTTTAATAAGGTGTGCAGTGTGTTGGGCTTCATTTTGTCACGTATGCATGTGCCCTTCCCAGCACCATGCACCACGGTTGAAAAGAGGATTCTTTCTTCACTAAGTTGCCTTTGCATTTGTTCAAACTCAGTGGACTATTCATGTGGGTGTATTTCTGGACTCTGTTTTCTGTTCCCCTGAATTAGCTATCAGTCCTTTTGCCAATGCTACAGTTTTGATTACTGTTTTTTCAGAATAAGCCTTGAAATCGTATAAGTCTGTTCTTTAAAAGAAAAAAAGAAAAAAAATGTTTTGGCAATTATAGGTCCTTTGCCTTTCCATGCAAATTTTAGAATCAGCCTGACAATAGTGTCTACACAAAAAAGCTTGTTGGGATTTGGGGGTTGTGTTGAACAAACTGGGAGAACTTAACAGTTTATTAAGAATATTAAGGGGTATCTGCATGGCTCAGGTGATAATCTTGGGGTCTAGGGATCACAGCCTGCATCAGGCTCCCCACTGAGCGAGAAGCCTGATTCTCCCTCTGCCTCTCCCCCTGCTTGTGCTTATTATAAATAAATCTTTTTATAAAAAAAAGTGATTTCTCGAATCCTCGACTACAGTATATCTAATTAGATCCTCTCTGACTTTTAAGTATTTTTGGCTTTGTAGTTGTCAGATATAGGTCTTATACATGGACTTACACCAAATATTTATTTTATTTTTTTAGTGCTACTATAAATTTAGTGCATTTCTTATTGTAAGTTCTAATTATTGTTGCTAGAATACAGGAATAGGATTTTCTTTTGTATCCTGACCTTATTTCTTGCCATCTAAGATTCAGTTCTAGGAGCTTTTCGGTTTTTTGGGACCACTGGCTCACCGTGTGTCTGTCTCATAGTTTTCAACAATATTTCAAACATCTACATTATTTTGTAGGTTCATGGTGATCTGTGATCTTTAATGTTACTATTGTGATCATTTTGGGGCACCATGAACTGTGCCCACATAGATGGCAAACATGCCTGATAAATGCTGTGTGTCTTCGAGACTTTTCCACTAACCAGTACTGTTCCTTCTCTCTCTCCCACTCCTCTGACCTCCCTATTCCCCGAGACAAAACAATAATAAAATTAGGCCAAGTAATAACCCTACAGTGGCCTCCAAGTGAAAGGAAGAGTCCTACATCTCACTTTAGATGAGAAATGATTGGGTTTAGTGAGGCAGACACATCAAAAGCTGCCTCTTTTGCCAGGCCAAAAGCTAGGTCTCTTTTGCCACACAGCCAAATTCTGTATGCAAAGAAAAATTCTTGAAGGAAATTTAAAATGCTACTCCCATGGGGCACCCGGGTGGCTCAGTCAGGCATCTGCCTACGGCTCAGGTCATGATCCCAGGGTCCTGGGATCTGCCCCATGTTGGGCTCCTGCTCAGCGGGAAGATGCTTTGCCCTCTCCCTCCCTCCACTTGTGCTTTTTTTCTAATAAAAACTTAAAAAAAAAAAAATACCAGTCCTCTGAACACGTGCATGATAAGAAAGTAAAACAGCCTTATTACCGATAGGGAGAAAATTTTAGTGGTCTGGATAAATCAAACCAGCTACAACATTCCCTGAAGCCAAAGCCTAATCCAGAGTATGGCCCTAATTCTTCAATTTCATGAAGGCTGAAAGAGGTAAGCTACAGCAGAGAAGTCTAAAGCTAGCAGGCATTGGTTCATGAGGCTTAAGGAAAGAAGTCGTCTCCTTAACCTCAAAGTGGAAGGTGAAGCAGCTAATTATCCAGATCTACTAAGCTAGTCAATGAGGGCGGCTACACTCAACAGATTTTCAATGTAGCAAAGGAAGGAAACAGCCTTATCTTGGAAGAAGACGCCATCTAAGACTTTTACAGCCAGAGACAGAAGTCCCTGTGCGGCCTCAAAGGACAGACTGCCTGTCTGTTGAGGGGCCAAGGCAGCTGGTGACTTTAAATCAGAGCCTCTGCTGTAGAAATGGAACAATGAAGCCTGGGTGATGGCACATCTTACAACATGGTTTACAGAATATTTTAAGCCCACAATTGAGCCCTACTCTTCAAAAAAATTTTTTTTTCCTTTCAAAATACTGTTCGTTGGCGATGTACCTGGTTAGCCACAAGCCCTGGAGATGGACAGCCAGATTGTTGTTTTCATTCCTGCCACCACAACATCGATCTGCAGCCCGTGGATCAGGGACACATTACGACCTTAAGAAATACATCTTGTAAATCTGGATTATAATATTTTCAAGAACAAAAAGAAATACATCTTGTAAAACCAGAGTTGTCAGAGACAGTGACGCCTCCGATGCATCTGGGCAAAGCAAGCCCGGAAAGGATTTGCCACTGTAGATGCCATGAAGAACATGCCTGATTTACGGGAAGTGGAAATAATCAACACGAACGGGACTTTGCAAGCCGGGGATTCAGCCCCCCTGCCTGACTTTGAGGAGTTCGGGACTTCAGCGGAGGTGGTCCCTGTGGATGTGGCGAACAGCAAGAGAACCGGAACTAGAAGTAGAGCCTGACAATAGGACTGGGTTGCTGTGATCTTATGACAAAGCTGAAGGGACGAGCTGTTGTTCCTCACGGATGAGCAAAGAAAGCGGTTTCTTGAGATGGAATCTACACCCGGTGAGGACATCGCAAAGACCGCCGAAATGGCAGCAAAGGATTTAGAATATGACATAAGCTTAGTTGGTAAAACAGCAGCAGGTGTGAGAAGACGGACTCCAGTTCTGAAACAAGTTCTGTGGACAGAATGCTGTCAACGAGCATAAGGTATTAGGAGAAATCGCTTGGGAAAGGAAGAGTCAACCCATGGCAAACGTCATTACTTTAAGGAAAGGCCACAGGCACCTAGTCTGAACAGCCCCCGACATCAAGGCAAGACCCTCCACCAGCACAAGTCCGGCTCGCTGAAAGCACAGATGAGGGGGAGCATTTGTTTTAAGGTATGTACATCATTTTTAGACATAATGCTATTGCACACTTAAGACTTCAGAATAGCACACGTAACTTTTACATACGAAGAGAAATCAGACTCGCTTAATTGTTCTGTTTGCTGTGTCGCTGCAGTCTGGAGCTGAACCTACAATGCCTCCAAGGTCTGCCTGTAGTTAGATCGTCACCTGTTGCTCCGACCAAAACAAAACAGAACAACAAAAAAAAAAACCATAGGTTTTTATAATAGGCTTTAATTTTTCTTAAAATATAGCTTTCTTACGAAATTAAAACAAAGCATTTCGATTCTTCATAGTCTGAATGTTGAGATCTCTGTTATGTGATCATTTTAAAGAGTCGTTTATGTGGAACGAGTTGTGCTATTTACATGATCCAAACCACTACTGTCCCAAAGTCAGGGGAGCATTTTGCAAGTTCAGACAGAATAATGTCAAACCTTCTAGAAAGTTCAGGAGCAGCCTAGGACTGTGCTGTCGTTTTCGAAGGCTGGAACTGTCCTGCTTCAAATTTTTCTTTGAACTTTAAGTAGTCTCTTCTTTTATCAAAATATTTTATCTGTTGAGAAAAAAAGTGTTTGAAATAAGGGCAAGTTTTGCATCTTAAACAAAAGCACATATTTAAAGGTAACAAATTATTCAACGTAAGTTGAGTAAGTGGCCTAAGTGACTGTATTCTAGAATCACTCTGAGTCAAGGCGTACGACGTGTAAGAGTCTCCAGAGAGGAGCAGACCAGTGAGCCCCAGCCCCCTCTGGGTTACAGATCCTGTTGAGAACTCAAGTAACCCATGAGCCTTCTCCTTGAGAAATGTCCCTGGAATTGGACATGTGAATCTTGCCGTGTGGGCTCAGAGTTCGTAGGCCATAAAACTTCATGTTTGAAAGACACTGTACAAGTTTTTCTTATCAACTGTACATTCAGTAAGTTTTGTAGTTCATCAGCCATGATCAAGTTTATCTCATCCAGAAATACATATTTGTAACAGATGTTTAAAAGTTATATTTAAAAACTATGAATGAGCGGATGATAAAACTTCAATTAAAGACTTCATCTTATTTATATCCTTCTCTTGCCATAAGGAATTTGAGTATCGTAAAGCCCCATATCCTGAAGCAATAAAATTACAGTAGAAAATCAAGGTCACAAACAAAGCTGTCACAGTGTCGATATCTGAGCTGCTTTGCAGACAAGGTGAAGGCGGAACCCCACATATTTTCATGGTCAGGATAAAAAAAAACTAGTTCTTTTGTTAAAAGATTTTTTAGGCTCCACTGCATAACTTAAGAATTAAATCCTAAGTGGAAAGTAGACCGAGAATGTACACATCTGTCTCCAGCTGGCGTGAGAGGACAGCATTAACACTTCTCCCAGGGATACAACAGCCACGGAATGTCCTTGGTTCCCCCGAGTGACTGCAGCTGTCTTACTGAGCATGAAGCCTTGTCCTCTAAAACCACAGACTATCAGAAATTTTATTAAAGAGGTTATAGCAATAAAAATGAAACATCCTACCTTTTTGCCTGGAGGATCTCAGGCATCTTACAGAGCAGCAGCCTTGATTTCCAGCCCAGGAGCAGCAGCTTAAATAACGTATTTCTGAATGGGACATTCTGAAAATCGGACCCTGGGTCCCCTCTCAGTCCAGAGCCGACGACGATCTGTTTATATGCAGCCCTGCTCTGAGCTCAGCCAAGCACAGAGAGATTTCATTTTACCTAACTTCCACCCTGCCCCCTGCCCCGAATCCTCAGATGACTCCCTTCCTGTACCTGGTGCGATACCCCAGCTCCTCTGGGTCACGGTCTCCATGGTTACCAGACTACAGATTTACCCCTGGTGGGGGGGGTGCTCTGCATAAAAGATACCCAGTGTTACCAGATCTTTGTGACCGACCCTGTCACATCTCCACCTGCCTGCCTGACAATTCGGTGTAGATGTCCTACTAGCAAACCCAAACCAAGCTCCTCTGCAACTGTTTTCTCGTCTAATACTTCCTTCCGTGACCGCACCACTGTCCACCTATCCACTTCAGTCCCACTCCCTCTTCACCACTACACCACAGCTCTCCGTTCTCACCTGAATTATTGCACCAGGACTGGAACTGGCTTCTCTCCCCTCAATCTATCGGTCATGCCGCGGCCAAATACTCTTTCCAAAACCCAAATCTGGTCATGTCCCTGGCTGGAAGATCTTTCCAGGCATCCCTATAGACTGTAAGGTCAACATCCAAACTCCTCAGCGAGACAAACAAGGCCATTCTTGGCTTAATCTCTGCCCATTTGTCTGTCCTCTCTGAATCTGCCACTGGCCCCTGAAATACCGGCCGTCGAGAGCTGCTCCGGGTCCTGGACATGCTTAGTTCTCCAGCACTGTGCCTCCCGGCCTCTGCCTGAACCGCGCTCCAGCCCAGCCTTCCCTCCTGGGGGAGCAGTTGGGGATCCTCAGCACGAGGCACATGCTCTCCCTGTCCAGGCTCAGAAGCCCACGGGCACTCACTGAGGGGGACTGTACTGGGGTGCTAGCATCTTCCACCCCCTTACAGGAGACGCAGGACAGGAGTGCAAATGCCACAACGCTGGGATCTGAAACATTGCCACGGTTTATACGAAACACAGCTTCTGAAACTGATACTGGGATCAGTCTCTTGAATGACTCTGGGATGAAGGATGGCTCTCAGCCCCACGCCCTCCGCAGCCATGAGCCAGAAGACTGTTGCAGTCGACCCGTCACACAGGGTACTGCTGGGTACCATAAAAGCAGCAAAGCGCCAAGAAAAGTAACTCATTCCGGTGACACCTGGCATTTTAGTTGTGTGGCATATTTATTACATATCAAATCTGAATTTATTGCTTTACTGCTCAGCTGATCCTGAACAAATTATCTCACCTGAGCCTTAGGTCCCTCTGTGTAAAACAGACACACAAGTACTCCCAAAACTCTAAATTAAAGCTAATAAAGATGCCTCCTACAAATGGACCCAGATGATACCTCCTCTTCTGACCCCCTTCCCCCATGTAGCTCCCCACCTTCTCACATGGCTCTGGAAAAATCTTTCCGTTCCTGGTTGATGGCTACGGTAAGACTTCAAATGCAGTCTCTAAGCCAAGCGCACAGGTGAGGAGGAGGGGGCAGGTTGAAGGACGGCACTGCAGAAGGACACAGTGTTGTCAACACTTAGCACAACACTGTCAAATGCTACAGAGGCCAACTGGAATATTCTGCAACTACACCCCCCCCACCACCTTTGCTGGGTCGGCTGGAGCTCTGTAGCCTGTGCCCTTCTCCACCAGGACCCCTCTCCTGATGCTTGGGTGGCTCCCTGAGCTCTTCAGTGAGCTTGTCCTCCAACCAGTCTTACTCCCAGGATCAAAGCAGAATGCCCTTTCCATAATCCCAATTCTGAGAGCCCATTCTCCAAACACCGCACCCCCCGCCTGCCTCTTCCCTTTCTAAGACCCTAATGCTGAAACCCACTGAGCCCACCACCCTTTCAGACTCCCTCTCGTACCTTCACAGCTGTCCTTCCTGCCGAACTCCAAGCTCTCCAGTGGCTTCCCGCAGCCCTCAGTAAAGCCCACTGCCCCAGGCTCCCATTACCTCTCTGACCTGAATGTCCGCTGCTTTGTCCTTGCTAATCCTTAAACACACGGGACCTGCCCCCACTGCAGGGCTGCTGTGCCGTCCCACTTCCCTCCTGAGGATGCTCCTCCAGTGAGTCCCACAGTGAAGGCTGAAGCTCTGGGGCTGTGCTCCTGTTGGTGCCTTTCCCTGGGGTTAGGAGCATGGGAAGAGTTCAGTCTTGCACATGCAGAGGTCAAGGTTGGTCCTGGGACCATCTAAAACCTATTGCAACAGCTCATCGGGTGCCTTTGGAGCTGGAGAAATGGCCAAGCTGGAGCTGTGGATGAGGCATCCACACCTGAGACCAGACTGCCTTGGGAGAGTGAACAGCCTAGAAGCACACTGGCATTCATGGCCGCACAGGAAACCTCTCCAACAGGCATGGCTGCTAGACAAGCAGGAGGACAGCCTGGGGCGTGGGGGTCATACGGGCACCCAAGGAGATGGGGCTTTTGTATTGAAATAGACTACAGTTATGACTAAGTTTCTAGAACGCCATGAGACTTGTGTAGGCTATTTTCATGGAAGGAGAAAGGAGGATGTGGAGAAGGGCAAAGCATGAGGTCCAGACTCACACTCCCAAGCTCCAATCCTGGCTCTGTCCTTACAGGTGACTTCGTTTCAGTGCACCCATGTCTTTGTCTGCAAAACTAGGTGACAGCCCTCATGAGAACAGTGAAGGTGGAGGGCACGTCTGAAGAGCTCCAAGCATATACTCAGTATATGAGCTGTGAGCAGGACACAGTAACCTGGAGAGAGTGGCATCCAGCCAGGGTCCCGGTGGGAGTGGAAGGGACAGAGAAAAACCCTTTATGATGCAGAGAACAGAAGCTGCGTGAAAGAAGGGGAGTGGGAGGGTCTGCTAGTCACCGGACTGGAGAGAAAGTAGTGGGTCTTCGAGGAGAGGGAAAGAGGGAGGATAAAGCAGGACAGAGGCGTGACTTTCCAAAGGGCCTAAGACGGGATTCCCAACCATGGTTATTGGAATCACCTGTAGAACCAGAGCTGTGTCAAAGGCTCGGGTTCTATTTCCAGACCGTCAGTCAATCTGAGGGGAGGTCTGGGACAGAGCTCTTCAAAAACCTCTCCACATGATTATGACGTGTCACCTGAGTGGAAAATCATGACAAGGCTGTCAAAAGGTCTCACAGGGACAAAATTCTCCTGAGAAAATCCAGGGGTGGGATGAGAAGAGAACCCACCAACACCCCGGCCACCAGAGCTCCTGCCCTGTTCTCAGCTGCACCCTGCTCTCAGTGACCGCAGGGCCGGAGAGCCCAGCGAGAAGGGGACAGCACAGATAGTGAAGGAACCAGAACCCTCATGGACTCAGGTGTGAGACAGACCAAGCTACACATTCTCCACCTACTTCGTAAACCAGTTGTTCTTAGTGCATC
Source organism: Mustela putorius furo (assembly GCF_011764305.1). Taxonomy (NCBI): domain Eukaryota; kingdom Metazoa; phylum Chordata; class Mammalia; order Carnivora; family Mustelidae; genus Mustela; species Mustela putorius. The sequence goes on along the minus strand of NW_025421560.1, from coordinate 3,362,715 downwards.
AACCCTAATGGGAAAACCAGGATGTCTAACAGTTTTCACCTAAATCATTAAACAATCTGATCACAAAACCCCACATTGATCATGTTTCTATTTATATGTCAAGTTTGACGTGGAGTCTTCATAGGAATCCCGTGAGGAAGGCTGCATTATGCTGGTTTTACAGATGAAACGTTCACCTAGAGCACCCCAGCCCTCCAGCCCAGCCCTCCAGCATGACCCCCACCCTCCTGGCGGTCTCCCACACACCTCCGGCTCCTCATCTGAAACTGTGAGGTGTGACAGGGAGACCCTAAGCCACGTCCTAAGACGAGCTGTTCTCACAGAGACTCTGCCCAGCAGCATGAAGAGTGGAAATGCACAAATTCCGGTTCCCATCTTATACCAGCCAGCCAGGCCTGACTTAGAACTACCATCCTGCCACTTGCTGACCAGTGCTGAGCAAGTTACTTCAATGCCCTGACTCTTCCAGAAAACGAAAGCAAACCACCCTCTGAAAGGACACAGATGCAGGAGTGTCAAGCACGGAGCCCTCACGGTCAGCTCCCTTTTCCAGCCCACCCCCACATCAGGGGCAGGCAGCACACAGCAGGACAGCGGTCAGGGACGCATCCGGGGCAGCACCTATCATAGGAACGTCCTCCTACTTCCTAAACCGCTCATAATAGTTTGGGTACATGAGCGCATGATTTGGGGAGCACAACAGAGAATGCTTCATTTCTGAGAGAGGCTCCAGGCCAGCGAATTTGCCAACCCCTGCCCCACACTGAAGAGTGTTCTTAGGATCCTGGAGGCATCTACCAACTCAGTGAGTTGGAATTTCTGGTCCTCATTTACAGGTTTGTTTTCAGTGACCTTTAAAGGGTCAAGTGACCTTTCCCAGACGCCTGCCTGACCTAAGAACATAAACCAAGTCTGGATGACCAGGCAGGGCCTTCTCTGCTGCTCTACAAACTGGATCCCTCCGTGCCTCCGCCTGCTTCACCCCTCAGCCCACCGCACAGCCTCTCAGCCCGGTGCTGGCTCCCAGTGACCGACACCCGGCGAGTGTGCCTTACCCACTGCTGGGGACACCTGGATTCGAATGCGCTTCTCAACTGCTCGCACTGGGACGCGTCCTCTGCCTTCTCGTCCAAGCACTTCCAGTACTCGTCCCGGGCTCCCCAGCACGCCTGTCTTTCTTTCATGGACGGGGCTGCCATCCCTCGTGGGCCCAGGCTGTTGACCAAAGTAACACCGGGTGTGAACCACGACCTCGTTTCGGAGACAGCAGGGCACTGACACTGTCCGTCCTCCCCGCCCAGCCCCCTTCTACAATTCCGCCTTGGGATTTTGATGGCGCCATCGAAGTCACCCAGTTTTAAACGGACACCGGCAGAGCTCATCCCCCACGTGATGACACGGGACCCGCAGGGGGCGGCGCGCTCAGTCCCGTCCCTGGGGCCTCTCGAGCGCGTGTCCCCCCCACCTGTAAGACGGGAGCAGCCGCGCCCATGTAGAAGGCGGCCTGCACACCAGACGCTCCACAAGGAAGCGCAAGCGTCGACGGGACCCGGCAGCGCCCGCGGAGCTACCAGCCGTGCCGAAGGGGAGCCTGAGACGCGCAGAGTCGGAACCACCGGGTCCAGCCTCCAACACGCGCGCCCGCTGGGACCCACCCGCAAGCTGGCCTCTCGCCCGCCTGCGACCCGGTTCCCTTGGGCTCTGATAGGAGGAAAGGGTCATGAAACTCAACAAACTGGGGGAAAGGGGGGTCCGGTGCCGAGTCCTGGCACCCTTAGGGTCGCCTCGCCCGAAGGGGCTCGAGCAGCGGAGAACTCACCACCCCAAGGAAGCACGTCCCGCGGCAAATCCGCCCTCCTGCTCGGAATGACCCTTACGGGAACCCGTTCACTGTTCGAGGAGGGCGGGACTTCCGGCTCCGCTCTCTCACCTGTTGCAGCGACTTCCTTCCGGACCTGCGGGGAGGGGAGAGGAGGCGGGGCCTGGGGGTGTGGCGGTGGGAGAGTGGGCGGGGCTGTGTCGGAGCTTGGAGCGGCTTCAACCTCGAGGGCGGCTCGGAGCCTCTTTCCCTGAGGCTTTCAGCCACGACAAGGGACCCGCTCCTCTCGTGACTCTCTGTTTCCGTGCACATCTCACCCGCGCCGCCTGGAGGGCTTGAGTTTCGAGCCCGGCCCGACCAGGCGGTTTGGGGTGGAAATCTGCAGACAAGGGATGAGCGCTAGACAACCCGCTAACGGTGACAGCTTGGCTGCAGGCTTCCCGGTGGAGATAGTCGGAAGGTGCGGCAGGGGAGGGGAGGGGAGGGGAGGGGAGGGGAGGGGAGGGGAGTGGGGGCGGGGTGGGGGAGGGGAGGGGAGTGCGGGCAGGGCTGGTGGCGGGCGGAGCGGGCAAGCGCTGGAGGACCCGGGAGATCTGGAAAGTAAGCGAAGCGGGCTGTGAACCGAGGCCTTGAGCTCCCGGTCCCGGCCGAGGGTTCGTCCCCGCACGTCGCTCAGCGTCGGGACCGCTAGCCCTGGCGGCTTTGTGGACGCACCTGGGTGGGTGCTGGGAGACGCAGTGAGATCGCGGAGCAGAGCCCGCTCGGCCGAGATGCGGCCCTGGAGACGCGAGCCTGGTGAGTTCCCGGACAGACGCCGTGCCCTTGGCTCTGAGATCTGCGGAGGGTAGTTCAGACGAGGAGAACGGAGGAAGATACTTGCTTTTCTGTTTAGTCTTACTCGTGGCTTTCGTGACTTCCCAAACACCAGGGTATTGGGATAAAGGAATGAGAAGAGCTGCTTCGGGTAGGTCTGAAAAGACGGTATTTCTGATACACAAACAAGTTTGTGTCTGAGCCGAATCTGTAAAAGCGCGTTTATGGGTAAAGGTCAGTCATCCGGGGTTTGGTCTCAACAGAGTCCACATGCGCTGTCTGGTCCCGCTGAAGAGCTTCTAACACCCGGAGCGACCTACAGCTCTGCAGTCAGTGCCAGTGTTTGCTCCTGTCCAAATTAAGTACATGCAGGTTTCCAGAGTAGCTGCGTGAAGCCAAGTTCCCCCAGACATATGTTCTACAGTATGGACAGTCCTCCTGGAGGTCAGCGGACTGTGTAAGGCATGGAATGCTTCATTCTTTCTTTTACACTGTGTCTACCAAGGGCAGTTTATATAAAGATAATATGTCCTGAGTATGACCGATGAGATAGTAAAAGGATGGGAAGAGTCTTGGGTGACTTCAGAGTTGAAAAAGTAAATACAATTAAAATTTTAAGTTTATACATACCTAATGATAAATATATAAAGTGAAACTTGACCGAATGACAAAGAAAAAATTATAGTCCTATTAGGTTACTTTAATAAGCCTTTCTCAGTGATTTTTAAGACAAACAAAAGAAAAATCAATAAGGATACAGAAAATGTGAATAGCATGATTAATAAACTTGACCTCATACACAGAACATTACCAAAATTAGAGTGTACATTTTTTTGGAGCGCAAAGATGGCATCATCCTGCAATCAACCACAGACTTATCTGTAAAGCAACCCACAACAAATTTTAAAGATTGAAATCATTCAGCACATGTTTTTTGACCATTATGCAATTAAGCTAAAAATCAATAAAGAATTATAACAAATCCATATAAACCCTTGTCAGAGGAGTCGTAATGATAGAATATATGTTGAGCTGAACAATAAAATATAATAGCAATGCCTGTGTGATGCAGCTAAAACAGGGCTTAGAGGAAAAATTATAGCCCAAAATATATAAGAAAGAGGCTAAAAAGTCTTTAGCTTAAATATCCATTTTCAAGAGTCAGAAAAAGGAGAACAAGATTAAAGGAAGTAAAATGACAGAAATAATATTAAGAGCAGGAATGAATGAAATGGGAATCAAAAGTAATATGCCAGAGACTGTACTGATACAGGAGAACGATTATGCATACCTCTCCCCTACTCCATGGCCACTAATCTCAAATTAGTGGCTTGAAATTGTCCATGATGATAGTATTCACTCCATGGAAATAAAAAAACAGGCCAGGCTGGTGTTTTATTATCTTTGGAGCCAATCTACTAGAGAACCACTGCATACAATGGATTAAAAATCCAAAAGTTGATTTTTTTTAAAGAAAAGATGAATACAATTGATCAATATCTGTTAGTATTGAACAATACAAGGAGAGATGTTAACCTATATTAGTAATCAAAACTATATATTTCAAAAAAGTTATGACATCTTACAAACAGTTCAGTGCAAATAAAATTTAGGTAAATGCACAAATTTCAAGGAAAACACAACTGGCAGACTCAAGAATAGAAAATATGAATCTTTCAAACCATATTTTAAGTCAGTAGTAAAGAATCTTCCCACACAAATTCCAGGTCCATGGCTCCACAGGTAAGTTCCTCTAACCTTTGAAATAATTCTGTCCTTATGTATGAGGCCTCCATAACTTTTGTACTAATTACAAAAACCCCACACTTATGAAACACCAAACTCTTTGGAACTCATTAGGTGGAAAATGTGATTTAGTGTCATGAAGTTCTTTATAGTCATTATTTATATATTACTTAGGTGACTATGTATGTTTTGCTGCAGAAATAATAATGTATGAATATTGGTTTTTGAGTAGAGGTGCTCTTCCAGTTCTTGTTGAGAGTGTTACAAAAATATGCTGTATGTGTTCCATTGTGCCTTCCCAATGTCTGAAAAAGTCTGTATTCCAAAATACATCTGGCTGCAAGAATTTCATATAAAATGCGTGGACCTACAGAAGAATGTTTTTATGACTTTGGGGTCAAGAACTTTTTTTTTTTTTTTTTTTTTTTTTTTTTTTAGCCATAAAGGAAATGATCAATGAATCCAACTACATTAAAATTTTTGTTTTACCAAATAAAATTTTTGTTTACCAAAACAAAATACTTTTGTTTACCAAACAATACCATAAGGTGAGGAGAAAAGACAAAACCACAATGTGGGAGAAGTTTGTAAAACAAAGAATTGGTACCCAGAGTATATAAAGAACACTTAGGAATCAATAAGAACAGGACAATGTAGTTTTTAAAATAAGCAAAAGGCTTAAATAGGCACAGCACCAAAGAGGAGATACAAATGAGCAGTGTAAGAAAATATCCACGTCCTTGTTAGGAACCACGAACATGAGCCATCAGATCCCAATGCAACACCATTAGACACCAAAAAGACTCGAGAATAATTATAAAAAATCTGTCAGTAACAAGTTTGAGAAGGATGAAGCAAGAAGCTTCCTCACACACAGAGGGTAGTATAAGTTGATACAATCACTTTGGATTATCACTTTGTGGCATTATCTAGTAAAGTTAACCATACAACACATTCAGGATGACTCAGGAATTCTACTGTACAGAATCACTTATGCATGTGCGTCTTTGTTATAGCTAAAAACAACATACCACTTAAACTTACACCAACAATAAATGAATAAATTATGGCATGGTCACATTAGGAGATAGGTTGCAGCAATGAAAGGAGTATTTATAGCTATCCACAATAACATGATGTATCCTGTATTAAATAAAAGAAGTAAATCAACCAAAGAATAGATACATGGCAAAACTCAGCTGTCCTGTTTAGGATACATTCCTCCATAGTATTAAAGTATTAACAAAACAAAAATGGGATGTGATCAGGGAGAGGTGAATAGGGACCTTCTGAGTTGTTGATAAAATTTTATTTCTGGACTTTGGTGTTAAACAATTATTCTGTAAATAAACTGTGCAAGAATGTTTTGTGTATGAATGTTTTCTGTATGAATGACATATGTCACAGTTTTTTTAAGATTTATTTATTTGAGAGAGAGAGTGAGCGAGCTTGGGAGAGGGGCAGAGGAACAGAGAATCTTAAGCAGACACCTGCTGAATGCGGACCTCCCCCCCCACCGCCGCAACATGGGGCTCAATCCCACAACACTGAGATCACGACCTGAGTGGAAACCAAGAGTCTGATGCTCAACCATCTGAACCCCCAAACACCCCCATATGTCACAATTATTAAAGAGAGTAGTTGTTTAGTCTGGAAATTATTTAGTCTTCAGTATACAGGAAGGTAAAAATAATGATCATACAGACCATTTATAAGGCGATTACTAACAGATTTAGCATCTTGTGCACTTTTCTAGGTCAAAAGTCAGTAGTCCTTCATGCTGTCCCCTGTGCAGTCCAGCTCTTCCTGCAGGTTAGCCATACATCTAAGGTGTAGACAGTGAAGAATTACCGAAGAGGGTCAATACAGTGCAATAGCGGTCCCCATCCTCACCTCCAAGGAGGTCCGGTGTTCACCAACTGAGAAACACAGATGTAGCCAACAGCGCAAAAGCAACTAAGGAAAGGGAAATTTTAAGATGTCAATAAGGCAAACAAACCAAAAACAATGCAGGATAAGAACTGCAAAAACCAGATTCCCCTTACGAAATCTAGAAGGCTGTGGGCAAGTAAAAGAAAGGGGTGCCAAAAGATGATTTCCAATGTGTTGTCTTGACACAAAGGCAGTGAGTGTAGTCTCCCAGCCTGTCTGGAGGAGAGAGGAGGCGGGGAGAAGTCAGTGTGAACACGTGGGAAGAGTGCCGCTGGAGGAAACTTCCTGTGGGTGTATCTCCAGTCTGAACTGAGAAGATCCCCAAACCACTGCGGGGCGGGGCCAGACAGACCCAGGAGCACCGAAAAACGTAGGTGGTGTTTTTCTGTTGCTGCCCACAGACTTTTATTTATAATCTGTACTGTTTTACAAAACAGTGGCACAGACACCTACGCGGGTACAAAAACAGGAGAAAGATACCCTAACTTCAGCATTGCTACAGAGATCCTTCTGAATTTCCTTAGATCTCGGTGCCAGCCCCTGATCTTTTTTCTTCCCATGAACTACAGATCTGTTCCAAGGAGCTGTCCTTTTCCCTTCTTTATTTTTTTCTTCTCTTGCATTTCCTTTGCTCTGTTTTCCATGGCCAAGCTGATTCACTCTCCCAGCTTCAGCTGCCACTTCTATCAGAAAAGACCTACAAATCTATGTTCTTGTCCTAAAGGAAACTTTGTCCCACTTTTCTCTTTCCAAGTCCCTCTTGGACATCTCTACTTCTCTGGCCTTCCATTACTCCAGTAAGCTCAAAACTGAACCCACAGCATCCTCTCTCCAGAACAGCTTCCCGTTCTGTGCTCCTTTCATGGGCCTAACAAATCCTTAGTCTGCCAGGCACAGTGCTGGGCCGTGGAGGAAAACAATGGATGAGAAGCTCAGTCTGGCGGAGGATGTAGGCCATGTTGTCCTTTAACAAACAGGAGTTCAGAGCTATGATAGGTCCATGCACCAAGTATAGTGAGAGCTTGAAGAGGTGGTTGCCCAAAGAAATCCAGAAGGGAAATACAGACTGTAGGAGAGGGCAACAAAGTGGAGTGGATAAAAGCAGGGGCTCTGGAGCCTAATGGCTTGACTCCATCCTCCCCCAATGAGAAGCTGTGTGACCTTGGGCAAGTTCCTGGAACTTTGCACATACTGGTTTCCTCAATGAAGAATGTGGTTGATAGTATCTACCTCAGGTTGCTTATAAAAGTTAAATGAAATAATCCCTGCAAAGCACTTGGAACAGTGCCTAGCACTTGAAAGGATTTAATTCATTTGCTCATTATTCAACGTGTGTCAAGCACTGTTCTAGGAGCCTGAGAGACCACAGAGAACCATCCAGATGAACACTCTTGTCTTCATGGAATGTACATTCTAACAGACAACAAGCAACAAACAAAGAAATTCTATAGGTAGTATGACAGAGAAGAGTTACAGGACAAGGAAAAAGATAAATGCTAGTTATATTATATTTTAGATGTCCTTTGATCTTGGACTTGAAGAGAAGTCCACTAAAGAGAATATGGTTTTATCAAATCAAACATTATAAGTAATCTGCACTCTTATGTTCTACTAAGAAAAGAAGCACTCTCAATTAAACTATGATGGAATTCTTTTTTCTTGCCTAGGACTCTGATCTGAAATGTCATAAAACTTATTTAGACATATTTAAGTATCAGTTTTTAAAAAAATTGTGTGTGTGTGTGTGTATATATATGTATACACAGAGAGAGAGAGAGAAGAAAAAAAAAAAGCAGGAGTTGATTAAGGTGTACCTAAAGCTTCTTTATATTTAGAGTTCTAGTCCTCAGCATCCTTTTCTGATCCAGTCACCAGTTCTCCACCAGTCTTATCTACTGTCATTAAGCACTTTGAACCAAGTCTTCCTCTTTCCCCCTTCCCTACTCTTGACTTTCAAAACTTTTTGGACCCACAAAAGGGATTGGTGTTGAGCAATGCAGCCAACCTTGTAAATAGCTACAAGGAGCCGACTTTTCACTGCTATGTTGGGGATGTTGCTCAACGTTTTCCAGTTGCCCTCTGCCCACCGCTCCCCCCAAATGTACTTTGCTTCCTAGGCATGAAGAGCACCCCCTTCTGATGACCTGGATTTTCACCTAAGACCCTGCAAGTCTGGGTGTGTCTGTGCACAGTGATGGCTATGTTCTGTAACCGGGATCTGGTGACTGTACTGTCAACTTCAGGATGCATCCTAGTGTCCAAGATGCACAAGTGTGGGAACAAAAATGGGAGTGTTAGAGTCAATGAAATACTGCAGTCATAACCTGGCAGTCCTCTTTGTTCTGACCATTTGTGCTTTGTCAGGCACGGGGCGAAACATTTAGTCTTTATAAGGACCCATGGAGCGGGCACCCTGTCATCCGCATTGTATACAGCTGCGTTATCCAACCGAGGTATTAGACAAGGAACACATGTAAATTGCAGTTTCTAGTAGCCACATTAACAAAGCACAACTTCGGTGAAGCTAACTGTAGTAATATATTTCCTTTAACCCAATATATTTAAAATATTATCATTGGGGCGCCTGGGTGGCTCTGTTGGTTGCGGGTCTGCCTTCCGCTGGGGTGGTGATCCATAGGTCATCAGATCGAGACCCGCCTCAGGCTCCTTGCTCAGTGGGGAGCCTGCTTCTCCCTCAGCCTGTCACTTCCCCTGCTTGTGTGCTCTCTCTCTGACAAATAAATACAAACTTTTAAAAATTAAAAAAAAAAAGAAGAAGAAGAAGAAAGAAAGAAAAGAAAAAAAGAAAGAAAACCCACTTTTTTTTTTTTTTTTAAGCTTGGACTGGAAACATCCCCCCCCCCCCCCGCGGTGAGCAGCTCCCCTAGTGTGCAGCGCAGGTACTACAACAGACAGAAACCCTAAGACCAACCGGGGGTGGAAGGGCAGCGTGGATACTCCAGCTCAGACCCTGCCAGAAGCTTGTGCTCCTAGGCTGTCCCCTACATGAGGGAAGGACCTTCCAGGCAGAGCAGAGGTGATAGCAATGTCCAGAGTTGGGGCAGAGCAGGTCTCTTAAAGCCGGAAATGGCTAACCTTGGTTGAGACCTCAGGTGTGGGGTTGGTTCCCTCTACTGCTGGAGCCTACTGCCCTGTGGTTGGAAACAATCTCAACTCTTCTTTTGCCCTCTAAATTCTGACCCTTTTGTTCAGCTCACTCACCTAGGGACAGACATCTATGTGGCCCCTGCCACCTGTCTGGGGGTGCTGTCAAGCCCTGCGGCACCCCAGGCCTTGGGTAATGGATCCTGTGTGGTTTGGGCTCCTCGTTTTCTCTCCCACCCATGCGGCCCTGCAGCCCCTGAGGAAGCTGCCTGAGTGCAGCCAACAGCAAACAGCTATACGGTCTCTCTGGGCCTCCCTTTGAGGGGGAGGTCCTCTGCCATAGGACCCCCAGCAGCCCTGGCCAGGCTGACTCCTCTCTGCTCCTTCAGTCAGACCCCTCGTGGTCCTGCACCCACCCCCTCATTGCCCTGGCTTTACTACTCACTTCTGCCTCACCCTGATGCCTTCCTCCTCCCCTCTCAGCCGCAAATCCCGTACCTTCTGCCAGACCTAGCTGACCAAGAACGTTTTAGAAGCCTTGGGAATTGGAGACCACATCCATTTTGTGCTTTCCTAACAGAGCTTTAATTAACCCTCTCCACTCATTTCACATCTGTACTGATCCTCCAAGATCTACCCAGAGCAGGGGTTGATAATTTCCCGATTATTCCCCATAGTACAGACACATGGAAGACGCTTAGGAACCCACTGGACATTAGCATGAAAGACAGGAAACAAGTAGTGAAAAGAGGAATCGCACTTTTTAATACAGGACATCACTCCTTGGATCCACAAACGCTTACTGAATGTCTTGAGTATTGAGCCTGGCCCACTGGGAAGCAGAGCTAAATCCTTGCCTTTCATTTGTTCATAGCTGGGTGGCAGGAGTCAGGCATGAAAACCAAAAGCCACAACGTGATAAACACCAATACTGAGCCATGGGCCAAGTGCTATAAGTATGAAGGACAGAGAAACACTTTCTTCCTGGGAGAACCCGGGACCTCCACTGACGGTGAACTTTGAGCTCACCTTGAAGGATGCATGGACATTTTCCTGCTACAAAGGGGGAAGGGGGTGTTTCAAGCAGAAGAACACACACCTGAAGGGCCTGGCTCCATCAAAGGGACTTGGGGGCTGCCTTACTGTTCCTCAAACTCACTAAGCACTTCCCTACTTCAGAGCCTTTGTGCCGGCTGGTGCCTTGGGTCCCTTTGCCTGGAACGTTTCCTCTCAACCACCTGTTCCCTTCCTAGTCACTGCTCACCAAATCCTACTCAGATCTCCCTGTTTACATGGAAATCTTCCCCCACCTTCTTCATTGCATTCTCCCAAGACCAGCTCAAGCATTCCATTCTTGCTCAATTGATTGAAGATCTCAGATTAATCCATGGGTGTTTATAATATTTATAGCCTCCCTGGGTAAATCAATCAGTCCGTCCATCTAGCTACCTACCCATTAATGTATGTGTTTGTGTATCTACAAAGCTATCACACTCATCTAGGCAGCTAAGCGTATACTGGGTTATTCGCTCAAACCCCATGCACCTCTGTTATTGAATTATTTGATTACTCAGAGAAACATATTAAAATATGTCACTATAGTTATGTATTTGTCTATTTCTCTTTTTAGGCTTCAGAACCATTATAATAGCTCACAGCTGTCTTGTTAGGTGTAGAAAATTATATATCCTGCCAATATGAAGTCCCTATTTATTCATTCAAAGCTTCTGGCCTCAAATTATGTTACGTTATCTGATATTAATATTCTCTACTCCTTTTTTGTGACATTTCCTCTGTATATGTGTTTTTCAATCCTTCACTTTAAACCTTTCTTTTTCCTGTCGTTTGTTCTCATTTTGCCTACCGTGCGCAGCATACACTGACATTTTAAAAGCTCTGAGCATCCCTTTTTAAATGGGTGACTATAATATATTTTCACTCATAAGGATTATGAGTATATTTCAAATTATCCCAGCCTATCCTGGCCTGTTTCTAGTAATTCGGGACAAATGGGAGCCCATGTTCCATATGACTCATAAAAGCTATGAATTAAGCTAAAAACAAAATATGCTCTATTCTTTACCTTGACAGATGCAGCTTTGCAGGGGCAACATTACGAAATATATTTAAAAGTTGTCATTTTTATATGACGAAAAGCCACAAAAATGTCAAAGGTGGCTGAATTACATTAGTACGTATCTGGAGGGCCTGTGGATGGGTGTCTGTTTGGGTCGCAATAACAAAATACCACAGGCTAATAATTTAATGGGAATTTATTCCCATGATTGTGGGGCCTGTAAGTCTGAGATCAGGGTGGCAGCAAGGGCAGGTAAGGGTCCTCTTCTGGGTCACAGACTGCTTCTGTATCCCCACGGGGCAGAAGGGGGCAGGAGCTCTGTGGGATCTTTTATAAGGGCACCAAATATATTCATGAGGGCTCCACCCTTGTGACCTAATCACCTCCCAAAGGCCTCAACTTCTGAGGGGTTAGGATTTCAACATATGAATTTGTTGGGGACGCAAACCTTTCAGTGATCTTTAACTAATTTATACAGACGTATATATTGATTTTTACAAAATGCCTTTTCCTTGCCATCGTCTCATCAAAATTATGTTGCTAAATAAGTATTTCCCCAAGAGACGGGCAGAGGAGGACAGAGGAGGGGAATCCTGTGCTCGCCTCATTCCACAGACACACTGAGCGAACAGCGACAAACTGTGAAAATGGCCTGAAGGCTCTGGCAGAACAGATCTTCCATGGGTGGTCATCGAGATGAGGCCACATTGAAAAGCATCACAGGGGTGAAGTTGCCACTGGAAACCAACCCTCAGGTGAGACACCACAGGCGCCAAGAAGCAGAGAAGCAAGAGGAGCAGATCCCACCCTGGGCATGCCAGGCCCCGAAGGGCCTCACTGGGGAGATGGGTCTCCATAACCTCTGTCTTTGGGAGCCAGTGGGGCTTAACTTCAGGAGTTTTAAAATTGGCAGGGCTTACCTCTGGGTATTTAAAAAAAAAAAAAATCAGTAGGCTGAACTCCAAGGGAGCCAGAGTGAGGTAGGAACAGGGTCCATGCTCTTTTTTTTTTAAGATTTTATTTATTTATTTGACAGACAGAGATCACAAGTAGGCAGAGAGGCAGGCAGAGAGAGAGAGGGAAGCAGACTCCCTGCTGAGCAGAGAGCCTGATGTGGGACTCAATCCCAGGACCCTGAGATCAGGACCTGAGCCAAAGGCAGAGGCTTTAACCCACTGAGCCACGCAGGCACCCTCAGGGTCCATGCTCTTAAGAGCCAACATAATAAATAACCCGGCCTCACACACAGAACAGAAGCAGCAGTTTGACAAGCACCTGGGTATTCCTAAGGGAGACTGACCTACTCATCTCAGGGCATGTGCTGGAGGGACAGGGATCATCAGGAGACTTCTCCAAGAACAAAAATGCTGGTAGGTGCCTTTTCTCTTCCCCTCCCCCAGCCTGGGTAGCAAGACACTGGTTGACACCAGCTCTAACACTCCCCACTGGGCTTGCTAGCACCATGCGACTTGCCCGGACTCCCCTATGGACCCACCCCATCCAACCTACGCAGGCCTGCAACCCTCCAGAACAGTGCTGCCCTGCCATTCCCTGCAGGGACAAGCGCTACTCCAAAGCTGGAGGGAGAGGCAGGGATAACTCCACACCAGGGGATCTACGGTTCCAGCAGCTGAACCTTTTACTGGTTGTGGGGTGGGTCTTCTCAAGAGACGCAGAAAAAGCATTTGACAAAATTCAGCATCTGTTCATGATAAAAACTCCCAATAAAGTGAATTTAGAGCTAACACACCTCAACGTAATATATGACAACCCACAGCTGACATCATGCTCCACTGTGAAAAGTGGAAAGCTTTTCCTTTAAGATCTGAGCCAAAACAAGGATGGCCACTCTCATTGCTTTTATTCAACATAGTACTGAAGGCTTAACCATAGCAGACAAGAAAAAAACAATAGACATCCAGACTGGTAAGGAAGAAGGAAAACTGCCACTATTTGCAGATGACATGATACTATATATAGAAAATCCTGAAGACTCCCACTAAAAACTATTAGAAATGATAAGTGAATTCCATAAAGTTGCAAGATACAGAATAAAATATAAAAATCTGTTGTGTTTCTATACACTAATAATGAGGTAGCAGAGAGAGAGAGAGATTAAGAAAATAATCCTATCTACGGTGGCATCAAAAATAATAAAATACCTAGGGATAAATTCAATCAAGGAAGTGAAAGACCTATAGTCTGAAAACACTAAGACCTTGAATAAAGAAATTTAAGACAACACAAATGAAAAGGTAGTCTATGTTCATGGATTATAACAATATTGTTAAAATGTCCAGAGTGTCCAAAGCAATGCAATTCCCATCAGAGTCCCAATCGTATTTTTCACAGAACTGAAACAAATAATCTTAAAATTGATTTGGAATCACAAAAGACCCAGAATAGTTAAAGCAGTCTGGAGAAGGAACAACAAAGTTGGAGGTATCATGATCCCAGATTTCAAGAAATACTATGTAGCTATAATAATTGTATAGTAAACAGTATTGTACCAATCCCAAATGCACATAAATCAAAGGAAAAGAACAGAGAACCTAAAAATAAATCCACATTTGTTAAAAATTAAAAATTAAAAACTAACCCACATTAATTAATCTACAACAAAAGAGACAAGAATACAATGAGGAAAAGACAGTCCCTTCAATAAATAGTGCTGGAAAAACCCGGACAGCCACATAGAAAAGAATGCAGCAGGACCACTCTGTTACACCAGACACAAAAACAAATTCAAAATGAATCAAAGACCTAAATGTGAGACCTGAAACCATAGACTTCCTATAAGAAAACATAGGCAATAATCTTTTAGACACCAGCCTTAGCAACATTACTCTGGATAGGTCACTTTAGGCAAAGGAAACAAAAGCTAAAATAAAATTTGGGGTTTGAATCAAACTGAAAAGTTTTGAAAATGGCAAAGGAGAACATCAACAAAACAAAAAGGCAACCTACTGAGTAGAAGAAGCATTTGACAAATATTTTCAAACCATCTATTTGATAAGGGGTTACAATCCAAAATATATAAAGAACTCATACAAGTCAACACCAAAAAAATTCTTAGATAGTCCAATTAAAAATGGGCAGAAGACCTCAGTAGGCATTTTTCTTTTTTTTTTCTTTTTTTTTTTCAATATTTTATTTATTTATTTGTCAGAGAGAGAGAGTGAAAGCAAGCACAGGCAGACAGAGTGGAAGGCAGAGGCAGAGGGAGAAGCAGGCTCCCTGCGGAGCAAGGAGCCCGATATGGGACTGGATCCCAGGACGCTGGGATCATGACCTGAGCTGAAGGTAGCTGCTTAACCAACTGAGCCACCCAGGCGTCCCGGTAGGCATTTTTCTATAGATGGCCAACCGGCACATGAAAAGATGCTCAACATTACAAGGGAAACCATCAGGGAAATGCAAATCAAAACCACAGTGAGATATCATCAATCAGAATGACTAGTCTCAAAAAGACAGAAAATAACAAGTATTGGCAAGGTTGGAGGGAAAGCAGAACCCTTATGCACTGGGATGGAAATCAGGGCAGCCACTACAGAAAACAGGATGGAGGCTCCTCAAAAAGTTAAAAAATAGAACTACCCTATGATTTAGTGATTTCATTGCTGGAAAACAAAAATAATGATTTGAAAAGATATATGCATCCTCATATTTATTGCAGCATTATTTACAAAAGCCAAGATGTGGAGCAACCTAAGGTCCACTGATAGATGAACGGATAAGGGAGATGTTGTGGGCGGGCACGCGCGTGTGCACACACACACACACATATACACACACACAGAGGCAAGTATTACTCAGCCATAAAAAAAGAATGAAATCTTGCTATTTGTGACAATATGAAAATACCTGGAGGGTATATGCTACGTGAAATAAGTCGGACAGTGAAAGAAAAAGACTGTATGATTTCACTCATATGTGGAATTTAAAAAACGACTGAATGAACAAACAAACCCGGAAACAGACTCATACATACAAGGAAAAAACTAGTGATTGCCGGAGGGGATGGGGAGGGTGGATGGGTGAAATAGGTGTAGGGGCTTAAGAGGGACAAACTTCCAGCTGTAAAACACATAAGTCACGGGGATGAAAAGTACAACACAGGAAACATAGTCAGTAATGTTCTAATAAGGTTGTATGGTGACAGATGGTAACTACATTATAGATGGCAAGTTTATATGGTGACAGATGGTGGTCACTGTGTAAATACAGAATCGTCCAGTCACTTGTACATCTGAAACAAATATACTTCAATTTGAAAAAGTAGATGTAATTTATTCAAAGTACACAAATTTGAATATATTTTCACAACAGTGTAGATTGAAGTCCATGTAAAGAATTGAAAATGAAGATTTTTACGTACATAGTATGCTTCTTCTAAAATATTCAAACTTATCTATTAATATTTAAGAGGCAAAACAATAATCAAAGGCTACCAAACAAAAAATATCATTAAAAGTTAAATTGTATGTAATTTTCTGAAAATTGAATTAAGTATTTATCCAACGTTTTTATAAAACTATAGCTATTTGCAAGTTTAGTGTACAAATGTCATCCCATTGCCAGGGTAACAAATTGGCATCACATTTCATCCGTGTTAAATCTTGACCACTATGCATACATCTTGCTTGTGAATTGCTTGACACTGATGATGTTCTTTAGTCTCCAAATGTTATGAATATAACACTGAACTGTGAGTATCTTCAAAACCATTAATTGGAACACAAACGGGGGCTTGCCATTCCTGGGAAAAAATATTTTGTGATACAAGAATTGGTTGCATTCACAGTACCCGAGAGGAAGGATCTGAGCAGTTAATTGAATTTGTCTTTAACAGCACTTCTGTCTGCAGATCTCCACACAGTGACACAAAACTTTCACAGCATTTGGATACAGTCTCAGATCATATTCAGGTCTGTTTCAAGGATCTACACCCAGTCCCAAGTGCTGATATTTAGGATCGAGACCCCAAGCTGAAGACTGGATCCAGGGACTGGGCAACCCGTTCTTGTTTTAGACAATCCTCTAAAAACATTAATCACCCTTTATTTTAAAGATGTCTTATGTTCATTCATATATTCTTTTGCTGCAGATGTACTTTTGACCTCTGGGTCACCTCGCTTCATTCAGTGTTGGGTTTGCTTCCATGCTTGGTGAATCTTGGTAGCTGGTCTGTTCATGTTCATCCCTGCTCAATGTGTTTAATCAGAACCCCCTTTAGATGAGGGGAAAGGATGGGAATGATAGCTGAGTGGGATTCTGCATGCCAGGGCTCTCCCAGGCCCATGGGTAGGTGTCCCGTGTCAGAATGTCTGCAGGGAGTAACCCGTGTGGCAGGATCAGCAACATCATTGCTTTTCCCGCTTCAACTTTTCTGGGTCGAGGGCACCCAGTCAGCTCAGCTTAGCTCCGCTCCCTTCACCATCTTGAGCGAACAGAGCTCTTCCCTGGCAGGTAAGTCCTCGGGTGAGCAGGCATTGTGGGACTTACTTACCTCTAGGGACACACACCATGACTGCCTGCCTTCCTAGGCTTTGCTGTTTGCATCAGGAGCCATGGCCCAGCACCTCCCCCTTATGTGATACTGACCTCAGTGTGGCATTTCTCTGGAGGTGTGTAGGGCAGAAACTTCTACTCTTGACTATATACAATATATGTATTCAATACAATATTTTCTCTTTAAGCCCTGCTTATTCTACATCCCATGAACTTTAATAAGTTCTGTTTTCATTTTCATTTAGTTCAAAAATATTCTAACATTTATTTTGAGAAAAATGACTCATTTTTGGTTAAGCTTAGTCGTTTAACTGCCTTTGGCTCAGGTCATGATCCTGGAGTCCCAGGATTGAGTCTCACATAGGGTTCCCGGCTCAGTAGGGAGTTAGCTTCTCCCTCTAACCCTCTCCCATCTCATGTTCTCTCTCTCACTCTCTCTCAAAAAATAAGTAAAATCTTAAAAAAAATTAAAAAATAAAAACCACTTTAATTGACAAGATGACATGTTTTAAAATAAAATAAGATTTCTTTTGTGATGTCTTCTCTGACCCATGTGTTATTTTAAACTGTATTGTTTAATTTCCAGGTATTTAGAGATTTTCCTATTTTCTTTTTTCCCCCCTATTTTCTTTCTGTTACTGATTTATAGTTTAATTCTATTATGGTCCAAGTACAGACATTGTATAATAACATTGTATTTTAAATTTGTATGTTTTATTGCCCAGAATGTGCCCATCTTAGCTAATGTTTTGTATGAACTTATGAAGAATATGTATTTTTCTACTGCTGGATGAAGTAGCCTATAATGTCAATTAGCCAGTTGATTGATAGTATTGTTGAGTTCAACTCTGGCCTTACTGATTTTCTGCCTGCTGGACCTGACCACTTCTTATGATGGGTCACATCAGCACAAGAATCACTCAACTTACTTAAAAGCAGCAAGAGAACAATAACTTGCTACATAAAAGGGAACCCCTAGAAGGCTATGAGCAGATTTTTCAGCAGAAACTTTGCAGACAGAAGAGAGATATTCAAAATGCTGAAAGAAAAATAACCTCCAACCAAGAATACTCGACCAGGCAAAATTATCATTCAGAAATGAAGGAGAGGGAGTTTTCCAGACAAGCAAAAGTGAAAGGAGCTTATCATCACAAAACCAGTCTTAAAAGAAATGTCAAGAGAACTTCTTTAAGCTGAAAAGAAAGGGAGTTAATTAGTAATAAGAAAACATATGAAAGAATAAAGTCACTGGTAAAGGTAAATATGTAGTATAAGGAGTGGACTGATCGCTTATAAAGCTAGTATAAAGATTAAAAGATAAAAGTAGTAAAAATAGCTAACTACAATAATTAGTCAAGGGATACACAAAATAAAAAATATAAAATGTGACATCAAAAATATAAAATGTATGGAGAAGGAGGATAAAAATGTAGAGCTTTAGAATGCATTAAACTTAGGCTGCTATCAATTGAATACAGACTGTTATAAACATAAGTTATTTTTTAAAGCAAATTTTGTTATTTTTTAAAAGATTTTTATTTATTTATTTGACAGAAATCACAAGTAGGCAGAGAAGCAGGCAGAGAGAGAGAGGAGGAAGCAGGCTCACTGCCAAGCAGAGAGCCTGATGTGGGGCTCGATCCCAGGACCCTGAGATCATGACCTGAGCCAAAGGCAGAGGCTTAACCCACTGAGCCACCCAGGTGCCCCAACATAAGTTATTATATGGAAGACTCATGATAACCACAAACCAAAAACTTACAGTAGATACATGAAGGAAAATGGAATCTAAGAGTACATAACTATACTGTTACATAACACTAAAGAAAGGCATCAAACCACAAAGGAAGAGAGCAAGAGAAGTATGAAGAAAGAAAGTAACTCTAAAGCAGCCAGAAAACAATTAACAAAATGGCAAAAAAGTTTATACCTATCAGTAATTACTTTAAATGTAAATGGATTAAATTCTCTAATCAAAATACATGAGTAACTGAATGGGTTAAAAAAGCAAGACACATGTACATCCTGCCAATAAGAGACACATGCAGACTGAAAGTGAAGTTATGGAAGTTATGAAGTTACGGAAAAGTTATGGAAGTTATGGGAAAAGACACCTAAAGAAAGATGAAATAGCTACATTTATATCAAAGTTGACTTTGATTTTTTAATTTTTCAAGTTTAAATTCAATTAATTAACATGTAATATATTATTTGTTTCAGGGAGACAGATCTGTGACTCATCAGTCTTATGTAATACCCAGTGCTCCTTAGAACACATACCCTCCCCAATGTCCATCACCCATTTACCCCATCCCTCCAATACCCACCCCTCCAGCAACTCTCAGTTTGTTTTCTATGATTAAGAGTCTCTAATGGTTTATCTCCCTCTCTAGTTTCATCTCGTTTCATATTTTTCCTTCTTTTCCCCTATGATCTTCTGTTTTGCTTCTCAAATTCCACATATCAGTGAAATCATATAATTGTCTTTCTCTGATTGACTTATTTAACTTAGGTAATACCCTCTAGTTCCATCCATGTCATTGCAAAGATCGCAAGATTTCATTTTTGATGACTGTGTAGTATTCCACTGTGTGTGTGTGTGTGTGTATTACAGCTTCTTTATCCATTCATCTGTCAGTGGACATCTGGAAACCTGGGCTCTTTCCATAGTTTGGCTATTGTGGACGTTGTTTCTAGAAACATTGGGATGCAGTTGCCCCTTCAACTCACTACATTTGTATCTTTGGTGTAAAGACCCAGTAGTGCAATTGCTGGGTCATAGGGTAGCTCTATTTTCTACTTTTTGAGGAACCTCCATACTGTTTTCCAGAATGGATGCACCAGCTTACATTCCCATGAACAGTGTAGGAGGGTTCCCCATCTTCACATCCTCGCAAAGTTGACTTTAAAACAAAGACTTAATAACAGACAAAGAAAGGCATTGCATAATGATATAGAGATCAAACAGGAGGATTTAACCTATGGAGTAGTTTATGCACCCAACATAGGATCACCTAAGTATATAATACAAATATTAACAGACATAAAGGGAGAAATACACAGCAAAACAATAATAGTAGGGGACCTTAATTCCTCTTACATTGGAGGTAGTTCATCCAACAGAAAATTGGTATGGAAACATCAGCTATAAATGACACCTTAAAACAGATGGACTTAACAGATATATACAGAACATTCCATCCAAGAGCAACAGAATACACATCTTCTCAAGTACATCTGACATTTTCCAGGCTACATTACATGGTAGACTACCAAATAAATCTTCATAAATATAAGAAGACTGAAATCACACCAGACATCTTTTCTAAGCACAATGGTATGAAACTGGAAATCAATTACAGTGAGACTGAAAAAATCCACAGATATGTGGAATTTGAGCAATAGACTACTGAATAACCTATGGGCCAACAGATAAAAGAGAAATCAAAAAGTACTTTGAGATATCTGAAAATGGAAATACAATATCAAACCTATGGGGATTCTAAGAGGAATTTATAGTGATAAATACCTATATCAAGAATCCAAAGGGAGGGGCTTAGGAAAATGGTGGAGCAGAAAGACCCTAAGCTCACCATGTCACACGTCCATGACTAGATATCACTCATTTGTGGAAATAAACCAGAGCGCAATCTGAAGCCTGCCAGGACAACCTCCATACCTAGGTGTGGAGAGGAAGCCACACTTGACAGGTTAGGAAGAGCAGAAATAGTGGTTGGGATCTGCCTTCAGGAAGGAACACAGGAAAAAAAGTATATCAATCAAAACCAGTCAAGAGAAGCACAAAATTAAAGACTGTAAAGTAGGATATCAAATATCTGAAACATGGCAGGGAGAGGAGGGAAGCATGAACTCAAAATGAAGCGACCATCAGTTTAATAGAGACTGGTGTTCTATAGAAAACAAATGGTAACCACAAATCAAAAAAATAGTAATAGATATGCAAAAAATAAAGAATAAAGGATTCAAGTATATCTCTAAAGGAAACCAGCAAACCATGAATGAGAGGAAGAGAAGAAAGGACCAAAGAAAAGAAGCACAAAGCCAGTAACAAAATGGCAATAAGTACATATCTATCTATTACTTTGAATGTAATGGACTAAATACTCCAATCAGAAGGCATAGGGTGACAGAGTGGATAAAGAAAACAAGATCTGTCTATATGCTGCTTAAAGACATTCATTTAAAAAAAAAAAAAGACATTCATTTCAGACCTAAAGACACCTATAGATTGCAAGTGACCGGATGGAGAACATCTATCATACACACGGATGTCAAAGCAAAGCTGGGGTAGCAATACTCCTATAGGACAAGAAAAACTTTAAAACGAAGTCTGTAGGGGCACCAGGTGGTGCAGGCAGTTGAGTACCCACATCTTGGTTTCAGATCAGGTTGTGATCTCAGGGTCATGAGATTGAGCCCTGTGTCGGGCTCAGTGCTCAGTGCAGAGTCGACTTCGGTTTCTCTCTCCCTCTCTTCCTCCCCACTGATGTGTCCTCTACATTTCTCTAAAATAAATAATCTTTCTTTTTTAAAAAGATTTTATTTATTTATTTGAAAGGGAGAGACACAGCAAGAGAGGGAACACAAACGGGGGAGTGGAAGAGGGAGAAGTAGGCTTTCCACCAAGCAGGGAGCCTGATGTGGGGCTCGACCCCAGGACCATGGGCTCACAACCCGAGCCGAAGGCAGACACTCAATGACTGAGCCACCCATGTGCCCCTAAAATAAATAATCTTTTAAAAAATTTTGTAAAAAGAGACAAAGAAGGATACTATATAATAAAGGGATATAATAAGAGGATATAACATTGTAAATATTTATGCACCCAATATGGGAGCACATAAATACATAACACAGTTAATAATAAATACAAAGGAACTAATTAGTAGTAACACAAAACAGTAGGGACTTTACCACTCCATAGTTTGAGGGACAGATCATCCAAACAGAAAATCAACAAGTAAACAATGGCTTGGAAAAACACAGTGGACCAGATGGATTTAGAATCTTCTAAACCTTCTGAACCTTCCATCCCAAAACAACAGAATACTCATCCCTTTCAAAGGCACACAGAGCATACTCCAGAATAGATCACATTTTTGGGCCACGAAACAAGCCTCAATGAATGCAAAAAGATCAAGGTCATAGCATGCATCTTTTCCGACCACAATGCTATGAAACTAGAAGTCGACCATAAGAAAAAAAAATCTGGAAGGAGTACAAATACAGGGGGTTAAACAACATACTACTAATAAAGAATGGGTGAACCAAGAAATCAAAGGAGAAATAACACCAAATGAAAATGAAAGCACAACCATCAAAAACTTTTGTCATGCAGAAAAATGATACAAAGAGTGAAGTTTATAGCCATACAGGCCTATCTCAAGAAGCAAGAAAAATATCAAACAATTTAATCTTAACACAAAGGAACTAGAAAAAGAATGACAAACAAAACCTTAATCCACTAGACAGAAGTAAATCATAAAGATTTGAGCAAAAAAATATATATATAGAAACTAAAAAAAAAAAAAAAAACAACAGACATATTAACGAAACCAGAAGCTGGTTCTTTGAAGAGAAAGTCTGGCTAGAAAACCTCTAGCCAGACTCATCAGAGAGAGATGGAGAGAGAGAGAGAGATGGAGAGACAAACAAAATCATGAGTGAAAGAGGACAAATAACAACCAACACCACAGAAATACAAACAATTGTATGAGAATAATAGGAAAAACTATATGCCAACAAATTGGACAACCTAGAAGAAATGAATAAATTCCTAGAAACATGTAACCAAAACTGAACCACAAAGAAACAGAAAATTTGAACAAATGACCAACAAGGAACCTGAATTAATAATCAAAAATCTCCCAACAAACAGGGGTGTCTAGGTGGTTCAGTCCAGTTAGCAACCAACTCTTGGTTTGGGCTCAGGTCATGATCCCAGGGTCGTGAGATAGAGCCCTGTGATGGGCTTGGAGCCTGCTTAAGATTCTCGCCTCCCTCTGCTCCTCCCCTCCCTGTGTTCTCTCTCTCTCACTTACTCAACAAAGCAGTTTCCTAACAAATAATGGTTCAGGACCAGACGGCTTCACAGGCAAATTCTACCAAATATTTTAAAGAAGAATTAATACCTATTCTTCTCAAACTATTCCAAAAAGTAGAAAAAAAAAGAAAACTTCCAAATTCATTTATGAGGACAATATCACCCTGACACCAAAACCAGATAAAGACACAACAGATAAAAAGACCTATAGTCCCATACCTCTGATGAACATAGATGCAAAAATCCTCAACAAAATACTATCAAACAGAATCCAACAATGCATTAAAAAAATAATTCACCATGATTAAGTGGATTTATTCCCAGGATGCAAGTGTGATTCAATATTTGCAAGTTGATCCATGCAAAAGTGATACATCATATTGATAAGAGAAAGAATAAAGAACATATGATCATTTCAATACACAAGAAGCATCTGACAATGTACAAAGGACAAAAAGACAAAAGTACACAAGACACAGAAAAAGCATTTGGCAAAGTACAACATCCCTTCATGATAAAAGTCATACACAAAGTAGGTTTAAAACATACCTTGACATAATAAAGCCCATATATGTAAAGCACACAGGGAACATCACACTCAGTGGGAAAAAAACTGAGAGCTTCCCCGCTAAGGTCGGGAATAAGACAAGGATGTCTACTCTCACCACTTTTATCCAATACAATACTGGCACTCCTAGCCCCAGCTATCAGACAACAAAAAGAAAGAAACAACATTCAGATTGGTAAGGAAGAAGTAAAACTTTCACTATTTGCAGATGACATGATACTCTATTTAGAAAACCTGGAAGACTCCACCAATAAACCCCTGCTAGAAGCAGTAAATAAATTCAGTAAAGTTATAGGATATGGAATCAATGTACAGAAGTCTGTGGCATTTCTCTACACTAATAATGAAGCAGCAGGAAGGGAAATCAAGCAATCTATCCCATTTACAATTGCTCCAAAAATAATAAGATACCTAGGAATAAACCTAACCAAAGAGGTAAAAGACCTGTACTCTGAGAACCATAAAACATTGACAAAAGTAATTGAAGATGACAGAAAGAAATGGAGACATTCCATGCTCATAGATTCGAAGAATATTGTTAAAATACCTATACTACTCAGAACAATCCACACATCTAATGCAATCCCTATCAAAATGCCAAGAGCATTTTTTTTAACAGAACTAGAACAAATCATCTTAACATTTACATGGAAAGACCAAAGAATCTGAATAGTAAAAGTAATATTGAAAAAGCAAAGCAGGGGCGCCTGGGTGGCTCAGTGGGTTAAGCCGCTGCCTTCGGCTCAGATCATGATCTCAGAGCCCTGGGATCGAGTCCCGCATCGGGCTCTCTGCTCCGCGGAGAGCCTGCTTCCCTCTCTCTCTCTCTGCCTGCCTCTCCATCTACTTGTGATTTCTCTCTGTCAAATAAATAAATAAAATCTTTAAAAAAAAAAATAAAAAATAAAAAAATTAAAAAATAATAAAAATAATAAAAATAAAAATTCTCACCTCACAGGCCAGTGCAGATTAAATGAGCTAATACACACGGAACGTGCTCTTTAAACAGTGAAACACTATAAACCATTATAGCTTCATGAAACGTGAGCTTCTGTCTTGCTGACTTACATCTTCTAACTGAGTTCATTAGAATAGAAACATGGTCAACGTGACACGCATCCCACCAAAGTATAAAAACTTTTCACAAACTGGCTCCTTCTGAAAAATAGCATCCTTTACACTAGGGCCTGGAAACGAAATTGGCACCAAGGCTAGGTCTTCTTATCATTTATAAAATGCTATTGGAAGCAAGCAGTTAGGTCTCCTACCTGGAGGTATGCAGTGAAGTGGCTATTTAATTAATACTGGTTTCTAGAACACGAAATTTCATTCTCAGAAGCATCTGAAGGTCTATTATTTTCAGTGTGTTTAATGGAAAACAAGCTATTTCCTGTTTTTTCTTCACAAACAGAGGACTCTTGTAGGAGAAAATCAAAGAGTAGCCTATTAAGACTCCGAGTGTTCACATGGACTGTGTCTAAATAGAGCAGTTGCTTTGCAAAGAAACATTTCATATTCTCCCCTCAAAGGCTGTCATAGGCTTGGGGGGATCAGGTGGGACGATCTAGGGGCTTTTTCCTTCCAAGCTTACTTCCACCACGGGTGAGATACGTTCTGTTTTCTTTCCTCAGCTCCAGCCCCATCTCTCCCTCTCTCCTGTTTCCAAAGAAATTTCCATTAGTAGCCATCTTCAGAAACCCCTTGGTATGTTTATTGCCTTAATTTCCAGAAAACTCTAAATTTTTCTGACAAGCTGTTTGCTGCTGTGAAGCTTTTCGGACTGAGCAATCAATGAGCAGAGTTGCATTTTCTACGATGGGGAAGGTCTGGGAATAATGGATTTGAGGGGAAGTCGAGGGTATAGGTCTGCATATGTCCGTGTGGGCCCAACCCACTGAGCCACCCAGGCGCCCTGAGGTGAGAATTTTATTCTGCCGTTGAAGAAGAGGTCCCAGAGAGCTTGCTCATGGTTACAAAGCTGGTACCCGGCAGAGTCAAGTTGTGAACACAGGTCTTTTGTACTCTACTTTCCCATGTACACCGTCTGTCCGTCTGTCAACTTTCCTTCCCTAACCTCTGCCCCTCCACACTACAATGAGGGTAGACCCCTCGCTGGGCAGCTTTCCTTAAAAAAAGGCCCTAAGGTCGTCTTCTTTACCAGAAAGAAAGCAAAGCCATATTAGGTGTTCAAGAACATTCTCTGGTTTTTCCTCTTGTCCAGGAACTATAAAGAGCAGAGTGGAGGGAAAGTGCCTGCAGAGAGGGGGTTCCGGGGCTGCTGGTCCCTGGCTTTGCAGCTGGGCAGCACCAGGGTTCAGGACAGATGGGCCTGAGCAGTGGCGGTGGGGCGGGGGCGGGGAGCGCCCAATGGAGCCAAAGGGAGAGCATGGTCTTAGAGTTTCTAGCATCTGTAGGTCTTGTGAAAATTAGTAAGGGAGAACTCACTAAAAAGCAGTCAGGAGGTTTCAACAAGGGAGCTCTCGCGCCTTACTGATGAAGTTCTAGAACCTAGGTGAGGTTTGGTGGGCTGAGGTCCGGAGCCGATGACCAAGAAAGAATTCTTGAGACATCTTTGGTGCAAAATGGTAGTTTATTAAAGCACGGGGACAGGACCCGTGGGCAGGCAGAGATGCGGCCGCCCCGGGTTGTGAGGGGTGGTTGGTTATATACGCAGGAGTTGGGTAGGTGAGGACAAAGGGGTATTCAGAAGGGCTATTGGGGCAAAGAATACTATCAGGATATTGAAGGCTTAGTTACTATCAAGTAAAGACAATTGGGAGTCTCCTGGTGGAATGTTACATTCCTGCCATCAAGCATCCTTGTTAATGAGATTTAGGTTTAGAAGAAATTTAACTTTATTTACTTTTCCTTCTCCCTCCACCTCCTTCGGTTTTTATGGAGGGGAGGGTGATATTAGGCTTGAGAAACTGAGTTCTGTGTCTTTGGAATTTGGGCTATTGATAAGGTAACTTCTTTGTTTGTAAATCTCAAGGACATTTGCAAACCAAGGGAGACTCCTGTCTTGTAGAATTGTGATCTTAGCAAGTTAACTATTTATCATTTTATGGCAGTCAGGGGTGCCTGAGGAATGCTACACCTATGGAGGGGAGCGGATGGAAGGGGGGGGGTGCAAGGCGCCAGCTCTTGCTTCATCCTCAGCCAGCCTCCTGCTCCCTCATCATTACCAGTCAGAGTCAATGGCAGACCCAATGGGAAGAGCCAGACTTGACTTTATGTGGACTTGCTGTGTTTACTACTCTTCCAGCTGGAGGAAGAGACAATTTTCTTAGAAAGTGTCCAAGCCCCGAACCCCCCCAACATCTCAGCCCATGAGAGGCCTCCATACTTGGAACTCCCGTTTTATTCCAATGGATTTTTAGTTTATAACAGCTTTCCCAACTTACCCCTTGTCTCCTTAAAAAGCATCCTGTCTTGTGTTCCCTGGTCTTGTCTGGAGGTCTTGCTACAGCTTGTTTGTCCTGGATTGCAATTCTCAGCTATTCCCGAATAAAACCATCTTTTGCTGGTGAAGTAACTGGTAGTTTTTATTTTTAAGGTTAACAGTAATAACATATACATATTATATGATAATATATGCACAACAACATATGCACATGCACATATATGCTCCATACTGGCATTTTTATTCCCTTTTTTTTTTTTAAGATTTTATTTTTTTTTGAGAGAGAGATAGACCAAGCATGAGTAGTGGAAAGAGGGGCAGAGGGAGAGGGGGAGGGAGAAGCCGGCTCCCCACTGAGCAGGGAGCCCAGTGCACGGCTCCATCAGTCGGAGGACCTGGAGATCAAGACCTGAGCTGAAAGCAGTCGCTTCACCAAATGAGCCACCCAGGCGCCCCTATTATTTATTCCTTAATGAACATTATATTCCACCTGGAAGTTAATTCAGGTACCTCCCAGTTACAGACAGCCTCGGATATACACAGACTCTGTGGTGCCCATTCTTTTCAAGCCTAAATTTGCATAGAAATCTCCAGCACTCTGCAGAGTTAGATTTCCTGACCCCAACTTCTGGGCCGCTACATAGTTTTACATTTAAACAATAGGCTTGACCTAAAGGACAGCCCATGGCCTGTTAAGACAAAGTGACTTTGGTCCTGCCATTCTATGAGACAATTCACACTTCTTGTGTTTGTGATTAAGCAGAGGGAAAACTGCAAGGGGTAATGTTGTTGTTTGAGAAGCACACATTTTCATTTCCACGTGAAACATTTTCCTGCTATTTGAAGACATTTAATACTGAAATGTATCTTTTAATTGTTAATTGCCTTAAACCTAAAGAAGGAATCAAGAAAATAAAACATGTGGGTGAACAGGTGATGGGGATTAAGGTATGCCCATGTGAGCGCCGCCTGATGTACGGAAAAGCTGAGTCATTACATTATACGCCTGAAACTAACAAAACACTGTAGGTTTAAAAAAAAAAAAAGAAAGGGAAACATTATTTCAGAAGTAAAACTTAGTAGTTGTAAAGTTTCACTGGTGAGATAAACACAACTCCAGGCAAGGTGGGTGCAAGGCAAGATTTATTAAAGGCGTCTCCGGCAAAGTTTCAGGGCTCAGAAGAAGAGGAACCAGGAAAGGAGCCAGGAGGAGGTGGGCACCCTTGGCTGAGGTTCCGTGACTCTGGAAAGCGGAGTCGGGGAAGTCCCACTGGGAGGGAGTCGAAGGGGTCAAGGCAGGGCATGGGCTCACATCCATATTTGGTGATGGGAGGGTTTGGGGTGGGGGTTCCTGATACTTCTGTTTCCTGCATAGGTATCAGGTTACCTATGGAGATGTGACCTGGGCATATATCCTTTTGGTGGGAGAGTTGAGGGAGGTTGAGGAAGGGAGGGGAGGGGCTGGAAGATGGTGGCCCCGGCGGTCATTCCTATTGTTCCTCCTGCATTCCCGGAGGAACCAACAGTAGTTGATTCCACGGACCCAACAGTAGTCTTTTGGTGTGAACTTTTAGAAAAGATCAATCAGGCCCCCAAATATTTGCCAACAGCCAGATTCAGGCTTAAACAATGGGGAATAAAACACCATGATTTAACACTGTTCCTTAAAAATGTGTGCACCAAATGTGTGGTGAAGGTCAGTATCTGTGCAATAATGTAAAGAAAATGGAGATGCACCTGGGAGAACGACATTTACAAGACGAATGCAAAGAGGAATTATGAAAGCGGCTGGGCATACACTGCCAGAGGAAATCATAAGGGTAATGTTTGAAAACCTCAAGTACTTCCACCAAGAGCTGGGTACCCATTCTAAAGCAATAAAATAATGTCAGTGTTCATTATAGTTCAGCGCTTTTCTCTAATTTTTGCAGAAGAAAAACTTCAGAAGTTTTAACAAACATAATAGAAATTTACGATGGATTTTCAGATGGAGATAGTCTAGTGGAATTCATTCGACTGCAGAGACAGTTTGGAAGCTGCTGGAATGGAGCCCTCCAAAAACAAAAATATGGACAATATTGCAATTTCTGGAACTCACTGTTAAATTGGGTTTTTATGAACATCCGCCAAACTTACACTTAAGACTTTCTCTAAACATTTATAGATCTTCTCTTTGCAGAAGGAAAATTGAAATAAATTTAATAATATGTGGTTTTGATCAGCTACATTTGAAGATAGATTGACCTATCTGGCTATAAATATCTAAGAAGCATAAATATATAAAGAAGATTCATTTTGACTAAGTCACTGAAAATTTTGCCCAAGTTAAGGCTTGAAAACATAAATGCTTACGTTCCATATTCATTACTGTGACAGGTCCATATAGAGGAATATACTTGATTTTCAAAAAATATACTCATGGAGCAAAAGCATTATCCATTTATATATTTTTCATTTTTTGTATTGCGATATTTATATATTACTTTCACTTTATTGATTATATATATAAAGCCCAATAAAAGAAAATTCTCACTATGTTTCTTTTCTAGTCATTATCATTATTTCATTTTACGATTATGACTAAAAATGATTTTATTGTAGCGAAGAGGAGTATTTAAAATAAGATCAAGGCCAAAGACATCTGGTTGCCTCAGTCAGAAAAGCATGTGGCTCTTGATCTCAGGGTCTTGAGTTCGAGCCCCACAATCGGTGTATTATTACTTAAATAATTTTTAAAATATGATCAAGTGTGGGTGTAAATCTATTAGAGTGCTCTGGGTGAGGCACAAGCCGGCAAATGTGGTCAGAGGAATAGATGAAATTCACAAGACAAGGACTTAGAGGCTCAACTCCCTTCCAATACACACAGCCCCTACTGTCCACAGGCTCACGCTCACTCTGGAGTCTTGTACAACCATTCCCTCTCTCTAGAACACACTCCCACTAAGTAGTCACATGACTTATTTCCTTTCTTCTATTAGGTCTCCCATGAGAGGCTCCCATGAGAGAGGCTCCCACAAAAATAGCACCCTCGGTCACTATCCCCCTTATCTTATTGTATTCGTCTTAATGTGATCTATATTTGTTGATTTCATTTCCTTCTATCTCCACCAAGGAAAACCTAAGCCCATGAATCGGGGACCTTATTTTGTTTACTGCCTATTCTCAGCACTGTGGATAGCAGTTGGCATATAGAAGCCAATCACTTTGGGATGAATTAATGAATTCACAGAAGAAATTGATTGTGAGAAACTGTGACATGGAGGATACAAGAGAATTCAGTGAAAGTCTGTTAGCTCAATCGTGTGACCTTCAGTTCCATTCTCTAGTCCTGATTCCATAAGGCCAGTTGTCAGGTAGAGATTTCCCACTCTCTTCTATGCCCTAGGCAAGATAGTGAAAAATCCCATTGTAGGGAATTCAAGGGGCTCCAGAGAAGAGTGTTTGAGGTACTGGTTTATGAAGGTTCCCCAGAAAGCCTAGTTTGCTCCTTGACCATTACAGTCCACTAGTCACTGATTCCACCCACCCAACAGAGCAAGATATCCACCATTCAGTGCCTGACTTTGCACCCAGCCAAGAACCACCTAATGTTTCAAAAAGACTTCCAGAATGAAGAAAGACACGCGAACAAAATGTGTAAAGAGCTAGAAGTAAACAGAGGATACAGAGGGAATAAAATTACAAAAAAGATAATTTGTCTTCTCAGAGATTAAAAAGAAAATGTGCATCCGAAAAAGCAAGATAGACTGTTACATATATATAGATGACAATCAGGGGCTAAGAAAAACTTCCCAAACTGAGAGCAGGATAAACATCTTTTTCAAATTGACAGAGTCTTTATCCACATGACACAAATTGTATTAACTGAAAAGAAAAAAAAATGCTAACAGACTCTCCACAAAAATGAAAAACTGATACTCATTAATGACTTGCTAAGAAATGAAAAGGCAAGCCAAAGACTTAGAAAAAAACACGAGTAAAAACTAAATCTAACAAAAGACTAATACAAAACATAAAAAGGCTCTAGTACAAATCGACAAAAAAAAATAAAAAGAACTGAATTTTTACAATTTAATTTAAAAGACTCAAATAGATCCTTTACTCAATAAATCCTTTACAAATGAATACACAGAATATAGAGAAAGGTCCAAAAAGTATATAAAAACAAGCTTACCATCAGTAGTCGTTAGGAAAAATGAAACTAAAACTAAACGAGATACAATTATATTATCAAAATGGCTAAAATTTTAAAATACTGACAGTATCAAGTTTTGATAAGGATGTTGAGCTTCTGACGTGCTCATGATAAAATGGTAAAACTATCTCAGAAAACTGTTTGGCAGTTTCTAATAAATATATACCAATTTATGACTGGCATTTTACTTCTAGGTATATAGCAAGGAGAAATGAATGCAAACATTTACAAAAACGCTTATAAAACAATGTTTGTTGAATCTTAGCTCATAATGGCTAAATCCTGGAAACAACCTACCTGTCTATTACAAATAACACAGAAAGATATGGTATATTCATATGACACAATCCTACTAAACAATAAAAAAATAGCTATTGACACATGAAATAGCACAGATGAATTTCCTAAAAATCATGATGAACAAAGACGGCAGACATAAACTAATGCATGTTGTATATTTCCATTGATAGAACAATTGAACAACCCAAGCTAACCTATGTTGGTAGGCCTCAGAATAGTGATTCCTTCTTGTGGGAGGAGGGTACTGATGGGCAAAAAGCCTAAGGCAGCTTTCGGGGGTGGGGGTGGATATATTTTATATCATGATCTGGGTTGATGATCACATGTAAAGGGTTTTCAAGCTGTGCACTTGTTATTATTTTCTATAATAGACTCCAGAGGTTCAAATCCTAGATCTGCTATTTAGTAGCAGCATGACTTTTACCAAGTTGTAGATCTTTGTGCTTACTGGCTAGAAGTCATAGCAAGGAAATCTATGGTTGCTGCTCTATGGCCTTGTGGATTGGCTTTTACAGAATAGTCATCAATGCAGTGTTAGACAAGCTCTCAGCTGTTAGGTGTCCCCCTGAACAGCCCCTGAAACAGGGAGCAGGGCATGCTGAGAACCATCTATAAAACAGAAAATGTGTGCTGAAACCGAACCCACACCTGCCCGGGTCCTTCATTATGTTCTTAAGTCTCAGGTACTTAGAAGATAGATCACAGGATCATAGTCTGGCTACGGACCCATTTAATAATCTCACAGTGAGAATTGGTAAGAATGGTCTTATAATTTAACTCATCACACAACGCAAAAGGATAAAATAATCAGGAAAACAACCTATTTCTTTCTCTACAGTAAAAGTCAAAATACACGAAGAGAGAAACTCTGTGGGGCACAGAGGTAGGGAAACTATTAGCTATTACAGTTCTTGGAACATCTACAGATTGTTTTCTGGTGAAAACAATCACCACTATTAACAGACATGAGCATAAAAGGCTCACCATCGCTACCAAGAAATTCAGTTAGCAATCAAGATGTGGTATTTCTTAGATGATAATCTTTTATATCATTAACATTCAAGACATTTCTTTGATACAGACCCACGGGGTTTCCATGGAAACCTGCTTTATTACCTAGGCAACTAAAGGCTCATGCTGGCAGTGTTAGATTATTTTAAATTTTTAGAAAATTCAGGTCTACTTAGATAAAAATCATCCTTCTTGGCTAAGTTAAAACTCTATTTGACTACTCCCCTGTGCCAGATTTAAAACTTTTGATTTAGCCCAGTAAACCCAAAAATGAAGTTTCTAATTGATATTGTGAGTGCTACAGCTTCATATTAACGAGATAGACATTAAAGGAGTTACAGTTGCCTGAAGGTTTCTTGATGAATCTATTTGATAAAATCCGTATTTTCTTTGGAGGTTGATTGAAAATTAAGTAACAGAATGGAGATATAAGAGTCTGGGAAAGGAAAGACACCGTAGTTTACAGAAATGCTGGTTGTTAGTAGCCTTATCACACAGGGTTAGTGAAAGGCTTAAATGAGGTAATAAATATAAATCATGTGTCTTGAAATAAAATAATATCTGCTATTATTGAGAACTGTGGACTGGATGCTTTTTTTTTCAAGATTTTATTTATTTATTTGACAGATATCACAAGTAGGCAGAGCAGCAGGCAGAAAGAGGGGGAAGCAGGCTCCCTGCTGAGCAGAGAGCCCGATGTGGGGCTCGATCCCAGGACCCTGGGATGATGACCTGAGCCGAAGGCAGAGGCTTTAACCCACTGAGCCACCCAGGCGCCCCTGGGTGCTTTTATACATGGGTATTATGTATGTGTTTGAATAGGCATAGCTCAAAGAATTTGAGTAATCATCTGCCTAGAGGGAGGTCATACTTTTAGGACTATGAACAGGGCTATATACCTTATGTACATTTCGTAGTTGAATTAGAGAAGCATATTCAAGATGCATATCAAACTTTCAGGGGATCTGGAGGTGGAGGAGAGAGCTCATAGACAAGCTCAAGATCAAAGGACTCCAGGGGACTCCGGGGGACTCCGGGGATAGGCTAGAATCAACTAGATAGTATGTAATCATGCTACGGTTCTACTTAATCACTTCCAGTGACTCTTCCGATGTCTCAGCATGGCACTGAAGACGCTCTCATTGGGACTTAGCCTGTTTTCTGATTTTATCACCTACCACCCTTGTACAGATGCCTAGCTCCTTTTCTGGGCTATTTGCTTTTACCAGATCTCATCCTTAACCCTCTGCCTCTCTTGCTGTTTTGTGTTCATCCAAATAGCCTTGTCATCCATCTGTTTCTGAAAATCCTATTCATCCTGTTACACTTAACTCAAAAAGTAATGTCCTCCATGAAGTGGTTCCCAATCCCTCCAGGTCAGAACAGCACAAAGTCAGACACTAAGAGTCAATTGTGTCACACTCTTTGTATTAGAGGTCTTGGTAACCTTGATCATTCTGCTTATTATTTCTAAGTTTCTTAAAGACAGGAGCTGTTTCAGTTATACAGATTCCATTTTTAAAAGCATGTATGAAGAACTTCTGAAACTCAACACCCAAAAACCAAATAATTAAGTCAAAAAACGGGCAGAAGACATGAACAGATGCTTCTCCAATGAAGACATACAAATGGCTAACAGACACATGAAAAAATGTACAACATCATTAGCCATCAAGGAAATTCAAGTCAAGACCACATTGAGATACCACCTTACACCAGTTAGAATGGCCAAAATTAACAAGACAGTAAACAACAAATGTTGGGGAGGATGTGAAGAAAGGGGAACCCTCTTATGCTGTTGGTGGGAATGCTAGTTGGTATAGCTACTCTGGAAAACAGTGTGCAGTTTCCTCAAAAAGTTAAAAATAGAGCTACCTTATCACCCAGAAATTGCTGGGTATTTACTCCAAAGAGACAGACATAATGACAAGAAGGGCCACACACCCCCCAATATTCACAGCGGCAATGCCCACCATAGCCAAACTGTGGAAGAGCAGAGATGCCCTTCAACAGAAGAATGGATAAAGAAGATGTGGTCCATGTATACAACGGAATATTACTCAGCCATCAGGAAGGATGAATATCCACCACTTGCATCAACATGGATGGAACCAGAGGAGATTATGCTGAGTGAAATAAGTCAAGCAGAGAAATTCAATTATCATGTGATTTTACTTATATGTGGAGTATAAAGAATAGCATGGCGGACATTGGGAGAAGGAAGGGAAAAACGAAGCAGGGGGAATCGGAGAGATGAACCATGAGAGACTATGGATTCTGGGAAACAAATTGAGGGTTTTAGAGGGGATGGTGGTAGAGGGGTGGCTGAGCCCGGTGATGGGTATTAAGGAGGGCATGTGTTGCACAGAGCACTGGGTGTTATACACAAACAATGAATCATGGAACACTACATCAAAAACTAATGATGTACCATATGGTGACTAACATAATAAAGAAATAAAATAAAAGTGTGTATGGAACAAATAAATACATGGTAAGTGTGAAATCCTGTTTGTGTTCAAAACAAAGCCATGTTAGTTGAATAGGATGGAACACACAATTAACCAAATCTTAGGGGTCTTGGTTGACTCTAAGTAGAAGAAGTCATAAATACAGCCAGTACTGAAAGCTCATGTAAACGCAGACTACACTGTCCAGGGGAGACAACAACTCTTGTGTTAACAGATATGAGGCAATTACTCTACACAGCCTCGGAGATTACTGAATGCTTAAAGAATCACTAGAAAATAAGCTTAGGGTCAGAGGGAAAGGGTTTTACCTGTAGGGTGGTGAACACTCATGAACCTTGAGGACAAAAATACATTCCTCACTCTGGAATCTGATTAAATCTCAACACATCCTTGGACCTACAGGGACCAAAGGAGCTTGAGTTTTAGTCCCTGGTTATGGCTGGAAGGGGTACACGCTGGCCAACAAAGGATTGGGCTCACCTTATGTTGGGAATTGGGATGGAAGCACAAGAGCGGTGACGGAGTTAGGCTGAGTTTCCGTGGGTCAAACAAGAGCCATGAGGAAGGGCCTCTGGAGGAGGGGGAGGGGAAGCCCGGAGCCCGTGGAGCCTAGGAGTCCTGTCACGGAGGGATCAGAGGGTCCATGGGAGAAGAGTTTCTTTTGGTGCAGTTTGTGTCTTCTGCAATCATTTCTGTTTTCCCTCACAATGGTCTTTCTTAAAGTTTTTTTGGAAAAGGAAGGGAAGCCCTCTGGTTTCCAGGTCTGCCTGTAAGGAGCTTGGAAGTCACTACCCCTTCCTCGCAACAAGTAAAAAGCTAAACAGACTGAAAAAACAACAACCCTCCTGGGACCCGTGAGAGAGGGAAGGACCGAGGGCAAACCACTGCCCCCAAGACTGGGGAGACAGTGCAATACAGAGAAAGCCTACCAGAGCCGCGACCAACAAGCTGAAAGGGCCACTTGAACCTTGGGAGTAGGAAAACGAGAACTGAATCGAAAAATTGCTGGAGGCTCAGGGCAGAGAACTCCGAGGGTTACAACCTCCCAGGGACCCAGTCATGGGTGGGCCCCACAACACTGTGAAACTTACCTCCGGGGTCTTGACCAGAGTCTCATAGTAGATATTAAAGAAAATTCTCCTCACACGCTTCTGGCGGCAGGAGGGGAGGAGGAACCATTTTTATTTATTTATTTTTTTAAAGATTTTATTTATTTTTTTGATAGAGAGAGATCACAAGTAGGCAGAGAGGCAGGCAGAGAGAGAGGAGGAAGCAGGCTCCCCGCTGAGCGGAGAACCCGATGCGGGACTTGATCCCAGGACCCTGAGATCATGACCTGAGCCAAAGGCAGAGGCTCAACCCGCTGAGCCACCCAGGCGCCCGAAGGAACCATTTTTAATGAGACATTTCAAAATGTCTCAGGGCATTGTTCTTCTTAATCAGGCTTGCCCTCAGGGGAAACTAGTTAACCAGAGCCCAGCCAGCCGGCCATTATCAGAGCCTAACTGACCAGGATGAAGGGAAATGGAGGCGGCAGCAGAGACCAGCTGCAGCCAGTTTCCCCACATGGAGATACTCAACTCCAGCCCTGCTAGCCATCCTCTCCCACCTAAGCGAGGAGAAAAATTCTAAGCCCCCTTTGAGAAGTCTAGATTCCAGAAGCACAGCCTCACCAAAACACAGAGACCTGATTATAGGACTACGGGATTGTCCGCCCCCCCCCCCCACCTCACCATCATGTCCTTTAGTCCTGTAAGGGAGATTTATTTACAGTGGTTCCTTTTATCTGGTACATCCTATCTGGCTATCAAGAAAAAAAATTTACGGGACGCCTGGGTGGCTCAGTTGGTTAAGCAGCTGCCTTCGGCTCAGGTCATGATCCCAGTGTCCTGGGATTGAGTCCCACATCAGGCTCCTTGCTCGGCAGGGAGCCTGCTTCTCCCTCTGCCTCTGCCTGCCATTCTGTCTGCCTGTGCTCGCTCTCTTCCCCTCTCTCTTTCTCTGATAAATAAATAAAATCTTTAAAAAAAAAAAAAAAAAGAAAAAAAATTTACCAGGCCTCCCTACAAGCCAAAAACAAACAAAATACAACAAAACTCAAGGAGATGGAGTAAGCACCAGAACCAGACATAGCAGGGATGTTGGAATTATGAGACCAGGAATTTATAATAACCGAGATTAGGATGGATAAAGTCGACAGCGGGTAGAGCAGATGGGCAGCGTAAACAGAGATGGAAATCCCCAGAGAGAACATAAAAGAAATGCTAGAGATAAAACAAACAAACAGCCGAGCTGTCATAGAATGAAGAGCGCCTTCGATGGGCTTCTGAGCAGAGTGGACGCAGCCCATGGAAGATGCTCTGAGTTGCAGGATTTGTCAACAGAAACCTCTCAAACTAGAAAGCAAAAGGAATAAAAATCAAAAGAGACTCTCCAAGGACTGTGGGACAGCTACAGAGGGGGTAACATACCCGTAAAGGGAACACCAGGAGAAGAAAGAGAGAAAGGAACAGAAGAAATATTTGGAACAACGAGAATTTCCCCCACATTAATGGCGGACGTCAAACCACAGATCCGGGAAACTCAGAGAACATGAAGCAGAGTAAGTGCCAAGAAAGCAGAAACAGAACAAACGAACAAAAACTATTCCGGGAGTGTCATTTCTAAACTATAGAAAATCAGAGATGAAGAAAAAAAATCCTGAAGGAAACCAGAGGAAAATCACCTTACCTTTAGAGAAACAAAGATAAGAATTACAACCAACTTCTCAAAACCATGCAAACAAGGGAGGGAGGGAAACATCTGAAGTGTGGAGGGGAAAAAAAGCCCCACCAATCTGGAAATCTGTACCCCACGGAATTATCCCTCAAAGATTGAGAAATAAATAAAAATTGAGGGAATAAAAACAAAAGAGGTCAGAAACTTAGATCTATGTAAAGAAAGGAAGACCATGGAAAAAGGAAAAAATAAAGATAAAATAAAAACTTGTATTTGTCTTATTCCTAATTGATCCCGCAGGTAACAGTTTGCTCAAAATAGTAAGAGCAACAATGTATTTGATTATGTACACTTATGTGCATGTTTATACATGTGTCTATGTGCGTATGTCTGCTTGTATGGAAAGGACATGAA
Source organism: Mustela putorius furo (assembly GCF_011764305.1). Classification (NCBI taxonomy): domain Eukaryota; kingdom Metazoa; phylum Chordata; class Mammalia; order Carnivora; family Mustelidae; genus Mustela; species Mustela putorius. Next base: position 3,324,565 of record NW_025421560.1, on the reverse strand, counting down.
TGACCTAATCCAAGAATTAGGATTATTTTATGATTATAATGTACTCACGTCACACACAGCATAGAGTAGTGTTATTTGGAAGTAGCTGGATGAGTTGCAAATAGATATCGTAAACTCTAGGGCAATCACTAAAAAAGGTTTTAAAATAAGGATAATTGATATACTAATAAAGGAGATAAAATGGAATCATATACAATGATTAAAACCATAAAACCAAAACCACAAAGAACAGGGGCCGCTACATACATGGAAAAGACCTGAGCATCTAAGTCGGCCAAAGGGCAACCATCTGCAGATCTGGGAGCACGAGCAGACACTTGCTTGTTAGAGGCCACTGCGTGCTGAGTGGATATTTAATGCAGCATTACTGGGGCCATATCTGAGTAAGGAGAAAAGCCTAGCTGCCCTATGCCCCATTCTTTTAGGGGCTTACTAAGTGACTTCATGGCTGGTCACTGAATAGGTATATTAACCAGAATAGGTGTTCTGGTTAAACAAATGGGCTCCGTTAGCTCAGTGGGGACCTCCTTCTAGATACTGATGGTGAATTTCAAAAAGGCTTTTCTGCAGCAGGTGTGCTATGCCTCAAGAGAGTTACATTCCATCAGGGCCTTTTCTAGATCTGAAGAGTCTTCTTCCCCTCCCCCACTCAGGGAGTTGCTCAGAGGCTGGGTAGAGACTGGAGAGTAGAAATTGTTAACTATTTCTTATGGGGGCTGTAAACTAGAACTCTATTGCCTACTAAATTAAATGCGTAGAATCTCAAAAGAAATCCACTGGAGCAAAACATCATAGGTGATGAAGAAATTTAATTTCTAGTGCTTAGTTTTAAATGCTTAAAGCACTTCCCAGATTCCTACATGAGTAGGAATTCCTACAGGAGTAACAGACAATGGATGAAAGAGTGCCTGTATACAGAGTCCCCAACATGCTCACTCTACAGACAGAATTTCGAGAAAGGATTTCTCCTAAGTGAGGTATAAAATGACCTGGCAACAGCCTAAGAGTCTTGGGATCCCCTATGGTTGAGCTGTTTGGAAATACGTAGTGTTTCCTGCAAACATCTATTATTAATTCTAATGTTAATAAAATCATCCATATAGCATACACATCTGAGTTCCCATAAAAGTTGAAAGAGTTTCTATTTTTAGTTTTGACTCTCCAGCTTGATTGCTTTTCATGAGAAATCCACACTGTGCCCTCTCCGTGAGACCTTGGCCAGGACGCCGAAGTGCCCTCCGCATTGATTCTTGGCTGTTTGTGTTGTTGCCTGCTGGATCGATCGGGTCGCATGGCTGTGCTGAAAGCAGCTCACTCTCAGGTCCATTAGCTAATTTGATGAGGTTGGCGCCCACGTGCAGTCCCAGGAGGGATGCTAGGACCAGCCTGCGTCCCCCTGTTCTGACAGCGGGAAGTCACCCCTGCTTCTTCCTGCTCCTTGTAAACCGTGCAGACAGCTGTCTGTTGCCTTCTCCCTCCTGGAGTTCCATCACGGTGCCTTGGATGTTTGGCCCAAGTTCCCTTTAGCCAGAACTCAGTCTGTATTCGCCAGAAAACTGTAGGTCTTTGAAGGGATTATTCATGATTTGGCCTCTTTCTTTCTCTGCACAGATATTAATGGACATACACACTTTATGCCCTGTTTACTGCTCTATGGATGGCTCATCTATATTTACCTAGCTCTTTGTCTTAGGCACCTACCTCCCCAAACTCTATCCAGCATAAGCAGTAATCTCAAAGGCCCACAGAGCCCAGGTAAGTAACGCAAAGAAGCAAAGCCCAGTGCAAATATGCATGCAAATACCACTGAGTAGTCTGGCTGAAGGGTGTAGCCACAGGTAGAGCTGGTTGATCTTTGCAGTGAAATGCGGGCCGATGTTGCTGGAAGTTTCTTTCAAGAGAAGTCATTCAAGGGAAATCTCCCAATTTAAAAATGTTGGCTCAAATGCCTTCCTTTGATTCAGGGAATGGAAAACTGGTACAGCCATTGTGGGAAACAGTATGCAGGGAGGGGCTGGTCCTGAAAAAATTAAAAATAGAACCACCGTACAATCCAGCTCTCACTCCATCAGCATTATTGAGGCAGTATCTATCACTGGATTCTACCTTTGGGGATATAGCCAAAGGAAAGGAAATCACTGTCTTGTGCGGTATGGTGACTACAGTTAACAATACTGCATATTCGAAAGTTGCTAAGACAGTGGTTTTCAAAAGTTGTTACCACAACCAAAAATGTAACTATGTGTGAGGTGATGGATGTTGACTAAATTTATTGTGGAAATCATTTCACAATATACAAATATATCAAATCATTACGTGGTATGCCTTAAGATAATAATACAATGTTCTATGTCAAGATGTTATATGCCAACTATAGCTCAATAAAACCAGAAAAAAGAAAATAAATTCTACATAGAAAAAGGTACAAATAAAACAACTATGTATGTCACCAACTTGGATGTCACCAATTCTCAACTTTTGACTTACTATTTTTTGTTATTTTGTCTTATTTTAGAGAGAGAGAGAGAGTGCAAACTTTTGCGCATGCGTGGGAATGATGAGGGGGAGCGGCAACAGGAGAGGGAAAGAGAGAATCTCAGGCAGGCTCCATGCTCAGTGCAGAGCCTGATGCAGGGCTCGATCTCATAACCTGGAGATTTTAAAGAAAATTTGTAATAAAATAGATCTTAGCCATTTTTAAGCATATAATCCAGTGGCATTAATCACATTCAGACTGTTAACGTAAGCATCCACTACTACCTGTTTCCAAAACTTTCCACTCCAAACAGAAACCCCATGCCCACTAAGCAATAACGCCCATTTCCTCCTTCCCTCAGGCCCCGAACCCTAAAGCTACCTTCTCTATGACAGGAAGTCTATGGTGTACCTCCTGTTTTAAGTACCTTATGTAAGTGCAACCACAGAGTAGTTGGGCTCTAGGACAGGTTTGCATCACTCAGCCTAATGTGTTTAAGATTTATGCCTATAAAACTTCATCCCTTTCTATGGCTGAATAATATTCCATTTCACATACATACCGCATTTTTTTTTTATTAATTCATCTTTCGATGGACGCAGTTGTTTCCATCTCTTGGTTATTGTGAATAATGTTTCAGGGAATACTGGTGTGACAAGTGACTGTTCTAACCAGTTTTCAGTTGGGGGGTATATTCCCAGAAGCAGAATTCCTAGTAATATGGTAATTTTATGTTTAGTTTTTTGAGGAACTGGAAAGATTTTCCCTAGCAGCTTTAACATGTTACATTCCTTCCAGCAATGAATAACGGTTCCAGTTTCTTCACATCCTCACCCACATTTCTTATCTTCTGCTTAAAAAAATCCCCCACATAATTATTATAGCCACTCTAGTAGGTATGAAGTCATATTTCATTGTGGTTTTAATTTGCATTTCCCTGACGACTAAAAATCGTGATGTTGACTAAAGATGTTGAGCATACTATCATGTGCTTTTTGGTGACTTGTGTATCTTTACTGGAGAAATACTTATTCAAATCCTTGGCTCATTTTTTAATTGGGTGGTTAGTCTTGTTGTTTTTGAGTGTTAGTTCTTTATTCATTCTGGATATTAAACCCTTATCTGATATAGGATTTTCAAACATTTTCTCCCTTTTAAAAACATTTATTATTGGAGTGTAGTTGACACATAATGTTGTACTAGTTTTAAGTGTACAACATAGTGATTCGGTAACTCTATACATGATACAATGCTCACCACAATAAATGTAGTTACCTTCAGTCATCATACAGGTTTATTGTATTATCAACTATTTTCCCTCAGCTGTACTTTACATCTCCGTGACTTCTTTCTTTTATACCTGGAAGCTTGTATCTCTTAATCCCCTTGGCTTAATCTACCTATCGCTTGACCTCCTTCCCCTCTGGCAACTACCACTTGTTCTCTGTATTTATGGGTCTGTTTCTTGTTTTTTTGTTCATTTGTTTTCTTTTTTAGATTCTGCATACAAGTGAAATCTTATGGTATTTGTCTTTTTCTATCTGACTGATTTCATTTAGTAGAATACCCTCTAAGTCCATCTATGGTGTTGCAAATGGCAAAACTGCATTCTTTATGACTGAGTAATATTCCATTTCTCACACACACACACACACACACACACACACACACACTCCTTCTCTATCTACTCATCTATGGATACTTAGGTTGCTTCCATATCTCAGCTATTGTAAATAATGCTACAATAAACACAGGACTCCATATACCTTTTGAATTAGCATTTTCATCTTCTTTGGATACTCAGCAGTTGAATTACTGGATTGTATGGTGTTTTTTAAAGAATTTTTAAATTTACTTGACAGAGAGAGAGAGAGAGAGCACGAACAAGCAGGGAGAATGGCAGAGGGAGAGGGAGAAGCAGGCTTCCTGCTGAATAGGGAGCCCGATGTGGAGCTTGATCCCAGCACCCTGGGATCATGACCTGGGCCAAAGGCAGACATTCAACTGACTGAGCCACCCAGTTGTCCCTGGACTGCATGGTATTTCTATCCTCAGTTTTTTGAGGAATCTCCATACTGTTTTCCACTAGTATGCGTTTCTACCAACAGTGCATAAAGGTTCCTTTTTTCCACATCCTTTCCAGCACTTGTTATTTCTTGTCTTTTTGATAATAGCCATTTGGACTGGTGTGAGGTGATCTCTCACTGTGTTTGATTATTTCCTCCCGTTCTGTAGGTTGTGTTTTTACTTTCCTGTTAATGTACTTTACTGCACAAACGATTTCAATTTTGTTGAAGTCCAACTTGCCACATCTTCTTTTGGTTTTCATTCTTTTAGAATCATTGCCAAATTTAAGTCATGAAGATTTACCCCTATCTTTTCTTTTAAGGGTTTTAAAGTTCTTGCTTTTATATTTCTCTTCTCTTTTTCAAGGTCCTTTGTCTTTCAACAGTTTGATTATAATGTGTCTTTTGTGTGTGGGTCTTTTTGAGTTTGTTATACTTAGAGTTCATTGAGCTTTTTGCATTTTAGATTCTTGGTTTTCTTCAAATTTGAAGGGTTTCTTCAAATAATCTTCTTGTCCCTTTCTTTTCTCTTTCTTCTGGGATTCACATAATGCATGTGTTGGTCCACCTGATGGTGTCCCACAGGTCCCTTAGACTCTGTTCACTTTTTTATATTCTTTTTTTCTTCCTGCTCTTCAACTTGGTAATTCAGTTGTCCTATCATCAACTGTGCTGATTTTTCCCTTTTTACCTGCTTAAATCTGCTGTTGAACCCTGCTGGTATATTTTTCATTTCAGCTATTATACTTTTCGGCTCCAGAAGATCTGTTGGCTCCTTTTTATAATTTATATCTCTTCATTGATACTTTCATTTTTTGATACGTAGTTCACATAATTTCTTTCTGTTCCCTGTTTCCCTTTCTCTCTTTTAGCATATTTAAGACAACTGTTTTTAAGGTTTTTTCTGGCAAGTCTAATGACTGGAGCCTCAGGACAGTTTCTGTCCATTTATTTTGTTCCTTTGAATTGGCCATACTTTCATGTTTCTTGTGATTTTTGGTTGAAAACTGGACATTTTTATATTCTAATGTGCAACTTCGGAAGTAATGCTCTCTCCCTTACTTTTTATGTTTTGTTCTGTGTTTGTGTGTGTTTTTGGTTGTTGAAAGCCGTAGTTGTCCATTTGTTTATTGACTTTCCCAAACTATTATTGCAAAGAATGTATTTCTTGCCATGTGTGGTCACTAAAGTCTGTTCCTTATCTTTTGTTTGGCTAGTATTTTGACAGAGATTTCTTTGGATGCCACCAAACACACACACAGCAATCAAACATACATACAATAAGAGAGACAGAAAAAATCACCTCTTGCAATCTTTGTAGACTGGATCTGTGTCAGTGGCCTCATTCAGCATTCAGAGAGGTTTGCACTGAGCTTGGAGATCAAGCCAAGGCTGAATGTTTAGGATCTCTCTGAAAAGACCCAAAGTGAAAGCTCAGGGTTTTTTTCTGAGCATGAGTTTTGTCCTTGACATGGATATGGCTTTCTCAATTCCCCAGTATACAATGGGTGGATTTGAATATTCTAATTTCCCAAAGAAACTCATGTCAATGTTTGCTTTAGAGAGTCTAATGCAGGTTTAAGCTATAATCTTTTGCCTCATGCAGCTACCCGTTGTTAGTTCAACCTGCAGTGTTTCCAGCAATGTCCGTCACTTTTTTGGCCTGAGTTCTGCATTAGGTAAAACAGAGACAAATGCCTTGCATCAGACCTCCACGTACCCACTGGACAGGTTAGAACAGATATTCACTGTGTATTGGTCTTCAAAGGCTGCTGTAACAAAATACCACAGACTGCGTAGAATAAACAACAGATTTTATTTCTTCACAGTTCTAGAAGCTAGAAGTCTAAGGTCCAGTTGCTATCAGGGTTGGTTTTGGGTAAAGCCACTCTTCCTGGCTTACAGATGGCTGTTGTCTTGCTGTGTCCTCACACAGGCTCTTCTTACAAGGACACCCATCCTACTGGATTAGGGTCCCACCCTTATGACCTCAATTAACCTTAGTTCTTTCCCTTAAGGCCCTTTCTCCAATACTGTCACATTGGGGGTTAGGGCTTCAACATATGAATTTTGAGGGGGGTGCGATTCAGTCCATAACACATAATGACTTGTGGGTAAGGTCTTCACAACTCCCTCCAGAGCCAGGGACCAGAAATGTGGACTGCTAAGTTTTTAAGACCAAAACTGCTGCTGTGCTGGGGAGGACATGGGGGAAAGACAAGTAAAAAGATCACCATGAAATTTCCCACCATTTTGAAATTCCCATTTTTTGAGTCTGTGCTCATTTGGTTGCCATAAACTTTTGACTGTTTTCCAGAGTTCTGGTAAAGTTGGTACTGACAGTTCTTGGTTTTCCATGTTTCTGGGGGGAGGGCTTCAAGAACTTGGAGCTGCCTTTCCCATCAATTTGCTGATATCAGTCTAGTCCACATTTCTTGAAAGCTGAGCTCTTGTAATCCCATTGTGCCTAGAAGACAAGAGAAGAGCTAAATAAATACTGAATATGCTCGGCAATCTTTGTGAGCATCTAGGCTAACACAGTGATGGATGAGAGCTTAAAGCTTTCTGGGAACTTCAAGGCTCTGGAAGGACCACTGAGGAACGAAGAATCTGGGGACTGGAACAGACCAGAAACTGCAGGAAACTGAGATCACCAGGAGTCACAAATGTCCAAATCCAGAAATTTGAGTGTAAACATGTTCTGCTATATTATATTTATGATGATTCTTCTTCAAATGCTTCAGGATGATGTGTGCATGTGGGAAAGTTCGTTAACCCTAATGTGTATCAGTATTTTGGGATGGTTTAATTATCACTGCAAGTGGTAGAAGTACTTTGACAGAATACTTCAATTTTTATTCCTTGTTTAAAGAAGGCGTAGTATCGCCAAGCTCAACAGACTACACAAGGAGTCAGCAAATTGCATCCCAAGGGCTAAATCTTGTCTGATGTAAGTTTTTGTAAAACACATTTAATTGGAATACCACTATTCTATCATATATATATCATCTTTGGCATCTTTTGTGCTATGAAATAGAGTTGAATAGTTATGACAAAGACCATACAGTCTGCAAAGCCTAAAATTTTACTACCTGTTCCTTTATAGTGAAATTGGCTAACTGTTGCTCTGCAGCCTGGTATTTAAAGAACATTTTGGCAGGATATAACATCCTTGGTTCTCACTTCTCTCTTCAGTTTTTAGGAAATATTTCTCCATTACTATCTTGTTTTTTATGTCATTATTGAGACATCTAATGCCAATCTGATCTTTTTTTTTTTTTTTAAGCTTTGTGAGTGGACTCATCTTTGCTGGAGTTCCCGCTATTTTTTTCCCTTTAACGTCCAATGATTTTACTAGATATATATTTTGAGATTGACCATTCTGGGTCAACTGTCTCAGGTATACATTTGTTCTTTTCTGTGTTCAGATCTTTTATTTCCATAAAATTTTCTTGAATTACTAATTTAAACATAATGACCCATTGTTTTGTCTTCTTTTCAAGGGACTTCTATTATTTATAAGTTGCAAATGTTGGGTTTTCTTTGTGGATTTTATACGTCTAGGCTGGCCATATCCTTTTGTACCTATTCATTGATTTATCTTTAGTCTTGATTTTTCTAATTCTTCTACTTGGTCTCTACATTTTCAAATCTATTCTCTCTAGGTATTTTATAAAGTCTTCATTTCTGAGATGATTTTTTTCCCCTTCATTTCTTGAGTTTGTTTAACTCTTATTCCACATTTTCATATTTTTTTTGTTCATTTCTCTTCTGAGTTTTGAATTTCTTATTCAAGGGGTTCTCTCACGTCTGCACATGACTGATATTCAATGTTATTTAATTCATGTTAGGATAAGGACCAAGGTGGAGGGAGAAGAATTAAAAGATACTCAGAGGAGGAGGGGTTAAAACCGTGTAGGCTTTGGATAGTAAGTGGAGAGTTTGCCAAGACTCAACATTGAGTCCAATGTGGAGAACTGTGGGCTTTCACTAGGTGTTTGGCTTAGAAGCTTGGACTTAGTTTAGAAATTGGAGTTTCCGTTATGCAGGAATTTCCCGACAGAGCCTCAGTGTCTTTATTCGGGGAAACAACTGGAATGACTCAGAGACCTCTGAAGGACATTTAACAACATCTAGGCCATTCCCAGCATCTGAAGTTTGGGTCGCATCAGTAGCCAAGCAATCCCCCAATTTAGGAACGATCATTTTAGATTCAGTCTTTCCTGTGTCAGCTCTGCATTAAGTGTTGTTAGTATCAACTTGCACCGATGAGCCCCCTTTCCAATATTCACTATAGACATTAACAACAAGCATGTCAAGGATTCCCATAGAAAATGGGGAAAATAGACCCTATGTGCTCTAGTTACTGGAAACCCAGGGGATACACAGTTCACATTGAATAGGAAGTGTCTTATCTTTGCCCACTGTGTACCAACCCTTTCATGAACCTTAGGATTATAGGGGAAACACTGGGATCATTTTGTATGAAATAGGTAAACTTAATCATTATTTGACAAGGCCCTAGGAGAATTCTCTGACGCTGATTATTGGGATATTTGTGAAGATTCCTGAGATGTTTACCCTGTACTGTCCAAGGAGAACTAATATAATTGTTATAAATTATGTTAAATTATTTAAAAGTTTATGAGAACAAGAGTCAATTCAATACACATTTATGTTCTATTGTTTATGTGGGACTCTGCTGGGTGGAAAGGCAACAATGTAAGAAACACAAATTTGTTTTGTTTTGTTCTTAGGGGTATTAATACTAGAAGGAGGGAGAAGTCTCGACTACAACGTGGTACAAGAGAAAGAGAAATTGTGGGTTACAAAGCAGGCATGTTAATAGTCATGGGGGTGAATGAGGAAGGTTTCATTAAGGAGGAAACATCTGAAGTACATATGTAAGAACATGTAAGATTTTGCCAGGCAGAAAGAGGGACAGAAGGAGGAATTCCACGGAGAATTAACAGCACTACCAAGACAAAAGAAAATAGAGTATCTTTGGGAAATAATCAGCAGTCCTGTGGGGTTGAAGGGCAGGAGATGTGGGGCGCTGTAATGACAGGTGAGTTTGGAAGGATTAATTACTGCTAAATAATGGTGGGCCTTGAATCCAGGCTAGAGATTACAGGTTTATTTAATAAAGCATGGGAAGATGCTGAAGATCTTTGGGTAAGACAGTGACACAACCCCAGCTCTACAGGATGTGGAGGACAGATCAGAAGACTCATAACAGCCTGGGTGAAATGTATTAGGAAATGAAGTAGGATAGTGGTGCTGGTGACAGAGTGCAGGGGAGGGCTTACACATGATTTGGAGTTACGATACTACTGATTTGGAAGTGAATAGCATAGTGGTTGCTGGTATAAGAATAAGGAAGAAGTTAAGGGTGGTATCAAGATTTTATGCATTATAGTAAAATCATATTGATGCCAATTAATGCCAATAGGGTAAGAAGGAGGAGTAGTCCTCTGGATGAGAAAATAAATTGTATAGCTTGGGACAGGTTAGTATGGAAGAACACGTGGAGAGAAATGTCTGGGAGATGGTTAAAAACTCAGATTTGAAGGACTGGCCGAGATTTGGAAGTGATTTTCAAGGGTGTGAAAATTAGACTCACGAAACTGGGTGAAAATGGAGACAAGGTGGCCTTGGATGGAAAAGGAAGTGCTAGGATGTTCTTCAAAGGAAATAATTGCTAGAGGCTGGAAGATGTGCTACAGTGATGGCGGTAAGGATGATGATGATGAAGATGATGCCTTCATCATCTTCTTACATTGAGAGACAGTGCTAAATTTTCATACATATTCTTTTGTTTTACCTTGACGATCTCCTAAGTTAGGCTGTTTTATTCTTATTTGACAGGTGAGAAAACTGAGACTAAGTAATGTTAGGTGACTTGCCCACAGTCATGAAACTCTAAATTGTAGAGCTGGGCTCTGAATCCAGTTCCGTCTGCCCCCAAATTCCATGTTATCAACCACAGCATTCTTCTGCTGTAGCTCTGCCCTGAACCTGGTGAGATTCTATTTCTAGGAATTTGAAGACAAAGACTATGAACCAAGGGAAAGAGAAGAAGGACTAGAGACACAGAGATGGTAAAGTGGCATCAATGTGTGCTGAATTCACCCAGGTGTAAGACTAAATGATCCATTTCTTTGTGCTGCAAATTCAGTGTTCCAAACAAATGTTCTCGTCATTCAGGGCAACGTGGGGAATATGAATGGATCATTAAACCTCCACTTCTGAGGGTTTTGAGCAAGGTGGACTGAGTGTATTACCCACCAGTGTATTCAGAAATATAAACAAGGGCACCTGGTGGCTCAGTCGGTCAAGTGTCCAACTCTTGCTTTTGGCTCAGGTCATGGTCTTACAGTCACAGGATCCAGCCTTGCATTGGGTTCTGCGCTCAATGTGGAGTCTGCTTCAGATTCTCTCCCTCTCTCCCTCTGCCCCTCCCTGCTCATGCTCTCCATGCTCACATAAATAAAAATCTTTAAAAAAATGAGATTAAAAAAAATATATATATATATAAACAAGTGGGCATGTCCCATAGTCAGAGCTGTAGAGGGCAAGAGGCCAGTCAGTAAGGTCCAGAAGAGCTGTGGGGACCACACCTGGGTGTGGGAGCACACTCAAGAGGAGTGCTTGGTGAGCTGCAAACACGTACAAATATTGATTCTTGTTGCTGCTGTGTTGGGGGTGGTCGTGGTGGTGCTATTAGTGAAAATAGAAGTCAGTGGGAAGCAAAGGGAAAGTAGAAGTCAGTGGGGCAGAAGCAGGAGAGAACTGGGAGTGGAAGCGAAATGATGGCAGAGAGGCTGACAAGAGAAGTCGGGGATGGGTAGCCTTATAATTTTGCTGGGGTGGGAAAAAAACTGCCATTAGCTTCCATTAGAAATCAATACCAGAAAGTAACTTTGTGGGCACGATGGCATTTGTAGAAAATGCCCAGCCTTTACAGAGCTTTTGTACTCAATGAGTGCTTTCGAAGTCCCAGGAGACCTTTCTATTTGCCAAGCTTCCAGGAAAGTCCTAGACAAAAATCACTCAGCAGAGAAGAATGCCCTTAGAGCCTTTCCCTCTGTGTGGTCTCCTCACAGCCCAAAGGTGGGGGGCAGGGGTCGATGAAGGCAGCCTGCTCTGCCTCTCCCAGCCACATGGCCTAGGGCAAGTCCCTTGATAATGACTTATTAGAGCCAAAGAACATTCTGCAGATTGCAAGCTGCTTTCACTAACCTATCCCTGAGAACCCTGGGGACCAGAGTTTCATAGCATATTATGTATTTGATTAATCGTAGCAGTTGACATTTAAGAAGCAGATGTCCTTCTTACTGTTTCTGCCTTCAAAATCTTTCTATTCATCTTGTGCTCGGAAGTCTTGATCAAATTATAAACATATAATGTATTATTAGCACCAGGGTACAGGTCCAAAATTTTTTAAGTTACCTTTTGGCATCTAAAATTCGAATAGCATTTCCTATAGGATAAAAGATAGCAGAACATGGGTTATTTGCTAAGTTCTTAGAAATACCAAGACAAATGCTCTGTAACAGATAAAACCTAGAATTTGGGGGAAGTCTAGAAGTCTACAAACCCAAAAATTAACCTGTAAAAGCTTTTGATGCAATAATGTCCTTCAGTGAGTTGGATCTGGGGATGGTTAAATGTCTAAATGTGCTTTGGACTTTAAATAGGGGCTAGTGGTAAGATCTGGTTTAAAAAAATTAAGCTTTGGATTTCCAGAGATGGTCACTGGGCAGTAGCTGCTGGATGAGTCAATATCCAGCCCTAAATGGTATAATTTATACAAAATTTGTGATGTTTATGCAGTGATTAGCTTTTCGTGGATGACTTATTTAAACAAAATTTGTTAACAAATGGAAGCAGCCTAATGGCTGGAAAGAAGTAGTAATCAAGAGCCCATAGTAAATGCAGCAAAGGCACATGCGCACGCACCCCTCTCCCACACACAGGGACCATCTGGCAGAATGCCATTCAGCAGGGTTACCTCCAAGGCACAAATAGTTGCAAAATCCTTGGCAATGGCTGAATTCCCATTCCCACGGGGCTGCCTGTTCTATACACTCCAGATTATACAAGGTCCTCTGCAAATTCAATAAAGCAGAGAACACGGAGAATGAGGGAACACTGAGTAGGTACATCCGGTTAGCATAACTGACCTTGCAGTTCTCATAAATGGAGGTGCAAAGACCACTGGTCAGGGGATTAAAAAAGCCAAACTCTAATTCCTGACACAGAGGTATCAGTTGGGAAAAGAAGATCATGGGGATACATGGGTGACTCCATTGGTTACGCACCAGTCTTCTGCTCAGGTCATGATCTCGGGGTCCTGGGATGGAATGCTGAGTCCGGCAGGAAGTCTGCCCCCTCTCCTTCTGCCTTCTGTTCCCCGCTCATGCTCTCTCTTCAATAAATAAAAAATCATGAAAAAAAAAAAAAAAGAGAGAGAACACCATAGTGATATACCACCATCTTTTCTTTCTTTATACCCAAATTGACCCCTTCTTGGTGGGCACAGACCAGCCAGAAGGTCCATCAAACTGACCCATTTTCTGAACTTCTAGCAGAAGTGAGAAGAGCTACTTCCAGGACTCTCCTCTCTGGCCTGTCAAGGAGCACCGCCATTTTGAAATTGCACGTTGAATATGAAGAGACACACGGAAGGGGTCTAGGTCCCATAGCTGTTGCTCAGGGGAGAGCTCTCTGGGGACCAGGAGTATGTTTTGGACATGAATGAGTTTGGGCTACTCACCAGCCATGTGTCTGATTGCACCTGGTATCACAAAATGCCCCCTCTCCCCTCAGGCACGCTGCTGCAGGTGGGCATAAACAGGGTTTCCAGAGCTATGGGTTAACTTTAGTTCCCCCCTAGCCTCTGATATCCCCCACATCACTAGCGCTCAGTAGATTCCTAAGAAACTGAAGAGATCAAGTGACCAGTTGCTCTTCTATTTCTAATGAGGAGGAAACACTGGAGATTCCTGGAATGTCCTTCTGGAGATTTTTATGTTCTGCTGGTTTTTTCCTTATGGTGAAGAACCTCTTCTTGAGGATGCTTTTCTGTGGAGATACAAAGACAAGTCAAAAACTAAGGAGGTACACTTATTTTCTTATGTCCTCCTGTCACTCTCAGAGAGAAGCACCTGGGAATTCCCTCAAGCCCTTCTCAGGGCGATTCCTCAGTGGCGGGGATCCCTCTGGGGCCACTTTCCTCACGGGGCTCCAGCTATGACTTACTGAGGCTCCTAATACGACTGCATTCTTGCAGCACAGCATTATTGATGGCTTGCGGCTTTATGGGTATTCCCAAATATCCCCGGGATATTTCTCTTTTTTCGAGAAAAAAAATTTACTATTTTTTTGGTTCTAGCTAAAATTCGTAACTCATTACATTGTAACTACATGAAATCTCATTTCCTATGATTTTAGGAACTTGGTTTTTTTGATGATTTAGAGAAGATAGACCTCGGCTAACGTTTACCGGTATTTTAACTCAAGAGAAGGGTTTTTTTTGGGGGTGCCTGGCTGGTTCCCCAAACTCTTGATCTTGGGGTCATATGCTTGAGACTCACGTTGGGTACAGGGATCTACTTTTAAAAAAAAAAAAAACAACGGAAAAGGTTTTCTTGAGAATTTGACAATGCTGAATAGATGAAAAATTAGTTAAGGCAAAATACCATTGTTTAAAATTTCTTTAAAAACACGTTTTAAGCACTGTGAGGAACATCCTCCTTATATATATATCATTGGTGCATTTCTTCTAAATCATTCCTATCAATTCTTTAAATCAGTTTGACCGAGGAGCCTGCTGGGCCATTGCAAGCCCAGCTGCATGGGAAGGATCTGTGGGAGCGTGAGTTCGAAGGATCCCTTTGGAAAGGGGCAGCAACCACCGATCTCCACACTGGGAGGAGCCTGGGGCCACAGGCAGGGAGCCCAGGGGACAGCTGGTTGGCATGGTCCTCCAGGGTCTGGCATGCCTGGCTCCAGAGCCACAGTCCTGGGAGATCGCAGCCTGCCGGCCGAGAGGAGTCCAACCCTCCCTCCCTCCCCTGGATGGCGGTCGGTCCAAGATGGAGCATCTGTTCCCTTCAGCTTCTGAAACAATGGAACATGCTGTTTCAAATAGGGATCACATGCTGGGCAGCCAAAAACAAGCCAAGGACCCAGGAAATGTCCTCTCTGCTTGTAAGATTTTGGCAAAGGAATTTTAACTCATTTTGTGTGGGGCAACCATTTCTCTATTATCTATCTACCGTCTATCCATCCACCCATCCATCATCTACTTTTTATCATTTATTTTTCAAACCACTTTACTGAGCTATAATCCACATGCCATGAAATTCTCCATTTAAAGTGTACAATTCGTTGAATTTTAAAATATTCACAGAACGGTGCAACCACCACCACATTCCAATTTTAGAACAAATCATTTGTTTTCAAAATTGAATATGCAGAACTCCCTATTATGCATCCTTGGCTAGATTTGGAAACACACCTGTTCTCCAGGGCGGGAGGTCTCTGGCAACAATGTCTTCTCTCTTGATTCTCTTTATCCTGGGCATCTGCACGGCAGATGTGAGCAGGTAGGAGCTCCTAGAGACCGCTCTGACGGGTTGTAGCAAGGCGGCTGGTCACTTCGCACCTGTATTCTGATGGAGCAGGAGGTAGGGCTGGAGGCTCTGAGGGTCTGGCACCTGGATCAGCAGCAGAGGCCCCTTACTCCCCTTTGTACCTTCTGTCTCCCCTCCTAATCCTCAAAAGGCCTGGAAATACAATCATCCCTGTGTTCTTATCCAGACTGGCCTCTAGAGGGCAGACGATTTCCCCAGACAGAGCAGAGATGGAGGCTGTTTTCCCAGAGTCACCCCAATGGTTCCCCTGGGAGGGAGTCTTTTCTGGGATTTTCTCTTCTAGATTCCTTCCGGGTTGGCCACAGCTCATCCCAGTCCTTGAAACCTGCTTGAGGTGGGGATGAGAGGTTGTGGTTTGGCTTCTTTCTGGAAAGAAACATCTCAAATCTCTCCTACCTTATTCCTGAAAGAGCCTTCAACCATTCCTAGAGTCCTAATCTTTTTTATTTCACATAGCTTAGCCTTCAAAGTTTCTTTTTTTATTATGATAAAATATACATGAAATTTACTATATAAGGATTTTTAGGGGTTCGGTTCATTCACATTATTGGGCGGCCATCACCACCACCCACCTCCCAGAACATCTTTATTTTACAGAATTAAAACTCTGTCCTCACTGAATGATGTCTCTTCATCCCCAGTCCCTAGTAACCGCCATTCTACCTTCTGGATCTATGAATTTGACGACTTTGGGTACCTCACATAAAGAGAATCCTATATTTGTGGATTTTTGTGACTTACTTCATTCGGCATTATGTCTTCAAGATTCATCCATGTGGCAACATCGGTCAGAATTCCCCCCCCCCCCTTTTTTTTTAAAGGCTAAATACTATTCTGTTTGTGTACATGTTGTTTGTCTATTCAGCCACTGGCAGATGCTTGGGTGGTCTCCAACCCTCGGCTGCTGAGAATAAGGCTGCAGTGAACAGGGTGTACAAATATCCCTCCGAGCCCCTGCTTGCAATAATTTTGGGTCTTCATGGCCTTTTATGCCAATAGGAGAATGAGGTGACTCTACTCCAGGGCTGGGTTTCCCAATGTTTTCACATTATGGCTTACCTCCAAAATGTTTGCTTGCCCCCCTGAGGACACTGGAGAGGTCTGGAGCCCAGACAGAATCCTGGAGGGGACTCATCCCAGCTCCGTTGAGGGGGTGTATGGGATCCTCCTCACAGCACATACTGGACACGTCAGGCAGGGACCTCTCTGCCTTGGACAGCTCAGCTCCCGGGTTCCGACCCCACATAGCAAGCAAACACCCCATGGTGTGGAGTCTCTCTAGGTGTGGCTGGAAGGATGAGGTGTTCTCGCCATCTGCTCTCTCTGCTCACGCCCCCCTCCCACCCTTAGAGCACCTCTGTTTGCAGCTGCAGAGTGAGAGACATTGAACTTCACAGCCCCTGGCTGGAGCTGCCTGGAACAGAAATGTGTGTGTGCTACCGAAGCCGGTACAACAAACTCTCCAGAGCTAGAACGGGGTTAGGACGCGCAGGCAGAAGGGAGGTGTGTGAGGGGAGCTGGAAGACCATGTCCACATGGGGACTGCGGCTGCCGCTTGGAGGCAGCTAGGAGGGGTCGGTGCGAGCTGCTGGGATGAATGAGTCCATGCAAAAAAATGAGAGAGAACAGGAACACCCAGGGCTGAGTGGGGAGGGATGGGGCAGACAGGCACCTGGAGGGAAAGAAGAGGGGCACAAAGGAGAGATGGAGGTGAGTTCAGGAGCTCCTGCCCTTGTTTTGCTTTGGAGACAGTCAACTCTGTTGTTCCAGTAAGAATTTTCTTCCTCTGAGGTGTCTGGGCTGGTTCGCGAGCCTGGATGGGTCAGGAGGGCGGGACCTGCTGGGAGCCAAGGGGAAGGCGAGGAGGGAAGGGGCACAGTGGGGCTGTGACAAAGTGGCCACCAACGCGGTGCGAAATGCTTCTTTTTTAAATAGTTTATTAATCTGTTTGGCCAAACAGGTAATGGAAACTGAGAATAATAATTTGCTACAAAGTTCAGGTCATGAATGCCCCTTTCCCCTAGGAAACGAAAGACTCCATGGTCACAGAATGCACCACTGGGTTATGACAACATTTCAAAATAAGGTTTCCATTTCGTATGTAACAATGTAAACTTCAAAAATAGTAAACTCTAACCCCCACGTCCCTCTTGACAGATCTATCACAGATAGAATTTTCTGGCAGACCTAAACTGTGTAAGTAAACAGCCTGGTGCTTTAAAAGTTTCATAAAAAGGTTTACAGATTCGGTAGATAATTTTTCCATCTTGGTCATGGAGTAAAAGCAACCAGCAGTTCACAGTCTCGCCGTGTCCATCTGACATGTGCAATGCACACCGCTAGCCATGTTCCCTTACACTGGTCGTCAGCCTGTTGTTTTTGTACATGTACACACACATAGTTTTGTTTCTAAAGATTTTGTACATCTAAATTATAAGACGGCGCCAGTGACTTACAATGTCACCTCGCTTCACGTAGGTAAGGACAAAAATTCTGTAGAAGGCACTGTAATTTCTCTTGCACGATCTTACACACTCACGTGAGAGCAGGCCAGCTGGGGCTCCGACTCCTCCTTCCCTCTCTGTAACCTGGCTGGGGCCTGTCCTCCACCTGCCACCCCCAGCTCAGCCACCGCCGGTGGGTCCCGAAGTCCGTTTGGACCTTTCTGCTTCCTCTCTTGGCATCCATCCCTCCATCCATCCTCCAACCACTCAAAGTGACTTACAGTTGTCTTTTGGTTCATTTGAAATCCCTTAAAATTAAGAGTACAGCTCTGGTATAAAACAAAATGTGACCCTACCATAGCTGGAAAATAATCACAGTGTGCAATGTAATTTGCAGTTGCTAAGATTCAAAACACGCGCCCTGCCTCTTGTCCCCCCGAACACTGACATGGACTTTGACATTCATTTCGAAAGGGCCGGAGGCTCGTCTCTTCTCTTCCACTTGGAACTGGTACCCTTGGGTGAAAGGTCTGATGTGGGAAAAGTGCAAGCAAATTGGACATGCCAATAAATACCGTATAACTTACCGCAGGTTACCGGAACTGTACAGGTATGTACACACCTTACCCAACCGAGGGTTCCCCCGTCCGGAGCAGACCTCCGAGGCCCTAACCCGAGCGTGAGCGATCGCCGCAGAGTCCTGCAGGGCCGCGGTCAGCGCGCGAAGGAGGGCCGGGCCCTTCGGCTCTTGCTCTGAGGCCCCGAGCCCGGGTCCGCGCCGCCCTCTGCCGTCTCCTCCTTCTTCCTCACTTTGAGGCGGGTGAGAAGCTTGATGAGCCAGACGTCCCACTCCTCGGGCAGAAGCAGGAGGAGGAAGCCCAGGCCGATGATGATGATGGCGATAACCCGCACCCCGTTGAAGACTATCTTACTGGTGTAGTGATCCACCACTGCGCGAGACAGAGAGAAGCCCGGTTACTCCTAGACCCGGCCAGGCCCAGGCGCAGGGTGGGGCCCCGGGGTCGCCTCGTGCGCCGGCGCGGAGCTGCGGTCTTGCTTGACCGCGGAATCTTCCTCGGCGTGGCTTTGCTCCAGGCGGGCGCGGGCGGCCTCATAATTTTTTTAACAGCCCTCGGGTGTGAAACTCCTCCAGACTGACCTGGCACCGCAGTTCAGACACTGATATGCACCTCAAGTTTAACTGTGGCCAGTTAAACTGAGTGACCCCTGGGTGGCAGGACGCTGAAGACGTGACTGCTTTCTTCGTATTTTTGGTACTTTTTGGGTCTTCTACAATGATTTTTTTTTTTAAGTTTTTATTTATTTGAGATAGAGCGAGGGAGAGAAAGCGAGAACCAGCAGCGGGGTGGGGCAGAGGGAGAGGGAGAAGCAGACTCCCAGCGGAGCAGGGAGCGCCCCCCGCCCCTCCGCCCACCATATAGGGCTCCGTCCCAGGACCCTCAGACCATGACTTGAACTGACGGTGGACGCTTAACCAATTGAGCCTCCCCCCCACGCCCCAGGGGGACACTCCTGCAATGACATTTTACATTTATAATTTCAAATTATATTTATAATTTAAAAGCGTAAGTGCCCAGTATATGCATATATACAATTTGAAGACCAGACTCACACTGCTTTTTAGAAGATGTAAATTATTGTTCTGCCCCAGGGCACCATTAGCAGAGGCTTTGAAGCGCCCTGGGTCATCACTAAGTATTAAGGCTTCTTAAAGGTCTGCAGGCCCATGGCTCCTACCTGACTCACATCAGGTGAGGGAATGAAACGCGAAGCAGGTTTAATAAGAATCCACCTCATCATTCTCTCCTCAGCTAAATGGTCAAAAACATTGGGGATATTGGAGTTTTTGTTTTTGTTTTTTTGGTTTTAATTCCCTGTTTTCTTAATTAAGCCCGACAAAGCAGATTTGGGGCCTGCCCTTTGCGCAATAGGCACCCACTGCGTTTCTTTTCTATCATTTGGTGAAAGAGGGTTTGCTGAGTTAGAGCAGGAGGCCTTGGAAAACCGACCGCTGCCACCTGTGGGCCTCCTCCAGCTGCCCAGGAGGTGGCCCGGCTCCCCCCTTCTCCCCTTCAGGGTCCTCCGCCTCCCCTGCCTTCCCCCTCCCCCTCCCCACCTGACTCTCACCTAGTCTATAGGGCATCAGAGAAAGAGAAAGGGATGAAAGTTAAACGCGAAAAAGAAAAATGTTTGCAGCCCGGTTGTGGAATTAAAGTGCCTCTTTTAAATAAGTCAGGCAGAGAAACACAAGTATCATATGATTTCACTCATATGTGGAATTTAAGAAACAAAACAGATGAACATAGAGGAAGGGAAGGAAAAATAAAGTAATAAAAACAGAGAGGAGGGCAAACCTTAAGAGACTCTCAACTCTAGGGAACACACTGAGGGTTGCTGGAGGGGAAGGGGTGGGCTGGTGAGGTGACGGGGTAGCTGGGAGGCGGGCATTAGGGAGGGCACTCAGTGGAGCAAGCCCTGGGTGTTCTATGCAACTAGTGAATCACTAAATTCTACCTCTGCAAATAGTAATATACTATATGCTAACTAACTTGAATTTAAATGAAATTTAAAAAAAAGAAATAAGAAAGAACATCATTTGAGATATAAAAAATAATAAAGTGCCTCTTTTATCTCACTGTAATTCAGAAATACTTGAATTTTTGGGACGCCTGGGTGGCTCAGTCATTAAGCCTTGCCTTCGGCTCAGGTTGTGATCTCGGGGTCCTGGGATCGAGTTCTGCGTCGGTCTCTCTGCTCAGCAGGGAGCCTGCTTCCCCCTCTCTCTCTGCCTGCCTCTCTGCCTACTTGTGATCTCTGTCAAATAAACAAATAAAATCTTTTAAAATAAAAAAGAAATACTTGACTTTTCAATAATGAAAGAACGTTCGGTACATTCGGCACACGGGGACCATCCATGAGCAGGGCACACAAGCAGCTCCAGCAGTAAACATCACAGCATGTTGGAAAGCCACCGGACCCCGCTCTCAGACATCGGGCCATGGTGGATCCCTTTGCTTCTCTTCTCCAGTTGCGAACTGAATGTGATTCCTTTCTCGGACACACGATCAAACCGTGCAGGGGAGTAATAAGAAGAGATTCTCACTGACCTCTCCGACATCTGGCTGTATGAGACAGGTCAAGTGGGCCTCCACCTAGGAGCTCATGAATGTCCCTCAATAAAAGCCCTTACATGCTTCCTGGCAGTGTGACTGCTGCGACTACAACGATGGAGTGAGGTGTGGGGGATAAGCTGATGCGTTATCTCTCCAGCAGCTCTGGGACTTTCAGCATTTTGAAATGTCGGGTGAGGGTCGGTCCTGCCTTCACTTTTAGGGGAGACAAGCTAAGGCCCGGAGGGGTGATAAGCTGGGACCACCATCCTCCAGGTGGGCAGGACCAGTGCCCAGATGCCCCGGCCAGGCCTTCTTCCCCACACTGCCCTGAAGTACCCCGAAAAGAGTCTGGGGCCAGGGACAGGCATGTGCAGAACACGTGGGACAGGAGGAGAAAAGAAATCACAAGAAAAGGCTTAGGAAACTGAGAGCTGTTTTGCTTACTGATGCCACATCGGACAGGATAAAGATGTGCCATTCCCTGGGTGAATCCTCTAGTGGCCTGTGGGTAGGAGGGTCGGGATGGATGTGGCTTTGGGGGAGGGGCCTGTGCCAGGGCCAAGGGGGTGAGCGTGATGGAGGGACCGGACTTATAGACTTATGAACCCTTCTCTGGCTAAGAACAGGCCGGATGGGGCCGTCAGGGGTGAGGAGGGGGCTCCGGGAAGAAAATCCAAAACAGACACCAGAATGAACCAGCAAAAGGAAGGTGGGGAGGGGCTGTCGACCACAAGTTTTTGGAAGAGCCGAGCTGCCAGGTGATTACTTTGGTGAGTCCCCAGGGAGAAAGCACAGCAAGGTCCGGAGGAACTGGCCAGCGTGCTCTCGAGCTTCTGGGAGGTGCGAACAATGTTTGTGTTTCCTCAGTTTACAAACACTACGCCATCCCTGTCACAGCCCAAGCACCCTTTCCCCTCCAGAAAGTCACTTACAAAACTGAATATTTTTCCTGCTACCCCATTTTCCAAGCTTATTACTAAGATTAATGAGATTCATCTCTGGTTCCCACACCAGTTAGAACCTAGATGGCTGGAGACCGTCATATGTCGGGGTGGTGAGTGAAAACCCAGGCAGTCTGGAGAGACAGCGTGTATGCAACACACGCCAACCTTCTACCCAAGTGCCTTCTTTCTACACCGAAGGGCAGCGATGCTTTCCATACAGGCACAGCAAGACTGCATGCGAGTGTGTGTGTTTGGGAGTGGGAGTATGTGTGTGTGTAAGTGTGTGAGTGAGTGTGTGTGTGAGTGTGTGTGTGTGTTCAGGCAGAGAGAGGAAGCCATACAGGCTTACCTGCATTCACAGGTACACTGAGGACGATTCCAACAGACATCAGAGTGGGATACGTAACAGCGATTCCAAAATTTAATACGATATTGAATGCTGAAATAAAGAACAGAAGAAGGGTATTATTCGTGCCTGGCCCTGGACTGCCGCCCTCCCTGGTCCGCACCCCCGGCCCCCAGCTTCTCTGGTGAG
The DNA here is from genome assembly GCF_011764305.1 of Mustela putorius furo. Lineage (NCBI taxonomy): Eukaryota > Metazoa > Chordata > Mammalia > Carnivora > Mustelidae > Mustela > Mustela putorius. The sequence goes on along the minus strand of NW_025421560.1, from coordinate 3,302,305 downwards.
GCTGGAGTCAGGGACTTACGACTGCCCTTTGCTGTGACTCAGGCAGCCTGGGTGGGGATCAGGGACAAATATCCCAAAGAAGCAGCGTTCCTCCTCCCCTCCTGAGCTCTGAAGGAGAGCAAGGAAATTTGGAAAAGGTCGTCAGTGAAAGGCGCTGGAAGAGAGGAGTGGGATGGTGGACTCAAGCCACTAACTTGGCTTTTCTCCGTTGCCGGTGGTGACTCTGGGGGAGGACGGCCAGGTGCCTTGGGTTATGCATTCTGAGATGGGGACTGGGGGAGACCCATCCCTGGCTACTTTCCTGCCTAGGACCAGCCTCCTACCAAGTAATCGTGGTGACGATATTCATCGTAATGATAACTGAGAAAAGGCACTGGGCTCTGACTCCCCTCAGACCTTCACCGGCCGGCTCCCTCCCGGGCCTGTAAGGACTGTTCTGCTGTCGGGAGGTCACGCGCAGCACTGTCCGGAGTGGCGGTGCCCCTGGCTACTGCTGCCAAGCCTGCGGTTCTGGAGTTAGAACCCGGTGGACACAAGGGTCTTGAAGAGCACTGGGGACTTAACGATAGAATGCTGCTCTTCATGAGGGCACAGTTTACAGATGGCCCTGGAGCTGCCCGGGGCCCGCTAGTCCGTGTCTCTTGGGCCGGGGTCAGTCAGCACTTACTCAACAAGAGGACTGAAAATCCACAAAGGTTCCCCCATGGAATGTCATGGAACGAGCTCCAGTATTCCACTTTGGTGAAGTAGAGGATGACGGGGATACAGGTGATGAAGAGGATGTTAAACACGCCCAAAATGGACAAAAATAAGGCGGCTTCTCCGAACTTAGCACTGCCCAGGAGGAGCTTGAATAGAACCTGCCGGAGAAAGCAGAGGAGGGTGGGTGACGGCTCGTCCCTGCCGCCATCATGCCACTGGGGCGGGGGGTGCGCCCGAGGAGGCTGGGCCGGGGGTGCTGGGTCGCAGCCGGGGTATGGGCAAATGCGGCCTCACTCGGCCTTCAGGGAGAGGGTGGTGGGGTTAGTGATAGGTGCGCGGCACAAGCACCCGGACCTCGGCAGCGCCCCGGGGGACAGCGACACATCTCTGGCCTCATGGAGGGCATCTCCGGGAGTCACGGCTCTGACACGAGGCTCCCTTTGTGTTGCAGTCAGGACAGCACGTCCCAGCTTCAGGGCGTCCGAAGACGGGGACGCAGCAGAACTTAGAGCTGCCACGAGGATGCATTCCTCTGGGGACCTCGGTTTTGAATGACACAGCCAGACCCCCGGGGCAAAGGGCTTTGGCTGTGAAGACATTTTCTATAAATCGAAGGTAGAGAGATTGTAATGCTCACAGCTCATCTCTGCTCCACACCCCCCGCCCCGTTCCAGAAACAGCGTGGGGTTTAGCAGCGTGCACCCCGCTTTGACTTCTTGCACCTGTTCTTGTCTGTATGTATTTCAGGTGTGTGAGGCCCAGGAGAGGGACAGACGTGCCTGGAGTGGCCGGGAAGCTTGGAGGACAGGGGCAGCCGCCCCCGTGTTCCGGGGACCCAGCCACCACCAGGGAACGGATTTGGGTCCAGCTCGAGTCTCTGCACAGTTGTGTCTCCCACTTTGCCTGCCTCTTCCTTTTTCAGCCACTTCACCAATCTTTTCAGGTATTTCTGGGCATTTGCGCACGAAGCATGAAAAGAGGAATAAATTGCTTTCAGCCTTCCACCCACTGGCCTCTCTGGATAAAGATCAGGCCGTGGGGGAGATGGGAAAGGGGAGTCGAAATCAGAATTATCTGTGTTCATCGCAGATTGCATTTCTGTGTGCCCTGCTTCCCGTTAGCATGCAGCTGAGTGAGGCCAGCAGAGTGTGGCCTGGTCCCATCTTCTGCATTCGAATAGTGGCTTTGAAGCCTCACAGTGGTGTGGGGCTATTGTGTCTTCCTGGGAGATGGGTCCCAGAGCAGGTAGACAGCGTGTGTGCCTCTGGCTGTGGGCAGTGAGGGCGGGGAGCTGATGAGGACGGGAAGGTACAGTCATTTCCCATTCTCAAACCACAGAATGTGTTACACACAGACCTGGCAAAAAACAAAGTGCCTTTTCTAACTCTCTCCCGTACTTCATTTTCCTGTCTTACGGCCTGGATCCACGAAGGGCTGTGGGTCTCCAAGCTAAAACCTCATTCCTCGTTGCATCCTCCAGGTCGGGGTCCCAACTTGGAGGCCCGAGAAAATCTGGAGTCTTCCCTCTGGAGGTGAAGGGATGAGAGAGGAAGCGAGGAGGGAGGAGAGAGAGCAGCAGCCAGAGCCGTGGCGGGGGAGGGGAGGCGTGGGGGGTCAAACACGGCTTCATCCAGCCCTGCAGTTGGGACATGCTTTCTAGGGCTTCCCCACATTTTGTCAAAAATGTGTTATAATACCCGTATCACAGGAGTTGGGTTTCTATTTATTCAGCCTACAGGCAATGCTTAAAAGGCATGCGGATTCATGCTGAGTCCCGGTGGCTGCCCAAACTGTGCCATGAAAGATTTCAGTGATGAGGCTGCCCAAACTATTTGCATCATCTCTCCAAACACCGAGCCAGCCCCCCGGGGGCGCCGGTCCTTCTCCAGTCCTTGCCAACCAAAGAAGTCATGAAAATTCGTCGCTGCCCGTCCACTGTTCTGCCTGTTTTATGCCCAGTGCTGCAAAGAGATGGCCCTTGATGGAAAGGTCTAGAGAGCCGGAGCCAAAGCCGAGAGTGGGTGTGTCTCATCCCTGCGAGTCTGTCCACACACTGAGAAGAGCTGCTTGGCTTAAGGCACAGATGCCATCCAAGATGCCCCACGTGAGCCCGGCCAGCCGGCTGAGACCCGCTCTGAGGGCTCGCTCCCCGCGCATACCTTGTACAGGGCAGACATGGACGCAGAGCCCACCACCAGCGCTATGCCGATGACAGAGTGGCTGTGGAAGCCGTCGGCGTAGGTCATCATCACGATCCCAGCAATGGCGAGGATGGCGGCCACGATCTGCACAGAAGGGAGGAAACAGCGGTGAGAGGGTGGGGGGCCGTGGGACGGGCCACCGAGGTGGAAACGCTCAGGAGAGTCTCATGCGAGGGAAGAGAGTGGGGTCTCCTTTCCAGTTCTCTGGAAAACAAATGGGATTTCTGTTCTTGCTTAGGAAAGCTTTGTGCGATGGAACCCCTGGAACAGCTGGTGGCAAGGAGACCTGCTGTGGCCCGGGGTCACCTGGTGGCCTGGGGTCACCTGGTGGCCCGTCCCCCGTGGTGCTGGGAGACCGCAGAGAAGGCGGTCATGATGCCAACAGCAGGGGCCCTGGCCCTGACGAAGTTTGGTAGACCACCCTGGGAATGACCCCAGTTCCTGCCGAACCTTCTGAGAGCACGTGACATCTTGCCTCTTAGACACGTCGTATTTTAACAGAGAGGGGACTGGACGTGGGGCCCACTTAGCACGCCACGCCGGCGGTAGGGTCTTCCAAAAGAATGAGTGTCGTGTGCCAAAGGGCCACGGTGTCCTACCCCTGGGGGCGCCGGGCCTTTCCTGAGCTGCGACGGGGCGCTCCCCCCGCAGCGCCCCCCATCCTGGGACCGTCCCCACCCAGACTTCCCATGTTGAATGGACGCCCCAGGGAGATGTACCCATTTCTGCTGCTGCGCAAAGTGAGGTTGTCGATTACACAGGAGACTGACTACTTGGGACAAATTTTGAAAAGGAGAAATGCATCCGCACAGAGAGTAAGTACAGGTTCTAACTTGGGGTGGTCAGGAGCTGCGTAAACGTCGCTGGTGCGGAATGGGGCTGGGAGTGCTGCGGGCAGAACAGAGATGTTGCCTCGACTGGATTCACCGGCAGCGCTATCCCTCTTAACGGCTCACTCAAAATTGACCCCGGCTACCGGTAACAACCTCAAGTAGCCCCCGTTTACGAAGTGGTCACAGGAGAAAGGTTTTCTATGTGATCGTATCATCCATTTCATTTTGTAAACATGAAAGCTTTGGCTCAGAGAGGTCACGGCAACATGCCCGAAGTCACAGAGCTGGTGTGTGGCTGAGCGGGGATGTAAAATTTCAGGGCTGATTGCAAAATCCGTGTTGACCTACAGAAACAGGAAAAGCAGGATTCAAAGAATAGTTGGCTACAGCCAACTCTGAGGTTTGAACTGAGGTTTCCTTTCTGGCTTCAGCGTGATGTTCTCAGGTTAGCGAAAGGAAACCTGGCAGAGTCTCACACACTGTGAGTTCTAGAATATTCCTTGTGCAGTATCTTCCAGTGATGCGAACTCTGCCCATGCAACAGCAACACCGAGGCTCTGGAGAGGCTGCCAGGGAACTGACTGCCTACGTGTCCTTGATTCGTAGCTCACTGTCAGCCCTCATTCTGCATCACACGCTGACTCTGTTTCTTATGCAAATGCTACCCGCACTGAGTACAACCGCTCACCCAGAGAAGGAAACAGAGATCAGGAAGACAAGCGACTTTTCCCTCCCTCTGGGAGAAGAAAGGGGCACATGACAAGGCAGGTGGGGAAAGAGGTAGGCTTCTGGCCCAGGAGACACAGATAATGCAAAGATGCTGCTTGGAACAGGTTGACCTCGCTAGGCACCTAAGGTCCACAGGGAGAGAAATAACTAGAAAAAAGAGGAAGGGAAGAAGAGAGCTGAATTTCAGATGATTTGGTGCATTTCCAGAGGTGCCTGAGTTTTTCCAAACTTGGGGCTTTAGTTTCAAGGATGTGAAGGAACCCAGGGGTTGATTTTCTCCTGAGGACTTACAAGGCTGACTCCAGCCTCTTCCTTTGTCATCTCTACTGATTCAGTAATAAAGGGCTGCGAGCCCCCTCCTCCCCCAGCCCCTACACAGGGCTGTGCTGTGCCTCAGAGCTGAGCATAGGGGCTGGCGGGGGACAGGTAGAGCCCTCCAGGCCATACTTGAGGAGTCCAGGCCCCCAGAGGTCATTGTGACAGGTGGCATCAGGGGACGGTGGTCCCCCAGCTCCCACCTCTAGCTCTCTTAGAAGTCCCTGTCCCGGGTCACAGGACCGGCCTGCTCTATATTGTGGGCCACCCTGTCTCCTGGAGCCAGTAGCCATGCTGGGACGCCCCCGGCCCTGAGCCTGGGGCCCACCCAATGTGCTGGAGCCAAGCTCACTCTTCATGCCCCAGACAGCAGAGCAGATCCGAAACACCCTATGGGTTTGGGGGGGCAGAGCCTAGATAGACGTTCTTCAAGCATGACATTCCCTTCAAGATCCCAGTTCTGTCCTTAGAAACGACTTAAATGTACACTTTACATTTATACCATAACATATCCAGGCTTCTTGGTTTGCACTCGGGAATGCTGACTGCCTACTTGCTGCACTATGATGTACTTTCCAGGAAGGCCAGGGGGGCTGTCCTGTGGTCTCACATGCCCCCCATCTTCTAGATCAGGGTGTCCCCGGGGGAGAATGTTGAGTCGGAGGAGAAAATAAAGCAAAGTAGACAACTGAACTTGTCCCCGCCTCTCTTTTTCCCCACCTTCTACCGCCCTCCACATATCCCGCGCACCTGTCCGAAAACAGGGACTCGGGGCTTCAGACTCACGGGAAACAGTGGCCCTAGCCCTGGAAAGGGTGAGCACCACCATCTCTACTTCGGCTGAGGGGGCCGGGGGTGGTGGGGGAGGGAGCTGGAGGGGGAGGAAACGTAGGCACAGGAGACACCGAGGTCAGCGTGCTGCCCATCCCCCTCTTGCTGGTATAGCCTCACTTTCCCTGGTGACCCCAAGGCAGCCTGCCAGGCCCCCGGGGCTCTTCCCTGCCTCCCCCATGGTCCCTTGCTCCCTCTCCAATGTCAGGCTGAGGGGCAGGAGGCAAACTCCTTGAGCATCAAGGAGGAATGAGGTGGGAGCAGCACAGAATCTGACCACCTCTCAGACAAGCTCTCCGCTCTGCTCAGACTGGGATGGGCTGTGCATCCTCTGCCACACCGAGCCCTGTGTCCTGTGCTGTGGATGTGTACATCCTGGGGCAATTCTGAGCCACAGAAAGGACAAATTGGAAATATACGCCCCCTCCCAGCTCCTGGCTGCTCTTACCCACTCAGACTATTAAATTTCAGTGGGGATCGTCGAGTGGACCCTTCTGATTTCAGGGCATGGGAAGCGGCCAGTGGTGAGCCCTCCAGGGCTCCCCCAGGCTCTGTGGGTGCTCTGGGTACCCCCCAGGTGGCAAGGGACAGCCTCCCAGATGCAAGGCAGTTGGGATCAGACACAAGAGCTACCTTTCAGGGACAGACCCTCATGAGATGCTGAGGGCGCTTGTCATTACCAAAAACATCACCTAGAACCCGATATGGGAACTGGTCTTGGAAAAGGCACAGGACCCCCAGGAATGGGCTACGGGGGTTTGAAGGCCCACCAGAATGATCTCTCAGATCTCTCTCGCTCCCGTGCCAGTCCCTCCTGGTTGGAGGGCCCTGACTATGGTGGGTGGTCGCCACTAGCTCCTCGGCCCACAGAGAATCCCATCTCCCGTGTCCCCTGAGCTGGGTGTGGGGGGTGGGAAGGTCTCACCCCAAATGCCCTCTCTCTCTCCAGCTGCTGACCACAGCTGGGTGGGCTTCGGCTTCATGCACCCCGAGTTCTACTTGCTCTCATTCTATTGCTGCTTTTTCTACATAAAACTGCCTCCTTCGACGTTCATCTGTTCTGACGCGGTCACCCACAACACTGGGCTAATCCAACAAAGCCTCCAACTGAGAAAGAACGACAGAAATAACACCGAGGAAGAGAACCGTTACCGGATTTTACGTCGGGCATACACCATCTGATTTGATTCTCACTGCGGTTCTCTGAAACGAGCGCTTGTCTATCTTAAAATGAAGTAAGAGGCTCAGAGACGTTCAGTGACTTGCTCAAGGCCCAACAGCTTATAAGAGTGGAACCAAGATCCAAACCCTGGTCTCCTGACTCTAGACGAGAGCACCTCCCTGCGGGGTCAGAAAGTCTGAGTCTGGAGAGCCAGGGAACACACAGAAAGCACAGAGTCGAAGGGTGACACAGTGGGCTCCTTTCCACGGTCACCTCTGATGCCCTAAGTGGCCGGGAGGGATATGGATCTCTCGGGCGTGAGATGTTTGCTGCTGCTTGGTCAGTCCATGGGCCTGGACCAGTTGGATGTTTTGCAGGAACCACAGCCCTTGTGGTGTGAGTCATCATCTTAATAAACACAGGTGGGCCGTGCAGTCGGTTCCCACCAGAACAGCTGTTCCCACCAGCATAATGCTGAGCCTCCTTCAGCTGCTTTTTGTCTCTCAGGCTCATATGCTTGGACCTCCGGGAAGGGGAAAGGGTCAGTTCCCTTCAATCTTTGGAAATTCTGTGCCAGCTACCCCAACAGTCTGAGAGAAACCTTAAGAGAACCCTCGTACCAGTTGGATACTATCTGGGATCTGAGTTCCCATCTGTTCTCAAGGGGAAATTTCCCATCCTACCTGCCACTGAGGGGGTCTTCCAGACTTTTCTAGCTCTCTGAACTCTTAAAGAGGAGAAGAGGGGAATCTGCCGTGACGTGGAGCGGGAAACCCTCAGAGGGCAGGTCGCACGCTTCTCAGAGGAGTGATGATCGTTAGAGACCCACAACCACACACAATCCCATTGCCAACACCAGCCTCTTAGACCTTCATGTCAGGACCAGCCTAGTGATGGCTTCAGTGCAGGATTTTGTTCCGTACATAGCGGTCAGCTCAGACCAACTGGCCAAGTGCCCAGGATGGCTGGACTGGATCACTATTGGGGAGACAACCCTCTCATCCATGAGCAGCGACAAAGAAAAGATCTGGGTGTGCCATGCTGGTCTCTCTGAGTCTAGGAGGGTTTCAAGTGTTTTCCAACTCCTTCTCTTAACCTCAAAAAAAAAAAAAAAAAAAAAAAAAAACCGTCCTGCTTAGAGACAGAATTCACCTTGAAGTTTCTCTTCCCAATGAACAGGATCCCGTTTGGAATTTGCTTTGGACATCAGAATCTTGCCAAAAAGTTTTATAAATTCCCCTGGGATGCTGCATCCAAATAAAGTCATGAAGGGCCCTGGGACCTCTGAGTCTTCAGAGTCCAGCCAGGCGGGCGGACGGACAGACTACTGCTGGAAGTGCCCGCATTTCTTGGGGAGGTGCATTAGATCATTTATTTGCTAAAAGCTTTTCTGGGTGGTTAGCACAGGGAGTGAGTTTTTATTCCAGAATTAACACTAAGTCTCAAAACAAATTTTCCCCCTACTGCAAGCTAAAAATACTCCTCAGCCGTTGACTCATGTCCCCACTGCTGTTTGAGTAACTAGGTGGGTGTGAATCCTCCACCAGGGTGATGTCATTGTTCCCAGGACAATGAGCAAAGGACACAAGTAACAGAGGGCCAGGAATCTGCCCCCTGACAGGTGCCAGCACGGTTCAAGGGAATGGGGACTGCCCATTGAAAGGGCTCTCAGGTGCCTGGCCGGCCCACCGGGCCTGAAACATGGCCTGCCAGTGCAGGAAGGAGTTAATGATCCATGCCCCTCCCCCGCTCCGCCCCCCAACCAAGAGATCTAGCTTCAAGGCCAAATCCAAATCCTTTGTCCTTGTGTCCCGGCAAAGGTGGTGGTGGGGCAGTAGCAGCCCTTGGCCACCAGAGGGAGACAAGCAGAAGCCACCAGGATTCCGTCAATAAGAACAGTCCCCTTGCTCCTTTTACTGGGGTGAGTCCCTGTATAGGTCACACAATCATATTTCACACCACTGTCAGACATCTGGCTAGCTGTTTGACTGGATTTTAATGGGACTTGCCAAGTCTCGGTTCTGACAACAAGAGGTACTTTGAGGACACAAGAATTTCAGTCTCCCTTCGCCTAGGGTATGAAGGGAAGGAAACTGTCCGTCCACCATCTGGACTTAGCAAAAGCGTCTCTGGCCCACTTCAGCTCTGTACACACGGTCCAGACAGTGAACCCACCGAGACCGCCCGTCCATGTGGATGCGGAGGGATCCCCCGGCTTTCAGATGCATCCTAAGCAAAGAGGGACAGGGTTAGCAGAGAGCTCCCGGCGGCAGGGTGTGGCTGCCCTCGGGAGAGAGGGGGAGAGCACGCAGAGAGGGGAGAACATCGCCATCCCCAGGTGGGGTCCCCGACGGGCACACACTTTAGGGAATGCTTGTTGAAATGCTTGAAATGAAAGGTGCTTTAATGAATGCTTGTCGAGTATGGTTTGCAAGCGAGAAAGTTGGCAAGGCACACTGAGACCCCAGGCTCCTTTTCTGCCGCAAATCGGCAGGACAGTGGTCAGCAGTGTATGCTCAGGATGCAGCACATGGAGCTAAGCAAGCCAATGGGCAGGTTTTGGTTGACACGACCGAGTGAGGGAGGAAGACAGATAATAAGGGACTTACCCTCACTCCCATGAACCTGTCCCTGAGAACGATCCATGAGAGCAAGAACACAAAAGCTTTGTTGCAGCAGAACAACACGGAGACATCCGTAGTGTTTACTTTCTTTATTGCATGTAAGTACAAGTAGTTTGTGAGTGTCCAAAGAACACCAAAGGGTGCTGCCTTGGTAAAAAACACCTTCAAAGTCAAGCCATTGTCTCCAAAAAATCGACAGCATTCCCTAAAACAAGGAAAGAGAGGCAGTGTTATTATATTCTTGGGTTGAGACAGACCATTTTATCCCCCTATACCCATTTTTAAAGCAAATGAGGAAGGGGGAGGGTGGGAGACGTTTATTCTGATTTTTTAAGTTCTGTATGTATTCTTTTTTATGAACGTCTATTAAGTAGCTCTTCGACCTTTTGCTTTAGTCCATTGAAGAAAATGTCCCATGATGATCTAACATCATAGATTTTTATTCCTTCTGCTCACGCTATGTTTGGAACCAACGGTTCTAGACAGAAGGCAGTGGAGCGTTGGGATCATCTGATAGGAAGAGGGCCCAGTTTCATGGCGACTCACTGAAGAATTCTGTCACTTTCTTGGTAAGAGAAGGAAGTCACTAGACCTCTATTGTGGGGGAAGGATACTTGACGAGAACTCCCTGAAACATATGTTGTTTAAAAATTTGCCTCTGGTTGGAATTGTCTTTGTGGCCAGGCAGGGGCCGTCCATCCTTGGGAGCATCTAATACATTTTGGCTGTCATACCACTAGTGCTAACGATCTGTGCATTTTCTCCGTGAGGCCGTTTTTAGAATCCGTTACTCCACTGCGTGGATGTCTATTTGTCCACGCCCCCTGAGAAACTAGCACAGGTCCAAGAAGAGTTCAGCCTCTGAACAGAGCATGAGATGAAGAAACAGCTGTAGAAGGAAGGTTTTCAATGTCATTCTCCATTCCAGGGGAAAGGATCATCAATGTATGAAAACCCACTTCCAAAAAACAAAGCCACCCTTCCACACATGGAAGAAGGCAGCAGAGGAAGCCGGCTGGCAAACAGAGTGGAGAGAGCCCTGAGAAGGGCTTGGTCTGGGACCTGGACTGCTGGGGAGCCAAGGTCATTGCTCTACTGCCCTGAGAGCCAGACAAGCCAGATGAGTGAGGTGCGTGCCTCTTATGGCCGTAGACACCCAGGCTCATAGGCAGGGCCCAGCACAGGAAAGATAAAACTAGAATAAGCCAAATACCCCAGCATGGGAGAACAGCTGTGGCCTCTGCCACTTAAGACTTAAATGCAGCCGGAAAAGAGGAAAATTAAAAGCAAGAGTCAAAGGGGATTTGGTGTGATTTTTAATATAATTCAATTTGTTCTTATCACCAATCCAAAATGAAATCCGCCTTTGTTCATTACTCAACTGTAGGACAGCCACAGAAGGAAAAGGAAACTCATTAACTTTCACTGAACTCAGTCCTATGTGGCTTCTAAACCGGCACTGGGGAAAATGTTTGCATGACTAAATTTACCCCGAAACCAATTCAACTGAATTGGTTCCAGTTTGGCTTTATAGAGACAAAACTCTCATCTGACAGACCGATATTTCTGTTGCTGCCTGATTTTCATACAGTATTTTCCGTTTTCTATGGGGTTTTCTCAAGCCCCTGTTCAGAGAACAGTCTTCTCTCTCTTGGGGACAATGACCAGGGGTGACACTTCCTTCACGTTTGGGATTTTCAGTAGCTATAAAGTGGTGCCAGTCCTTCTAGCATGATCAACAGGAAATACAAATCTTCTTTCCTGACATTAATGTCAACCTATTTTACATTTTTTTTTTTTTTTTTAAATAGGCTCTACACCCAGCATAGAGTCCAATGCGGGGCTTGAACTCACGGCCCTGGGATGGAGACCTAAGCTGAGATCAAGAGTTGGATGCCTAGCCCAGATGCCCCTAATGTCAACCTATTTTAACTCTATTTAGAGGTTAACCTTCTTAAGGGACCACAATGTAAGTAGGATTTCCAAGTTCCCTGGACTATTATAAAAAATGATTCATATTGTGGCAGGGGTCATCCAAAGCCCATTGGATAACCCATGTCCTCTCTGAGAAGCTATGTGTGATTCTTCCAAAGTGTGATGAATGTAGAAGTGTGGGGAAGAGGGATCCTTTTCCGTCCTGGAGACGGAAAAGGCAAGATTTCTGGGTCCAGTAGATCTCTGCTGGCCCTTCGTAGACTCGTGGCAGGGAAGTACAGCTCAGGTGGGGAGATCTTGGTTCTAAGCAGACAAAGATGACTGGCCCCTGAGCCAATGAGTCTCGTGCTGTTTTCAGACCAAAGGCTGTCACTAATCAATGTCAGCTGGGTTGGCCACATGTACCCTTGATTGCAAGAAGACCCAAGAGGGATATGGGCACAAATTAATTTCTTCCCAGATACCTCTTCTTGGTATACAAAGACTAGAGTATAGTAGATCTTGACTGGTTTCTGCAAATGACATGACAGCTGAATGTCCTTCTTTCCTTGGCAGGCTAAGTGCCCAAGGCCGGTAGATTACACTCCAGCATGCCCAAGCCCTTTGGTTCCTACCAACTGAGTCATGTGTTGGCCAAGATTTAGATGTTGTTTGTTTCCAATCCTGCTTGAGCTAATTGTTCTTGGTTATTTCGACTGCATAATTTATTAAATATTTCCTAACCCAGTGAAATGTGAGTGAGAAAAGAAAGTGTTTTTCCTATGAAATCTAAGTTGAGCATTTCAGGAAAGAGTCAATAAAACAAGTCACTAAAATATTGCTCTTGAATTAGGTATGAATGAAACACTGTGTAAGACAGGAAGAACTGTAAACATCTGTAAGTACTACACTTCTCTATTATTTGGGAAATATCTATGCTCTTGATACTCCTTAAAGAACCCTGACTAGGATAGCCTGGTTTAGTGGAATTAAGATGGCCAATCATTTTTTTTTTTTTTTCAAATCAGTAAGCACTTGTTCATAACTTGTTATATTCACAGTTCTAGATAAGGCACTCTGGCTGATAGAGAACAAGCAAACAGTCCCTGCTCTTGAGAAGATTATAGTGTAATTGGGGAGATACACGGATTTCCTCAACAGAAAACAATGCAAGTTTAAATATAATTACATATTAGATGGTATGGAATATAATAATGCTATAGAATTCATGTTTAGTGGAGAGATTTGAACTGATTAGAGAAGGCCTCATACAAGATATGGATTTTGAGTCAAACCTTCAAGGATAGGCAGGATTTTAGTAGGGCTGGGGGAGAGAGAATATCCTTGGAGAGAGAAGAGAAGAAATTGTACCAACAAAACAAGAGTGAATGGAAATAAAAAAGGAAATAATCCTGGAAATCAAATAAAAGATAAGTTAAAGAAATTAGGTAGAAGAGTTGGGATATAAAGTGAAGATAATCTCCTGAGAGTGAGAGAGAGAGAGAAAGAGAAAATTAGAAGATCAAGCCAGAAGGTCCAATTTTAAACTAAAAGAAACTCCAGAAAGAGAGAATGGGAAAAATATAGTGGAGGGAATTATAAAAGAGAGAAATCGAGAAAATTCCTTAGAAATGTGGGGTATGAATCTTCATAACAAAAGGGCCTACCAGGTACCAGGAAAAATGAATGAAGAAAGTACCAAAACAAGGCACATACTTGGGACATGAGGGGATAAAAATAAAAATAAAACTCTCCCAAGAGAAATGAAATCCAATAGGTCCGGGGGGTAGGAAACTGCGATGGCTTCTGACATCTCAACAACCAAAATGGAAGCAAAACAACAATGGTCTTGACATTTTTCAAGGGAAAGTGTTTTTGCAAGCCAGAATTCTATAACCAGCCAACCCTCAATCAAATGGGATGGTAGAATACGATATTTTCAGCTCTGCAGGACTTGAAAACATCGACTCCCATGCCGCACCAACACAAGGGTGTAAAACAGGGAAGAGGAAGGTATGGCAGCAGAACATGTGGCTCTGACAGGGCCAAGAGTCAAAGCCAGTGCCAAGAGGAGGCTCCGTGGCGGACCACATAGGTCTCCGGGAGTGGAGTCTCCCGGAAAGTCTTGTGATCACACCAGCACAGGGAGTGTACTGATAGGTTTTTGAGAAGGCAGAACATTTAGGGAAAAAATAGCAACCATTAATGGAAATCAGGGTAAATGAGACAAAAGAGGCAAATATTACTGGCAGGGGAAATGACAGGTTGTTCACAAAAGGAAACAAGAGTTGGTGAGCAATATTTCCATGCTTATAATAATGAGAACACGGTTAACCAAACGCTGGGATGGCATTGTGTTGGAAGGATCAGAATCAGGGCAAGTGGGCATACGATGGGACAGACATCAGTAGATGTCTACACTTAAGACATATGGAGGTAAGACTTTAATTTACATAAATTGGCATAAATACTACAAGAACTGGACGTGGCTGAGAGTGAGCAGGAATGGACAGGGGTTGCTGTTTTTTAGGATTCTTTGACTGATATTTTGCTTGTCCAAAGTATGTACATGAATTAAATTGCTAGAAATAAAAAATTATTTAAAAACACGTAAGAGAGAGGTCAAGTCGTTCTGGCAAAAGCTGAAACATGAGTGCTCTGAGATAGTTCTGAGGACTGCCGTTTGGAAACCACAGACAAAGAGCAACCCCAGAAGTTACAGGTAAAGATGCCAGAGCCCAGACAGATCAAACAATGCCCTCAAGGCCAGAAAGTGCTGGAGCCAGATCTACAGCCTGTGCTCACTCCCCACTGAGCACTCAATGATCCCCCGTCTTTTCTTCCTTTTCTTTCTTTCTCTCTCTCTCTCTCTCTCTCTCTCTTTTTTAATCCCTCCTCTCTTTTGGATCCTTTCTATCACGATTTAGATAGGTCTAAGCCTCACCAACATTAAATTACACCCCCAAAGCGAAAGCAAGCATCTGGTCAGCCCCCTGTCCGCCCTCAACCTCTCTCAGAGACAAGGTTTTTCAGAATGGTGGTTAGCACTCACGCCCGCCATGACGGCCTCTCTCACTCTTCAGCTTGCTAACCCAGTGTCAGCTCCCATCACTCACCCACATCTTTGGGCTGATTACTAATGAGCTCTGTACTGCTAAATCCAATAGGCACCTGCTGGGGTTCATCTTTCTCTTGGAAGCCTCTCATAATGTTGACTGTTCCTCCTTGAAATAGTCTTCGGGGCTTCCCATTCAGTACACCCTTCTTGGTATCCTCCAACTTCTCCACACACTACCAAGTCTTCTTCGAATGACTTCTCTGGTATTTACTAGATTTCTCTTCTACTTCTTCCTCTCTTTATCCTGCAGACAGTCACTGTTCTGCTTTCAAAGATCAACTGATGAATTTCTAGTTAAGACACCACCTTCCACTCAATACCATCCTGCATCCTGGACATCCCAAATTCAGCCTTCCCAACTAGATGTGATATCTTCCCCCTCAACCCTCAATCACAGCATGGTACCATGACTCGTATTTCTACCCAGGCTATATATTTGGGAATCATTCTTAACTTCTTTTCCCTTTTCACATCTAATTCATCACCAAGGTCTATAGATTATGTCTCCTAAATATCTCATTCCTGTGGCCATTACCCCAGCCCATGCCTCTTCCTCTCTCATTTGGACCCCTGCTGCTAAAACCCAATTGAGGTTTTCCCTCCACTGTTGTCTCTTCTCCAACCCAGCCCATCACATTCTCCATGCTACCACTGGGGAGATCTTCCTCTCCACTCACTTTCCCTTAAGAGAATGGCCAAGCTCCCCACCAGGCTTGCCAGGTCCTTCCTGACCTGGCCTTATCCTTGGCTTTATGCATCACCACTTCTCCATCCTTACTCTGAATTTCCCTCATCTTGAACTCATTTTAGTTCTGTGAGTTCAGTGCTCTTTCTTCAACTCTGCTCTAGGTCCCAACAGATTCTCTATTTCTTTTTCTGGAAACACTCTCACTTTTTCCCTTTTTGGTTGGCTGGTTTCTTTCCATCCATTGGGAACCAGTTCATATGCCCCCTTCAGTGAAGTGCCCCTGATATGTGCTCCCCATGTGACCAAACTCCTTATTATACATACAGTAATGACTATTATAACTACACTTCACTGTATCTGCTTCCTCTGACGTCTTCACTGAAGCTTAAGCTCCATATGGTCATGACATTTTTGCTTCATCTTATAACCTCATAGCCTAAGACACAATATATGTCAATAACCCTTTTTTCCCCCTTTTTACACCAAATGAATGTGCTTATTCTTTTATGGAGGACTGGTAGTTTTTAAACAACAATGCATAGACCATTAGTCTTAGACATTCCAGGGAGCTTTTAAAAATAAGAATTGCTTGGATTCAGCCCTAGATATACTTGATCAAACTGTCTAGTAAGGGGCCTAGAATTCTGTGGAGAATGGTGCAGTTTATAGAAGGGTTACATTCTTGGCAACATTTCATAGTTCAAAATTTACAAATCTTGATTGGTTTTCTCACGGCATACTGTATTTCTGTCTTCCAGCGAATATTAACCCTGCCACCTGGCATTTCTAGTTCCCTTGGACTCCCAGAGTTGATACGGTGATTCTTGTTTAACTTTTAAAATCTTGAGGGAGCCACATTATTTTATGCATAAATGAAACTTTTACATATAAATGAAACATTAGTCATTGTTATATTTTGTTATTGTGAATTTGCATTAAAATGTGACTGCACTGTATTTTTAAAAATCTCCAAAGGATTTTCATGTGCACCTAAGTTTGGGTCCAAAAGTTCATGCTGCCTGTGTCTCCCTGATTTCTTTCTTTACAATTTTTTAAAAATTGTGGTAAAATCTACATAACATTTCCTAGCACTATTTGTTGAAAACAGTGTCCTTTCCCCATTGAATAATCTTAGCATCCTTGTTAAAAATTGTTTGACCATGAATGTCAGTGTTTATTTCTGGGTTCTCTATTCAATTCCACTGGCCTCTAAATCTATCTTTAGGCTAGTATCACACTTCATGCCCATTCTGATTACTGTAGCTTTACAATAAGTTTGGAAATCAAGAAATGAGAAACCTCTGGCTTTGTTCTTCTTTTTCAACATTATTTTGGCTATTTGGAGTTCCTTGACATTCTATATGGATTTTGGGATGGATTATTCTATTTCTGGAAAAAATGCTATTGGAATTTTGATAGGGATTGTGTTAAATTTGTAGATCACTTTGGTCACTCCTGATATCTTATCAATATTAAATCTTCCAATCGATGAACACTGAATATCCTTCCCTTTGTTTTGTGTCTTCTTTAATTTCTTTTAGGAACATTGTGTAGTTTCCATACACATGTCTTTCACTTCCTGGGTGAAGTTTGCTTTTGAGTATTTTATCCTTTTTGATGTAATTGTTTTCTTGTCTTTCTTTTTTAGACATAAATTAAAAATTGAAATATAAAATGTATTTCTTTTAGTGCACAGAGATTAAGGTTTAATTTTTATAAAGAAAAATCATACATGTAACACGGTCTCCACTATGATACAGAATATGCCAGCACTCCAGAAGCTTGCCCTGTGCCCTCTCTTAGTCATTACCAGCCCCTCTAAATATAATCATTATGGAGAATTCTATTTCAATAGTTTACTTTACCTTTATGAAGATGGAACCATACATTATTTACTTCTTTAAAAAAAAGATTTTATTTATTTATTCAACAGACAGAGATCACAAGTAGGCAGAGAGGCAGGCGGAGGGGCGGGGGGTGGGGGGAGCAGACTCCCTGCTCAGCAGAGAGCCTGATGTGGGGCTTGATCCCAGGACCCTGAGATCATGACCTGAGCCCGAAGGCAGAGGCTTTAACCAATGAGCCACCCAGGCACCCCCATTATTTGCTTTTTTACGTCTGGTTTCTTTTACTCAATAAGATACCAGAGTAAAAAATATAAATCTGAGGGAAGATTGGCACATGGTTCTCTTCCTCACCCTCTCAGGTCTCTGCTCAAACGTCAGAGAGGTCTTCCCAGACCCTCCTATAAAACAGTGACATCGCTACCTCAACCACCGCCTCATTTCTTCATCACTTAAACTCCCACTCTGTGACATATTTTATATTCACGTTGTTTCAATTGTCTTTGTTCTTCCAGCAAAATATGAACATCATGAAGGCAGCAACTTTATTTACTGCTGAATCCCCAGAGCCTAGAATAATGCCCAGTGCATCGTAAGTATTCTATAAATACTTGTGGACAAAGTGAATTTCTGTTTCCATACCAGATGGCTAAATTAGAATTTGCGGGTGTAAGGCCAGAAATAGGCATTTTTACCCATTATCTCGAACGTCTGTACTCCAAATTCTCCTATGCAATTCATATCCAAAAATTAGTTTTAAATAGCAAAAAAAAAAAAAAAAATCAAATGTAAACCAATGAAACCTACAGATACCCTCCATCTTTAGTTTCAAGTATGTTATCCTATTCCTGGCTATGCCAGGAACATTGGTATTCTCAGAGAATTAATGCAAAGAAATGTGAAAGGGGTTCTAAGTTCTGTGTATATGTATTTATGTGTGCGTTACTTTTTTGATGTATATATGTTTGTCTTGCTTATTGTATTAAAATGTTTAAAATGAAATGAAGAAAAAAAGATAATTTCCTGAAGGAAAAGTTTATAGAAACAGCTGTGGCTTAAATGTGACATAACTAATGCTACTTTGATAGATTATCAAAGATGGGATTCTCTATTTTTATTTTTTATTATTTTTAAACAGGGAGACAGAGAGTGAGAGACAGAGTGAGACAGGGAGAGGTAGGGGAGAGGCCGAGGGAGAGGGAGAGAGAGAATCCTGAGTGGGCTTCCCACCCAGTGTGGAGCCCGATGTGGGGCTTGATCTCATGACCTGAGATCACGACTGGAACCAAAATCAAGAGTTGGGCACCTAACCTACGGAGCCACCCAGGCGCCCTAAAGATAGGACTCTTCAAATTAGAGTCCAGGTTATTTAATATCTTGTCGTTTCCAGAACTTGGTTATTGATCTACCTAATGCTGTTGTGCAAATTGGTGTTTTATTTTCTTGTCATATTAAGAAAAAAAAATCTAGAGTGATTGATTTCTGAAGTAGAGGATTCCTATTACCATTAGTGAAGATGGAAATGGAAATATATATCTTCATTGATTATGTCAAATGCAGTCTCTGGAGAAAGCAAGTGGGGTGGGGGTTACGACAGAAGAGCTATCACTCCTGCAGACGCTAAGGCACCCCAGATAGCTCAACGCCCAGGTGAGAAACCAGACTCTTAAGTTTGTTCATGTGCAAGGACTCCAAGAAATCAAACCATTAGGATAGCACTTGCTGAAAGAAAACGTAAGCAAGATCTCACGTTCTAGAAAAACAATAACAACAAAAACGTGAGGCAAACAGATGGGCTACTTTCATGCTAGCAGGGCGTGGAGTAACCCAAGAAGTTTAGTGCAAACAGTGAAGATGGCTCTGGGAGAAGTGGAAAGTCCCTGTGGCACACAGACTCGTACATTTTGTTCAGAAACACCTTAATGCTGGTTTCTAAAGGGCCCTCAGTCTGTCTGGAACAGGCCTGCGGATACCAGGCAGAGATCCACTGAACATGGCATGGTGTCAGGGAGATGTGATTCCATGCCAGGGCAGGAAGATCCTTAGGGAACAAAACCAGTCTTGAGTATTAGAAGACTACTCATTTTCTTCTGGATCTCTCTGTACTGAGCAACTCTGGGCTTCTTTTGTACTTATGATAGGCTCAATCTCTGTACAAGGCTCTTTCTGTGGGCTCATTGAGAATAATTCCATCAGCCAATGTTTTTAACCCCCACCATCTCTGTCCATGGCTTGTACTGAAATAAGCTTACATTACTCCTAGTATATATTGGTGGTGATACAATGTATTATCCAATTTTAGGGATACACACAAACATAGTAGGACATAGAAAATCTATAGATTTATGTAGAAAGACAGAAAAAGAGACTGATGGAGTAGTGTAAAAAATAAAAAAAATAAATGACTAACTTGTGCTTCCCTTGGGTCACAAATACAAACCCGTATTTATTGAAAATACAAATAATGATTGGAAATATTAGCAGAGCAGAATTGGAACAATTTTCCCAGTTATACCTTTTTTCTCCTTCTTTGGCAAGGTCTTAAGGAATACAGTCAGTTGAGGTAAAATGTCATTTCAATATATTTGATATGCAAAAGACAGTTCACTGTGTAGGTTCTGGCTCAGAAGGCATTAAAAGGAAGGCGTGGAAGAATTGAAAGAAGGCAACTAATCGAAGAATAGAAAAACTAGAAAACTGTGATAAGGAAGAAATGAAAAGTTTCTGAAAAATCAGACAGTAAATCAACCGAGCAGTAGTTGGGATAGGCAGCGGTGGGTGGGGATGTAGAGATATAGGATACATTCCCAAAGTATTACTCAGCAACAGGCTCAGATGATCTCTGGGAACCAAAGGGGAAGAAACTTGTCTCTTGGAGAAGAACTGCATTTCTACCACAGCCTCCCAAGGAAACTTTGGGAAATGCCAAAATCCCTTGGCACGTGGTAGATGGGATGGGCACACAGCCCTGTGGACAGGCTAGCTTTCCTGTCACAATGGAAGAAGCCCTGCGGCATAGCCTGCCTTCAGCAGATGAACAAAAGACCACCTACTTGATCCATATGTCAATAGAGGCATCAAGGAAAAGCCAAGTAGGTTGGGCAAGCTTGGAAGAACAGATGAAATTTGACACCTACTCATTTCGTGACTGGTCTGAAAGACAATGTGCTTGCTGTTTGTGGCTGATTTACATATTGGATTGATCAAGATTTTAGGAAATAAAAAAGTTTTATTCGTCTGGAATTCCAAAAAGTCACCTCACCCTACAAGCACTCTAAGTGCAGTCCTTGAGCTGAGCCATGGTCATTAAAAATGCAAACCACCAGATCAGTACATCCCTAGGAAAACAGGGACTGGATCTCACTTTCTAGTCCATTACCAGCATTCACCTTCAACAAGATTAATCCAAAACAGATGCTGATGCTTCTGCACTAGGAATGCATTTAAAGGTGATGTCAGCCATAATTTTGCAATAATCACACAGAAGACAGGAAAGCAAGAGAGTAAAGCCAGGAGGAAGCTCCTGCCCATCTTCCAGAGCTTGGGGGTACTGCCATTTTGTGGAAGGAGAGGAGACGAGGGATGTTAGGAGTGTCCTAACTCAAAGATATATCTTGTTTCCCTAAGGTAGGACTTTTTGCCTGGAAGTTACTTCTTTTAGCCAAAATGAGGTTTGTGAGAAGCTCATTCATCAATATAAAAAAGAAAAGCATTTCACAAAAAAAGAGCTAATTCGGTTTGTAGCAAGGGTAGCCAAGCCCCCAGAAGGAAGAGCCTCTCATGGAGACATTTATGGACCGAGGCTGGAACCTCATATGAAAACCAGAAAAGGGAGAAGATATGATCATAGGACAAAAAAACTGGATTGAAACCCTGACCTCACCCCGGGGACTAGAAAAGAGCAGCCTAGTCATGTGGGTTATGGTCAAAGCTCAGGTAGATACAGAATCTCATTGTCATGATGGTTTTGTTTGAGTTACCATTCTTAAACTTCTTCCATATGGTAAAACAACAACAACAACAACAACACACCCAACCTGGATGACAGAAGGGTCCTGAAAATGAATCACCTTCTGCTCCTAACCCCCAATCCCCAGATCTCCTCAGGGTCAACCCCCACGACATTTTTCTGCCTTCTGAGAAGAGCCTATTCATAGTCAAACATAAGTGGATACTTTTTTTTTTTCAAACCACACAGATATTTATATATAATTCAAATTATACAGTAAAGTAATAAACTTATCCATAGTGTGATTAAGGATGTAAAATAATTTCTTCACCTTTGAAGGGCCCTAATTAAAGAATCACAATGAATGGCTGTAGGCATTGGGGGTGGCCTGTGCTCTATGGCCTGTGCCTGCCCTATCGGGTGAAGAGGAAGGAGAAATAAAGGTAAATAATCAAATAGAAGAAAACTTAAGTTCAGGGCCCACAGGAGGCTGCACTTTTATTTCAAGAAATGATGCAGCAGATTCCTTGTCTCTATAATGGACTTTTGAAAAGGTTAACTATGTGGGACATTTTGATTGTTTTCTTAAAGGAACTTTTAAAAACATAGTACAAAAGAAAAATATGACAGGAGAAAAGTACTGTTACTCATGATGAAATCATTTCAACTCAATTGTGATTTTGACACATTCTTCTTTCCCCCATATAGATGTGCCTACCCACATGTGATCATTGTGCACATGCAAGGCCATATCTTGTTTCTTAACTGGCAATGTCTCCTAAGAATGTTCCTTTGGGATCACACAGTTTCCTGCTTACTGAGTTTATTTTTGTGTAGGACTGGGGCTGGCAATCTTCTGACTGCCACCTGCATAGATATTCTGGGGATATTCTGCATTGAATTAGGGCTGGTGAATATAGTGTGACAGTCTCACTATGCAGCTGAATACTACGTTGCTCCCAATTTGTCTTTATTATAATAAAAAAAGGTGGCAAATATATTCTTGTGCATAATTTTCTATAAATTTTAGAATTTTTCCTGAAGAATAATTATATTTATAATAGAATATTGGGGGGAATTACAGATGACGCAAATGTTTATAAAAGTCCCTCACCAACTCACATGATTAGGGCACATCTGTAGTACGAAGAAAACACATGCCATGGAGAGAATGAGGTCGCAGACCCCTATGGGGTGTCTGGATGAGCACTTTGCATTTAAGGGGTAGTTCCCCAGACTTCAGTATCTACTGCAGGATTTTATTGAAAAGAGATGGCAGGATAGCCTAGCAGTATAGCATATTTATATGGCCTGGATCAGTTGATATCTTCATCCAGTATCAAGAAGCCGACTGAAAGGTGGTTATGAAAGATATTCACTCCAGCATTAGCAGAAAAGTTGGGCTCTATGAAATTGAATGTGTTTCAACCTTGAGATTCTGAGATTAGAAAATAAAATCTAACAGGCAAAAGTTAAGAGTGGCTTCCAGCTAGAAGTAGTGAACTGTTGGGTAAATGTTTATTTCCTCTCCACCCCCACCCCCATTTATTTAGAGTTTAAACAGACAGAAGCAGCCAAGGCCAGTTATCAGAGTCATGAATTAGGCTTTTGTTTATTTTGAAAATGTTAAGATATCTTTTGGGGGTGTTTTAAGGAGAATCATTTTCCTGTATAAGCCACTACTGCTCATAAGTAAGTGAAAGTGTGTTTGCATCTTCCATGAGTATATTTCAGTGTTACAGATCTCCCCTCTGTAGCAGATCCAGGCTTGGACAAAGTATCATTGTATATTAAAATAAAGTTTTAAAGACTTGCCTGAACAGCCAAAAAGATTAACTTTTATAGCACAACTAGAAACAATCATTTTATTAACCTTGAATCATTTTATTAAGCTTGATTTCTTACATTACATGTAGGTTTTCTAAGCAACTAGTTTTGTTACCAGTGAGTCCAGAACTTTGTATGCATGCAGCTATCTAGCTAGTTTATCTATCTACCTATATAGCTATTTAATTATTGGTCAGTTCTGAAAATGATGCCTGATACATTTAGAGGCAGAAAAAAATTAGTGGCAATGTCCTTTTTGGAAAGGAATCCCAGATAAATAGAGGGCATTAACAGCACACAAAGAATTTATCGATCCCTGAGACTTCCCCCGAGGGACGGTCCAGCTTTAAGCATGTCTTGGAGAGGGAATGTTCAAAAAGCACAGGTTGCATACATGTCCCATTAGCTAGGAACTTCACAGCCTCCTCCACAGGAATCTGTTCTTTGTTTGGGGCTTAGCTGGTTCTTTTGCAGGCATGATCAAACAACAGAAGTATCTGAAAACTGCAGAGAGTGAACATCACCTTGTCCATATGGCTCCTGGCTAATCTGCTAGTTAGAATGAAGAAATTCTGTATTCTGTGCCAAAGGTGAAGATCAAAGCATCAAAGACAGGATGACCCACCGCTTCCATCTGTGTGCAGAGACCAAAGTGCTGACTGAAGTAGCCTGGCCACTCAGGAAAGAGGAACTCTCAGAATGTCTTTGCATTCTGTCCTGATCTGAAATAGGCTCTCAATACTAGAAACTATTCTGCCCGCTGTAGGCAGTTCACTCAAATATCTGCTACGTGGACTAAAGCTCCTCTGAGAATTCTTGTTTGTGATAGTCCATCTAGCCCAGGAGACTGGACAAGGTTTTCTGGAGCAGAAAGGCACATAGGACCATCCATGGCAGGACACAACTTCTCTCCTGCACAGGTAGGAGATCAAACGGCCGGAGGTGGATTCTTATGAGAGTCATTTAGTCCTGAAACAGAACCACTGGCTCACGAAAAAGTCAACATGCTTTAATGATAAACATCCCCCTGAGAAGCACCAAGCACTGGTTCACTAGGGTCCAGAAAATAACAGCTGCTGGGTTTTTACTTCTTTTTTGCTACCTCTACTTCAGCAATGACCTGTTCTGAGTTTTGTAGAGCAGTCAAGAGTTAAACCAGGAATACAGTTTTATAATACATGACCCAACATCATTTTAATCACAGAGTGGAGAAGGCATGGCAGATCCGGCAGACCTCTCCCGGGCTTTCTAAAATAAGCTGGAACTCAGACTTTGGGGGGATGGGATGATACAGGATCTGATGGTGCCATCAAAGTCCCAGAATTGAATCCTACAGCCTTAGCAGATGCCTGCATTCACCTGCTGGCCAGCTCCACTTTCTTCCCAGTGGGTGGTTATTTGCTTAGGGGTCTGAGGTGGTAGAGAGAAGCCTATTAGGTGACGATAAGGAAGATAACTTCTAATAATTGCTCAACAAGAGAAGAACTGGGGCTCCAACACTGGGTCTGCTTTGGTTTTCCCATACCATCCTTCAGGTATCTGGGATTCTATCAGTGTGGAGAGATGACCGGTAGAAACTCCAAAAATCTGACTGAATTTCCTGAAGACCTTGGGTGAGCAGCTCTCCCTCTGTTTCAGGCTGTCTCCTATTGTGGCAATAGAAAGTCCAAGGCTTGAGACTGAGGCCTGGGCCAATGACCAGACAGATCTGCATCTGTCATCTGAAAGGCAATGGCATTTTGGTAAAGGTCAGTGGCCAGAATGGCAATCTTCAGAGACCAGGCTTTGCAAAGGAGTAATGCAGTGTACAATGACATATGTCATGTAGCTGTCTCACAGAGCCACTCCACACATATTTAAGAGTAGTACCATAGTTAAGTTACACTATGGGGATTCTAAAAGACCTTTAGCCTGACTTAGTCCCTTTATCATGCATCTGCTCTCCTTAGGCCTTTTGCAGAGAAACACAAGCAATATCTTGTCCTATAATTTGTCTGCTAAAGCTGACTGCAGGAAGGCAGAACTCCTGTCACAGAGCCCAGCTTGGAAAGCAAAGCACAGAGAGGGGACCCTGCCTTGTTAGGAACCAAGGCCTTTCTCTCTACTGGGCTGGACTCAGTTCCGCTTACAGCCACACTCCCGTGGGCTTCAGAAGTTTGGAGTCACCCCTCTATTGCTGTCCCCTTCACGGAGGGTCCAGGTATCTCTTCCTCCAGGGCTTCCTCTTCAACCTCTAGATCCCTGGAGGCACCCTGCAGATCTGCCCCTTAATCCTCTGGGTCTCCCTCTCTCCACAGACTTTTATAATACTTTTTGCATCAGTGCCTCTTCCACTAGGGCCACTGGTTTCTTCCCAGAAGAAGGAGCCTGTGTCTCAGTCACCTGTGCACCCTCCAGGACCTAGGACAGCGCCTGACTCAACCCTGTACTCAATAGACACCAGTGAATACATCACACAACTTAGTTCCTGATATATTTAGGCATATTTTGCCAATGCCAGTACATTTATACTGCCAGAAAGATTAGCAAGTGACTATGATAGAACTGCAGACTATCAGCGCTGGCAGGGACGTGAGAGATGCAGCTTCCTTATTTCAGATGTAGGCAAGCTCAGGCACAGAGGTGACAAGCTCTGCCCTGGGCTGGGGAGCTGCTTAGTAGCAGAGCTGAGTCTAGAACCAAGGGATTCTGATTCATTGCCCCACGCTCTGAATTTATTTTAGTGAAACCTTAGTGGTGGCCGACGTGCCAGATAAAGGGGACTCTCTTTATCATGGAATGAGTAGCTCTCCCCCGACCCCAATGGCCAGGACAGAATGAGAAAACAAACCAGAGCCCTTTTGCAATGATTCCCTTGCTGCTTGAGGCTCTGCGACCATCAAAGGGTGTGTGTGTGTGTGCATGTGTGTGTGTGCGCGCGTGTGTGTGCGCACGTGTGTGTGTGTGTGCATGTGTAGTGCTGAGTGCAAAGAGCCTGCCTCTCTGGGCTTTGCACGAGTGGGCATGAGGATTTAGGGTATATTCCCTGCAACTAATCACGCAGATGTGTGGGCAATGCTCTTTGCTATTTTCAGGAGATGTGTCAAAGCTATTTAAAACCATGGACATAAATTTATCTTTATAAAGAAAAATTCAGCGAAGTTAGCCTCAAGGCTACCCCTCTGGCTTTACCCACAGATTTCTGCTTTTAAAAAGCAGCTTTCTTCAGAGTGAAGAAATGTAAAGATTTGTATAATGCAGTGTCAGAGGAACAGGCGGTGTTTTCTCGATCTTGAACCCAGAGTAAAGCAAAGATGACACAAACTCAAGAGGGACTGAAAAAAAAATCAGTGTTGTTACTAAGGAGAAGAATTTCACAAAAGCTGAGATGAAATCCTGTTGTCTCTCAAGGACAGAAATGCTCCCTGCTAGGGGTAATTCCATAATGGGCCATTGTGGAAAGAACTGATTTGTATTAACTATGTAGCTTTTCAAGATTGGTATCAGGAGCCTGGTGTGTGGATGGGTGTCCACTGATTCTGCAGGTTGTTTTCCTGTGTGTGTGTCTGTCTGTCTATCTGTCTGTCTGTCTTTCCCTTACACACACAACCATAACTACCTGATCCAAATGAACAGCAGAGATTGATTACTTTAGAATTGGATAGATTTCCATGGCATATGCCAACAGCTCCCTTGAAAAATAAATTAAGATTGGACCCTTAGGAGCTGTCTAAAAGCATACTGGTTGGTCCTGTGTTACTGACTGAAGACACATATTGTTTACCCTTGAGGAAGTCCCCCAGGCTGGTAGGCTCCCTGAGATTCAAGAATTAAAAAATGGCTGAGGGAAAGCTGTCTTGCTTTGGGGCATTTCTCTAGCTTAGAGAAGACTGTGGGGTGGGGGGTGCCTGGGTGGCTCAGTGGGTTAAGCCTCTGCCTTCGGCTCAGGTCATGGTCTCAGGGTCCTGGGATCGAGCCCCGCATCGGGTTCTCTGCTCAGTGGGGAGCCTGCTTCCCCCTCTCTCTCTGCCTGCCTCTCTGCCTACTTGTGACCTCTCTCTGTCAAATAAATAAATAAAATCTTTAAAAGAGAGAGAGAGAGAGAAGACTGTGGGGGACAACTGAGTTCCTGCTCTGGTTTCCTCCCATACTAGACTCTGACCTGCTCCCAAGGAACTGGTATTCTCAGGGGTCCCGTTTACTCCAGAGTCTTTTCGATGGGCTTTCCTATTTCCAGTCTCACTGCAATTCCTAGTTACTATTCCTTTCTGTTCACCCAGAGTCCACACACACCCAGTTCCAGACAGCTCTGCTTGCATGAGCCTGACAGCCTACATTTTCCAGGAAAGCGAAGTTTTTCAAAGGTTTTCAAAGGAAAATAACCCCATCTTCCATGGGTGGCAGAGGTGTCTCAAGTCAGAATCTTGCTTGAGTGCCCTTTCTGGAAACCTGATGATAATAAAACATAGACGTAGGAGTCTTTTCTCTCTCTCTCTCACTCTTGATCTCTGCTTTTTTTTTTTTTTTTTTTCCTTTTGGAACACACTTGATGTTAATCTATTGTAGGCAGCCTTTTAAAAAATGTTACTTTATTCACCTTGTAAAATAAGTATTGTGTTTATACAGAAACATCTCAGTGGAGTGCATATTGTCCATCTAACCAGCGTTTCAGTATTTGAAGCTAATCAAGGCCTTTTTAAATGATTGTGTGACTGAAGACAAAATACAGTGAGAATTAAAAATAATCAGATGCAGATTTTGGATATTTAAAACCTGTCAGCATGATTTATGACACTTTTCAAGGGAAAGTGAAAATTGTTCATAACCTACACTCTATGAGAAGAAAAATAACTTTAAATTTTACCTCTCTGGTCTTAAAAAAAAAAAAAAAAGCAAAGAACAGGAAAGAAATGCTTCCCTTATGTAGAAGCATTCATTATTTTTTCCTAGCAACATTATCGGTCACAGATTAACAAAAATCCATTGTGAAAAATACAATCACAGAACTGAGAAAATAAGAAATTTCTACAAGCATATTACGATTTATAAGGAAACCCAACTACCTTTAACCTAGGCCTTAGGAATCTTAATTGAAAAATGAATAAGCCATATGTCTCTAAGTCTTTTTTTTTTTTTTTCATCTGTGAAATGCAGGACCAGTTCAGATAATGCTTTTATAGTCAATAAGCTATAAATGTGGGATTCACATCCTAGTGGATTCAAGGTCTAGAGCTGGAAGTACATCCCTAGAGCAGAGGCCCGGGCTTTCCTGCAGGAAGGCTCTGGTCAGCAAGGCAGCAGGAGGATGGGTCAAGCCTGCACAGCCCCTTCCTCTCTGATCCCAGGGGCTGCCCCAACCATCGATGAGCCTTTACCTGGGAATATTGATCCCAGCCCAGTGTGGACCCCAGACCCTGTGCTGCAAATGGGCAGGACCCTTCCCCTCTCACAGGGCTGCCTTTGGGATGCACCATGTACCAGACTCTCATGTCCATCCCGGCCTTCCAGGATGCCCCACAAGCCCCACATCCATTTCTGCCAGTTTGGGTAACAGCTCAGGAAGCAGATGACAATGCAAGCCCAAATCTTCTCTGCCCACGTTCTGGGCAGCCTGGAATCGAGACCCCCTCCACACACACACACTGGTCTGCAGAGAGCCACAGCTCAGGAGCAGGTGGCTTCCCTGTTGTCCTCGG
Source organism: Mustela putorius furo (assembly GCF_011764305.1). Taxonomy (NCBI): domain Eukaryota; kingdom Metazoa; phylum Chordata; class Mammalia; order Carnivora; family Mustelidae; genus Mustela; species Mustela putorius. The sequence continues at coordinate 3,273,893 of NW_025421560.1, read as the reverse complement.
CCCCTTGGCAGGGATCAGCCTCCACCACTGCTAGGCTTGCCAAGGCCCTGAACATGGTGAGTCGTCAAAACTCGGCACACAAGGCAGCAGACAGGTGCCGGGAGCACGTCTACAGGGATAGATGAATCAAGGTCTCACAATTTCCCGCCCACCTCAACCCAAGACCCACAAGCACCAGCCACCCGACCCGCAGCCCAGCCAGGCTAATGTGGCTGAGACTGTGAGCTCCGGGTGTTCCTGGAGCCAAGGCTGCCAGCGTCGCCCTCTGCTGCCCATCCCCTCCTGTTCCCCTGTTGCTCTTCTCCCGCCTGGGAGCCACACCCATGGTTTTGTAGGCAGTGTTTCCAGTCTCTGCTCCTGGATGGGGAGTGAGCTGGTGTGTAAAGCACAAATTTTCAAGGCGGAGAAACAAAGATTAAACCCTGCTTCACTACCTATCATGAGGCGGCCATAAGCATCTTACAGAACTTGAGGAGTCTTAAGTTCATCATCGGAAAAATGGGTATTTTAGTAGTAACCTTAGAGGACCACAGTGGTGGTTAAATGAAATGATATGAGTTGAGCAATCACCGAAGTGGCTGATCTGGCAGAAACTCCTTATATACCATCCTCCCCCACATCCCTCCCTTCAAAGAGGACAGACTTCAATTTAAGGAAACGACTTTGAGGCTTGAGTCTAATCTCTCATGCTGCCAAGAGTCATGGACTAAAAATGTCCTTAGCATTTCGTACCAAATCGCAGCAGACACAGTGATTAGTCTGACTGCACTTTGGAGAGTTTTATTAATAGTCACTAAACCACAGAATTCACAAGGAATGTTTTAAAAGTAATGACTTACATCCCATGCACTTAATCAAAGTTCTACCAAGTTCTATACTGTATTCAGTAGAATTTCCCAACACGGCGAGTGGTATCACCTTCTTTGTTTTCACGGGTACAGTGCTCTGACTGAGGGAAGGGGCGTCCACACCGTGGCACGGACCCTGCACCGGAACCCTTGGGCAACAGAGATATTTGCCCCACACCAATCTCAAAGGGGAGGCAAGTGTCTTTCAACCCAAAGTCATGAAACTCAGGAATTGGAATTTAAGCGTAAAGTCAAAGTGAATGCTCCTATCTAGATACTGATGTCCCCCATCTGCAGTTTTCACTACAGCCCAGCAGTCCTTCATTGATGCCTATAATGCAGACAGGGGGCAAAAACAGCTGGTTAAAGGCATAGGCTCTGGAGCCGGAGTGTCTGGGTCCAAATGCTGGGTAGGATAGTGACTCAGGTCAGTTACATAACCTGTCTGCGTCTCAGTTTCATCATCTGGAAAATGGGAAAAATAGTATCCACTGTATATGGTTGTTAAATGAATTGCTTGTATTAGGGTGCTTGGATTAGTGCCTGGTGCATAGTAAGCATCCAGTAAGCATGAGCCATTCTGATTGTGAATAATCGTTTTCAGCGTATAAAGCCCTGACCTGGCTCAGGAAGGCTCATTAGGCAGCGTGTCCTGGTAGAGCATGGATTTGGGTGTCGGGCAGATCTAGATGCTTCTGCTCCTTAGCTGTGTGATTCCTCTAATGTATTTAACTTCTATGAATCTGTTTCCTTATGTCCAATACGGGCATAAGGCACGATTTGTGGGATTACCGTGAAGGTAAAATAAGAAAGTATGTGGGAAAGTGCAGTATCTGACTGGTGCTTCCTAAATATTACTTTTCCTACTAATGAGAAGCCCACTACTTCCGGGGACATCCAGGGAGCTCTGAGGAAATGTTCTCTTTTTATCTTGATTTATGATCTAGCTTCATATGACTAGTACCTACGGGTCCTAATTCTATCTATTAAACCCAATCTCATACTTTTTCTATTTAATTAGAAAATCGAGTATTTGGAGGTTTCTCCTCTCTGGACTAATTATTCCTGGTTCCTGTCACATCTTGTCAGACCTGATTTTGGGGTCATCTTTCCACCCCTGCCATTCATTTGTGTGTCTCTTAAAATGTGTCCCCATACGACACTATCAGTAAAATATGGTCATTAGAAAAGCAGACGAAAGTGTCAGTTCCCTGGTTCAAAGTATTAGACTTTGTTATGTAAACTGGATTAAATAAACAGTGTTGATGACTTCATCACACAAGTAACTCCTGTTATAGTTAGAATCAACTGAAGTCTTCTCCCACGTGTGGCTGTTGGGCTGCTCCATCCCCTGTACCCAGCTTTGCTCCTTGTGCTTACGTGGAGACATGACATTCATTCTATTAACTTTCTTGTTATAGTTGACCCTGCTTTATAGCTGGCCAGATCTTTCTGGACCCCAATTTTATCAGGGAAAATACCAGTATCCCCCTAGATTTTCTGTCATTTGCAAATTTGACAAATACAACTTTTATGTTTTTACCAAAGTCATGGATAAAAATGTTGAAGAAGAGTACCAGGGAAAAAAAAGTGCCCAGTTGACAAGACAGATGCTTAGAAAATGTGAGCTGCTTCCTAGCAATCACCACTCGTGGTCATTTAAAGGCTCACAAGTATCCCCTTACTAATCTGGCCTCTCATGTGGTTTGGGACCACATCTTGCACACCAAGTTGGAACTTGCGGAGCCTTTCTTCTTCCCTTGCCTGTCCTTACTCTCTTGCCCCTCAGCCTCTTCCCCAGAGCTCATTTGAGATCCCCTAACTGGTACCCTGGAACATCATCCTTTGGTCCAAGTGACCTGCACACCTGCATTCAGAGAAGCCAGGCACTCTCTCATCTCCTACTCTGGGCTTTTGATGGCCTTGGGTGCTTTCCTCCTTTCTTTTGCATTTTTTAGAAGATGTATTTATTTATTTTAGAGACAGAAAGAGGGAGAGAGTGGAGGGAGGGGTAGAGGGAGAGGGAGAGAGAGAATCGTCAAGCAGCCTCTGTGCTGAGTGCAGAGCCCAACCCGGGGCTGATCTCATGACCCTGAGATCATGACTTGAGCTAAAATCAAGAGCTGGTGGCTTGACCAACTAAGCCAAACAGGTGTCCCTCTTTGGAATTCTTTATCACAGAATTAGAGACTTTCCGCCTTCTCTTCTAGGTCATCCCACATTGCCCAAGTCAGGAGAAAGGTCAGGCATGTAGAAGGAAGGAGTTCAATTAACATTTGCTGTATGAGTTCTATTTGAAACCAAGCTAGCAGTTCCAGAAACAATTCACATGGGGAGGTGAAGAGTCCAAGGTCAGCATTTAGGTGTTGCCAGAGTAGGAGGAGCTGATACATGCTATAGAACAAACAGGTGCTTTGTGCCTGGACTTAGTTAGACCTCAGACACACCTGGGCATGAATTAGGCCCTTATCACTTTCTACCTGTGTGATCTTGGGAAAGTTAATTTCCTTCTCTGAGCGTCAATTTTGTCATTTTTAAGATTTATGAAATTTCATCCTTTATAACCTATCTTAAAAAGTTTTTATTTATTTACTTATTCATTTATTTATGTATAGTTAGCCACTGTAATACATGATGAGTTTTTGATGTAGTGTTCAATGATTCATTAGTTGCATGTAACACCCAGTGCTCATCACAACACATGCTCTACTTAATACCCATCACTGTTACCCATCCCTCTACTCACCTCCCCTCTGAAACCTTCAGTTTGTTTCCCGGGGTCCATAGCCTCTCACACTTCATCTCCCTCTCTGATTTCTCCCCCTCCAGATTTTCCTCCCTTCCCCATGATCCTCTGTGCTATTGCTTATGTGGGAAAAAGTCAACAAAACCAAGAGGCAACCCATAGAATGGGAGAAAATATTTACAAATGACAATACAGACAAAGGCTGGTATCCAAGATCTATAAAAAACTCCTCAAACTCAACACTCAAAAAACAAGTAACTTAGTCAAAAAATGGGCAGAAGACATGAACAAACACTTCTCCAAAGAAGACACATAAATGGCTAACACACACATGAACACTACATCAAAAACTCATCATGTATTACAGTGGCTAACTGTACATAAATAAATGAATAAGTAAATAAATAAAAACTTTTTAAGATAGGTTATAAAGGATGAAATTTCATAAATCTTAAAAATGACAAAATTGACGCTCAGAGAAGGAAATTAACTTTCCCAAGATCACACAGGTAGAAAGTGATAAGGGCCGAATTCATGCACAGGTGTGTCTGAGGTCTAAGTCCAGGCACAAAGCACCTGTTTGTTCTATAGCACGTATCAGCTCCTCCTACTCTGGCAACACTTAAATGCTGACCTTGGACTCTTCACTTCCCCATGTGAGTTGTTTCTGGAACTGCTAGCTTGGTTTCAAATAGAACTCATACAGCAAATGTTAATTGAACACATGCCTACATCACTCGGCATCAGGGAAATTCAAATCAAAGCCACCAGTCAGAATGGCAAAAACTAACAAAACAGGAAACAACAAATGTTGGCGAGGATGTGGAGAAAGTAGAACCCTTCTACCCTGTTGGTGGGAATGCAAGCTGGTACAGCCACTCTGGAAAACTATGTGGAGGCTCCTCAAGACGTTAAAAATAGAGCTACCCTACAACCCAGCAATCACACTAGTAGGTATTTACCTGAAAAATACAGATGTAGTGAAAAAAAGGGGCAACACACCCCAATGTTCATAGCAGCCATGTCCACAATAGCCAAACTGTAGAAAGAGTGGGGATGCCCTTCAACAGATGAATAAATAAAGAAGATGTGGTCCATGTATACAACAGAATATTACTCAGCCACCAGAAAGGATGAACACCCACCATCTGCATCGACATGAATGGAACTGGAGAGGATGATGCTGAATGAAATAAGTCAAGCAGAGAAAGACAATCATCATATGGTTTCACTCATATCTTAAAAGTTCTGATCACTATTTAGTTAGTAATAAGTGCTTCCCAAGTGGTATCTGCTGCCGGTTCTGTCAATGATAATCACTATCATCAAAGCAATTACTGTGGCTTAAACATTCTCGGCACTGAGGGCGACCGTTCCCACACTGTAACTCCCAGGCACCATACTTTCACCCCAACCAGCTTCTCCATGGAGTGTGCCTGCCCGTTGTTGTTAGTGATCAGAATTGGGAGGACTGATCTCCCAGGCCCAAACTCTCTGGAAGGCTGGCTTCTTCTGCCTTCAAAGGTTTATTCCCCCTTTCAAGTATTCTGGAATTCAGCCGCCTCTCAGCGGTGGCCCACATCATGGAATCCATTCAATCCCGCTGTTGTTAGGATCTGCCTTAGAGATAAATGGATCAACCCAATTGTCTGTTGGTCTCCGGCACTATTCGGCATTCCCCAGTACTTTCAGTAAAGCCTCAAGTAGACGTGAACTCACAGCGAGGAAGTAGCAGTGAGTTGTGCCCTTGCTTGTTCCTAGTCATTTGTGGAGAAAATGGCAGTCATGGGCACAAAACACCTGTCCTTTGTGTTTTAAGAATATCTACTGGTTAAGTCATATGAGGTAAGGTAGTTTGTTCGAGATAGTTCCTGCAAAATCAAGGCTTGGCATATGGCCATGTACACTCCAGCTTGGGCCAGCCTGGTGAAGGAGGACTAGGGACACAGTCTCTTATCAGGCCTGTGGAAAGGCTCTGTTCTAGACCAAGGAGAAGGGCTCTTCCATCAAGGACAGACTCAGGTCAAGAGCATGGGTAGGAAATTACCAGTTCTAACCTCATCTGGATCAACAGCTAAAAACCCAGGAAGAGGCATATAGGGTCCCACAGGTCCATTGTGAGGCCTGCGGACCAAATGAGCATTTGAGGCTGTATGCTTGGCTAGCAACAGGGACTGGTGTATCCAATCCGTGGGTCCTCCGAATTTTTATTTATTCCTCCAGAATCAAGCACAGCGGTGATCCTGGTGAAGGATGTATGGTTCCTTCCTTCCTGTGGAGAGTGACCAACTGGGACTTGCACGCATTTGTGTGCAACCATGTCAAATGCTGGGAGGGGGCTTGATTCTGTCTGGCAGCTCACGCGACAGGTCTGGGAGGCCAGAACTCCTCGACGCTCTGTACCCGGAAATGTTTGCCTCGGAAAAGAACCAAAGGCTTAATTAAGCTCAGCTTTGGCCCAGCAGCCAAAGCATCTTCCTCGCCCCCTGGCCAGGCCTGCAGCTCTGACAGTAATTTGACATGATGTATCATAGATGAGAGAGCGCTTGGATGGGGCTTCACAATGCCCCATAATCCTCAGACAAAGTACACCGAAGTCTTCACATAAACTTGATACGATCGCTTCATTGCTTCACAGGAGCTGACAGTGGAAGAGGTCTCTTTCCCAGGGAAAGGCTGAGCCTTTCAAGGTCACCCTGGCGGTGAGGGTTGTTTTACCACCGACCATGGACCCCTTTCCGGTTCAAGAACCCTGAGCTGCCTACTTTGTTTCCATACACGTATTCCATGATGTGTGTCTAAAGATTCTATTTTAAAGCACCAGCTACTTTTCTTTGTTGTTGTTGTTGTTCTGAGACTTTTAAAAAAGTCTATTTTAACACTTCATTAAATCTCTGTTTCTCCAGTGCAGTATCATTGATGTACGTTGACTTTATGTCCACTCCTCTGCCAACTGGGGACAAACTTCAGACCGCAGGGGACAAAGACCTGGCAACAAAGCCTCAGACCGTGTGGATGAGTGGGCTCAGGGTACCACAGATTACCACAGGCCAGGTGGTGTGGAAACAGAAATTCACTTCCTCACGGTTCTGGAGGCTGGAAGTCCTAGAGGAAGGTGCTGGAAGATTTGGTGTCTCCTGGGGCCTTCCTCCTGGGCTTCTAGATGGCCATGTTCTCCCTCTGTCCTCACGTGCTTGTCCCTCGACTTGTCTGTGTCCTAGTCTCCCTTTGGTATAAGGACACCACTCACTGTGGATCTGGGCCCACTCGTTTGAACTCAGTTGCCTCTGTAAAGGCCCGAGTTCCAAATACAGTCATGTTCTGAGGCACTGGGTGCTGGAACGCCAACATCTGAATGGCAGGGGCACCCCACTCAGCCTGTAACCCTCATGTGACCCCGGGAAGGCACTCTGCTGCGCCCACTGTGCCCGGTGTTGATGTTTGCCCCCAGGAGGACACCTACAAAGAAGCCAAGTTGCCACGCGGAATTTGCAGGGACGTCTCATGGGCGTCCCAGCAGCCCCGCCACTGCAGACAGACCCGAAGCATTCCAGGGGGGACGAGAAGGATGTCGTGGGGAAGCAAGGGGGCATCTGGAGTCACACTTGGGTTCAAATCCTGCTGATGGTAACTGTTGGGCACAGCAAAGATGGCGCTGGCCTGCCTTCTCTTCTGGCTAGAAAAGGCGCCACCGTGGCAGTATTGGCGCCAACGTGGCGGTTTCGGTTCCGCATATCTCTGATATTTCCTCCTCTCGCCCAACACACCCTACCCAGTTACTGACTACGTAACCAAACCCCATAGGCTCTCTCCCCGCTGACCTCATTTCCCATCCCCTACCCAATATAAGCTGCAACCCCTCTCAATAAAGTGAGATCCTGCTTCGACAGATCCCCCGAGTCTGGTGTGGTTCGTTAATGCGCCTGGACTCGCGACACTCGCCATCCCGCTCAGCCCCAAGGGGAGCTACCGGCTGGCCCGGACGCTCTCCTCGTGCCTGTCGGCCCGCAAAACCTACCGGAGTCCCACAACTGGTGCCCCGTGTGAGGACCCTCTCCTCCTTCTTCTCGCTGACGGGCCAATCGGTCTTCGGGTGAGTGTACCCCCATAAATTATGAGGCAGTCATCTTCCAAAAGTGACCCTGCCCTCGAATCCCTGCGTTTCCTTTTGAGAAACCGCGGTCTTTCCCTCACCGATTCCCAAGCCCTTAAGACATGGGAGGCCTTTGTTAAGGTGGCTCCTTGGCTTCCGGAAGGTAACCTTTTTGATTGGGACACGTGGGATCGTATTGAATAGCTAATCCATAAAGCCCACGTAAACAGGGGGGAGATACCCCCCTTTGGGTACTCTGGCGGCACTAAAGAGTTGCTTTCCACCCAGACCCCCAAAGGGGCTTAAGGAGTCACCTTGCCCCCCGAAATCTTGCACCCCTCCCCCTTCCCAATCCGAGGCAACCAAACTCCCTTCTGGGACGCCCACTCCGACTATATCAGACAAGCCACAAGAGAAGTCTCCCACTCCCGCCTCAAACATTCCTGACGGCCCCTCCGCTAGACCCAAAAAACTCTATCCCCCTCTAAACCCTTTTGATAAAGCCCCTTGGCCCCCAGATCTCCAACCCAAACCTCGAAGTAAGAGCCCCCCTGTGCGACCCCCCTCCACTAATGTTAACCCAGGGGGTAACCGTCCAGCTCCATGGTACCCATGGGAGCCTGGGGACCTTAAGGAGCTTAAAAAGGCAGTGTTTTTGGACAGGCTTTAATGGTCTACTCCCCTTCGTCCTCCCCTTCCTGGGACCCATCTTAACCCTACTCCTCCTAGTTTCCTTTGGCCCCTGCATTATAAACAAATTGGCCCAATTCGTGCAAAAGAGGATGAAAGCCATTCAATTAATGAATGTCCAAGTACATTATCAGAGATTGGCCGCCCATGATGAAGACACCTACTAATAGCGCCAACGACCTTTATTGGCCAATGACGGGTAAGACCCCATGAAGACCGGGGCAACCTAAGACAGGCCTTAGAGGAAAGTTCCCCTTGTAGCTGCATGATATTCAATGACGGGTAAGACCAATGGGAGGGACAGAACAACCTAAGACAGAGGACATACCTTTGCTGTATGACCCTCAATGACGGGTAAGTCTGTTACCTCACCACTGGCAACCTAAGACAGAAGTCATGCCTACAAAAACAAAAGGGGGAAATGTTGGGCACAGCAAAGATGGCCCAAAGGTGACTTCTCTTCCGGCTAGAAAAGGAGCCACCGTGGCAGTATTGGCGCCAACGTGGCGGTTTCGGTTCCGCATATCTCTGATATTTCCTCCTCTCGCCCAACACACCCTACCCAGTTACTGACTACGTAACCAAACCCCATAGGCTCTCTCCCCGCTGACCTCATTTCCCATCCCCTACCCAATATAAGCTGCAACCCCTCTCAATAAAGTGAGATCCTGCTTCGACAGATCCCCCAAGCCTGGTGTCGTCCGCTGGTGCGTCCGGGTTCGCGACACTCGCTATCCCGCTCAGCCCCGGGAAGGGGCCTCCGGCTGGTCCGGTCGCCTCCACCCCTCCGAGGGAACCCCAACAGGTAACTGGCAATCTTCAACCTGTCCAAGACTCAGTTTCTCCATCTTTAAGAAGGAGATGCCAACAATACTTACCTCCTCGGCTGACCGGGTGGTTGAGACGGGACGAAGTACGTATGCATGTTAAGCGTCAGGCTGGCACCTGGCCAGTGCTCAGGAGTGGGGCTGTTCATGATAATGTGCACAGTAAAGAGAACATCCCACCGTGGGACAGTCATCCCAGGATCTCCAAGGGCCTAGTCACCCTGCTCCCGTCTTCCTTCAATTCAGGGCTACCCAACCATTTTCCAGTCACACTCTGCTCTTGGAAAGACTGCGGCTCCATTAATAACACTCTGGGCCTTTCTGGGGGCAAGGGAATCCCCCCTGTCACTTCCTCCACTGGCCTGTGACGAACAACGCCAGCCCCTGCTATGGGGTGAGTTCATTCAGTGATGAATCCCACTAGAAAGCCGAGGGCAGCCGTTCGCTCCACTCATCACGGCTCCTCCCCACACTGTGAATGTGCCCGGCATCTGGGAGGAGACAGCCAACAAGAACAAGGACAATATCACCCAGGGGCTGTGTAGGAGGACGCCCATCTGTCCCCCAGAGTGATCTAGGGAGTGTCCTTGGTGGGGTGAAGCCATGAGCTGAGATCGGGCGGGAGACACCTCCATCCCCAGAGCCCCAGAGAGTAGCAAACAAAGGAGGACTCTTGGTCACCGAAATGCTAATGTGTTCTATCCTGACGGCCAGTGGCTTGTGGGGGATGAGGGATCAAGGACTCTCCAGCCACTGGAACAATGGCGGGCCAGTTAACGAGCCAGATGCCTTTTCCACAGCCACGGCCAAGCACGAGCATCTGCTCCCCGGGCGAGGACGAATTGGGTAATGGTGCCGGACATGCCGGCGAATCCAGGAAAGTCTAACTAATGTGCTGTGACATAAAAACACATCACTTGTTCACATAGTGGAGCCAAGCCGAGCTCTGGTCGCACAGCTGCAGATGGGACCGATTCACGGTGAACGTGTCCAGTCTCTGCGGCTCTCAATGGTGAGTTTGTCCTTATTTTGTCTTCCTGTCCTAGACCTCGCCTCCACAGGCAGCCTGGACTTTTCCCCAATGTCCTGCGCATGTCTGCTCTGTGCGGGCCCTGGCCTCGCTCCCCCCATGCTGGTCTCTACCTCCTGGCCCCCGGACAGGTCTCTGGTAATTGCTCTGCGTGAATGCTCCTCTCTGATCTGCGACCAACCACGCCCACTAGCGCTCCGGGACTCTTACTCGCTGGCACGGTGCTCCCAGGGGCCCTCAGCCCAGCCGGGGGTCTGGAGTTGGAAGCCACGTAGTCATCCTCCGTCCGTCTTTCCATCTGCTTTTAAAAACACACGGAGCCGACCTAACTGCATAACAAGTTACCTTAGGAGGACACCCGAATGACAACACTGCAACATCGCTACTTTTCCTCTTCCAAATGACGCCTAGAGACTGAGTGACAGTCATTTTGCACTGTCTTTTGCCTTCCAGAAAACCAGTATAAAACCAGGACTCCCGTGGGTCCCAATTTCTAGCCACAATCTTTTGTCCCATCTCTTTCGGGCAGATCCTACTCACTTGGTTATAATGCAAGAATGAGAGAAATCTATATGGAAGCTTTTATAGGGTGGGATCAATTAGGGGTGCCCTCTGTTGTTTCCCCTTCAGAATGATGAAGTCCCAGAACCTAAGTCAGGTTCGATGGGGTGAGGAGGTTCGGAGCCGACGACTAAAGAAAGAATTCTTAAGACGTCATTGGTGCAAAATGGTGGTTTATTAAAGCACGGGGACAGGACCCGTGGGCAGGAAGAGCTGCTGCCCCGGGTTGTGAGGGATGGCAGGTTATATACCTTGCGGTTGGGGGGATGGTGAAGGGATGGGAGGTTTCAACAGAGTTTTCACATGTTAGGGAGGGCCTACAAGGTGCTGGGGGGGAGGCCTTGCCCTTATGGCCTGATCAATGTCGTCTTTAGGTCAGGCACTAACATCAAGATAATTGGGAGATTCTTGGTGGGGCATTATGATCTGGCTATCATTTACATTCCCTTCTACTCCAGTCTCCTCCAGTTTACGGTGGGAGGGGGACATTAGGGCTTCAGGAACCAAGAGTTATTTGCCTCTGGAAATTTGTGCTATTGATAAGGTAACCTCCCTGTTTAGGTCTCTAGGACATCTTGTAGGGCAAGGGAGATTCCTGTTCTGCAGGATTGCGATCCCTGCAAGTTAACTATTTATCGTTTTATGGCAGTCAGGGGTGCCTGAGGAATGCTACACATATGGAGGGGAGCGGGTGAAGAGGGGGTGCAAGGCGCCAGCTTTTGCTTTGTCCTCAGCCAGCCTCCTGCTCCCTCATCAAGAAGAGTGGGATGAACATCTAATAAGACTTGAGGCTAGAGCCCAGGGCTGGTCATTTAGAGGAGTATTAAAGCAAAGGGTCCAAAGCATGGAAACTTTTCACCACCTACCTGGGACCAATGTAAATAGGGCTTTGAGTGTAGGCTGAGTCGCCTGTGTGTCTGGGTGTGAGGAACACTCTCTTCACCTCGAGATTCTGGTATACGAAGTGTTTGTACTACAGTACAAAGTGTTTGCCTCCACAGTCATATCTCATGTGACCCTTTCTCCTCCTCTTCCCCCTTGGAAAATCACAACAAAACAAACTGGCTGGTTGAGGAGCTGCCTTCACTCTAAAGCTCCCTAATTAGAAACGAACAGCATGGGACAAATGTGGTTCAAGTGGCCTCTGAACCACGTTGGAGTCCTGTCTTCACCTCCCTGATTTCACAGCCCGCCGCTCCCTCCCTATGACACTACCCACAGGACGCAGACAGGACTTCTCCAGAGGCCAGGCTCCTGGGACTGGAGCATCTTTCTTCTTGTTTCCTCTTACACCATCCCTACCCCAGCCCTGGCCTGCTGTACGGGGACGTGCTGTCAGCGATTAAAATGCTGTTGAAACGACTGCAACTTGGAGGGCACCGGCTGGCTACAAAATGGAGAGACTTGAGTCACGTGGCAGGTGTCCTGCAACTTGGGTCAACTTAATGTGGCTGAACATCTCTTCCAAGCATCCCTGGTTTTATGTCCAGGCTCCTCCCGGGACCAGACCCTGTGAAGATCCCTCCTTCCTGCTGGTTCCTCTTCGCCAGCATCTTCTCAGTACCGCCGAGGAGGCATTCCTCTTCCATTTCTCTGTCCTCAAGAAAGCAGATGGCTTTCCTTTGGGGTCCTTGGTCTTGGGAATACAGGTCCGAGTTACTTTCTGATAGCTTTCTGCCCCTCGTGATGTCTGCAGATGTGCTTAACAGGGTCCGAGAAGCTCTTCAGTTGGACGTACCAACATCCTTGCCAGCAATCCCGAGTTGGTCCTCCATTCCAGCTCCTCCCCTCAGGTACTGGCACCTGCTCCCTCAAGTCACTGAATTCACCTGGGGAGGCCCCATTTACAGCCACTCTCTGCTCTCAGACCCTTTCAGAGGCCTTCAGCCTCACCGTTCTTCCGTTCGTCTGGGGGTGACCTGCCTCTCCTCCCGGCCTTATTCACCTCTACGAGTCCTGGCGGGGGCTCAGTGAGCTCATCGATCTCTCCAGGGGTGGGAAGGCTGTTCTGCTATTGTACAGCTTCAAGATTGAGACATTCTTCTTTTATTGAGTCTTTGGTATGAATAATTAAGGATAACAATTATGGAGGCTACAAGTCTACAGCGGTGAAGCTGGATTTGAACTCAAGACACTGGACTCCACTGTTTGTGTTCACAAGCATCACAAGCAATATCCAGTCTTCTTGGGGAGCAGGAATTTTGCCTTCTGAAGCAACTTAAAAAGTAGTATAAGTTTAATGCCCCCAAATATTTGAAAACACTGAAGACAGATAGATATCTTTCTCCCAGACTCTTCTCTTCAAGTTACATTCCCTAAAGTCTGCTGTATAATATAGTAGCTACTAGCCACATGTGGTTTTTTATGTCTAAGTTAAGTAAAATGAAAAATAAAACCTAAAAATTCAGCTTCTAGGTGGAACTAGCACTAGTTTGCATGTGTAAGTAACATGTGCCCAATGGGGGCTTTGCTGGACAGTGCAGATAAAACATGTCCACCGCGGCAGGAAGTCCTGTTGGTTGGGCCACTCTAAGGGTCACCCAGGGTCCAGCTGACACATATTCTAGATAGATCACCATCACGATCATCCTCCTCGGTACATGCTCTCAAGGAATGGTGAACAGAACAGCCCATACTCTAAATTTGGTCACTCTGGTGCAGAATTCTGAGCAATCGTTATCACTTGTGGCCAAGCTGAATACAATACACATACCCTTCTAGGTCCGGGGGCTTACTGGGAATCGTGTATTTTGCTTTTAAATACTGAACTTAGTTTCAGGGTGTAATACCTTAGACAGAGGTTTCTGTAAGTGATGTCTCATGGCCAAATCCAGCCCAATGGATGCTTTGTAAATAAAGTTTGCCCAACACACAGCCACAGTCATTCATTTGTGTATTTCTGGTGGCTGTCTCTACAGCTTAGTAGGTGCAGCAGAAACTAAAATTTCTGAAAATTCACTATCTGGCTCTTTTCAGGAAAAGTCTGCTAATGCTGCCTTGGGTCCAGAGAGCTCTGGCTGCCTTGTTAGACCAAGACACTATTATGGGGGAGCCGTGGGGAGACAGCATCTATCTTTACAAGAACTGAGGTTCCACTTCTGCCAAAGATGCATGTCTTCCACCATTAGGGCCTCTAATTCTTATCAGAATCCTTAAAATGCAGCAGTTATTGGGTAATAATTCCAATGTATGTTGGGCTAATTATGGTAATTTGGACGAGAATATTCAACAGCTGAAACCAAAGAACCTAATTTGGAAATGAAATGACCCCCAGAAATTCTGATTTAGCAAGTCTGGACTGGGACCTAGGACTCTGCACTTGAACGAGCTCCCCAAGAGATTTAGATGGAGGTGGCCCACTCGTATTTTCAGAAACCGTCATCGCTTTGAAGGACAGGCTCCTTTGTGGTGTTCCCTTTGAAAAGCAGAGACTCCCATAGACTTTCCAGATGTGTAGGAGCCTGCATAGGTGTGTTTCATCTTGCAAATGAAAGCAGGCTTCCATCCCTTCCTCTGTTCCCTCTGTACCTGGGGCGCCTCTGGAGCCCAGTGACTTCATCCACACCTCCAGATTCTGCCGGGTTGGGATTTCTGGACCCATGTCCTTGGCATGTGGGGGAGGAAGCTGCAGCAGCTCCTGGGGAAGGGCATTGCCAGAGAACCCTCTGCAACTTACCACCTGCCTTGGGAAAACGCCTTTGCTGGGACGCCTTTGTTTGATCCCCAGCAGAGCGATGGACTGGACCCACGCTGGGTGAACAGCCACGGGCAGCTGTCACGTGGGACTCTAGAGCTGGGCACGCTGGTGGCCATGCAAGTAGAGGAAACCAAGCCGGAGAGAGAATATTTTTCGATGGCCAGAAATCGGGATTGGGTGGGGGATGGGAGTGGGAAGAGCCAGAGATTCCCAGTGGAACAGCATAAGCAGGAGTCCAAAGAAGCCCAGTGAGGGGTTTGGCGGCTGGGTCCCAGTGACTGCATAACCTACTTGGGTTTTTTCCTGTGTCACTAAAACCAGGGAATTAGATACATGCTCTCCCAAATAACAGCTGCGCAAGTCTGACAAATCGTGGACACGAGCTCTGCCAGTCCCCTTTCCACAGCCTTATGGCGACCTCCCACTGCGGCTGGGACACCTCCAGGCCCTGCACTACCCGCGTCCCCACTCCCTGCGCCCTGCCACGCTGCTCTGCTTTTGTCCCTCCAACTGTCAAGCCTGTCATGGCCCTGGAGTCCTTCTTAATGATTTGCTTCTGGGGACCACATGGCACGAAGTCCCCTGAATGTGTAGACAGCGGAGCCCTGAACGCCCAGGGTGTGACCGCTCAGCTCCGGTCCGCGCTTATCTTTCACAGCGGGCGCGGTCGTCGGCATCTGTCCTCACGAGTTTCTTCCTAACATTTTCTTTTCTCTCGCTTTACAGCTAGAGTCTAACACACAACATACAAAATACGTGTTCATCGACTATATGTTACCGGTAAGGCTTTCAGTCAGCAGTAGCGTGTGAGTAGTTAAGCTCTGGTGAGTCGATGATTATATGTGGACTTTTGAGGGGTCAAGGGTTGGAGCCTCTAACCCACCCCCTTGTTTGAGGGTCAGCTTTATTATAAATGCATTTGCATATCTTTCTATATGTAAGATACATGTGCATATATTTGTATATCCGTCTGTGTGTATATGTGTGTGTAAATGGGTGTGTACAGGTGTCCCTGTGTGGGTGTGTACCTACATGCGTGTGCCTGTGTGTGTGGGTTCACAGTGATGAGAATGGATACGGAGCGGGGCAGGCACTCGGTCCTGCTTGCTGTGCAATCATCAGAGTCTGGAACGGTGCTTGGTATATTCTAGACATTCAGTAAATATTAGGTAAAAGAACGAGTAAGTTATATGCCAACTATATCTCAATAAAACTGGCCCCTGAACCCCAGTAAGTGGTTGAATAAACCAGTGGATCAGAAATAAAGCAGGAGAAAAATCGGGGAGGTGTTCAGAATCTTCTCCCATTTTGCGGATGGGCACCGGGTCACAGAATCCCCAGTCCAGGCTCCTCTGTCACTCCAGGTCCTGACCCATGGTGGGGTGCGGGGGGAGCATCACCCAAGCTCGTGGGTCAACAGGAATTCTAAGGCACTCTGTGTGAAATTCATGGCTACTCTGAACATGGTATTTGATGGAGAGGGGTCACCTTCAAAGTCATGCTAAGTAACCGCCCCCTCTCCCAGGCAGATACCTGCCCTGCCGCCAACATTCATGTAAGCTCCAAGTGTCAGATGCGCCCCCTGGTGTTGACCCTCTGGGCGACACAGAGTCCTGGTGGCTTTGCTTTTCCATCACTGGATTGTGTGTGATGAAAAATTTTGTGACGACCTCCCACCCCTCCCTCAGGCTCGTCCTGTCCGTGGTGATGTCGGAGAAGGTGGCATCATCCCTGTATGAAGGGCTCTGGTCTCTCTCCCTTTCCTCTTAAACAACGGAGACATTGTAATTTTAAGTTACCAGTGTTCAGAGCCTAGCACTGGGTGGGGGTTGGGGGTGGAGGGAAAGAAACAGCCTGAACTGTGGAGAGGGAAAGAAACAGCTCGAAACTGCCCAGAGCCATTCTGCACGGGGCCCGTTTGTGCATCCCACCGGCCTTCAGTCTTGCTGCCGGTGGCAAGGGGTCAGACGCTGGCCTTAATCGGCACCAAATGTTATTTACAACAAGGCACTCGCTGGATCCATGAACAGCCGAAGCTCATTTTTCATGTAATTCAAATAAAATCTCTTATCTTTTCTTCTGCATGATACTCTTCTCTTCTCCCTTGGCTTCCTCCAGCCCTGGAAGCCGTGTAAAAACAGCGATGGAGGCACACAGAGTGGCCTGCCCCGGGGATGTGTCTGCTGGAGGCCACTGGAATGAGACGGCGGCAGGCTCATTCTGCCCGTTCTCCTGTCCTTCGCCCACTGGAGTTCGTTTGCAGGATCTACTCTGTCTCGGGCACTGGGCCAGGCCCCGAGGATGTGGAGAGATCAACATGGATTCTGGCTTCATGGAGTTTTCTGCTGAGTTGCTTGGAAAGCATGTGCAAGCTCTGATGTGCTGTCAGGGAGAGTAGCAACGTGCCTTGTGCAAGGCAGAGACAAAGAACCTCTGAGATGCTAGGAGGAGCTCCGGGCACCGGCCCTCCTAGCGCCACAGCCCGTTACCCCCTCCAGCCCCTCCGCCCCTCGGCTCTGAGCGCCCACAGTTTCTGCTGGGTCAGTCTCATGGGCATGAGAACAGATGGGCGCTGAGGGCTCATCTCGGGTCCAAGGCCACGTTGCACCAGAGGGCCTGGAATCTAGGCCACTATGGGCATATCTGAACTAGAGATTCCTTTTTCTGATTTCTATCATATAAAAACAGCCCACCTACTTGACCATGAAGAGGTAATAAAATGCCAGCGCAGGGACTGTCACCAGGCTTGGCGTGATCACTACCACAGTGTTATCTTGTGTACAAAGGAGTAAGCGTGGGGGCTCGGGGCCTAGAGCACCTGGGCTGGGCTCCGCTCTCTTACCTGACGTGTGTGTGTGTGTGTGTGTGTGCATGTGTGTGTGTGTTCCACATATGTATACACATGTGCGTCAGTGTGCACAAACACACATAGATATCAGTCTGCCCACCTGTCCGTCTGTCCATCTATCCATGCATCCACCCACCACCCCTATCCATGCACTGATGCGCCCATGTCCTGCACGTACGCATGTATGTATGTACCTACCTGGCAAGCTGCTGTAGGAGCTCTGAGCGCTCCTTTGTGTCTGCAATATTGAAAGAGAACCCGTGTGCCCTTAACTAGGAATGGCCTACGGTGAGGAATTCAGGGCAACGAAACTGGTAGCTGAAGGAATTCTACTCAATTAATGAGCCGTGAAGTCCCTGAAAGGTAGCTTCTGGCTTCTGTGTGCAGGGAAGACGAATGTTCGGGAGGATGAGACAGACTGTGGTGAGGGGCGTAGCCCCCAACTGGGTGCTTTTCCTCAGCCAATGCAGTCTGCACCATCTCACTCGCCTTTGCTCCAATGGCTTGCTCTGCTGGAGTTTGGGGACGGGCAGAGCCGCGTGCCATCCTACTGATGGCAAGGAGTGCCAAGGTCGCGTGGCCCTGACGGGGCGTGCTTGTTCACAGAGACTACCCCCGCCTCAAGATTACTGTTTTACTCATCTCACTCTGTGTTGTCTGTTTTCCTCAAGGGATCATACTCTGCCTGGGGTCACCAGACCATTTCTTTTGTGTGTATGTGTTTCCATCTTTCCTGATGCCTACACCAGTGCTCGCGTGCATCACAGCTCATAGCAAGTCATTATTAAGACTCTGCATTTGTTTCCTAGTAGCCCCGAAACTCCCAATGGGATATTTTTAATTAGATCAAAAAATTCCCTTGAAAACTATCAAAATGTTGCCACCAACAATTTTAAGAGTTGAGCCATATCACAGGCTGCTTACTTCATCTCTGTGTTTTATTTTCTTCTTTTTCAATTATTTTTATTTTTTCAAGATTTACTTATTCATTTGAGACAGAGAGAGAGAGAGAGAGAAAGAGCATGTGCATGCATGAACAGGGACAGGGGCACGAGGAGAGGGAGAGAGAGAATCTCAAGCAGACTAGCATTGAGCATGGAGCCCAACCTGGGGCTCCAGCCCATGACGCCGAGATCATGACCAGAGCTGAAATCAAAAGTTGGACACTTAACCAACCAAGCGACCCAGGCACTCCTCTGTGTTTTCCTTTTTAAAGCAGACTTCAATGTATACAAATAACTTTTTAAGAATTCTATGTCTTCGAGTGTAGCGTGTTTTGTACACAAATGTTACTGAATGGTATATGATAAGAGGGGCACGAAAGCACTCTTGGTCAGTCTTCACTTCTCCTGGACTTGGGTGTCCCCAGGAGCTGATTACTGGCACCCTTGGGCGAGGTGACTTCCCAGACTGCTCGTCCCCTCCCCTTCCCTCCACATCTCCAGCTGCTCTAGCACTCACTTCCTGAACACGCTATCATTCCGCAAGGCTCCACGTTCCTTCAAGTGTCTCCCCCACCCACTCCTACCTTACTTTGGGCCCTCACAAGGTTGTGCGTGGATGACTGCAGCCACCCTTCCCCCACCCCAACCCATTCCAGCCTTCACTGTGACCCGCCCCCAATCCTACACCATTTATAATCTGTAGCACATAACAGGACTCCCACTTGTGCCCGCCCTTCTGTGGGTCACCGTCCATCACTGAGAATCTGAAGTCACCTAAGCCTATATGAAGGGAAGGAAAAACAAGTAAAGACACAGGTGGAAGTCAGACACCTGGCTTCGGAAACAAGTCAAGTGAAAATCAGCCCATTGCTGTTTCTGGGAAGGCAAACGGGTGCAGCCACTCCGGAGAACAAGAAGGCAGCTCCTCAAAAAAGCAAAAAATAGAACTACTCTATGATCTACAACTGCATGGCTAGGCATTTACCCAAAGGACACAAAAGTGGACATTCGAAGGGGTAAAGGCACCTGATGTTTAGAGCAGCATTATCCACAACAGCCAAACTATGGACAGACCCAAATGCCCATCGACTGACGAACAGAGAGAGAAGATGTGGTCTATATATACAATGGAATCCAACTCAGCATCCAGCACAATGAAATACAGCCACCTTCAGTGACATGGATGGAACGAGAGGGCATCATGCTAAGGGAAATAAGTCAGTCAAAGACAAACTCCATGTGATTTCGCTCCTGTAGAATTTAAGAAACAAAAGAGATGACTCTATGGGTGGGGCCAAAAGGAGGGGGGACAAATCATGAAAGACTAATGATACAGAACAAACTAACAGTTGATGGAGGGAAGTGGGTGGGGATGGGCTAGATGGGTGATGGGGACTGAGGAGCGCACCTGTTAGGATGAGCACCGGGTGTTCTATGTAAATGATGAACCACTGAACTCGACTCCAGAAACCAATATTGAACCATACATTGGCTACCTAGAATTTAAATAAAAAAAAAAAAGAGAGAGAGAGAGAGTGCCAGTACATCGAAGGAGGGAGGTTCACTGGAAGGGGCAGCCAGTGAGCCAGTGCTGGTACACCTCTGGAATGCAGGCGGTATGAAATGACATAATGGTCCGGTGATGAAATAATGGGAGAGCAAAGCAGAAGGAAGATGCTGAGGGAAAAGCAAGAGCGGCACTGGTGAGTGCTGACCACACAGTCACCTCGTGTCCCACTGTCTAGGTTCAGCCCCACCCAGTTAATAAATGCCAGGTGCTGTGGCCATGCTACGAGGATTTCAAAGTCCCTTCCACAGACCGGGCTCCCCAGAGGCAGCATCCCTGCGGTCCAAGATGGCGGAGAGAAGCGGCCATCGGGCAAGGGAAACAGTGAAGGGGGCAGTTAACCAGGCCTTACCAAGATGGCACATGGAACTGTAAGGGCCTGGGTGGCCAGAGGGAGTCATTTTGTGTTTACGCAGTAAACTTAGATTGACCCCACCCCTCCCAGAGGAAGTTACTTGCAAAGCCTAGATACAAGGGTGGGTCATGCCAGGTGAAGACATCCAATCAGTGGGGCGCACGTATATCTACTAGGGTAAATTGAAATTCAATTGGCCACCCGTGTGTTACCTAGCAGTTTTTTCTGTGTGTGGCTGACCTAGCATGACTGTGCAGTTTTCTCTGTGTGTTGCAATCTCATTGGCCACCTGTGTATAGCCCGGCTAAACTACCTCTATAAAAGTGAGTCTGTGAGGCTGGGAGGGGTCGCCTCTTTGCAAGAGACAGCCCTGACCGGTCAGTTGTATTCTTGATGCTTGGCGCGAAATAAAGCTTTGCTTGACCTTCGCTTTGTATCAGTCTTGCTCCTTTGATTATGGACCCTAACAGAACCACGCAATGTTTCATTTGGAAAGTAAATCTATATAGGAGCGTCGCCATCACGGACAGGAAAGGAGGCTGGGAAAACACGGAAGGAAGATCTGACACCATTTTCACGCATCTTCAGAAAGAGCAATAAAGCTTCTCTGATGGAGTCACAGGGCGCAGACTCTCAGGGGCAAGAGATGTTAAGGACACGGGGGCCAACCCCACATCCACCTCTTGATTTCCTTTGCGACTCATCTGACAGTGGCTGCCCTGGCCTACACTTGCGCCCGACCCTCAGCCTGCCCTCTGGCCCACTCTGTCCCAGGACAGCTTCAAATGCAAGAAAGGATGACAAGGAGGTCACAGGTGTAAGAGTGTTCCGAGAGGACAGTGCGAAGGTAGCGTAGAAGATGTTTGTGAGGTACTTCTTGACTTTTATGCGCCTGTCATCTACGGCTGAAGTAAGCTCTTCGGCTCCTAGAACATCCTACTGTTCTATTACTCATCTTCTCTGAAGAGTTTCATTCAAGGTGACCCACCACTCTCTTATCATCTGAAGTTCCATATTCTGGCAAGCACACTTAGTTCTAGAATATTCCATTAGGATGACCAGCCAATGAATCTTAATGGTCATGGGTCCTATCACTCTCTGCCGGTGGTCCTCACACATTTATTTTAGTAGAGCTCAGTCACTGAGTTGAAAATTAAGGGACCTGCATTATTCACGGGGATGATGACATCAGATTCCCTGGCACTATTTTGGTTTTCCTGTGCAAGCGGAGTCTATTAATACTATGATGAAGCTCGAGACTCAAATCTCTGGTGAATGAGATTTTTGCTTTAGGCCAGATTTATTTTAAATAATACCCATAACAAATTACACTTGGAATTTTATAGTGTCTTTTCCATTTTTCCCTTATGGGTCTCAAAGGACCTCACAAAGCTATAAAGCAAGAGATAAAAGAAAAAGCATTATCTCTATTTTTCAAAAGGAAGAAACTCTGAACAAGACATTTACTAATAATCCCAGGAATGTGTCCATTAGTCAACAAGACCAAAATGTAGATGCCTTCAGTTTCTATATTGACTGGGCTAAGATTCCAGTGACAAGTATTTTAAGACATTTTTTTTTAACTATCTGAAAAAAATAAAGAATGACTCATCACACTGTTGGTGTTCGGTACATGGTACAAAATGACAGTTCTTTGTCTCAGTCCTTGCCCCCGCTCAGGACCCCTTCACAAAAGTAGAGGTAAGCCTCGATGGAAAAATCTATCCTGGTGTAACCACCAGGGTCACTTAGTGGATTACATCAACCATGCCCCCCTCCTGCCCCCCTGCCCATCTTCAAATGTACAGCTACTCTCCTGTTATTTTAGGAAGCTTCTGGTTTGAATTTTACCTAATTTTTAACTGCAATAAAATTCCAAAGGCAAAGGTCTAAAGAACGCAAGAAGGGTGCACTCAGGCTACTGCTTATGATAAACGATCTGTTGTTGGAACCGTGTTGCTGGAGGCAAGATGATCCCTGCTTCTGTGGGAGAAGAGGACACACTTTTCAATCTTAAAACCTGCGTGGAATCAGCCTTGCTTCACACTAAACACCCATAAGCATGATGAGTACCGCTTCTGAGCCATTTATCAAGCCCCCCTCTCCTGGGCTTCCATGACATCTGCCTCCCACCTTCAAGAGACCTTGTCTCAGGCAGGTACCATCTCTGTGTGGCCCTGAGAGTTGTTACACAGAACACTTTCGGGGGGGGGGCGGGGACCTAAAACGATCTTTCCCAGAGAGGCTTGACTCTGGCCTCAACCTGGAAAGGCCATCCATCACAATTAGCAAGTCTGGGCCAGCACAGGCCTCCGGAACGTGCACTGAGCTTTGTGGGGGAATTACCAGCCTTCCCACGGGGGACCCTGGAGGGCCAGGGTGAAGAGATGGTCATCCGAACAGCAATCATTATGGTCTGAAAGCTTCACACTGCCCCAGATCACCCCCCCCCAAGTGAAATGGTTAAGCAATCCTAAAATATTCTATTTGTATCGCTAACCATGCCCCCAACCCACACACTCTGACACAGCCATCAGTAGGTAAACAATGTGATAGATTTATTTATTTTTATCTCTGAGAAGCTGAGATGGCTTAAGAACTCATTGGCAAGGTTTGTGGGACAAAACCTTTTCCTTGAGGCTGGCTGATGCCCCCTCTGAAGCCAGAGTGGTTTTCTGATTCCCTGGCAGGACTACAAGGGCTGGGGGTTCGTTTCTTGGAACGGAATGAGCTGAGGGGTGCCAAAAAGTCTGTATGACCAGAATCAACCGAAACAGATGCACACACGAGAGAGATCTTGCACATTAATGGGGTTTTAAAAAATCAGAACACACTCCTTGTAACTTAATTTATCCCAAGATAGTAAGCGAAATTTTGGAGCATAGGTGTGTGGGCTTAAATGAAGTGAGGGTTAGGGATGTAGGATGTTCTGATCTCAGCAGGTGGCGCCGGTTTGTGGAATGTAGAAGGAGAGTGTGGCGGCCCTGGAAAGATGGCTGGCATTTGGGACGGATGGGCCTCAAGCAAGCATGGAAAGTGGCCAAAATAGGTCAGTCTGTGTTCTCAGCATGCACTTGCCCTGCACCTGACAATTCTATTCTTCTCTGGTTTCCTCCTCCTTTGCCTGTAGGAGCCTCTCCAGACGCTGGCTCTCAGCAGTCATGGCTTTGAGGGTCTGCTCTAACCTCTTCTCATTGTGGGAAGGGTGAGGGCCTTTCACTACACCTGTTAGTAGTTCTATACAGGAGATGGTTCTCCTGTCAAATACTTCTATCCAATTGTTCATAGTGGGATTCTCATTCCTTAAAGTGTTAAATTATTAGATACATAGAAGCAAATATCTATAATATGTAGAGCGCAAATAATAGAAGGCTCAACAATGAGGTTGAGAACCAGAACACTTCCTGGGAACCTGGGTGGCTCAGTCAGTGAAGCATCTGCCTTCGGCTCAGGTCATGATCTCTGGGTCCTGGGATCGAGTCCCGTGTCAGGCTTCTTACTCAGTAGGGAGCCTGCTTCTCTCTTCCCCTCAGTCTCTCCCCCTGCTTGTGTTCTCCTGCGCATGCTCTCTCTCAGGTGAAAAATAAAACTCTTGAAAAAAAAAAAAAAGAACTAGAACATTTCCAACATAGTCGAGATGGCAACACAGGTCCTTCACTCCCCATCACAAGAGGAACTAACAATTATGCAAGAACAAAGCACCTCTGAGAGAATCCTAGAACATGGAGGTGAAGCTGAAGCACCCCTGCCCCCCATGGCTCAAAGACCAAGGCAGACTGCATCACAAGGGTAAGAAGAGTGGCTATGTACACATCACCCCTGATGTCCCTCCCCCAGAACAGCACAGTACCCTGCAGAGAGGTCTCCCTGAGCCCAGGGTTCTTCCAGTGGAAAAGGAGAACCCTGGGGGGACAGCTAGGCCCTCTGCAGAATTGTGGGCTGCTTTGTGGAAGCCCCAAGTCTGATCTTGCACTGTGGGGACTACACTGGAGCCTGTGGGTCTCAGTCACTAGGAGTCTGACTGACACAGAAATGGTCGGGGGGAGCTTGCAACCACCACCACGTGGGGCTTAGCAGACCGAGTTCACATCTGCAGTGTCCATGCTGTAATCCTAAAGAGCAGCTCTGATCAAATGCAGAGCCAAGCCGGGGGGGTGCACTCTGACCAGGAACTTGGCAGGGTACAGATGTGCCTGATTTAGAGCCTTAGATGAAGAGTTCTGCTGGCCCCCAAGTCCGGTTGCATCCCGTAGCTCTTGAGCTGAGAGGTGGTAGGGCTGACTGCCCCAGAGCAAAGCCAGGAACAGGCAAGGAGTGATTCTGTGCTCTACACAGGGCAGGGAGTCATTCATGCCCAAGGGGAAAGGTAGCTCCCAGTCCTTCGCACCTGTTTGGGAAATTGAGAGCAGCCTGGAGTAGCCTCTCCCCTTCCCACCCAGGCCAGAGGGCTGAGACACAGCCCTACTGCTGTGGCTCTGAGCACTGCAGGAATAGAAGGGCTGGCAAAAATGTCTGGGAGCTGTGCAGCCCAGCAGCACCCTGGCTGAGAGAAGGCAGGGCAGAGCCGAGTCTATAGAGCAAAGCCCAGAGCCTCATCTGACCAGGGAATTTAGTGCATGCTCAGGACGGATTCAGGTCCAAAGGATGAGAACTACAGGCCCTGGGTCCCATTCTGTTGCCCTGCAGGGCAAGGAGGCTCATTCATGGCCCTCTTTATTACTGAATATAGCACCTAGTTCCAGCCATCTAGTAAGACTGACCAGAGAATCCAGGCAACTGTGAAGCCCATCCTACAGCCTCACATGGGCAGGGAACCAACCCAGGAGTCCTACCCAACAATTCTCAGCCAGTGATACAACCCCTCTATCCTCGTCCCCTGAGCTCAAACACTTGCCTTGCTCCAAAACAGACCATAATAGCAGGCCCCACCTGCCAAGCATATTACCAGCAGAAACACTCAGAAACCCAAACTGAGCTGACTGGTGAAGAACTGTCCCTGCCAAAGGAAATCTGTGAAGTCTGGAAGAGGGACCTCATTACTCCAATGTGCAGGCAGCAATGTAAGGCACCGGGGGTTGTGAAAAGCAAGGTAGACACAATACCGCCACCGGAAACTGATAAAGCTCCAATAACTGAACTGAATGAAATGAAGACTGGTGAACAGTCAGACGATGAATTCAGAATAATCTTAAGAAAACACAGACAGCTAAATAAAATTAGGAAAATAATTAATGAAGAAAATGAGAATTTGGCAAGGAAATAACAACCCTCGAAGGCAAACCCCAAAATTCTAGAATTGAAAAATACAAAAATTGAACTGAAGAACTCAATAGAGAATTTCAAAAGTAAACTTGACCCCACGAAAGAAACAATCAGTGACCTGGAGGACAGGACATGGGAAATTACCCAGTCCAGGGAGCAAACAAGAAAGAAGGCCTAGAGGAGTGTATGGGCCATGCTAAAAAGAAACAATATTCACACTATGGGAATTCCAGAAGGAAAAGAGAAAGAGAAAGGGACAGACACCATATTTAAAGCAACAGTGGCTAAAAATTTCCCAAACCTGGGGAGAAAGATGGACACCCAGATCCATAAGGCCCAAAGGGTCCCAGTAAAATATTTTGAAGACCCACAGGGCTACATGGAGATGTATTATTATTAAATTATCCAAAGTCACAGACAAAGAAAGAATTTGAAGATCAGAAAGAGAAAAGAGAAAAGAAAGAGAAAGAGAAAGAGAAAAGAAAGAAGTTACATACAAGAGGACCCGCGTAAGAGTGAATTTCTCTACAGAAAGAATCAAAATACTTCCAGCAACTCCAAACCCCTCCAGCCTTCCACGTCATGTGTCTTTCCTTCCTCCCAGCAGGTTTCTGATATCCTGGATTTGTCCTATATGTTTCTTTATAGTGAATATCTTTGTAGTAAATATATCCCTAGTAAATATGGAGCTCAGTTTTACATGCTTTAAACTTCACATCAGTGGAATAACACTGACTGTATTCTTCTGTGATTTGCCTTTTCTTTTCTTTCTTTCTTTCTTTTTTTTTTTTTTTTTTTTCAGTTTAACACCATGTTCCATAGAGTCATCCTGGAGATACTAAGGTCTGATTTTCATTCACTTTTCACTACTCTGTAGTTTTCCACCATGTGTGTGCATCACAGATTACTTTCACACTCCTATTGGGGTATTTCCCTAATATTTCTAATATTTCCTAAATATTTCCCTAAAATATTTAGGTTATTTTCTGGTGTTTCATTATTACAAACATTTCTGCTGCTATGAAACCCTTTTTCGTACAGTTTATTTGGACTCAAGTGGGAACATTTCTCTAGGGTGTAAGTCTAGGAATGAAATCGCTAGGCCACAGGTCTGTATATGTATGTAAAGTCAAAGGTTTTTATCCTTCTTCCAACAGTGAATGTGAGTTCTAGATATTACACATCCTCTCTTCACCTGATACCAACTGATTTCTTAATTTTTGTGTATCTAGTGGGCGCAAAAGGCATCTCCCCCTGGTTTTCACGTGAAGTTCTTAGACTACTATATGAGGCTTAGCATTGCCTATGTTTATGGGTTGGCCAATGTGTTTTAACATGCAGGTTAACCTTTTTGCTCATTTTCTATTTTTTTTTAAAAGATTTTTATTTATTTGACAGAGAGAGAAATCACAAGTAGGCAGAGAGGCAGGCAGAGTGAGAAAGGGGAGGAAGCAGGCTTCCTGCGGAGCAGAGAGCCTGATGCGGGGCTTGATCCCAGGACCCTGGGATCATGACCTGAGCCGAAGGCAGAGGCTTTAACCCACTGAGCCACCCAGGCACCCCCATTTTCTATTTTTTGATAATGTGCAAGGTACTTACATATTTTTAAGTTTGATTTAAAAACAAGGAAATAGAAAAACTAAAAATAGAAAAAAGGAAATAGAACATTCTAGGAAATAAAAAAAAAGTCATCTTAAAATTCACATAGAATCTCAAAGGATGCCAAATAGCCAAAACAGTCCTAAAAAAGAACAAAAAAAAGTTATTCCAATTTCAAAATCTATTGTAAAGCTACAGTAACCAAAATAGTGTGGTACTGACATAAAGACAGGCATATAGAACAAAATAAAATAAAACAGATCCCAGAAAAAAAATCCTAGCATATATGGTCAAATGATTTTTGACAGAGGTCCATTCAGTGGGGGAGGGGACAGTCTCTTCAACAAATGGTATTGGGAAACTACTTGCCAATGAATGAATTTGGTGACACACAAAAATTAATTCAGAACAATTCAAAGATCTAAACATAAGACCTAAACCTTTTGGAAGAAAACACAGGAGATGTAAAGTCTCATCTCAAATGGATTTGGTAACAATTTCTTGGCTGTGACACCAAAAGCACAGGCAACCAGAGGGAAAAAAAGTAGATAAACTGGACTAACATCAAAAGAAAACAATCATGTGCATCAAAGACACAACCAACAGAGTGAAGAGATAATTTAAAGAATGGGAGGAAATTTTTTTGATAGGAATGTACGACAGTGCAGCCACTACGGAAAACCGTATGGCAGTTCCTTAAAAAGTTAAAAATGGAATTACCCTATGGCTCAGCAAATTCACATATGTATTCCACTGAACCAGCCAGGTGCCTCTATTCCATATATAAACCCAGAAGAATTGAAAGCAGCATCTCGCAGAGGGATGTGCACATGGCAGCATTGTTCACAATAGTCAAAAGGTAGAAGGAACCTAGTGACCTTTGACAGAAGAACGGGTAAACAAAATGTGGGCTATATACACAACGGAATATTCAACCTTAAAAAAGGAAGACAATTCAGACATATGCTACAGCGCGGATGAACCCTGAGGCTACAACATTAATTATGCACAGTGCTAAGTGGGAAAACAAGTGACATAGGGCATAATGCTAAGGGAAATAAGCCAATCACAAAAAGACAAATGCTGTGTGATTCTACTAGTACGAGGTACCCAGAGTGGTTATATACACAGAAACAGAAGGTCGAATGGTGATCAGGGACTGAGGCAGGGGAAATGGGAGTTAGAGTTTAATGGGAACAGGGTTTTGGTTTGGGAAGATGAGAAAGTTCTTGAAATGGATGGAGGTGATGGTTATAAAACACTGTGAGGTATAGCCAAACTACGGAAAGAACCTAGATGTCCATCACCAGATGAATGGATAAAGAAGATGTGGTATACACACAAACACACACAATGGAATACTATGCAGCCATCAAAAATGAAATCTTGCCATTTGCAATACGTGGATGGAACTGGAGGGTATTATGCTTAGCGAAATAAGTCAATTGGAGAAAGACAACTATCATATGATCTCCCTGATATGAGGAAGTGGAGATGCAACGTGTGGGGTTTGAGGAAGCAGGAAAAGAATAAATGAAACAAGATGGGATCGGGAAGGAGACAAACCATAAGAGACTCTTAATCTCACAAAACAAACTGAGGGTTGCCAGAGGGGAAGGGGGTCGGGAGAGGGTGGTGGGGTTATGGACATTGGGGAGGGTATATACTACGGTGAGTGCTGTGAAGTGTGTAAACCTGATGACTCACAGACCTGTACCCCTGGGGCTAATAATACATTATATGTTTATTTTAAAAAGTTTTTTTTAAAAACCCTGTGAGGTTCTTAAGGCCATTGATCTGTACAATTAAAACTGATGAAGATGGTGAAGTTGATGTAATGTGTATTCTATCATAAATTAAAAAAATGGAAATTCCTGTTCTCTGCCAGGCTCTATGCTAGGTTCTGGGATACAACAGTGTACAAGACAAAGTCCTTCTCCTTGGACTTCCTGGTAGAGAGAATAAACAAGCAGACACATGAGCAAATACTGTGTCCCAGAGGCTTCTGAATGCTGCAGAGAAAACAGAGCAGGGAGAGAGACAGGGAATGCTGGGCTGTAGGGTCAGGAAAAGCCTCACCGAGAGTTCAGAGAATAAGCTGTGCAGATGCCTGGGAAGAGACTCCTAGGAAGAGGGAAGACAGAGCAGGGACCCAGAGGCAGGAGTATTCATGACAGGTTTAAGACACGAAGAGGCTGGAGTAGGGGTGGAGCTGAATTCCCTGGAGGGAGAGTCAGATGGGCAGGGAGAAGGATCAGGGCCTTGATCACGGGGTGCAGACTTTGGCTTTTATTCTGAGCGATGCGGGAGGTCACTGCAGGGGTCCGAGTCCAGGAGTGGCAAGAGGACTGTGTTTGGAATGGCTCACATTGTGCTGTGTTGAAAACAGCCTGCAGGCAGGCTCGGAAAGGAGAACGGGGCGCCATCTAGAGGCTCACTCAGGTATCTGGGGAAACGGAACAAAGGGTTGGTCGGAGCTGGGTATGGTGGGCGTGGTGAGAGGTGGTCAGTGTTAGATCCGTCATGGCAGCCCAGTCAGCTGGATCCCTGGTGGGTCGGACGGGGGCACGAGGGAAAGGCAGGCGTGGAAGAGAACGCTGAGATGTTTGGCCTGAGTTGGTGCAAGGATGGAGTTGTCATAACTTGAGATGGAGGGAGACCGTGAAAAGAACATGGGGGAGGTGATTAAGGAGTCTGATTTTTGATGTGTTATGTTGGAGATGTCTTTTTAGGTCTTCCAGGGGGAGAGGTTGGGTGGTCAGTTGGTTGTATGTGCTGAAATTCACAAGAGGTTCCAGCTGAAGACACACATTTGGGAGTCTTCATTTTGTAGGCAGGAGACTGGGAGACCCCTTCCCACCACAAGTGAGCAAATGTAGATATTGTAGAATTGAGGGCAGAGGATGAGCGCCAGGCCCTGGACCACTCGGGGGACAGGGGGCAGGAGGAGCCAGTAGAGCAGCCTGAGAAGGAACAGCCAGGTTGGAAAGGGGTTGACACCAAGTATGGTGTCCCAGAAGCCAGGGGAAGAAAGTGTCTCTGGAAGGGAGGAATGATCAAGCAACAGGTTAAGTAAGACCAGAACTGAGCACGACCGCTGGATTTGGCAACCTATGCCTTTGGAAAGAGCTTAGTGTTAGTAATAAGTGTTTAAGAGAAAAGAGGAGGCAGAGAGGACAACACTACGTTTCCAGGGAGTTTGTTATTCAGAGAGACTAATGAAGTGGCTCCTGGTCAAGGGTATTTTTTAAGTTCTCAGAGCTGTCATGTTATAACTGGCTGATAGAAACGTTCCACCCAGAGGGAGAAGTTGATTAGCAGGAGACAGTGAGGACAACCGTGGGGCTGATGTCCTTGAGGAGAGAGAAAGGGAAGATCCCCGGTGTACACCTGGAGGGCAGGCGCTGGAGAGGAGCACAGTGAATGGAATTCAGGATATGTGTCCTTTGTCAATCATTTGTGTCACTAATTGTTTTCTCCCAATCTACTCTGAATGAAAGATATTCTTAATTTTAATGTAGTCAAATTGACCAATCTTCACTTTATGAACTACGGACGTCCTTCCTGGCCATGCATACCTTGGATCGGTCGGCCTACCCCCGAACCCCACAGGGCTGATGGGATGGAAGCTCATGGTCGTGGTGTTGGGCCCATGTCTTCCAGGCTCATCTAGAGCGCTGGATTCTTGCTGTCATTGCAGTTTGGGCTTCTTCATTTAAAAAAAAAAAATAAGTTTTAACCAGCATCATTTTCATTTGGAAGGTTTTTCAGGATATCAACACTATACTTGCCAGAAACAGAAGTCATGACTGATGTTTCTAAAAAAGAAACTGGAGAGAGAAAGACTCTGAAACTCTGATTTGTGAACAGTCTCTTCACTCCAAGGTATCATCTGAGGGATCCCAGCTCCCATCTGCCCTGTGAGCTGGGCCATGGATTTGTCTTGGGAAGGATGCCTGGCCCACTGGATCTCCACTGTAGAGCTGGGTAGGAGACCCTCAGGTTGGACAGTCATATGGCCCACAGAGACCCTTCCTGAAAGCTCTTTCTCTCTGGGCTTAAAATCCATGGAGGACATGGGGAGTTAGAGAGGAGAAGGGAGTTGGGGGAAATTGGAAGGGGAGACGAACCATGAGAGACGATGGACTCTGAAAAACAATCTGAGGGTTTTGAAGGGGCGGGGGGTGGGAGGTCGGGTTACCAGGTGGTGGGTATTATAGAAGGCACCGATTGCATGGAGCACTGGGTGTGGTGCAAAAATAATGAATACTGTTATGCTGAAAATGAATAAAAAATAAATTAAAAAAAATCCATTCTCCCAGGCGAACAGTGCCAGTCCTGGGGACCTCTCTCCCTATAATGTTCTACACAAACCCCAAGGACTTTACTTCACCTCCTTTGAAAATAGCATATAGCTGAGTCTCTTTGCCTAATAGACCAACTAAATCTGTTTATGTTATGATTTAATTTAATTAGTGGTATGTCTGGATTGACTTCTACCATCTTACTGTGTGTATGTATCATGCTTGGCAAATAAGAAAATTATTTCTCTTTCTCTTTTCCTATGTTCTGTGGGACTGATTTCCTCTACACATTTCACGTATATTATTTTTAACAGTAGTTATCTTTACATTTTTAGCATGAAAATATAACCTCGCGTATTTCTTAAGTCTAGAAAGTTTATCAATATGTCTAGCTTTTTCTTGAAAAAGAAAAGGACTATAGAATATCTAACTTCCCTCTGAAATTCCCATTTTTATTTTACATGTTATTATAATTCAGACGTTAGTTCCACCTCATTTTTATCCTCCATTAATTGTTTTGTAGTCAGTAATTATTACCGATGTCCTTGTTCATCCGTGGTTTCTCGTCTCACCTCCTTGTTCTGCGTTCTCAGTAAATTCTTCAGACTTCCCTTGAATTTATGAGTTTTCTCTTTAGCCAAGTATAATCTACTTTTTAATCTGTTTATTGAGTGTAAGTTTTCAATTATCACACATTTTATTTATAGATTTTGCTTGGTGCTTTTCCAAGCCTGTCTTTCAAAAATATGCTGTATTAGTTTCCTATTGCTGCTGTAATGTATTACCATTAAAAAAAAAAAAAAAAAAGGCTTAAGCACCACAAATTTTCCTACAGTTCTGCAGCTCCGAAGTCCAACACAAGGTCTTCCTGAACTGAAATCAAGGTGTCTGCTCCCTGCAAGCTCCGGGGAAGAATCCATTTCCTTGTTCATCTGGGATATTGGCTGAATTCAGTGCCTTGTGTTTATAGGACTGAGGTCCCCATTTCCCTGCTGCCCGTCAGCTAAGCCTGTTCACAAGCTACCCCATGCTTGGTGTGTCCCCTTCTTCCATCTTCAAAACCATCAAAAGTAGGTCAAATCCCTCTCACACTTCAAATATCTCCTGTCTTTTCTTCTGTCTTCTCATTTATGACTCACTCCTTGTCTTTCTTCCAATTTTTAAAAAAGATTTTATTTACTTATTTGAGAGAGAGAGAGAGAGAGAGCAAAAGAGCTCACATAAGCAGGGGGAGAGAGAGAAGCAGGCTCCCCACTGAGCAGGAAGCCCAAAATGGGACTCAGTCCAAGTACCCTGGGGTCATGGCCTGAGCGGAAGGCAGACGCTTAACCGACTGAGCCACCCAGGCATCTAGTGAATTTTTTTAAAGATTTCATTTGCTTATCTGAGAGAGAGAGAGAGAGAGAAAGCATGAATAGGGGGAGCGGCAGATGGAGAAGCAGACTCCATGCTGAGCAGAGAGCCTGATGTGGGGCTCGATCCCAGGACCCTGAGATCATGACCCGAGCTGAAGGCAGATGTTTAACTGACTGAGCCACTCAGGTGCCCCTTGACAAGTGAATTTAGGAGATAGTTGGAAATGTGAACACTGCCTAGATATTGATACTGTTAAGGAATTATTAATTATTTTAGGTATGGAGGTTGTATTGTGGTTATTTAAAAAACAACACAGAAGCAAGCAAGCAAAATTTCACTCAAGGTTTCACATGGGATGTGGAATGGGGGGTTTATGTTGCATACTGTCCGATAATCTTAAGAATTAAAATTCTCATGTGGTTCCATACAAATTGCAGGATTATTTATTCTAGTTCTGTGAAAAAACGCTATTGGTATTTTGATAAGGGTTGCAGTGAACCTATAGATTGCTTTGGGTAGCATGGACATTTTAATGATATAAAATTTCTGTTCCCCTATAAAATTCTTCTACCTCTTATTCACATTCTTCTTTTATAATTTTCCTTTCCTCTCTCTCTTTTTAAAGATTATTTATTTGAGAGAGAGAGAGAGAGCATGTGTGCATATGCGAACCTGGGGAGGGACAGAGGCAGAAGGAGAGAATCTCAAGCAGACTCCTCACTGAGCGTGGAACCCTATGATCCCAGGACCGTGAGATCATGACCTGAGCTGAAATCAGGAGTCTGGATGCTTAACCGACTGCACCACCCAGGAACTCGTTTCCTGCTCTCTTTTAAGCACACCTTACTCTCAGTGAATTTTCCCTGACTTCTAGTCCCCGACTCCGGAATTTCCTTTCTGTCCTTCTTTATGACTCTCCCCTGTCTCAGATGGCGCTCGCCCGGTCTTGCCCTGCAGGCAGGGCTCTGCACAGCGAGCGGGGCTCAGAGGATCAATCATCTGAGTTATTGTACACAGCAGCTCTTTTCTTTCACCAGCCATCACGTGAGTGTGTGTGTGTGTGATCCCATCAGCAAGGTAACCAGATGCAGAGCCCTGGGGCCATACCTGCTCCAGACACAAACTGTAACCCAGAACTTCAGCAACCTGGAAATGGAAGCAACCCGCTCCTGCTCCAAGGCCAAACCCATTAGTCAAATAACTACTTGCCTCATAAAAACTGGACACTATTTGACTTAACTTCTAACATGTTAGAACACAAACAGTTCTGTTTCCCTAAAGCAGGCTGAGCTCGGCCCCCACCTGGGGGCTGGGAGGAGGGTGGGAAGAAGAAGGTGGGGGAACAGAGCCCATGCCTGGGCACTGCTTGAGGGTCCTATCATCCGCGCCGAAGCCGCAAGCAGAAGCTTGTTCTGGAAGCAGCAGCTGAAGCTGTCGTACATCAGAGCTTACCCGCAGGAAATGAGCTGATGGGACACGCACAAGAGAGGTTTAATTTGGCACACTCGGGTCCTGATTCTGCCAAAATGCACGCCAGAGGACCTCCCAAGGGCCATGAGGGGAATAATGAGGACAGCTCACCTGGAAGGAAAGGGACCTGTTTCCTTCTGCAAGAAGAGCTGCCACCTGTCACTTCTGCAAGCTGCCATGCCCAGCTACCACCATCACAACCCCCACCTCCACCAATTCTTGAGTGCCAAGTCCATGCCAGCCACCGACTATGGCTCTATATATGCTCTTTACAAATGCCTTTGTTCTCACTGTATTTCCCACAGTCACAACAAACAACCCTGTCCTGCCAGTCCTATGAACCCCATCTCACAGGTAAGACCGCCACTGCTCGGAAGAGTAAGTCCCATGCCAGAAATACATTGAGTCAGCACCACAGCGGGTATATCTCGGGATTCCACAGAATGCCTTGACAGTTGAGCCCCAAGAGCCTCCTCCATACCCAGCCAGCAGACAGTCCCGGGGGGAGCCAGAGAAGCCAGCGAGATGTCAATTTCATGAGGATATAAGGGAACCTATGATTTCTCACCTGCCCACCCAGATTTGAGTCTCAGACCTGCCAGCTTGAGGACACTGGTAAATCCTTTAGTCTTTCTGTTTGCGTATCCATGCATATCCATGAGGGTGGGTGCAGCAGTGTCCCCATACAGTAACACCCGGGCCTGACCCGCAAGATCACCATGGGGATTCCAAGGGTGCTGGAAGCAGCCTGAGTGGTCTGCCAGCAACAAGCCCGTCTGGCACTGTGTTAACCAAAATTGTACTTAGTACAATTATTTTCATCTTTTTAAAGGTTTTACTTGACAGAGAGAGGGAGTGAGAGAGCACAAGCAGAGGGAATGGCAGGCAGGAGGGAGAGGGAGAAAGCAGACTCCCGGCTGAGCAGGGAACCCAACATGGGGCTTGATCCTAGGAATCTGGGATGATGACCTAAGCCAAAGGCAGACACTTAACTGAAAGAACCATCCAAGCACCCCTTATTATTTTCATTGTTAGGAGAAAAAGAATTTTGGTCCTTAAACCTTTCCACTTTCATTGGTTTAGCCTCCTACTTCAAATCAAAGCAAAGCAAAGAAAGAAAAGTTGCCCATATTGATTCTTTGATTTGTACCTCTTCCCTCTACTGGGAAGCCTTTTGTGGACACGTGAGGCTACCCTTGAAGGAAGCAAGCATGGAGAAGCCTGGTAAAGCCACTTGTTCTGTTCTTGGAAGATCACAGCCCAGGGGAAATGAAGAGAAGGTGAGCTCCTGTGGTAGGCTTCTCCCACGGGCCACATGCCCATTCGTGACCTCCCCCAAGCCTCATATTAGCCTTATTTTGTTCAGATGATTTGTTTCCCCATCTCCATAGGTGGAGTCCAGGCTCCCACAGGTTAAGCAAATTGCCCATAGTACTCAGATATCTGAATTCCACATGCCAAGCCCTGACATTGGAATTTTACCCCATATAGCACCTTTTTATGAAATGTGGAATCAGCTGAGACATTTGTTACGAATCCAGAGCCCCAGGTCCACACGGGGCAGGACTCGGAATGTTAAGACACGGAGCCTTGCAATCCCATCTGAACCAGCTGTCCACGTGATTCTTTGACACACCAGACTCTGAGAACTGGTGAGACACAATAACCAGTATGAAAGAGTACTAAAGTACTATAGAGTACTAAAGTACTACAGAGGTGATGCACAAGAAGAGAGAATACTCAGTTATCATACCAGCTAATTTCAAATAGATGGCTTTTAAAAAATTTTTATTTATTATTATTATTATTATTATTATATTGGAGAGAGAAAGCAAGGAGAAGATTGCGTATGAGCAGGGAAGAGGTAAAAGGAGGGAGAGACAGAGTCTCAAGCAGTCTCCACACCCAGCGCTGAACCCGTCACAGGGCTCAATCCCACGACCCTGAGATCAACGCCTGAACCAAAGTCAAGAGTCAGATCCTTTAACCAATGGAGCTGCCGAGGTGACCAAGTCGCTGGTTCTCTCAAACAGATGCAAAAACCGGTTCACTTTTTTCTCCACTTTGACACTGTCCTCCCTCCCCCACTTACGTACACTATCCATGCCTTCAGCAAACTTTCTCTTCAGGAGTAGCTCAAAATACTGCAGTTCGATCTCTGTCGACATTAATCCTGAACTAAAGGTGCCTGAATTAATAAGATTTAGCTGTACTGAGGCTGTGATTTCACTGGGTGAGGGCATCAGCATCCAAACAAAGATATCACTGATTATAGCAGTCTGACTAATAGAAACACAACCACCAGAGAATAAAAATAGCCCGACTCTGCCTAGACAAGGGTGTCAGCATAAATCAGAAGACGGCCTCTTTATGTTGAAACAACCGAGCCCCAGAGGAGCCCGCGTGTCCCCACCCTGCATCTGGAGAAAGCACTCGGAAACCGTACTTAGAAGGGCTCAGTTCCGTGCACAGCAGTTTGCATTGAATAAAAACCCTCTTTCGTTCCCTCCTTTTATTGTCGGTTTCAATTAGCTAATGGGAGGTGGGAAGTGATTAGCTTGATACCAAACTGCACGGATATGCTTTTGTTTAAGGCGTACACAGAACACTGCGGGAAGAATTAGACTATAGGAGACAAGATCTTTTAAAGTGCAGATTTAAGACAGCAGTGAGAATCGGGATCTTCCAGGGGGAGGACACTTAGAGGTCATCTCATCCTACAGCAGAATGCCAGAATTTTTTTCTGGTTTGAATGTCTGAAGGCAACCATCAAACTCTCTAGGGTCTTGCTTTGTCCAGGATAAATATTCTCAGTTCTGTCAACCGTTCTTCATTATGAAGTAGCTTTGAGTGCCTCACCCCTTCGCAACTATCCCAATCAGCTTCCTCTGGAAACACAGTAATTTATCAAAAGCCCTCTGAATCGGTGGAGTGCAGAATAGGACACATTATTCCACGTGGTCCCATCAGCGCAGAATGCAGCACGACTCCTGTCTCCACCACTGACGACGGGGTATTTTTAATTAGCCCAGACAAGAAGGGCATTGCCCTCTCATGGAGCTGTCTGATGCTGTCGCTTGCCTTCCACCTGGACACTAAAAGCAAGACTTACCCTATCAGCACAGGTGCAAAAAGCCACAGGTGTAATCTTCCCTGAGCACTTGGAATGAGCATTTTCTACTTAAATAGGTTATGTATTACAGGTAATGCGTGTTAAATCTCCATTTGCTGGTTTACATGCATCATTTTCATCTTGTCAATATCTTTTCGAATCCCGATGGAGCCATCCACTTAAGTTCAGGTTGATTTCATCCACCTATTTGATTTAAAAAATGCATCCTGGGGTGTGTGGGGGGGACCCTGGTGGCTCAGTCGGTTGAGTGTCTGCCTTTTGATTTTGGCTTGGGTCATGAGCTCGAGCCCTCCATCAGGCTCTGCACTGGGTGTGGAGCCTGCTTAAGAGTCTCTCTCTCTCTCTCCTTCTGCCCCTACCCCACTGCTTGTGCTCTCTGTCTCTGTCTGTCTCTCTCTCTCAAAAAAGGCATCTTGTTTTACTAAGGAATTCTCACACCTTTATTACTTCAGCCTCTGCAGTTACAAAGTTGTAGGGGAAAGCAAAAATCATCCTAACATGACGCTGTTCCCCAATGAACCAACTCCAGCACAAAAGAAAAATATTTCCTACTCAAGTATCTTTCCCCAGTCAACTAGCATCTGTGCCCATGCGTTGATTCAACATCCCTGTGGAGTGCAAACACAGGAAAATTAGTTACAAAGTAAATGGCGAGTTTTGTCAAAAAAATAAATCCCCAAATCAAAACAAACCAATGCTCGCTCTGTGGGAGAGGTGTTGGCGAACAGATAAGGTCACACAGTACGCTGCTGCTCAGTGAGGGCCAGAGGAACTGAGGAGTTAGCAACTGAAGTAGATAATGGCTAATGAGGACAGCGACTTCAAAGAGGGTTTGAAAGGGAATGGGCTGAATATCAGAAATTTAGTTAGAGAAGACTTGGGAAAACCTGATTAGGCTCTTATGAAAATAATTCACTCTAGAATTGCTCAGCAAAATCAAACATGAAGAATGATACACACGGCTTTCATGCAGTTTTGGCATAACAATTACATCCCAAATCACTCACCTAACTAAAAAAAATTAACTTCATCGGATATAATTTACATATAATACAGTGAATGCATTTTAAGTTATAAATATCCATGATTTTTGATGAGTTTATGCAACCATGACAGTATTGTCACTCTCGAGATAAAGAACTTTCATCGCCCCGGAAAGTTACTTGATTCACTTTCAGTTCATTCTAATTCACTGCTGCATTTATAAGCTACATTTTATATTATTTTAAGATTTTATTTATTTATTTGGGGGGGCAGTGGGAGCAGCGGAGGGAGAGGGAGAAAATCTCAAGCACACTCCCCACTGAGCCCAGAGCCTGACATGGGGCTCGATATCACAACCCTGAGATCACGACCGGAACTGAAATGAGGAGTTGGATGCTCAACCGACTGTACCACCCAGGAGCCCCTATAAACTCATTTTAAGAGGTTTTCGGCAGGGAGGGGTTGAGGTGTTGGGTGAGCCTGGTGGTGAGTGTTAAGGAGGGTACCTATTGCATGGAGCACTGGGTGTGGTGCATAAACAATGAATTTTGGAACACTGGAAAAAATTAAATTAAAATAATTTAATAAACAATTACAAAAAATTAAATAATATTCACTTAAAAACCTTACTTTCATAACTTTTAGTTTTATTTTCAGAAAAGTTCTCAATCAAATATTGTTTCTACTTTTAATTTTGAGATTAAAAAGTGGAGAGACTTTTAATTTTCAGAGCAGTTTTAGGTTTGCAGAAAAATTGAGAAGAAAGTACAGAGTTCCCACGTATTCCACCTCCTCCATTATTATTATCATCTTGGGCTGGGGGATTTGTTACAACTGAAGAACCAGTATTAATACATTGTTATTAACTAAAGTCTATATGTATTTTAAAGATTTATTTATTTCTGAGACAGAGGCAGAGAGAGCGACATTCACGCACGTGCACGCAGTGGGGGGTGGGTAGGGGAAGGGAGAGAGTCTCAAGCAGACTCCCCGTTGAGCACAGAGCCCTTTGGGGGCCTTGATCTCACCACCTCAAGATCATGATCTCAGCTGAAACCATGAGTCTGATGCTCAACCAACTAAGCCACCCACATGCCCCAACTAAAGTCTGTATTTTAAAGGAGGGTTCACTCTGTATCATACAAGATTTCTTTCATTTGCTTTGTATAGATGCACAGTGTCATGTCATCCGCCACTGCAATATCATACAGAATTGTTTTTCTGCCCTAAAACACCCCTGGTACTTCCCCTATTTGTCCCTCCACTCACCTCCTTCATCCCCAATCACTGGTCTGTATTTTCATTCTATGTACAGTTTTGCCTTTTCCAGAATGTCGTACAGTTGGAATCATGGTATATGTCTCTTCCAAATGGGCTTCTACACTCAAGAGTCCACATTTAAGGTTCCTTGCTGTCTGTAAAGGGCTTTTTGGTTGCTTCCAAGTTTTGGCAATGATGAATCAAGCTGCTATAAACATTCCTCTGAAGACTGTTGGGTGGGCACCGGTATTCATCCATGAGTAAATACCAAAGAGCACAACTGCTGGATCATATGGTCAGAGTAAGTTCAGTTTTGTAGGGCGCTGCCAGACTGCCTTCCAGAGTACTCTTTCGGCTGGCTTTTTAATGCCTGTACTATGATGCATATTCATCAGCAGTGAAGGAGAGTTCCTGTTCCTACACATCCTTGTCAGCATTTGGTGTTGTCAGGGTTTTGAATTTCAGCCATTCTCCTAGGTATGTAGTGGTAACTGACTGTTCTCATTTGCAACTCCCTGATGTCATATCATGTTGAGCATCTTTTCCTATCCTTATTGACCACCTGTATACCTTCTTTGGTGAGCTGTCTGTTCATATTTTTTGCCCATTTTTAAATTGGATTTTTCTATTGCTTTCTTTTCCTTTTTTTTAAAATTTGTTTTTTATTGTGGTAAAAGATATACAAAATTTGCCATCTTCCCCACCATTAAGTCTATGACTCAGTGGTATTAAATATATTCATAATGTTGTGCAACTATCACCACTATCTATCTCTATAGATATTTCATCTTGTGAAACTGAAACTCTATATCCATTTACTCGTACCTCCCCATTGCTCCCTCTCCTAGCCCCTGGGAACTGCCATCCTACTTTCTCTCTTTGAAGTTAACGACCCTGAGGATCTAATGCAGTGGAATCATACAGTAGTTGTCTCTTCACCACTGGCTTATTTTGCTCAGCATACTGTCCTCAAGGTTTATGTGGGTTGTAGCAGTGGTCAGAAGTTCCTTCCTTTTTTAAGGCTGAATAATATTCCATTGTATGGATAGACCACATTTTGCTTATTCATTCATCCATCAATGGACCTTTGGGTTGCTTCCACCCCTCGGCTATTGCAAATAATACTGCCATTAACATGGGTGTACAAATATCTCTTTGAAAGACCCTGCTGTCATTTTTTCTGGGTATATGCTCAGAAGCAGAACTGCTGGATCACTTGGTAATTCTAGTTTTAAGGAGCCATCACACTGTTTTCCATACAGGATGTGCCATTTTACATTCTCGCCAACAGTGCACAAGTGTTCCACTTTCTCCACATCCCAGTCAACACCTGTAATTTTTCTGTTTCATTTTTGTTTGTTTTTTGTTTGTTTGTTTTAAGAAGGGTCACTTCTCATGGATGTGAGATGATCCTATTGTTGAGTTTTACAAGTTCCTTTTACATTTGGATGCCAGTTCTTTATCAGATATTTTGCAAATATTTTCTCCCAATTGGTGGCTTGTCATTTCATTGTTTGAACAGTGTCTTTCACAAAGCAGAAATTATTAATTAATTATGATATAAAGTACATTATATAAAATGAATTACCGTGAGTTAAGACTTCTACCACATCTGTACCTCTTAGTTGCTACAAAAGTATTGAATAGGATGGTTCAGAGGTGCTGAGTATTGGATATTTCCCTCTGGGTCGACAATGATCAACTTAGACATAAATGGACATTTTTCCAAAGAAGATATACAGATGGCCAA
The DNA here is from genome assembly GCF_011764305.1 of Mustela putorius furo. NCBI lineage: Eukaryota > Metazoa > Chordata > Mammalia > Carnivora > Mustelidae > Mustela > Mustela putorius. The sequence continues at coordinate 3,232,569 of NW_025421560.1, read as the reverse complement.
CAGACACATGAAAAGATGTTCAATAGCAATAATCATCAGAGAAATATAAATCAAACCCAGAATGAGGCATCACCTTATACCTGTTATAATGCCTAAAAAAGACAGGAAATAACAACTGTTGGCAAGGATGTAGACAAAAGGGAATGCTTGTGAACTGTTGGCAGGAATATAAATTAGTGTAGCCACTGTGAAAATGGTATCAAGGGCCCTCAAAATATTAAAAATAGTAGTACCATATACTTAAAAAATTCCACGATTGGGTATTTATCCAAAGAAAATGAAAACACTAATTCAAAAAGATACAGGTACCCCCCTATGTTTATTGCAGCATTATTTGTAGTAGCCAAGATATGGAAGCAACCTAAGTGTCCATCAATAAAGTGGATAAAGATGTGTTACACACACACACACACACGCGCACATAAGCACAGGAATATTACTCAGCCATAAAAAGGATGAGATTGTGCCATTTATGGCAACACGGATGGACCTAGAGGGTATTATGCTAAGCAAAATAATTCAGACTGAGAAAGACAATCATCGTATGATTTCACTCCTATGTGGAATCTAAAACAAACAAACAAATGAACAAACAAACAAACAAAAGGTAGAATCAGACCTATAGATATAGGGAACAAACTCATGGTTGCCAGAAGGAAGGACAGTGGGGGAATGGCAGAAAGGGGGAAGAGGAGTGGGAGACACAGGCTTCCAGTTTCAGAATGAGCCAGTCATGGGAATAAAGGCACAGCACTCGGGATACAGTGAACAGTATTTTAATGGCACTGTATGGTGATAAGTGGTAGTTACATTTGCGGTGAGCATAGCATAATGTATAGAGTTGTTGAATCAGTACATCGTACACCTGAAACTAATGTAACATTGTATGTCAACTATACTCAAACAACAACAAACATAAATTAATAAAACCAACAATCCTGTTGACCAGGATTCCACAACTCATCTGGCTTATTCTATAAATGAATCATGGTGGCTTCTAGTTATGCTCTTCTTGTTAAAGTACTCACAGAGCATTTAACTCATTCCTGAGTTTTACCATGAGTCAACGTTATGCCTCCTTGGTAAAGAGTCTTCTTTCTCATCATTTGGAAAACTGAGGAATGATCTTCCAATGTCTTTTTCTTACCTTATAATATCTTCCACAATTGTGTCTGCAAGCCTTTTCACTATCCTGGGGTAGAACTAACTTGGGCCTCCAAACTTGAAATGGCTAAACCTACTTCTTCAATCTTGTCTCCTTTCTTCGATTTTAACTCCTTCTTCACACAGTTTGTGTTTCACTTTTCCCACTCCATGTGAAGACTATCCTTCTGGGATTGGAGAAGATGGTGACACACTTCTCTCCAATGGTTTGCTACCCGCAGGGTGAAACCCACACCTGCACTACTAGTGGCCTCTGGAAAGAAGAGGCAAGGTCGGGGGAGGCACTCACACTTAAATCAGAAGGTCTGCTGAAGCTGCTCGGAGGCTGAAATGAGTTGCAGGAGATTGAGTCCAGAGGACAGTGTGAACAGTACTCAAGGATACAGAAGGCAAACATTTTGGTTTTGAAGGAGCCAAAAGCATAGAGGGGACAACCAGCCCACAGGAACATGGGCAAGTCAAATATAGTATTCCCATTAAGCTACTAAGGACATTAAGCCAAATAAAATAAAATAAAACAAAACAAAATGAAATGAAATAACCAAGGCCAGTCTTTGCATAAATCAATGAACCCTGATAGCCACATGAGGGAGAACCACTTGGGCACCTTCTGATCTTGGCAGTATCACTCTAACACATGGACAGCCTTTGTCTGGTTTTGGAATTGGGAGAAGGTAGGAGGCCCAAGTACAAGCAGAGCTTCAAAAATCCACATGAAGAATCAGTGGGGTCACAACAAGAAAGCAATTCTACTTTCTGTCTGTCACCAATTAGCATCCTGCCATCTTCCCCCAGCAGTGATGGCATGAGACTTTCTTGTTACGTTCTCACTTGGAACAACCAAAAATAGTTCTGTGCCTGAAATCTTTCATGAGGCTTAGCTCATCCTGGGGGTTTTTACTTGCCCTTATTTGGCATCAAGCCTTGGTTGTGAGCCTTTCTTATTTTCTGTACCTGCTTTTAAAAAACTCTGAGCTCTATCAGACAGCATCCTGGATTTCCCTACTCCTGTGCTTGGTGACCCTGTTTACTTCATTTGTTTAATTTTTAAAAAGTGTATTTCTTTTTGACTACATAAGACCTTCAACTGTTTGCTCTGTTCCAATCCCACTAATAGATAACCAGTGTTTTTGTTTTCATTTTTTATTTACTTAAACTCTATATCCAATAGGGGGCTCAAACTCACAACCCTGAGATTAAGAGTCACACAATCTTCTGACTGAGCCAGTCAGGTGCCCTGGTAACGAGTGTTTTTAGTTTCTTGTTTATCCTTCCAGAAATTTCTATAGCATATTCATGTAATATATGTGTCTATTCTTTTCGCTGTTGTTCTTTTCATGTTTTAAGTATAATTAGTAGTATACCTTGCTTTTTCCCTGAACAATATTTCTTGGAGATGTTTTTGTATCATCACCTGTGCAACCAATGTTTGTTTGTTCATTCATTCATTTGTTAAAGGTTTGGGTTATTTAGATTGATGAGATTTTATTAGGAAATTGTAATGTAAAATGTCAATCATCACAATTCTTTGGTGATTAAGGATATGAGAGATGAAAATTTAAGGCAAAATACAGGGTGATCAAATACTATCTGAAAAGCATCAGAAGATTCCTATAACTTATATTTCTTCAGATTATTCTGTCATACCAAATTATATACCATAACCTAATATCCAACCCTGATCACGGTAATAATACTTGCCATGGGGGAGCCTTGACAACACATCTTAGAAAATGGGGCTTACCAAAGAAAGTCACTCCTTGAGCATAAGGTGGGCAGAGCATTCATCAGTGAAGCACCTTTTTTATTAACCTGCAATTGCTTTTTTCCTCTTTGAAGAAGATATTTGTATTAGATAGCTCTTGATGCATAACAAAATCACTCCCAAACTTAGCAGCTAAAAGGAAAATGCAGTTATCATTTTACAATTCTTGAGAGTCAGGAACTTGGGAGGGGGTGGGGGCTCTGGTTCAGTTTCTCAGGTTTTGCTGTCAAGATATCAGTGGGGGTTGGAAGGAGCCCTCAACCACTTGCTTTGTTCTCCACAGGACATCGAGTGTCTTCACAACAGGGCAGCAGCCTTTCCCCTGGAGCAAATGATCCAAGACAAAGCAATGAGGATGCCACTTCATCTCTGAGGACCAGGTCACCCACCATCAGTTCCACCATGTTCTACTCACTAAGTCCAACCCATACATAAGGGTAGGACAGTCAAGCTCCATCTCTTGAAGGGAAGAGTATCAAAGAATTTTGGGCTACCTTGTAAAACAACCAGGCACCTCAGTTTTCCTTGTCTCTAGAGCCTTTAACTTTAGTTTTTTAAAGTAAAATAACATTTATTTTTTTTTCTTCAGTTACTTTTTCTTGAATGAGTATCTTCAGTTAATTAGGTCAAATAATAAACCCTCAATGAATTCCTTGGCTACAGTTATGAGTTGGAACACCTGGATACTGCAGTATCAACACCGAGGAACTAGTGTTCTAGATTATACCCTAAAAGACAGAAGATAGGACTGAATTTAGGTAAAGGGTTTTGGTTTCTTTTTTTTTTTTTTTTTAAGGTTTATTTATTTGACAGACAGAGATCACAAGTAGGCAGAGAGGCAGGCAGAGAGAGAGGAGGAAGCAGGCTCCCTGCTGAGCAAGTAGCCCGATGCGGGGCTCAATCCCAGGACCCTGAGATCATGACCTGAGCTGAAGGGAGAGGCTTTAACCCACTGAGCCACCCAGGTGCCCCAAAGGGTTTTGGTTTCTATCAGGAGGATCCGTCTTTACTGACTGACCAGTAAGCAATGTTTCTTCTCTTGCTGTAAGATCAGTAATCTAATGGCAATATTAGGAACACAGACTAGCTTGTGTTACGGGTAGAGATGAGCCACGGACAGATAAAGGCATTAGGACTTTTTTCTTAGTGCCATTCAACACTGACCCAAAATCTCTAGAGCCAAGCTAAGTAACACACACTGAGCATCCTTATAAATGCAGGAGTCACTATGATAAAATTTCTAGAAGCAGATTTGATTGGTTAATGGGCATTTAAAATTTCAATGGATAAAGAAGTGTACACACACACACACACACACACACACACACACACAAAATGGAATGTTACATAGCCATCAAAAAGAATGAAATCTTGCCGTCTGCAATGATGTGGATAGAACTAGAGGGTATCATGCTTAGTAAAATAAGTCAGTCAGAGGAAGACAATTATCCTATGATATCACTCATATATGGAATTTAAGAAACAAAACAGATGAATACAAGGGAGGGGAAGGAAAAATAAGATGAAAATAGAGAGGGAGACAAACCGTAAGAGACTCTTAACCATAGAGAACAAACTGAGGGTTGCTGGAGGGGAGGCCGGTAGGGGGATGGGTGGCTGGGTGACGGGCATTAAGGAGGGCACTGGATGGAATGAGCACTGCGTGTTGTAGGTAACGATGAATCACTAAATTCTACCTCTGAAACTAACAAAAGACTATGTGTTAATTAAACTGGATTTAAATTTAAAAAAATTTCAAGAGCTATTACCAAATTGTCCTCCAGAATTTTTGTACCAATTTACCCCCTTACCAGAGTGTATAAGACTGCCAAATTCTGCTCTGGGGTATCATCAAACTGGTCTTTGCTGTGTAAGAGGCCTAGCCATTCTCCCCATGTTGGCAAACAGAAGCAGGACTCCTATTTGTGAAAAGTTTTGAAATTAGCATCAAGTTCATTCAGCATCTGTGATGCTATTTGACGTAACGTGTCTGAGTAGAGGACGGAGAACTGAAGTCAGAAAGATGGGTCGAGGGGCACCTGGGTGGCTCAGTCGGTTAAGCACCTGACTCTTGGTTTTGGCTCAGGTCATGACCTCATGGGTCCTGAGATCAAGGCCTGCACTGGGCTCCGTACTCAGTAGGGTGCCTGCTTGAAGATTCTCCCTCCTCCTCCCCCCGTCCTTCCCCTCACTCACACTCTCTCTCTAAAATAAGTAAAACTTGAAGAAAGGAAGGAAGAAAGAGAGGTCAAAAGGGAATAATGGGAAATGGCTTTAGCTGACCGGCATGGGCGGGAAACACCTGCTCTTTATCTATAGTCGAACGGTGAATAGCATTCCACTGTAAGCTTGTACCTCTTTAGCTAGTTCCCCACTGAGCAACATTTCAGGTTATTTCTAATCTTTATCTGATTACAAATAATATTGCAATTGTTTGCAATGCATATCCTGCTCATACTTCACGACCCATGCTTACTGGTAACGTGAATTCCTAGAAGGGAAGTACTAGGTCAAAGCAGGTTTGAATGTGTGATTTTGATAATACTCCCATACAAACTGCCTTCCACAAGGGTTACTAACTTATGCTCTCCTGGCAATGTACTGTTTGCTCAAAGTCTTGACAACACAACATATTATCAGATCTTCTTTTTATTCGTTTATTTTTCTTTGTCAATCGAACAGGTAAAAACCAAGAAAGTCAGTTTTAATTTACAGTTCTCTCACAATGAGTGATATTAAGCACTTTTCCCATACATTCATAGGTCATTCCCATTTCCTTTCCTATGAACTACCCATCACACACTTCACACATTTTTCTGGTGAGTTGTTGGTTATATTGATTTATAAGGGCTCTTTGACAGTTTAATTCTTTGCCCCTTAAATGAATTGCAAATAGTTTCCCCAGTTTGTCAGTTTGCTTTTTTTTCCCACTTTGTCTATGGTGATTTTTATTTTTATTTTCCAATTTTTTTTTTTTTTTTGCCAAGAACTAGACTTTAGGGCTTTAAAAAAAATGCCATTTAATTTATAACTTAATAATCTTTCCGTTGATGATTCCCTGGCTTTGTAGCACAGTGAGAATGGTAATAAAAGGATTACCTAACATTTTTATCTGGTACTCATAAAATTTCAGATTTTACACCTACAGTCTATTTGGAATTTATCTAGGCTTACAGCAGGAGGCTGAGTCATTTTTTCCCTAGATGGCTCCCTCCTTGTCCCGATGTCACTTACTAAATAGCTCTTCTTTCCTTCACTTAGACAAGACGCCGCATTGACCGTAGACTCGAGTTTGCACGTTGAGGTCTACTTGTGGGTGTTCTAGAACATTCCATCGGTATTCCTGAGACGTCATTGCACATTTCACCTCCGGAACAGCTAATGTACTGCCGATTCTCCTTCCTGCTCTTCTTTCTCAGAGTAAAACAAACCTGATTTGAGCTGGGAGAGCACGGCACCCATAAATGAATGTTGGGAGGACTGACATTCTTATGCTGTTGCAACACCGGGCGAGTTTTAACATTTTTCTTCATCCAGGTCCTGTAAGTTGCAATTGTGTTTATTACCAGGGCTTTGGAATTGTTTTGGCTGAGCTTGTACATAGTTTTTGTCTGGTTGCTACTGCCATGACGAGCCCATAGGGCCAAAGGGGCCAACGCAGGTGATCTGCCACAGACCATGTGCCTGTCGCTCACAGCTTCAGGAGCACCGGGGCTGCCGTCCCTGCTGTTTCCACCACCTGCACCTACTGTAAGCTTGTCTTTCCTTACTAGTCAAACTGCACCTCTTCTAGGCACTTCCTTTCCCTCTTGAGTGGTGAAATGATCCTAAAGAACATCAGATTTATCCGAGGACCTCCGTTCAGCTTAACAAGGCATCCAAAGATCAAGACGCTGAAATATCCCACTGCTCTTGCCTGTTCTCGGTGGTCCACCAGTGCCATTATCTGCAGCCTCCCTCTGCTGGGGGGACCAGGGCCAGCTCCCCCTGCCCTCCTCTTTGCCTTTGCTCGACCTTCATCCACCACTAGGCTTACCTTCTGCCCCATAGTGCGTCTCTTTTTACTGTAAGATCCCAACAACTTCTTTGTTTGCTTGGAATCATTATTTTAATATTATCTTCAAAACTGTGCTTCTTGGAACGCTGGAGAGCACACATGTCCTATGTGGCACAGAGAGGGTTCTATGGGGACACTGGGAGGTGCCCCGGGCTAGACGCCGTTTGTGAGGTCCCAGTGCGTGTTAACACTTTAAAGACAGAGAAGTTCTGCAGTAAAAAAGAACTTCCACGTTTCCCAGGGTGATGTGACCACAGAAGTCTAGTTAATTAACACCCTGCATGACTCGCATTCTGTGGCACACAGCTCAGGGTGCCTCTGAGACAATCAGCTCCCCGGTCTGCCTGAGTCACTCTCTGCTGGGGACACCTGTGACGTCAGTTGCCTACCTGGGCTCAAGGGCCAAGTTCACCTATGAACTGTGAACTGGGAGAGAACATTTAAATTCAAACGTGCTCATTCAGGACAACCACATCATCTGCAGAGTCCACTTTTATTTTCAGTGGACTGCAAATATGGGGGGATGGCCGTGGCAGGGCGGTCGGCCTCCCCTTCCTACGGGCCTGCAGCCCCAACCCACACCAGATGGATGACCCCAAGGGACTGCAAGCTCCAGGCCAGCAGGCACCGAGTCCTGGACTGGGAAGGGCAAGAGGCCCCTATCCAGCGAGACACCCACCAACTGTCACCAGAAGTGAAAGCCAAAAGGACTCTTCTCAGACCCACAAGGCAAGAGAGAGGCGTTTCTCCAGGCTGAGGCCCCAGTGATGTGAGGCACGCTTACGCACAGGCCTCCCTGCCAGAGCAGGAGGAAAGGGAAGTGAAAGATTTCCTCTTGCTCACGACGGCATGGAGGCTTCTATGTGAGAGTGGGAACAACGAGGGAAGAAGCTGGAAACACACGAGGACGAGGGAAGTGGAACAGAGTCTCCATGCCTGCAGCTGGAGAAGAGGATGAGGCTCTCCACGCCCACCACCGCTGGTGCATCTGGGAGACCCGTGGGCCCCAGTGAGTGGGATGGGGTAAGACATCCCAGGAGGAGACGCAGGGGACCGAGCCAGGCAGCACTTCTCTATAGCCATTTAGGAATTCCGACTTCCTCACCCACGACCACTGCTTCTTAGTGGCCTGTTCACCGGCTCACCCACAGAGCAAGGAGCAACTCTGCCCTCCTCTTGATACAAGAACTCGCAAGAGATTCTGCCAGGAGAAACCTGAACTCTACCTCGCAGGCCTCTGCAAGGGCTTTATTAAGGTTGCAGAGGTGAAGTTTTCACTTGGCCTTTATTCTGAGTGGGGTCCTTGACTCTGGAGGGGCTGGGGGTGGGGGAGCACATTTTGTGGCAGCAAAGGACAGTTTGGTTTCTGAGCTGTGATGTGGTGCTTCTGGGGGAACAAACTGGCATCTCAGGCCTTTGCATCTGATTGAGAAGAACAGAAATGTGCCTGGGAGAAAGATCAGTGCCTTCCGCATCCAGCCAGGGCAGCTCTTCTCCTTTTTATTTTTTTAAAAAGATTTTATTTATTTATTTGAGATCGATAGACAGAGAAAGAGATCACAAGCTGGGGAGAAGGGCAGAGGTAGACAGAGAAACAGACTCCCGGCTGAGCACTGAGCCTGACGCGGGGCTCGATCCCAGGACCCTGAGATCAGGACCTGAACCAAAGGCAGAGCTTAACTGACGCGCCTGGAATGGCTCTTCCATGTTGCATTTCCCTGGGTAATTTTTTTTTTTTTTAATTAGAAGGAAGTATTCCTCTGCTAAAAATCCCCAAATAAAAACTAGCCAATCAACCAAAGAAACCAATCAACCGACCAAAACTAACTGACCAACTAACCAGTCTCCTGACTGCACACCTAACTAACCAACCTGTCACACAATGAATAAATCCACTGCTCTTCTCCTCCATCTCTCTCTTTTCTGTTTTAGGCACTTGGCACCCAGGGTACCCATGCGCTTAGCCTTGAACTTTGCAGGAAGCCACGGCCGGTGCCTGCACTGTCAGCTGCTACCGTCTTGAACTTGGCTTTGAATTTTGCTCCTTCGGCGCACCCCATCCCGCTGTGCCGCGCCTCTTCTGTGCCCTGCGCTGGGTCCGAGGACAACCTTAGCAGCTCTATGTCTACAGCCTGACTTGAACGCACACGGCAGCCGACACAGGCTCCCAGGTCTCCGAGTGCTCAATCCCACAGACCCACAAAAACACTCTGCCCTCCTGTCCTCGCTGCTTCTGGGAGCAATCTTCTATTCACGCCTTAACTCATCAAATGGCTGTTTTTGTCTTATGTGTGGTTTTTGCTAATGCTAGGTCTTCTGGCAGTTCAGTGCATAAAGAGATGTGACTTGGGTTATAAATTACTGTGTTCACAATGGCCTAGAATGCTGCCGTCCTCGAACACTATTTGCATAAAAATAATCCAGATATTTAGAAGGGGGAAAAAAGCAGTATGGAAGCAGGGATCAAGGAGATAACCTGTAAAGTAAACACATCACGTCTCCCTTCGTATGCTTTGGCCATTCCCGAGTCGTTTTCTACCCGCTGAGTCATCTGTTATCACTTTTATTAGCCTTCTCATCCAGGCTGACATTATTTTCTGCTTTACTGACAAAGGCCACACTTCTCGGAGAAAGGAGCGTAGGGTGGACAGCGAGCAGACTTTGGGCCCAGGGACCCCACCTCGCCCACGTGGGCTTGAAGGCTAGCCAGGCCCACGTCCACCGGCTTCTGGAACAAACCTGTGTTCTGACTTCTCTCCCAGGTCAGGATGAGATCACTTCCTCGGGGACCAGTTGCTTTCCCTGTAGAATCCTTCTCCGGGACCATGTCTGTCTCCTCCACCCCAAGCTTCATGCAGCCTAGAAGCACCTCTTTCTGACGAGGCAGGCCTCCCACTCTCCCTCACACACGACACTGCTTGAGACGCTGTGGTAGGATGTATTTTCCAAGTCAGTGGCAACAACACCTCCCAATCTTTGTGCTCATTCCCCAGGGATCTTGTCACCCTCTGGTTGAGGGGTGGGGCCTATGTCTCTGGTGAAACCGGGTGGCCTCAACAGCTCAACATGGCTGCCTTGATAGCAAAGGGATAGTCGAGATGCCATCGATGACTTCTGAGGCTAGGTGCTGAGAGGAAGGAAGCCTCTTGTCCCTGCTGGGCCCCTGAGCTACCGTGAAAGCAATCTGATTCCTCTGGACCACCATGCTGTGAGAAGTCTGGGCCACCCAAAGAGGCCATGTCAACAGGCTCAGGTTGACCGCCCCAGCTGAGGCAACAGGTGGGGGCTGCAATTATCTGGGTCATCTTTTCCCAGATAATTGTAGCCCCCAGCTGTCAAGTTACTCCCCCTCCGATCAGATCTCCCCAGTGGAGGCTCCCAACATCGTGGAGCAGAGGAGAGCCATCCCTCACACTCTGTTGGAATTCCTGACCCACCGAGTCCTGGAGTTTAACAAGAAGGGTGTTTACGCCGTTAACGTTGTAGGGCATCTTGTTAAATGGCAACAGTAATTGGAACAGATGTCAAGTCTCAGATTTCATAGCAGGTTAAAATGCGACAACACTTTTAAGATCGTAAACACACTGATCCCGGGGAATCCTCTGCTCTGGGACTTTGTGAGGGCGCGGTTTTAAGAGAATGTGAAATTCCAGCCAGTATAAATGCCCACATGAATCTTCGGGGAGGGGGAGTCGTAGCCTGGCTTTAATCACACAGCACAGGGAGGCACCGTCCCCCATCCTCGGCCCCTGCTTGAGCTGGAGCCTACTAATTACAGACTGGACTCATTCTAAAAAAATGACCATCAAGCATTTCTTTTTCTGAAACTACTTTATCATTGAAGAGCTCTTTCAGGATGGGATCAGTATATTGTTCTGGATGACAGGGGCTGACGTGAGTGTGAGGAGACAACCCCGACACTGCCCTGTGATCACCTCTTCCTACCATTCCCTCAGTTCCCTCCCTCCTTTCAGTGTCCACTATGTCTCCTCTGGGCCACGTACTGAGCCAGCTGCTGGGGATTGGCAGGGGAGCAAAACAGACAATGATCCCCATCCTTGTGTTTGAAAGCTGCCATTTCCAACAGACACATGAGAAAGTGCTCGACATCACTTGGCATCAGGGAAATACAAATCAAAACCACAGTGAGATACCACCTCACACCGGTCAGAATGGATAAAATTAACAAGTCAGGAAGCAACAGATGTTGACAAGAATGTGGACAAAGGGGAGCCTCCTACACTGGCGGTGGGAATGTAAGTTTGTGCAGCCACTGTGGAAAAGAGTATGGAGGTTCCTCAAAAAGTTGAAAATAGAGCTACCCTATGACCCAGCAATTGCACTACTTGGTATTTACCCTAAAGATACAAATGTAGTGATCCAAAGGGGCACATGCACCTGAATGTTTATGGCAGCAATGTCCACAATAGCCAAACTATGGAAAGAACCTAGATGTCCATCAACAGATGAATGGATAAAGAAGATGTGGTGTATATATACAATGGAATACTATGCAGCCATCAAAAGAAATGAAATCTTGCCATTTGCAACAACATGGATGGAACTAGAGGGTATTATGCTGAGAGAAATAAGTCATTCAGAGAAACACAATTATCATATGAACTCACTGATATGATGAATTTGAGAAACAAGACAGAGGATCATAGGGGAAGAAGGGGAAAATGAAACAAGATGAAAACAGAGGGAGACAAACCATAAGACTCTTAATCTCAGGAAACAACCTGAGGGTTGCTGAGGACAGAGGGAATAGGGGGGCTGGATTATGGACACTGGGGAGGGCATGTGCTATGGTGAGTGCTGTGAATTGTGTAAGACTGATGATTCACAGACCTGCACTCCAAAACAGGTAATACATTATATGTTAATAAAATAATAAATAAAACTGCCATTTTATGTCTGTAAATTCTTAAAAATTTTTGTCTACTCAAGATTCACATAAACCACATGGGAGCTCCTGGGTAGGGAGGCTGTCCATGCACACCCCATCAAGTGTATAGATTTTCAGATCAACTCTGACTCTGTGCACTGGACCGGGAGCCCGGGGCCTGTGTTCCTTAGCCTAACACTGGCTATAGGGTCAACGCCCCGAAGTCGGAGCCTGGCACAGAAGTTCAGTTCTGTTTCATGGTGTGGGAGACAGGTGGCAATTCCCCGCTCGGTGATTTTCCTTCTGTTAGTGGCTCTGTGGTCCCCTGGAGCCTGGGATTCCTGTGTGTGTAGCCAGTGGAACAGGGAAGAGGAAGGGCTGGGGGAAATGCCCACTTGCTTTTTATCTGCCTTGGCTGATACAGAACACTTTGGAGAGAAGTCATTGGGCCCAATTTAGATGCCAAGGGAAGCAGGGAGATATAGTCCTTGGCCAGGGAGCCCCTCCTTGCAACAACCCTGTACCACAGTGAGAGCCAGGGGTCTTTGTCATGTCATGCAGTCCCCACCCCTGATGTTGGATGATTCTAGTCTACCTCAGTGCCAGGACACAAGGGGATAACAGTGGCTTGCTCGGGACTCCTGAGAGCTGGAGGCTTGGTCAGGAAACCTAGGTGTGTGTGTGTGGGGGGGGTCTCATCCAACCTCTGTAGGAAAGATCCCTTATAAAGCCCCACAAGTCCCCAGAAAAGATTCTGTAAAAAGCATATGTGCGTATGTCCCTGTCTGCCTTGTCAATTCCCTCTGCTACCTACATGAGAGAAAACATCTTTACTAAGGAACAAGGACCTCCGGGTTTCAACTCACTGACTTTCATAAGAACTAATGAATAAAAAACAAATAAGCATTTAAAATACCCCAATCCCCTCCACAGTAATTCATAACAAAATATTAAGAAGCCTGTCCCCATTCTGTTGGTGGAGAAGTTAAAGGCTTTCTCTGAAAAAAGAAAAAAAAATCTCTTCTATTTCCCTTCCAGAAAAACCTGTAGCGGAGTAATACCATATAATGGCTCTAACAACGTGTTCCTGCAACAAGGGAGCTTTAGTTTCCATTGCTTTTAATTTATTTTATGTTATAAATTAATAATGTATTTGTGATGCAGAGTAACTCATTAAATGTAAGTGTCATAAAGTAGGGCACTCAGATAAGAAAAGTGTGAAACGATCCTGATGGGCTCCTAAATGTTACATTAAGTATATAAATCATTTTGTTTTCCCTCTACTTAAAGCAGAGAACAGCTCGGGAGGTAAATGTAATTACTATAATTCTATTTTAAAAGGTCCAGGAAGCACGAGAATAGAATTTGTGCAAACACTGAAAAAGGCAGCCGATTCTGGCCAGATCTGTCATCTTCTGTGACAAAGTCGACTAGATCCTCTGGGGTGTGGTCACCGAACCAATATGCATTCTCAGGACCAGGCCCACCCACTCCAAGGCATAGCGAAGCCACTAACCACTGATGACCTGGGCTGGAAAATGCATCTGAAGTTTCCCACAGAGTCCGCTGGAAAGCCTCCACCATTTCAGCCCCAGACCTGGAGGGGTTTGGTAGGTGGGAGGGTGGGTGGATGGAGGGCTGGCCAGAGAGGGTCTGCACACGGGGCCTGTTCTGTACTGGCTGAAGCCAGAAGTGGGTAAGACGTGTTCTGGTGATCAGAGGGGGCTGCCTCTGTGACGCACTCGGCAGGGACGCCGGCTGTAGGAGAGGGTTTGGTTTGATTCTCTGTTGAGAATCGAGCCTAACAATTTCTGGTGACTGCTTTGCCCATGGGCTCCCGAATTCTCAGCTGAGGAAAGTCCACGTGGAATGTAATATAAAGAAATAACACAGGAGAAAATTCAAGTGCTGAAAAGTCCCTTTTCTCTGTGGCCCCACTGGAAAGAAAACAGCTAAAAGAAATATGGTAGGTGTGGTAAGGCTGTTGAGGCAGAGAATGAAAATTCACACCACCACCACCTCCATAACCACGACTCAACCAGTCCGGGGAGCAGTGACCACTGCCAATTCAACACAGACCAATGGCCAAGTTCCTGGCAGGCAAGCTGGTTTGTGCAAGGTTCCCCCTTACCTTGCAGTCAGCCTGTGGAAATAGGCTTTATTGGCCCCTTTCTTTCTTCCTTCCTACATTCTTTCCTTCTTTCCTTCCTTCCTTTCCATTTCCCCCCTTCCACTTTTCTTTTCTTTTCTTTCTTTCTCTTTCCCTCTCTCTCTTTCTTTCAAATATTTATTTTAGAGAGAGAAAGTGAGAGAGAGAGAGAGAGAGCACACATAAATGGAAGGGGCAGAGGGAGAGGGAGAGAGAGAACCTCCAGCAGCCTCTCCACTGAGCATGGAGTCCGACAAGGGGATTGATCCCATGACACTGAGATCATGACCTGAGCCAAAACCAAGAGTCAGATGCTTAGCCAACTGAGCCACCCAGGTGCCCCATCCCCCATTCTTAAATATGAGAACACTAAAGTGAAAGGAGAGCTTATAAACAACTTATCCAAAGTTGCACAGTTTGTAAATGGTGGATCTGAGAAAGTGAACCAGCCTGACCCCAGTGCATGGGGTCCCTCTTCCCTCGGCCATGTGGCCTCCTTCCTCCCCATATCCCTGGGGCCTGGTGTGGGATGACAGTAGTAGGTGGACATAGTATGGGGCAGGATGAGCGGTGAAGGCTTTGGAAGCCATTATAACACCTGTTCCTATGGCCATTCCAGTTTAGCTAGGAGTCTTGTACAACAAAGACTTAGGTAGTTCCAGTGGAAGAAAACTGATGTGCCTCTCCTTTAGCATTCTGCTCAGCACCAGCATTTCCCCGCTTTGCCTTTTTTTGCTTCCAAAAAATCAAAAAGAACATCAAGATCTTGACAGGACACTGCTTTTTAGACAAATGAATCACCTTTAATTTCTGTCTGGCTTTCAGCTCATGTAACACATGAGTTCTCTGCCCTTTTCCTGTCAAACTTGCCTCAAAGCTCACCTCTGCCAAGAAATGCCCCCATCCAGACAGCCCAAAATAATGACAGGGCAGGATACCGTTCTCTCTGCTATGGGCTCCACACCAGCCACATGGCTTAGCTGAATATTCACGAGAAGAAAGATGCAGTTTTCTGTGTTTGGGATATTCTCCATCATTATTACCACCATCACCGTCACCTACATCTCCACCACCATCATCATTGGCATCCCCATCATCACTGTCATCCCCATCATCACCTTCATCCCCATCATCCTCGTCATCCCCATCATCATCAACATCCCCATCATCATCATCATCCCCATCATCATCATCATCCCCATCACCATCATCCCCATCATCATCACCGTCATCCCCATCATCATCATCATCATCCCCATCATCATCACCATCATCCCCATCATCACTGTCATCCCCATCATCACTGTCATCCCCATCATCATCATCATCCCCATCATCATCACCATCATCACCGTCATCCCCATCATCATCACCGTCATCCCCATCATCACCGTCATCCCCATCATCACCGCCATCCCCATCATCATCATCGTCATCCCCATCACCACCTTCATCCCCATCATCACCATCATCCCCATCATCCTTGTCATCCCCATCATCATCAACATCATCCCCATCATCATCATCAACATCCCCATCATCATCATCATCATCATCCCCATCATCTCCATCATCATCATCCCCATCATCACGGTCATCCCCATCATCACCGTCATCCCCATCATCATCATCCCCATCATCATCATCACCAGCATCCCCATCATCATCATCAACATTCCTATCATCATCATCATCATCCCCATCATCATGGTCATTCCCATCATCACCGTCACCACCATCATCATGATCACCATGATTACCATCATCGCTATCATCTTCATCACCACCATCACCATCTTACAATCTGCAGAGAATGGGAGCCATGGTTTGTGTGAGTCTGGGGATTCATATATGAAGTCAAATGAAGATGGATACAAGACCTCTGGACCAAGTATAGTTTGGGGCTTTATACAAACCATCATATTTAAGCCTGTGCAACTGGAACACAAGATCTAGACAAGAGCTCTTCAGAGCCCAGAGGAAGTACAATCCCAACTACAACCCCCAGAGGTTGGTATTGGGGGCTCTGTTTTACAGAAAAGGCATGAAGCTTGGAGCTTTTGGTGACCAATCTATGGCCATCTAGTGAAATAAAGGCAAAGCTGGGCTTTGAACCTGAGCTGTCCAAGGACAAGCCTAAATCCTTACCATTTTAATACTGTGCCCCTAGTGTCAGTGGGTGGCTTTCTTATCCACTGTTTTTCTGTCCTGCCCAGGAACTGCCTCCTTGTTCTTCCCTATAAGAAAAGAGTGTTGACCTATTTCCTTCCTGGCAGTGTATCTAAAGAGATCTGGAACTGAAGAGAACAAAGGTCTCACACCCCTTCTCTGAGCATCTGGGGCCTCTTTGATAATATGGATGAGTTGGATCAGAGAATCCTCAAAGTCACTTCCTGATCTTTTAAGATCTCCGTGCAGGTGATTTTTTCCCCTAAATGTGGTGAAATTTTTAAATTTCAATATGCCTGTGGGATGGCTTACTAGCCTTGACTGTGACTAGGAATCACATGGAAAGTAAGAAATGGCTCAACACTAGCTAGGTGGGCTGGGCTGGGGTCTGTGTCTCCCGCTACAGGCATCTTCCAGCGGCCCATACACACCTGTGCGTGCCTCTCCGAACCTTCCCGCATCCATGCACAGGGGCCCTTCTCCATCATCTGACTTGTACAAATGTTAATTCTGCTCCTCCAGGATCCCTGTTCTGGAAAGCAACTCCTCCTTGCTCTACACCTTCCGTGCCACTGCAACTTGGATCTTAGCAAAGGTTCACAAGGGCCTTGGCACTTTGTGCTAAAAATTTTTTACCATATTTCTTGTTGACAAGTGTAGCCCAAGACATCTGGATCTCCAAAGGGCCATAAATCCATTGATATGGCAATTATTTAAATGGATACTAGTCTTCAAACCCACAAGCACGAGTATTGGATCTGACCTTTTGCAAAACTTCCATGAACTCACATGGGTAAGCGTAACCTTGTTGTAGCCGAATCTGATGTGCTCTGAAAGGACAAGGTTAAATTACATCACCTCTATAAACTGCTGAACTTCAAAGACAAACCCCTGACATCCCTCAGCAATTACCAAAGACCTGAGATAACCAGGGATGGATGGAGGCTGAAGTACAGTGAGAGCAGAGATCAGGAGCTAACACAGTATTTCCTACTTGCCTTAGGGACAGCTGATCAACCACTTGTGGAATATTCTGGACTGTCTGGCTGCCACTGAATCTCCCTGAGATGGAGCCAGCAGCTGTCTAGCTGAGATGCAGGGGTGAGGTGGGGAGGATACATGGGGAGAAACAAATGAGCTAAACTACCAGCACCATGAGGAGAGGACACAGGAGCGGACCCTGTGGAGCATGGAGGGTGCTTGTCACCACTGGGTCACGATGACAGTGCTCTATGTCTCATTTCTCCACTAACGCATCCCTGAATACTTCAAATGATACCTTAAAGCAGGCAGAGATAACCTAAACCTGTGTCAGCCACGCCTGCCTCGTTTCGTCTTTGGCTGACACTGGAACCCATTACGACTTCCCATTCAGACTTGGAACATGCGGCTTGTGTGTGCCGGTGGCTCCGCATGCATGCGTCTGTGCGTGCGTGCGCACGCACGACCACGTATGCGGTGTCTGGGGCGGGTAGGGAGGAGGTGCTCTGTCTCGGCAGCGAGCCTGACCCAAATCCCCTGGCACAAAGATGGTGACAGACCACTGCCATTATTTACCACCCAGCAGAAGACACAGGCCGATTAAGAACTAAAGTTCCCCAATTTTTGCCCATTTTTTTTCTAAACCGGTTATAAAAACAAAAAACAAAACATCAACCATCAACTGAAAGGGCTCTGGACATGTCGCTGCTTCGGGAGTTGATGATTTTGGAGAAGAACACAGGAAATAAGACGGCTCTGAGTCAGGAGGAAGGGGGAAGGCAGGAGGAGCCCCTGAGCACGGGACAGTTTGTGCCTCCCTCCATCAGCTGGACCCTCTGATGCTGGTGGCTCGACCAGGGCTCTCGGGTCCCACTGGAGGCCCAAAGGATCAGGCCTCCTTGCCACCTGACCCCGTATCCAGGGGTGCAAAGGTAGCTCCCCCCACTGGGTTATGAGCAACTTGAGGGCAAGAATGTGCTTGGAACTTCTGGTCCCCAGTGCCCTGTGGTGCAGGGTCAGAGTAGACAGCCAGTGAGGGCTTACTGCAGAAATGAGTGCCTGTAGAAATCAAGAATGAATGAGCCAGTGGGTAAGCAGGGCTAACCCCAGGCATTTGGGTCTGGATGGGGTAAGGAGATGCTGGGGTAACCACAGGCCTCATCAACAGGTCCCCAGCCTGACACCATCGCCTCCCCACTCAGCACCCCAACCCTCCAG
This sequence comes from Mustela putorius furo, assembly GCF_011764305.1. NCBI lineage: Eukaryota > Metazoa > Chordata > Mammalia > Carnivora > Mustelidae > Mustela > Mustela putorius. The sequence continues at coordinate 3,214,178 of NW_025421560.1, read as the reverse complement.
TCTTCCCAACTTCATGGGACATATCATATTTTATTTATTGTTTGCTTCCCCACTAAAATGTAAGATCCACAAAGGCAGGGATTTTCACTTGTTTTGGTCACTGTTGTTATCCATAACACTTAGAACCTTGGCAGATTTTGTAGAACGAATGAAGGCCTAGCTCCATCCTCCTAGAGTGGAAGGCCGCTGTACCTTGATTGCACAGTGTCTTCAGCCTATAAAGAGCTGAGAACAGGCCAGAGCATGTCTGGGGCTCAGAGTAAGAAAAGTCAACCAAAGGAGACCACCAGCTTGCATCAGACAGAAGGTTCCATGCTGGGGCATTGCTAATTAGGGCTGCTTTGGTGATGTCTTAGCATTCACGTTGGGCCCCACTAATATGTGCCAACGTTTCCTAGAAAGAAAATTCTCCCCCTATTTTTGGAATGCCGAGTGTGCCGAGAAAATGACCACCAAAATGCTTTTCACCAAAAGTTTGCTTTAGGGTGAAGAAAAAGTGACTATTCAGAGCAAGAGATGTGACTGTGTAATACTTCAAGATATACACTTATAATCTCAGCATTTCTCAGAAACAGGGTTCTCACTCCCCACTGCCCCCAAAAAGGGAAAAAAAAAACCAAAGAAACAAAAAATGAAAACATGTGAGTCACTGTACTGTTGATGTAAAATGGGGCATATTCTGTAAGCTATTATGGAATTAGCGCTTGGAGCCTTACTTCTGCAAACAGCTCTGATGATCTCTGTCCTCAGCTCCAAATGTCCCCAAGGATCCCACTGCTTCCAGAATAAAGCCCTTGGTCCAGCAGCACCCAAAGACCTTCTGCTCTGGGCCTGAGTCTGACTACAGGTCTAACGTCTGCCCTGCCCTGTCCACGCATTCCAGCTGCTGCCCACCTTCCTACCTGTCTCCTCTTTACAGCGCATCCTGGTTTTCATGTGGGTCTGTATCCCACTCAGTTGTGAGCTCCCACGGGGAGGAATATCACCTGCGTTCCCCACGTGTGCCCGCATGCCCCATACACGGACATCAACAAGTATTTGTCCAACTGCGCCACTCCTCCTGCCGGGAACCAGCATCCAAGCGCTGTGTGCTTGCTCTCAAAGAGGCTGTCCCTTGGTCATCTCCAAGAGACCTTCCCAACCTGCCCCAGGACCCAGGCACCCGGCCTCTTCCCCAGGCTGCCCTGTGCACCCCGCCCACCTTGCTTGTCTGTCTGACTCCCGTAACGGGTGCTCATTTATTACTATGTCCCTAGTGCCTTGCCCACAGGAGACATGCGATGCCTCTTGCAGAAGGAACAACCCTTTGGATGGCAACTGCTCCACTCTGCTCCATAGACTGGAATGTCAGAGCTACAAGACCACACAGTTCCTGCATTAAGTCCGCACAGTTACGTACACACTATGTCCCGGAAGGATTTAAGATGAGAGGCATCAAAACTGCCCTTTCCCCTTCCTTGGCTCTGACCGGTTCTCAGTGTTTTTAACACAGAATCCGTTGGCTAGCTTACAGAAGCCCAGAACTACAAAAGGCAGAAGAAAACTCTGTCACCACTATATCGTTCACTTTTTTTGGCAGCTGCGCCACAGCAGAAGGTCCTAGCATTTGCTTATGAAAAGAGGTCAGTATGGGTAGAAATTCCTGGAAGGCCTTCTGACAAGCGTGCAGGAGCCCTGGACCTGCTCTGGCTGACCTCCGCTGCCTGTGGCGGCCCCTGGGATCTGAGACGCTGTGCTCCTGTCCCAGAAAGTCATAGCTCTCCAGGGCACAGACCTGATGTAGCCTCTTCTCCAGGTGCCCAGGTGTGGAGGAGACTCTGGGGACCCCCTCCCCCACGCCTTTCGGTTTTGCCTGCAGTTTCTACAGTGCCCACACGCATCTCCATGGCCAGAGCCTGTCCTGGGTCCCGGGCACTGCTGCTTCCTTGGCACATGTCTGCAAGGAACGGGGCCACAGGCTTGAGACTGGAAACCCGGGATGGTTGGGCTGGGGGGTTTTCACACTCACGCTCCTAATTCCTGACAACGGTGCCCCAGCATGAGAAGCCTGGGTTCAATCCCAGGAGGCCCGGTGCATCCGGAGTGGATTTCTCCAGGGAATCGCCCCTGCATGACCCTGCAGGGTCAGCGCTTGCTCTAAGACCCACTCCTGCCGTGTAAATAGATCATCACAAGGCACCCGACAAATGAGGCCTGGGCTATGTGCTTGGATGTAACCCACCGGGGACAGCACAAGGCAGTGACGGTGCCACACATTTTAATGGCGTTTCACGGCTGCTAGGGCACTTGCGTGTACAGTGTCTCGTCTGATCACCCAATAATCTCGTGTGCGAGACAGTGCATGTGTCATCAATGTTCCACTTACAAACGAGCATTGGCAGCATTTAAAAACCTGTAGCTAAGTCTCCCACCTCCAGGGCTGTTAGAGTCCAACAGCAGCCCCAGGGCCAGCAGCAGCACCAGCAGCATCCCTGGGAAGCTTGTCAGAAAAGCATAATCTCTGATCCACCTAGACCCACCAAATTAATCAGCGTCCACCCTTCGGCAAGATCCCAGGTGCCCTCGCTGGGTTTCCAGAGCTCTGTGCCGGGCAGTGGACGCTTTTCTCTCTGCTTTGGCTGCCGTTTCTAGCTTCCCGTTGGGGAAACCTAGCCTAGCGGGGGGAGGGCTTGGGGAAAAGAAACTTCCGTCTGATGGCTTCCTGACAGCCCCAAGAAAAGCTGTCTTCACTGCTTTCCTCTCTGTGAAAAAGGTTTCTATCTTTGCTCTTTTCTGCCCAGTCTCTTGCTGAAACACTTCTTTTAGCCAGAGACACATGTCCTCAGCTGCCTCTAGATCTTTCCCTCACCGGCACTCATTCTGACAAAAGCCCCAAAATGGAAGGTGTGATTTCTGTTTTCCTTGGCTTCCAGGAATCCCAAAGTCAGTTTCGAGAACTGCTGATGTGAGCTGTGACAGAGTCACCACCACTTAAGTCAAGTCAGTGATGTTTAAGTGTTTGTCTCCCTTTGCTGCGGAGGAATATTTCCTTGCCCCTCCAGTGGTGTGCGCAGCTTGACTGGCTACCCTAACTGTTGGTGAATGGGCAGCTCTGCTCAGAGCAGACTTTTAAGAAAGATTTTAGTGAAGTTTTCCTTTTTCTTTTTTTTTAAGAGGTGGAGCTTAGATTTATTGTAGAAACTGGGCAGGGTGTTAGCTGGCTTCTCTGATCAAGTTGTGATTATCGGCCCTGCCCACCACCACTCTCCAGCTGACTCTACCTCCATCATCTGTTCATGGTCCTTCCTAGATGCTTTCTACAGGGACACAGGAGCCGAGGTAATGGTGGCTGAAGCCAGTGTTGACCTAATCCAAGTGAGGGACCTCTCCTTTTTCTCACCTGGACTCTTTAACCACCACCGAGCGTGGGTCCTTCTATGTTGTTCTTGGCAGTCAGTTAAGGGCTGTGGGGCCTGCCCTGAGTGGCCAGCAGTGGCTGTCTTTGTCCCGAGGTGAGCAGTGGTCACACGTGGGACATGTGTGTAAGGCGGCCGCCCCGTCCTGCCCTCAGGGGAGGCCTCGTTTCATCGCAATGGGTGAAGGGAGCAGGGAAGCATGTGTCGCCTTCTCTGCCAGTGGCCCTCTCTCAAGAAAGGCCGCATACGGTCACTTTCAGCTCCTAGTTAAGAAGAAGGAGCTCGATATTCTAGTCGGTTTAAGGAAAGGGGAACTTCTAATGACCAACTATGCTGAGAGCTCTACAACTGTCAAATACATTGTTTACTGAATACCCGTTCTCATCTGTGACCAAAAGCAGACTGTTATTTCCCTCTTGCCCTGGGGACAATCGTGGGTCTTACCAAAGTTGCTAAACCTGTCTCAGTCAGCTTTTGCCTATTCTCCAAGAACAGTACATTAAGTTCCTCTTTGGTAATTTCTGGCTGGTCCATGAGCTACTGGTTTAATTTAATATTGAGAACACTGCAAGTCTGGGCCCTGGTTCTGGACTCGAGGCCCCTCACTCCTGCATCAGACCCTGTTCTCAGATTTTGCCGTGAATCCTTTCCCCTAAGGGGACGTGCAAGGCTGCCTTGTGACTCAGTCCACGCTCAAGGAGCCCCTTCCTCTAGATGCAGTGGTCTGATTTACAACTTGGTTTCCCAGAGAAGCCAGTCCAAATTCCCTCCAAGCTGTACAAAATTTGGGGACCCCACACGTCCACCTGTAACTTTACAGGGACATCTAATGGTTGGTTCCTGGAGAGCCAAAGATCCTGATCTGAGTCTAGACCTCCATTCCCCGAGACCTTGTCTCCCTGGACCCGTGATGTTTTCAGTTATCTTATGACTTCTGATGGCAATGTCAGAAGAGGGCTGAAGCTCGAAGCAGATAGTACAGGAGACCTGCTGGTTTATAGGGTGTGTGTTTGGTGATGTGGGGTGAAGTGGGGAAGAAGGCAGTGGTGAAGGACTGAAGAACGTTCAACTTTGAAAATCCCCCCCAACCCCCCGGCCTGGGGCTGACCCCAGCTAAGCTCCCAGGGCCCACTTGGTCACCTTGGCCAGCATTCTTTACTTTCCCCTTTCTTTTCTGACTAGGTCTGATTTGGGCCAGCAGGAAGCCCTTGCCACAGCCCACAGAGGTCCTCAAACTAGGACAACTGTGAGATCCCACAACTGGCCTGGGATGAGGACTTGAAGTCAACACCAACGACCTGACTTCCGAGGGGGGCTGGGGGAACCCTGCTGTCTATAGAGGAGGAAGGTTTGTCAGGGTTCCTGGCTTCTTTGTGGAAGGAAAGCCACACCAGGGCTCCATATGAGAAAGAAGAGTCAACAAAATTCAGATGCTGCTTTGATTTTGAGAGCTATGCTGTGGGGTAACCGGACCCAGGCCATCTCATCACCAAAGGAGGGAATGTCTTGGGTTGGAAGGGGAATGAGTAATCAATGCCTTACAGCGAACATCTCCCCGAGGGGAGGTAAGCTGCAGGAAGCAGCCATATCCCCTGGCCCCACAGACTCATGGTGCTAACCCCAGCCTGAGGAGGATCCACCATGGGCTCTCTCTAGAAGATGCTGCCTTTTGTTTTGTATAAAGGAGTTCTTAGGGTGGAAGACACTGGAAGCTGGTGTTTACCACCCCCAGGGGGGAGAGAATCCCAATCATGGCTCCACTCAGACAGCAGGTGACTCTGGGACCTCTCCCAGTGCTCCCACCAGCCCAACACAGCGCCGGCTGCCAGGACAGCCCAGTGGCATCAGCACTCGGGAGAGCAGCCCAGAGCTCAGGGCCTGCCATCCGCAAGCTGCCTACCTGTATCTCTGCCTCACAGACTGCTTCTCCTCCGACTTGCAGACGTGCCCCACGTAATACAACGGGAAAAACAGAAAGTTCCAGTTGGTGGCAAACCACGTCAAGGTGAAGGGAGCATCGAACTTCCTGAAGGTCAGCTTGGCAAGCTGCGTGGAGCCCGCCCAGGAGGAACACACGCACAGCACCACCGCCACGCCCCAGAAAATCTTCTTGAGCTGTGCCCGGGAGCATCTCCAGCAGGGGTGGCTCGTTCGGCCGCTGGCATCTGCCCCAGCCGGTGCCTGGGCCTCCGCCGGGCCCGGGGAGTCCCGGGGGCGCTCCTCCCCTGGGGGAAGAGAAGGGTTGGTTAACTGGGGGGCCTCCATACCTTCCCCCGCTGCCCCAGACCAAGGCGTGAGCAGAAGCAAGGAGGCACCTGACCCCACTGCCGCAGTCATGGCCTGCTACCCTGGGTGCGGGGGTGAGGGGGTGCGAATGAGGGGTTGTGGCGGCAGCTTTCTGAACTAGAAGCTAAACAGAAAAAAATTATCACAGGTCTCGTTACCCTCCAGGATCCTGACCTTCACAGTGTGGTCCGTGGGCTAGCAGCATCGGCACCCAGTCCCCAGCTTGCTGGAAACGGAGCATCTCAGGCCCCATTCCAGCAGCCCAGAAGCCGAAGCTGCATTTCAACAGGTGATTTGGATGCACATCAGCACTGGGAAGCACTTCTCCAGCTCACTCGGGCTGAAGTCTTTCCACTCTGGTCCGTGTCAGCTCACCTGTCCTGCCGTGCAACAGGGGCACCGGGCATGCCAGGGGCTGGGGATGCCTGCGTGCGAAGGTCATAGCCCCTGATCTCTAAAGGCTCCCAGGACACTGTGAGATGCTCTTCCCACCTGTTACTTATGGGCACAAATGCCAAGACGTCCATCATATTTTTGCATGCCTGGCAAAAATAGACCTTGCTCTCTGATCTCTTATCTGCCTCGTCTTCCTGCTGATGGCCTTCGGCTCCACCTTGAAGTGTTACTTAAAAACCACAGCCTCTGGCAGCCGCTGCTGTGGAAGGCCTCAGACACGCCATCCAAAGCCACGTGACTTCTGGAAACCAGGCTGCAGCCCACAGCGTGGCTCTGGGGCAGCGCTGTTCCCACAGCCTGTGAGGGGGTGAAGAGACCTTATTTCCCACTGTTGGGTTTTCATTCATGATTGTGTGCCTGTCAGTCAGCTGAAATTTAAACAGAGCTGTAACGTGCACAAGGTGTCACCACAGACAGACGCAAGTATCCGGGAGATAGCGTACTTGCCTGCTATCCGCTCAGCCTGGCTCTTGGCTGAATGCAGGGTGCCCAGTGCTAACAGGCGTTCTCTACCACAGGGGTACAGGAGATCATGCAAAATATACCGGGGTCACACCTACTCTGTATATTTTGTTTAATGACATTAAACCAAGCTCGTAATTCCAAAAACACAGTAATTCCACGACACAAATCCTGAAAGCAGCCTCTAATTCAGGTGTTAGCTAATCCTGTGATAAATGAACGGCCAGCCCCGGCCGTACCTGTTTTAGCCAAGGGTAATCCCAAGCCTTATGCGGCTAGTGAGGGAGCGATCACATCCTTTATTAGCCCCAATCCTACTCGGCCCTCTCTGTACTGTGCTTCCTGAACTGCTTTATTAATGTTTAATATCCGTCTTCCTCTTACTTCTTATGCGAGTATGTAGGATAGCCAGGAAGCCTCTGGAGAATCAAATGCCTAACCATTCTCTGAGTTTCCAGCAAGGTGTGTGTTTCCGTCATAGAAGAGAGGACAGGGAGAGGCACAGGAGGGCGAAAGCAAGGCAGGGTCCCATCCTTCTGCATTATGCCCTCCCACCAGGATGTCTGGACGTTGTTCTCAGTAAATCCCAACAACTTAAAGCAAATTCAGATAGAAGTGTGCACGTTTCAATTTATACGCTGATTGCCTGACATCGTGGGTGAGCCCGCAACCTTTCATTATTGGGATAATTTCCAGGTAGTGCTGGGGGTGATCTCTCAACTATCATTACCACTGTCAAAAACTCATATGGAAAAGACAATTATGGAGATGAAAAAAAACCTGTGGAAAAAGAAAATACAGTTTCACACAACTAACTTCCTACTGAAGACGGACTCTGGATGAGGGTGAGTATATTCAGGCTATGGCTTGTTTTTTTCATTTAGTTCTTCACTGTGGCAAATTCAGTTTTAAAGCTCAAAGAATTAAGTGATGACAGATGCCATGTCCTGAGATGATGACAGAGAAAGTCACCAGATCATATGATATTGTGTTAAAATGCTCCCAGAGATGTGGAATAAAGAAGTCATACTCTTAACTTTGTCACCACTTCAGATCATTTAACCAAAATAATATTTAACAATATATAAGCAATACAAAGACATCCAAAGCTAAAATCTATGCTATTCTTTAGAAATCAGATAGAACAATGCTTCCCGACATGCATTATAAGAAAAAAGGATTCCATGATCAGAAAAGTTTGGAAAATACTAGGTAGATCAGAGCCAGGTTCCTTTGCTTTAGCAATATTCAGGGCTAATAGACATTGTGAATTTCCATAGCTATAGAATATGTGTTTCTTTTTTTAAAGATTATTTGATAGAGAGATAGTGCACACACGTGCATGCCTGAGTTGGGGAGGGGCAGAAAGAGAGGGAGAGAATCTCAAGCAGACTCCGTACTGAGCACAAAGCCTGACATGGGGCTCGATCTCATGACCCTGAGATCATGACCTGAGCTGAAATCAAGAGTTGGCCGTCCAACCAACTGAGCCACCCAGGCACCTTTGTTTCCCATATTATTTAAATGTAACGCCTCCAGTAGGAATGGTACCCCTTGGAACACACCTTGGGAAACACTGGAATAAAGCCACAAAGAATCCTAGGCATCTAAACCGAATTCATCACAAACTTTCCATTTCACTGTACTGATTCTCTTATGATAATAATAATTACTTATCAATTTCATTACCTCACTCCTTCCTAATACTTCTGTTAGAGTAGACCTACTTCCCATAAACTAAAAAATATTCTTTGTACGTCATTTATAAAAGTACTGAAGAGCATAGCTAATAAAGAATACATACTAATCTGAGTACTCAGAGATAATACTGCTGAGATTTTGTAGCATTTTCCCTAGTCTTTTGTGTCTTTGCACCACACACACACACATACACACACACAGCAAAACTGGGATATTATATTTCATCCAGCATTCATTTAACCGAATGCACAAAGGCACGGACTTTCTAAGTCTCAAAGGGCTATACACTGTGTGACGTACCACAGGAACGTCTCAGTTGGCTAGGGAACAGCCATGAGCATCTGCCCTGTGCCAAGAGCTCTGGACAGTCAATAAAATAAATACAAAGCATGATTACTCTTCAGGAACTTACAGTCTGTCTGGGAGTGACAAACAGACCTAGGAAAGCTTTACGGAACAATTATGTGCAAAGCAGATTTTGGCTGTAACGGAAATCCTGAACAGAGCATGGCCTGCGTGGGCTGTGATAACAGTGGAAAGAACCAGATGACGCAGAAACCTGACCGGGCTCTTGAAAGACAGAAAGGCTCTGAGTAAAAAGGGGAGCGGAGTTCAGGGTCAGGAATATACATGGTCTGCCAAGGGGCAGTGAGCGAGGCCGTGGGATCAGAGCACCACTGCCGCCTTGCCCCACCGGGACCCCCAGCTTTACCTTGGTCAGACATTCAGGCCAAGAGGACCAGAGAAGATTCAGATGTTAGTCCTACTTATTAGGAAGTACATACTCCAGCGTCTCTAACAAACAGCTAACATGAGTTAAGGAATAAGTATACAGTGATATGATACATTTGTCTGGCAGGCGCACTCCTTCCCCACCATTGAAAGGTGGCAAATGAGTCCCGTGTCATGCACCATTCTCGGGGTCATTTCAATGCACTGTTCAACTTACGCCCAGGTTCCAGAGAGGAGCAATGACAACGAGGGGGTGGGCAATATCCCTTCTTAAGAGCCCCTCAAATCTTCAGGTGCAGGAAACGCTCGCTGACTTTCCTTCCCCTCCTAAATTGCAAGTCAAGCAATTCCTCTGCATTTGATTTCAGTCCTTTGGTATATATAACGGCTGAAAGAGCCAGTGCTGAGTGCCTCCAAGAAATCAGTGCTGAATTAGCCTCACTCTGTTTCCTGTTCCAGCTCCTCTCATCATTATTATATGACTAGGGATGCTATTTATGTCCCCCTCCCTCTCCCAACACCCCCTCCCGCTCACTACCCCTCTCCTGATGAGCTTGTGGCTTCCACCCGAACCTTGTCCCTCTGCTTACAAAGAACTCACCATCTTGGGGCGACTGAGTGGCTCAGTGGGCTAAGCATCTGCCTTTAGCTCAGGTCATGATGTTGGGGTCCTGGGGTGGAGCCCCACGTCGAGCTCTCTGCTCGGCAGGGAGCCTGCTTCCCCTCCCTCCCACCGCCTGCCTGCTTGCTTGTGATCGCTTTCTATCAAATAAATAAATAAATACAATCTTAAAAAAAAAAAAAAAGAATTCACCCTCTTGGGTCAAGTACACGCAGCTCCTAGAGACAGGGTCTTCTCAGGATGAGGAAACTCTAGGTCCTGATGGGTGAGCTGGAGGTCTGGTTTGGCGACCAACCCATTCTGAGACCAAGGCAAGTCCTCTGCCTCCTGAGTTGTCCACTGCTTTCCCCTGAGAAAATGATAAATTGGGGGCTTTTTGTGTTTATTCAGGTAAAGCCCATTTCTAGAATGAGAAAGCAAGAAAAACTGGGAAAGCATTCACTCTTAACTCATTTCTCATGAAATGGCTCTTCCAAACTTCCAGAAGGGTAACATTTTTTTTTTTTTTTTTAGTCCCCTGAAAATAAGTGGACCCTGGTGACTAGCTCTCTATCAAAAAGCATCTGGAAAGTTTGTGCTTAGAAAGTGCCCAAGTCATGTCTTAGGGGTAAAAGATCCAGAGCTGGGATCAAAGGCCCATTGGCTGGCATGGTCCCAGCCTCCTGGAGGCAAAGCCATTCCTTTGTACAGAGACCAGGAGGGGGCAGCCCCAAGTGACACCTCCATTAATGAGACTTATAGAGCTATTTTTTATATAATTTTGAGGCATGCATTTCATAACCATAAAATTCACTTGTTTTAGGAGTATAGTTTATGATTTTCACTAAATTTACAGAACTGTGAAATGATCACCACTATCCAGTTTTAGAGCATTTCTATCACATCTACATGAGTCCCAACGCCCACCTTCTGGCACTGCCCCCACCTCCCCACCCCCCCACCTCCAGGCAGCCACATAGCTGCTATCTCCACCGATTCACCTATTCTGGATATTTCCTACGTGACTTCTGCCTCTGGCTTCTTTCATTTACCATCATGTCTCTGGGGTCCATCCAAGTTGTAGTACGTGGCCACAGTTCATTCTCTTTCATGGCTGGGGAGCATTCTACGGATATGCTTACACTGGGTTTCTCCATTTGTCCACTGATGGACACACACATCATTCCCCATGTTTGGCTGCTGTGAATACCATTGTTATGAATGTGGACATAAAATTCTGTGTGTGACTTACAGGTTTTCATTTCTCTTGGGTGGACTAGCTATGTTTTGGGGTTGCGTATCCCACTAATATTTACTGACACCTGCTGTGAAGCACAAAGGGGCCCGGTGGCTATGTGCCCATGTGTTAGAGGGGTCGGTGCCTCTAGCTACCTCCAAATAGGACACAGTGGAGAGTTGCTCTGAGAACTAGAGCCTCCCCTCTGTTTTTCCTGAACTTCCCAGGGGAAGAGGGCCTACAGTCCCCATTTGCTGATCACGGATGCATAAACCAGTTCAGGGCCAGGCCGCCCAACTAAACAGCTCTCATAAAACAAAGAGCTTAGAGGAAGACTTTTGTTCGTGGCTGTTTGCAAGTGTAATTCATCTCCTAAAAATGCACTCCTGGTTTTATCTCATATCCTCTTTAAATACTTGCTCAGTGAGTTTGCATGTGACTGTTTTTTTGTTTTGTTTTGTTTTGTTTAAGTAGTGGTTTAGAGAAGAGGGAAGAAGAGGCTGTCACATGTAGAAGGTCACTACAGGCACTGGATGTCTCAAAGCAATCCCCATTTCACATATCCTGACCCACTGTGGCCACCTGAACTTGCCGGACCATCTGTTTGGACTTCTGGATTTGGGGTTAGAAAATACTCCCATTATTTGGACATGGCAGAGGCCCCATCATGCTCCTGACTAGCACTGGGCAGAGCAAAAGGACAGAATCCACAGGTAATTAGAGTTGGAGGCTGGGGCACCTGGGTGGCTTGGTCGGTTAAGCATCTGTCTTCAGCTCAGGTCATGATCCTAGGGTCCTGGGATCGAGCCCCACATTGGGCTCCCTGCTTGGGGGGAGGTCTGCTTCCCCCTTTCCATCTGCCTCTCCCCCAGCTCATGCTCTCTCTCAAATAAATAAAATCTTTTTTATTTTTTTTCTAAAGAATTTATTTATTTGACAGAGTGAGAGAGCACAAGCAGAGGGAGTGCTGATTTAGGCTCCTGGCACCAAACACCACCATCAGAAGCACAGATCACTAAAAATGGACTTCAAGTTTCCAGACGACAGACCCCGTTTTTAAACTTGGAAGAGCCTGACTGGGTGTGGGACTCTGGGCCAGAGCGCAGTGCTCAGGAACCGAGGTTGTGACGAACTGGCCATTGGTGTCCTCCCTACCAAATTGATCCACTGCAGCCCTACACCACCCCCAGCCCCGCCCCAGGGTGACTGCCTTTGGAGATGGAGCCTCTAAGAAGATAAGGTCCAGGGAAGTTGTACACGTGGGTGGGATGCTGATCTGACAGGGTGTGGCCTTTTCCGGAGAGCTGGCGGAGCACTCCTGTTCACGCTCTCCCTGGGGGCACGTGGAAGGAAGACCCCGTGGGGACAGAGCGAGGGGGGTGGCCATCCCCCAGCCAGGAACCACGGCGGCTAACACCCTGATCTTGGACTCCAGCCTCCAGAACCGAGAAAATCAGTATCTGCCGTAGAAGTCACCCAGCATGTGGTACTCAACTCACGGCAGCCGCAGCCCACAAGCCTGGGGAGGTCCCTGCCGTGCCACGGTGCTTGTGGGCCTGTGACGCACAGACCATGAACACCACTGTGCAGGACGTGGGGACAGGCTGGGATGACGGAGTAGGTACCTAGAAAACTTTTGAGAAAGAACCGCCCTGCTAGAATTTCAGTTTTAGATACCGTCTCCCATGTGCCTGCCTCTTGCGGGTCGCTTACACCTTCATTGGAGAGCGAGTCCCAGAGGTAGTGTGCAGAGGATGGGACACATGGCAGCTGTGACGTTGTTTTTAAAAACCCGAATGCCTTCCCGGATGTGGATGCAGAATTGGGAGGTGAACGGAGGCTGCTTTTCGGCAGGGTGGAGGGTGGGAGGCTTCTCCCCGATCCCCCCGAAGCCCTACCCTGTGGCACTTCGCAAGCTGGACTGAATCGCGCCTAAGTCGGGCCGGCTGCCCCTGCCATCTCCTCCATGTCAGTAAAGACATCTCAGGCGTATGCACAGGCATTCGCACCGCACTCCCCGTGTCCTTGGAGGTCCCCACACGACTCCCTAGTGTCCAAACAACGCCACCTCGTGCAGCGGATTTAGGACCGTCCTGGCACGGACACAGCTTCCAGCAAACAGGACATGTGGGAAAGTGTCTGGCAGGTAAGCTTTAAATAAAGCCGTGTGTGTTCCCTGGGGAAGGAAAGGTCGATGACTGTCTTGGGAGGGGAGCGAGGGCTGGGTCTGAGCCAGCTCGCTGGCATCCCGCTTGAATCCACATGTCCGGCCCGGTGTGGTCCTTGCGGCCCCCGGGAACCTCACCATCTGCGTGCCTGTCCACACGACAGGTATCATCACATGCAGACCGGTGATATCTGGGGGGCTACCAATGACCCGCACACAGACACAGGCGAGCACACACACGGCCCCTGCTGCTGAGGTTTACCCTTGGACTGGAGCTGAGGCTGAGGCGCTCCCAGGAAGAGCCACCATTCCCAGAGGGCAGACTGTAGGCAGGGGATGGCCCCTCCGGGCAGAATGCTGCTCTGCAGGTAGGAAGGGGCGACCCCTGGGGCCTTCTCCCGGGACAACAGGGCCGTATTTTAACTGGCAGCATGGGAGCTTGCTTACTCAATTTATCTTAAAGAAGCACAGTGTTCTGAACGGAGCTCCAGCTTCCCAGCACTGGCAGGGAAGGACCCTGACCTCTCCTTTCCTGCACAGGCAGGCTGAACACGCTCTGACGTGGGGTGCACTTTGTGAAACTCCTCTTTCTAGGCTTTATCTCTCACCTTCTGCACCAACTGGGGCTGACGTGACTCCGCTAATCCTGAGCCATGACGCTTTTCTAGGAAAACACCCAGCCTGCCCCGAGCAAAGCTTGGAAGTTCGCGGCTTGTCTCAAACCTCTTGTTTGCACCACCCTATCACCGCGGGGCCCGCAGTTTCCTCCCGCTCAAGATCATGGGGCAAGTTGTACCCATGCAGCTGGCTTTCCTCCCCGTGCTCAAATACCAAAGTCACCCCTGAAACTAGGTGCACCTGCACGAACACGCCTGCCGCGCCCGCAGATGCACACACACGAGGACGCGCACGCACAGCCCCAATCTCCTACTTGTTCTGGGTGTCACTCTCTTGGAGCTCTGCACTCTGAGGACAGCCAGTGAAGGGTTTTAATCAGATAAACCCATCTCTGCTAATGAGTAAGCTACTTAGCAGACGGACAATGTTTCCTGAGAAAGAGCCCATAGAAGATCTATTCAAATCCCCTGTCTTTGCAGAGAGGAGAAGGCCCGGCTGGCAGAGGTGAGGCGACATGTGTAGTGTAAGCGGGGGTGGGGGGTAGGAAGGGAGAGGTCAGGGTCCTGATTCTCACCCAGCATTCTTCCCCGCACATCTTCTCCCGAGTCATATGATGCCTTAACCACTGAAAACGTATCACTTGCCAAAAAGGCTTTTAAGAATTACATCTCTTCTTGGCTCTTCCAACGCAGCTGTCCTGAACCTGCTCCGATTTCTGTAGGCCTTTGATCCCCACCCATGATTTTAGGCAGTTGATCCCACTTCCTACGTCACAAAGGAGATGAACACTGCCAGCTCAGGTCCCTGGCTTCCCTCCCCGACGTCTCCACATTTCTCCGTGTCCTCGCCCGTCATCTCTCCTCCTTCCCCTTCTCAAAGCCGACAGTTCTCCCTCCCCACTGCCCCAAGCCCCCTGCCATCCCCCACCCCAGCCTGCTGCTGCATCAACCTCCTTTCTCTTAGGGCAACCTCACACCTGTGCTGGAATCTTCTTCCTCGGGTTAACAGCAACGACCAGCTTTCTCAAAACCCTCCCCCTGTGCCTCCGAAGGTAGAGAACCCCTCTCGCTGCCAAACACATTCACCAGCGATCCTGTAACTGCTGCTCCCCTCCAGCGCCCACCACGTGCCCCTTGCCATCTGGCTTCCAGACCAGCACCCGCTTCAAACTGTTTCTGCAAAACCGTCCTCCTCGGCTGATGTGATGCCACATCACGCTCCCTTCCCACAGCTTCTACGAGGCCATAGGTTGTGGGTCCTCTGTGCAGCCTATCAGACTTCTTTCCTGCCCTCCCTGTGGCTCTCAGGAACCCATGCCTGCCCACTGCTCTCACCGCAACATTCACTCGGCCTTCAGCACCTCTCCCTCTCCCTCCTGGCCGGCTCTGCACTGAAGCCACCACCGGAGCTGGCAGCTCTGCCCAGCTCAATCCGACGTCCGGTCTCTGCCTCAGGGATGCGCTTCCCTCCTACCCTTGCTGTTCCTTCTGCTGTTAATGGCCCCTCTGTTCCCTGAGCTGCTCAGGCTTAACCTTCAGAGCTGTCTTCGATGGCTCCCTTTCTAGCCCTCCGGCTGAAACTTGCATCTGTGAGACGCTTTGGTATTTTTGATTCTATCCAAAATATCCTTTATTAAAAAAATATTTATTGTGACTGTTGAAATAGACTTCGTGACCCATTTTGAACACGCAGCTATAGAAGACTGTCTGATGTTCTCAGGCTTTGATAGTGCCCTTCCCCTTCCTCGGGAGCCAGCACTCAGGAGGCCCCCGAACCCCGGCCCTTTCGCTCCCCGCCAACTTCTGCAGCTAACACGAGCTCTGGCCCCAGCAGATGGCTCGCAGGTGCCAGCCCCTCCCGGCTCTGCACCTCTGTCTGTGGCCGCCTCTGCTAGGAACGGAGCGTTCACACCTCCCGCCCATGACAACGGAGGGCACAGAACAGCCTCTTCCACGCTGCCCTGCTCATGCCGAAGTCCAAGTCCGAAGAACGGATGGTCATCACCGGGATTTGGGTGAGGAGGAGGATTCTGAGGCCACATCCAGGCTCAGCGGGAAAGACTGTCATTAGATGAGAGCATTTCGGCAAAGCAGGGGGGAATGGAGACAAGAGAGCCGCGTAGTGGCCCTCTGTAACCCAGCCAGAAGTGAGCTCGCTCTTTGCTGAAACACGCCATTTATTTTACAATCCTTTCATGGAATTTTAAAAAAAAATGAGATTCCAAAGTGTAATTGTTATTTATATGCTTTTGTGACATTTCTCATTTGTTTGGAAGTTCTGTTGAGTCAAGGACTTAGAATTGACCCCCTGGCGTCCTCAGTGATATCTGGTTCATCCTTACTGATATCCGATTAGGGAACACATTTGTCCAATACACAATATACAATGACTTTTGTGACTGAGGTTTCAGGTCTTGGATAATTCAACCTGGGAAACATTTTTGGGTACAGGAACACTTTGGCAGTATATTTTCAAGACTCCTCTCACATCGGACCGGTAGGGCTGGGTCTCTGCTGACATGATCACAGAGCACCCCAGGATGACAGCTGTACCCCATGAACAGAAACAAAGCAGCCACACCCAGAGTGGGGGTGGCTGAGACAGGCCAACTGCCCCAGGAGCAGGAGAATATCAACCACAGGGAGCCCCAGGGGGGTCCAGACCTCTTCCTCCCCATGTAGCGGGAGCTCCCATGAGCAAACCTTTGCTGAGCTCTTACAAGTGCATGAGCAGATGCGATTCTCACTGCTTCTCCAATGAAATGCATTTGTACCGGGTGTTGCCACCTTTCGGAGGCAGGTGGATATGGACATGGGGCTCAGCACCCTGGCTTTCCAACGGCATGACCTTGCGGGAATGATTTCTTTGTGTGTAAACTGGGGTGACAATGGCTATCCTTCCTTTGGGCGAAATAGCAGTAAGGCAGCGATCTTCCCAGACCACTGCCTGCACTGTAGTAGGTTCCAAAAAAAAAAAAAAAAAACCCGGATTGGGGGGCCTGGGTGGCTCAGAGGGTTAAGCCTCTGCCTTCGGCTCAGGTCATGATCTCAGGGTCCTGGGATTGAGTCCTGCATCCGGCTCTCTGCTCAGTGGGGAGCCTGCTTCCTCCTTTCTCTCTGCCTGCCTCTCTGCCTACTTGTGATCTCTGTCTGCCAAATAAATAAATAAAATCTTAAAAAAAAAAAAAAACAAACAAACCCAGATACTCTCATTAGTAAGAGGGGCTGTACTGTCGCACTCATTTCCATACGAGAGAACAGATTCCCACTGAGCTTCTGCCATTTGCCGAAGTTACTTGGCTCAGCAGGAGCTGAGCGGTGGGCGCTAACCCCTTCTGTCTCCTTTCAAAGTCCTCCCTCTTCCCACCTGACCACACGTTGCAGGCTTCTCGGCGGCGAGAGCTGTTACGCTCAACTACTAATCCCTGCTGAACGAAACTGTACTGACTGTGAATTAGCTGGTTGTGAACACAGATGATCCCAGCAAATACTCCTCGACTAGAAATGTGTTACTGATCGATAGTCAGCGTCTCAGTCCGATGGGAAAGAGAGGAAGAGGATATGAGAACGAGATATGCCATCAGACGGGACAGATGCCATCAACCTGGCTGGAAACCACTTTTCAAGCCTTGAGCCCTAACTGGGGCTCAGCTGCTCTCTCCTTCTCAAGCTTCCTGGCTAAGCCTGTGCACACACCATTCCTTCTGCCTGAAACAGCCTTCCCTCCCTTCTGTGCTTGACAAGTTTTCTCACTTCGGTTACAACACCTCTACCTCAGAAAGCTTCTTCCTCAGGGAGGCCTCCTCCTCCTCAGGAAAGTCTTCTCCTCGAGAATGCCTCCTCCTCAGACAAACCTCCTCCTCAGACAGGCGTCCTCCTCAGACAGGTCACCTCCTCTTCAGACAGGCCTCCTCCTGCTCAGGAAGATCTTTTCCTCAAGAAGCCCTCCTCCTCAGGAAAGTCTTCTCCTCCTCCTCAGACAAACCTCCTCCTCGGACAGGCCTCCTCCACAGACGGGCCTCCTCCTCGTACAGGTCACCTCCTCAGACAGGCTTCCTCCTGCTCAGGAAGGTCTCCCTCAAGAAGGCCTCCTTCTCAGGAGGGTCTCCTCACATTACTTAACGATCAGTGTCCCTGTGATGCTCTATTCTTAGCTTTGAACCATAACTTACTATCTTATACTAGAAAATATATTTGTCTGCATGTCTCTTTTCCTCCAGACTAAAACTTTAAGGGAATGAAGCTAACGCTGTTTGTTTTTGCATTTCTAGGGTCTCACTAAATGACCAAGGGACATGGAGTAGGATGGAGTAGGGCTGGATGAGGTATTTTCCGAGTAAATGAAGTCATCTTGTCCATTTTTCCGTGTTGAAGTTCAACCAAGCATTGTATTTTCTATTTTGGTTTTATATGTACCGCATGCCTCCCCATAGAAGACACACTCCAAACCCTAATAAATATTTCTTGCTGGCTGGGTTCCAGCACTGTAGCCTGCCTGCCATCCCCACAGAAAGAGCCACAGTATGAGGACCACCTTGCCCTGTGCATCTAAGAAAAAACAAAATGATTCAGCACTTCCACAGCAAGCACCCGAGATGCAAATGTTTCAAAAAATAGACCATAAGCCAAACTGAACAAAACACCAAGAAAAAAAAAAAAAACCAAAAACACCAGGCAGAGAAAAAAGTGCTACACGTATGCCCAGGCATGCCCTGAAGACTTCTGCTGACATAACAGGGATCCCACGCAAAAGGGGAACTGGGGGCTTTCTAGTATCACCGGAGCCGTGCAGATGCTTCTAGATACCGTCCCTACACACGTACTCCTTGAGAACAGCAAGAAGGTTTGCCAAAGGTGCAAGACAATCTGTGACAGGACGACTACCAGACATTTATTAAGTACCTACTGTGTGCCAGACAGATGCTAAGTATAACCACCGACCTCACTGCGTTCCCAGCACTCAGCTGAAGTAGGTTGTTACTTCTGTTTCACTGGGGCTTAAACGAGGTAACTGAGGCCCAGCATTTATGGTTTATACAAATCCAGCGGCACATGGGAAAAGCACAGTCTTGAACCCTGCTCTCTCTGATTCTCAGGCACACTGTCTGCTACCCACACCCAGGTACGTGCAAACATTGGTTAACAAGGCTTGCTAGGGTTGTCAGTGTGGACAGGAAGCTCGAAGCTCGCCTGAGAGTAGCCCTAAGGGAACTGGGGAAGGGAGCCCCGTTTTTATTCCTTGAGGCGAACCTGTCTCTGCCGTGTCACTCACTGCCTCCTGTGGCACCTCTGGGTCACGGCATTGAGCCTGGGTGACCTCACCATCCGTGTCCAGCTTAACCCCAAGTGCAGCTCAGACCTGGTCTGCATGATGGATTGGGGATTACCAGCGGTGACACTGCTGTTGGGGAACAGCACTGACCTGCCTTACTTAAAAGGTGGGCATGGGGTGAGTTCCCACAAGGACCCCAGGAGTGATAGTCACTTCCATGTTCCCTAAGGGAAATATATATCCTTCCACTCCCCAACTGGCATGTACATCTGGGCGGTGTCTCCAAGAAGGCCTGGAAGCTTTCCTAAGGGGAAACCCCCTTAGGAAAGTCGGCACCTGCACTCAGTGGAGGTGTAGATGACAGATACCAAGTCTCTCCCAAGATGGGGATGGGGGACGGGAGGAGACAGCTACACGAAGTGGGGAATAATCAACCTCCTATAGACAGAAAATGTTGAAAAAGGTAAGTAGTTGCAGGTTAGTGCAGAACAATGTTCTGAAAAACATGGGCTGGGGATAGGAGGGCCCAGGATACCATTTCTGTTTGACCAACTATTAGCTGGCTGTAGGTCTTGGATGAGTCAGTCAGACCTTTCTGGGTCCCACAGTCCTCATCTGTAGGATAGGAGTAACGGTACCGGGTTGGCTCCTGGGAGACCTCCGTGGGTGGGCTACGTGTGGGGTACACCAGTGCCCTACTAGCTTCTGTCTTGTTCTTACTGGTTCCGTCTCACTGTAACAAACAAGAACTCGTGAGGGGATACAGGTCCTTGGAAGCCATCACACAGAGGTCCGGGCTCCAGGTTGTAGTCCCAGGGCATGGCAGATGCTGGGTTTTCCCTTATGCACAGGCTGCACGGGGCTCTGTTCCTTCCGGGTAAGTGAGGGCCTGGACCAGAGGGGGTCTGCCTTCCTCTCCCCACTGGCTGGTGGCCCCTTGCCAGCCCTCACTTGGCTAAGCTGGCCAGCTCTGTGGAAACTGGTTATTCTGCCTCCTGTTAGGCGCATTTAAGGACTGAGACCGGTCTCTCTCTCTCCATCCCCCACAGTCCCCTGCCCACCGCCCTTCAGAGGAGAAGGTCCCAGACCAGCAGATGACAGCTGTGTCTGAGTATGTTTCTGTGTCTCTCCCACGAGTGGGGAAAGGACCCGTTTACAAGCTGCTGGTGGCTTCTCTCTCACCTGCTCCCCTGCCCATTCTCAGCAGCTGGGCGGTCACAGGGGTGGGCTGGTAGGCTTCAGGGGCAGGAGAGAGGACTGGGCCTGCGGCATCTCCTGCCTCCACCCACTCAGCAATACCCTGGTCTGCCTCCTGGTGGGGGTGGGAGTGAAGGGGGATGCTCCAGACCCGGGGGGGACTCAAGTGGGGTGTGTGTGCCGGTGTGTGTGTGGCACGGGACGAAGGCGAGCACTGGTTAGTGTCTGCAGACCCCCCCCCCCCCCCGCCCCCGCCCCTTCCCCAGCTGGCAGGTGCCTCGGGACAGGACCGGCAGGAACTCAGGCCACGGCGGACCCTGTTGCTGCCAGACTCGCTGGGGGCCACGCAAGGAGCCAGCGCTGTGTTCTGGCAGCGCGGGGGACAGCCCGGCAGACCCCGCAGCGGCTCAGCCCGGCCCAGGAGCTAGCGAGCTGCCACCCCCCGCAGGCAGCAGGCATCGGGGCGCTGCACTGCGGGCGACGCTTGCTGGGGAGCGCGGTGGCACCCACGGCCACCAGGCAGCCCTGGCAGGGTGGCGGCCCCCCGCCGGGGCGCAGCGACCTCGCGCCAGCCCCCGCCGCCCCAGGCCGTTACCTTCCACTTTGGTGAGGGTAAGGACCGGACTGTTGCAGGCGCTGAGCGGGGCCACCCGGGCCGAGTGCTTCTTCATGATGAGCCGTCCGCCTGCAGGAGCGCCTCCGCCGATCGCCTACATCCTGCGGCCGGCCGGGGCGCGCCTCTCGGGTCCGGTCCCGGTGGCCTCCGGCGCGGAGGAGCGCGAGCGGCTGGCCGCCCAGGCCCTGCCCCCGGGGCTGCCGGCCGGGCTCCTGTCGCCGCGCGGCTCACTGCGGCGGCCGCCCCTCCGAGCACATCTTCCCTGGCCGCGCAGCCACTGCACACCCGCGCCCACAGCCTCTTGCCTGGAGGTTGCTGCAAACTCCAACGTCACGTACAAGTGCACTCCCCACGCCCACCCCACGGGCTCACCTGCTCCGCCCCCCGCCCTGGGACGCCCAGCCCTGCAGCCC
The DNA here is from genome assembly GCF_011764305.1 of Mustela putorius furo. Lineage (NCBI taxonomy): Eukaryota > Metazoa > Chordata > Mammalia > Carnivora > Mustelidae > Mustela > Mustela putorius. Next base: position 3,193,026 of record NW_025421560.1, on the reverse strand, counting down.
GGGCCCTCCCTCCCGGCGCTGTCCCGGCTATGGACTGGGGTCAGGGCGGCAGGGCTGGCCAGAGGCTCCCCAGTCAGCCCTCTGCCGCCACCAGCTCCTGGGAGGGGGGACCCGAGAACTTAGCCTCAGTGTTTCACGAGTTTAAAAAGCCAGGCTTCTGACTTTGAACTGAGAGCTGACCCTTCCCTGAACCAAGTCCTGAACCGGGGTTTAAAGGAAGAAGTCCCATGGCTTTGAAAGAGTCTAGGAGCCCCATTATTTTGTCTGGCTTCAGTGGACTACAACTTTTTTTTTATATTTTATTTTATTTTTGCAGTGGAAGAAGATGCAGAATCCACAGACCAGTGTGGCAAGAAGAAAACCAAGGCTTGAGATTTCTGTTCTTGTCACCACTGCCCGGGTCCAGGGATGCCCAACTCCCTGGGAGGGGGAGAAAATTTCATTTTTGCCCAGCTCCCAGGTTCCTGCCTCAGTGGCCCGGTATGGCACTAGCCTCTGCAGGCAATGGTCTCACTGCTCCCACTCAGCCCCAGCTGTAAGGTCCTGGCCAAGGATGCCTTGACATCACTGTTGCATCGTTGGCTGGCTGGTCTTTAAGTGACCATGATTTACCCAACGATAATGCATCATTAGCAAACGAGCCCTACCACCACCCTGTGGGTAGGATGCACGAGGTTTGGGCAGCCCCAGAAGTCCACAAAGCTTTACGGGCATCTCACTCACCCATGCCCAGGCAACAGTTTGGGTCCCAGCCTCCTCAGCAAACTGAAGATTTGGTGGTCCTTCAAGGTGGGTTTTGTCTTTATTGTGAAGTCCTTACCCAGAGTTTGATAAGCTCCTGCTCTACCTAGTTTCCTGTCTCAAAGCTGGTGTTCTACTGTATGATGTAACTCTCGTAACCCCTGAAGGGTGACTCAGTGGAGTGGCAGAGGCAGGGAACGACCTCAGAGCAATGGGTTCTGGTGACATCCACCTGTATACCCCCAGGTCTCTGGCGGAAGTGGCTCCTACAAGTTGTCCTGTTACTACTAGCCCTCTTGAAGAGCCATGATAGATAGGATGGTCCCTGAGTCTCTGGCTTCTCAAGGATGCTTCCTCATCACTAAAACCAAGGAAAGGATTTTAGGGTCTCTGCAGAGCCCTCTAGTGGTAGCCTCTGCACTACAAGCCTCTAAAAGGAACTTGTCCCAAGACCCCTAGAGATGACACTCTGAAGTCAATTTTGTGAAATAGATTTGTAACAATTCAGCACAAAGAAGTCTAAGGCAAAAGAATTTCATCTTATTTAAAGAGGATCTTTTTAAAAAAATATTTTATTTATTTATTGGACAGACAGAGATCACAAGTAGGCAGAGAGGCGGGCAGAGGTGTGTGTGGGGGGAGCAGGTTCCCCGCTGAGCAGAGAGCCCGATGCAGGGCTCGATCCCAGGACCCTGGCTTGATCCCAAGACCCTGAGATCACGACCCGAGCCGAAAGCAGAGGCTTTAACCCATTGAGCCACCCAGGCGCCCCTAAAGAGGATCTTTTTAATAAATAATATTATGTGTTGTTTCACCAAATTCATCAACGTTTATTATAAACACAGTAACTAAAACAGATACAACAGAATAGCAGTACTTTTTTGCTGGGTACTTACTATGTATCAAGTACCAAGTCAATTTGTTTTACAGAAGGCACTTCATTATTTACAAAAGCTCTGTGAGATCGTTTTTGTTGTTGTTGTTATTGTTTGTTTCTTTTTAATAGATGGGGAACCTGAGGCTGAGAGAGGTTACATAAAATGACCCAGGTCAAAGAGTGAGTAACTGGCCAAGCAGGATTTCAAACCGCAGTCTGAATGAACAAACACCAGCACTCACGTCTGCATTTACAAAAACCTGCCACGCTCTTCTTTTACGTTGTGGATGCAAAATGCAGACATTCCACTTAGCGATTCCAGTTCAGGTGGGAGATACTAGTCAAGTAATCCATAATCCATTTCCTATCACTTGAAGGTGGTTCTGACTGATTTCATCATGCTCTTGAACCTCCTGGAGTCTGGGTCTCCCCCAGGACCTCAATCTTGAGCTTATGTGCTGCCGAAGCAAAGAGACCCGGCACTTTGAATTAGCCTGTCCACATTCTACCAGGAAGCTCACAACAGAAGTGCCCCCAAAATCTTTAACTGTTTTTTACTGATCTGCTTTCTATTTATTGCAACATCATGTGTAAGTTAAATAGATGATTAAATATTATTGTTAGACACTCCCATCATTGACTTCAGTCACTTAGTAATTAATTATACCTAAACCTTTTTTCCCTACAGGATACCCCCAGGACCTTCTGACACCTGAGAGGTCATCACCTCCTTGTGTCTGTCAACTTCTGCTTATCAAAGAGGAGGTACCAATTGTTATCTCAATGTCCTCCCTTAATTTTAAGAACTGAGTGCTGTTTGTTTTCTTCTTCTTCTTCTTAAGATTGTATTTATTTATTTGACAGAGAGAGACACAGCGAGAGAGGGAACACAAGCAAGGAGAGTGGGAGAGGGAGAAGCAGGCTTCGCGCTGAGCAGAGAGCCTGATGTGGGGCTCAATTCCAGGACCCTGGGATCCTGATGTGAGCTGAAGGCAGATGCTTAACTAACTTGAGCCATCCAGGCGCTCCTGCTTCTTGTTTTCTACACTCCATCCACTCACAACTTGTGTTGTTTCAACCAAAAAAAATCTTACCTCCCCAAATATTCCCTATACTCCTTTTAGAAATAAGAGTTCGTGCTGCTTAAACGTACAAAAAGTGATACCCCTCAGTGCACACCTTTGCAGGCTGTGGGTGTGGTGAGGCTGCTTAGTTAAAAACTCACATGAAGAAAATTATCTAATTATTCCAGAATGTTAACTGTGTGCTGGTGTATGAGCAAACAGTAGTAATTTGAGGATTCCAACAATTTAAAACCCTATGCTAGAGTGAGGCTTCCTTGACCTAACTCAGGGACACCTAGAAAAATCATACAAGTTGCCCCACTTAAAAACTCAAATCTCAAATTCCAAAAAAAAAAAAAAAAAAAAAGAGTGTTAATAATTCTTTCAATAAAGACAGAGACATGACCCCTGAATTGTCAGTGGAAACAACCCTGTATATACAATGTTTAGGCAAGAGGATGGTACATTTGTCCCTATAAACTCTTTGGAGAAAGTCGGTGTGAGCCAGTAACTCAATGGTGTCACTGGGTATCTACTTGTCCTCAATTTAGTATTATAGGAATTTATCTGAAAGAGGAACTTGGTAACTTTTTCAAGGTTGTACTCATTCGTGTCATCTTCTAAAAATGTACGGGACAGTGGTTTGCTCTTCAAACCCAGTATTTCCTCAGCTTTACATGACATGGTATCTGCTCTGAATGAAGAATGTTCTTTGTCACAAACCTCACTCTCCAGTTTCATCGATAAGGCTGCGGTGGTGGGATATTTAATGGCTATCTGTGGCATTCCGGTATGGCAGGAGCTCATAAAGAGTTGGTGGGGTTTTGTGTTCTCAGCATTATGGTCCAAACAGTGAAGCAAGTTCACCGAACGGATATAGAGTAATAAGCCCATGATGTAGAACTTACAAATCATGAGTGTGAGTTTTATATTCCCTGACCTGCCCACTTCCCACACACAAACCAAAGAGTAAGGAAGTGAAAGAGGAGTCCCAGATGAGAAAGGAGACAAATCAGCCAATTTCTGGTGTGACTGACAGGCTACATTTAAGTTGCAACTCCAGGTGGGGGCCTAGCCAGGGCCCTCTAGGAAGAGAGAGGTAGACAACCCAGGGATGAGTTATCAGGAAGGGGGTAGCTCTCAGGACCTGTTTGATTCCTGACATTCTGGAGGCTTGCTTGCTACTTTTGTTTCTGGTACTGGACTCCCAGGCCTGCCTCTGTATTGAGGCTCTAGTTTTCCTAAATAATTAGTGTTGTCCAAACAACCTGTTCTGTTCTTCTTGGATTGACTCACATTTCTGCTGTCCCTGGTGATCACTGGCCTATCCTTTCTTCTGTAATGGTATGTGAAGACACACTACACTATTCCAAAAAGGTATCCATCCACTCCTGTTGGTGGGGTGAAATAATACTCATGATTCTCTTGAGCCCAAGAGACATGAAAAATGCCCTGAATTACAGCCAATGACAGCTTGAATTTGAGCTCCAGCCCTGCCAAAAAGAGTGGCTAACTTTGAGGGATCACTCAGCCTTTTCTAGCCTCAGGTTCCCAACGTGGGCACAAGACAGTTAGACCCCTATTAGTAGTTTTTAAGCTGTTTTTCCTGGTCTCTGTGCAAGCCAACTCTCCTTTTAAGGTTGGGGGGGTCCATGTTAGATTTAGTATACAAAAAAGTAGGCATTGTACAAAAAAAGCTTAGAAAACCATTGACTGAACAATCTCCAAGGTCTCATTTGACTTTGAAATTTGGGGTGTATGAAATTATCTTCCAAGATAAGACAGTTGTCACGGCCTCCAAAGATCTTAAAAGAACCATATCCTTCATGAACATCTCTGGTTACTCAAATGGACTCTAGCTTTAAGTGGTTTGTCTCACTTTTTTGACAGTCAGAAATTTGTTAAAATTCACAGTGTCTCACACTAAAAAGGATGAATTTTATTGCTAGTAGATTAGGTATCAATTTACAAATTGGTAAAAAATATATTTTATATATACAAACACATATATAAGTGACTCTAGGGGTGCCTGGGTGGCTCAGTGGGTTAAGCCTCTGCCTTCAGCTCAGGGTCCTGGGATCAAGTCCCATATCAGGCTCTCTGCTCAGCAGGGAGCCTGCTTCCTCCTCTCTCCCCCTCTGCCTGCCTCTCTCCTACTTGTGATCTCTATCTGTTAAATAAATAAATAAAATCTTAAAAAAAAATAAGTGACTTGAATACTTAATAAAATAGTACCCTTTACCATACATGAACACTTCTCTTCTATTCTATTTTACTCCATTTTATTCCCTTCCAATTTATCTTGTTCTGCTCTTTCATTGTAAAAAAAAAAAAAATGTAAGTTGGTTTCAGTATGATCCACTCTTGGTCATAACACATATGGTTTGAAAAATACTATTAAAATTATATTCTTTTTAAGTTATGAGGACAGCTTTATCTAATCTCTTCAAAATAAATAATAAAAAATTTGAAGTACAGCTAAGGTTTTCAATAGTCAGAAAACAGACGACTTCAATTAATTTACCCTGAAATATTAACACTATTTCACAGTCCTTCACAGTATTAAATAGTAAGAATAACAAATTATTTTTGTGGTTACCAATGTTTAAAAATAATCACTTAAAGTAATTCCAGGAACCAGAAATGGAGTTTTACCCAAATAAATCAGTCTGCAGCATTAAAGCTTTCAAAGTGGAGTATGCATTGCTATTTCCAACAGGAGAGAAGATCTACTGATTGAAAGAAATTAACTCCGTCCATTGGGCAGCTCATTCCTCTGATCTGGCAGGAATAACTGATAACCTTTTTCAGCAACTCCATGTGTAAGTTCAGGGAAACGAGAACCACCAGACAGAGCACTCGGTGGCCTTTCCCAGGTTCACAAGTTCCTTCTCCAGCAATGTGTATCACCAGGACAATCATTAGGGCCCCACTAGGATTCTTCCTCTTTTGCTAGAAGTAATGTCAAGATTGTTCTTGTAGATGCAGCCCCTTGGGGTACCCTCATGACTGCTCCAAAGGGAGCAGACAACAGCTGGCTTTGTGGCCATTGTGAGCCCAGAGTCAGAATCATGATGAACAAAAACAGAGGCATGGAGATGGGAATGGGATGTCTGTCACTTCCTTTATGGATCTATGATACCATGGGGTAGCCCTCTGCAGGACCTGGCCTCGGCATGGTGGAATGGAGTGGAATGGTGGGAACTGAGAAGGGGGCAGCTGTCTTGAGGTAGCAGCAGGGTCAGGAGGGATACTGGGGGTAGGGCTGGGGTTCCCTCTTCTGGGACCTTCAGAGACTTACCCCGATGCCAATACAGATCCTCAGTATAGAGAAACCACACGATGTCTGGTCCCTAGAATATTCAAGAAATGATCATTCTCTCCCACTTTGGGAAACGAAGAAGCCACCTTCCACAGATGACTTCCAACACTGTGGATCAGTCTGCAAAGGGGGCACCGCACATCAGTGCTGCCATCTGGGCAAGCTGTTTAATCTCCCTGTGCTCAACGTTTGTCCTCACAATGGGGATTATAGTAGAGGGCACCCTCCAGCGCTGTTGTGAAGCTTACAGAAAGGAATACCTGTGAGCTCCATGGCAGGGCACCAGGCTGAGAGGCGGCACTCAGAAAGGCGTTGTTATTTCCAGGCTCTCCCACAAGGTTCTTTAATGGGGAGGTGCCATCTCTGGTTTGTCATATCTCCGGGGCCAAGCACCATATGCAGAGTATGTCGCAGGTGCTCAAAACCAGAAGCTTGAAAGGAAAAGGGAGGAAAAGAGGGAGGAAGGAAGCCAGCCAGGGGCATATTCACAGGACCCAGAATTCTAGAGTTTTCTAGAACTGTCTGCTTCAGCCACTTCCCAGACTATCCCTCTGTGCTGGCATGGGAACGGCAGTGACAAAACGCTTGCCAACTCCCTTATGCTCAGGGCTCTCTGCCCCTCGCTGGCTTCATCCCAGAGGAGGTGCTTTGGAGACCAGGACACCAACTCAAGGTGAGGAGAGAGATCTGATGCCATTTAGTTCAGAAATAGCTGCTTGCTGTGTTCCGGGTGATTCATCGACTACAGCTGGACTCCGGACTGGGGCCTCTGCTCTTCCTCCTCTGTGCAACGGGAACTAGAATACTGACCTACATCGGATCCTGGTCAATGCCAGCAGCAAAGTCCCCTGGCTGGTATTTGTTTCCAAGGGTGACTCAAGGGGACTGGCCATCAGACTGCCTTGAAAATGAGAAAGAGGTACAGGTTTGGGAAGGCACCTGCTCCACTCTAGTTCCCGAGCGCCAGGCAGGGCAGGATCAGCAGGCAAAGGGCACGTTCACTGAGGATGGACGAGGCTCCGGGTTGGGTGGATAGAGCTTCCGAAGTCCTGATCTCTGGGAGCAGGGCCTCCTCTGGAGTTGAGGAGCTCTTTGCACTTCTCTGAAGGTGGTGCCTGCCCTAGAGTTATCTGTATAGTTGCTTGAGCTTCCTGCTGGGCTGTGAACACTGGGAATTAGGGACTTGCCCATGAATAGTGCCTCCATCAGCACTGATGGATGGATGGATGGACGAAAACTCGCCACGGCAGAAGGAAGCAGGAACTTGTCCATGGTACAAGTGGACAAGATGCTGAATCCAGGGAAGGAGAACCAGATTCAGCAGGTCTGTAGGGGATGGTACTATCAGGATCAGCTTCCTGAACTAGTCCCAGACATAGCCCCTTCAGGAGTCAGGAAATCCCACCCATTTGTCGAAGGAGCTCCAGGCAGCCCAACCCCCCTCTCTGTGTGGACAACCTCTGGGCACCCCACTTTTCACACTGACCCTGAGTCCCCATGGCTTCTTTCCTCTCCTGAGAACCTGGCTTTTGTCTTTCATTCCCCAGTGAGGCTGGATCTAGAACTTAGGTCGGCCCTCCTGGTGCCTGGCCTAGCTCTGTGCTTCCATGTGATCGAAAGTCACCAGAAGCCTCCCAGGACCACAGAGACTGTGTAATGCGTTTCCTCGTAAGGGGGCCATGGAGTGTCACGCAGGCGCCTGTAAACGACCCCCTACATTTTCCCAGTCCCGGGGCTCCGCATCCACACGGCACCCTCACCTTCTCCTTCCTCTACCCAGTAGGGCTCCCTCAAGCCAGGCTCCAGGCTCATGGTCCTCCCGGCCAAGCAGAACCTCCTGGAAAGTGTCTTCTGGTGACCTGACTGGAAAGGGGAAGCCCCCTGGCATTCCGGTGATGAAAGCCTCCTCCCTGCTAGACTTGCTTCCCTGAAGTCTTGGTCCAGGCTTACGTTGCCCCTGAGGGGCAACTGTCCTCTGTGTTCTGGTGCACTCTGCCCCCTGTCCCAAAGAACAGACCAACTTGCCCACCCAAGTGGGTTTGGTTCTTGGCCAAACTGCTGTCACTAGAAGCAGAGACCATTACCTCAGAGCACAGCTGGCCAAGCCCCTGTAACTCTCTGTGAACTCACTGGGCAAGAACCAACATTTTGCACACAAGGGCTTACCAGATGTCTCCACTGGCCAAAAAATAGAAAATGCTCCCAGACATAATTGGATCTTCGCAAAACCAGCCCTGAGAATTGCCACTTTTCTCCCTCATTTTGCACAAGATACTAGTTGACCTACACTGGGCATGTGTGGGCACAGGTATTCATATGAAACTGCAGTACTCATCAGAGGAAAGAGAGGCAGGACAAAGGGAGAGAGAGGGTCTACACTTTAACTGGATATGAAGAACACACCTCTCCCTCCCCCCTTTTTTAAAAAAAGCCAACAAACAAAAATCCTGCTTAAGGCAAAGGTCGCTTTTTGCTGTAGGGCTCAAAGAGAAGGTCCCACCAATTGTGGGCAAAAGTAAGAAGAAGTCAGAGGTCTGGAGACCCATCCTGCTCCTGGCTGAGGCAGCCAGTCAAGCCTTTCCCCCAAACCGACAGGCTAGTGTAGGGCAAGAATTCTCTGAAGTGCTTGGTCGGGTTTGGAGGAGTAAACACATGCATGATTTGTTCCCCAAATTATCTTGCTGGTGTCAGAATATTTGTCTCATGGATTCCAAAACTACCTTCTGACACTAGCTCCTTGTCATTTTGACAAAGATGGGCTTGCCAGCCCTCTGGGGCTGGGGGGTGGGGGTGGGATCTGAGGCCACGTGACGCTGAGTGACCAGCCCAGAGCACTTGTTGGTGAGATAACCAGGCTTGGCTGGATTTGCTACAGCACAGCAACCCCGTAATTATTTTCCATCTTGACGGGAACCTTTTGAAATTATCGGTCAATCCCCATTTTGGGGATTCTTCGGTCAATCCCCATTTTGATTTTAAGACGACGATCCTTGGAAATTTCACCTACTGCTGATGGGGATGAAATGGATATGGCCCTCCTGAATGTGGGCTATATACATCAAAATTCCTAAAAAGTACAAATGTTTATGGCCTATTGCTCACTATTTCCCATTTTAGGAGTTTCCCCAAGAAATAATCCGATGTGAACACAGATACAGGGACAAAGATGTCTATCCCTGAGTAGAAGTAAAAAATGAGAAACAACTGAAAGGCTCAACAACAGGGCAATGGAAAATAAAGTCTGGTGTATTTACACAAAAGAACGTAAGGCAGCTGATAAAAGAAGCTTCCAGTAACATGGGGGAAATGCTAAGGAGAGAAAAACAAGGCATGCATTTTATGCCCAATATGATTTTTACATATATTATATGTTTGTTTTATATGTAGGCCATATCATTCACATATATACACACATATGTATGTATATATAATATATATTCTGAAAAAAACCTAAATAGGCTACCCTTTTTTGTCAAAAATATGGATTCATTTACTTTCTCCTTGGCACGTCTTTTTTTTTTTTTCCAATTTATTTTATTTTAGAGTCAAGTATCCTATGGTTTCATTTACTTGTGGAGCATAAGGAATAACACGGAGGACACGAAGAGGAGAAGTGAGTTGGGGGAAATCGGAGGGGGAGACGAACCACGAGAGACTGTGGACTTTGACACGTCTTTAAAGGAGACGTTTATCTGCTTCTAGAAGGTCAGCAGTAGATGGGGTTGAGACCAATAATGATGCCTGAGAATAGTTTAAAGGGTCTAAAAGGTGTCTCTTGTAAGCAGATACAAATACTAATAAAATAGGAAAAGCCTTCATGTACAGGAGTGTGTAAAATAAGGCTGCAACTGTTTTTTTCTCTTAAAATATTTATTTTTTCCTCTTAAAATATTTAGACAATTTCTGTTCTTCTTATATGAAAATGCTTTCAGATCCACGCTTTCAAAGTCATTGTTCCTCTGTCTTCATGGAAGTGTCTATTCCAACAGCAAAAGGAACATACAATTTTGTTTTCCGTATTTTGAATATCCTGTTCTTTCCCATCCTTTTTATATCCTTGCTGGGTAAGTTTTCAGAAGATGCTAGTAATGAAACACAGAGAGGGCAGAGGAGTACCAGTGTTGGCTTCTTCCTGCGGGAGTGAAAGGGATGCGCCCCCAGAGCTTTGAGTTGGTGAAGCCCCCAGCCCCACCCCCGGAGGTGGGGGTGATGGGAAGTGCCCTGTTGCCCTGGCAAGGACCATAGCCTCCCCTTGGGACTGTTTCCTTAGGATGCTTCTGTCTTTGCTCCAACCTCAGTGAAATCTTGTCCAATCTCTTCCCTCATCTCTTCACTCCTGCTTCTACGAAGTTTTAGATCCTGCCTTGAGTTGTTCATGAGCGAAAAGGCTATTGAGTTGAGTATCGTCTCAGATGAGAGGATGGCCATCTCCTGGTGTCCTGGTCAGCTCTGTGGTACCCCAGGCACCCTGCAGTGGCAGGTGCTTGAAACCCAGAGGGATCCGCCCTGTGAGAGAGGCGGGGATTCTGACGGGATGCAGGAGAAGAGCTGAATGGCCCCACAATGCACCGCTTCCACGCCTTTCAGCACAACAACCACACTGAGCCTCTTCAGGGCACAGGTTAGAAATGATTAGGCACAGTTTTTATTAGTGGATTTTTGGACACCCATTCTGTATTTTGTATTAGTGTAAATACTCCTCAGCAAGGATTTATTTGGTCTGATATGTTCTCTCCACTTCCTGCAAGTTCTAAGGAGCCAAACGTGCCACAATTCAACCTACTGCCTGAAACACGCCCCCTCTGGCTACACCCTACCCCCTACTCGGAGCCCACTCTTGCTGAAAATGTACAAAAATGAACATACAGGACACAAAAGCAATTCATTGCACACGTACAATCCATTCAAGTCTTGAGCTTCCTGCTCACTGGGGGGAGGACCCATCGTGGTGGCAGCTCTGTGAGGAGGCTAGCTTACGGGAGATACTCACAAGACAAGCTCATCGATCTCTGTTTTAACCTTGACTGCTTATTTAAAGGGAGCTGGCATCAGATGCTCTATTGATAGCAGAAGTCTAATTTGGGATCAGTAACAACCTAAAACATCTAAGACACAAAGAATGAGTGGAGCTTGAAATTCTGTCTCTAGCAGTGACATTTGCAGAATTTAAAGCACCCTTCACCCATGGCCCAAGCATCATTTGATTCCTTAATGACATGGGAGAAATAAACCACAAAGGGTTCAACTCAACTGTCCTTGGAGCTAAGTGAAGACAACAAATAGGTAAACTTAAGGTGTCAGGATAAACTAGAATAAAAAGGGAAAAAACCTCTTTCACTGCATAATGGTTATCTATAACCCTGCCCAGAAGTGATATAGGTAAGTATCTCTGTCTTCACCCAGATGTATTCATTTTCAGCAATCTTCTCTATGAATTTGGTTAGTGGTGACGAAATCACACTGGGATTCAGAGTCCATGGGCCCAATCCAACTCACAGCCATGGGGTCTTGTTTGGATTTTGGTGACAGGCCTCCCCTGCATGCTAGTAGGCTTTGGGTATTGTCTTACAGGTATTCTGTGCCCATGCAAAGGAGGGCCTGGACACTGTTTAAAAGCACAGAACTCTGCAAGGTGGAAAGAGTTTTGTGAATGACCTAGTACATCACCCTTCCTTTGGGCCAGGAAAGAACAAAACAGAGAGGACCATGAGAAACAAAAAGCTGTGGCTAGGGGCGCCTGGGTAGCTCAGTGGGTTAAAGCCTCTGCCTTCGGCTCAGGTCATGATCTCAGGGTCCTGGGATCGAGCCCCACATTGGGCTCTCTGCTCAGTAGAGAGCCTATTTCCCTTCCTCTCTCTCTCTGCCTGCCTCTCTGCCTACTTGTGATCTCTATCAAATAAATAAATAAAATATTAAAAAAAAAAGCTGTGGCTATTCTGGGAATGCTAAATAGAAATATCCTAGAGGTGCCTGGGTCACTCAGTCAGGTGAGCATCTGCCTTTCGCTCAAGTCATGATCCTGGGGTCCTGGGATCGAACCCCATGCCCTGCTTAGCTGGGAGCCTGCTTCTCCCTTTCCCTGAGCTCCTCTCCCTGCTCATGCTCTTTCCCTCTGTCTCAGAAATAAATAAATGAACTCCTAAATACAAACATACATAATATATAAACATACATAATAGGGAAACATATTTCCCTAAATATATACCTAAATATACCCCCAGGAGTGCAGAGGGACTATGTGACGAGGTCCGTCCCATAGCTGCTGCTTTGAAGCCAGGAACACTTCAGATCGATGAGACCTGCCCGCATTTCAGAGACTCTTCGGGAGGTGAAAGAGACAGAACACTCTTTCTTGGATTTCAGTTGTAAACTTTGGACCAGATGCAGGAAAATTACAGTGTCTTCAAAGCGACTCCTTGTTTTTAGGAAAAGAAGTTGTTGTGTCTCTAGAAAAACAAACCAAATCCCCCCCACCCAATCTTAAGAAATAAAAGGCAATGTGAGTGCTTCCTAACTCCAAGCAGAGTCTTGTAGGAGGCGGGAGGGAAATTAGGGCATCAGGTAAGGCTGCACAAGGGCTCTGGCTCTGTCACAAACATAGCGGGCACAGGCAAAATAGCAAAGTTGTAGGTTTCTCCCCACAGGGATGTGAAAAGACAACAAAGAGAATGGGAGAAAATATTTGTAGGTCACATAAATGATTGGGACTTCTACTTAAAATATATAATGCGCTCTGACAACTCAGTAAGATGATGACAAAATCTCACATAAAGAACATGCAAAGGGGATTTTTAAATGGGCCAAAGACCACATAAACACCTCACCAGAGAAGATAAGCAGATGGCAAATCCACACAAGAAATGATGCCCCATAGCACCTATCACCAGGGAAATGGAAATTAAAACAACAGTGAAATACCACTGAGCACTGGCCAAATCCAGAAAACCGAGAGCATCGAATGCTGGTGAGGATGTGGAGCAATGGGAACTCTCAGTCACTACTGTGGGAATGCAAAATGGTGCAGCCACTTTGGAACACAGTTTGGCAGTTTCTTTCAAAATTCAACATACTCTTACCATACGACCCAGCAATCATGCTCCTTGGTACTTCCCCAGAGAAGTTATGTCCACACTAAACCCTGCACATGGATGTTGACAGCAGCTTGATTCATAGCTGCCAAAACTTAGAACCATCTCCATGTCTCCTGGTAGGCGGACAGATAAAGAACTAGTGGTACATCCATACCATGGAGTATTATTTTGTGCTAAAAAGCAGCTCTCAAGCCACAAACAGCCTTGAGGAATCTTAAATGCCTATTACCAAGTGAGAGAAGCTGATCGGAAAAGGCTACATAACGTATGATTCTAAATATATGACATTCTGGAAAAGGCAAAACTAATGATCCTTTCATAAAAGGATCAGCTGTTATGGGGGGCGGGGTGAGGGAAAGAGGGGAGAGATGAATGAGCAGAGCAAAGAGCATTTTCAGGAGAGCAAAAATACTCTGTATATTGTGATAATGATGGATGTAAATCAGGATACATTTGTCCAAACCACAGAATGTACAGCACCAGGACTGAACCGTAAGGTAAACTATGGACTTTGGGTGATTATGCCGTGTCTGTGTAGGTTAATCCTTGGCAAAATAATGTACCATTTTGGTGAGTGATGCTGATAACGGTGAAGGCTAAGCATGTTCAGGGCCAGGGAGTACATGGGAAATCTGTACCTTCCTCCCAATTTTGTTGTAAACCAAAGCTGCTCTAAACTAATAAAGTCTTTAAAAAAGTGGGGAAAAAATGAGCAAAGGACCTGAATAGGTATTTCTCCAAACAAGATACACAAATGTTTTATAAGCACACGAAAAGATACATAATATCAGGGGCGCCTAGGTGGCTCAGTGGGTTAAAGCCTCTGCCTTCGGCTCGGGTTATGATCTCAGGATCCTGGGATAAGCCCCATATCGGGCTCCCTGCTCATCAGGAAGCCTGAATCCCACCTCCCACCCCTACTTGTGATCTCTCTCTGTCAAATAAATAAATAAAATCTTTCAAAAAAAAAATACAGCACATCAACAGACAACAGGGAAATGCAAATCAAACCACAATGAGAAACCACCTTATAACCACTAGGATGGCTAGAACCAAGATGTCGGCCAATAGTAACAAGTGTTGGGAAGGTTGTGGACAAACATGAGAAGAATTCATACACTGCTGCTGGAATTGTAAAATGTGCAGCCACTTTGGAAAACAGCCACTTTGGAAAAGGTTAAATATAGACTTTGCTCTATGACCCAACAATTCTCCATCTCGGTACATAGCCAAGAGAAATAAAAATGTATGTCCATACAAGCCCTTGTGCATGAATGTTCATAGCAGCATTATTCATACTAGCCCCAAACAGAAATATCCCGAGTGTCCATTGACTATACACGAATACAGACGACACGGTATATCCACTGAATGCAGTATTATTCAGCTATAACCAAACGAGTACTGAGGTATGCTAAGACATTGGTGAGCCTTTAAAACATTATGCTAAATAAAAAGTGCCAGATCCATCAGTCCAAAAGGATACATCTTGGGGCACCTGGCTCGCTCAGCTGGTTAAGCATCTGCCTTCTCATGATCCCAGGGTCCTGGGATTGAACCCTGCATCAGGGAGCCTGTCTCCTCCTCTGCCCCTGCCCCCACTTCATGTGCACGCTCTCTCTCTCTTTAAAATAAATAAATGAAATCTTTAAAAAATAAAGCAAAATAAAATAAATAAATAACCCATATGCTTCTTAAAATCTAAGTTAAAAGTTTGTTCTGAACTATAGTCATATATATGTATTGGTATCTATTATTACATAATGTGAGGTTTTTCACAAAAATATTAGTAGCTATTGTGTTTGGCAGATGACTTTTTTTTTAAAAGATTTTATTTATTTGAGAGAGAGAGAGCACGTGTGAATGAGTGAGCAGGGTAGGAGCAAGGGGAGGGGCACAAGCAGACTTCCTACTGACTGCAAGCCCAGTTCCAGGCTTGATTCCACCACCCAGAGATCAGGACCTGAGCTGAAATCAAGAGTCTGATGCCCAACCGAGACACCCAGGCACCGTACTTTTAAAATTATTTCTCTTGTTCTTTTTTTTTTTTTTTTTTTGGACTGACTTTTCTTAAGTACATATGTGCTCAAAATGTTATAAAAAGAAACAGGCCAGGTTTTTACAAGTGACTGCTTACAGCCTTTCCAGCCAGATAGCGCACCTACCCGCTATCCCGCAAGCCCTTGGGCTTTGACATTCTTTGAGTATTTGCCCTCGGAGCCCATTAAATTACGAGAGATGAGGATTACACTCTCTATCTAGGTATTTCAGCTTCTGCCTCTGTGAAATGGGCACAGCCCTGACCTCCTTGCGGGGTGGTGGAAGGAGGATTAAGCAGGACCCAGACTTAATCAGAACTCCTTCGCGTGGCAAGGACCTGGAACGGGGCGGGGCCAAATGCTTGGCTCACCTGTTGGTTGGCTGAGGCAGCTGGGGCTGCCCTGGCCGCCCACGTGATTCTGCCCGCTCCACCCCTCAGCAAGGTACAAGCTGCTTACCTCCCTGATTATCAAGGATGGTTACTCGCAGCCAAAATAAGAGAGTTAATCAAGGTTGCTATAGATTTTCAAGTGTTCTGCCAATACCTACCCAAGACTATATATATTTTTCCCCCTTCAGTGTATTTTTCCTAACTGCCAAAATGGGGATGATAATTAGAAAAATAAGGACCCATTTCCCCTTTTCCTATGGTGCATGATTTTCTACAGTATAATTACACCTTTTTCTTGGAACTAGACCATCTACCCCTTCACAAAGATACCTAGAGCCTGAAGTCAAATTCATTAGGACTTGTACCTTCCATCAATTTCTCGGTCACCAAGCGGGAGGCTTCCCAAGTGAACTGGTGTATCAGAGCCACAGAGGATGAGGTTTTAATGACCAAACGTACAAATAAATGTCTTCAAAAAGAGTCTTGTAAGTGCCCCTTTTTTCAAAATCCTTGAAGGTCTCACACGGTACAACCCAGATGACTTACTATATATCCTGGAAAGTGGTCCGCCAGCTCTGGAAATGAAAGCCCCTGATTTGTGGCATTTATTTCATTGCTTTGGTGTAAAGATGATGATTTCAAGCTATCAGTGTGATGTCACTGAACTTAAAATTGGGAGATGTGTAATTGGAAGGGGATTGTATGAACCAGCGTCAGTCATAAGGTGTGTTCAATGAGGCATTAATGATAATAAAATTTTGGACCACCCAGCTCAGCAACTACAGCACCAGAGACTGAGTACGCATCAGTAATGGGACTGATAAAAGTCCCATTCGTCAATCCCAACTGCCTACCATGGCCCTCATTCTCTGATGCGCGGCCAACCTGTTATCCATCAGGCAGCCTGGGCCTTGCAGTGTGCATGGGGCAGGCTGGTAATCTAGTCCAGTGTAACTCAAATGTTCTTTCTTCCAGTACAGTTTTTCACTAAATGCTGCTGATGTCCTCCTATCCATGTGTTTTAAACACTCTCATCTCTCCTCTACATCTATTCCAATTCAAATCCAATTCCTTTTCCAATGTGCACTGGCAAGCACCATTATTAGTGTCTTAATTGGCCTCTTGGCAGCGACTCCTACCCCCTCTCCCCTGCTTGATGCCACCAGAGGGGTCTCAATAAAGTGAAAGCCCTCCAGGCCCTGCTGATCCAGTCCCTGCCTATCACCCCCCCCTCCTCCCTGCAGACATGACCCTCTTCCTTTGGCACCTTCATCTCTGCTGGAACATGCTTTCTTTCTGACCTGTGTGTTCTCTTCTACTCCTTCTCTGACCCTCACTTTAAGTGTCACTTCTTGGAGGATGCCTCCTCTGGGCCTTCCCATCCCCCCAAGTGAGGTGGGTGTGCTCGCGGTCACTCACGTGCAGTCACCTGTCCATAGAACTTGCTCTTTCCCTAGACTGGCTGCTGTGGTTTCCGGTCTTGCTGCTCTGAATGAGCCCAGGGGGACAGGAGTCTGGTCTCTGGCCCCATCTATGGTGTTTGCAGGTCACAGGGCACATAAGAGTCTTCTCAGATGTTGCTGCAAGAACTGACTGAAGGCATTAAAAAAGGAGAAAGGGACTTGTGACTGTCACCAAGTCAGCGACATAGGACGTCCGTGACTCACGCCCCCTCCCCCACAAGCACAGCTAACGGTTGTTCGAGAACAAGATACCATGGAGAGAATCAGCGACATGGAGGTGAGATTGAAGAACCCTGACCCTCTACACCACAGGGACTGGAATTGATGTGTCAGAGGGGAAGAGAAGCTGCTACGCACTGATCCTGTTGCTTTTGCCCCAGGCCAGCGCAACACCATGCAGAGCGGTGTCCCCCAAGTCTCTGGTTCCTCCAGCGGGAACCCAGGAGGAAAAATCAGCCCCACCAGCACTGTGGGTCACTTCGCAGGAGCCGCTACTCTGATCTCATACCACGGGGCTTGCAGGCGAATCTGTGGGTCTCAACCACTGGGAATCTGACAGTGATGGAGGAGGGCGGAGGGGCTTGCCCTGATCTGGGCAGGCCAAGTTCAGACCTCAGTGCCCAAACAGTGATGCCAACCAGCAGTTTTGTTCATCTGTAGAACCAGGTGGAGGATACAGTCTGACCAGGGAACTTGGCACCGCACAGATCTGCCTGATTCGAATCCTCAAAAGAGGAGCTCTGTCAGCCCTAGAGCCCAGCTTGCCCACGCCCAGGCAGAGTGCTGAGTCACAGCCCCACCTGCTGCAGGGAGGGCCTCCCAGGCCCGATTTTCCCATCCTGGAAGCACTGCTTGCTGCTCTAAGGCACTCAAACCAAGAGGCGGGCAGGCAGAACTGACCACACCCCCTCCCCCAGCACAAAGACAGTACTTAGCAGGGAGCATTCCTGGGCTTTGTACCCAGAGAGGGATTATTCACAGTCAAAGCAGAGGTCAGCTCCTGGCCCCTCCCAACTGGAAAGCCTGTTTGGGAAATTAACAATAGCCTGGAATGTCCCCACCCCTTCCCAGGGAAAGAAGGGGGCTGAGACAGGACCCTACCCACTGTGCAGAGTGTTTTCTGGTCTGTCTGCCCAAAAGGCCTGAAGACAAATTCTAGAAGCTATATGGTCCCGTGACATTCCAGCTGAGAGGCAGGTGGGCTGATAGTGTGCAGAGTAACACCAGTGACTCTGTTGGGCCAGACAACTTGGGGTGTGGGTCAGATGGAGTTAAGACAACACAAAGCTTTACCAGCTTTAGAGCTGCTTCCCCTGCTGTGTCTGGGGCAGGGAATCCAATTCATAGCCCCGCTCATTGCTGAGTACAGACTTCAGCATGTCTGACCAGAGAGGCTAACCAGTACATGGGAAGCTCTGAAGCCCATTCAACAGACATACAGGGGCATGGAACACAGAGTATAGTCCCTGGCTGCTACTGTCTACAGAGCAAAGCCAGTGGCCTCACCTGACCAGGGAGCTCAGTGCATACTCTGGACTGATGCAGGTTCCCATACAATGAGATGACAGGTTCTGGGTCCTGGCCTATTTACCCTTCCAGGCCAGGGAGACTAACTCATAAAACCCCTCTTCTGAATATAGCACCCAGTTCCTAGCACTTACTCCGACCGACCAGAGAAACCAGGCACATGTGGAGCCCACCCTACAGCCTCACTTGGGCAGGGAATCAAACCAGTGGACTTATCCAACTGTTCTCAGCCAGTGGCATTCCCCACTTCCTGATCCTTGTCTTCTGAGCTCAAACACTTGCCTCACCAAAAAACTGACCCTATGACAGGCCCCTCCTGCCCAAGGACATTACCAGCAGAAACACTCAGAAACCCAAACTGAGCTGAATAGTGAAGACCTTCCTCTGCCAAAGCAAATCTGTAGAGTCTGAAAGAGGAACCCCATTACTCAAATGCACATTTACCAATAATATGGAATCAAGGATCACGAAAATCTGAAAGGATTTTATAATAGGACACCACCAAAGGAAACTAATAAAGCTCCAAAAAATGGGCCCTAGAAAATGAACAACTTTTAACTGTCAAATAATTCAGAATAATTCTTTTAAGGAAGCTTAGTAAACTGCAAGGAGACACACACAGGCGACAAAATGATTTTAGAAAAACAATGCATGAACAAAATAAGAAGTCCAAAAAGGTAACAGCAGTCATCAACAAACAATTCTGAGAGCTGAAAAATACAGGAACTGAACTGAAGAATTCCACTGAGTTTCAAACAGACTGGACCGTGCAGAAGAAATCGTCATTGACCTGGAGGATAGGACACTGGAAATCACCCAGTCAGAAGAAAAAAAAGAGAAAAGAATGAAAAAGAAAGCCTACAGGAATTATGGAACACACTGAAAACAAACAATATTCTCATCATGGGAATTCCAGAAAAGGGAAGGAGAAAGGGTCAGAAAGAAAGTATATTTAAAGCAATAATAGTTAGACACTTCCTAACCCTGGGGAGAAAAATGGACATCCAGGTCCATGAAGTCTAAAGCATCCCAAACAGACTAAACCTAAATAGGGTTACACAGAGATACATTATATTTAAATTGTCAAAAGTCAAAGACAAAGAATTTTAAGAGTAGCAAGAGAAGAGAGAGAAGTTACATTCGTGGGAATCTCCCCAAGGCTAATAGTGGATTTCTCAGCTGAAACTTTTAGGCCCAGAGAGAAAGGAATGACATACTCAAACACTGAAGGAAAATAACTGTCAACCAGGAATCCTATACCTGGTGAAGTTGTCCTTCAGAAACAAAGGAAAGATAAAGACTCACAAATAAACAAAAGCTGAAGGAATTCATTACTACCAGACTTGCCCTTCCAGGGACACAAAAGGGAGTTCTTTGTGTGGAAGTCAAAGAGTGCTAATTAACAACACAAAAGGCATGTACATCTCACTGGAAATGGTAAATATACAGTCATAAGTTAGATTCAGCAATATGGTAATAGTGGTACATAATTCATTTACAACTCTAGTTTAAAAGTTTAAAAAAATGAAGTAAAAAACCCCATAACTATAATAATCTGTTATAAGTTAATAATAGTAAAAAAAAAAAAGTAAATCATAACAGCAATAACTTAAAATTTGAGGGGGAAAAGAAGGAAAATTGTAAAGTTTACAAATTCTGTTGAACTTAATTGATTAGTTTTAAATAGAGCATTATAGGGGCACCTGGGTGGCTCTGTCAGTTAAGCATCCCACTCTTGATTTTGGCTCAGGTCATGATCTCAAGGACCTGGGATTGAACTGTGCATCTGGCTCTGCCCTCAGCAGGGAGTCTGCTTGAGATTCTCTCTCCCTCTCCCTTTGTCTCTTCCCCCACGTGTGTGCATGTGTAGTCTCTCTCTCTCTCAAATAAATAAAATCTTTTACAAAATAAAATAAAACAGGCTATTATAAGTTTAAAATATTTTATGTAACCCTCACTGTTCACACACACACACACACACACACACACACACACACGCTGGAATATTATTTAGCCATAAAAAAGCAAAGAAATCCTCCCATCTATGGCAACATGGATGGACTCTGAAGGCATTATGCTAAGTGAAATAAATCAGACAGAGAAAGGTAAATACTGTTATGATCTCACTTACATGTGAAATCTAAAAAAAAATTACCAAACCCAAACAAACTCATAGGGAAAGAGATCAAGTCTGTGGTTAGCAGAGTCTGAGCAGGGCTGGTGGTGGGTGGGTGGGACTGGACAACTGTGGTCAAAAGGCACAAAATTCCAGTTATAAGATCCGCAAGTACTAGGGACGTACTGTCAACATGATGACTGCAGCTGTCCTAGATGCTTCCTTTGTTTCTCCTCTGAAATCACTCAGGCGCCAGAGTGGATATTTGCCAGTTTAACCACCTCCTAAAAATCTCTCCAGTGTCCTGGAGTCCCAGTGATTTCCACACGCCAACACATTCTTCCCCTACTTATATTTACAGTACATCACAGGTGAGGACGAGACCCGGCAGGGTTTTCTAGCAGCTCAGTGTTAATTCCTACCTCAGTTTGTACAGTTTATCAGAGGGATAGATCTATTTGATCTTGTTAAGGATAAAAATGTGGGTGTCGTTCAGCTGCCTCTGTTTTTCTGGTTGGCCTTTCAACACAACAGATGTGTTATTGCTGCAAACACGCTCGCATTAAAACCTGATGCTGGTTCTTTTGAAATTTCTTTTCCCTCAAATCAATGATATTGAGTCAAGGTCAATGAAGATTCTGAGGCATCTCTGTGAACACACATTGTACAGAGATTGCAGAGCTCTGGGGGAGAGCCCAGCAGGCACAGGACCCCATTCTACGGCCTGAGGGTCTGCTGAGCTGTCGCCCTCCATCCTGGGTCCCTCCGTGGGTGGAAGAGCTTCTCCCTCCCTTCTGCACCCACCCCTCTACCCACGCCCCTCCCGTTATTCATTCACTCATTTGTCCACCGATTCAATAAATACTAATTGAGCACTTCCTATGCGCCTGGTACCGTACTGGTGGGTCAACATTGACAAAGATTCTCTTCTTACCTAAACTCTAGCCAGGTCTCCTCTGAGGCCTCAACTGAGCCTCAATCTTGGCCTAGGAAGCCTTGAACAGGCACTGACACGGTTTCTAAGAGCTCAAGCCTCCCATCTCTGGGATGACCCTAGCCTCCCTCCAAGTGCCTGTCGGAGAAGATTCAAGGATGCCCAAAGAATCTTCTAGCCAACACTTGAAACTACGGCTCCAATCTTCCAGCCTCTGTGGGAGGGTAGGAGCCTAACTTGATAAGTGCCAGTTGGCAAACTCTGGTGGGTTCCATATCAATACCCTCTCTTCCTGCTTTTTGCAATTTTCCCCTTCCCGACTCCCTCTACTATCCCCCCTCATTCTCCTTTTAAATATTTTTTAAAATTTTATTTTATTTAGTTACTTGATAGAGAGAGATAGCACAAGCTGGCAGAGTATCAGGCAGAGGGAGGGGGAGAAGCAGGCTGAGCAAGGAGCCCGACATGGGGATCGATCCCAGGACCCTGGGATTATGACCTGAGCTGAAGGCAGTTGCTTAAGCAACTGAGCGACCCAGGAGCCCCTCCTCGTTCTCTTTTTAAATCACTTGGTCAGCCTCTGCACAAATTGGAATGGAACTTAGTACTTTCTCCTACTGTCAGCAGTCACTGTATAAAATGTTTTAACCAATGTCTGGTTGCTCCTCTTTGACAGGCTAAAGCAACTGCCCTTGTGGGGCTTATATTCCAGCAGGAGAGTCAGACAATGAGCAAGTGAAAGGAGGAGATGGGGTGATGTGCTAGGTCTGTGGGTGTCAGGGATGGTCTCCTAAAGGATGTGAAAACTAAATGGCAAGTTGAGAGGAAAATAAGCCAGGCTTTAAGGTGCTCGCCAAAGAGCATTCCAGCTAGAAGGGGCACGTGGAGAGGATGACGATGTCACAGGAATGAAGCGAGCAGGAGGTACACTGAGAGATGAGGTTGGAAAAGTAGGTAGGAAGCCACACTGCATGGACTGGACGCCTTTATAAATCTGGATTTAAAAAACGTTCCCTTATTTTGTTCCACTCCGTGCCGGGCTCATGCTTGGAAGCCGAGAGATGGGGAAATCAGGTGGAATAAAGTCAAGTTTCAGTCAAGAAACTGTGCCATGGAGATCTGGTGGAAATAAGGCAAGAGGTGAATTTGTAACGTGGTGGTCAGGATCACTCCGTGGCTGGAGGGAACGGAGGTCGAGCTGGTCTGGGACTTTTCGGACAAGGACTGTCTTGGCAACTGCTCACAGGGGGCTTCTTGGCCTGGAGTGTGGCGGGGCCAAGGGTGGCATGGACAGGGGAAGGACTTTGATCACATTTGTCCTCTGGGTGCTCCTTCCCACTTGTTCACTTGCTTCTGAGGTGTGGCTGGTCTTCCTTGTCCTTCTTGGGGCCATGTGCAGTTTTCAAAGGCAGGGATCCTGAGCCATTGCTGTACTCCTGCTCAGAAAGAGGTGTCTGGGCCAAGACTGGCTGCAGAAGGCTGTTCTGTGTCTTCCTAACCAACCCCGCAGAACTGGGCATGGGTGCGCTACCATGACAAGAACAGGGACATGGGTTAAAAATCGTCAAAAGTGGAACATTGTGAGACCAGGATGTGCTGGAGGAAACAGGTGAGTCGCCTTCTATCACAGGGTCTGGAGATGTCCGGACGGTCCCTCACATTGGTGCCTAGCTCCATTCCTAAGCCCCGAAGGTGTCTTGATGACCTTCCGTGTACTCAGGAGCTGCGCGTTCATTTTCCTTTCTTGGTCTGGAATCCTCTCTTCTCCAATTGAGTTGCTTCCTGACAGCCCTGTGCTTATGTGGGAAAGGCTTGGCTGGCAGCTTCCCTGCTGCTGAGTGGACCGCAGTGGCCTCTCCCTGCTGCCTCTTTTCGTCTGTCAGTGGGGCCCGCTGGTAAAATGCTGCCTGGACATGTCTACCCTGCACCCATGTTAGTAAGAATGTAGAGTGGAAGCCTTTGTTAAAAGTCTCCTTTTTGCAGGCTGTGGGAATTAAAGCCAGCGGGACCCACCGGCTGTCTGGCCAGGTGAGGACTAAAGGAATCAGTGCTAGAGTCAGAAAGGGGCAATGTCATCTTAATACAGTCCTGACAGCATAAGCTTGGAACAGAAGACCACGAGCATGGGCTTGAACTCTAGGAGGTACCCAGATGCTGGCGTGATCCGAAGAACCAAAGCATTCACCATCTTCAGAATCAATGCCCTGATGCACATGCAAGGATGCTCTAAGCGTCCCCTCCAAAGCCCCCACCAGAACCCCCGGCTCTTCTCCAGAGCAGGATGGTTTTTCTGGAGTAGCCCTGTGGGTAGCACTCCACCCCCAGGACGGAAGTCCGTCCAGTGGCTCCTTGGGTGGCGGCCCTGCAGGCTGAGCTCCCTGAGCGGACCCACACCCTGCCAGGCTTGGGGGCAGGCTTGAGTCACAAGCTCTTCCTCGGGGCAGGAACTAATGCGGTGGGTACAACATAAGCTACCTTAAAGTCATACAACGAAATACATTTGCGAGTCCCCCAAACACTCGCGTGTTTTTCAGGGCTACCTCTCTCTACTCTGCGAAGGGAGCCGTCCTGCAAACTGCTCGACAACACACTTGGCTTCAGGCACGTCTGGTCATTCACTGAGCCTGGGGCATGTCCGAGGCTTCTCCTTCCTAGCCCCAGCCACGGTCTTGCCTCTAGAAAGGCCCTCCGCCTCCTATCAGCTCAAATCCTACCTATCACTCTGGAGCCGCCTGGAATCCCCTCCGAAGGCCAATCCTGACTGCTCCAGCCTGAAGCGCCCCCCTTCCTGTGAACTGATCTGTCAAACCCATATCTATGGTACACCATCTATTCCTTAGAGACGACACAGCTCGCCTCCTAGAGCGGGACCGTTGTCCTGGTTCTCTGAGGCAGGGACAGGATCATGTCCATCTCGATGCACCAGAGAATGCTCCTCAGGCTTCTCACATAAAACCAACACCCAGGGATCTTGTGAAATTACAGATCCTGAGTCGGTCGGTCACCCGGGACAGACCCCCGAGATTCTGCATTTCTAACAAGCTCTCAGGCGATAGCAAAGCCATCTGTCTGGGGACCGAGCTCTAAGTAGCACGGGACTTTTATTTTAGGGCAGAGCCTGGATCCTGGTAGACTCTGAATAAACAGCTACTGGTTAGGTGCCGTTGTCTGTATTCTTCCCCTGGCCCATGGAGCTGGAGCCTCAGTCCCCTTTGAGGAACCAATGAGCACAGGCCCCAGAAGTGGAGTGTCAGCCTGTGGGTTTCGGGCAGCCAGGATGAGCACAAGCATCCTCTGAGCCCGTCTGCTCTAGCCTTTGGGCTGCATGGAGGGGTTCCCTCCATGTGTCAAACCATATGCAATGGGCGTTTTGTGATGTGCGGATGAGAGGAGACAAAACACTGGGTCTTAAAAACTCAGAATATTAAAATCTCTCACCCACTAGAGATTAATTTTTCAAATTTTCTTCATCAGGACTAAAAATGAAAGTCATAGGTCTGACAGCTTGTGTAGACTCAGTAGATGCTATATCGCGGAAGCCATGCTGCTCTGTAGGCTTCCCAGAGCACGCAAAAATAGTTTGGATACTTAACAACAGTCAAGCTTACTCAGGGGGAGACTATTGCTCTGAGATTGAATATTTACTTAGGAAGATCTATTTTCTGTGAAAAGCAGAAAATACCAATAAGCTAAATGACAGCAACAAAGGATGGCCATCACACAGCTCATAAATGACCCACTTAAGGATGATTGATGACACATAAAACTGTGTTGTGTGACAGCACAGAGTGAACTAGAAAACCGATGCCATTAGAAACATCTAGATATATTTTCATAACGTCTAGCACATAGACAATCATTAATCAATATAGATTTGAACGAAGTGTCCTTTGTTGTTGTAGCTCATACCTCTCGTAATATACCAGTGAAAGCAAGTTAACAGATAAATAAAAGTAACAAGTTGTGAACTGCTCTGGTCTGTGCCCAGGGCACAGCAGATAGTCAACAAAGCAATGTGGTTTTTTTAAAATTTTTTTTTATTTTTATTTTTTAATTTTTTATTTTTTATAAACATATATTTTTATCCCCAGGGGTACAGGTCTGTGAATCGCCAGGTTTACACACTTCACAGCACTCACCAAAGCACATACCCTCCCCAATGTCCATAATCCCACCCCCTTCTCCCAACCCCCCTCCCCCCAGCAACCCTCAGTTTGTTTTGTGAGATTAAGAGTCACTTATGCTGTGTCTCCCTCCCAATCCCATCTTGTTTCATTTATTCTTCTCCTACCCACTTAAGCCCCCATGTTGCATCACCACTTCCTCATATCAGGGAGATCATATGATAGTTGTCTTTCTCTGCTTGACTTATTTCACTAAGCATGATACGCTCTAGTTCCATCCATGTTGTCGCAAATGGCAAGATTTCATTTCTTTTGATGGCTGTATAGTATTCCATTGTGTATATATACCACATCTTCTTGATCCATTCATCTGTTGATGGACATCTAGGTTCTTTCCATAGTTGGGCTATTGTGGACATTGCTGCAAAGCAATGTTTTTACCCACAGATGAATGGATGGATGGATGGATGGATGGACAAGAGCATGACAGGGCCATCTCATAGCCTTGCAGGTGGGCCCACAATGTCGTTTTGCACTTAAATTAGAAGTTTTATAAATATGTGACAAACCCACTCAGATGGCCACAGTCACCATTAAATAATGGACCCTATCTCGTTTGGTGAGTCCTTACCCGACCTGACTCCGGTTATAGGCATTGCTGACTCAGACAGGGATCTGTCAATGCCATATCAGGCCCTGGGGGGGTCTTACATTTTCACAATGACAAAAAGTGAGAAAACTCCCTTTTTTAAATTAAAATATATCTTTAAATTAAAATATATCTTTCTGAAATATTTAATATATAAAAATATGTATTTTTTGGGGCACCTGGGTGGCTCAGTGGGTTAAGCCGCTGCCTTCGGCTCGGGTCATGATCTCAGGGTCCTGGGATCGAGTCCCGCATCGGGCTCTCTGCTCGGCAGGGAGCCTGCTTCCTTCTCTCTCTCTCTCTCTGCCTGCCTCTCAGTGTACTTGTAATTTCTCTCTGTCAAATAAATAAATAAAATCTTAAAAAAAAAATATGTATTTTCTCCAGAGATGGTATATCTGAAAATCAGACAAAGACTGATAGGGGGAAAGACTGATAAATTTGATCCCATGAAAATAAAAATGTTTGCAATCCTTTAAAAAAAAAAAACACCCTAGGGGCGCCTGGGTGGCTCAGTTGGTTGAGCAACTGCCTTCGGCTCAGGTCGTGATCCTGGACTTCCAGGATTGAGTCCCGCATCGGGCTCCCAGCATCTTGTGGAGTCTGCTTCTCCCTCTGACCTTCTCCTCTCTCATGCTCTGTCTCACTCATTCTTTCTCAAATAAATAAATAAAATCTTAAAAAATAAAAACACCCTAAGCAAAGTAGAAAGATAAATACTTTGGGGAAATCATGTAAGTTATACCTCAAAAGAGTTTGTATCATTAATATAAGAGTTTTTGAAACTAGATAAACAAAGGCCAAAACAATCTTACAAAAAATAGGCTGCAGATATGATCAGACAGTTCACAGATAAAGAAATGTATATAAGATAAATATGACCTTGGAATGTCGTGTACAGTTTGGCCATTATAGTTATTAATACCATGTTGCATATTCGGAAGCAGCTAATACAGTAGACGCTGAAAGTTCTCAACACAAGAAAAAAGTTCTAACTATGTGTGAAGCAATGGATATTAACTATTCTTATTGTGAGCTGATCATTTGGCAATATATACATAGATCCTTACATCATACACCCTCAAATTGTACGACGTTATGCCAATTATATCTCAATAAAACTGGGGAAGCAAAGAAAGGCAAGTGGCACTTAACTATCCACCTCATGGGAGAAATGTAGTTTAAACTGCACTATTTGTCACTTACCAACTTGGCAAAAGTCCAGAAGTTTGACAATATACTGTAGCTGGCAAGGCCGCAGGGAAACAGACACTATGAATCACTGCACGTGCAGATGTAACATGGTACAGCTCCTATGAAGGGGCAGTGGGTATCACGCAGCAAAATGATGTATGCATTGACCTTCTGCTCTAATAATCCCACTTCTGACAATCAGTCCCAAGAGATATCAAAAGACATCTGCACAGGGTATCTGCTCCAGCGCTACTTGTAACAGCAGAAGACTAGAAAGAAGACAAGCGTTCACCATTAGGGGTCGGAGAGTAAACCAGGGCATGATCACAGACCAGAGTCTCCAGCAGCTGAAGAGAGCAAACAGCACTCCCTGAACCCTGCCTGGGACCTCAGAATACATTTCCTACTAAAAGGACACAGGGCTTCTGAGAAAAACAAAAGGTTGATTCTGAGTCTGGAGCAATAAATGTGCAAGATGATTCTGGAACACACTGTCATAGCAGAAGGAAAGGAAGCTATCAAAGAGTCAGGTCAAAAGGACACATGATTCCTCTGGGCAAAGATGGGACAATAGAATATTAACACAGCTAAAAACTGGAAGAGACTCAAATGTATTTGTATGTCAGAATACCAAATAGTCTGAATCCATTTGTTTATTTAAAAAAAAAAATCCATTAGGAAGAAGTTCTCGGCTACCTTTGGAGAATGAAGCCAACTTATTACTTTTTAAAAAATGATTTGGAAAAAAACAGGAAAGAATTAATGTATCTCACCATGAACTATACTCCAGGAAAGTGAAATATTCGATGAAGGGAAGTTACTCATTACAGAAGTTTTCCAGTGAGTAAAATGAAAAGAAAATTATAGAATATCACTATTTTGCAGTCCCTGATTAATTGCTGGATTGTAAACAGATAACCTGAAAATATGCATCTTGTGGTGAAAACACACAGAACCACATATGAATTTTTTTGGCAAAAAAAAAAAAAAAAAAAAAAAAAAAAGCAAAAACAAAAACAAAACAGCAAAAAAACCCAAAAAAACAAACACAAAAAAACAAAACAAAAGGCACACAGAGAATGAGACCAGAATCCAGCCAAGCTTTTATCTATTACATCTAATATAACACAGAGGACAAAGGCATATTTTTTTTTTTTTTTAAGAGAGAGATCAAAAGTAGGCAGAGAGGCAGGCAGAGAGAGAGGAGGAAGTAGGCTCCTGGCCAAGCAGAGAGCCTGATGCAGGGCTCGATCCCAGGACCCCGAAATCATGACCTGAGCCGAAGGCAGAGGCTTTAACCCACTGAGCCACCCAGGTGCCCCCAAAGGCATATGTATTTTAATATATTTCTGATAACACCACAGAGCCGTCATCCAAAAAATTCAGATAGTGGAACACTCTCAAGACCGATAAACTTCTCTCTTCAATAAATAAATTATACGGGGAAAAAAATAAAGAAAAAAGAAAGAGAAAAAAATCCTGATTTGGATGGTCAACAGACATGTGAAAAAGTGCTCCACATTGCTTGGCATCAGGGAAATACAAATCAAAACCACAACGAGATACCATCTCACACCGGTCAGAATGGGTAAAACCATCCCCACAGGAAAAAGCAGGTTTTGGCGAGGACGTGGAGAAAGGGTTCGGAACTGGTGGGAACAGAAGCTTGTGCAGCCACTCTGGAAAACAGTATGGAGGGGCCTCAAAAAATCTAGAAATAGTACTGTGCTACAATCTCCCAACTGCACTACTATTTACCCAGAGAATACAAAAACACTCATTCAAAGGGACATGCACCCCAATGCTTATAGTAGAATTAGCTACAGTAGGCAAATTATGGAAATGGCCCAAATGTCCACCCACTGACGAATGGGTAAAGAAGAAGTGGTATCTACATGCAATGAAATATTACTCAGCCATAACAAAGAATGAAATCCTGCCATTTGCAACAACACGGATGGAGCCAGAGTGTATTATGCTAAGTGAAATGTCAGTCAAAAGACAAATACCATATGCTTTCACTCATATGTGGAATTTAAGAAACAAAACAAATGAGCAAAAGGAAAAAAATGAGAAAGACAAAACCAAGAAACAGAATTTTCGCTACAGAGAGCAAAGCGATGGTCACCAGAGGGGAGGTGTGTGGAGGATGAGGGGAGCAGGTGAAGGGGAAGGAAGCAGGGCATCTGTTGTGCTGAGCACAGGGGGTTGGATGTAAGTGTTGAATCACTAAATTGAACACGTGAAACTAGTATCACGCTGTATGTTAACTAACTGGAATTTAAATAAAAACTTAAGGAAAAAAATCCCGATTCAAACAAACTGCAAAAAAAAAAAAAAAAAGGATTTATGAGATAATTCAGGGAATCTGAGTACTAGTAATTTATATGATGCTGTAAGATTTTTTTTAAAAAGGGGGTACTTATTTTTAATTTTAGAAACACATACATTTAGAAATACTTCAAAAGAAGTGACAGGACATCTGGAACTGCCTTCAAAGCAATGTGATGGGAGCAGAATGGATAGGAGGACAGCTGAGACAAGACTGGTCATGAGCTGCTAATTGCTACAGCTGGATAATGGATACATGTGGTTCCTTGAGCTGTTCTTTCCACTGGGTGGACATGGCATTCTCCATAATAAAAAGATAAATAAGTAATGAAAATTTTTACAAAAAAAGAATAATAGTCTCCTACGTTTGCCCTCCTTCCTCGCCTGGGTGTGTGATGATTTCTATTTCTGGAACCCTTTACTCCAAGAACTCTGTGAACTTCATGGAATGTAGATCAGCTCTCAGGTGGCAGATGGAGGAACTACAGAGGAGAGGGAAATGAAATCCCCAGGACCGGGACTTGAAATACACAGTGACCTGATGATTCTAAATTCAGTCCCTAACCAGGCATTTGGAGAGAGAGTATGTGTGTGTTTTGAAGCCCTGGTGGGGCACAGGTATCCTCCTTGAGTCACTAAAGAGGCCCTCCTTTCAAGGAGTCATGCAGAAGAAATACCTTTCCTCCTCCTGGTTCCTTCCTTCTTTAGGGAAGGCTTTAGGAAAACCTGAAGGTCAAGACAGCCATCCCTCCATACCCATCTCACTAGCTCTAAACTCGTGCCCAAGGAAAGGCCACAGACGCACTGACCCCTAGACCATGCAGACATCTTTGAGAAGATCTAGTGTGAAGAGTTAGCCACATCCTTTCAAAAAGGAGGCAAGTCAGAGAAAGGCCCAGAGCAGTGAAGTGACCCTAAGAGATCACGTGCAGAAGCAACAGATGAATCAACCTAGAGCTACAGACTGTGACTTCTAGACCATGGGCTCCCTTTACTCACCCTCACTTTCTTGAGGTTGACAGGGGATGAAAACATCTTATCCAGAAATCGAGTCCACACGATTCCAAAACAGAGCTCTATGTGTACTGTTGCCCAAATGTCCTTCTGTAGAGAGTCTAAGTGGCAACTCAAGGTCATGGAGCTTAGGAAGACAGAGTCAGGGGAGGCACCCCCACACCACCACCTTTTCGCTTCGTGCTAATAAAGCATCCTGACTTCCATCGCTGAAGTCAAAGAGGCTTTGGCCATCAGTCTC
This sequence comes from Mustela putorius furo, assembly GCF_011764305.1. Classification (NCBI taxonomy): domain Eukaryota; kingdom Metazoa; phylum Chordata; class Mammalia; order Carnivora; family Mustelidae; genus Mustela; species Mustela putorius. The sequence goes on along the minus strand of NW_025421560.1, from coordinate 3,161,907 downwards.
AGAGAACTGGCATGATTCCTTCCCCTACCTGCCCTTCCACTCTCTGTATTTTCTTCTTTAACTGAACTGGAACTGTGAGGTTATTTTTAACATAACTGGCAAAAATGCAAGAGGCTGAACGCCATGCTCTTGGGCTCGTCAAAAGCTTATTTCCCTCGGGTGTGCATCAACTCAGTGCTGATAAGAAAGCCAGGTATTAGTAAAGGAATTTCTGAACACTTGCCTTAAGCCTGCTGTCCCAAGAATTTAGGTGTGATTTTTTAAAGCAGTGTCTTTTTATTTTTATTTTTTATTTTTTTGCCTTAGTTTTAAAATGCTTTTAAGCTCCCATCTGTCAGCTTCTTTGAGCTGGGAATCAAGCCCATGGACCTTCCACCTAATTGAACATCCTCTAAAATTCTTCTATTCACGGAAACCCTCACCTTACTTCTGTCCCACCAGGTCTGAAATCATCTCAGTGAGGGTTGGGGGGATTCACAGGCAGCATCCCCGCAGAGGGAGTGTGGGGTCAGGGGTCAGAAGATCCAGGTTCTGGCCATGTCGTACTGTGCCACCACACACCTCTCTGCATCAGTCTCCATGTCCATTAGGATATTATGGTCCAACTGTATGACATTCTGGAAAAGGCACAGTTACAGAGCGAGGAAAAGGTTCAGCGGTTGCCATGAGTTAGCAGGAGGAAGGAATAAACGGGAGCTCACAAAGGATTTGTAGGGCAGTGAAACTCCTCTATCCATTGGTAGATAGATGTCATTACACATTGGTCCAAACCCACAGAATGTACAACACCAGGAGCGGAACCTAATGTAAACTATGGATCTGGGGTGACTATGATGTGTCCATGCAGATTCCCTGATTGTAAGAAATGTCCCACTCTGGTAGGGGATGTGGATGGTGGGCAAGGCTACACCTGTGTGTAGGGGAGGGGGTATATGGGAACTCTGTACTTTCTGCTCACTTTTTCTGTGAACCCAAACTGCCCTAAAAATATGAGGTCTATTTTTAAATTTTTTTTAAAGATTTATTTATTTATTTTAGAGAGAGTGAGCAAGTTGGGGGAGGGAGAGGGAGAGAGAGAATCTCAAGTGGACTCCGTGCCCAGTACAGAGCCTGATGCGGGGCTTGATCTCACGACCTTGAGATCATGACCTGAGTGCAAAACAAGAGTCAGATGCTTAACAGACTGCCCCACCCAGATGCCCTGAAGACTATTTTTATTTATTTTGTTAAAGGAGATGGTAGAAACAGTCTATCTAATAGGATTACGGAGATGAACTTCTCTCTCACTGAACTATGAGAAAAACCATACAAATGGCTGAAAACAGATAAACATGTGTAGTTCTTGAAAGTCCTATTTCAGTTGGCCACGGCAGGTGCAGGGGGCAGGAGCACAGTGCAGCACTGTGGGCTGGGTGTGGCCCCTCCTGTCCCTGCAGCAATCCCAGGGCATGGTGGGACCATGACCCCTGCAGAACATGCATAACCAGGTGACAGTGGTCTTGCAGAAGGACCCATCTGGGGAATGGTGCTCTTTTTACTGAAATGTTATCAACTGCTCAACCATTTTTGGAATTCTTTTTGTGGAACAAAGCTTCCAGAATCCTACTTCAGTATTCCCAGGGTATGGTTTTAGTTTCTGCAAAGAGTTGAGAGTTTGAAGCTAGAGTATGGTTTTAGTTTCTGCAAAGAGTGGAGAGTTTGAAGCCAGAGTACGTCCCAAATGAGGTAGGACTGGAAAGCAACCATGAGCTGGCTTCCTTTTCTGGTTGTGAGAAATGAGAAACCAGACCTGCAAAACAGAACTCCGACTTGCTCAATGGAAAAACTGCCAAACCATAATGTGTAACCTCAATTATTTGAGCTCATCTGTTATCAGGACCTGGCCTGACAGTGTGTCCCCTTTAGTATTTATGGTACGACTCCAGCTAACATTCCAAGACTCCCTAGAATAATTCTGCAAAGACCAACTTCCAGTGATGGAGCCATTTTGGAGTGGGGCAGATCTGACTTGGCACCTCTGGGACCATAGTCTTCAGAGTTTGGGGAATGTAAAAAGAACCTGGAGATTATGATTATCATTTTTAAAGACTTACCTATCTGAGAGAGAGAGAGAGAGAGAGAGGGAGAGGGAGAGAGAGAGAATCTCAAGCAGACTTCACGATAAGCATGGGGCCTGAGACGGGGCTTGATCCCATGTCCCGGAATCATGACGCAAGTTGAAAGTGAGAGTCAGACACTTAACTGACTGAGCCAGTTAATGCGTCCCTGGGAAATGATTTTTTAAGGCAGGTCACTGGTTCTAATTCAGTATTCCTGGGATAGGGCCCAAGAATCTGCATTTCCACAATGGCCCAGGGGGAGACTCAGTGGGTCTGAAGTAAATGGTCCATGACAGAAGGCAGCCCCTGGGCTACCTGTCAGTCCCCTGGGGCTGGGTTCTCTCCCAGTGAGCTATCAGACTGTGGGGTGGCTTTGAAGAGTGACCGTCTGAAGGCCTTTCCAGTAGGTTCTGCCAGAAGCTGGCAATCAGGGGGGCCCAGGGACCATTCATGGCCAATGGGGTGGACAGTCCTCAGAGTTTCAGAAGTGGAATCCAGATTTCCCTTGACTAACTCACTTCATAACATCACACTAAAAATGGTAAATATTTTTCTCTTTGTCCCTACTTGGAAATTGCTTTCTCCACAGTGCACAGTAGAGTCTAGACACTCTAAGAAGAGCTGGACCAGTTTCCAGTTCTCAAATATGAACTACTTAAAACACCTGAACTCTAAGCCACCCACAACCGCTGTGAAATTGTTCCCTCTTGGTAAAGACTGCAAAACTGCCCTTGGAAGCAGAAGTGTGTGTGATGTCTTCAGATCCTCTTGGCCCAGTGTGGTTAACACACAAGTCAGCATATGGCTCAGGAAGGAGATCCATCACGTCCCAGAAAAAGGACCAGGGTCCGCCTTCTGGTACCCTTCAACCTCGGGCTGTAGGGCCGGGGTGGATACGGATGGGGTGCTTGCTGTCGGGAAGAGCTTTTGAGGCTGGGGGACCTTTGAGGGGAGGGATGGGCTCACAGTGGGGTTCACCAAGGTGTGGAGGAGGGAGAGACATGAAGCAGAGAGGAGGCAAGAAATACTGAGTGTTTTCTGTGCACTGGGAGCGAAAACAGGGTGTGGTGCGTCTGGGTCTGATCCCTGTGTTCCTGGACTCCTGACGGGGGCCTGAGCCATCCTTCCTTCATGCTGGTATGTCTGGGCTCTGAGACGGGCTGCCCACCGCATACAGCTGGGCTCCGATAGTGGATCCTTGCTGTCCAGAACCATGGACATACTTCTGGACCCACTGGCATATCCAGACCTCTATTCTAGTCAGCTGGTGTGGAGCCACTGTTTCTTCCAGGACATAGGGTGACTCAGATGGCTTTGCAGGCCAGTTCTAACCCACCACTTCCTCTTGCTCCACTCCTCTTTACTTTGCCAAAAGATGTAGAAATGGTTCTTCTTGCTGGCTGGGCACATGAGGAAATTAAGATAGTGTTTAAGAATGAAAAATAATTAATTGTCCTACTGCTTCTGGAATGGTAAGAAGAAAAGAACAGTTGCTAGAGATGGTTCTTTTTGATCAAAATGAAAAGGATTTTCCCAGGGAAGACACTGCAGAGCTACTTTGATTGCAAAGAGAGGTGAATAAAAGCAACCAATGAAGTGAGAGGCATTTAATGAAAAAGTTTATGGGGCAGGGTAACTATGGTGACGTCCCCACTCAAGATACAGAAACTGCATGCCTGTTTCTGAGTCTAAGAAAATTCTGAAATTCACAGATCTCTAAAGAATTTAGGGTGGTAAGCAGCAATAAAATCCTCCTCCAGGTCAGCTGCCATCTCAGATGGGAAGCAGCCTCTCATCTCCCTTGTAGCCTCCCTTAGGACTGGCCTCTGACAGACCAGGGCCTCAGCCTTCTCTCCCTCATTCCCTACTGTGAAAGCTTTTCCCATGTGGATTAAGTAAACAAACAAACAAACAACAACAACAAAAACCCAAAAAGCCCCCCCCCCACTGTTCTTGGGGGTGAGCACTGGGGCTGTTCCTCAATCAGGTTTACAGGCATCCGACCAGCGACCGTTCATACAAACGCCTTCCCAGGTTTCTGAGTCGTAAATACTCTGGCTCTGCTCCATGGCGTGGTTTCCTCAGGACCTCCGGCTGGAGGCGTGAGAGTCTCTAGGCACAGATGCTCACACACATACAAGGCAGTGGTGTAGAATCTGTTTCAGGACCTGCTCACCATGTGCCGTCAGGCAGGTCACTAACTTCTCTGAATCTCAGGTTCCTCCTGAGCAAAATGGGGATGATAACCACCTCTCAGAGAGACCCAGGTACGATGAAATAAGATGGTGACCTTAACTCACAAATGCAAAAGACTGTCTGGCACATAGTAGGTGCTCAATAAATAGCAGTTATCATAATCATTATGTAGCCACAGTGGGTAAAACTACTAGTTTTTCATCCACTAATGCCAAGTCAGGTTGGAATAACCTTCCAGAAGGCTGGGGAATATGGGACAGGGAACATCTTGATTTCATCTCTGGTCATGATTTCAGGGTCGTGCAATGGAGCCATGCATCAGACTCCGTGCTCAGCACAGAATCTGCTTGTCTCCCTCCCTTCCCTCTGCCCCTTCCCTTCAAATAAACAAATAAATAAAATAAAATCCCACATTATATCCTAAAACTTTCCAAGGATTTTGCATTCTCATCCTTTTTATAGCTGCTCTTGTCACCCTAACAGGTATGCTACCTTCCTCAAATCTGGCACTATGTTTAGCCCATGCTTTGGTTCTCCCTCCCTCTGACTTTCTACCCTATGACCCCAGACAGTGTGTGCCCTTGGTTGGGAAACATGGGTTTAAGAGAATTAAAGGGGGACACCTGGGTGGCTCAGTGGTTAAGCCGCTGCCTTTGGCTCAGGTCATGATCTCAGGGTCCTGGGATCGAGTCCCGCATTGGGCTCTCTGCTCAGCAGGGAGCCTGCTTCCTCCTCTCTCTCTCTGCCTGCCTCTCTGCCTACTTGTGATTTTTCTCTATCAAATAAATAAATAAAATCTTAAAAAAAAAAAGAGAGAGAGAATTAAAGGGGCACAGCCAAGCTGCCTGGCTCAGATTCTGGCTCCCTTCTTTACTGCTGTGTGACTTAGCATAAGTCATTTAACCTTTCTGTGCCTCTCTTTCCTCATCTGTAATCTTGGGATGATAATAAGAATATCTACACTATGAGGCTTCTGTAAGGACTAAAAGAATTAATATACATCTTAATGCTAAGAATAGTGCCTGGCATGTAATCATACCATAAGTTTTTTTATATTTTTATGATTCTCATTTGTGAGCTTTCAAGTGGGAGCTGAAAGGCAAGGTTTTTATTCCAGCTTCTCTGCTAGCTCTGGACAAGGACCTCCATTCCCTGGTAAGCTAGATATCAGAGCCCTTTGTGAATGGGCATTAGAGAAGCCTGAAAAGTCAGAATATGGTCTCCAGTCTAGTTTACACTGTTGGACCAATGACAATTTCCTGCTATGGTCATGTAAGACACTCCCATTGGGGGAAGCTGGATGAAGGGCACAGTGGACTTTTTGTATTGTTTTTGCAATATCCTGTGAGCCTAAAATGATTACATAATAGTGAAGAAACGTGATTGCTGTGTTTCTGGGGGCTGTCACACTGACCACAACATAAGCCATCTGAGATCTCAGCTCAGGAACTAGCTAGGAGGACCGGGGTGAGCTCAAGGAGGGCAGGTGGGAGTCTAGACATCAAGAAAAAGGTGGGTGTTCATGGCTAGCATGGAGGTTAGAGGTCAGGAAAGGTGGGGACACAGAAGTCCATGCAATCTGTCACAGGCAACTGTCAGAGGCAAACCTGTGTGCTATAGGAGACATGACACTGGATGTTCCTCATCACTCTGTGCTGGAGAGGGGTTCCTTCATTCATGTGACCTGGGGTGGGAGGAGGACCAAGTTCATAGACTCCAGGTGGAGGAAGACAGAAGTTTACTGTGGACTGAGACTTGGGAGCCTGTAGGGGAGCTCAAGCACAGGCGGTCAGCCGGTACCGTAGGAGGCATGACCCTGTGTGGTAGATACGATGCCACAGCTTTGCTTCAGACACGATTAATATCGGATTTTTTTAAAAGATTGATTTATTTATTTGAGAGAGAGAGAGTGCTAGCAAGGGGTGGGGCAGAGGGAACTAATCCCCAAGCAGACTCCCCACTGAGTGTGGAACTTGACATGGGGCTCGATCCCACCATCCACAAGATCATGAACTGAGCCGAAACCAAGAGTCAGATGCTTAACCAACTGTGGTCCCCCCGCCCCCAGTGCCCTTTAGTAGCTCATGTTGAGCCTGTCACTAAACAGAAAAGCCATACGACTGTTTGAATCACTAACACTTTCCCAGAGCCAGGCAGGATAGGTGACAAACAAGGGGTCTGCTTTCATGAAGCTTCCATCCGACAGGGGGAAGCCCCATAATACACACGTAAATAACAGGTCAGTGGTGGTAGTGCCAGGACTGGAGAAAAGCACGGCATTGTAATACAGAGCACGTGGGGCACTTCAGTCTGGGAGGTCAGAGAAGGCTTCTTTGAGGAGGTGGCACGTAAACTGAGATCGAAGTAACAAGAAGACACAATTCTGGGGAGATCTCCAAGGGTATGAGCTTCCGGGAAGAGGGTGCAGCATGTGCCAGAGTCCCAAGGAGGGCACAGCTTAGCCTCGAGGACGGGAGCAAAGGCCAACAGGACAGGATACAATGGACAAGGCAAGGAAGCCGGGGCAGAGAAGGAGTGTGGATGAAGAGCTTTTAGAAAAAGCATTTCCCAAACCAGGCTTCCTCAGCCTCAGCACTCTTGACATTTGGGCCAATCATTCTTCACTCTGGGGGCTGTCCTGTGCCTGCAGGATGGTCAGCAGCACCCTGGCCTCTAGGGTTAGATGCCAGCAGATGTGCCCTCGCCTCCAGCTGTGAGAACCAAAACTGCCCCTGGACATTCCCAAATGTCCCCTGTCTTTCTAAGGAGATCACGGTTCTGGACTCAGGACGTATAGAGTTTTCACACGGCAGCTCGAAGAGCCGAAGGAACAAATATCGTTAAGTGCCTGGCACAAAAGTCCCATTCAGTAGATACTTGCTGAGTGAAAAAAAAGGGCCCAGGTTGCCTTTTTGGTGACTACTATGCTGGTTTTGACTCGAGTAGACGCTGGGGGTGGGGGAAGATACGGGCGGCAGAGGAGTGACCAGCCCAGAGAGCACAGATACTTGCCCGGAGCCTCCTGGGACAACTGGCACTTGTCAAGGCCAGCTGAGGAGGGGACAGCAGGCACCAGCTGCTGAGTGCCTGGCTACCCTGGGAGGCGCTGTCTGACCCCAGTGTTTGCAGAGAACCGAGCCCCGCAGTCAGGACTGGACCTTTAACCTCCCGGACACCATACCCACTTGGGCCCAGAAGCTTCTATTTAATTCAGACACTCTTCAGGAAGAAGAAAGGTTAAGAATGGAGAGATGATGGCCCTGTGCGGAATGAGGCAGAGGCCCCGTCCCACTGCCACTTCTCCCAGCTCTCGTAGGCTGGGGCAGCCCTCGCACATGCCATGCAATGTTTTGCCACAGAATGACACAGGGAGGGGGTGCGGAGGCCCTCCTCACGGGCCAGAGCCGGTGGCATGGTTCCAGCTGTGCCCAGCTCTTCCAGGAATGGCTTCTGGTGTCCCCTTGTCCCAGTGGAATGAAGTGAGGACCATGAGTGGCTGGGGTTTGTCCAATAAAAACCAGACCAGATAAGAGGTCTGTGTCATTTTGTTCTCTTGCTCACAGGGCTGTCCGCCCCGCAGATAAGAGATATAAGTGCCAAGAGATTTCACAGACAGAACAGGGGCTTGGAGAGAAGGAGGAGGAGCCCAGGGAGCAAGGGCCCAGGGCCCAGGGCCCACCAGGCCACGGCCCACTCCCACGTCCCTGCCCTAGCTCTGGGAAGGGGGCAGGAAGAATTACTTCTACTCAGGGGAGGTCAGGCTCCCCAGCCCATCTACTCCCACAGTTGTTATGCCCTCCCCGATCTGAACACCTAGAGCTCCCTCAAACCTGGCCCATGGTTGGGGTTGAACCATGTTCCCCGAAAAAATATGCTGGAGTCTTAACACTCGGCACCTCAGAAGTGACTTGAGTTGGAAATAGGATCATTGCAGATGTAATTAATGAAGATATGGCCATGCTGGAGTAGGAAAGCCCCTAATTCAAAATGACTGGCGTCATCACAAGATGAGGAGAAGAGACACAGTGACAGACACAGAGAGACAGCCAAGGGAAGACTGGGTCAGAGACCAGACAGTGAAACCACTGTCACAAGTCAACAAACAGCTCCTGGAGCCACCAGAAGCTGGAAGAGGCAAAAGATTCTTCCCTAGAGGCTTTGCGGGAGCACGGCCCTGCCAATGTCCTAATTTCTGACTTGTGGCCTCCAGATCTCAGCCACCAGATTTGCAGGATTTGTTAACAGCAGCCCTAAGAAATAAATACATCTATGTTCTGCAACCTGTGAATGAAAGTGGGCATAAGGGCAGCTGCCTGTTTGGAACCGACATTTCTCATATGGAGCTTGGCAGACCATCTACTTCAAAATCATCTGCAGAATGCATTCCGAATGCAGATTCTAAAGACCAAGCCCGATGCACAGAATGGGGATCTCTGGGAGGGTCTGGATCTGGCTTTCCAGGTAATTTTTACATACATTGTAGTCTGGGAAGAGTTGCCACAGGTTGCCTCAACTTCCCAGGTTCTGGAATCCTGAAATTCAGGCGTATTAATTTCCCTGGGGTGGTAATATAAGCAGGGTCCATCTGTTTGAGCTGCCCAAGCCCATGGATTGGGTTCTAAGGGAAAAGCAAACGGAGGTTTGGATTTATGACTTCACGTTGCTGAGCCGTCGAATGCCAGCCCTGCTGGGTGCTCTCCAGGGTCTTTGTAGGCATGAAGCTTTCACTCATCACAACATGTTAGGGCAAGGCCGAGACTAGAAGCTTCATGCTTTTGATGAAAATACAGATTCAGAGAAGCTAACCGAGTTTCCTAAGACTGCATAGCCAGAAAGCTGATGGCCCTGGATTCAAACCCAGAGCCTCCCAGCTACCAGGCCAGGGCTCCCACAGCCACCCTGGGTATCTCACCATGGCGCATTCATCAGCTACCCATATCCTTGGCCGCCCAGACTCTGCTGGATTGCTTCCTCTGCTCCAGTCCACCGGTCCTGATGGGTAAGCACGCAGGTGCCCGATTCCTAAGTCAGCCTAGACACTGAATCTCCGCACCACATGGGGACACGGTGAGAGAGGTTGGCTGCGGTGTGTTACATAGTCTGGGTCGTAAATCGATGCACTAATGTGTTCTCTCCTCAACCATGCACTTGGCATGAACATAATGCGAGGCCACGTTCTAGAGTACTCATGTCTAGGTTGCTCCCAGACTAAGAAAACTGAGGCCTCCGAGGCTGGGCTGGTGTACCAGTACTCATCAGAGCTCCTCAGGAATGACACTGAACAAGCCATTCTGGGACGCACGCATTGGGGTCCCCTGGCAGACTTGCCACAACCCCGAGCCCTGGCCCCTCCATCCCAGGGTTTTGGACTCGGGAGGTCTAAAGTAAAGCCTGGGAGTGTGAGCTTTGAGCAGGCTCCAGGGCACTGCCGGGCAGCCAGGCCGAGGACCACACTTTGAGAACCACCGGATGAGGCAAGAGTGAGCAGAATGAAGAGACACGTAGCCTATTTTTATTACAACAGGATGTATGGAAATTTCTCCTCAGTGAGCTAAGCATGAGTTTGCAAATGAAATTTCTTAATTGAACTCTTGGCTTCACCCAACAAGGACCGGTCTGGGCTGCCAAGAGCCTGAGAGGGCAACTGTCCCCATGGCAGGGCCATGTCAAAGTGACTTGGGAGGAGAGGAAACGACGCTTCATTAGGACTGGAAGTCCTCGGTATAAATGCACTTTGGACACTCCCTGTCATGTTGTTTGTAACTCTGGGCCTCAGTGCTTCCGATCTGCGTGTGCTGTGGACCCTGGCCCTATAGGGCTGAATTCTGGAGCCCGGGAGCAGCTAGGAGCCAGAACACACAGCGCTACAGGGAGAAGGTGGGAGCTTGGGGGATGCCAGAGGGAGTCAGAGGTTTTGCTTCTCTGCCGAGGAAAGGGATGGACACCTGGGTGGCAGTCCATCGGCCACTTGGGACTGGTCTTGGGTTCAAGTGGGCACTTCATACCCTGGAGCCTGCTGGCCACTCGGCTTCAGTGTCTTCTCGGAAGGTGGCGTGATGAGGAAGAAACAGCTTTGGTGTTGGGTTGAGACCTTCAGTGTGGTGAGATGAGGCCCACTGACCTCACGAAGGGAATTTGCTTCATCCCCAGTTTATTGATTTCAATGTCAAGCTTATCTGAGAAAGGGTCTCAGGGCAACATCCAGACCGGCGTTTGACCACTCTCTGGGGACTGTGACTGGCCAAGTGGACACATAAAATAAATCATCACAGAGGCCGAGAGGGAGCGGGGCTGGAGAAGACACGTGGAGGTCTGTGACGTCCACCCTGAGAAGATGTGCGGCCACCTGGTGGCTGGTATCCGTCCACTGGACTCCACGGAGGCTGACGGCCTCCGAGTTCAGGCCCCTGGGGGACCCCGTGGTTAACAGGCATCAGTAAGCACTATTCTCAGGCAGTGTTCCCTGACAGTGTCCCCTAGCCAGGCACACCAGGGACCCAGTGAATCTTCCAGGTAGAGAAGCACGGAGTGTCAGAGCCCATAGGACCTGATGGGAAAACTAAGGCCCAGGGAGGAGGATGGCCTGCCCAAGGTTACATGGCTAACAGGCTACAGAGGTCGGGTGAAGGCTCAGGCCTTCTGACTACAGCTCGTACATCAAGCTGTAGACACATCTGAGGACTGCCCCCCGCCCCCGCCCCCCTCTTGCCCCTGGCAGCCATGGCATCTGTCCCAGTTCCAGCTGGTGTCCAGCTTGGATACCCGACCAAAGCCAGCCCAGTCTAACTCCCTCTCCAGGGAACTGGATCACAGGGACAGATCGCAGAGACTGGGACTCCCGGGGGCCAAGCTTTGAGAGGCCAACCACGCCATGACGTCACGCTGTAGGGTATGGCTCCCGGAGGTCCTGGCCTCTCCCAAGACTGGCTGTCCTGTGATTCCCTGGACTGCCTGAAATTTCTGGGTCCCACGGACTGCCTGAAATCTCCGGGTCCTCTCGGAGACGTTCCTTGATGCCTAAGGCAGCCAGTCCCCCACCCCGGGTCCCAAAGCCGTGTGTGCAGGTGCCGAGCCGCTGGAGGCAGCGGGACAGCTGTGTGTCCTCTGTACATGCCAAGCCCCAAGCTCTGGCAGGCGGGGGTGCGGGGTGTCTGGCCACGTAATTGCACCAGCCTCAAGGGAGCTGGCTGGGCGGAGTCCTCAGGGGGTGGCTTTCCTCTACATGCTTAGGTCCCTGCGACTCCAAAGCCGCCTATCAGGCCCAGAGGCCCCATGTACAGCCGGGACTATATAGCCTTCAACTCTCAGCCCGTGCTTCTGGGCAGGCAGGCAGCGGCACAGTCGCAGACACCGTGCTCCCCTTACCAGGAGGCGTTAACAGCCGCTGCTCTAAATAACAGTGACCCTCTGGCAGGCTGTACTGTCCTGTCCACTTGGAACACTAATCAGACAGGCCTGCGGGCCAGAACGGCGGTGACACAGACAGGACAGTCCAAGTCATGGCTACACACTTCCGCTCCATTCATTTTGGGAAGAGGGGAGAAGGGGTGGGGGTTCCCGGGGAGGCAGCTGCAGCCTGGCTGCGTTGGAGGTGGGGTGACGTGGGGACCATCAGGGACTAGAGACCCACCAGCTACTCAGACCCCTGAGGGAGCCTCCTGACTGTCACAGTGCCCTGAGAGGCTCCATGACACGAAGCTGCAATGAATCTTTAGTGACCCTCAGACAGCACCTGGAAGTCACGTTTTGGGCCTGGGGTGCAGAGCCCTAGCCCTCGGACTTGCGTCTGGCTTGAATGAAGGGCGGTGAGCTACGCCAGAGGTTCCCGACTCCAAACAAGCACGCTGACCGTGGCAGGGGCTAGTGCCCAGTGTGGCCCGCCATGTCTGTGGGACACCGCAGGGCCCGCCGACTCAGGCCCTGTCATCGGCAGCACGGCTATGTCTGGTTGTGCCTGGGACCCCATGGCCCATGAAGCCTTAAGTTGTTCTATCAGATCACTTCCGGAAAGAACTGGCCAACCCCTGGACTTGGGGACAGAACTTGGACTTGGGATGGGCCACAGGACAGCTTCCCCGGGAACAATAAGCAAACCGGCTTCACTGTGCTCCAGAGTTCTCCCCTGTGCAATGAGCCCAGTGACACCCACGTGTGTGTGCGGAGTGAGGGGGCTACATGACGGGAGTGTCTGGCATAAGGGACGTACTCAATACTAACTTTTCCTTCTGCTCAGTAGGAAATGGGGCTTGTGATGACCGCCCTGTGTTGGAAGGGGTTATGATCTGACCGTAGATAGGAAAGTGCCCTGAAAAGGTAAAGATGTTTCGTACTACAAAGGTAAGGTGTTTTGTGGTGGAAAATCTACTGCAAGTATCATTCCCGAGCTGCGTGGAGCCCCACGCAGGGGAGTCAGGATGGTTCTGCACGGGTAGCTGGTCATGGGCAGCCTGTCTGGCCACAGATTGTGAGGCAGTGCCCTTCCCCAGCGTCCTCCGTGGGCAGCCTGCCTCCCCCTCAGGGTTCCGGCCCACGGGAGATGCGGGGCCATGGGCATTCTCTCTGCCTCTCTGGGCCTCAGTTTCTCGCTTGAAAGACAGAGATGCCACTCACACTTTCTCAGAGGAGGGGCACAATGAGTAGTGAGGACACAGAGAGAGCTTCACACAGGAAGCCCTCAAGTGCCAGCAGTTGTTTTCATTGTGATTCCAGGTAGGGCAGGACTGAACCACTGGGAGGGTGTGAATGATCTGCTGGTGGGAGGGGGGAGGACTGGGACAGTGAGAGGAAGGAGGGGGAACGAAGAATGAAGAACGAGGGGGTCTGTGCTCCCACCCCAGCCGCTGCCATAGGTCTGACCCCTGGAGAGAGAAGCAATCTCTCCACCTCGTTGTCATGCCTGGCATGAGTGGAGGTGGTGGAGGGCAGGAGCTCAGATGCGACCTTGAGCTTGGGGTGGGGAGGGGAGGGGAGAGAAGGGGAAGGGAGGGAAAGAGGGGAGGGGGAATTTCTATAATCCGGATTCCTCCCCTACAGTCTCCCCTGCATTGTAATTGGGGTTTTGTTGGTGGTGTTTTTTTTTTTTTTTTAATTAGCAAGGGGATTTTTTGTTTCTCTTTCTTTCTGAGAAGGCCTATGACTTTTATATTGGAAGCTGAGGGGAGAAAGCAGACGAAGTCTGAATGCGCTCTGTCTCTCCCAGCCCGAGCAATGGGAAGACGCTAGCAACTGAGGTGCAGCGGAGCTCATCCAAGCAAGAGGGGAGCCCTCCTGGGAGCCGGCGTGGCTGGGCTGCAACAGAACCAGTTCTGCCCACAGGGCGGCTCGGGAGGGAGAGAGCCTTGCCAAACCTGGCCGATGGATTTAAAAATAAGGCCATCTGCTCGCTGGGGCACCACGAAAATCTGTTCGGTTCACGGCTTCCCCCTCTAACAGGAGGACTTTGCTCTCGGAAATCTATGAGAATGTATGCAGGTCATGTCCGCTGCACACGGGTGGCCCCTCCAGGCCATCATGACTTCAGGCACTGTGGGAGTGGACACCCCCCGACTCTGCCCTCCTCCCCCCTGCAATCAACAGCCATGCTCTCCCTCACCCCCTCTGACCCTGCATGGCTGGCCTTGCCGTACAGGGCATCTCCCCCTGCCTCACCTCTGTCTTGCTTTTCCCCGGCCTGTCTGCATCGCCCCCAGTGCCACGCACCCCACAGCTTTCTCCCACGTTCTGCTAAATCCCAGTGGCTTACAGGGAAGAGGCGTACCCCATCTGGTGTGGAGGGGAGAAGGTGCTGACATCCGCATCCAAACAGATGGGGCAAGTCGTGCTAGAAATATCGAATACCGCAAGGGGAAAGAAACAGGTGGGAGTTCAACATGTCTTGAGGCCTTAGGAAGAGGACAGTCTTTTTGGGTACAGGCATGGAGCAAACTGCAAGGCAGGGCATGTTCCCCAGGGAGCAGAGCTGTGGATGCAAAGAGCCACGCCCACTGCGGTGGACAGCCCAGAGTCCGGTTCCTGTGACCAACTTAACACACTTTGGGAGTGCGCTCTGGGCGGACTGTGATTACACTCGGCACTAGACAGAACCCGAGAGAAGCAGCGTGCAGAACAACCTGCCTGCTCATCAGGCCAGAGGAGGCTGTCCTCACACCTGGGGTTCCCGGGGGAAATCGGTGGGGGGAACCTCAGGTGAACAGACAGGGGCTTATCAACTACTTGTTGTCTGCGTTGTCTCAGCCCGCTGCGCTAGGCCTTGATTATTCCTTGGTGACTTTCTTGCACCAGCATCCCTCACGCCTTTTTCTAAGGCCTCCAGGAATGAAGGCTTCGGGGGCTAGAGCAAGTGAAGAGAAACCCCAAGTGAAATGGTCTCTTCCCCTAAGGTCCAGGCCAGAAGCGGCCTCTGCCGCTCACCCCGAGCTCCCTTGAGCCCAGACCCGTGTTAGCCCTGCTGGCCTGCGGATGCTTGGGGAGAGCAGAAATGGACCAAGACGGCGATGCAAGGAGTCAGTCTGTATCTAGCCTGTCCTGCACAAGGTGGGGACATTCTGCCTCCACAGGCTGTTGGTCCTGTTCTACTTAGGACTCTTTCCCGTACTTGTTGAAGACTCCTGTTCTTAGGCCAGAGACCTAGCCTTGTTTCTGGAATCCCTGAAGCCATCTCCTCCGCTGGGGGCTCGGTAAGTCGGGAGTGGGTGGGAGAGGGGTACGTAGGAGAAAACATGAGCCCCCAGAGAGGGAGAACGTGTAGCCAGCATTCCCAAGCTCTCGTCATGCTGGAGGGCCCCTCAGTATTGTATTTACCTGCGTCAACACTGCCAGCCCGGGAGCACCAGGCCCGAGAACAAGCACCGGAGGCTTTTGCAGCTTGCCTCCCAGGAACAGCAAGCTGTGCTCTTAGGGCAATTCATGTCAAGAGGCAGCTGTGGGCCCCAGAGAGCCAGGGACAATACGACAAGGACAGTAGCAAGGACAGAGCAAAGGTGCCACGCACACCCATGCTGGGTGTGGGGACTGTGTGCGGGTACCGAGCCAGCAGATGGCTCAGGCTGCAGATGCTCCAAGGCCATGAGGGGGGTGACGTCGGGGGTGAGGAAGGCACGCATCAGAGTCCGGATGCTGCGGCGGGTCCAGAAAGGATACATAGGGCACGGAGGCCAGGAATTGACTACAAACCAAGGTGTTCTGGTTTGAGGGCAGAGCCGTTGATGGTTCACTGCTGGATCCCAGAAAGAGGCACAGTTTGTCAAAATGATGGGAAGCAGAGTGGAGCAGTGCTAAGAACTCCACCACTGGAGAAAGACACATCTGGATTTGAACCCCAGCCCCCATGCTGACTGTCGGTTTGACCCTGGGCCAGCAGTGAACATCTCTGTGCTCTTTCTCCATTTGCAAACGTGGGATCATACCACCATGCACCTCCAAGCACCTCTGGTTCAACATAGTATTAGAAGTCCTAGCAACAGCAATCAGACAACAAAGAGAAATAAAAGGCATTCAAACTGGTAATGAAGAAGTCAAACTCTCTCTCTTCACAGATGATATGATACTTTATATGGAAAACCCAAAAGACTCCACCCCCAAACTACTAGAACTCATACGGCAATTCAGTAATGTGGCAGGATACAAAATCAATGCACAGAAATCAGTTGCTTTCTTACACACTAACAATGAAAATACAGAAAGGGAAATTGGAGAATTGATACCATTCACTATAGCACCAAGAACCATATGATACCAGGGAATAAACCTAACCAAAGAGGTAAAGGATCTGTACTCAAGGAACTACAGAACACTCATGAAAGAAACTGAAGAAGACACAAAAAGATGGAAGACCATTCCATGCTCATGGATTGGAAAGATAAACATTGTTAAAATGTCTATACTACCCAGAGCAATCTATACCTTTAATGCCATTCTGATTAAAATTCCATCAACAGGGGTGCCTGGGTGGCTCAGTGGGTTAAAGCCTCTGCCTTCGGCTCAGGTCATGATCCCAGAGTCCTGGGCTCGAGCCCCGCATCGGGCTCTCTGCTCGGCAGGGAGCCTGCTTGCTCCTCTCTCTGCCTGCCTCTCTGTCTACTTGTGATCTCTGTCTGTCAAATAAATAAATTAAAAAAAAATTCCATCAACATTTTTCAGAGAGCTGGAGCAAACAATCCTAAAATTTGTATGGAATCAGAAGAGACCCTGAATTGCTAAGGAAATGTTGAAAAAGAAAAACAAAACTGGGGGCATCATGTTGCCTGATTTCAAGCTATATTATAAAGCTGTGATCACCGAGACAGCATGGTACTGGCACAAAAACAGACACATAGACCAGTGGAACAGAATAGAGGGCCCAGGGGTGCCTGGGTGGCACAGTGGGTTAAGCCGCTGCCTTCGGCTCGGGTCATGATCTCAGGGTCCTCGGATCGAGTCCCGCATCGGGCTCTCTGCTCGGCAGGGAGCCTGCTTCCCTCTCTCTCTCTGCCTGCCTCTCCATCTACTTGTGATTTCTCTCTGTCAAATAAATACATAAAATCTTAAAAAAAAAAAAAAAGAATAGAGGGCCCAGATATGGACCCACAACCCTATGGTCAACTAATCTTCAGCAAAGCAGGAGAAAATAGCTAATGGGAAAAAGACAGTCTCTTCAATAAATGGTGCACGAACCTCTTCATGTCTCCTCATTCTTTGCCGTTCAAGTGCCTTTTCGGCCACAGACTTTATTACCCAGAAGCCTGTGTCCACTCAAGGATCCCGAGTGATGCCATGAA
Organism: Mustela putorius furo; assembly: GCF_011764305.1. Classification (NCBI taxonomy): domain Eukaryota; kingdom Metazoa; phylum Chordata; class Mammalia; order Carnivora; family Mustelidae; genus Mustela; species Mustela putorius. The sequence continues at coordinate 3,144,857 of NW_025421560.1, read as the reverse complement.
CTTGAACTGGTAGAATTCCACGGAAGGGAGACATGCTTGGTCACCACTGTGGCGGTCAGTCCCCTGGTGCACCCAGGATGGAAGCGGAAGGGAGGTAGGAAGCATGTCTGATACCGCTGTGGTTCATGACCCTTTGTGGGCTATAGATTTTTTGGAAATCTGATAAAAACTATAGTCCCTGCTGCCCCAAAAGTTGTGCACATACATAAGCACACGTAAGCACCTTAACAGAAAACTTTAAGAGGTTCCTGGGCCCCTCCAATCCACTCATGGTACCTGGCATGGGGTCTGCAAATCGGGCTGGGTCTCACACTGATCCCCTGGAGAGCTTCTGACAACACTTGGTCTTAGGCCCTACTCTAGAAACAGCAGAAGAGAGTCTCAACGGGGTGTGAAGGTGTCTTCTCAACCCCCTGAGACTTAGGACAGAGTAGCACGCAGGACAAAGACCCCACAGGTCACTGATCCCCAGGTCAGGAGCCCGTGCTGTAGATGCTAGAGCAATGCAGTGTAAAACTCATGGGACAACCCAATTCAGAAATGCATGTAAATTTACCCCTTAGGGGCTACAAATGAATCCGAGAAATTTTACTAGAACAATACACTGGCCCCTAAGACAAGGGTAATCAACTATGGAAATACGGAGATCTGACCTCTGAAGGCAGGGAAAAGAGCAGCCGCTTGGCATTGGTAGAACTATGAATACAAAGAAAGGAAATCTTCTAAACTCTTGCAACCCAGAACTGGATCAGTTTAAGAAGGACAGACTAACAATTTTCCAAAAGCTGTTATTATCAGGGATAGAACTAGCTTCCAATTCAACGACTTCCAATTTAAATTCCAATCACTTTACCCTGGACATCTTGGGGGGTGTACGTGTTCATGACTAAGAAAGCATAGGGCTCAACCAACTATTTCACTCAACATATAAAATCATTATCAACTGAAGAGCAGTGTTCCTTCCCAAGGACAGGGAAGTTGATCAAGATTCTTTAAAACAGGGGTGCCTGGGTGGCTCAGTGGGTTAAAGCCTCTGCCTTCGGCTCAGGTCATGATCCCGAAGTCCTGGGATCGAGCCCCACATAGGGCTGTCTGCTCAGCAGGGAGCTTGCTTCCCTCTCTCTCTCTGTGCCTGCCTCTCTGCCTACTTGTGATCTCTGTCTGTCAAATAAATAAATAAAATCTTAAAAAAAAAAAAAAAAAGATTCTTTAAAACAAGGGGACAAGGAACTAGTCCCAAGAGAAACCTTTATTAGACCATCTGCCCCAAAGTACTAATTCTCCCTGAAATAAAGTTGTCCTAAAACAAAATAAGACAAAGAAACGGTAACAGGGAAACCCGTTCTACCCATACCTGTTTATTTTGCTCCCTGGTGGATTTCTTTTGTCATGACAGCAGGTAAGGTCCCCTCTAAAGCCTGGGGCAGGGCTCCTGGATAGGCTGGAGGTGGCTGGATTGAAACCTTTAGAAATATCAAGTCCTCGAAAGATTACAGGGGCACCCCATATTAAGCTACGTATTGAAATAAAACTGGTTGAGAGTAAAATAAGTGGAAGGAAATCTGACAACGACAACAACCTGATTTTTAGATTTTTAACTATGATGGCTAGATCTGGGGGAAACAAGAACACTGTTGAACATCAAATTTGTTTTCCGTGTATTTGCTTTTGGTGCCCCACATGGCCCCTGTGGTTTCTGACAGCTTCCTCACTAACTGGTATTATAAGAGCGCTCAGGTTCATTTTTCCTATTTCCTGCCCAGACCTAGGAATCAGATATTTTTTCCAAAAGGCCCTGGTTTCTAAAAATGAGCAAGGGTGGCTCACTCACTGCTATCGGGCTGGTCGCTGAATGAAGAAATACTTGTATGCAATAGATAAATGGACCCATACATAAAATACCTCGCCAGTTCATACTGAGAATCCCAGCTCAAATCTAAGATTTCGGGGCTTTAATTTAACTTCCCCTGTTGTATCTGATCTTCTTTCTTGCACACTAAGAATGTGGGTTTTCAAAGACGTACAGGGGATGTGGAATTAAAATGCAGTGTATTGTGCTCATTTATCTTATACTGTACACATAAGAGTCCCTGAATAATAATCCTAGTTACCACCCACACTATTTCTGAAAACACTGACACAGTTTTGGGGGGTAAGCACTCCACTTTCTCCCCCTCCATTGTTACAGTTGGGCTGTACCACTGTCAGAACACCTGTCACATCCTTTTGAGTTTATCCTGACTTAGCTTAATGCTCAACACAAGTCCTTATGTCCATGTCTCTTCAGTTAGTTGCCAAATCCTTGGCAAACTTTCATTACTTGAGTAGATGAATATGTTATTCCATTTTCCTCTGAGATCGTGGAAAAGTTGATAATAATATATTTTTCTTTCCCTTTTAAATCACCTACTCTTTTTTTCTTCTAATACTAGAAAGGTTTATTTTCTTTTTCTCTAAAATCCAGTTGTTCTATAAGAAAATGTCTTGGTATTAGCTATTCTGGGGCTGTTATTCTCAAATATACAGTGAACACTTTTCATATGTTGCTTCAATTTTTCTTTATTTCAAGAAAGTTTTCTTTAATGACAGTTTTTTGGTGTTTTATGTTTCATTGCTTTGTTTTTTCTTATGGAGCTCCTGTAAGCCATAAGATCTAGCTTTCTTTGCCCATATTTGGATTTTGCAACTTTCTCTCAAATTCTTTTTAACTCTTTCTGACTTTACCACATTCTTTTTTAAATTAAAGTATAATTAACATACAGTTTATATTAATTTTAGGTGTACAAATAGCAATTCAACAATTCTATACATTACTCAGTGCTCGTCACAGTAAGGATATGCTTAATTCCCTTTATCTGTTTTACCCATCCCCCACCCCACTTTGCCTCTAGCAACCACCAATTTGTTCTCTGTATTTAAGAGTCTGAGTTTTCTTGTTTGCTTCTTTTTTCTGTGTTTGGTCATTTGTTTTGTTTGTTAAGACCCGCATATGAGTGAAATCATATGGTATTTGTCTTTCTCTAATTTCACTTGGCATTATACCCTCTAGGTCCATCCATATTATTGCAAAGGGCAATATCTCTTTCTTTTTACAGTTGAGTAATATCCCACTGTGTGTGTGTGTGTGTGTGTGTGTGTGCATGCGTGTACACATCTTCTTTATCCATTCACCTATGTTTGGACATTTAGGTTGCTTCTGTATCTTGGCTATTGCAAATAACCCTGCAATAAACTTGGGATGCAGATATATTTTCAAAATAGTGTTTGCATTTTCTTTGGATAAATACCCAGTAGTGGAATTACTGGATCATACGGTAATTCTATTTTTAATTTTTTGAGGAATCCCCATATTCTTCTCAACAGTGGCCATACCAATTTGCATTCCTACCAACTTTCTTACACCATCCACAAAAGTAAACACAAAATGGATTAAAGGCCTAAATGTGAGACCCGAAACCATAAAATTCCAAGAGAACATATGTAGTAATTTCTCTGACATCAGCTGTAGAAACACTTTTCTAGATAAGACTCCTCAGACAAGAAAAACAACAGCAAAATTCAACTGTCGGGACTACACCAAAATAAAAACAAACAAACAAACAAACAAACTTCTGCACAGCCAGGGAAGCAATCAACAAAACAAAAAGGCAACCTACTGAATAGGAGAAGATATTTGTATATGATACATCCAATAAGACATTAATATTCAAAATATATAAAGAACTTCTACAACCCAACACCATTTTCCTCTTTTTTTACCTTCTATTTCTCTTAAGGCATTATGTTATGTTTGTTACTTCTAGATCAATCTTAATTTTTTTACAAGACTGATTTATTATTTGAGAGAGAGAGCATGTGTGCATGAATGAGGGGAGGGGCAGAGGGAGAGGGAGAGGGAGAGAATCTCCAGCAGACTCCCCGCTGAGCACAGAGCCCAGTGGTGGGGGGCAGGTGAGGGGGGTTCAATCCCATGACACTGAGATCATGACTGAAGCCAAAATCAAGATATTAAGAACCACTCAGGTGTCCCTAGATTAGTCTTAATTTCTGAAATAAATTTTATTTCTAATTCTTTCCTGAGTTATGCCCCCTCATTTCTGAGGGTCACTTATTCTGATTTATATTGCTCTTTTGTATCTGACCTAATTTTCTACTATTTTGAAATGCCAGGTTGCAGTTTTGTTCAGTCTGGGGACATGTATTGCCACCATAGTTCTCTTGTGTAGGGTTTTTATTTTGCTCCCTGGTCTCTTTTTTCTTATAATAACTTTGCCTGGGATTTGACTTTAATAATTCTTCTGGTGTTCATTTTTATGTATAATTTGTTCTTCTGAACTTCTAGAACAATATGGGTTTCGGGGATGTTTCTCTAGCTTCACAGGGCTTCTATCTGTGGTTTTCTGTGGTTTACATATATGGCCACTTGCTCTCTGGGAATTCCTGGCTCTGTCTTCCTCCCCAGCTGTCCTCTGAAATTAGTCTTCCCTTCTCTGTTCTTCGCCATCGTGTTCAATTTTGACTCCTCCCCCACAGTCCCTCTTGTGGAAGTTCTGTCCTAAGAGGGAACCCTGGGGGTCAATTCCCAGAAGCCCCATTAGCTCAATGACTCTGGTCCTTCAGTCCTTCTTGTCATGGACTCCTTGAGCTGTCCTGGTACTGGAGTGAGCAAAACCCCATCCAGTTTGAGTGTGGTTCTTACAAGGGACTGTTCTTTCCAGAGAACACCTGTTGGCTGTTCCGGGTCTTCCTGTTCTCATGTCTATCAGCAGCTGCTCCACACACAGACAACCATCCCAGCACGACCCATTGTCCATCCCATCTGTGCATTCTGGGATCGCGGGGATATCTTTTCATTTCATTTCACTATAAATGTCCATGGGCTTTTGTCTTTGCTATCTAGTTTCTTACTTCAGTGCAGGAATACAGTGAAAACTGTATGCCACTGCTACCATTTTCCTGGGACCCTCTCCTTATTGGCTGACATTGATTAATTAATTAGCTTTAAAAAATATTTTATTTATTTATTTGAGAAAGAGAGACAGAGACAGAGAGAGACAGTGAGTGCAGGTCGGGAGAAAAAGGCTCCCCACTGAGCAGGGAGCCCAACACGGGACTCGATCCCAGGACCCTGGGATCATGACAGGAGCCGAAGGCAGATGTTTAGCTGACTGAGCCACCCAGGCATCCCCCTGGCTGACCTTTAAACTACCAGTAATGGATTTCAGTTTGGCAGATATGGGATATATTCCATTGATACTGTCCAATGAGGCAAGATATGGAAGCTCGCAAAGGAATGAAAAAGAAAATGAGCAAGCATTAAAAAAAAAAAAAAGAAAAAGAAAAAGATCTTGGGATCACACAGAGATCATTTGAGTATACCCTGACAGCACAGAATCAGAGAAGGTACAGACACAGACCTGACAAAAATGTATGAGATAATGGTATAGCATTGGCTGGAGATGGAGAAACGCTCAGAGACACAGCCCACCAGGCCTTCCTACCCCACAGCCTCAAAACCAATCTGACCCTTCCCTAAAATTTGGGTCACCAAATTAGGCTGGCCGTTTCTACTCAGAGAAAAATCCGTTGCTTCATTGACTGAACATTTACATATATACACATGTTCTGCCTCAGGAAGTATAGAGTTGCCCCTGACAACTCTTTTTACTCAATTGGAGTAAAAATTAAATGGGGACAATTAGCTAAACCGTTAGAGAATAAATCTAGTTGCCCAGAGCTTGTTGTTTTGAGTATGAGGTTTAGGTAAACAAAGGACTATCAGAACATGGCTTTACTGCTGGTTATGTACGTGGTCTTGGCGAGAGCCAAAGCCCATGGGATCAGGATGTATGAGAATCCCGGGTGGTTCTAGAACCTTCCTATGGCAGAGCAGCTGCCCTGGGAATCTCTCTGGAGGAAGGCTAAACATGCCACGTGTGGTACTCATTCTCTGAAAGGATCTGGTTTCCAGGTACCATCCACTCTGCTTGAGATTAGACTCTTCTGTGCAGTTAAAATACATTTTGTTGTTTGTTGTTGTTGTTGTTATTGTTGTTTAACTTTTTTATATTTTTACATGTTTTTAAAATATTTTTAAAATAATTTTTTATTTTTTATAGAATACTTCTTGAATGGCAAAATACATAGTTATTTATACATGTTAAACATGTTAAAATGTTGGGCGCCTGGGTGGCTCAGTGGGTTAAGCCGCTGCCTTCGGCTCAGGTCATGATCTCAGGGTCCTGAGATCGAGGCCCGCATCGGGCTCTCTGCTCAGCGGGGAGCCTGCTTCCTCCTCTCTCTCTGCCTGCCTCTGCCTGCTTGTGATCTCTGTCAAATAAATAAATAAAATCTTTAAAAAAAAAAAAAAAAAAAACATGTTAAAATGTATAATGTTAGACTTCCTAAAGGAAAACTCAAAACAAAACAAACCCACTCCTGATTCTAGTGGATCTGGCCAGGGATGTGAGGCAGCTCACATTCCTCTGGAAATATCAATTGTGAGAATATTGTGCTCAGGGGTGTTTTTCAAGGGGAGGAAGAAAAGAGCACAAAAAATGGATGTCCTAGGGTTCATAGGGTCAGCAGAGTCTTTGTTCTTGAAGATAGTCATCAGAGACGAGCTGATGGCTGGGCGTAGAGCTGTTAGCGAGTTCCTGGGATCGAGTCACTGTGTTGGAGCCACTCTCCAATTTAAATGTCACAGTTCTAGTACCACAGCCCTTTGGAATATCTCATACCAGTCTGTAGAAACCTCAGCAGGCCCTAAAACCATTCCTAAGTCCAGAAAGACACATAGCGGCTAAAAAGGTCAATGCCATAAAGAAAGATAAAGAATTCAGATTGGACTCTGGGGAAAAGAAAAACTCTTGGAAGCTTGAGCCCAGAAAGTCACCGTCCAAGTTCCCACTTGTTGTTGGAATCTTGTCCACACAAGCTTTGCTTGAACAACAGCAGAGACACAAGCAGCCTCAGGACGCAGATCTAGTCCTCGCCCCGCTTTCCTACCGACAGATTCCTTCCATGATGTCAACCACTTGTGTGCTCCTGACTCCTATATGGCTCTCCTGGATTGGATTCCCTCTCACGCTCCAATACAGCTGGCTGCCCATTTGACATCTCCACGAGGTGAGGAAGCATCTTAAATGTAATTATGTCCTAAAGAGAACCCTGGATTCTCTGCTCCCGCCCTACCTCCTACCCCCACTCTACGTCCCTACGTGTGTCCCGAGATGTCCCACCCCAGGAAGCGGCCCCATCTCCAACCTGTTGCTCAAACTAAAAACCTGGAATTCATTTGGTTTCTTTTTTTTCCCCTCTCACTCCCATATCCAGTTCCTCAGTACATCCTATCATACCAACCTCCAAACTATATAGGTGTATTAAGCAGACTTTATTTTTTAGAGCCCTTCGGTCCACAGCAAAATTGAACATAAGGTACAGGGATTTCCCACCACCTTCCCTGCCCCCACTCATGTATGGGTTTTCTATTCTCAACATCCATGATCACAGGGGGACATTTGTTACAACTGATGAAGCTACGCTGACACCATCGTTCCCACTCAGAGTTCCCAGCTCACACTAGAGCCCACTCATAGCACCGTAGATTCTATGGGTTTTGACAAATGTACAATGACATCAATCCACCACTACGGGACTATACAGTATGGTTTCACTGCCCTAAAAATACTCTTTGCTACACCTATTCGTCCTTCCCTCTCCCCTAACCTCTAGCAACCGTTGATCTGTTCACTGTCCCCATAATTTGCTGTTTCCAGAACGTCCTACAGTTGGAGCCAAGAAGTATGTAGGCTTTTCAGACTGGCTCCTTTGACTCAGAAATAGGCATTTAAGGTTCCTCAGGGTCTTTCCATAACTAGAAAGTGCACTTCTTTTTAGCACTGAATATTATTTCATTGTCTAGAGGCACCAACATTCATTTATCTACTCACCAAAATATATTTCTAATTCATTCTTTTCTTTCAACCTTCATTTGGACCGCCAGAGTCCAAAACACTATTCTCTTAGGTTGCCACATTAGTCTCTTGACCAGTCTCCCTGCTTTAATTTTTGCCAAACCATCATGTTTTCTTTACAAAACAGCCAGAGTTTACCTTCTTAAAATGTAAATCAGGTGATGTCTCCTTCCTGCATACATGGTCAAGATTTCTAACCATGCTGGATATGAGCCTGGGTATCCTGGAGGACTCGTGCAGCCTGGCTCTCCAGGGAGGTGATCTATCTACCTCCTGCTCCTTCTAACGTGTGGCTTTTCTCTCCCTAGTTAAACTTCAAGAGGAAAATGTCGAAGAGGCTTTCTATAGTGAAGACAGTGTTAGAGTTCAAGTTGTGAGCTCCACTGACTGCTGCTGCCTCCCTAAAACCAAGTCTTGAAGGAGCACCAAGAATTCATAACCAAAAACAAAAGGGGAAACAAACCTGTGGGAGGTCCCCAAAGAGCCTGAGGAATCCTGAACCCATGTGTGAGGTGCTGAGAGGGTAGCTGGAGACCACAGCGAGGGCAGTCAGAGGAAAGCCTTCCCTGCTCTTGCCCCTCTCTCTGACAACCTCTGGTGGACCATCACTGCTGATCCCCTACTGCAGATGCCAGCACCACGAGCCTAGGACACGGGCATGAGTGTTTGTACTAGCTTGGAGGTGCCAACCCCACTGGGGCAAACCTTACATGAAGGCCGGTGAGTGCTGATCAGCCAGCCCTGGGAAATCACTCCCTCTTCCTTTCTCCTTCCTGCCCTTAGGATCAGTGAGTAATAATAATAATAAATCAGAGGAATTAGCTTGTCTGGCCCCACTGTTGCATCTCCTTGAGACAGCACTCAAAGTGTGGTCTCTGGGGCAGCAGCACCTGCATCACCAGGGAACTTGCTAGAAATGCATATTATCAGGTCCACCCCAGCCATATCAATAAGAGACCCTGCGGATGGAACCCAGAAATCTGTAACAAGCTCCCTCTCCACAGGATTCTGAAGGAAACAAAAGTCTGAAACTACCTCCCTATGTGTTTACAAGTGAAACCCTGAGCAGAAGAGTGGTAGGGCTGGGCATGATCAAGGGTGGCTCTGTGATGCCTTGGGACCTGGCTGATCTCGAGTTTATTCTCTAGTCTCATCCTTAAATTCTCCTGGCCTAAGCTGACTTTGGGCCTTTTATCAAAATCATTACCAGACTAACTGATTCTCGCAAGGAAACATGACCATATGGATCAAAATAATTCTACATTGAGGAGTGTAAGCTGGAACTAGAAAGACCAAAAAAACTAAACAATAAACACCATGAAAAGCAGAGGTATTTAAAAAGATCCACAAAACCTTTAAGTACATAAGAAAACCCTACTTAGGAAGATCAATGTAAGGCAAGAATATGAAACCGTAACAAAGAACTAAGTAACATTAGTTCTGGATATTGTAACATTTTAAGTAAAAACACAATAGATGCGATGAAAGAAAACTGGATGTAGACTATATAAAAGCTAACAGATATGAAGGATGGAGGTAGAAATATCAACCAACACTAGATTCTATGAATTCCAGGAGGGCAGAAAAAACACACAGAAAGGGCACAAGTCACTAATTTCTCAGAATTAAAGAGTGCCAAAGAGGAGAGATAAGGATAAATCCATCATTAAACATAGTAAAACTCAACATTTAAAACGGGAGAAATTTTTGGTCTCTTTAGAAAAAGAGCAGATTACCTATAAAGGCAAGAGAGAAAATGATGCCAGAAGCCACATTAGCAGCCCTGGGTGGAAGAAGACAGTGGAGTAACAGCTTTATGGGTCTTGGAACCTAGAATTTTATGTCCAGCCAAACTGTCACTTGAATATGTAGCAAAACTCTTTCAGGCATAAAATGTATCAGGAGTTTTCTTACACTATGACCCACATCAAAAACACCCTTAAATAAGAGAAGAGAGACAAACAGATGCTACAAAAAATATGAGAAGGAAGGTGAAAAAAAAAAAGTTGGTAACCTTTATTTTAGCTTTATGGGGGAAAAAAAAGGCAGGATCAGAAAAAAAGGCAAAAGACAAAGTATATCCATAAGAATTAAGAACTAAAAATCTAGGGGCGCCTGGGTGGCTCAGTGGGTTAAAGCCTCTGCCTTCGGCTCAGGTCATGATCCCGGGGTCCTGGGATTGGGCTCCGCGTTGGGCTCTCTGCTCGGCAGGGAGCCTGCTTCCTCCTCTCTGCCTGCCTCTCTGCCTATTTGTGATCTCTGTCTGTCAAATAAATAATTAATTAATTAAAAAAAAAAGAACTAAAAATCTAGGCAATAGCAAACTCTTGGGTTGAAGAGGAATGAGAAAGACAGAGGGTTGTTACACACGACCAAATACTTGTCCTATAGTTGGGAAGAGATGGATACTGGCATATTTAAAGAATTAACGGAGGTTCTAAATGTAGAGACTGATACCAGAGGAACATATTTCATCAGAAGAAACCAAAGAAAACTTCATTTATGCAGTGTAATTCAGGAACAGAGAAAAATACATTACATGAAAATGACATAAAACTGTGGAAAACTGTTCTAAAATTATGGTTACTGTCATCAATTTAAATGGTTAAAAATAAAAATAAAAACAAAAACAAAAAATAAACAGAAGCCACAGACCAATTAAAGAAGAAGAAAAAATAAAACCCACAACTACATATATGTAAGAGGCTCGCATTAAACTAAAGTGACATTTAAAAACTGACATTTAAGATAGGGAAAAAGAGACCCCCTGCAAATGTAATTAGAAAGAAATCTGGGGTAGAATCTTACTACAAAATACAACTGAAAACCACAATTGTCATAAGATACAAAAGAGGACAATGCACTTGGTAAAGGAACAGAGAGGAAGAACATATAACCATCATAAAGACATTATCTCTAATAATTCAGCCTGGAAACAGAAAAAGCAGCAACAGACCAAACCACAGGGAGAAAAAAATTTGTAATTGTAGATGGACATTACAAGTCTTCTCAGAAGCTGAGCAAATAGACAAAAAGAAACAGACTACCGCAGATCCGGTAACCATGTGGATGCCTTGTTAAATTCAAAATGCTCCAGAACTCCCCAAAGTCTGATCCACTGCGGTCCCAAACTCCCTCAATAGGGGACAATCTAGGATGTCATTCCAAGTGGATTTTGTTCCTGGCAGTTTTGGAAGAGTCTGATTCTAACACTCTACCACTCAGGGCACTACAGTGTGGGAAGGGGCTCAAAACCAGTGTCGCTGTGAGGTTCCTAGACATTTTCTCAGGATATAGTGGAAACTCCCAGGACTGCAGTGCTGGAAGCGGGTCCCCAGTCTGGCACTATTTAACATTTCTTTTGTCAACCTGGAGGATACGATAAGCAGACCAAGGTCTTATTCCAAAAGACCCAATGAAAATCACACAAAGATCAGTACAGCTGGGATGGTGATTATACCAAGTTAAGTGTAACTCTCCTTTCCAAATGCTATTTCCTGCTTGGCGGACTGTCCCTCTGTTCTCTGTGCCACTTCCTAGACAGGTTACTGAACACACCCCCATTACTGCACTGGTCGTGTTGTATGGCATTTCTGTTTTCATCTGTATCCCGTCCATCAGACTCAGCTCCAGGAGAAAGGGGCGCTGATCTGGTCATTCCTCTACCTCTGGACTCGAGCAGTGATTCTTACTGAATATTTATTAAGTGAATCAGAAGCTAATCAAAGAAAGAAAGTTTCTGTGTTTAACTCCTAGAGGAACGGCAAGATCAGAAATACTCGGCTGATGCCTGGAACGGTCCACAGACCATAAACACACCTGACCAAAGGCAGCAAGTGGAGAAACACACACAAGTCACTGCCCAGGGACAAAGGCCACTGGGCAGAGGTACAGATACCGTGCTGCAAAGAAGGAATCAGAGCCCAGAACCACCCATCTGTCATGGGAAGGCAGAAAGGACATTCTCCAAGGAGCTCTGTGTTTCAGAGGGGCTAACCCCCTGCCTCCCCTACAACAGTCTGCTCCCACTTTTGGAAACCAAATGAACCTAAAGTCAGCTCCGCACATCCCAACACAACGTGAAACCATGGGCAGCTCTGTGTTTTGGGTGCAGGGCACTGAGAGTCTTAGAAATGGCACTTTGTGCACAGGAAGCTTGAGACTTTGCTCAAGAGTGGGGACACGGGCTTCAGACGACACTGGGCATTCTCCCCCGTGCCAGGGTCAGCTCCACTCCTCCAGAATCTCCGTCCCAGGGGCCCAGGGGCCCTCCTTGGGCCCAGTGGAGGGGAATGTGAGCACACTGTCTCCTGGCTGCTGAACCATCCCCACCCCCCGGGGCCCTGCCCATGTGTCATCCCATGACCCCTCTGAAGAAGAGACCCCCCCGAATCTGATCCATGACATAGATCTCTCAAGGACAGTAACACATCTGGCCATGAGCAACCATGATGAGGTCAGTTACCCCGGACTCCGGGGAGGGAAATGGATACTGAACCTATGGTCAAAGGGTAAGTGGCAGGTGCTATGGAAGCCAGAGAGGCCGAGGGCATAAAGGGGGAGGCGGAGAGGGGTGTTACGGGCCAAGGACTTACTGCCTGGGGATCCAAGAGGACCCTGGATGCAGAGGGGGGTCGCTCCAAAAATGGGCTGGAGTGGCAAGCCGTGTCACGTGATAAAGAGCCTCGCAACCTACTTCGGAATCCATCCAAAAGGAACACGGAGCCACTGAGGCACAGACAAAGAGAGGTGAGCTGCTCACGATGCAGGGTCAGTGAGGGGCAGCGAGGAGCCTGGGTCTCCACCCCCGCCCTCCGCCGCACGCAGCAAGAGCCCTACGAAACCCCCCAAAGGCTCGAGTCAGGACATCACTCATTAGCCCCTCCAGTTTCACGCTTTCATCGATTACCGACCTTCCTCTGATAACGGATGATCTGGCGGCAACCCCGGGGGAGGATGCCATCTGCACGGCCAGCGAGAAAGTGCTGACCTGTGGTTCTGCCAGGCCCGTCCCCAGTGACCACTCCACAAACCAGTCTTTGCTACACCGTGTGGTGGCTTCATAATGGAATTGCCACCCTGTGCCCAACGCCCAGCAACACGTTTAATTTCATCCAATTAGTAGCTACCAACGACCCTTGTCATCCTTCTTTCTTGGAAGTTCCAAGTCTGCCCATCAGGGATTCCAAAGAGGTTTCTATGCAGTAAATTGTTTTGTCAACCCAGGGGAGTGGTGACGTCTTGGCAACTTGAGGCTTCAGTCAAATTGCCTGTAGGCAAAATTGTCAGGGAAGGCCTGTGCGACAGACAGGGTCAAACTTATTATTCTTATGTTTTAGATCAAACAGGGAGGCTCAGTAAGTCTCCTGGACCTGGAGGAGAGATTCACAGACAAGGGATGACTGAGCCCATACATCAAACCACTTCCCTGGTTAATCTTTTATTATGACCATCTTACCGTGCACTCCTCTATCCTTCCCAATGTGACTTGCTGAAGCCCCAAATCTAGAAAGGATGGGGGGTAGCAGACCCGTTACATTTCATTATAACTTGTATTTCTGAAACAGTGTCTCACTCTTCTTTATTCACTGAACAGAGGAAAAATTGACATAAAAAGCTGATATAAGAACTGTTAAGTGCGTCCTTCTTACAAGTGCATCCTGTATGCCATTTCTATAGAATCCTGTAGTGCCTTCATTTGGAGGTTTCTTTCTTTTTTCAAGTGTGAAATACCTCTTTTTGGAAGATACAGCGTTTTTTCAGGGAAGAATAGATACAGTTCTTACTGTCCATTTGAGTCTTCTACATATTTTTTTTTTTTTAAGATTTTACATGTATTTGACACAGAGAGAGAGAGAGAGCAGGAGCAGGGGGACTGGCAGAGGGAGAAGCAGACTCCCCACTAAGAAGGGAGCCCCATGCAAGGTTTGATCCCAGGGCCCTGGGCTCATGATCTGAGCCGAAGAGATGCTTAACTGACTGAGCCCCCCAGGTGCCCTGAGTCTTCTACATCTTACAGAAATGAAGCTGACCTCGAAGAGATATCAGAGGTTACCTTACACATTTCTTAAAAATTGTCCTAATGTCTCCAGTTAGGAAAAATCTTGAACTATGCATAGTAATACAGTGATAGATTTCAGTCTTATGTCCACCAACTTTTAAACAACTTATAAGAAATGGCCACTTTGGGATTATATAGTGTTGTTATAGGAATATAAAGAGGCCATCTGGTCCTTAGAAGGCCTATTCAGGGGTGCCTGGGGGGCTCAGTCGGTTAAGCATCTGCCTTCAGGTCAGGTCAGGATCTCAGGGTCCTGGGATCAAGCCCTGCACCAGGCTCCTTGCTCAGTGGGGAGTCTGCTGCTTCCTCTCCCTCTGTTCCCCCCCCACTCATGTTCTCTGTCAAATAAGTAAATAAAATCTTGAAAAAAAAATTAAGGCCTGTTCACATGGTTGACCCTTGGCTGGCATCTGTGAACTGATTCCAAATCTGAAATAAACCACAACGTGGCTTTTTTTTTTTTTTTTAAGATTTTATTTATTTGAGATAGCGAGCGAGAGAGCACAAGCATGGGGAGGGGCAGAGAAAGAGGGGAAAGGAGACTCCCCAATGAGCTGGGAGCCCAAAGTGGGGCTCGATCTCCTGGGATCATGCCCTGAGCCAAGGCGGATATTTAACCAACTGGGCCACCCAGGCGCCCAACAATGTGATTTATACTGAACACTTGCTTTCCTTCTGGGGTCTGGAATCTTGGTACCTGTGAGGCAGAGGGTGCCTACGGGACCAGTGTCCCCCGAACCATGCGAGCACTGAGTTCCTAAAGAGCCTCCCTGGTAGATGACCCTTTAGATATATCGCGACTCTGCTCTGGGTCTTAAAGCCTAGGATTCCACCAAAGGGGGAAACGCGTGGAGGCTTGCGCTTGGTTTCCTCTAGATTTTAGACGTGCCTTTTCCCTTTGCTGAGTTGGCTTTGTATCCTTTGGCTGCAATAGGCGGTAGTCAAGAACCTGACTGTAGGGAGTCCTCCTAGTAAATCCTGCAATTCCCAGGTGGGTGTGGGCACCTCCCACAGAAGGTGCCCAGTTCATGTCATCTTCAACAAACAAGCTTCTCTGTTACCTTTCCATATACAGATTCAGTTTCTTTCTTTCCCTCTTTCTCTTTTATTCATCCATCCATCCACGCTTCCTTCGATCCGTCCACCCACACATCATCCATCACTCACTCTTCCATGCCTACAAAGTGCCAGAAGTGAGGCTGGGTGCTGACAGTATAGCTTTTCCCAGGATCTGCAGGGCCTAATCCTTCCGCCTTGGTCAGGCACTCCCTGAGCCTCAAGGCACCTTCCTTCCTCTCACCATGACTGCATGGTAGAAGGTATCACAGTCAGGACCCAGCCGTGAGGTCTGAATCCCCTTGTGCTCAGGTAGGGGTCTGGGCACAGGGTGTTCCACGTCTTCTGGGTGACCTCAGCACGCAGGCAGTGTTGAAGCTGAGGGCCACACAGCTGTCCTTCACTCTATCTTATTTTCCATCATTGCACTCAGTGTTACGTGGGAAGTTTTATTTTATTTTTTTTTAAATGTTGCCTGTCTTCCCAATTAGAAAACACATTTGATAAGAGCAGGAAATTGGTCTCTTTTGTTCAGTGTGATGTCTTTGGTGCTTAGCTACATAATGGATGCTCAGTAAATATTTGTTAAATGAAAGAACACATTATTTTCGTTTCTATGGCATTCAGAGCTCCCAGTGATCTGAAAAAGTCACCTTTTCCTGCTGCTCTCATTCTCTTCTCTCATATACACTCCACGTACTGTGGACTATTTCGGTTCTACCTCATTTTTCATATTCATCAGTCTCTCTCTACTGGTGCCATCTGGACACGTATCCCTCTGCCTCCTCTCCAAGATGAGAGGCCCCGTGTCTCCCTGGGCTCTCTTAGCACGGTGCTCTGGTCAAGGCAGGTGTTCAGCCCGCGAGCTGCATGGAATGCATCCTGGATCCATCAAATCAACCACATTTCAGAGCAAGGAAAATTAAGCCACCCACTGGTTTTAATGAAGCCACTGGATGAACAGCTCCCTGGAAGGGAGGGTTACAGCCACAATCTTACTCCTAGCTTGGCACCCTGATTGAAACTGCCAGCAGTTACAATGCCTGACATCCCACCACCATCATTTCTGATGCACGCATCTTGCTTTTCCTACATTTAACTCTTGATCAGCTGGGCCAGTTGTTGGGACCCTGGTGACAAGAATGGGAAGTGACGGGTCTTCCAGGCTGACAAAGTGGCATTTCCAGCACTGACCCTGGGTCAGCTTACTCTGTTGTTCATGTGCCACGGGGAACTTGCGTAGGAAGAGCTGGGGACCCTGCAGGTCCCCCGTGGGACAGAGTGCTTCATCGAGGACAGCTCAGGGTAAGGGGGTGAACTCTTCACCTCCGTCTGCACCTGCTTGAAACACAGGCCAAAGGAAAGATCCCTGGAGAATTTCAGGGACATTTCACTGCTTCGGGTCTCCTAAAAACTTACATTGGTTTTCTCATTGCAGAATAGGTACGAGGTTTTTGTTTTTTTGTTTTTGTTTTTGTTTTTAATTTTTTGAACAAATGGGATCATATTCCAAATGACTTCAGCTATTTTGGGGGTGAATTTGATGCACATAAAAAAGAGAGATGCTGTAATTCTCTGGAAAGACATTCCCTCTGAAATAAAAACTGAAAATAATATGTGCAGAATCAGGCTCAGAACATTAAAATTCCTCCTTTGTCGCTTCCTGGCTTTGGCTTCTTAAACAACTTACTTAATCACCTTGTGCTGCACTTGCCTCCCCTATAAATCTGGCACCATAACAGTTGTGTATCTTGGAGACAGCTACAAGAATTATATAACTCAGCATGTGTAACACACTTTGAACAGTGCCTAGCATGAAGCTACCCCTCAACGATTGTTGGTGATTGCTAAAAATGTCTAGCTATCACTGGAAATTCAGTGTAAAAATTGAAACATTAAAGCTCTGAAGGAAACATGTTCATCTAATATTGGAACGGGAATGCCCTTTCTAAGTATAGTGCTCCAGATTGAAATTAAAATTCACAAATGCAAAATGTAGAAAAAATTTTGCCATGCAGGATATCGTTCTTAATACATAAGGAACTCCAATGTAGCAACAATAAGAAACAACTAATAGCACTATAAAAACGGACAAAAGATTAGAAGAGTTAGTTGATAAACAGAAAAAATATGGTCAGAAGCATGAAAAAGTTTCAAGGAAACATACATATTGGAATCGCGGTACGCCACAGTTCCTCTATCAAACCAAACTGCAAAGCTTTGAAGAAATCTAATGCAGACACTGTCAAGAGTGCAGGGAAAGGCTGCCAGGAGTTGCAACATGTGGATGCCACCTGGCCACACGTGAGACATTTTTCACCTTGACATTTCTTTCTTTTTTTTTTTTTTTAAAGTATTTTATTTATTTATTTGACAGAGAGAGAGACAGAGAGAGAGACAGTGAGAGAGGGAACACAAGCAGGGGGAGTGGGAGAGGGAGAAGCTGGCTCCCCAATGAGCAGGTAGCCTGATACGGGGCTCAATCCCAGGACCCTAGGATCATGACCTGAGCTGAAGGCAGATGCTTAACCGACCCTGGTGCCCCTCACCTTGACATTTTTCATCCCCTTAGATTCAGCAAGTCCACTTCCAGAAGCTACCATAGGAAGATAATTATGGAAACCTACTAAGGCTCCCTAAAGCACTACTTACACCAATGAACAATTTTAGCCAACAAAAACATATAACAAAAAGATACAATTCAAATTAGCAAATTTCCTCAGCTGCCATTACAACTGATGTTGAAACAGGGTGTCCTATTATATGAGCAAACGTTCAAAACATATTTTTCAGTGAATAAGGCAATCAATGACAGGATGTGCAATAGGAGCTTTTTTTTTTTTTTTTTTTTTTTTTAAAGTGTATGTAAAGAGGAAGAAATAACGGAAAACTGGGGGTTATTTGTGAGCAACGAGGTGGTGGTAGGTGTGTTCTTTCTGTCTGTCTTATTTACATGTTCCCTGTTGGGCATGAACTAATTTCATGATAAGCAAAATGTTATAACACAGAAAAAAAGAGAGAAGAAAAGGCAGCAGAAGAGTCTGAGGGTTTCAGCAATCCTCTCTGATTCCCACCTTGTGAGATGAAGCAAATCCGGCCTCTCTTATTTTCCTCCTCACCTCTGTGTTAAGGCAATGTTTCTGACGTTCCCCATCCCAGCTGCCGCCGGGGGGAAAAAGAAACGCGTGGCCTCCCCCCGCCCCGCCGTTTATACATAGTCTAGAATAAACAAAAACTTTGTTTTCACAAGAGAACCTTATTATTATTACTTACTATTTGCTGAGCGTCAACAGTTCTTTTATAAAAAGCGACAAGTGAGCTGTTCTAAATTAGGCCAACTAATAAGTGCCTGGCTCCCGGGGAATACAGCCACCTGCCAAATGCTCGGAGGTCAGGATCTATTAAAAGCTGTCCCCTTGCAGACTCCTCTCCGCAACCAGGAGAGAGACACTGGGTGGACAGCACTGCTGAATGTGTTACAGATTCTAGCAACATCGATACCGGGGGATGGTGGACTCCTTCCCTCTGCAACTGGGAGCTTAGAGCAGTCACAGTCACCATCTCGAACCCCGGCTCCATCTCCGGTTTCTTTCTGACCTTGGCGGATGGGGCTCCGTCACACAGGGGACATCAACAACCCCCCCACCCCAGCCCACCCTGAGGAAGTCAAGCAGGAGAGTTGTGCTGTGGCGACAGGGCTGGGGAGGAGGGAAGCTGGAGGAGGGAGGATGGCTTGTGCGCATGGAGCCCGAGCCCAGGAGGGCCGCGGGCAGAGAAGCAAACCGCCTGTCTGGGACCTTCACCTCCAGCCCCAAGGGAAAAAACAGAAACGTAGCTATGCAAAAATTCACTTGCTGTCCCGAATTTTCTACATTCTTCAACATTTCTCAAGGAGATAATGTCTTCAACAACTTTTTATTCAGGCATAACACATACACTGAAAACAGCCAATGGTAAGTGTATGCATCAAGAAATAGAAGGTCCTGGGACCCAGACACTCCCCCCATGACCCTCCTTACTTCCATTCCCTCCTTGACCCTGAAGTTAACCAATACCCTCACTTCTAACACATCATTTTGCTTCTTTTTGAATCATACAAACCTGAAATTATACGATGTGTTTTCATTTGCGAGATTTTTTCCCCGTGTTCCATTAGAGAGTATTTCTTTATTTTCATGCTGTGTAATATTCCCATCAGTCAATATATGAGGATTTCTTTATCCAGCGCATCGAGAGCTGGTTCCATGTTCCTGGCTGTTACGGGACTGCCTCCTACACCTGTCTCTGGCCCACGCATGCTGTGTATTTCAGAGCAGAATTGCTGGGTCATGTGGCATGAGCATATTCAGCTTTAATGATCCTGTCAGTTTTTTACAAAGTGAGTGTGTGAATTTACACACCCATCGGTGTAGGAGAGTTTCATTTGCTCCACATCCTTGCCAACGCTTGGTCTTGAGCATCTTTTTAAAATTTAAATTACTGAGTGGGTGTGTGGTGATGTGAACCAGTAATCTAGTTAGTAAATATGTCTCAGAGTTCTGTGAGCCGTTCTGGCAAATTACTCCAACCCAAGGGGGTGGGGTCTCATTGGAGCCTCCAGTCTACAGCTGGTTAGTCAGAACCACAGGTGCTGGCCTGAACTTGAGACTGGCAATGGTTGGCAGGTGGGAAGAGAGGCAGACTTGTACCACTGGGCCCCAGACTTAGTGGGTGTGATGTTATATCTAGGTAGACAGGGTCAGAATGGAGTGAATTCCTTGGTGGAGTGTAAAAACAAAAGCAAAAACAAAAAACCAACCACCTGCACTGGGATTGGATGCAGAACCATTAGGTGAGATGAACTCTGATTTTAATCTGTAGTTCTCGGATACCTATGTCCAACCACTTCTCATATGCCTATTGTCCATTTGGAGAATTTATTTTGCAAAATAATGTATAAAATGCCAGAGTGCCTACTCAAGTCTTTTGCCCAATCTGGTTGTTTGAATTCTTTTCTTTTTATATGCAACTAATGAATCTCTGAACACTAAGAAAATAATAATAAATAAATTCTTGCTTCGCCTGAGTGGCTCAGTGGGTTAAGCCTCTGCCTTCGGCTCAGGTCATGATCTTGGGGTCCTGGGATCAAGCCCTGCATCGGGCTCTCTGCTCTGCGGGGAGCCTGCTTCCTCCTCTCTCTCTGCCTGCCTCTCTGGCTACTTGTGATCTCTCTCTGTCAAATAAATAAATAAAATCTTAAAAAAAAAATAAATTCTTTTAAAAAGGGTCACGTTAAAAGGGTTGCAGGAGAGAAAAAGAGGCACACATTCAGGAAAGCGTGTGTGTGCACATGTGTGTATGTGCTTTAAAGAAAGATACCGAGGAGTTGTAGTCCAACGTGGCAACATGGGAAAAACTCACCTCCTCCATGGAACACGCCAAAATTGCACCTGGTAATACAACACTTGCTCCCAAAGAAGAGCTGAGGGCTGACCCAACAGCTACCCAACAACCAAAGGCAGAGCGAACGGCAAGAGGACAGCAAGAGAGAAGGAGCAACGGTAACAAGGGCACCCCTGCCCCCTGTGCTGTGAACGGCTGTGGGGAGGGGTAGTACTGAGAGACTGGATCAGATCCCTCCGTCCTTGGGCCCTGGGGAAAAAAGCAGAGGTTTAAAAGAGCAGCTAGTATATAAAGGAGACCACACTAGAACCTCAAGAGGCAGCCGAGGAGCTGGCCGAAAGCTCTCCAGGTTAGAGAGACTAGAGAATGACACAATTTCTGTTCCCACCTCACCTTAAAAACCCACCCCAGAGCAGAGTCTGGACCCCATCATGGGCAGGTCTGGATGCCATACCAGGCGGGTCCCAATGCTTTAACTGCCAGGTCCCATCATCACAGGGACCTTGTAACCCCAGCAAGCCCAGGGTCCCCAAGCCCACACCAGCCCAGGTAGCACTGGGATTTAGGGGGAGGGGCGGAAAGTTTTGGTTTTAAAGGGTAGAGGGGTTGGGGCTGTGGAGACACTCTCTCCCACTCCACCTTTAAAAGCCCAGACTGGAATAGTCTGAAAGTGGAGGGCCAGGATAGGAATACCTGCACCAGACAAAAAAGACTTTAAAACAGACTCTAACAAGATACAAAGTCATTATGTAACGGTAAGGACACCAATCTAACAAGCAGATATAGCAATTGTAAATGCCTATACACCCAACAATGAGCACCTAAATACATAAAGAAAATATCGATGGACACAAAGAGAGAAATTGAAACTACAGTAATAGTAGAGGTCACGAGAGTAAAAGGGACAGCAGAAGGAATATAGTCGATGATATTGCAAAAATGATGTAGCAGGCCTGATGGCAGCTTCACTTGTGGAGAACATGGCATGATGTGGAAACCTGTCGAGTCACTAAGTTGTACACTTGAAAGTCATGTAACACTGTATGCTGACTACACTCAAATTAGAAACAAAAAACTGGGAAAAAATTGAAAAAAGATTATTTACTTAATTTGAGAGACTGAGTGAGCCAGAGAGCAAAGGCAGAGGGAGAGGGAGAAGTAGACCCCCCTGCTGAGCAGGGAGCTCCATCCCAGGACTCCAGGATCATGGCCCGAGCTGAAGGCAGATGCTCAACTGACTGAGCCACCCAGGTGCCCCTGGCTGTTTGAATTCTTATCATGAAGGTGAAAGAATGATTTCTGTCCCGGGTGCATTCCTTTTTTTTTTTTAAATTTATTTGACAGACAGAGATCACAAGTAGGCAGAGAGGCAGGCAGAGAGAGAGAGGGAAGCAGGCTCACTGCTGAGCAGACAGCGCGATGTGGGGCTCGATCCCAGGACTCTGGGATCATGACCTGAGCCGAAGGCAGAGGTTTTAACCCGCTGAGCCTCCCAGGTGCCCCCCAGGTGCATTCTTGATCAGATATATACATTGTAAGTATTTTTCTGCACTTGTGCCTAGTCTTTCTGAATAGTGTCTTCAGGTGTTTGTATATGGTGATGAGAGTTTCTCACTTTCTCCTTTTATTATCACTTTCTTCTGTTATTATTATTCCTTTCTAAGAAATATCACCTCAAGGTAATCAAGTTATTTTTCTGCGTCTTCTTGTAAGGTTTTACATTTTTTGCTTTTACATTTAGATCTACGATTCTGCTTTCGTTCATGGTGGGAGGTACAGATCAAGGCTCATTATGCCCCATGTGCATATCCAGCTGTTTCCATATTCTACCATCCAGATGACATTAGTGCCTTCACGAAAAATCAAGTGGTTTCAGGACTTGCCGGGTTTATGAATTCTGTATTCCTTTCCATTGTCTGTTTGTCTATCCTAACATCAATTCTACACCGTCTTCATCAGCACAGCCTCGTCATTTTTGGAATCTCGTAGTAGCGTTATGTAAATTTGTTCTCGGTTAGCCTACATTTCTTGCTGTAGACTTTATAATAATCTGTTTGTCAATTCAAAAAACCATGGCCCTTAGTGCTGGGACCTTCCTATTGCCCTTGGCCAGGTGATACAGAGAAAGCAAAGGGCAAGACGTGTATCACATGGTTGTAAATCCAATCCAAACACCCTAGACCTGCCAGCTCCCTGAAGACCAAGTGTCTTGGATCTTCGCTTCCTTCCTAACTCCTGTTGTCTTTCTGAACAGACCTCATTCCGGGCCTCTCTAGATTGGACTCTTCTTTCTGAACTGGATGCCCATGCTACTTGGAGAACACAGCTGGTCGACACTTGCCCCAGGCTCTTTCAACTCCTGGTAACCATCTCTCCCCTCTGAACCCTCACCCTGGGACCACCCTGAGGTCAGGCCCTTAGGGTATGTCCTGGTCCTCTGAGGGAGCAATGGACAGATGGTTCTCGAAAACATGTTGGTTTTCACTAGGTAGAGCTGACTCATGCCATGCTAGGACCTTCGCTCATAAACATGCATGTGTGTGCTTGTGTATGTGTACGTGATACTTGAGCAATATTTATTTTGACACTTCTAGTGCATTCTTAGGCAACATATAATCTTTCCAGATTTATGCTAAAAAGGAACACTGCCATGCTTACAAATCTCTTCTGCTGTAAACTCGTGTTCAATTTATTCCCTTCAAAGAAAATCTAGGGCATCATATTTTTGATACTCTGTTTCTGTTATGGTAATACTTGTATATTGACACACCTAAGTTATCATCCCACAAAGGAGGCTTTTAAATCAGTCCATTTATGATGCTATCTTACTTTTTTTTTTTTTTAAAAAGCACCTTGTTCTACATTTTTTCTTCTACACAGGGCCAGGAACATCTGCCCCTTCAGCTGCACCGAAATGACAGCATTATCCAGTCTGCTTGAATCATGCCCAGGAGAAGGCTTTCTACAAAAATATGTCTGAAAGGACCTCAGCCTGCAGGGAGTTACTGGGGGTCATGGTGACGGGTGCGGTACTTGATGTTCATGAAGCGAGGAGAGAGGGCACATCTCTATTTCATCAAGACGCATGCAGTGGCATGAGGGACATTTATATGCAAGTGCATGCGGCTGTGCATGTAGAAGTACTTGAAAACCCCTTAAGAGTTATGCAAATATAAGACAGGGCTATTAAATAGCTCTGAATCACAGAGAAGGGCTGATGATTGGGAAGCGAGCATGGAAGAAGTGAGTAGTTCCAACCGGGGCCATGGGGAATGTGCCGTGGAGGAACCTAGAAAGTGAGACAGGCAGGCAGCAATATGAAGGAGCAGATGATTAACACACACAATGATTTGGGTGATTCTCCAGGGCATTATGCTGGGTGGAAAAAGCTCATCCCAGAAGGCTGCAGGCTGTAGGATTCCATTTATGCAGCATTCTGGAAATGGCGACCAGATGAGCGCCACCAGGGATTGGGCGAGTGGGTGTCGGGGCAGGTGTACTTCTGAAAAGCCAACAACAGTGAGCCAGTGGTGGAGCCACTCTCCTGTATGTTGGCTGTGGTGGTGGACACATGCGCCAACCTAGATGGTGAAACTCTACAGAACTAAACACACCCACGCCTGCACGCACCAGTGCACATGTGCACACCCACAAATGAGTACAAGGCAAACGGGTGACATCTGAGTGAGATCAGCGAATTGCACCAATGTCCATCTCCATCTGGGTTGCAATATTCTACCAGAGTTTGGCAAGAGATCACCAAAGGGGGAACTGGGTAATGGGGACGTGGAAGCTCTCTGTTATTTCTTATAACAGCACACCAATTTACAATGATTTCCATCAAAAAATGCAGTTAAAAAGACAAGTAGGACTTTAACAGATAGAGATGAGCTGACGTATTGGGGGGGTGTGTATGGGAAGATAAGCCTTCAAGGTGGAGGAAGAGATTGGGTTGAGACGCAGGAAGCTTAAAGACGTGGTCAGGAAATAGTCTCAGAAATCAAGTCACAGCAGCAGAAATCATGGTTTCCATTTATCAAGGAGAACAGAGACCAGGCATAGAGCTTGTCACCTGTTAAGTAATTTCAGACCACACAACCCCATAAGGTGGATACTATTATCATCCCCATTCAACAGTTGACTGAGAGGGTAGGGCTCCTTGCCCAGGATCCTGCCACCAGCAGAAGCACTGGGCCCGGAGCTCAGAGCCGCAGAACTCCATGTGCTCTGAGCCACATACTTCATTTTCCCAGAGGAGCTGAGGAGTTCTGAGTAATCAGAATAAAAGTGCTGTGGGCTGTGGTGTAAATGGAAATGGAGAGACGGCTTGCTTCCAGACCCCAGAAGGCCGTGAGTGCTGTGCTAATTCTTTTTAAGGTTTTATTTATTTATTTGAGAGAAAAAGAGAGAGCACAAGCAAGGGGAAGAGCATGGGGAGGGAGAAAGGATACCAAGCAGACTCCATGCTGAGCGTGGAACACGACACAGGTCTTGATCTCACATCCCTGAGATCATGACGTGAGCTGAAATTAAGAGTTGGATGCCCAGCCAATGGAACCACCAGGCTTCCCAGTACTGTGCTCATTCTGATTATAATTTGTGAGTAGTGAACATGATGAAAAATCTTTCTGAGGACAAGCGACATGCTCAGACCTGTTCTAGGAAAATCACTTCACTGGCATCGTGGAAGGTGGTCTGGGGATAAGAGAAGACCAGAGAGCAGGGTTACGGGCACAGTGGCTCTCAGTCACTGGTCAGTCAGGAGCTGAGGATGTCTTGAGTGGAGTGTCTTGTTGCTCAAGATTGTCTTATTGCCTCTGCCTGGGGGGTTAGATCTCTTTGCCCACGGACATCAGATACAGCTGTAGGACAAGTCATGCCCCTCCAGAGGGAGAGTATATCCTTGAGGACATGAGGCCCAGAAGGGTCATCTGAAATGTCATAAGAGGCCTGCAATGACATGATGTGGGAGAGAGCCAAAGCCCACTGAAAATGGACACACCGGCTAAGGGAGAGACAAACTTGTGTTGTTGTGAGTTGTTGAGATCTAGGACTCATTTGTTACTGCAGCATAAAGTGGGCAACCCTGACTGATCCAAGAAGGGTAATGTGAGGTGAGGAGAAAGGTCGTGGGGGCCAGGTCAGGTGTGAGGCCATGAAACACGGCAGTGGCAGTCTCGTCACTGTGAGGGAGTGGTGGTCTCATCACTGTGAGGGAGTGCGTGCACGGAGACATAACTGTGTCACACCAGATGACTTCCTGAGACATTCTCTCCCAATTTTGGTAGAACCGATAAACTACAGCACACAATGTCCAGAATCTGCCACTCTGGAGATCACCAGGGGTTCACTTATGATCCAAAACAGAGCTGGGAAAAGATGAGTGCAGCCAGTAGCTGCATGTAAACACACACACACACACACACACACGTGCACGCACACACCGTCTCCACCACCAGAGCTGTGAATCTTGGGATGCACAATCTCTTTCACTGCATCCTTTCTCTAGCATCCTCCCTCACCTCTTTTCATGATCTTTCCCCTGTGCGTTGTACAACAGGGTAATAACTTATTTCAGCCTCCTGGGGACAATATGCAGGATCCTAGGTTGGTGGGGGCAGAGGAAGAGGAAAGCCAAACGTGATGTCCCCATTTACGTTCAAAGGTGTCCAGACAGGGGCTGCAGGCAGAGCTCGGCAGGAACGCTGGTGCAGAGGCGTCTGATTAAGAATTCTAAATTCTGAGTCTTGGCCAGTCTTGGCTCTCCTTGCTGCCCCATCCTAGAGGACCGTGCTGCAGAGAGAGCAGTAGGGAACTGTCCAGCAACTGCCTGCCCCCCCCAGGGGGCTCCTAGCTCACTGACACTGTCTACTTTGTGTCTATTTCCCAGTGTCCAGCACTGCGAATAAGTAAGCATTCAAAGTTGCTGGCAAAAACCAGCAGCAAAGATGCTCAATGGGAGAACTCTGTGCCCTCTATCACACTTATGCTCTGCCTCTGTCTGTGCCTCTGGCTCCTTTGACGTCGTTAAAAAACTGGAAGTTAGACTCCCAGATGCTACCTGCAGACAGCGCATCAGAGAGGTCAGCCTCAAGAGGACCGATGGTTGCCGGGACTCAGCTGGTTGCTTGGCTAGCTCAGATGGCTAATAAGCCCACTGGGACTTTCAAACCAAATTCTCTCTTAAATCACAGCCATAGAAGCTGCCCACTGAGCCTCAGATGGGCTGATCTCCCATGTTCCAGATCTGGGGGCCCAAAGATAGGCCTTCCTGTTCGTCTCTCATTGTTGTTCCTTTGCCCCCCACCCCTCACTCCTGCCGCCCTTTTAAAATTCCTTTCTTTCTTCTAATTCCCCTCTATGGACGGAGAGAACGTCATTGCATAGTCTGGACTAAGCATCAGTGTTCGATTCTACATGCATTAATGTTGCCACACTCCAAAATATACCCAAGTGTAAGACTTTTCCAAACTCAGTACTGAAATCTGGTAGAGTCATCTGTCTGTATAGGCAAATAGTACCTCTCATCTCTGGTGAGCATGGCCGGGGGCACACAATTTATAAAAGGAGAAAGAGCAAAACCAATTCTATGCAAAGTTTCCCTGGTAAATTGTTACAGTGCATGACTGCAAAAACGCTTAATTACTGACAATGTTAAAGTCCACATGAAACTATTTTAATTAATATCTCTAATTAAGATTAACCTGACATTTCCAGGTTTCTCTTAAAAAAAAAAATACATGACATTTGCTCTATCATCAAGAAAGTAACCTTTTGAGGCACCTGGCTGGCTCAGTCGGTTAAGTGCCTGACTCTTGATTTCAGCTCAGGTCATGATCTCAGGGTCCTGAGATCAAGCCTCATGATGGGGGACATGCTGGGCGTGGAGTCTGCTTGGGATTCTCTCTCTCCCTCTGCCTCTACCCCTCCCTCTACCCAATTTCTCTCTCTCTCTCTCTTAAAAAACATAATCTTTCATTTTTGTAACTGATGAAAATAACATGGCCAGAAGCGAGAGAAAAGGAAACCTATCATGTGCTATTTTCCCCTACTGAGGGAGCTGTAAATATGGGTAAGCCTCAAAAGGCTTAGCATCTGAGTTTTTCTTATATATACTCTGCCACACAGGAACCCAAAGAGGCCAATACTAGGAATTTGCTGGAAACCTATAGCAAGGGACACAAAAAATCCAACGTTTTCAGGCATTTGGCAGAATGCTTGAGATTTAGCAATTGCTCAATTTAGTAAATGCTTCAAGGACTCTTGAAGATAAACACAGCTGATAAGCATTTTGAGTAGAAAAATGTAAACGGACTGTTTCACAGTTTCTGGCCTCGAGGTGGCCTGTAGAGAACACGGGTGTGATTCACAGAAGCTACAGGTCCAGCCGGCCTCTCTCTGGCCAAGGAGAAGGAGAATAGCAATGGCCTTGGGCTTCTGATTCTTCCTCTATAATAGGAGGCCAGTAATGATCACCACGCCCAGTGTTCTCGTGCTCTTCTAGGTAACCGTGGCTCCAAACGTGTGGAAAACCTTGACTGCTTGGGGCAGGAACAGTTGTCTCCTTGGACTCGGACACTTGGCTGTACCTGACAGTCAGAAGGGAAATAGCATCTGTGTTCTAGAGGCTCCGGGGAGCTCAGGGTCCAAGGAGGGTTCAAACTGATGGGCCAACGTGCTGAACGCAGTTCCCAGATGCTGGGAGATGCCCCAGAGTTGTGAGCAGGTCTGCTACTATTAATATAATTCCCGGAACAACGTAAACCAGTATGGTCTGTGTTCTGGTGCTGGCAGTGCCGATTTCCAATGCTTTGAGAAGACACTTGAGAATTCATGTCCATTCTGTAAGAAATGAAACCCCCTCCCCCTTCCACTCAGTAGTGGAAAGGAAGGCATTAGGCTTTTCTCACTCGCTGCATTAGTATTTTATCTTCTGGAAGACTAGATACTCTTTTTAAGTGAAAACAAAACAAAACCCACAAAAAATGTCAACCAGTCATTTCAACAGACTTGGGGTATCCCATTTTTATCACAGCCAGGCACAGTGAAGGGAGCTCTGGGTTTAGGGGTAGATGGGCTCCTTCTGCAGAGCTCAATGTTCTCTGTGGTTTCTTGTCTACTCTATGGATGGGATCCTTGCATGAAGCCCTTCAAACCAGAGTCATGGTGTATGGGCACAACCTCTGCATTTAGCACTCAGAGCTGAGTCATGCCCGGTGTCCTCGAAGGAAAGGCAAACCCAGTGAAGGAGTCCTTGGTCTCGCATTTTAGAGG
Organism: Mustela putorius furo; assembly: GCF_011764305.1. Lineage (NCBI taxonomy): Eukaryota > Metazoa > Chordata > Mammalia > Carnivora > Mustelidae > Mustela > Mustela putorius. Next base: position 3,116,108 of record NW_025421560.1, on the reverse strand, counting down.
ACACCAGAAATTGTCAAGCATGGAATACACAGATGGAGCCAGGGAAAAATATGAATGAACTTTCTCTTACTGAATTCATTCTGATTTCGGTGACAAGACTAAAGGTCATAAAAAAGCAATCTCCTTTGGGATAACTCCAGTAGCTCCCAGATCTCTATTGCTAAAACCCATCTGCCATCAAATGAACTGGATCTTTGAAGACATGGCTGACCTCAAGGCTTGGGCCGAGAAAGTTCTACGTGAGCCTAGAACTTCTTGTTGCAGTAGAAAGAAACTAAATCAAATAATGATTGGAACACATCAAAACGACACAAACACCAGCTTAAAAGAAGACTCCATGGGCCAAATGTAGGGCAGTGTGAGCATGAAAAAAATGTAATAGTAATAAGCTATAGCTTATATAATAATGAGATTGCATGAATCCACACTGACCAAGGCAAAGAAATAAATAAGTGGAGGAGGAAGGAAAATTTCCCCTTAAAGTTGAAAGCCAGTCAACAAGTACAGAAGAAATGGTGGCATTTTGAAAAATGTGGTTTGTTGATCGCTAGGATGCTTGTTTCCAACATGAATGTTGATTGCCACATGTTTCCAACATGAATGGATAGCAAAACTAGAGGGACGACTGATGACAAGCAGGATATTGACCTAGTCTCTTATATCTTTCAGTGCATATCTATTAATTGCAAAGGGAAGAAAAAGTAACTTTGTCCCAGGGAGACCTGTAGACACCACTTGAGCAGGGGACAGTGACCTCAGCAGTGATGTTGTTCTGTGCCTCCCGGTACAGAGCAGGGGGAACTTCCATTGTGTTTCCGACAAAAAGGCAGAGCCTGCCTCTAATAATGGGCAAATATCAAAGCGAATGATGACATGCTACAAAACAAATGGCCTCTTCAAAAGGATCAAGGCCACAGACAACAGCGACGGGCAGATGAATGGTTTCAAGTTAGAGGAGATTAAAGAGACATGAGTGACTTTTGACTAGGTTCTGCACCAACAACACTTTCTCCTATAAAAGACCCTAATAGGGCACTTGGTGAAACCTGAGTTGTTTGCCCATTAGAAAATAACACCACACAGGTGCTCCTTGCTGTTGATGAAAGTATCACAGTCATGTAGGAATGTCTTCATTTAGTGTATTTAGAAGTAAAGGAAAAAAGCACTAGACCCATAACTTTTTCTCAAATGTTCAGAAAAGAGAGAAAATCATAAAGTAAGCATGGCAAATGATTAGTATTTAGGGAATCTGATGGTATACGACAATTCTTTTGCTATCTTTATAACTTTTCAAAGTCTCACCTTCCTTCAAAATAATCTTACCTGAACTTAGGTTTACCTTGTTCTCCATCATTCAGACTTCAGAAGTGGGTGGTAATTTAGGGCAACAAACTGGGGTCCTAAGCCCTGATACAAGGCCAAACAACAACAACAACAACCAAAACCACATCCGCAAGTAAAGGAACAGTCTGAGGGAAATGCTTTGGCTCGGCCATCAAAAGCAGCCAGGATTTTTGGTCCTCTGAGGACTCTGCTGTGTAAATGCACACAGGGACCAGAGACCAAAGAGAGGCATGAATTAAAACTACAAATTCCAAAAGCACCCCAAGCTGAGGCATCTTACAGAAGCAGATACATGGTCGCAGTGGGGGGAAGGGGCAGAGCTGGGGATGAGGAAAGGCATGGTGGGTCAGAAAGGAGACTCTGAAGCCCCCCAGAGGGCAGACAGAAGCCTTGTGGGTCCTGTCCCCTCCAGGAGGGGAAACGAACGTCACACTTAGGCAGTCCCAAGCAAAAGCAGACAAGACTAATGTGCTTCTCGGAAGGGACAGGAAGTCAGGGCAAGGGAGGTAGAGCCTGAGGACCTCCTCACATTGACCTGTTTGTTTTCTAGACCTTATGAGCACTTTCCTCCCTCTAGCCCAGTAGCGATTTCCACCCTAAGAGATACTTAAAAACAAAAACAAAAAACCCAACCTGTGGCAAAAATGCACATGACTTAGTCATTTCTACAGACGGTTTCCAAACAAAGGAACCAGGTTTAAAAGATACTCCTTTAGCACCATCTTGTGTCTGCACATGGATGTGACGAAATCCCCTTGCCAATTCTTCCTGAACACCTAAGACAAGACATTTCTTCACATTCCTGCCTAAAATTCTGCCAGGTCTTTAAATCTTATTCTGAGGCTATTTTTTTTTTTAACACATGAAATCAATCAGCAAACAAGGGCATCATTTTCAATGCCAAGCATTCGTGAATCCAAGGGAGAGGTTTATGGCTCTGCTCAAGGTAAAAAGAGCAAAACCAAACCAGTCACCACTCCTAGATATTTTAACCATCATATGGTATTTTGCAATTCTCCTCTCAAACTAATAGTCCTTCATTATAACAGAACCTCTCATAAATACATCAGTTTAGAATTACAGACCTACCTCAGAGACACTGAAGGTTCAGTTCCAGACCAGGACTATAAAGTGAGTTAAATGAATTTTTTGTTTCCCGGTCATATACACTTTATGTTCACACCACATTGTAATCCCTACGTGTGTAATAGCATCACATTTCAAAAACAGCACACATATCTTAATTTTAAAATACTTGCTTGCTAAAAAATGCTAACAATCATCTGAGCTTTCTAAGCTGTAATCACTGATCACAGATCGCCACAACCCCCAGAATGACAGTGACAAAGTCAGAGATAGTGTGAGAACAGCCATACTGTGACCCAGAAACGCAAGTGCACAAATGCTGTAGGAAAAAGGGCGCTGCTGACAGACCTGCTCCACACGGGGCTGCCATGAGCACCACTGGGTAAAAAATGTATCTGCCAAGGGCAATGAAGCAAAATACAAGAAAATGAGGTGTATCTGCAAAGATAAATCAGTCCTATAGAATACAGAGTTTTATTCACTTTCCTTTCTTCATATTTAAAGGAGAAAATACACAATTTTAAAAAAGATTATTTACTTATTTATTTGCGGGGGCGGGGGAGTGCACATGAGAGTACGCATGAGGGGGGAGGGGCAGAGGAAGAAGCAGGCCCCCGCTGAGCAGGGTGCCAGACTCGGGGCTCCATCCCGTGCCCCAGGATCATGACCTGAGCTGAAGGTAGGTGCTTAGCTGACTGAGCCACCCAGGCACCCCTACACAATCTTTTTTTTTTTTTTTTTTAAAGAAAATTGTTATAAGCCTTTTAAAGATATTCAAGTGTCTATAATCCAGATCTGTTTCACTCTATACTTGAGCAAAAATATAAAATAGGCATCAGGCATCTTCATCAGTCCCAAATACACGTGTTCGAACCTTCCAAAATAAGAGGAGAGATCTATAATGGTATGCGAGCTGTGCTCAAGCCACCTCATGCTGCTCATTAAGACCGCAGTGCACGTCTCGAACACAGGCTCAGTGACGTCACACTGGCACATGAAATCAGCTGGGGGGCGGGGAGCCGCTTCGCTGCGGAAACTGACAGGCACCACCGAGTCCACTCCTGGAGAGCCTCTGTGAGATGTTCCCCTGCACAGAGCTATGTGGGGGAGGAGGGAGCACCTCATCACCCACGCTAAAGAGAAAGACTTCATTTGAGGGCGTTCTATCATGAAACCCCTAAACACCTCTAATCCCAATTACACCTTCCAACACCACCTACAGTATCAATGCCTTTCTTATCTCTCATCTCTTCTTAAATTTCTCATAAGCTAAGAGACCACAAATATTAGCCTGTAGTGAGGGTCTGTGGAGCTTCCCGCCCTGCAAAACCAAATTTCTCAGGAAGAAAAGCAAAAGGCCAGGGTTGAGGGCTCTCCAGCTCTGTGCTGGCTCCATTCTGATTCTTCTGTGTCTTGGGTATAAGGCCAAGTGCTTACGTTGATGACCCTAAGACTTTAATCTGCGCTAGGCAGAGGGGATAAATGCGGGAATCATCAGAGGCTCATAAGACTTCTCTGCGTCCCTCAGAAACTTTAAGCAATGGCAGAGACGGCTGTTCCTGGAACCAGCCACTAAGAAGGCGAGTTGGACACTCCCCGAGACTGGGGAGAACTCCCAACTAGAATGCAAGAGGGTGGCTGTTTGAGATTTCTCTTGGAAGGAGGGGCAGAAGGTAAATTCCAACACAGGATTTCCGTGAGAAAAGGGGTAGAGGGGCGTTCTGTGCACTGTTTTAACTTCAGCAACAGGCTGTGCATCCAAGCACAAGTTTACCCAGCCGCCTTGCAGGGCTGGGGCTGTGGAAACTTAGCACACCCTGCTCCAGGGCCGGGAGGAGTCCCTCCCGTGCACTGGATTCTCCCAGAATCCGGATGGGGATTCTGCGGGCTATGGAGGGACAAGGTCATCCCTCCCCGGATGGTCTCACGGTGCCCTCACACACCAAACTCGCTACTTCCTCTACTTTAAAAAGAAGACTTTTTCTTTCCTTGGAGTAAATTCTCAGAGATGTCTGTGCTTCTCAGCAATGAAGCCCCGGTCCGGGGAAGGTGTGCCGTGAGCCAGCAGAGGGCGCACGGGCCCCATGGTGTGCTCTGACTCTGGCTCTGGCTCTGGCTCTGGGTTGGGGAGGAGGTCCCCAGAAAGAAGCTTGCAGAAAGCCAGGAAGCCTTTCCTTCAACTCATGCAAACAAGCCCTATTATCCGGAAGTGGGAGCTAAAGTCCCAAAGTAAAATTTGCCTGTGGCTAAAATATGGTGCTTTTCTTTCCTCTGATTAAAAAAGAAATGGTTAACTTACTATCTACCTTAAATTCTTGTTTTCCGCGTTTCCTATAATAACGTCCTAAAAGCACAGCATCCAGAGAGAACCACAGCTCATGCAATTGAGTTGATGCTAGATTTTTCACAGAATTATAAAAAGCAGAGTCTTTCCATCTTTTCAAACTTTAAGGGGCCACACAATTCTATTATATTAATTTAATGAACTTGATCAATACCCTTTTTAGAGTGTTTAAAATTTTTGTTACAATAGCCAACTTGTTCTTGTTACAACAGCCAACTTGTTACAATTCCAACTTGTTCTGGAGTTAGGATTCTTTCCTCAGGACAAATTACAGGAGGCAAATTACTGGACCTAAATGTGTATGATCTGTTTGGCTAAAAGCTCTTCCATCTCATGTTACCATCAGCTGTGGATGAAATTGCCTGTTTGACAGCATCCTACTGAACCTTTTTTATTGTGTCATGTGTCAAAAACTTGTATGTCATTATCGATTCTTTTGATTACTAGAAAAATGGAATTTATTGTCTATTTTTATGCATTGTTTGTATTCAAAGACCTGCTCATTCATCCATCCATCCATCCGGCAAATGTTTACTGAGCACCTACTATGTGTAGGACATCGTGCTCAAACCTAACGCGTGATCTTGAGCTGTACATTGTGTGGAGCCACTTTCTATGAAATTCACCTTGGATTCCATGTTTCTGAGACTCATCCTCCTTGCTCTGTTCCCATGGCCACCAACTCTTATCTTGGCACCCAAGAGCTCTTGCAAGGACTGGGGGGTTTAAAGTGATATCCTACTATGTATCCAGCTTATGAGCTCTGCACTGCGATATTCTATCTTCCCTCTACTCAGAAATCTCCCCCATTTCTCCTCCTTCTCCTCAAATTCCCCAGCTGGTGCTCCAAGGCCTCCAAGCTTCTGGAACCATCCTACATTTCCAGTTTTATTTCTATCACCTTCCCCATCATGCCATATGGCTGCCAACCTGACCCAGCCACCATCCTTTGAACAGGGCTGTTCTCTAGCAGTGGGTGCCCTCAGCCATGGGATCTCCCTACAGCTCTGCCTCCAGAGCCCCCCACCCAAGCCTAGCTCAAGCCCCTCCTTCACCAGGAAGCTGTCCCTGGTCCCATGGCACAGATATTCCTGACTTTAGAACTAGGTGGTGTCCACTGCACCCTCCCCAGACTGCCCAGAGCACAGTGTCTCCTTCTCCTCCTCCCCCTTGGTGCCGCCACTGAGGGGCCAAGGGTGATGTGCTCACTTTTGAATTCTTTCACCTAGAGCAGTCCTGCCATACAGCTGTCTCTCCACAAAGTTTTGCTGGAACAGAGAACGAATGAAGAAACGTGTGGGTAACTAAAGGTGCTAGCAGCCATGTAGAGAAGTCAGTCTGCAAACGCAGACAGAAACAGCAATGAGAAGCTCAAGGCCAGTTCCAGGAGTCTCTGAGGCCCAGCTGCGGGCCACCCTTCCACCAAAGGGAGATGAGCTTGAGGACACACCCGAGACTCTGTTCTTTCATGTACTGTCCTCCAAGTCTAGTACCTTCCGAGGACATCCAAAGGGTGAGAGAAGAAGTTTAATCTGTGGGCTCTGATGCAAAAATTCCAGAAAGGACATCTACACATTCTAGAATTCCTTCTTGCCCCGATCCACTGAAGAGCGCAAACTTGAGCAAGAATGTTCTTTCTTGCACCAACCCCGCAGCAGGGCGAGGATTTCCTGATCCTGGCCTCAAGCCAAAGGCCTAACTCCCTCCCAATGCAAGTGCAGATCCACCAGGAAGACAGCTCCTGACAGTTGCCCTTCTGCCATGAAAATCCCGTCTGGTGTGTGCCAACTGCCTGTGTCAGGGGCTGCCTCCTGCAGGGTGGTCGGAGCGGAATGACCTTCTCAGTAGAGTATTCTCCCCCCTGAGATTTCTGACAGCCATTTCAGACCCTGCTCCAGCAAGACGCTGTGTCGGGCCACCTGCTACCCAAAATCCAGTCCGTAAACAATTAGAAGAACTGTGTCCCTACATCTCGTAAGTGCTACAGCAATCACTTGTGGGAGATGTGGGGAAATCTAAAAATCGGAAAGCGTGCTTACAAAGACAACCAGGGACCTCCCTAAGACTGTCTTTTTTTCCCTTTGTTTAAAAAAACACACGCAACAAACAGAGCAGTTTCCCCCCCCCCCCCCCCCCCCCCCCCCGGACACAAACATGAGGCTGTATTGGAAGCGGACAATATTTTTAATTAAAGATTAGGAGTGATAGATTTTCAGTGGCTTATTTCTGGAAATAATAGCATTTGGGCAGTCTTTTTTTCTGTGGGAGCTGATGCGTATGACACCCATCACTTAGACCTGGGAGAAAGAAAAAAGGAATTACAGACCCCGTTTCACCAGGCAAGTGCCCAAATAAGCAAGTTGGATTTTCCAAATACAATAAATAGGGGCCATAAAGGAGCTCCTCACGCAGTCTAGTGCTAGTGATTTGTACTCTGACTGCTGCCACGAATAAAAGGCTGGGAGAGAAACAGTGTTACTGTTTACCAAGGCCAAGCCCGGGCCCTGCAAACTGCCTTCCTTTGCTTTCTCATTTAATCCGTAAAACTTGCTTTATAACCAAGGAAACCTAGGCTCAGAGATTTAAATAAACTGAGGACAAAGAGTTAGAAATGCATGGAGTTGGGGTTTGACCCCAGGTCTACGTAAATTAGGCCCGTGTTCTCTCTATTCTCCTGGGCTTCGTTTCACAGCCGTACACGTGCTACTGAATCAACGAGGTCGCTCTCCGCTGGATGCAGAACGTGACACTTGGTGTGGGAGGTAGGACTGTTGGGTCCCAGCTCTGCACTCCCCGTAGCCTGTCCTCTACCTTTGCAGGGCCCTCCTTATTGTGGAGGGAGAGCACTTTTCCAACCCAGGAAAATGGCCGGGTTTGGCCATTGACTTGCTTCGCCACGAGAATGTACGTAGGGTGAGTCCCAGTTCAAGTGGAACCCGACTCACTGTCCAGAGTCCAACCCAGACACCTGCAGTGTAAAGCAGAGGCACTCTGCAAAGCTCACCCGGATCTGCCAGGCTCAGACCTGTGAGCGTAAGAATAACGATTTTGTTGTAAGACGGGGAGATTTTGAGATGGCTTGCTAGAGAGTATCATTGTGTTAATATCAACCAATGGAATGGATTAAAAACAGTTTAAACAAATTCACATGGCAAGAGGTATCAAGTTTGGTAGTTCCGGGACTGGTTTGGTGAACCCATGGTGGTAAGAAAAATGAGGATTCTTTTTCATTCTACCACTCAGCTGTCCTGAGGGTCTGAGCAATGCTTCCTTCCTCTCCTGCGGGCCCGATGGCTGCAACAGTTCCATGCATTGTGTCTTCACATGATAGCATTGCAAGGAAAAAGAAACATGGTAGGTCTTATAGACTGAATTGTGCCCTCTTCCTCAAATTCCGTTCTTGAAGCCCTAGCCCAATGTGACTGTATTTGGAGATAAGAATTTTAAGGAGGTAATCACAGTTAAATGAGGCTGTAAGGGTAAAGCCCTGATCCAGTAGGACGAGTGTCCTGATAAGAAGAAGAAACACCAGAGCTCACTCTCTCTCTCTGTGTACTTTCACACACACAGAGGAAAAGCCGGACGAGGACACAGAGAAAGCACTATCTATAAGCATGCAGGAGCTCTCCCCAGAAACCAATCTGCTGGTATCTTGATCTTGGGCTTCTAGCCTCCTGTGGTATTCTGTTATGGCAGCCTTAGCAGATTGTGACAGTGGGGTCAACTAGGATTCTTTAATACTGCTCTTTCATCATTGAGGAAAATTTTTCCCAGAAGCTCCCCAGCAGATTCCCATTTCAGACCTCATTGACTAGAACTGGTCACATGACCACTTCAGACCAATTACTAGCAAACAAGAATGGGACTCCCATGACTGCTTCTGACCAATCATGATGAATCACCCAGGCCTGGGAACACCACCGCCCAAATTTGGGGTGTGTATCCTTCAGAGCAAGACAGGATATTCTATAGGTACAAATTCTGGTGGTTTGCCACAAAGGTTTATTTCAGAGTCATGTGGCATTGTCTACTATGGATTGGCTACAACTCTAATCTATCTTCTTTGCTCTGACATGCAGGATGATGGAACACAGAACATGGCTGGGACTGGAACATGGCTGATCTCATGATTGAGGGAACAGAGAACAGGATAAACCACAAGCTGGCTCTATGGCTTCTGCCCAGAACTGACATGTATGATCTCCATTCATACTTCATTAGCCAGGGAAAATCTCATGGTCAATCCTGATGGCAGTAAGGCAAGGAAAGACAATCTTCCCTTGGGGAGGGGAAACTGATCTTTGTGAATAGTAATACAATCTGTAAGTTTGCCTTCCTGGTCATAAATACTCCCATCTCTTCCCACCTGCAGAACACCCTCATCTCCTCCCTCAGAGGTAGCTCCCAAAGCCCATACTATCACTTTCCGCCTCAAAATGCAGGAGCCTCTGTGTGGTGCCTAGCAGTATCTTCCAAGAGTTACATGTATGGCTCTTCTTTACTGGAAGACCATTTCTCACCCCCACCCCAAATATGATACATGATGGTGAATATATGATGGTAGGAGCAAAATCACTTTGACCAAAATTCCCATTTGAAAAGGGGAAGAAATGCATACATAGATTAACCGGTGACCCACAGTTATCTTGAAGACCCAAGACTCTGCCTTGGGGGCAGAGAGTCTCCCTTGATGAGGCCTTGATCTTACATTGTGGGAGTAGCTTCCTCATTATTGGTCTCCTGGCCAATGACTCTATCCTCTAGAAGGTCCTTTTTAAAATTATCTTTGTTGGCCTAATCTGAAAAGAACATTGGAGAATATTCTCTCTTTGGGAACTGAGGCACAGTCTAGCCCTGCTTCCTACCCATAAAAGGTTGGGGCCCAAGGGTTGCCTTTTCTTTCTATCTTCACTGAGATAAAATTGACATATAACACTGTATAATTTTAATATGGACAATGTGTTGATCTGACCACTCATTTACTGTGATATGATTGCCACCATAGTGTTAACTAACACCTCCATAATGTCACATAACAACTATCTCAAAAAAAAAAAAAAAGACTCGGACAAATAAAATCATAAACAAGAGAGGAGAAATAACAACCAATACAACAGTGATACAATCATAAGAGAATAATATGAAAAATTAAATGCCAACAAATTGGACAACCTATAAGAAATGCATAAATTCCTAGAAATATACAAACTACCAAAAACGAAATAGGAGGAAACAGAAAATGTGAACAGACCAATAAACAGGAAAGAAATTTAGTCAGCAATAAACTCCCAATAAACAAAAGTCAGGGACCAGGTGGCTTCACAGCTGAATTCTACCAAACATTTAAAGAATAGTTAATACCTATTCTTCTCAAACTATTCTAAAATATTGAAAAAGGAGGAAAATCTGCAGATTCATTATATGAGCTCAGCATTACCTTATTACCAAAAACAGATAAAAACGCCACTAAAAAAGAGAACTACAGGCCAATATCCCTGATGAACACAGATGCAAAAATGCTCAACAAAATACCAGCAAACCTAATTCAACAATGCATTAAAAAGAATAATTCACAAAAATTCATTTTTGCTTTTGTTTTGCTTTGCCTTTGGAGACGTATCTTGAAAGAAGTTGCTCTGGCTGATATCAAAGAGGTTACTGCCTATGTTCTCCTCTATGATTCTGATGGATTCCTGCCTCACATTGAGGTCTTTTATCCATTTTGAGTTTATCTTTGTGTATGGTGTAAGAGAATGGTTGAGTTTCATTCTTCCACATATAGCTGTCCAATTTTCCCAGCACCATTTATTGAGAAGACTGTCTTTTTTCCACTATATTTTTTCCTGCTCTGTCGAAGATTATTTGACCATGGAGTTGACGGTCCATATCTGGGCTCTCTACTCTGTTTCGCTGGTCTTATGTGTCTGTTTTTATGCCAGTACCATGCTGTCTTGGTGATCACAGCTTTGAGTAAAGCTTGAAATCAGGCAACATGATGCCACCAGTTTTGTTTTGCTTTTTCAACATTTCCTTAGAAATTCAGGGTCTCTTCTGATTCCATACAAATTTTAGGATTGTTTGCTCCAGTTCTTTGAAAAATGCTCGTAGAACTTTGATTGGAATGGCACTGAAAGTATAGATTGCTCTAGGAAGTATAGACATTTTAACAATGTTTATTTTTCTGACCCATGAGCATGGAATAGTCTTCCATCTTTCTGTGTCTTCTTTGATTTCTTTTATGAGTGTTCTGTAGTTCCTCAAGTACGGATCCTTTACCTCTTTGGTTAGGTTTATTCCCAGGTATCTTATGGTTCTTGGTGCTATAGTAAATGGAATCAATTCTCATCAAGATCAAAAGCTTCTGCACAACAAAGGAAACAGTTAACAAAACAAAGAGGCAAACCACGGAATGGGAGAAGATATTAAAAAATGACAGTACAAAGGGCTGATATCCAAAATCTATAAAGAACTCCTCAAACTCAACACACACAAAACAGATAATCACGACAAAAAATGGGCAGAAGACAGGAACAGACACTTCTCCAATGAAGACATACAAATGGCCATCAGACACATGAAAAAATGTTCATCATCACTAGCCACCAGGGAGATTCAAATCAAAACCACATTAAGATATCACCTTACACCAGTTAGAATGGCCAAAATTAACAAGACAGTAAACAACATGTGTTGGCAAGGATGTGGAGAAAGGGGAACCCTCTTACAATGTTGGTGGGAATGCAAGTTGATGCAGCCACTTTGGAAAACATTGTGGAGATTCCTTAAGAAATTAAAAATAGATCGTCCCTATAACCCCACAATTGCACTACTGGGTATTTACCCCAAAGATACAGATGTAGTGAAAAGAAGGGCCATCTGTACCCCAATGTTCATAGCAGCAATGACCACAGTCGCCAAACTGTGGAAAGAACCAAGATGCCCTCCAACGGATGAATGGATAAAGGAAGATACGGTCCATTTATACTATGGAGTATTATGCCTCCATCAGAAAGGATGAATACCCAACTTTTGTATCAACATGGACGGGACTGGAAGAGATTATGCTGAGTGAAATAAGTCAAGCAGAGAGAGTCAATGATCATATGGTTTCACTTATTTGTGGAACATAAGAAATAACACGGAGGACATGGGGAGATGGAGAGGAAAAGGGAGTTGGGGGAAATTGGAGGGGGAGACAAACCATGAGAGACTATGGACTCTGAAAAACAACCTGAGGGTTTTTGAAGCAGGGTGGTGGGAGGTTGGGTGAGCCTCATGGTGGGTATTATGGAGGGCACAAATTGCATGAAGCCCTGGGTATGGTCCATAAACAATGAATTCTGGTACACTGAAAAGATATTAAAAAAAAAGTTTTAAAAAAATCATTCACCACAATCAATTGGGATTTACTTCTGGGCTGCAAGGGTGGTTTAATATTTGTAAATCAATTAATGTGATAAATCATAAAGAACCATATGACCACTACAATCGATGCAGAAAAAGCATTTGACAAAGTACGATACCCTTTTATGATGAAAAAAAAAACCCTCAGTAAAATAGGTTTACAGGGAACATACTTCAACACAATAAAGGCCATCTATGAAAACCCCACAGCTAACACCATCCCTAATGAGGAAAAACTGAAAGCTTTTCCCGTAACGTCAAGAACAAGACAAGGATGTCCACTCTCATCACTTTTACTCAACACAGTATAGCAATCAGACAACAAAAGAAACAAAAGGTATCCAAATTGACAATAAAGAAGTAAAACATTCACTATTTGCAGATGGCATACTACATATAGAAAACTCAAAAGACTCCGCCAAAAAACTGCCGGAACTGATAAACACATTCAGTAAAGTCACAGGATACAAAATCAATGTACATAAGTCTATTCCATTTCCATACACTAATAATGAAGCAGCAGAAAGAGAAATTAAGGAAACAATTCCATTTACAGCTGCACCAAAACCCACAAGATACATATGAATAAACCCACCAAAAAGATGAAAGACCTGTTCTCTGAAAACTATAACAAAAACTGATGAAAGAAATCCAAGACAACACAAATAAATGGAAAGACTTTCACGCTTCTGGATTGGAAGAACAAATATTGTTGGAGTGTCTCCACTACTCAAAGCAAGCTACACATTCAGTGCAATCCCTATCAAAACGCCAATAGCATTCTCATAGAACTAGAACAGACAATCCTAAAATTTGTATGAAACCACAAAAGACGCCTCAAATAGCCAAAGCAATCGTGAAAAAGGAAAACAAAGCTGGTGGCATCACAATTCTGGACTTCAAGTTCTATTACAGAGCTGTAATCATCAAGACAGTATGGTACTGGCACAAAAACAGATACATAGATCAATGGAACAGAACAGAAAATCCAGAAATAAACCCACAATTTCATGGTCAATTAATCTTTGGCAAAGCAGGAAAGAATATCCAATGGAAAAAACATAGTCTCTTCAACAAATGGTGCTGGGAAAACTGGACAGCAATGTGCAAAAGAATGATACACAAAAAATAAATTCAAAATGAACTAGAGACCTAAATGTGAGACCCGAAACCCTAAAAACCCTAACTCCTTTGACATTAGCCATAGCAATTTTAAAAAACGATTTTATTTATTTATTTGACAGAAAGAGAAAGAGCACAGAGAAAGAAAGAAAGAGAGGCAGGCAGAGGGGGAGAGGAAAAGCAGGCTCCCCGCTGAGCAGAGAGCCTGATGCAGGGCTCGATCCCAGGACCCTGAGATCATGACCTGAGCCGAAGGCAGAGTAGCTTAACCCACTGAGCCACCCAGGCGCCCCATCAATTTTTTTTTCTAGATATGTGCCCTGAGGCAAAGGAAACAAAAGCAAAAATAAACTATTGGATTACAGCAAAATAAAAAGCTGTACAGCAAAGCAAACAATCAATAAAACTGAAAGGCAGCCTATGGAATGGGAGAAGAGATTTGCAGATGACCTACCTGATAACGGGCCAGTCTCCAAAATGTCTATTCAGATTCTCTGTCCATTTTTTTTTCCAGAGTCAGTATTTTTATTGGGATCCATACTAATTTTTTTTGGTAGTTTCTTTTTTTTAATTTATTTTTTATTTTCAGCATAACAGTATTATTTTTGCACCACACCCAGTGCTCCATGCAATCCGTGCCCTCTATAATATCCACCACCTGGTACCCCGACCTCCCATCCCCCGCCCTTTCAAAACCCTCAGATTGTTTTTCAGAGTCCATAGTCTCTCATGGTTCACCTCCCCTTCCAATTTCCCCCAACTCCCTTCTCCTCTCCATCTCCCCATGTCCTCCATGCTATTTGTTATACTCCACAAAGAAGTGAAACCATATGATAATTGGTAGTTTCTTTTTTAACTTTGTTTTTACTTTACCTTTTTTCCCCCAATTTTTATTTAAATTCTAGTTAGTTAACATACAGTGTAATACTGGTTTCAGGAGTAGAATTTAGGGATTCATCACTTACATATAACCCCCAGTGCTCATCACAAGTGCCCTCCTTAATGCCCATCACCCACTGAGCCCCTCCCCCATCCACCTCCCTCTATCCACCCTCCCTTTGTTCTCCATCAGTAAGAGTCTCTTATGGTTTGCTTCCCTCCCTCTCTCTCCACTTTCCCCTTCCCACATGTTCATCTGTTTTGTTTCCTAAATGCCACATTTGAGTGAAATCATATGGTATTTGTCTTTCTGCAATCGACTTATTTCACTTAACATAATACACTCCAGCTCCCTCCACATCATTGCAAATGCCTTTGTCCATTTTTTCCTCAGATTGCTTGTCATTTCCTTTTTTATTATTGAATTGCATGAATTCTTTACACATTTTGGAAATGAACCCCTTGTCTGACACATGGTTTGCAAAAATCTTCTCCCATCCCATAAGCTGCCTTTTCATTTTGTTGATGTTTCTTTTGCTGTGCAGAAGCTCTTTCCTTGGATGTGGTTTATGCCATTTGATGTGGTTTTGTTTTGCCATTGTCGCCTGTGCTTTTGGTGTCACATCCAAAAAGCTGTTGCCAAGACCAATGTCAAGGAGCTTCTTGCCTGTTTTATTCCAGGGAGTTTCACAGCTTCAGGTATCACATTTAAGTCTTTAATCCACTTTGAGTTAATTTTTGCGAGTGCTCGAAGATAGGGATCCGATTTCTTTTTTCTGGATGTGCGCGTCCAGTTTTTCCAGTACCATGTATCAAAAAGGATGTCCTTTCCCCATGAGTATTCTTGGTTCCCTTGACAAACATTCGTTCACCGTATATGTGGGGGGTTATTTCTGGGCTCCTAATACTGTTTCATGCATCTCTATGTGTTTTTATACAGGTATCAGACAGTTTCGATTAAACACAGCTTTTGTCATACAGACTGAAGTCAGGAGGGTGAAGCCATCAGGTTCTCAGGACTTCTTAGCTACCCAAGTCTTTCATGGCTCCATACACAGGTGAGGTTTTTTCCCTATTTCTGTGAAAATGACATTGGAATCTTGATAGGGATGACTGAATCTCTAAGTGGCTTCAGGTGTATGAATATTTTAACAATATTCATTATTCTGATCCACAAATATGGAACAGTTTTCCATTTCTTTGTGACGTCTTCAATTCCTTTCATCAACGTCTCTCAGTTTTCAGAGTACAGATCATTCACCTCAGTTAAATTCATTCCTGTGTGTTTTTTGTTTCGGATGTTTTGGATGGGATTGTTTTTATTTCTTTCGCAGATGTTTCACTGTTAGAGCATGGAAATGCATATCCTGCCACTTCACCAAACTTACTTATCCATTTCAAAAGTTGAGGCTTTAGAATTCTGTATATATAAGATTTTGTACACGTGAGTGAGTCCCCTTGAAGGCAGCACATAGTTGGGTCTTTTTTTTTTTTTTTAAATCTAGCCAGCTACTCTGACTTTAGATCAGACAATTCAATCCACTTGCATTTAGAATTATTCATATGGGGGGCACCTGGGTGGCTGAGTTGGTGAAGCATCTGTTGTCAGCTCAGGTCATGATCTCAGAACCTGCATCAGGCTCCCTGCCCAGCAGGAAGCCTGCTTTTCCCTCTCCCACTCCCCCCGGCTTGTGTTCCCTCTTTGTTATGTCTCTCTCTGTCAAATAAATAAAAAAAATCCTTAAAAAAAGAATTATTAATATGTAAAGACTAACCACTGCCATCTTACTATCTTCTGGCTACTCTGTAGTTCCTCTCTTTCTTTTTGACTCTCTTGCTGCATTTTCCCCTTTCCAAACCAATGTGACAACTAGACCAAATCTTGTGGTTCTTAATATGATCCCAAGATGCCCTTCAGCAACAATCGTCGGGAAACTTTTGAAAAATAAAGGTTTATGACTCCCAAGACCTACAAATTACATCACCAACCTGGGGTCTACACGCTGGTACGGAGTCAGAGAGCTCCCAGGGCAGGGGTTCTGCTTTTATTGGGATACAAAGGCATGGGGAGAGAAAACGCAAGTGGCCCAAATGGTGGGTTGCTGAAGTCAACCGAGGTCTCTGAAACAAAGAAGCTTCGGTTGGGGAAGGCAGCCTGGGTCTTGATCTAGTTGTGTGTCCTGCAAGAGAGCCTCCGACGAAGCGATAGCTCTTTGAAAGGAATGCCTCACCAAATCAAAACTGGAGCCAGGCACTTGTGTCACATAAAAGGAAACAAACAAGCTGAAAAACCCATCAAGGCTTACAGGACTTCTCTAGACCTGTGATCAAGATGGAGCCTGGTGACGCTTATCAGTTACTGTCATTGGAGGCCCGCGACTCAGAAAGCTGCAGAGTCCTCGAGCATGTCTGCCTATGCACAGCTCTGAGGCCAGCCACTGTCCCCTCCTCTCACGCTCTGGGACCCCCAGCCTCCAAGGGTGGCCCTGAAGGCAGATGTGCTTGTGATTAGAGGCAGATGCTTAGATGCATGCGTTTTTCCTGTGAATAATAATGACACGGAATTGCCAAAGCAACATCAGGGAACCATTGAGAAAGGGGGAGAATCAAGGCAGGCAAACGCACGTCCATTGGCTGATGGCCTTCCCAGGGACAGGCCAGCTGGACCTCAGCTCACTGCCGTCTCTCTCGTGTACTGACCCAAAGACTGTGCTCCAAATTTTGCCCACAAAGCCACATCCATCTCTTTCTTCTCTACCAACTTCCACTTATTTACAGCAAGGCTAATCTTACATCTATATTCTGCAGAGGCTTTTTTTCTCCCCCCGCAAGCACTTGGATGTCTTCATAGAGTGTGACATAGACTTTGCCTAGTATCGATCTGATGGCAGACAATCATGACTCTCAGGGAATTTTCCCGTGCTCTGTCCTGTCCCTCTTTCCTTCTCTCCCATTTGTTTGGCTTCTATTTCAGTTGCAAGCAGATAAATGAGCTTGCTTGGCCATCTGTGCGTGTTTCCTGCCAGAAACTTTCAGAAGTTTAGACTTCAGCTGCTGTGGTTTGGAGTCTCCACGTGAAAAGCCGGCAGCTGCTTGGGCGGCCTGCCTCCGTGCTCATCTTGGGGGGCCACGGCTGCAGGAGGACTCCGAGGTAGACACGAGAGTTGACCACAGCACAGGCAGTGGCCACGGCACGATGACGTCTTGGGTTACTGGTGCCTGCTGGGCACTGGGATGTGAGGGAGCTCAGGCACGCGCTCACCCGTCTGTCACCCACCACGGGGAGGAAAAAAGGGGCCTGACATCCCAGACTGAGAAAACACCACTGCTGCAAGGTTGGGTCCTGCACAGGGCTGGGCCCTTCTGGAAAAGGCCTTCTATCTCTTTTCTTGCTCTGAGAGCCCAGGACATGTTCCCGAATCTGGCTTCTCTGTCTCCTCCCAAACCAGGAGGCAGGAGTGAAAAACCAAAAGGCAACAACAAAAACGTCCTGAACAGATCTGGTCCAGATACGAATCTGGATTGTATCTGAGATTTCGTCCTCGAGTTTCGTTCAAGAGTGCCGCAGCCGATCTGGGAGACGTGAGCTGCCTCTTTTGCTTGCACGCGGAGAGGGGGGAAGAGTCCGTTCTTTCCGGGCCGCCGCTGGCACTGATCCTTTCCTCAGGGCTGAGAGCTGAGTCCAGACGGTGGCATGGCAGTTACAACTGGCACAGTGGCCCTGGGCTCCCCCAGTCGAAAGCAGTGTGTGGAATGGAGGCAGCGTCTCCTCTCCATGGGGTGGGAGCTGCTCCCCAGCCTCTGCTTTAGGCTTCCCGAATTAGGGACAGAAGACACACTTGGCCAATTTTAAGTTTTTCTGGCCGTGGCCATGACAAAACTTAAATGCTTTGCCCACAGTTAACTGAGGGTCACTGAAGAAGAACCTCGGTTTGAACCTACCTCCGGGCCGTTATTTGACCTCTGGGCCTTCCAACACGTTTTCTGTCCTACTGATGTAGAAAGAGAATGTGTCCTGACTAGTTTGTTAAATTCTGGTAACCCCCATGCCTGAGAACGCTTGGGCACGAGATCTGCTGGGGTACTCTGCAGATCCTCCTCAGCTCAGGAAAACAAGCAACTTGACTGAGCACTTACTGTGTGCCCAAAACCATTCTAAACATGCATTTTTTTTATTCAAGCCTCACGATGACCCATATATTGCAGTGACTTTGCTAAGAATGTGTTGGTTCTCTGACACAAACAAACAAGAACATGTTGGTTGCACTTCCCCAATCCCCCTGAACCTGCAGGAGACCCACCATTCACACGCGTAAGAGGTGGGCGAGTGGCAGGACAGTGATGGCAGCTTGGCTGAGGTTCTCTCAGCACTGCTGCTTTACACAGTTCCCAGGGGTACTAAGGCGGAGAACATGACACTGTGTTTCTTTTATAAATGCAATTAGTGTAAGTATTCATTGAAAAAGAGTATTGAAAGAAAGGGGGGCTCTCTGGCCACGTGGAGCTCCCAGGATGAAAAGGAACGTGGAACCTGCTGTTTAATGAATGACCACTGCAGTGGGTCCTGGAACGCCCAGAGACTGAGACCTGTTTGGTGGCTCAGGGATGCCTTTTCGGAGACCTCAAGCATGACAAGGAGTTAGCTAATTCGGGATGGAAAGGCGAGGCGGAAAAGCATTCCCAGTGGAGGGAAAGGCATGGGTGGAGACCATCTGGTGGGAAGGAGCCAGTGCTCAGGAGGCTGGCAGAGGACCCAGGTGGTTGTGGTTGGTGGGATGAAGAGGGATGAGAGAAGGGGCTCCTGAGGTAGGTCACCACCAAAGAGTGGCTCCAGAAAACCCTCGGAGAGTATGCAGCAAAGAGCAGGAATAACCAAGTGGCTTAGCGGGCATCCGGCCCTGCCCTGACCCAGCTCCTTCTGGCAGAAGTCACAGGCCCCACAGGAAGAAACACATACATAATCCAAACCCTGCATACAGCACCAATTTCTGGTGCCACGGGGAGACCAGGTTTCCGTTCACTGGCTTAGACCCAAGAGAGGAGTCCCTCCTTCCCCCGCTTGCTTCTCGTCTCCCTCCCACAGAACAGAAATGGGCGTATGTGTCCACACTCTCGATCTATTTATTTCTAAGTTAGATAGCCAAGTTGTTCCAGGATTGTTTAGACTCACTATAACAACACACAGACTTTGGGAAGATTCTGCACATTTCCCTGGAAAAGGCACAGAGGAACTGATCAAAAACTCCCAGGCACTGGAAAGAAGAATATCCACCCGATCTTTATGACTCTCTGTCTGCAAGCCAGCACTGGCTTCCTGGGCATCCTTCTACTTGATGTAGTGGAGTCCACACACAAATGCCACTCGAGGAACGGCACATAGATGTTGAGAGGATGATACAGGTAACACTAGCCATTATAATTGCTCCCAGAATACTGCAGCATAAACTGAAACCAGGATCTTGGGGATCCTGGAGAAAGAATTCAAGTATCTGAGAAGGTCTGCATCTCTGCACAGAGGTCTCAGAATGCTGAGGGAAAGCCAGGGTGTGATGGGGAGGAGGACAGTATTCACTCGTTTCTATTCTGTTCCTTTCTCTTCTTTTGAGGGTTATCTAGCTGTCATGGTTTTTGACCAGGAAAGACCTAATCTGTAACTGTGTGATTAGGAGCTAAGTTTCACACCCTCGTCGTTCAGAGCACGTCGGATGGTGTGTGGTGTGCTATGGAAAGCAATCGCTATTTAAAGCTCGCTGGCACTCCCACTGCTTTCTTGGACCGTTAACAGAATTCTGGGAGGCTCCGTGCCATCAACAGAGTCAGTATTTCTAAGTCAGGCTTGTGATAACAAACTCACACCGACTCAAAGGGGCAGAACATTTCCATTTTACATTCTGCAATCTTTTATCTTCCCATCAGTTCCTCCAAGTCATCCAAGGGTTACAGAACCCCAGCTGTGTTCCCCACACCAGGCAGGGGGCCTCCTATGTGGGCAAGTGTCCACACTATCCCTTCCACCATCACCACAATCACCATCACCAACATTGCCTCACCTCCATCACACTCTATAATACAACCCTTACCACCACTGTCACCACTGCACCAGCGCTACGTGGCAAGTGCCTTGAGTGTGTCCACCCCGACTGGTCTCTCCATCTCTCTCTCATTTCCACCAAACCGGCCCATATTTGTCAGTCATTTTACTATCCACCAGCCAGATGAACTCAAGCCCTGGGAGTCACCCTGCCTCCTCCTCTCCACTCCTACAGCCACAGACTGAGTCCAACTTCCATAACTTATCTGCAGACTGGGGAGTACTGGCGGCAGAAGAATGCTGTGCTGGGAGACGGTGGGGGTGGGGAGGGCTTTGGCTCAAGTCTCAGCCCCAAACCCTGCGCTACCTGGTAACTTCCCCCAGCACGAGCAGTTCCTCTGTACAGTGAGCCAGTGATAGCTGGGGCTCTGGCTGTTCCCAGGATTTAGATGAGGTAATGTTGTATACAAAGTGCTCTATACCACGTAGGTGCTCAACAAACAGAAAATGCCGTTTCCCTCACTGCAGTTAGCTTCGTGAAGTCCTCTGTAAGGGGGCTCCTGCCTCCACACCGGCCCCGCCCCTCAGCTCCATGTACCGCACCCCTCGACAGGGCCCCCTTTGTAAAGGACAGAATGGGCTCATCTCACATCTCAAGGTAAGATGCTTCGATGACGCCTGTAGTTCTGGCTCCAGATCCAGTGCTCCCCACCTCTCCAGTCCTGCTTCCCACAACCACTGCGGGGCCCTTCGTTCCAGCCACAACGAACACTGCGTAGTTCCTCACACGTCCCGCAAATACAGCTCTTCCTATCCCGGCTGAGGAGGGATTCAAACCCATCCAAATGGAGATGGAGCTACCCCCTCTGTCATTCCATGTGACAAAGAGCTGGTGGCATGGCGAGGAACCACGAGGTGAGCAGAGGGGAAGCCCCCTCCACAGCCTGACCAGAGCCATGACCAGTCGCCCTCTGAAAGGATCCCTCTCCCAGGGAAGCTTCAAAACTGGTTCTTCATCTCTGGTCAGATTGAGGGAGGAGCTAGCTGCCTTTCCCAGGCCCCTGGGAAGGGTGAGGTGAGGGGGTGCTGTGGGAAAGAGGAGGCGGCCATTTTGTGGCTAACGTTTTGATTCCTCAAAACACAAATGAGTTCAGGAGAAACCTGCAGACCCTAAGAGCTTCAGAGGGAACACAAAGAAGGGGAAGGGAAATATTTACAGAACACATGGAAATCAAGCAAAAGGAAGGCAAAAAAAGCACTGAAAGGCCACGTTCGTAAATGTGAGCTGCATGTTGTTTCATAGCTCACCAAGGCTGGGGCTAGAAACAAATTTTCTATCTTAGGCAGACAGAAACCTATACGAAAAAAAAAATCTAAGTAAAACCTTCCACCTATTTTGGGGTGGAACGGGGAGTGGACTCACCCCACCAGACAGACCTGAGGAGTCCTTACGTGCTAATAAGCACATTTCTAAGTGCTTCCCATGTATTACCTCCTTCATCCACACCCCCTCTCTATGAAGGATCCTACCGTTATTCCCACTTTATAGAGGAGGAAACTGAGGCCCAGGGAGGTTAACAACCTGGCAGAATTCTTCCAGGAAGTGGCAGAATTGTGATGGGCCCCCAGGCCGCTGGGTTCCTGGGGTACCACCACCAACGACAACTATCTGCCCTTTGTGACACGGAGTCCCAAGTTCTTCGGCATCAAATTGTCTCTTTTTTAAACGAAATCTGCCTCTCTAAGAGATTCATGTAGGCTCCAAATTATGAGAACTGACTCAGGCAGGGTGCACGGATTTGTACGGTCACATGTGACGTCACGTCACCTCCCTCGACTTGGAGTCCAGTGGCCTCCCCAGCTCTCCACATCCCCTTCCCCAGTGACGCCTGCTCTTCCCTCCTCAGCCCGTGAGGGCCTGGGGCGGGCCATGATATACACGTGTGCGTGTCCCCAGATCACCCACCCCCTCCTTCTTTCATACTCGCCACGCAAAACCCAAATCTGGTTAAATCCAACTCACTGCACCCAGCCAAGCTGGCTGGCCCACTAACTTCGAGGTGCCATCCCATAATCCTCCTGTGGCTTCCTAGAACTGGAGGATCCACTCCCTTCTTCTCCGCGGGTGATTTCAGGTTCAATAGTAAAAGTTAATGGAAAACCATGGCAACTAAAAATGGCAGAACCCCCGAGAACTCAGACCTTTCAGGAACGCAATCTGGAGATACACCATCAGATGAAGCAGCAAGTACCCCCGGGCTGATGGTGAAGGTCAAGCGTGACGCATGGTGAGGCACGGGAGTTCTAGTATCAATGACCAGCTCCAAAAATGAGGGCTGTAGCAGATAAGGAGGCACATTTTCTTCCCTGTTATGTGTCCATATGGAGATACCTATGTGTAGATGTGTGTGGATTTGTGTATGCGTGTAGGCAGAGAGAATGAAAAAGAGCTATTGTTCCCTGTTACCATCTTAATTCATCATTTGCCATTCCTGCCCCCTTTAGGTACAAATCTGCCTCCACAACTGCCACGGATCCCCCCGGGTCTCCCTGATGCTTCGTCACCAACCTCCCAGCCCATTCCCAGGCTGCCATGACATCCAGGAACTTCTGAGATGGAGAAAGGTTTCGAAACTGGAGGCCCTCACAGTTGCTCTCAGGGTTGGGGAGTGCTATCCCCAGAAATTGGCCATCAGTCACTCGCTGTTTCTATGGAGACCATCGCCAACGCAAGCAGGCATCGACTGGGAAGTGCGACCAGCGCCCACAACGGCCTCTCTTGACTGCAGCGCGTCACTCCTCCGACGTGTGGCTGGTGGAAGAAATCGCCGGGAGCACGTCGTGCTTCTGCTTTCTGAAGCCCAGCTTCAAATCATTCACGGCACGAAGCGTGGAGTTAGAGGATTTAAAAGGCAAATCAATCTCCTACCAGTTCCAGTTGGGATTCTGAGGTTGAATATCATTTATCTGGCCTCCCTCCAGGACAGAGGCTGAGCAGGAACCTGCACAGACTCCCTCATCTGTCTTCAGAATGTGATTTCTCTGTGATTTCTCTCTAAATTGAGCGACTGCCAGAAACAGACAGAACCAAATTCTGGGCAACCACTCAGCTCCCAGAGGTGAAGGCAAGTTTGCGCTGCAGAGAGTAGATGTGGGAACCCCTGGTTTGACCCGTCCCTCGGAAGTCCGACCTGACATAGCCCATGTGAGCAGAGAGCTTGGTTGCCCCACTGCCTGGGTGGTCTGCTGCCCTGACAGCCCTGGTGAACGGCAGGCCTGGCCTTGACCAACATGTTTGCATCTGGCAAAAACATCTCGCAGCTGCAGACGCCCCCTCCAACAGCATTCCAGTCTTTCTTGCCCTTCCCAGTGCATTCTGATCATCCTGCCGCCATGTACACAGGGGAAACCGCAAAATGTGGGCCCACTTGTCTCCGTCCCTGTTCAGAGTGCACCAACGAGGCTGGTGTTTTCTTTCTTGTTCAGCTGGACCGATTCTCCCCCTTTGGAACTGCCCAGAGGGGTTGCTGCCAGGGCCCAAGCTGGAGATGGGAGAACCGAGACAGCAGCCTGAGACCGTCTCCTGGTCCCCCTTTCAGGGACACACCCCATGAAGGAGCTGATCTATTTGCACTTCTCCAGGGGGATCTGAAGCTATCCTAGGGGAGAAACTAAACAATGGAAAGCTTGGTCTTTGCTCATGAAATGACTAATAAATAAGCACAGAAAAATGCTGAACAAGCATGGGGTGGGGTGATGGGGCCTGAGAGCTGGTGGAAGACAAAGTATGAACCAGGTTGGGTTATCAGTGCTGACAACTTGTAGCACTTTTCCATTCGCGAGCGTCTGTGCCCATATATTACCTCCTCAGAACGGGGTGGGAATAAGTCAGGAAAGCTGTCTTGGAGCAGATGAGCTCCACACCGGGTCAGATAAAGCATCTCAAATATGTGTCCTGGCAAAGGGTTGGCGGCGGGAGGCCCACCGGGAAGAGTTACACGCGAGCATAGTCCAATGGTCCCTCATGTTCACGTGTTGGTCCTGACAGCTTCCAGGGGCCGAAACAGACACGGCCTCACGCTAACTTCCCAGAGAATCCCGAAAAACTTTTCAAAAATTAGGAAACCGAGGCTCAGAGATGTGAAATAAGTTTCTTACGATCCAGAGACTCTATGGGGCAAGGGCAGGCCCACACTCCAGAGTTCATCCACAGGGATTCAAACTCAGTGCCTGCAGGGGTGAGGCCGGGAGTGTAAACGGATGACGTCATGGAGACAGGGAGCCACGGAGACTCCGCCACCTGGACAGCGCAGATGCTCTCTCAGTGACTGACACTTTTTTTTTTAAGGTTTTTTAGTTGAAGTAATCTCTACAGCCAATGTGGCGCTCGAACTCACCACCCTGATATCAAGAGTCACATGCTCTTCCTACCCAGCCAGTCACATGCCCCCTTCCCCAATCCTCACTTTTCCTTGCAGTACTTTGCATCCTCGGTAAAACAGGTGGGGAGCCTGGGCAAGTCTTCTCAGCACCGTGCTGGTCCTGAGACCACACTCTTAAAAGCGGTCTCCTCAGGGGTTCAGAATGGCAAGAAACATGGGGACAGCTGGGGGGGGGGGTGGCTTCCTTCAGCGTGCAGCAGTCTGGGTCTAAGAGCTCCAGCAGAGGTGGGAGAGAGAAGGGAGGGAGGACCCCAAGAGGAGCAGTCAACTCTCAATCCCTTATTCCACGGCTTCTATGAAAGCCTACGGACGCCTCTGCGCAGGATAAAGCAAGGTGATAAAGCAGATAAAGCAAGGTGGAGACAGGCTTGCAGTAAGGAAATTCTAGAACCCATGAGACCGTCCTTGAAACTTAAATCTCAAGGAGGAGCTTCTCTCTGGGTGTGCCTCATGCTCCCTGGGAGGTGCCCAGCCACCTTGCCACCAGCCTGGCTGACCTTCCCGCTCCTGGAAGTGGAATTCTAAAAATGAAATGGCTAAGCCCTTCGTGGTGTGGCAACGGGGCATGAACTGCTGGACATTAATGGGAGGAAAACCAGCTCCTCATAATTATAGGCAGCCCAGGGGACGAGATGGACACTAATGGGGCTCAAGGAAATCAGCGTGCTGACTCTAAGTCAGGCAGGGTCAGCTGAACACAGCCCCGCCATCCCATAGGACACTAATGCAACCATTTACAGCAGCTGTGGAGAGGCTTGGAAACTGAAGACAGAGTAAGTGGAAAAAAGCAAGTTATCAAATGACATGGAAGGAAGAAAGATCCCATGTAAATATAAACACCCTCTCCCCCATAAGGAATCCCCATGTCTGCATGTTCTAAGTGGGTAGAGGAAGGTCTCAAAGATCACAGACCAAATGAATAACAGGTTTTTTTTTTTTTTCTGAGGAGTTGTGGTTTGGTGAGTGGGATTGCATGAAGTGAATTTTTGCTTTTCCTTCCACGTATTTTGGTACAGAGTGACTCTTTCACGATGCAAACATATTCATGTGTTACTTGTGTAATTAAAAAGACAAACGAACAAAAAACCACAGCTGAAGTGAAGTCATTATTATTTTTTTTAAATTTTTTTAAATTTTTTATTTTTTATAAACATATATTTTTATCCCCAGGGGTACAGGTCTGTGAATCACCAGGTTTACACACTTCACAGCACTCACCAAAGCACATACCCTCCCTAATGTCCATGAAGTGAAGTCATTATTGCACAACGAACATTCCAGGCCCGAAAAACTCCATGTTGTTGTGTCAGGACCCTTGGAAGAACATCTCCCTTGCCCCCGCTCTGCTACGGCTGTGTGCATCTCTCTCCCCAATTCGAAAGTGGAAGTGTGTCCACCTGCCTGTTTCCTGGCTTGACTCTGGGGGCTTCGTGGGTTGGACATAAGTTTTATTCAAATCTGTCCCTCTGGCACGGAGCACACAGTGTCTGGAACCTGGTAATGCCGACTGAATAATGCATGGCAAGGAAGCACAGGTGACACACCTGGTCACCCAGGGGACTGAGGGCAATGGAGGCGGTGACCTCGGGTGGCCCTCTGTGACTGCCAGCATCATGCTGAACTCCCATTCATAATCTAGCTTTACATTCCGGCTCTTTAAACAAGAGTTTCAAGTATACTTTAAAAATATGTATGATCTACAAAGGAAGACATTCTTTCAAAAGGAGCTCTCCTGGCTTCCAAGGCCTGAGCACGTGGAGCTGAGGCTGGCGTTCCTTTTTATCTTGCTTTCATACCGAAACCAACGTGTATCCTCTCCTTTATTTCTGTGCCCTACGCCTCAGCTTTTGCTTGCTGCCCACACGGTGACCAGAGTGCCAGGTGACTGATCCCTGGGTGGTCAGATACTCAGGCCACTGCCCCCGCTGCTCCCCCCCCATGGCAGATGCCTCTTCATGCCTGCACACACTCTTGTGTCCTTGAGGTACAAATGCTGGCAAGCTTGGTCCATCCCGAGACTTGATCACCCAGGCCCCTGGCCCTCCTGCAGCTGGTCGAAGGACCTTCTGAAATGCCTCAGGCCGCTGCCCTTCCCAAACACTGGGTGACAGGTGTGAGACAGTCCAGGGGCTCACCTTCTCTCCTGTTTGCACTCAACACCCCCAATCTGACAGCCCCCATTGTCCAATATGGTCATTGCTGCTCGGTGGGCTGGCCATGCCCGGCACCCATCAGGAAGCCCACTGCCTCCTTCTCTAGTCCCAGGAAGCCTTCCCTCATCGCCTCCTTTCACCGAGAGCTCCTCCTTCTCTCCATGCCCACAGCCCACGCTGACTTCCAGGTGAAGGACACTCAGGTGCCTTCAGGGGCTGAGCCGGTAACTCGAGCAAAATGGCTGGGTGTTACACAGAAGCGGGGAACAGCACGCCATGTGTGAGATTTTGCAAGATATTCTTGTAAGATGCCACTGAAACCCTCCGACAGAAGGCCACCAGCTTTCCAGGTACATGAATAATGACATGGAACCCTCAGAGACCTCTAGGGTTCCCTATGGAACTTGGAAGTTCCCTATGAACACAGACACATACAACACTGCAAAGCCCAAAATGCTTCCTCCAAAAATATGAGACAAACTAAACTTAAAAAAAAAAAATCTAATCCATGGCTTCTATGTTATAATAGCGAATCCAATCATTCATTGACTCAAAAATGTTTAGTGAGTTCCTTGTATGCTCCAGGCGCTGTGGTAGGCGCTGGAAGTATAATGGCAGGGAAGACATCAAGTCCTTGTGTTCATAGAGCTGACATTTGATTGGGGGCAGGAATGAAAATGCAAAGAAATAAATATGGAATATATCAAGATGAGGGGGTGTGAGCAGAGTGGGCTCCCTGAATGACAAATGAAGAAAGGCTGTGTAACTATGGGAGACAGGCACAGTCCAAGCGGGACAAAAGTGTGCAAAGGCCTTGAGACAGCAATGACTTCATTGTGTCCCCAGTCACCAAGGGAGCCCCATGGCTGTGACAGAGGGAGCAGGAAAGGGCAGGGGGAGAGGAGGCAGAGGAGGCAGAAGAAGGCCGGGTCGCAGGTAAGAACTATGGACTTGCTTCTAGGTAGGTTGAAAAGCCAATGGGATGATCCAGTTTGGTTTATAATTGAAGGGCTCAGGAAAGCTGTTGCCTGATGAACAGAATGAAGAAAGCCCGGACCAATGGAGCTGTGGAATAAAGTCCAGAATGCCGGAGCCAGCCGGCTCGTTCAGTAAGAAGAGCTGGGTGACACGGGGAAGGACACTTCATTCAGGGGTACCCTGTGCCCCTCTCCAAGGAGAAAGCGCAGTCCTGGATCGCTGACCATTGGGTAATTCCAGCTCCAACATTCAGAATCTGGGCACTGAGCACTTAGTCAACACCTAACAGGTAAACCACCAGCTAAAGCGAGTGTTTAATCATTGTCACAGAAGGCTGGGCTGGCATGAGACATGAAAAACTTCTAGAAGCTCCACAGGTGAATCAGATAATCCTTATTTGGTATGATTGACTAACAAAGATATCCTTCTCTGTACCCCCAAGGGTCATGGCAAACCCAAAGGCTTAGAGGTCACCCCGGGGATGGGGGGGTTGGTGGCCAGTAAAGTGGGCAGCAAAGGAGAGAAACTTCCTCTTATTTGTGCCTTTGTCAAGTACCTGCCCTAGCCCGGAGTACAAATAGGTCATGTCAGGCTCACAGGTCAGTCTCAAAGAGTTCTCAAAGGACTTAGCATCTGAAATACAACCATGAGACGAAGGGACAATGTATGACACCCAAAGAAATCTGACTCACAGTCCTGCCATGAGTCTTCCTCACATTCTGACGACGCTCTGACAATGGGCCAGACATTCCTGGGAAGCAGGACGAGGCTGTGGATGGGACAGAGTGAGGGCCATAGGGAATCTCTCAGCTACCCACCGAGCTTGTTCATTTTCCGGCAGCCCCAGGTGGTGTCTTTGAGATGCCACCAACTATCTTAATTGTCATGACATTCCACTACACCAGCTACCCACTCTCTAGCTGGCACATGGCTCTGCAACCTCGATAAAACTTGTATGATTGACAAATACATTCCAGCTGAGGAACCCAGCACCCTGGCAACCCGCAATGATTAATCATGTGTAATCAAAGATTCTACAGGACTGAATACACACAAATTATCCCTTTCTTAGAGGTAAATACATCTCTCTTTTCAATATTAGCTTTCTGTCCATCAAGTTAAGAAAAGCATTTCCTCTTAAAATACAGACATGTTCAGCTAACTCCTCCACTTCAAAATGCAGTGACAACTCCCAGCTGGCTAGGGAATAAGGTCTAAACTCCTGGACATGGCTCTCAAAGCCCTTCATAATCTCAGCTCCTCACTTGCTTCTTCCCCAGTTGGCAGCACACATCACGGGCTTGAGCACTATAGGACAGCTTTCCATTTCTAGAACATAGTTTGGATGTCATGAAGGGTCAGCTGATTTTAAGGAGATGGACGCAGCATATGGGGATATATCCAGATCCTGAGTTAGACAAAAGCAATTCCAACAGGGGCCAAATTCATTAATTTTTCCATTCATTCACCAATCCATCCATCCATTCATTTCTCCAACAGTTTTGCTAGGCACTGGCTAAGATGCCGTGAGGGAAGGGTACAAACAAAAACGAACAAGTTACCTTCTGGCCTCAAGGAACTTACATTCTTTTCCATGAAAATATACCGAACTGCTGATATTTTACTATTTTTGACCTAAAAATGGTGTTTCCATATGGTTCAACCCAACAGTTACACTATATACCGCTTATTTCCAGGTGATTTCTCAACCACGGATCAGAAATTGTCCCTTCTTAGAATCAGACAGCACCTGACATTCCCCAGAGAGCAGCCATAATAAAAACGGGCTTACAGTGAGAGCCTCTACTCAAGGAAACATCGTTGACAGAGGCATAAGGTTTATGACCTTTATAGCCTTCAAATAAGAGCAAATCTCTTGTGTGGGGACACTAAGGTCTGGGTACTAGATGGCTTGCATATATATTACACCACAAAATTGGTTGCTAGACAGGCCCGGAAGCAAGTCAAGCAGTAATATCCCATTTCAATTAAGTCTGGAAGGAAACAGGGGGCATAATACAAGAATACTTGAGAGGATGCTTATCTCCAAATCTGGCTAGTCAAAAATTCCAGTAAGACCTGGAAAACAAAACCCAATTATTATTGAAGGCCCAAGGTGATCATCAAGATCTAGGTATGGATAATTTCTAGGTATGGATAATTTCATCACCAGACGGGAAATCTCCACCCCCTCCCACTTGGTCGCGCAGTTGTAGCTCACTGCCATGGAAGCCTTTCTCAGCCAAAGACTGAGTGGGGAAGCCTGGGCAAGCCTTTGGCATAAACACAAAACTGGTGCATTTCTGCAAGACACTGTCAGAAATCCATGCCACTGGTGTTCTCTGCTCTGCCCCCTAAAGCTCTCGCCAAACACATACAGGATTCAGGCTGAGTCTAGAATGTCCACTTCTGATATGGCTCTTTGGTCCTTCTAAGGGCAAAAATCCCCCAAAACAGATCCAGAAAGGTGCTCCAATCTGGAGATGCCAAAATATATTCAACCAGCATTGAGAACAACCAGTCTCGGTTGGGTAGCCTGGTGTTTCTGAACTCTCTGTTCCATCTAACGTCTTTGAGATTTAGAAACTTGACAACCCCTTTTATATTTCAACAGAATCTGTGAAGCCAAGGGGTCGAAAGACCTGGAAGCGTCTAGAGGCTGGGAGTTCCATTCAGCCATCAGGGGTTTCCCTCTGTCCTCTGCTAATTTCCCCACCATAAACAAACCGAGATATTCTCTGGAACCCATTTCAGCACATTACTTCTTTAGAGTGGTTTCTTTAAAAATATACATGTCTTTAGGCCATGTCCTTAGGCCACCAAAGTTAGTTGGTTCTAGGCCTCAGAAAATATGTGGTTTTTCACTGTGTAGAATTGGCTTTTGGAATTGCTAATGCTGTGCCTCATACTGGCATCCTAGGCACAGTTGAGTGGGATCCACTGGGAGGCCTAACCACACAAGTACATATAAAATCTTTAAAGGCAAAAAACTATTTGTGACCAATCTGCTCCCCTCTCCAGTCACACATTTTTTGGAGTGATTCCTCAGCAATAACGTGACCAGGAATTAGAGAAAATGGTTCAGCAGAGTGGTAATCACTTACTTTCTCTTCTTTTTCTTTTTTGGTTGATAATCACTTTTTTAAAAAATTGTGTACCAGAAAGCTACTTCATTTCCTGCCTCACAATTCCTCTCCCACCCAAAATGTATATCCACCACAGCTCAAAGCACAGAGCTATCCCGATGGCAAGAACGCAGGGCTTCTGGAATCAAATAGATACATGAATGAAAGATTTCTCAGAAGAAGTTCAAGGCTTATTCAAACCTTCCCAAGAAACAACTGGAAATCGGATGGGCAGCCCAGCCTCACAAGCTCTCTGGAATGAAGACAGCGGGGTCACAGGAGACACTTGGACAGAAAAGAGGGAATTTGTATGACTCAGGACCCATGTGCAACTTCCCTGTCGGCTCTGTAGGATGTATGTGGACGCAGGAGAATGGCAAGCTCCAACAGTGAGGAGCAGGACAGATGCCACTAACATTCCAATGCAGGTCAAAAACCAACAGAAGATGTCAAAAAGCACCAAGCAGAACAAAGCAAGTGATAGGAAACCAGCACGGAAGAGGCTGAGTGACGAAACAGCCAGGGCACTCTGTCGAGGAGTGCTCTGGGAATGAGCATTCCTGTTTTTTTTAAAACCTATGAAAAGTCACCTCTGGATAACCAGATAAGCACTGGACGTCAGCTTAGGAGCCACACAGGACAACAGACTTCTGCCCAAGCCAGCTTTCTTACTAGCATGGCCTCATTGTTTCCTGCAGAATTAAGGAAGAAAAGGTAAATCAGAAAGAGAGAGTGAAAATGTCTTATCTCTTTTCTTCTTCCCGCCCAATAGGTAATTTGAGTAAAAAATAAAATAAAATTCTTAGATAAGCCTCCCAAAGCTGTTTGATTGTTCAGAGTCAGGCAACAGGTAAGGATTACGCGGGGCTAAAATATCACTGGGAAAATACTACAAAAGGATGCCGATAACCACGGGTTTGCACACTCAATGCTTACGTAAACAACAGGGCAACCCCTTTGCCTGGGAATTAAAACCAACAAAGTGAATGTAAAGCCAAACAGTCTTCACCTCACTGCTCTGTCTCGGTTGAGTTTTTGTGACAAAGGCAATTCGTTTAAGCTCTGGGCAAGTGGAGAGTGGATACCTCAGAATCCAAGAATGCATGAAGAAATGGTTCCTACAGGTGTTCTTACTTACACATGAAGTCGTTTGTATACTTTTCAAGGAGTTGTTCAAAAAATGACAGGAGAACCTGAGAAGGGGATGAAAGCTATAGAAAAGTGAGCTATGGTTCACCAAATCTTATAAGGACACTTCCGCTAGTAGGCATGGCTTATGTATTATGTGACTCTATTTTGTATATTAATATAAAGAGCAACTCTTCCCTGGCCTCATAGAACAAATATGAGAGTGCTGCTTTGAAGGGGTGCCAAGTTACCAGCCCACCCAAGGGGCCCAGACCTGGATGGTGCAGGAGTTTTGAAGGTGTGTGGTCTTACAGTGGCCCAGAGCAAGGGCAGAGGTTCTGGCTAAAAGCATCAAGAAACAGTGGTCTGTGGAAAAGCCGTGAATGGGCGACTTCAGGCACAGCGAAGGGTCTGTGGTTCTAACAAAAGGATGCTCACCCCACCGCAGGGGCTCAGGGCAGCCAACTCCATCCGTTACCCCTCTTCCAAGTCCTGGCTCTTGTCATGGGAGCCAGCATTGGCAGCTTGGAGCTGGGTGTACAAGTCCCACAAAACACTGTGTTGTCGGGATTCTATTCTCTAGTGCCACCGGGACTCAGTTATCTGACGACTGTGTATGGTGCTCCTATAAGTTGCCTGGGGATCAAACCTCTCTCTGTGAGAATTCTGGTCCCAACGGTATAAATGTGTTCTGAATTGCAACCAACCACGTCATAGACTGACACTTGGCCCACACGCCATTTGTAAATTGGTCACAGCCTGTAACATTCTGGCCAAGGCATGGGTTCATGTAGGTTTTAAGAGCTTTGGGGGTAAAGTGTACTCAAATGAATTTGGCTGTGAAGTACTCGACTATTAGTAAGGGTCAAGACATCGAGGAAGGAGGCCCAGTTAGAAGGCCCTTAGTCCCACTAGGTATTATCATTAAATGTATGGCGGTGGGAATGGGGAGGAAAGGAACTTTATAAGATGTTGCCAAGTAAGGCTAGCTCTGTAGGAGTGGATCATGATAGGGGGTGGGGAAGATAGAGAGGTAGAGGAATTAAATATTACTCTGAAGGTCTTTTCCTTTTTTGCATATTTTCATCAAATAAAATCCACATGACATAAAATTTATCATTTGAAAGTACACAATCCAGCGGACTGTGGTCTATTCAGAATGTTGTGAAATCCGCACCACGGTCTACTTTGAGAACATTTCCATTGCCCCCATACCTGTTAGCAGCCTCTCACGGTTTTGCTCTCGCCCCACCCTTAACAAGTACCAACCCACTTTCTTTCTGCATGGATTTGCCTATTCAGACATTTCATAGAAACGGATCATAGAAATCATAAAATTCCTGGCTTTTTGTGTCTGGCTTTTCTTCCATGTTGCATATTCATCCATACAGTAGCATTTATCAAGACGTCATTTCTTTAAATGGCTCAATGATATTCCACTGTGGGGACAGAGTACAAGTACGTTTGTCTCTCTTGTCATCAGTTAGTGTATCACGAATTATGCTGCCATGAACATTCGTGTGCGGGTTTTTGTGTGAACATAGGTCTCCAACAGAATCTAGATGGAGTGTTTTGAGGAACTGCCAACCTATTTTCTACAGTGGCTGAACCATTTTATATTCTCACTGGCAAAGTATGTTCCAATTCTTCCACATCCTCACTGTTATTTTCTGCTTATTAAAAACTTACTCTAGCCATCCTAAGTGGGTGTGAAATGGTAACTCCCTGTGATTCTGATTTACATTTCCCTAATGATAAGTGATGTTGTGCCTCTTTCACATGTTTGTGGAAAATTTACATATCTTTTTTGGAGAATTGTCAATTCAAAGCCTTTGTCCCTTTAAAAATTGGGTTGTCTTTTTACTGTTGCATTCTAAGAGTTCTTGATATATACCGGATGCTCGACCCTTATCAGATATAGGATTTGCAGATTTTTTTTCCAGGTTGCATTTTGACACACACAAGTTTTTGCTTTGGATAATCCAATTTATCTATTTTTCTTTGATTGTTTATGCTCTTTGTGTTATATTTAAGAAAATGTGCATAATCCAAGATCACGAAGATTTACCTCTATGTTTCCATCTAAGAGTTTTAGTTTTAGCCCCTCCATTGTGTGTAGGGGTGTGAGACAGGGATCTCGTGGTGTGAGATAGGGATCCAACTTCATTTATTTGCATGTGGATCTCCATTCGTCTCAGCAACATTTGCAGAACATACTATCCTTTCTCTGTCGAATGGTCTTGGCAAGTTTACTGAAAATCAGCCATGGATGAATGGGCTTATTTCTGGATTTTCAATTCTACTCTCTTGAACTATAAATCTATCACATGTCAGCACCACACTGGCTTGATACTGTTTCTTTGAAGTAAGTTGTGAAATTGGTAACTCCAACTTTGTTCTTCTTTCTTCAAGACTGGTTTAGGCTACACATGGTCCCTTGCATTTCTGTATGAATTTTGGGATCAGCTTATGATTTTCTTTCCTGAAAAAAGGACAGTTGGGGTTTGAGGGATCTTTTAAGCCCTCTGTGTAGATCATAACACGGTCAGGGGTGGGGAATACGTAAAGGGAGATGAAGAGACATCAGTTTTGGCCTATTATGGCCTATTATTTGGCCAGGTATGACTTCCTTCGGTGGGTCTATTTTTGTTGCGTAAAATAAGATTTTGGAGTAGATGATTTCTAAGCTCCAAATCTGAAATTCCAGCATTCTAAAAAATATATAAATTAACTACAGAAGAAATTTAAACACCTACTTGAGCGTTAGTCAGAGACAGAGCACAAAGTAAGAAAAAGGCTTAAATTAGGCTTCAGTCCCAAGAAATATAAACATGTGACGGTCGGACTGAGAAAAGAGAGCCCGCAGAGCAATCTGCAGAGGATTCCCTCTCTGGAGCTTCTGGAGAGGTGGGAGGATAACCAGAAAAGTGGAGGGTATGGGAAGTCCAGGGAGGAGACTGCTTCAGAATGGCGGGAAGGGTCAACACCGGTCGTGGACACCAATGTAAAATGAAGCCTGGACAATGTCTACAGTCTCACGTATCACACAGAGGTCTCTAGTGGTCTCGCGGAGAGCAGCTTTGGCGGAGGAACAGTGTCAAGAGCCAGAGTGGACGGACGGGCCTGAGGAACGAGCGGGAGGTGAGGGAATGGAGGCGTGGGGGGTGAACAGCTGTTTTGAAAAACTAGAGAAAAAAGAGGGGTAGCTGAGGGAGAAGGGGAGGAAGAGTGGAGAGGAGTTTGCTTTTTTTAACTTAGGAGAATTGAGGCCCCTTTAAATGCCAATGAAAGGTGCCAGGAGGGAAAAGACTAATGCTACAGAGGAGAGAGAAGACCCTAAGACGTGCTGAAAGACAGAAGGTGTCGTCTTCAGGCCACAGGGGAACGGAGGGGTTTTGGATGGAGGACTGTATTTCTCTGCCACAGGAGTGAAGGGGAGGATGTAGGCAGGTTTGAGATTTCACGGTAGGAAGCAGAAGCACTTTCTCTCTGGGAGCTTTCACGTTCCAGGAGGACAAACTGGCCTGTCATCTGCTGGGCAGGGGGAGAACTGAAGAAAGGAGGGTTTGTGAAGAAAGTTTTCCATGGAAAGCAAGCACAAAAGCTGACGAGAAACCCAGGAGGCATGCCAAGGCAGCACTGTGGGCCATGTGGGGCTGAGGACCATGAGTTTATCATGGCCCCAAAGTGCTGGGCTGCTGACTTCCTGCAGCCACACCCACGCACGCAGCCCTGGCTGAAGCAGATGGGACCTCTGAGGTGGCCAACCCACCAGTCGGCCAGTTCTTCACACCCATCTGTAGCAAGAGTCTTTGCTAACTCCCAGCAACTCTCACTCCTGTCAGACTCGCTCCCCTCAGGCAGCACACTCTGTTCACAGAAGAGAAACCTTGAGCTATGACCTGTCCTCTGAGAAAAAAATCCTTTGGTCCCCAAACCTTCCCATCATGGGAACTTCCCAGTATCCCATCTGATACTACATTCGAATTACAGCCAGCCATCGGCCCCACCTGGCAACAACACGTGACAAACACAATCTCCTATTTCGCATTTTGTTTATCAAAGAAAAAAAAATCAAGTAGTGAATTATCAAAATTATTACCTTTCCAACCTTTCTTCAGTGTTCTCCAGATTCTGCCCACTGTCCTCTACCATGAACTCTTTTCACTTACTCCTTGTTGCCAGACAATGCGGAGAGCTTGGTTCTCACGTTGAAGGCCTTCCGTGTGGAATGAGTGAGTGCAAGTGCTCCTGCACATTCTTTCTGGACTCTTCTCAAGATAACCATTCTTAACCTTCTCCCACTTTGTCAGCATGGTGCCATCCACTTGCACGACAGACATGTTTCTGGGCAAATGTGTTGAGAATGTGTTGTGTACTGAATATGTGTTCTTTTCTAGAACAAGACCACTCTTCCCAGAGGTAGTAAGAGAAGTTCTTCCCTTGTGCCATGTGTGGTTTCCTTTCTGACAGTCGCTCCATGGCTACCCATGATAGCAAACTGTATCATGCACTTTAAATGTGTTTGCCTTCCCTCACTTGGTTCCCAAGACTTCCATTTCCATTAGATAAATACTTGGTTCCTCTACCTTCTCTGAACCTTCTCCGTTCCTCTAAAAAGGACAGCTTCCTGCCTCTGAGAAATCCAGAGCCTTGACTCTTCCTAAAATTCTTCTGGACTCCCTCTGCCCCTCACCTGCCAGTTCTGACAAGTCCCAGTGTGACTCTGGGGCCCACACAAGCCATCCTGCACCCAACACCCTTCATTTTCTCACAGACTTGGACATTCAGGACTCATTTGCACATCTGCATGGGCCGAGCTATCTTGTGATGGTTACATAATCTGTCACTGTGTTTCAAGTATGTACATCTATTTACCTGGTCCCTTCTCTTATCTTACAAGTTCCTGTGGGCCAGCTGCTTCCTCCACCACTGCTTCTGGTGGTGCCCAGAGTTCAATCATTGTTCACTGGTGATGAAGTAAGAAGGAAAATGCTTGGCCATGGGGAAAGAAGTAGGTATAGAAGAGATCACTAGGGGCAGTAAAAAGAAAACTGCACTCACAGTCAGATTATAAGTTTCTGCCACAGCCTAGCCACTTTGACCTTGACCAAGAGGAAGGGGAGGGGAGCCTCGGTGGCTGAATCAGTTGAAGCTCTACCTTTGGCTCAGGTCATGTTCTCAGGGCCCTGAGACTGAGCCCCACGTCGGGCACCCCACTCAGTGAGGAGTCTGCTTGTCCCTCTGCCCCTCCCCCTTTATCCCTCCTCCTGTACCCCCTTCTTCTGCCCCTCCTCACACTTGTGTTCTCTCTCAAATAAATTAAAGCTTTATAAAAAAAAAAAAAGAAAGAAAAAAAAAAGAGAGAGGAAACTGAAGGGGGAGAGGGGTTTACTTGTAAAGAGCAGGTGACCGTAACACCTGTGGGAAGAGGATGATTTTTTTCAGACCAAAGAACCAGAAGGGAGTTTCTTGAAATGCAGCACCAAGGACATCCACAGAAAGATAGTAGAAGGCTAGATGAAAAGTTTTGGCTAACCAAGGACTCGACATGGCTTCCAACAGGCTTAAACAGGAAAAGAAATTAAAGCTTACATGGCAATGTGACCATATTTAACACTACTTAACTTTACACTCAACCATGGTAAAAATGATAACTTTTATGTTATGTGCATATTACCCCCAATTAACCATGATACTAAGAGGAAGAAACTAAAGCAAGTAATGTCACCAGTGGGATTTCCTTCTGAGGGATGCCTGATGCAAGAAGTAGAGGTGAGAAAGACACTATCAGTCCAGTGATTTTTCACTATTGCCTGGGTTTTCACTGTTCTGGAAAAAAAAAAAAGTGGTAAGTGACATACATTAATCAGACAAGATGAAATGATTTAAATTGATCTGGTTCAGAGAACGTCAGAATAATTTTCCAGGGTCTTCAAACGAAGGAGGAGCTAGGGGAAGGCATTAGGATGCATGGGCTGGAAGGCTCATCCACAGGCTCAAGCAGCTCTGGCCCCCTGCTGCTATCAATGCTGTCATGTTGTATTCCTCCATCCATGCCAGGGGCTTATGGAGGGCTGAAGGAACAGTAATTAGTCTATGCTCATCTGGTATTTGCCCTCTAGTGGGAGAGTACAAACACATGCACAAGACACAGTTAAGTAAATGGAATCACTCTGTGCCCCTTCCATGCACCACCACAGTCTTCCTAGATTACTACAAGAGTCCCACCAACTCTCCTGGTTTTCACTCTGCTCCTTCCACCACCTGTTTTTCCATAAAACCACCAAAGTGGTTCTTAAAACCTTAAGTTAGCTCATGTCACACTTCTGATCAGAGCCTTCCAGGGCCTTCCCATCTCTCCCCACAGAGCCACGGTCCTTATAATGCCCTCCGAGGTGATGTCTGGCCTCTTGTTTCCTTCCTTGTCTAACTGCTCTTTCTGGATTCATCCGTTTCAGCCACTCTAGTGTTCCCTGGTTCTTCAAACACTTCAAGCACAGCCTCATCTCAGGGGGATGTGTTGGCTTTCTGCTCTGAGATACTTTTCTTCTCAATATCCACAAGCTGTCTGCCCTTTCTTCAGGTCTCTGCTCAATCATCACCCTATTAGCTTTACTTCTTTGATGACCCCATTAAAAATAGCAAGTTTTCCCACCCCATCCCACACCCTCCCTAACCCACTCCACCTGGCTAGATTTTCCTCTATTGTATTAAATGCCACCTAGCATATGTATCTCACTATTAGCTTAGTGCCTCTCTCTCCTTCCACTAATGAGGGTAAGGACTTCGTGTTGTTTGCTCCTTTAACTCCAACAACGTCTGATTGGTACTCAGAAAATATTTGTTGAGGGGCGCCTGGGTGGCTCAGTCGGTTAAGTGTCTGCCTTTGGCTCAGGTCATGATCTTGGGGTCCTGGGATCGAGCCCCTGCTCAGTGGAGAGTCAGATTCTCCCTCTCCCTCTGCCCATCCCCCCCCCATTCATGCATCCATGCTCTTTCTCTCTCTCAAGTAAATAAAATCTTTTAAAAAAATGTTTGTTGAATGAATTAAGGGTCCAAGTGACACGCAAAGGCAACTGTCATTAATAGAAAGTCTGTTTATCTGAAAAAAAAAGACAGAACGAAGCATATGGTCACAGCAAGCTCCTTTCATTAAGTTCAACTTTCTTCAGAGATAAATAAATGCAAACACAGGGCAAAGCTATTTAGAAAAGCTGGGGGGGGGGGGTGGATATAAAAGATAAACTCGCAGTATTAAGATGGTCCTATTAGTCAAGAAATTCCTGGAGTTAGCAGCACCATATAGGACAGTTAAGCTGCCTGCAAAATCCACTGTTGTTGAATGAATTTCAGGCATCACTATCATAAATTGGATCTAAAAACAATTATTTTCACTCAGATAGATTGTCCTATGTTCTCTGGTTCCCATTGTGAGCCACTGCACTCTCTTTGGCTTCTTGATCCATTTTTCTGTCGAAAGCCCAAAACTATGCCCTTTGAATATAATGAAACTCTCTTGCCTGGAGACAGTGGAGTCTTTTAATTCCCATAACTTAGACAACGAGTCTACCAAGTTAAGAACAGAAAGGGTGGTCCATGGCCATTAATTATATCTTAATGAGAAATACCAGTAGGAGGTACCGAGTCTGAGAGGCAAACAGGCTCAGAAAGTCTATTGCTGTTGCTAATATATCTGACTCCGAAGCTATAAATCTTTTAAAGAATCCTGCTTTTCCTTCCTGAGGCTTTACCTATTTAGTGAAAAAAGCACATACTCATGGCTCTGCAGAACATATGAAGCTTACTGAATATTCTGAAAAAAAAAATGCTACTTATTACAACCATCATAGTGGGAGTCATGGGCTCAGATCTTTACACTGATCATTTCTATTGGACCCATTAATGTTGTACTCTTAATGGAGGCAAGAGAAATGGTGAAGATCTGGAAACCCATGAATTTGGTAATTTGAAGACCGTTCACCCATCTGAGCGCTCAGGGGCTCGCCACCAGGACACCGCAAAGGGCAAGATGAACGCATCTCTGCCTCACCGAGCCCTGATGGGAGCCACCTTCTGGAAATGCTTCTCAAGTCAACACCATGAGGGTAGAGATTTTTGATTGTTCTGATTCATGAGGTGTCCCCAGGACCTTGAATGGCACCTGGCATGCAGGTTGTCAGTGACTATTTTTTGAGTGAATAAAGCACCCAGCAAGTGCTCCCAAGTTGCTGTTAGTTCACTGAATTTCCAGGCCCTGCCATAATGCCCCCCTCCACCCAGGGTAGAGGTACGACAACTCCTCCGAAAGGACGTTCCGAAGGGGACACCCATTTGCTGTGCGTGTAACCACACAGACACTCTTGTAGAGAACCCTGAAAAATCAGCGGGCTGCAGCCAGGGCCTCAGGAGGGAGAGGGAACTTCTCTGCAGACTTTCCCTCACCTCCCAAAATGGAGGGCGAGTGTAAGTTCCCGGGGTACTTCCCAGTACCACGTATGGTTTCTGGTGCTAACTCTATGCACAAATCCAGAAGGTTCAGAGGAGTGTTAATGGCTCTTTTTAAGTGGCCATCGCAGGAAACAGCTAGAATGAACTGATGGGTCATGCAGTAACATAAAAAAGATGTCCATTATAACATTCCCCCAAACACTACAGAAAACAGGCAAGTCCTTTACATAGGGTAAAACAGAAAGAAGATGTTAATTAACGTGGATCGTTAGACCAATCCTATGGACCCAATGAGGTCGAAATCCACATGGAAACTATCTAGAATGTTAATGAAAAAGAAGCTGGGGGCACACCCATGTTTGTCTATGGGAGAGAATTAATATGGACATGGTGACCATATTATCTCAGCCAGAAAATGGCCAACACGATCTGAAACTAGGACACAGTATTTGGAATGCGGACTTACGTTTTAAAAAGACTGAACTCTGTGGTCGGCATGCCCATGGACAAATTCTTCAGTATATGGGAGAAACAAGCAATGTCAAAGTTCTGCTGGAAAATGAGGACGTAAAGGCGATGTTTTCTACTTTCATGACTGCCTCTTCAGGCTGGAATCGTCAGCCCCTGCACCCTGCAGGCCTCGCCAGCGCGTACCCATGACAGTCTGCCAAGGACCTATCTGCACGAAGGGCGGGCAGAGATTTCTAGGGGATACCCAAGAATTCACTTCCTGTAAGAGGAGCCAGACATCCGTACACAGATCCAGGAGGACAGCAGGCTCCGTACAGCTCAGACCACGGCCTGTCCCCACACCTTCTCCCAGCCATGTGAGCCAGCCTCTTGGTGGGGGTGAGGGTTTGGAAGAAGAGGCAGGGTGAATCTGTGTGGAACCAGAGCACAACACAAGGCCACCTGCCCTGATTCCGGAATCATCACAAAGCCAGCTAAGCTGAGGCAGAAGGGTGTCCTCCTAGAACACAGAACGGCCCCCTCCCTGGGCCGTGCAAATCTGCAGGGCAAAGTCATCAAGGCCAGATAGAGCTGTGAGAGGAGGGACAGAAGTGTCCTGGAAAAGGTTCCAAGTGGCTGGGGGATACCCAAAAGGGGATGCCTCAGAGACCTGGGGAACCAGTCCTGAGAGCGTTGGGCTGAGCTGGCAGTGAGATCCTTCTTTTGGCTCTGGCTGCTCCTTCCTCACCTGCTGATTTCCATCAGGCAGACGGGGAGGTTCAGCACGTGTGGCAGGGTGGTGCAGCCTGGTGCTTGCCACCGGATGCTCTTCCTCCAGAGTCCTCTGGAGGCCTGAGGACCGAGGCTCCATCCTAAATGCCGGACAGGCTAAGAGGAAGCCATGCAAACTGAGCCGGTGGGCCTGACTGCGCGGGGTGGCTGTGGGGCAGGAAGCAGCAGAGGACGGGGGGGGGGGGGGCACTGGCGTCCTTCACGGCCTCCTTGGGGAAACTGATTACGGTTTTCGCGGTCCTCAAGCACTCACTCCTCCTCCAGTTCCCACTCCGGTGTGCACCTCTGTCTATTTCAGGGAGTGCTAATGGGGCCTCCATTACAGCCGGAGGCGGCTTCCCTTAACACTGAGTCTGGTTCCGGTCCCAGGAATTAATTAACCGGGCGGCGGAGCTGACTTCTTCCCTTTGCACCCCTCCCGGAGATTCTGGCTGCTTCAGACCCAGGGACGTTCTGTCGATACACAAGTTTCAAGAGGGAGCCACAGAGCAGAAGGCAGGGACATGAAGACATTCCCTGTGTGTGTGGAATTCGTCACCCCGAATCTCATGCTCACAGCGGCTTGCCTTCCGCATTTAGAGATGTTTCATTTCTGATTTCCAGTTGGCAAAGCTTCTGCCACTTTTAAGCTCATCCATCTCCCTTGCAGTCTCATAATGAGTTATTTATCTTTAAAATGCTGCAACATCCCAAGGATGGCCTTGACCTTTTTATAATATGAGCAAATGTCACTTCGTTATAGAGGCTTCTGCGACCTGAAGCCGGGCTGCCGTTCAGGAACAAGCAAAGCCCTCCTCTGGCAGCCACACTGCGGTCTCAAAGTCCTCATGCTCAGGGCCAGATACTTCACTTGCAGGTAAAGGTAAAGGACGTAGGTCGTCTGTGTTCGTTATCTCAATGCAAAACCACAACCAGTTTATTTGCTCATGATTCTGTGGGTTAGCAATTTGGCTTTGCCTTGAGTGAGGCCTGTGCCCGCAAGCGATCCGGCAGCTCCGCTGGGGTGGGTGGGTCTAGGAGGTCCCCACTCACACGTGTGGCAGGTGGCTCTGGCGAGTGGCTGGGCTTCTCTCCACGAGATTCTCACCGTCCACAAGGATAGCTCAAGCCTCCTCACAAACAGGTCCCAGGGTTCTGGCAGAGCGAGAGCAGAAGCTGGAAGGCTCCTTGTGGTCTAGACTCGAAAGATACAATGTCCCCTGATCATGGCCAGAGTCAGTCTTGAGGGGAGATGACTCACAGTGTCCTAGAGGGGATGTGTGGTGGCCTTCCTAGAAAAATGTACACCACACCCTCATTCACAGCCTCCCAACCAGTGTTTAGATAAAACCCTAATATGGTTTTTGACTTGGCTTTTTGTCCCCAACAGTACATTATTCTAATACAGCAAATGAGAGCTGTCAGTAGGCTTGTTTGCTCAAGGCGGGTATGCTGGGAGTGACAGTGATAGCCTGTTGAAAGCTTCAGAGCAAGAAAGTAAAAGAGGCAGTTCTGAGAACCTAAGCTGACATTTCGAGAAGCCTACACGGAGTTGTCACTTATGGTATGCAGGTAAGGAAGTCACGATGCCCCTGTAATACCCTTATATTCTTATTAAAACAGCCTAGAGCAAGTGATGATCATAGCGATGAGCTTTGATGATCAAAATTGTAAAAAGCAGAGTAGAATAACACATTTTTTAAAAATTCTATCTATTTGAGAGAAAGAGAGAGAGCATGAGTGGGGGGGGGCAGCAGGGAGAGGGACAAGCAGACTCCCCACTGAAGCCAGAGGAAGGACTCCATCCCTTCCTCCAGCCAGAGGAAGGACAAGCAGACTCCCCACTGAAGCCAGAGCATGACCTGAGCCAACATTAGACCCTTAACCCACTGAGCCACCCAGGGGACCCAGAACAGCACACTTTTAAAATATTTTCATT
Organism: Mustela putorius furo; assembly: GCF_011764305.1. Lineage (NCBI taxonomy): Eukaryota > Metazoa > Chordata > Mammalia > Carnivora > Mustelidae > Mustela > Mustela putorius. Next base: position 3,072,461 of record NW_025421560.1, on the reverse strand, counting down.
ATAAGTTATTTGTGAAATTTCTGGTGCTTTAAGGGGCCGGCATCATTCATCCAACAATGAACTCATCTGGAATTATGTATTCCCTAGTGACTTGCATGAATGAGGAACAATGAAACTGTGTGAGAATATAAACTTCAATACTGTGTGTGTGTGTGTGTGAGAGAGAGAGAGAGAGAGAGAGAGAGAGAGACAGAGACAGACACAGACACAGAGACACAGAGACAGACAAAGAGAAAGTGAGCATTTGGCTTCCCTGCTTTGCCTCCAAGCACTCCTGTTAAGTAAGAAGTGAAGCAGAAGACAAACTGTATCTTCAGGGGGAGGTGGGAGGGAAGTGAAGACGGAGGATGAGCTCAGGAATTGGAAAGGCCTGGAAGGCAGAGCTCTGTGTCCCCAGTATCCTCCCATCCTCAGCTCTGGGTGTCACTGAAAGAACAGACACCAACAAGCACAGATTCCTGGACTTGCTACCACGTGGAGCCCCAGCCGGGAGCCAAGTGGGACTAAGACATGACAGCAAGAAAGCCAGCAGGACTGGGGTGCAGTGAGCAAGGAGAAAGGGGTTGTACAGGAGGCCAGAGAGCCTAGGGTGTGAACGGCAGATCCCAGGGCCGGGGAAGCTGGGCAGGGGTGAGACAGCAGCCCCAGCAGAGAGGACAGATCTCGCCCAACATCAGCAGCTATGCAGAAACTCACGAACAGTAGTTAGAGACTAGAACCTGGCCCTGGAGACTCACAGAGTTTCTCTTTTTAAGTCCTTCAAGAAACTGTGGAAGTACCATCCCCTTGGGATTACTTATACAGTTAAGTATTTTTTTCCCAGCCCACGGAAGGACCCCCAAACCATCCGCATTGATATGTAAGCCAAAGTAGAACAGCGCCACCAGGTGGCGCCAAGGTGAAACCAGGATGGGATGGACGTGGCTCATCCCTCAGGATACCTGACCTCCCACCACAGGTTTCCTGCTGCGCTGGGGTCACCTCCCTGGTTTCACTATGTCACAATAATGTGACCCTGTGTTTCAACCCACAGAAATTTCTGGACCCCAGGAACAGTCAAGTTTTACCATATTAACTTAGTGTTTAAGTTTAATGTTCATTTATCAGATTTTCCTTATTTTTTTTTTTAAAGAATTTATTTATTTTAGAGACAGAGAGAAAGCACGAGCAGCGGGAGGGGCAGGAAGGGGACAAATCTCAAGCAGCATCTTGCTGGGCGTGGAGTCTGATGTGAGGCTCGATCTCACAACCCTGAGATCACGAACTGAGCCGAAATCAAGAGTCAGACACTTAACCAATTGAGCAACCTGGGTGCCTTCACTCATTTGATTTCCTTAAACTGAAGCACACCTATCTAAATTCTCATTCTTCTAGCTAAACAGTCAATTCTGGAACTAAAAGTTTATGTTTTTGCAGAGTTTCAATTAATGACGATTGGTAAGATGGGGTCAGGTCAAAAGCCAGAAATGGTTTATTTGCAACGGTCATACATACAGTTCTTAAATCTTCAGGTTAATATCTACGTGTCCACTAAAGAAGAACATGATATATATTTTTCATAACACTCACAGCAGACTCATATATTATGATATATAAGCCTTCTTCTAAAAGCAACAGTACAAGGATATATATATAGTCAATTTTCCACCCTCACGTCCTGAATGTTCCCAGACCTGAAAATGTAAATGTCAAGCCAGAAGCTAATTTCTTTTAAAAAATATGCATGTTGTATAGGCAGCTCTCACATCGCAGAGATCTCATGTTCTCCCTTTCCACACCCACGACTGTGAGCTCTGTAACTGTACAATACACCCCTTCAAAGACACACACCAACGATGCCAAAAGCTCCTTCCTTCTCATCACAGACCCGCTCCGTGTTTGGTTATCTTCAGGTTAGAGGCGGCCTTGTGTTTCACTGTCTTCTTTTTAATTTATTCTCCAATAAAGTAAAGTAAAGGCGTCAGTACTTTGATACTGATCTTCTAATATTCTAATTTGGCTTTGAGTTTCTGCTTCCAAAACTGACTGGGATAAACACACATGATCCCTTGTTGTTCTGGGTTTCTGTGAGGGGAAGAGAAATGCTGGTAACAAGTAATCCGTGTCCCCAGATACAATAATGCTAAAACTATACATGATTTACCCTGGGATGTGTTGGGACACAGTTTTCTAAGGCAGTTAAGTGAAATGATTTTCATGTTTTAACTTGATTTAATAGCGCACATTAAAATCCTACGGAGTTAATTACATAAAATGAGCACAATTAGCCACAGCACAACCATGCTACAGAAAGATATTGCATGTGATTACTGTGTTGGGCTAAGCCCTAGGTCCCTGGTGGGGGGGAGGATGCTAAGTGACCCACCTGCTGGGGGAAAACATCTAGGACTTACTTACAATCCTAGAGCAGAACTGTGATGACTTCACGAATCACAGAATAAAGTCATTGTACAAGATCTTAGAGGAACTTTCTGAACACCCACTGAATAAATGAAAGTTAAAACAAGATACTTTTTTTTTTAATCTATTATACATGAAATTAACCCCTGAAAAAAAAGCCCTGCTTATTTGGTAATCCAAAACCCAACAAGTTCCCAGTCAAAAATCCCACCTAGTAAGAGCGCTAAAAGAAAATGACAGAAATGATGGTAGAATGAGACAGTTCAACAGTAATATCGGAGACCTCAATACCCCACTTTCCTATGGATAGAAGTGTTAGGACAAGATCAACAAGGAAAGAGAAGACTTGAACACCATGATGAATGAGTTATGCCTAACTACACTATCCAATGGCAACAGGATATACATTATCTTCGAATACACCCTGAACATCTCCAGGAGAGACCACATGTGAAACCACAAAATAAACCTTGATATAGTTTAAAGTATTGAAACAATACACCGTATGTTCTCTAACCACAACAAGATGAAATTAGAAACAAGAAATCAGTAAAGAAAAATATCTGAGAAACTCACAAGTATGTGTAAGTTAAGCAAAACTCTCCTAAATAACGAATCAAAGCGATCAGAAGGGAAATTAGGAAATACTTTCAGATGAATAAAAATGAAGACACGACATATGAAAAACATATGGAATGCAGCTAAAACTGCTAGAGAAAATTTTATGGCTGTCAATGCCTATATTAAGAAAAAAGACATATCAAAACCTAATCTTTCACCATGATGCTGGAAAAAGAACAAACTAAACCCCAAACAAGGAGAAGGAAAAATATAATGAATAGAATGATGGAATTTAATGATATAAAGAATAAAAAAAATACAGAAGAGTCCATGAGGGGCATGGGTTTCAGGCAGTTAAGTGTCTGCCTTTGACTCAGGTCATGATCTCAGGGTCCAGGATCAAACCCCTCGTCAGGTTCCTTGCTCAGAGGGGAATCTATTTCTCCCTCTGGGCCTCCCTCTATTTGCACTCTCTCCCTCAAATAAATAAATAAATAAAATCTTTAAAAAAATTCAGTGAAACCAAAAGCTGTTTCTTTGAAGAGGCCAACAACACTGACAAACCTTTAGCTGGAGAGGAAGAAAAGGAGAGAAAACTCAAATTACTAAAATTAGAAATGAAAGAGAACTCATTATGACTAAACTTATGGGGGAAGTGGGGGTTTTAAAGGAATACTATGAACATCTGTATACCAATAAATTAGATAATTGAGGATGAAATGGAAAAATTCCTAGAAAGACAAAAACCACTGGAACTGTGTAAAGAAGAAATTGACCATCTGAATAAAACTATAATGAATAAAGAGATCAAATTAGTAAAAACAAAGAAACCAAAAACCTGAAAAACTACCCAAAGAGAAAAGTGCAGTTTGATATATCTTCATTGCTGCATTCTACAAAACATTTAAAGAATCAATGCAATTATTCACAAATTCTTTAAAAAACAGGAGGAAGACCTGCCAACTCCTTTTATGAGACCAGCATTACCCTGCTTTTATGAGACCAGCATTACCCTGATAGCAAATTCAGACAAAGACATCACAGGGAAGAAAACCACAGACCAATACTTCTTGTACAAGTGAGTGCAGAAAGACTCAACCAAAAAACTAGGAAACAATATAGCTACATATATAAAAATCATTATACATCATTGCCAGGTGGGATTTAACACGGGAATGCAAGGGTAGTTTAATACCCAAAAGTAAGAAATATAATAATACACTGAATCAATAGAATAAAGACAAAAACTGCACTATCATCTCAAAGATGCAAAGAAATTCACAAAATTCAATACCTTTTCATGATAAAAGCACTCAGTAAACAATAAATTAAAGGGCACTTCATCACTCTGATAAGGGCAACTATGAAATCCTAGAGCTAATATCACATTTACTAGTGAAAGACTGGATACTCTCCTGCTAAGATCAGAAACAAAACATGGATATCTGTCCTCACCACTTACATTTAACGAGATACTGCAGGCTCTAGCCAAGGCAATGAGGCAAGAGAATGAATTGAAAAGCATCCAGGTGGGGAAGGGAAAGGTAAAATTTTTCTGTTCACAGATGATATGAGCTTATATATGTAGAAAACCTTAAGAAATCAACTACAAAAACCTAGATAACTATTTAGATAAGGAAACTGAGAGACAGTTGATGTAATGTACAGGAAGGCTGAATAATGTCAACATGTCAGTTCCTCCCAACATGATCTATACATTCAGTGTAATCCAAATAAAAATCTCAGCAAGTTATATTGTAGATATAAACAAACTAATTCTAAGGTTTACATAGAAAGGCAAAAGACCCAATATAGTCAACATGCTAATGAAGGAGAAGAACATTATTGTACTTCAGGACTTATTTTTAAAGCTACAGCAATGAAGATATGATGGTGTTGGCAAAAGAAAAACCAAACAGATCAATGGAGCAGAAGAGTGAGTCCAGGAATAAAGACATAGTCAACTAATTTTTGACAAAGGAGCAAAAGCAATACAATGGAACAAAGACAGATTTTACAGCAAATGGTGCTGGAAAAGCTGGATGTCCACATGCAAAAAAACTTGAATCTAAACACAGACTTTACACTCTTCACAAAGCTAATGCAAATGAATCACAGATCTAAATTTAAAATGAAAACCACAGAATTCTTGGAAAACAACAGGGTGCCTGGGTGGCTTAGTCAGCTGAGCATCCAACTCTTGATTTCGGGTCAGGTCACAATCTCGGGGTCATGGGATTGAGCTCTGTGTCAGCTGTGGAGACTGTGTGGGCTTCTTTCCCTCTCTCTCTGCCCCTCCCCCACTCATGTGTGTGCATACTCATTCTCTCTCTTTCTCTCAAAAAAAGAAAAACAAAAAACCAACAACAAAAACAAACTCTTAGAAGATAACATGAAAGAAAACCTACATGACTTGGGTATGGCAATGACTTTCTAGATAGCAACAGCACAATCCAAACAGCAAAGAAAGGCACAATCCATGATAAAAATAATCAATAAACTGGACCTCATTAAAATTAAAAACCTCTTTGTTAAAAATAGTATCAAGAGAATTAGAAGACAAGCCACACAGTGGGAGAAAATACTTACTAAAGATAACCTGTTACCTGTTATTCAAAACATACAAAGAACTCCTAAAAACTCAACAATAAAAAAAACAAACAACCATATTAAAAAATGGGCAGGGGGAGGAGACAAGATGGCCGGGAAGTAGGAGGAGGCGCCCGTTCAACCTGCACCCTAATGATGAAGTCCCAGAACCTAAGTCAGGTTCGGTGGGGTGAGGAGGTTCGGAGCCGACGACTAAAGAAAGAATTCTTAAGACGTCATTGGTGCAAAATGGTGGTTTATTAAAGCACGGGGACAGGACCCGTGGGCAGGAAGAGCTGCTGCTCTGGGTTGTGAAGGTGGGCATGTTATATACCCCACGGTTGGGGGGAGGTGGTGAAGGAATGGGAGGTTTCAACAGAGTTCTCACATGCTAGGGAGGGCCTACAAGGTGCCGGGGGGGGGGGGGAGTCTTTGCCCTTATGGCCTGATCAATGTCCGCTTTAGGTCAGGCATTAACATCAAGATAATTGGGAGATTCTTGGTGGGGCATTATGATCCGGCTATCATTTACATTCCCTTCTACCCCAGTCTCCTCCAATTTATGGTGGGAGGGGGACATTAGGGCTTCAGGAACCAAGAGTTATTTGCCTCTGGAAATTTGTGCTATTGATAAGGTAACCTCCCTGTTTAGGTCTTTAGGACATCTTGTAGGACAAGGGATATTCCTGTTCTGCAGGATTGCGATCCCTGCAAGTTAACTATTTATCGTTTTATGGAAGTCAGGGGTGCCTGAGGAATGCTACACATATGGAGGGGAGTGGGTGAAGAGGGGGTGCAAGGCGCCAGCTTTTGCTTTGTCCTCAGCCAGCCTCCTGCTCCCTCATCATTCCCCCTGAACAATTTTGACCCTTAAATCTTTAAGGTGGTTGAAGGTGGAAGGTCTCATCTTCTGTAACTTCTTCGTGCTGAATAGGGGCGTAGAGCTGTCCCTACCTGCTCGGGTCAATATTGATCAGGGTAGGAACGTATAGGGGGAGTTACGAAAGGTGGAGGCAGCTGAATCCAGCGCTGACAGTGAAGAGGCGTCCTCGCGCGCGACAAGGATCGTCTGCTGTGGTGTAGTCATTGTAGCAATGGAGTCTCGGCACCAAGTAGAGAAACATGGAACAAAGCAACATATTAAGATTAATAAGGCGATAAGAATAAGAAGCCCGAAAAGGAAATTTTGCCATAGCCCTCCTCCAAGCCAGGAACTTAACCAATCACTAAAAGAGAAAGAAGGATCTTGTAGGGCCTTAATCTGGGTGTTCATATCTTTTATTAGTCCTGTGACATTTTTGCAATAGTCTGGGATGTACATGCAACATTCTGTTTTGATGATTGCACATGTGCCACCCTGGGCTGCTGTCAGGACTTCTAAGGCCATCCTATTTTGTAGGACTGCCTTGCGTATTTGTGAGACTTTGGTATTAAGGAGGGAGATGCTATTTAGTGAATCATTGAGTGCCTTTGTAGTATATTTATTAAGGGCTTCTACATGCCACATGACATCCTCTAGTCCCGCAGATGGAACAAAAATGGATGCTAAGTGATCATACCATTTAAAAACAGATTGTGTCCATCTTTGTTTCAAGTTGGGGAGATTAGCTGGAGTTGTAATGGTTTTAGTAATGCGCCCATGGATCCAGGCAAATCCTAAAGTACAGCGACCTATCCACCCTGGAGGAAGCCAGGGCCACAGGTTGGTTCCACATATCCAGTGGGTTCCGTTTGGAGCTGGCCATCTAATGCCAGGTCACCTTACCCAATCAGTAGCAAAACATTCAGTAGCCTGGGGTACTATTATTTGGGAACACATTTCTAATGATAGCCATCCTCGATACTGTGTGTTATTTGTCCAAGTATCCTACGTATGATTCTTTTGTTCCCAGCATAAAACTGCCTTTTAACTGAGCTGTCCAATCGTGGGTGTGAACCACAAATATGTATCTCAGATTTGATATATGCCATCCTTAGTATAGCGATAAGGAGGGTTTTGGAACTTAGGCCCATATTGGATTGGGGAGTTATGGCTTGATAGCAATCCCCTTTCCTTCCAAATAGCTCCATGGGCATGTAGTACCAGGAAAGCATATTTGGAGTCAGTATAAATGTTAATTCTTAGGCTTTGGCAATTGCAAAGTGCTAGTGAGCACTATGGCATACCTAGCTTATCTTTATTTTTTTTTTTCCTATGAAAACTACTGTCATCAGAAAACCAAACTGTCATTCATATTTTTAACAGGGGCATCTTAAATCTGGCCAGATAGAGTAAGCAAGATCAATAACCTTTTTGCTCTATAGAGAAAGAAGTACAGTGGTCAGGTTCAGGCATACAGGTAACTAGGTTTAAAGTTTGACAAGTTTTATTTCTGGCATATCTGTTAATGTAGCCCAGTATTTAATAAGTTGGCCTCCATCATCCATTGGTGGCCTTTGCCTTCTAAGACAAATCTGGACCTGATGTGACATCATTACAGTCAAGGACTGTCCCATAGTGAGCTTTGAGGCTCTTTTATAGGAGGGCTGTTCCATGCTTAGCTAAAGCATCTGTTTGCAATTGCACCTCAACAGAGGTGGCCTCTAGGATAAATATGACTAAGGGATGAAACCAATAAGAAGACCTTTGAGTGGTCCAGCCTTAATAATATCCTGATTACAGAGGATCACTGGCAAGTGAGAAAACTTGTCAAGAGATAAGGGGAGTCCCCCATGGATCATCCAATCCACTCATAAAGAAAGTGGGGTCATCCATTATCTCCACAAGTCCACTAGTTAATCCTATGGAGTGTGGTATGGTGGTTTTTTTTAGGCAATTTCATTATCCCAGCCACACATAAGGTGTTAGTTAAGTTATACAATTGTAGGGGAATCAATCCCATTTTCCAGTTGTTTAATCATGTGCTGTGGGGTCTGCTAATATCCCCACAAAATAATAAGATCGACTAAAGAAGCTATTGTGCAACTTCTCTGAAGTTTACCTCAAATTGTTTAACTTAGGTAAACAAGCATTTAAAGACAATCAAATCTAGAATTTAATATCCATGAAGGTGTGTTACCGAAACATAATTTTTTCTCTCTAAAGTAACCCTCATTTCCAGTGATAGCCAAATCAGGACTAATTCACTTGTGACACAGGTCCAGTTTTAACAAACTTGGCCTAATTATTTACATAAGCTCAGCAAGAACAGTGACTGTGATCAAATAGATCTTTTAGAATCTGCTTTGCTGGAACTTTGTATAAGGAATCTCTAGGTTGAACTTTTAGTAGCCCTCTCTGGGCCAGAAGCCAAGCCCTGTACTTGCCATGAGGCATGCCTGCAATACCTTTGGGCGAATTCCTCTTCCCAAGACTGCACCTACCAAGGAGTGACATTCTTTACTCACCTGGTGAGGCTGCTGGGAACTCTGTAAGCAAGGTATCAGGCCAACAGTCCCAAGGGGCTTTATGGCTCCAGGTTTCATAAAGTCAACCTTAGTTCCTTTAAACTGTCTGGTCATATCTGAGTCTTTTCAAATATGACATCCCAGTCAAAGCCTTGGTAAAATAACCCGTGTTTCCAATTCTTTCCTGTTACAAGGAGAACAGATTCTTATTGAACTTATGCAAATGACTGATTGCCATGGAAGAAAGAACACTTACTGAGACCTTTTGGTTTCAGAGGGTTCAGATAAAGAGAAAAGGTGAATGCTTTGAGCACTTTTACAAATGAGCACTTTTACATCTCTATAAGTTACAGATAACTAGGAGGGAGTATCCCTAGTCTGTAAGAGCAAACAGTAGAGAGAACCAGCAATGTTTAAAGTAAGACAAAACATTAACAGACACAACACTATAATCTTTTAGTTCATTTAGTCCCATGTTACTAATTCTGGTGAATGCGGCTTTAGTCAGTTCTGGAAATTCTTACCCATTTCAGTTTTAGGATTTTCAAGCATATCAAATATCTGTATTTGTCCTGAAAGTCCTTTATAGGAATATCCTTGAAGATAAAACTCATTTTACAAGAGAATTAAAACAATTATAAATTACAAAAAAACTCAGAATGGATATGGTTAGAGCTAAAGAGACATGGGAGTTTACAATTTAGCTGCAAGGAAATCAGGTTATTTCTGTGATACATAACATTTCCATAATTACAGTATCAAGCAATGATCTCTCAAAACATTAAAACTTTAAGAAGTGCATAGAATCTCTAGAATAGTTATAGTATTTTCCCAAATGTAATCCAAGGTTTATCATTGGTTCAGTAGTACTTCATGAGCAACTTCACATACCAAGGAAAAGCCTGAGTTAAAGAGATTTACAATTTAAATCTTGTCAACATTTGCTAAAATCTTAGAAAGTTTTTAAAGCACATGCCTAAATATAATTAGGGATGTTAAACACCTGATAAAACTGAACATAGAAACTCGTTTTTCTGGGCAGGCAAAGAGAAAACCATTTACATTTTCTTAACAGATCAATTGATCTAAGAAAACATTGTCCTTTTGAACAGAGAATTTCAGTCTTGTACCAATGTACCTTTAAAAAACCCATTCATTTCAATCTTAATCCATTCTTGACCATAGCTAAAATTCCTTTTCTGAAGATTTCCCTTCACAAACCTTCTACAACTTTCCTTTGCATTCAGGTTTTGTCCCAAGCCATTTCCTTCTAAACAACCATCTCATTTAGGACAAAATTACCTTCCTTTACCTTCAACAAAATGTATTCCCATTCCTTAAATCTTTCTTACATATCTCCTACTTTCCTACATACAGTTTCCCTTTATTTCCATCAGTCTTAGTTACACTAAGCAGAACTTTGTATTCTTAGAAACACCTTTAGTTATTAACCAATTGTGAACTGTTACAACAGAATTCTTCAGGTGGCAATTTATGAATCAGTTAAGTAGAAAACAAGCTTACCAGCAGATTTAAATACTCTTAGTTACTTTGCAGTAAGAAGTCAAAAGCACAAACCTACATTCAGTAATTAACGACTTAGCATTTTTATCCTGTTTGGTTAAGACCTAGGTGTCCACAATTTAATTCCATTTGTCATCCAAGCAAAACTTTAAAACTTTCAGGTTACCAAAGACTTTGAAAGCTACTTCAGCAATTACCCATTAGAACTTTGAGACAATTAACCATCAGTTTAGTCATTTCTTTGCTAACAAATTTTAACAAGTAACACAAGCTTATCTGACCTTCAGTAAACTTTGATAGAATAAAAGCTTCACATTTACTGCTGTTACTTCAAAGACACGTCTTAATTAAACCAACAAACTTAACTTAGTTCCAATAGTGATTTATGTTCCACCTGGGCCCACTCCACTTTGAATGTTTACCTGAGACATGCGTGGGAAGATCTGGAGTGGGGAGTGTTAGGTCCAGGGGTGCTCTTCTTGCTCCTTTACAGTGGAGAGAGAAGGAGCCGTGGTGCATGATCTAGAGGCCAGTCATGCAGGCTGCACACACGTTGGTACAGAAACACGTAAGGGGGAAACAGAAGAAACAAAGTGCTGCCAGGAGGCAGAGAAAAGATTCTCGGTTTTAGAGCTCATAAGCCCCAACAGAGGAGCAGACGCCATGCTTTCCCACCAGCAAGGGGGAAGGGGTTAGGCAGTCCAAGTCAGGCCAGAGAACACAGGGAAACTTCCCCGAAACAAAGAGAGTTTCGGCAGCTGCTTGGGAATATTCCTTATAGTCTCTGTCTTGAGTTAGACTAACCCCAGTTGGCTCCAGTTATAGCCATTAACACGGGAAGGGAGTGAGGGAGAGAAGCCCCACATCTATTAGGAGAAACAGAGAGAAATAAAAGCCAGAGTCCACTTTGCTAGGGATGGCCCAGCAACCTGGGTTTACTAGAAGAAGGCTTATTTACGTAATTACCATCCAATATGTCAGGAGAACGTTTACTAGCTGACTCATTTGGGCAAACACATTCCGCAAAAGCCCCTTAGTCTGGGGTCCTGGTGTAGAGCAATGAAGGCCTAGGTACGAGTGGTGAAGGTATCCTAGGTCCATTTGCCCTGTTTCCTGCAGAGATCTAACTGATAGATCCCACTGAGGCCATGCAGTGTTACAGGAGCTCAGTCCTTTCCTAAGTTTTGCAATCCAAATTATTTCCAGTGGGTTAAAAGGCATCCCAAGGTAGAGTCCTTGGGAACTGAAGAAGTCTACTGAGGCCATGCTTCCAGAAAAGTAATGAAGGTCCATTACCAAATCCCCTGACTCCTGTGTGGCGTCCCGCACAGGGTATGTCAGAGGTTTCAGGTGTCAAAAGCGACCGGAGGCGTCCCTCAACAAAAATCGCTATTGATCACCGTTTTGCCTTCCCTGAGAAGGCATTGGCCCTGGAGGGGTGCCGGCGTCCCTCCACTTCCCCATCGCATCCTAGGCTACAGATGGGTGCCTGGTGAATGGACTAAAATGCTTGTGCCATGCTATCATATGTCCTGAAGACTGCATACTGTTTTGCCATATTAACCCATGGAAGTACTAGAAAAGTTTGGTAAGGGGAAATTACCCAATTTCATAGCTTCAGGCGGTTTGCAGAAGACACTGACGAGAAACAGTAAAGATTGAAATCCATCATGGTCTATGCGACATTCCAACACATGTGGTCCTTATAGCCAACTTCCCTAGGAAACAGTCCCTGGTTGCGTTTTAATTCAATCGGGTACTGGTTTCGGCCGGCTCCCAGTGGAGGTCTCGCGGCCAGAAGTGGCTAGACCGGGCATGTGGAGGGGATCACATTAGATCAATCAGGAGGAAACCTCACACGGGAGTCTTAAGATTGGCAGCCGTCCTGGTGACTTAGTTGGCTGTCCCGTGCCCAAGAGAGACAACTTTCTATAAGAACAGGAATAAAGAGAGGCCATCAAGTTTCTGGGTCTTATTGCCATTCCGGCCAGGGTACTAACTTACAGCCAAAAGGCAGACGTTCTCCTCCCCATAGAGTAGCCATGGGCTAGAGGATTACAGCCTGAGCAATTGACATGCAAGTGTTCCAATAAGACCATACTCCTTGAAAAAGCCCTGGAATGAGAGTACAGGAAAAGGAGAGAAGGTACTCACCAATTTTGCACCGAAGCTCAGAGTCCAAATGTAAAGACTCACAAATCTCCTGGCTGGCTCGCCAAAAATGATGAAGTCCCAGAACCTAAGTCAGGTTCGGTGGGGTGAGGAGGTTCGGAGCCGACGACTAAAGAAAGAATTCTTAAGACGTCATTGGTGCAAAATGGTGGTTTATTAAAGCACGGGGACAGGACCCGTGGGCAGGAAGAGCTGCTGCTCTGGGTTGTGAAGGTGGGCATGTTATATACCCCACGGTTGGGGGGAGGTGGTGAAGGAATGGGAGGTTTCAACAGAGTTCTCACATGCTAGGGAGGGCCTACAAGGTGCCGGGGGGGGGGGGGGGGGGGGGGGGGGGAGTCTTTGCCCTTATGGCCTGATCAATGTCCGCTTTAGGTCAGGCATTAACATCAAGATAATTGGGAGATTCTTGGTGGGGCATTATGATCCGGCTATCATTTACATTCCCTTCTACCCCAGTCTCCTCCAATTTATGGTGGGAGGGGGACATTAGGGCTTCAGGAACCAAGAGTTATTTGCCTCTGGAAATTTGTGCTATTGATAAGGTAACCTCCCTGTTTAGGTCTCTAGGACATCTTGTAGGACAAGGGATATTCCTGTTCTGCAGGATTGCGATCCCTGCAAGTTAACTATTTATCGTTTTATGGAAGTCAGGGGTGCCTGAGGAATGCTACACATATGGAGGGGAGTGGGTGAAGAGGGGGTGCAAGGCGCCAGCTTTTGCTTTGTCCTCAGCCAGCCTCCTGCTCCCTCATCACTAAAGTGAGCTGATTACCTTCCAAAGAACTCCAATCACCCATGAAATCAGCCTGAGATCAGAATTATACACGTCTGGATCTCTACAGGGGCAGAAGACGCCAGTGGGCAGGAAAAGCGGAGTGGGAAAGTCGGACTGATATCGGAAGATAAACAAAAGGGGGAGGGAGCCACCAGAGGCGACCTGTTGGAAAGTAATACCCCAATACAAGAGTGCTCTGCACCTGGGGACCAACATTAACTCGGGAGTCTGGTAGAAAGCACTCAAAAAGAGCAAAGGATCACTGGAGGGAAATTGTGGGAATCGGGGTGTTAGGGTCGGGGCTTAAGTCCCCAGACCCAGGACAGCCACCCCTGGCGCTAAGCCAGAGAAACCAGGAACAAGGTCTCGGTCCCTGAACCACCAGCGCGCCTGAGAGTGCGTGGCGCCCGGCTCCCGTGAGGGGCTGGGAGCCTTGCCAGCCAACAGAAGCACAGCCTTTTTACAGTCTCCACGCAAGTGCCCTGCCCTGCCATCAGAGTCCAAGTGGTGCCGGCGCCCTCCCCTGAGAGAGGTGCAAACAAACGCCAGCAGGGTGCTCTGGGACCAGAAAGACCAGGCACTTCCAGCCCGGGCCAGCGGGAAAATCTCAGTGTGCGATCGCTGCTTGGAACTTCTCTGGCTATCTGGAGCTGCCCAGACAGCCAGCTGATTACCTTCCAAAGAACTCCAATCACCCACGAAATCAGCCTGAGATCAGGTTTTGGGTACAAGCAAAAAATCCTGAGTCCCCAGGGACCGTGACTGGGAACCTGCTCTGCCAGTGGCCAAGGGGGGATTTATATGGGCTCTGCAGCCAGACTGAGGCTTCTCCCTGAGAGGGAGGTCAGGGTGCAGTTTGTTTTCCTCTAAACCTACAAAAACCATCAAAAGCGGTCAAGGCGACAGAGAAAAACAAAAGTGAACAAATATATAAAAACCTCCAGAAAACAAAAGCCTGAAAAAACCAGTTTCCTCAGAGCCCACCCCCTTGAGGGGGGCAGGAGGACTTAGCTGAGAGAACTTCAAGGGACTGAAAACCCACGTGGCAGCCCCTCCCCCAGAAAACCAACCAGGAGAGGGAAAAAAAAAAAAAAGACGACAAGAGAACAACCACCTCTACTTCATAGGACAATTTTTATTATTAATTCGATCCCACTATTCTGGCTCATTTTTTTATATAGTTAATTTTTTTATTATTATATAGATAATTTTATCGTCACAGTGAGATGTCCAGTACATCAAATTCCATAATAACCTTCTAACCTGAACTTTTTGATACATACACCTGTGTTTTCCTTTTGCATTTCTATTTTTTAAATTTTTTTAAATTTTAGATTAGTTTAGTTTATTCCTTTTTTTAATTTTTATTTTCTAATATTCATATAGAGTTAAACTTCAAGGTAATCCCCTTTCCCCAATCAATGCCACCCCCATAGGTAAACCAATTCCTAATCCCCCTTATCTTAGGAAAGTTGAGTCCTTTAACAAAGATATCAAGATACATCCAGGAAGAATCAAAACAACCTTCCTCACCCACACTGAGAATTTACAACCACTCTCCCATCTTGTTCTTCCACCAGTATTTCTGTGTTATTGTGTTTGTCCTGATAGTATATAAATCTTACACTCAGGGTTCTTTTTGAGGAGGTTCTTCCTTTATTTGCATATATATATATATATATGCAAATATAATATATATTGTTTTTTCCTCTTGTCATATACTTTTATCAGTCTTTTTGTTTGTCTGTGTCTGTTTGTATACTTCATAAATCTTACCTTGGGGCCCATTTGGGCTAAACCTTCTCTTTTATCTCACCTTTCTTTCCTGTCTCTCTCCCTCTCTCTTTTTTTCTTTTCCTTTTCTTTTTCCTCTCATTTGGGTGGGGAACCCTGATTTCTCAGAAGCATTCCAGGGTACACCTTGACTGCACCACAGTCAATACACCCAGCTACACCAGTTCAGCCATCTCTCACCAAAATGACTAGGAGGAGGAATGCCCAACAGAAGAAAAATACAGAGGATGAACCTTCTGCAACAGAGCTAATGGCTTTCAACATAGACAATATGTTGGAAAGAGAATTCAGGCTAACAATTATACAAGCAATAGCTAGGTTGGAGAAAGCCATGGGTGACCAAACGGAATTGATTAGCGCCAAACTGAAAACGACCAGAGATCATGTTTTCAATATTAGGGAAGAGCTGAAAGCTACCAGGGATGAGCTTCACAATGCTCTCAATGAGTTCCAATCTAATCTAAATTCTCTCAACACTAGAGTAACTGAGACAGAAGATAGAATTAGTGATCTGGAGGACAAACAGATAGAGAGAAAGGATCAGGAGGAAGCCTGGAACAAACAGCTTAGAAGCCACGAAAACAGAATCAGGGAAATAATGATGCCATGAAACGTTCCAACGTCAGAATTATTGGAATCTCTGAAGGGGAGGAGAAAGAAAGAAGTCTAGAAGATATAGTGGAACAAGTTCTTCATGAAAATTTTCCAAATCTCGTGAATGGAACCAGCATTTATGTACTAGAAGCCGAAAGATTTCCCCACAAGATTACAGATTCTCGAAAGTCCTCAAGACACCTAATAGGAAGAATGAAGAATTAGAATTGTAGGCAGAACCTCTTGAAAGCAGCTAGGACAAAGAAGATCCTTACATACAGAGGAAAGCCCATCAGAATAACGTCAGACCTGTCCACAGAGACCTGGCAAGCCAGAAAGGGCTGGCAAGATATATTCAGGGCACTGAATGAGAAGAACATGCAGCCAAGAATACTTTATCCAGCAAGACTGACATTCAAAATGGATGGAGAGATAAAGAGTTTCCAGGACTGGCAAGGCTTAAAAGACTATGCACCAAGCTGATACTGCAGGAAATATTAAGGGGGCTTCTTTAAAGGAGGAAAAAGCCCAAGAATAGCACTGAACAGAAATATAGAGACAATCTACAGAAAGAAAAACTTCAAAGGTAACACGATGTCAATAAAAACGTATCTATCAATAATCATCCTCAATGTGAATGGCCTAAATGTGCCCATAAAACCGCACAGGGTTGCAGACTGGATAAAACACAGGACCCATCCATATGTTGTCTACAAGAGACCCATTTTGCACCTAAAGATACACCCAGACTGAAAGTGAAGGGATGGAGAAGCATCTTTCATGCCAATGGGCCTCAAAAAAAGGCTGGGGTAGCGATTCTCATATCAGACAAATTAGATTTTAAACTAAAGACTATAGTCAGAGATACAGAAGGACACTACATCATTCTTAAAGGGACTATCCACCAAGATGATCTAACAATTGTAAATATCTATACCTCCAATATGGGAGCAGCCAATTACATAAGAAAACTGTTAATCAAGATAAAGAGTCATATTGATATGAATACACTAATCGTTGGAGATCTTAACACGCCTCTCTCAGAAATAGATCATCGAAGCAGAAAATCAATAAAGAAACAAGAGCATTGAATGACACATTGGACCAGATGGACCTCATAGATATATACAGAACATTCCACCCTAAAACAACAGAATACTCATTCTTCTCAAGTGCACATGGAACTTTCTCCAGAAGAGACCACATACTGGGTCACAAATCAGGACTCAACCGATATCAAAAGACTGAGATTATTCCCTGCACATTCTCAGATCACAATGCTTTGAAACTGGAGCTCAATCACAAGGAAAAGTTCTGAAGGAACTCAAACACCTGGAAGCTAAAGACCACCTTGCTTAAGAATGCTTGGATCAACCAGGAGATCAAGGAAGAACTGAAACAATTCATGGAAACCAATGACAATGAAGACACTTTGATCCAAAACCTATGGGATACAGCAAAGGCGGTCCTAAGGGGGAAATACATAGCCATCCAAACCTCCCTCAAAAAAATTGAAAAATCCAGAACACAGCAGCTATCTCTACACCTTAAAGAACTGGCGAATCAACAACAAATCAAACCAACTCCACACATAAGAAGGGAAATAATCAAGATTAGAGTTGAGATCGATGAGATAGAAACCAGAGATACAGTAGAACGTATCAATGAAACTAGAAGCTGGTTTTTTGAAAGAATCAATAAGATCGATAAACCATTGGCGACACTAGTCCAAAAGAAAAGAGAGAAAGCTCAAATACATAAAATTATGAATGAAAAGGGAGAGATCACAACAAACACCAAGGAAGTAGAAACAATCATCAGAAGTTATTATTGACAGTTATATGCCAATAAGCTAAGCAACCTAGATGAAATGGATGCATTCCTGGAAAACTATAAACTTCCAAAATTGAATCAGGAAGAAATTGACAACCTGAATAGACCAATATCTAGTAACGAGATGGAAGCGGTGATCAAAAACCTCCCAAAAAACAAGAGCCCCGGACCTGATGGATTCCCTGGGGAATTCTACCAAACTTTCAGAGAAGAAATAACACCTATTCTCCTGAAGCTGTTTCAAAAAATTGAAGCAGAAGGAAAACTTCCTGACTCTTTCTATGAAGCCAGCATTACCCTGATCTCCAAACCAGGCAAAGACCCTACCAAAAAGGAGAATTTCAGACCAATATCACTGATGAATATGGATGCTAAGATTCTCAACAAGATCCTAGCAAACGGGATCCAACAGCACATTAAAAAGATTATCCACCATGACCAGGTGGGATTCATCCCTGGGCTACAAGGATGGTTCAACATTCGCAAATCAGTCAATGTGATAGAACAAATTAATAAGAGAAGAGAGAAGAACCACATGGTCTTCTCAATTGATGCAGAAAAAGCATTTGACAAAATCCAGCATCCGTTCCTGATTAAAACGCTTCAAAGTATAGGGATAGAGGGAACATTCCTGAACTTCATCAAATCTATCTATGAAAGACCCACAGCAAATATCATCCTCAATGGGAAAAAGCTTGCGTCCTTCCCAATGAGATCAGGAACACGACAAGGATGCCCACTCTCACCACTCTTGTTCAACATAGTATTAGAAGTCCTAGCAACAGCGATCAGACAACAAAGGGAAATAAAAGGTATCCAAATTAGCAATGAAGAAGTCAAACTCTCTCTCTTTGCAGATGACATGATTCTTTATATGGAAAACCCAAAAGACTCCACCCACAAACTACTAGGACTCATACAGCAATTCAGCAATGTGGCAGGATACAAAGTCAATGTACAGAAATCAGTGGCTTTCTTATACACTAACAATGAAAATACAGAAAGGGAAATTAGAGAATCGATTCCATTTACTATAGCACCAAGAACCATAAGATACCTAGGAATAAACCTAACCAAAGAGGTAAAGGATCTGTACTCGAGGGACTACAGAACACTCATGAAAGAAATTGAAGAAGACACAAAAAGATGGAAGACCTTTCCATGCTCTTGGATTGGAAAAATAAACATTGTTAAAATGTCTATACTGCCTAGAGCAATCTATACTTTTAATGCTATTCCAATCAAAATTCCACTGGTATTCTTCAAAGAGCTGGAGCAAATAATCCAAAAATTTGTATGGAATCAGAAGAGACCCCGAATCACTAAGGAAATGCTGAAAAACAAAAATAAAACTGGGGGCATCATGTTACCTGATTTCAAGCTTTACTACAAAGCTGTGATCACCAAGACAGCATGGTACTGGCATAAAAACAGACATATAGACCAGTGGAACAGAGTGGAGAGCCCAGATATGGACCCTCAACTCTATGGTCAAATAATCTTCGACAAAACAGAAAAAAATATACAGTGGAAAAAAGACAGTCTCTTCAATAAATGGTGCTGGGAAAACTGGGCAGCTAGATGTAGAAGAATGAAACTCGACCATTCTCTTACACCGTACACAAAGATATACTCAAAATGGATAAAAGACCTCAATGTGAGACAGGAATCCATCAGAATCATAGAGGAGAACATAGGCAATAATCTCTTCGATATCAGCCACAGCAACTTCTTTCAAGATATGTCTCCAAAGGCAAAGGAAACAAAAGCGAAGATGAACTTTTGGGACTTCATCAAAATCAAAAGCTTCTGCACAGCAAAGGAAACAGTCAAGAAAACAAAGAAGCAACCCACGGAATAGGAGAAGATATTTGCAAATGACAGTACAGACAAAAGGTTGATATCCAGGATCTATAATGAACTCCTCAAACTCAACACACACAAAACAGACAATCATATCAAAAAATGGGCAGAAGATATGGACAGACACTTCTCCAATAAAGACATACAAATGGCTATCAGACACATGAAAAAATGTTCATCATCACTAGCCATCAGGGAGATTCAAATTAAAACTACATTGAGATACCACATTACACCAGTTAGAATGGCCAAAATTAACAAAACAGGAAACAACATGTATTGGAGGGGATGTGGAGAAAGGAACCCTCTTCCACTGTTGGTGGGAATGCAAGTTGGTGCAGCCTCTTTGGAAAACAGTGTGGAGATTCCTCAAGAAATTAAAAATACAACTTCCCTATGACCCTGCCATTGCACTCCTGGGTATTTAGCCCAAAGATACAGATGTCGTGAAAAGAAGGGCCATCTGTACTCCAATGTTTATAGCAGCAATGGCCACGGTCACCAAACTGTGGAAACAACCAAGATGCCCTTCAATGGATGAATGGATAAGGAAAATGTGGTCCATATACACTCTGGAGTATTATACCTCCATCAGAAAGGATGAATACCCAACTTTTGTAGCAACATGGATGGGACTGGAAGAGATTATGCTGAGTGAAATAAGTCAAGCAGAGAGAGTCAATTATCATAGGGTTTCACTTATTTGTGGAGCATAACAAAAAGCATGGAGGACATGGGAAGTTAGAGAGAAGGGGTTGGGGTAAATTGGAAGGGGAGGTGAATCATGAGAGACTATGGACTCTGAAAAACAATCTGAGTGGTTTGAAGTGGCGGGGGTGGGTGGGAGGTTGGGGTACCAGGCGGTGGGTATTATAGAGGGCACGGATTGCATGGAGCACTGGGTGTGGTGAAAAAATAATGATACTGTTATGCTGAAAATAAATAAATAAAAAAAAATGGGCAGGGGACCTTCACAGACCAGGGAAGACTTACAGATGGTAAATAAGCACATGAGAAGATGCTCCACATTATACATCAGGGAAATGCCAAATTAAAGCCACAATGAGACACCACTACATACCAATTAGAACGGCCAAAATCCAGAACACTGACAACACCAAAGGCTGGTGAGGATGCAGAGCAACAGGAATTCTCATTCATTGCTCATGGGAGTTAAAAATTCCACTCCCTTTTAGGGCAGGGAAAATATTCTGTATAATATTATAATGATGGATATATGTCATTATAAATTTGTCTGAACCCGGGGAATGTACAACACCAAGAGTGAACCCTAATATAAATTACAGACTTTGGGTGATTATAAGTTGCAAAAAGAGGATCATCAACTATAACAAAGGTACCATTTTGTTGCATGCTTGTGATAAGGGGAAAGGCTTTCTGTGTGTGAGGGAAAAGGGTGAATGGGAAATCTCTGCCTCTTGCTCAATTTTGCTGTGACCTAAAACTTCTCAAAAAAAAAATTCTTTTGGAAATAAAAACACTTAGAACTAATAAGTGAGTTCAGGAACTGTGCAGGAAATAGGCTCTCTAGATAAAAGTGAATTGTATTACACAGCCCAAAAATGAAATTAAGAAAACAATTCCACTTACAAAAGCATAAAAAAGAATACAATTCTTAGAAATAAATTGAATAAAATAGATAGTAAAGTTATACTCTGAAAATTACAAAGCATTGTTGAAAGAAATTAAAGATCAAAATGGAAAGACAGCCCATGTTCCTAGAGCAGAAAAGTTAATACTATTGAACAGTGATATTCCCCACATGGATCTACATTTTCAGTGCAACTCTATCATCCCTGCTGACTTTGTGATAGAGACAAACAAATTTTAAAATTCCTATGGAACTGCAAGGGATCCATATCTCAAAATAATCTCCGAAAAGAAAAACAGAACAGGAGCCATCACACCTAATGATTTCAGAAGTTACTACAAAGAAACAGTAATCAAGATACTGTGGGACTGGTGTAAGATACCCTTATCAATCAGGAAAACAGAACTCAGTGTCCAGGTATAAATCCACACAACCACAGTTAACTGATTTTCAACTAGTGTGCCAAAACCATTCAAAGGAGAACGAACAGTCTTTTTAACAAAGGGTACTGGGACAACTGGATATCCACATGAAAAAGAAGTGCTGGACCCTTACCCCGTCATGTACAAAAATTAACTCAAAATGGATCAAAGACCTAAATATAACAAATACAGAAGAAGACATAGGGATACATCTTCATGACCTTGGATCTGGCACTGGGTCCTTAGATACGACATCGAAAACGTCAACAACAAAAGGCAAAACACACACTGGTTGAAACTTGAAAACATTATGCTAAGAAAGAAGCTGATCATAGAATATGACATATTATGTGATTCCATTTAGTCTTTTTTAATTTTTTTAAAGTTTTCTTCTATTCATTTGAGAGAGCAAGAAAGCACTCAAGTTGGGGGTGGGGAGGGCAGAGGGTGAAGCAGACTCCCCACTGAGCAGGGAGCCAGATGCAGGGTTCCACCCCAGGACTCAGGCATCATGACTTGAGTCGAAGACAGACACTTTGAGGCACACAGGTGCCCCGTGATTCCATTTAAATGAAACTTCCAGAATAGGCAAATCTATATATAGAGAAAGTAGACCAGCGGTTCCCTAAAGCTCCGCGGAATGCAAGGTAAAGCATAAAGTGTGTGGTGTTCCTCTCTGAGGCCATGAAGATGATCCAAAGTGGACTTGGGCTGATGGCTGCACTTGCCTATGAAAGTACCAAAACCCCCTCAGTGCTGACCTGTACAATATGTGAATCATAGCTCAAAAAAAAAAAAAAAAAACAGATTAAAACACCTGTTAAAAACAGATGTTTCAAGAAACAAAATATTAAAAAATTAACTGTGATCAATATGCTCAGGATTTAAGAAACTGTGAGATTTATATATATTATATAAAGATTATATTACAAGAAAGAAATAAAGAACAGAAAAGAAGATGAGCTGGCTGGGCGGCTCAGTGGGTTAAAGCCTCTGCCTTCAGCTCAGGTCATGATCCCAGAGCCCTGGGATAGAGCCCTGCGGCGGGCTCGGGAGGGAGCCTGCTTCCCTTCCTCTCTCTCTCTGCCTGCCTCTCTGCCTACTTGTGATCTCTGTCTGACAGATAAATAAATAAAATATTTTTTAAAAAGAACAGAAAAGAAGTTTCAGAAAATAAAATGAATCAATAAAGTGAAAAATAAATCAAAGGAACACCTCTAGAATCTTGAGCAAAACAGAGTGGGAAAACATGAACACAAAGAGGAGAGACATGAATCAATCCAGGAGATCCAATTTAATAGGACTCAGAAAGTGAAAGAATACAGAGAATAGAGAGGAGAAAGGAAAAAAAAAAGAAAAAGAAAAGTGGAGCATTTTCCCCAGAGCTAAAGCCCACAAATCCTCAGATTAACAGCTCCACAGAATTCCTAGCACAAACAATTTAAACAAACAAACAAACAGAACAAAACCAAAAAGACAAAATCTATTAATCAACACAGCCTTATAAAATGTCCGGCTAAGGATCCTAAAAAGCTCAGAAGCTTCCAGAGAAAGAGAAAGGGGGAAAAAAGTTAATTCAAAGCAAGAAAGATCATTCTAGTATTGAATGACAGGGGGAAAAAATGGACACATGCCTTCGAAGTTTGTAGATAAATTACTTTCTAACGGAAATCCTATATCCAAATACCTGTAAAGGTAAGATCGGAAAAAAAAAATTTTTTTTTCACACGTGCAAAATCTCTTTTCTCGCTGGCATCTCCATCCTGATCTGTGACTTGGCTGTGAGGAGCTTCTGTGAGGATCTGCTCAGGAATTAGTCTGTACTTCCAATCTAAGAGCACTTCTGTCTTCAATTCTGAGTAATTCTTGGCTATCTTCTCTTTATTTTATTTTTTATTTTTTCAATTTATTTATTTTCAGACAAACAGTATTCATTATTTTTTCACCACACCCAGTGCTCCATGCAATCCGTGACCTCTATAATACCCACCACCTGGTACCCCAACTCCCACCCCCCGCCACTTCAAACCCCTCAGATTGTTTTTCAGAGTCCATAGTCTCTCATGATTCACCTCCCCTTCCAATTTACCCCAACTCCCTTCTCTCTAACACCCCTTGTCCTCCATGATATTTCTTATGCTCCATTGACTCTCTCTGCTTGACTTCTTTCACTCAGCATAATCTCTTCCAGTCCCATCCATGTTGCTACAAAAGTTGGGTATTCATCCTTTCTGATGGAGGCATAATACTCCATAGTGTATATGGACCACATCTTCCTTATCCATTCGTCCACTGAAGGGCATCTTGGTTCTTTCCACAGTTTGGCGACTGTGGCCACTGCTGCTATGACCATTGGGGTACAGATGGCCCTTCTTTTCACGACATCTGTATCTTTGGGGTAAATACCCAGAAGTGCAATTGCAGGGTCATAGGGAAGCTCTATTTTTAATTTCTTGAGGAATCTCCACACTGTTCTCCAAAGAGGCTGCACCAACTTCATTCCCACCAACAGTGGAAGAGGGTTCGTTCCCCTTTCTCCTCATCCCCTCCAATACATGTTGTTTCCTGTTTTGTTAATTTTGGCCATTCTAACTGGTGTAAGGTGATATCTCAATGTGGCTATCTTCTCTTTAAACACTGCTCTCCTCTTTTTCCTTTTTCTTCTGGAACTCTTGTTAATTGGTGAATTTTCTTTTCTTAATCTTTTCCCCTTGTCTTTTACTACTACCTCCAGTTCTTAAGAATTGTTTCGCATGGCGTTCCTGCGGATTCTTCAGGACTATCTTTGCATGACTCATCACTGCCTTCAATTGCAGCCAGTCTAGAGATTTTCTTATCTAGTGCATTTCTTTCACTGACAGAAGTGTTCCTTTGTAAGATTTGTAATAAGATATCTACTTATTCTTGTTTTACTTCCACAATAAATTCTTGTGCTTTTAAAATGGAAGTTCTGTCATCATTTATTCCTGCAGAGATATCCTTAAATTTATTTTAAAGTCTTTGTCTTTCTGCTTTAAAAAATTAACTTCATAGGCTGTGAATTCATATCCTCATTGCTGTCGTTGTTGTCTATTTTACCACCAGATTTCTCCATTTATTTTGCGGTTTTGACGGGCACACTAATTTTGGAAGGGAGGGATTTTCCTTTTTTTTTTTTTTTTTTAAATTTTTGCATTTTTTCCCATCTCTCTTCTTTCTTGTATTTCAGTGAGATGCTCTGTGACTGCTCTTTGGTCTTTAATCCACCATCAGGTCTTACGATGGCATTTCAGGGTTCCTACTTCATTGTCAGATATGCACCACAGCTAGCCAGTGGCTTGACTCAGCTCCTAGTCAGGAGCCTAAGTATTCATCTGCTCCTTTCCCCCCAGATGCGTGACCCCATGATTTCTGATATAGCTCTTGGCAGGAACTTCACCACCTTGTTTTTCCTTTCATGGGCGATAGGGATAGGGGTGAACTTCCCCCATCCCAGTCTCTGGCCTCCCCCGCTCCAGCTTTACTGAGCTATGACTGACATATAAAAGGTTTTAATTTAACATCCACCATGGGTTAATTTGATACAGTTACATGTTGGGATGTGATCACCAAGGCAGCATTACATAATTCCATCTCATTACGTAATTACCACCTCATTTCTCTCTTGTGGTGAGGATACTGCAAGATCTACTCTCTTAGCACCTCCCACGAATTCAATGCGTGTTCTTAAGGCAGCCACAATGATGTGGATCCCATCCCAGAACTTACCCATCTTCTAACTCCTCTCTGATCACATCTCCCCACTGGTCACCACCATTTTACTCTGTTTCTATGAGCTTATTTGAGATTCCACATGGAAGTGATATAATATAGTAATTCTCTTTCTCTGTCTGACTTAGCTCAGTTAGCATAATGCTCTCAAGGTCCAGCCACACTGTCAAAAATGGCACAATTTCCTTCTCTTTCTTGGCTGAATAATGTTCCATTGTGCATATGTATATATTTATGTGTGTGTGTGTGTGTGCATACACATAAATGTATATGTATACATACACATATGCACACTGTATCTTCTTTACCTAGGCTCTGGCTTTCAGCCTTGTCCTTGTGCTCCACAGGGACCAGAAGTAGGAGGAACTTCTCTGGGGTGGTTCACTTACAAATCAAACACATGTCACAGTCGAGCCCACTGGTTGCTCTAAGAATTGGCTGGCCCAGGGAGGGTTGGCCCCTCCAGAGCCAGGAAGGTTTTTTTTAAGATGTCAAAGTACCATAAACTACATAAAATAAAACCAAGATTAATAGAGTGTATCAAAGCACAGAGGCACAGATGCATCTTGACCAAAACAGTGTTTCCGGACTTATCAACTTTAGATTATATTGTTCCCTCAGTTTGAAAGATCAGAAACTTATTTATAGCTCCCCTTTCTTCCCTTCTTTCAATGTTCATAAATAATAATAATATATACATACACATGCATAAGGTATATATTAATTATATATATACTTAATATACATAAGACATATACATATTATACGTATATATAATGATTTCCTTATTAATTCTAAATCATATTCTTAAATTTACATTTTCTCCCATCAGTTTCCAGCACATCTCGATTTCTTGATTCCTGACATGTGGGATGTGGACATCGGAGCCTCACCCTTCGCTCCCTCTTGCACACGCCACCTCTGCCCGCTCACACCTTGACTAGCGTAGTCTCAGGTCTAGTGATGTTTACATTCTGACCTGCAGCCCTCTCTCTCCAGCTCTGACGACACACGGCTGCTGAATTCTGAGAATAAAGAGAGGGAAAAAACCCTCGATGGCAGCAGTGTAAACATTAGTATTCGGTTCATGGCCAAGAGGCGTATGCAATACACTTTGCTTCTTGGTGGGGCTCAATGTCATAAATCCTGAGGCATGTGGAAGAAAATATTTCCAGTTTTAGATCAAAAGAATGCTCATTTCCTTCCTCCTTCCCTCCCCTTTTACCTTTAATCTACTGCTTAAAGTCATTCTCTGGTCTAGTTTGTCTCTTCTGGACCACAGCTGTCTTACACAATTTTCTTTTGTGTTTTTCCTGGAAGTTTCTGACCTGCCTTGCTTTCCCTTAAGTTATCTGCCTTTATGCGAGCTTCATTTTCCCCCAAACTTCCAGACACACTTTTTCTGACAAGTCAAACCCCACACACTTCAGGAATGTCTCTCACAGACTTTATCCCCCTTCTTCAACCCTGAAGCTGGCTGTTCCCATTTCTTTGTTTCTCCTTGCTTCCTCCCTTACTTCGCTGGACTGAGTTTCTTAGATTGAGTGGATCTGCGATTCCCTAATCTCTTCAAAGAGACTTCCCTGTGGTTGAATAGTCTGACCTCTTGATCATTCTAAGATTTTAGTAAAAGGCTGGACAGCCGCACCTTTGGCTTTTCTCTAGAGCACGCTTTCCTCTTAGCAAATCTCAACCTTCAATGTTTGCTTGGCAATTTCCTCAGCTAAATATCCAAGGTCGCTGCTTATGAATTCTGCTTTCTGCACAAGAGCAGGGCAAACCTTTCTGCCACAAGCATCTCCTTTCCTCCAGTTTCCAGGAACTTCCAAAAACATGTTCCTTATCTCCTCCTGAGCCTTGGCCTGCAGAACCTTTAGCATTCACACCGCTGCTAACAATCTATTCAGTACAATTTAGGCATTCTGGAAAGGTTCTAGAAACGTAGTTAGGTTTTCGCCATGTTCCTCACTTTCTTCTACGTCTGCATGATACACTGCCCTAGCATGAATGTCCCTATCTGTACGAACAGTCCGTTCCAAGGCAATCTAGGCTTTTCCAGCTGGGATCCTCAATACCCCTCTGTCCTCTTTCCACCAGTCAATTCTGAAACCATTCCACATTTCTAGTGTGTTCCAGTAGCACCTTACTTCCAGATGCCAAAAGCTACACTTGTTTTCTACTGTTGCCCCCACCACCACACACCACCATTCAGTTCTATGGGTCGAGGCCTATAGGGGTTTCGCTGGGCTGAAGTCAGTGGAGAGGAGAGCTGCGTTCCTTTCTGGTGGCTCAAGGGAGGAAAATGGGTCTTTCTGCCTTTCCCAGCTTTTAGAAGCTTTTTTCCCCCCAGTCTTTGCACATAGTCCCTGACATTGTCAGAACCAGCAACAGGATGTCAAGTCCTTCTCACGTTGCCCTCTCTCTCTGATCCAGCGGGGACAGATTCTCTACTCTTAATGATTCATGTGATTAGACTGGGCCCACAGCTGTGAGGCCAGGGAAATCCGTGCAGACAAAATACAATGGTGGGGCAGGCAGGCAGAGGACAGACATTTCCACTCCAAAAGGGAGAAATAGGAAGGAAGGAGTGACAGGTCCTAAGGACATCTAAAACCTAGCAAAGCAAATTCCAGGAAACCTTAAGGCTCAAGAATGATCCTCTTCGGTTCCAGGCCCCATCTTCTGGAGCCCTGGGGTGGCAATTCTGCCTTCTGGATATACTGAGGCAGTTCTGCCGGGCAGAGGTCCCACACCTGTATCTTTGCTTCGTGGCCCTGCTGGCGAGTCTCTGAGGCTCCATCCCCAAGGCTTCAGGCAGTAGCAGCCTGGCCTGTTGAAACCACCAAGGAAGCCCTGCTCTTTGAAACGGTGGTAGAGGCAGCCTTGCCCCCAGACCTCTGTGAGAATGGCAGCCCTGATGATCTCTGGATCACCTTCCCAGTAATGTTTGCAGCTGAAGAGCTCTACTGTTCGATCCTGTTCCCTTTGGTCCAAACTGGAAGTGCCTCTGCTTAAACAATGACCTCTCTACTCCTGGTCCCTGCTTGAAACCTTGGGGAACCTCTTTACAAGGTGATTATCCAACCACACCCCTGGTTTTCTGTCCAGAACCAACTTCCTCGTTTTTTATAGTATGGCTAGGTTAAAAAGTTTCCCAGTCTTCACGCTCTGGTCCCATTGGGCTTCAGGATCCCTTCAGTGCATCTCTCTCCTCACATTTTATTGCAGTTGGGAAGGAAACCCAATGCCTTGCTTGAAGCTTTCCTTTAAATATTAATGTCCAACTGACAGCCAACCAACCAATCTCACTGCTTGCAAGCTGTCCTTCACAAAACAGAGAACAACTCAGACAAGTGTTCTACTACTTTAGGACAAGGATCAGTGAAAATCTATTCCTCATCTCTACCTGAGACTTTGCCAGAACTCTTGCAGTGCTACCAACATTCTCTGTTACTGTCTATGCACTGCCTAGGAAGAAGGAAGAAGGAAGAAGGAGACTTTCTGTGTAGCTCTCCTCTCTCCAATCTGTGATCTCACCAGAATCACCTCTAATAGCCAACTTTCTACCAAAAGGCCCTTCATGGAAATCCAGGCTTCCTCCAACACATACCTCAAGATGCCTCCAGCCTCTACCCATTTCCCAGTTCCAAAGCCACTCCCACAATTTTAGGCATTTGTGACAGTAGCAGCACATTGCTCAGTGCCAGATTTGCATTAATCAGGGTCAAAGAGCTAATAGGTTGTGTATATATAAATAGATTTATTATAAAGAATTGGCTTATTCAATTACAGAGGTCAACAAGTTCCAAGATGTGTGGTCGGCAAGTTGGAGACCCAGGAGAGCCAACAATTCTAGTCTGCATCCAAAGGCCTGAGAACCAGGACAGTCATTGGTGTAATTCTAGTCTAAAGGCTGGCAGAGTTGAGACCCAGGAAGAGCTGATGTTTCCAGTCAAGTCCAAAGAGAGAAATGAGCTGATGTCTCAGTCCAAAGGCAGGAAGAATTCTTTTACTTTGGGAGGAGGCTTTTGGTTGACTTCAGGCCTTCAACTGACTGGATGAGGTCTGCCCACATCAGACAAGGCAGTCTGCTTAACTCAGTGAACTGGTTCAGAAACACGTCATCAAAAACACATTCAAAGACACACCCAGAATGTTTGACCAAAGTCTTCACACCTTGTGGCCCGGTCAGACTGACACATAAAACCAACCATCACCAGGGACATTAAAGAACTGAATAAAGGAAAGACATATCATGTTCATGGATTAGAGGACTGACTATCATAAATCTGTTGACTTCTTCCCCAAAATAATCTTAAAAATCAAGACACGTTAAATGAAAATTTCAAGAGTTTCCATCGAACCTGACAAGAGGATCCTGAAATTGAGGAAAGAACAATGGGCGAGTTTATTGACATGATTAAGAAGACCAAAGGGGCGCCTGGGTGGCTCAGTGGGTTAAGCCTCTGCCTTCGGCTCAGGTCATGATCTCAAGAGTCCTGGGATCAAGCCCCGCGTTGGGCTCTCTGCTCAGCGGGGAGCCTGCTTCTCCCTCTCTCTCTGCCTGCCTCTCTGCTTACTTGTGATCTCTGTCTGTCAAATAAATAAATAAAATCTTTAAGAAGAAGAAGAAGAAGAAGAAGACGACGACCAAAGAGGGAATGGGAATTACTCAGATGATAATTTTAACAAATTCTGGAGTAACAAAAGCTAGAGTAATTAAGGGTGTGGGGGGCCAAGGTACAGGAGAAGGTACAGAGAAGAACTGAAAACAGAAGGCATTACAGTCAACGGGACTTTTGAGTAAATGGTGCTAGGAATATCCATACTCAGGAAGAAAAAAAAAAGCAGAGTTAGATATCTTTTTCACATCATGCAAAAGATGAATTTTAGGCCTTCAAGAACTAAATGTGAAAAGAGAGTCTTTACATTTTTCAAAATGTATAGAAGAGTATATTCATAGCCAGGGTAATGTGTGTTGTGATTCACAAGAAATATATATTTGGTTGTTCAAATTATCAAAATATATTTGTCATATTATATTTGTTCCTCATGTCCACAGTTCCTAGCTGATTTCCTAGGCAATAAGAGCAATGGGAACATCTGTTTTTGTAATATTTGGTTTGTCTTCAGTTCCTGGAATCTTTAAAGAGCTATAAAAGTGAAGTGAGACTTTTTGTAACTCATAACAAGCCCCTCTCTGCAACTGGGTTTTTGTTAATGAGATGACTTTTGGAAAGTTCCTAAAGCTGGGCGGAGGGGTTGCTGGTGACCAGTGAACCAACCAGGAACTTTCAGTCCCATCCCCTTATTTCCAAGGAGGGAAAAGAGGCTGGAGGTTGAAACAATCAGCAATGGCTCATGATTTAGTCAACCGTGCCCAGGTACCAAAAGCTGGGTGTTAGGACAGCTTCTAGGTTGGTGAACCAGAGTGTTTTCAAAGGAGCTCCTTTGTTCACAA
Organism: Mustela putorius furo; assembly: GCF_011764305.1. Lineage (NCBI taxonomy): Eukaryota > Metazoa > Chordata > Mammalia > Carnivora > Mustelidae > Mustela > Mustela putorius. The sequence goes on along the minus strand of NW_025421560.1, from coordinate 3,041,721 downwards.
TCTCACCCTATGTATCTCTTCATCTGGCTATAGATTCATATCCCTTAATATCCTTTGTAATAAACCAATAACCTAGTGAGTAAACAGTGAGCAACAATTTACCAAGGAGGACACCTGAATGGCCAATACACATATGAAAAGTAAGCAAGGAACTGCTAATTAAAACCATAAAAAGATATCATCCATTTCAGTAGCATCAGATTGGCAAATAATCCAAAGTCTTCAAGACCAACTGTTATCTAGGCTATAGAATAATGAACCTTAATACACTGCTTATATATTCCCAGTATAAATTTGTACAAACACTGTGGGGATACTATTAGATAGTATCTAATTTGATATAGGTAATTCAATATTAGTCATTTGGTAATGTTTTTTGAGGTGAATATGCTCGTAACTTCTGACCTCAGAATTCCACTTTGCAACACACACCCTGGAGAATCTCTCCTACATATGCACAAAGAAACAGACGCAAAATGATTTCTCCAGTGTGGTTTTCAGTAGTAAAATGCTGGTAATAGCTTAAATGTCTATCAACAGGAAAATTATCAACACAGAATATTATTCAGGTATTATGGAGCAGAATAGCAGAAAAGAATATATCTACATATCAACATGAATAAGTATATAAAACAGTTGAACAAAAAGGTTGTTGACCCCAAAGATACAGATGTAGTGAAAAGAAGGGCCATATGTACCCCAATGTTTGTAGCAGCAATGGCCACAATTGCCAAACTGTGGAAAGAGCCAAGATGAAGAGCTAAGAGCCTTCAACAGATATGGCCCATATATATAATGGAATATTATGCAGCCATCAGAAAGGATGAATACCCAACTTCTATATCAACATGGAGGGGACTGGAGGAGATTATGCTGAGTGAAATAAATCAAGTAGAGGAAGTGTGGAGCATAAGGAATAGCATGGAGGACATTAGGAAAAGGAAAGGAAAAGTGAATTGGGGGAAACGAACCATGAGAGACTGTGGACTCTGAGAAACAAACAGGGTTTTGGAGGGGAGAGGAGTGGTGGGAGGTGTGAGCCTGGTGGTGGGTATTAAGGAGGGCACATTCTCAAGGGATCCTTAAGACCCTTTAAAAGATTCTGTAACATCGAAACTATTTTCATAACAATACTAAGAAAGTGTTTTCACTCTTATTCCACCATAAAAGTATAACACAGTTTTCCACTGGCTGGTGACACACGACATCACAATAACTGAATGCAGAAACAGATATGCGAATCCACTGACTCTCACTAAGCCAGACATAAAGAAATTTACAAAATATAAAATAATGTCATTCTTTTACTTTGGAAAATGCAGTTATTTTTCACAAAAATGTTATTTGTATTAATGTATAATGAGTTCATTATAATTTAAAATAAGTTAGTAAATATTTCTAAGATTTCTTGGTTTCCAACACTGTAATCTTGATAGTTAGAATCCATACAAACAAAAATACTTGCAGTCCTCAATAAATTTGAAGAATGCAAAAGGATTTTGAGACCAAACTGAGAACTGCTGGTGTAAGACTATATATAGGGAGACAAACATCAAGTTGAAGGTTCTGGTTACTCAGAATCAGTGGAGGAGGGGCACTGAACAAAGTGATGGGATCTGGGGGTAGGGACTCTAAGGTACCAGCAACATTTTTTTCTTAACAGCAAAACAGAATTCAATAGCACTAAGTGGTAATAATATTGTATTTTTGTATCTTTTGGTGTACTGAAACTAGTTCATAATGAAGAGAAATGGTCATAAGCATACTTAGACTGATAGAAGTAATTACCAGAAATACTAACAGCCACAATACTTATGAAATTTCCAGTAGGGTTTGGGGCTAGAGGTGGGCGAGCAACCGTGGGACGCACTGCTCTTCATAGCAGGTCCTTTTGTGCTGTTTCATTTGTTATTGTGCACACCCACCACATGTTCACAAAATAGAACCTTTAAGAAAAAAAAAAGAAAAAAAGAAAGAAAAAGGAAAAACGACATGAACTATGCAAAACATACAGACGAGAATAAAATCCAGAAAAAAATAAAGTAGAATCAAGGAACAATTGTGCTAGGATGCTGGGATTATGGATGAGTTTCCTTTCATTACCATATATTCTGTAACATGGCTGTATTGTCTATACGGTAGAAGATTATTTTTAAAATCAGCACTGTATCAACAAAGATGTTGAGGTATTCTCTTCTCCTGAGGAAGAAACTGATGATGGCTGTCATCTGGGTTTCTTTTATTCCTTTGGCTCTTTTTACATCATTGCCACCTTTCATACCTTAAAGACTATAATCACAAATAGATTCTTCTTTTAACTTGTAACTGTAGGAGCCTCTCCTTGGAGATGCAATTAATTTCACGGAATAATACAAAATTGGTGCTGTCATCAGAGAATGTTAAGCACAACACCATGTCCTTCAGGGTTCTCTTACGACTGTGCTAAATCAAATATAATTTCTGATATAAATAACTTGATAATGATCCACGCTGGAGGTTCAAATGAACTACTTATTGTATCCTTTACTGTGTACCGTTTCCTCTGTGTCGGTGATGGCTGTTTGCTAGATGAAAGCAGAACACTGTATGAGGGGGTTCACAGTGCAGCTGGCCTGGTACTCAGACTCATGGGCCCCACCGAGACAGGCAAGGTGAACGTGAGCAGTGAATGTGCGTGGTGGACATGCACATGTCAAGATGATGGAAGACCTTGACCAATACCCCTTCCCCACTATTGTGAGAGGCACAGGTACCAGGAAGAGGTTTCTGTTTTCCTTTGTCTTTGATATGGACTATCTAAAAAAGGACTCCTAGGGAATCATATAAACTAAGGGAAGACAGTTTCATGGAGCTCTCCTCCCACCCACTGCCATAAAAAAAAAAAAAAAAAAAAAAAAAAAAAGGATAGATGTAGAGGTTTTATCCAGACAAAACTTAAAAGGACCATTCCTATACCATGCCGAGGTTAGACTTTAAAAAAATTCCCATGCATGGAATCATAAGTAAAGAACTTATGAGGGAAAAATGGAACATTTCAGTGGGTAGTCAAGGAGTATCTCATTTCCTAGGACTGTTGAAACAAATGAACAGAAACGAAGTGGCTTAAAACAGAAATGTATCCTTTCATGGTTCAAGAGGTAAGAAGTCCAAAATCAAGGTGTCTGCAAGGCTAGTTCCTTCTAGAGGCTCTGAGGGACAGTCTCTCCTGGCTTGGCCGCAGCTGGCAAGCGTTGGTATTCCTTGGCTTGGAGCTGCATCTCTTTAATTCCTTCCTCCTTCTCCATATAGCCTTCTTCTCTGCGTCCTCTCCTCTTCTTATAAGGACACCAGTCATTGGATAGAGGGGCCACTCCAAACCCAGGATGATTTCATCTGGAGTTCTTTGTTTAACTGTGCCTACAGAGACCATATTTCCATATAGGGTCACATTCTGAGATTCCAAGTGGACACAAGTTTGAGGGGTATGCCATTCAATCCACCATACGGGGCCACGCAGAACAAAATATTAAAGGCACGTGCCACTGGATCTAATTCTTGTTGCCAGCAACAGAGAACTGATTAAGATGGGCCATTCGAGGAAACTCTACCCAGACTGCAGTGGAGGTTGTTTAATTTCAGAAACAACAACTAAGATGATTTCTGACTTATTCTGCCCACCCATCATCCATCCATCCAAGGGTCTACTCATCAATATGACTCTTCAGCATCTGTATGTTTTCTCACGGCGCTGGATACAAAGTACTTTTAATAGAAACCGAGGCTTTGTGAAAATTACTAAGTGTAAAGGAATACCATCTCATAATCCCTTGAATAAGCTGTAATGCCCACTTCGCATCTGCAAACAGAATACACAATGGGCAAGGGACCAGAGAGGCATTCAAAAGAGCAACAGTGAAACGTGCTATAGTTCTGCTATCGTCCGGCAAATTTATCGCTTGTGTGTGTATCCAAAGACAGGAAACCGGCCTGACTGGCTAGGTGGGTAGCTGGACACATGCTCTCAAATCCCCATTTTCTCTTTCTGGATAAGAAGATTATGTAGCACTCTCCAGCCCCCTTTGCAGTTAGGCTGGAAGCACGAGACTGAATTCTGACCAGTGCAGCCGGGTGGCAGTGAAGTCGGTCACTCTGAGGTCTGGAAAAATATTCCCCCATACAGTTTCCCTCCCTGGAGATCACAGTGGCATGCAGTTCAACATGGAAGAAGCATGGGTCCCCGAGGAACATGTAGGAGCAAGACCCAACAGGGCTGGGATTCACTCAGCACCGGGAGTGAGGAACAAACCTCTAACAGAGTAAGCCACCGAGATCTGGGGTTTGTCATTACCCAGCAGTGGCACTTACCTTGTGTCCCATGACTGACCCTACAAGGTTAGCTCTGGCTAACGTCACTGATGATGGCCATCACCAAAAAGAAAGCCTCTACCCTCCTGAGCTGCTTGGATGGAAGTTACAGATGGATAAACCCTGCAGAGATGGCTTGCGTGTTCCTACCTATGGAAGGTTATTCACACCTTACAAGGTCATGGTCGGCTAGCTCTCCTGCGGGCATTATGTAAGATCGGTAAGAGTCTTCTCTGCTCACACTGCAGAGTCCAGCTGAATTAATTTCTGGTGCCTTCTAAGTGGCAGACCCCCCACTCGGCTGCACTCGGACCCTTTTTCAGGTGGATCCCAGGACAGCACGCATCCCCCAGAATCTCCTGAGAATGATCATGTCTCCTTAGGTCCTCCTGGCCACAAACCACAACCAACCCTGTCTGGCCCCCCACAGGCATCAAAGGACCACCATCAGGAGGCTCTCCACCCCGCCGAGGGCAGGCAGCACTCCCCACCACCAAAACCACACAGAAAAGCCTGAAGGCTGATGCCTTTGTGTTGGCGCCGTGCTTGTGTTATCTCTGCCACACTTCCTTTAGCTAAACTGCCCCTCCCATTAGTGCTGCCATCACACATCTGTGACTCAAGATGCCTCGCTGCCCTAAGGGGCAGTGGCTTCCCCCCGCCTTCTCACATGGCCATTTCTACGAAACACTGACCACACACCAATGTTGCCTTTGCAAAGCCTCCCCAACTTCCCCGGGGTTGGGAGAACTTCCTTCTTGGGTTCCCACAGCCCTCAGTTCACACCCTGTTTGCAGCATTTATCAACTTGTACTTGCACTTACCTGTCAGAAAGCCCATCTTCCCAACTGAACTGTGAACCCCTCAGGAGCCGGGGATGAACTTATTTTCCTCATCCAGAGACATTCTTCCCTAACTTCCAGAACACTCCGCTCTCTGGGTTCCATCACCGGCTGCTCCAACGTTCCTAGGGTCACTCCTCGGGACCTTTTCTAGTCTGACTCACGCTGCAGAACATTTCACCCCATCTGGAGCTGCAAAGATCTTCTAGAAGTTGATGTCCCCCAAGCTGATATCTCTAATGCAGGCCTCTTCCCTGAGCGCTAAGTGCCATATTCAAAATATCCACCCACCTCTGATTAAATGTCTAATGGGTGTTTCCAAACACAGCCAAACTCTGACATCCACCAGGAGTGGACTTGCTTACAACTGCTCCTTCCGTATCTTCCCTATCTGACAACTGGAATGCTTTCCTTCCATTTTCCCAGTCCTGAGACTTTGTCATTCTTGACGGTAGTCTTCCACACCCCACTTCTAACCTCTGAGAACAACTTGTGGGTGTCACCATCCAGAATCTGAGCACTCCTCATCCCCTTCTGTTTGGATACCAGAACTGCCTCACAACAGAATAGTCCTCTTGAAACTGGAAACCAATCCCGTCATCTTCCCATTCAAATGCTCCCATGGCTTCCCATTATATTTCAAATAAAACATACAGTCCCTACCTTGGCCCACACATGTTTGCAGGACCTGACCCAGCTCATCTGCACTCTCATCCCTGCCACTCACGCCAGACACAGGGGCTTCCTTCTGTTCTGCAAACAAGCCATGCCCACTCCTGCTCTGGGGCTTTGGCACAGAACAGAAATTTAAAACTCAGTGGAAGGATCATAAAACATAAAGCTGGGGATCCCAGAAGGCAGAGTCAATGTAACAGGAGGTGGAAAATAGAAGAGAAAAGCAAAGATGCTTAGAGGACCTGGGCCAGGCTAGAAACCCGACACTCAAATAAAGAAGGTCTAGAAAAGAAAAAGACAAGAGAAGAAATGATCTATGATACAATTCAAGAAAATTCAGTAGAATGGCAACACTATGAGTTTCTGAGTGCTCGGTCTGATAGATGAAAATAAGCCCACAAAGAGGCACACTGTTTTGAAAAACAGGAAATACTATAAGCTTCGGGAAAGGATGACAGCAAGAACAGAAAAGAAAAGCTGCATGTTTCAATGTCTTGGAAATCACACTGGCTGCAGACTTCCCAACAGCGCTTTCGCAGCTAAAATGCAGAACAAGAACTTCACTCTCTGAAGGATCATTATTGCCAAACCCAGCAGACGATCACGTAAGTATAAAACCAGATTAAAGACATGTACAGAGGTACGAGATCTCAACCTCGCCTTCCCAAGCACCCTTTTGTTTGCTTCTGGAGGACGTGTTCCACCAAAAAGAAGGGGAGCGGGACCTAAGGAAGGGGAAGGTACAAGAGGCAGGACGAGAGTACCGAAGGAGAGGACAGCTGTGTGAGGCACAGCGGGCCAATGCTAAGAGGTCTCTCTAAGAAGATAAAATTTTTGGAATGCTAATGTGCCCTAAATGCTGGAGCAGAGTTTAAAACCTCAGCAAACAAAAAAATACGATGGTTAACTTCAGGAAAACTCCAAGCTTGCTCAGGAAAGGAATGGTAATCATACGTACAATTTCAAGAGTAAATAGGATTTAAATAAGAGAGGAATAACAATCTTCAAAAATTATGATCTGAATGACTCAGGAGAATGGATGGCTGGGCAGGGTGCTTGGGGACAGCACAAAACAGAGAGAAAAGACAGCTAAATTTTTACTTTTTATAGTGCCAAGTCAACAGATAATGCCCAAGGCGGAACACTCAGGAATGATGAATGCATGTACGCTATTTAGAAATACAGAATTAAACACCAAGAGAGTCAGCTTAAAGAGCTGAAACAGACCGCCTTGAGGAATGGGAAAACGGATGAGGGAGGTTCAGCGGCTGTTATTTCTGACTACAAACCCGATGCAATTCATTGACTCGTGTGCATTCATACATGAAACGTACATTTTAAAAAGCAGGAAATAAGTAAGTGGCTTATCCTGGATGGAGCAGAAGTTTTAGGATTGGAGAGGCAGAAGGGTCATTCTGGCACTTGGTCTCCGGTGACTCTGCCAAGGGACCCTTCTTTGGGTCCGGCTGTCATGTGCTCCTTCACTGTAGGCAGCCTGGAATCGAAAAAGAGGTCAAACGGGTCTGGAGGAGACCTGGGTCCTTTCTGAGTTCACACACGGGTGGTGACTTCTTTTCTTCAAAGAAACCATGAAACACACGATACAGCACGAGACCATGGTCTTGTGAACATGATAGGCTTTGACTGAGCCTCGCGGTAAGACTGCGTATACACACGACTGCGGGAAAGACCATCTACACCAGGAAAGCAGGTGGCGTGCAGGAAGGGGATCATTTGGAACGAGAGAGGGATCCATATGGCTCTGGATCTTTGGGTGCGAGTGGTAATAAACTCCCAGCAAATTCTCATATACATTCTGGCCTTTCTTCTCTGGTCCTGCCTCCGTTGACACAAATGACGGTCACAGGCCAGGAAAGCAACACACTGATACTCTATTCCTGTCCACACAGGCAGAAAACTGGCAGAGAAGTAAGATTTAGTTTGTCTTGTTCTCCCATCAGAGGTCAGACCTAAAAATGGCAGACTTTGAAAGAAATGTCCCTCAGGAGAGGAAGTGTTAAACTAATCCATCCGTCTTTCTCCTGGCCTCCCCCTCCAGGTTCCTCATTACAATTCCAGGAACTCTATGGTTTTATGCATGATGCTAGGGGGGTTAGAATTATATAGTACCACATAGTACGCGTGTGCGCGCGTGTGTGTGTGGCTGAGTGTGGGTGTGTGTGGCAGATAAATTACATGAAGATCAACAACTAGTCAAATACCAGCAATTTCGTTAGGGAACTTGATACTCTCATTGTATTCCTATGCCAGTCCTCTGAATTAGACTTAGGATCATTAATCCCATTTAAAGATAAAGAATGTGGGATGCCTGTGTGGCTCAGTCCTTTAAGCATTTGCCTCCGGCTCAGGGCAGGATCCCAGGGTCCCGGGATCCAGTCCTGCTTCGGGCTCTCTGCTCATCAGGGAGCCTGCTTCCCCCTTTGCTTGCCTCTCCCCACTGCTTGTGTTCTCTCTCTGCCTCCCTCTGACAAATACATAAAATCTTTAAAAAATAAGTAAATAAAGATGAAGAAAGAGCCTTGGGGGAGTTAGCGCTTCATAACCAGCTCACCCAAGGGAATGGAAACGATCAACTGCCTGAAGGAACAGAGCTGTCCCAGAAGCCGTGAGCTCTAGGAGCCCACGGTCTGCAGCTCTATACTCAGACCAGTGCGCAGTGCCATGTGGACCTGCAGGCATATTCTCCTCAGCTGCTACCTGACGTCATCTCAGATCCCCAGGAAGCAGGCACATCATTTTCCTGTATCTAAACTAACAGTGAGAGCACAGGGCAGTGCTGTCAAGGAAGACGTGTCCAAAGGATGCCTGCGGCTGGGCGATGGCCTAGGGGACAGTGGTATGACATTTTTTTTTTTTAACCCAGTAAGTGTAACAATTGTTGTAAAAGATCATTTTAAGAATAGCATATTCCGTCTGGCTGAATCAGAGTTCAGAGGGAAAAGGAAAGTGACAGCCAAGTGCTACATTTAATATCAACTATTTGATTTCTATTATTTAATATAATTTAAATAGCTCTCTAGAATTATTTGGCCAAAATCTCCTTGGCTAAGGAGCATGGCAGAAAAACAAACACTTCAAAAATAAAGGGAAAGAGAGTGAGGGAGAAATTTAACAAGACTCAGAACTTAAAAATTATGGGCAGCACAGGAGCTTGTGGAATAATAGTAAGAAGGGAAGAATTTTTTTTTTCCAGATTGATCTCAATTACATTCTTTCCAATAAAAGAGAGGAACAAGGGTTTTCCTGCTTGTCAGTGGAGTCTCCAAGCAGCACATGTGGTTTTCTGGCAGGGCAGGATCTAGGTACTGGGGGCTCAGAGCAGTCACACACAATCCCCACTTTGCTCCTGAGGCCCCGTGTCCACATCACTTTACTGTGCTCCATCCCCGGGCCTGGGTTTGCTTACTGCCCATCTGTTTCCCCTACAGACAGAGAACCTCTCCACAAGGCTGGAATCACTGTTACTGCCCATCCCAAGCACACCGCAACCAGAAATGATGAGTTTTTAAACTGAGCTGTAACTGACACAGAACGCTGTTAACAGTTTCAGGTGTACAACCTGATTTGGTATCTGTGTATACAGCAAAAAAACAGATCACTACAATAAGTCTAGTTAGTATATCCATCACCATACATAGTTACAATTTCTGTTTCTTGTGATGATAACTGTTGAGTTATTCTTAGCAACTTGCATATACACACAACAGCATTATTAATCATAGTAACCATGCTGTAGGTGACATCCCTTATTTACAGTTGTGAGTCTGTGCTTTTTGATGCCCTTCACCCATTTTGCCCACCATCCCAGTCCCACAGCCCTGCCTTTGACAACCACAGATCTGCACTGCGTATCTATGAGTTTGGTTTGATTCTATATGTTAAGTGAGAGCATGTAAGTGAGATTACACACTATCTGTCTTATTGCACCTAGCATAAAACCCTCAAGGTACAACCATGTTGTCACAATGGCAGAAGATTTCCTTCTTTATGAGGGCTAAGCCACATTCCAATGCTTGCATATGCCACAACTCCTCTATCCATTTGTCCATCAGTGGACACTTAAGTGGCTTCCATGTCTTAACTACTACAGATAATGCTGCTGTGAACGTGGAGGTGCAGATATCTTTTTGCATTAGTGTTTCCTTTATTTTTTTTAACATATAATGAATTATTTCTTTCAGGGGTACAGGTCTGTGAATCATCAGTCTTACACAACTCACAGCGCTCACCATAGCACATGCCCTCCCCAGTGACCATCCCCAGCCTCCCCATCCCTCCCATTCCCCTTCCCTCCAGCAACTCTCAGTTTGTTTCCTGAGATTACGAGTCTCTTATGGTGTGTCTCCCTCTTTGGTTTCATCTTGTTTCATTTTTCCCTCCCTTCCCTTATGATCTCCTGACTTATTTCTCAAATTCTTCATATCAGTGAGATCATATAATTGCCTTTCTCTGATTGACTTATATCATTTAGCATAATATTCTCTAGTTCCATCCATGTCATTGCAAATGGCAAGATTTCGTGGGTTTTCGATGGCTGCATAGTATTCCATTGCGTGTGTGTGTGTGTGTGTGTGTGTGTGTGTGTGTGTGAATCTCACATTTTCTTCATCCTTTCATCTGTTGATGGGCATCTAGGCTCTTTCCATAGTTTGGCTTTTATGGACATTGCTGTTATAAACATTTGGGTGCACGTGCCCCTTCGGATCACATTTGTATCGTTAGGGTAAATACACAGTAGTGCAATTGCTGGGTCTATCACTCTGTCTTTGGATAAATACCCAGAAGTGAAATTGATGGATGATACAGTAATTCTACTTTTATTTGAGGAACGTCCATACTGTTTTCCACAGTGGCTGCACCAAATTCTATTCCCAATAGTGCATGAAGATCCCCTTTCTCCACACCCTCTCCAACCCTGTCATTTCCTCTGCTTGACACTAGCCCTTTTGGCATGTGTGAGGTGGTATCTCATTGTGGTTTTGATCTGAAGTTCTCTAAAGATTAGTGATGTTGAGCATCTTTTCATGTATCTGTTGGCCATTTGTATGTCTTTTCTAGAAAAATGTCTATTCAGACCCTGTGCCCATTTTTTAATCAGACTATTTGGTTTTTTTTTGTTTGTTTGTTGTTTGTTTGTTTTTTTTTACTATTGAGTTACAGGAGTTCTTTACATATTTTGGATAGTAACCCCTTAGCAGATATATGATTTGCAAGTGTTTCCCCAACCTTGTAGGCTGCCTTTTTATTTTGCTGATGGTTTCCTTTGCTGTGCAGAAGCTTTTTAGTTTGATGTAGTTCCACTTGTTTGTTTTTGCTTTTGTTGCCTTTGCTTTTGGAGCCAAAGCCAGAAAATCACTACCAAGACTAGTATCAGGGAGCTTAGCACCTATGTTCCCTACAACGAGTTTTATGTTGTCAAGTCTGACAGTCAGCGCATTTTGAGTTAATCTTTGTGGATGGAGTCAGGATCCAGTCTCGTTCTCCTGCATGTGACTGTCCAGTTTTCCCAACACCATTTGTTGAAGAGATTATCCTTTCCCCATTGTGTTTCCTTGGCACCTTTGTCAAAAACTGACAATAAAGGATTTCTGAATGGATCAAAGAGGAAGAATGTGTCGACCTATTATTTATAGGTCAGTTTTCAGAGCCAACTTACAAAAGGTCCAATGCTTCCCGCAGTTCCATCTACGCCTCTCAGGCGTGGGCCCCTGGCGGTGTTGGCTTCCGTGTCCCATCACAGTTGTGCTCAGTGCTAGCCACGCCCTGTCCCCAACCTCTCCAGCAGTTCTTCCCAGCCATGGCCCTGGCCTTACACCCCTGACTCCAGCTTGCCTAGCCCCCCTCAGCAATGCTCCTCCTGCTCTGCTGCCCAGAGAAAACTGAGGTGGTCTGGTGTGCAGGCAGGAGGGTACGAGCTCTCGTTCCTTCTATCCTCACACCGACAGGCCCCGCTGTCCTCCAGACTCACAGGAGGAGACGCCTTGCGTGTTCACAGCTAGTTTCTTCACCTGCCTCCTGACTCCCACCTCCTCTGAAGTAGCCAGTGGCCTCTCTTCTCTGGATGGCCTCTCTGTCCTCTATACTGACTTTTCTGCCTTCTGTGGAGGAACACTCTCAGTTCTCAACACCCAACAGCTCAAATCCTCCTGGGGAGGATGGAGACGGGGAGCTCCACTGGCCGCAGTCTCGCCCCCCAACCCCACCTGTGCAGGATGCTGGGAGAGTGAGCTTCGGCCCTCATCCAGCCCTTGGGTCTGTTTGGACAGGCGAAGGCATGTGGACACTCAGGTCAGGGCTTTTACGCATCGGCTGGGGAAAACCGAAGTGCTGGGGAAGTCTCTTAAGCTCCCAGGCTCATATTCATGATCTGATCCACAAAGCCTTTCCCAACTCCTCCGACTGTCACCTCCCAGCAAAGCTGCCGCACCCCACAGACACACAGAGGTTTCCCTCTAATGACTGCTTCCTTCACTGACAGGAGCTCATCCGATGAAAACGCGGCGAGGCTCTGAAGCTAAGGGTGAGGGAGCGCCAGGGCCAGGGCAAGCAGGGAGGAGCCCTGCAACCCTCTATCCCTTGGGTTTCCTGGTCGCCTTCATGTTCTTCTCATCCCTGTGTTCAGGATCAGAAGGACGCGCTCTAGACAGCTTTGCCCATTGTCTTGCCTTATCGTGTCTTTGCTCACATGTTCCCGCTGACACTTTGCCCTGACTTCATTCACGTAATTCCTGCCTCCTGCTAGCCCCGTCTGGCCCTCTCCTCCTCTGTGACTGCACAGTCCACCTCATTGCCCTTCTGAGTCCCCCTTCTGGCCGATCCTGCTTACTCAACGCGTGTGCCATCACTGTGTGAAATTATCTTGCTTTTCTATCAGCTTATTCTTTTACTATCTCCCGTCCATGGAATGCAAGCCCTAAGGATAGCAACATTATTTTTTTTTTTCTGCTTTGCTGCTAAACACTAAGAACTAAAAGATGGCAGGTTCTCACTTGAATGTTTGCTAAATGAATGAATTATAAATGAATAAACAAAATCTCCTCATCCAAACAACTAGTCACTGTTTTATCAATTCTATTTAATACCTCTCACATCTGTTCCTTTCTCTCCACCATCTGTGACCGCTGTACCTCAGTCCCTCACTTTCTCCTGCTGAGAGAACAGCCCTGTGGTCAACCTATGGTTCATCTACTACCCGACCCTCCACCCCTTATATCATGACCAGATGGGCTGGAACCCAAGAGGAATCATGGCACTGCTCTGCCCAGACCCTTCCACAGCTCCCTGTCATCTATCCTGGGTAGCCTGATGCCCCAAGTTTGGTGTATACAGCTCCCTGTGACCTGGGCTCCCTCTCCTTCTCAGCACCCCCTCCCTGTGACCTGGGCTCCCTCTCCTTCTCAGCACCCCCTCCCTGTGACCTGGGCTCCCTCTCCTTCTCAGCACCCCTCTTACCACTTTCCACTTCCCTCCTTCTCCAGCTCCATTAAACCATCCACAGTACCCCTGATGCCCCATGCCTTTTTGAAGCAAACTTTTTATCTTAAAATAGTTTCAATTTACAGAAAAGTCAAAAAGATAGTACAGTGGATTCCCCTATATGCTACGTGGAGTTTCTCCAATCATTAACATCTTACAATATTTCGATACATATTACAATTAATGAATCAATACTGTCGTATTATTATTATTATTAACAAATATCCAGACATTATTCAGATTTCCTTAGTTTTACCTCATGTCCTTCTGTTCCAGGATCCCACCCAAGATATCACATTATGCTTAGTTGTCATGTATCCTTAGACCCCTCTTTGGTGGCTGTGAAAGTTTCTCAGGCTTTCCTGTACTTTGATGATCTTGACAGGTTCGAGAAGTATGGTCAGAACATCCCTCATGCGGGATCTGTCTGATGGTCTCCTCAGGTTAGGAGTTTGGGAAAGGAAGGCTCCAGATGGAGAGTGCCTTTCTCATCACATCACATCAAGAGCACCCGCCACCAACATGACTCCGCTGTGAGGATGACCCTGCTGACCCGGCTGAGGTTGTGTTTGTCAGGTTTCTCCACTGGTGAGTAACTGTCCTCTGCCCATTTCTATACTCTGCTCCTTAGAAGGATGTCACTAGAGGCAGCCCTCACTTAAGGAGTGGGGATATACGCTCCACATCCTTGAGAGCAGAGTGTCTCCATAAACTATTTGGAATTCTTCTGTAAAGCAGATTTGTCTGTTTGTGCCCACTCATTAACTTACTCAATTGCTTCTTTGTATCAGTATGGATGCATGCATTTTTATTTTATACTGTTTAATTAAGTACTACTTTTTAATGTTGTTCTTCAAATTATTCCAACTTTGTCTACATGGAAGTTCTTTCAGTGGGCTCCTAAGCCCCTAGGACACCCCTCCCCCCTGCAATGTATTTGCCTGTTTGTTTGAGTACTTCCTCTACTTCCTGGCATGGTAAGACATTCCAGGTTCATTGGCACATTTCCGCTCCAGTCCTGAAGTCAGCATGTCTCTAAGAAGCTCTTTGTTGGAGGAAAGTATTAGAAATCATGACCCAAGCACTGGGTATGCCCTGTGGTCACTGACCTCTGTGCTTCCTCCGTGGGTCACCTCTTTGACACCCTCCTCTTCTCCTCCATCCCCCTTCCTTGCTAATAATTCCTCATCATCTTTAAAACTCAGTGCAGGTACCTCCTTTTTCAGGGAAACCCCAACTCCCTCCTGAGGCAAGAGTGTGCTGTCCTGCTCTGTGGTCTCATTGCCCCCTTGCTACAATGAATTGAACTAATGTGCTCGCTTGTTTGACTTCTCCACTGGACTGAGCTACCTTTAGGTAGAGACAGTGTTTATGGCTTTCGAGAAAGAGTCAGACACAGATGGGCCTACATCAGGTAGAAAGACACTAAACATTTCTTTTTGGTAAATGCATTAATAGATGTCTCACTAAATATCCCGAATGCAAAATATTTTGAGGCTCTTCATGGACCATTTGAGAATAGTGAGCACAATCTTCCCAGAAGCACTTAGACATGCCTGAGCTAGTTGCCAAAGGCCATGTTCAAAGTCAGGATCAAGACCTGAGTTCACCAGAGTGCTGCCTCACAGGTGAAAAGTTGGGCATAATACACGCTCCTAGGACAGTATAAATGTGAGGCTGGTTACATTACATGTTCTAGCAACATCTGTCAGAAAAGCCTTTCTTGGTAGGTAAAAAGCTTGAGAAATGGCCCTGCAATGGGGGTAACTGAACAAAAAAAAAATAAAAGCCTGATCAGGAAGGGCAAGGTCAGTAGTGACCAAAGGATAGTTCCACATCCAACATGCCAAATGTAGGACAAGAGTCCTTAAGCTCTTTTCCAGAGTTTCAAGAGCTGGAAGAGCATCATTGCCTAATTACAGCATCTAGTGTCCACGTCAGGGTGTTATGTCACTCGGGGGGCCAGGCCTGGTTATTCAGCTAGTCAAGAGTTGTAATATTCAGTTATGTATTACACTGTTGCACAAACAAGGAGGCAATGACTAACCAGTCAATGAATCCAGTTGGTAGATAAAATATTTCAAAAGGCAAAGGCAAAGGGAAAAATCTTTCTTGGGGAAGATTTTCTACTTTTTCATTTCAAAGAAGAAATATTATGTGAGGTTAGGGACTTTGCATTAATGATGGTAGGTGAGCATGTCCAAAGAATGATGAGTCTATTTCAGAACTCAAAAGCAGAATCCCTTCCTTTACCCCGGCTGCCTGCTTCCTTCTATTACCGTCTAATCTCAGGAACTCATCTTCCCAAAGCACCAGCCTGGGGTGATTTGCCAGGCTCAGTGGTGACCTTTACGTCCAAAGTCCCGAGGGTGCTGTGGATGGGAGTGTGTCTTGTAGAGTCAACCAACAAGAAAATTCGGTCTTAGAATCAAAAGACCTGTATGGAAGATCTGTTCTTCCCTGTGGATGCCAAATGTCCTGATGCATCCCAGGGGCTCCCTGAACCTCAAATTCCTCACCACAAAAGGGAAGGATGGAGAGAGGTTCTTTCTAAAATCTACAATCTTCATAGCTATGTTTTTATAAGGCTTTCTGAGCGCCAGCTGTGCATTTACTGTATTAGTCTTGCATTTCTAGGATCCTGCAGTAGCCACTGAATGCTCTGGGGCCATTCGCTAAATGGCACCTTTAAAGCATGAACTACAAAATGCCTTTATTCAGGGAGCACAAGCCTAGAAACACTGTGGTGAATTGTCAGGCCTAGCGGAGGAGTGGCTGCTGGAGACCTGTGTGCAGCTTTTGAAGCCATTTCCCAGCCTACAATCTTGGCCTCTTATTCTATTCAGAAGAAAATAATTCACAATAAAAAATTCTGTAGCACTGAAGGAACTGCTGCTAATTAGAATCTTCTAAAACCTTAGGTTCCTAGGAGGTACAGAAAGAAGAAGAATGAGCTTCTAAAGAGCAGTCTGAATGCAAGCAAACGTTCGGCAAGCTGATCTCCTCCTGCTGCCAGTTTACAATGTAGGAAAGCAAGATCTCTAAAAGAGAAGAGGGAGTTCGGAAGGAAGGGAGTAAGAAAGGGGAAAGGTATACTGCTGCCTCAGTATCTGATTTAGAACCTCACGAAGAGCAAAGGACTTTAAGATAATAACTTGCCTTTTACCCGTAGTTTTATCTCGATTTCTAAGTACAAGCAGAGAATTTGGTTATGATGCACACAGAAATATATCATACTAGAGAATCTATCTAAGGGTAAATGAATATACAGCAGAATCTGAAATCTTTAAAAGCCAAGAAATGAATAGGAACCCCAAACATTCAAAATTAGGTCCAAAAGACTAAAACTACAACACAATAAAATCCCCCAAGATAACAATGAAGCAAACACCTGGGGTTTCAACTTCTTTAACATGAGATGGAGTAGCCGGTCAGCCAGAGCTGACTCACGGGGCCACAGAAATGGTCCGCAACGCGGAATCTCATTCTCAGTGCTCAGCTGTGTTAAGTCGCTATCATCATGGGAAAACACTCATGTTCTTGCTCAGAAACTGCTTGGAGTTGCAGTTCATCAGGCCTCCTTGCACTCGACTTGCCCTTGATGGACCACCAGAGTCTGCTAACTGATTAATCCCTGGCTCGTGGCATTTGCAGATTTCACATTTGTGATTTTAACCGTTCAATCCCTCAGGGGGCCCTAAATGGTCAAGACAATGGAAATGTGTGTTTTTTCTGAGGAATGAATTCTAATCATATACGGTGAGCTATGAGTATTGGGTCTGAAGATACCTAGAGAGGAAGGGGTTGTAATGAGTAAGTATCCACTTGAATAAGCTATGGTGTCCAGTTCTTTAGTCAAAGATCAGTGCAGATGTTGCTGTGATGTACTTTTTAGATGTGATTACTATTTAAATCTGCAGACTCTGATTAAAGAGGATTACCTTCCATAATGTGGGTGGGTCTCACCCAATCAGTTGAAGACCCTTATTAGAAAAAAGGACCCAGCTCTACTGAGCAAGAAGGAATTCTGCCATTAGACTGCCCTGGACTTGAACTACACTCTTCCCTGGACCTCAAGCCTGCCAACCTACCCTGCAGATTCTGGACTTACTTGTTCCCATGATCTCATGAGCCAGTTCCCTAAAATAAATTTCTCTCTTGGTCTCTCTCTCTGCCTCATCCATCCATCCATCTATCCATCCATATCAGAGAGGTCAACATCTCATGAAGGCAGTAGGAGCAGCCAAAAAATCTCCCCTTAGACTTGGTCAAAATGCACCTGTTATTTGGTCTCCATCTTGGTTCTGGCAAACACAGGCCAGGAAGTTCTTCTGGACTACCTGGAAGCCTGCTTCCACCTGCTCAGGCTGGGACAAGTGCCAGATGGAAGCTGATTCGGGTCTTCTTTCATCCTCAAACATTTAGCTGCTGTAATTTGAATTATCAATGCAACTGACGCATGCAACGGATTCCTCCCAGAAACATGGCATGTCATCAGCGCAGGCAACCAACGAGGAAATCATATTAGAGAGAAAACAAAAGAAGAAGCTCAAAGAAAGTTATTGGCAAAATAAAGAATTTCCCAAATGACCCCCAGACCATGCTGCCAAGATAAGGTGAGTCAAAGAAATGTAAATCAAAGCGAATTTTTGGCAGAGATACATGAATCACTGCTTCCTGCGAATGAGCTCATTCACAAGCACAGGAAGGCAGGTCAGCAGGCTCGATCTAGAGATCTCGGACCAGATTTGGCAATGTGTTTGGACTGACTACACAGCTCCTGGTGTTCTTTCTTCCCAGGATCTTCTAATTCCTGGAGGGAAGAGGTGAGGTCTTACAGTCTTTGTATTCAGTATTTGCACTTAGCTGGTCCTTGCATATGGTAAGAAATATGGAAGGAAATAAAGGAAGGAAGGCAAAGAGGGAGCATATATGGGTAGGGGAGAGGGGGACGGTCAGCAAAGAGAAACCTGGGGGTGGTCCCCTCTCCTACCATCCCCTGCACTTCTGGCCACACTCCCTGCAGAGCCAGCTAAACAAATGCAGGGGGCAGGGCAGGCCTGGGTCCTGGTTCATGTCTTCCTCTGGGAGCTTAAACAAACGAGAGTAATACAACAGCAAGCATTTTCTAGAAATTACTGTGTCAGGTACGGTTGATCCTCATTGTTCACAGGTTCCATTTCTGCAAGTTCACCTACTTGCTGACATTTATTCGTGACTCCAAAATTAACACGCCAAGTGCTTCTGCAATCATTTGCTGTCGTGCACGGAGAGGTGAAATATTGTGTCCCCCCACACTGCATGCTCCCAGCCAAGTTCAAACAAAGGCCACCTTGTTTCAGCCCTGATGCTAGTAAAGAAACATCCTTTTTGTGCTCTACTCAGTGCCACGTGTTTTGCATTTTTGTGTTTTTGTTGGTAGTTTTACTGTTTAAAATGACCCTCAAGCATAATACTGAAATACCACCTACTGCTTGTGGATACAAGAAGGCTGTGACGTTCCTCACTGAGTTACAGAAGCTCTGAGTGTGCACGTGTCATCATGCTCTTGGCCACGAGCTTGGTATTAATGAATCAATAATGTATGTTAGATAAAGTGTCTTTAAACAGAAAATCACAGTGGGTGTCTGGGTGGCTCAGTCAGTTAAGCGTCTGCCTTCAGCTCAGGTCATGATCCCAGGGTCCTGGGATCAAGCCCCATATAGGGCGCCCTGCTCAGTGGGGAGCCTGCTTCTCCTTCCCTCTCTCCCTCTGTCCCTCCCCTCTGCTCATGCTTGTGCTCTCTCAAAATAAATTTTATTTTTTTCTTCTTTTTTGAAGATTTATTTATTTGACACAGAGAGATCACAAGTAGGCAGAGAGAGAGGGG
Source organism: Mustela putorius furo (assembly GCF_011764305.1). NCBI lineage: Eukaryota > Metazoa > Chordata > Mammalia > Carnivora > Mustelidae > Mustela > Mustela putorius. Next base: position 3,022,494 of record NW_025421560.1, on the reverse strand, counting down.
GGGAAGCAGGCTCCCCGCTGAGCAGAGAGCCCAATGCAGGGCTCGATCCCAGGGTCCTGGGATCATGACCTGAGTCGAAGGCAGAGGCTTAATCCAATGAGCTACCCAGATGCCCCTCACAATAAATTTTAAAAAATAAACAGAAACTCACAGAAAACAAGGTTACCTCTTGACCAGCAATCTAACTCTGTATTACTCCTAAGAGTGATGCTTCAGTATTCCCTAATCCAGTGTTCATGGTGACTTTATAAAACATAATCAGCACAAATACTGAGAACTGACTGTGTGTGTATATGATTACATATATAATATATAATCCACACATATATATATATACACACTACACACACACACACACACATTTATTGCTGAGTCTTTGGCCACCCCAATCCTGGCCCCCGTGCTTGCACTCTGGGGTTGCAGTGTCTGAAGCCTAACTACCGTGAACAATGAGAATGGCCCATCTCTTCCATCATCTTCAGTGGTTACTCTATACGGTATGGACTATTACCGCTAAGGCTTCCAAACTTAACCTCTTTGTGCCACAGTCTCCTGTGGCAGACGGGTAAGGCAAGCCTATGGACTCCTTTCCAGAATAATGTTTTTAATCTCCTAAAGTACTCGGGATGACAATAGAAATCCGTTGTACTGAAATACAGTCACCAAATTACTAAAAAGTAATTACCACTTTAATGCCTGCAAACAACCCAAACGAAGGCATTATTTCATTTCACTATAAGTCGGTACCCTAGCCCTGTCCTCCAGGCCCCTGCCCAGGGCACACTCCCTCTTCCCCTGCATCCTCCACAGAAGACCTGCCCCAGGGCCCTTGCACCTGCCAGCATCGGATCTGAATGAAGAGGCTGATGAAGGGCTGGGGGTGGTGCACATTGAAGTCTTTTGGTTCAGAAATCACTTTTTCTACATTCACATCCTAGGTTGTGGGAGGTAAGTGGGCTGGGAGGGATCGCCTACCTAATTTAACTTCAGGATCTGAGAGGGATTTCCCAAGCAACATCCTAAGTGGAGCAAGAAAGAGGCCAAAGCTGGTGAGGTCCCTCTGCTTGTGAGGTGAGGAAGCCACCTCAGACTGTACACACACAGGGTGGTGGAGTGTGTAAGCAAACTTGAACAAGCCTCTGTGCCGTGGGTCTCGGCTCACTGTGTTAACTCGGCTTCTGAGCAATTTCTCACAATGGAGCTGATTTCCTTCTTTCTTTCTTTCTTTCCTTTTTTCTTTCTTTCTTTTTTGAAGGGCAGCAGTTTCTGGGGACTGCCACAAACACAGAATTAACATGAATCTCACAAAGAGTAACAAGGATTTTTCAGGTATCTGAGCCCCCCAAAGTGAAACTGATTCAGTGAGCTACAGAATTCTGGTGTTTGACTGTATTTGGTCACTCAGCAAAGCGGAAGGGGGTGGTGGTGATTACGCTATCCTGGCCTCTGGAGGGGCTGGGGAGGGAGTGCTGATTTATTTTTCCTGATCAAAAAGGCAGGGAACAATTTCAGACTGGGATAAGCAAATTAAAAGAAAATTCTTGCTTAGAGGAACCTCATATGATTGCATGTCAGCCTTCTGGCCGATGTGAGAACAGTAACAAACTTAATGGAATTACGAGCACTGCACTTTGAATCAGCTTGAACATGAAGTAAATTGATAACAAGCATCTAAGAAAATTAATTTCCACGAGCATCTGCAAACAAAGACTTGTCCGTGGTACCCAGCTTGGAAGGCTGGAGTGTTCTGCAAAAATCCATCTGAGAAAATGAAGGCGGGAAAGCCCAACTCCATTTCATACTTAAATGCCTCTATTTCCTTCAAAAAATGAACTGAATAGTTCTGGTCTGCTTTTGTTCAGTAGATAGGAATGTGAGGGTCATACAGAAAAAGATCCATATTTCTGTGAGTTTTAGCATCATGCAAAACAATGGAGAAGCTAAAACCCAAAGGGGAAAAATACCTTTTAGAATACTTTATCTAAACTGTGTAGGCAAGTGATTTGATGTGAAGAGAAGTACACTTTTACCCTTTACCTCCATTTAAAAAAAAAATAAGAAGAAGAAGAAGGAGGAGGAGGGAAGGAGAGAGACAAGACTGGGTCTGAGAACTCAGTGATGGCTTGGCTCCCATCCCTCTCCTGCTGGTGCATCGGAAACTGGGAAGAGAGATAAAGGAGTCAGCCCTGCAGGACTGTAGAGTTGTGGCGTGGGGAGACTGAGAGCAGATGTGACAGGCTCCTGGGGGTGCCGGGTGACAGCCAGCAGTGCCTGTGCAGGCACGTGCCATTCCGGGGAACGCCAAGAGCAGCGAGCAGGGAGGGCCCTGCCAGCTCCCCCTCCTTAGGGAGGCTGCACCTGGAGGCTGGTCCGGAGCAAGGGTCTCTGTCTCATTAAAAGTAACATCCAGGTTTGAGTGAGAGGAGCAAGACCGGCTCTCCAAAGCCTGGAGGAGACTAAAAAGCATCTTAGTAAGCGAATGGCTGGAACCCAGGGGATGCACAGGAGAGAAGAGAGGAAAGAGGTAACATTATGCACAGCCCTGACCAGACGGGGTCCGCTTCTGACTGGGGAAAAGACTCGCTTTTGCTCAGAGTGGTCCATTCTCCAAAGGGGCACGTTTCCAGGGAAAAGAGAACTGATGGTGTATCGTGAACCAGTTAGTGCATGAAACAGTATTTGGGCTTCATTTCGCCGTCCTGACTTGCACACTTGGAATCCTGCTCTCTTCTATTGGCGTTTCCCAGGATGCCATGCTGGGCTGCTGAAAGCTGCCTCTGGGGAGGAACTGAATGGGTGAGAAAGAATGGATGCGGAGGAAGAGAAGAAAGGGCGTTGCCATTTTCCACTCAAAAGCAACCACAGAGCACCCAGGGCATGTGTCTTGATCTCTGGAGTCGAGAACTCGGAGAAAATAAAGCTTATCAATTTTTCATTATTATGCCTGATCTTTCCCCAACTACGTTCATCTAACTAGTCCTAACTGAGGAGGAGGTCCTGAGATGTCTCCAAAAGCCTGAATTTTTGATAAAGCCATGAGGGAGAAAGCATGTGATAGGGCGCACGCCTGTCTGAATGGCTAAAATCAACAACACAAGAAATACCACGTGTGGGCGAGGATGCGGAGAAAGGGGAGCCCTCGTGCACTGTCGGTGGGAATGCAAGCTGGTGCGACCACTGTGGAAAACAGCGTGGAGGCTTCTCAGAAAGTTAAAAATGGAACCAGCCTACGATCCAGCAATCACACTACTGGGTATTCACCCAAAGAATTCAAGTACACTAATTCAAAGGGCTACATGCACCCTGATGCTTACGGCAGCTGTATCAACAATAGCCAAGAGATGGAAGCAGCCCAAGTGCCCGTCAATAGACGGACGGACACAGAAGATGTGGTATCTTGCCATCGGCACTGACACAGACAGATCTAGAGAGTATAATGCTAAGCCAAATAAGTCAGTCAGAGAAACACAAATACCATATGATTCCAATCATATGCAGATTTTAAGAAATAAAACAAACACACAAACAGAAAAAAAACAAAACAGAAAAAAAAAATCAAGAGACAAATCAAGAACAGACTCCTAACGACAGAGAAGGAACTGACAGTTGCCTGAAGGGAGGGGATGGGGGCTGAGGGTGCCAGGGACGAAGGGGCACACTTGGGATGAGGACAGGGTGATGTATGGAAGTGCTGAGTGACTATACTGTACACTGGAAACTAATATAACACCATGTGTTAGCTAACTGGAATTAAAATAAAAACTTAAAAAAAAAAAAAAAGCCACGTATGTAACAGGGCAAAGCAGTCAAATGGCCCGATGGATACATTCCATGGGACTCTGAATTCTCTACGACAGATGTGAAATATTTATGCTTTTCCTTTTAGGATCAGTGTCAACACGTTAAGGAACATGTATTCAGAGCATGTCTGTGACCACCCACTAACCAAGAAGCTCAAAAGGCAGCGTCCGCGTCTCAGTGTACAATCCTGTGGGTCCCAAGCCAGGCTACTCCTTGCACTTGCTTTAACAGTTTGCTAAGAGCCGTGAGGGGTCTCACCCACAGCCAGCACTTGTCCACAGCAGGGACTTTGCCCCAGCTGTTCCCTCTGCCCCAACATGCTTCCCTCAGAATGCCACTTGGCTCACTTACTTCTTCAGAACCATAATTCAGGCAGCTGAACTCCTCAGTCTACTCAAAGCTCAGCCCCCCTCCCTCAGCACAGCCGCCCATCCCTACCCTGGCTCAATGTTTTCTTTTCCACAGCATTTATCTTTTAACTAGAATTTACCTTTTTTTAAAAAAATTATTATTATTATAAGGTTTATTGTTTGTTGTCCAGAATAGGCCAGGAAACTAGAGCCCTGAAAGCAAATCTGGCCCACTCCTTGTTCATGCAAATAAAGTTTTATTGGAACACAGACACATCCACTCATCAATGGCTACAGTGTCTGTGCCAGCTTTGATGTTACAATGGCAGACCTGAGAAACTGTGATAGAGACTGAAGGGGACACAAAGATGAAACTATTTACTCTGGCTCTTTATAGAGGAGGTTTGCCCATCCCTGATTTAGAATACAGGCTCGGCAAGGATGGGAAACTGATACATTCATTCACACATTCCAAGTACCTGTCGTGTGATAAGTACTCCAGAGACATTTGCAGAAGGAATTTATGTGAATTTTTGTTTTTATGTCTAGCTTGTTTGGGTGGCTTATATAGAGAAAATGGAGTAACCACACCATGACACCTTAAATCACACATGGAAAGCAAAGAGCTCCGAGCAGTAGCAATGAGTACCTTTTAGTTTTATACTAAATAAGAAGACACTAGGTGTTTATGAGAATTTTTCCCCATAAAAAGGGGTACGTACATTCTCAAGTTTGAGAAGCACAGGGATAAGGAGTTTAGCCAGGAGAGCAGGTCAACCAAGATGGCTCCCATGACCGTGAAACTGAGAAGCAACACAAACCACCGAATCACCTAGATTCCCAGGACTCTTAACTCTTGTCTGGCCCCCTGTTCCTGTAAGGACAGCTGCACTTAATAAGGTTCTATGTTTCAGTGTCTAGTTCATAGACAAGGTTTTTTGTTGGGGTGGGAAGAACTTCCAGAAGAGGGATATCCCTGTTACCAGTCTCAGACGAGGAGAGAAGGAGCTGGCACTTGTACACCCAAACCTCTCTGGTATCTTGAATCTAAGAGAAGAATTGGGAAAACACTTCAGTTCTATTTCTTCTGAAGGTCTGAGGACACCTCTTTGAGTCTTACAGAATCAAGGAATTATCCTAGAATCCTAGGAATCATCCTAGAACATAACAGCAGGAAAAACGTAACTGTGGACATCATCAAAACCAACATGTTCATCTCCCTCAGAATGAGCGGTTCAAAATTTTGCCCCAAGTCAAACCGCACTGGTGACAGAGTCAGGCTGAGTGTCCCCATCTTCAGTCTCTGGGGCAGTGCTCTTCCTGTGACACGTCTCCATCTTCCCTCAGAAACCACAGAGACATCCTCAATGACCAGTTCCACCATCTTGGTTTTTTTAGAGATGGGAACTGCAAATCTTGCAATTTCCACTTCAAGAATCAGGCTAAGAGGCCTTTTCCTGCCCACGGAGGTCTTGTACCAACAAGATCTGGCAAGAGCTTTGCTGGGCATCACAATCAGCATACGCCTATAGACAAACATTTGTTTCACCAAAAAGTCACAAAAGGGGATTCCAAAAAATTCCATCTGCTCTACACTATTACCACTGCTGCCACCGCCCTCATCAGATCATCAGGACCATGTCGGTGGCACAAGCATCCGTTTCCATTCCATCTGACTTAAGAAACAAACAAACGAATGAACGAACAAACCAGAATTAGATCTGCAGGAGGCAGGGACCCATCCTTCAAGTAAGTGGTGATCTGCTGAGTAAGGAAACTTAGGTAGTAAAAGGACTCAGCATCTGACTACGCCAAGTCAACTCAACCTCTGTGTGCCTAGGGGCTGGCCCAAGCTTGCCCCAGGGTCCTTCAAATCCCTACAAGCCTACAAATTACACCATAGGAGCAAAACTCAAGGAAATGGTTTTGCCATAAGATTTAGATTAGTTCATTCTTGCAGGAAAAGCTTGCTTCTTTATTATTAGTCCTGTTCCATCTTAGAACATGTGGAAGACCCATGTGTTCATTCCCAGAGACCTACAAAATGGCATCTATGGTTTGGGCTTGGCTTCTCAGGAGCCTGACATGGCTGAGCTCTAGGGGCCCCACCCCAGGTTCAGAGGAAGTAATGAGTAATACAAACTTGCAGTGAAACGTTTTTTTGAAAATTCTCAAGGATTTCTCCACTTTTGTTATTTTCTTCTCTTAATCAAGACTAAAAAAAATTCTTTTAATTTCCTGCTAAATATTCCTTCTATAGAATCTTCTTAAGTAAATTCCTTTTCTCTAAGGATTATTGCCTCTATGATTAATGAATTCCCATCTTAATGCACCCTGAACAAGTTGCAAATGTGCATAGGAGAGGATAATTCAGGAACTGTAAGACAGAACAGCCACTTGAAAATAAGGAAGCAAAATTATAGTGACTCATGTACTATGGGCATGAAACAGGTGTATTTATTTGAAAATTACCTGATTTCTAACCAAGAGAGCTATTTTCCCTTCAGCAATAAATGACAGCTTTTGGGTTTTTTCCCTTTTCTGTAATTTCTTTCTGTAATTTTTCCTTTACAAAATTCATTTTTTAATTTTGCCACATAATACAGAAATCCATTCCCTTTATTCAAAATTAGACCATCACAATGCATTCTGATCTATATTCCCCATCTCACTCTCCTTCGTCCTTCCCAATGACAACCAATACCATGCCATTCTGAATATTATTATCCACCTTTATTTTTTCATGTATTATTTTTTTTTTAAGAGAGAACAGAGGGGAGGGACAGAGGGAAAGGGAGAGACAGAATCTCAAGCCATCTCCATGTCCAACATGGAGCCTGACACGGGGCTTGATCTCATGACTCTGAGATCATGACTTCAGGTTGGACACTTAACCAACAGAGACAACTAGGTGCCCCAGGCTATTACCCACTTTTAAAAAATACTTTTATATCTACATGGATAAACACACAGAAAATACATTGCAGTCTTCTGTGTGTTTCATTCCATTTATAGTTACTATTGTGTTTCCTTCTCCAACTTGGTTCTTTTTTTTTTTTTTTTAAGGGAATTATTTTTGAGAGGTATCCAGTTGGGAAGGCAGACAGCAAGTGGGTAAGAGAGAGTTCAGTCATTCCTCTACAGTGCTGTTTACTTTCCCATTATGTGCATCTTCTACATTTTATTCATCCTCCCGGGGATGGGTATTAGGCTGTTTTTAAGTTTTTTCTCTTATAAGAATAGAGCATTCTTTTTCATCCTGTCTATGCGACTCTATGTTTGCATATCTCTAGGACAGACCATTAGAAGCGAAGGGCCTGAGTCACAGGGAAAGCAGTGACAGTGTTACTAGGTTCTATCCAACTGTAGTCTCTAGCGGCCCAAGCCATTTATACCTCAACAACCTCACCAGCTCTCCATAGTCTCAAGCCACTAAGTTCTTGGACAATCTGCTGATGTATTTTAATTTGCATTCCCTCATCATTAGTGAAGCTGAACACCATTTTATTCCTTGGCCATTCCTATGTTCCTCTTCTATGAGCTTATAGTTTTCATTTTGCCATTTCTTGCTTTATCTCTATTACTAAATTGTAGTTGTTCCTTCTATATTCTTCCTTTATACCTTCTTCTGGCTTTATCTTTTCGTGTTGTCTTTTATGATACAGAAGTTCTAAATGCTGATCTAGTTATCTTTAACAGTCTTTGCGCTTTCTGGATTTTGCCCTTTGGTGTATGTTTTGTTGAAGAAGCTGTCCCTACTCCAACACTGTGCCAATGTCCTTCCATATTTTTTTCCAATTCATTTAAAAGTCCCCCCCCCCACAGTTGGGTCTTTAATTCACTGGACTATGTATATCGTTTGTGGATATCACTCTGTTTTGTAAGGCTCACCCACTGGAAAATCCCATTTATTGAATCATCTTTTCTTTCCCAACTGGTGGAAAAGCCATCAATCATACACTGTAGTTTCTCTCCAATAGCAAAAAAAGAAAAGTAAGAAGGAAAAAATAGTCCTCTGCTCTTCCACGGACTATGGGAGTTATGCATATCTTCTCCTGGCTTCAGGTAGCAATGTGAACAATCAGACTGGATTAAACATTCTCTAGGTCTCTCAAATATTAGATTATAAAGGCAAATATAATATTTTATATGGTTTATTTTTCATTCCTCATAAATTTTTGGTTATTAAGAACTGAGACTCACCATGGTTTCTAATATTCTTCTCCAATAAATAACTGTGGCTACCTGGAGAAAAGGCTGATTTTAGGACTGGGACAGGAAATACACCAAATGAGCCTGTGGCATCTTGTAATGCCAAGAAGTCAAGTGCTTCAAACTAAACAATAACAATAAAAATCCCACACACAACGGTAGAGTAAGTCAAAGTGACTTGGAAGCTAAGGGACGGGGCTCCCAATGGACAAAGCCAGGACAATTTGAGCAAGTAAATGGCACCAGAATGTGACCCCAGGTACAAAGGAAGTGTCTCTGAGTCGTACATCCATATGGGTGTAAATAAGTGACTGAATGTACAACCAGAAGGAAGGAGGAGAAACAGCTCTCCCATGTGGAAGAAACTCACATGTTTTCTGTAGACGCCCTGTCTTCAAGGAGGTGGAGCGCAACACTCCACTCCTCAAGTTCAGGTGCACGAGGGAACGTCCTTCCACAGAGCGGGGCACGCCACTCTCCAGTGGAGACACCTGACCAACACCCCCTCAGCCCAGAGATTGAGCCAATGTCGATACTGAAAAGGCATGTTGGTGCCTTATACTCTGAGCTAGGGGGAGGACTTCTGCCATCCATCCCTCCACCACAACTGTTCTCTCACCATGACGAAAACATCAGGTCCCAAGGGAGGGGCGGTTTACAACATGTCCGCCCAGCACCCCACAAAGCTCAGCAGACTCAAGACTGAGAAACTGCCACCACCCGGAGCAGCCTAAGGAGACGTGGCAACTAGGGGCGATGTGGTACGCTGGACGGGGCCCAGAGCAGAAGGACTTCAGGGAAGAGCTAAGGGCATGCGAATAAAGGACGGAATTCCATTTAAAATAACGTATCTCTACTGGTTCATCCACTGTGCCCAGAGTACTCTGCTGACGTGTGATGTTAATGACAAGGAACTGGGTGTCGGGTATCTGGGAACTCTGTGGACTACACAATAGGTCTGTCAATCAATCCAAAACTATTTGAGAATAAAAAGTTTATTTAAGAAAAATGGAGAGATGCAAGACTAACTTTTCATGCAGTGACATCCCTGGTGGGTGGAAAACCACATCACCAGGAGCACAGTGACCCCGAGCAGAGGCTGGTGGCCTTCCTGCAGGGAGAGTTGACCTGTGTGTTTCAGCACTTGGAGTGGACACATCTACTGAAGTTGGCTTGCCCTTCTACTGCCTTGACCACACCTTCGGGAGCTCAGGTTCGGCACTTGCTTCAGCACCCCCAAGACAGCAGACAGAGGAGTCACCGAGGAACCTTCAAATAACACACCACTGCACGCAGAGTGCCACGGATCTCTGGTCAACCATCTTCCTCACTGAACTCTTCTTCTAGGGAACAGGACAAAGATGTCTTCAACTATGGGACCTAGAAAAAACTGACGACCACCAGTGCTAGTATCTCTGCTGTATCCGTGACAGTCCTGATAAGCTCTACAAGCCTCCATTTCCTTGAGTAGAGGATGGGAACAGCGCCCACCCTGTCTGCTGCCAGGGTTATTGCTAGGCAACTGAGGGTGACTGATGTAAGGCACACTTGGGGGCTCAGGAAGCACGATACATGTGGAAACTTCCCATGGCATAGCTGGTCACAATTATGACAGGAGCCATTCATCCAGGTCCTGCTGTGTGTGGCCTGGCTGCATGAGCAGCAGGTACTACTGCCCTGTCTCTCTTTTCCAGAGCTGATTCGGGGGGGGTATTGCTTGTTTATTAGGTGTCATTTGAGGAGAGAGATACCCCGTGCATGACCAGCTTTCCCCCTTATGCTAAGAGACATGCTCACAAAATAATTTAAGGTCTCGCTGCGTCACGAACCCCTGAAAGCACAAGCACTTTTAGGGTGGCGGATTTCTGCTTTCCTGCCCACGTTGGTCCAGCAGGTCCAGCGTTAGACTGTTGGACCAACGTGGGCATGACCCTTTAAAGACCAAGCTTTGTCCATCGTGGGGTCACCCAGACTTCAAGGCCCAGCTCCGCAGTCTGGGCTCTCCTTGAAAGAAGCCAGCCTTGGCCAGGATCAAGTTCTCTGCGTTCCTGCCTCCTGGCTTAAGACTTGTTCTTTCTCTCCGTGTCTTCACAAATTAAAGCATTAGCCCTCGAGGGGAACAGCACTGTCACTGTCAAACAGTTGCAGCCATCCTCCCTTTGTGCCAATTACAGCGACAACAGCCGGAGGAAGCACAGCTCTCCGTGAATAAAGAAATTAGTTCCCCAGCAGCTCCTGCCCGCTCTGGCCTGGCCCCCACAGGCTCCAACGAAGGTCCAGCTGTGAGGCTTCATTCGTGAGCTCGATAATGTGCTAATTCACTTTTCCACTAGAAAAAATCAGGAACAGCTGGATTTTCAAATTTCCATTTGCAGAGAATTCAGACCCTGCGTAGCTCCTGTTCCATTACCATTTTCGGTCACAGAGGGGCACTCCACAGTTGCTTTTGTGTTTGAATCCAGAAATCAATAGCCTTCCTTACACAAAGCAATGGCTTATAAAACCATCTCCTCTTGACATGATGGGTGTTCCCATGTCTCTCTTAATAATTCTTTATGGCCCCTAGTACTGGGCCTCAGACATCAGGATGTCGAAACATAGATGGCGGATTTCATGCAGCGTGCTACCCAGCAGTGTGTCCCCGCCATCGCCTGAAACTGGGAACCAAGGTGGGCTACTTCCCTATTAATGACAACACCAAACCAAATCTAAAACAAACATTGTATCTGTAGCTTCTGAGATGCACGCTTATTAAACCAGAAATAGGGAGCTAATTTCACCAACGAAATGAAAAGCAGGGACGTCTGGGTGGCTCAGTCAGTTAAGTGTCTGCCTTCAGCTCAGGTCATGGTCCCAAAGTCCTGGGATTGAGTCCCACATGGGGCTCCTTGCTCAGCAGGAAGCCTGCTTCTCCCTCTGCCTGCTATTCCCCCTGCTTGTGCTCTCTCTCTCTGATAAATAAATAAAATCTCAAAAAAAAAAAAAAAAGAATGAAATGAAAAGCAGCCTGTATTTCCAGCTATCTGCGTGTACGAATTAGTTGCTGAGTTAGAACCTTTGTTGACTTCACTTTAAACATCTTTAAATACCCTTGTTATGTAGGGATTAGAGTTTCTGTAATTAAGAGGATATATTTTGTGATCTTAGAGACAAAGGGCTTTGCCAGGAAACCTATCGCATCCTGAGTATACCGGGGTTATTCTCATTATAAAAGGACCCTGCTTTTTCAAAGGGGAATCATATCCAAAGTATTTAAATATTTCCATTGAAGCATGCATTCATTTCAACTAGTTGTTAACAACTGCCTAGTTTGATAACAGTGGTGCTGTGAGGGACATGGAGAGATCAAGACCCCATCCCTGTCTTCATGCATTTCAGAGTCCAGGAAGAACGTATACAAATAAAGACACCCGCAGACAGTGCACACAAACAGAGGTTCGAACAGGCAGGGGAGAAGAGCTCAGGACGACTCGGCCACCTGTGTGGCAGGCAGCCTCTGAGCTGAGATGGGACCTGGGGCAGCCCCAGCAGGGCAGCCACTGCACCCAAGAAGCAGAATGAGCAAAGGCGCAAGGCTGGGACGCTGACCTGTGCTGAAATGACAGGGAATGACCCAGCTGAGCTAGAGAACAGAAACTGCACATGGAAGAGCAGAGACCAGACTGGAATGGCATGGAGCGCCAACACAAGGAAGAAACACAGTCACGGCCACTCTGGGGAAAGAGCTCTGCCACTGTGCTTAATGGATGGACCGGACAGGTGAGACATGGACACCAGGTGACAAGTCCCAAAACCCTAAAGAGGGGGATCCAGAAGAGTAAGGATGTCCCGGATCTCCACCATGAATGATCATTCAGAACTGGTGCTCCGATATCCTGGAGTTCACACTTGAAGCCAGGGGGTCAACAGGACTCAGGAGTGGGAAAAGAAGGATTACCCTGACTTGTCCAGGAAGACAGCTCAGGTAAAAAGCGGTAGCTAGCGTGGCAATCCATCCCATCTTCTCTCCCCGGCCTTGAGGCCAGGAACTCTAAGTCATGCCGAAACCTCTAATGCCTACTCTGTAGTAAGAATGGAATAATGAGGGGGGCCTGGGTGGCTCAGTCGGCTGAACGCCTGACTCTTGGCTTTGGCTCAAGTCAAGATCTCATGGGTCCTGGGATCCAGCCCCTCGTCGGGCTTCTGTGCTCAAGGCAGAATCTGAGGATTCTCTCCCTCCCCCCTGGCCCCTCCTCTCACTCACATGCTCATTCGCTCTCTCTCTAAAATAAATAAATAATCTTTAAAGAGCAGTAAGCCAAAAGCCTTTGCATATATTATCTCACTTAACTCTATCCAGAATCCTACAAAGTAGGCATCAGAAGCTTCATTCTATAGATGAAGAAACTCTCTAGCTCCCAGCAGGCTGATACTTTGTAATATCTGTTAAATTAACTCATCATTCATAAGCAAAATGGTCATTTAAGGACACATCAACAAAAACCATTGTATTTTCCATTATTAGCAGATATTAGATATTTTTATATATTTTAGCAGATATTTTCTAAATTAATTTATTTTTTTCTAGGTTTACTGAGATACAATTGACAAACCAAAACTGTATGCATTTCAGGCATGGAATGTGATGTTTTGTCATATGCATACATTGTAAAATGACCACTGCAACCAACCAAGTCAATTAACATTTTCACCACCTCGAACAGTTTACCTTTTTTACGGGTGACGAGAACACTCCAAATCTATACTCTTTGCAAATTTCAAGCACACACGAGAGTATTATTAACTAGAGTCACCATGCTAAGTAGCTGACACTTTGCACTCTTTGATCAAAGTCTCCGGTTTCCTTTGCCCCACCCCCTGGCAACCACCATTCTACCCTCTGCTTTTTCATAAAAGTTTATTTGATATACACAACTGATACTATGTGGCTTTTCTCTTCCCATGATGAGATGTTTCTTTACCTCTGCCTCGACAACTGTCCATTTAAACTTAATTAAATTTAATTAAACATCAAATTCAGTTTCTCAATAAAGCCAGCCACAGTTCCAGGGCTCAGGAGTCACACGTGACCAGCAGCTGCTGAGCTGGGGCGCCGAGGGAACGTTTTCATTACTGCAGAGTTCTTTTGGACGGCGCCCCTCCATAATTCCAGAGGATTTCCTGGGAGGAATGATTCCCGGAGCAGAGAGTCACTGCCTGGCCAGACAGAGCCTCCCTCCTGAATCTCTCTCCACGCCCCACCCCAGCTACAGCATTTCGGCAAATGACTGTTCCGCATCTGCTCTATATTAGGTGTCGTACTCACTACGTGCGGGGGACACAAAACGAAGTCAAACTTGCTCTGAAGGGGTTTACAGCCTAGCAGAGGAAGGGGAAATATTTAGTTATAATTAGATGCTGTCATATTTGCAGCACATAGAACAAAACATTGATCCCCCAAATATACATAGCCTGGGAAACTGCCTTAGTAGGAGAAGGACCAAATGGTGGTGTATTCCTTGGAGAGAATCCCACAAGGACTTTAAGTGATCAAACCAGAACCAGAGATGTCAACATGGACACATCATAAAAGCAAAATATTGAGGGAGAAATTAAAATGTGGCATAGTATTTACACTGTGATACAAGAAAATTTAAAGATAAAGAACGATGTATGCTGTTTATAGATATATATACCTCCATATTTTTTGTTTTAAGTAGGCTCTACACTTAGTGTGGAACCCAGTGCGGGGTTTGAACTTGGGACCCTGAGATCAAGACCTGTGCGGATATCAAGAGTTAGACATTCAACTGAGTCACCCAGGTGCCCCTAGGTTTTTGGGGGTTTTTTGTCTGTTTGTTTGTTTTTTATTAAAAACAGACTGGAGCAAATGTGAACATGTGAGCAGTTATTCATTCTAGGACTACTATATTTTACAAAATAAAAGGGAGGTGGTGGAGGAACACAAAAGCCTCCAGGTCAGGGAGGAAGAAGCAGCACGCCGTGGAGGGGGGAAGGGCCTTGTGGGGCACAAGTTAGTGAGGGAAAACGCACGCAGTGCAGTCTGGCCAGAGGCATAGCAGAAAGGCAGGTATGGTGAAAGGTCCTGCAGAGGAGGTCAGCAGCCGGTCCCGGGATCTTACATGCTGCCCTAAACCTCTGCTCCAACACCCCGTGGGCAATGGGGAGCTACTGAAGCACTGCAGGCTGCGGGCGAGTAGGGCTGTTCCATCAAAGACCATGAAGACTGTCAGCCAAGGGCTCTAGAAGGACAGCAGAGACCGCTCCCCTCTGCCTTTCCCACCGCAGTCACACAAGGCAGAGTCCAGCAGTGGGGAAATCAGGGAGCAGGCGCCCGACGAGGCAAGGAAAGCAAAGCTGAGTCAGAGTGGAGAAGGTGCCCCGCGGATTCTTCAAGGTTCCACTCCAATGTCACTGCCAAGCTGTCCCTGGAATTGACCTCCAGACAGACCCACCTCTCGGCTCCGAACCCACCCTTCACTCCACTCTGTGACAGCGCCCGGGAGGAATTCAGGGAAGCAACTTCTGCTGCCATCAGCACAAGGGTCCGCTTTCCCAGCACTGGGGGCCGAGACCCTGCAGGAAGAAGGGACCTGTCTCTCTGACTCCAGGGTCATACCAGCGGTCAGGGACATGGCGGTGGGGCCAAGGTGGGCACGCGGCGCTCTGACCTGGGCATCCCACAGAGCCCAAAGTCTCACAGCGACCTCA
The DNA here is from genome assembly GCF_011764305.1 of Mustela putorius furo. Taxonomy (NCBI): domain Eukaryota; kingdom Metazoa; phylum Chordata; class Mammalia; order Carnivora; family Mustelidae; genus Mustela; species Mustela putorius. The sequence continues at coordinate 3,007,420 of NW_025421560.1, read as the reverse complement.
GGGCCCTGGCCCAGCCTGGTGACCTCCTGCCCACGGACCCACCTGCACCAGCACCCTAACTCCCTATGCCTGCTGTCCCTATCCAGGAGGCCTGCCACGCAGACTTCCCAGTTCAGACAGCGGCTGTAACAGGCCTCCTACCCACCCCAGTGCCCTCACTTCCTCTGCACAGCCACGCTCATGCCTTCCTGCCTGCCCACTGACTGCACGCCGTCCCCAGCCCCAGAGAGCCAGCACACGTCTCTGCCACCTTGGGGGCAGCAGCCCAACCTTCACAGGCGAGGTGGGCCCCCCGCCTTGGAGAGGGGCCTCCATCCAAGTCTGTCCTCCCTTGGACTCTCTCCCTCCACCCTAAGGTACCCTGCAGAGCTCTCTACCATTGCACGGTCACTCTGTCACCACCTGACACTTCCCTCTTTAAATCACTGTGTGCTTTCTCTGTCCAGGTGAGACCACACTGATAACACAGATCAGAAATTCTACTTTTATATAACAACTACCATTTTGATGCCATTTTCCCGCTAGACTGAGAGCTCCATGAAGGCAGGGCCCATCTTTTATTCCAGGAACATAACAAGGTAGTGGGGGGGAGGGGTCCCAGGCATCAAGAGCATGACTACGGGCAAAACCCTCCCTGTACAGCAGTGTGTTGACAATCCCAATGTGTTTGCTTGTCCTGGAAGCAACTGATCCTGCCCTGCCCTGCGTCTTGCTGCAAACGGACTGCTTTACATCAGGTGGAGTCTTGTCCTTCACCAGCAATTAAAAAAAGAGAACTCTTGGGGCGCCTGGGTGGCTCAGTTGGGTAAGTGTCTGCCTTTGGCTCAGGTCATGATCTCAGGGTCCTGGGATCGAGTCCCATGTTGGGCTCCCTGCTCAGCGGGGAGCCTGCTCCTCCCTCTGCCCCCATCCTCCCCCTCCCCTTGGCTAGTGGATTCTCTCTCTCAAATAAATAAAATCTTAAAAAAAAAATAATTATGAAAATGTACCTGGTTCCCTGGAGAAACCCTCAAGGCCTCCCTCAGAATGGAAATCGCTGGGACGCTAAGTATGCGAACAGGGGTGTTGGTCTCGCCAACACTGTGCCCAGCATTCCTAGAGCGTTTTATAAGTTTAGATGATAAATGTACCGTCTTTAAGTTTCATTTAAAAACAAACAGACCCCAAAGCCCCCAATGATTAGGGCATACTCGTGACTGGGAAGAGCAGAGCCACAACCCTGAAGGCCGTGGAGCTCAGACGACAAGCCGGGCCTGTGGGCTCGCCCACAGTCCAGCCCCCGCCATCAGCCACCAGCCGTTTGACTCCTGGCAAATTTCTTAACCAATTCCACCTGGTTTCATCACCTCATTAAAATGCAATGAGATTACCTGCTCTGTATCTACGAGTGAATACGAATGAGTGCCACGCAGCACAGAGCCAGGGCCCTCGCAGGTCCCCAGGGATGACAGGCCATTACTAATTATTGCAGAGTAAAAGGTCCTCAGAAAAAACCCTATGTACCCATGAAAATAACTCAGGAGGCTAAGCTGCTCACCACAGGAACACATACATGCGTTGTGCTGGCACACACTGGAGAGGGAACGTTCTGGCAACCAGGGAGGCCACAAACTGCCCCATGTCCTTATCTTCCCGAGGGGCTCACCTCGCTCACCTGTCCTCAGCTGAACTGCCCATCCTTCCAATTTAGACTGGCTGAGCACAGGAACAGTGTGTGTGTGTGTGTGTGTGTGTGTGTGTATACAAACGACTCATAAAATGGGCTATCTGCTTGAAGATGACAGTAAAATACCCACAGGTGAGGACAAATCAATGTTGTTCCGCTGCAAACCCCAAGCAGGCATTCAGCACAGAGACAGGAAGACTTCATTTGCCTCCTGCTTCTCTCCAGCTACGCAGTTCCTAAAGAACCCGGGAAGACTGGGAGAACACTGTGCAGCGTGGTCGGGAAGGGGGTACCAAGACGCCGGGTTCAGCAGGGGCCCAGCCCCATCTGGCTGCGTGGGCCGCCCTGTTCCCCACTGGGGCAGACATGCTGCATGGAGCAGGTCTCCTGCAGGACTCAGGGACCCGACGCTGGGGATTTGCAGGCACACCTGCTGACACACACCTGTCTTGTTCGGGGCTAAGCAGGGTCTGTCACGGGCCCCTTCTGCTGCAGACACTCTGACACAGCCCAAAAAAACACTTCCTTTCTCCAGGCATTGGGAAGTATTTGAAAACAGCTTGGATGGTCACCGCCCAGCTGACTCCATCACAGACCAGAGCAGCTTCTCCCACAAAGAGCAGCGGTCAGTCCCCATATAATGGAGACTCCGGGCACAGCTGGGGGTTCATTTAAAGTACAGGACGCTCCTCTGCACATACATGGGACATGGCAACTAGGCGTCGGTCCACCCCCCTCAGTAGGGCCCCCACCTCCCATCTGAATTATGGTCAGTCCCTCCCATGGGTACCCACTGTCAGCTTCCCACTGCTGACCCTCCCTCTCCCTCCAACTTCCCCTCCCATCCCCCTCTGCTCTCACTCAGAAACGCCTTTCTTGCAAACTTCCGTATCTCCATGCCTGGCTTCATCCCATGGAAAAATGCACACGTGGCTACATTTCAGATATATTCTTAGTACCTGAGTTCTAGACCATTGTTCATCCATGGATGATGAAGATGATGGTGATGGTGGCTACTATTTCTTGGACATTTTCTGTGTGGTTGGTGCCCTGCTATACATCTTATGCACTGTCTAGCCCTGCCAGTGACTCTATGAGGTAGAACGTTCTATTTTTACAAACATGACATTTGGAGTTCATACACGGTAAGAAATCTGCACAAGAACACACAATTAGAGGGGCGCTTGGGTGGCTCAGTTGGTTAAGCGTCTGCCTTTGGTCCAGGTCATGATCCCAGGGTCCTGAGATCAAGTCCCACATGCAGGAAGTCTGCTTCTCTCTCTGCCCGCTGCTCCCCCTGCTTGTGCGCTCTGTCAAATAAATAAAATCTTAAGAAAAAGAACACACACACGCACACATAAAAACACAAACAAAACACACAAAAGGTCCAGGACTCAAACCAAGACAAGCTGTCTCCGGAGCCTATGCTCTGCCCACAGAGGAGTGGCTGTTATTTTGAAGAGTGAGACGAACCATAGAAATTATCTCTTCAAAGATCTTGCATTTTATTTTTCTAAGATTTTTATGTATTTATTTGAGAGAGCAGGGAAGGGCAAAGGAAGAGAGACTCTTGAGCAGACTCGGTGCTGAGCAGGGAGCCCCGACGCAGGGCTCGATCTCCGGACCCTGAGCCGACACCAAAAACTGGACGCTTCCCCTGAGTTCACCACCCAGGAGCCCTGAAAATCCTCCACTGTAAAGATGAAGAAACTGAGGTCCAGGGAGCTGTTTTCCAAAAGCCACGTTGGGGACAGTGACTAAGCCCAGGTTCCAAGCCGGTCACTGAATTCCCAGAAAGTACATTCTGTCGGGAAGTCTCTGCAGACACAGTGTTTCACTACGTGCTTAGAGGAGGACAAAGACAACTACAAGGGCCCAATGGCGGACCAGGCTCTTCACCAAGCAGGAGGCAGGCAGCTTGCCTCAGCTCCAGATCACAGCGCACGCAGTGCCCAGCAGTTTCAGCGAACAGGCCACATCCTTCCACGGGAAGACAAATTCAAACACCGCACATTCTGCTGTGCTTACAGAGCAATGGACGAGGGCCTGTGGTTAAAAGCCTGTACTCCATCCAGACGTACATTAGTTCAGATATAAATTCCTACTCTATCTCTCAGGTCTGCCACCTTGGCTAACGTTCCTCTATCCTTGGTCTTCTCATCTGTAAAATGGGGACAAGGCACGCCGCAAGGCATTTTTATACATTTTCAAAGATCACACAGTCCCCAGGAAGGGCTCATAAAAGTTTGTCTGTTGTTACTGTTAATGGTTATTACTCCACACTTCTCCACTGGGCTGTGTCTGCGCAGCACAGTGGACACGTGCCCATTCCACTGCCCGATAAACCCACCGAAAGAAACAAATGTTCCGTATCTGTCAGGGACACGTGCTCTTTAACTCCGCTTCTCCGACTTCCTGGTGACAATTAAATACCCTTCCCCCAAGTCATACAGAAGCACAATTACTTTATATTTGTCACTCTGGTAACCAGGCAACTGACAGTCTTTTCACACAATGAAAACGCTCCAAAAGATTCACTCTGATTCATTTTAGCAGGCGGCAGGTCGGGCAAGCTGAGTCATCTGTACTTCCTGAGAGGTGCAATTAGGGACCTTGGTTTTTAGCAGAATCACTTATCGTTCCCCAGGTATCAGGTGAAGCTGAGAGCAGAAGCCCCAGTGCAGATGAACCCCACGCCGACTCGGGCAGAGCTTTTTCAGGGAGGTGGTGTGTGGCTGACTGATGAGCTCTGGTCTCAAGTGCCCCCACTGAGCCGTGCAATCCAACACAAGTCATTTAATGGCCTGGGTCTCTGTTTGCTCATCTGTAGAGAACGTCTCCAAGGGCCTCTTAGCTCTCGATCTGTCTGATTAAGGAGGAAGGGCTACTTATGTGGGAAAAACCCATTAGAGAGTGCCTTTCAGACTTAAGAGAGTTTTGTTCAATCTATTACAGAAACCTACAACTTCAGCTGTGGCTTCGGGCTTCCAAACAAGTTCCTCACAAGGGTCAAGAAAGATGATCTTCAAATTGAATACATGTAGTCCTTTTCCAAGATCAAGGCTGCTCTCAGCCACTGGTCCAGAAAGACCGATCAAGCTGGGCTTCATCAAGCTTGTCAATATGATCATTTGTAGCCTTTGGACTTTTTCTTTCCTTTGATGTTAGCTGCAGGCTCTCCTGAGCTCAGAACTCCCCATAGGAAGAGTGAAGGGCACAGGCATGTCACGTGCATGGCGACGACAGTGGCCTAACGAGAGCGTCTGTGGCATGGACAGCACAGATCCAAAAGTCCTGGCTCTCGGGGTTTCCCTGGGGCCCCCAAAAGCCCTCTCTTCTCCCCTTACCTGCCTGTTCTCCCTTGCCCCCAGATCCCTGCTAGATGCCCTAGGTTCTTAGATGCTCCTAGAATCCAGGCCTTGTGGTGTGTCCCACCAAATTCTAGTGAGAACAGCTGCATAACTCGCCTGCCAGACAGGGGCTCCCTCTCCCACATCAAATACTATTTACTGACTGTCTCTACTCAGTGTGACGGGGCAAACCATCTCCAGGGAAGCAGTAGAGGAGGGTCCCTCCTGCCCCACCCACAGACAGGTCCTCTCACATTCCTGCCCAAGGAGCATTCTGGCCTCCTGGGTCGCTCATCAGCTTTGTGGGTCACGTGTCCACTTCTAGTCTCCAACCAACTTGACAGTCTTTCATTTATTGTCTGTAACACTCCCCATCCTCATTGGTATGGTGAAAGCTCTAGCAATCAGCCATTTTTTCTTCATAATACTGGGTGAATAACAGATTTCCATTTTCATTTTATCCAACTTGTTCCAAAAACAGGATTTGAGATTTTTCATAAAGGTATGTAATCGTGGTAATTTAAATTAAGTAGATAAGGGAATGAGGGCAAAGAAAATACAATAGTTTTTTAAGTAGGTGCAGGTGAAGTTTAGGCCTAGAGATACAGGCTAAAGGCTTCGGAAGGGTTGTAAAATACGGACTACAGTAGCTTCCAAGCTTCCCGGTGGCCAGAGCAAAGAAGAAAATGTAATTAGTAAAAAGATTTTGCAGAGTCTATAAGTAAAAAACAAATCAGCATAACTTGCTATTATTCTGCACACGAGGGGGCTGAACGATGAGGCAAAGCCCAGAGCTGGCCGATAGGACAGAGCAACGCAGAAAATAAGGAGAACCCGAACATTCTGGATCAGAGGTTGGCAGCCAGATTCCAACTCTTAAGGTCACTACAGTGGTTCCTCGGAGAAGGATTCCAAGGCCGTAACAAGGTTCTGGCTCGCTTACCAACACAAGTGCAGGGGGAAAAGCGGGACTCATCTAATGCCTGTCTCTTAAGGAGACCCCCATCATTTAACACATCTCAGCTTCTGACAACGGCGGGCCGCCCGAGCATCTGAAACACTCACTTCGCCAAGGGCCTGGAAAATACCACACGTGGGCGGGTCTGCCTGCTGTGTCATCATCGTCACTCCCGACATCATCACCATTCTGTAACCATTAATAGATCAGGTGCTGAGCCCCTACTAGTTTTCAGGCACTTAATCGTATATTAAAGTATACCGTGTATATACTGGGCTGAAGAAGCAGAAAATCAGATGTTAATGTGCCCACAATCACATTGCTGGTAAGGAACAGAGCTGAGCTTTGAATGGAGGTCGGTCTCCTCCAAATTCTTAACTTTAAATTTAACATTAGTTTTTTACTTATTTTATATACCCCCGCTACTAAAACCAAAATTTGAGCACAGCCTCCCAGGATCTATGTGAGACTTTTAAAAATAAATTATATATATTAATTAATGTTATCATATCCATTATAAAACCACTAAACATATATATTTCAAAGAATGAGCAAGCTAAAGATGAAATAAACAGTACTCAATTTTTTACTTCATTTATTACCAGTACACTCTTTTGCTGTCACTAGTATTGTGAACAAACATCATGACTTTTTAAAAATCCTGCTTCACTATTTTATGACACAGTGATCCAAGATCTGGCTATAGATTAAGTTTACTTGGCTATTTTGACACTGGTGACTGTAACATATACACATATATGGTGATAAAAATGTGCTTGCATCTTTGTTCTCATTAAATAATGGTATTTATTTTTCAATTTCATCCACAAGTTAGGAAAAGATGTTTATTGTAATCCAGGTATCAAATTTCCATTTTTCTTGGATTCAATTACAAATTAATCAAAAGGTAAGATTTCTTTTTTTTATATATTTCACACATGGGTTCAAAGCCTATTGCAACTCTTCATTTGCAAGATCTTCAAAATGGTTAGAAGATTTTCAAGTTTTGAGTATATAGGTAGGAGTTTAATATGTGACATTGTATTCAATTAAACATGCCACATTTCAAAAGTCTCAAAATGCTCGTCCATAGGTAAGTGGTTCCCTTTTAAAATACACTATTTTCTCATTGTTAAAACATTACCTTTGCCTCAGACTGTGTTTGTTTGTGTTATTTGCTTAGCATACATTCCAATAGCCCTTGTTGTAACAGAGAGGGCCACGATTTATACTGCTTGCCTTTTGTAAAAGGAAAACATGAATGTCTAACATCCTGAGATGTGATAACATGGCTAAGCACTGTGTCATTAAAAAAACAAAACAAAACAAAAAACCAGAGAATCTCTGGCTGGAAGAGGCAATTTTTTTTTTTTTTGGAAGAGGCAATTTTCATGCAACTTTTCTACTTCACTATAAAGTGCAATAAATATACTATTTGTCTTTTTTTTTTTCTTTAATGAAACTGGCCAGGTAGCACTACCAAAGGCCAGCATATTTCAGCATTCCAAAAGAGGATGAAGGAGGCCCCACGGTCTGCCCTGCCATGCTGTGGGACTCCCCTGTCCTCCTTCCTATCAGGAAGTCCGTGCACCTTGCCTAACCTGTGCCCATCTGGACAAATGTATCGAACCAGTATCAAGTGTTAATTTTACAATACTAAAAGTAAAGGCTAAGTTATTTTTATTTTTTAGATTAAAAATATAAATGGAAATTCTCCTACTACCTTCCTGACCCCAACAGGACACCTTGTATATCCCCTGGAATAGGATTTCCATTCTTGGAGACCACTGCTTGAGCCCACCATGTCCTACTGCCTCCTAATCGACTCTACTGCCCTCCTTGAACAATCAAACAAAGGGCAGAGCTGAAATTCTCTCCTGAAAATCAAGGCGAGCCTTCTGATAAGACGTGGCGGAGTAAACCCACCTTTCACCTCAATTTCTCTGCAAATCTCACTGCAATAGTAAAGATGAAACAAGTGAAACTCCATAAGGACAGAGAGATTAGGTGAGAAAACCTGTAACAGCCAGGCTGTGTCCATTTAATTTTACTTAATTTTTTAAAGTTTTTATTTACATTCCAGTTAGTTAACATTCAGTGTAATATTAGATTGAAGTGTACGATTTAGTGATTCAACACTTACATACAACACCTAGTGCTCAGCACATGTGCCTTCCTTAGTCCCCATCGTGTACTTCACCCATCCCCCACCCCACTCCCCTCTGCTGACTGTCAGTTTGTTCTCTATAGCTAAGAGTCTGCTTCTTTTACTTCTCTCTTTTACTCCCTATGCTCATTTGTTTTGTTTCTTAAATTCCACATACAAGTGACATTATGTGGTATTTGTCTTTCTCTGACTGATTTATTTCGCTTAGCATAATACCTTCTGGTGCTGTCCATATGATTGCAAATGAGATTTCATTCTTTTTTATGGCTGAGTAATATTCCAGTACACACGTGTGTGTGTGTGTGCAGACAGATATCCCCCATCTTCTCTATGTGCTCATTGAGAATGAGATGTCCATACAATTGTAGAAGCAGAAAAGCAGATGACAAATGGCCATGGACTGAGCAGACCAAACAAAGCTGAATATTTGCCTGTGATGGAGGAGGGAGATAAAGAGTGTGTAGGGAAGGACATAAGCCAGGAGGCAAGTCATTTTGAGCAATAGGACCCCTGAAGAGCTCAGTCATTATTAGCACCAGGTATTTCTGGAGGCAAGGGTGTAGGCGGGATAGAAAACAGGGAACTGGCAGAAAGTCTGTAGAAGATGCAGTTAGGCCTGGACCCTTGTGTGGCCAAGGCAAGATCTCTTGTTTCTCTGGGAAACAAGAAAGAACTTCTGGGATCGGCTGCTCGACTGAAGATGAGGAGAAGTTTATATACCTCATGGAAGACCCTGCTTGGCCACCTTTCCCACTCGTTTCCTAAAAAAGTAGCAGCCACAGCCATATTTTTCAGGCAGGGAACAGGATGACTGCTTTCTGGAGGAACTGACAGAAACAAGAGAAAGCATTCCCAGTTACTAATGGTTCTGGAGTCCTTCATGAAACCACCTGATTCCCAGCCAGCAGCCCTGGAGTGGAGTTCATCTTTTAAGAAATACTACTCATGCCCTTAGACCTTCCACATGGCCTTGTTTTGTGCCTCTGTCTTAAGTATGAATGAACAGCAAACACCAGTCATTAGAGTAAAAATTCTAACATTAAAGACAGCAAACAAAGCAAGCCAACAATGAAAGGACTCTGGAAGAAAGACAGTCAATGCAGGAAACAGGAAAACTGTAGAACGACTTCTATAATTAGTAAACCTTCAAGACTGAGAGATGGGAAGAAACTGAAAACAGTCTGAAAGAGCTCTTTAAAGTGAAAATATAAGGAAGAAAGAAATCAATGGAGGAGGTGAAGTATTAATTTTGAAGAACTCTCCCTGAAAGATAGACATCTGGAAAATAAGACATAAAATGTAAGAGGATTCTAAGGACAATATAGGAAATCCAACATCTGCATGATAGGTGTCCCAAATTGGGGGGGGGGGGAAATTGAGGGGGAAGAAATTATCAAAGAAATAGTTTAAAATATTTTCCCAAATCTAAAAGGAAAGGAGTTTTTAGATGAAAAGATTCCACCAGGTGGCCAGTAAAAATAATTTTAAAAGTCTTACAACCAAGTTATATTATTGTAATGTGTCAAAATATCAGAGACAAAAGTAATATCCTGAAAGCTTCCAGAAAGAAAGGATAGCTCAACGTCGAAAGATGGGGCAGGGGGTCAGAACAGCTTTAAACTTCTCAACAGCAACACTGTGATCCCTCAAAAATACAATGGAGAAGTGCTTTCAAAATTCAGAGGAAACGGTTTCCTACCTGGGATTCCATACTTAGCAAATCTTTCCATCAAGAAGAGGTTCAGAAAAAGACACTTTCCTACCTACAAGCTCACAACAACTGTACCAATCTTACCCAGCTTCTCAAGAAGCTACTGAAGGAGGTGGGTCAGCAGAAGAGGGAAGAAGACAAAGAACGAAAAGTGAGATCAGGAGGCAGAAGAGAATAGTGGGGATGACAATGAGGACAACCCCAGAGCCCCCGAGAGTAATCCATCCACAACGGAGCCCAGCAGAGGACTCCGGGAGGCGTCTCCAGTTAAGCAAATAGGTGACTTTGATGTTGGAACCTGTCAAGGGGGTGTTTTCCACCTCTGGTGGAGAGTATGGGCTCAGTCTGTAATACAGAAATAAAAATGAGGCAGCTGTTAAAAATCATGCAGTTCTAAAATTCAAGGGGAAAAGGTTACGCAGTCAAGGAAACACACCCACAGTTCACAGGACAACTCGGCCACACACACGTAAGAGCCAAACTCATACAAAGTCTGCATATTAACGGAATAGCTAGAGAATGTGGAGAGCAGAAGAGAGCTAAAATCCCTATTTTCTGTACTTGGAAATCAAACACTCATTTTAAAGACTACAAAAAATATTCTGAGTGGAAGTCATTAACAAGAGAAAAAGGATGGAGGGCGGCAGCCTCTCAAAAGGAGGAAACGGGAGTGGAGGGAAGGTGGGGAGAACGTTAGATGCCTCCAACAAGGATCCGAATTGTTTAAAACCTTCCTGTTATTCTTTTGGTAAAAATACAAACGACACCTCAAGAAACACGAAAAGAATATTCAGGACAGGATGAGAGAAGGAAAGCTAACATTCTGCACATTTATCGTGTCTGAAGTACTTTTTGTGTTAACTCCTTCTCTGCCCCTCAAAGCCCTATGAGGTAATAAGCACTATTATTCTACTGCCCACTGGTCGATCAGGAGAGTGAGGCTTAGAGGTCTCGAGTAGCTAGCCAAGGCTGCAGTTAGGATGTTAGGAAGCAGGGAATTTTCACCCGCACGCCTGACTCTGGAGCTTGCGTTTTTCACGACCCTGCTATCCCAAGGAGGAAGGTGTTTAAAAAGCATGCCAAGAACATTTTGTCTGATTAAAAGTCCATCCATCTCTGCAGCGAGTTTCTGCAGGCAGGACCAAGAAAGTCTTCTCAGAGAGCAGTCCTAGGTCTGTGCCCACACAAAGACTGTTGGGCAGCTGTGTTTGCAACATGCTCTGCCTTATACTTTTAGGCAAGATTTTAGTGGAGAGAATTATCTAGCATGGCCATTTAAAAAGTCTCAATAAAGCCCCCCACCCCACTAAGAATGCCTGAAAGAGGCAGACTGCTGAAAACAGACCCTCATTCACTTACACAATATAGCAATGACTGAAGTAAGATGTGGAGAACAAAGGACTGTGTGGGTCTCGAGAGGGTCCAAGAATCAAAGTGCCTCATCACAAAAGGACTGCACATCCATGCAATAATTATGAAAAATAAGACTTTAGCCAATCTTCCAGAAGCAGCTGATAAGAGTCCTCCAATATAGATTCAGTCACTGTAGGACATCAGACAGAAGAAAAAAGTGATTGCAAAATGTATGCAGTATTTAACTCACATTACAGAAAAAATCCCCATGGAGCACCGGAGTCTTGCCTGGCCAGTTGATTTTTTTTCCTTAAGCCATACTATGTGCTGTTTGGTTAAGTGCTATTATTTCTGGCAGACAAGGCTCATCTGGAATCAGAAGACATGATGTCCTATGTCATTGAGGGTCTTACTGATTTCCTAGGAAGGGAGCCTTGATGAATTCAGTGACTGCTTCCTCCCCTTCCAGTGCCATTGAGTTGGCCTCACACCAGGAGCACAGGCATCATTAATAGTCTTTCACATGGCATTTTATACTCTTCAAAATATGTGTTGCTCTTTCTGGGTCCTGGCCTGAATCTGTAGAGAGATGGCAGTGACACAGACAGGGCTGTCCACGGTGTGGTGAGCTCAGGGGCCAAGAGAGAAGAGTGAGTCACGGAGCTTTCTGAATCCTTGTCCTCATGAAAAATGACAACACGTCACTGCCACCAAGCACCATGAACCTGACCTTGATTTAATTTCTGTTGCTGACAGTACAGAGGGGTAAACAGCCGGAGCAAAGGCCTAGGAGGGATGGGAGAAGGAACCAGCAAGGAGTGAGTCAAATGTCTTGAGACCAGCCACCCTATTTCCTGAACTTTCTGTCACAGTCATGGTTATGCTGTGAACTGGTGTCAGGCCATGAGTGGCCTTGGTTCAGTGCATGAAGCAGTGTTTCCAAATCTAAAGGAAACCCACACATGTGTAGAGAGGCCACCTCCTGGGACTCTTTTATTTGCTCCTAAAATTTCAATTGAGAGAAATGAGCCCTACTTATTGCCTATTACGATGAAGAAACCAGTGGGGGTTTTCGCTTTCATCGAAACTATGTATATTACATGCGGACTCTCTTCATTTCTGTTGGTGAAGCAGTTTATGAAGGAGCTGGTTGGAGAGGATTGCTAACAAGGGAAGTACGCAGCCAGCAACCTTGGCTGTTGTGTATAAATTAAGAGGCAGGAAAGAGGACACACTGGGAACAATTCTATGAAAGGAATAAACGTTAAGAGATAGGTGTACTGAAATCAAAGTCTTACAAATTTGTATTCTGGAAGCTTATTACGTTTCTATGAAGGTAACTAAGCAAACAGAATGTAGATATTTTGTGAAATTACTCATTTTTCAAATATTAAATTTGAATGATGGGTATTATTTATGAACTCAGTTCTGTTCTAAATGAATTTATCACCTCACCCCTGTAACAGGGGTACTTGTTCCCAGGTTCAATCAAGGATCAGGTAATAAAAGAAATGAACAATATTTCTTTTGGGTTGATCACGCTCTTGCCAAATTTTTAATCTTAACATAACAAGTTTCAGGACAGCAAAAATTTGAAATGTACTTTATGATGGCTGAACAACAGAGATATAGACCAGTCAGGTGAGATCTGCCCTCAGAGGTGGAGGAACACAGAGCTGTGGTTGTTGCATTGTTCTTGACGCATCTCCTCAACAGGGACTAAGGGTCAGCTCCCAGCAGGAGCTGGGAAAATGCAGAGCCTGCTGGAGGGCTGCAGGAACCCCCCCTACCCCCCTGCTCCTGTCAGCTCCTGCTTGTCCAGATCCTGGCTCAGCCCCCAGATTCTCCAGCTCCCAGGACTGATCAAGTCCTTCCAGTCCCTGTGTGTTCTCATGGCACTGTAGATCTCTGTCGTGGCCCTTCACAAAGCCAGCCAAGAAATCTCTAATGCTGTGAATAATTGTTAAGGTCTCCCTCCCCACTAGACTATAAGTTCTGTATGGTCAGGGACAATGACAACTCTCAGTGCTGAATTCCTGGGTCCTGGGTGTCTTGCATATAGTCAGATCTCAATAAAAGTCAATGTGGCTATTTGACAAAGGACTTGTATCTAGAATATATAAAGAACACTTAAACTAAATAGTTAAGAAAAATCAAATAATCCAAAGAGAAAATGGACCAAAGGATCAAAAAGACAAGACATAACAAGTGTTGGCGAGGATGCAGGGAATAAAAGAGCCTTGTGCACTGTTGGTGGGACTGTAAACTGGGGCAGCCACTCTTGAAAATGGTATGGGGAGTCCTCAAAAAATTAACAATACCATACAATCCAGTAATTCCACTACTGGATATTTACTCAAAGAAAATAAAAACACTGGTTTCCAAAAAAGTATATGCAACCCTACATTCATTGCAGCATTATTTATAATAGCCAAAATACAAATAACCTAAGTGTCCACTGAAGAATAGACAAAGAAGATGGGGTTTATATATACACAATGGAGTATTACTTGGCCACAGAAAAGAATGAAGTCTTGCCATCCATGACAAGAGGTTATTATGCCAGGTGAAATATGTCAGAGAAAGACAAATACCACATTTATATGTCAAATCTGCAAAACACACACACACACCCCAATCAGAAACACCTATAAATACAGAATACAAACTGGTGGTTGCCATAGGGGAGAGGGGTAGGGAGAAAAAATAGGCAAATGGGGTAAGACGAAATAGGTAAATGGTGTACAAATTTCCAGTTATAAAACAAGTAAAGTCCCGGGGAGGAAAAGCATAGCACAGGGAATATAGTCAATATTTTAATTACATGGTACCGTGACAGATGGTGACAGTACTTACCATGGTGAGCACTGAGTACTATACTGAATTGTGAAATCACAATGCTGTACACCTGAAACTAATATAAAACTCTATGTCAATTATACTTCAAATTTCAAAAGGAATATAGCATGTTACTTAAAATTAAATTAAAATTCCTAAGTCAACATTAACCAATAAAATCTAACATTAGGGAAAGGAAAGAGACAAAAAAGAGATGAACACAGACTTCATCAAAGAGGATACATGATTGGCAAATAAACACATGAAAAGATGTCTGACATGGTGTGTCATTAGGAAAATTCCAAGTAAAACCATGATGATACGTTACTATGTACCCATCAGAACACAGGAAACCAACCCCGGTGGCCATGCTAAATGCTGACAAAGATACAAAGAAACGAAGAAGCGGGATCCCTGGTACACTGCTATTGAAGGTAAAACAGTGCTGTGCTCTGGAAAACAGCTGGGCAGTGGCTTCAACAACTAAACCAAGTTAAGCCAACTATCACCTGGCAGTTACATTTCTGAGCATTTATTCCAGAGGAAAAAACTGTGTCCACGTAAAAATCTGTGCATGAATGTGCACAGGAGCTTATCATTAAAAGCCCCAGACTGAAAATGACCCACATGTTCTTGAAGGGGCAGATGGTCATGTGACCACGCACGGCCACATCATGGACTCCTCGTGGTGGGATAAAGGCAGGGTTGTGAGATGCACAAGAATTTGGGTGCGTCTCCGGGGCAGTCTGATGAGGAAAAGTGGTGACCTCAAAAGATGAGGTACTCTGATTCTATCTGCAGAGCACTCTAGAAATGACCAAATAGCAGAGATGGAGAGGTCAGTGACTGCTGGGGGTTAGGGCTGGCGGTGGGGGGCCAGGATGACAATGAAGGTGTGGCACGAGGGAGCCCCTCAGCGTGAGGGACCGGTCTGTATCTTGACTGTGGTGGTGGTTACACAAATCTACAAATACATTTGTACAAACAGGCACACACACAGAGTGCATGTAAAACTGGTAAAATCCAGTTAGGGTCTGTGGACTGTACCCGTGTCCACTTCCTCGGTGTGGCAGGTCTGACATGATGTGACCACAAGGGAAACTACAGGAAGTGGGCACAGGATCTCCAGGTGCTCCTGCTGCACCTCCCTGTCTTTAACTGTTGCACAAGGAAAAGGCAGGAACAGCCAAGCAGAATGAACGTGGGGAGGGAAGCTACAGGTTCGGGGGGAAAGCAGCAAACTTGGTGAGCAACCTGGCCTACGGACAAGGGCCCACAGAGTGAGGCTGACGGGGACCTGGGCCAAGAGGGATCATTGCAGGGCCATGGTTGGGGAGAAGGACACAGGCATCGTCATCTGAATAAAGCACGCCCGAGGCATGCTGAGTTTGGGCTCGACTGGCACAGGCACGGGAAGGCAGCTCTGGGTAGAGGTGGTCAGAGCCCAAGTGCTCGGGTCGGAGTAAGATGACAGATGACCTCACACCTCACTGCATCTCAATTTACATTCAGGGAAGATCCATTAATCCTGGTAATTATTTTTGGCAGAGCATTTCACATTCAGGAGGGCCCTAGGCTGTATGATAAGACCCATGGACACCCTCAGGGGTAAGCCCCTCATGGTTTTCTGAGCAAACACAAACTCAGAAGCAGGATGAGGGTGAGGACATGAGTCAGACCCTAGGAATGGGGCTCTGGCAAGGGCTCAGGAGCTGACCAGGGACAGAACAAGCAGGGGCCACACAAGCCATACTGGAATCAGAAATCCCAGCCCTCTCTTTACTTAAAATTTTCTATTTTATTCCTCATGGATTTTTTGGCATTAATTCTGATTCTTTAAAAGAGTACATTAAAATTTAGCCAATTGTCATTATTTGCAGATTATGTATTTGCGAATTTGTGTACTGGCTAAAATTGATTTTAACCTCAAATCTGAAGGCTTCGTGGCAGTGGCAAAAAATTCCGATCACTGGACACGCGCTCCTGGCGGAGGGAGAACCAGGAGACACTGCCTTCTCTTTTCAGCTCTCAAGCGTCCTTTTTATGATCTACTTAGTGCCATATTTTTCACTTTTTTGTTTTGGTTTGTTTTTTTATTGGTGATACTGCTGCTCAAAGTGGTCCTCAAGCGTGGTGCTGAAATGCTACCCAGTGTTCCTCAAAGCACCAGTCTGCAGTGTTCCTTATGGAGAAGATAACTCATGGTAGATAAGCTTCATTTGGGCATGGGTTCCAGAGCCAATGGCTCTGAGTTCAATGTTAGTGAATAAATAGTACTATTAAGGAGTCTTTAAGAAGGAGACACACAAAACAGGATTATGCATTGATGGATTGACTGAACTGTTGTGACCAGAGGCTCTCGGGAGCGTGACACTATAATTCCCCTAGGAGCAGTGGTTCCCCATTCACTAACACAGAGTTCAGGGTGACTTTATAGAACGTAACTACTGAGAATAATGAGAACTGACTCTATTATTTATCTTGCTTACTGGGTTTTTGGTACACTAATCCTAGCTGGTGATAGAAGCCCATGGCTTGAGTTTTCCAGACCATAGTTTTCCCAAAATATTGGGTACCAACCTAGGTTTCCCATCACTTCATTCCACCAGATAAGGCCTTCGAAATATGCATTACTATCTCGAGTGACTATATGTTAATAAAAGAGAAAAACTGAACACCAAAAACGTAGGAAGGAGAAGATCTCAAAATCAAAGAAAGCTCTTCTTTTAAAAAAAAGACAGCAATTTTACACTGTTTTAAAGAACAGGTTTTCCAAAATTTTTAAATGCATGCAAAATAAAATTTTGATTTTAGAATATTACTTTGCACACTACTACTTTTCTTATTTTTGCCAATCTAAGTCGAGCGACGTGATATATATTCTTAAATTTATCTTTAATCAGATCTAAAAGAGACAAGATAGCAAACCATTATAATTCTGTATTCTCAGGGGCGCCTGGGTGGCTCAGTGAGTTAAAGCCTCTGCCTTCGGCTTGGGTCATGATCCCAGGGTCCTGGGATCAAGCCCCGCATCGGGCTCTCTGCTTGGCAGGAAACCTGTTTCCTGCCTCTCTGCCTACTTGTGATCTCTGTCTGTGAAATAAATAAATAAAATCTTAAAAAACAAATCTGTATTCTCCAGGTAGACTGCCAGGTGCTCAAATCCTATACCTGCCCCTTCCCAGCTCTGTGGGTTTAGGAAGGGGAAATATTAAACTGATCTAAGCTTGACTTTCCTTATTTTCAAAATGGGCAGAGTAGTATTACTTAGTAGATTTGTGACAAGAAGTCAATTTCATTAATGCATAAAAGATGGTAAGACAATGCTTGGCACAAACTACATGCCCAGTGAATGTCAGCTGTGATCATCTGATTATAATGATTACTGTCATGAGGACAGTTGAGAAGGGGACTTCAAATGTCCAACTTATTTCAGTATGTTACCTAAAGTCAGTCACTAGTGAAAAAAACGGTTTCACAGAGGTATGATGATGACAACACCATTTCACTCCATCTGGAAACGTGAGACATGAAATACACTGAGAATCCACTGCCTGTACCCACTGTGGTCCTCAGGACAGAGAGCCACGAGAGGAAAGTAATGTCCTCCAGCACGATCCCCATGGACTGCTCAAAAGAATCTGCAAAAATCTGCAAGAATCTGCAAGGCAGCCCAGCTCAGTCCCCGCCCCCCTCCCCCCAATCAGGGGAGGTGGATGGGGACAAGCCAGGAGCTTCCTCAACTATCCAGCTGGAGAACAAGAGATCATCCTTCTCCTCCACATCAGGTGAGGCAGACTGCATGCCAGCCACAACCACCCACCTCCAGGAGCAGATGGCCCCGGTGCATTAATTCCAGGAGTCAGGAGTGAGGGTCTCTTCCCTAACCGCCACCAATCTCTCAAATTCAACATGGTGCCCTAAGGTGGGCCGCTCCTATGTGTCACCCCAGCCTGCCCTCGCTTCCCTGGGAATGAGACGATGTGTCTAACCGCGGCGTGCAGGCCATTAACATCTGTCCACCTCGCTACGGTCCCTGTGAGATGAACGAGCCTGCCGCTGTCGTGTGCAGAAGGCAGGAAACAAGGCGAGGCTGCCAGACGTCAGGACAAAATGTCCTTTCTCTTCAGATCACGCTGCCCGACAGGCCTGGGTTCTGTGTGGCCTGAATAATTCACCATATGCTTGTTTTTATTAGTCCCGTGGGTATTTACACTCAAATTGCTTTTCTAATCATTTGGGGGACCCAGAAATCCAATGTGAAGGGAGACTTGAAATCACATGGAAACACACAGCATCACTTCCTTCATTACAGGCGAGAAAACCGGAGCTGAGAGGTCAGGGTCTCCCTGCGGCACACACAGGACCGGGCTGAGTCAGGAGTCGGTCCTGGGAGACCATGTCCCAAGACGTGTGCCCTGGAGTACACCATCCACTTCATTTATTTCTCAACAGCCGCACAAAACGCATTGGCCCTGGTCCCCTACATCCTCATGAAGTAAACAGAGGTGACGGGCCATAAACATCACAGACGCCAAGTGAGTCTCGGACAGAACGAGGAGGCAAGACCTCAGGAGCGGACTCCGGTGACGTGAAGCAAGTCAGAAGCCCACACCCAGGAGCACCTGCTCCCTGACAAGGGCCCTGCAGGTTCCGTCTAGGGGTCACTGCTTTGCACTAAGGGATGGTAATAACCAGGTGCTTTGGAAGACTATTCACACAATCTGTGCCCAGGAGGACCCCCCAAAGCCCCACCATTACATGTTTCTTTAGGAAGGCCTGTTTGCGGGGCACCTGGCTCTTTTGGTTAAGTGTCTGCCTTTGGCTCAGGTCCTGGATCCTGGGATTGAGCCCCAGGTCGGGCTCCCTGCTCAGCGGGCAGTGTGCTTGTCCCTCTCCTGCTGCCCACCTCCCCAACTCATGCACGCATGCTCTCACTCTCAAATAGATAAAATCTTTTTTCTAAAAATGGGGGGGCTCCTTTGCAAAATAAGAAGGCTGTAGTTTCTGCACCGGTGGATGAAGCAGTGGTTCCAAATACAAAAGCCACCCCCCCAACCCCTGATCCCAGGGTGGGAGGGGCCTATGGACTGACGGCTGCCAGCAAGGAGGAGGGTGCACTGCCCACCCCTAAGCAGTTGCCACACACGTAGTTTCTCTGTTTCATCCTGGTCCCCACCTTCCTTCTCCACCTCTTTCCTTCCTCAGAGCTCTGTCTCGGTGCGCCGCAGACACCTGCCAGCCTCTGGCCGCCGTGATCAGGCTCCCCCGGAGTCCAGCACATGCAACATCCCAGCTACCTGCAGAAACCCTTCACTGGACACACGGACATCCTGTGGGACTGGCAGGATGCCGGAGGAGGAAACCCAAGAGCTGTCATCCCTTCTCATCTGTGTGTAACATGTGTAAAGCACATAGGTAGTCCCTCCCCACAGCCTGCCGGCTGAGGCCTTCAGCATCCCTCTCATTTTCAGCGAGCATCAAACAAAAAGCATTCATGGACCTGAGCCAGATGACTGGGCTTGACGACTGCTTATTTTGCTTGGTTTCCTTAGACTTGTACCTGCATCCAGAGCTTAGAACTGTGCTTGCCCTCAAGAACTGAGAAACTGAGCTGCCACTGATGGCTGGAAACCCAGGGCAGGCTTGGGGCCATAATTTATGCGAGCCACTGGCCAAAAGACTTCATGAATGATGATGATATCAGCGTGACTTATCAGCACATAGTAACAGGGCCTGAAACACACAGTACAGAGCAGATCTCGAAAAAATACTACCAATGCAGGCTCTCCATTACTGCAGCAGAAAAACAACATCCAAGAGCCGGGACCTTCCTGTGCAATGCAGCTTCCTCCCTCCTCTATCAGGTGAGGGCAGAACCAGGTGCCTGGGCAGGCTGCGATGAGAGGGAGCTAAAAATCCCGGGGTTCTTTGATCTGAGAGCGGGGACTCCACAAGTCTGCTTTCCCTGTCCATTTTCTCCAGTGAGACCCAAAACTGCAACTCTGATTCCCACAGGGACTGAGAGGTAGAGGATTTGTTTGATCTTCCAATAAAGTTTTACATGCCGCCTCAATGATGGGAAGAGAAACG
Source organism: Mustela putorius furo (assembly GCF_011764305.1). Classification (NCBI taxonomy): domain Eukaryota; kingdom Metazoa; phylum Chordata; class Mammalia; order Carnivora; family Mustelidae; genus Mustela; species Mustela putorius. Next base: position 2,987,284 of record NW_025421560.1, on the reverse strand, counting down.
AATCCTTGCAGCTACTTAAGGCCAACATCCTGGCTCCAGAACAAGCCCTGAGAGAAGCAGGGTGCAGGGATGGGGGGTGCCGGCATGGGGGGTGCAGGTCCAATTCTCAGACTCATAGGGAGGCAGGTAGACTAGACACAGCTGGGCTAACCATGGGGCGTGTGCCACATCCCTTCCACCAAGTGACATTTGCATGTTACCCCCTTTGCATTAACAAACATGCTTCTGGAAAAGGTCTCAGGAAGCGGGCTGCTGCGTTTGCTGTAAATGCAATGTCGGATCAATTCTCAAAATGTTACCAGCATCACATCTGGAGGGTAACATCCGTTTAAAATGTAATGCCAACCAGACCATGAAATAATGCCCAGGGTGACACACTCTGTTCCACTTTGTCTTCCAGTAACGTGGGAGTAAAAAGCAACTCAGGATAGGACATTAATTGGAAAAACATAAAGTGCACCTTCATATACACTCTGAAGCTTAAAATGCTGTGAGGGCACAGCCAAATACCCGTAACGGCTTCAAGTCAGAGACATGAGAAATCTCTATGTCGCCTTCTACTTTTGTGTTCAGGCTGAAGTTTTCCATAACAGAAAGTTAAAAAAAAAAAAAAAGAAAGAAAAAAGAAAAGAAAAAAAAACTTGAAAAGAATTGTCAAATGCAGTGAAATGTCAGCTGTGTTTGATATTCATAGGACTGGTGATGATTTCTATTTTTTCTTGTTCATTTTTACATGCTGTCAATTTTTTTTCTACAAGACCCTATTATATTTATAATTTAAAAAAGCCAGGTTACTTACAAAATCTGTTACAAAAATGAAAACTTTCTTAAAGAATTATTATATTTTCTTCTCCCCCATCCCCTTCTTCCCTATTCCTTTTTTTTAAATTTTTTTATTTTTTTTTAAAGATTTTATTTATTTATTTGTCAGAGATAGAGCGTGAGCGAAAGCGAGCACAGGCAGACAGAGTGGAAGGCAGAGTCAGAGGGAGAAGCAGGCTCCCCGTGGAGCAAGGAGCCCGATGTGGGACTCGATCCCAGGACGCTGGGATCATGACCTGAGCCGAAGGCAGCTGCTTAACCAACTGAGCCACCCAGGCGTCCCTCCTTTTTTTTTTAATAGGAAAAATATATTTTCTTTTTTTGTCCTGGCTCATTGATGGGAATGACATCAGTTCTCATGGTTGGTTTCTTCCTTTCTCCTTCTCATGCTGCTCCAACTGTTATCTCCCATGTAAAGAAAACCCAGTGCACACATATACACACATGCCATAATTGGTACACGCCTTTCCAGTCCCTTTGGAATGAGATGGGGCTGCCATACACAGGCAGAAGCTAGCAGACCAGAGTGAAGAAGGTGTCCACAAGAGCTGCATCGGGTCTCGTTTCTGGCTTGTGCAGTGGTCCAGAGCAGCAGCCCCTGACTACTTCCTCCATGGACAGCTGGTCACTGACCCTCCAGCCATCACCCTGGCCACGGCAGCTCAGGAAGAGGAGCCTGGGGCCCTTCTCCTGCCACTGAGGTCGGGGTCCCATGACCAATAACACATCTATCACCAGTGGACAGTGACAGTGGCCCCTAGTGGCACTGCCATTTCATCACTTGTCAAGTAGAGACAGAAAAGGAGGGAGATTTCTGTCTTCATTCCCCCTTGACACAGAATCCTCCAAACTCACAGGACAAGGACTGGCAAAGGTTGTCTTAGTTTCTTAGAGGTATTGCTCAGATAGTCCATAACTGAATTCTTTTCACGGGATCCCAAGTCACACAGTAAGCACCTTCTGGGAGAACAGACACACGCCCTCAACACCTGCGAGGTATCTACGATTTTTCAGCAGACAGCTTTGTTTGCAACATCAAAAATGTCTTTCTTTGTCTTCTGCATTTATAGAAATCCTCTAGCTACCCCCATGGCAATATTTCTCAAAATATGTATGACTAGGGGGTGGGCAGTCGCTAACATGCAGATTCCCAGGCCCTGGTCCCGCCTTCCCGACCCCCAGGCTCTGGAAACAGGGCCTGGAGTGCTTGATCTCAGCCTTCCCACAGACAACAGTCCTCAGAGAGGTTCAGCACCTCGGCTCGCTGCCCACGCCTCCCTGCGCTTCCCGCACGACCCCGGCCTGTCTTGGCGTCTTGTCTCAGAATTGCCTGCCATCTGCAACCCGCACCACACAGATCAGGACCGGTGACGTCTTACCTCTCCAGCACCAAGTCTTTATGCGGCTTGCCTCCACTAATACTATGATCTCACAGTAACCGAGGTCTGCATCTCTGTGCACAGTACATGCCCAAATCCATGTTATTGCGTTTATCTGAGACACAGAAGGAACTCAACCACGGCTCCTGGGGAGACAGATGCTTTTGCTGGACGCTGATCTATTAGTCACAGGCATGTCTGTGATGGGTATAGAGTCCTATAATAATACAGAAATTCGTTCCAAGAGTCTGCGAGAGCAAGAAGCAAGAAAAGGCACATGCTGGCTTCATGCACGCTTACTGTCACGGGAGAGACCCAAACTCTGGGTCAGGGAGTGAGCAGGGCAGAATGACGGCTTGTGAATGGGGCCACAATGATGCTTATACAAATAAGGAGGAAGAACCCTCTGGCTTACAGAACAACCACTCAGAAACCAAACAGAAATATATTCGGCCTTTGAATGGGTTCAAAAGTTTTCCTGAAAAACTTACTTTTCAAGAGCACACTGCCATCGGAGACAGTTTCTGTAGTGAGCAAACACACTGAGTCATAAGCCAGGATTTGAGTTTAGCTGGAGGCTTGGAAAAAAAAAAATTAAAAATCAGAATGAAGGTGTTTGAGGGATTAAAACGTTTCTTCAGAGTTGACTGTGTAGCCAAGTCTGTAATGAGACTTCTGAAAATTTCTACATCAGCCATGTAATAAGAGGACAGTCTATGCCAGCTTCCAAAAAAAAAAAGGACAAAACTGTCCTAGATCTGCCACCAAGCCAGCCTGCCTACATGCTTTTGAATACCTCCTCCTTCCCAACCCCAAGAGAAGAGGGCGTCCACCTTGCTTGGCCATCCTCATGGCCACAGCGACTGGGGCTCTATCCTTCCCAGCTCTCCTGTCTGTATTACAATCGTCTCTGTTGTCGTCAACCTATCTCAGAAACTCCTCGACAACAGGGACCACCCACGCAGGACTTTGAGTCCCCAGTTCTGCCTAAGAATCTGAGATGTAATCGAAGAACTAGAAACGTCTGGATATTTCTGCAGGATTCTTTGCAGTAGCTGTCAGTGCTGGCAAGCCCTCCTCTGCAGGGTCGGACCCAAGACCCGTAAAGCTGAAGATGGCAGGGCTAAGGGTTGTCCACCTCACGTGTACAGACATGGTCTCCCAAGGCCACTGCCCTGGGTGGCCCAGAGCATCTGCCACCTCTCCTGATGTCTGCTCCCTTTGCCACAGTGCTTCCCTCAGCCCGAGACACCCAGCTACGACGCCAACTCCTTCAGCTGCATGTCCATCCTGAAAATCTTCCACACTATCAATTTCAGCACCAAGAGATACTATTCTAGACATGACAGGAGACATGGGAGTCACACTTCTTGGATGACCAATGGGCCTGCAGATGCAGATGGGGTCCCCAAGCCATGCAGGTGTGTGGTGGCCCAAGGTGAATATGTCCTGGGATGCGAGGCAGACACATCCATCACAGGGGACAAGAGTGGTGAGATTTGGATGTAGAGACGGGTTAAGCCCTAAGTTCCTCCCGCCATCCCACTGGGGAGGAGGGGTCAGGACACTCTGTGGTTGGTTTGGGCTCTGTCCCTTGGTGACACAGCTGTGTGGTTCACTGTCTGAGCCTTACTTTCCTCACGTCTAAAAAAATAAGGTCACATGTGGTACACATGAGAGCTTGGTGACAAATTGTATCGTACATGTTAGTCCCCAGGATGCCGCATTCAATAACCCAGCCCACCTAAGTGACATGCTTGAACAGAGAAACCAGAAAGCCATCCTTCGTGTGCATTGCCACCTCTCCTCTCACACTGTCACGCTGATGAGGACAACCGGCGCTGGGTGTGGAGATCACCATGGGGCACCTTCAGCGCACCTGCTCCTCTCAGAAACCACAAGACAGCAGCAGCCTCCGCGTTTCCAGGATGAGGAAGCTGAGGCCCAGAGAAGGTGGCCGGGCCAGGAGTCAAACCTGACCAGGTCCTTAATAGCAACTATTACTTCTCACACCACCTTGGGGAGGGGGGAGGAATTTTAAAAACAACAATAAAGAGCTCACATTAAGTGTCGCTGAGGTGTTGGGTGCTACGGAAAATGCTTTTTGGCATGTTGTGCTGTTTCATACTCACCAGTCCCTTGACGTGGATATCATAATTTTCCAGTGTGTTCCTGGGGAACCTGAGGCAGGATTTGAGGCCTGGCAGTCTGAGACCAAAGTTCATGGCTTCAGCATCCCACCCCACGGCCTCTGTGGCAAGCATGTGGTCACACAGGGGAAGACGGCAATGTTGGCTCTTAACGGCCAGAGAGCTTTAACACACCGCTTCAGACACCGCTGCCAAGGGAGCCATGGCCAGGAGGAGGCTGACGGCTGTGGCTTCCAGGAGCCCCAGGAACTCAGAGTAACTGCTCCATGCGTACAACTGACAGAGGCTGGATACACCACCACCCCCTGCCAGTTCCTGCCAAGCTCTCAGGGCAGTGGGAGCTGTCCCTTCCCACTGGACTGATAAGCCTGGGACATTCACGGTGTAAGTGGATGACTGGTCCCTTCCAGGAGCCCCAGCGGCTCATCTCATCCAGCTGGGACCCAAACTCAGGACTCCTGGTCCGAGACTGTGTGGCCATCTGCTTTACAACAGGGAGCCATCGTAAGGGGCTGTGACAACTCTACTTCTTATCAGAGGGTCTGACCTGAGTGACAGCTTCCTTCTCCTCCCGCTGACTGCTGTCACCAAACGCTACAGTAGGATTTTGTTTGCCAAGGGCTCTCAGAAACGAACCTTCTTCCCTTTTGTTCTGGTGTTCCATTGCAGTGAGAGAGCACCGTGACACGGCGGGGACGTCTCTTGTCTCCGGGTGTCCGACTCCTCCTTCACACGGCTGGCAAGTGTGTACCGGGAGCAGAAGGCGCTGCGGACATCAGGGACACCCAGAGGCACTGAGCAGCCAAGTCCTGGACATCACGCCTCATGCCCCGGATTTAGACGGTCTGCCCTGAACCAGCGGCCAGACACAAGCGAAGAGAACAACCACGTCCGTCAAAGTAATAACAGAACAACTGCTTTTTAAGTGTCAGGGAACAAGCCCAGGGGCGCCGATTGGTTGAGCGTCTGCCTTCAGCTCAGGTCCTGTTCTCAGATTCCTGGGATCAAGCCCTGCATCAAGGCTGGCTTCCTCTCCCCACACTCGTGCGTTCTCACTCTCTCTCTCAAACACATAAATAAAATCTCAAAAAACAACAACAACAAAAAACTGAACAAGCCCAGCTAAAGATCAGCGAGCATGTTTAGGGATCTAACCCAGTCCAAAATCTCTCTTTGTTTGCTAGGGTGTCTAAAATACCACAGACCAGGTGGCTGACACCACAGAATTTATTTTCCCACGGCGCGGGAGACTGGAAGTCTGTGATCCAGGCGTGGGCAGGGTAGGCCGCTCCTGAGGCCTCCGTCCTTGCATGCTGGAGGCCGCCTTCTCCCCGTGCCCTCATGTGGGCGTCCCTCTGCATGTCTGTGTCCCAACTGCCGCTTCTCATAGAGACGCCATCAGACCGGATTAGAGCCCACTCTAATTATCTTGTTTTACCTTCATCGGCTCTCTGAAGACCAAATACAGCCACAAGCCAAAGTACTGGGGGTTAGGACTTCAGTCTGTGCACGGCGGGGGTGGGGTGGGGCACAGTTCAGACCGTAACAGTGTCCTCTCTGGCCCCGAATTCATGTCTTTTTTCACATGCAAAATGCACCCAACCACATCCCCGAGGTCCTGAAAGTCCTAACACATTCCAGCACCAGCCTGAAGTCCAAGATTCATCGAAACCAGGTGTGGGTGAACCCGAGGTAGAATTCATCCTGAGGCCACAGGTCTTCTCTCTCTGGGGTGTAGACCCCTGAAATGAGTAGCTTCTTCAAAAGAGCTTGCTGAGCAGCCCCACAGCTACTCCTTTTCCTGGCACCCCTGGAGAACAGCTGGGTGCCATGGTCCTGATGTCACTCTATGGTCCCCATGTCACCACAAGGCTGGGTCCAACTGTGGCAGAGGCCACCAGGGTCTGCCCATCACCTCCTCTCCCCTGTTCCTTACTAGAAAGAACCTTGTATGGCTGAGAGGTAGCAAACTGCCCCACTGGAAGTGTATTTGCAAGCCTCCCTTGGTTGGGGGTGGGGAGGGTCCAATGAGATGGGAGCAGCAGCCCAATAGAGCTGTGCCAGGGAATCCACCTGGGAAGGAGTGTGCCCCCCTCTTTCTCTGGCCATTCCTCCTGCCTGGGGTGCAGCTGTGATGACCAGACAACAGAAACCTGCATCAGCGATGGTGGGGCAGAAAGACAAGACAAGCTCGAGCCTCGTGGTATCAAAGCACTTACTAGCCCTGAACAGTATATTTCTGGAACTCACGTTAAGGGAGAGAAAAATAGACACCGATCTTTCTAAGTGATTATTTCAGGCCTCCGTTAACAAAGCTGTTAAAGACAGCCATGCTTTCTGACACCAGGTCCAATGCCCTGTGCCGTACTCCACATTCAGTAACTTAATTAGCTGTGGCTTTTATGTGACAGCTTCTCTTTGAAGAAGCAGGAGAGCTGCACAGAGAAGCCTCACATAGTTCCTCTTCTTCCCACTGCCAAAGAGGAGTGTAAGGACACCAGGGGAGAAGAAGGGGGTGGCCACAGACAGGCAGGAAGGGCACCGGGGAGAAGAAAGGAAGGAGGAAGGGCAGGCCAGAGAGCATAGCCAAGCTTGGGAGGCACTGTCTATGCCGATCCTCAGGCCATGCCTCCTTATAGAAACCACGTCTGCTCTTTGCAAAGAGTGCCCATTAGGACTGTACCCACAGCCGCCACAAGGACCTCTGCCCACTGTGGGAAGGAGTGGCCCTCCCCATAGCTCCTCTGAATTGAATACCGTTCATGGAAGGATAAACATTCCAGGAGAAATCCATCCAAGAGGAGCAATGCCCAAGGGAGGGATAATTCAACAACACTGTGCAAGTTTGGTGCGGCTGCTATGTGCATACTCTATGTGATGGTTGACTTATGTCCCCAAGAAAGACCTGTGAGGTCCTAACCCCCAGTAACTTAGATTTCGATCCCACTTGGAAGCAGGATCACTGCGGATGTAATTAGCTAAGATGAGGACCTCCTGGAGGAGAGTGGCCCCTAATCCAGGACACCTGGGGGCCTTATGAGATGCCAGGGGAAGACACAGACACCCCGGGGGAATGCTGCGGGAAGATGGATACAGAACTAGAGGGATATGTCTATGAGCCAAGGAACACCAAGGATTGCCAGAAACCAGGAGAAGCGAAAATGGAGGCCCCTGGCCGATTCTCTCTTGGGGCCTCCATGAGGACCAGCCCTGCCAACACTGTGATTTTGGCCTTCCAGCCTCCAGATGCAGGAGACAATGAATTTCCGCTAGTTTAAGCCACCTCGTTGGTTGTACTTGGTTACAGTAGCCCTAGGAAAATAACACACCCTCATGTTCCTAAAACTTTCCATTCACTAGTGAAATTATAGTTTCACCTTATCAGCAAGGTTTTCTTTTTTTTTTTAAGCTTTTTAAGAAAAAAAACCTGATACAACTTAAAACAGAAACATTAAAGAACTTGCTTTTTCCATTAGCAGTTACACTCATCCCAGGCTTCAGCATAAATAAATGCCTTTTAATAGTCCAAAATGAAAAAAAATATTGAGCATAGGATATAGTTTTTTGTTTGTTTGTTTTTAAAGATTTTATTTATTTGACAGATAGTGATCACAAGCAGGCAGAAAGACAGGCAGAGAGAGAGGGGGAAGCAGGCTCCCTGCTGAGCAGAGAGCTGGATGCGGGGCTCGATCCCAGGACCTGGGGACCATGACCTGAGCCAAAGGCAGAGGCTTTAACCCACTGAGCCACCCAGGCACCCCTGGGCTATAGTTTTTAAGACTAAATTAAATCTGCTTTAAGAAGATTCTTTAAATGAAAAAGCACCTATGTGTAGTTTCTTGCATAAAACTTCTTTTGACTGAGTTCTGTATTGGTCTCAACTCATAAAATGTTTTTTTATTAATAGACCAGCATAAATGTAATTATGAAAATAAGGTCAACACGCTGAAGGGAACGAAGTAGGGCATATACTGAAGTTTACATTTCTTTCATATGTAAACAGAGACAGACAAACAGGTGCTATGAGACCCTCTTGATATATTTACACTCAGGTCTACACTCTATCAGTCAGCTAATCTATGTAAAAAATAATTCTTATCTAAAATTAAAACTACCTATGAATGCACAGAGTTCCTTGCCAATGATCTTTTCTTTTCCCTCTCTCTCTCTTTCTTTTCCTAGAAAGGCAGACTGCCATACTATGGATGTGCCTGGAGTCCTGGAAGTGTAACCACCCTACATTCTCCTACAGATGGGTCTTGAGAGCTTGTTTGCAGGTTCTAGCCCAAGGGGCACGCAGCTTCTTGGATACCCTTGACTGAAGAAGAATGGTCCTCCTCTATCAGGGAAGGTCATCCTCTTCGACTGTCCATGCAGGTTCAGGAGAGACGCTCATGGTACAGTGGAGGGAGGAAGGGGACGTCGCCAGATCAGCCTCATCCACCCTGGCAATCAACGGGGTGACTGTTGTCCCAGCCAGAGCACCCTTGCATCCCTGTTTTCTTTTTTAAAACCCATGCGAAGGAACAGTATTCCTAAAAGAGTGTTTAAAATACATGGCTGGGGCAGGGGCTCTAATTTTCAACTGAAACGCCTCTACAGTAGGACTGCCAGATAAAAGAGAGGATGCTCAATAAAATTTGGCTTTGAGATCAACAACAAATTTTTTGAGAGTAAGTATGTCCCATGCCATATTTGACATAATTTTACTAAGACATTATTTGGTTTTGACGTGGAGTTCAAATATAATGGGGTGCCCTGTATTTTATTTGCTAAGTCCAGCAATCCCGTTCTCCAAGTCTAGATGGACAGCCGAGTCACTACAAAGGAGCTTGTGACCCAGGGAAAGGCAACACCAGTACTGTGTCATACAGAGCTGGAAATCTGTTGTTAACTTGTTCATTCAAGGCTAACATTGATACCTTCTCGCCAAAGAAAACAAAGGAACTGAAGCCCAATCATGAATTTCCTTAATCTTTCTATAGAATTCCTAGAACCACTTCCACCCCCCATAAGTCTACATTTGACCCCAAATAAAATTAGCCTGAGAGCAGAGAAAGGCTTTCTCTGACAGGAAATTCTAAAGTTGTTCCGTGAATGGGTGAGTTCTGGTTTTTCTCTAAGAGTATCAGAGATGGTTTTCCTAAAGAATCTTTAGAACTCAGTCAAGTGGAAATTCCTGAGACTCTTCTGGCCGAGAAGGGGGAGTGAGTGGTTATCCCCATCCAGATCAGGTCTACCAGATCCAGATCTCTTTACTGAACACTTTCTTATCTCTTCTGGCTGCTCCGTAATACGGTAGCACTACTTAGTGGTGGACAACAGCACACACTGATTGCCATACTTTCTGTGGGTCAGGATTCAGGACACAGCAAGAAGGCATCCTCTGCTGCAGCCAAGGTGCTGGCCAGGCTAGGTTCTCATCGGGAGGCTTGACTGAGAAGAATCTACTCCTAAGCTCACTCAGGTTATTGGTGGGATTTATTTCCTTGGAGGCTGTAAGAATTAGGGTCACACTTCCTGCTGGCCCCTGGCTACAGGCTGTCCTTGGCTCCTGGAAGCCACCTGTTGTGGCTCATCATGTGGGCTTCTTCAACAGGGTCATGGCCTTCGGCAAGCCAGGAAGTCTCTCTAGCATCTCCTAGCAAAATGAGCTCTTATACAATGTAGCATGACCAGAGAAGTGACAGCCCATCACATCTGCCATATTCTGTTGGTTAGAAAAATGTCAGCGCTCTGGCCCACACTCGAGGAGGAAGGGATGGGACAAAGAGATGAGTACGATGAGGGACGATCAAAAGTTGAGCCTTCCAGCTCTGAGTGTGGAGAGGTGCTTAAATAATTTACTCTGAATTCTAAGTAAAAGAAACAATACTAAAGAGTATTTGTATATCTTTGGTGTCTTGAGTTCAATTTTTGATGAGCCACCATTTACTATCCTTTGCAAAGGATACCAACTCTTTTTTAAAAATTTTTTATTTTTTATGAACATATAATGTATTATTAGCCCCAGGGGTACAGGTCTGTGAATTGTCAGGCTTACACACTTCACAGCACTCACCATAGCACATACCCTTCCCAATGTCCATAACCCCATCACCCTCTCCCTATTACCCCTCCCCCTGGCAATTCTCAGTTTATTTTATGAGATTAAGAGTCTCTTATGGTTTGTCTCCCTCCCAATCCCATCTTGTTTCATTTTTTCCTTCCCTACCCTCTAAACGCCCCCCCCCATGTTGCCACTCAAATTCCTCATATCAGGGAGATCATAATTTTCTTTCTTTGGTTGATTTATTTTGCTAAGCATAATACCCGCTATTTCCATCCATGTTGTTGCAAATGACAAGATTTCATTCCTTTTGATGGCTGCATAGTATTCCATTGTGTATATATGCCACATCTTCTTCATTCATTCATCTGTTGAGGGACATCTAGGTTCTTTCCATAGTTTGGCTATTGTAGACATTGCTGCTATAAACATTGGGGTATACATGCCCCTTTGGATCACTACATTTGTATCTTTAGGTAAATACCCAGTAGTGTGATTGCTGGGTCATAGGGTGGCTCTATTTCCAACTTTCTGAGGAATCTCCATGCTGTTTTCCAGAGTGCTGCATGAGCGTGCATTCCCACCAACAGTGTAGGAGGGTTCCCCTTTCTCTGCAAAGAATACCAACTCTTAAAGAACTCACTTAGTTATATATTTTAAGAAGGACCCCATGCCCAGAGACTAAAATATCAGCTGAACGGCTATAGATAAAGGTTTAAAAAAAATTTTAGCCCCAATAGTGCATTTCTCCAGCCCCCACTGTTGAGAGCCCAACAGCAATGACAATCTCAAAACACTGGCAACAGCAGGGGGCTGAGGACAATTTTACTGGTAAGAATCCTGGTGGCAGGTCAATTTGCCTTCACTTCCACAGATTAGTGGGGGCTCTGCCTGCTTTGATGTTGGGGTGGTCTGCTCAAATCTCCCCTGCCCTGGTGAGTATCTTTCCCCGAGGTAGGAAATGTCATGGCCCGAGCAAAGGCAGGACAGGCCGTGATGTCGGCCAGTATGGGGCAGCCCTGGGAGGGGCTCACCCCAATGACATGTGGAGCTACAGAAGGACTCACACCACACACCCACACCACCATTCCACTGTGCCATCCCTCTTTCTGCTCCCCGTCTTCTGACCCTTTGCACAGATGTCTTCTCACCCCATCTAGCCCTCAGCTGGAGCATCGGCTCCACACGGACAAACAGCCCTCTCACACCTCTGGTTCTCCCGCCTCCCAATCTACGGCCTTCACAGGGCATTCCATGATCCTCAAAGTAATCTCGTTCCTCACGAATTTGGCTCTGTTGTTGGACCCCTTGCACCTGGAACAACACATCTGCCCCATACCTGGTTGGGTCCTCCAAGCTGCCAGCATGCTGGGCACCAAGGGGGGCTCCGGGTGAGCACATCTGGATGAACACATGAGGGGACCCGTCCCTCAGTCCAGCTCCAGGCCACCCAGCAAGAACTGCTGGCTGCAGCTCTGATGTGCCAGTGCCCCTGCTCCAAGCCACGTCCCACGTCACTGGGCTGGAGCCTCGGCCTTACAGGATGGAAAGGGGGCGTGGTTCCTCAGACTATTAGCAGATGTGTCCAGACACACTTTGAAAGGTTTCAACTGCCACATTCCATACAGAAAGTGGCACTCTTTTGCCTTAAACTCTTCAGAAATGATGGCAATTTCTACAATCTGCCTGAAGTGGGAAAAGCCCTCCTCCTGGTGAGGAAGCACTGATCTGAGGTATGTATGGCCCACAACGGGTCTAAGCCAACCTGATGCCAGGAGCAGTAAAGGCTCCAAACCAGAGCGTCTCCAGCTAACCTGGAGAGCCAATTTCTCTTGCAAACATGGGGTAGTAACTGGGTTATAATCAATGACTGACGGTTGAGCTATGCAGAGCAACACTCTGACACAATTCTGGATTCATCAGTGGTATGAGGCAAAACAGGACCTTCACCTTCCCAAATCTCAGAGGCCATATGGCTTTCAGGCACCTGTGTTAGTCAGCTTGTGCAACTCTGCCCTGACTCCAGCAACCTGCACCCAACAACTGCAGGGTGCCCCAGTGCAGGGCAGAAGCCTCTACCTTCCCAAAGGGCTCTCTGTGCTGGGAAGGAGGGGGAGACCGAGTAGGTGAAGTGATTCAGTGATGGGAAAGCCACCGCTCTGACTGGCCCACCTTCAAGACTCGAGAAAGAGAAGTTCCAATGATACCCGTGCATGTTTGCAAGAGCAAAAACAGAGAGGGCCCCAGACAGCTAGAAGGAGCCATCTGGTTGATGTCTGTCTCTGCTCTGGGAGCAGTCCACAGCTGAGGACCAGGGACGGCATCTGCATCGCTACCTCACCACAAAATTCACTGCAGATGCAGTGAGAACCAAAGTCACCGCGGCTCTTCCAAAGTGCGTGACCACTTGCTAAGCACGTTGTAGCTATTTTGTTAGACGGCCATGCGAGATGTGGTGGTTAGCTCATCAAGGCCCTGCCAAAAAATGAAGTATTCCTATTCCAGTCCCTTCTTAGTCACGAGGTTCACTGAGGAGAAGGGATGCACTGGAGAGGTCTGAGAACATCTCAAAAATGTAACCTTTAGTCCCGTCTGCGATATTAGTGCGGTTTGCCCACCGATGACCAATCACCAGTGTCAGCTACTAACCGAGCACGATCTCACCTGTGCAATGTCAAAAGAAGCAAGTCCTCAAAGCAGAAAATATGTAAGAAAGGGACGCAGGATTAAACATTAACATAAAAATCTGACCTCCGGTATGAAACTACCAACGAGCTCAACTCTTCTTACTCTGAACTCATTTTGTCTGACTAGCAATTAGCTGCATTAAGCACAGTAGAAGCTCAATAAATGTGACATGTGTGCTCAAAGATTCATGGACATGAATGTTTAGTGCAGTGCGGCTGATGCAGGAGAGCTGGGGAAAAAATGGACATTCCAGCAGTAAGGACACAGATAGGCATATTTTGATATATGTACACAATGTAACCATTTAAAAATCACACCCTTGAAGAATAATTAAGGACAAATGGAAACTGATCTGGACATTATGTTAAAATTCAATAAATGCAGAAACCCATGTTATATACATCGTAGGCATTTCACAGAAAGATATCTGTAAAAATATACAACAAAATAAAATGTTAACAATGGTTTTCTCAGTGGTGGAAATATAGATGGTTTTACTCTTCTGATATACGCACTGCTGTGTTTAACTGGGTTGCTATAGGATATTTACTCTTAGAATGAGTGAATGAATGAACAAAGGAACAGAAGAACAACCCCATGAGGAATTCGAGAACCATCATTCTGTAGCTGCATTCTCTATAAATTTTGACAGGAACATGCCAGAAAGCTCTTACATCCCCACACCACCTTTTTCCTGGTCACGCTATTAGCACTACTGCTCTGGGTTAAGACACAGACTCTGCTCCAGTTAAAACACACCTGACCTTCACAGGAGGGCACGGAGACATGAGCAGAGTAAGCTGGAGAGCTGTCGCCCGAAGGAAAGCAGGTCCTGTCAGAAAGCCGAGGTGGGGACCCTAAGTCAGGATTTGAGAGTGGCGGGGCAAGTGTGAAAGACCATCAGACCAGTGCTTCCCAAAGTGTCAGTTAGGAATCTTTTGGGATACAGACTCGAATTCAGTAGGTCCGGGGCACAGGACAGTCCCTGAGGAGCTCCCAGGGGGAGCTTGAGCTGCTGGGCTGCCCAGCCCACTCTGGGGAACAAGCCACAAGTGAGCCCAGGAAAGCTCGGACCATCAGGGTGACGTGAAGACAAGGGTCCCTGGAATGGACTGGGAAAGAAGAATGCTGATGGCAGAGACAGCAACCAAAATGGGGTGAGGTGGGGGGCAGGAAAAGGGAGACACAGGGTTTTAGAGGTCAAATTCCACTGGCCTTGCATGTTTTCTCAGATGCACACCTGTCTCCCCCTCTAATGGATACCCACGGGCTATATTGGTTTTCTTTCTGGAGCCTCATCCACTGCTGAGGCAAAAACCAGAAACCACTGGGGGCATGTTGTTGTTTTCTGAACAAGGATTCGAAGGGATGTCCTCCCACAGACTGAGTTCTCCTGGGGGAACTCTGAGAAGAACAGGTAGCGCTGGGAACAGTCCCACCCACGGGACACGCGATCCTGTGGGGAAGCAGGTGCTCCTCTGGGAGGTGGCTCTGGTCTAGGCCAGGACTTGGGGAAGTGGTGCTGGGGTGTGGGGCCCGAGAGATGTGGGGCTCACTGCAGCACCCTCCTTAACCTCGCCTCTGCACAGGAAGCAGCTGAGGCTCCCAGGCAGAGAGAGAAAACGAGTTACCCAGGGTCAAGGTCAAAGGAATATCTCTGTGTCCAGCATTTTAGGCAAGCTTCATAATACCCCCGTCCCTCCAAAAGGATGTTAGCAGTGGGTCCTCCACTCTGGTCAGCCTCTGCTGTACCTGCCTCCCCTGATGAAGCACAGTGTGACCCAGAACCTGCCTCATGGTGGAATTTAAATGAAGGAAGTCTCCTGGGGTAACGTGAGAAGCGATCTAACCTGAGAAGGAATGCTAATAATTCACGTTGTCCAACAGCTGAATGGGCCAAGGTGGGAAGAAATGACTCCTTTCGCCTGGGCATCAAAGCCCAAGTGGCAGGGCCATCTGCCAGGCTTCCTGCCAAAAGAGACACTGGCCAGGTAATCCTAAAGGGCCTTTCTACCCTAAACTCTATTTTAAAGTGGCACAGGTTTACCGGCCTGGGAAGAAAAGTGGTTCTCTGTACTGGAGGATAAAGAAAAAAAGAAAAAAGGGACAAATAGTGACCTCACCTCAAGGCCTAGGAGGAGCTTTCTTACTTTGTCTTCTCCTGGCAAGGGCAGGGATGAGGGAAAGTGAGGGCACCTGCTCCCGCAGGAAGGCAGTGATGAAGGTGGAGGAGGGAGAACCAGACGGCCCATTAACAGGAAGGCTCTGTGTAGTAGCAGGTCACGCAAAGACAAAACACACACTGCTACGTGAACAGGCGACCCACACCCAGAAAGTAGGCAGTGACCTAGATTTTGACAATCCTGTCTGGGCCCCAGACGCAGAGATGAGTCTGTCTGAGGCCAGGAAGCAGAGTATGAAAGCAAGCGTGTGCTGGAGAGGAGCCTCACGGCAAGGGTGTCTATACCCCACCCCCACCGAAAACCCGGCACCCCACAGTGATGCTGGTGAAAACAAACCACAGCAGAAGTCTGGCGATCCAGGCCCTCAACGTCCAGGACACCCACACCAGTCAAATCGGGTTATCTGGTATTTCTGAACCTCCAGGGCAATTTCAAGGTACAGGCGTGGCTGGAAACCATGGGATCTTGTCCCAGCCCTGCCACACCAACAGAGCAATCCTGGCCAAGTCACTCAACCTCTGGGCGCCAATGAAAGGGCAGAACAGGAGAAAAATCCATCTCTACAGTCCCCCTCAGCAATAAAAGTTCTGCGATTCCACGAAGCTTTGAAAGCCAGTGGTCACTCAGACCTGTGCGGTCCTGAAACGTGACTGCTGTTCCTAGTCCCGAGGGACAAGAGCACAGTATCCAGCTTGCATCCACCGGTCCCCCAGTGGGACCTGCTACTGAAAATCCATCTGACATCTTTTTTTTCCCCTTTAACAGCATTTGCTGCTAAAACCCTCCTACCTCCCTCCCCAGTGAAATGCTCTCCCCTGGGTCTAGAGGAAATGAAAAAGGCCATTGGGGAGAGATTTCCTTATGTGTACTTACTGCCTTTTTTTTTTTTTCCTGTTTTCTGAAGCTGTAGTTAAGGGCAAAAAGTCTTTAAGTCGTTTTGAACTATCTGGCTGTCAAACGAGTCCATATTGCAACTACAGATAAGGCTCAGCTGCCTTCTCTAAAAAAATACTTGAGTTGGTGAGAATTAACCTTAATGCACTGCTACTGTATACTGCTTTCTATCTGGGAATAAGGTGGTGAGAAAGTAAGAATAAACTGGAGGGACACACACACACACATACCGTTAAAAAAAACCAAAACGATTCAGTCAGTTGCTCAAACGTGTATTGTTTTCTAACAGCCTCTGGGGTTGAATGGCAAATGGAAAGTAAACTGTTCCAGAAGCGGGTGTTGTGTGTGTGTGTGTTTCCCCATTATTTTTGTTCACTTGGAAGTACCTGATCATATCCACATCCACAGTTCAAAAAAAAAAAAAAAATTACATAAACAGTTGTTTGAAATGTTTTTCTATTTTCTGCCATGGAAAAAAGGGTAAGGTTTAGGGCAGCAGCTGGTGTGTTTGCTTAGTTCTCAAAGGTCGAGTGAAACTCCAGTGAGGTTGATACTTGCTTGTATATACTTATTTATATTCTGTAACTTGGAACTAATCTTTAACTCACTCCCTTCCAGAGGTTCTGGGGTAACCCTGGATTTCAGCTGTGGCATCGCCATCAGACAGTAGGATGAAACTGACGGCCTTACGCCATTCTGCCTTTGTATGTGGTAATTTTAAAAACACTTCCTAGTGCCACTATCTCTCGCAGCGTGTCCTCTCATGCTCACCTTGCACATGCCTCTCTCTCTCTTTTTTTAAGATCTTATTTATTCATTTGTCAGAGAGAGATAGCACAAGCAGGCAGAGAGGCAGGCAGAGGCAGAGGGAGAAGCAGGCTCCCCACGAGCAAAGAGCCCGATGCGGGACTCGATCCCAGGACCCTAGGATCATGACCTGAGCTGAAGGTAGCAGCCCAACCCACTGAGCCGCTCAGGATTCCCTCTCCCTTCTCTTGACCAAGATTTGTAAAATCTTTGAGTTGGAAAGGAGCCCAAACATCACCTGGCTGAACATGCAGCAGTATGCCCTACAGAATCCTCATAATGGCCACAAGGTCCCCACTAGACCAGGCCTGCCAGGCATGAACGGCTTCTGCTGCCCGTTTGCCCGAGCCCACCTGGCTGACGGCACTGAAGACACAAGGGTGAGTCATGACCATTCGGGAGTCCCAGTCTCACTCAGGAGAACGTGGCAACTAACCCAGTATCTATGTCCAGGGCACGTAAAAGTGGTCACGCCGGCCCCGAACTGGTAAGCACTACTCACAGATGGCTTAGGAACCCAGTAAGCCCCGGTCGTCAGAAAAATCATTATACACAACTAATGACTCATCAAACACTAATGATGTGCTATAGCTTGGCTAACTGAATTTAAATTAAAAAAAAAAAAAGAATCATCATTACAAGCAAAAAATGAGAAACATATGATGGTACGGATCCCTCAGGAGAAGGAATTCAGCAATGGTGATGCTTATGGGCATTTCTAGCCTTGCCTGGGAGAGGCAGCAAACATCCCCACTTTGGAATACTGACCCCAGTGACCCTGAAAAAAAGCCACCACAGAGGCCATGGGGTATGAGAGGCTGAGAAACTGGAAGGGAAATGTTATCTCCTCAGCACCCAGGTGAGCTTCCAGAAGCTTCCAGTCCCAGCCACCTGACCACAACAACCCCGTGAGACTCAAGCAGCAGCAGAACTGCTGGGTCCTGGCCAACCCACAGGCTGTGGCCAGTGACCCAGCGGTGGCAGTTTCCCGTCACTGGGTTTGGATGTGATTCGTTCCACAACAGGTCACTGAGACGTTCGGCAAACATCACGCAATTCCGTAAGGCCGGGTGCAGGGTGTCCTGCAAGGAGGAAAACGAACGAGGCCAGAGGAGACCGAGCACAACCGGCTGGTGGGATGAAGGAGGCTCCCGCTTCTCACCGTCACCGCTGACTGCGTTCTGCACGCTCTCCCTCTCTTACCAGCCGCTTTTCATGAGTAAGCTCGTCCTGCTTAAAACTCCAGCTTCTTGTCTGATATAAAACAGTCTCCCCCCACTTGGGTATTTGGACTGCAGACTGCAAGTCCTGAGGCGGGGACGTGGGCTCTTTTACTGTCCTCCCACCTGCCTCTCTCAGCGTCCCCGTCCTTCAGGGCAAGGAGAGGACAGCAGGACAGGGGCATGGGCAGAGGCCTCCTTCCTTTGCCGAGAGGAGCTGTAATCTGTTCCTGGCAGGTCACTGTGGTCACCTAGAATGAGCTGGCATCCTCTGTGTGCTGCCCATGCTGTGGGGCACATGCATGGGGTCCCCGGGGGGCCTTGCATGTCTCCCCACCACCCAGTTCCCGGATACGCCAGCTCAGGCTTCTGCTCCACCTCCCCCACCCCTGTCCCCCTGACCCCTCTGCCACTGCTGCTTGCTGCTGGGGCCCTCACAGCAGGCCGCCTCCCGGGTGGCAGAGGTGGGGCAGTGGGCACTGGAAAGATGTCTCAAGTGGAGAAAACTCCCACATCATCAGGCACTCTGAGGCCCAGGAGGGCTGCTCCCCTGCGGCACCCATGCCCCCAACCCTGGCCTGCCAGATCTTTCCAGTGCTCTTTCTCCTGCCCCACTGGGCCCAGCACTGAAGCAAATGTCCACTCTCCTATTGGTGCATCTCCCCCACTCCGGACATGGGGAAGGAGGGAAGGACCTGAGGGACGGGAGGGAGGGGCTCAGCACAGAGCCCTCCCCCCAGAGCGAGGACAACTGCTCTCTGCAAGGCACACGTGGGTCCTCCCCCCATGTCGCCAGCCAGCTGGGGGGCCTCCTGGCCACGTGTGGTGGCCACATGGGGGCCAAGCGGGAGGAAGGAGGGACACGGGCTGTTCTGGCCTCAATGTTGGCTGACTTTAAGAGACAGATGTTGGCCATTCCAGGGCAACAGAAAAGCCACACACAACTTTACGTTCTGAACTGAACGGCTTGAGCGGTGACGAGTACTCAAGTACAGGAGGCGTGACACCTATGTGCCATGCAGAGGGTTACTTAGTGTCCCTAGGAAGGCGTGGGACTGTGAGACCAGCCAGGAATGCCCCTAGCGGCACACGCGAGGGACAGGGAGAGTCTGAGGAAGGGCGCGGGTGACATGAAAGTGAAACCCACACTCATCGTTCGTATGCCATGATCATGACTCACGTGTGCTACAGAGACAGGACCCACCCAAGCTGTCCACCAGTTAGAGGTGCGGGTTAGAGGAGGCTGAACAGGTAGGGCACCTGGAGGGCTCGGTCTGTTAGGCGGCCAACTCTTGCGTTTTGGCTCAGGTCATGATCTCGTGGTCATGAGATCAAGCCCCACGTCAGGCTCTAGGCTCCGGGCAAAGTCTGGTTCAGATTCTCTGTCCCTCTCCCTCTCCCTCACTCTTTCTCTCAAATAAATAAATAAAATCTTAAAAAAAAAAAAAAAAGGCTGAGTGGAGGTTGACTCCTAGTTTCCAGCCTGGGGGACCATTAACGGGAGGCACAGGTATGGGGGCAGGGGGAAGAGCTGTCTCAGAGACCAAGATAAAGGAGTCCATTCTGCAGCGGCACCACCCCGATCCACAGAAAGGTCTTCTTGACTGAATGAACCTCTTCCTTCCTGCAATTCAGAACGAGATCGTCGTCTTGGTTAAAAATGAATTCAGGGCATCTGGGTGGCTCAGTGGGTTAAGCCGCTGCCTTCAGCTCAGGTCATGATCTTAGGGTCCTGGGATCGAGTCCCGCGTCGGGCTCTCTGCTCAGCAGGGAGCCTGCTTCCCTCTCTCTCTCTCTGCCTGCCTCTCTGTCTACTTGTGATCTCTCTCTCTGTCAAACAAACAAACAAATAAATAAAATGAATTCAGGATTCAATCAGAGAAATCCGGACAACACGGGCTGAAACAGACACAGTTGCTTCTTCTCATGTGACAAGATGACTGGAAATACGTGGTCCTGGGCTGGTGTGGCTGTTCCTGGAGGTTGGCCAAGACCCAGACTGTTCCCCTTCCTCGGTCTGCTGCTCTTGTTGGGGAGCTTGTAGACTCGTGGCTGCAAGAGGGCCCCGGCATTGGGTCTGCATCCCAGCAGGAGATGGGAGGGCACAGGATACAGCGCGTTCTCCTGGGGAGGCCTCTCCTCTATCTGTAGTAAGGGGCTCCTCTCCCAGGCCTTCCCATGTGTATCTCGCAGCCCAAAACCATGGCATGTGTCCAGCTCCAGCACAAAGGATGCCTAGAGACGGAGTTGCCTCCAGTGCAGCCTTCCCAGCATGGGTCGACCCAGGCAGCCTGTCACAAAGACTGCTCCATTCCTGAGACCCCCTGCCATGCCTCTTCTTTGGTCCCCCTTTCCCTGCTCTAACCGCCACATGACGCAGGACACGCCTTACCATCTTGTCGCCGCCCCTGTCCCTTTCTAGCACACCCTATTTTGCCAGAATCTCAGTCTCTTTCTTTAGAAGAGGTTCTGTTTTGGAGCTAGGTTCAGTCAGAGCCCAATCCTGAGGGATCAGGATGGGCTTATTATTACCTGTCAGGACCGTCTGCGTTACTGTCTCCATAATGCAACTCGGCCTGGCCTGAGCTTTTCTCCGCGGCCATGTCTTATGGTCGGCTCACACGATCGGCACCTTTTTGTTCGTTTTTGATGCTGTACCCTTCTGATACTCCTCCTGCCTCCCTGCCTTGACTCTGGTCCAGGTTCTCTGCCTCCTTCCGTTCTATAAATATCATTGCTCGCAAAGGATGCGTCCTTCGTCACCCATGTTCTGGCTCATCCCATCCTGTGGAACTGCAGGGATCACCCACCACCTGTATTTGTGCAGGTGCCACTTCTCTCCTAAATCTCACTCCTGCTGAGAAAACTGCCTGCCAGACACAGGCCATCAGCCAAGACAGCACAGGGCAGCCACCTTCTCCATGGGGACAGCCACACCAGCGGAGTCTGAGACACGCTCTGCCAGGACTCCGCGCCTCTGGAATGTGATTTGGAGGGCATCTGCGAGCGCTTGCCCTGTATCTCTCTAATCTGTCATTTTAAGGTAATTGTACAGAGCCACTGTGATGACATTTGTGTTGACGTTCAAGTTCACTCTCGGAAGATAATCTCATTTCTCTTTTATCAAAAGTATGAATCCTCAGTGCAATCCCAGCTATCATTTCACAGTCTCATTTATTCTACTTCTCACTTACCTCCAAGCTTTAAATCACTCTTAACTCCTTGTCCCCCCATCAAATATACCTTCAAGTATTATTGATTTTTCCTGGTTAATATCTTTCATATTTCTTTCTTACCATGGCAATCTTATCCCCACCAGCTCATTTCAGACCATGAGTGTCTCACACCTGAATGTCACCTCAGGTTTTTAGGCTTATCCTCCGGCTGTTCACTGGTTTTCAACCGGCCCTTTCCAGTACAACCACAGTGCTAATCCTCAAGCTTCTTCTTCACTGTGTTCCACTATGCAAAGCCTTCTAATGGCCATCCCTCGTGCACAGGCTAAAGGTCAGAGCCCTCCATTCAGAAGAAATACTATATTAAAGTGGCATAAAGTCAATACCTTTCCCTTACCTTCTTGGAAATCATCCAAAAGCAATGAAAGAGAATGAGGAGAAACTGCCGTTTTGGGTTAAAACTAAGAGTAAAAAAATCCCAATTCCAAAAACTGATAGGAAGCCTACCTAAGTCAATGGCAGAAGAAAACGGGGGTGCACATGGGAATGAGGAAGGAAGAGGAGAGAGGAATCAGAGGCTGGGGATGAAAGAAAAAAAAAAAAGCACATTTGTCAAAGCTGAGAGGCGTTTCGGGAGATGGATAACCTGAATTCTCTGAGTGGTCTGGCAGAGGCATGGCGAGCAACACACACCGGGCCAAGTGTGACCACGGGAAGGACTGGGTCCAGGACTGAAGGAGAAAAGGTGGGAAGCAGTCTGCGTCTGGGGCAGTGGCGGGAGAAGAGAGTACTTTCGCAGTGAAAAACCCCACAGCTTGGTCCCACTGGATAGGGGGAAATAAAATCTAAGCGACTTTAACCATAAAGCGCTGGGTCCTATGGAATTCCGAGCCACCCTGGAGCCTGGCCCAGGGCCACCTCACTGCAGCCTCCCCAACAACAGCACTGTCCGAGGAGGCGGTCAGCTGATTCACTGATACGGAATCAAAACGCAGCAAATGTGTGGTGAAAGCAAATGGCAGATAAAGAACAGTCACCAGAAAGTGTCTTCCGTGGAGCAGATGGAAAATGTGACCTCTGTGCTGGCATTGAAGAGAGTATAATGAAGAAAGAAGATCTCTGAAGAAATCAGAGTCTTTGACATCAGGAAAGAAGCAGAAATACACATACAACAGTAAGAAGTGCAGGAAGAAACTGCAGGCAGCACAGGTAACAGAGGTAAGAAATAAAAAACCAACCCAAAGGGAAGAAAGTTCAGGAAGACTTATGGGTGTTTGAAAGAAATGATAGCTATGAGAGATGAGAAAGGAAGAAAAAAGCAGAAATGGACTCATAAATATAGAGAACAAACTGTTGGTTGCCAGGGAGGAGCACTGGGCCAACTGGGTGAAGGCGAGTGGGAGGTACGAGGCTCCCAGTTCTGGAATGAGTAAGTTACCGGGATGAAAGGCACAGCCCAGGGAATACAGTCAATGATCTCATCATAGCATTGTGTGCTCACAGATGGGAGCTATACCTGTGGCCAGCCCAGCACCAGAGACAGAATCACTGGCTCCTGACATTGTACACCTGAAAGCACTGTAACACTGTATATCAGCTAGAGTTCAATTAAAAAAAGAATATATAATAAACATGATTACGTTAATAAGTAAAAAGGTGGCATATATATACATATATATAATGCATATATATATATATATATATGCATTTTAAAATTTATAAATAACTGAAATCTCTGAGGACGGACCCTGAGACAATACCCAGTCAATACTTAAAGATACATTTGTTACAAAGAAGATGCAAATCTATATGCCGGGAGGATACAATATGTCCCAGGAGAAATTAACACTGGTTAGTCAATTACTGTGTTTCAAAAAGCTGGAAACAAAAACAAAACCACCTCTGGGCAGGCAGGCAAAAAATAACAAGCCACTTAGAACAGAAACAAAACTCAGGCTGCCTTCAGATTTCTCCAGAACAACAGTGAATTCTAGAACACAGTGGAACCATGAGTACACCGTCCTAAGGAGAAAAGGCATGGCCCAACCTAACTGTGAGGTTGTAGCCCCATCGTCCCCTCTTGAGGAAAGCACCAGAGGACAGGTTTCCAACAACTGAGGATAAAACAGCTGGCACCATGATGGGATTGGAGGGGTTGTAAACCTCAGATTTATTTAACTATGGAGCACGGCTAAAATAAGTGTTGGGACCTCAGGAAATGGAACAGACTTCAAATGTCACAGACTAGAACAATAAAGAATGTATGTCAGGTTAGATCCATGCCTTATACTCGACACAGGGAAAATTCCAGATGCATCCAAGACCTATAGGTACCAAAGGTGTGTGCCGTTTGATACGCTAAATGGGGGGTGGGGGATAGACTTTCTAACTCACACACAAAACCCAGAAGCCAAAAACAAAAGAAAACTCGTAAGTTTGATGATGAAGAGAACTTCTCTATGACCAAAGCGCCGAAAGATAATCAAAAGACATTTGACCAAAGAAGAAAGTTACCTGTAGTTTTTATTATAAATGAATAATTTCCCTTTTGTTTCATTCATCTATTTTAGGGAGGAGGAGAGGAAGCCCACAAATTAATGGTGTCAGACAATAACCCTTCATTTGCTCACATTTTTGGAGGTGGCAGTTCAGGCTGGGCTCAGCTAAGGGGTTCTGCTCATCTGGCCTTGGGACACTTTCAAAGGTAGTTCTCTGGCGGAGGGAATGGCTCCATGACACCAGATGACCTCATTCACACGTCTCACAGTCAGTAGTACACCGTATGCTCCCTCATCCCCGAAGAAGGCAGCCAGATTTCTCCCCATGGCCCTCTCAAGGCAGCAAGGGATAAAAGAGGGATATGCCAGTCCTCTTGCGACCTGCCCAGACATCACACATCATCACTCCCTCCAGAGTTCACAGATCAAAGTGAGTGACAAAGCCAGGCCTATTTCAAGGCATGAAGAAGCAGATTCCGCCTCTAGAGGGGAAAAATTGGAACTGTGGGGGCATCGTTAATCCCATCACACATTTAATATGTATTTTTAAGTAATACCTGTAAATCACTAAAAACGAATTAACTGAATGCAAAGAAATACCTCAGAGAAAAGGAAATTCAAGTAGCTCTTAGAAGAAAAGACAAAACTCACTCATAAAAGGAGAAATGCAGATTAAAAATCCACCAAAGGTCCTACTTTTCACCAATCAGATCAGCAGAGTGCAGTGAAACATCACCATTTTGACAGTAATACGGCGGCCAGGGCGGGGGCGAGGGACTCTCATTTCTGTTTGGAACAAAGACAACACGGCAGGAACAGTCCTAGCAAAGGGTATTCCCTGAGCAGCAATTTCATTTTCAGACCTGCATCTCCCGGACGGACTCATCAGCATGGGAGCCAAGTCCGTGTAGGTCAGTCTTGGCTGCACAGCGAGTGAGGACCAAACACTGGGGACAGCCTAACTGGTCACTATAGAAGCAGGTGGGGAGAGACTATGGTTTTGCCAGGCACAGGGAGTCCACACAGCTATCTAAGTGGCCAAGGAGATTAGTTCCATGTAGCTGTGTGGACTACCACTCATGGGCGAGACAGAAACACAACTCCCCAGTAGCTCCCCAGTAGGATAAAAAACTGTATAAACGAATAGTAGCATACACTCTCCTGGCCCTCTAGAGTCCGGCGCCGGCTGTGTGAACACATTACCCAGCCAATAGGTATGCGGCTTTCTGTGTTCCCACGTGGGCACTTCCAGCCCCCTGGCTGCAGGTGACCAGCTCAGGACTCCCCACTCCGCACTCGTCCACACTGCACTCGCTCTCACCAGAGCCGTCTAACCTCTGCCCCATCATGCACCTACCATCGGGCTCCTCAGCAGCTTTCTCTGACCTGAAAATCCCTTTTCTTGTCCACCCACTCTTCCAGATTCACCTCCGTGACTCCTGACGCCTCTGGGGCCCCTGCAGGTCTCCGGGCGGTCTGTCTCCTCCCGAACTCCCTCAGAACTACCGTCTGCTCGATGTCTGTGCTCTCCACTTTTTCCCGGTCATGTCCTTCAATTCAGAAACGTCTTTGTTCCCCAGATAGACTGCACCCCCCTTGAGGATAAGACTCCATGTCTGTCGCTTTGTTTCTCCTTCGTGTTAGCCCCCTGCCTTGCATGTCACGGAACGTCAACAAGTGGTGTTAGTGTGAGACCGACGTGATCCCAGGGCTGGGGAGCTGATAATGGCTCCCAGAGATGTGCCACCGCCCTGATTCCTGGAGCCTGTGAACATTCTCTATCACGGGACAGTTTCTACAGCCGTGATAAAGCCAAGACTCTTAAAATGAAGAGGTTACCTTGGATTACCTTGGTGATCCCTGAAGTCATCCCAAGCATCCTTACATGAGGGGACAGGGACCTCAGATACCCCACGGAGGAGAAGGCAAGGTGACCACAGAGACAAGCCGGGTGTCACACAGCCACAGGCGGGGACCACCAGCCGTCACCAGAAGCTGAAGAGGCAGGGCCTGGATTCCCTCTCAGTCAGGATCTGAGCGCGAGCCGTGGGCCCACGTCCTAACTGCAACCCAGCCTAACTGGTCAGGGAAAGGCCTTCAGAACCGAGAGAGAACAATTCCTGGGGCTTTAAGCCACTGGGCTGGTGGTGATTGCTTATAACGGTGACCAGAAAGTGACAGAGCTGGGGATGAAGTGTGATTCACCTGCGGGACAGTACAGGGCATGTCGGGCCACCAGGAGAGTGGGGTCAGGGGGCCTGCTCCAGGCCGGACATGGAAGCAGCACAAACACATCCCCCAGACATCTGTCCGATCTGTCCGGGCCTCGGCTTCATCACCTCAAACTCCTCTACGGCCTGATGTGCAGGCCCAGACCCTGGGACATGCGGAAGTCTGAAGCAAGGTCACATTGTCCTGATGTGATGGAGTGGTTTCTTCTTGATTACCAACTCCCTTGTCGAGGATGACCTTAACCACCCCTATTTTCCTAGATGTTGAGAGGTTACTATTTCTAGGAAACAGGGCATCCCACCCATTTACCAGGGCGAACCTTCCTGAGAACAGCAGCCCTCCCAAAGTCTCTCCTCAGAGCTGTGGGGCCCGCGGCAGCGTGGGGGCCACGTCCCTCATGCCGTAACAGCTAATCACACGGTGTCCTTCAGAACGGTCTCTCAGAAGCCTGATCTACCGCAGCTAGATGCACTTGACCTAAGAGACACGTCGTCCCACACTGCAGAGGACGAATTTGTACACGAAAAGCATTTCTCCAAGAAATCTGACCCCACTCCCCCTTCCCCCTCCCACCTCAAACTGTCCAGGCAGAAATGTGCCTACTGGAAAGCCTTCGTACTTCCTTATTTTGAGTTACTATCATTAGAGCTTGTTACTCTGAAAGCTAGGACTGTTCGGTCTGTCCTTAAAGTCAGCTGCATCCGAGGACCACAGAGATACTGCGGGGAACCAACCGATGCTTCCCCACCAGGGAAGGCAGACAGACAACACACACACACACACACTGGCAAATAAAGATATAGAACACCAGGGCACCAAGGAAGTAAAGGGATAAACATGACAGGGAATGTGGTTTTAGAACATTTTTTTTCACCAAGAAGAGTTTGTTTTCTGTAGCATTTTTTTTTTTTTTTTTTTTTTTTTTTGGCTTGAGGTGCCATTTATGACAAGAAGGAATGGAGGGAGGGTGGGAAACATTTGACGGGCGGCCACTTTCTGGCTCATTTTCCTGTTTTCCTCTGTGGACCATTTCCTTTGAGAATGGATCAATCCGATGGAAACAGATGATTGTCCTCCACGCCCCTCAGTGCTGAGACCCACAGGCTTTCCCACCTCCCATGCGCAGGCATCTGAGAAAGACAACTGGGGCCTGGAGGACGGCTCCCCACCACACCTGACCGGAGGCCACCTTCACTTGAGATGACAGTCCCTGGTGACTGCAGGGCCCAGCATCTCTGCCCTCTGGGCCGCTCATGCACATCTAATCCGGCCCTTCTCAACGTCCTGCTCTGGCTGCCAGCGGCACCAGCCAACCCACCCGAGGTCCCCTATGTGCTAAGCCGCAGTGAATGCGGGTAGGGGCCCATTCTGGGGCTCGTGTGCTCTGCCAGTCTTTCTGCACAGCACTCTGTCAAGAGCTCTAGACAGCACGGTCCTGAGGGAGCTCTCCCCAGTCAGTCAGTCGTCCTTTAACATTCTTCCAGTCATGGCGACTGCAGGGTCAAAGGCAGAAGCATTTCCCCCTAAACACTCTCTACCCCACAGTCATGACAGGCTCCCCCTCAGATTTGCCCCCTCTCTAGCAAGTGCGCCCCTGGTCTCCCTCCAGCCTGGGCCTTTTCATCCATAGCACACTGTCCCATGAAAAGCAATATTCTTAAGATACTGGCCCCATTTATCCCCGGCTCCAGAGCTCCAGGCAGACCAGGGCAAAACCAGGCTGACCGGGGTATCCTCAGCCCTTTCCGCAGCCACTGTGCCCACAATAAGGTGAGCCCGGAGGCTGAGAAGCTAAGGGAGGGGCAGCACCAAAGACAAAAGGAGAAGAAAACAAGGTCCCTGAGGAAAGGTCAGGGAATGCAAAGGAAGGAAAACATGTTCCCTCTAAAGTCAGAAGGTGAGATTATGGGAAAGCGAGCTTGACAATCACGGGTTGGAGGGAGGACATTCTGGACGGGGCTCTGGAGTACGAGGCTGGGGGCTCTGGCGCGGGTTCCCCTCCCGGCCGTGCGGCCTCAGACCAACTCAGCTCCTTGCAGTTGGCCCGCGAGGAGAGACACAGCCTCCCACTCTCGGTGCTGAAGCGGGGCTGTGCTCGTGTTCACGCAGGGAAGCCCACCGTGAAAGCACCGCAGCTAACTTCCCGCTTCTGCCGGGCCTCACCTGGATCCTGCCTTCAATTTCCAGCCTCTACACTTCAACGACGGCGATACCCTTCGGAGCCTCACACTTCGTGAGACACTGCCCAGAGGCTAACATGGAAACCACCCCTCGTGGGGCCAAAAAGAACCAAAGACAGTTCTGGAGGCAGAACATACTTAATGATCCACTGACATGACCCTTTGGCTCTTGGCCCTGAGAACCAACGGTCTCGCTATGTGTTTGCACGTGTTTCCAAGAGGCAGATCTTTCTACCTTGTCTCTTTTTTTTTCTTTTCATTTTTCTTTTCTTTCTTTCTTTCTTTTTTTCTTTTTTTTAACACTGCTCCAAGGAGCACGGACCTGCCATGGAGGATACTTGTTAAAATTCAGATCATCCTGTCTCCCACGTGAGGTGGAGCTAATCAGATAAATTTGCACAAATGAAATCTTTTTGAATTGGAGTAGACTTTTCAGGTTACTTATCAAAAAAAAGAAGATCTCAAGCAACGTCCAGTTCGTGAAGTGTTCTTTATGGCTCATTAAGTTTTGGAAAGTATTCTTTAAAGACTTTAATTAGTTGCAAATATTCAAGTTCAAGAGTTTTCACCCAGAAATATTAACTTTAAGCTTCTCTTGAAAAAACCCAACATCTCCCCATGGTGACAGATGGCAGGAGTGAGCAGAGGCTGTCCCCATTAGAAGGCCACATCTGTCCAGGCTACCCCAGGCCCCACCACAGCTTACTGCATTCCCCATACCAAAACTGAGGCCAGATTTCAGTTTCCATTTATCACTGTGCTTCTGCTGCTCTTTTTATTAGAAGAGATTTAAGAAAAAAATTTATTATCTCTTGAATCCATGAGTATATCAAAAGCAGTAACACAAAGTACAGAGAGAGTCTCCAGGTTCAATAAAAGTGGGGAAAAGACGATTTTTTTAGTAGAAGCAAAAATTATCCTTGCCGATGACTCATTTTCATCATTTTACCTGATTCTCAACTATATCTGAATATTCTGCACACCATTTAATCCAACTCTCCTATTCACAAATGGTGAAATTAAGCCATGGAGAGATAAGAGACGTATTCTAGATCACACAGTGGGATAAGAGCAGAAATCAGATTTGAACACCAGCTCTCCTACTTGACTTCATCAGTCACATCACTGTTTGTAAATGAACTTGCACTAGCTAAATGTGCCGCCCACTGTAGCCACCACTTGGGTGCACCGTTCTGTGGTTACCACTGTCCAATACACTCCGAGAAATCCTCTCCAGGAAGCACCTCAGAGGAGGGCTTTCTAAATTCTGGATTCTCTTTCTAAATCCACTGACCAATAAGGGTGCTGTCATGTGGGCCATCAGTCTTAGAGAAACTGTTTTAAAAGATTCATCCAGGGGCACCTGGGTGGCTTGGTCAGTTAAGTGTCTGCCTGGAGCTCAGGTCATGATCCCAGAGTCCTGGGATCGAGTCCCGCATCGGGCTCCTTGCTCAGCAGGGAGTCTGCTTCTCCCTCTCCCTCTGTCCCTCCCCCTGCTCTCAATTGCACATGCTCTCTCTCTCATATTAATAAATAAAAATAAAATGACAGTAATGATGGTTTCATATGAAAGAAACACTCTTTGCAATTGTTCATGAACATATCTGGCTTCAAGACTGCTTGAACTACGTTTATTGGGAATCTTTTCTTAATTTGTATTCTTATTGCATTAGAAACACCAAACAAAATTACAGGCCATTTTGAACGCCAGCAAGAACAGGATGGCTCTGTCAGACAGCCCCAGATAGTCAAATTAAAGGTGGATTCTGAACTCTAGAGCAAGGTAGCTCACTAGAGAAATCTACAGCTACATCACCCGGATACCCAGCATCTTCCGACAGCCGGAGCTGGGAGTCACGGTGAACAGACTCTCGTCTATCCTCTGTTGCGCTGGAGTGAAGTCCTTCTGCCAAGCCTTTCTTCTGCACATGCGTGTGGTCACAGATTTCTTACTCTATTAGAGAAAACTGGTGATTGCTGGGAAAGTGTCAAACATTCAGCAATCAGACTGTATGTACCACAGTCTGGGCTCCTTAAGAAATTCTGAAAAATCCATCTTCAATGTTAAAAGCTAGCATATGTTAGCCCCAAGGCGGCTGACCCAGGCTATTCAAAACGTGGCGTATACCCCTGAGATACGCAGCCTGAACCATCCACTTGAAGTCACAGGAACATGATTTTCCCCGGCTTGGGTTTCAGGAAGAAGCGTTGTGCCTCATCCCCAGGTCAAAAAGCAAAGTCACAGAAACAGAGCGGAATGGTGGCTGCCAGGGGGAGGGAGATGTCAGTCAAATGGGGGCGAAATTCCAGTTACAAGATGAGTAAGCCTGCAGGGATCGAATATTCAGCCTGGTGATGACAGTTAACAATACCGTATTATAGCCTTGAAAGCTGCGAAGAGGAGAAATCTTAAATGTCACCACACACACACACAAAGTTGTAATTATGTGAGCTGATGGATGTGCTAACTAACCTTATTGTGATCAGCTCACAATATATATGTGCATCAAATCATCAGGCCGAGCACCTTAAGCTTACACAAGGTTTCACGTCAATTGCATCTCAGTAAAGCTGGGGTGGGGAGGAATACAATATCCTGTCAAAAAGTAAAAGAAAACAAAATCTTTCCTTCAATAGTCAGCGACAATCGTAATGGAAAAACAGCTTTATACCTGCTGCTTACTTATTTTGAAATGTCCTCTGGAAGCAGGTACACTTACTGCCCACAATGTAACAATTTTTCACTAGTGCCTTCATGGGGAATCACATCTGGGAGGCACACTGGGGACCTCGTCTGTGCTCTGTAATAAAAAGAAGCTACACGCAGCCTGGCTGTCAGGGGCAAAGCCCTTCACTCCGGTGCCAGGGCCCCTTCTGCCCACACATCTCACGCACTCCATTGGTACTGACCCTGAGTCACCACTTCGGGTCCCCATTGGCATTCACGACATAATCATCAACCGCTTGGAAACCCTCTTCTGCTTGCATGGAGATTCAGTTACAAACGAACAAGAACAGAAACCCCAGCCAACCATCGTCCCTCCCGTACACACGTAGTTACACTACTTCATACTTTGTATGTTCATGGTTTTGTCCCAGTCTTGGCCACATGCTTTTGAGGACACATGCGGATATCAAGTGTTCTCCTGGAGACTGATAGTCATGCAAGTTCCGACAGTGTTCTTAACGAAGGAATTCTGCCGTAGTTCTTTCTGTTCCCTCCGTAATCATAAAAAACAGAATTTATCATTAACTCTGCAGCTGGCTTCCCAAGCTCCTCAGCCATGGTACAACTTGTGCCTGTTTCTGCCATGAGGAGGGCTCTAATGACACTTCCCTGGCTTTGATCTCTTCTCTGCCATTAGCAAGAAAATGCAACCCTCTTCTACTGGAAAACTGTAACTTTATCTGCTTTCACCTGGAAACACTTGGTTTACAAGAGGTCAGTCCCCTTTGTTTGCAACTGACCTAGGAGGATTTCGCATGCCTGCTCCAGACCCTGGGAGATAGTCACAGGGAAGAACCAGAGCTCCTAAGCACTGGCCTCAGGCAGTCATGCTCCGTCCTTGATGTGCAAGTCCTGAGCTAGACACCAAAGTGGAAACTGGAAACTACAATGGACCTGAGGAAAGATTTAGAGCTGAATGTCAATGTGAGCACCACATACCAAAATATGGAATGGAATTGGACTGGTACATAGAGCATTTATACATATATTAAAAGAGAATAAAGACTAGATGTAGATGAAGAAAGTGTTCATCGAGAAGCTTAAAAAAAAAAAAAAGAAAGAAAGAAAAGAAGAAAGGAGGCTATGGAGGAAACCCCAAAGAAAAATAAAGTGAAAAATTAAAAGTGAACTTAAATCTTATTTTTGAGAGAGAGAGAGAGAGTTGGGAGGAAGAGTGCAGAGGGAAAGGAAGAGAGAGAGTCTTAAGCAGGCTCCATACCCAGCATAGAGCCCAATGCGGGATTCGATCTCATGACCGTTAGATTATGATCTGAGTCGAAATCAAGAGTTAGGCACAACCAACCGACCCACCCAGGCGCACCACAAACTTCACATTTTAAAAAATTCAATATTTAAAAAAGTATATTTTATTTATTTGACAGAGATCACAAGTAGGCAGAGCAGCAGGCAGAGGGAAGGGGAAGCAAGCTCCCCAAAGAGCAGAAAGCCTGATGTAGAGCTCGATCCCAGGACCCTGAGATCATGATCTGAGCCGAAGGCAGAGGCTTAACCCACTGGGACACCCAGGTGCCCCTAAAAAATTCAATATTTGTAAATTTTAATTTACAAATGGACTAATTATCCAATAAATCTCAACTTTTAGCTATTCGCTGAGGTTCATCTTTGACTTTTAATTGGTTTATGCCAAGTTATCACATTAACAGAGACAAATTTATTCATTATCTGCACTGGAGTCCCTGGCATTCTTGAAATTCAAGAGGTTATTCTAAACTGTAATATGTTCCTCTTTTATCCATGCTTCCCCACTGTGATGAACCACCACTCACCCATTTTCTTACATTAGGGACATAATATTACACAACTGACGCAGTAAAAAATGCAAACGTGGTAGAAGTAATAACCCAAAAACGACACATAAACATATTGGCCAAATCTACACGCATTTTGTTAACTAAATACGATTTGTGCATTGGCTGGCTGAGACTTGAAAAACAAAACAATTAAGAATTCAATGAGACTGTGACAAAATCATCTGGAATCTTTGCAAGTTGGGGAAATGTTTGTGAACAAGATTATTTCCCTACTTTTCATTCAGAAAACCACCAAACTGCCTTTGGACTGCTGATAACTGATGGAGATCTAGAGACCATTCTTTGAACCAGTTTATGAGCCAAATGAGATAAAACATGCTTTACAGGCAAGGTTTGTTTTGAATGTCACAGAGTATTTCCTTTATGGGCTCCTATTTTGATCCCTGCATTCCATTTCCCTCAGAATGATGTCTGGATATTTGCTAAAATAAAATCTAGCCTCCACTCCTCCATCCATGGAAATATGGGCTGTTTCCATGTCGTGGCTATTATGCATGACAGGAAATCCTGCCACTTGTGACAACCTGGACAAACCTGGAGGACATTACGCAAAATGAAGAAAGGCTACACAGAATCACGAATATTGCGTGATCCTACTTACAGGTGGTATGTAAAATGGTCTATCTCACAGAAGCAGAGAAGAGAATGGTTGCCAGGAGCTGGGTGGGGGGAGAGAGAAACGGGGAGCTACTATGCACAGTGTATAAAGTTTCAGTTATAAAAGGGAAGTAATTTCTAAATGGCACCTGTAGTTAAAAATATGGAATTGTGCACATAACAATTTGTGAGGTGTTCCTACCACAAAACAAAATAAGCAAAAGGCATAAGGAAATTGGGGGGTGGGGGTAGGTAAGTCTAGTACATTGACTGGGGGATGTTTTCACGGGTATAGGCATATGCTGGATTAAATGTATACATTAAATTGTATACATTAAATGTGTGTGGATTTTCTTGTGTGTATCAATGATCCCCTCCTTAAAGCTGTCAAAAAAAATAAATCTAGTCTCAAAGGTTATGATTTGCCACCCCGCAGCTAATCAAATGTTAGTTTCTTTTCATGCAATTTACAAAGGAAACTCCCTTTAAAGGGGTTCTAAAAATAGAGCCATGGCAGCACTGGCATAATAATGGATAGACCTCCACTTGCCCACTGTGTAACTAATAATCATTTGGTGTCCAATTTGTGGTATAACTGGTTTTTCCAAACCCACAAAGCTTTACTTGATAGATTGATTCATGATTCCACAAATGCATCGTGAGCACAGACCATGTGAAGCAGTGTTGCAGATATCAGGGTACAAAATGCACAGTACATGACCCCTCTGTGTTGCACGTTCCCCTAGTGGGGCTGGCCTCAGGGAGGGATTCACATTCAATATTCCGGGATAGTTGTTAGATCGTGGCTTTAAAGACCCGTCTCTTACCTCTTCCCGGAACACTGAGTGACAAGATTTTAAATCTATACATTTATTCCAGTAACAAAGTTATGATGTAAGATCACAACAGCTCAGAATAAATGAGCTCCTAGTAAAAAAGGTCCTAATGTGCTATGAGGGGTAAGTGAAATCTCCGGAGAACTAACAAGGGGCAGAAATACCATAGATACAAAAATGAGAGGAAGGCACGTGCACGGGGACTCAGCACCTTAGCTACAACCATATAAGGTGCGTGGAAGAGAACAGTTCATTTCCCTAACTGTTCCAACTGCCTACGCTCACTGCAAGCACAATGCGGCAGCTAGTCAAAGGATTCTTAGTGGTGGCAAAGGGAAAAAAAAAGGAAAAATAAGCCTGTGGCCCACCCGGTACATGAGGAACTAGCAAGTGCTAAAGCCAGTACACGCTGTTTGGAAGGCGTTCTGCAGAGAGCGTAGCTTATCAGCAATATTAATGTGCAGTCCCTGTGGCCAACATTTCCCAGTAGCTGCCCACAGAAAAACCAAAGACCAATCTGCAAGATAAATGTGCAAGGAGAGTTACTGTAAAAATGTTAATAAGGTGAAAAATCGGAAAAACAAAACAACAACAACAAAAAAAAACCTACTTGCCCCCCAACAGGGAGAGGCTCAGAGGAAGGACCAAGCACGCCGCAAACGGTGGCGGGGCCGCGGGGGGGGGGGTGCTAGGCAATACGTCCCGTGTAGGGGTTTGGTTTGATTCAGTGAAAAGTGTGTGTGACGATGGTCTCCTTGGGGGAGGAGCACATGAAGGAGCCGGCCCAGGCTTCGGAATCCGGTTCTGAACGGGAAGCTCTTGCTGTGGGGGGGCTGAGAGCGCCTAAGGGACCGGCAAGTGGAGCAGGACCCCCGACATCGTATTTCATTCCCCGCCTCTCTGCATGCACCTCTGTCTTTGGGTGCCTTTTTCAGTGTCACTGTCTTCCAAGCCCAAACAGTCAAATGGAAAAATCAGTCTGGCAATCGCCCGTCACTTGCTTCACTGGTGCTGACAGATAGCGACGGTATTACGTGTGCGTGTATGACTAAGTGAAAACAGCGAGCTGCAGGACAATGTGCAAATTATGATCCCATCTCGGCAAAAAAAATATATAGGTGTGACTGTCTGCCTTTGCTTGTGGCTGCCTCGGATAGATTCATTGGGCTCATACCAATATACAAAAGGTGGTCACCCCTAAAGAGTAGTTTCAGAGAGTGCGGAGGAGGTAATTATTTTGTGTTATCCCCTGTGTGCTCTGCTCAAATTTCATAAAATATCTTCACAATTAAAACTTTTAAAAAAATTTTTTTTTAAAAAGGGAGGGGAGCACTATGACCTTTAATCTTTGAGCTTCTGACGGTTTCCATAGCTTTTCGGCTCCCCCCTCCTCCTGGGAGTTTACCAGGCTCTGCCTTGCCTCACAAAAGGTTCAGTCCCAAGGGCACTTAAGTGAGCCATTCTTCTGAACCGGTTCCCGCTGACCGCTGATTTCTGTAAGTGGCTCACTTGCCAGAGAACCTGCCCAAGCACTGATGGATGAAGCACTCTGTCGTCTCCCAGCTGTGGCAGGGACTCTCGTCCAATCTCTGTGACGCTGGCTCTGCTTTATTCCACCAGAAGCCGTTTCTAACCCAAGCTGAGACTTCCACGTCTTCTCTGCACTGGGGATTCACCGAGTTCCCAACAATACTTAATTACATCGGTGTCTGAGCCAATTAGACAGGAAGTGGCATTTATTTATTTAGCTTGCTGTTCTAAGCACTAACTACCACTTTTAGATCCTAGCAAGACGAAAGAAACCCAAGCATCATACGTAATAAAGAACGGGAAGCAGGGATGTGCTCGTCATCCCAAATTCTGGGGTGGCCAGTGGGGAGTGGTGCTCAGAGAACAAACACTCTAATAATGAGCCAAACCTCAACTTCCCTAAATGCTACGTGGCCTGTGATGTCTACCAGTCCTGCTTTCTTATCCCTATTTCCTTTCCCTGTTTCTGTGACCTTCTATTCTTTTACTTGTTCTCCTTTTGTCTTTCTGACTCTCCTTCATTTACCCAAGCTAGTTCCTTTACATCCATGTGTCTGTACACCATCTACTTCTTAGCCTAACTAGTTTCACTGACCACACCTTCCTTAGGTCTAATGACCCTTTTGTTGTTGCCCAGCATCTATCCACTCTGATTACTGGTCTCCCAAAATCCATTACCCATTGCTTTTAATCTTGACAGAAGGCAATATTCTCAGCCTGATTCTCACTGCCGCTTCCCAGGACGTAAGCCAGGGGCACAAGATTCTCCAAACCCTGACCTCCTGGTATGGGCAGAGGATGCACCTGTGAGCCAGACTGAGCCAACCATCTGCCTGTAAATCTTAAGAAAGCAAAGTGAAGATGGGGGGGGGGCAAGTGGAGGTCAGATTGATCAGTTGCAAGCCTTCTTCTTAGGACTTTGCGGTGGTCTCTGCTTCCTAATATCTGGAGCCCCAGTGTCATGTCCACTTTTCAGGCCTGGCCATTCACTCTCCCGCAGCATGTATGAGTCTGCAGTGGTCTTTAAAAATTACCATTTTGCATGTGATTGATAGACAGGGTATCTTCTGCTTGTGAACAAGAACCCCAACTAACCAATGGGAGCCACCCCATGGATTCATGGTTTCATGTAATTCCTGTCACCTGGACTTTGGTAAGGGTAGTCAACCCAAACCTCTCTCCTAAATCCTGGAAACTATCTCCATGTAATGAATGGACACTGCTCTCCAAAGATCAGCTAGTGGCCACGTCAGAAACATGAACATCATCCCCTCCTCGCCCCTCTCGAGCACTTGCTCTATGAGCCATCAACCTTGAACTCCATCACTTCTAACCATCCCCCAACAGGCTCCCCTCTATCCCACCTTCTGCATGCCCGCTCACCTGGCCTCAGTCAGCACCCCTGTTTTCTTCTTGCCTAAATGACAGCATTTAGCTTCCGAGCCAGGCAAGGCCTTCCGCTCAGCCTCTACTCTGTTTCAGAGCTGCTGTTCCAGAATAAAGATCTGACCCCACTACTTTCTTTCTCCAAACACGTCAACAGCTCTTCACCTACATGAAGAGAGTCTCAAGCTCGCTCTTGCAAAGCATCACACAACTCCAAAGGGCACTTTGGTGTGACCATAAAATAACTGATGTCTTCCAATTCACAGGAAAATAAAAGACTTAATGGTTCTCATAGTGTGCAAGCACAGACGGAGAGCTGATCAGATGGGCTGAGATGGTCTTTGCGGCTAACTTGGCAGGAGCAGAGATCTGCAGACAGATGGCCTTAAATAATTTCCTCCTTATCTTTTTTTTTTTTAATAAAAAAAGTGTATCACATCTTGGATGTGATACACACACACATACACACAGAATGCGTATCCTGAACCCTCTTCCATCATTTGGTTTGCATTCAGTTACTTTCTGTATCATGGCTAACTCCTTTATCAAAGACGCCACTTTCTAAAAAACACCCTCACCTCCTTTTCTAAGGCTGGGTCCTCCCATGAGTAGCATTCTAATTCATTTACAGCTTTTTCCTACCTCTTACTATATGAAGGTGAGGTTCTTTATTTTTCCCCTTTCTATGAAACTTGGTGCAGGGCAGGGAAGGGTCTTATTTTGATGTAGGGAAGGTATCTGGTGCCAAATGTCATAGACCGCTGGATCCACAGGGATAGAAGGGAGAAGGGTGGGGTGGGGGGAGACTGTGAAATTCTAAGGGGCAGGGATGGTTCCCACAAATGCCAGAGTCTGTAAGAAGAGAGTGGCCCTGGATGGGACCCGGTCAGAGAAGCACCACCAGATCTCGCTCACCTCCTGCTCTCTTGTGCTGAGATGTGGGTTTTGATAAAGATGGGCGTGGACTGTAAGACATGCAGCAATGTCCCAGGGCTAACCTGGGACCCCAGGGAAGCCACAGCAACTAAGGAGGAAGGATTTCCAGAAGTAGGAATACTTAGAAACTATTACCTCTTGGGAAGTTGGCAGTACTGACCAACACCAAAAACAAATACATAATTAATATTAATTTAGAACTTAGAACCAAGCTCCGTTCTCCCTTACTATGTAGGAAGGTTCAAGAAACCTTTCTGCAAACAATGAGAAAGAGCTGGATAATAAAAACTAAAAACTATAATATTTATTGAGCCCATCGGAGAACCAAGGTCACAGGGCAAACATGGAAACTGAATTCCAAAGAGTGACAAGTGGGGATGAAACACACCATCTGTCTCACCTTCAGCAAGCAGGGAAGAAAGAGGAGGTTTCCATGCCAGTGGACAAAGAGAAATCACCTACATTTTTAAAGAATTCTTAAAGGCAAGGTATAAACTAGTGTATCAATTTGCAAGAGCTAATGGTCTCAGGCACAAAGGGCATCCACATCCACTCACAAGCTCTTTCCCTGAGCCTCCACCAACTAGGTCACTAGAAGGACTGGCCAGAGACATCAAGGGCCAGCCAAGGAAGCACAGACTTGGGGCAGGTGATGGGGCTGCTGGGAGACAGGCATGGTGCCCTCTCCACCTCCCCAACCCTGATCTCCTAAAAAGCAAAAGCCTGAGGCCACTGGGCAGCAAGCTCTCTTACCCCAGGGCTAAGGGGAAAAAGCTAGTGCTTCTGGGACAGGAGTAGGAGCAAAGACAGCTCACTCCATGGGTGAAATAGAAAATCCTCCTGCCCCGGGATACAGGTAAAGATCCACTGCTGCTTAAAACAGGAAACCCACGAAAACCCAAACTCAGCTAGACTGACTCAGCCTCCCACACAAATGGCCTGACACAAAAAGATGTGTGCCCATGGGCACAGATAATACAGGACAGTCTGTTCTGTCCGTGTACATGCAACACCCAGTAGCCAATTGGATCTTATGAGACACACAGAAAGGCAAGGGGAAAAGGACCCTTTGTCAAGAAGTAGAACAGTCCATAGAATCATACGCAAAGACGACTGGACATTAGTTCTTTAAAGACAGGAACTTTAACGTAACTATGATCACACGTTAAGATGCCGAGTAAAACAGGTGGACAAACACACCTAAACAGATGGGCAATGAAGCAGAGATCTTTCTGGAAGATGGTTCTTTCAAACGGACATGGAAATTATAAAGGAAACCTAAAGTTTCTAAGAGGCATGACATGATGCCCTCTGTCAGATCATGCCCACATGATAAGGCATCATAGCAACAAAATACCTGAACTGACACAGTTTCCTTCTAAAGGACAGGACACAGCTAGATGTCCACTGGCACAGCTCTCGCCTCTGTAGGAATCTAGCTACTTTTGCATCACAGTGAAAGCCTATGGCTTTTTTGGATCATTTCAAAATTTAGTAGGCAGAGCTCCTATATGAGTGGCAAAAATAAATAGCCTACATGCCCATAATATTCTATTTCATGATCTGGAGGCAGGAAACATGAGTATATCCATTCTGTAAAAATTCATCAAACTGCACACTTACAACTTATGTTCATTTCATTCTGGATATTTTACTTCAATGAGAATGTACTTTAAAAATAGCTCATTAAAATATTTCCAGTAAAAATGTATTTATTCTCTTCTTGCCTAAGGGTAATTTTCTTTGAAAGCAAATTAAATGTATGGACTATATGATTCACGAGTACAACATTTAGCTGGCCAGTTATTATCAGGGAAAGGATCTGGATTACCTAAGTGGATTTGTGAAGACTTCTTTTAGGAATAAGGAACTGAGGGCACCTGGATGGCTCAGTCAGTAGTGCATCTGACTCTTGATTTCAGCTCAGGTCATGATCTCAGGGTCATGAGATCGAGCCCCATGTCAGGCTCCACGCTGGGCATGGAGACTGCTTAAGATTATCTCTCCCCCTCTGCCTCTACTCCTCAACACTCTCTCTCTTAAAAAATAAAATAAAATAAATATAAAGGAATAAGGAACTCAACTGCATACAAATTCTCTAGTAGCAGATGTAATGGAAACTTAAGCAGCAAAAATGTCTTGGAAAATGGGGAATGGGATATGGATCCCTGGCCATTCACTTTGCTCTGACATCTCACTTGGGGAAGCTCTCATGAGCAGAGAGTGCTTTTAATTCAAAAGATAAAATATGCATCCATCGTATAGCCTGGACATATCTGAACTCACTTAGCTGCAGAATGGACGCCCCCACACCAAACTTCTCAGCAGTGCATGAAGAATGTGAACAGCTTACACAATCATGCTCTAGTGGATTAAAACACTTCATGCCGAACATGAGACCATGTGTTCCAACGGAGTAGGATAAGCGACAGGAACAAACAGTATGAAAACCACAGTTGATCTCTATGTGTGTTGGAAATGCGGTCAGATCCACCCAGCTGGACACCATTCCTCCAGCCTGGCCCCAGCCCTCCTGAGCTCCTCATCCCCTTTCCCACACCAAGTCCCGGAAGTGCTCTGTCTCCAGTTCTAGAGTCCTCGGATCAGAATGCTTCAAAGCCCCCCCGGTTCAGGAAGCAAATCCTTTGTTCTACCCCATTACATTAAAAGTATGGTTCTAAGTGATGAATTCACTTTGTATTTTTTTAAATTTTAAATATTAAAGGCAGATAGACTTTAATTTTTCAAATGAATTTCAAATTTTCACCTGCAAATATCTGAAGACTAAAAGTCACAGAGAGGATGGTATTCAGAATTCTAGCCAACAAGAGGTTGGCTGGACCAATGGAAACTACTGAAAGCCTGGGGATTTAAATGAAGAGAAACCCTCCAACCTTAGTTTGGGCGACTTCTTTCCTAAAAATTCACAATTAGCATGGACAGAGCTTCTAAGTGAACCAACTGTGCTTTCGCATTCTTGTACCTCCTATGTCATCTTCTGGGAGAAAACCAGTAAGCAGTAACATAATGGCAAGGAACGGTACAGAGACAGGGTCATACGCAAAGTCCCAATTATTCTCACTAGGGCCTCAGTGTCCTTGTTATTACTTAAACAACCCAAACCTGGGGATTTAAGCATACCCTTCTTCAGAAATCCCAGTGCACTAACGTAAGAACCTAAATCGGTGTGTTGAATCTGTGCAGAGAGAAGAGAGCATTCCTATAAAAAGGGGAAATGAGATGCACTTCTATTTACAAGCATCTAGATGTCCAAAATAGATGAGACTATGTTTAAAAGTTACCCTCCTATTCAGGATTTCAATGAACAACAATGAGCACGACAACAAAGGAACCACAGTGCTAATTTTAGGTTGTGATTTCCACGGATCCTAGATGGTTACCAACCTCCAGAAGCCACCCAATTTTTTTTTTAAAGATTTTATTTATTTATTTGACAGAGAGATAGATCCCAAGTAGGCAAAGAGGCAGGCAGAGAGAGAGAGAGAGGGAAGCAGGCTCCCTGCTGAGCAGAGAGCCCAATGCAGGGCTCGATCCCAGGACCCGGGATCACGACCTGAGCCGAAAGCAGAGGCTTAACCCACTGAGCCACCCAGGTGCCCCATAAGCCACCCAATTTATCCAGGGACCAATGTCCCTCTGTAGAGGAGTCCCCCCCCTTCCCAACAACCACTTTCTATAGAAAAGATTTTTAGATTGACGGATATGAGGTCCAGCAAAGCATATGGGGACTTTTTCACGCCTGCATACTCTTTTACACCCCTATACCTAGCCATCCAGACTACCGTGCAGAATATTTCCACAAAGCCAGAAAGCAAGCTCCCTCACAACCCTATCTGGAACCACTCTTCTTTTATCACCAAAGACCAGCTGCAGCCATTTCTGAGCTGTACATAGATGGAATCATCGAGTATGTTGCAAAAATTCTCTGCAAAGTTCCCTGACTTATACAGACCCCAAGAACCACAAGCAAAGAGCCATGTATGCTGAATGGACTGTTCCATAGTCCCCAGGCGGGCCTTCCAACACCCAGAGCTTGCCGGGTGGGAAGCCATGACCCCTCTGTACAGTGACAGAGAAAGCTGAAAGATTCATCATAGCTAGCTTCACCCCAAGATAGCAGAGATAAGGTGTGCTGCAAAAGCACAGAGGTGCAGCAGAGTCCTTCCCAGTTGGACACCGATAAGATGCTCGCAGGGACAGCTCTGTGCATTAGAGACTGCCCTCGGGAGGACAAGGCTCTCCACGTCCTTGATAAGCTTCCCTTATCAACTGTTCTCAAAGGGGTAGCTCCCCAAAGCTGGTCCTGTCAACAGCCTTTCAAGCTTCCCCCACTTCTATGCCCTCTCTCCCCTCCAAGAACAACGGCTCGCCGGACTCTTCCTGAGACCACCTGCACGGAGCTGCCTGTGCAAAGACTGGCGGGAATCGCAAGTGGCCGTGACAGTGGTGCAATCTCTTCCTCGGGGAACTTATCCAGAGATCCGTAACCATCTTACAGGAACAACAAAACCAGTGTGAAGTCTCCCAATCATTCCTTCTGCTTCCCGAAAGGTTTCACCCAAAGACAGGTGCTCTCGTGGCTCAAACGTAATCCTTGTATTCTTCGAGATTTCACTAGGAACCAAAGTGATCACGGCTCTTAGTTTTCAGAGCTTTGAAATGCAAACATGAAATCTACCGTGTTTCAGTGTTGAAGGTAATCAAAATAGAGTGAGTCAGGATATTTGTGGTCAATGCACCAAAGGAAATAAGAGAAAAAGAACAGGGGATTCAAAGGAACTCTTTATTCCACGTGTTTCCCTTTCCAGAGACTTAGTGTCCGAGAGCCCCACTGTGGGCTTCACCCACTATATCCTGCAGAGGGATTCGGAAATGGACTAATGTTCTAGACAGGACCCAGGTTTGGTTATCATCCTTAATTTTTCTTTCTTCCTTCCTTCCTTTTTTTTTTTTTTTTTTTACCTCTAAACATTCATTTCCAGAATAAATGAGTTCCTCAGATGTTAAAGATAAATCTTAAGCTCATCAGACTATTTGCTGGTAGGGAGAGAGGAGGATCTTGCCAAATCCCTTCACTGAACGTGAAAGGTAAGGGATGGCCGGACTCGATAAGGGACCTGGTCGATGACACCCAGTTAGGAAGCGGCAGAGCTGAGACCAGAATTCAGATATGCCCTGTTGCCTGGTCCTGTTTATCTTGTGACAGATTATTTACCAGTCTGCTCCCCACTGACTCTTTTCCAGGAGGCTGAAAGCGAGATGCTAGCTGGGCGGGTCCTCAACCTGAGGGCTCAGCCGGAGGAGGATACGATTTTCCAGCAGTGCAACAGCCGGAAGCACCTGTTCCTGCGGGCTGTAGGACTGACAGCTCGCTTTCTTGCTGGTTGTTGGCTGGGCACCTTGAGTACTGAAGGCCACGTGCGGCTCCTTGCCATGTGGCCGACACATGGGCCGTGCTTCATCAAGGCTGGCAGGAGACAGAGAAGATCTAAAGAGCTTTCTGTCCACTGCAGCCCTGAAATTCCACTCCGGAGCATCTAGCCGACAGGCGTGAGCGTGAATACTCATCTAGGACAAGTGCAAAACATTCACAGCCGCTCAGCAAAGTCGAATGTCACCTCCCTTCCCTTGGTTTTAGCAGCTTCCCCGCATGCTCCTTCCCGCGAGGACAGTCTGAGATTCAAACCCCACTCTTGCTTTCTGCTCCACACCCTTTCTGACCTCGCACATCCCTCATTCTCAACCCAATCAACTGTCCCCACTCCCAGCACGAGGACCACTTCCTCCTCCTCACACGGTAGCATCTGTGCTTTCCCTGTCTCACTGCAAGTTCCCAAAGGGTCTCCCTCTGCCCCATGCTCAAGGAGCAGATCTCTCCTGGAACCCAGGAACCTGTATGACTTCTC
Source organism: Mustela putorius furo (assembly GCF_011764305.1). NCBI lineage: Eukaryota > Metazoa > Chordata > Mammalia > Carnivora > Mustelidae > Mustela > Mustela putorius. The sequence goes on along the minus strand of NW_025421560.1, from coordinate 2,943,234 downwards.
AGATTGCCCAATACTCATGAGCTCACCTTGACGCAAGAGTAACACTATCCCTGTGCGGTCCACTCACTATTCTGTGCCTTCATTTCTCAAGCCACAAACAGCAACAATGATGCCTTCCTAGAGACATTGCCAGGTGAATTCTGCCAGGAATGGCAAATGGCGATTCTTCATCATCTGTAGTGTGTGTGCTGACCCATGGAGACCAAGAGACCTCCCTCGCCCTCTCCCCTGTGGGGGCCTGGGCCCCTGCGTGCGCACCACCAGAGAGTTCTTCTCCAGGGAGCAGCTGACAGAGCAATGTCCTTAGGGCCATCTCCACAAATAAATAAATAGGCCCTCCCTCTATGGCCTCACCCTTATCCTTAGGAGCCAGGAGCACAGACAAAGCGCCCATGAGACCTGGTCAGGAGAAGGTAAGAGAGAACCAGGGCCGAGAGGCCAGCATCGTGGGGACTCAGCACCAGAAGCACCACCTGCCCTCCGGGCCAATAAAACCTTGAAAACAGCCCTTGAAAACGTGCAGACACACGTGTCATGCTACCTGTCCACTCTCCGGGAAGGCCAGGTGTCCCCAGATTCAAGCCTATTTTTATCTTATGGGGTACAAAGTTCAAGCCCTTTGAGAAATGGGCTGGAACTCCAAATCTCTGGAAAAAATAGGTTTCCTTCATCAGAAGACTCCTGGAACATAAGACAAGTCCCACACAGCAAAGAGCATGTCTTTTGTTTTAGTTAAAAACCACCTTATTCATTACAGTGTGACTGACAGACAAAAGGCTACACGTGTCTGACGTACACAGCTGCTGAGTCTGGGGCGCGCGCCCAGCCACCGCACTGCCCCCGCATTCTGCATCGGACACACACCCGGGTGATGAGCCAGTCTGAGGGAAGGTGACGCGGCCGGAGGTGGCAGAGGGAAACCAAGGCAAATGTAGCCTTTGCGCCTTACTGTTCCAGCTGCTGTCAGGCTACCGCAGACCGAGTGCCTTGCGAACAACAGAAATCTCCTTCTCACAGTCCGGAGACCAGAGGTCCGGGCTCGGGACCCAGTGTGGCCGGCTTCTGGGGAGAGCCCTTTTCTGGGCTCTTGTGAGCATCTGGTGGCACACAGCGAGCGAGCTGGCTCCCCTGGCATCCTGTTAGGAAGGCACCATCCCACTCTAGAGGGCTCTCCTTTGTGAACCAATGACCTCCCAACAACACCACATCTGCCTCTACCCCGGCACTGGGGGTTAGGATTTCCAAATGTGAGTGAAGGGGCGGCACGATGAGGGAACACGCACAGTCAGACCGTACCCACCTAGGCTGTGTGCGACCTGGACGGTGGTGCTGAATGCTGACTGTGGCTGAAAGCGGCTTTCGAAGCCAAGAGCCTCCATCTTCTCGGAGATAACCTGCAAGGTTCACACAAGTCCTCCTACTTTTTGGCTAAATTCTGACGTGATAACTCTACCTGAAACCTCTGAGTCCTGGTCTGTGCGATGCCACAGCTGGAACAATGACATTCTTTATTCTGAAAATGTTAGTGCTTACAGAAAGGCTGAGAAGATAGTCTCATGAGCACACGCATATCCATTATTCAGATCAGCCAAATATTAAAATTCTGCCACATTTTGTTCACCCGCCATTGCATCTGCCTGTCCGTACTTGTTGCTGCTGAACGACTTGAAAATACATTATAGACATAATGACACTTTATGCCTAAATACCTCAGTATCTTTTTTAAAAATGATTTGTTTATTCATTTTTTTAAAGAGTGAGAGTGTGTGAGTCAGGGGAGGGCCAGAAAGAGAGGAAGAGAAGCAGACTTGCTGCGCATGGAGCCCAACATGGGGCTTGATCCCATGACCCCAAGATCATGACCTGAGTTGAAATCAAGAGTCAGACACTTAATTGACTAGGCCACCCAGGTGTCCCTAAATACCTCAGTTCTCTTAAAAATAGGGTCATTATCCTAAATAGCCACACTAATATCAGATCCAAGAAAAATAACAATAGTCCCTAAAATAATTTAATAAACAGCATTCAAATTTCCCCAAATGCCTCTAAAATCTCTCTTTTTAAAGACCTACATGCAATACTGCGACTTCTACTAAGAAATATACAACACACCGGAAAGCAGATTCTTAACCATACAGAACAAACTGATGGTTACTAGAGAGGAGGGGCTGGTGGGATGGAGGAAACAGGTAAAAGGGTTGAGTGTGCACTTATCTTGACGAGCCGTGGATAAATTACAGAACTGTTGATCGCTATACTGTAGGTCTGAAGGGACCACAGTACGTTAACTCTACTGAATTCAAAAACAAAAGAAATACATATGTGGTTCTCATGGCCGCCTCTGGCAAAGAGCTCCTGAGACCCTTGGAATTTCCCCCTTGGTAAGAGCCGTAAAGGTGAAATGAGTCTCTTTGGTTGCTGGTTCCTGAGAAGCCCCTTCTAGGTACACTGAGATGAGGCTACAGAGGTGACTTCTGGAACTCCTCAGGATGGAGGCCGGTTGCCCGCGGAACCAGCCCTGTGTGATAAGAGGGCTGGAACTCTCAGTCCCCACCCTCAACCCCCACCTCCAAGAAGGGAAAGGAAATGGATGGCAAACCAAGCACCAAATGGCCAATGACTTAACCACTCCTGCCTCTGTCCTGGGCCCTCCATATAAACCCAGGAGGAGGGCGTCTGGAGGGCTCTCCAGGGTGGCAGGTCACGAGGAGGTGCTGGGAGGGTGGTGCACCCAGAGGGGCCGTGGGAGCCTGGTGCCCCTTCCTGCATGCCCTGTCCTCTGCTTCTTTCCACCTAAGCTCTATCCTCTTACATTTCTAAGTTACATCCTCTTATGATACATGGAGGATCTAATAAGTAAACGACTTTCCCGAGATCTGGGAACCACAGGGACAGAATCACACCCGAGGAGGGGGTTGTGGAAACCCCCAAATTCTAGCTAGCAGGTCAGAAGCACACTAACGACCTGGACTTGGGGACTGGGGTCTGAGGTGGGGGCAGTCTTATAGGACGGAGCCCTTCGCCCGTGGGACCTGATGCTGTCCCCGTGTATGCAGCACTAGAATCCGGAGAATCCATTAGATTACCAGCTGGCACAGCAGAGTGGGTTCATGTGGAAAACCCTACCCACCTCTTTGGTGACCAGAAATGTCAGATGTAAAGTCCTCACCAGAGAGAACTGTGTGTAAAACAAAGGGAAAAGACAGTGTGTCTTTTCTCTTTATACTGCATTTCCCCCAAAGCAACACAGACGCTTCTAGATAGAAGTAAGGCAGGCCCAGGGCATCGCTGTCAGCTCTGAGGCAAGACTTCTGAGCCACTCTCGGAGAACTGTTACCTTGTCACCTCCCGGCTTCCTATTCCATACGAGGCGGCCCAGGACCCTAGTGGCCTCAGCCCCCGCCCTCTGCCTCCAGGAGTCACATCAACCAAAAAGCAGTAGAGAAATCTAGGAACCCGGGCATTGATCCAAGGAACTCGGGGCCACCTGCTGACCACCAGCGAGCCTCAGTTCCGAAGACACGCGGCCTCCTGTCGGGGCTCAGACTCCACGTGCTCAGCATTAAGAAAAGGTGGGGGCCAGAGAAAGAGGCAAGCGAGACGACAGGGGACAGAGGGAATGTACGGTGTCCTCCAACCACCTGTGTCCTACATTTTAGCTCAGCCACATCCCTGAATCTAAGATTCATCCCCACGAGGGGAAACGGCTCCAGGACGAGTCATGCAAGAAACCACTGGGTGGAACTCCCGACCTTCACCATCCTTGATGTTATGGCGTAAAGTCATGGTCACGGTAACCGGGACACTCTGATTCTTACTACCGTACAGAAGTAGAGCCGGCCTTTAGAAACATCACTCCCCTTCACAGCTACAGGAATTCAAGAGTGCTAGGACTCTCAGGGTTGCCAGAGGAGGAAGGGGTACAGGACTTAATTCTGGGGATTTTTCTCCTATGGGCAACGGAGAAACCATACAGACAGAATGAGCAGCAGCAGGGGAAAGAACAGGCAGAGCCGGAAAGAAATCCCAACGCTTTTCAATTCCAGGCCACTGTTTTTCTGCTTGGCCCCTAGTCAGAAGAAGAAGAATGTCTCAGGTCTCAGGCTGGTTTTCTTTAGCACTGGAAAGAACCAGAATGCCTGCGGCATAAAACATTAGGGGAAAAATGTGCTGGGTTAGTGGCTTAATCTCATCAACCCAGTTAAAAAAAATCTTTGTTTGTTGCATGATTTCACGAAAAGAGGGAGAAAAAGTGTTGAACTGCTAGGATACATCAAATAAATTAATTAGAACTCCGATGACAGCAGCAGAGCTGGAGCTTCCGAGGGAATAGGAAAAGAAGTTTGCTGTGGCTCACTGCCCTGGTGCTGACTGTCTACAGTGCCCTACGATTAAGATAATATGCGATATCATGTGTAGAGCTTAGTGCAAGACTGTTCAATGCCGACCGCAAATACCTCTAGGTATTGAGTTAGGGAAACACCAAGAAGACACACTTAATCCATCTGTGAGATGGCCCCAAGACAAGGAAAGTATTATAAACTGGCATATGTCTGTCTCATCCCCCGACTATGGAATTTTCCAGAAATACTGTAACCACACCATACACTTCTATTTCTGTTAGAAGTGAATATATTTGTTGCCCTTTAGAAGTAGTGAACTAGGGGTGCCTGGGTGGCCCAGTGGGTTAAGGTCTCTGCCTTCGACTCAGGTCATGATCTCAGGGTCCTGGGATCGAGCCCTGCATTGGGCTCTCTGCTCGGCAGGGAGCCTACTTCCCCTCATTCTCCACCTGCCTCTCTGCCTACTTGTGATCTCTGTCTGTCAAATAAATAAATAAAAATCTTTAGAAGCAGTGAATTATTTGGTGTCTGATTGAATGAAAAGATGCATGACTGGGTGGTTGGGGGAGGTGGGGAGTGGGACAGGGGAGGGAGAGCTACACATCCACTACGGTTCAACGGTTTGATCTGTTTCCACAGCATTCACAAATAAACCCCTTCGTGAGCAGCATTTGGGCTTCCAGGCAGTGGTTTGCTGAAGCCTCTGTCTGGCCCCTGGGCTTCTCAAGAGGGAGTAAGACGGCAGGGAGGTCTAAATTGAAAGTGATCGTCCCTCACAGTGAGTGTCCTCAGAGCCCCCCCAGAGAACCACAAGATACAGGGCAGGTTATAGAGAGAATAAACACCATTACACAGGCACCAGTACCAAGGCTTCTGAGTGTTTTCTAGAACAGTCTAATTATATCATTTTGTTCACATGTAACTTTGAAAACATACGCACTGCCTAAAATCAGATAAATACATAAATAGCTTTTGTATGTTCAATATTTCATAAAAGAAAGTGCTGACTTAAACTGAAAGAGTCTGGATGAACCCCTGAAATCTGGGGCTCTGGATTATAGCATTTAAATAGTCTCCAAACGACCTGACTCTTGAAAACAAAATGAACAGAGGTAGAGATTTTGAGCCCTTCCTAGGTACGGCACACCAGCATGATGCCTAGCTCCATGAATAGTGTTTCTTAAACTCCCACACACGTGGCATGCGAACACTGCGGAAAACCCAAGTGTTTCACACCGAGCATCATAATTATGTTCATTTTTTAAGAAGCGGACATCTCAGTGTATGTTCATCGAATACGAGCAGACTCGGTTTCTAAGGAGGAAAGTAAGGAAGCAAAGTCTACACTCATCAGGAAGCCTCTTTCTTCGGACCCTTTTCGACAGCACCTTGAGGACATACCCAGATGTTATCATACACACTGTTAGGAAGTAGATGATGAAAAAGGATAAAAATAAATTCTTAATAGATTCCTATCCAGGCACATACAGCAGACGATACACAGCAGACTGACAGGTGGGAAATTTGAATGTCACAGAAAACGTTTGTCAAAACTAGGAAAGTATTCTGAGAGGTTCCATTCATACTCTCCATCTCGGGCGGCCGGTACAGGCCCCGCCCTTCCACGCTGCAAGTCACCTGGGAGGAGCGATTTCTTCCCTAGAATTCTGAATGCTGTCACAAACTAAGGCCGCCTCAAGCTGCGTAGGAGAAAAGTGTGTGCCCATGTCCAAGGCCACCGTTCAAGATCCCGTCACCATCTGTAGCTGAAAGAATTTCCCAGTTCCTAACTGTACAAGTTCCTTTCTAGGCTCTAAGAGAAGGAAACAACACTGGTCTGTAACTCTCCTGATCAACGCACACTCAACAATGAACTAAAAGACATCATGTAAAAAAATAAATAAATCGAAGACAAATCCCCTCCACCCCTTCACACAGGATAAGTAAATACTTAATCCAGCTGAGGCTACTGACTGTCTGCCTCCTTCTGAAGCTTGCCAGTGACAGAGGCTCCATAATCTTTTTTATCTCAGCAGTCAGGACGTGATTTCTTATTGCCAATGGAAAATTCTTTGGTATGTATATCCTTGTTTTGTCCTACATGGGCCTGTAGAAGTGGCTCAGAAATATTATTCAGATGGGAGTCTGCCGGTGCACAGAACAAAACCCAGCTTCTGCTCACTTAGCAGGAAGGGGCTGTGGCACTGCCACAGTGCCAGCTCCTGGAGCCCGGAGGACGAGCTCTATCACGACCTTGACCCAGGAGGTAAACAGCACCCAGCATCGAATCCTGAAAATTGCCACTGGTCCCTCTGGGTCACTCTGCACACCTGGCTGATTCTTCTGCGCAGAACAGCTTTCCCTGCCTCCCCATCCCCACGGAAGCCAGCAGAGCCCCTTCATAGTATCTCCTCCACTTGAAACGAGACCATAACCTCCTGATTTTAGCGTCAAATTCCAGGAGGGAGATACTGGGTGAGTCAGTGTGTGTCAAGAGTCCATACCAATCTAACCCGTGATGGCCAGGAGATGAGGCAAGTCTGACTGCTAGGAGCCCACCCACGGGATGTGGTGCCAGGCAGGGAAGGGCATTACGGTGAGCTGGGAGGACACCCCCAAAGGTTCTGGCTCCAATCGTTCTCATAGAGTCATGTCATAGGCCCATTTTACCTCTCCCTCCCCTGATACTTTATTCTTGCCTAAAGATCATAATTCCAATCCCCCCTTGATCCATTTCTCTTCTTCCCTGGGCTCTGTTCATTTTTCCACAGCATTTTTACCACGAGCTTATTGAAACTGCACTAAACGCCCTGATACGCCATGGGCAAATGTAAGCTGGAGGAGTGAGATTGCTTGTCACTGTTTGTGGTTGAGTCAAGGTGAAGACCCAGGACACTGGCAATGGGAGGCCCATTTCTTGATGGCGAAAGGCAATCCGAAGGGCTCTGTGCAGGATAATTCTGGAAGACCCCACAGAAATGTAGATGCACATCAGCCGTGTGTGTGTGAGCGCGCAAGCGCACACGTACACATGAAATTTCACTAATATATGTAGTAAACATTTACTGCTTTTGGTGCCAGGGATGCTCTGCAACTGGGGGACACAACCACCACAGTCCTATGGTCCCAGAGCCAAGGACTGGGGACACAGCCAGGAGCCCTGCCCTTGCAGGCTTGCTGTCTGTCATTTCAGCCACACACTTAAATCAGCTGTGACAACAAGTGTGTGAAGTGACTGCACTGTGGAGCCCCTGGCAAGAACATCTCGCCAGATCTAGATGGTCCTGGAGACTCCCTGGAAGAAGTGACACTTAGCCTGGGACCTGGGTGGGTGAAGGGACAGGCATCCATGGCCTTGCTGATGACACACATCCGATAGTTGGAGCGTAACACACTCAAGTCAGTTTCTGCTCACAGACAGCCTTCACCAAGCGGCCACAGTCCAGTCAGGCTGAGTCACCTTCTGGGAGTAGCGGATGCACATTTCTGCAAAGGTGCTGGTCATCTGTATGGAAGGCAAACCTTCTCCCACCCCCCGCCACCTTCCTGTGGCTTACTCTACCTCCAGCTTTGGAGCCGCACTCCCCATGGTGAGAAAGGGCTCTCGAAGCACCCCCAAGCCCATCTTCACCATATGTCGGCTTGCTTCAGATTTCCCTCTCTCCCTCTGGCCTGGGAGACCCCAGCATGAGGACTGTGTCACTACCCTCTAGACGCTAGTAGAGTCCTCACACTAAGAGCTCAAAAAGTTTGCTGAAGAATAAATGAAAATGAAGGATTATTTATAGATGCCAGATGCTCTATATACATTATTTCATTTATTCTTTGTGACAATCCTTGAAGAGTGGTGACATTATCCCCCACTCTACAGATGAGAAAACAGAGGTTCCCCATGATGAGTGACTTGCCAGCAGTGACAGGGTGACAAAGCGATAGGAACCCAGCCGCCCGAGACCCACTTCATCTGCTTCCCCTGACAACGTGAGATGCGGAGGCTGCCCTGCCTGCACTCGGGCTACAACTCAAACTAGCAGCCTTGTCGGCACCTGGTAAAACCCTTCACAGAGCTCAATGGTTCATCCACGGGTATATGAATTGTTTAACTCAACCAAACTGAATATTTCCAGCTGCTTGAGGGAAGGACAAATGTCCACCCTGGTGTTTTAGATCAGGTGCCTTGTAAACAGAACCAGGGGCGACTTCTGCAGAACAGTGAGAAATCTCTGGGCCCAGGCTCTGCTTCCCCTAGAAGGGAGAACATGGCCCTCCACGACCAGAGGCAAAGGGTTTCTAACCCCTGTCCATGATCTGAGCATAATGGGGAGCACTGTGCTTCCCTACAAGAGAACAGTTCTGCATTTAATTCTTTTGACTCTCTGAAAACCATTTACTACTTAGTTAACATGTATTCCATTCAGGAATAAAATGGACTCTCGGAGACGTTAGAAAGTGCTGTTTATGCTCTCTGCTCACTCTTGCCCTCTGCCCCCTCCAACTTTTTTTCCTTTAAAAATCTTTTTGATCTAGTATTTCAATATGCCAAGGCCCAACCCAGAATAAACATTTACAACCAAATTATAAATCTCTTACAAGTGGGTCATTTTTGAATTGCTGACCTGACCTTTACTATTTTGGGAGGACCGAACAGAAGTTGCTCACCATGAATTACACCCCGAGCCACCATTCCGGCTTTCACTGGTCATGGCATCAGCAGCCTGTACCAGCAGTCTGGGCTGAAATGGCGAAGAGCAGAAGAAAGATGCTCTTTCTCTACCAACTGCCACCCCCGACCTCACACAAACCCTTTCTGATGCTTTTGACCTGGAAGATCCAAAAACACGAGATTGCTTTGTTACTGGGAGAGTTACTCAGTGACCTCTTTCCCATCTTGAACTAAAAAAAGGTCACCCAGCTACATGGATGGTTCTGCTCCAGAATTCCCATGTTCCCAACCAAGGCTCAACTCGCCAACTACAGGCTAGAGTGGACTAGACATGGGAGGGGGGGTTATTTGGGACTAACCGACCCTCCTTTCTACAAATGACTTAAAACTAAACCCATCAGCACTGTTTCAAAAAAAAAAAAAATCACCTTTATCTGAACGGGTCAACACCATGTAATATTACTACATCTGCTCAAAAGACAGCTATACCTCATTTTAAGCCATAAACACAACCACGAACAACCCCCCCACACACACACCCAAAAGCTATTCCTGAAAAGTTTCTTTAGTTAGAAAAATGTTCAAGGGCCTGTTGTTTGAAGCCACCCATCAGGGAAACCTTCTGCGAAGTACAGCCTCCCTGTGACTGTAAACAGGGCGCCCATCTCCTAGATGAACAGATTTGTTGATCTGTGCACATCTGTGCACATCTGTGCAGTGAGCTTCCTCTCTCATCACTGATCTCTGTATTCTGGCATTTTTAAGTGCTCCAAAAAAGTTTGCTAAATGACTAAATGAAAATAAGGAGTAAATGAAAATAAGCATTTATAAATGCTCCTGCATCCTGCCTGAGAGGCTCCATCTGGGATCTGCAAAGTTGTGACTTCAATCATCTCTGTGCCGGAACGCCACCCGGCCCCACCGCGTCAGGCCCAACTACCATCACACTGATGGCTTATCCCAGATCTCCGTTCCCCACCCCTCCCTCAGTGGTGTCTACACCAGACAGCCGAGAGAGCAAGGGGGCTCTGTGATACAAGGTCGGAGGGGAAAGGAAGTCACTGAGAGGCTCCAGGCATGTTGTTTTGAATTCAAAAACACTTTCTACAGGCTCCTGATTTACGGTGATCGGGTACCAAGCCATGTCAGCTGGAATGGCAACAGGCTCTTCCAGAAGGATGTAGATTCGAGCCAGGCCCGTCATGAAAACCGAAGAAGGGGTCCAGGAGGAATGAAGACAGGAGGTCAGGAATCCAGAAGGCAGGCCTTTAGGTTAACATGACGGGTCACCAGAAGAGTTCACCTGGAGCGTACCCTTGGCGTTAGATTATGAGGGCTTCTTATCCAAAGGTACACTCCCGGGAGACACGTGGCCATATCGGGAAACATTTTTGGCTGTCACACTGCGGGGCCGGGGGGGGGGGGGTGGCAATGGAGTGCCAAAGGCCAGGGACACTGCTGAGCGCTCTACAATGCACAGGACAGCCCCCCCACACTAAAGAATTATTCAGGACAAAATGTCAAGCATGCTGAGCTTGGGAAACCCTGGGCGAAACCAAAGCTTGCCATCAGGAATCCTGGCCTAGCCTACGGTCTGGAAAGCCAAGGACGCAGTTAAGATGGGAGAATGCGGAAGGAGGGAAGCCATTCCAGAAGGACAGGAAGGCACCAGAAGGAGTCCAAAGGACCCAGACCACTACAGAGGTCCAGTCAGAGGTTTTCTCCCACTGAGGCCAGTGACTTGGACCATATGTACTCACTCACTCACTCACTCACTCACTCACCAAACATTTACTGAGCGACTGCTCTGGACTACCTGCTCTCTGGGCTCTGGATATGCTCACAGCTAGGAACCCAAGGAACCACCGAGAATCCTGCCCAAGAGGTTTGGTTCAGAAATACGGATGTGGAGCTTCCAGGACTTGAGCCCCTGGGGACCGGACCCTGACCCAGCCTACTTGCTTGTTTCTAGTTTAATTCTCAGCTGACCGCTCCATACATACCATCCTGTGAGACCCAGGGGACTTTAGTAGGAGTTTTTTGGTTTTGGTTTTGTTGTCCCCCCCGCAACAATTCCTTATAAAAAGTCCCTTGTCTAGAGGGAAACTTGTTCCTCTCACTGACAGGAGAAAATACTGAGCAAAGGCCATGTCTGCACTATTGAAAGTTACATCACTTAGCTTAGCCACCCAAAACAAAGACCAAAAATCAAGAGGATAAGAATGAATCCTTGCTTAGTTCAGTAATGTCTGCTGCTACAAAGGGAGCACACGTACACCCCTCAAATAGTCAGAAATCCTCACTGGGGACTCCTTCAGTGGGGACACAGACAAGCCACTGTGAAAGATGGCCAAAAAGTGACCTACCAATGCCAAGGACATGGCATGCAGCAGCCCACGGCCTGCTCCGCATTTATTTTGTAATCATCGTGTCTCCCGGCTTGCTCAGTACGATGATTCGCCGACAAACAGAAGAACTGATACCAACATACAGATAAGCCCTTTTATTCTTCCTTCTACTCTGATAGAAATAGCAAACAGCCAAAGGACTGCCCTAAGATGTCTTTGACTATATTAATAAAACATTAGCTTCTCTAAATTTATACTTAAAATCTAATTAATTCATCAAAATGTCAGCTGTCACCTAAAGCATTTTAGAAAAAAGGAACTCCCCTTAGAATTAAGGCATATCTTCACGGGAACAAAAAGACTGGCGTGAACGGACATTAGTCAATCCCAGTGATTGCTGCTGCCCTTTGTGTTAATATTATCCCTTCAACGAAGCCTCAGAGAGAGGATATTTAAGAATCCACTAGTGGTACAAGAAACGCGTTTTCTATACGGCCTGTCCCCCGTCTTAATTATAAAGTGTGTTTGCACCGAGCACAGTCATCAGTGCTATGGCTCTATGGCTCCCGGCCTCCCCGCCAAGTCACGAACCCTAGTGAAAATTTCCACAAAGCACGTGGGGCCACATCACTAGTAAAACTAGTGACAGATCTCTCCATGGCTTTGGGGACTAGAGGACTCCAGGAAGGTTCTGATTTACATGACTGTCTTTAGTTATTAAGAAAGCAGAGAACAGAACCAAGACATGGGAAACTTCTGATAGAATTCCAGCAAGCGGAAACAGGACAGGTCTTATCTTTACATATAAGACAAATGGGTTTCCTATGGGTTTACGTTCCTTTTGCATTGTTTCATTCTACGCCCAGCATTCTGCTTGAAAGAGAACTTGGTCCCTTGTGTTCCTTCTGTCATCCAAAGCCAATTTAGCAGCTAGGATTTTAGCAGCAGAAGCTGGAGACTGGAGGAGACACAGATAACCTTTTAAAGGTTTATACCGAGTTAAACACAATCACCGCAGTCCCTTAAAAGCAAGTAAGGGCATGAAAACAAAACATTAAAATCCCATATTTCTTCCTGCAAATAACTTAAAAGTAACCAGCTAACTGCCAGCATCCTGCTGACCTCTGGCTTGGAATCAAGGGGTTTAGAAGAAAATGAGACCTATTTTTAGAGCTCAATATGATTAATTTACAAAAACCTGATTTTTTTTTTCCTAAGGACCCATAAAGTATGTTCCAATTTCAAGCAACGAAGGGGAAAAACATATCTCAAAATCATTAAGCTATTCATCTTTATCACAAATGAAATGAAGCAGGACTCATTTCTTAACTGGCATGGTAAAGGGCAACGTTTTGCTATGCCAAAGGACAGTGATGGGGCCACTAATTACAGGTATCCGGAGCTGGTCGTGGCTGACTTCTTCCTTCCTAACCAGAGGAAGCATTGCCCACCAGATCAGTCCTACTCGCACAGGTACTATCTGTATGACTGATCACAGCTTTGCCAAAGCCATCAGCTGGGGCCCACTGGCAAAGAAAAGTTTTCAGCTGCTCCCCCTGGCACCAACCCTCTCTCTCTCAGGAACCAAATGCCAGTATCTAGAATGATCCGGATTAACCTCCACGCAGAGGACAGATAGGGAAAGGAGCAAAAGGAGCCGAGTAGTTTAAAGTCAAGGCCCCCGGAATCTTCCACCATCACCAAGGCCCAGGAGACCAAGGGAAGAGTTAAAATTCCAGGCCCACGAAGTCTGCAGTCGGTCCCTGAGCCAGCTGCACCCGGACAGGGGCGAGTAACACTTTCGAATCCGCAGGGAAAGCACACGGTGCAGGCTACACTGGGTTTCCAATCTGTCTCCCCACTGCGACACGACACAAGAGCAAGGGGGTGAGAACAGAGAAGCGTGTGTGGGAAGGGGGGGGGTGTAAGAGAACGGATCAGAAATTCCCAAAGGTCCCGGAGAACTCCATCTCAGGGTTTCTCCTGAAAGTTGCAAAGCTGGGGCTGTATCTGCGGGCAGGGGGGCGGCTGGTCGCGTCGCCGCGATTGCTCCCCAGCTGCCAGGGACAAGGGCAGGGGAGACGGGCGGGCGGACGCGGGGGGTCCAGGGGGTCTTACTTTTGTAGCTCGCTGCCCAGGGCTGGTAGCCGTAGTAGCCTGTGATGCGCAGGATCCGCTCCTCAATGGACGTGAGCCCCACGGGCCCGCTAGTGAGGTCCTCCACAGAGCGCGACCATTTCAGGTCCTCCTTAATAGCCTCGTCCACCACCAGGTACTTGAGCTGCCGGAGCTGGGGGCTGATGTCGGACAGTCTCCGGGGGCTGACGTCCGGTGACCTCCTCATGCCACTGAGGCCGCGGGCGGGCAGGTAGGCGGGGAGGGAGAGAAAGAGTGGGGGATGCAGGTGAGGGGCAGGTCCGAGGGCGGGCAAGGGCGCAGCAGGGGCAGGTGCCGAGGCAAGGCCGCGCTGTTCCCCAACCGCTCGCCCGCCCCCCACACCAACTGCCCCGGCAACCTCGGCGTCGGGTCCCGTCTCCAGCGCCCGGCCCCGGGCGCCTCGGGGCAGCGCAGATAGGGGCGAGCGGCGACGGAGAGGACGCCCGAAACTTCCCGAGCAGCTCCGCCGCGCGCCGCCCCTACCCGAGCCCCGGGCTGCCCCGCGTCCCGGCTGCCGAGGGCCGCCCTCCGCGCCCCCGCGCCCCGCGAGCCCGGGCGCTACTCACACGGCGATGCTTTTGCTCCTGGGTGCGCCGCCGGGAAACTCTCGGATCCCCATGGGCACCGGCAGCGTGGGGCCGGGAGCTCCCAGACTTGAAGGCGGAGGGGCCGCGCGGGCCGGAGCCGCCCGCAGCCGCGGCCCGGGGAAGTGGGCGCGTTGCCCACCGAGGGTCCGCCCGGCGCCGACTGCCCGTGCCTCCCGTGCGCGCCCGCGCCCGCCGTCCCCCAGAGCCTCCGCGGCTGCCGCGCGACACGGGCGCGGCGGCTCACCCGGCTCCAGCCGGTCCGCGGCGCTCGCTGCAGGCAGCCGGCGGCCGGGGCGGGGCGGGCCCGGGCCCCTCGCCTGTCGCCGTCGCCCCAGCACACCGCGGGCGCGGGAGCCGCGGCCCCGGGAGAGAGCGCCGGCAGCTGCGTGCGCTCTCTAGGCACCTGGGCTGCCGGGTGAGCCCGGCCGGGAGCGCGGCAGCCAGGCGGGGGCGCTGCTGCCCCCTCCCCGCCGCCGGGCTGTGCCCAGGGCTCGGAACCGGCGCCCGCGCTGCGAGCCGGGGGTTTGGGGCGCACTCCCCTCCCCCCCCCCGGGACTTGTCGGGTCACTGCGCCCCCGGTTCCGTGGTTCGGTTCACTCCCATCAATCTCTCTCCAGCTCCTTCTCCTCCTTCTAAAACAACAGCAAAACTACTTGGAAAGACGGAAACCTGGTTCCGTTGTCAGCAGAACCGGGCTCGGAACGCCGGGTAATTAAACAGCGTTTCCTGGGCAAAGCCAAGCCCCTGGTGGGACAACTTATCACGCCGCGGGGTAGCTCATCAGGCCTGGCCCTCCGAGAGCTTGCCTTCCCCTTGATGACGCAATTACTAAATCAGGTCCGCCTCCTTGGGCTTCCGTTTTAGCCTCTCTCCACTCTCCTGTCCGCAAGCCATTCTCTCTGGACGCCTCGTCCGTTCTCATACTCTTATTTTTCTGTTACAGCAAACAACGTAGGTCCATTGAGGCAAATTTAGAAAACACAGAAATGTGTCAAGAAAATACTCGTTATCCAGCCAAAGATGACTACGTTGAATTATAAGCGTATTCCCTTCCACTCTTTTCTCCCGTGTTAAATACTTTTCACAAAACCAGAAACCAGCTGTATACGCTAATTGTGCAATGTTTTACATTAAAATTATGTTGTGTCTCAGCAAACCAGGAATCGAAGGGAGCTTCCCTAAATTAGACGACCTCTACAGAAACTGACAGCTAACGTCGCATTTCACGGAAAGAAACGTACTTGCTAAGATCAAGAGTAGCAAGGAGGACGTCTCTTCGCACCACTCCTTTTCAGTATAGACTGCAAGTCCTAGCTAACGCAGTTTGTAAGAAAAGGAAATGAAAAAGTCTACCTTTGGGGAAGGAGGAGATAAAACTGTCTTTGTTCACAGATGACATGATCATCTATGTAGAAAACTTCAAGCAACCCACCAAAAATTAACCTGGCACAAATATGAGTTATAGCAAGTTTGCATGATGTAAGATTAATGTACAAAAGTCAATCAACTTCCTATATACCAGCAATGAACAACTGGAATTTGATATTTAAAACATAATGCCACCCACCTTAGCACACGGAAAAAGTGAAATACTTAGGTATCAATACAATGTGTACAAGTTCTATTTGAGGAAAATTGCAAAGCTCTGATGAAAGAAATCAAAGACCTAAATGCAAAATATCCAACGTTCATTGGTAAGAATACTCAATATTAAGATGCTTTCCAACTTGATGTACAGATTTAAAGTAATCCCAGTCTCTCACTCAGCAAGTTATTTTGTGGCTATCAGCAAACTGATTCTGAACTTTATATGGAGAGGCAAAAGACCCGGAGGAGCCAACAAAACACTGAAGAAGTCCACAAGTTGGACTGCTGACACTACCCAACGCCAAGACTTACTATAAAGCTACAGTAAATGATACAGTGTGGGGAATGGTGAAAGAATGGACCAAGGAATAAAGAGAACAAAATGTAGAGCTCAGAAACAGACTCACAAATACAGCCAAGTCATCTTTGACAGAAAAGCAAAGTCAATTTAATGGAGAAAGGATAGTGTATCCAATAAATGATGCGGAAACAATTGGACATCCACAAGAAAAACAATGATCACAAGCTTAAATATAAATTGAAAAATTATAAACTTCTTAGATTACTTCAAAGAAAACCTAGACAACCTTGGGTTTGGTGATGACTTTTTCAATACAAAATCAAAAACATGATCCATGACAAAAATGCTGAGAACTTGGACTTCATTAAAATTACAAACTGCTCCCCAAAAGCCACTGTCAAGAGAATGAGATGATGAGTCACAGACTGACGGAGAATCTGTGCAAAGCCATATCTGATAAAGGACTATTGTCCAAAACAAGCATACTTAAAACTCAACAAGAAGAAAAAGAACAACTCAATTTTTAAAAATGGCAAAACATCTGAATAGACATGTCACTAAAGGTGATACACAGATGGCCGATTAGCTTATGAGATGACGTTCAGCATACGTCACCATGCAATTATGACTGAAGACAATGAATGAGGTACCATAGCGCACACCTGCTGGAATGGTCACAATCCAGAACCCTGACAGGAGCAAACACTGACAAGAATGTGGAGCAACAGGAACTCCCATTCACCGAGGATGGAAATGCAATAGTTGGGTGGTTTCTTATGAAACTTAGCAAACCAAGTATGCTCCAGCAATCTCATGCCTTGATGTATTTCTAAATTAGGTTGAAAACACATGTCCACACAAAACCTGCACACAAATATTTACATCTTTATTAACAATTGCACAAACATGGAAACAGCCAAGATGGCCTTCAACAGGCAAACACTGTAATACATTTGCACGAGGGTATTTATTTGGTGATAAAAAATGAATCAACTATCCAGTCATGAAAAGACACAGGGGAAACTTAAATGTATGTTGCCAAATGAAAGAAGGCAATCTGAAAGGTGTTATTCTATATGATTCCAAGTATATGACACAGTGAAGAGGCAAAACTATGGAGATAATAGAAAGATCATGGCCCTCAGGGACTCCCGGTCGTATGGGGCGGTGGTAGAGAGGGAAGGATGAATGAGTGAGCACGGGGCATTTTGAAGTCAGTGAAACTATTCTGTATGATAACGGTGGGTACATGTCATTATAAATTTGTCCAAAAGCACAGATGTATGGGCTTTGGTGGCTAATGACCTAACAAGCAGACTATGACCATTCGGGATGTGGATGCTGGTGGAGAGGTTGTGTGTTTTGTTGGGGGGATGGGATTTGGGAACTGTATGCTTCTCTGAACCTAAAATTGCTCTAAAAAATAAGTCTATTGATTTAAAAATTATATTATGCAGATTTCCAGTGTCATAATATTCCTCTAAAATATGACTTTTACTGTATATATTATTTTTATGGCTGTTATGTCATAAAAGCAATAAAGTCACTGTAAGAAAAAACCTAACAAGAAATACCCAGGTTATATAAATAAAAAATTAATATCCTCCATAACTGTACCTAATTTTCAACCCTTCTTTTGTGAGAGCATTAGAAACAACATGTCTCGGGGCGCCTGGGTGGCTCAGTGAGTTAAGGCCTCTGCCTTCAGCTCAGGTCATGATCCGAGGGTCCTGGGATTGAGCCCTGCATCGGGCTCTCTGCTCTGCAGGAAGCCTGCTTCCTCCCCTCGCTCTCTCTCTGCTTGCTTCTCTGCCTACTTATGATTTCTCTCTCTCTGTCAAATAAATAAAATCTTAAAAAAAAAAAAAAGAAACAACATGACTCTCTCTCTCTCTCTCTCTCTCTCTCTCTCTCCATGAGTGTGTATATGTAAGTTTTGTTTTTAATCCCTTCTTCGGAGACTCTGGGACAAATCTTTTATCCCCCAGTACCCGAAATATCTTAAGCCGGCCGGTCTTGGACTGCCATGAAAAACACTTTGACTGGTGTTTCTGGAGCAATGTCAGAGGGCCACCGGAAGTCAAAATCATTCAAGACGGTTGATTAAAAATGCTGATTCTGAATCAGTTCTCAGTGTGGGCATGGAACGCTCTCATGTCACTGAAATCTCCAGGTGAACACTCTTTGCACACGGAAAACCAACCATGTAAACAATGCCTGGAGTCTTGTGAACTCGGCATTTCCCCACCTTGCTTTTCCAGACACATTTACTGAACCCAAGGGAAGGTCTAGGCAGAGTCAGAGGAGAGGACAGAAGCCACTCCTCCATGTCATCATCACATTCTGGCTGCTGTAATTCCAGGCAAGATTTTTAACCTTCTTGAGTTCCTGTTCCTGTATCTGTAAAAAAGACGACCCTTGTGAGATTGTTGTGAAGACAGAAGGAGTCAATACATGTAAAGTACTTAGAACAGGGCCTCGCACATGGCCAGGGCCAATACTTAATAGACTCGAGCTCTTGTTAGTGATGGAGCTACATGTTGAATCTTTTTTTTTTTTTTTTTTTTTTTGACAGCCACACTAAACTGCTGACTCATATCTGTGTTCCTGCTGCCTAAAATCTCTACATAATGCTCACATGTGCAGCTGCTAAGCCACTCACTGCCCCCCTCCCCTTTTAAATAAAGAGCCTGGGGTTTGGAGTCTGATAAAATGGCTTAACCGCTTGATTTTCCACTCATCAGTTAGATAGTCTTGGGAAACTTCCTTAACTTCTCTAAGCCTCCTTTTGTCCACAACTCAAATAGTTATGATACAGATTAAATAAGTTCAAGTACATTAGGAACTTAGCACAGGATTTATGGGGCGCCTGGGTGGCTCAGTCACTCAAGCGACTGCCTTCAGCTCAGGTCATGATCCCGGGGTCCTGGGATCGAGCCCTGTGTGTGGGTCCCTGCTCAGTGGGGAGCCTGCTTTTCCCTCTCCCTCTCCCCCTCCCCTTCCCTTCTCCCTGCTGTGCATGCACCAGGCATGCTCTCTTTCTCAAATAAATCTTTAAAGTCTCTCTAAAAAAAAAAAAAAATCAGCACAAGCTTTAGTGCTCAATAAATATTAGCCAGGACAATTATTGTCACTTCCATAATGTTTACCTTTGTCAGATGTAGTCATTGCTGTGACAAGTCAGAGGGTTGGGATGGTGACTTTGTTAGCCGTTGCAAACACTGCCCCCATCTCACCGAGTATTCTCGCCTCCACGAGCTGTCCTCTTTAAATCTTGGTCCAAGGTCTATAAATGATATTTACACTTCTGCAGGGGCCACGTGATACTACAGGTGCAGTCCCTTGTCCACACTGGAGCCAGCAACCTACCCTTCCGACCAGGGCTGGGGGTGAGCCAGCATTACCCAGGGAAGGCCACATCCAGAGACAGCCACTGCAGGCCCTCCTATCACCCACCTCACCCAACACCTGAAGCTCTGCTTTGGGGCACGGTCAACAGCACAAATGGGTTATCACTGGTGAAATGACTTGTCTGTTGGATGGCATGATAAGGGTTAGGAATGGGCTCCGGTGGGGAAAAGCTTGGAATTCAAGACAGGTGGATCAGATGGAGTATTTCAAAGATCCATGTTATACAGGATTTGGAACCTTGCTGGCGGAGGTCATTAAGATGATGTGAGCGCCAGTGGACCTGTGAGCTTGAGGCAGGCAGTTCCCCTGTTCTCGAATGTACGTTCTACCCACTACTCCCTTCAGTGGGAGCTGTTCCAACCAGGCAGTCTGAGAAAGTAGGGTGTTGAGACTGTGTGGACAGTATTACTGAACCCAGTTAAGGCCTCCGTATTTTAAGATTCTGAGGGGTGGATGCAGAGATTTACTCATCTCGTGGCTGCCCAAGACAGGCCTCCTATGTAAGTTTCCTTGCTCAGTAAACTCGCCACCTACCAATCTGGAGGAGTCTGCCTCTTTCTCTGGTCTCTCATTGGCAAACACTCTCTTCCCAAGGCCATTTTCAATCTTCAGCTTGTACCCAGAACTGGCTAATATGCCTGGGGGAAACACAGTTGGTGACCATCAGCTACCATAAAATAGTTTTGCCCTTCAAGAATATAAATTCACCTAATCATTGTTCCTTCCACAGCTCTCTGATACCTTTATAAATATTATTTACCTGGCTTTTTAAATTGCTGCAGTGAAACTGTTGCTCTGCCAAGACCTACTACATCCTACCTAAATGTCAATGTCTTCCTGATACATATTTTTATAGATATTTATTTTCCTTTTTAAAAAAAGAGACAGAGTATGTGCACACACAAGTGGGAGGAGTAGAGGGAGAGGGAGAGAATCCTGAAGCAGACTCCCCACTGAGCACAGAGCCTGATGTGGGGCTCAATCTCGTGACCCAGAGGTCACAACCTGTGCCAAAACCAAGAGTTAGATGTTTAACCAACTGCACAACCCAGGCACCCCTATTTATTTTTCTTTTTTATTTTTATTTATTTATTGATTTTTAAAGATTTTATTTATTTATTTATTTGACAGAGAGCACAAATAGGCAGAGCAGCAGGCAGAAGGAGAGGGAGAAGCAGGCTCCCCGCTGATCAGGGAGCCAATGTGGAACTCGATCCCAGGATCCCGGGATCATGACCTGACCCGAAGGCAGCCACTTAACCCACTGAGCCACCCAGGCGCCTCTATTTTTCTTTTTTCTATTTATTTATTTATTTATTTGACGGACAGATCACAAGTAGACGGAGAGGCAGGCAGAGAGAGAGGGAGAGGGAAGCAGGCTCCCTGCTGAGCAGAGAGCCCAATGTGGGACTCGATCCCATGACCCTGAGATCATGATCTGAGCCGAAGGCAGCAGCTTAACCCACTGAGCTACTCAGGCGCCCCCCCCATTTTTCTTTTTTAAAGCAGCCATGTCCTCATATCAAACCTAACATATTTATCAAGCTATACTTTGATACATTAAGATTCATTTTCTTCAGCTGGCTTTCCTTGGTTCCTGGGTCAATTTGAAGGAAAGGGGTCAGGTTGGAGCACAGCAATCAGTGCTTTGTGTTTGCCAACCCTACCTCATCCACTCTAGATACCCTAACCTGGGCATATCGAGTCCCGCCTAAAAGTGAGGCCATCTGCTACACTCTTGCCCATGGAATGTGGGTAGAAGTTATGTGTACAACTTCCAGACTTGCCCCCTAAAACTTCTTGAGAAATACTTTATATGTTCTCCCAATGCTTTGGGGCTAGGGAATGATGTTATTAGATAAAGGATCATGGGTCCCTGAGTCTCCACTTGGAGAGCCACCCAACCAGGAATATCCCTTTTGGACATTTTATGAGCAAAAAGAAAAACTTTAATTGTATTTAAAAATATACTTTAGGTATATATCTTTAGGTACACTAAGCCATTGGCATTTCCAAGTTTCTTTGTTACTACAACAGAGAAGCATTGTCTTGACTTGCTTACCTTGACTAATACAGTGTACTAGCACAAATTTTCAATGATTCTCCTCTCACCTTTCACTTGGCTCTGTATTTCCTCTTAGCTGTATAGTTCCTGCATGTGGTAGCTTTGTTTCATCATAAAAAGTTTAAAAAAAAAAAAGGCAGTTTCAGGAAAAACGTTAACTCGGATTTTTTAAGTTATTTTTTTAATTGATTTATCTAGAGAGAGAGAGAGCATTCACAAGTAGGGAAGGGGTGATGGGGGGAAGAGAATCTTAAGGAGACCCCCACTGAGTATGGAGCCCAACACGGGGCTCAATCCCACAACCCCGAGATCATGACCTGAGCCGAAATCAAGAGTTGGATGCTTAATTGACTGAACCACCCAGATGCCCCCACTTGCACCTTTTCTATATCTCAGGCACTCTGCATGACATAAAGCTGAAAGCTATGACCCAAGGAATTGCAAAGTGGAACCCAAGATACATATACAAATGACCAAAATAAAAAACAAAAAGCACAGGATACTTAAGTTAGACACAAAGCTCTGTAAGATTCTAGAGGAGGAAGTGATTACTTCCCATATGACAAATTAAATACAAATAAACCCGTGGCTCTAATTAATTTAAAAAAGCTTAATATGCCCCTCCTTCCATTCCTAATAGATCACTTATCACACTGACATGCACTTTACCGGCTCTGTGAAATATCTACTTCAGATTTTAGGTCCTAGGCTGATTCATGCATATATGTATGTATGATTACTGTCAACTCTGATCAACATATGGACTCTGGGAATTAAACCAGTTCCAGTTTTAACAGATAGTAGGTGCAGAAAACTGATTTCAAAAACAAAGTCCAGAAATATAAGTTCCTTAACTATTACATACTTTGTGACTTTGCCTCTATACACACAGGTAATCAAGGTAAGATTCCTCACAATTAAATAAATTTAGGTTTTCTAGAAAGATTTAAATGGGCAGCTACTCCTGCTCTCTTTCCAGTAAGAAACCTCTTCCACGGCATCTCCGAAAGGGAGAAATCTAGTCTCTTCTTAAATATCCCTGTATCCAAGATCTCATGTCTTCCCAAAGAAGCCTTTTCTGACCATGAAAACCTCAAAACCTAGTTCCATTTTTATCAATTTCAGCATATAAATCACATTTATTTTGAAATCTATTCAACTCTTTTCCTTTTTTGGATAATAATTCCTTAGTGATTCATTGAGGAAGTGTTGTTATAGAGTTAAGAGAAATAAATACCTACATAGAAAAAAAAAAAAAAGGAGGGTGCCTGGTTGGCTCAGTCAGTTGAGCATCTGACTCTTGATTTCAGCTCAGGTCGTGATCTCAGGGTCATGAGATGCAGGCCTCACATCAGGGTCCAAGCTCAGTGGGAAATCTGCTGGAGATTCTCTCTCTCCCACTCCCGCTGCCCCTCCCCCTTCAGGTGTGTGTGCATGCTCTCTTTCTCTCTCTTTCTCAAATAAATAAATAAACCTTCAGAAGGAAGGAAGGAAGAAAGGAAGGGAAGGAGGGAGGGAGGAAAACAAAGAAAAGAAAAAAAGAGAGAGAGGGAGGGAGGGAGGGAAAAAGGAATGACAGCAGCCCATCTCTCTCCACAGCCCGTGCGCTCACAAATACAGACATCAGACCCCAGTGCCTCCTGTTCTTGGCCTCACTGGTGATTTATATTCGTTTCGCTACCCACTAGGGCCTGGAGACTCCCCCCCCCACTCCGTCATGATCACGCAGAACCATTTCATTCTCCTTAGTGATGCCAAGGGTTCTGTTTGGAGGCTTTCCAATTTCTGTCTGCTCAGGCCCTACTGTCCCTCAGGACCTCCAGGGAGGGCGGAACTTCGGGGGCACTAGTGATAAACACACTCCACACAGCATGGTTTTTCCTGCTACACTGGTCTTTTAACCTCTTTGTGATTCCTCTGCCGAAAACTGAAATCTCTCCCCCCGGGATAGCAGGAGACGTGTGTAAGTGCACAAACACACATGCTTACAAGTTGGAGCATCATTTCAAGAAATTCACACTCTCTGGACAGCCCCTATGAACATCAAGTGGAGAATCCAAGCCTCAGAGCAAAACTGAGTGACTTTAATGCAAACAAATTTATTGAGTGCTGACTCTGGCCAAACACAGCGCTGGTCATTTGTCAGACATGAATAAAGTACAGTCCCTACACAGACTACCTAGAGGGAGATAGACATACGCTTGGTTTTAATAGAGCAGCGTCTCATGGTTTCGCTGATGATAAGTGCTAGTTGTGAGACAAGATGTGTAGCACCTTCAAAGGCTCAGTTGTGACTGCTGTGGAGAATGTGTGACAATTGGCTGTGAGAGCAAGTCTATTACATTCCATGTCTCATCGGCCCACCCTGCCACCCTTCCTGTCATGACGCTGATGACATTCATCCACGGCAGGCTTGGAAACGTTGGTGATGAACTGCTACGTAATCTTGGGTGGTCATTCCGCTAATTTCTAAAATGCCTCAGTGTCCTCTGACACAAAAAAGAATGTTGCACTATAGGAACTCAGGATCTATCCCAATTTTCTGTCTATGATCCTATGTGAACATATTTGAATTTTGCATTTGTTTTCTACCACTTTTTTCTTTTTTTTCTTTTATTATTATTTTAATTTTAACTTCAGTATTATTAACCTAGTGTTAGATTAGTTCCAGCTGTAGAATAGAGTGATTCAACAATTCTATACATTACTCAGTGCTTATCGTGACAAGTGCTCTCCTCAATCTCTGTCTTCTGTTTCTCCCAGCTCCCCCCACACACTTCCCCTCTGGTGACCATCTGTTTGTTCTCTAGTTTCTATAGTCTAGAGTTGGCATTTTGGTCTATTTTTCCTTTTTTTTTTTCTTAAGTTCCACATATGAGTGAAATCATACAGTATTTTTCTTTCTCTTTATTCCACTTAGCATTATACTCTCTAGCTCCATCCCTAATGTTGCTAATGGCAGAGTTTCTTTCTTTTTTATGGCTGAGTAATATTCCATCATATATATATATATCACTTCTTAAATATCACTTCTTTATCCTTTCATCAACTGTGGGCTGCTTCCATAAATTGCTTATTCAGAGTTTCTGGGTAGTCAGAAGTCTGGCAAGAATGTTTGGAGTCTTTTTCACTTGAGACCATTTGTCACTGCAGGGGCTGCTGGTCTCCTGACTTTGCAATTGTTCCCACTCTAGCAGCCACCGGAAGGCCAAGCAGGCTGGTCCAGCTAACATGGCACGGGCAGGACACTCTTATGCTTGAACAGAGCTTTAGGTGGATGAAAGCAAAGTCACGGCCCAGAGAGAAAAGGTTCTGGGTGCCAGAGTTATAGAAGAGGGCCAAAGTGGAGCTTCCAATGAAGAGAACTGGGCAAATAATAGGAATTAGGAGCACCGTAAAGACGGGGGTCTTCCTGTGTCCCAGCAGCATCTTTTCCAAGAGCTGAATCCACTGAAAGCCCAGGGACTGGACCGGCATAAGCATTCCTCTTCATCCACAGCTGTTTCCACTTCCCTGCTTCCATTATTGATGAGTTGTCTCCTAGTACGAGGTGCTCAAAATCCATTTTCATTATCCGTACAGATTGGGTATAACCAACTGATCCAGAGGAGAGGAAAGAGAAGTGTATACACAAGGGGATTCTCACATTATTTAAAGTGTTATTTAAGCCAACAATTTTAATTAATGTCCCATCAAACCATTCAGCAGAATGTGGTAAGTAACCAAAGTAATGGGATTTTACAAAGATATTATTTATTTGACAGAGAAAGAGCACACACACACAAGCAGAGGGAGCGGCAGAGGGAGAGGGAGAAGCAGGCTCCTTGCTGAGCAGGGAACCCAACACGGGGCTCGATCCCACAACTCCTGAGATCAAGCTCTGAAGACTGACTGGCTGAGTCCCTCAGATGCCCCAAATTAATGGTTTTGATCTTGGCTCTTCTTCCCTTGTCCATCTGATAAAGATTGGATATATCAAAGATTTCCCTTTGATCATTTTACCCAAAGTGTTTTGCATTCTGTTCCTCTCCTCTTTAAATTACTATTCCCCAGCAGTCATTCTGCTAGAACTCTAGAGCATGGGCAAGAGCTGAGGTCATGGTGGGAAGGAGGAGGACAGCATTTTATCACAGAAGTCTTGTCTAAATAGAAAGAAGGGAGCCTGCCATCTCCACTGTGGGATGCTAGAGAGGGACAAGAGTAGAGCAAAGAACGTGAAGGTCAAGATTTCCATATCTCCCCAGACTTCAGGCTACATCTCCAAGGATGTGTTCAAGGTGCTATAAAAACTTTCCGGTTAAATACAGGGGACACCAAGAACATCTGGCCTTGTGGCATGTTTGCTTGGGCATGAGAAAGAAAGGATACATGAATTTCTAACACAGAGGACAACATGCCTTTGATACTTCTGATAGCTGATGAGAATGTAGGTAAAAGTTATGTGTGCTACTTCCAGACTTGCAAACTACCACCAGATGAAGAAGCCTGAGAAGGAGAGAGAGACAGCACAAGCACTAGCCCCTTCTTGCCCAGTGCTGGCCACAGACCCCAGTAATGAAGACCACTGGGATTGGCAGAGTCCTAAGGTTTGCAAGAAGAGCCCTCTGCAGAAGGGACTCTCAATGACTAGAGGCAAGGCACGGTCAATGGTCATGGGCAGTAAATGCCATCACACTTCAAAAGGCCCGATGGGGGCAGATGCCCCTCAGAAGATGGGAGTCCCGGTCCAACCTGCTATTCTGCAACAGAGACCAGAGGGATCCAGAGAACCCCGCATGGATCAGGAACACTATCGACTAACTGTCAACACTGCCTAAGATACTTGCCTAGAGAAGCAGAAGGTATAGAGTTCTGAAAGCAATCATTTTAACACAAACAGAGACTGTTTAAGCCAGAAAAGACAGATTGTTAAAAGCAGGTTTAAGCTTCCTCTCTACCCAGCGAGGTGGAGAGGAGGGGAACTAATTACTGAAGCCAATTTTCTCTGCACAACAGAGGGCAGGGCGGAAAATTTGTGACGTACTCTACTAATCTTCGGGGGAAAGACTGCTGGAGATGGTCAGCCAAGAGGAAGAATAACCAAGACATTGCAGAGGCACGATAAGTAGCCTCTGAATAGTTAAGATTTTTTGATAAACAGAACAACCTATTTTCCTTACAAAGACCCACCTCTGGAGGGTAACAAACTTGGCTGGGGTCAAACACACCTTCACAGCCGGACCAGAGGTAGAGTACACAGGCACCAAGCCCAATCTTTATTCTCATTAAATAGCTTCAGCCAGTGGGGGAGAAGGATGGATGGAGAGACTATTTAAGCAGACTCCCCGCTGAGCTTGGAGCCTGACATGGTGCTGGATGAGGGGCTTGATCCCACCACCCATGAGATCATGACATGAGCTGACACCAAGAGTCGGATGCTCAACCAGCTGAGCCACCCAGGCTCCCCACTCTAACTGCATCTTCATGCCCATGGTCTGGATGGCAAGGCTAAATGTAAGAAATCAGCTGATGCGAATCATGTGAACTGGCATCAGGCAGAACATAGGAGAGCTCAGTGATGGGCCCGCATGTCATAGATCATGCACCCCACAGGAACATGGGCTTAGTGCTCTATGGTCTCTCAGAGCAGCTTTCTTCTAATGATGACATGGCCTTTTGGCCACAGAGCTAGCTCTCCAAGAAGGTCTTGTTTTCAGATTTCATAAAAGGCTGAGCAACTTTGGTTAAGTTGCTGGGGGTGCACAGAACAGGGCAGTAAAGACACCTGGGTCTTTACATCCAAGGGGCAGGCATAGAGAACACTCTGCCCATCATATTCTTGCAGTGCAACTATCCTGAGGTGGGAAGGACCGGGTTCTGAGAAGGAAGGAAACCTTGAGAGAGATGGCCAGTTAGGAGAGTCCCGGAGAATTCTGGTGAAGTTGCTTCACCAGCAGAAGTGTCACCCAAGCAGGGTATCATCTATTCAAAGCCATGAAGTCTTATAATTCGTAGCTCTGACGTCTGACAAAGGAGTAGAGAAGTGGGTTTTAAGCAAGGCAATTTATTCCTCGTGTCTGGGCCCCAGCAGGTGAAACAAGACTGCATAACACTGCATCAAGTGGCCCTCAACATGTGCTTGGGCACTCTGCCACTGGGCACTGCCCACTCAGCCACCGCTGCCCTCTTGGCAATGCCACCTGGAGCCACGTAGGTCGGAAACATTTAGTAATCACAAAAGGGGTTTTTGTTATTCCAGACTTTATAAGGAACAGACTTTAAAAGATTGAGGATTACATAAGTTAATCTAAGGATATCAATACACATCAATACCCATTTATACCTGTGCCACAAATGAAAACATCACAAGCTATAACCCTGCGTCATGTGTTACCAGGCACGATGGAACCCCCAGCCAAGATGGTCCAAGCATCCTCCCAAGCATCCTCCCTTCTGTCAGCTGGTCCCAGAACTCTTTTCTGAATCCCAGTCCAGTCCATGGCTCCCATCCATCCACACTAGTTCACCTCTATCTTGTCACTCACCTGTCACTACCAATACGCTAATTACAGAGACTCCTGGGAGGTTTTGTGCCACTTTAGTTTAGAATTCCACGTACTGCGGTTGTTAACTGCCTTTTTAGATCCCCATATATTTCTGTTCCTATAGCTGACCTAGTTTTCGGCAACAAGGCTTTCTTACTGTATATGGGAATCTGACCAGAAGTCTCATGGCTGCTAGTGGAAAGAGAAGCCCATATAATTTGGGTGGCTCCTGAAAAAAATATTTCCATTACTTAAAGGCCATTTACATCCTCATTACAAGGTTAATGTCCTATCCCAGGCAATGGGACACTGGCACTGAGTTTCACATACTGCCCACGAGGGCAGTGAGTTTCGTGTCCACAAGGATGAACGTTGTACAAACATCTTATCTCCATTATTTCTATCCATTGCTCTAGGACCTCAGGTATCAGTGATTTCGGTACAGACCCACCATGACAATGAAAGCATATCGGACTTAAGGCTATATATAGAGAGAGGTTCTATGTAAATATGTATTTGTATATATATGAAAATCTATATGCATTCATACATATATACCCAAGTAAGTACTGCTTTCTCCAGTGTCTATCTTGAAGGAGTTAGTCTCTCAATTCAATCTCACTGCTACTGCTCCAAAGGTTTTCAGAATGCTGCTTTTAAAATGACTCTTAGAATCTACAGCACAAACTTCTCAGTAGCTTCTGTGGAGATAATCTTTATTCACAGAGGGTGGCTTTGGGTTTGGAAAACAGTTAAAAAGTCATTTGGAGCAAACTCTGGCTAAAATGTGGTTGATTAAGCTGGGTAAAAACCAATTTAGGTGCTTTTCACCCCCTCCCTTTTTGCCACTCATTTGAAGAATTGTCAGGAGACAAAAGCAAATCAGTGGGCCACAGCATCCTTCTTCCATTGTACAGGATCTCTCAGAGGCTGCAGCTTTACACAATAATTCCCCTGCACTATTTGATGGTAGAGGGTGAAATCTGTATAAAAAAGGCACTGTGTCAAAGAAATAAATGGACAGTAAATCATTTAACAATTCTGCCAAGTACGTTTTCTGGAATCTCTAAGATATTGTAATTTTTCTGTTGTTAATTTAGTTTTTGTTTTCAGATCGTATTCAAAATAATAAAATAAACCAAAAATCCTCTGGTTTCATCTCTGGGCATTTCCTCAAGAGTTTGTGAATGATACTTATGATAAGGAATCGACTCATGAAATTTTTGGAGAGCTGATGTCCTGCTTTGTGTCCAAAGGCCAGCAGGTTGAAGAAGTCTCCCTTCCTTCAACTGATTGGATGAGACCCACCCACATTATGGAGAGCAATCTGTTTTACTCAGGCTAACCAATGAAATGTTAAACTCATCCAAAGCAACCTCATAGAACCCAGAATAACATTTGGCCAAATATCTAGGCACCTCACAACCAGTCATGTTGACACATAAATTTAACCACCACAATGCCCTATCTTCCCATTTTTCTCACCATTACCCAAAAGAAGCACACAGTATTTATAGGTAGATGCCCCTAGAGTATTTCAGAACATTCTTGTTTCAAATACTCACATGATAACAATTCATTCTTTTGCAGGTGGTACTAGAGAAGACCCAAATCACTCAGCCGTTCAGAAGGAGAAGCACGTTCTAGGACCAAGTATTTGAATTCCCAGGGTACTATTCTTTTCACAACTCCATCCTAGTATACTTTCTACACCAGTAATATTTTCCTGTGCAAGGGGTCTGTCTCTCTCTCTCTCTCTCTCTCTTTTTTTTTTTTTTTTTTTTTTTTTTTTTTTGCTTTGGGCATCATTGTTACAGTTCATAGAATATTTGAACCAGTCAAAGTTTTGACACTTGTTACAGTATAAAAATGAAGACTTGGTTACTTCAAGCAGCATCACTCCAAATGTCTTCAAACGTCCTTGTGATAATCAAAAAATATTCATTTGACATTTTTTAACTCATATGCTTATTTTAATGTGCCAGCTGTCTACTTGGCAAATTGATTTAACTTTATTCAAAATTTGATGTGAATTCCTTTTTCTGATTAACAGTTACTCACGTGTTCCCTGACACACAGCACCATACACTCATGCTTGCCCTAACTAAAAGCATAAGTACTGCTGTGCATGCTGAAATTTTCCATTTGGCATTGGAAAAGGAGCACTGAACTGCAAGTCAAGAGATGTTGATCAGAGAATTTCACTGCAATGAAACAGCTTTAAGACCTTGGTCCAGTGCTTTTACTTCTCAGAATATTAGTGAAAGGAGTTGAACCTTAAGACATCTATTATCCCTCACAGTCCTCTACAAAGACATGCTCTCATACAGTGTCTCATTCAACTCTTAAAGTTCACTATAAAGTGGGCATGATTTCCCATGCTGCAGAGTCAATGTTTTTATCAGCAGAAGTCTGCAAATTAAATATTCCATATGTCTCTGTTACCCCTCCTCCTCTGCTTCTCAAGCCACAAAGGAAAAGTTTGGTTGTAGTCACTGCTGATGCAAATCTAAGATCTCTTCACGGATTCATCCCATGGTACACACCTGGAAAGATCTTGATTAGATGTTCACCTTGTGTGCAGGAAATGGAGCACACCCAACAGTTAGGATGGGCAGAGATGATACCTAAACATAAAACTTGCTAGCTCATCAATCAGAGCAAAGCTGAGCCTTTTGCATGGGGGCAGACTTGAGTGGGATTCGGGGAATGCGAATTAAGAACTTGGGAATTGGAAAACCATCATTTCCCTTCTGAAAAGAGTTGGCAAAGAGCAGAGGTAACTTTCTCACCTATCCGACATTCTAATGTGTGTACCTCCACCCCAGACCTCTTCGCCGGCCATCTCTACATGAATGTCTAATGGCTATCTCAAGCTTAGCATGCCCCCTCAATCAACTCCAATCTTCCCCTTCCATTATAAAACCTACTTTCTATTGTCTTTCCCTCTCAATTAACAGCCAGCCGCTCCAGCTCTTCCAAGTGGCTTGGGCCAAAATCCTAGAAGTCATTCTTTTTTTTTTTTTTTTTTAAAGATTTATTTATTTTAGAGAAAGAGAGAGACCAAGTAGGGGAGGGGCAGAGAGAGATAGAGAAAGAGAAACTCAAGCAAACTCCCTGCTGAGCATGGAGCCTGAAGCAGGGCTCAGTCTCACCGCCCTGAGATCACGACCTGAGTAGAAACCAGGAGTCAGATGCTTAACCAAGTCACCCGGGTGCACTTTGAAGTCATTCTTGAATCCCCTCTTTCTCTCACCCCTGCACAGATTAGCTCTACTTTCTTACTCCTTCTATCTACTACCACCCACCCCCTCAACCCTGCTCCAAGCCACTAGGTGCCTTTTTTTCTGGATTATTGCATGAAGTTACTAATCACCCTCCCCAATTTTACCCTTATGCTCTGTTCCTTAAAGTCTCTTTCCAACTCAGCATTTGGAGTAATTATTAGAACACAAGTCAGATTATCTTACTCCCCTGCCTGGAAATCTCCAATGGTTTCTGCCTCAGTCAAGTAAAAACCAAAGACTTTCCAGCAGGCGCAAAGGCCTTCTTTTCTCTCTGACCTCATTATCTACCCTCCTTACCGAGGTCCACTGGTCTGTAGCCACACCAGCCTCCTTCCTGCCCTTTGAAAACTCTGACATCCTCTGGAGATAAGCTTTCTTATTCTCTTTGTTTAGCCACTGGAATGTAAGCTCCAAAGAACAGGGATTTTATCTGTTGTGTTCACTGATATATCTTCAGTGTTCTGCACCACGTTACCACACCTGGGACATGTACTTAATAAATATCTGCAATTAAATTTAATCAACAGCCCAGGACCCTCCCCTTTGAAGGGGCAGGGACCTCAGTGCATGCATGAAAGGCACTTCAGGGATGGCAGTTCTCCCGATGCCCAGAGCCCTGCACCCAGACTTGTGCAGTCTTGTCTGCTTTAGCACTGGTCGGATCTTAGCTATGAATAAATGGCGCCGGGCATCCTATGCATTTAGATGAAACATCATTAAGAAAGAATTCACTTGGAAACAAAGTGATACCGGCTTTGGGCACCCAAGAAATGCCTCGTTGTGGCGCTCTAGGCTTCCTTCCCGTATCTGGCCCCTGCTTGGCATAACGTCAATCAAAATGGGTGCCTCTTTTCCAAGGTGGTGTCCAGATGCCAATGATGTATAGGTTACCTTCTCGCCCCAGCTCAACCTCATCACCCCAGATGACTATGTGGCGTCACGGAAGATCCCAACTGAAATTTGACCAAATCCTGTCAGACAACTTGCAGAAGAGAAAGTCCTTGTGTGCCTTCACCTAGCACTTGCCATGAGAGCAGTTTTAACAGAACAACAAAAGCACTGTTCACCTGAAGGGCTCATTGCAATTTGGTACACTGATGTGGAATAGGTTTCTTTGATTTTATAGGTTATTGGAAAAAAAAGTACATGAGAGCAGAAAGCTCCTGATGTGGCCAGAGGGACAGAGTGGAATGTGGGTGGGGATCAGGGACCTGAAGGTTCAGTCATGCTGTCCTTGGTTTAGGAGTACAGGATACACAGAGGAGCAAACGCTGTGCCCTACTCCCATGTCACCATTTTTCCTTCCTTCCTTCCTTCTTTCCTTCCTTCCTTTCCTTTTTTCTTTTAGATTTTGTTTATTTATTTGAGAGACAGAGACAGAGAACAGGGGAAGAACAGAGGGAGAGGGAGGAGCAGACTCCCCGCTGAGCAGGGAGCCACCCCCGACCCCAATGTGGGACTCAATCCCAGGACGCTGGATCATGACCTGAGCCGAAGGCAGATGTTTCACCGACTGAGCCCCCCAGGCGCCTGTCAGCACACCTTTTCAGTGCAGTGTGAATGATCAGGTGAGGACAATGTCTTTCTACAGACGTGCCGCACCACACCTCCTCACCAGCTTTCAGCACATTTGCTGGACAAACTCACTGTTCCAATGGCAATCTGATACAGTGCTAAGGTTCATGATGTTAACTGTAAGAGAGCAAGTAGCCAAAATCCTTCTGCCAACTTCCTGAGAGGGGAAGATAGTGGGATGATTTGGGCTTGATCCCTTTCCTCAGTGAGGATGAGGAAATGCCTTCTTTTCTTTCTGACTAGGGAGATCTTCCCGAAAGTAGAGCATTAATTCTCACTGGTGTCTCTTAGGAAAATGCTTCCACTGCACCATAAAACCCCCCAATCTTTGTGCAAAGAATACATACATATTTTAACACTGCAAAGCAGGGGTTGAGACAAAAGCAAAGACTTGAAAGCCATTCATGAAATGAGGGAGTTGAAAGTCAAAGAAAATGGAATTAGTATGCAAAAATCTGAACTGCTATTATGGAAATCTGATGGAATTTTCCATTAAAATATTTGTTAATTGCGGTGAAATAGTTGATGATAGCAATAATTGAAATGGATTTGCTAAATCATATTCTAAGTGTTCCACTTGAGAAAAAGATAATCTGTCGGCGTTTTGTTGTGTTGTTTTTGTTTTTTTTTAAGAAAACAGACCTTATTATTAGAAGAAAATGGAAGGCTAAGAAAGGTACATGTTACCTGTACCACCTAAATTGTTTTTTTAAATGACAAAACAGATACATCAAAAGAAAATAAAATCCCTTAAGAGGGATGATTTTTAAAAAACAGAGCATGCGCACATCTCCTGCAGAGTTTACTAGGCACAGCAAACCCTGTGAGCTCTCCCTCAAATGTATGCAGCTTCTGTGCGCTGTGACCTCTGTCATTGTCACGCAAATCCAAGCCCTAATCATCCCAGCCCACCTGCAGTAACCCACTTCAGGTTTCCACTCTTCCCATTCCGTGGTACCTAATGCAGTCAGTTCTCCACAAAGATGACGGAATGCTTTGTTTTCTTTTGTTTTGTTTCGTTAAAACTAGAGTATGTCCTTTCTCTGCTCACTTGCTCCCTTCTGCCTCCATGGCTTCCTATTAAGCTCCTGTTAACGTGTGAACTCCTCACTGTGGCTTAAAAACCTTTAATGATCTAACCTATGGTTGCCTGATCAACCTCTCCTACCAATTTCTCCTCGTCCCCTTTGCTTTGATCACACCAGTTCTCTTTTTCCTCATTGAACATATAAAACTGATTGCAGTCTGAGGACTTCTTTCACTGCTCTCCTAAGACCGCTTTGTAAGGCACCTCAAACGACTCATTCTCATGTCATTCTGGTCTCTGCTCCAATGTCACCTCTCAGAAGTGGCCTTCTCTGACCACCCAAACAGCAACACCATCTCCAAGCCACCATCTGTTTTTCCACCTTGCTTTATTTCAATTCACAACACTCAAGAATATCTGAAATTATATTATGTTATGTATATTTTACTATATATTTATTTGTGTGTTGTCTTTCCATGAGGATGGGGACATTGTCATAGTCACCACTGCATCCCTAGGGCTTTATAATAAACTACTTGGCATACAGTATTTAATAAAAACCTGTTTAATGGCTGAAGGAATGAATGAAACATGAGAATAAAAAGGCTCACGAGGTTTTTGCTGGATGCAAGAAAGAGTTCTACTCATTTTACAATGGTATTTCATAACACTAAAGATAGGGGAGTTCTGAAACTCCCAGGGAGAGGAAAACAAGTGACTTCCTTGTAACGGGCTGTTCACTGAAGTTACTGACCTATAATAGAAAACACAGCTCCAACAGGCTTACAGAATAAAGGAGATGCACTGGCACCTACAAGGAAAGTCTAATAATGAAACCACTGTCGGGGTGCCTGGGTGGCTCAGTGGGTTAAAGCCTCTGCCCTCAGCTCAGGTCATGATCCCAGGGTCCTGGGATAGAGCCCCGCATCGGGCTTCCTGCTGGGCGGGGAGCATGCTTCCTCCTCTCTCTCTCTCTATCTGACTACTTGTGATCTCTGTCTGTCAAATAAATAAATCAAAATCTTTAAAAAAAAATGAAACCACTGTCAAGGGCTCAGTCAAGGGCTGGTTGATTTAATAGCTCAATGATGAAACCAAGGAGCCATTCTCTCTCCATCTATGCTCTGCTAGACACAGAATAAGTTTTTTTTCTAGAACTAGCTTATCTACTGACTGCCATTCTCCATGAGAGCTATATCCTTCTTTGTTTCCGAAAAGGAAGAGAGAGCAAGCTCTTGTCTCAAAAGGCTAACCAAAAATCTCGAGATTGGCTATACTGCAGCTCTGTAAGACATATGCCAATACTGGACCAATGAAGGGGCCCACGGGATGCCCTGTGCTTACACCAACCTATGACCCTAAAGCTGCCATGGTGAGAAGGGTAAGGGAGGAAAGTTCATGGAGTAGGAGGGAGAGGCGGATACACAAAAGGAAACCTGCTGCTGGACCCCACTGGCAACTCTGTGTGACAGGAGAAATCACATCAGAGGTCTAAGGATAAGGACTCTGAATTTATTGTCTAAATTATTGTCATATGCAAGGCTGATGTACAGATTACACTGCGTGTTGACAGAATGAACTAACTGTAATTCTCCTCTGTAAAGTTACTGGAAAATATAGTCTAGTCAAATGAATGTTTTAGAGAAAGATGAAGTTGTGGTGTACAAAAGACAGTACTGAACAACCAAAGTTGAGTTAACGCGAGTATCAGTCATTAGGTAAAAACGAGTTAATCATATTCTGGTAGTAAACCCACAGATGACATCACAGGAGAGGGGATGAGGTAAGTTCTTTTCTTTTCATAGTAATAGGCTGGATGTGAATAATGATTTATTTAGCTATCGAAGTATGTGTGCTTAAATGGGAAGATGATTAGAAACAGAAAACGTATCTTCCATAGTATGGCGGGTGAGGGAGAAGAGATGAAACAATAAAACCACAATTAAATGAAAACCTATCCAAAAAAATGGGAAAGGCACAAAAGAGTTAATAGATTTTTAAAAAGAGAGAAAAAAGAATATGAAAGGAATACATTAAAGCATATCAGTAATGAAAATATACATGAAGAAGTTAAAATTTCAGATTCAAAATTGGGTCAAAAAATTAAAGAAAGTCCAGGTATACCCAATTTATAAGAGATATTTAAAAACAAATATATTTTTAAAACTATAAACAGAATTGTTGAAATACAGGAATGAGAAAAAAACTATGCTATGAAAATTGTAAAAAAAGGGGACACCTGGACGCCTGGGTGGCTCAGTGGGTTAAGCCGCTGCCTTCGGCTCAGGTCATGATCCCAGAGTCCTGGGATCGAGTCCCGAATCGGGCTCTCTGCTCAGCAGGGAGCCTGCTTCCCCCTCTCTCTCTCTGCCTGCCTCTCTGCCTGCTTGTGATTTCTCTCTCTGTCAAATAAATAAATAAAATCTTAAAAAAAAAAAAAGCAGAATCACATCTATAAATACAAAGAACAAAGTGATGGTTGCCAGAGGGAGGAAAGTGGGGGGATGGGCAAATGGGCGTGAAGGGGCACACAATACAGCCTTCCAGTTATGGAATGAGGAAGTCATGGGAATAAAAGGAACAGCACAGGGAATACAGTCAGTGTTACTGTAACAGCACTGTATGGTGACAGATGGTAGCTACAGTTGGGGTGGGCAGAGCATAACACGCAGACCTGTTCAATCACTATGTTGTACACCTGAATCTAAGGTAAAGCTAATGTAACATTGTGCGTCAACTATATTCAAATGAAAATTTGAATTAAGAAGCAGTATAAAATCTAAATTGACTATATATTACAAAACTTTTAAAAAAGAATATGCAAATAGTTCTCCCTAAATAAAGCACATCTAGAGAATTCCAGAGCTCACACACAACAGAGTCACAGCAGGGTATTCAGAAGGGTAGGGAGGGTGGAAGAGACACAGTGGGATGGGAGAACAACAACCAGGCTTCACCTCCAAAAGCCACATCCTCATTGGGAAGTGAGAAAGCTGAGACTTGGATCAGAGCTTTGGATACTACAGAACTGAAAGTAGGGGCCAAGAAAGAAATAGAAATGGCAGCATGGGAATGGTGGAAAGCCTTTAACTCATTCTACAACCTAGTAACTGTAGCAAAGCTTCCAAGGAACACAGTGACCAATTAGACCAGATAAAAATTTAAAACACCTGGGGCGCCTGGGTGGCATAGTTGGTTAAGCATCTGACTCTTGGTTTTGGCTCAGGTCCTGATCTCAAAGTCATGGCCTGGAGAGGGCTCCATGCTCTGTGGGGCGTCTTCTTGAGATGCTCTCTCCTTCTCTTCTTCCCCTCCCCTCATGCTCACACGTGCTCTCTCTCTCTTTCTCTCCCTCAAATCAATAAACAAATCTTTTTAAAAAAATGTAAAACCTCTTTTGATAAATACACATGCACAGATTAAAGACAAAGACAGAGCAGAAGTCTGGGTTGCATCTACAGCAATTAATTTACATATAGAATAAACAATTTTCTTTGGTTGCTGGCATGAGTGTAGCCATTTGGATATATCATAGTGGAGAGCACAGGGTGGTCTGAGGGGTTGGGATCAAACTCTTTCAGTCTTAACACTCTTTCCACTACCTGTTGTATGATCATAGACACAGTCCTAAAACGCTTTGTAATGGAAAACAATAAAAATACTTTCCTCATAAGCTTAACTGGGTGGTTAACATGATACGTAATATATAAGGTACATAGGATGCTTTTAATAGTGCCCACAGCATAGAAGAAGTGCCTAAGAAATAGCAATTATTAAAGAAGCATCACAAATAAATTAAGAGGTAACCAACAAACCAGGGCAATATTTGTGATGAATGTAAAAGGCAAGAGGAAATTATCCCTATTAATATAGCCCCAACATTTCTTCTAGGTCAGGCTTCACCCGTTGGGTCCATGTCAACCATATCAAACCCATTTCCTTCCCTCTGACCCAGTTTCCTCCAGTAACGCTGCTTCCCTTTGCCCTGGGACAGCTTTTATCTCCCCTGCTTGGCCAATCCCCTTGATTCCATCATCAGCTTAGCTCTCAAGAAAAGTCAGCAAAATCACTTTATTTTACTTGAAGAACATAATGATCAAGTAAGAGCTGAAAATAAGATCAAAGATGAGAGAGAAAGCCCCCAAATGGCTTTTAAACTACAGATCACTTTAATAGTTGCTCTAATGCACCACTTCTAAATATAATGTTTAAAATTCGCTGTCGCAAAGCGTTTTTATAAAAAGAAAAGGAAAGAAAAATGGTTGCTTATCTTGACGTCAATCAAACATTCTCAGAATCGAGGATTTCTGCTTTAGCGCCAGTGAAGGACATCACTTCACACCAGCAGCTACCAGTGGGAATCGTGAGCAAACCCCCTCATGTGTTCAATTCTTGACTCAAATCATGAAGACAACAGATGTTTGACAATGCAACCCAGGGGATAGAAGAAAATGCAACCCAAGTCATGCGATGTTTGGGACTATAGTTTAAATAGGTCATAGTTACCTTGAAAAAATGTCTGCCTAGGTCCCCTTGAACTCCTACATGTTCCCGCCATTAACTGAGACGGACCGGTCAGCTTTCCAGTATAAAACGGTGCTATTCTCCTGGCTATAGTGGGGCACCTCACACCAGCTGGCCAAGCAAGGGATTCTCCTGAAGAGGCTTGAATTTGAGAAAGGAGTCATTCTCTCTATAGTTGATGGAACTTGCTGGAAACTATAGACTGGACATCCCTCACCCATCATGAGGCCACCCAACAGAAGGAATGGGTCATCAGGGACAGGACAGCATGAAGCAGAGTTGGGAGATGGAGAGTAGACAGCTCTCCAGATCTAGCCTCAGTCTCTCTCTCTTTCTCTCTGGGAAACTCATTTGCATTCTTACTATCAGCTTCAATGATAGATTCCTAGTTCTATGATGAATTCTCCTTTCCTGTGTAAAATGACTCCAGTCTGTTTATGTACTCTGAAACCAAACCCCTAATTAGTAGAATGAGTGCATGGCATGAGCGCATACAACTCCCTGTTAAGACCTTGACAGCAGGAAACATGCCATTTTTCACTCATTCATTCATTCCACCAATATTTAGATACCAAATGGTACAGAAGCATAGAGGACAATAGTGAACAATATAGGGAAACCGCTTATATTAGGATGTGCTACTAGAGATAGAATGGCCAGGGAAGGCCTCTCTGAGGAGAAGGTAAGTGAACAAAAACTTGACAGAGATCAGGAAATAAACACCAATAAGGCAGCAAAAGCCATGATAAAAGCCAAGGCTCTGAGACTTGAATGTGTTTGGCATTTGAGGAAGAGAAGCTGGAGTGGTAGGAAGTGAGGGCACCGAGCAAGGAAAGGTTAGGTAGGAGCAGGGTTGCAAAGGCTGGATGTGGGTATTAGCGTGATGGGAAGTCTCTGGAGGGGTTGGAGAAAGACAGTTGTGGTCCAATGCATGTGTTTTTTATAATAAAGTATGATTTATTATTATATCAACATGACTAAAGAAGCTTTAAAGAGAACATTTTGATTAATGCTTTAAGATGACCTCTCTGCCTGGGGCGTAGAGAATGGACTGGAATGTTAGTGGACAGGGGGTGAGCAAGACAGAAGAGCAGAGACCAGTCTGGCTGCTCTTGCAGGGCCCAGGCGAGACATAACAGGCGCTCTCACAAAGATGGACGCGGTGGGGGGAGTGAGAAGTGGGCACACTTACGATGGGTTCCAAACATGGACCTCACAGGATCTGCCATAGTTTCGATGTGATATTTGAGAGAAAAGAAAGTTCGGAGAATGAGTCCAAGAATTTTGGCCCAAATAACTGGCAGAATATGCAAATGCCGTTTACTGAGATGGGTAAGACTTGGCAGAGAAGTAGTGAGGTATGGAAAACAAAGTATCATATCTTTGACATATGAATGTGGAATCAGTCATGCAAGTGGAAATGTCAAGGAGACTGTTGGATAAACAAACTGGGGCTCAGGAGAGAGGAGGTTCAGGTTATCAGCACACGGATGGCTGGTACAAGCACTGGACTGGTTGAGGTCACCTGGGGAGTGAGTTCAGCTAGGTAGGAGGTGTGAGGAGTGAGTTCCAGGTACTTCAGTATGTGGCATGTAGGAAGAAGAGAAGCATTTAAGAAAGCAAAGTGAGAAAGGAGCACACGGGAGGTGGGCGGCAGCCCAGGAGAGCGTACATCCTATTTCTCCGAGGAGAGTGAAATCCAGAAGGCCCTCGGAAAAAGCGCAAAAATAGGCCAAACTAAATATGGCTGAAGGATCCAACACTCATACAGTCACTAGCAAGCGAATGCCGAATGTGAGATTCAGCAAAGTATTTAGTTGGGGTGGGGGAAGCAGGTGAGAGCGGGGGGCCCAGAGCTGACTTTAGACTGGGAACGTTGTATTACATACAAAGCGTGTGTATGGGGACGTTCACTTTCTTGTTGCTCTTCCTACCTTTTTGCCTGGCACAGATATCGCAGACCATCTTTTGTACCTATTCCGCTTCAAAATAATTCAACAAAGTAAAAATACTTGTTTACAAGATACTTGTTTTAGTGTAAGGCCTCATCAACTATACCTATGCTGCACCTGTTCTTTTATTAGTGTAAAATATATCATCAAAATGAAAGGAGACTGAGAGGTAAAGATGTGTAAACCTCAGGTGCTGAGAACTCGAACTCGAATCTAAGAGATAACAGCAAACTTGAACGAGGGTGGAAGGTGGGTGTGGGGTCAAGAGAGAAGATTGTAAAGATAAAGATAAAGGGTCCATTATCAAAGTAAGCTTGCATGTCAGTGGAAGAGTCAGGAGAGAGATTATGATAGGGAGAAAGTTAGGGGTTTGGGCAAAGCCAAAGCAGGGAGGGATGGGACCCACTGCTCACGGTCCACACTGCCCTCAGCCCTGAGCAGAGGCCTTTGTCCCTCCTTCTTCTCAGCAGGGAAGGGTGAATCTATAGTACAGAAGACGCACACAGAGCAGGTGTGGGGGGTCCCTCCTCAGGACCCAGTATAGATCTGCACACATCCTCAGTGATTCTCAGCTGTGACTGCACAACAGAGGGAAATGGGAGTTTTTAGAGTGCCTCATGCCTGGACCCCGCTTCACCCAATCAAATCAAACCACAGTTAGGAGAGGCCTTGGCATTAGTATGGTTTAAAAGCTTCCCGGGGGCACCTGGGTGGCTCAGTCAGTACCTTCCTTAGGCTCAGGTCATGATCTCAGCGTCCTGGGATTGAGCCCTGCATCAGGCTCCCTGCTCATTGGGGAGGCTGCTTCTCCCGGCTCACTCTCTCTAGCTCAAATAAATAAATAAAAATCTTAAAAAAAAAAATAAAATCTCTCCAGGAAATGGGGTGCCTTGCTGGCTCAGTCAGTAGGCACGTGACTCTTGATCTCAGGGTCGTGGGTTTGAGTTCCACATTGGGCGCAGAGGTTGCTTTAAAAAAAAAAAAAATGAATGAATGAGTGCTTCCCATGAGATTGTAATGTCGACGCAGGGTTGAAAAAAAGGGTTCTTAGCTCCTAAAAATGTAGTGAGTGAATAAAACAAGAGGGAACATTTCAGAAGTGGACACGTCTTTCCTATTTTGGAAACCACTCAATAACCTGGCCACAGAAATGCTATTTAGGAAAATGTCTCCATCTCCAGTTAAGCTCTATCTATCCTGGGATACCTGTACGTGTTCCCCTCCGTCCAGCTTCTCCCCCAAATCAGCTATCCATAAAACTTCATTAGCATTGCCAGAGCTTTTTCTGCCGGAGGGGTGGTTCACCGTGTGAGAGACAGGACCTAGTCTACCCAGAAGAGGAAAATAAAGCACACAGAAAACAGGAGCAAGTGAGGTTTTGTTGGCAGAATGTGGTGGTCAAAGGCAACACACACTTAACTCTCTTGAGTTTTTGTCAGACCCTTGATCCCTACTCCCCTTTTCTCCGCAGTGTCCCTTAAGGACTCCTGTAACATGTAGGACTGGCGGAATCCTTGGTAACACCTATACTGATGGCTTGTGATCTCTTGTTTTGTAATTTAAGCCTTCAAATGTGATATCCGAGAAATTCCTAATGTGGATACTGGAGCCCGGCCCTTTAAGCTCACCTGCCTCTCTCGAGGCTCAAGAAAGCACAGGGTGAAAATCTAGGGCCCTAGAGAGCACAAGCCTCTCATTTGTCGATGAAGAAACGGGGGCTGAGAGAGGTCATGACAACCAAGCAGAGAATGACACACACATCATCAGGGCTCCTAGGTCCTAGCACCTGTGCCATCCACAGCCCCAAAATGCCTTCCTCCTTCATGGAAACACTCATACCTCATAGGCTAGAATAGTATATTTCAAAACTATGAAGAGAAAACTAATCTGGATCTAATCTACAGCTTACTAAATATGGGCCTGGAGTCAGGTTTCCAGAGATAGCAAATGAAAATATAAGATGCTTAGTTAAATTTAAATTTTAGATTCCTAGTTAAATTCAAGTTTAAGATAAACAATATATATGTATATATATATGTATATATATATACATATATATATGTATATATATATATATACTAAATATATATATATATATTTAGTATAGGTATGTCTCCTGCAGTATTTGGGACATACATATACTTAAAAAATGTATTCTTTGTTTATCCAAACTTCTAATTTAACTAGGAATCCTGTATTTTATCTGTCAACCCTACCTGGAATTAATGTGGAGAAGACACTGATAATTCTTCCTTTTTCTGATTAACTGAGTGAAAGTAAAAGTCTTTTCAACACTCCTTTTGTTTTCTACAGCAAGGGAGTTATTTAAAAAAAGAGAGAGAGAGAGAGAATTAAACAAGCATTGGTCAAAAGAAACTGTATACTACTTACCAAACAATGGTAGGTAATATGTACCCAGGGTTAAGAAACAAGGTTCTAGCTCCTTTAGGAGTTTGAACAAATAAAACAAGAAAGAAAATTCCAATAGTGAATGAGTTTGTTATATTTGGGTATGGCAAAATATCATTCTTTTGACCCTAAAATCCTAAGGCCTATGTACTTTCTCAAGGATGAAAAGTAAATTTTAAAACTTGTGATATTTTACTAAGATATGATTCATTCTACTCTCCTTACTCCACAACTGAAGTCTGATTCCTCCTTAGATGATGACTTGCTATCAGCCTCAGGTTAATCAAATGGCTGTTGGAGATTCTTATTTTATCTACTAATCCATCATCCCATGACAATGGCCAGATGAAGAGAGCAAAGAGGGGTTTCAGGCCACAGACTAGAGGAAGTGAATCTCCTTTGTTTGGCACTTTTGGAAACTCAGGATGTCTTTAGAATCTTGACAGTATTATTAAGAAATCAAATTCAGTTCAGCTTTGCCAAGAGCTATGAAGACTGAAAAAAAAAAAAAAAAAAAAACCCACAGCCCATTTTGGCTCTGGCCAGACTCAGCCCCACGTACCATAGCTTACCCACCTACACACACGCATCACTCTGAGTTAGCAACAGCTAACTCCTGGATTCCCAGGAAAGCCTCATAAAAAGGCTCTAGAAAGGCATACCTCTAAGAAGAAAAGAGGTGGTGATAAATTAACCATGTTATTTATAAGATAACGGGGGGCATGCCTATTTGTAAACCAATGGATAGCCTCAAACATTATTTCACAATAGCTTTAATTTGCCCTTTTCCCCAACTGTTTTTAAACCAAAGATCCAAAAAGATAACTCACATCTTTCCTGTTTATTTCTTTAAAAATTAGAGCTGACTTTATGCCTTTAGGGAGCACAAACAAGAGAAGAAGATAGAAGGCAGTATAAGAAGAAAATTATAGAGAAGGAATAGAAAATCTGAGTTGCTGCCTTCATTTATACTTAACAGAAAGTGTTGATGTATAAAGAATTGGTGGAGAAGGTATTCTAGTCCTTCATTTCATCCCAGAGGGGCTCTGACTATATGTTAGGCTAGAAGATGAAGTAAGATAACCCTCTGCGAGCACCCGCTCAGAACCAGACTAATGGAAGAAACAACAAATGGATGGTTCCTGGCACTTGGCTTCCCGCTGGGAGGAGCTGGGAATTAGGCAGCACCCTGCGGACTCTGCGCTCTCTTCCTAGGTTCCTTGCATAAGAGCTGTGCACGACAACCAAAGAACAGCACAACTGGTTTCCAGAAAGTGATGCACTCTCTAGGTGGTGGAAGTAAGAGCCACCACCTAGAGAGCCCAGAGGAATGATTTCCACCTCTGTGTATGAAGGCCTATAGGACCTGGCCCCACACGACACAAGACAAGCTGCATTCTAGAGCAACATGACACTGTATCTCTTAATTCTGAACCACCGCACCTGGAGGCCCTTATTGGAGGGATGCTGCTGGTCAATGACATGTTTATTTCAAAGATCTATGGGCCCCATGGAGAGGGAGATGTGTCACGTGATCACATTACTTTGCACTGGTTATTTTCCATACATTTTCATGCCTGGATGAAGTCTTTGTTATGTCTCTCTCCCTTTAGACTAGCAGCTGGCCGAAAGCACCTTATTGTCTGGCATGTCATGAAGGCTCAATGAATGAGTACTCTCTGGGTCCCCTTCTTTAAGCTGCTACCTTCTCAGAGGGGTAGACCTTCAAATATGAACAG
This sequence comes from Mustela putorius furo, assembly GCF_011764305.1. Lineage (NCBI taxonomy): Eukaryota > Metazoa > Chordata > Mammalia > Carnivora > Mustelidae > Mustela > Mustela putorius. The sequence goes on along the minus strand of NW_025421560.1, from coordinate 2,898,735 downwards.
GATAAATCTGGGCATAGATTTCTGCAAATACCAGGACATAAAGCTGAGCCCACTTTGTAAAAACACTGAGAAAGCAATATTAATGGATTGGGAAAGACTTTTTTTTTTTTTTCAGGCTCCAAAAACTTACAAGGGATTCATGTCTGGCACATTTAAAACTCATGAAAATAAATGGGAAAAATCAGGAAGCCCTTTAGAATACTGGCAAAGAATATGAATAAGCACAGAACTGAAAAGCTGAATAGCTAAAAGCTATTTAAAAACAGGTTCATATTCACTAGAATTTAGAGATGTGGTGATTAAAATAACAATGCAATATCACTATAATCAATATTTTTAAAGGGAGATAATACCAAGTCCTGGAGATCACCAGAGGACACAGGAATCCTCATGTACACCTAGAGAAAATATAAATGAAGATGGCCTCAACAGAGAGTAATTATTAGTACATGATGGAATTAGACATGTATACTACTGTACCTAGTGATTCAATCTAATATACACCTGGTAAAAATTAGCACACAGCCCCCAAAAGAAAGACACAGTAGGATATTCCTAACCATACTGGTGACACTGATGGCAGCAAGAAGGGGGTAACCTTTGTGTCTGGGCTTAGAAAGATGGGTAAGTCAAATGTTCGTACAATGAAACATATTGTAGCAGTCGGAAGTAAGGGTAGCAAGCACCGTTTGCAAAAACAAGAACAAAAAGGAGAAGGAAGAGAAAAGGGAATCAAAGAGACATTTTTCAACATTATTAATAAAAATTAAAAGCATATTTAACTGAGCATTATGTATTTTCCAAGGCTATTTACATGGATAATATTTAAAACAGATAAAATTCATGTGGCAAGGACACCAACCCACCAAATCCGGCTTCCCTGGGGGACCATGCCCACGCATGCTGTGGCACACATCAGCGCAGGTGCACAGAGCAATGAACACATAGAACATGGGTGGTGAGCACATGTGTACGGGGCAGCTGAGTGGGTCTGACTGGGAAGGGAATGAGAGTTGAAAGGTAATAAAGAAGAAGTGAGGGCCTTGTGTGGAGTAAGGAGCATAGTCAAAACAATTCTGTAAGGTACGGTGCTAAAAAGGAGAAGGTGAGTTCTCAGATGGTATCACAATATATGATACACACACTATATGGCTTCACAACCCCATTGCTAAACCTAGAGTAGGCAGCCATCCAAAGGAATTGTGCTGCTCTCCTGGTGTAGGAACTGCACTCTTCGGTTTCCCTTCTCTAATCCTCATTTGTTCCTCAACTCAGAAACTCATTCACTTGTTCATTCATTCATTCATTCATTCATTCTATTCAACAAGCATTTGCTGGGCAGCTGCCTGTGCCAGAAGCTCTTCTAGTTCTTCTAGTTCTTCATTGTCGTGGATCTGATGTCCTGAGTGTCTTACAACAGGTGTTCAGAGTGAACACTAGGGGCATCCCCTGGTGTGGGCTCTGGGGTGGGGAACTTCACCTTATAGTATGACTTTGTGGAGGTCTCCCTTCCTTGTTTACAGTGAGCTCAAATTCCTCAGCACCTGATATCAGAATAGGCTGGGCACACCTGCCACTCCTGATTGGTCGGGCTGCTCATCAGCCCAGATTCCTTCTCCATGGAGGATCTGCTGCTCTGGCATTTCTGAAGGAAGGACCTAACTGACTGTGGGCTTTGGTGGTCCATGAATCCAGCTGCCATGTCTCTCCCAACCTGGGCCTTCAGTGGCCCCTGTATAGTGGCCACTTCACTTCATGAGCAGCCCCTTTGAGATGAGGTAGCCAGCGACTCCTGGTCATCATTTGATCCAGTCATCACTCCTCTTCACTCCAGGCTCAAGTGGCCCACGGAGACCACATCAGCATGCTTAGGAAAGCCTATGAGCATAGATAATGAGACCCCGCCTCCACTAACTGGCCTTCTCAGTGATCTCCTCTTGCTGTCTGTGGGATGTCTTCTATCTCAAGGTGGCCTTCCTCCAAGCTCTGGGGGAAAAGTGGCTTCTTCCCTACTTTAGCAGCCTCTCTGTGTCATAGGGCGACTTGGGCCATCATCACTTGGTGCACTCCAGAACCCACAGGCAGAGGAGCCACCTGTCCCTCATCTTCACAGCCCTAAAGACAAGTATGTTTGGGCAGATAACAACTGCTGCACTATAGGATGGTGTTCTAGCACAGATCACCTAGGGCCATGGTGGTCTAGCACAGATCACCACTACTGGTCTCCTTTTTATCAGGTAGAAATGAGAGTAACCTTGCACAGGAGAATAAACGTCTATAGTTCAGGCACCACATAATCTGAGCTTAGATGGCAGCTATTTAGGTGAGGACTAGAAACAACCAGTTTCTCTATACTTCAAGACCTTGGGACTACTAGTTCCCTAGAAATCTCAGTTTATGGGTAGCCCCTCTAACTGGAGAAAGGAACATCCCTGGTCCGAGCTGCCTTGTTGACAGGCAATTCAGAGCTAGCTCACAGAGCCATTCACTGGTCAGCTCTGGTGCACTCCATAAAGGGACAGACAAAACAATAAATAAGAAGTGATCAATGCTATAAAAAAGAGAACATCCTAGTAGGCTGTACAAGCTGTGCCAGAATTTAGTGGAAGAGTGTAGAGCTGGTCCTGTTCCATCTCTCTTCTAAAATTGTTTTTGCCATAATAACCAACAGTCTTTATTCACCAGTGATTACCTTGACTTTTTAGCCCTTTTATATTTTCTCTCTTGGTAGCATTCAACACAGACACTCCCTCCTTCTCTAAATTCCCAAAGCTAAATTCCCCTCTCAAGTCTTTCTGTGCCTACTCTACATTTTCTATTAGTTAATGTCATCAACATTCAATCAGGTCTCCAAACCAGAAACCTGGGAGTCATGTTGGTCATTTTCGTTATTCATTTTCCACAAAATTTCCCAAGGGTCCATTATATGCCAACATAGGGCTAGGTCTGGGTACTCATTTGTCAATAAAGACAGTTGGTCCCTTTGTTGTAAAGTTCACAAACTTGTGATAAGCATAAAGAGAACTCCTGCTAGGAGGAACTATAAAACAATGAATGTCTTCATGAACACTGAAATTATTTTCCAGTTTCTAGATTTTGTTCTGCAATTTGTCAATAACCATTTTTTAAATATTTTATTTATTTATTTGACAAGGAGAGAGAGAAAAAAAACACGCAGGGGTTGTGGCAGAGAGAGAAGCAGGCTCCCCGCTGTGGGGCTCGATCCCTGGACTCTGGGATCATGACCTGAGCCAAAGGCAGATTTTTTAACTGACTGAGCCACCCAGGTGCTCCTAATCAATAACCATTCATTGAAGGACTTAGGGCATGTGTCATTGATCCTTAACATTCCAAGTATTTTCCAAGAAAACACATCTGAATTTCTTTTGTTATACATTTCATAATAGTGTTTGTCAATAAGGAAGTTCAAAGATCGAATTACATGCCGAGCTTTGTTTAATACTACACACTTACATGTGTGTATGTGTGTGTGTGTACACATACATTTGTCCAAAGTCATGTTAAGAATTATAAATTTGGAGGGGGGTTGTCTGGGTGGCTCAGTCTGTTAGGCGTCTGCCTTCGGCTCAGGTCATGATCCCAGCGTCCTGGGGTCAAGCCCCACATTGGGCTCCCTGCTAAGCGGAAAGTCTGTTTCTCCCTCTCCCACTCCCCCCTACTTGTGTTCCCTCTCTCGCTGTGTCTCTCTCTGTCAAATACATAAAATCTTTAAAAAAAATTTTTTTTAAACAATTATAAATTTGGGGAAAATTTTGAAGTATTTGGGGAGCAAATCACATTTACCATTTCCTTATTTATAATGGATCATATTACTGAACAAAGAGAATACTAACTTAAAAATTGCCTTTGCTTTATGATTCAGAGCCTAATCAATCAATCATGAAATAAGGAACATTCTAACTCTGAGGATTATGGAAAGGATACAAGATTTTTTAAAAATTTAATTTGTATTAAGTTAATGATATGCTATATACTTTTTCAATATATCTTTCAATATGCTATATACTTTTTCAATATGCCTTTCAAGTTTCAGGCAGAACTGAAAAACCACCTATAAGAAGCTCATGTCCCTAGAGGACAAACATTCTTTCCTGCCAGATATATGGCTTACCAATATTTTAATGTCTTTTTTTTTTTTTCAGTAGCTGTCTGCAAAGTCACCATGAGATATGGACCAGGAGTCCCTCCTTCCTGAGTTTCATTATTCTCTCTATATATGATGACATTTTTAATGAATACAAACTGGGCAATAAAATGAGGACATAGATTCCAGAAAACTGCAGTAGTTACCAAAAGTATGAAATAACCAAGACAAGCAATCTTGATTGGTAGGTGAGATCACTTTTACTCAGTGTTTGAATTCAGAGACAACTTCTCTGCCATTATAGGTTTATTATCTAGAGGCAATTTTCAGAGGACTTTGAACTGGGAAGAAAAGAAATAATCTAAATCATTCAATTCAAGTCAGCATAGAGTCAAGTGTAGGTATTAAAATGTTCAATGAGCAATAAATGAGAATATTGCCTTTGATGTTCATTTATAAATGACCATAATATGATAGAAGGATGAAAAGCAAGACTTTTAAAATTCATATCCCAAGGAATCAATTAATATCTTCCAGGAACACCTGGGTTTATTTTCATGTGCAGAGTACTAATGTCAGATGAAGAAAGATGTCCAGCTTTTAGTATTTTAATCTCTTTATAAAATACATGCATAATTTGAATAAGAGTGGCGAGAGTAGGCATCCTTCTCGTGTTCCTGATCTCAAAGGGAAGGCTCTCAGCTTTTCCCCATTAAGGATGATATTCACTGTGGGTTTTTCATAGATAGATTTTATGAAGTTGAGAAATGTTCCCTCTATCCCTATACTTTGAAGCATTTTCATCAGGAACAGATGCTATATCTTGTCAAATGCTTTTTCTGCATCAATTGAAAGGACCATGTGGTTCTTCTCTCTTCTCTTATTGATTTGTTCTATCACATTAATTGATTTGTGACTGCTGAACCCAGGGATGAATTCCACCTAGTCATGGTGGATCATCTTTTTAATGTACTGTTGCATCCTATTAGCTAGGATCTTGTTGAGAGTCTAAGCATCCATATTCATCAGGGATATTGGTCTGAAATTCTCCTTTTTGGTGGGGTCTTTGCCTGGTTTGGGGATCAGGGTAATACTGGCTTCATAAAAAGAGTCTGGAAGTTTTCCTTCTGCTTCAATTTTTTGAAACAGCTTCAGGAGAATAGGTATTACTTCTTTGAAAGTTTGGTAGAATTCCCCCAGGGAATCCATCAGGTCCCAGGCTCTTGCTTTTTGGGAAGTTTTTGACCACTGCTTCAATCTTGTTACTAGATATTGGTCTATTCAGGTTGTCAATTTCTTCCTGATTCTCTTTTGGAAGTTTATAGTTTTCCAGGAATGTATCCATTTCATCTAGGTTGCTTAACTTATTGGCATATAACTGTTGATACTAATTTCTGATGATTGTTTCTATTTCTTTTGTGTTAGTTGTGATCTCTCTCCCTTTTCATTCATAATTTTATTAATTTGGGTCTTCTCTCTCTTTTTTTGGATTAGTTTGACCAATGGTTTATTGATCTTATTGATTCTTTCAAAAACCCAGCTTTTAGTTTCATTGATGCATTCTACTGTATCTCTAGTTTCTATCTCATTGATCTCTGCTCTAATCTTATTTCTCTTCTTTATGTGGGGTTGGCTTAATTTGTTCTTGATTCTCCAGTTCTTAAAGGTGTAAAGACAGCTGGTGTATTCTGGATTTTTCAATTTTTTTGAGGGAGGCTTGGATGGCTATGTATTTCCCCCTTAGGTCTGCCTTTGCTGTATCCCATAGGTTTTGGACTGAAGTGTCTTCATTCTCATTGGTTTTCATGAATTGTTTAAGTTCTTCTTCGATTTCCCGGTTGATCCAAACATTCTTAAGTGAGGTGGCCTTTGGCTTCCAGGTGTTTGAATTCCTTCTGAACTTTTGCTTGTGGCTGAGTTCCAGTTTCAAAGCATTGTGATCTGAGAAAATGCAGGGAATAATCTCAATCTTTTGGTATTGGTTGAGTCCTGATTTGTGACCCAGTATGTGGTCTATTCTGGAGACAGTTTCCCTCTCACCACTCTTGTTCGACATAGTATTAGAAGTCCTAGCAACAGCAATCAGACAACAAAGAGAAATAAAAGGTATTCAAATTGGCAATGAAGAAGTCAAACTCTCTCTCTTCGCAGATGACATGATACTTTATATGGAAAACCCAAAAGACTCTACCCCCAAACTACTATAACTCATACAGCAATTCAGCAATGTGGCAGGATACAGAATCAATGTACAGAAATCAGTTGCTTTCTTATATACTAACAATGAAAATATAGAAAGGGAAGTTAGAAAATCGATTCCATTTACTATAGTACCAAGAACCTTAAGATACCTGGGAATAAACCTAACCAAACAGGTAAAGGATCTGTACTCAAGGAACTACAGAACACTCATGAAAGAAACTGAAGAAGACACAAAAAGATGGAAGATCATTCCATGCTCATGGATTGGAAAGTTAAACATTGTTACAATGTCTATACTGCCTAGAGCAATCTATACTTTCAATACAATTCTAATCAAAATTCCACTGGCATTTTTCAAAGAGTTGGAGCAAACAATCCTAAAATTTGTATGGAATCAGAAGAAACCCCCGCATTGCTAAGAAAATGTTGAAAAAGAAAAACAAAACTGGGGGTATCACGTTGCCTGATTTCAAGCTTTACTACAAAGCTGTGATCACTAAGACAGCATGGTACTGGCACAAAAACAGACACACAGACCAGTGGAACAGAGTAGAGAGCCCGGATAGGACCCTCAACTTTATGGTCAACTAATCTTTGACAAAGCAGGAAAAAATATACAGTGGAAAAAAGACAGTCTCTTCAATAAATGGTGCTGGAAAAATTGGACAGCTATGTGTAGAAGAATGAAACTCAACCATTCTCTTACACATACACAAAGATAAACTCGAAATGGATAAAAGACCTCAATCTTTGGCAGGAATCCATCAGAATCCTAGAGGAGAACATAGGCAGTAATAGCAACTTATTTCAAGGTATGTCTCTAAAGGCAAAGGAAACAAAAGTGACAGTGAACTTTTGGGACTTCATCGAGATCAAAAGCTTCTGCGCAGCAAAGGAAACAGTCAACAAAACAAAGAGGCAACTCACGGAATGGGAGACGATATTAAAAAATGACAGTACAGACAAAGGACTGATATCCAAAATCTATAAGGAACTCCTCAAACTCAACACACACAAAACAGATAATCACATCAAAAAATGGGCAGAAGACAGGAACAGACACTTCTCCAATGAAGGCATACAAATGGATAACAGACACATGAAAAAGATGTTCATCATCACTAGCCATCAGGGAGATTCAAATCAAAACCATACTGAGATACCACCTTACACCAGTTATAATGGCCAAAATTAACAAAGACAGAAAACAATATGTGTTGGCAAGGATGTGGAGAAAGGGGAACCCTCTTACACTGTTGGTGGGAATGCAAATTGGTATAGCCACTTTGGAAAACAGTGTGGAGATTCCTTAAGAAATTAAAAATAGAGCTTCCCTGGGATCCTGCAATTGCACTACTGGATATTTACCCCAATGATACAGATGCAGTGAAAAGAAGGGCCATCTGTACCCCAATGTTCATAGCAGCAATGGCCACAGTCACCAAACTGTGGAAAGAACCAAGATGCCCTTCAACGGACAAATGGATAAAGAAGATGTGGTCCATATACACTATGGAGTACTATGCCTCCATCAGAAAGGATGTACACCCAACTTTTGTGTCAACGTGGATGGGACTGGAAGAGATTACGCTGAGTGAAATAAGTCAAGCAGAGAAAGTCAATTATCCTATGGTTTTGCTTATTTATGGAGCATAGGAATAACACGGAGGACATGGGGAGATGGAGAAGAGAAGGGAGTTGGGGGATACTAGAGGGGGAAACAAACCATGAGAGACTGTGGACTCTGAGGAACTGAGGGTTTTGGAGGGAAGGGGGGTGACAGGTTGGGTGAGTCTGGTGGTGGGTATTGTGGAGGGCATGTACTGTATGGATTATTGGATGTGGTGCATAAACAATGCGTAAAATACATGCGTAATTTGCACATCATTTAAATTTCTAGATGACTAAAGCCTATGAGATGCAAAAAATTACGTAAGATATAAAGCTAAGATTTCAATGGTGATTTTCTAACATGGGGCTTGGGATGAGGTGTCTGTATTTATAAAGATGTTCTGACTTTTTAAAATCATTAATGGCTTTTTTTGCTCCACTGGGGGTGAAAATCACTTAAAACGTCACTAAAACCACTTAAAAGAATTACTAAAATTTGTATGGAACCACAAAAAGTCCTGAAGAGCCAAAGCAATCTTGAGAAAAAAGAATGTAGCTGGAAGCACTGTGTGCCCTGATTTCAAATTATATTACAAAGCTATAGTAATCACAACAGTATGGTACTGGCATAAAAACAGACACATAGGTTAATGGAATAGAACAGAGAGGCCAGAGGGATGCCCGGGTGGCTCAGTTGGTTAAGTGTCTGCTTCAGCTCAGTCATGATCCCAGCGTCCTGGGATTGAGTCCCACCTCAGGCTCCTTGCTCAGCCAGGAGCCTGCTTCTCCCTCTGCCTGCTCTGCCTGCTCTGCCCGCTCTGCCTGCTGGTCCCCCTGCTTGTGCTCTCTCTGACAAATAAATAAATAAAATCTTAAAAAAAAAAAAAAAAAGAACAGAGAGGCCCGAAATAAACTCACACATATATGGCCAATTAATTTACAACAAAGGAGCCAAGAATATCAACAAGAAAAGTCTCTTCAATAAATGGTGCTGGGAAAACTGCTCAATACAAAAGAGTGAAACTGGACCACTTTCTTACCCTATACACGGAAATCAACTCAAAATGGTGTAAAGACTTGAGTGTAAAATCTGAAGCCCTAAAACGTATAAAACATAGGAATAAGCTCCTTGCCACAGGTCTTGGCAATGATTTCTTGAATGTGACATCAAAGCAAAAGCAATAAATAAATAAACAAATGGGACTACATCAAACTAAAAGCCCTGTACAGCATAGGAAACCAGCAAACAGATGAAGAGGCAGCCTACTGAATGGGAGAAAATATTTGGCAATTAAGTATAGGATAAGGTAAGGGGTTAATGTTCAAAGTATATACAGAATTCATACAAGTCAACAGTAAACAAACAAACAAAAAAATCCAATTAAAAAATGGGCAGAAGACCCAAATAGACATTTTCCCGAAGAAGCCAGATGACAGGTACATGAAAAGATACTCAACATCATTAATCATCAGGGAAATGCAAATTAAAACTACAGCTGTTAGGATGCCTATTAGAAAAAGGTCAAGAAATAACAAGTGTTAGAAAGGATATGGAGAAAGGAGAACACTAGTAGCACTACTGGTGGGAATGTAAAATGGTACAGCCACTGTGGAAAATGGCATGAAAGTTCCTCCAAAAATTAAAAATAGAACTATCATAAGGCCCAGGAATTCCACTTCCACTATTTATTCAAAGAAAATGACAACACTGACTCAAAAAGATATATACCCCTCCATGTTCATCACAGCATTAGTTAAGACATGGATCCCATATATCTCTGGAAACTTACCCAGTTTCCCCTCGTAGTGACATCCTGCAGACATACAGTATGTTATCACACCAAGACACCAGCATCGTCCCAGTCGGAGTACAGAACATTTCTATCGACGTAAAGAATCTTCATGCTGCCCCCTTTATGGGGATATACAATTCCTTCCCACCTCAGCAATGACTAATCTGTTCTTCATTTCTGTAATTTTATCATCTCCAAAATGTTGTATCAGTGGGATCACATACTACATCATCTTTGGGCATTGGCCTTTTATTTCTGATTCAGTATAATACTCCGGAGTTTCATCCAGGTCGTTGTACGTATTAGTAGCTCATTACTTTTGATCGCTGAATGGAATTCCGTGGTAAGGATGCACCACAATTCATTTAGCCACTCACTCACTGAAGGACATGCAGGTTGTTTCCAGGTTGTTTTTGTTGTTGCTGTTGCGACAAATAAAAGTGCTAGAAACCCTTGTGTACAGACCATTGTGTGAATCTGACTTCATTTCCACCAATAATCTAGGAGGGATCCAGTTTCTCTGTATACTTGCCAATATTTGGTGTTTCTACTATTTTTTTCAATTTACCCATTTGAACAGGTGATTTGTGAGCTCTCAGGTGGTGTTAACCACTTAAAACCCTAATGGCTAATAATACAGAGCACCTTTTCATGTCCTTATTTGCTATCTCCCCAGTGAAATGTCTTTTTGAGAATTTTGCTCATTTCCTAACTGGATTGTTTGAGGATTGTTTGATTTTTGAGGGTTCTTTATACGTTCTAGACATAGTCCTAGTCCTTTGTTGACCATATGGTTTTTAAGTATTTCCTCCGAGGTTACAGCCTATCTTTCCATCCTACTAATAGAGCACTTGGAAAGAGGGTGTGTTCTGTTGGATCTGGGTGGGCTGTTCTATAAATGTCGGTTAGATCCTGTTGGTTGATGGCTGTTGTTGAGTTCTTCGACGTCCCTGATGACCTTCTTGCAGTGGTTTGGTCGATTGCTGACAGAGAGGTATTGAGGTCTGCAAAGATAATAATGGATTTGTCTATTTCTCCTTGAAGTTTCTATCAATTTTTTAAAAAATATTTTATTTATTTATTTGACAGAGAGAGATCACAAGTAGGCAGAGAGGGCAGAGAGAGAGGACGAAGCAGACTTCCTGCCAAGCAGAGAGCCCGATGTGGGACTCCATCCCAGGACCCTGAGATGATGACCTGAGCCGAAGGCAGAGGCTTAACCCACTAAGCCACCCAGGTACCTGTTTCTACCAATTTTTACTGCAAACACGCTGCAGCTTGGTGGTGTGGTGTGCACACATTTAGGTTCTTTACGGTTCCATGGACTGACCTTTTTACTGTTACATAAGGTACCACTGTCTCTAGCAATTTTCTTTGCTCTGAAGTCAACTTGATGTACTATTAATACAGCCATTCCTGCTTTGCCTTGGTTCATGTTTGTGTGATATATCTTTCTTTTTCCTCTTTTACTTTCAACAAGGCTGTACTGATATATTTGAAGTGAGTTTCTTATAGACAGCATGTAATTGGGTTGTGTTTTCTAAACCCACTCCATCAATCTCTGTCTTCTAATTGGTGTCTTTTTTCATTTCATTTAAGATCTTACTGGCTTTTGGTAAAATGAGAGATTTTCTATTGAAACCGCAACGTCTTTGTATTCTGCTGAGACTGTGAATCTCATTTAAACCTCTGCTTTAGCTGTTTATTTCTGATCCCACTCTAGAAGAAAAAAGGAGGTGTGTCACATCATTACTGCTTGCACATGTGGAAATTGTTGTTTCTAAATTTTACAGCTAGTAGAATTTGTGTGGGTGATGGGGGAAGGCTGGCCTTCTAATTTCATGCAGGAGATACAAATATCAGTTTATCAATAATAATATTAATACAGACAAGAGAAAAATAATTTTATATCTTCATCATCTAGAAAAATGGAATAGATTTAGAGATCATCTCCAACACGGGACATCTAATCATCAGATCCAGCATTTTCTATCCATACTTGGGATTTCAAAATCAAATCTGTATACTCACTGTTTTTCTTTTTATGAAGTGGAAAATCCCATCATGTTGATTACAAGCATGACATAACTGTACTAATTGTTTAAGCATTAATACCATAGTGTAAAATACATAAAACATAATTTGTCCTTGTAGTTTAGAAAAAGCTTTGCAACCGCTGTATTTTAGAAACACAAGGACAAATTAAAATGAGAAACTTTCAGAATTGTTAATGTACTACATGAGTACTCTTTTATACCTGGCCTAGAAGGGTTTCTGCCTCAGCACCTTCCTTTACGTGTTCTCTGCTCTTTTCTTCCGCTATCTGGACTCTCCCTGCCTTTGCCCTTCCAGTCTTGGGGTAAAGAGAAGACCAGACCAAAGGGGGCATGACTGTCTGGAGCCCAGACCTAGGTCACACTCTGGGACTTAGGGCCCAGGAATTCCCTGGCCCCATGCATATATCCAGGACCTGCATAGGTCTCTTCCAAAGTCTGTCCTCCTAAGGACAACCCCTTACGCCAGCATGTGCACCTCAGGACTGAAAGGTACCCAAGGGGGAGTTGCCTTGGTGAGCAGGCATGTGGAGGAGGCACCTAAAGGTCTATGTGCTGGTGAGGTTCTCTGGTGAGGTTCACTGGTGAGGTACACGATGGAGCCAGAGCTGGGAAGGGATGTGGCACACAACTTTCAACATGGCGATGTTCCAATGCAGAACCCTGTGAGTTCTACTTGGCTTTTCAAGTCATTAGAAAGGTATATTTGTCAGCACAGAGGCTTAAAACATACATGAAAGTTGTTGCTTGATTTGTGACATTAAAATACTTACCAGAGTCTGAGTCCTGGTCTGACCTTGCCTTTGAGCCATGTCCAACCTAGCATTATAGTTCAGTCCCAGCTCAAAAAACCTAAGGGCAGGTCTTATCATCAATAAGTCTTTGACCATGCTACTTCAAAAAATAGATGAGAAAACAGAGGATTTGAAATAATTAATAATGCATAATTTCAAACACTTAGGCTTATAAACAATTTATATGCCTTCTCTAATTTTTACAAAACTGTTTAATACACACTCCCTTTTACTGATATATACTGGTTGCCTTTCAATGTCTTAAAAATGGAAGGCATTAGGAAGCTGGCTTTCAGCTTCTCCATAAACATGAAAAATATCTCAAGCCTCTATCTGTCCAATTCTTCCTGCATCAAAAGGAGACTGGCTGCATTCTCTGTCCCACGGGGCTCAGGCACCTCTCACCTGACACTATGATGTACTGCGCAGCAGAAGCCAAGAAGTCAATTCTCAAGAAGGAAAGGCCAGTAAATCAGAGGCACATGTCCAGAGAGAATATGAGCACGAAGACGGCATCATGAGGTAGACTGCAAAGCCAAGTGTAGGTGGTCTCAGCAGACAGAAAAGGAACAGTGAGGATGGCTTTGTCAGGACACAAGACAAAACTAGTTTTTGGGTCCCCTAGATCCTCTGTGTTTATGATCTGGATCTAATTTTTTTTTAAGATTTTGTTTATTTATTTGAGAGAGAGAGCATGAATGAAGAGGAGGGGCAGAGAGCTGAGCAGGGAGCCCGATGCGGGACTCAATCTGAGGACCCTGAGATCATGACCAAAAGCAGACGTTTCACTGACTGAGCCGCCCAGGTGTCCCTGGCTCTATATTTTAGGGTCCGGGAAGGAGTGGGCAATATATAGTCTCATCCCTACAATTTTTTATTTTTTTAAATTTTATTTATTTGAATTGTGGGGAAGTATGAGAGAGGAGAAGGTCAGAGGGAGAAGCAGACTCCCCTCGGAGCTGGGAGCCCGATGCGGGACTCAATCCTAGGACTCCAGGATCATGACCTGAGCCGAAGGCAGTCGCTCAACTAACTGAGCCACCCAGGTGCCCTACAATTTCTTGTTATTGCTGTGAAATTAATATAGCACCTAATTTGGCTCCTTTTCAGTACTGGAATATTTACAGTAACTGAGACCCTTCATAAAATAACATTTTAAACAGTTGTTTTTACGTGTGCTGGGCACAATTCAAAGCACTTACAAACTGTTCCTAAGAAGGTATGTAGAGTCTTTGTAAGCACTTAGTACTCATGACAACTCTGTGAAGTTGGGATTATTACTATCATTCCCATTTTAAAGTTAAAAGCCAGCCACTGAGGCAGAGGGAAATGAAGGCATTTGTCTGAGGGCATGCAACCAATCAACAGCGGAGCTGAGATTCACACCCACGGGGGCCTACTCCAAAATCTGGTCCTTTTGACCACTGCATCTCCCTGTCTTCTAGGGGGAGCCTCTCTCATTCATACACTTGTCTTTAGCTTCAGGTAAATAGGCAGGTACAATAAGCCATTGGATATGGGCTTCTACCCCTCAAAGTGCCCTGAATCTTCTATAGGAAAAACCCCTCCAATGTGCGCTTTCTTCTATGGTCCCATTGATGGATCCTGTGGGGACACAACATTCACCACGTGGCCAGCTCGGAGGCTCGGAGGTCTGAGTCCTGGGCAGCCTAGGCGTTTGAACGGCAGAGGCTGGGAGCGACAGCAGGCCCGGAAATACCCTCCCGTGCACCTCTTCTCTCTCTGCCAGGCCAAGACCCTCGGGCATGTTTACCCACTTCTCGGGGTTCTGGTTAAGCTTCAGGAGGAAGGAGTCCCAAGAAGCTTTAAGGCTGCTGAGTGTTGGTGATTGTCCCAATTTCAACTCATGGAGGCACTACATGTCCATCAAGCCTTGCTAATGAAATGATGGTGCTTCTGGCCCTCGCTTCTAACTGTGACAAATGCTCACTGGGGGCTGCACATGGCCTGCTGAACCATGACTTCATTGCCATCACTGGCCTGATGTTTTAATTAAGCTGCAGTGCTCTCTAGGTGGCTGCAGGCATCCAGCCAGGATTGTCTGCATGAGACACTGTCCCAGTAGAAGGATTCATTTCCTTCACTCGTCACAGGCCCATAGTGTCTTCAGAGGGGCAGAATGTGTCCAGAACTTTCCAGTGTGGCACAAGGCCCTCACCTACCATGGCCAGTCTCCTCACTGTAACAGTGTGGCAGGTGGCCCAACCAGCTGCTGTGCCTCGGGACACGGGGAAGAGTAGGGATCAAGAGGGGAGGGAGAGACAGAAATCCCGAGACCCTCTCACTGTCAGAGCCCCCCTCGCTCCTCCCAGTACATCTGTCCAGCTCTCTCTGTGAACCTGCCCATGACACTCTAATGATCTGCTGTGACTGCACCCGACTGTGTCCCAGAGTGTGTTCTGGTGTTCACACCTGCATAGTCCTCTTCCTCTGAGTGTGATGGAGCCTGCAGCTTGCTTCTCCTGATGGAACGGGGAATGGAACAGCACTCCCATAATGACATTCTATTCCAGAAGCCTCCATCTGGCTCACAGGCTTGCATGTACTCTCTCCACCAAATCTTTGAGGAAGCTCCTAAGAACATGTGCGTGCAGGGGCACCTGGGTGGTTCAGTGGGTTGGGCCGCTGCCTTCAGCTCTGGTCATGATCTCGGGGTCCTGGGATCAAGTCCCGTGTCAGACTCTCTGCTCCGCGGGGAGCCTGCTTCCCTCTCTCTCTCTCTGCCTGCCTCTCTGCTCTGTCTACTGTGATCTCTTTCTGTCAAATAAATAAATAAAATCTTAAAAAAAGAAAAAAAAGAACATGTGCGTACAAAATTGTGTATAGCTATTGTCATTTCTCTGGAGTTGATACCCAAGGATTGCTGGCTCGTATGATAAATTTATGGTTAGATCTCTAAGAAACTTCTAATCTGTGGCTATGCCATTTTACATCATACAGCAGTGTACGAGGGTTCCAGTTCCTCCCCACCCTTGTCAACACTTTTTTTAGCCATCCTAGTGGTCATAAAGTGGTTTGTCTTTATGCTGTTGAACATTTTGGACAACAGATCCTTATCAGACATATGATTTACAAATATTTCCATGCATTCTGTAGACTATGTTTTACTTTCTTTTCTTTTTTCTTTTTTTTTTTTTAAGATTTTATTTATTTATTTGACAGAGAGAAATCACAAGTAGATGGAGAGGCAGGCAGAGAGAGAGGAGGAAGCAGGCTCCCTGCTGAGCAGAGAGCCCGATGCGGGACTCGATCCCAGGACTCAGATCATGACCTGAGCCGAAGGCAGCGGCTTAACCCACTGAGCCACCCAGGCGCCCCTATTTTTTACTTTCTTAATAATGTCCTTTGATGCACAAAAATATATAATCTGCATGAAATCCAATTTATCTATATTTTTTCTTTTATGCTTGTGATTTTGGCATCATTTCTAAGAACCTATAGCCAAATTCAAGGTCATGAAGATTTACGTATATGGTTTATTTTACTAGTTCTATGGTTTCACCTCTTATATTTAGGTCTTTCCTCTACTTTGAGGTGATTTTTGTATATGGTCTGAGGTAGGGGTCCAACATTCTTTCGTATGTGGATATTCAGTTGTCTCAATCTATTTGTTGAAGAGACTATTCTATCTCTAATTTGAATGGTCTTGGCATCCTTGTGAAAAATCAATTAGCCACAGACATATGGGTTGATTTCTGGACTTTCATTTCTATTACATTGATCTATGTCTATCCTTACATGAGTGTCATGCTATCATAATTACTACAGCTCTGTAGATTTTGATATTGAGATCTGTGAGTTACCTCCAACTTTGTTTCTCTTTTTCAAGGTTGTTTTGGCTCTTCCATATGAATTTTAGAAACAGCTTTTACATTTATACAAAAGAGGCCACTGGCATTTTGAGTGGGATTACACTGAATCTGTAGATCACTTTGGATAGGTACTGCCTTTCTTAATAATAGGAAGTCTTCCAATTCCTGAACATGGATTTTTTTCCATCTCCTTAGGTCTTAATAATTTCTTCCACGGATAGTTTGTACTTTTCAGTGTACAAGTCTTACACGCCTTGGTTAAATTTACTCCTAAGTATTTTATTCTTCTGGTGCTATTGTGAAAGGTGCTGATTTCTTCATTTCATTTTCACTTTGTTCAATGTTGTTGTATAGAAATGCATATGACTTTTGTGTACTGATTTTGTATCCTGTAATTTGGCTGAATTCATACATTAGCCCAAATAGGTTTTTCTAGATTCATTAGGGCTTTTTATACATTTTAAATTGTTACATCCTTTTGACTGATTGATCCTTTCACCGTTATGAAATTTTTAACTCTGCTAATGCTCCTTTTCTTAAAGACAACTTTGTTTGATTGTTAGTATGGTCATCTCAGATTTCTTCTGGATGATGCTGGTCTATTTTTTCCATCTTTTACTTTCTATCTATGTCCTTATATTTAAAGTGTATCTTTATAAACAGAATATAGTTGCATCATACATGTGTTACGCAACAAATCCAAGGATTTGTATTCACAAGTCCTCCTTTTAACTTGGAATATTTATCCCATTTATATTTAATCCAAATATTGATCTGCTGTGTTTAGATCTACCATATTGCTTTTTTTTTCTGTTTCCCCCTTTTTTTGTTAGGCCCTTTTTGGGGTGGGGTACATAATTGAGTCACTTCAATTTTATCTTGCCCATTAGTATTTTGCTAGTTAACCCTTTGTATTGTTTTTTTTATTGATTACTCTAGTGATTACAATTTTTACCCATACTTTACCACAGTCTAACTTGGAATATTAAATCACGTCACATATATTGTAAGAACCTCATATAAAGTGTTTCTATTTAACCCTTTCTGTCCTTTATGCAATTTTTGTATTTTACTTTTATATATAAATTTATCCTACAATACATCAATATTATTTGGGCTTTTATTAAGTGTCTTTTGAAGAAATTAAGGGGAGAAAAGTTTTTCATATTTATCCACATGGCATTTACTACATACAGCAATTTTATTTGTTTTTAGAGCCTTTTTAAAAATCTGAGTGTCCATGTGAAATCATTTTCTGTTAGTCTGAAGTAGTATTTCCTTTAGCATTTTCTTCAATGTGGATCTGATGGGAAAGAATTCTCTCAGCTTTTGCTCACTGAAAATTTTACTGAAAATTTTTTGTTTCACCTTCATCTGTGTCCAATATTTTCATTGGACACAGAATTCTAGATTGGCTGCTATTTACTTTTACACTAAAGATAACATTCAGTCATTTGTTTTCTCTCCTCTTTTGCTTCTGGTGAGAATGTGGCTGTTACTTTTATCTTTGATCTCTTGTATGCAGTGTGCTGTTTTCCCTCTGGACTCCCCTGCTGCTTTTCATAATTCTTCTCTTTATTTCTGTCTGCAGATTTAACCCAAGGTCAGCCATTCTTATCTTTAAACATATTTTGAATCTATACACTACTTGTTTCAGTGTCATGGAAATATGAATTTGCAGAATTTTTCCCCTCCTTGTTGCTTTTGCATGGTTTACAAAAGAAGAAAGGGAAAGATACTGATGTAGGCAGCCATTTTATCATTAACTATAACTAGTTGTAGATATCTGCAAATATTACTTATAAGTTATTTTTTAAAAGATTTTATTTATTTGAAAGAGAGAGAGAGAGAGATAACAACAGAGATAGTGAGAGAGAGAACGAGCCAGGAGGAGAGGGAGAATCAGGTTGCCCACTGAGCAGAAAGCCCGATGCAGGGCTAGATCCCAGGACCCTGGGATCATGACCTGGGCCGAAGATGCATAACTGACTAGCCACCCAGGTGCTCTTGTTTATAAGTTCTTTACATTTTTTTTTTCTTATTGCTGTTTTGTTTAAGGGCAGGGCAAGTCATTTACTTGACTTTGCCTCAATCTTTCTAATGGTATTAGAATAGTCGTCACCTAAAATAAGGTTCAGTGGTGCTAAATGTCTGTAATATTTGAAGTGATTTTGTATACGTGAATAAAAAATTTTTATAGAATTGAGAAATATTTCAGTAATTTTGGGCTTGCCTATAGGTGGAATTATTTATTCTGTATTCTGATCTAAATCAGCAAATAGTAAAACTGTGAGGCCACAAGCAGGGAGAAGTTGTATCTTTATCTAATTCCTTTTGTATACATACCTACCCTTTAAACATAATATATAAATGTAATAGATAGTTACCATACGTAAAATTGGGCTCTTACTGAAAAGACCTCTCATGGCAACATACCTCCTATAAAAACATAGAAATAATAAATCTTTACAATACTATGATTTGATAAAATATTTTCCACTGTTTTTTGTTGTCTTTTTGTTTTTGTTTCTTTTTCCATATCTGTACTTGTAGCCCATAGGACAGAGAAAAAATATGAGTAGCATGGAGAAATTCTATCTCTCAATAGAAATGGTCAAGAATGGAGGTACCTGGGTGGCTCAGTGGGTTTAGCCTCTGCCTTTTGCTCAGTCATGATCTCAGGGTCCTGGGATCAAGCCCTCCATCGGGCCCTCTGCTCAGTAGGGAGCCTGCTTCCCCCCTGCCACCACCTGCCTCTCTCCCTACTTGTGATCTCTGTCAAATAAATAAAATCTTTAAAAAAAAAAAACAAAAAGAAATGGCCATGAATGTATCTGTAAAGATAGAGGCTTTCAGAACTACATTACACAAGGATTTTTAATTATGAATAATTTCTCATGCTTTTAGTACAGTATGACTATATTCTTTGTGAGATGTTTTTATGTAATATAATTTTGGTATTCTTTCACAAGACTTTAATAAATATATTACAGATTTTTATCAGATTTTTAAATTGTACTTACTATATATAGTGAAACATGTTTGCTATTTCTTCATTGATTGCTTATACACAATAAACATTTAACAGACTTAAAGCTAATTCTCCCAACTCACTGCCTTTTTATTTCATATGTATTTACTTTTCAGTTCTTTGACAGATCAGAGCCATCTTTATAATTCCCAACCTCATTTTAGATAGACTACAGACATACCTCAGAAATACTGTGGGCTTGATTCTACTACCGCAATCAAGTGAATTTTGCAGTGAAACAAGTCAATGAACTTTTTGGTTTCTCAGTGCATATAAAAGTTATGTTTACATTATAACAGTGTCTATTAGGTATGTAATAGCATTATGTCTTAAAAAATAATATACATACCTTAATTTAAAAATGCTTTTATTGTAAAAAATATACTTTATTTCTAAAAAATATTAACATCTATTTTCAGCAAGTCATAATCACTGATCATAGATCACTGTAACAAATATAATAATAATAATAATTAAAAAGTTTGAAATATTACAGGAATTACTAGTAATGACACAGAGACACAAAGTGAGCAAATGCTGCTGGAAAAATGGTACCAAGTAGACTTGCTCATCACAGCACTGCTACAAGTCTTCAGTTTGTAAAAAACAGCATCTCTGAAGCATGGTAAAGTGAACCTCAATAAAATGAGGTATGACTGTATCAATATTTTAAACATTTATAAAAGATTCTTATGTTGAAGTGTTTTACATGCTTTTTCTAGAAATTCAGAGTACAGACAAGTATAAGGAATAAAATTAAAATAATATAATCTAAGTCTCATTTCCTGTCCTATCTGAAAGAGCTAATATTTTAATTGCACATATGCCCCTTGAACAAAGTTTCAATTTATACATTATTTATGTGTATTTTTATATAGCAATTTCTAATTATATTAATTTCCATTTCCACTGAGAGTCCCTAGAAACCTAATTATAATGGCTGTACTGTATTACATTTTTGCATGTATCCCAATTTATCGTATAATTTCTCCTTTGTTGTACATCCAGGAAGTTCCAGTTTCCCTTATCATAAATATTACAATTAAAACTTTGTACATAACTCTTTGGATGAAAGAGTTAGGGTATTTTGCTAGAAGTAGTTATTCATTAGGATAGATTGCTAGAAGTGGTTATGACTGATCAAAGGTTAGGAAATTTTCAAGGTTTTTAAGTTGCATTGACAAATTCCTTCCTGGGAAGCAGTCCCAACTTATAATTCCACTAACAGTATAACAGAATGCTCCGCTTGCTTTATCTTCACAAATATCAAGTATTAAGGTTTCAATTATCTAAATTTATAGTAATTTGACAGCCATCTTGTTTTCATATTAATTTTTTTCTAACAGGTTGAATATTTTTATCACATTTCTTAAATATTCATGTTTCTTTGGTGAAATTTTTTATAGTTTTTCCCAGTTTTTCTACTGAAATATGATTTTTTAAATTTATTTATATAACTTTTTATATGTAAAGGGGGCTAATTACTCAAAATGTCTCTTAAAGTTTTCAGGAATTTTTCTAAATTGATACATAACATTATATTAGTTTCAGGTATATGACATGATTCACTATTTGTATAAATTGTGCCATGATCACCAGAGTAGGTCTAGTAGATGGCACTCACTGTACAGAGTTATAATTTTTTTTCTCGTGATGAGCACTTTTAAAGTCTACTCTCTGGTCAGTTTCCAAATATACAATCCAGTGTTGTTAACTATGGTTACCATATTGTACAGTATATCACCAGGACTTACTTGTTTTATACCTGGAGGTTTGTATCTTCAATTTCCCTCCACCCCGTGAGCTTATTTCACCCACTCTCCCACCCCCTTCCTCTAGCATCCCCCACTCTGTTATAGGAGACTTTTTTTTCTTCAACATTCTACCTATAAGTGAGACAGACATTTTTTCTTAAAAACTATTCTTTTGCAGAACATTTCGAGACATATGATGAATTTTTTCATTGTTGTTTCAATTAAAGAAATAGATTTCCGTTATGCCATCTAGTAATTTATTATTAATATAAAGAAAAACTATCGATATTTGTATAGTTATCTAATGTCTTGCCCATTCAGCTAACTCACTGAATTCTTATAAGCAATTGTCAATGGACTTTCTGTTTTTCAGGTATATTATCAAATAAACTGTAAGAAAATTAATTTTTTTCTTTCTTTTCAGAGCACTCATTTCCTTTTTTTTTTTTTAAAGGATACTCTTTTTTTAAGATTTTATTTATTTGAGAGACACAGAGAGAGAGAGTGCAAGCACAAGTGGGGGAAGAACAGAGGGAAAGGGACAAGCAAACTCCCCACTGAGTAGAGAGCCTGATGTGGGGCTCGATCTCGTGACCCTGAGATCATGACCTGAGCTGAAATCAAGAGTCGGATCCTTAACCAGTGGGGACACTCAGGTGCACCCAAAGTTACTCATTTCTATTTCATACACAATTTCATTGGCGAGAACCTCTCAAACAGTATTAAATAATGATGATCCTAGAAAGTATTCTTGACTTACTTCTGATCTTAATGGAAATGACTCCAATATTTCATTAAGTCTGATGTGGATTATTGGGTCAAGGTAAAGCTCTTTATCACAGGAAGATTATGTTATTATATTCCTAATTTTCTAAAGACTTTTAAAAATCTTGAATAAATTTTAAACTTTACTCACCTTTAGACAATATATTGAGATTATCACATGATTTTTTTTGTTGGACCCATTGAAGTGATGACTTCTTAGACTGCCTAAGATTAAACCACCCCCGAATTACTTTATAATATACCAATGAATTTAATTTTCTAGCATTTATTTATGATTGCCCTATCTATATTCATAGTAAAATTTTATCTACAGCAAAATTTTCCAAATTGTTTCATGAACACAGCTTTTTGAAACCAAATTAGCCTTGTGAATTCCATGTGCTGAACCAACCATGGTGATTAAATAATATACATAAAATATTAAAATATTAAGTTCAATACTATAAAGACCAGAAGAGAAACAAAAATTTGTTGAGCTTTTCCTCTACAACTTTCAAAGGTTTTCTCTGTGTAGAGCTCCAGCTTTATTTTGAGTCAATTTTGCTAATCCACACTTTTTTTAAAATTTATTTTTTATTTATTTTCAGCATAAAAGTATTCATTATTTTTTGCACCACACCCAGTGCTCCATGCAATCTGTGCCCTCTATAATATCCACCACCTGGTACCCCGACCTCCCACCCCCCTGCCCCTTCAAAACCTTCAGATTGTTTTACACTTTTTAAGAATACATTCATTTCTGCATCAAACATAGTGGCAACAGCTTAAGTATAGGTGTTAAACTTCATGATTACTAAAAAAGGTTTCTTTTTCTATTTTTATAAGCACTCTAGTGTGCTTATGAGAGAGGTTGCAAAGGGCTCAGAAGTTACATGCCATTTTTAAAGTGAAAGTTCTCTACATTCACAGCTGATACTATTTGGATGATTTTCAAAACGGTGAGGACAATACTGTTGTTATCATCAGTCAGGGTTCTGTGCTCCCTAAGTGCATGTGGCATGATGGAAGATGTCAACAGAAATGTAGTCACACTATATATTTCATACATCTACAATATTAAATAGAAATGAACAATATCCTACCCAAAATTTCCAAGTTAAATTTCTCAAAGTGTGCTTCTCAAACTGCATGTTTTATTTTTTACATAAAATGAAACTGACATACTATCATGGTTCTTAAACACATAGGTAATTATAATAGTTGATTTTATATGTCAGTTTAGCTAGGCCACGGTGCCCAGATGTTTGGTCAAACATTATTCTGAATGTTTTGGGGAGGGTATTTTGGGATAACATTTAGATGGGTAGGCTGAGTTAAGCACACTGCCCTCCATAATGTGTGTGGGCCTCACCCAATCAGTTGAAGGTTTAAATAGAAGAGAAGACTGATCTCCCTGAGGAAGGAATTCTGCCAGCTGGCAGCTCTGGACTTGAGCTGCAGGATCATCTTATTTTTATTATTTTTTTCTTTCTTTTTTTTTTGGTCTCCAGCCTACTGGACCACACTGCAGATTCTGGACATGTTAGCTTTCATAATCCCATGAGCCAATTTTTAAAAATAAATCTCCTTATCTCTCTCTCTCTCTACCTATCTCTGTCTCTGTATCTCTATATCTCTTTATTATATATCTCTTCTATTGGTTCTGGAGGACCCAAATACAGTAATGAACTGTTAATGTCTTACATGTACAGAATTTTAGAGCTGAAAGAAACCTGAGAGATCATGTAGGTCCATAAATAATCATCAAACAATACTGAAATAAGGCAAACATCAGTGCTTGATGCTCTGCTAAGCCCTGTAGAAATGAAGTCACACATAGCCAGCTCAGGCTGCCAAGTGATTTAAGATTAACGCAGGCAGCACTAGGTACATAAACACCACCAGGAAAACATAAAAGAACCACAATACTGTTAACACAAGTCAAATTTCATCACTTTCCATTTTAAACATACTTAAGTAGTACCCATTTGTTTACACAAATACTAAATTCCTTAACATGAAGTTCAAGGCACTAAGAAAATGTAACCACATGTAACCTACATAGTAGGGGCAGTGGTGGCTATTGTTATTTCTCATGTACCAAATTTGCTCAAAACACCTCATTCTCTAATTGGAGGAGAAACCTAGAGATCAATGGAGGTGACATTCCCGGCACTCACTGAAAGCTGGAATATACTACTTCTTGTAAGAATGTCTCCATTTATTCTGAGCAAGCCCAAAACAAAGACACTGAGGGAAAATCTATAGTAGGTCAAAATCTATAGTGGGTCTGGTCAGTCTGGTCAGTAGCTAACAGGAGGAGTAATATGGAAGAGAGCTGGATTATGTCTTCTGGAGATAACAGTGATTCTCTCTGCTTATGGGCTTAGTGGACTGAATGAGGTAAAAAGTATAATAATTATGAATTTTAATTCAAGCAACAATCCATGGGAAGTAAGCTCTGCAGAGAGTCCTTACAATAAAAAGAGAAGTCTGGCCACTGGGACAAGACTTGCCTTGACAAGACTCGAATGGTTTCCTGGGCCACTGAGGACCACACAATAACAGGCATCAGCAGGGTGATTCCAGATGGAAGCCAGCAGAGCAGCCTGTGAGGCCACAGGAATGCTGAGCATCTTTGAGAAAGGATTCAAGGCGAAGTGACAAGGATTTTGGATTAGCAAATGATAGCTAAGGATGGAATTCTCTTGATGCATTCATAGTTCATTTGGGGTGCCACACCCAAGACAAGTAGCAGACGATTGTGTACATGGAAGGGAAATCATGGCAGTTAGTGATGGCCTGCACAGATGGAAGACACAAGTGGTATATTGTTTGGGGGTACAGATTATCTGCGCAATCATTGAGATTATGATCTCTTGGGTGGTCTTACAGGAGGAGAGGTCCCAGGCTGTGTAGCATAATGGACTGCCCATGTGTCTGGGCAGGTGCTCAAAATAAGAAAAGCATCTTGAACCATCGGAAGGAAGCCAAAGGTGCCTTGGCAGAACAGCTATTCTTCTATGGAAGCACAGGTGACAATTATTTACAAATAAAAGGGGGGAGATAAAATTCAGATATTTCAGATAAAAGGCAGTAGAATAGTTTTGTTTTAAAAAGGAACATGTAAAGGGGTGCCACTCCAAACTAACTACCTGTATTATATTCCCTAGTCAACTTTCTCTTCTGTTCTCCACCAAATATTCTTTTCAGGCATTCCTCCCCATTCTCAGTCTCAGCAAATTACCTCCCCATCTACTTCAGGGAAAACAGAAGCTCTCTGGAAAAGAATCTCTGCACTTCTTATTATGACCCTACAATCTTAGCTGCACCCTCCTCCATACTTTCCTCTTTGCCTCCTGACATGGAAGAAGACTTCTGTCTCCACCAGAATGTCTGCCACCTTGCTCCTAGATGGCTAGCTCATCAAGAAACAGGAAATATCAGTCTACAGGCTTTATTCTAGATGAGGCTTTTTTCCATGCAAGTATCATTTAGTCTCTGAGCTGAACGGAGGAAACACAATTTTGATAGCCACTGTGGGTGTCATGAAACATTGGGATCTTATGAAATATCTGGATTAATCATGTTTACCAAAGCGGTGTCAGTTACTTCATGCTATGGTGTCTGGGTTAAAAAGAAAGAGTATCTTATTTCACTGATAGGTTACTTTGGACGTACAAGGTGATTGTCACTATTATTACTTATTAATATTTTGCAAGCAAAGAAAACTTGTATATATATATAGATATAGATATAGATATAGATAGATATATATAGATATAGATATAGATATCTATCTATATCTATATCTATATATCTTCTTAAAACTATTGTCTCTGTTGTTCAGTCATATGGGCTTTCAGAAAAGTCCTCTGGCTTAAAAATGGAAGACATTAATTTCTTCTCTTTCCCACAGAAAACAACTATCAGTAAAAGTAACTCTTCATAAGGGTCAAGATTAACCTCTGACATTTTTAGAATCCTGATTCCAAGTCTTTTCCCTTCACTATCTCTACACATTCTGTGCCCTGGTTTCTACTCTTATCTCCTCTCACTGTTCTAGATATTTCCCTGTATTCATGGCAGTTTTCTTTCCTCTCCATTATATGTATGCTTCCCAGAGCATGGTCCTAGTCATTCTACTACTATCCACTGCATCTGAAAAGAAGGATTCACTCCGAGATTTCGATTACATTTCTGTGCTACTGACTCCTTCCAAATCAATATTTTCAGTATGAACCTTGCTCCTGAGCCCCAATTAGATGTCTGATAGGTGCTTCTAGTTCACCATGTCCAAAACTGCCTTTATCCTCCAACCCCATAACATAACCTTTGTTCGCTATTCCCTTAGATGCCACCATGACAGCTCTGCTAGAAACTCTCCCTGTCACCCACACCGTCCAAACACCTCAGTACTTGACAACCACATCTTGATGTGGGAACTTTACTGGCACAAATTCTGTTTACCTGAATCTACCAACATAGCCTGACCCTGTGCTCAGACCCACATGCCTCACAGGGATGAAATGATATATCATTTGATAACATTTTATGAATGGTTCATGCATGCCAGACTAAAAATTTTTTTTAATTTTTTGTAAGATTTTATTTATTTATTTGACAGAGGGAGATCACAAGTAGGCAGAGAGGCAGGCAGAGAGAGAGAGGAGGAAGCAGGCTCCCCGCTGAGCAGAGAGCCCGATGGGGGACTCGATCCCAGGACCCTGAGATCATGACCTGAGCCGAAGGCAGCGGCCTAACCCACTGAGCCACCCAGGCGCCCCAGACTAAAATTTTTTAAAAACATTTAGCTGAGGAATGCCACACACACTAACAAAGAGAGGGGAGTGGGTGGAGAGGGGGTGCAAGGTGCCAGCCTTTGCTTTGTCCTCAGCCAGGCTCGTGCTCCCTCATTATTTCCCCCTGAACAATTTTACCCTTAAATCTTTAAGGTGGTTGAAGGAGGACGGTTTCATCTTCTGTAACTTCTTCCTCCTGAATAGGGGCGTAGAGCTGTCCCTACCCTAACCACAGGGTACATAACCTGCCATCCCTCACAACTCGGGGCAGCAGCTCTTCCTGCCCACAGTTCCTGTCCCCGTGATTAATAAACCACCATTTGGCACCAAAAAAAAAAAAAAATTTAGCTGATCATTACAGGAAAAAAGTACAGGAATGATGATACCTGGAACAGTCTTTCCAATGTTCCCAAACGGCGAGCCTCCCCTTGTGGCATACTCATATTCACACTCTATTTCTTAAGTGAACATGACACAAGTCCTCGCTCAGTGACAGGTGCTGGGGGAGCAGAGATACAAGGTGGTCCTTGTATCCCAGGCTGCTTACAGTGTAAGGAAGGAGAGTGATAGGGACATCATCACCATTAGCTGGGCAAGTTCTTTCACACAGGGTACAGGACCCAGGGGCTGAGGGGGACCACGGAGCACCACTCAGACCTGTGTGGCAAACTTCCCAGAGGCAGTGACATTCAAGATGGGTTTGAACTTGAGCATTTCCTCACTCCATTCTCCATTCAGTCATTTATTGAATGAGTCTCTCATCAGCTGCATCACAACTGCTCCTTACAGAGATGTCTCATCAGATCCTCAATCGCCATCACCAAGACGACCTTTGTTTTCACTATTCAAAACCTTGGACTCCCAGAGTTTGACATGGAAGGGAGAAGATGTAGGCCAGATCAATGAAGAAAAGAAGAAAAAGAGCTTTCCAGCTCCCCGTCTCATTTCCAGGGAGCTGGACTGTCAGGCCGACCTCATGCAAAACGGATGGGATGGTTGGGAGGCACAGTGAACACGCCCACCGTCTGCACAGATTTTTCAGATGCTTCTGTCTGGCGTTGTTGAGTACACAGTGCCCTCTTCCTGAGTAAGTTACAGAACAATGACAGCCCAAGGGAGGGGAGTGTTCCCTCTCTGCTGTTGCCACAGTGACTCAGAAGGGACCCAGGCCACAGCATGGCAGTGGGGCTCAGAGACAACAGCCCCCACCCAACATCCCCAGCGACTGGGTTGGGAGAGTCAGCAGGAAGGCTGGATCCCAATACTCAAGCCTCGGTTGGTGCTTCAGTTGCTGACATGGGAGGCGATGTCAGCTGGCAAATAATCCAGACTGAACTGCTATGCTTTCAGAATTTTCAGCTCTCCCTGCTGTTGGCTTTAGAGCCAACCTCTACCTTCAGCTCCTTGCAACATGGCTGAGAGACTGCATGTATGCGTGGGCAATGGCTAGACTGTGCATAAAAAAGAAAACTCTGATCTATGACCTGCAGTGACGTGTTCCAGAAACTGACTGCCGTGTACAACAGAACAGCCCACGAGGCCAGACTACTCTAAGTCAGACTCGTAGGAAGTCAGGCTGCCGCCTCTAGTAACAATCCAGGCAGACACACAGCAACCCCTGTAACAATCAGCCCCATATGGCCAGGACTTGATTAATAACTGGCAGCTTCCTTCACTTTTGCTCCTGCTTCTGACTTAGGACCAATATGCTCCCCTCACCAATCACATAGGATGTCTTGCCTTCACTTGGCCCGCCTCCAGTCACCCCAGGACAACAGCATCTACTCTAGGCATACGTGGAAATTTCCATTTTGTTCACCACAAAGTCTTCCCACTCCTCTGCCGGACTTTGAGCCTCTACCAACACTCTGTGCTGGTGGCTGACTGCCGTGTGTAGCAAGCTTTCCATCACAGCGTCTGCCTCCTATTTGGTGGGTCTTCACTTATCGCCACGCTGCCATTCAGACTCGGGGGCTCTCATATGCAGCCTCAAGCTCTTGGCCCCAGATTTTGCCTTCTTAGTTCTTTTCTGGGCATGTGCTCAAGAATGAACCACAAAAGCTAAGGTTGTTTGGAAGGAGGGAGGCAGTGCAAGATTATTTGGGGTAATAGTGCAGAAATGTGAGAAGATAAAAGTAGCATTCTCATCTCTGAGAAGACAGTTCTCACTGCGAGCCACAGCAGCGGGGCCAGGCGCAGACACGGATGCCGGGTGTGGGTGTGCGGCAGGTAGTTTTCCCTCTAGTGGTGTAAGGATGAGGGAAGGAGGGGGCTATCACATCGAAGGGGAAGTGTTTTATTCCCTGACAGACCCACAATAAGAAAGAAAGAAAAGGAAAATGAGTAATTGACAACTCCATAACCACAGCAATAAAATTTCTCCTTGAAAATTTGCCACGTTGGTGGACTTGTATGTGCATTTCCAAACTATGCCCACTCACACATATGCATTCACACACATACACTCACACACATATACACACACACACAGACCCTATACAATATCCAGCAATACATTCTTTTCCTTCTTCCTTACCCATAGGCAATGCCATGATTCTTTATTAAATTTTATTTTATTTTTAAAGAAAGAGTGCAAACTGGGGTAGTGGGGAGAGGCAGAGGGAGATGGAGAAACTCAAGCAGATTCCCCGCTGAGCACAGAGCCTGATGCATGGGGCTTGATCTCATGACCCCAAGATCATGACTGAGCCAAAATCAAGAGTGGGATTTTTTTTGTTTTATTGTTTTGTCTTGTTTTGTTTTGTTTAAAGATTTTATTTATTTATTCAACAGAGAGAGAAAGATCACAAGTAGGCAGGGAGGCAGGCAGAGAGAGAGAGAGAGAGGGAAGCAGGCTCCCAGCTGAGCAGAGAGCCCAATGCGGGCCTCAATCCCAGGACCCTAGGATCATGACCTGAGCCGAAGGCAGAGGCTTTAACCCACTGAACCACCCAGGTGCCCCAAGAGTGGGATGTTTAACCAACTGAGTCACCCAGGAGTCCCCACTCTATAATTGCAACTATATTACATGCAGTGAAATGTTAATATCATCAGTCACCTTATCAATGCTGGAAATACTCTAGATAAATTAGAATATTGCATAGAAAGTGAAGCCTGCAACATTGATCTACACCAGCACTCTATTCTTACTCTATAAAGCAGCAGTTATACCTGTGTGATGCTAGCACTGACACTGAGTCACAAGGAAATCATAAGCAGCCTGCAGTACTGAATTTCTAGATGGGCCATAGGTCTTTCTTACCTAACTACTCCACTCCCTCCTCCCCACCGGAACCAACCCCATCTCCCTCTCTGGTATTTAACTCTTAAACATTATTCCTTTTTAAAATTCTTGTCTTGAAATCCAGAAAATTAAGAATTCGGTGGTTACATATGAGGACCAGGAAGTGTGTGTATTCCTCTGAGGTGAGATAAGCAGGCAACATGTTTGATTTAGACGCTTCCTTGGCACTGGCACAGTTATCCAAAGTCCCTCCTAAAGCGTCTCTTCCTTTATCTCTGTACCTGGTGGTTCCTGCTCCCTATGCCAGAATGCTGTCAACTTCAGGAACAGGTGTGAACCTTCAGCACACCACGTGGAATCCCAAGGACTAATCACTTCCCTTGAGCACCTACTGTATGTCAGTCACTCTGTAAGGTGTGGACATTTTACATAAAGTATTCAGGTGGGGCCAACGCAGCTACCCCAAAACCCAATTTCTACCTCTTTCTCCAAAAATGTTGTTGCCTTGAAAGACTGATCAAAACACACCTCCACAAAGACATCCCCACGGAGTCCCAGCGGGCCCTTATTAACAAGTCCCCCAGCATCCCAGCTGCATTCAAACTGACATACGATATTCCACATTCGCACGATTTCTTCCTCAGGCTCTGGCCTCATGACAGTAAACACCGCTGTCTACCCACACTAATATTTTCAGTTCCACTTCTTGAGAAACGTGGCTTCTGATACCTCCATTCCTGTGCACATGTCTCTGGAAGGTAGAAAGCAGGAGTTTTCAGAGTGCATCTCCCAACGAAATCACATAATCACATTTTTTGTAGGAAATGCATGAGACAGAAAACAAGCTGGGGGCTGCTAAGCATACCAGAGCTTGGACAGGTTTCTGTTGCCCGTTTGGGGGGAAAATGTTATTTCTTCTCAGCTACACAGAGCAAGAGAGCCTGAGCAGCTCACAGAACAGAAAAGCTCCTGAGCATTTTTACAAGCCCTCAGCTGGGCCCTTGAAGCATAACCCAACTGTGTGACAGGGACAGAAGTGCTGATTGCTGGGGGCCTCACCCTCACTCCCACAGTCTCCCCACTCATGCACGAGGTCTTTTTTTCTCCGATAGTGTTAGAGGTGGAGAAAATGGGGAAGGCTGAGCTGGTAGAAGGTCATGAAGACAGACTGCTGGAGCAAATATCACCACCAACAAGTTGAAAGATGTGGAGGGACCGAGGGAAGCTTAGTTAAAGTAAGAGAACAGTGAGCAAATGGTCAAGTGACATGGAAATGTCTGGGAGCAGAGGGACTGGGGATAGTCCTCACGATAAGTGCTTCTTATGCAGTTTTCCATGAGTTGCTCATGCGTCTTACGATGGAAAGCCCCCATCTCACCGCCATGCTCTCTACACATCCCTGAGAAACTTTCCAAAAAGACCGACAGTGTTTGGCCATGCTTGTCTGGTGCTGGATGTGTGTCTTCTGGGTGCTGGTCCAGTCGGAGTCTGCCTTCAAGGCAGGAGCAAAGGGGCCTGTTGTTGGGTGGACCACCAGCCAGGAACTGGGGCCTCAGTACCTAACCCTACCTCGGCTTGAACCCCAACCTAGACCTGGATCAAGAAGGTGAGTTCACAACTGCCACAGTTCTGGCCTGGTGCCTGGAGGGGCTTGAGGGTGTCATAAGCACAATCTGTGATGACTTAAAGTAAAAGAGAAGCAGAGGACCCCACTCCTGAGTTCAGAGTTACAGTTTTGGGGGGAAAAGCACTGAGCCTCTGCATATACCACACAGAAACCAAACCTTTGCATCAATCTGTCCCTCTCTGACACTAGTTCATAGGTCTGCCCCAAATTCTAGGAGGCACAATTCTACAATGGCTACTTTGTAAGAAGAGGAGAGGTATCTAACCCTCTTTGGGGCCACTGCCCTGTGCCCTGGCTGAGACCACCACTGCGCTACTCCGGCAATGATGCAGATTCAGAACAGAGAATCCTAGGCAGCTCCATACCCAGCATGTACCTGAATGCAGGGCTCAATCTCACAACCCGGAGATCATGACTTGAGTCTAAATCAAGAGTCAGATGCTCAACCAGCTGAGCCATCCAGCACCCCTGGGAGTTACTTTAAAAATGCAAGTTTCTCCAAGAGCCATGTGAATTCTAGACAGTGGCAAAACTGACTTAGATAGAGATGACAATCCCTATATTCAGAAAATAAGATCAAATAACAACACTAGGACCAAAACTAGTGGTGTAGACTTGAAGAGGAAGTACCATACATATGACTTAGCCTGCTAAGGGCAGATTTCTGATAAATGAAGACCTATTAAGTGGTAATATGAATATTTTCCAGGGGTGCCTCGGTGGCTCAGTGGGTTAAGCCTCTGCTTTCAGCTCAGGTCATGATCTCAAGGTCCTGGGATTGAGCCCTGCATTGGGCTCTCTGCTCAGCGGGGACCCTCCTTTCCCTTCTCTCTCTCTCCCTACCTCTCTGCCTACTTGTGATCTCTGTCTGTCAAATAAATAAATAAAATCTTTAAGAAAAAAAAAGAATATTTCCCAGAATATTTCCATAAAGATGCCACTACTGATCTGTCATTAGGAGAACATTCACTCAACATTTTTGTTGTTGCTGTCTTTTGTCATTTCTGGGTTTTGTGGTTATTGCTGCTGTGTTTTGTTTTGTTTTGTTTTGTTTTTTGGCAGTGTTGACAGATTCCCAGTGAAAAATGCACAATCTCTTATGAATGCACATTGGCTACCTGGCTGCGATTAGGAACGTGAGTAGGGCTGGAGGCATAGTCTGTAACTGAGGATTAGAGAAGACAGACTTGGTCATATGAGGATGAAATCTGTTTCTTAAGCCCTAATAATAATTAGTACTATTTTATTCTTTTATTTAAGACTTTCGATGTGGTTCTGCTCACGCCAAGCCAGGACTACTATGAGGGCCATAAAGATGAATGACTTGCTTTTGAGGGGAGCACACTTGAACCAAATAATTTATTTTATTTTATTTTTATTTTTATTTATTTGAGAGAGAGAATGCCTGCACATGGAGCAAGTGGGGGGGGGATGGAGAGGAGGGACAAGCAGACTCCACACTGAGCACGGAGCTGGACGCAGGGCTCAATCTAAGGACCCTGAGACCATGACCTGAGCTGAAACCAAGAGTCAGATGCTTCACTGAGCCACTCAGGGACCCCGAGCACAAATAATTCCAATGCAATACTAAAAGTGCTGGAACAGAGTTACATGTGAAAACTGAAATGTCAAGCAACTTCTTCACCTAGAGATGTGAGAAGTTTCAAAGAGAAGGTGACAGCTGAAATGCATTTTGAAGGGTCGGTGGGAGATTTCCTTGAGGATAAAAAACACAAAAAGAGAGGAACACCTTTTGTTACCTATCAGCTATCTCAATGCTCCAGCTTCCCACCTGTGTGCTCCCCTTTGATGCAGATGCTCCAGACCTGGCTTTACTGAATAGATGGCGGGGCTTTGGTGGCTCAGTCCATTAAGTGTCTGCTTTCAGCTCAGGTCATGATCCCAGGGTCATGGAATCAAGCCCCACCTTAAGCTCCTTGCTTAGTAGGGGGCCCGCTTCTCCCTCTCCCTCAACCAGCCACTTCCCCTGCTTGTGCTCTCTCTCTCTGTAAAATAAATAAAATCTTAAAAAAAAGATAATGGAATAGATGGTATTAGTCAATCCAGAGTTTGTGTACATGAGCTCTGCCGAAGGCTTCAGGGGATGCACTAGAAGCACAGACAAGTTTCTCTCTCAAGAACTGTATGGATCACGTCTTTTGGGTAGAGAACCACTTAGAATGAAATAGCACATGGTCATAATGCCCAGACCAGATGAAACAGAAATAAGGGCAGTAGAACCTTGGAGAAAGAACCCTATGAGCTGCACTCTACAGTTACATTTATTTGCTTCTTTGTAAACATTTCACTTTTTCCCTTGTGTTTTCTCTGTTACCCACTGCCCTTTAGTTGCAGTATTTTGAAGAGCAAGATTTTTCTTGATATTTCTATTTGTACTAATGGGAGAACAGTATAATTGTTGCGTACAATGTTGTGCACTGACTTCTTGATTCACCAATTTAGATACCATT
Source organism: Mustela putorius furo (assembly GCF_011764305.1). Taxonomy (NCBI): domain Eukaryota; kingdom Metazoa; phylum Chordata; class Mammalia; order Carnivora; family Mustelidae; genus Mustela; species Mustela putorius. The sequence continues at coordinate 2,864,649 of NW_025421560.1, read as the reverse complement.
TCCTCCAATTTACATCTCAATCTACTGCGATGATGAAAGGGAAGATTCTCAATCTATTTTCTCCAGCTCTATGGGAAGGGAGGCAAGAGTAAAAACAACAACTAAAAACAAAACCAAACGAAACACAAAAACGGAGTCTCATCTCTTGAAAGATCTTTATAAAAATAATCTCAGTGCTTTATCAGTTGTGCGATCTCATCATTTCTAGTCAGGAATGGTCTTGAATTAAGGATCTTCCATAGGCAGAGGAGAGAAGAAAGTTAGGTATTCATTTATCAATAAGGGTTAAAAATAGATATAGACTAATAAAAAGATCACATCAGCTTTTAAACAATAAGGCAGAAACTACCTTTTTTAAATGTTTACCAATATATTAGAGGATATGAGAAAGGACACAGATGAACAGCCAGTAAAGAGATACATACGGGGAGGTTTGGGAGGGTCCTGAGTACAGAAGCTTCTGTACCCATGGAGTTGGGACACGTTGCCCTCTGGGTGTAAATACATTTGCCAGCCTGGAAGCTTCTCGAACCCTGTACATTTGGGATTTTATGGCGGATTCCTCATGAAGGCATGATCAATTACAAACTCGATTTCCAGTATTAACTCTGTATCTCCATGAAGAAATGAATCCTTTTCTTGGGGAATGGACTCAAACAGGATTGTCTATTGGCACACTTTCATCAAACTCCCTGCTATGGGGACTTACAGTCATGCTTATGTCCCCACAGCAAGCAGAATGGTAACATTCACATTCCTCACCTTAGTTAGAAGACCAGAAAGTTCAGAAACATCATCCTACAGACGAAATGCCTTCCCTCGATCTCTGGGAAGGACACTTTGCAGTGATTACAAGAAAACACATATGATGGCAGGTACATGGCGGTTACTTCTTGCCTAACAGAGCACAAACAATTATTTCTGCTGCTTACTCTATTCGTTCTATTACAAATGCTGATAGAATCAGTAGAAATGGCAGCAGCAACGTGATTTCAATGAGGAGGATTTTGCCTATTTGTGCAGAAGGGATTAAAGGCATATATAATTAAGCATCAAAGGACTGCATGAAAGGTATAACCATATATATCAAGACCTGGTACCAATCTCTCTTCTTTTTATAGAGTTTATTTCTTTGAGAAATTTTAGATTTCCAGAGTAACTCGGTGGAAAGTATGGAGAGCTCCCACGTGCCACCTCTGCCCCCTCCAATCTCTCCTATTATTACTATCTTCAATTGGTGTGATGTATTTGTTATAAATGATGAACCAATATGATATATTATTTTTTAAATAGTTATTTATTTGACAGAGAGCACAGGAGGAAGAGCAGAGGGAGAAGATTCTCAAGCAGATTCCCTGTTGAGCACCCTGATGTGCGGCTTGTCCTACAACCCTGAGATCATAACCTGAGCCATAACCAGGAGTCACTTAACCAACTGTGCCACCCGGGTACCCTGATATACATTCTTCTTAATTAAAGTCCACAGCTGGGGTGCCTAGGTGGCTCAGTGGGTTAAGCATCTGCCTTCAGCTCAGGTCATGATCTCAGAGTCCTGGGATCGAGCCCCGAATTGGGCTCTCTGCTCAGCGGGGAGCCTGTTTCCCCTCCTTCTCTCTCTGCCTGTCTCTCTGCCTACCTGTGATCTCTCTCTGTCAAATAAATAAATAAAATCTTTAAAAAAATAAAGTCCATAGTTTATATTAGGGTTAACCCTAGATGTCCCACATTGTACCAGTCTGGATAAATGTATAGAAACATATGTTCACCACCACAATATTATACAGAATAGTTTCATTGCTTCAAATTCCTCTGTGCTTCACCAATCTATCCCTTCCTCCATTCCCACTCAGGAGCCCCTGGCAACCACTGATCTTTTTACTGTCTGCCTCAATGGGATCACCCAGCACACAGCCTTTTCAAATTGGCTTCTTTCTCTTCGTAATATGCATTAAAGGATCCTCTATGTCTTTTCACGGCTTGATAGATCATTTCTTTCCAGTGCTGAACCAAAATTCCATGTCTGAAGCACAGTTTATTTATCCATTCACCTACCAAAGGACACATTCATTGCTTCTAAGTTTTGACAATTATGATCATAGCTGCTAAAAACATTTGTGTGTATATTTTTGTGTGCACCTAAGTTTTCAACTCCCTTGAGTAAACAGGAACACAACTGCTGGATTGTATGTTAAGAGTATCTTTAGTTCTGTAAGAAACTGCCAAACAGTCTTCTAATGCGAAGTCTTTGAACAGACTTTCAAGAAAATTTAATTTCAATGACAGTCCAACTTATCCATGATTTCTTTCATGGATTATGCTTATGTTATCATACCAAAAAAGTCATCACCAAACCTCAAGTTACTGAGGTTTTCTCCTATGTTATCTTCTATGAGTTACATGGGTTTGCACTTAAAATTTAAGTCTACGATCCACTTTGAATTAATTTGGGGGAAGGTGTAAGGTTGGGATCTAGATTTAGCTTTTTGCATATTGATGTCTAGTTATTCTAGAATCATTTGTTGAAAAGACTATCCTTTCTCCTTTGAAGTTCCTGTGTTCTTCTGTCAAAGATCAGTGGGTTATATTTGTGTGGTTCTATTTCTGGGCTTGCTATTTTGTTCCACTGATCCATCTGTCTATTCTTTCACCAATACATACTATCTTAATCACCACAGCTTTGTAGTAAGCTTTGAAATCTGGTAATGTCAGTCCTCCAACTTTGCTCATCAATTTCAATGTTGTATAGGTTACTCTGGATCTTTGGCTTTCCATATAAACTTCAGAATGAATTCGATGGGATTCCAGTTCAAGATGGCAACACAGGAAAATCCTGACTTCATCTTCTTCTCCCATTGACATGCTTCTACAGCTCTACATATGGGAAAATTTCTTCTTCAAAACTAAAGGCTGGCTGAGAGATGGCTAAATTACTGGGCAAGTGAGAAGAAAGCCACACCGAAGTAGGTAGAAGAGACTGGGACGCAATCTCACCATAAACCCCACTTTCCACATGGTGACCCACAACTAGGAGAAAACTCAAAACCCAGAACTTCTTCCTGAGGAGTGAAGGGTTTGAACCCCACACTGGCACATCAACTTTTAGGACCTGCACGTGAAAGAGGAGCCCCTAAAACAGCTAACTTTGAAAACAAGTATGGCTCATATCCTAAGTCCTGCAGAACTTTTGCCATCTGGGAGAATGCTCTTAAAGATCCTTCATGCTTGGACTCACCCACCCCAAGGTCAAGCTGAAACAGATGGTACCCAAAGTTAAAGTGAGGGAAGCTCATTCGCTTATATTAAAAATTGTCCCGAGGGGCAGGCATCTAATTGCACATGCATCTCTGCTGGAACACGCCCAGGAAGAAGACTGGCGGGCACTGTCCAGGCGCTCTCCAAGTGTCACGCTCCAGGGCACCAGTAGTTCTGGGAAGGAAGTTTTCACACACAGCCTGTGGCCAGATCTTTGTGGCTGCCACCCAGGGAACAGCTCTTGACTGCCTGACTCTGAAGGTCAGGGGGACTTTGCGTTCCTGGTCCCATGTAACCATAACTGGTGTCACTCAGAAAGGAGCTCATACCCTTGCCTGGTGTCCTGATTTCTGCAGTTGCTGCCAGGGGACAGCCCTAGATTGCCTGACTCTGGTGGCCAGTGGGGCTTATGTCCATGGCAGGCTACCACCCCAACAGCACTTCCCAGACAGCAGACTGAAGCTAAGCTCCTAAATTGTTCTGTAAAGGAGGCCTCTTTGCTTATCTTAAGTTTTGGCCTGAGGGACAGGCTTCAGATTTGGCACACACCTCATGGACTATGGTGCTGCTCTCAAGGAACACAGGCTGTGGCGCCATCTTGGCACTCTTCCTCCAACTCGCTCCAGCTCATCTCCCAGGAAAGAGCTTGTATCCATGTAGAGCCCCAAGTGTTGTAACTGCTGCCCAGGGATAAAACCAGATTGCTTGACCAGTGGGGATTATACTTGCATACTTCTAAAAGTTGCCGCGTGAGGGTGTGGCTTCCAATAGGTCTGAATCTAGGTCCAGAGACCTTCCCCTTAGAGACACTGATAGGTCTTGGAACATCCTCAGCTACTGGGTGCTATTAAAAATATAAACTGCTTGGATAAGCACAAAGGTTTGAGAGGTAACAAAGAGCTGGGACAGGGTTGAATGACAAGGTTTATCTCCCATACAAAGCTATTTCTTTAAGACTGGGAGAGGTAGCTGTTTCATTTACTGTATGGTCATAACAATGTTCACCAACCTGGGGAGAAGAATGGATGTACACAGTGAGAACCTCAACAAAAAGCTGGAAAAGATAAGAAAATACCAAACAGAAGTCACAGAGACGACTAAAAAGTACACTACAGAGGTTCCACGTAGATGAGATGATGCAGAAAAAAGATCAGTCAACTCAAAGACAAGCCAGGAACACTCGAAATCAAAGAAGAAGAAAATAAAAAGAATGCAAAAAGTTAAGATATCCTGTGTGGAATATACAACATCAAACAGACTAACATTTGCATCATAAGGGTCCCAGAAGGAAAAAAGAGAGAGAAAGGAGAAGAAATCTAATTTGAAGAATTAAATGACTGGAAAAGTCCTTAACCTGGGGTGAGAAAACAGACACTCAAATCCAGGAAGCACAGAGTGTTCCAAATAAGATAAAACTAAAGAGACCCACACCAAGATACATTATAATTAAAATGCCAAATTTCAAGACAAAAAGAAAATATTAAAAGCAGTAAGATCAGGAGAGCCAGGGTGGGTCAGTTGGTTTCAGCTCTGGTCGTGATCTCGAGGTCCAGGACTGAATCCTGCATCTAGCTTCCCGATCAGAGAGGAATCTGCTTCTCCCTCTCTGTCTGCCCCTCCCCTCTGCTCATGTGCATTCTCTCTGTCAAATAAATAAATACATCTTAAAAAAAAAAAAAAGTTCAAGAGCAGTAAGAGAAAAACAACTCGTTATGTAAAAGGGAGCCCCGCAAGACCATCAGCATATTTTTCAGCAGAAACTTCGTGGTCCAGAAGAGAGTAGAAGGATATATTCAAATCCTGAAAGAAAAACATCTTCCAACCAAAAATACACTAACTGGCAAAGTTATCATTTAGAATTAAAGAGAGATAGAGTTCTCCAGGCAAACAAAAGATAAAGGAGTTCATCACCATTAACCCAGTCTTACAAGAAATGTTAAAGGGACTTCTTTAAGCTGAAAAGGAAGGGCACTAATTAGTAATAAGAAAACATGAAAGAATAAATCTCACTGAAAATATAAATATATAGTAAAGGTAGTAGACTAATCATTTATATAGTATGAAGATTAAAGGACAAAAGTAGTAAATATAACCATGATTTCAATAATTAGTGGTTACACAAGATAAAAAAAATATAAAATGTAACATCAAAAACATAAGATGGAAAGGGAGCATAAAAATGTTGAACTTTAGAAGGGGATCAAACTTTACCTGTTTTCAACATAAACTGTTAAAGATATAAGTTGTCATATGTAAACCTCATGGTAACCACAAAGTACAAACCAATCATAAACACCAGAAAGATAAAGAAAAGGAATAAAAGTATACCACTAAAAAAAGACACCAAACCATAGAGAGCCAAAGAAGAAAGGATCAGAGAGGCTCAAAGCAGCCAGTAAACAATTAACAAAATGGCAATAAGTATATACTCAATGTAAGTGGACTTAATTCTCCAATCCAGAAGACATAGGCTGTCTAAATGGATTAAAAAGAAGCAAGAGGCACCTGGGTGGCTCAGTAGTTAAGTGCCTGCCTTCAGCTCCAGTGGTGATCCCAGGGTCCTGGGATCAAGCCCCACAGCAGGTTCTCTGCTCAGCAGGAAGCCTACGTCTCTCTCTCCTACTCCCCTTGCTTGTGTTCCCTCTCTCACTGTGTCTCTGTCAAATAAATAAGATCTTAAAAAATAAAAACAAAAAATACTCAGCTACATGCTGCCTACAAGAGACTGACTTTAGATGTAAGGACACAGGTAGACTGAAAGCGAAGGATGGAAAAATAGTATCCATTAAAATGAAAACCAAAAGAAAAACTGAGGTAGGGGTGCCTGGGTGGCTCAGTGGGTTAAAGCCTTTGCCTTCAGCTCAGGTCATGATCTCAGGGTCCTGGGATTGAGCCCCACATCGGGCTCTCTGCTCAGCAGGGATCCTGCTTCCCTTCCTCTCTCTCTGCCTGCCTTTTTGCCTACTTGTCATTTCTCTCTGTCAAATAAATAAATAAAATATTTTAAAAAAAGAAAAACTGGGGTAGCAATACTTATAACACACAAAACAGACTAATAAGAAACAAAGATGGGCATTACATAATGATAAAGGGATCAATTCAACTAGAGAATGCAATATTTGTAAATACTTACACATCCAACATAAGAGCATCTAAATATATAAAGCAAATATTAATAGCCCTAAAGAAAGAAATTGACAGTAATACAATAATAGCAGGGGATCTTAATGACGCACTTACATCAAAGGATAGATCATCCAGACAGAAAATCAATAAGGAATTATTGGCCTTAAATGAAACAATTGACTAAATGGACTTAAACATATAAACAGAACATTCCATCTAAAAGCAAAAGAATACAAATTCTTCCCAAGTGCATATGGAATGTTTTCCAAGATAGATCATATGTTCATAGGCTACAAACAAGCATTAACAAATTTAAGAGGACTGAAATCATATCAAGCATTTTTTCCAACATCAGGGGTATGAAATTAGAAATAAATTACATGACAAAAATTGGAACATTCACAGATAGGTGTAAATTAAACAACATGCTACTGAATAACCAATGGGTCAAAGAAGAAATAAAGAGAGAAATTTTAAAAAAATACCTTAAGACAAATGAAAACAGAAATATGCCAAAATCTGTGGCATGCAGCAAAAGCAGTTCTAAGAGGGAAGTTCATAGCAATTCAATGCCTACCTCAAGAAACAGAAAAAGTCTCAAATAAAGAACCTAACCTGACACCTCAAGGTATTAGAAAAAAGATAGAATAAAGGAAACCCAAAGTTAGTGGAAGAAAGGAAATAACAAAGATTCAAGAAGAAATAAAACAAGAGATTTAATAAACACGGTAGACAAGATCAATGAAACTAAGAACTGATTCTCTGAAAAGAGAAATAAAATTGACCAGTCTATAGCTAGACTCACCAAGAAAAAAGAGAGGACTCAAATAAATAAAATCAGAATTGAAAGAGGAGATGTTATAGCTGATAGCACAGAAACACAAAGAACCCTAAGAAACCACCGGAACAATTATGTATCAATAAACTGGACAACTGAGAATAAATGGATAAATTCCTAGTAATATGCATATCCATACATAAGCATACACACTTTGTCTATAGCCACACTTTGATGAGATTTTGAGGGGGAGTGCACTGAATCTATAGATCAAGCTGGGAAGAACGGATAACTTGATTTGGGATCCAATGTACTTGGGATATCTATCCATTTGTTCAGTTCTTTGAATTTTTCATCAGAGTTATATAGTTTTCCTCACACAGATCTTATTATTTTTAGATCTGTATTCAAGTTTTTCATTTTCTTTGATGTCAATTTAAGTGGTGTTTATGATTTTCAGCTTTCAATCATTCATTGTTGGGATATAAACAAGAAATCGACTTCTATATATTAATCTTGAATCCTAAAACACTTATTGGCTCCAGAAGTGTTTGTGTTGACTCTGGGATTTTTTACATACACAGTCATGCCATTTGCAAACAAAGACAGTTTTATTTGACCTTCTTTTTTTTTTTTTAAAGATTTTATTTATTTATTTGACAGAGAGATGACAAGTAGGCAGAGAGGCCGGCAGAGAGAGAGAGAGGAGGAAGCAGGCTCCCCGCTGAGCAGAGAGCCCGATGCGGGACTCGATCCCAGGACCCTGAGATCATGACCTGAGCCGAAGGCAGTGGCTTAACCCACTGAGCCACCCAGGCGCCCCTTATTTGACCTTCTTAACCTATATTTTATTAATGATGAATAGGTGTTGGATTTTGTCAAAAGCTTTTCTGCATCCATTTACATAATAAAACGATTTTTCTTTTTTGGCTTGCTGATGTGATTAATAACATTAACTGCTTTTCAAATGTTGAGGTAGCCTTGCATTCCTGGAATAAATCCCACTTGGTCATGGTATATAATTCTTTTTATAAATTATTAGATTTGGGGGCACCTGGGTGGCTCAGTGGGTTAAAGCCTCTGCCTTCAGCTCGGGTCATGATCCCAGGGTCCTGGGATCGAGCCCCGCATCGGGCTCTCTGCTCAGTGGTGAGCCTGCTTCCCTTCCTCTCTCTCTCTCTCTCTGCCTCCCTCTCTGCCTACTTATGATCTCTGTCTGTCAAAAAAATAAATAAAATCTTTTAAAAAAATTACTAGATTTTATTTGCTAGTATTTTGTTGAGGACTTTAAGTCTATGTTCACGAGATACACTGGCCTATAGTTTTTCTTTCTTATATCTTTGTCTAGTTTTGGCATTAGGGTCATGTTTTCTGCTTAGTGTTTGGCACACACAGGCAAAACTTAGCATGCAAGTCTTCATCATTCACAGTCCAAGACGGACCATCAGACCTGAGAAGTAGTACTGTTCTGTTAGGTGACCCATGGTCAACTTCTCCAGAATCACATGGAAGATCCCAGGAAGAGGAGTAGTCAGTAAAGCCACTGGGAGAACAGATGTGATATAGCCATTACAGATGTGTTGCAGGTGATGAAGATGGGACTCTCAAACAGAAGCATGCAGTTTTCATTATCAACCAGGTACTAAGCCCCAGATTTCTCACTTAGATTGTAAAGCTGTCAGAGAGCATCTTTGTGAGAGGAATGATCTCTAGAAGAAGCAAAGAAACTGGTCGAACATGAACTCCCACACGATACGTGTGATCCAGGAAACAGGACTCCTAAGGAACTCAACTCTGCTGGTACCAATTTAGTCAAGTGCCAGGCCCTCCCTGTTCCCTCAAGAAATATTTGGTGATGGGGATACTCTCTGGAGAGCTAAGCACTTCTCTGTGGGGGCCATGAACTGTCACGGGATGAGCTTGTTCCCTTCACCCATGGCTGGGGATGCCAGGGGATGTGAGACAAGCAGGATTCTATGGCCCTCCATTCATTACAGCAGCTGCATCATCACTGTGGAAGCATGCCAGAGGGATGGGGCATTGGATGCATCCTAATGATGGCTGACAGACTTGCCAGACTGGGATCTCCTCTGTCCTCAACACCCAGAGTGCATTTACAACCACTCTGATTCTGAAGTGCTGTGGAGGGAAACTACCATGAGCCGATTCAATAAACATCTGGCCCACCTACTCCTGTTCCCATCCAGGTGAAGAGTACAGTGCTTTTAAGGCAACAGAGCCTCTGTGCTCAAAAGAAGAGATGCCATCCTGACTCATCGCCCTGAAACATTCCCAGAAGACAGAATCCATTTCTGTTCCTCTTACCTTTTTTTTTTCCCCCTCAGAGAAAGAAGTTCATGAATAAAGATTAAATTCTCTTTTCTCTCAGTTCCCTTTGGAGCTTACAAGAGATCAGACTCCAGTCAGTACATAATTGTTTGTCATGAGACACCTTCTCTCTCAGGGAGAGAAGCGTTTGTTTTCCAAACCACTGTTTAGAATTAATCAGCACTTTCACAGATTAAAACATTCTTTTGGTAGCAGATATACTGTACAAACTTTTCAACCCTCTGAGTCACCCAGGTGTCCTTTTATTAAAAAAAAAAAAAAAGATTTTATTTACTCTACAAATTTTTTATTAAATTTTTTTTCCCTTAGCAATCTTAGTTTTCCCTATGTTACCAATGAAAAATTAAAGATGGGGCGTCTGGGTGGCTCAATCAGAAGCGTCTGCCTTCAGCTCAGGTCATGTTCCCGGGGTCCTGAGATTAAGCCCCACATCAGGGTCCCTGCTCAACAGGGAGCCTGCTTCTCTCTCCATCTGCTGCTCCCCCTCCTTGTGCTCTCTGTCTCTTAAATAATTAAATAAAATCTGGGGGGAAAAAAAGAACTAAAGATATTTGGGAGAAAAGAGGAATCCCAGATCAAAGACCGAGCAGAGGTTTCAGACATGTTCAAAATCAGTACAGGTAAAGGGTTCAAACACATGTCACTTGTTTTTTAGCTGTTGTGTGGGACTCTCTTAGCTCTAGTGTCTACTGATTTAGCTAAACCCAGTCTGAGCAGTTGGAAAAGGCGGGTTAGAAATGGTGAGAATTTGAGTTGCAGATCATTTTATACTGAGTTCTTCTCCCATATCATCTATCATCCCAGGAGCTTTCGGCTCATTAGGTTGCTGAGCCTGTTTTAATGAAAGTGTACCCTGTGCATTCTTGGTTTTTGTGGGAACGTGAATCGCTGACATTCTTTAAAATACATCTTCAAGTTAAACGTTCCCACCATGATCCCATGTCCTTCCTTAAAGTCAGGTGGGATAAGGCAAACATCAGTCTGGCGGAATCGTCCTGCAATTCCAGATGAGTGGTTCTGAATTAATGAAGCTTTAGGGCGATTCGCAAACATTGGTGTGCTAATAAATTTGCATTAGTCCTGATCACAAGGCAACCATGTCCCCCTCTTTTCCAGACTTCGACTATAACTCTGCAGAGCTCTGCAGAGAGCACAGGGTCAGCTCCCAGGAAATCAGCGCAGGGCCCTCTCTGAGCCACAGAAGGTGACAGGAGATTGGAGGGGACACCCGGGCGTCTTTCCAGGCACAAGTGCGAGGCTGAGCTCAAGCTGGGGGACCCCTCCCTCATGTTCTGTGGCGCTTCTAGATGCTCTAGCATCTCCCTTGCAGAGCTTTCACGCTGACCTAGTTCCCACTGAATCATTTCCTACCCCATCTGTTCACACCTCAGACCTCTTCCATTCTTGCGGCTTGTTACCAGCTCTGTACCCATTATTTCTCTCTCTCCACTTAGGAGAAGACAGGAAAGTTTGAACCTTACACTCTTCTTAATAAAGCCGGCTTCTAAAAAGTCTTGGCACTCTTTCTCTTTCTCTTCCCCCTATTCCTGAGTCGTCTGTATGGGGGAAAATAGTATTTTCTTCAAGGGTCAGACAAGACAGTTGCAGGGCTTAAAGGAGATAATAAAAGTGGGAAGTGGTTCCTTTGTGTGCAAGGGACCATTTGTTCCTCAGATGGTTATCTCACCATGGCACCTGGGAAGTCACACCCCCCATCTACACTACCTCCCTTCTAGACAGCAGTGTGTTTCTAGGAAGGAAAGGCTCTCCCGTGCAGCTTCTGTTGACCTCTGGGTGTAAGTGAGTTCTCCAACAGGGGCTGATGGTCAGCTTCCGGTGTGAAGGGCGCAGACAGGCCAGGCTGCTCTGGAAAGCATTTATCAGTCGACACTGGGGACCCTGCCTGAGCCAGTGCCAGCTCCCCACTGCGGATGGCCCAGATTTCAGGGTCATGAGCACCCGGCAGTTTTACTATCCCAAATCGTGACCTGTTCCAGCTTCCTCACCCAGACCAACTCTGTTGCCTAACAATGACCTAACAATGACCCTAATTATGGGCTGCTCTTCTGGACACACCTGCCCCCTACCTACACCCCTGCTGTAGGGTTGAGGGAGGTGGGAGGAGGTGACCCTGCTTGGCTTGCGCTGGCTCTCAAGGACACACTGTTAAGTAACAAGGAATTCTGAAGGCAGACGTTAAACCATTGGTAGCTTGAAATAGGCCACAGTGGGAGTGTTTATACCAGAGACATTGGCAATGCTACAAAAACCAGAGCCTTCCCTCCACCCTTCTCTTTGATTTCCTGAGCCTGTCAGATATATCCGGCTTTAACTACCAAGAAAAATGGACCAAAGGGAGCTATTGGACAAAGCACGTCTGCACCTGCTCCAAAGGACCACAGGCTCAGCCTCTCTCTCTCAGATCCACTGTCTGCTCTACTTCCACTCACTTTCCTGGTGGGTGTGGACATGGCTCACAGCCTCATGGCCCCAAGGGCCCCTAGCACCTTCATGTCTTAGATCTCTTGCAAAACTGATTGCAGCCACCACATAAAGGAGGATGCTTTTCCTTTTTTTTTTGTAGTCTAACTGTGGCCTCCTGAGTGTTCATTTTCTGGCACAACAGTGCCTTCTTTCCAGAACAGGCAATGGTGTGAAATTACACCCCCCAGGAAAAATGAACCCACACCCAAGGACTCAGATTCTAACAAAACAATCCTGCAATAACCAAACCTCGACACATGTCCCCATGCCAGAAGTAGTCAGCCTCATGAGCCCCATTCTAGGAACGGATTGGGCTGCACCTAGTTGAGTATAATTCCTTCTGAGTCCTTCTTTATTGCAGGTTTTTTAAAAAGCCTCTCCTGGGACGCCTGGGTGGCTCAGTTGGTTAAGCGTCTGACTTTGGCTCAGGTCATGATCCCGGGGTCTTGGGATCAAGCCCCATGCTAGACTCCCTTCCCAGCAGAGAGTCTGCTTGTCCCACTGCCTTTCTCCCTGCTTAATCTCTCTCTCAAATAAATCAATAAAATCCTTAAAAAATAAATAAAAACTTCTCTGTCTTGTCTCACATGGTGTCACCAGCTTATATATAGCTATTCAAGCTTTTTAAATCCGTGGCTACTGTGGTTTCATAATGCCACAGTGGAAAGCAAGAACTATTATTAACCACAGTACAAGGCTTGATGTCAAAGATCACAGGTCTGAGGAGCCCATGCACCACGGGGAAGCACACGCTAAGAACAGGTCTGGAGCCCTGAGCCAGTTTTCACCATTCCTGGAAAGCAGTCCGGCCTTACGCAACACAGGAACTGTCTCTGTGATGTGATGTGATGTAATGTGATGGCATTCTGTCCATCTCCCAACCCCTCTCTAGATCATCCACAGTAGCACAAAATCTCATGATTAGACCTGCAGCCTGCGCCACCCCACCCCCACGCCAACTAAATGCACCTTCGTGGCACAGCTATGCCTTAACACACAGCCAGGCTTGCCCTCTGCAGCAACGAAAGAATCTGGGAGGAGGGAGGAAAAGTATGTATGAGGCACGTATGAGGGAGACAAATGTTTCCAAGGCCGAGAACATGTGAAAGGGAGCCAAGAAAGGAGGGAGGAAACGGCCACGAAGCCGCTGGGGACCGAGGTGTAGAGATATGCAGCCATGCTACGGTGCCTCAGCTCGCAGGACCACAGCCCCGGACGGTGGCCCACAACAGAGATGCTGATGGGACATTTGGCAGGAAAGGGCAATAAAAGCCCTAAGAAGAACCCAGTAGGTGCTTTACTCTGGATTTTGATGACTTTGTCTAAGCATCCCCTACCTTCCCACCAGCCCTGTGCCTGTCGGCCAGTTGAAAACAGCATGGCTAAAATAAATTCTCCCAAATAATGAATGCCTCTGTGGAAAGAGCCCCAGGCACATGTCATTAAAGCAACCCTAAGTGTTTCATAAGTAACAACTCTCTAACGTGCCTAAAGACGCAGAGAAGCAGAGCAAGCTGGGGCAAGGCTGCTGCTTTCCATTTTTCACTGTGGAAACTACGTCCTCAGAGTCTGATGGACTGTGGAGGCAGGGGGAGCAGGACTCTTGACTTACTAACCATTCATTCTGCAACTTCTTGGTGTTACACTCATGCCCACTGTGCAGCAGCCTCTGAAGGCAGCAGTGCGGGCAGGCGGCAGGTGGGCATCAGTGGGTCTTCTTGCTGGCAAAGGGCGGGGGGGAGCTGGAGGACTGTGAGGCAGGACACAAAAGCTGCCCAGCAGAGGCCCCCACCCCTTCACTGGAAAGAGTGCCAGCATGGCCTTCTTAAGGCACTTCTACCACAAGGTAGGAAACCTGCCTTCTCGTGTCCCTGTTGGGAGAGCTACCTAGCAGGGACTCATCAGAGATTTCCCTCCTCCTGGCAACAAAGTCCTCGCCCACACCAGGCCTCGGTGGCACTCAGAGACACGAACTAGAACATCTCTCCCTATGTGGCCTCTCTGTAAGCACTCTGGCTCCTCAGCTCGGATGGGTCCTTGTGCACAACTCACCCTGTTGGTAAGAAAGGTCATCCCTGCATGTCGGCGAAAGTTCTATTGATGCCTGAAAGGTACCCAGGGAGAATGACACCAAAGAAGGGGCAGGAAGGAAAGTGAAGGTCACCAACATCCACTGACTCTACCCTCTGCCAGGGTCCTGCGTTGATCATTTCCTCCACAAACATTCCCTGAACCCGGCCCTTGGGTGAGGCCTGGGCTAAATGGGGCAAGCAGGGGCCCAGCGGTGCATGGCTCTGAGAAAACTCAGGTTCAGGGAAATTCATGGTGTTGCAAGTGTCACGTCATTACATAAACAGGTGAGCTGAATTGGGACCCAAAATCTAACTTCAATGTCCTTTCCTCTCAGGCAGCTTCTCTCTGGGAGAAAACATCTCCCGGACCTTCTTCCTTCACAGAGAAATGAAATGAACTGAGCCTAGACATACCTTCATTCATGCTACGCCTGCTGAAGGGCACTGCCACTCCCCTGGGAGGTGAGGGCTGCGCACTCTAAGGGCACATCTCAATCCTTGGGATGCCGTTGCTCGTACAAGCCTGTAAATGCTATATGGCCCGTTACACATTTACAGCTCTCTCATGCTGCTGAAATAGGATACGCCACTGATTTAGAAATGCTTTAAGATGATCCTAATACCAACACCAAGAACAGAAATTGCACAAACTCAAATGATGGAGTCAGGAAAGCAAGACTTGACAGTATCATGAAGCAAATGGGAAGCAATCATTCCTGCCCTGGTCTCTGAGGAGGTGGCCCAGATGTCCTCACAGCACGCAAGTCAGTGATTCTGCCTGCCCTGGGAGAGGGCTGGGGGTGGGGGTGGGAGGCTCTTAGGAACCTAGGACCTAGGACCAGACAGCTTATGCTGAAATCCTGAGATTTCCACAGTGTGATCTTGAAGCTGAAGTCTCCATGCTCCAGGTTCACTACTGTCAAGCAGGGGACAGTAGCAGCACCCAGCTCACAGCCTATTAGCTAAAGCAGCCAATGCATTTCATGCACTGAGAACAGTGTCTGGCAGTGAGTGAGCTCCCAGGAAGTGCTGCTAACACTATTCTAAGGCAGTGGGCTGTGTTCTAATCAACTCTGACCTTTCTCCCAGAGATCTGAGTATGAGAGCACAGATACCACCAATCCCACCGAGTCCTAGAGCAGAACCAAGTGTGTCTAAAACTTTCTCTTCTACAAAGAGAAACCAATCCTTTCCAAAAGGCTTAATCTAAATCATTAAAGTCACTGCTACTTTGTAAAGAAGTTTTTAATAAAACTGCGATTTTGTGATTTACTATTAGAAACATATATATTTGGTCTTCTTCCCTCCTCCTGGCAAGAGCTTCTAAAACCCTGGGAGTTTCCTAAGTGATGTGAGCCCCAACGTGTCTTTTGTTATGTTAATGAAGTATCTGTGGAAAGGATCTAAGGATGGGGCCTGGGGTGAGAATTTTTAGTACCACCCACCCTAACCTCTGGGGAGGAAAGCAGAGAAAGCCTGGGGGTTGAAGCAATGACCGACAGCCAATGATTTAATCAATCATGCCTCTGTAATGAAACCTCCATAAAAAACCAAAAGGAGAGGGTTTGGAGGGTTTCCGGGTGGCTGTCCACACGGAGATTTGGGGAGAATGGCCCGCTGGGAGAGGAGATGGGAGCTCTGGAGCACCCCGCACTCCCAGGCCTCGCCCTACACAACTCCTCCCTCTGGCTGTGAGTTGTAGCCTTCTATGATAAACCCGTGATCTGGTAGGTAAAATGTCTCCCTGCTTTCTGTGAGATGCTCTAGCAAAGGAACTGAACCCAAGGAGGGGTTGTGGGAGCCTGTGATTTCTACTAGCCTGTCAGTAAGCAGCACACGTAACAACCTTGGGCTTCTGAGCAGTATCTGAAGGGGGCGTGGGGAGCTGTCTAGTGGGGGCTGAGTCCTTGCCCTGTGGAATCGGATGCCACTTCTGGATAGACAGTGTCCAAACTGAGTTGAATCTTGCTCTGTGTGTGTGTGTGTGAGGAGATCCCCACCACCACCAGCACCCCCACATCAGAATTGGTCTCAGAAACCTTTTAAAATCCTGTTAATACTGCCATATACTTAGTAAACCCTCACCCGTGATTGGGCTCTCTCAGTCTCACTAAGGCCATAGAAAAACAGCACCCGTGTTGGAGGTGAGTGTTGGAGAAGCTGGCTGAGAGCAGGATGATAAGGAGAAATAATTAGATGAAAAAGCCTCACTATCTACTGAAAGGTGCTGAGAGTAGGAACACTCCAGGTGAGGAGGGGACACTGCTCTAGCATCTCAGACCTTCTGGAACTGGTCCCCTTGTCTTGATCACTGATGTCCCATAGGTGCCCTGAACTGGCCCTCCCTGACCCGAGTGTCTTAGGTCTGGTTTCTCAAAACCCCAGTTACTGTTGTTGTTACTATTATTATTATTATTATGACCAGATTTTTAATGGATGCTTTAGGTAAACTGGTCACACAGCCCAATGCCTTTGCCAAATTATGTCATTCGGTTCCTTAGAGAGTACTTGAAAAGACTGAGCCCAGTGCAAGGCATTTTAGGAAGGACTCGGGATGTACGAAAATACAGATATTGGGGACTGTATGAGTCAGGTTCTCCAGAGGGGCAGGTGTATACAGAGAGAGAGATGTAAGAGGAGAATTACTGTGAGGCACTGGCTCACACAATCATGGGGGCCAGGAGGTCCCACCAACTGTCCTCAGAAAGCTGGAGACCCAGGGAAGCTGGTGGTGCCATTCAGTCCAGGTCTGAAGGCCCAAGGACTGGGAGCACCAATGTCTGTGGGAAGGAGACAGAAGTTCCAGCTGAAGAAGAGAGGGATAATGCACCCTTCCTCAGTCCTGTGGGACTGAGCCTCAGGGTCAGGGTCTGCACTCAGCGGGCAGTCTGCTTGGGAATCTCTCTCTCTGCCTTCTTGTTACATTCGGGCCCTCTGCGAATTGGATCCTATCCACCCACACTGGGGAGGGTGAATCTCCTTTGCTCATTCTACAGACCCAAATGCTAATCTCGTCCAGAAATCCCTCTCAGACACACCCAGAAACGATGTTTTATGGGCAATGTGGAGATCCCTTGTTGCTGATAAAAGAAATGATGTTTTACAGGCAATGTGGAGATCCCTTGTTGCTGCATAAAAGCGGCCACCACATAGGGAACATGAGCACTGCTCAGACTTCCAAAAGATGTACGACAGGGCCAGCCATCTGTGCGGTGGCCAACAGCTTAGGGAATTTACTTCTTTTCAAACCTCTGCAAAGTAATAAAAGGAGGAAGCAGTGCACAGTACATGGAGGTGGGTAAATCACCCTCAGCAAGGAGGGCAGGGCCACGAAGTGTGCCACCTTATGGCCCGGGAGCCGTGGCTGGCCTTGCTGGTTTATTACTGTCCCTGCCAGAAGGCATCATGCATGTGGGGCTGGACTGCCTTGAAGGCAACAGTTCTGTAGCAAGTGACATGTACAGGAACACAGAATGTGCTTCCGTGCAGCTCGGACCAAGCATGGAGTTCAACTTCTCTGTTCCTACACAGTGTGTGATCAGTCAGTCTGCCAAGCTGAAAATGACAGCAAAGCTCCCTCCTGCCTTGGCACACTTTATTCCAAAGCATACGACAGAAGCATGTTGTATTATATTCTGGATCAACTGGAAATTCAGGGAGAAGGACATGAATTATCATTTTTGTATCCCCATCTATATTATGCTATATTATGTTCAAATCATGACCTTTTACCTTTTTTTTTTTTTTAGACAGTGAGAAAATGCAAGTGGGGGGAGGAGCAGAGGTGGAAGGAGAGAGAATCCCAAGCAGACTCCCCAGTAAGCACAGAGCCTAACATACACCTCAATCACAGGACCCTGAGCTCATGGGCTCATGAGCTCAGGACCTGAGCCAAAATCAAGAGTCAGATGCTTAACCAACTGAGCCACCCAGGTGCCCCATGACTTTGAGTTTTTAAAAGTGAAACAGTTTTAAAAAGATTCAAGAAGGAAGCTTAAGCTCAAAATTTGACTATTCTTCAATGTTAAATGGACAACGTGTGGTTTTCCCACTGTCCCTAAAATTTGAAATAAATAACAATCTAAAACATGCTCACCCCAACAAGGAAAACAAAGCGCAGAAGTGTGAGTGTGGTACAGCAGAGTGTCTGGGTGGCTCAGTTGGTTGGGCGTCCATTCTTGGTTTTGGCTCAGATAGTGATCTCAAGGTTGTGGGATTGAGCCTCAGGGTCAGGGTCTACACTCAAGGGGTAGTCTGCTTGGGAATCTCTCTCTCTCTCTCTCTTCCCCTTCCTCTGCCCCTCCCCCTGCTCTCCCTCTCTCTCTCTCTCTCAAATAAATGAATAAAATCTTAAAAAAAAAAAAAAAAAAGTGCCACGTACTGCAATCTGACCTCCTGTGTTGTGCTCTTGTAGAGCCACTAGAGGGAGCAC
The DNA here is from genome assembly GCF_011764305.1 of Mustela putorius furo. Classification (NCBI taxonomy): domain Eukaryota; kingdom Metazoa; phylum Chordata; class Mammalia; order Carnivora; family Mustelidae; genus Mustela; species Mustela putorius. Next base: position 2,846,156 of record NW_025421560.1, on the reverse strand, counting down.
AAGCTAACTAACATGTCCTCTCCCCAGAGCCCTGGCACCCTGAGGATGCTCGCAGTTAAATTTGGGAGGACAGAACACCTTTCCATCTTGGTATCTGTTCTGAAAAAAGATACTAAGAAACTGGAGCCGTACTCAATCGTAAGACTGGGAAGTCTTACAGAGTGTCCTCTTTTCCTGGAAACTCCAAGCATACCGAGAATGGACAGGAAGAGACAGGGCTTGATCCTAGTTCAGGAAAAGGGCAAGGACATACAGAAATGTCCTCAACGAAGGCCTGTTTCCAACTCTCCTTTCCTGAGCCGGGGTGAGGAGGTGAGTTCTTTAATGTGGAATCCAGGCAAGCACCCATGGAGACAGGGATGATATAGAGAAGGGTCAAATTTTTTCTACCATCTCCTACAGATCAGGAGCTGGGAATCCTAATAACCAGAGTTTTCCAATGATAGTGGCAGCAAGGAAGACAACTTTTTTCTTTTTTTAAAGGAAATATTGTCTGTACTCATTGAGTGAAACTGTTAATTTATTTCTCCCAGGAAGATAGTAGAATGTCCAAGTTACAATCACTTTCTCATCTGTTTTCTAGCAGGAGGATCCCTCTTTCTTTAGGCTCAAATTAGACAGCAGAGTACTTTAGAATTCCCCAAAAGGATTTTGATGGAATAAAAAAAAGGAGCTCAGAAAGCAAAGTTTCAGGGCAGTATACACAAAATTTCTTCATGAAATCACTATTCCTTGAGTTCTCACTAATATGCCAGTTGGATACCATGCCCACCAGGAGTCCATGGGCTGATAGTTCAGTAATGAAGGTTTCTGGCACATGGTAGCCCTTCCACAGATGTTTATTACATAAGTAAATTAACAAATGAGTAAGTGATGAGTAACAGAAGGAAGTACAAGGCACTAAGGAATCGTGAAAAAGGGACAAAGAAAGCAGACTGGAGGGGGAAGCCTGGGGAGAGGAGGTGCTGGGGGAATTTGGGGAAAGCACCTCAGAGAAGACCAGGCCTGAGCTGAGCCCTCAAAAATGGCTGGGGACCAGGAAGAAGAGGGGGCAGGAGGGGCAGGATGGAGCATCCCAGGCACAGGGGGCAGCATGTGCACGGATGCTGAGCTATGAAAGCCTACACACACAGGAAGCTGCAGGTAGCTTAGTTATGACGGGAGCATGAAGTTCAGCTAGCGGTTACTGAGGCCTGGAGTATAAAATTAACTTTATTAATAATTAGTGAAATCATAATATTAAATTAAAATTAATTTTATCTTAATTTATAGGTAATTTTGAAATTTGATAAGCATCGATCACAGCTAGCAGCTACACCCAGTACTAGATGTCCTCCATAATGCATTTACTCCTCGCAACAATGTAAGGCAGGCCATTCTTCTTTTTTTTTTTCCTTAAGATTTTATTTATTTGAGAGAGAGAGCACATGCAGAAGCACAAGCGGGAGGAGAGGCCAAAGGAGAGGGACAAGCAGACAACCCCACACGACACTGAGCAGAAAGCCTGGACGTGGGGCTGGATCCCAGAACCCTGAGGTGAAGTCAGATGCTTAACTGACCAAGCCACCAAGGTACCCCCAGGCTATTCTTCTTTCTTATCCTCATTTTTACAAGGGAGGTGTGGAGAATTTAAGAAACATGCACCAAATCATGTGCACTCCTACAGTCTCTTTCAGAAACTTTCAGGTGAGATGACTGGGCTACTGGTTTGACCAAGTCCGGCTTCACTGGTTTTTAGTTAGAGAAAAATTTCATGAGTCATTCCAAACAAAGAAGACCTCCAAATCTTAGGTCAAATCATTTTCTGGAACTTAAGTCTTCAGTGCTGGAGGTATATAACATTACACTGAATTAACTCATTCAGAGTACTGATGGCCAATTCAAAAGGTGGTATAACTAATATTATTAAACAATGAAACAGCAGAGGTGAAAAAGAGAGGATTAATATTTAAATTGAGGGAAACTGCTTAATTCTTAGGGAAAACATATACATTTATATAATATTAGACTTAAGAGCTCATATATTAAAAAAAATAATTTCTAAACGAGTCAGTGTTAACTGTTAAAAAAAGAAATAAGTAAATGATAAAATATAAGTAAAAAGAAAATGTAAATATTTATATAATCTTTAAGAAAGCACACATGTGATGAATAACACATTAATGAAGAGTAACTAAATTCTCTAGGCTAAAAAAAAGTGGTCATTTTTTTCCAAAGAAGGCATACAGTTGGCCAACAGGAACAAGAAAAGATGCTCAACATCACTTATCATCAGGGAAATACAAAGAAACCCACAGTGAGATACCACCTCACACCTGTCAGAATGGCTAGAAACAAGGAGATAAGAGGTAAGTGTCCCTGCAGTGCCTGGATGGCTCAGTCGGATAAGGGTCCAATACTTGGTTTCCGGTCAGGTCATGCTCTTAGGGTTTTAAGATCAAGTCCCACATAGGGATCCATGCTGGGCATGAAGCCTGCTTAAAACTCCCCTTTTCTCTCTGCCCGCCCCCTTCTAAATAAAAAAGAGAGAGAAAGAGAGCTGTGTCTGTGAAGCTGTGGAGAAAAGGGAAGCCTTTGGCACTGGGTGGGTTTGTAAACTGGTGCAGCCACTAAGGAAAACAGTATACGAAGTTTTCTCAAAAAAATGCAAGTGTAACCACCACATGATCCAGCAGTCCTATATCCCGTATCTCCTTATATTGAAAAGAAATAAAATCACTATCTTGACAAGATAGCTACACTTTCATGTTTACTGTAGGATTACTCATCACGGCCAAGACATGAAGATAATCTAAATGTCCACTAGCAGATGAACAGGTAAAGAAAATGTGGTATATATACACAACACAATACCATAGGGCCGTAAAAAAAAGGAAATCCTGAGGCTCCTGGGTGGCTCAGGAGTTAAACCTCTGACTCTTGACTTCAGCTCAGGTCATGATCTCAAGTTCTGGAGAGCAAGCCCCACGTTGTGCTCTGCAGGAGTCTGCTTGGGATTCTCTCTCACCCTCTGCCCCTCCCTCTGCTCTCTCTCTCTCTCTCTTTCTCAATCTCTAAAATAAATAAAAAATAAAAAACAAAACAGGTATACTATTACAGTGCTGGAAAATGACAAGAGTTCTGGAGATGGATGGTGGTGATGGGTAAGCAAACATGTGAATGTACTTAACGCTACTGAAGTACGTGTTAAGTAGTTAAGACAGTAAATTTTATGTTATATACATTTTAACACACTAAGAAAAAATGGTAAAAAAATGTATGCAAAAAACATATTAATTCCTGTAGTCTGCAAAGAAAATACCCATTTTACACTGAGGTGCCCCTGGCTAAAGTCACTGCCGCCTTCACGTCCAGGAGCTCTGACACTAAGTCACGTCATGGGTTTCACATGGCAACAAAACTCCATTTAGTTTTTCCTGAAGTTAAATAATCCCAACTCAAATTTCATCTATTAAAAGTGCTTTGGAAATTCAGAGTAAGTAATGATTCTTCATTTTATTCTTGCCTTTAACACCACTGAGTTTAGGCCGGTGCCTCAGATCAGCAGCAGCTCATACCGCTGTATTACCAATACACAGCACCCCGGCTTTCCCGAGAAAATGGCACTGTCATTTTAAAATTTTATTTTTATGTTATGCTCTTTGGAAGTCTCAGAACATTTTGTACAGGAGCGATTAAGAAATTAAAGGTCCATATTCCCCCTCGGGCAATAAATCACTCACAGACTAATGTTACCCTTGTAAATGAGCACACTGGCTAAGTTTAGTATCTCAAATTCAGCCTCTGCTCTATGAAAGCTTATTGCACTGATGTCATAAATGGACTTTATAATTTATACTGAAGTTATTTCTAGAAAAACTTAGAATGGTAAAATAATTATGGTAAATATGTGTCTGTTTATTTATATTCACACATACACTCGAAAAGACATGCATTTTTCTGGGGGTGATATCACCACTAAGGCGATGAAAACTGGCTCCTGGCGGGGGGGTAAAAAAAATTCAGATACCATAATAGTCTGTGGCCTTCCAAAGCTCCACTCTACCCAGTAAAGTCTTATTCTTTACTCTCCCTCATTACACTGAAATTAAATAAAATTAATAAATACCTAAATAAATTTAAGTTAATGTTTCCCTTTAGTAGGGACAATAATGGAAAAGGTTTGGAAACACAACAACTGAACAATCACACAAGAAAGAAAGGAAGGCTAGACCCCACAGGTGACACGAAAGTAGGACGGTCAGTCAGTGGACATCAATGACACAGGGTAGGTGGATGCAGGGGTGCCAAATTCTGCACTCACCGCCTGGCTACATAGGAACACGGGCCTGCCCCTTTTATCTGCCAGGGACCTCCACCTGCTATTCCCAATGAATACCAAGATGTACGGTAGTAATAGAGCTCTGTTCACAGACAGATGTTCTCAGAGTACTGCCCCAGATCAAAGTACTGGGGAGATTCTCTCCTCCGGCACTGCCAGGAGATGATTAAAGGTATGCACACCTGCAGGTGACTCTCCTAATCCCATTTCTGTCTCTGAAGGACTTCCCCGACTGCTCTTACAAGCCGTAGCTCTTGCCAAACTCCCCTCACCTGACTCTCTAACCACAGCAAACCAGGTGACTCCCCCAAACCCAGCCTGTACATGACTAATTTGTACCATTGTTCCACCTGTCCCTTTTATGTTTCTAACACATCCTCTTTCCCTTCACTCCCTGGTGAAATTCTACCCACCTCGAAGCTCCAGCTCAAATGCCACTCCCTATATGAATCCCTACTCACCCCACCCCACCCCTATCAATTTGCAATAAATAAGTCCATTTTCTTCGTCCTTCTCGAACTGTTGGAGCACCTGTCACATTCTGCTAATCTCGGGCCTGTGTCACTACAACTTTCCTCCCACTTATTCCAACTTCTTTGTAAAGAAGACTGGGCCCTCTGGATTTTTCTATCCCTTTGAATTTTTAATACAGAGACAGGGACTGAAAAAACATTTAGTAATTTGACTGACCACTCTATTTTCTTTAAAAGAACATACAACACTTTAAAAACATTTTTTAAGGGGGTTCCTGGGTGGCTCAGTGGGTTAAAGCCTCTGCCTTCGGCTCAGGTCATGATCTCAGGATCCTGGGATTGAGCCCCACATCAGGCTTTCTGCTAGGTGGGGAGCCTTCTTCCTCCTCTCTCTTTCTCTCTCCGCCTACCTGTGATTTCTATCTGTCAAATGAATAAATAAAATCTTTTAAAAAAACATTTTTTAAGGATTTTATTTATTTATTTGAGAGAGTGTGTGACAGAGAAAGAGCATGAGCAAGGGGAGGGGCAGAGGGAGAAGCAGACTCCCCGCTGAGCAGGGAGCCTGATATGGGACTCAATCCCAGGACTCTGGGACCATAACTTGAGCTGAAGGCAGACACTTAAAACGACTGAGCCAGCTAGGCACCCCTAAAATTTTTTTTAAACACTTGTACAAAATACTCTCAGGAAAGAAAAGGATGTAAAGATTTTTAAATTTTATTTAAATTCAAGTCCACTAATTCTCAAGAAAAAAAAGGTGGGGGATGTCTGGGTGGCTCAGTCGGTTAAGTGTCTGCCTTTGGCTCATGTCATGATCCCAGGGTCCTGAGACTGAGCCCCATGGGCTCCTGGCTTAGTAGAGAGCCTGCTTCTCCCTCTCCCTCTTCCCCTCCCTGCCTGTGTGCACTCTATCAAACAAACAAACAAACAAAAAAACAAATAAATATCTCAAAAATAAATAAATAAATTCAAGTCAATTATCATATAGTGTACTGTTAATGTCAAGGTAGAATTCAGCGATTCATCAGCTGCACATAACACCCAGCACTCATTACTTCAAGTGCCCTCCTTAATGCCCATCCCCCAGCTACCCCATCCCCCGAACCACCTCCCCTCCAGCAATTGTTTGTTCCCTCTAGTTAAGAGCCTCTTATGGTTTTTCTCTGTTTTTATCACATTTTATTTTTCCTTTCCTTCCCTTATGTTCATCTGTTTTGTTTCTTAAATTCCACACAAGTGAAAACATATGGTATTTGTCTTTCTCTGACTACCTTATTTCACTTAGCATAATGCACTCTAGACCCACCCATGCCATTGCAAGTGGCAAGATTCCATCCATTTTGATGGCTGAGTAATATTCCATTGTTTATATATACACCACATTTTCTTTGTCTTACTCTGTCGATGAACATCTGGGCTCTTTCCATAGTTTGGCTATAGTGGACACTGTTGCTATAAACATTGGGGTGCCTGTGTTCCTTCAAATCACTATGTTTGTATCCTTTCAATAAATACCTTGTAATGCAATTGCTGGGTCATAGGGTAGCTCTATTTTTTAATTTTTTGAGGAACCCCCTTACTGTTTTCCAGAGTAGCTACACCAGCTTGCATTCCCACAAGCAGTGTAGGAGGGTTCCCCTTTCTCCACATTCTTGCCAACATCTATCATTTCCTGACTTGTTCATTTTAGCCATTCTGACTGGTGTGAGGTGGTATCTCATTGTGGTTTTGATCTGCATTTCCCTGACGATGAGTGATGTTGAGCATTTTTCAGAAGTCTGTTAGGCATTTACATGTCTCTTTTGAAAAACGTCTGCTTATGTCCACTGTCCATTTCTTGACTGGGTTTTTTGGTTTCTCAAGTTTTGAGTTTGAGAAGTTCTTTACAGAGTTTGGATACTAGCCCTTTATCTGATATGCCATTTGTGAATATCTTCTCCCATTCTGTAGGCTGCCTTTCAGTTTTGTGGAATGTTTCCTTTGCTGTGTAAAAGCTTTTTATCTCGATGAAGTCCCAAATGTTCATTTTTGCCTTTGTTTTCCTTTCCTCTGGAGACGTGTTTAGCAAGAAGCTGATGTGGCTGAGATCAAAGAGGTTGCTGCCTGTGTTCTCCTCTATTTTGAGAGATTCCTGTCTCACCTTTAGATCTTTCATCCATTTTTAATTTGTTTTGGCATGTGGTATAAGTGATCCAGTTTCATTTTTCTGCATGTTGTTGTCCAATTTTCCCAACAACATTTGTTAAAGAGACTGTCTTTTTTCCATTGGATATTCTTTCCTGCTTTGCTGATTAATTGACCAAAGAGTTGAGGGTCCATTTCCAGGTTCTCTATTTTGTTCCATTGATCAATATGTTTGTTTCTGTGCCATACCATACTGTCTTGATGACTACAGCTTTGTAATCGAGCTTGAAGGCTGGAATTATACCAGTTTTTGGTTTTCTTTTTCAACATTCCTCTGGCTATTTGGGGCCTTTTCTGGTTCCATGCCAATTTTAGAATTATTTGCTACAAATCTGTAAAAAATGCTGGTGTTATTTTGATAGGGGTTACATTAAATATGTATATTGCTTTGTGTGGTATGAACATTTTAACAATATTTCTTTTTATAATCCATGAGGATGGAATGTACTTCCATTTCTTTGTGTCTTCCTCGATTTCTTTCTTAAGTGTTCTCTAGTTTTCAGAATACAGATCCTTTACCTCTTTGGTTAGATTTATTCCTAGGTATCTTACAGTTTTGGGTGCAATTGTAAATGGGATCAATTCCTTGATTTCTCTTCCTGCAGCTTTGTTGTTGGTGTATAGAAATGCAACAGACAGGGCATCTGGGTGACTCAGTCGGTTAATGTCTGCTTTCATCTCAGGTCATGATCCCAGAGCCCTGGGATCAAGCCCCACATTGGGCTCTCCACTCAGCGACTAGTCTTCTTCCACTCAGCTTCTCCCTCCCCCCTCCCTCTGTGATATCTCTCACTTTTGTTCTCTCTCAAATACATAAATAAAATCTTATAAAATGCAACAGACTTCTCTGTGTTGATTTTATATCCTGCAACTTTGTTGAATTAATGAATCAGTTCTGGAAATTTTTTGGTGGAGTCTTCCAGGTTTTCTACATAGAATTATGTTGTCTGCAAAAAGTGAAAGTTTGACTTCTTCTTCACCGGTTTGGATGCTTTTTATTTCTTTTTGTTATCGGATTGCTGAGGCTAGAATTTCCAGTACTTTGTTGAACAACAGTGGTGACAGTGGACATCCTTATCATGTTCTTGACCTTAAGGGAAAAACTCCTTGTTTTTTCCCCAATGAGGATGAGATTAGCTGTGGGTCTTTTGTATATGGCCTTTATGATGTTGCGGTTATATTCTCTCTTTCCCTACTTTGTGGAGGGTTTTTACCAAGAAAGGATAATGTATTTTGTCAAATGCTTTCTCTGCATCTATTGCAAGGATCATATAGTTCTTATCCTTTCTTATATTAATGTGTATCATGTTGATTGATTTGAGAATGTTGAGCCACCCCTGAAGCCCAGGAATAAATCCCACTTGGTCATGGTAAATAATCCCTTCCATGTACTGTTGGACCTGATAGGTTAGTATCTTGTTGAGAACTTTTGCAACCATGTTCATCAGGGATATTGGTCTGTAAATCTCCTTTTTAGTGGGGTCTTTCTCCAGTTTTGTGATCAAGGTAATACTGGCCTCATAGAATAAATCTGGAAGTTTTCCTTCCATTTCCATTTTTTGGAATAGTTTCAAAAGAATGGGTATTAATTTTTCTTTAAATGTTTGGCAGAATTCCCCTGGGAAACCATCTGGCCCTGGACTCTTGTTTGCTGGGAGATTTTTGATTACTGATTCAATTTCTTTACTGGTTATGGTTCAGATTTTCTATTTCTTCTGTTTCTGTTTTGATGGTTTCTGTATTTCTAGGAATTTATCCATTTCTTCCAGATTGTCTAGTTTGTTGGAGTATAATGGCTTGTCATATTCTGTTATAATTGTATTTCTGTGACATTGGTTGTAATCTCTCCTCTTTCATTCATGACTTTATTTGGGTCTTTTATCTTTTCTTTCTGATAAGTCCGGCTATGGTTTTATCAATTTTGTTAATTCTATCAAAGATACAGCTCCTAGTCTCATTGATCTGGTCTATTGGTTGGTTGTTTTGTTTTGTTTTGTTTTGAACTTTCTGTATCACTTATTTCTGCTCTAATCTTTATTATTTCCCTTCTCCTGCTGGATTTAAGTACTTTATTTGCTATTCTTTTTCAAGCTCCTTTAGGTGTAAGGTTAAGTTGTATATTTGAGACTTTTCTTGCTTCTTGAGGAATGCCTGTGTTGCTATATACTTCTCTCTTGGGGTGCCTTTACTATGTTCTAAAGGTTTTGAACAGTTGTGTTTCCATTTTCAATTGCTTCCATGTATTTTTTTTTAATTCTTCTTTAATTTCCTAGTTGACCTATTCATTCTTTAGTAGAATGCTCTTTATCCCCCATGTATCTGTGGTACTTCCAAATGTTTTCCCAGTGGCTGACTTCAAGTTTCATAGTTTTGTGGTTCAAAAATATGCATAGTGTCTTTTTTTGTACTGGTTGAGGCTTGATTTGTGACCCAGTATGTGACCTATTCTTGAAAATGTTCCATGTGCACTTGGAAAGAATATGTATTCTGCTGCTTTAAGAGGAAATGCTCTGGATATATTTGTGAAGTCCATCTGGTCCAGTGCATCATTCAAAGCCTTTGTTTCCTTGTTGACCTTCTGCTTAGATAATCTGTCTATTGCTGTAAATGAGGTGTTAAAGTCCCCTACTAATACTGTATTATTATCAGTGAATTTAATTTTGTTATTAACTCATTTATATATTTGACTGCTCCCAAATTAGGAGCATAAATATTTACAATTATTAGATCTTCTTGTTGGATAGATCCCTTTATTATGATATAATGTCTTTCCTCATCTTTTATTACAGTCTTTGGATTGAAATCTAGTTTTTCTGATAGAAGGATGGCTACTCCAGCTCTCTTGATGTCTATTAGCATGACAAATGGTTCTCCACCCCCTCATTTTCAATCTGGAGGGGTCCTTGGATCTAAAATGAGTCTCTTGCAGGCAACATATTGATGGGTCTTGTTTTTTAATCCATTCTGATATCCTACATCATTTGATTTGGAGCATTTAGTCCATTTACATTCAGAGTAACTACTGAAAGATATGAATTTAGTGCCATTGTATTACTTGTGAAGTTGCTGCTCCTATAAATTATCTCTGTTTCTTTCTAGTCTTGGTGACTTTTTGTCTCTCTTTCCCACCCAGAGGGTCCCCTTTAATATTTTTTTGCAGGGCTGGCGCAGTGTTCATGAACTCCTTTAGTTTTTGTTTATCTTGGGAACTCTTCCTCTCTCCTTCTATTCTGGATGACAGCCTTGATGGATAAAGTATTCTTAGCTGTGGATTTTTCCCATTTAGTACCTTGAATATATCATGCCAGTCCTTTCTGGCCTGCCAGGTCTCTGTGGACAGGCCTATGACCAGCCTTATATTTCTACCCTTGTAGATTAAGGACTTTTTCTCCTAAGCTGCTTTCAGGAATCTCTCTTTATCTTTGTATTTTGCAAGTTTCACTATAATATGTCATGGTGTTGATCTGTTTTTGTTGGGTTTGAGGAGTGTTCTGTTCCTCTTGGATTTGAATGCCTATTTCCTTCTCTTGATTAGGGAAGTTCTTAGCTATAATTTGTTAAAATAAATGTTCTGTCCCTCCTTGCTCTTCTGCTTCTGGGATTCCTATGACACGGATATTATTTCACTTTATGGAATCACTGAGTTCCCTAACTCTACCTTCTTAATTTAATATTTTCTTTCACTCTTCTTTTCAGCGTATTTTTCCATAATTTTACTTTCTATATCACCTACCCTCTCCTCTGCTTCTTCAGTCCTTGTAGTGTTTACATCCATTCTATTTTGCATCTCAGTTATAGCATTTTTTATTTCAGCCTGACTAGTTTTTAGGTCTTTTATCTCTGCAGCAAAGGTTTTTCTGCTGTTTTCTATGCTTTATTCAGGTCTAGCTAGTAGTCTTTTAACTGTTGATCTAAATTCTTGATCAGATATATTGCTTATATATCTGCTTTGAACAAAACCCTGGCTGTGATATCTTTCCAACCTTCCTTTTGGGGAGAATTCCTCCATTGTGTCATTTTTACTAAGTTTCTATCTTTCTCGTGTTATGAAAGCTTGTTACATTTCCTGCATCTCAGAGTAATGATATATTAAAAAGAGGTCCTACATAATGCAGAGCCTAGCACTTCAAGAAGTGTTTCTGGTGTATGTTGTGTGCACACTGCTATTGTGTTTTGGCTGCTCATTCCTACCTGTTTGTCCTGTAAGAGTCACCCTTATGTTGAAGTGGTTCCTCTGGGTCTTCAGATAATGAGCAACTTGACTTGGGATTTTCTGAAAATTTCTACATATTAAACTGTGAAACTGCATTTTTTTCCAAATCACAAATGAATAAAATTGAGTTTTGATTAAAAAAAAAAAAAGATGATAGCGTTACAGGCAGCAGAAATCTCCTAGTCACTCCAGGAACACAAACAGGTTTCATCGCCAGGACTGCATCAGCATTCTTATGCAGTCCTGGAGATGGTGGTGCTGTCTCTGTTGTGGAAGGCTTGAGAGGCCTGGGGAGGAGATGGGCTCAGCTAGACAGTGGTGGCCTGATGACACACAACTGTCACAGGTAGAAACACAGCATGACACTACTTATCTGCCTGCCCTGAAGCAGCAACAGAGCTCTGAGTGCTGCTGCTTCCGTGTGGCCTGGGTGGTGGGCTTTGTGGTGGAGGCAGTGGCCTCAACTGGAGACACACGTATTATCTACAATTAATCTGCTGGGACGCAAAACCAGCAGGGCCTGTTGTGTGCCGTGGTAGGTTCATGTCAACCTTGATAGCCTTCATAATAATCCTATGAGATAATGTTTTTATTACCACTCCATAGAGGAGAAAACCAAGGAATTACATAACTTTCTTAAGGTCACACAGAAGACTACAAAGCTTGGACCAGAACCCAGACTCCTGAAGCCTGCACTTGTCTGCCACCTACAACTTCATCCTCAGGGTCCCCTGAAGGGGGCCCAGCTGACCAAAATAACTCTACTTGAAGCAATAAAGAATCCCATGGGCCTACCAGATAAGTGTGAGTTCAAAACACCTCCAATAAAAACCCAAATAAACCCAAAACATCCACATACAACAACCAAACATTGGCTGTCTGGCATTTAACATTTCTTTTCTCAAAGAAAAGAAAGAAATCTCTAGTGTAAAGCACTGATCCTTCCTCTCCTGTTGGCAAAACTAGGTATAAACAACAGTGTCTCTACACTCCAGCAATGAAAGTCTGTGGTTTCATTTCAGCCCTAACACTGATTCGTGTTAAATCTGTAGGGGTGATGAAAATGCCTACGATTGGATCTAGATTGTGAGAGTGATTATGTGACACTCCATAGTTTCTAAACTCACTGAACTTAATGCTTAAGAAGTAGGTGATTTTAGGGGCACCTGGCTGGCTCAGTTAGTTAAGCATCCAACAGTTAGTTTCAGCTCAGGTCATGATCTCAGGACCATGAGATCAAGCCCGGTGTCAGGCTCTGGCTCAGCGTGGAGCCTGCTTGTCCCTCCTTTGCTCCTCTCCCTACTTGCTCTCTCTCTCTCTCTAATAAATATACTTAAAAAAAAAAAAGAAGTCAGTCATTTTATTGTGTGTAAATCAAACCTCAATAAAGCTGTTAGAAACAGAAGTACAGAATTCTCAACAGATCCCAGCAGCACAGAGAGCCGTTCACAGCGAGCTGCAGAGCACCAGGTCAGCACAGTAACAACACATGGATCCCACGGTCAGGATTCATAGCCTGTGCCTGGCCTCTTTTCTCAAAATCCAGACAAAACACAGAAGACAATGCAGCAGAACTTTACTTACTTCATAGGTGCTCAGCAAATATTAATTGCCTAGGTTCCGGTGGTTATTTTTAAACTCCAGTTGATGAGATTCTAAATAACCAAAGTGGTGACAATTATTAATATTTTTATATTCTGAGATATTAATTACCTGTCCACCTCCTCTAAGAATCTTATGCAGGATATAAGCTATTCCTAAGTCGTTGAGAAGGAACCAGCCACTTGTGCAGGCTGAGCCAGAAGAGTAAGCTGTCAGCCTTGGAAATCCACAGGAGAAATCAGTCTGTGCTTGTAAGACCATCTCTAACCCCTTTTGGGTCTCACTTTTTTTTTTAAACTGAGTTATAACTGATTTACAACATTATATTGGCATCAGGTGTACAATATAATAATTCAATATTTTCATCTATTACAAAATGATCACAATAAGTCTAGATAACATCCATCACCACACAGAGCTAACAATTTTTTTCTTCTGATGTGAACACTTTTAGGATTTACTCTTAGCAACTTTCAAATATGCAATACAGAGTTATTAATTATCACTGCCAAGCCTACATTACATCCGTGTCATTATTTATTTTCCGACTAGATGTTTGTACCTTTTGACCTTCTTCACCCATTTCTCCCCCTCATCATCCCCTAGCAACCACCCATCTGTTCTCTGTGTCTTTGAGTCTGGGATTTGGGAGCGTTTTTTGGGTCTCACTTTTTGTAAAAAATCAAGAAATGGTAAGATAATGCTTTTATGATGTTGTAAGACTAAAGCCAATGAAATGCTTTACCAGCCCCAAAGCTCTTTCAGTGGTAAATAAGGCATCGACACATTCTGGGGGCTTTGGATTACCTATATTTAATCTCTATCAGTCACTGGGACATAAACTTTCAAAGCAGACTTGACTCTCAGTAGTGACAGCACTCTCTCCTGATAATCAGTTTTTTTTTTTTTCCTTCAAATTGCACAGCCACTTCAGCATCTGTGGGTTTATAAATGAAGCCCGCATGGTGCTCCCTAAGTGGCTTGATTTGACAAAACCAAAAATATCCTTTAAGACATTTTAAAATAAGCACCAATGTGTCTGTGTTAAGAAGGTTATATATTCATTAAGTACGTGAATTTGTGAAACCATTTCCAACCACATGATGAGAGTGATTGAAAAACTCTGGACAGGATGTATGTTTGCTGCAAATGACACCCTCCAAGCAGGCATGGGCAGGGGAAGCACACAAACATGGCTGAGTTCTCACACACTCTACCTAACTGTTGAGTAAATGGGTATGTTGCATTCTTGGAGTCAGGAATGTTAAAGGCCAATTTCCAGTTCACCATGGATTTGGCTCCCTATTTACCTGGACACTGATCTGGAGAGGCAGGCATTAAATACTAATGTGCTGGGCATGAGTGAGGCAAGAAAAGACATATAAGAAACCTAAATTAAGTCGAGACGTGGAATAATTAAATACTGCTACCATAAGCATAATTTTCAGAAGTCACTCAGATTTGTCCTAATACTTGCAGGACCCAAGACAAGAGCACATACCAGATGACTACAACAATTAAAAGTTAGAAACCAAGTCACAAAACTTAACTACAATATGTTCATTCATCCTACCTGACCACCTACACCTTTGCAATGATCTAAACCAGGCTGGTGTTGAGGATGATTAGAAGCCTGGGCTGGCCGACAATGGGGCAGGGAAAACTGGCCCCAGGCCTCTGGCCCTGGACCACCCTTTCCCCTTCCCACCTTAGGTTCCATCCTGCCCTGAAAAGCCCTTATATGCATCTGTGACCCCCTCAGCAACACAGCCATGCTCCGCTAACACCCCCTTATACATAATTGCCCGCTGGGCCTGCGTGTATGTGGCAAGAAAGCCAGCAATGCAGTGTAGTTTTGAAAGAACTGATCCAGGACAGAAGCCCATGCATCACCCCATGGAGTCAGGAACATTTGGGCAGAGAATTCCCAGGTTTTAAACACATGGAGCACAGTCTAGTGGGGATGGCATGGGGTCCTGGCAGATGTGCTCCACTGGCCCTGCAGAATCCTTGTTCCAACATAAGAGGCACAGCCAGAATGAAAGGGTCTCTAGACCTTGGGGCTCAGGTGGGGCTCCTCTTAGCAGGATCTAAAGGTGGTTCCAGAGCCACTGACAACAATGCTATAATCTACCTTATTTAGACACTGTAAATTCAGAGACAAGAGACAAATGGGAAGTTGTACCTATTTCATCAAAGTCTTTCAGAAGACAGAAAGAGTAGCAATCCCAAGTGTTAAGAGATGATAACCCTCACACACACAGGCTTTCTTAAAATGCTGTACAGTTTCTTCTCCGAGGAGCTCAGGAATGATAAGTAGATCCAAACCCACCCTTGGAAAGAGCAGCTCAATTCCAACATGAGGAATGTTTTTCTACAAACACTAGGAAAACACTGAAATCAAAGATGAAGCATTCACTCACTTACTGATTTGAGAAATATTCACAGAGGGACTTCTATGTGCAAGGTACTATTCAAAGATACAACTATGAACAGGACAAGCAAAAGTCCTGCCCTCATGGTGCCTACATTCCAGTGGGATATAATCAAAAACAGAGGAACAAGCAAATTGTTTCCATTTGTAGCAGATTTCCTGAAAAAAACAAAACAGGGAGAGACTAGAGAATGAGGAGGGGTGTGTGTGTGTGTGTGCACACGCGTGCTCGCGCACCTGCATGTACATTTCTGTGTGGGGGTAGCTGCTTTAGTTAGAAGGTCCGGCATGAACTCAATGAGGAAGTCCAAGCGCTTAGTGACCATCAATGACAGATCCTGCTGATCAAGCAGTCTGACTCCACAGTGGATCAGGTCTCTTATGGAGGAAGGCTGAATCCAAGGAGCAAGGTAGTTCCATTCCGAATGGAGAGCTCAGCTGCTCAGAACGTGATGTGTGTCCCAGAATGAGCTACTCCACCTCAGCACGCCTCATTGAAGAACCTTGGAATGGAGAGGACAATGTCCCAAGTGACATCACATACCATATAAAGCAAGGCCTGTTGTAGGCAGCTCCCAGTAATAAATTATTATAATTTCTAGTAGTTCAAATAAACCTTGCCAGTCAGAACTTTGGTTTTTTGTTTTGGTTTGGTTTGGTTTGGCTTTTTCTCATCTGAAGCAGAGCAAGGTTCAATTTCTTGGAAAAGCAGACACAGCTGTAAAATACGACATGCCCGTCTGTCAGGTGGAGAACGTCCCCTGAGGCCCTCAGGTGGCAAATACAGTGATGAAAGTGGGGACAGGAGGACTACAGCCACTGCAGCTCATGGAGGTTCTGCTGATATGTATTGCTCGCCTTCAGAGTGAAGGGATAATCTGGATCCAAGGTTTTGACACTTGAGCTGCAGAAATACCATAAGAGCTTCTTAACAGATTCCAGATCCAACCACTCAGTGATATTGATTCTGTAGGTCTGAGGTGGAGACTAGGAAATGCATTTTTACTAAGCACCCAGCTAATTCCAAGACAGGTGGTCTCCTGACTCTACTCTGAGCAACACTGAGCTGGATGATGATTTTGCACCTTGGGTAACACCTATTATGGAAATCTAAGCTGAATTTGGCTTGAGAGTCTGCTCACATCAAAGGATCAGATGAGCTAAACTCGAGCGGGCTCAAAGTCTACCTTGCCTCAAACTTAATGAACTCCCACACTGCTCTAACAGTCGGCTGGATAGACAAATATATGCAAATTGCCTTGGCCACCTCGGGAATAGAGAGGTGCATGTTTGTTATCTGCTCTGAGGCCCCCAAAGGAAAGGGGAGCTGTGTATATGCAAATCGGTGTTGTGCTGTGTATTGTAATTTTTAGCAGCTCTGAGGAAAGTGAAACTTAATGCTTCAGTTAGGCTCCTGGGAATCTGATCTTTAAAGTCAGGGTAGGAACATACAGTTTCTATCAAGCTTGTCCTCTCAAAAATGTTAACTATTGACTCTGGTAGCAACAGTGTTGGAGAACATTATTATTCCGCCTCTAATTCAGATGGTCCTTTTTGCATAACAATAATATAAAACCAAGATGGTAAAAATAAGGCAAGCAACCACCAACAGAAACCAGACCTAATGCAAGCAGCCAGGAGATCTGGTGTTTCTAGGTTTGGGTCTGCTGCTGAGCAGTTATGTGATTTTGGCTTTGGGAGACTTAGTTTCTCCATTACAGCAGCAGACTCCCTTCCACTAATGTGTGCATCTGGTCAGACAGTGGCTGAGGAACCAGCCACTGTGGAGCATGTCACTTCCTTCATATCAGCCTAAAGAACAGCAGCTCT
The DNA here is from genome assembly GCF_011764305.1 of Mustela putorius furo. Taxonomy (NCBI): domain Eukaryota; kingdom Metazoa; phylum Chordata; class Mammalia; order Carnivora; family Mustelidae; genus Mustela; species Mustela putorius. The sequence goes on along the minus strand of NW_025421560.1, from coordinate 2,829,096 downwards.
CAAAAGCGGGTCTCTGCGTTTCCTCTGGCACAGTCAAGCCTATGCTCAAGGATGCTAGGAGAGCTCAGGATGGCTGCAAGTGAGGGCAGGGGGCCAGGAAAGGAGGAAAATTGTGGCCACAGTAGGCAACTGTGTGAACTAAGGGAGAAGAGATGGCATGATGAGCCTACAACCGAGGGTATCCTCAGATCAGAGTTTGAATGACTCAAACCACGGCACATAAACAAGAGAAGAAACACTGGTGGCAGACCATCTGTGAAATCTCATCAGACACTGGGCAGGGAAGGAGAGCCAAAGAGGAGACGTGTCCAAAAGACAGGAGAAGTGTGCCCACTGCCGTTGGTGATACGCACAGAGTCATTATCTCAGTCCAAACTAATTTCCTTGCTGACCTTTTTGCCTCTCATTCCATTTGGGTATCTTAGATTTATTCTTGGTTGACATTGCACTTGCTGGCTATGGTTGCTCCAAATGAGCCCCTCAAGCTTCAAGCCCCCAGCATTGACTCTGCCTCCAAGCTGGTGAGTGCCACATGCAATTTTCTAAACTTCTAAGGCCAAATGATGCGGGCACCTTTTGTGGTCTCCTCTGTACCAGCATCTCTCTGTGATGAACATCCGGCTTCTATTGGACCCTGGCTCCATGCCTGTCTTCCCTCTCTTCCCCATCACTGTGCTGGAAGTTATCCATCTCCTCGCTGCCGTCCTCCTCCCTTCTGCCTCCGCAGTTTGTATCACAAGTCAGGACGACAGATGCACCAACCCAAACACAAGCCCCAGGTGATGGAAGATTTCTTTTCAAAAAATCTTAATAAGTAAGCAGAAAAAATATACAAATACAGAGTCACTAGAATTAGTTTACCACAAGGAGGGATTTCAGAAGTGGAGCATCTTAGGAGGAGAGCCTTAGGGATGCAGCTGTGTGGGACAAGGTCTAAATCCCTCATGTCATGTGTTGGGGCCAAATAAGAGACAGTGTTTCTTTACCGAGTGGCTGAAGCACCCAGACCCTACAGCTAGACTGCCTACAGCTGAGGATATCGGACCACAACCAGTCTCTGCTCGTCCAGTTACTAGGCACACTGCCGTGGGCAAATTACTTAACTTCCTGTGCCTCCAGTTCCTCACATATAAAATGGGATGAATTACAGCATTTATCTCACTGGGGTTCCTGTAAGTGTTCAATAAACAGGTAAAGTGCCTTAAACAATGCTTGTTTTCTAAGTGAGCTGTCACTAGCTAGAAGTCTTGAAGGAAATCCTTTAAAAAGCTTTGTATTATGGAAAATTTCAAATATAAACAAAAGAAGAGAAAACAGTATAACGAAGCCCCATGTACACATCTCCTAGCTTCGACAATTATCGACTCATGGCCAATCTGATTTCTCTCTGCCCTATCCATTCTGTCTGCCCTCTCCTTCAGATTACTTTGAAGCAAATCCCAGGCATTGTTCTAATGCATCTTTCAATATTTCAGTATGGATCTCTAAAAGATAAGATTTGTTTGTTTGTTTTTTAAAGAATCTACCCACAATACCATTTTCATTCCTGAAAAATATTAACATTTTCAAAAAACAGTATTTGACAGGTCCCAGAATACTCAGTTCATGAGGGCTAAAACTTGAACTGTTATCTTTTCCTTTACACTTCAACACATAAATAGCACATACTCAACAGTATTCATGAATTGAAACTAACTGATTTTAAAATTTTTCTTGTCTAACAGTTTTGTTGAGACTCCTATTATACACCAAAAAGTAGTTCTATTCCTTTGAAAATTACAAAGAACTGGGGCTTGTGGCTGGCTCAGTCGGTTGAGCATCCAACTCTTGATTTTAGCTCATGTCTTGATCTCATGGGTCATAGGATCAAGCCCCAAGTCAAAACCCTACATTGGGCTCTGTGCTGAGGAGTCTGCCCGAAGATTCTCTCCCTCTCCCTCTCCCCCCTCCCTGCTCACACTCTCTCTCTAAAATAAATAAATAAAATGTTAAAAAAAGAAAATTAAAAAGAACCAAAGCTTTCTTCTAAATGCTCAATACATTCTGAGAGGCATACTTTCAGGGACCATTAACAATAATTGTACTTTCTGTCGTGATTCATTCTGTTCTACGCAAGTTTAACTGATATTACCAATTGCATTACTGAGGATACTATAATGCATAATATATTCTACAAGGGGATTCTCTTTTTTATATATGAAAGCCAGATTTCAGTTCTAAAAATGTGATGACTATCTATTCCATATCCTTAAAAGCATATTATTACTATGACTCCTGAAATTCTCATATTACTAGAGGGAAGGAAAGCAGAAAAAAATGTTGACCATTCCATGGGACCAATCACAGTATCGCCTGCAGAAGTCTGGCCAACTTCTGTTGTATTCGGCTAAAATGCCTTGCCGCAAGTATTAACAGCCTTGTTGCTAAGAACAACAGTGGTCTCTTCAGACCCAGGTGAAATGATTTATGGCTCTGCTCTCTTGACAATGGCTTGTGTCATCTAACCACATACACACAGACAAATATGCCTCGACAGCTGTCAACAGTTTATAAGCCATCCAGGCTTCCACTAATGTCAACAGATGTCAATAAACTCAAGGCCTCAAGTGTCTTTCTATATATGGTTGCTCTATTCTGTTCTCATCTACAGCTGACAGCTGCTTCTGAGTTAAGGCTGCTACCCCACAAGGCACAACAGAGATGAACTGGAAAGGAGTGACTGGCCCAGAGCAATTGGAGAAAGGAGGAGTGCCCTTTGGTCTCAAGTACTTGGAAAAGGGTCCCTTAAGTGCTTGCTATTAAAAACAAAACAAAACAAAAAAAAACCACAGTGTTTGGACAAAACACTGTCCTTTTATGATTAATTAAACAATGAAAATGGTTAATAATCTGGAACTAAAAGTTCCGTTTGTTGGGAACATAATGAGGGTGAACTTTTAAGGGAAGATTTAAAAAAAAAGAAATTTTGTTTTAAAATATAAGTAAGGACACATTACTACTGAACTTAGTCATTATTTTATGTCAGCTTCCTTCTTTATGATTCTTTACTTCCCTTACGTAGGTCAGAGAGGTAAACAGTACCAGTCCACAACCATTTATAGCATAATTTAGAAAATTAACTTATTATTGTCCATGAAGAAATTTTCTACCTCAAAATGACATGATAGGCAAACAATCTAACTTGCCTTTTTTTCTTTTGAATATGCATTCACTAAAAAGACATATACTGCAACAGCTTTGGGAAATAAATGCAGAAACCTTAAATAAAAGATTTTTCAGAATGCTTTCATCTTATGTGTCTTAGACAATAAATCAGATTCTCGGTGAGTCTGTGCAATTACAGACACAGTGGGAATTAAAACTAGTTTGGGTTCAATTAGTAAAACACTTAAACAGTCTGGGTTTTAGGAAAGCTTTTTAAGAGTACTTATGTATAACTGGAGAACTTATTTCCATCACTTATATCGAGCAGGGCTATTGCCTTGCATTGTACAAGTACCATAATCACCTTTCCAAAGGCAACATAATTCCACTGTATTTTGAAATTTTTTTTTTTTTAATTTGACAGAGAGAGAAATCACAAGCAGGCAGAGAGAGAGAGGGGAAGCAGGCTCCCTGCTGAGCAGAGAGCCTGATGCGGGACTCGATCCCAGGACTCTGGGATCATGACCTGAGCCGAAGGCAGCGGCTTAACCCATTGAGCCACCCAGGTGCCCTGTATTTTGAAATTCTTACAGATAAACTAACTTTCAAGAAAGGTAAGTAAAAATGGCCATGACTTAAAAAGTCAAGGGTATCAAACTGGTAATGGCAATTCTTGTTAAACAATCCTTTTAGGGACACCTGGGTGCCTCAGTCAATTAAGTGTCTGCCTTCAGCTCAGGTCATGATGCCAATGTCCTAGAACTGAGCCCAGCATCGGGCTCCCTGCTTAGTGGGGAGTCTGCTTGTCCTTCTGCCTTTGCCCCTCTCCCAGCTTGTGCTCAGTCTCTCTCTCAAATAAACAAATAAAATCTTAAAAAAAATAAAACCAAACCTTTTAATGCGATTGTTCAGCTTTTTCTCTTCTACAAAATAGTACATTTATGAACAAAGTATAGAATATTTAGAAATATGTAAAGTAAAAATTAAAAGATCTATAATTCAACCATTTAGAAAAAGTTAATAAGATATTATTTCAGTGCATTTCCTTAAAAAATATATTGGTGGAACATCACAAAATTGAGATCTACTTTATTTTCAGTTTTGTATCCAATTTTTTGTTTAGTTTTCTTTGTATTATGGGCATTCTCTCACTATAAGATATGTTTCTTAGAAGCTTGATTTTTGATCGCTTTATGACATATCACCACAGGGATATACCTTCAGAGGGATATATTATAATTTCTTTAAAACATTTCCTGTTTTTGAAAATGTAGTTTTCCATTCTTCCAATTTTATAAATGATAAAATTAATGTCATATATTAAAATAAGTAACCAAATCTTGTCAATTGTAGCTATTAATTACCTTTCAAAACCATCCATTGTTCTACATTCCCACTGTTATTTCCATAATTCTCTCACTAATATCAATAACTCTCTAGTTTCTTTGCCCTCAGGCTTTCTCTCCACCAGTTCATTCTCTAAACTCCAAAGTAATTTTATCTTTCATTTTTGTTTAACTTGGAGAGTTTGATAACACACTATGTTAGTAAGTATATAAGAAAGCTGGATTCTCATGTATTGATGGTTAGAATCTAAGTACATATTTTAAGGAGAGCAGTTTGGCAGATCTATAGATATTATGAATCACAAATTATAAATTCAAAGAATATATTTCTTTTAAGTGAGGCAATTCCACAATTAGAAATGTAGGGTACAGATCAATAAATTAATGACAAAGGATGCAAGAATATACAATGGGGAAAGTCTCTTCAGTAGTCTCTTCAACAAATGGTGTTGGGAAAATTGGACAGCCACATGCAAAAGAATGAAACTGGACCACTTTCTTACACTATACACAAAAATAAATTCAAAATGGATTAAAGACCTAACATGAGTCCTAAAACCATAAAAGTCCTAGAAGAAAACATGGGCTGTAAACTCTTGGACATGGACCTTAGTAATATTTTTCTGGGTCTGTCTCCTTAGACAAAAGAAACAAAATCAAAATTAAGTAATTGGGGCCACATCACACTGAGAAGGTTTTGCACAGCAAAGGAAACTATCAAAAAACAAAACAAAACAAAAAGACAACCTACGGGAGAAGATATTTCCAAATAATATATTTGGTAAGGAGTTAATATCCAAAATATAAATAAAACTTGTACAACTAAACACCAAAAAACAAATAACCTAATTAAAAATGGGCAGAGGACCTGAATAGACATTTTCCCAAAGAACAGATGGCCAAAAGACATATGAAAAGATGCTAGGCATCACAAACCACCATAGAAATGCAAATCAAAACCACCTGTCAGAATGGCTAGAATCAAAAAGACAAGAAACAACAAGTGTTGGCAAAGATGTGGAGAGAAGGGAACACTCATGCATTATTGGTGGGAATGTAAACTGGGGTGACTACCAGGGAAAACAGCATGAAGGCTCTTCAAAAATTAAGAACAGAGCTATCATATGACTCAGAAAATGGTATTTACCCAAAGAAAATGAAAACACTAATTTGAAAAGATACACCAACCCCTTATGTATATTTTGGTATTACTTGTAATAGTCAAGATATGGAACTAATATAAGTGTCCAATAGGTGAATGGATAAAGAAAATGCAGTGTGTGTGTGTATGCGTGTGTGTGTGTGTGTGTGTGTATAATCTTGGCATGTGTGACAACGTGAATGGACCTGGGGGGTATTAGGCTAAGTGAAATAATTCAGATAGAGGAACACAAATACCACGTAATTTCTGTGGGATCTAAGAAAAAAAAAAAAACAAATAGACTCAAATACAGAGAACAACCTGTGCCCGAGGGGAGGTAGGTAATGGGATAGGCAAAACAGATGAAGGGGACTAAGACGGACAAACCTGCAGTTATAAAACAAGTCACAGGGAAAAATAGCACAGCATAGGGAACATAGTCAATATTATAATGTTGTACAGTGACAGATGGTTACTACACTTATGGTGATCATTTCATAATATAATAACTGTCAAATAACAATGTTATACCCCTAAAACTAACACATTACTGAATGTCAATTATACCCTACCTAAAAATAAAAAATAAATTTATCATACAAATATACACATATACAGCAGATGAAATTATTCTGTATAAAGTTTGTCATTATAACTTTTTTAAGGACAAATACTAGAACCAATCTAAAAGCTTATCATTAGGTTAAGTACATTACTGTCATTATTAAATGGAATACTATGCAACGAAAAAAAGGGTAAGGCAGTTCTTTACATGCAAATGTGTAATAAACTCCAAGATACATTTAAAGTGAAAAAAGTACATAAAGTAACATATAATATGTTACACATTGTATAAATAATAAAATAAGAAAAACATAGCTTTCTTGAACATGCACAGAATAATTCTGGAACAAAAGGTTAAGAAATTGGTAAAACTGGTTGCATTCAGGGAAGCAAATGTATGGACAGGGAATAAGGTTGGAAGATAAAATTCTTACCATATGATACTGCATCTTTTGAACTATGAGCCATCAAATTTTTAAGGAATCAAATTTTTAAGAAATTTTTATTTGAGAGAAAGAGAGAAAGAGAAAGGAAGAGAGAGAGAAAGAGAGAGACAGTACACATGCACAAGGAAGGGGGAGGAGGAGAAGGAGGAGCAGTCTCTCTGCTGCACAGGGAGCCCATTGCAGAACTGGATCCCAGGACCTTGGGATCTGAAGGCAGACACTTAAACACTGAGTCACCCAGGCGTTCCAAATTATTAAGGAACTTAAAAGAAGAAATGAAAGAGGATATTCACAACCATCACTCATGTATTAAATACTTACACATGCCAAATCTGAACATTTTGCTCTGGACATTCTCCTCAATTCTCCTCCTACCCTCCTTTATTCTAAAAATTACCGGTGCTAAAGAATGTGCAAGTCAGGGTTCCAAAAGGAAGTACATACAGGAAAGAACTATAGAAATCTGCATAAGATTCCCTTGCATCTTTGGGCAGATACCATTCCATATAAGCACAGGGCAAAGCTTGGGAGAAAACAGCTAGCAGGGAGATGTGAGTTGAATGGAGGTTTTTGAAGTCCTACAATTCCAGGAGATACTAGAGTTCAAAACAGTCTCAGTAAAGAGAGTTTGCTGAAAACTCTGGGTATTCTTTTGAGACCTAGCTTAGTCCTGTGGTAAGGGCTATTCTAGAACTTCCCTAACAAAGCCCCAAAACAGACTTTTGCAGGGTTACACCAATGTGCAAACTGATTGCCTGCCAGAAACCTCAACACTTTTCATACGAAGACAAAACCCAGCTCTCAACATGCAGTATTCATAACATCCAGCCTACAATAAGAAATTAATAGCAATGAAGCAAGAAAATGTGACTAATAACAGGAAAAAATATAGAAACATACAGAGATAACACACACATTTGTTGGAATTAGCAATCAGAACTTTTGAGTCCACTGAATTCTGATCTCTGTTTTTTCTACCAACTACTGTTTTTTTTTTAATTAATTAATTTATTTGTCAGAGAAAAAGAGGGAGAAACTGAGCAAGCAGAGGAAGCAGCAGACAGAGGGAGAAGCAGGCTCCACAAGGAGCTGGAGCCTGATGTGGGACTCGATCTTAGGACCCTGGAATCATGACCTGAGCTAAAGGCACACGCTTAACTGACTGAGCTACCCAGGCGCCAACTACTGTATTATGCCTACACTCTGTTTTATGCCACCATTCTAGACCCAGAGAGGAAAGACAGGGTGGATCTGCCACTCACTCAGTGTACTGCCCTTGTCTTAAGGATCAACAGGACTTGTCCATTGTCCATGATCATTTTCTTCATTTTACTCAAGTTGCCAAGTGAAAGCATAAGCTTAAGAGCCATTACCTTGTTGTTAATAGCATTAATGTCATAATTAGTATTGTCTGAATTGCTAGTAAGTTTGGGCATAGATTTCAAATATTTATTAGTAACTCAGGTACCCTCTTTTGTAAGTGTTTGGTTCTTAATTTTGTTTCATTATTTTCCAGAATTGTTTGTCCTTCTCCTGACTTACATGAATTTTTTAGGTATTTTGGAAACTTATATCTTAATTGAAAAATAATTTCTTACCCATAGACCATAAGAAGGTCTTCTATAATTTTTTTTCCTAAAATTTCAATGTCTTGCTATTTAGAATTTTACTGTACAGACTGGATTTTTCTAGCATGTTGTAAAGTTGGAAATTTTCATTTTAAACATAAGGATAAACATTTCAACATGCACAGAACCACGTGTTACCATTCTACTTTGTTCCATTATCTTTTTTTCTTTTAATCCTCATGCCATGACACATTTCATTAATAGCTTTAGCTTTATAATCTCTTGTGATGTTTTACAGGAGAAGTTTTATCACAGAGTAACTTTTTCAAAATTGTCTTTACTATTCTTAGGCATTATCTCTGCTTCATAGTCTTGAGAATCATTTAACATGTTCAGGTATTAACTCTATAAAGATGTGAGAAAACTGAAGAATTCTATGTATTACCAAAATGGATACAGAGTTAAAAATGAATATAACTTGGGGTACCTAGGTGGCTCATTTGGTTAAGTGTCTGCCCTTGGCTCAGGTCATGATCTCAGGGTCCTGGGATAGAGCCAAGTGTCAGGCTCCCAGCTCAGCTCAGTCTGCTTCTCCCTCTTCCCCTTCCCTCACCCCCATCCTACCCCCGCTCATGCTCTCTCTCAAACAAATAAAAATTTTTTAAATCTTTTAAAAAAATTAATATAACTTGTAGGAAAATCTAAGATTCTATATGCCAAAAATAAATCCTATGATGAGACAAATGCTCGATTATGTTTTCCAACCCTCCCAATCCCCAGTAGGGAGTGTAGACCGTGACCTAGTCTGGGTTGCACAGGCCAGGTCTCTTTTTAACTCTTACTACTCCCACAGCTGTTCATCCTCCTCCCCAGCCTGACATTATGGGCACCCCCTCAAAGGCTAGCCTACTAAATGGTAAAACGGTGTTCAGCCTGTATCCTGGACCCATGCCCCACACTGAAGTCTGAATAGCATTTGGTTCTGTCTTCCCTTACTGCTTTTCAGACAAAATCCAGCTAATCTCTGCCCTCCCTGCAGTTCCCAGTGGACTCCGTGGAGAGAAAAACGAAGAGGTGAGTTTCAGAAGAGATGAAGAACATGGAAAATAATTAAGGTTTTACTTTATAAAAATTAGTTCTTTCCTCCAAATCAGACTTTCTTGATTTGGCCCGAAAGTGCAGTTTAGAAATTACACAGTGATTTAATCAAATCTCCTTAGAGTTCAGTACAGAGTACTCATCCAGAGTTACAGATGGAGAAATCGAGGTGCAGCATGTAAGCTAAGGGAATTGCGGCAACCCAGTAATTAATTACCCATGCACAGTAACACCACTGCATTAGCATTATTATTCCAGCAAACGAATTCTTAGACCAGTAGTTAATAATGCTAGTGACACAGGCACGGAAGAAAAACTCAAATCATATATTTAGAGCACATAATTAGACCACAGATTAAAAAAAAATGTCCAAATGCACATTATAAGAATTCAAAACAGGAGAACACTAATAAAGTTTAAGGCTTTCACTGATGGGACTACATCTGATTACAAGTTGTCGTGTATTTCCTGGCTGAACTTTTGCATAAATGCTTTTAATTTCCCCTAATGCAACTGTGGAAATCAAGAATTCTATTGTGAAAATGAAAAAAAGAAAGCCTTTAAAAACAATCACCTTACAATTCAATCCATCTGTCATCTGTTTAGGGACAAGGTAATCAGGAGTGTCTGACAAAGAATAAAGGCTTTGCCTGGCTGCTAGACAGGCAAGCTGCCACACACACAGGGAAGGTAGATCTAGGGCTCCAAAGGACCTGCCAGGGGTCCACAGATAATCTTCTGGGGAAACCTCTGCAATTGTATTCAAAATGTTCTGCCTGTGCCACAAGTTTAACTTCCGTCAAATCTGCAAATGATTTACGAGCTTCTGAGGGTGAACTTTCAACAGTGGCATTCATAGAAAAGAGTTAAGTCTAGAGCAGAGATGAGAGGAGGGGAACAAAAGTTCAGCTCAACCCTGATCAGGACAGGGGTGCATAGGACAGTTCAGTTTCCTGCCCTATCGCTACTTGAAGCGTGGAGCATTTTCCAGCAAGGACACTGAAAGGCAGAGTCATTCCAGCCCCTGTCCCTCATGTGGCCATTTCCACACAATCCTACCAGGTGGCAATTGCCACAATTGGCCTCTCTAGGCCATTTTCTGCATCACAGGAAGCCATGCTGCCCTCCTGCATGGTGAGCCCAAAAGTACTAGGAATCTCCCTCCCTTAAGAACAGCCACTGACCAGTGACTCTTGGGAGTGGTATAAAAATATTCCAGCTTCCTACACCCTCAGCTGAGTTAATTCTGAGATGTGTGTTTTATACAGCTTCCCAGAGCCCCCCCCCCCCAATGGATGAAACCTGCGTGGAGCTGGTTTAATAACTCCCCTTCCCAATCCTATTTCACTTCCCCAATCCCCTGCTGGTCTTCTCTGTATCTCTCAAGACAACTACTTGCACTCGAGCCCTCTGTCTCAGGGGTCACATGGGAGGAAACGGAGCTAGGACCAGCCAACCCCTGACCCCAGCTCCTCAGCACTGGTGATCCTTTATCAGCTGGTGTTCTTATGGATTGAATTTACGACAGGTGTTTCCAGAGGTCTCAGCAGGTGCAGAGTGGCAACTTAATCTCGAACAAGAAGCTTCAGAGGCAGATCTGTTTTCTTCAGAGGTCCCTCAGTTGGCAACATCATCAAGCCCAGCCTCCTATTGCACCCTTACTTCTGGAAAGTGTACGATCTTTTTCAGTTTCCATCTCCCCAGAGAGGTCCTCTACTGAAGAGAGTTGGCTCTCCAGTAATTAGTGTTCTCTGGGCACTGCCTGTGGGACACTCTGACTCAGGTAAATGGATGCCCACATCTGCGGCTCCCAGGGCTGTGGGTAGAGCCATGGTAGTCCCCAGGTCTCAGAAGACTGTTTCCAGAAACCAATTTCTCTCTTTTAGAGCCTGTATCTCCACTGAGCCACTGGCTTTTCTTCCAGCAAGAACTCATTAAATAACAAAAATGCAGACAAGTAAATGTGAAGATGTAATAGGCTTTATTAAGTGATTTCCGAATCAGGCAGCAACCCAACTAGCAAGCAGAGGGAAACTCAGAGGAGTTGTACAAAATAAGGTCTTTATAGGAAGAAGAGTGAGGAAAGGAGTTATTTGCAAAAGAGCAAGGCCACTTCCCTTAGAGGGAAGGTAGGTGTCTTACCATGCAGATTACCTCAGCTTCTTTGGTGGGGGTGGGGGTTGGAGAGGGCCCAAGTGACAGATTCCCTCTTTGGTGCTGATCAGAAAATCCAGGACTAATGGCTTAAGACCACATTTCTAGGGGAGGTTAAAACTACAATTAGGTTAGGTATTAAGCCCTGGTTTGTTAACTCAGCCTAATGACGCCATTCTGGGCCTGTGGTTTTCTTTCTGACAAACCAAAATCTCCTGCTTCCTGGGCCATAGCAGTTTTATCCACTGGAAGCGACTCTGGTCTTGTGGGAAGAGCTGCATTTGGACACAGAACCTCTGGGTTTGTGTTCTAACTCAAGCTGCATGACCTTCCCCAAATCATTCAGCCTGTCTAACCTTGGTTTTCTCATCTGTAAAATGCTCAAAATTAACAAAATCATACCTATCTAACAAGGTAGTGATGTGAATTAAGAGATACAAAGGCTTATGACAGTATCTTGTAAATGAAATGAAACCTATGAAGATAGTATTTTTCACTGACTATGTTAGCAAAGACAAAAATGTCTGACAATGCACTGTGCTAGTGGGGGGTGGAGGTCCTGGGGGACAGGAACTGGCATACATTGCCACTGGCAATGTGAACTGCTACCACTTCCCTGAAGGAACCTTTGGCCCAAGCTTTCAAAATTACAAAGACGCACACCCTTTAACCTAGCAACTCCACTCCCCGGAATGTATACTCAAGAGATATTCACACATGTGTACACATACAGTGCGTGCACACACACACATACATAGAAGATGTATGTAAATCACAGCATTGTTTAAGATAGAAAAATATTTGAGACAACCTAAATAATCATCCAAATAGGATGGATGAAATAAGTCAGAGTTCAATGAATCAGTAAAATTCCATGCAATCATTAAAAAGAGCAAACTAGTTCCAAATACCCTGATAGAGTCATCTCCAAAACATCTTGATAAATCGGGGGGGGGGGGGGGGACCCAAAGCAGGTACAGAACAGTGTGTGTAGTTTGCAATGGTTTGTGTAAAAATAGTTACACATCTGTGCAAACCTCTGGAAAAATACAGAAAACACTGTTGGATCGGAGAACCACATACAGCTGGGGGACCAGATAGCTGAGGGGTCCTTCCTCTGATACCTTTTGGTATCTTCTGAAGCTCAGGCCACGCTTAAGTATTACCTAGCCAGACAGCATTAATAAAAAGCTAGAAGACTATGAAACATGCAGTATTATGAGATCTACTAGCCCATGTGAGAAAACACTGATGATAGTGTTTGCAAAGCAAAATACTGCCGCATAAGATCCTGGACAACTTGTACAAAAGGCAGCCAGGCTGCAGGGACAGCTCAGCATCCACCCCTAGGTGGCACCGTCATGCTCATGAGGTCCTGAGATTCATTCACTGGGCTCCCATGCCCAGGTCACAGCTGCGGGGCAAGAGCGACCTGGTTTCCTCTTATATTATGGAACTTGGCAGGTGGCCAGCTGGTTAGTATAATAAGATCCAACATTCCCCTCATTTCCTCACCCGGCCTTGCCTTTACACACGCAGAAGGAGCCTGCTGGCTGGCTGCTTTGGTCCTGAGCCCCACAGGTGGATATGTTTGTGTTTACTCCTGCTCTGTATTTGCATATGTTTGTTTTCCTCCCTTGGGTCTCACTGGGCTTTCTGCGCCATGGGCTGGGCCTCCTGCTGCACTACTTCGTGCAGTGCCACCATCCCAGGCTCCAGCTCTGCGAGGACTTCATGGTGCTGAAATGCACCTATTTGGGGCTTCCTTTCAGATCACCAGCACCGGCGCCCACTGCCACATACACAGAGCACTGCTGGATTTAAGCCCACCTAGTCCGTTTGGGCTGCCAGAACAAATGACCACGGGCTGGACGGCTTAAACATCAGTTTGTTTCTCACAGTCCAGGCTGCAAGTCCAAGACCAAGGTGCCAGCAGATCCTTGTCCGGTGAGGCCCTGCTTCTTGGTTTGCACATGGCTGTCTTGCTTTTTCCTCACTAGGCAGAGAGGGAGCAGGGTCTCCTGTCCCTTCTTACAAGGGCACTGATCCCACTACAGAGGCTCCACTCTCAGGACTTTGTCACCTCCCAAAGGCCCCACCTTTGCACCCCACTGCAGGTTAGGCCCCAACAGACGAATATGGGGAGGGGAGCAGGGATCTAAACGTGCTGTCCATACACTGACCTACAGTCCTGTGAGGCAATCAAAGACATCCTTAGAGAACGATCAGCCCCAACATAGTTGTTACTCTGAGTACGTAATCTGGTGAAGCGATAACCCTGAGAGTCACAAAATGTGGTGTGTAAAGCCCAGAGGTATCACAGGCCAGGGTTTCTCAGTTCTATGGGACCAGTGCTCCCTTCTTAAAACAAATAAATTGTAACATCCTCCTTATTATTTGGAAATGAAATCTATAAATAATACTACCACCTACGCATAGAAGTTCAATAAAGGAAACCATTATAATTGCAACGTAAGTTAAACTCGATGGCAAGTCCCTACTAGTACAAGGGTATGTCTTTCCAAACGTAAATACTCGGGTCTGAGCACACTAGAGGACGCGGTGCCGCCACAGGCTCTGCACACCTCCACTGAGTCACTAGGAACACAGCAGCTCCAGACAGAGGGTGGCAGTGCGTTTTACACTAGTGACTCACATGCTAGGAGAACGATGACAGAAGCAACAGAATTTTCTGAAACCAGAAATCACTCCTGATTTTGTCCGATACTAAACAAAACAGAATCTTATAGATTCTTAAAAAACGTAAAGCCTGCAGAAAATACTTTGGGTTTATACACCAAAGGAAATTTTTACATATAAAACCAACTTACATAAACACAGATCAGGTTTTCACTGAAAATCATGCCGGATGTGTGGGACAACTCCTTCTTGGGCATGACATTAAAGGATTCTTTAAGGGCGCCTGGGTGGCTCAGTGGGTTAAGCCGCTGCCTTCGGCTCAGGTCATGATCTCAGGGTCCTGGGATCGAGTCCCGCATCGGGCTCTCTGCTCAGCAGGGAGTCGGCTTCCTCCTCTCTCTCTCTCTGCCTGCCTCTCTGCCTACTTGTGATCTCTCTCTGTCAAATAAATAAATAAAATCTTAAATAAAAAAAAAAAGGATTCTTTAATGTATTAAAGAATCCCATGCATTAAAGGGTTCTTAGAATTCCTGATCTACATCTAGATGCCAACTACTACCTCATTCCCTGAGGACTGGACAAAGAAGAAATGCTCACACAAATTTCTACTACACACTGACGGAGCTAGCTAGCCTTCTCTGGGCTCTGCCTGGCCCCAAGAATCTTCCCAGCTGGCTTCCAAGACCCTTCAGCTCTCCACTCTTAGGGTCACTGGTGTGGGTGACACACTTTCTTCACAGCATCATGGCAGAACATACACGTTACCTGGAAGAGCCACTAGCACAGCATGAATTCATACACTGAATACACTAACTGCCGCATTGTGGCATGCAGCCCCAAGGTCACCCTAAGGATGAAATTCTGCAGAGCGGGAACAGGTCCAGAAGGGATGGTGAATGTACACAATCAGCCAGAGAAGGTTATTTGTACACCTGTCTTCACACTTCTTTTGCCTAACAGCCCCTGAAAGATGTTTAAAATCTATCACCTAGCATGTTGTGAGGTTAACAGCAATTTTTTTTAAGGTTTATATGGTTAAAAGGATTATGATTTCTGGAGTATTATACATGTTGTCATTTTAAGAAATAATTATTACATTTATCTTTTTTATCCTATGGAATCTAAGTACCAAAGTGGTTTGATACCACTTCCATGTTTTCTATTTTATTGTAGAAATTTTCAAACATACAGGAAAGTTGAAATAGCTTTACACTGAAGACCCATATACCCATCACCTAGATTCACAACTCAACTTTCTGTACTTGGTTTATAAACCAAGTTATATTATATATTCCTCTATCCATCACTCTACCCAAACATCAATCCACCTTATTTTTAGGCATTTCAAAGTAAGTTGAAGACATCAGACCCTCCTCCTCAAAACACTCCAGCATGCATATCATTAATTAGAATTCCATATCTACTTACAGAATTCTTCTTTTGAGTTAAATTGATATAAGTAAAATGCACAAATCTTTTCTCACTTGAACCTGGAACCACTATAAAGATACAGTACATTAACTTCACTGCAGAAAGACTCATGTATGCCTTCCCAGTAACTCTCCATTCCCCATTCCCTCAAAGTTCCAATTTTTTTCTTACCACACAATAGTTTTGCCTATACCAGAACTTCATATAAATGGAACCATACAAGAAGTACTCTTTCACTCAGCAAGTTTCTGACATTCATCCATATTGCTGTCCATTTTACAGCGGAGTAGTAATCCATTCAATGAATTTACAACAATTCTGCTTTTGATAGACGTGGAACCTGTTTCCAGTTTGGGGCTATTACAAATAAATCTGCTATGAATATTTTTGTACAAGCCTTTATGTGGACAGATATTTTCACTTCTCTTGGATAAATCCTACAATAGAATTTGAAATACATTAAGATTTATAAAAACCCAAAAGCTTTGTATCATTTTACATTCCTAACAACAATGTATGTGAGGTCTATGCGTTGCTGAGAATTCACCTTCATTATGGCATTAACAATATTAAGTCTTCTAATTCATAAATATGCTGCATTTTCCCATTACTTTAGTTCCCTTTTCATTTCTCTCAACAATGCTTCATCGTCTTCAGTGCACATCTTTTATTAAATATATTCCTAAGTAATTTAATTTTTAATTCTTTTGAAGGTAGTTTTTCAATTTTATTTGGTTTTTTTTGCGATCTGTACATAAAAGTACGTTTAACTTTGTGTCTTGCAACCTTCTTAGATCTGTTTATTGGTTCTAACATATGTTCTGTAGATTTCTTAGACTCTTCTGTGTAAATAATGATGCCATATGCAGAAAGAGACAGTTTTACTTTTTCCTGACTTTCATGTCTTTATTTATTTTTTTATGTTATCACACTGCCTGGAACCTGTAACACAACACTGAGTGGTCAGAGCAGGCATCCTTGCTTGCCTCCAGTCTTAGGGGGAAGGGTTCATTGTTTTACCATGTGAAAGATTTCAATCTAAAATGAACCTGAAGGATATGAAATGGAGAATTTCACACACATGCCCTCAGAAGAACTGAACTTAAGAACTGACACTAATTTCCCCAAAATGCCTCATTTATGGAATACCAAGACTTATCTCCTGACCAATGGACATCCACAAAGAATCTCTCCCCATCCTCAAGCCAACGAATTTACCACTGGGACTCTGGCTGGACTTGCCACTTTTTGCACTCCTAGCCCATAAATACAATAATACCTGCCCCAAATACCTCAATAGAACTGCCCCAATATAATACCCTCAATAGAACTGTCTACAGCTTATCACAGCATGCACTCCCCAAACTGCAATTCCTCTGGCATTCTCTTTTATTTTTATTTTTTTCAAGTAGGTGCCTCATCCAGTGTGGGCTTGAATTCACAACCCTGAGATCAAGAGTCCCACGCTCCACACTCTACTGACTGAGTCAGCCAAGTGATCCTCCTCTGCTATTCCTGAATGAGTTCAATTTTTAGTAATTCAAGGTTGCCTGTTTACCTCTTCATCTAGGTTGACAATCCTTACGTATGATGTTAGCTATACATTTTCTTTTAAGATTTTACTTATTTTAGAGAGAGAGAGTGTGTGTGTGAGAGAGAGAGAGAGAAAGAGAGAGAGAGAGAAAGAGAGGAGGAGGAGCAGAGGGGAGGGAGAAGCAGAGGGGAGGGAGAGGGAGATAACTTCCAGCAGACTCCATGCTGAGCACAGAGCTGATGTGGGTCTCAATCCCATTACCCTGAGATCATGACCTGAGCTGAAACCAAGAGTTGGAAGCTCAACCCACTGAGACACACAGGCACACCAGCTGTGTATTTTTATAGATGATCTTTAATACAATGAGGAAGGTCTCCAACATTCCCAGTTTGTACAGCACCTGCATCATGAAAGGATGATCAATTTTGCTAATTATTTCTTACTATATCTATTAAAATGATATGATTTTCCTCCTTTATTCTAAAAGGATAAATGATGTATTACCTTTTTTATGTTCTCATTTGATCTGGCATGTTGTTTCTTTGAGGTAATTTTCCTTCTCTGTTCCTGGTCTATAATTTTATTTTTCTTTTCTATTCCTTTATGATGTCTTTGTCAAGCGCTGGTGTGTGGTATTGGTACACTAGTCTCATAAAATGGGCTGGAAAATGTTCTTCTATTTGCTGAAAGAGGTTTTATAAGATTGGTGTCATTTTCTCTTTAAACATTTGATAGAATTTAGTAGTGAAAAACTCCTGACCTGCAGTTTTCTTTGTGGGAAGTTTTTTAATCATGCAATTTCTCTTTCTTTCAATTTACTAGTTAAATTTTCTCTTTCATCTTGGTAAATTTTAGTTTCTGAGGAGTTTGCCCATTTCCTCTAATTTGTCAAACTGTTGATTTAGAACTGTTTATTATATTCCTTTAACTTATTTTAATGTCTGTAGGATTTGGAATGACAACTTCCCTTCCATTCCTGGTATGGGTGATTTGCATTCCCTCTTTCTCTTTTTTTTTTCCCCCCTAAATCAATCTAGTTTGGAGTTTATCAATTTTGCTGATCTTTTGAAAGCACCATCTTTTGATTTTGTTGTTGCTTTATCTTCTACTGTGTTTATTTTTGCTCTTTATCAGGTTTTCCTTGTGTATACTTTGTGTTTACATAACTCTTTCCTAACTTCTTAAGTTGGAACTTTAGGTTGTCCATTTGGTGCTTGTCTGCATGATATTTTAAAAAAAGAAACCTTGTATCTTGAGTATATTTTGCCATGCAAAGTGTTTCGTTCTTTTTATAAAAAGAAATAATAGTGTTTTCCAACTGGACTGTAGTCTCCCTTTAACAGAAGTATGAATAGAAGGGATTTCATTAATGAAATTATTCAATCTACACATAACCTATAATATATATTGTGAGGGAACAAACTAGACCAGGCTTTCTTTAGTCTAAAAAAGTTATTTATATAAATATATGTGAAAAATAGAATGACAATAAATGAAGAGATGGAAATCTCTCATTCACCTATTCCTTCACTTAACAGGGGTTTATTAAGCATATGACAAGTACAATGTACTCTGTTAGGTAGTTCAGGATAATTGTTGAATATTTCATAGTCTAGCCATCTGAGAGGGAGACAGACATGAGTTTGGAGAGTGAGGGTATCATGTGCAATGGTTGGACATTTGGGAAAGGAGTAGAGAGTTTCAGCTGGCTGCAACATAGGTTCATGTGTGGACGCAATGAAAAAGATTTAATGAGGTGTCCCGTGGATGGCCTTGAAGGCAGGACTGAAGAAAAGGTTGGGTAAATTACAGCTTGACAAAAAAAACTTCAACACATAACAACAAATTTACAGTAATCACAGTGGGGATTAAAGAGTACCTTCATTACGACAAAAAAATTAAATTAAAAAATAAAAAATAAAAACAACCCTACCAAGGACTTATAAAGGGTTTAAACCAGTCCCACAGAGTTTCACATTCTGGATGAGTTTCTCTCATGGCATGAAGCTCAGGGCAAGGGCAACTGCTCAGAAATGCCATCAAGTATTTGGGTTCCACCTACTGTAAACAATAAAACCAGAAACTTTTGGCTTTTAGCCTTTGTAAGCATTGCTAAAATACAGCTGCTGTAACTCCAGTGCTGGAAACAAGTTATAGGCAGAAAAAGGAAAGCATGCGAAGGGGAAGCACATTTTTTCACAAGGCTTTGCCCTTTCATGATAGAAACACAGAGCAAAGTAGGAATAGAAGAAAAATTAGAAGAAACAGAAGGAAATTTTCTCGACCTGATAAAGAACATCTACAAGACCACAGCAATGGTGATATACTGTATGTTTTCTCCTCAATATCAGGAAAAAGACAAGGATATATGCCCTTACCACTGCCACTCAATATTATACTAGAGGTTCTTCATAGGCCAATTAAGTAAAAAAAGGATAAAGAAAAAAAGGTACCAAATTCGAAAGAAACAACTAAAACTATCTCAATTTGAAGATGACAGGACATCATACATAAAAAATCCTGGTGATTCTGCTAAAAGTCTATTAGAGTAAGTAAGTTTAGAAAGACGGCAGGAGATAAGATAAAACATATAAAACTGAATTTTATTTCTGTACACTTGCAATGAAGCTGAAAATGAAATTAAGAAAACAAATGCAATTACAATCACATCAAAAGAAAAAAATATGTAAGAATAAGTTTAGTAAGTGTAAAACTTGTACATTGAAAACTACAAAATATTGAAGAAAACGAAAATCTAAATAAATGGAAAGCATCCCATGCGTTTAAATCAGAAGACTTAATATTATTAAGATGGCAGTACTTTCCAAATTCATCTACAGATTCAAAACAGTTTGAAGTTAAAAACTGAACTGCCTCTTTTTGAAGAAACTGACAAGCTGATCCTAAAATTCATAGAGAAATTTAAGGGACCCCAGAAAAGCTGAAACTATCTTTATAAATAAGAACAAAGTTGCTGGGCTCAAATTTTCTGATTTTGAAACTTACTATAAAGCTACAGTTACCGGGGCACCTGAGTGGTTCCTTGGGTTAAAAAGCCTTTGCCTTCAGCTCAGGTCATGATCTCAGGGTCCAGCATCAGGCTCTCTGCTCGGCAGGGAGCCTGCTTTTCCTCCTCTCTCTGCCTGCCTCTCGCCTACTTGTGATCTCTGTCTGTCAAAAAAAATAAATAAAATCTTTTAAAAATAAATAAATAAATAAAGCTACAGTTACCAAGATTACAATGTGTGACCTAAGGATAGACATATAGACCACTGTAACAGAACTGAGAGTTCAGAAGTATATCCTTATTTTTATGGTCAACTGATTTTCAACAAAGATGCTGAGAGAATTAAGTGGGGGAAAGAACAGACTTTTAAACAAATGATTCCCAGACAGCAGATATCTATACAAAAGAAAAAATGAAGTAGGACCCTTTTCTCACAGCACACACAAAAAGCAATACAAAATGGATTACAGACATCAATGTAAGAGTCAAAACTATAAAGCTCTTACAAGAAATGTAAGAGTAAATCTTTATGATCTTGGGTTAGGCAAAAACACAAGTAACCAAAAGCAGAAGTAATTTTTAAAAACCTGACAAATTAGACTTTTTAAAAATGCAAAGCTTTTGTGCTGCAAATGACACAAAGAAAGTGAAAGTACAACCTACCTAGTGGTAGAAAGTATTTGCAAACTATGTATCTCACAAGGGATTTATAGGGAGAATATATGAAAAACTTATAAAACTCAGTAACAAAAAGACAAACAACCCAATTAAAATTGGGTAAAGGATTTTAACAGACATTTCTCAAAAGAAGGGCACATATAGTCTACATACAACACACAGAGTCAATAAGCACATACGAAAAAATGCTCAATATCATTAGTCATTAAGGAACTATAAATCAAAAGCACAATTAGACTTCTTTGACTCCCATTAGGATGGCTATAATCAAAAAGACAGACAACAGTATTGGCACAAATGTGGGGAAATTGGAGCCATTACATATTGCTGGGAGAAATGTAAAATGGTGCAGCTGTTGTGGGAAAGTTTGGCAGTTCCTCGAAATGAAGACATACTGAAACAAAGAGGAACCATATGACCTGGCAATTCCACTCCTAGGTATATGCCCAAAAGAACTTGTATTTATTCCCACTCTTAGGAACAAATTATTAGGCTGCATCAAACATCCCATGTTTCAAAACTTTCAGAAACCAGGCATATTAGAATGAGAATACATCTGTAAAAACAAATTTGGAATTTGACTGGTTTGTGTATTTTCCCATGATGCATATAGGAATTTGTCAAAGGAAGGATATTTAAAATAATAACAATGAACATATTTTTCATACATCTTGTGATTTCCAATCCATTTTATAGCTTTTGCTAAATTTTTCTCTAGGCTATTATCACTTATTATTTTACAGACTCAAAGACATCACAATGTGTGTACTGTGAGAGAATTTGCTTTTCCTAGAGACACAGACCTGTAATGAGATGCTTGTTGCTATTTTTTTTAATTCCTAAAACTAAAATAGTGTGATTGATATTTGTTTTAATCTCCTCTCTACTTGGACTAGATGCAAAATGGAAGTAATTGAAAATGCAGTCAATGAAAAGCAGACCAGTAGGATGCCTCATTTTTGCTGAGTTTTGCCTGATATGACAATGCAGGTTCATTCTTAAAGCTCTGAGCCAACTTGGGGCCTAACTTTCTTGGAAATGGCCAATTTCATTTAGGTAAGTAAAGGATAAAGTGAGGACATAATTGAGATTGCTGCAAGACAGTGCCCAGAAGCCACAAACATGAGGTATCTGATTGAAATCAGACATTCTTGTCCCTCAGCTGCTGCTATATTAGTGAAAATTTTTAACTCATTTGCTATCTTGAAGAGCTTTGGGGCAAATGGACATAATAAATTGTCAGTCATTCAGGACTCTCCTTTTGTCATTGTTTCTGGATCTCTCACAGGGATAGATTCCACAGCTACATAATTTGGGTCACATTTTACTAAAACTCTTGAGTCATATTTTTTTTTCTATATTGCAAAGATGAATTTACAATTTTCTAGGAAAAGAACAACAACAAAAAAACAAGTAAGTAGCTGAGAAAGTGAATTCCACGATAACATTTTGAGAAGACAGAGGCAATGCTTGCTATTAGAGAAAATTGATTTCTGAAGACCTCATCTCAAAGTAAACCCCTATAAGCACAAGTTCTGCCAACCTATGTCAGTGTGGAGCTGCACAAAGAATAGCTGGGCATGGTTTCTGTTTGTCTCCTGTCTGGCTTCCAGTTAAACAACCGCACACAGCCGGCTCTCCAATGATGGCCTATTGCTCCCTATATGTGCACCTCACCACTCCAGGCAGAAAAAGCCAGGGCAGATAAGAGAGAGAGAGCAGCTGGTATCTGAAAAACGCCTGAGTCGGTGGCTTGTCCTTCCTAGGGTGTGTGCGCATGTGCACAGCACGCACACATTCCATTCTGGATCTCTCACTTCCCGGTGAGCTCCATACTCTCCTCCTTCTGTCATGGTCCCTGCAGTACTGTTGCTTTCTGGCTCTTCGATCTCTATCTCTTTTCACCACAGCATTTCGTCAAGATTTGACCTAGCCATGCTGCACATTTATGTTACATGTTAGGAAAACAACCTAATTAAATTCCATTGCTACACTGGTTTTTAAATTCTGTGACTGCCAGACTCGTCCTTTCTTACTCATCCTCTCAGCCGCTAATTCCTGGAAGTATAGGTTATCTGTGATTATAATCAGTTCTAGAAGATTTTGTGGAGGGAAAGTAAGGATGGAGAGTCAGCTACTTGTTTCCGCAATTTCCCTGCTCAGCAGCAAGCTTGCTTCTCCCTCTCCCCCTGTTCATGTACTCGCTCCCTCCCTCTCATAAACAAAATCTTCCAAAAAGAATTTTTTTTGAAGATGATCACTGACCTAACAGTCTCAAAGACAATGCTTTGTATTTTAGGTTTTTACTATGGCAGCACTTTACTTTTGGGGACCAGTTTTTGTACCAGGTACTTACCTCTCCATAACAAACTATGACCAAAATTAGCAGAGTGAACAGATTAGACATTAGAAAGAGAAATCTCATGGTAGATTTGATCCTATCATTAATTTTTTGTATGACTCAGGAAAATTAACATTTTCCCCCCAGATATTAGGACATGATGATGCACAAGTTTATAATGGAAGACAGTGATGGATGTGAAATGATACTAATTCCTAAAGTGGAAACTACTGCTTGATAGTTACAAATACATTGTAGAGTTACAAGTACTATATTGTCTTACGTTTGCATCCGGCTTTATATTTCCTCCTAATACCTGCTATGTCTATTGTTTCATCTTTCCCTCACAAAGGTCCTATGAGAAGTTATTTTGCATCCATTAATTTCTATTATCAATCTTGAGGACTCCCAGGTCTTTGAATGTCCTAGTATATATACTGGATATTATATAATATAGCAAAGGGATTCCCTCCTAATGTCCAGTTTGGGGCTGTCTCCATCTGACCACACTGACTCCTACGGAGGTGAGTTCTCAGTACGTCATGGGATACATTAGAGAAGCACCTTCACTTAGCATCCTTCCATACACATAATGTCCTGCCAGCCACAGCCAGTTATGGTGGGTTGTTGGATTACCACCAGATCTCTCCATCCTTCTTGAATGCCTCCTCCAATATGCAAAGTAAAAGGACAATCTCTCCCACAAGCATTGCTTAAATAGTCAAATACAAGGCATTTCATATTGATTTCTAGCTGGACATAATTTCTATGTGTAGGGGAGGAAAAATAACTTTCCCTCTACTCTTCTCAATTCTTGGCTAAGACCCCTGTAATAACAGACTAACAAAAAAAAAAAAAAAAAAAAACACTGAAATGTACTGACCCGTATACTTCATGTATACTTGGGAAATACTCAGGAGAAAACAAGTTAACTCCCTTAGGTGACACATGGTAGCTACACTTGCCCTAAACATACCATCATGTATCAACTTGTCAAAACACGAAGTGTATACCTGAAGCCACAGTAACACTGCATGTCAACTATACTTAAATTAAAATAAATAAATACCGTCCTAATAGGACAAAGGCAGGGGAAATGTAGGCCTCTTAGGGGAGAGTAAATGATTTTGAGGAAAGATGAATGGTCCCTCAGAAGAACAGAAGGGAGGGATGGCAGTGTGGGACACATGTCGTCTGGTTGTGGTGCTGACTTCCAATCTCCTCACTGGTGAGAGGAGTCGATCTTTCCTGGTGGATGAAACTCCCCAAGGAGGATCTATGACAATTTACTTCCTTGTGGAGGATCTGTCTTTAGGCAGATAAGCTTCTGTCTGCATTTGCCATTTTTCAAGTGCCCAGAGTTCAAAATAACCAATAAACCAAAGCTGCACATCCTGAACCTCTACAATCACATTTTGGAAGAGCATATGCTGTTCTCCCTCACGTGCTGCCACATCAGTATATTCTGTTGTCTTATCTGACTGCATTTGGAGCTTGCTTTTATTAGTGTGGTGACTCACTGCTACTTAAGTTAAGTCCAAAAGGAAAAAGTACTTGTTTGGAGAAAAAAATAAAACTTCCCAATTTGGCAGTGGGATAATAAAGATCAAAAACATTACCTTGATTCTATTTTAAAAAGTTATGAGGCAACAAAAGTATCATTCCTTCATTTCTGGCATGTTGTTTATAAACTGTCAACTTTGGAGATCTTTTAATATGTATTTTGAAGAGAAAAGCACATTAAATATATCTTTAATTGGAAAGAAAATCTTAGGTTTTCAGGGGGAAAATGTCTATAAAAGAAATCACTGAACTACCTATATTACTAAGAGCTCTGCTGGCATGTAAAGTATATATAAAATATCATTGGCCTCAAGCACAATATACTGGAATGAGAACCAGCCAAGTTATATAATTTATTATGACCTTAATTAACTGCAATCACAATATGGAATTAAGTCAAAGAGAAGTAGCTAAACAGGGGGCCTCCAGAGAGATCTGGCTAATATTTATTAAACATCAGAGTCAGATACTTTTCAAAGAGCTTTACATGACTTAACTCATTTTACTCCCAAAACAACCTTATGACCGTTATCATTTTACAGGTGCAAATGCTAGAGCACAGCAAGACTGGCCAAGGTGCCTGCCATAGCTAAATGTGACAGGGCCAGGATGCAAATCCAGATGGTCTAGGTCAAGATTCCAAATGTGGTATTTACACTTTATGTTTTAAATTAAAGCACAGGCTCAGACTTCTAATAAAAACATATTTGACTACTCTCCAGTAAACAACAATTATAAAATACTAAAGACAATACTTGAAGGCAGTGATGACCAAAGAAAGCAAGCTGACAACAGAAAACATGCAAGCAAAGAAGGGAACCACACCTATGAAATGCACACTTACATAGCTTTTCCCCTGAGGACACTTCCAGGGAACTTGAGTTCCCTGCATAACAGAACTCAAGTAGAAAGATACAGTTGTACTGATCAGAATGGACAGGAGATGGGAACTGGGGGAAAATCCTGGAACAGAAAAAAATTATAGTAGCGGAGTCCCAATCCTTGGCTATACCTGAACTACACATGTGTGGGGTGAAGCAAAGAATTTACCCTGAAAGGCTGAGATGGCTACATAGAGATGTCAGCAACGCCCCCATAACAAGGAGACTGAGTTTGGGTTTGTGTCTAGCTCTAGCAGAGAGGAATGGAAAACTCACATTGCTTTCACTGAAAGCACCATCCTCTAGGAGTAAAGATAGTATCTCAGGAGTAGTTTTCCCTATCCTACCATTAAAAACAAGAAAAAGACCTAGTTTAGCAAAGCCCAAACCCAAGAGTCTACACAAAACCAGGAGTTTCTATAAGTCTATCACTAAGAAAGACCCTACATTGGCTATAAAACAAGTTCCAGTAATGTCAAAGGACTGAAATCATATAGAGTATGTTCTCTGACTACAACAGAATTAGGTTAGAAATCAGTAACATTAGGATAACCAACATATCTCCAAATATTTGAAAATTGACACCTTTCTACAAAGTCCATGGGTCAAAGAAGAAATCACAAGAAAAAAACATTTTTTTTAAAAGATTTATCTGTGTATTTGAGAGAGAGAAAGAGAGAGAGAGACAGAAAAACATAAGTGGGAGGGGGAAAGGGAGAGGGAAAGAATCCCAAGTAGACTCCCTGATGAGCAGGGAGCCCAAGTATGGGGCTTGATCTCATGACCCTGAGATCAAGACCACAACTGAAACCAAGAGTCAGATGCTCAATTGACTGAGCCACCCAGGCACCCACACAAGAAAAATTTTTAATATGCTCCATGCAAACTATGCATAAGAAAGCTGATATGACTGTATTAATACCAAATGTTGTAGGATTCAAGAAAATGAGGACTTCAATAATAATGAAAAGCTGAATTCATTAAGACAACACAAAAACTGTATGAGCATATGTATCTAATAAGAGAGGTATAAAACAGAAATTAGCATATCTAAAAGGAGAAAGAAATAATTACACAATAGCAATTGGATAGCTTTTTAAAAAAATTTCTATTTATTTATTTATTCATTTTGAGACAGCACATGAACTGCCAGGGGTGGGAAAAAGGAAAAAGGAGCAGCTCTCTGAATTTAGATTTACATCTCATCTTTTTTTTTTTTTTTTAAGATTTTATTTGTTTACTTGACACAGAGAGAGAGAGACAGACAGACATCAAAGGAGGCAGAGAGGCAGGCAGGCAGAGAGGGGGAAGCAGGCTCCCCGGTGAGCAGAGAGCTCGACGCGGGGCCCAATCCCAAGACCCCGAGATCATGACCCAAGCCGATGGCAGAGGCCTAAACGACTGAGCCACCCAGGCGCCCCAAGATTTACATCTCATCTTAATAAGCAAAAAGGAGGAGGGATATAGGCCTATAAGGGGGGATGTAAATGATTTTTAGGAAAGGTGGATGGGCCCTAAGAAGAACAGATGGTAGGATGACAGTCTGCGACAGAGTTTATCTGGGTGTGGTGTTGGCCTCCAGTCTCCTCTCCTATTATAAGACTCCATATACATTCCTCAAAGACGGCATTTATGTCAACTGAGCTCCTTTTGGAGGGTCTGTCTTTAGGCAGATAAGGGGAGTTCAGAGAAAGCATCTCCTTGCATGTGCTGTTTCTCAAGTGTCTACAGCTCAAAATAATCAATACAAGCCAGGTCAAGTTTACTGGGGTACACTTCTCTTCAGATTGTACTGGGGATCTTCATCCAGTAAGGCAAGGAGAAGAAACGAAAGGCGTTAAGATTAGAAAACAGAATAAAGCTGCGATTGTTCACAGACGACATGATGAAGCACATGAAGTGCTTCACACAGACAAGTGAAGCCTGCATGATACGAGCTCAGTACACAGAAGTCCATTATACCTCTACATAATAGGTATGAATCATTAGAATAAAATTTAAAATACCATGCGTAAGGATATCAAGAATTTAACTTAGAAACAAATGTAACCGAACAAGTGTAAGACCTGTGTGCTAAACTACAAAGAACTGCAGAAAGGCATTTCTTTTTAACTCTGAATAAACGGACATACAGAACACGTTCGTGGATGGGAAGACAATATTTTGAATAGTCCGTTTTCTCCAAATCTATGGGTTCAGCAAAATCGCAGACGTAATCCCAGCAGCTTCTCCGCCGGTCCTGGCCAGCTCCTGACACAGAGGCGCGCGGGTCCTCGGTGAGGCCGACAGAGACCCCTGACCGAAGGCTGCTCATCCTCGGCAAAACTGAAGATGGCGCCGGCCAGAAACAGACGCGCATAGTCAAAACTACTTTTCCACGGCACCCAAGCAGTTCACTACGGAAGTAAGTGTCTCCAACAGCTGGGGTGGAAATACCTGAGAGAACATGGGACACCGTGAAGCCGACTGCCAGCTAACACGCGCACACACGGGCAGTTCCGGTAGAGCCCGCGCACACACCAACCAGTGCCCCAGAGGAAGCACAGCGCCGGCGCAGCGGAAGGAGCAAGCGAGGGAGGAGCAGGGTTTGTGCGGCCGGCGCAGCGCGGCAGGCCTCGGGGCGTGCACACGGCCCACACCTACCGTGAGGGGCCCGCGGCGGACCCAGAACGTTCCGCGGAGCCGGCAGGCCCTCGAGGACCTCCGCGGCAGCGCCTCTCCCTGCAGGCCTGCCCCGACCCGCCATCACCCCCAGAGAGTTACCTGTGCGGGCGCTGGGCAGTCCCGGGGTCCACGTCACACCGGAAGGGCTTCACCCCACCGCTGAAGGCCTCTGAGAAGTCACAGGGTGCCCAACGTGAGGGGCAGGAAGAGCGGCTGCGGCGCAGAAGATGCAGGGCTTCCTGGAGGAGGCGGCCATCGTGCGCTAACTCGTCGATTTTTCACATCCAAGGCCGCCTGAGGGGATAGGCCCGGAGGATGCCTGGTCCTGGGGCCGCTGCGTGGCCCGCAGGCAAGCAGAGGGACAAAGCACTGACCAGCTTCTGGATCCTGTCACTGACACCCCCCCCACACACACACACACACGGAGGCTGCCAAGCTGGAGCCGCCCTCACGCACGACGGCCCCACATGGAGACAGCCACTGTGCACGGCAGACCTGACGCGCATGCGTCCTGCGCCCTTCGCCCTCTCCCTGGCTCGCGTGGGGTTCATCAAGCGCAGTGAGTGCAGACGGGGGCTCTGCCTCACGCCTTTGTCCCTGGTCTCCCGGGCCCGCAGTCATCCGGGAGTGTGAGACGAAGCTGACTCAGCAGGACGTGGCGGACCCCGTGAGTTGGGAGAAACTCCTGGAGCACGCACGACGTCAGTGTGCTGCCGCAAGTGGCACAGACTTCCTGGGCTCCCGAGTGTCACAACAGGTGGAGCAGGCGAGGCTGGTGATCCAGGAGTGGCGTGCGGGACACCAAATAGACGGGGCGGGGCGGGGCATGGAAGAGAAAACAAGGCATCTGTACAACCTTAGGGGAGGTAAAGATTTCTTAGGCCAACAAAATCAGGAACCTTAAAAGGAAAAAAAAAAAAAAGACAATTAGACTTCATCAAATTAAAATATCTTTTCTTAGAAAAAGAAATAACCTAATAAAAATTGCGCCAAAACTTAAACACTTTACAAAGTCATGTGAATATGTCTATAAGCATTAAAAAAGAGGCTCAGAGAGGCGCCTGAGCGGCTCAGTGGGTTAAAGCCTCTGCCTTCGGCTAGGGTCATGATCCCAGCTCCTGGGATCGAGCCCCACATTGGGCTCTCTGCTCAGCCAGAGGCCTGCTTCCTCCTCTCTCTCTACCTGCCTCTCTGCCTATTTGTGATCTGTGTCTGTCAAATAAACAAATAAAATCTTTAAAAAAAAAAAAAAAAGAGGCTCAGAATTTGCTAGTTACCATGAAGATGCTGAGGTGGTACTATCCAACCACCAGAAGGGCGAAAGAAAGAAACAAAAACCTGGCCAAGACAGAAGTTAATAGGATGGAGAGAGAGCAAATGGAATCCTCCTACATGGTGGCCAGAGTGTGAAATAACACAACCACTTAGAAATTTTGGCAATTTGCAAAAAAAAAAAAAAAAAAAAGTTAGGTATCTACCCTACAGCCCAGAAATTTCACTGTTGCATATTTCTTCAAAAGAGAGTTACATCTCTGAAGAGACCTATAGAATAATGGTCATTGCAGCTTTTTTCATAATGGCCCTAAATTAGAAAACACCAGAATGATCATTCAGTGAATAGGTTTCACATGGAATTCTACTCAGCAATGAAAAGGAATGAGCTATAACACATCATAGATGAATCTCAAAAACATTATGCCATGTGTAAGAAACCAGACCCCCCCCCAAAAAAAGAGCCTATGTTTGATTCAATTTATTAAAAATATTAGATCAGGCAAGACTAAGCTATGTTGTTAGAACAGCAACTGACGGGAGCTAGTAAATTGAATGCAAAGAGTGACAAGGTAACTTTCTGGAGTAGAAATGTTTTAGTCTTCATAGCATAGTGGCTGTGCAGGTGTACACATGTGGCGAAATTCACTGGTACAAGATGGGTATATCTTACTATATTGCAATTAGACCCTTAAACGTTATATGTATAAGAGTTAAATTATAAAAACTATTGCTTGTGCCATATTCTCTGTCTTGCAACATAAATGCAGTCAATGGCTTGAGGAGAATGGGATGCCGACCCCCTGAGTGCAAAGATATTTTGGTGTTCAGAGAAGAAGACAGTGTCTTCTGAAGACTCACATGCTACACTTTTTTAAAAAAGATTTACCTGTTTATTTTAGAGGAAGAGAGAACATGGGTAGGCGAGGGGCAGAGGGCAAGGGAGAGAGAGAATTTTTTTTTTTTTTTAAGGATTTACTTATTTGAGAGAGAGCATGAGAGAAAGAGTGCGCACATGGGATAGTGTGTGTGTGAGAGAGAGAGATCGTGTGCACAGGCGGTGGGGGGAGGAGCGGCAGAAGGAGAGGGAGAAGCAGGACAGAGCAGCGCTGTGTTGTTCCTGACCCTGCACACCTATCACCATGGTCCTTCTGTGATAGGAAAGATCTGTTTGCCCACTACTGTATCCATAGTTAAACCAGGGCCTGGCACTGTGTAGTCACTCAGTGCACATCCAAGTGAACTATAATTTGTTAAATATGTGTCTAAATGGGGCATTAAGCTAGTCAGTGAGAGTAGAGGCCATATTTCTCCTGGTCACTCCTGGACCCTGATGCCTGGAATCTGCATGGTTTATAGCAAATGTTCAGTGAACACAAGTGGGGAAAGAAAATGAAAACGTTATCGCTCTTACAGAAGTGTTAGCACAGGAGCAAGAGTTTGAAATTCCAGAATCTTCCTGGAATAGTTTTATATGCAGGTCAAGGGCAATTCCAACTATACGTACCTTCTTGAACAGTCCTGGAGAACGTTTTGGTGGAATCCCTGGTGGGCATATCTGAGATCAGAAGACAAGGGCAGTGATAGCTATGGCAGAAATATAGACAGCCCCCAAAACTCTCCACACACCCCACAATGAGCATTACTTGATGTTTGCTTTACAGGTATGTTGGATGCAGTAATGCCAAAGTTAGCAAGAAGCCAGCAGTGAAGAATAAGGATTATTCTCCTGAGGATGGAACAGAACTGGAGAGACAGAATGACTGGGAATTCTCTTCCCAGAGTTTACTTGTGGAAATAAACTCCTCTTGGATTCTTTGCCATGGGTTTCTACCTAGTAACTTTTGCTCTTCAAGATCCTGGCACTTTTTCTTTTAGAATGACTATGTTGCTGGGAAAACACAAAAACAAATGGCCTTGTGGTGGGTATTAAGGATGGCACGTATTGCATGGAGCACTAGGTATGGTGCATAAACAAGGAATTTTGGAACACTGAAAAAAAAAATTAAATTTTTTTTTAAAAGGCCTTTCTAGATCTGGGGTTCTAGACTTGGCTGTACTAGGCTAAACTCAAGTTCTTCAGCAAACCAGTTAATATTCTGAGCCTTAGTCTTCTGATCAGAGGAAGGAGTATGTACACAAGCTCGTGTAACAATTTAGTATAAAAGAACAATTAGGTAGTTGATGCCATTATGGCCACTGACTTAAAAAAAGCAAGATCTGACTATATGCTGCCTATAAGAAACCCACCTGAAATACTGACATATTTAGAAGAGTTGTAAGTTAAAATTGGGCTCAAAGTAAACGAGAGAAAAAAAGCAAACTCGTGCAAAAACAGAAATAGTTGGGAGGTCTAACATAGCCCCAGGAAAGACAGTCATGAGCCTGGCCTCAGGGACCAGCAAATTCAGGCTACTTGGGAGCCCCTGGGGACTATTTCTACCTTCCTTTCTTCTGCTGCTCTCTACCTGTAGCTGTTATTAAATCTGTCTTTCGCCGATGTGCAAGGAATATGGATGTTGGCAGCTCTCACTTCCCATAAAATTTATTGTAGCCTTCTTATGTGCCACGCACACTTCTAAGCATTTTACATGTATTAACTAATTAAACTTCACAACAACCCTATCACATGAATACTCTTATTGTCCCTATTTTACAGACCAGGAAACTAAGAGATAGAAAGCTTAAGCAATCTGCCCAAGGTCGCACAGATAAAAGTAATGAAACTGGGATTCCTCACTTCATCCCCAGAGAGACACTAAATTTCTTTCTCTGACTCCAGTTTGGAAACCTTGGAGCAGGACTGTGCCCTCAAGTGAGTAATGACTACTGTGAGACTTCTCTGCATCCCACCCCCCACCAACTACTAAACCAATGTGATTAGAACAGAAGACAGAGCATTTTCTAGAAAGGAAAGGAGAGCTGGCTTACAAATCAGTACATGGCCACCACAGGGTTCTTTCAAAGCGCACCAATCAAAAGAGACCTTTTGAGATGTGCAAGTTCAGAATGGTGACGACACCTGTCTCCTTGTAACCTGCTTCTTTTCAACACTAAGATTCATTATATTTTAGAGATTTGACCTTTATGTATATGAGAAAGAAAATATAGAGATAAAGACATACTATATATTTTTATATAGAAAATATATATGTTAACTAAACTTACAAAAAAAAAAAAAGAAAAAACTCTTTGCTTCAGTTTTCATACTATGCTAGATGAAGCCACTTTGTAGAAATTGGGATTTTGCCATTTTTGAATTGGTGGTGATCTGACAGTCAGGTAGCATGGCGTTGTATTGTCGTTGTATTGTCACGGTGTATTTGCCTGTGGGTTCCCAGCTGACAGAGGCAACTTGCTATTTGTATCAGTTAGGAAAAGATAAGATTTCGTTAATAGCCTGTTAGGAAAAGATAAGCAAGATGTTGATTACCTGTTAGAGAAGTTACCACCAGAGGCTTTATTTTTTAAACTTTGTATCTAATTAAGCAATCTCATTTATGCATTCTTTTCTCAGCTGAGTATATAAATCACTACTTCCCCTCAAAAGTTCTACCTTCTTTGGAAGTGTCTGTTCGTGTCTTCTGCCCATTTTTTGACATGATTATCTGTTTTGTGTGTGTTGAGTTTGAGGAGTTCTTTATAGATCTTGGAAATTAGCCCTTTGCCTGTATTGTCCTATGACCCTGCAATTGCACTACTGGGTATTTACCCCCAAAGATACAGATGTAGTGAAAAGAAGGGCCTTCTGTACCCCAGTGCTCATAATGGCAATGGCCACAGTTGCCAAACTGTGGAAAGAGCCAAGATGCCGTTCAACGGACAAATGGCTAAAGAAGTTGTGTTCCATATACACTATGAACTATTATGCCTCCATCAGAAAGGATGGACACCCAACATTTGTATCAACATGGACGTGACTGGAAGAGATTATGCTGAGTGAAATAAGTCAAGCAGAGAGAGTCAATTATCATATGAGTTCACTTATTTGTGGAGCATAAGAAATAACACAGAGGACATGGGGATTTGGAGAGAAGGGAGTTGGGGGAAATCAAAGGGGGAGATGAACCATAAGAAACTGTGGACTCTGAAAAACAAACTGAGGGTTTTGGAGTAGGGAGGGTTGGGTGAACCTGGTGGTGGGGATCATGGAGGGCACGTATCGCATGGAGCAGTGGGTGTGGTGCATAAACAATGAATTCTGGAACACTGAAAAGAAATTTTTAAAAAATGAGTTAAAAAAAAAGTTCTACATTCTTCATGTTGGCTCACCCATTAGTCAGTTAAATCAAACTTCATACTTTGTATCAAATCTATTCGTTTGAATATTGCCTTCACATATGTTAGGCAGATGTAATTTCTGATCTAGATTAAAAATGGTGACAGTGACAGAATGGCATGTCATTTTGAGGAAGGAACTCATGGAGGAACTACTGCTAAGTACATGAATGGACATCTGCCACCACAGCCTCCAATCCAACCGCTGCCTGGGGTTGGGAAGCCATGCAGTAGGTGGCAAGGGTCCAGGGACAAGACAGAGGGGTTACCCAGCCGTAGAGGGGGAGCACACAGAGAGCTGGCAGGCAGTTGACAGATATTTTGAACTATGACCCAAGAGCATTTTCCATTTGTGGCACTTTCCCGCAGCCCCAAGGCTGTCCACACTTCAAGACTGAGCGAGCCTCCCTTGCTTCAGGGGCAGAGACAAGATCCCAGCAAGAACAAAGGAATTAATGATCACCTTGTGACTTCCAAAGATGCTCAGAAACCCTTTTCAGAGACAAATGTTACAAAAAGCTAGAACTAAACTTTTCTAGGTGAAAAAGGGATCTGCAAATTTTAGCAAGGCTGGGCTTCTTGAAGTCTCGGTTTATAAACTAAACCGTAGGTAAAGAGGATGGGGATGAAATGTAAGTAAATTTCCCTTGCTCAAAGGAAGACCTGGAAACCCTTCCTGGCCTGGAAAAGGACATAGAAGACATTTGGGACCCAGCGTCCAACCCATGCTCATGTCTCTATGGGTGTGTGTGTGAATGGAGTTGGGGTGGCAGAAAACAGGTAAGGAACACTTCATGAGATTTGCCCCCTATTTCCTATTTGGAAATCTTGAAAGAGAACCATGCCAGAAGGACCCCCAGTCTTATAATGGGTTGAGACAGTGGCATGGAAATGGCAGCAGAATAGGTTGCAGACAGAAAAGACCTAAGATAGCATGCCCCTAGAACGGGCACCCTGCCTTCAGGGAAATGCTGATATTCCTGCATGCGCAGTGGGGTCACAGGACAGTAAAAGGGCTGGGCCTTAGAAGGTACCTGGGGCTGGTGAGAAGACGGTGCTGGTGAGAAGGGTACAGCAGGGACAGGGACCTGAGCAGCAGGTGCCAGCATCTCCCTGAGGCCTGGTGGGACTGGGGAGGTCCGTGGCAATTGCAATAGGACTAGAGATGCCTTTGCAAGGATCAAGCATGAGTCCCACCAGTGGGGCCAGTAGGACCCAGGTGACCGCACCAAGACTGGACACCCCCTGCACAGAGACACCATCCTGGGAGATTGGGGGAAAGACAGAAGAGAAATTACATAGAATCTGACCTTGAGTTTGATTGAGTTTAAAGCCTGGATTAACTGAAAATCCTGGACATCGAACCCGAGAGAAGCCAGATCTCCTTGAACAGGCAGAATTAAATGGGGACTTCAGACCTAAGTAGACTTCATGTTCAGAAAATAAAGTTCTGTATGTGTGTGATAATTCACACAGTAATTCACTAGCAGAATCACAAGACGTTGGAGACTGTGGTCCCAAATTGTTCTTAACATCAGATCCAACCCAATACTGTACAGACACTCTAAGACATCTTCTCACTTTCAAGACAGCAGCCAAGGGCAAACTCTTATTTAAAAAAAGTCCCTGGAGGAAAAAGCTTATTTAGGACTAGATATCTCTATTCACTCTTTAAGAAGCTTATTACTTATCTCAGTCTGGAGGCATGCCATTAACTGCCAGAGTGCTCATTCTTTGAAAGTGCAGGTAATAAATTTTAAACTATTTTTCTCATATAATGGAGTGTGACTATTTTTTCTTCTGTGATTTTTGAGTTCTAGACATGCTCTTTATTTCTAAGGAGAGACATGGGCTCTCCAACCACAGGCCAGAACATGAGGAGTGGGAAGGAAACTGGGAGTGAGCTGATAACAGGGCTTTCGCAGGATTATGTGTCCCCGATGTTACTTTCTTATTTACCACGTGGGTTTAGAAGAAGAGAAGTAGGGGAAGTGGAAGTGCTCCCCTCTGCACCTGAGGATTTAAGATGGGCCCATTTGGGGGCACCTGCATGGCTCCGTTGGTTAAGTGTCCCACTCTTGGTTTCATTCAGCTCCAGTCGTGGTCTCGGGGCGGTGAAATCAAGCCCCACATCGGGCTGCATGCTCAGTGAAGAGTCTGCTCCAGATTCTCTCTCCCTGCCCTTCTTCCTCTCCCTCCCACTCCACTCCTCCCCCTGTTTTGTCTTTCTCTCTAAAATCAATAAAAATAAAAGCTTAATTTTATTTTTGGCTCAGTCAGTTAAGTGTCTGCCTTTGGCTCAG
This sequence comes from Mustela putorius furo, assembly GCF_011764305.1. NCBI lineage: Eukaryota > Metazoa > Chordata > Mammalia > Carnivora > Mustelidae > Mustela > Mustela putorius. Next base: position 2,793,043 of record NW_025421560.1, on the reverse strand, counting down.
GGTCCTGGGATCAAGCCCCACATCGGGCTCCCTGCTCAGGGGAGTCTGCTTCTCCCTCTCCCTCTGCCCTTCCCTTGCTTGTGCTCTCACTCTCTCAAATAAATGAATAAATTTGGGCCCCTTTTATCCTGTGTGGAGAGGAGTAGCTCAGCTCAGGGTCACCCTTACAGTGTGACCTTCTCTGGCACCTCGGAGGCCAGCTGAGTGTCCTTCCTCCTTCTGTGTCATCCTGTTGTGATGCCATATTTTCCTGTTCATTTGTCTGTCTGCTCTTCTAGTAGGCACAGAAATGTCTGGTTTAATAACCTTTGATAATAATACCAGTGCCTCGTACAGTGCACAAAATGCTGTCAGGGCTTAAGCAATGTGAACAGTATCGAGAAAGGGGGGGATAAAGGAATGGAGGGAGGAACAGAGGAAGGAAAAAGGAAGGGGAAGAGGACAGAAGGAAGGGGAACAAAAGATGACAATCATAAAAGACAAATAAAAGACTACAAGAGGACATAGAAAAGTTGCAGTGTGAGCTTGAGGGCACTTTGCCAGCTGGATCGTGAGACTTGGTTCTGGCCTGACGTCTACTTGGAATTCTCCTATCCCAGGAAGCCAGGACCTCTACGTGCTAACCTTGCTAAAATTCTCTTTTGCTCCGCACTTTGCCGAAGTTGAATGGGACAACATCCGTTCTTGTTTTTTTGTTTTTTCTGCTGCCTCCCTCCCCCACCCCGGGTGGTGTTTTCCATAGTGGAGTTATTCTGGGTCCCAAGAGCAGCAAAATCAATGTCTGTCCGATCTGTATGACCTTGCCTGTGAAGGTGAGCTTTTTTTAGACGGAGCAAGTACAAAGGGAGAGTACGCCATGGACAATTTGGCCTGCTAAATATAGAGTGGCACTTTTAAAAATGCAATCTTGGCTGCTCCGAGTGTCTCAAAAGACCTGCCAGTCACTGCCAAGGACAAAGGACCAGCTCTTCCAGATGGCAGGGGGATTGAAGGACCTATATGGAATCAAAACAGATCAGTAGTAACATATCCATGGAAAATGATCACAGCTGATTATGGACATGGCATCTCCGTGCATCACTGCCCCACACGCCACCATGTAACCAGTTTCACTGCAGCTCTCAAGGCAGGCTGGCGAGGCGAACCTGGCTTTATGAACAAAGTAAGCCTGTGTCATGGTGTCACCGAGCGTATGAAGGCATCTCAAGGGAGGGGGTATCGCTAAGAGGAGAGAAATGACCACAGAAAATAAGGACGCTATCACAAAATGATGGGTCATAGCAAAGGAAGGGCAGATGATTCCTAATGACATTCAGTTGCCTGGAATCTGGAAAGAGGATTCGTCGCTGGGCATGGTTGCCTGGGGCCATCCCACATCACTCCACATGGTCCATTTGGGTATCGGCAGAAACTGGAAATGGACAGGGAGTTACTTGTCTCCAATTTACAGCTTTTGCCTCCCAGCTTATCACAGACCTCTACCCCCCAAAAGCTGGGGAAAACCAGTGGCTGAGTAGAAGCCAAGGGGGTGAGCTTCCTCGGTTGGGCATGAGGACAAAAGGAATAACATGACTGGGAACTGGGCCGTATCCAAGCATTGTTACCAAGTTAGACAAAGCTTCTTATCCTAAAAGTAAAAGGTGATTGCTACATGCTTCTCTGCTTGCCTCATGGTACTAAATGCTCTGTGAGTCAAATAGAAACAGAGCTAGGAAAGGCAGGGGCTCACTACACCTGAGCCCTGGTATCTGGGGGCCTCGGTTGAACCCCATGTCCACCACACATCATCAGGATGATGTTGGGCAAGTTACTTAACCTCCACGCAATAGAAGACACCATAACAATGCTCGTTCCTAGAGTTGTTCTAAGGATTAAGCAAATTAATAGCATGTAAATTGTTCAGAAACTGCCCAGCATATAGTATTATGGGATAGTGGATCCACAGTGGTTGTTATGAGTACAGAGAACACAGGGGAATTTGAAGACCTTAGCTGTGCACAGCCCTATGGAAAGACAGGCACACAGGTAAATGGCATTTTGAGCAGTGCCCCATGACCAGAGGGGCCCTGGCTTCCCCCAGGCAGGCTCTACCAGACTCTGAGGGGCACCCAGCTCCTGGGCATGCTTGGCAAACCATTCCTCTTCTCTGCATGAACAGAACAGACTGTCCCAGGTACTGAACCATAACTTGCTATGAGCCGCTTCCTTCCTCCTAGAGAATGTCAAGGTGCTGGTGACAAGCAAGCTTGAGGATGTCGGTGTGTAGGAGCCTAATGACTTCCCATGAAGGAATGGGGGCTGGTACCTGCCGGGTTTCTTCTGACTATGGACCAAGCATCAGAAATTCTGAGTAGTTTTCACAAGCACGCCACAAGTGCTTCCCTTGTAGCATCAGAACCTTGATGACAGCAGATCAGAGGGGCCCTTGGGATGTAGGGCCTGGCTATGCAGATGGACCCTTAGCTAGATCACTGTGCACACAGCCAGGCAGACAGCACTGAGAGGCTCCATGTCACATTCAAAGGGCTGGTTGATTTTGTCCTTAGCTCTGTGCCTTCCAGAAAGAAAATCAGAGCAAAGGAAGAGAGTTAATGATCCCTTCAAGGGGAGAGACTCTTTTTGCTCCAGGAAACCAGGTCTAGAAAGGTAGGATAGAGAGCCTGAACAGAAGGACAAATGCACGAACTCAGAGGACATCCATTCCTTCACTCAACAAATGCATTAAGCGCTGATGATTCAAGAGGCACAGGGATAGGTACTCTGGTGCTTTGGATTTTCTTTGGCAAGATACTGAACATCTAACAATAGTCACCAACAAAGGCCAGCCAGCAGTCAAGTGTTATTGGAGCCATTTTTGTTCACTGATGGAGGGGACCGCTCCCAGCTTCTGTGATGGTATCTCTGGGGAAGGCTTCTTGGGAATGGTTCTTTAGCTCATGAAATTTCCATTTTATGGGCTTGTTTGCTTAGAAAGAAATCTGCATACCAAAGCCCAGGAGGCATCCCAGCCAGACTGAGTGAGCCGCTGAGAGCAGACTCGAAGTCATCCTGTTGACCAAGCAATATCTCCTGCGATCCTAGAAAAGAGGAGAGGGGTCCTCAACATTGTTTAGAAACAAATTATTATGACCTCCTCCTGTGACAAGAAATGTTGACTCTCCAGCAAGCTCAATAATTAGGGAAAATGGAAGATAAGCAAAGGAGCCACACACCAAGGTAAAATAAGATACCTTATTTTAAAAATTAAATTGTGTTTGTCTCCCTTTACCTGCTCCCTCCTCCCCTTATCAAGTAAGCAGCCAGGCTTTGGAATGTCTTGCCTCAAGAAAGCCTGATCCAAAATGCTTTAGAGAACCAAAGTAACATGAAAGAGACAGGGAGCACTGCAGGTCCCTTGATCAGTGAGGACCATCATCAGGGGAAAATGGGAAAATGGGATTCTGTTAAGGGGCTCCCGCTGTTGCCAGAGTCTCCACCCCTTGGAGTCTGGCTAGGAAGTGGGCAGAGCATCTGAGTAAGAAGGAACCGTGTGGAGAGGATCAAGGGTGGGGCATCTCCTCCTCCAGTCTCCTCCATGTGGGAGGTGGCTGTTCTAGAAGTCAAAGGTCATCCATGTTGCAGCCTGTGTCAGACTTTTCTTCTCCTTAAGGCTCTTTTGGTTGTATATATACAATTTGTTTACCCACTCATCGTTGGTGGACATCTGAGCCATGGCCATCTTGGGCTACTGTGAATAATACTAAGAACCTGAGCACTCAAATATCTTTTTGAGACCTTGCTTTCAGTTCTTTTGGCTATATATCCAGAAATGGAACTGCTGGATCATATCATCTATGTTTCATTTTTTTGAGGGAGCACCCTACCGCTTTACACAGCAGCGGCACCATTTACCTCCCCAGCAACAGTACTCAAGCATGCCTATTTCTGCGCATCCTCGCCAGCACTTGTTTTCTGCTTTTTTCATAGTAGGCGTTCCAATGGGTGTGAGGTGCTACCTTACTGTAGTTTTGACTGGCATTTTCCTGTTGATGAGTGATGTTGAGCATTTTTTCTTGTGTGTGTGTGTGTATTTTTTTTTTTTTTTTGGCCATCTGCATATCTTCTTTGGAGAAATGTCTGTTCAAGTCCTACGCCCATTATTTAATGGGGTTGTTTTTGTTGTCGTTTTTGGGTAACATATTTTCTTTCTGCTTTGTCTGAGGTTTTTATCAAAGAGTACGCTATTTGCAAAATCATCCCTCTCTCCTTCTTATGCTTCCTTCTATCATAAGCTAAAACACCTTTGCCCTCAAGTGTCCTAAGTGTCCTCAACTGCTCTTCTCAAGCACTTTCTTTATGCATTATATAAATAAAGCCATTCGTGGCCCCAGTCACCAGCTATTTATTTATAAATAAAAATGTTTGTTTGTTTGTTTGTTTTAGTGTTGGGGGAGGGGCAAAGGGAGAAGGAGAATCTGAAGCAACCCCCACACTCTGCACAGCGCCCCACGTGGGGCTCCATTTCAAGACACAGAGATAGTGTCCTGAGCCAAAATCAAGGTTCAGATGCAGAACTGCCTGCAGTTCTGCCTGAGCGCCTGCCCCCCAGGCGCTCAGATAAAACAAGCTTTTTAGATCTGTCTGACATGCCTGCGTCCTCACAGGGACACGCCGTTAAGATTAAAACGGTAACCCTACCACAATGACTTTTTTTTCCCTGAGAACAATAAAAGCAACACAGACGTTAAGGAATGAATCTAGCTTCACCTCACTTCACTTCACTGGAAGAGTGGTGCCATCATCTAAGTCCTGGTGCATACGCAGCTCACGGGCCCCACTAACGTGCTGAGGGAAGCTGCACCCACAGTCCCCCCACCCCCGCAATCCAGGCTGCGCACAGGCTGACCTGGGCTGTGTACGCCATTATCACCCATGGGTCTCCATCAGCGGGCTCTTGAGGGAAATGGTTCTCTAGAAAAGAACACAGCAAACCACTGCCTGATCCCAGCCTTACTCTCCTGCAAGCCCGACAGAAAGGACCAAATGACAGGCTTGCTGTCTACCCAGCTGGGAAGGAAAGAGCTCAATAAGGCTGTGTACCCAGCTCAGCTTTGAGATGAAAAAGCACCTTGTACTGAGAAATTTCTATTCCTTTAACAGAGAATCTACAAATTATATGGATTCTATATAAGTTAAAAAGAATCATTTCCGTGCTGAAGACACACCGCTCCAGTATTGTCATATGGGAGACATCCCCACTCCCCATCTCTCTGAAATATTTACTCAGCTTTCCTCTCCGGTTGCCTGACGATCCCCTCATTAGTGTCATCTCCATGAAATAAAAGACATAATAACTTTGGAAAGTACCAATCTTACTGCCTCCTCAAGCTGATTTTGTGGCTCCCCTCGCTGTTCTCATAATTCTCTGTGGACGCCTCTGTCACCACACATTGTGTGTGCTTCCCCCTTGCATCCCTTCAGGGCAGTAACTGAGTTATTTTATTTTATTTTAGACTCAGAGTGGCTAGTTCATAGTGGTGCTCAAAACGGTGCTCAAAAGTAATTGTCCTGTGAATAAGTAGGTGGGTGAGTGAAAGCAATATTCACCATTATGTCAACGCATATCAAATGCATTCACCCGTCCCGGGGTTTCTGGTGAGAGATGGAGAGATCTGGGGTCAGAGACACGGGTGCTCACTAAGACAGAGCCCAGCTTTTTACTTCGGAATCTAAGTTGCTGCCCCCTTGGGGGACTTCTCCCCAGCAACACTATGGCTAAGCTGCTGTGCATTTACAGTCTGACCCTGTTTCTGCTCAATTAGCACATGTCTTATTAAAATAAAATGAGATAGATGGTTCTGGAACACATGGAAGAATGGGATCAGCTTCTCAGTTGCAAGCAGTGAGATGAAGGCATGTGGAGGAGAAATGTTCTCCTTGACAGATACTCAAAGTAATTAGGAGCAGGAGTGCGTGGGGAGGTGTCAATCACCTGACGCATGTGATAAGCACATCCTTTTTCCAGGAGCTTTTGAAAAGCTTTTGCCCAAGCACAGGATATGAGGAATATGGAGCATTTGTGTTAAAAAGACTTGTAGGTTAAACCTTTGAACAACTAACAATAGCAGAAATAACAGTTACCAACCTTCTGAATATGAACATGTGTGGGTAATGGAAGGTATAAGAGATTATCAGGGATTGGGGGTGGGTTGGGGAGGGTCCAGTCCGAGAATCACTCCACGGTACCTGTAGAAACTGCATATAGGGATTAAACAAAGTATTATCAAAACGTCTCCATCTCTGAGAGTCGGGGAGTGATATTCTAGATATAAAGCTCATAAATAAAATTCTAATACCTGTGCAGATTCACAGAGCTTTTCCTCCCATCTCTACTACCATATCATTACCCATTTATGTCGAGGCCATTCCTGAACAGAGCTGCTGCTGTATTTTCAGGGTGGTAACCTACTTTAAAATTCTTTAGAATGAACATGTGATATGTGTGCAAACTAGCTTTCCTCTGGGTCTGAAGAATTAACTCAGTTAACGTGCAAGGCACCCTAACCAGGCTTAACATTCACTCGTTCCTTCAAATATCAAACGTGGACTGAGTGCACAAAAGTCACTTAGACACTATTCTATGAACTGGGGATAGACTAATGCACAAAACAAGTTAAAACACCTGCCTCGAGAAAGCCCACAATCTGGTTGCAATGAATGGTGACTCTAGGTGCTAACTTAGGTACTTCCAATATGGCTGTAGAAATCATATTCAAGGGGCGCATGCGTGGCTCCATCGGTTAAACATTCAGCTCTTGATTTCAGCTGAGGTCATGATCTCGAGGTCAAGAGCTCGAGCCCTGCGTCGGTCTCTGCACAGAGCATGCAGCCAGCTTAATATTCTCTCTCTCCACCTCCCTCTGCCCATGCCCTGCACTAGGTGCATATTCTCTCTCTCTCAAATTAAAAAAAAAAAAAATCATATTTAGGGATTTGATCATTTGAAGAAAGGATTTCAGGAATAGTTTCTCTATGGATGTACAGGAGGTGCTGAAAATATTTGGGGGATCTAAAAAGTTTCTCCACATCCTGCCTGTACAGAAGAACAAGTCTAAAGGGGAGGCAGGCCCTCCAGCCAACCGTGTTCAGGGCAGGGATGGAAATCGGTGCTCCCCACTTCTCGAAGGATGTTTGCACCTGATCTGAGCATAAAGCTGGCTGACCCTGCCTTCGGAGTATTGTTGCCTCCCCCTCAGGGAGAATAATTTATGCAAGTGCCTACAGAGTGCCTGGAAACAGAGGAGGGCTTCGCTGAATTTACAAGAAATGTCGTTGGATGCTTCTGCCACTGCTTGCTAAAAAATGTTGGCAATTTGGGCATACTTGGGTTGAGTATTTATCATTAAAACCTACTGCTCGAAAACAACATTACTGGAGAAGATGTGTTTAAATACTACCTTTCGCCCTTCGCTGGAGGATCCCAGTATTTAACAGAGGGACCAGCCAACCCTTGACTTAACGCATTCCTCACAGCACCACGCTTTCTTCCTATGCAGAACTTTGGTCTTCAACATGGCTCTGCCTGGGACCCCAAGCCTTTCTCTCTGGTGGGAACCAAGGGGTTAGTGAGATCGGCTGATGCTTATTGACTCTATCCAAGCCTCACACTTTCACAGTTTGAGCTGCTGGGGCTGAGCCCATTGGACCAGATTTCAGGCACTGAGGAGACACTGGATCTGAGCTAAAATTGGCTGGGCACCTAGGCTCTTCTTTTCTTTTCTTTTCTTTTCTTTTTCTTTTTTTTTTTTTTTTTAATTTTTCTCTAAAGACACAACCTAGGACTGTCTACTCCCTTAGGTCACCGTAAAACTGCCCCCTTCTTCTCTGGCAGGTCCTTCACACCCACACCACTATGCCACCCCCAGCCCTTCCATCTGCCAACCATACAGTCTGTGACACCAGCTGGAAGTCTCACACTTTAACTCCATCGGACACCCTGTACTGAAGCATGGCATCAGATCCCACAGGGAGGGGCTCAGTCCCACAAGACTGCCCTCCTCTCTCCCTCCTCAGACACCGATTGCAAGTCCAGGTTGTCACCTGTGCTTCTGACCAATCAGCTTTCAATCGGAGATTCCCACCACACCCTCCTCAGGTTCCACTGATTTGCTAGAGCAGCTCACATACTCCAGAAAACTATTAACTTCATGTTTACCAGTTTATTACAAAAGGATGTGGTAAAGGCTAGAGATGAGTGTCCAGATGGAAGAGATACAGAGGGCAGAGTATGTGGGGAAGGAGTCAGGACACATCATTCTCCCCATACCCCCCAAGGGGTTGCCTACTAGGAAACTCTCCAAACTCTGTACTCTTGGGAATTTGGGGGAGGGTTCCTCAGGTAGGCATCATAGATCCTCAGCTCCATTTCCAGCCCCTCTCCCCTCTCTGGAGGATGGAAGGTTTGGGAGATGAAAATTCCAAGCTTCTCATCATAGCTTGGTCTTTCTGGTGACCAGTCCTATCCCAGAGCCCACCCAGAGTCCCCTTCATTAGAACAAAGACACTGCTGTCCCCCAAGAAATCCCGAGGGATTTAGGAAATCTGTCAGAAGTCTGGGTCAAAGACCAAAGATTACAAGACCAGTGCTCTAACCCCTGAGCTATGGAGCCAAGACCAAAGATTAGAGCAAAAGCTGCTCTTAGTGCTTTTATCGCTTAAGAAATTACCAGGGTCTCAAGAGCTGCATGCTAGGAACCAGAGGCAGAAACCAATATATATTTTTTCTATTATTTTATAAGTGCCATGTTCTCACTTTACGGAAAATGATCGTCTTTAACCCAACCTTCCCACAAACCCACGTAATTTCCTATTAGTAGCATTTACAGAGTGTTATTTTTTCCTTTGCATAGAATATCCTCCTAAATGTTATAATAAATCATCATGAATGATGACAACTCATCATTGGTGACTGAGTCGTGGAGTCACTTGGTAGGGATGGGAGTGCCCAGCAGCAGATCCCCTGGATCACCGTAGGGATACACAGCTTCCTGGGAAAGAGACAGCCTTCCAAGACTGGAGCCTAACTGGTGGGAACACGCACATCCTGACATCATCGTGGAGGCGCAGGTTGTGATTCCGGAGATGGGAATCTTAACCACCCTGTGCTAAACAGGCTCACGAGACTTCTTGATCAATGTTGTGAATCCACAACATTTACAGCATTTCCTCGCATAGTCTGTACAACGTAAATGCCATCAAAGCTTTACTAGCTGATGTTTCTATCTTGTCTGTGTTCTTTGGAATTGTTTCAGTATGACTCTCATTAGGCCTAGAGAGTGACCCATATCCATGTAGGTACTCACAATGAGCACGGGGTTGGGAGGCAGGCTATGATGGGGAAGGGTGGGCAGTGGAAGAAGCACTTCCTGTCAAATGATGCCAACAATTCTATCCTGAATCTTCCCAGAGAGGGTGGGCCTCTATGAACGAGAAAGAACGGAGCTGGTTCACAGTGGAGACTCACTTTCCCGCAGATAGCCCTGATGTGGCTGGACATACCAGATGGCCAGAGCCTGATAACACTGAATATTCATATCATATATCTAGCATCCTTTGCTGTAAATGAAGGACACGAAGACCCTGGGAGAGCATGGAGCCATAAAATAGGATGATCTCCATCTTTAGTTGTTGCATCGAAAGCTACCCAGTCCACCCACATTGGACAGTCACATCAGTAAAAATTAAATTCTACTGTGGCAAACCTCTGGCGTTTGGGGTTTCTTTGTTTGTAGAGAAACTTGAATTATCTGAGCCAATACAGGAAACTAGCAAACCCTTGTCTTCATAAGCTTAACAAGTTCTTACTGTTTTTCCATACCTGATCATTGGGGTTGGAAGGTTGGGGGCCAGGAGGAAAGAAAGGATTTTATTATATTATTTCAAATGACACCTTTGCCAGATAACTCAAACATTAAGTACGTGACTGTAGATCTCCTCAGCATGCTGTGTGATCGGCCAGAATATAGAAAATACAAGGCACTGTCAAAATTGGTCTATTATGTTGAAAGCACATTGACATACGAGCTAAAAAATATTTATGTCAAACAATTTCAGCCTATGTAATATCCTTCACAAATCAAGGGTAATTTCTAGAATAGCATAGTTATAGGACTCATAGATTGTATTTTGCTGCCAGCATATGATTCACTTCCTAAGCAGGTGACAGAATTTCTATTCATCACAGTCTACCACATGAAAATAACAGAATAAACTCTACAGAGAAATTTAGAAATAGGACATAATTAACTATTATATAACTCATGCAATAAAATAATAATGAATGCAATCAAGCATAATTTTGATCATTTGAAGAAAAGGCAATTGAGAGCCAAAATGGTTAATAATCCTCCTTAAAGAAACTCTCCTTAAAAACAAGCATCCTAGTGCTTGAGGAAAACAGAGTAAGGACGTTATTGAAAATATATTATTGCTGGGGACAAATATGGAAAGTGAAGAATGTTAAGAGTAGAATGATTGACAATCAGCCTGTTTTCCTTTCCCTCCTTGACTCTGTTATAGGAACGGGGATCCAGGATGATAGAGTCTATTTTAGGAAGTGGGGAGGATGGTGGCCAAGGTCAAGTGTTCTGGAGGCAGACCGCCCTGGTTTCCATTACCTACTAATTAGATAGCCTTGAGTGGCTTCATGCTCTCCTTGCTAAGTTGCATTTTCCTCATCCATAAAATAAGAACCATCAGAGTACGTATCTCACAGGTCTGTTGTAAACATTAAGTAAGATAGAATTTTAAAAGGAATTCCATAGCAAATCAGCAAAAAGTGAACTCAGAAAGAAATCAACATACATACAAATCCTGGAGACTTGTAGTGCCCTGGGATCCACAGCAATGAGTCAACACTAGACTAATCTGAATACTGAAGATGAAGGTTGTAGCACTTAGGGCTTCTGAACATTGCAAAGCAGTACTCCCCCTTTGTCTTGCTCTTTAGTGTTGCTGTGTTAACTCCCTTTATTATGAATGAGAAAACAAAGTCTTAGGCAAGTTAAGTGACTCCACAGATCCCAAGTCTTCTTAATAGCACAGGATTAGAAACCAGCTCTGCCAGTTCCTATTATCCTTAGCAACACTAACAGGAAGTATAATTTTGTGTGGTTAGCCACACAAAGATTGTGTCACTGCAGAAATTCAGTAAAGCACCCATACTACACACTCCAGGAATAAGGCAAAGCTCATATACACAGGTTTTGGGGGGCTGGTGCTTTGGAAAGGATGTGGGCATAGAGCCTTAGAGTCTAGAGATTTTTCTCGGATGTCATTACTTAGACAAGATTGATGGAACCACTGGTCATGGGATTGAGCTCAATCTCCTGGAGGAATTTCAAACTTCTAATCACCTGCCTGATCTTTCCGGTGACCAAACTGCACCATGATCCTCTTTGGGGCCCGTCTCCAGTCAGGTCATGAGTGTAACAAGGATACTTCCACGACTCAGAAAATTCTAGAGATTTTGAAACTGGGTCAGAACCAGAGACAAAGACTGCACACATCCATTGTCACAGCACACTGGATTACTTTGGCCAACTGATGATTGCTCCTCCATATAATTCCCTCTCCAAGGCTAACACCTCAAGTACCCTGAAGGAAATTAACTACTGATAAAGTCAAAGGAATTATGGCCCCTGATCAGCCTTTTTAAAGAAACTTTTGACATTCATCACTTCATCTGTACTGACTACAGAGGGTCCGTCATTTCAGAGGCCCATCTGAGCCCTTGAGAAGAGCTCTCAGTAACAATTCTCTCTACTCAGACTGGACAGTTGGTCTCCTTGGAGTCAGCTTTCCAAGGGCAGCCCTGCCAGGTAATCCCAAAGCACAGACACACCATGGTAGATGGATTTTATGTCCTTCATTACTCTAGTTTGTATTTTCCAAATTTTCAGTAATAGACACAAATGATTTTATAAACAGGAAATAACCCAGTAAATAAAAGAGGAATAGCTCATACTAAGGTATAAGCTTCCATACAATGATACTATGTAGCAATTATGAAGAAAGCAAAGAAGTCCAAGATATAGTTTTACATAAAAATGTCAAGCCCATATATTAATATTATTAGCTTTAAAATATATATTTATCCTTACACATACATATAGAAATCTACATCTCTATATTTATCTATTTATATACTTATATACACAAATAAAAGCTATCTTTACAGATATATACACAAATATATATCTAACCATTACATATGTACACATATATGTTATATATATAAAGGTTAATAATGATGCTTTTGGTAAGTGATCTTGAGAGAGCTGGAAGCATGGAGAAGGATTTGGGCTTTTCACAATATACCTCTCTATAGGTTTAGTTTTTAATATATATGCAAATATGCCTTTTCATAAAGTTTTCTGTGGATCAACAGTCAACGGTAGGCAAACTTATGAAGAGGACAGAATTTAACTTGCTTAGTTTGAGGACCTCAAAGGGGCTTAGTAAAGTCATATTTTGCAATAAGAAGCAGGAGAATAAGAAAAAGGAAGAACTCAGGTAAGGGCAGGAAGAAGGGAGAGGAATGGAGGGAGGTTTGGAGGGAGAAGCAGCGGGCATTCCTTGACTGAGTGTGTAAAGTACACCTGACACTAAGCATTAGCGTTGCCCTCTAAAGATTTTATTTATTTATTTTTACTAGAGAGAGAGAGAACATGTACAAGTAGAGGAAGCAGCAGAGAGAGAGGGAGAAGTAGACTCACCACTGAGCAGGAAGCCCTATGTGGGACTCGATCCCAGGACCCAGGGATCATGACCTGAGCCAAAGGCAGATGCTTAACAGACTGAGCCACCCAGGCACCCAGCGTCAGCCCCGCCCAAACCAGTCTACCTCCCTGAACATTATGCAGAAGTCACTAAGATCATTTTTTTGCAACAAGTATTTTGTAGTCAGGGAGACCAAGAAGTTACTAATCACTGTATAACAACTTCTCCTCTTTTTCTCTTTTTCAAAATCTTTAAATCCATTAGCATAGTAACATGGATTGAATCATAATGCAACCGCGAAATCTGGGGTCACAGAATGAAAGGTGGTTTAATATTGCCCCCTGGGCAGAGAATTTTGTCTTGATTAAAAGCTGGTGATTTAAAGTTAGTTTTAACCTTAGAGGATTATTGTTATAGAGCTTCAGAACAGATAAATGTTCTTCAGTATTAAATGTTTTAAAGCATTATACCCAACTTTTATATAGAAGACTGACCTTTGTACCCATCACCAATAAAGTGAAAATCTTTACAGGTCCCCCAAAACAACTGTCTCCCTCCAAGAAAACTGGAGGACAATTTCACTTGATAGTAACAATTCTGAGAAGATGTCAGACGATTTCTTTAAAACCTACATCAGACGAAATTTTTTTTTTTTAATCATGGGCGTTAATCTGAGTTTAAGACATGTCGAGGGTGGGGAGAAAGATTAACATTTGTTGCAACTGTTAAAAAAAAATCTGTTTTTTCAAAGAACGGAACAACAGACACTTGAAAGAAGACAAAATGAATACTTACAAAGAAATAAAGGAACTATAAGCCTCATTAATTCACAAATCTAAGGAAGTATAATAAGTAAGTTACATATTGAGGGAATAACACAGTTTGTCAGAACTGTTTTTAACCTCCAAGATGATGGACAGAAAACAGACAGTGAATAATACAGTGGTAAAGCCCGACTTTAGAGATTCAGAGATTCTGGGCTGAATGAAGAGTAAGAGGCTGATACTAAGTTGCTAGTTGACCCTACTCCACATCCTCCTGATGGGTCATTCATAGGAAGAGCTCTTTCTTATTCTTACTTATTCTTTCTTATTCTTATTCTTATTCTGAGCAAGGTGTTCATTTCTGGGTTTATGGAAATGAAAACATTGTAACTCTTCAAGGAGCTCAAGAGTGAAATGAGAAGGACAACTAAGGATTTCCATTTCATTGTGGGCTTGTTCTGGTCAGTGTTTGGCAGCAGACGACAGAATCCCCTAGAGCTACCTTAAGCAGGAAGAGATCTATTGGGGGGCGTTCACAGTCTACACACCCGTAGATGAGTAGAATCTAGTGGAGCTTCTATGAAGACAGTCCCCTGCCATATCAGGAAGCTGCAGAACCAGGAAGCCCTTTGAGGAATTGAGGAATTGGGAGCTCCCAACCACTCAACCTCCACCCGCTCTGACAAAATGCATATTCTGAATCTTGCTGTTGCACCCATATACGTTCTGGAACTGGGGCTCGCTTCTCTCCATGAAGGCTTTGCGGAACATTTCAGGTCTGAAATAGGATATGACAAGAGAGAGAAAGTGTGCCCTACTCTCTTGGGGAGATGGTAGACATATATGTCTTGATATTCTTTTCTCCAGGCTTTGGTCAGTAGTGTGTGTGTGTGTGTGTGTGTGTGTGTGTGTGTGTGTGTGTGTATGTGTGTGGTGAAAGTTTTAGAATGATCAGATCAGTCTACATTTAAAATAAAGTTAAAAATTTTTATTACCACTTGGTAAGTAAAGCCCAGTAGGAAGACCAAATTTTATAGAGTCTGCCTATCTAAATCAGAGCCTTGGTGTAATGATGACCTCATACAAATGTCAGAATATCTTTTCTTCCCAGTGCCTGGCTCAGAGGGAATGCTCAAGAAGGCATTTTAAGGTGCCTCCCACATGTATGGGCCATCAAATGCAGTTCATTTTAGAAGTGAGTGAGTCCTTAGTCCCTGGGCTTATCTGCAAAGAGTAAGATAATTTTTTTTTTTTTTTTGGCTTAGTGAATGCATTAGTCCAGGTGCTGGAGAAGTCAATGCCAAGATGGGATTAAACATTAAGGACTTTATTAGGGCCACACCCATGAGAGGAAATGGGGAGGGAGCCCTGAAAGTCTAGGAAGGCTGTTTGACAACAGTGAATCCAACAGAGTGAAGCAGAGAAGAAGGGAAGGTGCCCAGTGCATTTAAGGAAGGTTCAGTGCGCTACTGGAGGTCCTCAAGCCAAATCAGTATCTGGGATGTCTTGGCTCCTGGGAATGGGCCTGCTTGGTTGTTCTGGGGGCTCCAGTGACTGGCTGAATCGGCAGCTTCAGGGCAAATGCAGTTGTAGATTTCAGGGCAAGAGCAGCTGGGAGCTTTGATCCGTTAAAGCCCCAATGGTCAGAGATCTGTGAGATGCTTTCTGATGATCCATACTGTATATAATCTCTCTGCCTCAACAGGTAGCACCAACAATTCCTGTAGCATGGCTTTGCCAGGTATGACTATCTTATAAATATATTGTACTGAAGGTTGATAAAGGGGACACATTTCTTAGGAAGATTGGTACTATTTTAATATACTCTCTAATCCTCCTGTGTTAACTGTTCTGTCCGAGCCCAGCCCGTAGAGTGCCTCAAATTTACCTTCTGTTGAGTAGTTTGACATTCTGATGCCAGTCTTCTTTTTAAGTCCAAGGTTCACTTCCTCAATTTATTTAATAAGCATCTCACATATTGTCTTACCCCTGATTAAGTACTTTTCATGTTTCTCACACAAACATGAAAATATGCAATTTCTCTCATATCCATAAGTATTTTTCCATGAGGAGAAAGGGTAGGAGAAGCAGGAATAATTCGTTGAGACAAATCACCAGGATACCTCAAGTTCCTCATCTCTAAAATGAGGGACAGAACATCTGCTTTGTCATATTACAGGAATGATTCATTTTGTATTAGTCAGAATGAGATACCAGAAACCACCTCAGGTCTTTTCACTGAAAGGGGTTTAATACAGGGAACACAGTGCTTACAGTATTACTGGAAGGAGCCTCCGGACAAAGAGCTGGTAGTCCTCCCTGGTAGCTTCAGGATGACCCCACCTCGCTATAATCAGGGGACAGATCAGAAACAGCCTGTGCAGGGGCTGTTGGCGCCAAGTAACACGGGACTCGTGGGTCACAAAGGGATGACTGGGTTTCTTCTGCTGAACTGCACTCTGAATTCATGTTTTGCACAGGAAATAGTTAATGTTCATAAGGAAAGTACCAACTCTGGGGGACTTCATTTTTTTAAAAGATTTTATTTATTAATTAGAGAGAGAGCAGAGAGCACAAGAAGGGGAGGGAGCAGTAGGCAGAGGGAGAAGCAGACTCCCCACTGAGCAGGGAGTCTGATGCAGGCTGGATCCCAGGATCCTGGGATCATAACCTGAAGCTGACGCTTCACCTGGTGACGCACACCAGGTACCCCTTGAGGCTTCATTTAAATGTGTTTGCTTTTTCAGATCGTGGGAAATTTCTAGATCCCTCATGAACCTTAAGACACCAAGCTTATAATATCGAGGCACAATCATTTCGGAATTTTCAACGTCAGTGAATTTGGTTTGAAGTGTTAATTCTGAAGCATTATACAACTGGGAAGCACAGACTCCCCTCCTGCAAACAAAACACATTTGGGCTTTTTTTGGGGGGGGGGAATCTAAATATATTATTAAATTGAAAGTAGAAATGTAAATTTTTGAAAATTGTAAAGAAAGAATTAGAATAAGAAAAGTTTCCCTATTGAGCAGCTTGGTTGAAACCGTTTTTATATGTTTTATTCAAAATCATGTTACAGGGACATCTGGGTGGCTCAGGTGGTTAAGCTCTGCCTTCAGCTCAGGTCATGATCCCAGGGTCCTGGGACTGAGCCTGCCAATCGGGATCCCTGCTCAGTGGAGAGCCTGCTTCTCCCTCTCTCTCTGCCTGCCGCTCTGCCGACTTGTGTACTTTCACTCTGTCAAATAAATAAATAAATAAAATCTTTTTAAAAATAAATAAAATAAAATAAAATAATGTTACATTTCCTTATCAAACATTTTTCCCTACTTACACAATCCGTTTCAAGGAAGAATTTTCCATTGGAGCCAGGTTTGAGCAAAAATGCCATTGTTAAAGCAAACGGCTGTTTCCAAAAATAGTGTTGTTACACTGATACATCATTATTGGAAAACTTCCAATGATTTGTTTCCAAGCAGTGGGAAGTAATTTCTTTAGGACCGAGAGAAGCAGTCACCTTGTGTTGTATTTAATGTGAAAAATCCCTGAAAGGATTTTTTTTTTCCCTCTTCTCTGGACAGAGGAGAAATAATTTTCAGGAACTCAGTGCTCAGAAGGGAGACTGGGTTTGTTATGCAAGCAAAGCCTTCCACAACAGAGGCACGCGGAAAGGTTTCCTGGGTGTCCAGGAAAGAAAAGATCGTTGAGCATCTTTTTTGGCATTTTGGGCATCTGCTGGGCTCCCACAGTCTGCCTGAACATAGACACCGATTTTGCCCCCTGGGGCAAAGACCTCAGCATCCTGGCGTGAGAGCCCCACCGGGAGCTCAGGCGTGCCCTTGATGTTGCTGCATGAGGTGTCTGTGGTGGTAGGGGGAGTGGCCAGTGGCTCGGAGGGTCCTGGAAGAAAATCAGTGCAGATGAGGCCAGGGAGACAAGAGCCCTGGAAACCGCCTATGGTTGAACAGGGAAGGGGGAGTGTTTGGGGGTGTGCAGATTTCATCAGAAAGACACTGCCCAGCCCCGGGGTTTTCTAAGCTGAAGAGCAGTATCTCAGAATGGGCATTTAGAAAGGTCAGCTGGTGGTCAGCGTGGCAAAGGTTGAGTGAGAGGCTGGGTGCAGACGGAAGTCCAGTTTGGGGACGCTCTGCCAGGTCTGGGCGCAGGGGTCCCAGTCACTGGCGACTCATGGACGCTTCCAGGGACAAAGAAGGGGGTCCTCTCTTGGGCTGAAGACCACTGCTAGAGGGCAGCTGGCCTGCACGTGGAGGTGGGGGTCCCCACACAACAGGATGCCAGTTGGGCACAGCGTGAGGGCGTGAGATCCGCAGTCTGGAGGGCACATGTGCCAGCCTCTGTGACCAGTCCCCTGCCATCGGATCTGCCCTCCAGGGTCAGGATGGCTGAGTGCTCCCTGCCCTGTCCCTGTGTGACCTTGCCAGCTCTCTGCCCGTCCTCATCTCCGCCACTCTGTCAGAGGCAAGACCCACTCCCCTTACAGTCCACTGACTTCTTTACTCTCCTGGCCTCGGAGCCTACGTTAACATGGGCAGCAAACGAGGTGAAGTGGGCTGATTCATGTGCTCATGGTTAGTACTTCCTTCTCCCAATGACGCAGGATGTCTAGTGTTGGTGCTGGTGACCTTGACCCAGTACTCTAGCATGGTTGTTCCAAGACCAGGGCACTCAGCAGGACATCCAGTGGGCCATGGGGATGTGCAGGGGCCTCGGCGACACAGCCAGGCCAGCAGGACAGCGTGCTGTGGTTCTCACAGGTAAGCTCCCTTAGTCATGAAACAAGCAGCACTTTCCCAGATGGCACCAGGTGACCGTCCAGGCCCAGTCCCCTCTGGCTGTCTGCCTTGCTGACACAGGGGAGTGGTGAGGTTTGCAGAGTAGTGACTCACTCAGATACGACTTGATCTAAACCGGAAGTGTGTGATGTATTAACGTGCCACCAAGTCTTACTCCAGCCGGAACACGCTCCTGTGAGCCTGTCTTTGGGAGCCCCCTTGTCCCCTGTATCCTATGCTTTATGACCGTCTGCTCACTGGCCCCTGGGTTTTGGGATCGTTGTGGCAATGGGTCTGGAACAGAAGATTTTTCTGCCTGATGTCCCTGAACGATCTATCAGGGGCCACGGCGGTGCTGGCTCCTTCTGTGGGAAGTCGGGAGAAGGCTCAGTGTGGGGTGCGTGTCAATGGAGCTAAGGGCAAAGGGTGCAGTCCGCAGGAGCCAGTACGTCCATCCTCCCGGCACCGGGGAACTCTGAGCTCCTTCCACCAGCAGCACCGGGATTCAGCGGCAGGGAATGGGTCCTTCATTCATTTTTATAGAAAAAGCACAGCCTCAAGAGCTAGGACCCGGAGCAGCTGTCCCATCCATCATGCTGACCCTCAGGGGAAGCTGTGGGTCAAGGTGGCCGCTTCAGTTTTCCATTCTGCGGCTCCGTTTGGTTTGACAGCAGGCTTAAATGTCAGAACATAACAGGGGAGCGGGGGACTGAATCAGAATAGCTCATGGGGTGGGAGAAAGGTCATCACCTAAAAACAAAATAACTACAGACCTGAGCTGTCTCCTCCTACCCAGAGAGAGCAGGGCTGGCGTGTGGTCGTCAGGAAACTCTGAAAGCTGGGAGGCCTGAAGCCGGGGTCTGGGGTGGGGGGTGGTGAGAATCAGCACTTCGCAGATCCAGGGCCCACTGGGTCGGGGGCAAATGGACCAAATGGACAGCAAGCCAGCCCCGAGTGTCCCCAGCATTCTAGACTCTGTCTTCCCATGTTGCTCACCAGGCTGGGCACGATCCGCTTGTCCTGACTTGTCACAAAGATTTTTGGTGTTTTTCTTTCCAATGTGGGGCATATGTTCACATTTCACAGGACTCAAGAGTGACTCAGGGAAAAAGAGGCCATCCAGCCTGGGATGTTCCAAGCTGTCCATGAGGCTCCCTGCAGACAGGTGCGTGCAGAAGGCTGAAGGCCGACTGCATAGGAGCCTGGAGGAGCATCAGGGGAGTGAGAGGAATGCGATCTTGTCTACAGGGAGACAAGATCGCGAAGGAATATGGGAACTGATTTTTCTTTTGAGGAAGACTTTCTTACGTATCTTTAAACAAAAAGATTTTATTTATTTATTTGAGAGAGAGAGAGAGAGCACAACTAGGGGAGGGGCGGAGAGAGGCGGGGAAGCAGGCTCCCCACAAAGCAGGGATCCCGACTTGGGGCTCCATCCCAGGATCCTGAGATCATGACCTGAGCTGAAGGCAGGAGCTTAACCAACTGAGCCACCTAACGCTCTTGAAGTAAGAACCCTTGCACCATCTTGACTTCACCTTTCTGGTGCATAGGAAGCAAAGGAACAGTGCAGCTTGCTGGTTTATGAAGAAGCCTAATTTCCACTTGTCTTGGCTTCCCTACCTCCAGTGGAAACAGCAAGGATGATTCCTCTCCTTTCTGGTCTTCGCCGGCAGCCCCGGTCCACTCACTGAATGGTGGTCCCACTTGCCAGTTTCCAGACATGACTTTGCATCATAGCCAGGTCCCTGTAATGTCAGGAATTCTGGATGTGTTTGACTGGAGTCAGGAGATTGGGGCGGGGGGCGGGGGGCAGGTGGGGGGACACAGCTCCTACCAACTGCATCTCAATCCTTGAACACCCACCTGGGTCTCTACCAATCAGCCATCAAGAAACAGAACTTTCTTAGAGTAATTTGGACATTGTGGATACCTTTCTTACATCTGACTTATAAAACCAGCCAGCCTCAAGCTCACAGACCGCAAAGTTAGAGGAGGAGACTTCTTCTCTGACCCTTCTGCCCAGCAATGGATTTAAGGATAGAACTTTTTCAAATAGTACTTTTTTTTTTCCAAATGCCTTTCCCTATAGGAATTCTATTTGTTATATTATCCACTACACCAAAAGTCCTGCTACATTTTACATGGTGGAGAGTTTAAACCGCGATTGCTTGTGGTGGAGAGATGGGGGGAGGGCACTGGGGAAGGGGAGGGAGGTGCTCATCTCAGATACTGAGATAGTGGGGACAGGCCACATAGTGTCCTACAGAAGAGACACCCTTGCTTTTAGTTTCCTTCAAGAAGTACTCATGGATCACCCACTGGACCTGGGGAAGAAATGGAGAAGCCAAAGCCCTGCTTTCTGCAGCTTATGTGCCATAGGGAAGATGGAAAACAAACACGTAAACAACGATGCTTTTTTAAATTGCAAAAAAGCAATGAAAGGAAATGAACAGTATGATGAGGCGGGAGTGGGAGGAGACCTTCAGAGCATCTGCTCGAGCAGGAGGAGGTCAGCGGGCTGGAGCTGGGACAGGGAGGCCAGAGCCGAGCCAGCCACACCAAGATTTGGGGGGTGAAGAGGGCACTACTGGTTTTGGTTTTGTCTATTTTTTTTCCCCACTGGATTTAAGACACCACTAAGAAAGAAAAAAAACAATGTGATTATCATTGCAAATCACCATTGATTGCAAAACACATTTTGATTCCAGAGAGATTACAATGTGTTAAAATTTATGTTTTCTCATCAGTGTAATACACCAAAGCTAAAGCTTAGAAGTGAAGAAAGGCTTGGCTGGTTGGAGTGACTGAAAAAAAATCTGATAGGTTTGTAGCCAGTGAATTGAAGGAGAAAAAGGTATGAGGTTTCAGGAAGTAAAAGGACAAATCTTGGGTTTTTTTGCTTAAGCATCAGAGTATGATGCTGATGCCCCCCGCTGAGATAGGAGAGACTTTGAACTTGCCCAGATGTACATTTTAGACTGATCTTATATATTTTAAGTGGCAATTAAGACAAGGCAGGTTAGAAGGAGATTTAATACTCATTTAAACCTCAAGGCTTATAAAAAGGCTTTTGTACCATGTCTATCACGAAACCAGGGGTCCATGGAATTGTTAGCTGAAGAAATTGAATAAGATTAACGCTGCTTTTTTTAATACATATTTTTATATCATCTGCATACTGTGTCACCATAATCAGTAAACTGATAAAGGGCCAGAAAATGCTTCTACATTACTTTCCTTCTGATAGGAGGTAGATAGAATTGGCGTGTCATCCAGAAAGCCGAGTTCCTCCAAGATTTACAGTCCAGTTCCTCCAACAAACTATTTAAAGTGGTGAATTTTTCATGGAGGCCGTTGACCGGCACAATCATCGGTCTGTAGGGCTGTTGATAGCAAATGGCATAGCGTATCTTCTATCATCTCCATGCTATGACCTTCCCAAAAGGCACCTGGCAACGGGAACTGTTCTGTACAATTTTATAGATGAGAAAAACTGAAGTCTGGCTCCTGACGACATGCGCAGGTACTGGAAGGGCTGGCTGGAAAGTGAACCAGAGCTCTACAGTTGCAGCTATGGTCTTTGGCCCCAGATGCTGCAGTCCTTGGTTCTTGGTCACCTACTGGCATCATCCCGCATCCAGGCTCATTTTGTGTTTCCTACAGTGAAATCCAGGGTAAGTCCCTCCCCATGCTGTACTTTCTTAAATAGATTTTGCTACCGACATTTGCTTCCACCACCACAAAATGACAAAATGCAACCAGGCTTAAGGTTGCCAAAAGCCCATTTTAGGTGGGAATGAAGGTTGCCACCCTGTCTTAGAAATTGATCAGCCTCGCCCTTTGGACGTTGTTTGAACAGAGATTAACCGTCTTGCTCTCTGCTTCCAAGTACTCAGGCCAAGAATGTATTGTTTTCATCCCTAGGAAGTGTTACAGTGTTAATTTTCTGGGAAAGAGGAAGAGAAAGTGCTTTTTCATCAGTTAATGAATATTCAGCCAATAGTTTTGAAGCTTGGATAATTATCAGACTTCCTTGGAGGATTTTAAAATAATGCCTGCTACTGCCTTTTTATTATATTGAAATCTCCATATTTATTAAACTTGATCCTGCACGAGTGGAAAGAAAGGGAGACATTTGATTTTTCTAAGCTCCCTAGTAATTCTGATGATTATGCATTTGGGAAATGCAGCCTTGAGGATTCCTCCTAAAATGATTTCAGCTGTTCTCCGGATTAAGCCCCTTGACCCCCAGCCAGCTCTCCCCCCTTGGAGTCTTCTAGAGAACACACTATCCCATCCCTCTCATAAATTATACCCTCTTCCCCTCTTCTGGTTCCTTTGTAAGCATTCACCAGGTTCCAGTCTTCCATCTTTAAAAAGAACAACAAAAAAGTCTTTCGGCCCCATATTTCTCTCAAGCTAATCTCTTGTTTTAATCAGAAAAGGTTTGCTTTTCCACCCCATCTCCAGCCCTCTACCTCCTAGGTTCTGCTCACGGCCCCCTTTGAGCTCCACAAAGTCATAGTCACTACCTTTTGCTGGTAACTGGATGCACACTTTTCAGCTTGTATCTTCCCGGGCTTCTTGGCGTCCATGACCATCAGCCCCCCCTTCCATGCTAGAATACTACCTGCTTGGCTTTCACGAAGACACATACCTTGGTTTGGTTTTGTTTTTATAGTTGTTGTTTTGGACACCACTTCTCAGAGAATTGAACATTCCCCTTCCTATGGCCCTTAAAATTGTAAAAAAAAAGATTTCATTTATTTATTTTAGCGGGGGGAGGAGCGGAGGCAGAGGGAGAGAGAATTTCAAGCAGAATCCCCATTGAGCTCAGAGCCTGATGCGGGGCTTGATCCCACAACCCTGAGCTCATGACCTGAGCCAAAATCAAGAGTCTTGTGTTTCTTAAAGGAAGATCTTCAGCTTACCTGGATCAGAATCATTGCAGGTGCTAATGAAAACTCTGGGATTCTAGACTTGCCAAAGCAGAATCACTGAGAATCTGAATTGTTAGCATACATTTTAGGTCAGAACTTCCCAAACAGCCTGCCACAAATGAATTAAAGAAGATACAGATACCCACCCCCGAGCTTACTAGTGGCTGGTGACAAAGGCCACAGGCCCTGGGCTGGCTGTGCTCTCACATGAAGAGCTTCATTCATTTATCCCAGGGCTCTTACCAGCAGGATCATTGCTGGGGATGCCAAGATGTGCGGAAGTTTGGGAAGCACCGCCCTGGGCAATTTCTAAGCACAGTCAAGTTTGAGGACCACTGCCTTCAATGTTGGTGTCCCTTGGGTTCTCCTGTCTGGACCAGCTTCTTTCCCTACGCTCTACACACTAGTCCAGGACAATCCCATTCACTCCACAGCTCCAGCTCCCATGGCCACAGATTTGACTGGATCTCCTGTCTGAGACCCATATGCCTAAATGCCTTTTGGCTGATACCTGGAAAATATCCCAAGGGTCCCTCAAAAGCAGGCTGTGTCGGCCCAGGATGAAAAGCGAGACTCCATATGCCCTATATCAATGCATCTGGTCTCTAGTTTACGTTTCCAGAGCCTAGTAAATTGCTTTAATTGTTAACAGTTGGGATGAAACTGTGATCGTGAAGTCATTTATGGCAGGAACTTCATTTCTGCAGTTTCAATCTATCTGTCCTATTACACTTTACATAAAAGATACTCAATAACTTCTACTGGAACCTTTTCTGAGTTAGAAAAAGGAATCAGGCAGGAGATGGTTTGAGTTCATCTCTGCCGCTTAGGAGCCATGTGACTTTAGATAAGTTATTCTAGTATTCTGATAACTGGGTTTGTTTTTTTTTTAACTTGAAAATGGAGACAAGAGCTTACAAAGAAGCCAGCAAACATGCCCGGCATATAGCAGGTGCCCAATAATGATTAGGGTCCTCTCCTAACATGTGCCTTATTAGGAGGCAGACATTAACCCCCCACCACAGAAGAGAGAAGGAAGAATCTGTCAAAAGAACATTCTCAAAGCCATCTGGGAATCAGATAACATATGTAAATTATCTAAGCGGGGCCTGGCACATGGTAAGTATCTTCCTAAATGTAAGCTTAAGGCATATTTGTTGCTGAAATAAAGTTATTTTAGAGTTGCTAAAAAAGTCACTATCCTCATTTCCACATTTCTAGGCGTGAATACATCATTATGAGTTTTCCATTCCCCACGTAGCTTGCTTGTCTTGGCCATGTATACAGGACACTTTTCCCAGACACAAGAAATAAGGTGGGATCTGACTTGGCTTCTGTTCATAGCCTGACCAAATCACTTAATAAATAGCAAAATACAAAAATTCATCTGGGAGGAAAAAGAATACAGTGTGAGATGCAGCCAAACCACGTCGGGGAAGGGATTAGGGAAACAAGGGATTAGAAAACATCGAGATTCAAAGCATTACTCGAAGGAGCAGTTTTGAAACAGCAGAAGAATCTAGAGACGGATGTCACATTGGACCTGGCGGGTGGTGGGGCGGGAAGGAGGAGGCGGGAAGAGAAAATTGGAAACAGCAGGGTCAGAGCCCTAACTGGCATCAGCAGAGACACAAAGGTGAAAGCTGGCACTGGGACCGCGTACCAGTAATGAGAATACCAGCTGACGCAGTCAGTAGAAGTGGACACCGAGTTAGTGCCAACGATGACAGCATAAAAGAAAGCGAGGGGAACCTGAAGGGGCAGTAAAATCGAAGTCACTCAGGTGAATGTGCATTTGAAGACCCATTCATTCATTCACACACACGCCATTTCCATACCAATTCGGTTGGTCCTTACTGGGCGGTGGGCGCTGTACTAAGCGTGGCCCCTGGGACTTTGCTGATATGACACAGAGTTGAAGGGTGTACATGGCATGTTCTTTTCCTCCTCCAGAGCAGGTCTGTTTTCCCCTAAATACCTAAAAGGAATAAACATAAAAGAAGTTACAGAGTATGGCTCTTCTGGGATGCCACACACGAAGCAGCTTATAGAACACCCAGACCTCCTAAGAGGATGCTTCTGCTTCTGTAGCGACCACAGGACTCTGTGTACGTCCTGATGTGTCCTGCGGTGAATCACAGACGAGCGTATCCGTGCTCTGAAGAAATGAGAGGAAGGTCGAAGGAGACCTGCAGGAGGTCGTCAGTGTTCGGTCAGTAGAAGGTAAGTGGGAACTTGCTATGCACTAGAAGGTTTTATATTGACCCGCAACTTCGAAAGAGAATGTAAAAATATAGTATTTCTCTCAGGAAGCAAGACCTGCTTTGCAAGAGAACCTATCTGTTCAGTGTTTAGAGCTCTATGTACTTGTGCATCTAGACAGGACACATTGGGTCTCAGGATGGCATGTCAGACTGTCGCTCGTAGAGCATCTTAGCGGCATCGGTTCCCATGGCCTGATTTCTCACGGGCTGACACGCCCAAGGTCTGATGTCCCCGCATAAGCAGGTTTACACCATAAGGGGGCAGAACCTTGAAACTAAGGCGCTCTGAGCTCACGTACTGTAGGTGGCTGGCACATCTGTTCTTTCCTGTTCTGGTGGGATGGGGGAGGGTAGGTAGGCTGAGCGAGAAAGAGACCTTTGCTCTGGAATGTATGCAAGCACTCTCTGGGAAAGGAGGGAATGTTCCTACTTTTTGAATCACCCACTTGAATGTAAGCAAATGATTCCACAGGAGAAAACACTTTAAATTCTCCAGAGCAATACACGATCTCTAACTTCCGAGGTATATTTGTCATTCAAGCATCCTTTAGTCCAAGTGGCCAGGAATTTTTGCACAGAAGACCCTGACTGCAGATAAATAGGAAAATATTCATGGAGAGTGATTTCCCAGCACTGAAGAACTGATGTGTCTTAATGCTTGAATAAATCGTATTGATTCTCTACGATCATACCTATTTTCCAAATATTTCCATTTCTAATGCGTTTGTACAACCTTCCCTTCCTACCCTTTATTTGCGTTGCTCCCTTCCCACACCATGGCTCACCACCTGCTCTTTCTAGAGCCCTGGTGTTTCTGCAGTGGGCCCCACGGAACTCGAGGGAAGCTGAGATGTAGAGTAAAGGAAGGGCTTCTCTCTTTGAATCTCACCCATTTCATTACCCAAACATCTGTAGTTTCACTTTTATCTGTTCTATTTATAGGGTGATTCCACATTTTAAAAATAGTTTTTATATAGGGTGCCAGGGTGGCTGAGTGGGTTAAGCCTCTGCCTTCAGCTCAGGTCACGATCTCGGGGTCCTGGGATCGAGTCCCGCATCGGGCTCCTTGCTCAGTGGGGTGTCCTCTGCCTGCCACTCCGCCTGCTTCTGTTCGCTCTCTCGCTCTCTCTCTCTCTGACAAATAAATAAACAAATCTAAAACACACACACACACACACATACACACAATACCTTCTCGCCTAGCTTGAGATTCTTGGAGTATTTTCTCCTTTTTTTTCTAAGTGTCTCCTAGTTCTGTGTTTTAGCCTTAAGTCCGCATTCCATTTTTAGTTAATTTTTGTGTAACTGTACAGTTGTGAAACTTACGTCAATATAGTTTTTGGGCCTCAGGGTATCAATTGCCCCATTTCTATTTGTTCAAAAAGCTCTATTTCCTTGATGAAATTATTTTTATACCTTTGTCAAAAGTTAGTCTATCAGATTAATGTCGGCCTGGGTTCTCTACTCTTGTTTCATTGATTGATATGTCTAGCCTCTATCAGGACCACCCGATTCGACTGGCTGTGTAATGAATCTTAAAGAATCAGGTAGATTGATTCTTTCCATTTCATTATTTTTCAAAATTGGTTTAGCTTTTTAAGTTCCTTTTCATTTCCACATAAATTTTTAAATATTTTTTAAAGATCTTATTTATTTAGAAAGGGAGAGCCTATGCAGGTGAGGGGGGCAGGGTGAGAGCCTATGCAGGTGAGCGGGGAAGAGCGGCAGAGGGCAGAGGGACAAGCAGACTCCAAGCCCAGCGTGGACACCGATGCAGGATTCCATCCCACCACCCTGAGATCATGACCCGAGGGGAAACCAAGGGTCAGACACTTTAACAGATGAGCCCCCCAGGCACCCCTCCATATAAATTTTAGAATGATTTCGTCTGTATCTACAAAATATTAGTCTGGGATTTGGTAAAAATTTGGATTAAACTTGGGTATCAGTTTGAGGCAAGTTGACATTTTTACTATATTGATCTTCCAATCCATGAACACGATATGTCTCTCCATCTAGTTATATCATCTTTAATATCTTTCATTAGCTTTTGTAGTTTTCAAAATACAAGTTCTGTACATATTTTGTTAGATTTACATCTAAATAATTCACTTTGAGTTGATTAAAAATGGAATTATATTTTAAATTTTGTTGTTTATATGTTCATTGTTAGTATATAGAAATACAATTGATGTTCATCCTATACCCTGTGACTTTCCTGAACACATTAGTTCTAGAAGAATTTTTTATTGTGATAAAATATGCATAACATAAAATTTATCATTTTAACCACATTTACGTGTATAGCTCAGTGGCATTAAGTACATTCGCCATCACCACTATCCATCTCCAGAAATTTTTCATCATGCCAAACTGAAACTATAGCAGTTAAATAATAACTCCCCATTCTCTGCCTCTGTGGGCAGGTACAGCCTATAAGAGGAATCGTACACTATTTGTCTTTTTGTGTCTGAAGTGTTTCACTTAGCACATCTTCAAGTTTCATCCCTGTTGTAGCATGTGTTAGAATTTCTCTCCTGTTTCCTTCTTTAAGCAACCTAGATGTCTGTATCATTTTATTTTACAAAGACAAGTCCTCTATAATACCAGAACACATGGATATTTTCCTTCTGTCCTTTGAACTACATCATTGCCCAGGATTTTGAAGACAAACAAACCATTGGTTAATTTTTTTAAAAAAAATTCAATTTCTTGGGACACCTGGGTGGCTCAGCAGATTAAGCCACTGCCTTCAGCTCAGGTCAGAATCCCAGGGTCCTGGGATCGAGTCCTACATCCAGGTTCCTTGCTTGGCAGGGAGCCTGCTTCTCTCTCTACCTCTGCCTGCTTGTGTGTTTTCTCTTTCTCTCTCTCTCTCTCTAACAAATACATACATAAATAAATAAAATCTTAAAAAATGTCAATTTCTTTTCTTATTTTTTAAAGATTTTATTTACTTATTTATTATTTTAGAGAGATAGTTTAGATATTTTAGAGAGGCAGAGAACACACCTGAGCAAGGGGAAGGACAGAAAAAGAGGGAGAGAGAGAATCTCAAGCAGATTATGGACTGAGCACAGAACCCAATGCAGGGCTCAATCCCATGACCCTGAGATCATGACCTGAGCCAAAATCAAGAGGCAGACCCCCAACTGACTGAGCCACCCAGGTGCCCCTTAAGTTCAATTTTCTTAAAGTAGAAAAGATACTATAGAGATGCAGCTAAAACTAAATTCGCCATCTTACTGGAATGAAGAATTTCTTCCCTTTCAAAAACAAAATAATATTTTATTGTATGTGTATACCACATTTTGTTGATAGATATTTGGGTTGTTTCCACTTTTAGCTATTGTGATCAATACTGCTATGAACGTGGACGTACAAGTGTCTCTAGAGACTCTGCTTTCAATTCTTTTGGTATAAAAGCAGAAGTGGAATCACTGGATCATATGGTAGTTCCATGCATATTGTTTTGAGCAACTACTCTACTGTATTTTACATCAACTATGCCACTTTGCATTCTCACCTACAATTTACAAGGGCTGCAATTTCTCCACATCCTCACCAACTGTGTTTTTTCCTATGAGATTTTGCTTTTTAAATAATTGCATCCCAATAGGTGTGAAGTGGTATGAAGGGTTTTGCCTGCATCTTCCTAATGCCTAGTTATCATCTTTGCATGTGTTTGTTGTTCATTGGCATATCTTCTCGGAGAAATGTCTTGTCAAGTCCTTTACCCATTTTTTAATTTTATTTATTTATTAAAATATTTTATTTATTTATTTGACAGACACAAATCACAAGTAGGCAGATAGGCAGGCAGAGAGCGGGGTGGGGGGGAAGCAGGTTCCCTGCTGAGCAGAGAGCCCGATACAGGGCTCGATCCCAGGACCCTGAGATCATGACCCGAGCCAAAGGCAGAGGCTTTAACCCACTGAGCCACCCAGGCACCCCTACCCATTTTTTAAAAATTGGGTTGTTTGTTTTTTGTGATTGACTTGTAGTTCTTTGTATATTCTAGATATTCATCCCTTATCAGATATGTCATATGCAAATATTTTCTCCATTCTCTGTGTTGCCTTTTCACTCTCTTGATAGTGTATTTTGATGCACCCAAGTCTTTAATTTGAAGAATTCCAGGTTATCTATTTATTTGTTTGTTGCCTGTGTTTTTGGTGCTGTAGCCGAGAAATAACTGCATGTCCAATGTCATGAAGCTTTTCCTGTTTTCTTCTAAGATTTGTATAGTTTTACCTCTTACATGTAAGTCTTTGGTCCATTTTGAGTTAACTTTAGTATATGGTGTCAAGGTAAAGGTCCAACTTCCTTCTTTTGCTTGTGAGTTCTAGAAAGTATTTGTACATTCCTTAGGCTTTTCTATGTAGAACATGTCATCTTCAAATAGAGACAGTTATAGTTTTTCATTTTAGATACTTACGCATTTTATTTCCTTTTCTTGCCTTATTGCACTGGACACCAGTATGTTGTCCAAAATTATGATGAATAAAAGTGGTGATGGCAAACATCCTGGTATTCTCGATCTTGGGAGGGGAGTATTTGGTTTTTCATTATTAAGCATACCATTAGCTGCAGGTTTTTAAAAATTTTTGTATATGCTTTTTTATCAAGTAGAGGATATTCTACTCTTGGTTGAGACTTTCTGTTTTTTCACTTGTTTCAAGTGTGTTCTTAACTGAGTTTTATGATGGCTGCAGTAACATCTTTTTCAGATAATTCTAACATCTGTGTCATGTTGTCATTGATGAATCTTTTTCATTCAGTTTGAGATCTTCTGAGTTCTTGGTGTTAGTGTTTTTCAATTAAAACCTGAACATTTTTGTATTCTATAATATGAATTTTATTTAAACCTTCTGTTTTAGTTGGCTTTCTCTGATACAGCTTAGGCGGGGGAAGGTGAGGGACACAGCCCTGTTACTCACAGGAGCGGTACAAGTTCAGGTTTGCCATTTGGCTTCACTACACCTGAGAGGAAGAGGGCTCAAAGTTACCTCTAGATGGGGTGGGAATTCTAGCTTTCCACGTGGTCTCCACTGACGCCATTGTGCGAGTGGTCTGTTACCTTGGGTGGTGATTAAAGTCCTGACCTGTCCTAAGTAGTAGGAAGTCTAGGCTTCCCAATCTGCCTTTGATGGCATAGCTGAAATGGGATCACCGTTCTTTTCTCCCTGTGATGTTTTCTTGCCATGTCATCCTGGCTCCACTGTTCAGTCTTCTATTTCATTTACATGTAATGTCCATGGCTATAATTAGTGAGAAGAATAAGGAGAGAAAATATTCTATTCTATCTTCCTGGATACAATTTTTTTTTTTTTTTTAGATTTTTAAAAAATTTATTTATTTGACAGAGAGAAAGCAAGCACAAGCGGGGTGGGGAGGGACAGACGGAGAAGGGCAAGCAGACTCCCACTGAGCAGGGAGCCCGACACAGGACTCCATCCCAGGACCCTGGGATCATGACCTTAGCCGAAGGCAGACACTTAACGGACTGAGCCACCCAGGAGCCCCATGTCTTCCTGGATACAGAATTCCAAGTTTACTTTTACTTCCTTAGAGATTAGATCTTAATTATTCCAACCACAGAAAAAGACATGGTAATTATGTGGTGTGATAGAGGAGCTAGCTAACTCCATAACGGCAATAATATTGTAATAGGTAAAGGTAACACATCAACACATTGTACCCCTTAAACTTACACAATGTTACACATCAAATACATTTCAATTAAAAAAAAAAAAAAGACAAGAAGGGAAGGCAAAGCCAGGGATGAGAAAATGAAGCTTTATTAGTTAGACTTAAGCTTCAGACCCCCCACAGAGCCTGTGGCAAAGCCTACAAAGAACTCCCATCATCTGAAGATTCTGCCTCATTTTAAATTATGTCCCCTGCGATTGTGAAAGTGTCAGACCTCCTCAGGAGGTTGTGAAACAGTATAAACTTGAGAAAAGAAAGTCATGTCAGAGATGTTGAGGAAGTGAGCTTCATCTATATTTAAAAAATCAAATTTGTGGGGGTATCTGGGTGGCGCAGTCAGTTAAGCATCCCGATCTTGGTTTTGGTGCAGGTCGTGATTTCCAGGTTGTGAGATCGAGCCCTCCATCAGGCTTTGCGCTCCATGTGGAGTAACAGACTCTCCCTCTCCCTCTGCCCCTTACCCCTACACCCACTCTCTTTCTCCTTTCAAACAAATAAATAAATCTTAAGAGAGAAAGGAAGGAAGGAAGGAAGGAAGGGATGAATGAATCAAATTTACGGCCAATTTAAGCAGAAGTCAGCATTGAAGTGCTGTGAGCAGAAGTCATGAGAGGTCACCTCAGCATTTCAAAGGGCTCCAAATGTCCTTGGCGTCTCCCCTACATTTATCTTTTTGGCTTACCTTTATCTACAGTACAAGCAAATCTCTTGCCCAGATATTGTCTACACATTGATCCTAAAATGCCTCTCTAGATTTTGATAATAACAATGAGATCCGCCCCCCCCCCCCACTTTAGACTTCCTTTAGCTCAGGTCAGACACTGAGTTAAGGAAGGTGGATGAGTCAGTCCCAGCTCTGTCTCCCTGGGCTGTGGAGTGACCACGCCGCGTTGGAGGCTCTTCCCCGTGTCAACAAAGAGAGTTCACAGCTCTCAGGGCTTTCAGGTTCCCAGCATAATGAGGAGGACAGGTTACCGGCTCACCTTATCAAACACCCTGAGGCAGATGCCACAGTCGTTCCAAATCTTGGTCTCGAATGGAGATGATGAGATTTGAAGAGCTGACAGAAACTTCAGCCTTCCGTTCTGCCACGGTGGGGTTTTCTTCTGAAATAGAGCATGGTGACCTATCTTCAAACACCTCACGGAAGGACATCTTAGCTTTCTGTCCTCTCCCACGACAGGAAACTGGATTCACACAGAAGCTGCT
The DNA here is from genome assembly GCF_011764305.1 of Mustela putorius furo. NCBI lineage: Eukaryota > Metazoa > Chordata > Mammalia > Carnivora > Mustelidae > Mustela > Mustela putorius. The sequence continues at coordinate 2,760,599 of NW_025421560.1, read as the reverse complement.
GTGGCTTGGAAGCCAACACGCTCCTCTCCATCGCAGCCACGAATCTGTAGACCTGATAACATACTTTGAGCTTCAAGTTGCATGGGGGAAAAAAAAAGATACCTGTATTTTGCTTTACTGAAGGAAGGCTTACATTTACTTATTTTTAAAGACGTATTTATTTATTATTTGGGAGGGGGAGTGGCAAAGGGAGAGGAAGAGAGAAACCCAAGCAGACTCCACACTGAACGTAGACCCCGTCCCGGGGCTCCATCCCAGACCCTGAGATCAGGACCTGAGCCAAAAGCAAAAGTCAGTCACTCAACTGGCTGTGTCACACAGGTGCCCCAAGGCTCACATTTCAATAGGTAAATTAACATACTCTAAGGGTATTCGATCAGAGTTTTATTGCCTTCTCTTGGAAAGAAACTTACTGTAAAGAAAAGTATGAAGGGTACAGAGATGAGAGAGTTTTTCAGAAAACTGAATAATGCCTCCCTTAGAGAGAAAAAGATGACAGTTCTTTGATTCGGTTTCCAGGAAGTAGAGGAGTTGGAAGAGCTAATCAAATCTAAAGATGTAACAAGGTAAATTTCCGTTTCTTCAGCCTGGAGACGGCCACGTCATCATCAACACTAAGGGAAAGAAGCCTTTAGGCAAAACATCACTTAAGTCTAAATGTGTCAGCTCAACCAACACCTCACCATCTGCTTCTACGGATAAAGCTCTCTTGGGATTTTTGGAACATCTTTACCTCCACCGAGACAGTAACACTGACCTATGACCTATCTCACGGAAATGCCGCGGGCGTTAATTACCATACAGTGCATGGACGCACTCACCATCCATAAGGAGACTTAGATCTTGTCATTTTTCATACAATGAACACTGCGCTCTGCTACGCAACATGATCTGACTCGACTTTTTCAGTTGTGATTTGGGCAACAAATAGTTCTTGGTCTGCGTATGCTTTTTCATCAGCCAGGGGCCCATCCACGTTCTACTTGGAGGAAGACCTCTGGCGTCAATCAGAAAACTTGACCCAGTTTTCTGACGTCATTTATTGTACTTGGCACAACGCCAGCTAGAAAGAGAACAGCTTCCTGTCTGCATGCTTGCCGGCTCCCAGCCTTCTCCCAGCTCTCAGCTAAGTGAGTCTGACCTCCTGCACTTGGATGGGATCCTCCTATTCGCCAGCCTAGAACCCTTCAGTCCCCTTTAGTCACCTGTCACTGCTCATAGGCCACAGATGCTGCTCCTTCACTTCCCCTTGGGTCTGCCCCTCCAGCCTTAGCTCCTAGCAGATGCCACTCCCAACCCTGCCGTTACTGTCCCTGCTGGGGCCACACTCATCTCCCGGGATCAACTTTATTGTCCCTTCCATGGCTGGACTGTCAGCCCCTCCTTGTCCATGTAAGTGAACTCCTGGTCCTTCCTGACCCCTGACTAGGTCAAATCTGTCTCAGAGGCTCCCAGAGCCCTCTGCATCTTTGTTCCTGATGACCCTGCCCTGTTGCTGCATTCGTCGCTGGTCCCCGGCCAGCTTCCCTGGGAGACCGGCTCAGACACCCTGGAGTCCACTTGTGAGCCCCGTGCTGGTGAGTGCTTGCAGGGCGCTCACCGAGGTGAGGAGGGCCCTTGGAATGTATCCCCAATGGCACCAGAGGGCTGGGCCTTCGAACCTGGCATTGACTGTCATTGGATAGACTCCAGCGAAGAGATGCCACCTTGGGCAAGGCAGCGTTTTCCAGCAGAGGACAACAGTTGAAGGACTCAGCAGCGGGCCATTAGCTGGTGACACTGCAGGCACAGGGTGGGGGAGGCAGTGCCTCGGTCCCGGAAGGGGCCCTGGGTAGCCCAAGACAGGGGCCCTGGGTAGTCCAAGGTGTTGTTGGGTCCCTGCCTCTGGGCCCCCATAGTGCAAGCTTCTGAAGATAGCGTCCTTTGGTTGTGCAAGTGTTTAGTGTAATATACTTGGCACCATCCAGGATCTCAGTGAACACTTGTGAGAGAACAAATGAGTCCAGTCTGTGTGACCAACCTTCCAGGTTTCTCAGGACTGTCTCGGTTTTGGCAATGAAAGTCCTACATCTCAGGGAAACCATCAGTCCCAGGAAAACTGGGGCAACTGGTCACCCTACCCCTAATACACCTAAGTACTTTTACTGACCCTATACAGAAGCCACAACTTTGGGCTCACCTTGCCGACAGTCTGTTTGGTAGGGACTGGCTGGAATTCTGTCACTACTCTGCTTGCTCTTAAATGAAGAGACAGACCTTGACTTTGCTTCAGGTTTTTTGCTCATAAGACTTAGGTCCCACCATCCCTTTTCGACATCAAGCCTCTGGTTTCTGACCTACTTCTGGACATCATTGGCTGTTCCTGTAACCGAGCAGGTCTGTCTAGATTCCTAATCTCAGGATGTGCTGGTTTAGCTCAACCTATTGTCACTTGAACATCCTTCATTCTCTTTCCACTCTCTCTCCATTCATTTGAAAACTCAGGGTTGGTGTGATATGTTGTCTCACATTAGGGGCTGCTTTGCGAAGGAACAACTCAGTCCTTTCAAAACTGCAGGCTCAGTGGGAATCATAGGCTGGCCTGGATCAGGGAAAGAATGATCCAGGCCAAGCACGGAGAGGACAGCATGGTCTGTGTCGCCCTGTTGAGTCTGATCCACTCAGAGACGTGAAGGGGCAAAGAAAAGCTTGGGAATTTTCTTGGAAAAAAAATTGCAAAGAACAGCATCAGACTCTCTCCCAGTTCGGTTCCCAGTTAGGACATCTGATCTCTGTAATCCTTTCCAAGGCAGGCTCCTAGGATAAAATCTGAAATGCAGAGGTCTTGGGTTTCTTGGCAACCAGGATATTTGGCCTCACAGGGACATTTCATTTTCACACTAAAGATCAAAACAATTAAATAAGAATATCCCCGCCTTACTTCAAGGCTGGGCGTCTGACCTAAATGTCACCACCTTCCAATAACCCCTCTTAGCTTTGCACTTCACCAAAAAAATAACTTATTTTTCTATCAATTCCCACTCCTTATAAACATATCTGATGGTAATTTAATCCGTTTTGATTGAAGATGTTTCTGATGAATGTGGCGATCCCTGGTCCTCGTTCCGTGCCAGGGAGGGATGAATTCAAATGCTCAGAGCTGAGTAGCCCGTCTGGTATCACGCAACACACAGATCTAGAATTTTGAGAGGAGCAAGAAGACACCTCCTGACGTCTTGGCGTATCTACAGTGGAAATACAGTGTCTTCCTTTCAGGGATGTTCACCTACAGATATCCACTAAAAGAAAGAAACTCAGAAACATTGTCCTACCAACCAACTTTAAGGAGTGTTCGCTGGAGTGCGTATTTGTATTCCTGTTGTATGAAGATGCAGTTGGGAAATGGTATATAAATTTAATGGGGTAATTAAGACCAGTCATTATCAAAGCATCAGTGCACAGGAAGGTTCCTGCAAAACTACTCTAGCGCAGACTGTTTCATCTTTCTTTGATGATTCAGACAGCACTAATGTCTCTGCATAGTCCCAGCGTAACTGTTTAAGCATTGATTATCATTGTGTAGCAAGAGCCAGTTTTAAAAAAAAAAAATCCTAGTTTCTAGCTTGTTTGTTATGGCCTGGACAGAGGAGGTCATAAACCGCCGCATTTAAACAGATCCAAGAGAATGTTGTTTGAGAATTATATGGGACACGCTCTCCCTCGTGGTAACTGATTTGAAAATGATCTTCCCTGGGATCAGGTCTCACACCACCTCTGAAGTCAGGACCTAGGTGGGGGAGCTACCTCTAAATCTGGGTTTACCGAGGCAGTCACAGCACTGACACTTAGCCTGTGGGGTCTCTTGGACAGAGACATGATTTTGGAATTGGATACATTTGACAAATAACCTTCACCAGTGAATGGGGTGAGATAAAAATAAAATGTGTCATCTAATGTATTACTATAAAACAGCTGTAGATGCAGTGGGTTCTGTAATTAGCCATCATTTTTACCAAATTAGCCTCCTAAAATTAAGACTCTAGCCACATCAGAATAAAATAAATTGGCATTAGATATCACGTGTACGTAAAACTTGAATTCTATGCAGGATGCAAAAATATATAAATGTATTTTTTAAAAGATTTTATTTATTTATTTATTTATTTGACACACACAGAGAGAGAGAGAGATCACAAGAAGGCAGAGGCAGGCAGAGAGAGAGGAGGAAGCAGACTCCCTGCTGAGCAGAGAGCCCGATGCAGGACTCAATCCCAGGACCCTGAGATCATGACCTGAGCTGAAGGCAGAGGCTTTAACCCACTGAGCCACCCAGGTACCCCATATTTAGATTATGGCTAAATATTTCAGAAGATACAGGTAGGCATATGTCTTTTGTTTCTGATTATTTATGTATACTATTTAAATAAGGCTCAGTCAGTTAAGTGTCTGCCTTAGGCTCAGGTCATGATCTCGGGGTCCTGGGACTGAGCCCCGTGTTGGGCTCTTTGTTCAGTGTGGAGTCTGCTTGTCCCTCTCCCTCTGTCTCTGCAACCTGCCGTGGGAAAATAAATAAATGAAATTAAAAAAAAAATGTTTATCCAACTCACCATGTAATAGATGTTAGGACCCATGCTCTGCCAGTCTGGGTATCCACCCTGAGAACCTCTCATCTCTTTATCCCACTTCTGCTTTCATAAAGCCAACATGTCTACCTTGTAGCTACAGCCAGTGTCCTTTTTTTTTTTTCCCCATTTGGAGCTTTCTAGCAGTTGGCACTTGGACCATTTTCTGTCTCGACACCTCCTTTCCAAATGTCAGGCACCGTACTGGTTTTCTGCACACGTCATCTCCTATAATCTGGAAGGTCAGCATTACACCAACCCCAACATAATCACCCACCAAACTCATCTTTCCTTCTCAGCCTGTACTTTAATTGTTCTTTTTTCTTTATTTGTTTGCTAAACTGGTATAAGATAACTGCTTTTAAGCAACCCCCTGCCAGTTGGAGCCCTCCACTGGACTGATCCCTCATTGTCAAGGCTAAACAACTCCCTCCTTTCCACTTTCTAAGTCTTTCTGTAACATCACACCCCTGAGCTTCATATCAGCTCTGGGTTTGAAAGCTCTCAGTTTGCAAACTGTTGTTACAGGCACAGTAAACTCTGACTAAATACGATTTTACTTATCTGGTCTCAATTTTCCCTGTTTCTGGATTTTTGACACCATCCACCCCAACTCCCAGGAACCACTTCCTCTGCGTTCATGATCATTTTCCATCTGCAAGACCCCACATAGCACTGGAATTTCATGACCCCGTATTGTTCATTGACGTGGTCTGTTCTCCATAGAAAAGAACAGGTGAATTCCTTGAGAAGCTGTACCATGTATTGACTTCGACAGCACTAGGTAGCATTTTGTCTTTTAGTAAAGTGCCTAAAATTGTTTTTGTTTAAAGATTTACTTATTATTTTGGAGAGAGAGAGTGCATGTGAGTGGGGGAAGAGGGGCATTGGGAAAGGGAGAGAGAATCCTCATGGAGATGACCCCTGGAGCGCTGAGCCCCACACAGGGCTCCATCTCCAGACCCTGGGATCATGACTGGATCTGAAACCCAGAGTCAGATGCTTAACTGACTGAGCCACCCAGTGCCCCCGAAATTGGCTTTCATGGTAGCAGCTAACAGTCATGAAAATGTTTGCTGCTAAGTGCCAGGTGCTGGTTCCTTCCTTTCTATTCATCGTCTCCTTCCATCACTGGAAATACCCCCTTGTAACCCTTGAGCTGTCACACCTGCAGACAGCCCTTAGGTTTCCCTGCTCCCACAAGAACTGGTTCTTTTTAGAACCAGACTAGGGGAGGGGCACCCGGGTGGCTCAGTGGGTTAAAGCCTCTGCCTTGGGTTCAGGTCATGATCCCAGGGTTCTGGGATCGAGCCCCACATCGGGCTCTCTGCTCGGCAGGGAGCCTGCTTCCCCCCGCCCACCCCCTGCCTGCCTCTCTGCCTACTTGTGATCTCTGTCTGTCAAATAAATAAATAAACTCTTTAAGAAAAAAAAAAAAAAAAGAACCGGATTAGGGGAGAGCTCCCCCTTCACAGTCTCTTCACATGGACTGGGGTCCCCGCGGGTGATCTGGGGAAGGGGGTGGGGAATGTTGAGCCACGTGCAAAAAAACTGGTAGGGAGAGTCCAAAACTTAAGTGTGCAAATGATGTCAAATTATCTTGACTTTTTCACACACTCATCGGAGATTCCATCTATTTGCCTATAAGTAAAATGGGTGTTATATTTAGTTATTTATAGTTTGGTCATTATACTAATTTTCAGTCACTGCTTATAATAAATTAAAAAGAAAAACACAAAACAAGTCTAGGCTCTCAGATGATTTTGGAAGCTGACACTGGATTTTTTTTTCTTTGCTATAACAATAGTGTAAAACTTGTCAGCAAACTCTCCATAGCATCCTTCTTTCTCCTTAGATCACAGGCAAAATGGTCAGGAGAGGACACTCACACGCACCTCTTTCCAGCAAGGTGGATGCTCCGAGTGGGATTTACCGACATGGATTCCCACACGCTCTGTACGCAGAGAAATAAACACACATGATTTTACCATTTTACGACCAGGGTGATCACTTGACCTGTATTCTGCCCAACATGCATAAAACACCTCTTTTCTTTCTGCCTTAGATATAGCCATGAAAACTTGAGAAACAGAAAGAAACCATTTCAAATGCAAGATATTTGGCTTTCTTTCTTTCTTTCCTTCCTTCCTCTCTCCTTTCCTTCCTTTTTTTGAAGATTTTATTTATTTAATTAAGAGAGAGAGCAGGGGGAAGGGGTGATGAACAGAGGGACAGAGAGGGGGAAGGGGAAGGAGCAGAGGGAGAAGGAGAAGCAGACTCCCCACTGAGCAGAGAGGGCCCCATACTGGGCTCGATCCCAGGACCCCAGAATCATGACCTGAACCGAAGGCAGACACTTAACTGTCTGAGCCACCCAGGCACCCCTATTTGGTTCTTTTCTTAAAGTCCCTCCACAATGATCTGAAATATGTCCTCAGTGGCACAGCCAAGTTCCTGCAGATGGATGCATGGGGCTTGTCCTTCTCTGGCTAATGCCCTTTCCTAGGCATCACCAACAGGGTCATGTGGAGTCAATGCCTGGCATGGCCCGGGGCTCTGCTGTTCTCTGGGGCAGCCTGGTCTCTTTCTCAGCTCCCCAAATTCAGAGGGAGCAGCCCAGGGAAAATAAGATCCTGATTAATTAAAAAAAAAAAAGTCTACTGTTTTACTTCATTACAGAGTTCTAACCACTAGTTCACATGCCACAGATTATGCAGTGACCTTTAAAATCTGGCTTGGTCACTGCCCAGTGGGTGGCAACAAGGTTGGTCCCAGTGTTAAGGTCACATTGTCCAAAACTGCAGTCGCCATGTGGTGTACCAAGTTAGTAGCAAGGGCACAGAGGAAGGCTTTCATTATTCAAGGGAGTCCATAAAAAAGGGCACACTTCCCACATTAATGCAGCAATTTAAAGCAATAATGTTTACACAGAGCAAGAACAAAGTAATGCAAGAGTTTCAGGTAAATTATGCTGATGTCTCTGAGCACTTATGGACTCACTGGTAAGTAAGTTAAATATCTCACTGCCAGTGGACTTGGGATTTCCAGTCATTATCTGGAAATGGAAATAAATAATAAATAATCATAAATAAACAAAATGCATGATCATATATATGATATATATCACACATATATATACACATATATATACACATACATATATATCATATATATACACATATACAATATATATTTTGATCATATATATGATATATATATCATATATATGTGATATATATATGATATATATGATATATATGATATATATGATATATATGATATATATATCACATATATATCATATATATATGATCATGCATTTTGTATATGTTGTATATATATATTTTGTATATGTGTGTATATATTTATGATCATGCATTTTGTATATATATATATATATATATATATATAGTCACAACATATAAATAATGGAAGAGGATTAAAAAAGGCCCTCAAAGCTCAATTTCTCCAACTAAAAATAAATAACGTCTAATTTACTTACAGGAGATTTTAGCAGTCAGGTAAATGATAGCAAGGCTATACACTCATGAACTTGCTACCTCATGTTGGAAAATGAGGTATTTAGCCTAAGCGAGTTTTTCAGACAATGGAAGTTATATTTGAAAAACAAGTCTCTGCATGGGGCGCCTGGCTGGCTCAGTGGTTGGAGCATGTGACTACTTATCTCGGGTCTGAGAATTCGAGTTCCATGCTGGGTGCAGAGATTACTGAAAAATAAAATCTTTAGAAGAAACCGCCTAATTTTAATCATTTTGTATGGAACTACATCTTCACTTACTCATCTCCTTAAACAGAATATATTAAGTATAGTTTAACATTGTTATAAAAATCACAATGTTGAAATAACATTTTAAAAAAGTGTTCTGGGGGTGCCTGGGTGGCTCAGAGGGTTAAGCCACTGCCTTCGGCTCAGGTCATGATCTCAGGGTCCTGGGATCGAGTCCCACATCAGGCTCTCTGCTCAGCAGGGAGCCTGCTTCCCTCTCACTCTCTGCCTGCCTCTCTACCTACTTGTGATCTCTCTCTGTCAAATAAATAAATAAAATCTAAAAAAAAAAAAAGTGTTCTGGAGGCATCTGTGTGGCTCAGTCGGTTAAGCATCTGCCTTCAGCTCAGGTCATGATCCCGGGGTCCTGGAATCGAGTCCTGTGTGGGGCTCTCTGCTCAGTGGGGAGTCTGCTTGTCCCTCTCCCTCTGCCCCTTCTCCCACTCATGCACACAAGCTCTTTCATAAAATCTTAACAACAACAACAACAGAGTGTGCTGTCCTGGGGGCTGTTTGCCCCTCCGGGGAGGGCTGTAGAAGGCAGTTCTTTTCTTCTGCGTCTGAGTCTGTCTTTCATGTTCGGCTCCTCTCAGCGCACTTGCTAGGTTAGCATGTGGTTCTCAAAGCAGGTGGCACAGGGCCCTCAGACCCACAAACCACACACAGGCAGCTGGGCAAAGTTTTACCAATGTGGAAAATCCGTTTTCCTCATTAAGTATTCACACTTTTACAATTGTGCTGGCCTGAGCGTGCCCTGCCGTTTCACTCAGAATGGAAAAGCCTGCAGTTAAGGGAGAAAGTTGTCAGACAGTGTTTGGCCATTTTTTTTTTAAGTATGCAAAAGGGTGGTCTGGCAGCAAACTGTCCCCAGACTCTGAGTGGCCCAGGAGGCCAAGGTGGACGGTGCATGATCCGTGGATGCTTTTAAGGGACGGAGATCTGGTGCTGACTTGGGTCTGCCTGATGATTGCACAGCGGGTTCCGCCAATGTGCACCATGCCTTTTAATATCTTGCCACCTAAAAACTTTGAGAAGGGCGCTCACTCAAAATTTGAGAACTGGGTGGAAGCGCTCCCCTTTGTCAGTGGGGTGGAAACGAGAGCATTTTACTAGAACCGTGTGCAAACGAGAGCATTTTACTAGAACCGTGTGCAAAGCTGAGCGAGGGAAGCGAGGAGGGGCTCATTTCCTCCTACATGTGCTTCACCCGAGGCTGCAAACATACGTAAAAATGTTTTTTACCTACTTCTGGGCTCCTTACTGTGTTTTCAAAAGCTGAGTTTGCCCAACAGCTCCTATTAGATAAGTGAGATGTTTGGAAAATTGTCGTCAGCAAACCATTTCCTGTTTTGCCTTCACACCAAAGGCTTGGATGGACCAAATTTCCAACAAGTAGAACTCTCGGAAAATAATACACCACTACAGGGAAAATTCTGTGTGTGTGAAGAGACAGATGGAAAATGGTACCAGGGGAGTCAAATGCATGGTAAGTTCTGTGTGATTTCCGGTTCAGCCCTGTAAGGCGGTTTTCAGTCGGTCAGGAAGCTCTGCTCACGGCCTTCTGAGTGAGAGACAGAATCCTCGGGTCCCTTCCAGGTCAAGCTTGTGCCAACTTAAAATGAACTCTTAAGCAAATACCTGCTGCTTTTAAGAGGTACTACTGGTAATTTTAAAGGGTTAAAAAAGCTTTGCATTGACTATTTCAGCATTTTGCCAAATTTGTAAACATCTCCCTGTTCACCTTCCGAAAGGCTTCCAGAAGGCTGTACAGTGTGGGCACAACTGTTTTTCAGGTAAGAGAAGCAACTCCCCGTCTTACTGATCGAATCATTCCCGTTTTTGCCTTAAGTCACACCATACCATCTGTTCAGAAAACATCCCCTTCTCCCAGCCACTCATCGCCCTCTTTGGCTTTTGAACAAATCACCTTTTAAATCCCTTGGGGGGATGATTCCTGCAGAGACCAGCCTCATAAACGGAGTCCTCTGGGCCCAACTTCATCTGCTCTACTTCCTGTTTTAGCTTCTTCTGGAGACTGCTCCCAGCCCTTGCGCTCCACTGCCTTGGACCTCTGGGAGATGGAGAACTCATCCTCCGTCAACACTGGTCCCTGCTCACACTGGGTCTACCTGCTGCTCCCAAATCCAGATGCCTGCTGGGCGCATGTGACTTTAAAGTCACACACGGGGGTCTTCTCCTTGAAAGAAAAAGCTTTCTGCTGCTTCTCTGAAGGCATTTGGTAAGGATTCTTAAGAACTGAATCTAGAAGGGCACTTGCATGGTTCAGAGGGTTAGAGTCTTTGACTTCGGCTCAGGGCATGATCCCAGGGTCCTGGGATCGAGCCCCACGCTGGACTCTCTGCTCAGCGGGGAGCCAGCTTCCCCTTCTCTCTCTGCCTGCCTCTCTGCCTCCTTGTGCACTCTTTTTCAAATAAATAAATAAAATATTTAAAAAGGAAAACAAAATCCTAAAAAAAGAACTCAATCTAGAACACCCTTGCCCAAGAGTTGGATCCTTGTGCTTATCCTTGACACATGACTCCAAATCTCCCTGCTAGTCTTACCCCCACTGCCAGCTTCATCCTCGCTCACCTTCAGCTAGAAGGTTCCAAGGTCATTTCCCTGCTGCCCTGGGCTCCTCCTGCCCCACCCAGCAGGTTCTACTTCTCTGCTTCTGTTCTCTGACTGACAGCTGGCTCTCCCCCTCAGGACCACAGAGCAGCATCTGCCCAACGGCCAAGGATGAAAAGCAGAGCACAGGGAAGATACTCAGCCTTACATTTCCCATCCCCCAGGACGCGGGAGGCAAAAGTTGCTCCCATTTTTGCGTGTCCCCCCCTTCCCATTCGAAACCACTAAGGCAAACTGGAAGGGCATGAAGGGTTAGTGCCTTCTCTGCAGATTCATAAAGTTATGCTTTGAAAATTAACTTGACCCTTGCAGGACTTGATGACCTCCTGATTCAGAATCTTCCCTTTCTGCTCTTTCTCCTTCTGTGTTTTGCGCCCCCCCTCTCCGATTAGTCGCGCACATCCGTTCTGTTCCTGCGCGGAACATAAAGACACACTCTCCCCGTGTAAAACCCACGGCTTCTGTGGTCTTTATCCTGCGACACCCTGCGCTGTGGTCACTTTGAACTTTCCAGACCCTGTCGTGTACTTGATGCATGTCCCTCCTGCTAAAGAGTCTCTAGTCCAGGGACGCCTGAGTGCCTCAGTTGGTTAAGCAGCTGCCTTCGGCTCAGGTCATGATCCCAGTGTCCTGGGATCGAGTCCCACATCGGGCTCCTTGCTCAGCAGGGAGCCTGCTTCTCCCTCTGCCTCTGCCTGCCATTCTCTCTGCCTGTGCTCGCTCTCTCCCCATCTCTCTCTCTGATAAATAAATAAAAAATCTTTAAAAAAAAAAAAAAGAGTCTCTAGTCCATTCCTTACCCCATCACCACCCCCCACCTAAGAGCAGTCCCCACTGTGGAGACGGTCAGCATGGGACACACACGGAAATGTGTTCACGGGGCAATGTCACCCAGATCCAGAGCAAGAAAACACATATGGACTCCAACACTGGGAAGAGGGGTCTACTGATGGCATTCTGGGGGAGCTGGGGCAGCATGGGGGCTCTGGAGCCGAGGTACTTCCTTCTTAAGGCTGTGTTGCTCGGAGGCCAGACGGGCTCTCCTACAATAAAGACAGGCCAGCAACCAGCAGCACCAGGCTGGTAACAGTGTGCCCAGGGTGGCACGTCACGGAGGTATTTCTGAGCGATCTCCCCAAGGCTCAGTGATCTCACGGGGTCTTTTTCATTTTATCTTTGAACACTCTTAACAGTGTCCTGTGCGCACCATTTAAATGCTGCCTGAACAGCTTCTGTAAAGGAGTACAAACTTCGTGTGTACACAGAGGAAGGCTTTCCTTGATACAGTAAAACATAGGATTGCGACCAGCTATGACTTTTATTGATTTCAGCTTGTAAATGTAAAAACTCTCCGATTAATTTGACAGAATCTGTTCGTTCCGGGTGCCTACGTTCACGTCCTGGGCTGTGCAGACCAGGTGACTACAAATCACAGCGCACTTTCAAAACAAAGTAACTTCTTTTACAAACCGTATTCTTCGTGAGCGGTTCCCCTCCGGAGAAAGGCTTACGAACATGTGAGACATAGATTATCGTACTCTTACAAAGGGTGGAAACATTTTTTGTAGCAGAATCCTAGAGTAACTCACTCTCAAGTGTATTGTTCCCTTATTTTATTGCAGCGACTGGATTTTTGAGTACAAAGAGAAATCAAAAGGAAAAATATCTACAATCTTGGGTTAAGAAGGATGCTGGGACCCGGTGGCTAAACCGTATGTACAAGATACAAACAGGTTTATACTTGTATGTACACAGTTAACGGTTGTCTAATCATTATAAATAGTAGGTTTAAGTTAGATTCTACAAAAATAATGATTTGGGATGGGCACATGCAAACAGGTACACATAAACTTATTTATAAAACACATCTCTATACTTCTTTTTTTTTTCCTCTTAAATATAAATGTTGCTATTTAGCCTTTAGCTAAAATGATTTAAACACAAATCCCAAAGTCCCCGATCAAAAATATAAAATCAGCTTCTACCCACAGCAGCACCCTTCTTCATGTATCCTTACCTATTCGTAAAGTCTAGGTAATTTTGTCACATGTGAATTATAGGTACGTATCCTGTTTCCTCAGAGATCACTCCTCCAGAGTAAAAGCTTGCTTTGTTCCATTATGTCGTTTTTTTGTGGTGTTTTGATTTTGTTTTTTGTAAATATTTCAAACAGTAGATATTTGTTAAAAGATCATCTTGGCCTCTACATTCTCATACAAATCAATGAGACAAAGGCTCTTTCTCCCTGCCCCGGCTGTGGTGCCACCGGGACAAGGCAGCAAAGCCCTCAGTTGCCCGCGGAGCCATCGGGGTGGGTGGAGGACTGTGGGCCCACAAAAGGCTCGTTCTGCTTCCGATCCTCCTTTGGGCCGGCAGCCTGGTCGGCAATGGAGGAGAAGGACAGCTGGTCGTGCTCTATGATGTGGACCCGATCCTCGTCCTTGTCTTTCTTCACGTAGAACATTTTTCTGAACTTTTTCAGCTCGTGGAGCTCACAGAAGGTTTCCAGAACTACCAACATGGCAATGAGGCCAAGGAGGAGGTAACCTGGGTGAGAAGAAAGACAGCGTCTCAGTGGGACCGAGTCACAGATGACTTCAGTGGTGACAGAGACAGTGTGCTGTTGAACTAATTCCCCGCCACTTTCTGAATAGCTAGGAATGTTCTTAGGTCCGTGGCTCCAAGAGGGACCACCCAGAGAAAAATGAAGAATGACTTAACATTCTATAAACTTGGGATTATTCCGAATCAGGGTGTAATTTCTGAGAAAAGAAGAAAAACTTGGAGCTGACGTGGCATCGTAAGGAGAAATACCATCCTGTACTCACCCACACCCCAAGAGTGACCTGCAGAGGCTCTCCACCTCTGCTTCATGACCAGCGGCTCTCAAAAAGCCAGTGACATGTCAGGGGCACCTGGGTGGCTCAGTCATTAAGCATCTGCCTTCAGCTCAGGTCATGATCCCAGGGTCCTGGGATCGAGTCCTGCATTAGGCTCTCTGCTCAGCAGGGAAGCTGCTTCTCCCTTTCCCTCTGCCTCCCCAGTTCATGCTCACTCTCTCACATCCTCTATCTCAAAAAAATAAATAATATCTTAAAAAAAAAAAAAAGTCAGTGACATGTCCCAAAGGGTTTTGATTGTCATGAGTGCTGGGAGCAGAGCTTGCCACCTTCTTAAGGATTCAAGACTTTCATCAGTTTTTCCACTAAGGAGTAACAAGTATTGCAGTAGAAATTATAGCTGAAGCTAGATAAGAATCCCTCTGAGAATGGACGCGGACATGAAACTGGTCTTCGTGTGGCGATTCGCACCCGACCGGGATCCACCAGCTTCTTACTCCAAAATAGAAGATAACCTGTGGATTCAGGCCATGTGCTGTTCCTTGAATTCAGTGATGGGACAGTGGTGACTCTGAGTGAGTTCCAACACATTTAAAATCAGTTTCTAGGAAATAAAAAATTCATCATGGAAAGGACAGGGAAGTGAAAATGAAAACTAAAAATAACAAAAATCCCAATTTCATGGCCCCGTGGTAAAACGCCTGCAGAGGATTTTCAGAAAACAAGTGAACCGGCTAGAATGAGCAGCATAATAGGAACAAAGAGGTTGATTGTTTCAAGAATGCAGAGAGACACGGCTCTAGCATCCTGAGAGCCTGGCTATTAAGTTTTCATGATAAACATGGTGTATTTTTGTAAGAGCAATAACAGGGATGCTGGGTGGCTCGGGCAGTTGAGCGTCGGACTCTTGATTTTGGCTCAGATCATGATCTCAGGGTCCTGGGATGGAGCCCCACATCAGCTCCCTGCTTGGTGGGGGGTCTGCTTGGGATTCTCTCTCTCCCTCTCCCACCCTGGCTTGTGCAAGGGTGCATGCGCTAAGATAAATAAATAAATCTTAAAAATAAGAAATAGCAATGACGTTGTCGGACGAGTTGACAATTCCCTTCCTTTTCCTTTATCCAGTGTTTAGTCAAGCCCTTGAACACGGACAAAAATATTCCACAGGGGTTTCAGGCAAAAGCGGTAGGATTTTATCCTATTCATAATCTAATACACTTTTGAAATATTCATTTGCTCTGTTCAGCACATATGCTACGTAGACCGCCTGTAACAAGCTGGTTCACACAGTAACAAGTGTTAAGATGATCAGTAAGGATTTAGCATTATACAAAAAATTGAGGGAGTTCGACAGTTGGGCAGAATTTATGAGACAACAGTGAACACAAGAGACAAGCAGCCCTAGCAAATGTAATCGCAGAAGCATTCAACTTCTCCAAGTCCTAAAAATAGTACCTTAAAATAAGGAGGTAATAGTTTACCTACCACATGAAAAAAAGGCTGAGCTAACGTTTATCGGAGCTACTAAATCTGCCACAAAAACAGCCCGCAGGCTGCTGGCCCACCAACCAGGAGGGCCGAAACCGCTGTGCTCAGATCGCTATGCTGAGAGTGTAGGCCTGGAACGCCGTTTGCAAAGGGCAGGATCGGCATGTTCTGTGAGTCCCAAGAAAGGGATATTCACTTTGGGCCAGGAATCCTACTTCTTGGATAGATATCCAAGTAGAAAAAATATAAACATATACAAATATTTACTATGGTGTTGTTTATAATGTCACCCAACAGGAGGCAGCTGGAACAGTCAACAACAGAGGCCTCGTTAGTTCTCTGTAGAGCCAGTGCTCAAATATGCGGGGGACAGTACAAAGAATTATGGTAACTACAGGAAACTGAAGCTCGTGCTTGTAACTATTTTTGGTAAGCATTTCTGGAACTTGTGTGTTAGCTGGGCACTGTTCACTGGGGTTCATGACTGGGGTCTCTATCCTGGGTGAGCCCCTGGTTTAATGTAGGTGTTAAAATATACATAATTCAGGGCACCTGGGTGGCTCAATGGGTTAAGCCACTGCCTTCAGCTCAGGTCATGATCTCAGGGCCTGGAATCGAGTCCCGAATCGGGCTCTCTACTCAGCAGGGAGCCTGCTTCCCTCTATCTCTCTCTCTGCCTGCCTCTCCATCTACTTGTGATCTCTCTCTGTCAAATAAATAAATAAAATCTTAAAAAAAAATATATATATATATATACATAATTCAACTAAGTATGTTGTCAGGTTATGACGACAAGACAGGGCCAGGACACAGCATCTGACTGCCTGAGTCCCTCCTGTGATCTCCTCAGAAACGTGACATGAGCCGAATCTTGAAAAGTTCTTGAGACGGCAGAAAGGAAGACTGTGTGTGTATTTTTATGCAAAAATGAAGAGTTTCTTGAAAACAGGTTTCTAAGCTCTCAATACCGACATCCAATTTTAAAAAAATGTTTAAAAATGATAAACTACTGGCCATCTGAATTTGAATGCCTACTTTACACATCCAAAATTCTGAAAATTGTTCACATATATTCTAACTTCTTTGAAAAAGAACCAGATGGACAAATGAAATACGCAACTCTTTTATGATTTTCTTGGCAAACTGAAGACATGATTAATAGGAACACATGAAAATGTGCTATATCCTAGCCCTAGTTTTCTGGAACTTAAAATATTTAATAAAAGCAGGAAAATTTTTTTAATTAAAAGCTGGCAATCCGGTATATTCTAGGCGGTGCATTTTTACACTAATTTACAATGCCTATTACGTTATTGGTAAGAAATTGATCAGTTATAGCATTAGTCGTTAGTAGGAAATCGATCAGCAGTTCTAAGGTACCTGGAAAAAATAAGACTCAGCAGTAAGAGTTTTGCACAAAGAGCTTGACAATTTATCAGTCAGGGCTTTTACGAATGACACTATTCATTGGAAGGTGAGGTGGGGCAAGGAGCAGCAAGTAGAGGCCAAAGGGGATGGGGTCCGGGGTCCCCGATACTCACATGTGATCCCAATCTTATAGAGCTCTCTGAACTTCTGATTGTAGCCTTCTCCAGGGACGTAGTCCCCTAGGCCGATGGTGCTCAGGGAAATGAAACAAAAATAAAAGGACTCGAGGAAGTTCCAGTCGTCCTCTAAGATGGAGAACACAGCCGCCGGGATGAAGAAGAAGCAGGACACGGTGACAAAGCCGAGGAGGACGGCGTGGACGATGGCCACCACCTGCTTGGAGAAACCCCAGCGGACGTGGAAGTAGAGGACAGGCCTGCGGGTGACGTGGATGGTGACACGCTGGACCACCGCCGTCAGGAACAGGAGGGTGAACGGAATGCCGATGACCGAGTAGATGATGCAGAAGGCCTTTCCTCCGTCCGACAGGGGCACGGTGTGGCCATAACCTGCATGGGGAGGAGGTAAACTGAGGTGAGGAGGAAGTGGGAGCAGAGTACACCTCTGTCAACTCCTGCCTGCCTGCTGTCCACCCCGACCCCTTCAAACCAAGGCAAAGAGTCGGAGCTCGGGTCTGATACTCTAAAGTCTCAACGGGAACACTGCACAAAGGATGTCACTGCCCTTGGCAAAATCGGACCAGCTCTTCCCCTCACATCCGAGCCTGGTTTTGAACCCACTGTCAGGCTGAAACAGAAACACTGTCTGAGACCAGCCAGGCAAACGCATCAGAGGACAGGCCTCCTCCCCCAGGCTGATGCCCCCTTGCCCTCACGCCCTCATGCCCCCCCGCCCCCTGCCCCCCGGGACCCTCGTTCGTACCAAACACCAGTCTACACCTGCCTCCACCACAAACTGCTCATGCAATGTTCTAACGAGGGCGGCTGGACAGTGGGCATCTGAAGGAGACGCCAGGAAGCCACAGACCTCACCAAAGGAAAACGAAGATTAAGGCACACCAAGCCACGGGACCGAGCCTTTCTTGTACTTGCTCAGCTATGTGGCTAACAGCATATTCAGAAACTGTAACTTCCCCCCCTTGTCATTTCCAAAGGCTGCAAGATGTCGTACGTTCCCCCAAACAAACATTTAAAAAACACGTTAGGCCCCCATGATCCGGATGTACGCCTGTCTGACTTTCCACCAGGTCTGAATCATCCCCAAATTAAGCCATTTCCCAGGCTTCATCCAACAAGAGCCAGCAAGAGAGAAGCCAGGCGGCTGCAGCTCGGAGAACCACGTTTAAAATTTCACGAGCACTTCACCCCAAAAGGCCTAACACGCCTGAATAAGTCAGTTTAGGAAGAAGGCAACAAAATGCCTTTGTGTGTGTGTGTGTGAGAGAGAGAGAGAGAGAAAGAGAGAGAGAGAGAAGCTGGATCCTGAAGAAGCCTCACATATGTGATTAGGATTAAAACATGATTTCTAAACCAGATTTTTCCAGCATAGCCTCCTTAAAAATAAACAACTCTGAAAACCCTTCCGCCGTGGATCCCCATTTTCTCGGTTTTATGGCTGTTTGTGGGGTAGGGCCCAGGGACGGGTGGTCAGGGAAAGCCTCCCCAGGGATTCCCAGGCACAGTGTCCACACAACAGTCGGGGGTTATCTGCTGGCCAGGGAGGCCCTCGGCTGATGAATGTGCTCCAGAGTCCCAGAAACCTGCTGCGATTGTCTGCAGCACACACAGCCCCATGTGCCTCTTTCCGGGATGAGATCCTGGAATCTTAGATTCTTGAAAGGGGTTCAGAATGGTTGTTTTGAGCAGCCGCGCCCACCCAGCGGCTCCCGCCGTACCGTGCTGGGCTCTGGGCACGGTTGCCGGGGAAGTGGGCAAGGCAAGGAGCACGGGGAGAACAGGAAGCATGGGGACGGCGGGGCCAATGCTGTTCCCACCAGAGAAGGAAGCAGGAGAAATGCAGCTCATGACCACGAGGCCCAAGTAAAGCAGCCACGTAGCAAGAGCCAGGGGAGAGGCGAAACATCAGAAGGGATGTTCTCGGGGTCAGAGATCTCTGGAAAGGACATTGCCCTTGACCGTGACGAAGCCACTGGAAAGCGATCACGAAGTTGGTGTCAAAGTACTAGGAGACCATAGAACTCAAGCAGGGAAGCCAGGGAGGCCTTCCACCGAGGCGGGAATTTTGGAAAGGAGTTGAATCAGCCAGATTCGGCAAAAGCCCTAAGTCCATAACTTCATTATGCTTTTTTGTACTGCTTTTTTGTATATATATATATTTTTTTTCTAAAAGTAGAACACACCAATTTCCTGGCGGCCCACCTCTTCTGTGCCATCTGTTCCAATAAATGACATGATTTCAGTTCTACTAGGAAAAAAAAGTAAACAAAGGTCCAGTTTTAAAATATTTTAGGATGTAATTTCTACTCTCAAATGACAACAGCTCTTTCCATTAGAGTGCCAACTGACTCTTCATGGACTAAAATCTTATCTCTGAGCAATGCAGATAATCATGACGAGGCTCTAAGCCTGTCCCCTGCAGTAATGTCTTTTTAAATTTTTTTTTATTTTGTTATTATGTTCAGGTAGTCACTGTATAGTACATAATTAGTGTACTAATGGATGCGGTGTCCAGTGATTCATTATTTAAGTATAACATCCAGGGCTCATCACAGTACATGCCTTCCTCCATACCCAACACCCTGCCACCCTCCCCAACCCTCTCCTCCCTGAAACTCCCAGACTGTTTCTCGGGGTCCACAGTTTCTCATGGTTCATCTCCCTCTCCGATTTCTCCCCCTTTGGATTTCCCTCCCTCCCGCTGTGGTCCTCTGTGCTATTGCTTATGTTCCACAAAGGAGTGAGACTGTAAGATAATTGTCTTTCTCCGCTTGACTTACATCACTTAACATAATCCCCTCCAGTTCCATCCATGTCAATGCAAATGTTGGGTATTCAACCAATAGCCCCGATGAACATGGGTGCCAAAATACTCCACAAGATCCTAGCTACTAGGATCCTACAGGACATTAAAAGGATTATTCACCACGACTAGTGGGTTTTATGTCTGAGATGCAAGGATGGTTCAATATTCACAAGTCAATCCACGGGTAGAGCGCATCAATAAAAGACAAGAACCGTATGATCCTCTCAACTGATGCACAAAACTTTTGACAAAATACAACATCCGTTTCTGATTGAAACCCTTCAGAGTATAGGGATAGAGGGAACATTCCTCAATATCATAAAAACCATCTACAAAAAGCCCACAGCGAATATCATTCTCATTGGGGAAAGGCTAAGAGCTCTCCCCTTAAGATCAGGAATACAACAGGGATGTCCACTCTCTCCACTATTGTTCAACATAGTACTAGAAGTCCTAGCCTCAGCAATGAGACAACAAAAAGAAACAAAAGGCATTCAAACTAGCAAAGAAGTCAAATTCCCCCTCTTTGCAGTAATGCATTATCAAAATGCATAAAGCCAGTAATATGTTCCCGCTAAGAGATTTAAAATCACCAACATGTAGATGACTCACTGAAAGCCTGTTTCTTCTCCTGAGGTTACATAGATAATTTTGGTTAATGGAAGATAAAAGTGTTAAATTTACACTCCATTGGTATTACCTATACTTCCGGTGCAGGCCAGACTGGGAAAACTAGCCCCTGCGCAGAGCGCCCAGCATTTCTTTTGCAACGGACAACCCTGAGTGCATGAGACGGAAACCTTCAGTGCTGCTGAATTTTAATGAAGTGGTGAATAATTTACTCAAGTGCAGTCAGTTGAACTCCCAGACGAATCACAAAGTAAAGCTCCTATTTTAAAACCTTCTATTAAAATCCATTACAAACCACCAAGAATGTTGCAAGAGTAGTAAACCTTACATAGCTGGTGTTTTTTGCGGAACCTGGGCCTTCCGGTTTTTCTGGTATTTAATTCCTCATGAACAAAGTCCAAGACAGAAAACCTTTGTGGGCTCCTACTCAGGTAATTAGAGCAAGTCACCGACGGGCAACTTCTTCCCACACATGTTTCTGAGAGAGGGACAGTTGGTTGTTACGCCTCTGGTTGTGATCCCGCCCATATAACATATACTGTCATTTATTTAGATTATTTAGAATGATCTAGTATAACAGAGACACTTCCCGGTCAGCTCGCTTGATACCTGCTTTAAAAAAACCATCTAGGACAGAATCTCAACCTCTGAAGACTAAGGCCAGTAGAGATATTGAAATAAATTACAATGTTTCCTCTCCTGTAAAATAGAGTGCAATTTGCAATCCTGGGCTTCCGCTTATTATTTATCTCTCTCCCACTGAGCCGTGAGCCCCTGATGGGGAGGAAATCCTGTCCTCCTCTACTGTGAGGCTCTCCTGGCTCTCCAACCACGGTGCCATCCAACACACAGGAGGGCCACAAATGCACTGTCTGGTAATGAAGAGTCTTCTGGTCATGCCGACTTTGCTACTGTCATTGTGTCTTTTGTTTGCAATAAATTTTTGTTCCAAGGATTCAGTACGTGGTTACCTTCCAGACACCCCACACACAAAGTGTTTTACTGCAACACTTTGCAAAGACTCGCACGTGGGTGAACTCTGTTCATCCCTTCCATCAGGGTCATGGACAGGACGTGGAACGTCCAGCTTCTCTCACTTTGCTTATAACGGAAGTAGTTTAGGAAAGTGAGTAAACCACCAGCTCCCAGCAGAGGCCATCCCCAGGAGTCCAAACACCCAGCTCCTAGGTGGTATTGGCACAACGGTGCTTACTTTCTGGCACAAGCATGCAGTATACAGACTAACCCTCTGTCCTGCCGCCTTTCCTACCCACCTATCACCTGGGCCCACTTTTATGTGGGTATGGTTTTCGCTAATAGTGCTGGGAACACCACCATATTTTTTCTCTTGGGCCTTCTAGAGTCGACATAGAATCTTTCACATACGAACAAGTCCTTTTGTTCCTATGATTCTGACTCAATAGGCAGTTTTTCGGTGTATTCTACCTGTTGCTGGCTATGCTGAAGTACTCAACCAAAAATATTTCATTTTTCTCATTTTAAACTTTAGGTGAGGAGTCCGGCCAACTTAGGAACTCCTATTATGGACGCTTTCTTTCTGAAGCATTATCCATTTCCTGCAACTCTGAAACATGTACTTTTTCATTCTATGTCCCGATAAATAATACTGTCTCTCCATTGTTTACAATTTACTCTCATAGTTTTTAAAAATTTATTTATTTATTTATTTGAGAGGGAGAGAGAGTGAGCATGAGAAGGGGGCAGATGGAGAGGGAGAGAGAGAAACCCAAGCAGACTCTGCATTGAGCGTAGAGCCCAACACGGGGCTTGATCTCACCACCCCAAGATCACGACCTGAGCCAAAACCAAGAGCTGGATGCTTAACTGACTGTGCCACCCGACGCCCCTCTCTGTCATTTTTAAGGACATATATCCCTGCAATGTCCTCTCTCACACTAGCCTCTCTGAGTAATTCTTGCCAGCCAAGACCCCCATGAAGCCCTGCTTCACCAAACTGAAATGAGGAGGGAAAGGAGTGCACTATTTTCCAACTACCCACCCTCCTTTCTGCCACTCCTGATCAGGCCAGCACCAGCAGCACAGCCCAGCTGCCCACCCACCTTGTCTTCCTGCGAGAGCCTAACCACATCGTTCAGTTTTCATCTGGAACATTGGCAGGAAGATACTCTATGTCACAGTAGTAGACAGGAAATCGTCAGCCAAGGGCGTTTTTTGCTAATTGTCATAATTATACATGTTCCCTATGGAAAAAAGCAGGTAATCATCCCCACCTACCCCTGCCGGCTTGTCCAACTATACCATCTGTTGAGCACTGTGACTTACGGTCTTGGTTAGGTTCCCAGAGGCAGGAAAAGGGAGCTCATGACCCACTACCCAATAGGAGGCTATAACCAAATTATGTCACCTTTTTAGTACAGCTTTCCCAGAATTCCAAGCAGTTGCATTTCTTGTGGTTCCTACGGGAAGGAACAGGCAAGGCAGGATGTGAGAAGTTTCAGCTTGGGGCACAGATGTTGTCCCTCATTGTCCAGCATCTGGCCTTGGGGTCACCAAGGCAGTGGGACAGTAGCTCGGAGGGTAAGAGGCCGATAAAGGAGGAGCTTGGGGGTGTGCGCTCTGGGTTGGTCGGGTTGTATCTGGAAGGTGGGCTCATAGGTAAGCCCTGATTTCTCTAGGAATGGTTGACCCTGGGAAGGTGGGTTCCTTCAGGAGCAACAAGGCTCCAAGAGGTCAAAGCGTCAAAATAAAAAGACATAATAAAGCAGGAGGCTGGTTCCGGGCGGGCATGTGCAGAAGCAACAGTGAGCCTCCAGGGTCTGTTGTAATAAGCACCCCAGGAAGAGTCCAGTGGACAGGGTACAGGTGCGGGGAGATATGCCTGCCAGCATTCCAGGAGGGGCACAGCACATGGCCCGTGAATAACTACTCCTTCGATACTCTGAACTCCTAGAACCTTTACCGTCTCTCCGGGTGTTCGTTACTTGTCAGCTCTGGCTTCGCCTGAAGACCTGAACAGTGTTCCAGAGAGAAAAGGAGGACGGCTGGTGGGTGAGGCCCCAGGCGGTGGACAGGGGCAGCCCTCGGAGATCGGCAGGCAAGTTCGCCTCTTACAGGAAAGGAGACTGTCATTAGTTTAGCAAAGTTCAAGCAGGCAAGGGAGGCAGAGATGAACCCTGTGTTTACCGATCTTTTCAGTCGGGGCCCAGCGGCTGTGTCGAGGAGGAACAAGGGAGAACAGAAATGGGGCGGCGGCCGATTCCCCAGGTACCTGGGGAATAAAAGCTGGAGAAATCCCTGGAGGTTTCCAAGGAAAGGAACCTTCTAAGAAGATGAGACCTAGGACAATGATGGCAGCGCTTGGCTACCTTACGCTGGGACCTCCAGAAACTCCCCAGCCCTGGTGACCTAGTGGCTCCAGGCCAGAGCCAGGCTACGGCGACAGAGCACTGACTTGTCCCGAGCCCTGCTGGACCTGACCCTCCCGTTTTCTTGATTCACGGCTGCCTTTGCCTTGAGGTTATTCCCAAGATTTCTTTCCACTTTCGAAATTTCACCTAAGTGAAATCATTTCTGATTTTCCGGTCCCGATTACAGAAGTCAGGGGGCTGATCCATCCTCGTAGTGACCGCAGGCCCCGTCTCCTCCCGCAGACACGAGCCCCTGCTGCAGAGGCGACAACGCCGTGGACGGGCCCGGGGTTCCCATAGCAGCTGCTACTGGGCATGCGCGCCCCGGACTGCAGTCCCTCGGCGCCCCCTGCGGAGGGGTCGGCAGACGGGCACGGGTACACACTCCCGCCTGCCTGTCTGTTACCCACGGACCCACTGTTTCACCGCTGGGACACCTGCAGGGACAGTGAAAACAGACTCAAAGTCTGATCGCTGCGGAAAATGGCACAGCCGGAGAGGCACCCGTCAGATTCTAGTCTGTGTTTTTCATTATTTAATTTTATTTCCCCTCCCACCCACTCCTGGCCATTTCTTAGGAATTCTGGCAGCAGGACAACCAAGCGAAGCTGAAGAAAGCAACAGAACAATGGGTTGAGTTTTTCCTAGAGCCCCAATATTTCAGACAAGGCTTCCCGATCTATTAACTGAAGTGGTTTTTCCTCCACCTGCCACTTTGCTCAGGTTTGCCTTCAGGTTTGACATAATCATCCCACAGCCACGACGACCATGGGTTTTAAAAGAGATCCTATTGGAAAGGCCTGCCAGGGATGCACTTTCAGAACAGGCTTTTAAGCTTCATGCTGTCGCACGGATGCTGGGCAGACAGCTCAGGATTTCAATTTCTTTTGCCCTGGGAACAGTTGGGCACCTTGCCCTCTGGAAGACAGGCTCAAAAGGTAATAGAGAAAATGCTGGATGACAAGACGACGACACACCATTTACTTGACGCTGAATTTCTACCTCCCAACCCTGCGTATCATCAATGGAGATCTTGCCTGGCCCAAAGCTTGACTTCAGATTAGTAGAAGCCACAGTGGTCCCCCACTGTCACCTGGTGAAAAGGGGTGGGGGACACCTAGACATCTGCTGAATCCAACCACGTTTCCATGCCTCTCTTTATAGGGTCTCAAAACAGTGATGTTCCAAGGGTTCTAGGGGCTCTGGGAGGAAAGCACAGGCTGGCTTGATGGGAAAATCTCCACATTTTTTTTAGGGAGAGGTTCCTGAAATATAGCCAATTTTTTTTTTTTCCTTTTTCCATCAGAACGTAAAGACTCTGAGGCTTGAGCTCTGAGAACACTGGGAGGAAGGTGCAAACAAAGGCCACACGTGTAAACTCAGCAGAGCTTCGGGAACAGGAGGAATCCGATTTCCTAGACTGAGCCCTGGCTTTGCTCCCTACTCGCTGTGAGGCCCCGGGAAACTTTGTATCTATATTTTCCTCATCTATCACATATGGGTCATACTTCCTACCCTCACGGAGGGGTCAACGAGGTTTACATAAAATAACCCATATGAAGCAATTAGCACAGACGCTGGTACGACCGAAGTACGGGGAGGGCGAACTCCTCCTTTGATGCCAAAAGACATCGCTAATGGAATCATCTCGACAGTAAGTCTGTTCTTTCCAGTGGGTCACACTCTTTCTAGGCACGCTGGTTAAAAACTGTCTGCACTCTCATCTCTGTTCTCTGCACACATGTTAATTCTTCTCACATGCTTCAAGGTCACTTCTTTCACACCGACGGTTTAAGCAGTTCCTGAGAGTGACCGGAGACCTAACAACAGCACTTAGGGGCCAATCGGATATAGGAACTTTGTGGCCACTCCGCAACTGGAGGGTCTACTAATGACCCCAGAGAAAGATCTAGACTCCCTTTCAGGTTCTCATTCCCTCCAGTGTAAACTGATCCAATATGGTGGCCGTTTACCACAGTCCCATTTTCATGGGGAGACACCAGCAGATTCCAATGACCAAAGGTAGGGAAAACTGCAGGTCCCCTCCCACAAAACTCCTCTACTGGGTGGCACATTACACCAGAAAGAGGCACAGAATAGTTATACAACAGGTTATAAACTCGGGGCAATTCCAACCCTTTCTCCTTTAGATCCTTGAGCAAGTCTTTCGTTGAAAGGTTTGCCAGAGTCAGAGGCAACACTGTTTTTGAAGCTGCAGTCATCTCCCTTCTGGCAGCTGAAAAATCAGGTGATGAAATACTCAGGTCCTTCCTTAAGTGGCAGAGCACAGAACAAGACCGAGTCCTAGGCCTTAAACACAGTTGTGAGGGGTACCCACTTGCTGGGCGCACAAAGATCTTCTACTCGCTCCAAGCAAGAGCAGACAAACGACATCCAGACATCTCTAGTTGGTCTACATAACTTGACCTCCCCCACTCTTACCCATGCAAAACACCCCTAGGACCCCTTAGGCGAATGAATGACCTCTCTGGTCTAGTTGTTCAGGTACTTGCTGAGACAGACTGAGGAGAGGAGATTCCTAGTCAGTCTTTTTTTTTTTTTAAACATTGTATTTATTTATTTGACAGATCACAAGTAGGCAGAGAGGCAGGCAGAGAGAGAGGAAGGGAAGCAGGCTCCCTGCTGAGCAGAGAGCTTGATGCGGGGCTTGATCCCAGGACCCTGGGATCATGACCTGAGCCAAAGGCAGAGGCTTCAACCCACTGAGCCAACCAGGAGCCCCAGTTTGTTTATTTTAGACGAGGAGGAAGAGAGAGAGAGAGAGAGCACGAGCGCGCACATGCGCATGAGCGGGGGAGTGAGGAGCAGAGGGAAAGAGAGAGAGAATGTCAAGCAGGCTCTATGCCCAGCCTGACATGGGGCTCGATCTCACAACCCCAACATCAGGACCTAAGCTGAAACCAAGAGTCAGCTGCTTAACCATCTGAGCCACCCAGGCTCCCCTCTAAGTGGTTACCTTCAAAGGTGCCCCAGGAAAAGCAGATTGGAAACCCGGGGCAGGAATCCTAAGCTCAGGTCCTTATTTAAATGTGCAGACTTGGTATGAGCAGGGTTGAATTCCTGTCAAATGCCCGGAGAGTGACTCAAAATAGCCCTTTTCTCTGCAGACTTGCGCAGGTGGAGGCCCACCTTTCTGCCTTGGCCCCAGAGTAAAGGTGGGGGGCAGGGCCACCTGCACCCACCAAGGACATGGTTACTGGAAGCCACCAAGACTTGGGGGCCATGTCACCCCAGCACCGCCTTGAAAAAATGGACTAAAATGGTAGGATAAAATAAAAAGGTGGGGGAGGCATGTGGGACAGATGAAACAGGACGGCAGAATTGAATGCGGACAGCTGGCCTGGGGGTGGAGGGAGTCCTCATTACACAATTCTCTAATTTTACAGGTTTCATAATATCTGTAATAAAAAGTAAAAGCGTCGAGACTTTGAAATGTGGACATTAATAGCTTTTCATCTAGACAGCCTCTGAGGAAGTCCTAGACTGTCTCTATTCCTTAAAATCCCACTTTTACAGTCAGTACTAACAAGGGTGCCCGGGTGGCTCAGTCGGTGAAGCGTCTGCCTTTGGGTCAGGGTCCTGGGATCAAGCCCTGCATCGGGCTCCCTGCTCACTGGGGAGCCTGCTTCTCCCGCCCCCTTGGCAGTTCACCCTGCTGTGCTCTCTCTCCCTCGCTTGCTTGCTCTCTCAAATAAATAACTAAAACCTTAAAAAGAAAAAAAACTAAATAAAAGCATAACAAGATGAGGCAGAACCCAGAGGTATAGCGCTTACACTCTGGTACAGCCAAATGTGCTTTCTAAGCCTTCTAAACCTCTAACAGTCTCATCATCTCTTCAGCCAGAAGAGTTGAAATCTCCAACTGCTCTCTGAGGGCACACACTCCTGGGCCATGGGCAAGGGGCTGAGCAGAGAGAGTCGGGGGTTTCCTCACAGTGTTTCCAGGGGTTTAAAGCAAGTCGGCTATCGGCTGCCATCTGTGGGACACAATTCTTGGGGTGCACCTGCCAGGCTGCTGTCTTCCCCCCCCCAGACTCCCCAAGAGTCACCAGTTAAGGCTGGGAACCACTGATCTACCCTAATGACTCCCAAATGTACTTGCCTTCCCCTTTTTCTGAGCTCCAAATTCATGCCGAAAACCCGATTCAAAATCCCATCTGGGATGTGATACAAGCATCTCAAAATTGCTAGATCCAAGAAAGATTCCTTGATTACATCACACAAAGGACCTCCTGCCCCCACCACTGTCCCTTGCTGTGAAAACCACAGCCCAGACCAGTCCCTCTTCTAGTTTTCCTCATTTCAGTACTGTTACCTGTTTAGTTCTTCAGGCCAAATACCAGCTAGATTTTTAAAAATTCCTCTTTCCCTTGTCCTTAGCATCAAGTCTATCAACAAATCCTCTTGGTTTTACTTCTAAAGTATTTTCTAAATCAGAGCACTTTTGTTTTAATCATTCCCATGCCCGTTAACCCAAGCCACATGATTTCTCCCCACTGACTGGAAGGAACACACTCCTCCTGCCCCCTCTGCCCTACGCCAAGTCTGGGAGACACCTGTGCTGGTTTCCTGCAGCTGTCCTAACCAACCACCACCCGTGTGATGGCTTAAAACAACAGACAAGTGTGTGTCACGGTTCTGGGGGCCAGAAGTCTGGAATCAAGGTGTTGGCAGGCTGCGCTCCCTTCAAAGGCCCTAGGGGAGGGTCTTTTCTTGCCTCTTCCAGCCTCTGGTGGCTCCAGGCTTCAAGGAAGGTGGCTTCCTTGGCTTGTGGCGGCATCACTCTGCTCTCTGCCCCCAGCTCCACTCGACCTCGCCTCTGCACCTTCTCCGCTTCTGTCTCATTCAAGGACACTCGTCATCGCATCTCGGGCCCATCTGGATAATTTGGAAGATCTCCTCTCAAGATTCTTAATAAGGGCTGCCTGGGTGGCTCAGTCAGTGAATCGTCTGCCTTCGGCTCAGGTCATGATCCCAGGGCCCTGGGTTCGAGTCCTGCATCGGGCTCCCTGCTCAGCCGGGAGTCTGCTGCTCCCTCTGCCTGCCGCTCCCCCTACTTGTGCTCCCTCTTTTTGACAAATAAATGAACAAAAATCTGAAGGAAAAAAAAGATTCTTCATTATATCTGCAGGGACCCTTTTCCAAATAAGGTTCAGGGGTTAGGACATCGCCACAAACTTGGGGGGCTGCCACCAATCCACTACAACACTGTAATTTTTAATAATGAAAATTATATCCCATTACTCATTAGATCAAATTGCTCCAACAACTTTTCATTGCAAGTGCTAGAAAGAAAATGTGAACTTAAATTCCTTGCTATGTTTTCTAAGGCTCTATAGGATTTGGCTCTTGACTAAATTCTGTGACCAAATTTTCCCACTACTATCTCCCTCACATACTACCCTGTAGGGACACCAGTCTTGTGTGTACTCTTCAGAAAGTCCAACCTCCAACCCCAGGGCCTTTGCATGTGCTATTCCCCCTAGACTTCCAGGACTGGTGCTTCCTCCTCATTCTGGTATCAGACTCAGTATCACTACCTCAAGAGCAGGCTCCCAGGTTGCTTTCTCTGAAGCAGCTCCATCCCCTCGCAGTTGCTGACGCCCACCATCCTACTGCAGTTTCCGAACATCATCTTACTCAGTTTTGTGCTGGCTGCCTCCCCAGCCAAAATGGAGACAGGGCCCTTATTCGTCTTGTTAATTGCTTACATGCCTAGGAGCGCTGCTTTGCCTGTAGGGTGCCCTTACTACGAATTTGTTGGCCGTGTGAATCAGAAGGCTGTCTGTTTGGGGAGCATCATAAAACCCCCTGAGACGGTGAGTTTAATTGGAAAGAAACGTGAAATGCAGCATAGCTCTCTGGGGACTGTGGACCAGGAAAACGAAACCCAGCAAGGGAGGAAGTACAGTGACTCAAGGGAACTCACTCTGGGAAAAGTGCTAAAAATAGGAAACCATCAGAGAAAATGGTGCACCATGGAAGGAAAAGTAGAACTGAATTCATAGAGACATGATTTCCAGTCAGGGTGCAGTGAGGGGGCCATTCTCCAACCCCAGAACTCCCAACAAGCCATTAAATTTCAAATAATACTTACATGCACCCCCTGCCCCCAAACCCGAAGTCCCCGGTCCATACGTACTCCAAGCCCCCACCTCTCTCATCAAACCCGGCCCTTCATTCCCGCCCTGCTGGACGGACCACAGCTGCCTCTAACCCAGCACCCAGACGGACACCTGCATTCTCTAGGTTAAAGAACAGCTCCACTGTCCACCCACCAGCTGCCTAGCAGTAACCCCCAACTCTTTGGGCCTCCCCCCTAACATTCGAGCGAACACCAAGAGCCACTGACTTTGGAAGAATTTCCCCAATTTATTCCTTCTTCTCTATCACCCCCCCTGATGTCTTAGATTAGGTCTTTATCATGTCCCCTGTACAAAGAGCTCCTGCTCACTTTTCTCCTACTCTGCCCATCCCCTCCACTGCCATCTCTTGCCCCTCAGGCATAGGTCTCTGGATGGGCTCCCATAGCAGGTGACACCCCAGAACCCAGAAACTGCACACTTCCCTTCCTTGGCGCCCCAGAGCTGGGAGCTGACTGTCTGACAGAGACCCGGCTAAGGAGCTATGAGTGGGAATCCACTAGAGCGAAGCTGGTCCAAGGAAAGCTTTGTTTCTTCCTACCTTTTGTTTCAGACAGCACATCTGGAGCTGAGCACCCATCCTGGGACTCCTGGGGCACGGCGTGAGTGTGACAGCCCCCTTGGATGAAGGGGCCAGCCAGGCTGAGCGACTAGACCAACTCCAGCAATGGCTCACAGCCAGACCTCATAGCCAGAGGAAAACTGTCCCCCGTCAATGTCAGCCACTACAAACTACAAACAGGAACTTTGGTTGACCAGAGCTGAAAGCAATCTTAACTGGTCAGTGACTTGTATAATCATGATCAGTTTACATCTGTCTTTAAGGTACACTTGACCCCTGGTGCTCTTTGCTTATTTCTCTAACTCTGGAGCCCGGCACAGAGCCTCGCAGGTGGCAAGTTCACACAGCCATGAGAGGTGGGGGACATTGTGCAGAAGGAAAGCAGTCCTGAAAGGCTGTTACCAGCAGACACGAGACAGACCTGACCTTTAGTCTCAACATTTTCCCAGAAAACCATCTCCTTTGGAACAATGTACAGGGGTACCCTCTCCAAGAGATGAAAAATACATATGTAAAATGTAACCAGATTTCCAGCATGGGGAAATTAGTTCACGTGAACAGAACCTAACTGTTTGAGGCCAATTCATTTTACCACTAACATGTAGCTATAATTAATGATTTCCCTGTCTGTTTTCTCTTTCAATGGAGATGAAATTAGCAATATGATGAGTCTGTTGAATTCGGGCTAATCACTAGGTCAAAAAGCAAGGCTGGGCTTCCCAAAGGTCCCTAAGATGGTTCAGCAACAAGAAGGCAGGCCCCTTATGCCATTATTCTTTACCTGATCAGCCTACAATGAATCGGTCTGAGTTAAGCCCACACGGACATACTGCAATTGTGATTTCTTATAAGTGTTTCCAGGCCTTTTGGAATCTACCCGTGGTGCAAAAAAAAAAAAAAAAAGTTATATTTTATCAAAGAACTAGTTTCCAATTTACTTAAATGTTACCAAAAATATTTAACGCCTCAAACAAGTATCATATGGCTTTCTCTCACTGCTGCTTCCCACACACTCGGGGGATTACAGTCTTTCTGTTTGGAGAAGAGAATTCCCAACTCAGCTCTCTCTTTGGATACATGTGCGAGGTCCCCTTTGCAGAGCCTCACTGGAAAAATGAGAATATTGAAGTAATAGCGGTGACCCCCAACATATGCTTAATTTGTAATCTCTCTTTTCCATTCATCCCCAAAACCGCAGGTTAGCAATGGCATAAAGCAAGAATGAGGCAGGAAGAGCCCCACTGAGGCCCTTGATCAGGTACATTCCAACCTGGACCACGTGTAGGATGGACTCAGCATTCAGTACCACTTTGCAGAAAGGAGTGTTCAGGATAAAATCCAGGAGTACAAAGTGAAAATCCAAACTGAAACCAAGCTAACATGCGAACAAACCACAGGGTCAAATTCACGGGATGATTGATAGCCTGTTGTTTTTTAAAAACTGGACAGCTTAAAAAGCACGGAGACCCCCCCCCCCCTCCGGATTCCCTGGGGAGTAAGATCAGGTATTCGACCCAAACACACAAAGAATGTTCAGTGCTTTGTGAGACGTTAGATTCTTCTAACCTTAAAGATTCTTGGCAGATAACTGAGCAGGAAGTTTGATGGTCCCACTAGGCAACACAAAACCGTATCTAAGCCCAAAAAGCAGGAGTAGAGTTTGACTGTGTTGGCTGTGATGTTCAGGTCTCTAGGCCACACCCATGAGGTGCCAAAGGCTTCTGGATTCTTCACATGCTGCAGGTTCTTCAAAGAAACAGGACCAGAGCTCCTCTCCTCTTATGAAAAACAAAAGATGTGGAAACAGGAAGAGAGCATCTTAAAAAATGCAAAAAAAATGCTCTACATAAGAGAGGAAGAAGAGGGTCAGCCCACTCTTTGCTCTGGTCCAGAGTCAGGGTCCCAAGAATGCAAAACGCTAATCCTGCATATTCAATTCAAATCCTGTATATTCGCCTCTTGTCTTGGTGCCTTAAGACTTGAGCCCAGTTGTGGAGCCAACAGCCATGTGCGCGATACACACGTGGGTGCAAAATTGAGGGGAGAAGGCTTCTGAAGCCTTCTGGCCCAAGGAAGCTAATTATCACCAGGCTTACGGTGTCCTTTCCCAAACAGTGAGTGGCATCATTTGTTCTGTGGGCCGTTACCCTGGGGGTAGCGGGTAAAACCTACGGCTGCTTCTGTGGACACACACGCACCCCCGTCGAGCCAAACGTAGGCAGCACAAGCTGCTTGGAGGAGTCATGTGAATCCCTCCCTTTCTAAAAATATTCCTCTCTGGCATACAACGCTACCGAGCATGGCTCGACTTAGTCATCGAGCCCATGGCTGCAGAGCTGGAGTACACATCCCACCAGGCGCTGCCCCAGCTGGGTCCCCTGGTCCTGCACCTGTGCCATCAGACAGCCGGCCAGAAGGGACCGTCAGGAGACCCTCACTGGAGGAGACTCAGGGGCCAGCAAGCTCCGGAATCGTCACAAAGCTGCTGCATGACAGTGTATCCCACAGGGCTTTGGTCCCATCTAAGGAACAGGAAGCATTCTCGCGTGTGCTGAACCATCGTTTCTAGAGCTGATCCCTTCTTTTTTTTTTGTTTTTTGAAACTGATCATCAAACACACACATACACACCAGAGAAAGAACAGAGTCACTTTTTCTCTTCTCCTAACCCACAGCTTTGTGTGACATCAGGAAACAGGGGTTGTGAGCTCTCCTGTTTAGAACAGGCACGCTGCAGAGTCAGGAGGCAGTGGAGGCACACAGGGGCCCCCCCACTTCAAGCATGTCAATCAGACACACCATGGGCTTTGTTCTACTACATAAGACGTGTCAGCTAACAGCGATGGATATCCAAACCAGTACTATACTAGCTTTGAAAAGCAGTAGTCCCTTCAGATAAACAACCCAAGGAAAAAGTAAACCCATCAAGGGAGAGAGTCTGGCTTCTCTGGTTAGGGGAGGGCAGATAACCCTTTACCACT
The DNA here is from genome assembly GCF_011764305.1 of Mustela putorius furo. Classification (NCBI taxonomy): domain Eukaryota; kingdom Metazoa; phylum Chordata; class Mammalia; order Carnivora; family Mustelidae; genus Mustela; species Mustela putorius. The sequence goes on along the minus strand of NW_025421560.1, from coordinate 2,727,156 downwards.
TCGTCTTCCTGAACATTCCATCAAGCACTAATTTCTGTAATTTGCATGATAAATATAAAATATCTACTTCGTACTCACACTACCTCTCTCTCCCCTCCCCCACACATGTTGAGACTCTACAGCCCTTGCTCTTAAGGGCCTTAAATGTTGAGTCTAATCTGCCCAATAGAACCACCTGAAAAATAAGATGAATTTCTTGCACCTCAAACGGCTGAATTGCATTTACTTTTAATCCAGAGGCTCCCAAAAAAGACATGACATTCAAAAAAAAAAAAAAAAAATTCCTATGGTGTAGGTTTCATACTGATGAAAATCTCATCACTGGCCAGGCTCTGGGAAACATGCTACTGTCAGAAAGATCCCACTTGAAAGCGCAATCATTCTGCATTTAAGGAAAGAGGAACACGTGCCACCAAATGGAAACTTTGGTTTGAAAGAGCTCAGAGGCCAGCTTGGAAGCAATGATGGTGAACACTGAGAGATGGGTAGAAAAAAAAACTGGCGAGGTAGATTGGTGCGTTTTTCAAACTCCTTTTGTATCCACGTCTCCTTATGTTGTTCTCCCACGGAGAAAAAAAAAAGAAACCCACACCCAAGAGAGCTGGCACAAGAGCGCACTGGCCCATCCCTGCACCTGTGACAAAGACCCCAGCCTTTCTCTTGGGTTTCTGACGCCAGCTCTCCCCTGGAGCATGAGGTGCCAGACCCACTCGCCCAGCCCAGGACCCAGGCCAGCATGTCAGCATGATTTCCATAAACGTTGTTAACTCTCCTGCCTCATATAAACACACCGACCCTTCTCCTGTCCACCACTTCCCACCCATTTTTCTGTTCCTTAGAAACCAGTACCGACCTCCTGCCTTCAGTTCATCACCTCTCTCTTTTTTTTTTTAAATAGACTTTATTTTTTAGATCCGTTTTCATTTCACAGCAAAACTGAGCAGAAGGTACAGAGAGTTCCCATGTACTCCCTGCCCACACAGGCACAGCCCCCCCCTGCCAGGAGCTCTCCCAGGGTACATCTATCACAGTGGATGAACCCACACGGACACACGATCCTCGGCCAGAGTGTCCGTAGTGGACACCGGGCTTCACTCTTGGTGCCCTGTGGTCTGCGGGTTTAGACAAATGGATAATGACATGTATGCGCCACGGGAGTGCCATGAAGACTGGTTTCACTGCCCTAAAACTCCTCTGTGCTCTGCTCACTCACCCCCCCCACACACAAACTCCACCCCTGGTAACAGCGTTTTTTACGGTCCCCGTAAGTTATGCTTTTTCCAGGACGTTATAGTTGCAATCCTATCTAGTCCGCAGCCTCCAGCATGCCTCACTTCCCTTAGCAGCAGGCACTGAAGGTTCCTCCAAGTCTCTCCAAGGCTTTGTAGAGTGTTTCTCTTTAGTGGTGAGTAATACTTCATCTTGGATGGACCACAGCTTATTTATTCACCCACCTCCCGAAGGACACTCTCATTTGTTTTGGAATCTCACTCAGACTGGGCTTTTACCGGCACCAAGCCAGGACTTGCCCTTGCTAAATCTTCATGGCGGTCTCGGCCTTCACCTGCTGACCCACGGGTGGCATCTGACACCACTCATGTGTGCCTCCTCTCCATGTCTCCATTATTCTCTTTGTAAGGTTTTATTTATTTGTCAGAAAGAGAGAGCGTGCATAAGCAGAGGGAGCAGCAGGCAGAGGGAGAAGCAGGGAGCCCAAAGAGGGGCTCAGTCAAAGGACCCTGGGATCATGACCTGAGCCGAAGGCAGATGCTTAACCAACTGAGCCACCCACGGGTCTCAATGTCTCCATTACTGATTGCTTGGCCTCTGGGCCATGGTGGCCACCTGGCTTTCCCATGACCTCACTGATGGCCTTCCCAGCTTCTCAATCAGTCCCTCCTCTTTCGGACCTGTGATGCTGCACTGCCCAGACCCACACATCCAACCATCGTTTCAGTGTCTCCATTTGGCTGTCCATTCCCCCCAGGCATCTAAACTTACCACGTCTCCAGGAGAGCTCCTGGGTCTCCTTCACCACCTCCCAACCTGCTTCTCTGGGTTTGTCCCCTCTCGGTCTGTGGCACCTTCAACTCAGTACTTCACGCTGAAAACCCTACAGCCATGCTCTCTCTTCTTGGTTCCTCGCTTTCACCTATGTCTAATCCATCATTAAATCCTGTTGGTTCTACCACTAAAGGATGTCCATAATCTATCTGATTCTCACCATCCCTGTTCTACTCTTGTGGTCTAAGCCATGGACCTCTCTCTGAAGATCACACTAATGGTCTACCAACGGGTCTCCCTGATCTGTCCAGCCTCCTATACTCTGTTCCCCAAATAGCAGCAGAGTGACCCTAGAAAACAAGTATTACTCTTCTGCTTCAAATCCTCAGGTGGTACTCAGTCTCTCACTCATAGTGAGACCCAAAGTCCTTATTATGGTCCATATTCTGTAGGATATGACCCCCACATCACATCTCTTGATCTTCACTGGCAATTATATCCTGCTATTCACCCAGCTCCAGTCACACTGGCCTCCGAGCTTCACGACTGCATACTCCTGACTCAGGGCCTTTGCACATGCTGTCCCTGCTGCCCGGAATGGTCTTTCCTCAACTATCCATTTGGCTGGCTTATTCATGGACTTTAGGTCTTTATTCAAAAGCTGCATAACTCAGAGAAGCCTACACAAGCCACCTTATGTAAAATATCAATGATCCCCTCATTCAAACCTTACTTCACCCTTCCCTACTTTATTTTTTCCCTTAGCATATATTTTATTTACTTATATTGCTAATATCATCATTCTTCCCTTCTAGGAACTAGATTCCACGGTGGGAACTGTGGTCTACATTGTTCCCTGATGTTCCTCAGCACCTAAAAATGTGCCCCGCATAATAGAGGTGTTTGAAAAGTGTTTAATACAAGTACTAAAGAATGCATGAGTGAATGAGAGAGTAAATGAATTCCACTTGGCAGAATCAAATCCATTGCTTAATCTTTTACAAAAACCCCAGTTACTAGGTTTGGTGTCTCACTGACTTATTACTCACCACATCACATGGGAAGAAGTACCAAAATTTCAAATAAAATACACAAAGCTGTGATGTTCTACTGGCTCAAACTTCCTATTTTATTCAAGAACTTAAAAGCACGAAAAGCAACAAAAATGTGATGGTCTTGGAGCCAGGTTCCCTTTGGGCAAGAGTACATTTGCTCTGTTTAATCCCATATTTAAAGCCTAGCAGTGGTCGGCTCACAGTGGGAATTCAAAAAATATTTATGGCTTGAATGAACACTAAATGTAGCTTTTGTTTTGGTCAGATATCATTAGTTCTTGAGCATGCTAGGCTGAACACACCCTCGGGGGTAGAGAGGTCTACTCCCACCCGTGCCCATATACCTATAAAACATTTCTATGGAAAAGATTTTTTTCCCACTCAAAGGCTGATAATTGCTATTAATCATATTTAAATGGCTCCTGAAATAGAGGGGGGAAAATGGGTATTTACCTGTCAGTATCATGAGAACTACAGTTTTGGAAAAGATTTTGTTTTTTTAGAGCAGTTCTAGATTCACAGCAAAATGGAGCAGAAGGTACAGAGAGTTCCCATATACCTCCTACCCCCACTCTTCCACAGCCTCCCCCCTTATCACCACCCCCTCTGCTGTGGGGCATCTATTATGACTGCTGGACCCACGGTGACACAGCGTCATCACAGAGAGCCCACAGTTTCTCTTGGGGCTCAGTCTTGCTGCTGTACAATCAATGGGTTTGGACAAATGCACAGCCACACACAACCATCATCACGCTATCATACGGAGTCACTTCACAGTCCTAAAACTCCTCTGTGCTCTGCCTACTGCTCCCTTCCCCCACCTCAAGATAATTCCATCTTAAAGCACTGGCCTATACAGCAGACAGGTTAGACCAGAAGACTACCTACATTCACACCTTCTCTTTTTGGAGTTGGGCCAACTCAAGTAGCAATGAAGGTGATAATAAGTCAGTTTCCCTTTGGAAGGAAACAATTGTTTCCTTACCTATTTAAAGGGTTCCATCTGGTTGAAATGACCACTTCATATGCAGATGCATGAGCTGAATCAGGCGTCTGTCTACTCCCAGGAGATGATGAGCTTGATTTTCCTTCAGCTTTTCATTAATTGATCTGAAGGAAGCATAAGTACAGGTTCATCAGCCCCAGGAGAGTTTTCTGGTGATCCTTTTACCAGTTCGGAACCCGAGGCCCCTCACAGAATCACGTCACCATGGGCAGCTGTGGCCATCACCATCCCATGAGCCCTATTTCTACTGAACACCCCGCCACCACACCTACTCGACTCTCTCAAAATCTGTCCGACTCCCTCAAAGTCCTCCCAGGACGGTCAGAGCACTTGGACTTGAGTCCCTATTCTGCCACTCCCCAGCTGCTTCTGGTCATACAAGACCCTCGTGGTCTCTGGTCGGTTTCACAGCTGTAAAACCCCGTGGATGGAGGTCTGCTCTGCCGTCCACACCGGACAATCCAAGAAAGGAACGGTAGTGAGAGCAGCTGGAAAGTCTCCAAGCGGTATTGAAATGCAAATATTCTTCTAGAGTGTTATTTCTTACTGTCCCCTCTTTATGTGATTCATTGTCAGGGCCAAACACCTGTTGTCACGATTTCTCGCACCCAGAAGAGTCCGTGAAACAAATGGGACTACTGTTCTGTTGTGGACAGAGGAGTATTCTAACATGTCCCCCCACCAGCCCCTCCTAAAAGCCACGATGGTTTTCCCTTGACGCCTGCCATGAACAGTTCGGTCATGGGTCTCTTGTACCCCTCCTTTCCAATCATCTCCCCATACCTCAACAACAAACCAAAAAAGCCCCCAAAAACAAACCATGGCATTTCAGACGCTGGAAACTATCAAAACTCGTCTCCTTTTCAGACCGTCTCTAAACGCTAATTTACTATTTTTACAGGGTGTTAGTCAAGATTTTGGACAAATTAGCACCACAATTTATTCTTCTATAGAGAAAGAGCAAATAGGACTCTAAATTCTCTCTTACAAAACTGGCAGTTGAAGGACCGTATAAAGTCAAGTATTCTTAGATTCAAGAATATTTCTTGAATTCATCAGAAAAACAAACATGAGGTTTAAATGGGCTAGCATCGTTTCCCAAGTACAATTATGCTAATCTAGCTTTATTAATGTACTGACCTACAGGGAAATGCCCTGGGGAAATGCCCTAAAATCTACACTCTAATGATGTTTTCTTCTTAAAAATGTCAGGTTTTTTGTAACATACTTTTACGGTTTCATACCTGCCAGAAGGATGCAAATGACAAGTCTGTCGAATATAGGGTAGATTTCTAAGGGTCAGGGGATGAACCAGCATTTGCTACAAGGCTCTCCAGCCCTGCTCTCCAGCCCTGCTTCTCACTGCTACTGTCGTACAAAATCACACATTAATCAGTACCATTTTCGCGGAGATGACTTTGGGATCAAACCAAAGTTAACAACGGCTAACCTAGCCTCTACAGGACCCACAGGGAGCCCGGCCGCAGAGCAGGTGGACACGAGACACTGGGAAGCCAGCTTTCTTAGCATTTCTGGGAAAAAGAAAAAGTACAGTCTCCTGGCTCTCGTCTTTACAGGAAAAGGCTGTTTCAGAGTTGAGAAGCTGTCCCCAAGGAAGTTCTGAGAGCTGACTTGCAAGAGAGCCTGATGAGGTGGAAACGCCAGAGGCAAAGCAGACAGGACGGCCAGGAAGTGTACCCAGGGCGCCTTCTGTGAAGGGGCACAAACCCAGGATAATCAGAAAAGCGTGGCTGTGCCCTTGAGATTGGCACATGGACAACAGAGGCCCCCAGTTAAGTGAAGGACAATGAAGCATGTCCGGTGGCTGGTGCGCAGCATGTGGTCAGCTAATGGTAGTAATTACTGGAATCATGGACCAGACCCCTGGTGAAGTCCAAGCAGATGGAGGGGACACAGCATTGCCAGGAGAGCCAGCAGCAGAGTCTGCACTGATCTCGGAAAAAGGATAAAAAGCCAGGACTGGTAGCATTATGAACAAAGGCACCCTTCAAGCCTCTTGTCCATTAACTGGCCTTATCCCCCTACCTGGTCAAAATGACGACTACAACGTCCCTCTCTGTGACTTCACCTGGTAATTTTGGTTGTTTGCATGTCAAAACCTATCAGCTTCAAATTAGAGTTGGTATGTTTGGTGGGGGCAGTGGGGGAGAAGAAAAAAAGGAGGAAACAGGGCAACTCTGGCCACGAGAAGTCTTCACATCAGGAAAGGAATCATTCCTTTGGGCAGCAGCCTTTGAGGAAGGGAGATAACATTCCCTGAACTGAATGGGCAGAGCACGAAGTCACCCCTGCTAAGAGGCTCTTCAGGCAAATGTCATTTTCATACCAAGCAGAACACAGAGCAGAGTTTTCCTTCTGGAACGAGCCAGCGGCACACACATGCAGCAGCAGAGAATGAGGGGAACTTCCTGTCGTGGTGTCTTGGGCAGACGCTGCCTGGTTTGGTCTCGGGGAAGTCCCCGGTGCCTCTTAGGGCCAGGGGCTCTGCAGGGACCAGGGCAGCCATTCCTCCAGCCCCAACCAAAGGGCACCAAACCAGAAGACAGTCTCTGCTGCTAAAGCTTCTAGAAGGCACTCTCCATTTAATGGGAAATGGGGCATGAGCTGCTGGGGAAAAGGTAGACCCTATAGGCACTTCAGGAGAGTGAACGAGTGAACGTAGGAAAAAGCCCAACGTGTGAGAACATCAAGGATGTTTCTTCAGGAACACACAGCTAGACTCTAGCCCAGCCTCATCTCACAGAGGAAACGAGTGGAAACAAATAAATGGTCTCACTCTGTACCCCAGTACACAGGAAGCACGCTGATCAATAACCATCACGCCTATTAGAATTACTAGTTACCAACCAGACATAAATACGACAAACTGTGCATGATGCCTAATTCTCAGGGCCAGGTCTCCGTTTTCAAGAAAGCATGCTAGAATGGAAGGAAGGGTGACGTTACTATGGGTATGATACTCAATCTACTCTAATTGTTTCAAGTAAGTCTTTTGGAAATACCAAAGTTCATCTGTATCAGTCTTCTATGGGGTTCTCTATTGCTCTGAGAGCACACGACCCCAGAGCCTTGGAGTGGGGGGGCGTGTCTGACCCCAAGATTTACTAGAACCGATGCTCAGAGATCAGATGGCAGATTTTGAAGAGATTATAAAAATCTGATTCACTTTGCTTTTGCTCATCAAACATGGCCCTGTACTGTCTATTCTCAGATTTGCTTATGAACTAGATCACGTACTGGTCCATCTCTCAGGTCCTTTGGGCAAAAACCTTGGCTAAAATAACCACCTGTGCACATGTCGGTTCAATATGGACCTAGTTTTTGAGTCTATACCATTCAAATAAGGTGACAAGGGAGAAAGAAAATTCTGTAGGTATGAATGTGTGTGCAGTTAAAAAAACAACAACAACAAAAACCACATCTAATGAGAAAGAAAATAAGATTATAAATTTAAAGATTTACGCTAGGGGCGCCTGGGTGGCTCAGTTGGTTAAGTATCCAACTCTTGATTTCAGCTTGGGGCGTGATCTCAGGGTCGTGAGATCGAGCCCCACACTGGGCTCCACGGTGGACATGGAGCGTGTTTAAGATTCTCTCCCTCTCCCTTGGCCACTCCCCCCAATTAAAAAAAAAAAGTAAGCTAAGTGGTGCCCTTTGCTCAAGGCATTTCTGAGTGTGCTATAGCAGTTTCATCATCCCAGCTTCTCCATGAAGTCAGAACAGACCTGGAATACTGGACAGCCTTGGGCAAAAAAATAAAAATCCTGAGAGATTAAATGGGTGCCACGCACTAAGAAATTACCTTGAGCAATTACAAAATGCAAAGAACTATATTTACAATACGTGCTCTTTGAACCCCCAAATATTCAGTAAGTTACAGTCTGGCTACTTGGGCCCTGGGCTACGATGGGGATTTTAGCAGGTCAAAGAAGAACTGACTTAGAGCAGATGAAGAGCAAGAACATGATATAGGCAATGGCTAGTCTACTAGAACTTTCTCAAACTACTCAGCAATGCCCATTTGTAACGAACTGAATTCCTAATTACAAATCATATCCATAGCCACAGCCTCAAGGGCTTATTTCATCTCCTGGCCAAGTCCCTGAGAAAGCAGGGTGGAGGGCCCAGCTCCCCACGGCTGCCCAGGGCCCCCAGAAGCCCGTGCAAAGCCAGGCATCTGGTCAGCCATGCCTGTGTGAGGAGGGGAAGGGGGACAGAACTGGTGCTTGTTCCCTTCCATGTTCCCTGCCACAAACACATCTAGAAAGAACTTACAGTCCTAGTTCCAGCAACAACTTGGCTTCTCACCCGCGCCTCAGGGTGAGGCTCGGTGTCCTGGCTGAGAACGTCCTGCTCTGCCAGCCCGGGGTCATCTCTCTTATCCCACCGCACCTCAAGGCCCAGGAAGTCCTGGTTATGCCCACCCAGGCGTCCTGTGGGAGGTCTGCCCTTGGCTCTCCGTACCCCACCCCTGCAACTCTGCCTTCACGCCCCGCTGTCCTCTGGGCCATTCTTGCCCTGTCCTTGCTCACTCTCCTCCACAGGCCGGGCGGCTTGTGGGTGAGCCATGGAGGCCAAGGCCTCGGAGCCAGGCTGCCCCACTCCAGCTGTCCCTGTTTCCAGCCGGGTGGCGGACAGCCGCACTGTCACAGCGTGGGTCGGGAGGTACATGGCCCCCTGCCCTTGCTCAGTCCAGAGCTTCCCGTGGTGGCAGACCTCTGCCTCCATGTCTACGCCTCCTGGCTGCCACCAGCCAGCAGGAAGCACCCCACACAGGTCAACCCCTCAAAATCCTAGAGCTGCTGCCAGGGCCCCAGTCAACTCAGCCATGAGCTCTCCCTGCGTTTGACAGTTTAGTCTCCGCTGCTGCCAGTCTGCAGGCTTTTCAAGGTCAGGGCTTAACCCTTCCCAGCGCTCTGTATGTGTCCTCACCTGGGGGCATAGGGCAGACAGTCCACCTTCCAGACACTAGAGCCACAGAAGCTTAGAGCCCACAAAGGATCTTTCTTGGTCCTTTCATCAAATCGAGACGAAACAACTAAACTCTGCAGACCTTACCAGCGAGTGTGTGCGGCTAACGACTAGCGGGGAGAGAACCCAGCCCCCCCCAGTCCATAGGCCAATGCTGCCCCCCCCCCCAGTCGACAGGCCGATGCTTTTGCACCTCTGGTGTGCACCAGCCCGCACTTACGTCCCTGGGCCATATTTCTTCAAGTTCCCCAGAAAATATTTCTAAGCAACATCTGACCTAGTCTATATAGGGCTGTAACATGTCCCCTAAAAAAGAAGTCACGATTCTCACTTTTCACTCAGTCAGGCCGTACTTTTCAGTACTAGTTCAGTCTGGTACCATGACCATCCTACTCGACAGCAGCATTCCCTGGCTCCTGAGGGGAAATCCACCCCCCCCCCCCCCCCCCTGGTTATGAGGGGACCCTGCTCTGTGCTGTTCCTGCCCTCAGCTGGCTGTGTGCAGGGGCTAGGACACCGAGCAGTGACAACGCGGGATGGCAGAAGCAGCTTCCCCAGACATACACAGCCCCGCCAGCCTCCGGGGAGCAGGACACAGGCTGGCCAGGCGCGGGAGGACCACCAGCGCACATCAGCACCCAGGACGCAGCTGGGTGACGGTGGAGGAAGGAAAATGGACAAGCAAGTTCAGGGGCAAACCTGTCTCTTCAGCCTCATTGGGATTACCTTCGCCAATCATAGGTGTTTGGCCAGAGCTGCTGGAAGATGCAGATTTAGGTCACATTCCAGAAACTACCAACCAACAGCACTTAGCCTTTTCCTTTTTCTTTTGTAATTTTAGTTTTGTTCTTCCCACCTTTGTTGGTTCAATTTTTAAACCCGGGATGCACTGCAGAGTTGCACCCTGGGCCCGACCTGGCGGATGACAGATTGCTGGTCCACACAGCAGAGAGGAGCCCTGCTGTGAGCGCGGGCAGCCTCCGCCCCCTCCCGCGGAGAGGTGCACCTGTGCAGGCTGCCCGTGGGCAGGGCTCCTGTCGGGGTTCCTGTGGGCCCTGGGGGGCACGTAGGATGGGGGGTAGATGGGTCACGAGGCGCGGTCTCCTCCCCAGCTCAGAACTCGGGGAGGCCCTGGGACAGGCGGCCAAAGCAGGACAGTCTCTCCGGCGCCTTGAATTAACCTAATCCCCGAACCACAGTCCTTAAATAATTGAACGCCCGGGTAACCAGTGTTCAAACATTTAAAGAATTTTAGCTACAGGGGCGTTTTAACCTTCCAGTTCTGGCGTCAAACAGTCGGCTCTCCCTCCTGTTGGTCACAGGCTCAGGCGACATCAAAAATACGGCATTTGGCACCCAAAAGGCACACACCTCAGATCCTCAATCGAGTACCTAGGAGCCATGTTATTGGAAGGGGATCATTTCAAACGGTAACCCAGCAAACTTAAAGCCAAACCGGAGAGATGAAAAGTACTCAGGTGGTTTGCAGAGTCACGTGATCGTTTCACCATCTGTTACAAACTGTAAATGTGTCTCTTTGAAGCTGACAGACCTCCTGATAAAATGCTTAGATCAATCCTTCACGGGGAACAAAAATTATGTTTTTCTTATTTATTCCCTAAAAACAGAAAAGACCTATGCTGATTTCTTGGTAATTAATGTTAGCTGCTCCTAAAAAAAAAAAAAATGCACTGAAGATACTTATTTACTGTTATTCTTTGACTATATATAAGGCAAATTTTAAACTGAACTATTATGTCAAATACTAAATATCCTGTTGTTAAATTTAATAAAAAAAGAAGCAAATCCTTCTCTTCCATCCATCCCCCCAGTTTTCCATACAGACTTATTTAATAGTAATTTAGAAATTTAGATACTCTTTCTCCATCTGGAAGTTGAAGTGTTTTAAATGACTATATATTTTAAATATATATATTTTTGTGTGTATATGTGTGTGTGTGTGTAAAATTACTATATATTTATTGTTCATCAAATGGCAACTCGACCCAGAAAATTCGCCCGCTCCATCTGGAACACTTCTCCTTCATCTCTACCTATGGACGCGGGATTTCAAGGCCAAGCTCAGATATCACCCCTCAAAAGCTTTCTTAAACTCGGCCGTCGTATACATGGTGCACAGGATGTAAGCTGACATCACAGCTGTTACAGGGCGAGCCTGGCCCTCAGGAGGCCACGTCAGAGTCAGTGCAGCCTCGTGGGGACCCCAAATACCCAGTAGCGACCTCAAGTCTGACGTGCCCATGGCTGAGCTTCAGATCCTCCAGCCGAAACCTGCTCCTTCCCTGGCCTCTCTGTGTCCTGGCAGGACTCAGACCAAAAACCTTGCGCTCAGTCTTGATAATTCTTTTCCCAACACCTCCTATCCAGCCCATCAGCAAACCCTATTGGCTCCACCATCCATGTGTATCTGAAATCTGACCACCTCTCCCCACCTACTTCCACCACCTGCTCCAGAAGCCACCCACGGGCCTCATCTGGGGCACAGCAAATGTCCTGCTTTGGGCCCCCGCTTCCACCCTTGTCCCCTGACACTGGCCTGAGTGACCCTGGTAGAACAGTGGGTCCGATCACATTACCCTTTCCTGCAAACTCTCCCGCCCGGGGCTTTCCACCTCACTCAGAGAAAAGCCCAAAGTTTTGCAGTGGCCGAGGACATGCTGTCCCATCTGCCCCCTTCCCTTCTCCTTGACCTTGGCACGTGCTGTCTTACTCAGCGCCAGCCACGATGGCTTTCTAGCCACACCTCCAATGCAGGGACTCTGTTCTAGAACAGTTCCCCAGACGGCGGTAAGCTGGCTCCCTGCAATTCGACCCCATTCTGACGCTGTCTGCTTGCAGGTGATGTCAGATCCCGCAGGTGAAGGGCTCCGTCCCACAGGACCATCCCACTTCAGACGCCTGTCAAGTCTGGGTGATCAGCTGTGCTTCTGACTTGGCTGCCGCAAATCCGAGTTTCCATGATCCCTGCGCTGGGATCAGTTAATTTGCTAGAGCAGCTGATAGAGCTCAGGAAAACAGTCTGGTCACTGGGTCACCAGTTTATCATAAAAAGATGTAGCTCAGGAATAGCCAGAGGGAGAGAGGTCCGGAAGGGGAGGCTGGGAGGGTCCCAAGTGCAGGAGCTTCTGTCCCTGTGGAGCTGGGGGTGTGTCCATCCCCTAGTGCAGATCTGTTCGCCAACCTAGGCGCTCCCTGAACCCCGAGCTATGGGGATATTTATGAAGGCTCCCTCATGATGACACAAGAGAGGCTTAGCCGCATTTCCAGCTCCTCTCCCCTCTCGGGCTGATGAGAGTGGGGCTGAAAACTCCAAGCTTCTCATCATGGCTCCATCTGTCTGGTGACCAGCCCCCCCTGCCCAGAGCACAGGCAGAGCTGCCTTATAGAACAGAAGGCTCTCTTGGTGCTCCAATTGGGAACTTACAAAGGTTTTAGGAGCTCTGTGCCAGGAACAACAGGGCAGAGACCAAGATGTGTCTTCGATTATCTCCCACTTAGTCATCTAATTTACCGTACATCCTTCCTCCTGAGCCTAAGTGCTCAATAAATATTTGTTCAAGAATGCGTGCCTCTCTCCTTTTTGCAGATTACTCAGGGCCTTCCACAGTGTACGTGTGTACACAAGGCCCTCAGATAGGACTATCTTTACAGAAATACCTACAGGAGCCACTGGAGCAACGTGAGCCTGTTTCCTTATCAAGATGGTGAAATTAGATCTAAGGTCTCCTGAAAACCATTAAGAGCTTTAGAAACGTCCTCCTTTTACAGAAGAGGAAATAGATTCAGACACGGGAAGAAACGTGCCTTCCTCTGCACTTACTGACCTCCTACTGAGTGCCAGGAATGCAGCATGAGGCCAAGACAGTGCTCATTCGCGAAACCTCTCTTTCAGGGAGACAGACATGAAAACGAATCATTTCCGTCCGAGGTCCTTCCTAAGTGCTCTAACAGGGAGAACAGAATATTCCAATATAAGGTGGTGTCCCGGATGTCATGGGGACCAGCAGGCAGAAGAGAAAGAGCAGGGATTCCCCCTCCCTGGGAAGACCGGAAGCAGAGCCCGCCTCTGTGCAGCCCCCACCCTGTGGGTGCCCAGCTCAGCCTTCCCTAGGGCAGCACTCTTCCCTGGGATATGAGCGCCCCCCCCCAACGCCCCCCGCCACTCCCCTCCTCAGTGCACACTTGGGCGACAGGTGTCACCTTGAGTAAACAGCTTAACTTGGGTCCCCGGGCCACCTAAGCATTACAAGACACAAGCCTTATCATTCAGCCTCCGTCCTTCCTCCTCCTTCTCCTTCCTTTCCTTCTTGCCTTCCTTTTAGTTGAGGTACAGCTGACACACGACACTGACAGCATTACATTACTAAAGGTGCACAACATAGCGATTCGACAAGTCTGTTCTTCAGTTCTTATTTCTAATGTGCAACCCACTGACCACATTCTGAAATCAAACCGTTTTTTTATTGCATGTTTTTTCCTTCTCAGCTCCGCCCCCACAGCCAGGTTCATATGGCTCTACATTACCTGGTCACTGAGTCCCTGGGCAGCTTTCTGCCCGAAAGCTCATCACCAGGTACCAACAGCTAAAGCCACACAGGCTTTCATTTCACAAAGCAAGTCCACCTTGGTCAGAGTACCCCATGCAAACAGTTAGAATCTGACCCCAGAAGCAGGAAGACAGTAGCCGGTGAGGAAACACTGCCCATGTCAAACACAGCCCAATTAATCTCTTTGGTATAAGAACTGATTCTGTTTCACAGATCAAAGAACGGGAAGACGAATGCAACTAGAAAATACACGACTGCTGGTCTGACTCATGCCCAGGGACAGAATCACAGTCCTTCTAGCTCTACCTCCTCGATGCCTCCAAATCCCCCTTCACCCCAGTCTTTTTTTTTTTTTTTAATATTTACTTATTTATTTATTTGACAGAAATCACAAGTAGGCAGAGAGAGGGGCGGGGGGGGGGGAAGGCTCCCCACTGAGCAGAGAGCAGAGAGCAGGACTCGATCCCAGGACCCTGAGATCATGACCTGAGCCGAAGGCAGAGACTTAACGTACTGAGCCACCCAGGCGCCCATCTTTACCCCAGTCTTCATTTTAACCTTGGGTCAGGGGCATGGCCCTGCACCCACAGAGAGTGCCCACCAACTCTGAGGACAAGGATCTGCCAAGATTGAATAAAGATGTCAGAGCACGAATGGAGTCTGGGAGACTAGAGGACACCCCTCACCTCCCACTGGTAACAGGCAACATGATCGCAGCCCAGTCAGACATCCCAGTACCCCATGCATTTGGCTCCAGCTGGGATCGAATGATGTCTCTTGAGAATAAAATCTAGCACAGTGCAATTCTATGCCAAAGAGAGGGTAGAATATAGACAGTCTCTCTGTCCCGAAACCGACTTGTAGGTAGTTGAACCACATGAAATCACTGTATGGGTCAAAACAACCAAGCACCGACAATTCCACACACTCCAAACTTAGCGTCCTCTTCAGCGCTGTGGAGGACGGATGCTCTCCCCGCCAACAGCAGTCCAAGGAGCAGCGTCATAAAACAGCTCGTCCTGAAAGGCACCAGATTTCCCACTAGGTTACTGGGACCATAGAAAATTACATTCTTGACAAGATTTACAGTTAAGTCATAAAAGCAAATGTGTAATTTCTTTCGTGTTGTCATTTATAATGGCAACAGTATGTTCCAAAGGTCATACAATAGGCATAGATAACAGCAAATTTATAGTTTAAAAAAAAAAAAACCTTCGAAATGCTGAAGAACTGATGTTTTATAGACAGGGATGGGTTTACACAGTAAGCACCAGGACACAGTCTATCACTAGGTGGAAATGTTTCTAGGATTTATTACACATTTCTCTGCTTTCTTAAATAGAGACATACTGAAATATTATTCTTGATAATTCAGGGTTATCAATTATTCTGCTGTGTTCTCAAATAATGATGTCTTATTCATATGAAGTTGTTGGTTGCAAAAGCAAAGACATAAACATTTTGTTTCTTAGGGCACCATGGCGGCTCAGTGGGTTAAGCGTCTGCCTTCAGCTCAGGTTGCGATCTCAGGGTCCTAGGATGGAGTCCCACATCAGGCTCCCTGCTCAGTAGGGAGTCTACTTCTCCCTCTTCCCCTGCTCCTCCCCAGCACTCCTGCTCTCTCTCTCTCTCTCTCTCTCACCCCTCTCTGTCTCAAAAAAAATCTTTAAAAAAATTTTTTAAAATTAAAAAATAAAAAATGCTGTTTCTTGTGCTCCTATATTTGTTTTTGTCTGTTTCAGTTCAACAACAACAAAAAAAACCCCACACAAAAAACAGCACTTCTGTGTTCATTTACTGGGGCTTCCATAAAAAAGTACCACAGCCTAGGGGGCTTGAGTAACAGAAATTTATTTTCTCAAGGTTCTGGAGGCCGGAAGTTCAAGATTAAGGTGTTTGCAGGCTTGGTGTCTTCTGAGACCTCCGTCTTTGACTTGCAGATGAAGCCTTCACATTGTGTCCTCATTTTAGCTTAATCACTTCTTTAAAGGCCCTATCTCCAAATATACAGTCACATTTTTTTTTTTTTTTAATTTGAGAGAGAACACACAAGCTGGGAGAAAGGCAGAGAGAGAAGCAGCTCCCTGCTGAGCAAGGACCCCCATCCCCACCACCACCCTCCATGCAGGACTCCATCCCAGGACCCTGAGGCCGAAGGCCGATGCCTAATGACTGAACCACCCAGGCACTGCCACTGTCCCATTTTGAAGTACAGGGGTGAGGACTTCACCCTATGAGTTCTGGAGACACACTCAGCCCATAACAACCTCCTATTGCTAGACACCATGCAAATCTCAAGCTCTTAACCCAGATACATCAGGATTCAAATCAAGGCTACCCCATTTCTAGTTCTGTGACGTAGGTAAGGTCACTCAACCTAAGTTTTAGCTGCGGCCTCTGAAGTGAGGATAACGACACCGATACCTCGAGACAGGTTTTTACATAAAGTGTTCAATGCAAGTTGGTTTTTCAAAATATCACTTCATTTTTCTGATTTTTGAAGTATTTGTCTTTTCACAGCCTTTCCCTTAGGCCTGCCCATAGCTGTGCCTTTCCTTCTTGAATCTGTTGGGGGCTTCCAAACCAGATGACTAAATTTGTTAGAATTAGATATAAAGGCTCAAAACCAAGCCCTAAGGCTTTCCTGCGAATAAGGAATGCAAACTTGAGCACGTGGGATTTCAGATTTCTTGCAGCTGATAGTATGCTTGTCTGTTTCTTGACATTTCTGTTCCACATACAACACAACATCTGCCACCCACTTTAGATGGGGCAATTCTAATGTGAGGTGTGGCTTTGTCAGCACTTATAAAGGGGGGGGAGGGGCAGTGTCATTCTATGATAATCATTTTTGTTTTGGAAGTGGTTGGGATGGTAGCAACTAATTTAAAAACTTCATGCCCCTGAAAAAACAGCACAAGGAAGTCTCAGAGGCTAAACCGTCTTCTAGAAAGTTTTCCAAAAGGAAGCGGAGCACTGAGCACCCCTGACTCAGAGCTCCTTCCAAGTCTCATTCTAAAAGTTTGGCAAACTTTTTCTGCAAAAGGCCAAGCTGTGAAACGTTTAGGTTTTGTGGACACACGTGGTTTCTGTCACAAAGACTCAACTCTGCCACTGTAAAGATGTGACCCAGAAACCATCACCAGCCCACCGCTATTAGCTTCCAAAAGTTCCATATGGATTTGTGGCAAACAGTAACCCATTTCTCCTAATGAATAGAGTTTGAAAACTCAGGGTCAACCTGGCACCCCCATTTCTTTCTCCCACCTTCTCTTTCCTGAAAACAGCCAATGCTGTAGCAGCTCCCTGCCTTACTGAACCAAAGGCCACTGCAAAATAAGCCAGATTGAGTTCCTGTCCTCAGCGCTTTACTTTTATTTATTTATTTTTTAAGTAGGCTCTACACCCAGCACAGAGCCCAATGCAGGGAACACAGGGCTTGAATCACCACCTTGAGATCAAGACCGGAGCTGAGTTCATCAAGAGTTGGACACTTAACCAGCTAAGCCAGTCAGGCACCCCTCTGAGCGCTTAAGAGTTCTGAAACCTCTCTTGGTAAAAAGGGATAAGGCAGCGAGTCCTGATGATGAGGGAGCAGGAGGCTGGCTGAGGACAAAGCAATACCTGGCACCTTGCACCCCCTCTACCCGCTCCCCTCGGTAATGTGTGTGACATTCCTCAGGCACCCCTGACCGCCATAAATGAGAAACAAAGAGTTAACTTGCAGAAATCACAATCCTGCAAGACAGGAGTCTCCCTTGGTTTACCAATGTCCTAGAGATTTACAACAAAGAAGTTACCTTATCAATAGCAGAATTTCCAGAGGCAAATAACTCAGTTCCTCAAGCCCTAAATAAAGTCAAATTTTGGGATGCCTGGGTGGCTCAGTTGGTTAAGCAGCTGCCTTCAGCTCAGGTCATGATCCCAGCGTCCTGGGATTGAGTCCCACACATCAGGCTCCTTCCTTGGCAGAGAGCCTGCTTCTCCCTTTGCCTCTGCTGCCACTCTGTCTGCCTGTGCTCACTCTCGCTCCTCTCTCTGACAAATAAATAAATAAAATCTTAAAATAAAATAAAATAAAATAAAGTTAAATTTCTTCTAAACCCAAATCTCACTAACAAGGACACTTGATAGGAGAAATGTGAAACTTTATCTCTAGATCTCCAAGATAGTGTCGAGAATCATTCCCAAGCATATGGCCCATTGATACACATCTAAAGGGTCTCACAAGAAGATTTTTAGTACTAGTAATAAATAACCTTTCTCCCAACAATAGCTAGCCCCTCAAGGTCCTGGAGACCTTGCTTCCAAAATTCCTTAGAGACTAACATCACCCCCTTTGTTCTCACCCAACTCCTGTGTATATAATCAGCCACTCCTCAGGATAACGGGGCAGCATCTCCGTCTGCCCATGGGTCCTGTCCCCGTGCTCTAATAAACCACCATTTTGCATGTCTCAAGAATTCTTTCTTGGTCATCGGCTCTGGACCTCAGCCCACAGAACCCCACCTAGGTTCTAGAACTTCATCACTGATACAAGGCACCAAGCTGACAGCGGACAACAACTGGCTGTCTTGGACTCCTACTTACAACACAGCACAAGGAAGAACCACCTGAGAGTCACCTGCCCACAAAACTCTATTTTTACCAAACATCAGCATGACAGAATCCTGCTTAAGGGGATGAACAAAGAAGCAAACATACAGTACACAGACATGACAAATTGTTCCTTATTATTTCTTAATTCCCAAGTGTCACCTACATGTCCCTTCATCCTTGAAAAAAAAAAAAAACAAAACAAAAGAAAAAGCAAAAAACAAAACCACAGTATCAAAGTTGTATGGGAAATACCTCAGTCTATAATGCCTCCTTTTGTTTTTATACAGCTCTTCCCTCTGGAAAGGTAAAAGGGTACCGCACTTTCCCCTCCCATCCCCACACAGATCCCATGTCCGTGTTGCTGTATCTTTTTCAATCCAAGAGAAGTAAAGAGACATTTGGTTGTTTGAAATCATTCACGGGGTCCTTGGGGGAGCAGAGATTCAACTCAACATCCCTGAATCACCAACCTAAGTCTTCTTCCAAAGAGACCAGAAGCCTCGACCAGGTCCTCACAGGAATGGGAGCTGATACTCTCTGAGATGAGAACATTCTACCCTAAGCCCATTCGTGTTCCTGGGTTACAGCGATTTCTACTCAGAACATCAACTCTGTGATGCCCACCGTTAAGGCTCTGGGCAAGCCAGGGCTGACTGTACTGAGAGACTGGGGGACAATGAGCTCAGAGATTTGCCATTGGCAGCGCTGGAAGAGTTAAACAAACAGAACCACAACATGCCTTAGAGCTCTCTGAAAGAGAAGCATGGACCACAATTCCGCTTCAAGTTGTCTAGTATTTTTCCAGAAAACATTTTTCTAGTAATGAAGCAGACTGGCTTCATTCGACAAACCGTCTGACCCCTGCCACCACACCAGTGTGCTGCTACCACCTGGGACATCAAAATGTGCCAGATCCTGGGTCAACACAAAAATGTAGAAAATTCTGAAGCTTACCGGAACTCTATTTGAATTAATCAAGTCAATTCTACCAATGACAAAAATTCATTGATTTGCTGACTTTACAAACCAAGAGGCACATCTTTCATCTAGTGTATCCTTAAGTGCCCCCAAGTGAACTCTTGTTTTGCATGAAAACAGACTTTCCTGGGAACTACAATGTAATCTGAATACCAAAAATAAGACATCTATCCCCACTTAAAAAAAAAAAAACAAAAAAAAAAACCAGGAACTGCAATTTTCCTAATTTTCAAAAAGGGAGGAGAGGGAACCTGGGAAGTAACTCTCTATTCAAGATGTAAACTCCTATTTTTGAGATTTAAATGGCTTTAATTGTATTTAATTTAATGTGATGAGATTAGGCATGAGCTGTGTCAGTCATGGAAAAAATCCCACCCAGTAAAAGCAAACACTTAATATTGTTCTTATCGTGGTTCTGCCTTTAAAATACCAATACTTAGAAAACACTAGAAATGTTAACGTTTACTCAACATTGTGACCCAGTTCTAAGACCTTCTGTAGTGGGTGGAAACAGTGCCGCAGAGAATGAATGATTTTTGATTGAGAAATCATTCAAATGTACTTCAAAGGAAAAGCATGGTGACTTAAATGACGGGAGGCTGGGAGCCTGACAAAGACAATGGAGGCAGCCCTTGTCAAAATAAAAAAAGACTGGTGTTGGCAAAGTGGGAAAGAGAGCACTCTTGATTAGCGCGAAGCTTATCACCGTCTCTAGAATATCACAAAGCAAGCTAGATTTGTTCACGGCAGTTTGGTAATGCACCCCAGACTTCCAAATCGTTGTTTTACAGGATTTATATGGAAAGTGTACTATTAGTATCACTTATTACCAAAACATTCAACCGGGTTTAGCCCAAGGGCATTACAAATAAACCCTGGGAGGCGCCGAGCAGGTGGAGTGAAGAAGAATTGTTGCCACACAAAGTTGATTCACCTGCTCCGGAGGTGGGTGTGGGGCGGGCCCGGTATCCTAGCAGGGGTCACCCGGGGCCCGGATTCCAGGACTGCCCAGGTAACTAGGAAGTGCGTGACCTTGTTCCTGCCAAGACCGACGGCTGAAAGATTCCATCTCCTGGATAAAAAAGGGGACTTCGCTGAACGTTCTTTGAGAGACTTTCCAGGGCTCAAATATCAGTTTATAAATATCTCCAACCAAGTGGGTGCGCCTCGCTTAGCCGCCGGGAAAATCCAGCGTTCATTCATCTAATCCCGCACAGGAAGGGCGCCCTGGGGCACGCGCCGGCCGCGCCCGCACCCCAGGACGCTCCTCCACTCCTGAGCGTCCTACCGGGTGAGCAGGGCGGGGAAGTGTCGCTGCGAAGTTTAAGGGCGGCCTCGCACACCTGAAGTTGAAAAAAAAACTGCTGAATCAGGGTGCCCCCCATTTCGCCAGACTCGAGGCGATCGGATGCTCCCTTCCCGCACCCCCTCCTCCGACTCCGAAAAGAAACCGGATCCGCCAGTCGGCTCAGAGGTCACCCGCGAAGAGCAGGGTGATGTCATCCGGCCACCCCTACAACCGCTCCCCAAAGAGCAGAGAGGCGAGAAATCTATGCATCACCGGGACGAGGCACCCTCCGGAAGGGGACCCCTGAGCGCAGCCTCAGCCCTGCGGGGTGGGGGCGGAGGACGGTGCGAGCACTCGGAGCGGTGGACGGGCTCCAGCATCCCCCCGCCCCGCCGCGCGGCGGCCGGGATGCTCCAGATCCCCACCGGACAGGCAGGGGCAGGGAACCGCGGAAAACGGGACGCGGGCCCTGAAGCCCCCCTAGAAACCCCGGCCGAAGGCTTTAGGGACCACTCCCCGGAGTTACGCGCGGCGACACCCAAGGCGCGTTCGGTGGCCGCCGCGCCGGTTTCCGGCTCCGGAGCCCGCGATGCGCGCCGCGGGGGGGCCAGGGGAGGGGCCGGGGCGGCGGGCAGGGGGCCGTGGGCCGCGGCCGCCCGCGCGGCGGGCCTCCCTCTACCTGTGGTGGAGAGCACGGTGCTGGCGAAGAAGAGCGCGGAGGTGAAGTCCCAGTTCCAGTTGCCCGAGGCGTTGCTGAGCACCGACACGCCGTAGTTGCTGGCCTCCAGCACGCGGCCCAGGAACTGCTCGAGCTGCTGCTCCGACAGGCACTCGTGCTCCTCCAGGAAGCGCCGCTTCAGCTTGCGCAGCTCCTGGCGCAGCAGGTCCTCGTAGGGCAGCTCGACCGACGAGAAGACCACGGCGCCGAACACCAGGTAGAGCAGGTAGCCGAGCACCAGGAAGCCGAAGCACCAGGCCGAGCGGTGCCGCTCCACCAGGCGCACGCACGAGCTGCCGGCCAGGGACTGCAGCATCTTCCCCCCGCCGCCGCCGCCGCCGCCACAGCAGCCGCCGCCACAGCCGAGGCCCACGCCGCAGACCGGCCCGAGCGCGGCCCGCCGCCCCGCCGCCGCTCGGCCCCGCCCCTGCCCCGCCCCCTCAACGCCCCGCCGCCGCTCGGCCCCGCCCCCGGCCCGCGCCCACTCCCCACGCGCGCCCCCGGCGCTCCCCGGCTGCGGCGTCTGCCTGCGATTGGCTCGCCCCGGAGAGGTTTTTCTTCCTTCTTTTCCTGCTTCCCTGCAATATAAAAGGCCCCGATGATGTGGCGCTGACGTGGGTGCCGGCTCAGGTAACCCGAGAGCCGGCTGAGACCGCGTGGCAAACTTGGCCGGACCGCCGGGACTGGGAGCGCGGCCCGGGCACCCCCGCCCATCGCGTGGTCCCGCGGAGTGGACGGGGGTCGCTGGCGCGCAGACCCCTGTCCCGCCGTCGCCCCCGGCACCTCCTGCTCCCTCCTGGCTTCTGTAACCAAAGCTCGGCGGACCGCGGGCCGGGGGTGACCGTCTGCGCGGCAGCGCGCTGGCTGTCCCAGCCTCTGCTCCCACCCACACCTCCCACCTATTTTGTCTTAATTGGGGCCTGTATTACCAAATAGCGAGCTCTGGAATCCCTCCTTCGTCTGCCCAGTGGCCCAAGCCTTGAGCGATGTGGTGCCAACGGTGATGGTGAAAATATCAAAACCCCAGGGTTGGAAGGCACCTTGGGTCATAGAGATCTACAGTCCCCAACCCCGCAAAAGAATCTGAGAGTAAAGTAGAGTTTGGGAAAGGCACCTTTCTGAACTCTCGCTGTTTGAAACGTGAAGAGGGAAGCAAGTTCCCTGTGTGCCAACGAACAGAAGAAATTCAGCTTTCCCAAGTGTTTCTTTTAAAGTGACAGGGTCAGTGAGCCACCTGACCACGGAGGAGAGTGAAAACCGGGGCACCCTTCTGGAAAGGCAATATGGCAATACATTCCCAGAGCCTTGAAGCGTTTGTGCTTCAAGGTGATTCCATGATGTGTCCTAAGAAAAAAATAATCGGGTAAAGATTTATAGACAGGCTATTCATAAATAATACAGGGATATTATTATATATGCAATACGTATGCATGTGTTTATTATGAAATGAGTAAGAATCGGGAACAATTAAAATGTTTCAAGTACGGGAATGGCTAAATAAATTATGGTATCTCTACAGCATAGATATACAGCTGTGGAAGATGGATCTGAAGACTACTGAAGCTACGTGATCTTATGTATTGAAGATACACAGTCTTATGTACAGAGTCTCAGACACATCAGCTGGCTCCCAAAAGTCATCTTTGAGTGATAGTGGAGTACATAGGTGACTTTTATTTCGTGTACATTTTTATAGTTTTCAAATATTCTGCAGAAATGTTTTTTTTTCCATGCAGTCGATCTATTTGTCATATACTATTATATTTTACAGTACAAAATACAAATATTTATATATTTGAGATTCTTCCAGCTAAACGGGACCTAACTCATGAGCTATAAGAACACGGTTGCTATTTTCAGCCAGTGAGTTCTGAGGTAGCTGTTTACTGACAGACAGCCCGGAACAGTAGGATCATGCTGAGCCTGACAAATCATTAGAAAGGTTCTTCAGATGACTTTGCCATTGTCTCCTGTATTTCACTTCTCTGACTTAGACTCTGTCCCAGGTCCATATTACAACTGGGCCAAGGAATCCCAAATACCTTTTTTTTTTTTTTTAGTTTTTATTTATTTTTAAAATTTCTTTT
Organism: Mustela putorius furo; assembly: GCF_011764305.1. Taxonomy (NCBI): domain Eukaryota; kingdom Metazoa; phylum Chordata; class Mammalia; order Carnivora; family Mustelidae; genus Mustela; species Mustela putorius. Next base: position 2,703,861 of record NW_025421560.1, on the reverse strand, counting down.
CAGTGTTCCAGAATTCATTGTTTATGCACCACACCCAGTATTCCATGCAATCCATGCCCCCCCCCCCCCCACCAGGCTCACCCAACCCCCCACCCCTCGCCCCTCCAAAACCCAAATACTTTTAAATCATATGTTACTGTCGACTGGAGCCCAGAGGAGGGGGGTGGGCTGAGGAGTGCAAGTATTTCTGTAGTTTTTGGCTTTCAAAGTGAACCTGAATCTTGAGGACTGAAGTCGGCTGCCTCCCTTCCTCTTCTTGGCCCACTGCCCTGGGCACGTTGGTCACCTGTCTTTGTCATCAGAGAAATTAGCAACCTCCGCAATGTCCAGCTAGGCCTTCTGTCGACTGGCTACTTCCCTCCTGTGACCACGTGAGCGGGAGCTGACGTCTCTGACACCCCACCCCCCACTTGAGCATGGCAGAGGTCAGCCCATGCATTTCTCAGAAAAAATTCGGAATATGGAAGAAAAATACAGGGGAAGGGGTGAGGATTCGCAAGAGGGGATCAAGGGTGGGCTGGGAGGGGGTGTGTTGGATGCGAGAGGTGTGGGACTGCTTTCTGCTTTGGTGTTCACGTTAATTGACATAATTTGGAGACAAGTGACCAAGCTTTGTGAGAAACAAATCTTGTGCTTGGCACAGAGCCTTGCAAGTTAATCAGACATAGAGATAATGATGTAAATGATCACTATTGTGCCGGATGATAATTAGGCATAAATGGCAAGCAGTTTCTGTGAATAGGTTTAATTCTCTCAACAGAGTAAGATGATGAGAACAATTTGTAGAAATGGTAGCACCATAGGAAAGTCTTTCACTTTCAAAAAGGGAAATTCACAAACACGGTGTTAGGGAAACCCAGCGCATCAGCAGCAAGTACAAAATAGCGTTCACAGTTCCTTTCCTGTCTTTATACCTGAGAGAGTTGGAGGTAGAACTTGAAGAGGCATTTTGCATCCATGTTCACAGCGTTCTCCACAACAGTCAAGGTGAGGAGGCACCCAAGTGTCCATCAACAGATGAATGAATTAGCAAAATGTAGTATGAACTTACAATGGAGTATTTTTCAGCCTTAAAAGAGAATGAAATTTTGATGCACGCTACAATGTAAATTGAACTTGTGGACACTTTGTCAGGTGACATAAGTCGATCGCAGAAGGATGAAAACTGTATGATTCCACTTCCGTGAGAAATCTAGAGTAGTCACATTGACAGAGACAGGAAGTAGAGTGAATTGTGTTTGCCAGGGCCGGGGAAGAAAGGGGAATGGGGAGTTAGTGTTTAATAAGGCAGAGTTTCAGTTCGTCGAGATAAACAGTCCTGAGGATGGTTGATGTGGATGAGGGTGGCACAGTCACATGAATGTGCTTAATGCCACCAAACCGCACACTGAAAAATGGCCAAGACAATAAATTTCATGTTACGTGTCTTTTAGCGTAATTTAAAAAAAAAAAAAAATGTTAGCATTTGGGTTGACAGGAGGAGGGCAGTTTCTCTGAGAACAGACTGAAGCTGTCCCACCAGTCAACAAGCTTCGGGCTGCATCTCTGATGTGGGTCTTTGAAGTAGACATCCTTCACTCCCGGAGAGTGCTGGGACAGTCTGGGGAGTGGGGGTGCCCAGTACAAGATATGGCCCATACACTCATGAGATATACCTGTCTGATGACGGGTCTGGAAGCTCAGCTTGGAGAAATGGCAGGAGTATCCCAGGCATTTGCCTGGAGGAAAGAAAATTTAGGATGATCGGATAGCTGCATGCAGACAAAAAAAGCGTGTGAATTTATTTTGTGGGTCTTCAAAGGGCAAAGCGAAGACTAATGGGCAGAAGATACGGGCATAGGGCTTAGAAATCACTGTAAGAAAGAACGTTCTAATTATGACTTGGCTACCTATGGAATGAGCTGCCTCTAGAAACGGTGAGCTCCAGCCATGAGTGTCCAAGAGGAAGGCAAACCATTACAAATTAGAAAGACACAATGGAGAGCATTTAGCCTATTAAGGTTCTTTCCAAGTCTGTGATTTTATATATGCAGCATTTACAAGGTCAAATGTGTGGGGAGGAGAGGCATGAAGCAGGTGACATACAAACTTGGCCCTCTGACAATTGCAGATGCCTCACCAGGAATCCCAACATGCTCCAAACCTTGAGCCCTTAACTCCTGTTCGTACCATGACCATGTGTCAGGGGACCCCAACAGAGCAGACCCCAGCTTCTCTGTCATCTTTGGCAGAGTGTCACAATGTCCCTTTACTGTGGTGGGAGGTGTCCATCCTGTGAGAAATGCAGACCAGGTGCAGCCTGAGGTCCGGTGGTAGAGCAGCAAGCACCAGATGACTCCCCTTCGGGTCCTTCTGCCCACACAGGCCTGTGTCACACGGTCTGCCCTGGCCTGGGCGATGCTCGTAATGTCCCTTCTCTCATCTCCATCTCTTAGCCATGCCTCCGATCCCACTTTACCTGTGAGTGTCAAACAGAATGGATCCCTGCTTACCTCTTCAACATGCCTTCCATGGGTGCAAGAAATAAGGAAGGAAGGGGAAGGAAGATGGGGGTGCTCCTGGAAGCAAGAGATCAAATAGAACAGGGAGAAGTTGGAACTCAAAAAAATTTTTTTTTAGTTAAAAGAAAAGCTGTTTTAGAGAGTGTTCTATTGACATCCTCTGCTCTACCCTGCCATGCACACTGGGAGGGTGTTTCCCACCCCCAGCAGGACTTAACTCCCACGGTCCCCCCACTGTCCCCTGCCTCTGAAGTCCTACTGACCTGAGCAGTGGTCACCCAGCACTTTAGCATTGTCCAAAACTGGGTCATGTGTCTCAGCAGCATGGAATGGGTTACCCCAGGCTTAGTTCTTCCATGATCTCAGTCTATTACTGTGGGAGCGTTTACGGCCCTAACACCAGAAAAGAGAAAGAAAGAAGAGTAGGGCAGTATCTTTTTTTGCCACCTGGAACGGTCCAGCCTGGGCACTGGTTATCACCAGAACCTCCCCCCCCCCCCCGGCATCCCCATGTGACAGCACCTGGCCCAGCACCTGGTTCAGCTCTTTGATGGCTTGGCACGATGCACTTCATAACCTGTTGTGTTTGCACACAGGGCACCGAGTGTCTTCCAGGAAGCTTTCCAGCAGAGAGTGGCTTTATGGCAAAGGTCAGTGGCTTAGCTTTTCAAGAAGAACCTACCTATTCAGAAAATCGTCAGATCTGGGGACACAGAGATCCCCCCAACGAAAGCCCCTGAACTCCTGGGCCAGGACTCCAGATGAGTCTGTAAACGTTCACTCCACAGTTTCTGAGTTTGCTGTATTAGTCTCTCCCTTCCGTCCTGGAATGGTTTAATTCCTCCCATATCACATGCCACTTCCACTTAAAATTTCCTGTTTCTCAAGATCCAATCCAGATCTGCCATTTAGGCCACCTTTTCAAACCATCTAAATAGGGGATCCTGGGTGGCACAGTCTGTTAAGCATCAGGCTCTTGGTTTCAGCTCAGGTTATGATCTCAGAACTGTGAGATCAAGCCCCGCATTGGACTCTGAGTATCAACACAGTCTGCTTAAGGTTCTCTCTCCCTTCTCCCTCTGCCCTGCCCCTTCCAAATAAATAAATAAATCTTTAAAAAAAAAAAAAAAAAAACCTTATCTAAACACACAAAATCCCCCTCCCCTCTCATTCTCCCTCCTGAATACACACATGATCTGTCTGAGTCTCCAGGTCCCTAACATACCCCTTCCAGGTGTCATTATTTTTGTGAGTACACTTGATCCTTGAGCACTGTTCAACCTTTGTAGGTCCACTTATGTATGGATTTTCTTCTCTACAATGCAACTCTGTAAGTGTATTTTCTCTTCCTTATGATTTTCTTAATGACATTTTCTTTTAGCTTACTTCATTGTAAGCATAGAGCGTTTAATACATAGGACATATAAAATAGGTTTTAACTGACTATTTACATTATTGGTAAAACTTCTAGTCAGTAGTTGACTATTAGTGGTTAAGTTTTGGGAGAGTCAGAAGTTATTTGTGGATTTGGAACTGCACAGGGGATTGGTGCCCCTAACCCCAGCATTGTTCAACCGTCAGCCGTAGACGCTTTGTCTCTCTTTGAGAGTATGTACTCTTAGGAAGAATCCTTGTGTCTCTCAGTTCTTTGTAACCTTGATAGCAGTTGGTACAATTTTTCACCGGATGTATGTACCATAAATCCTTTTGCTTGTTTGATTAATAAATAATCACAATGATTACACTTTCCCCAGGCAAGAAAACTTTGTTTAGTGAGAAATATTTTTAGAACCATGGTCAACCACCCTGTGCTTATACAGTAAGTATCTGTCATTGCTTTCAATGTGAGGAAGCTGGTTCTTAGCACAAGGACCTGCCTCGGGGGCCCTAGACAGGGAACTGATTTATTTTGGGGGTAATTTTGTTCTATTGGATTCTAGGATTTTCCATATGTAACAAAGACTTTTCAGGTTCTTTTTCCTTCAATGGAAGGCAAAGGTTGTCTATTAGACTTTAATTTTGAATGTTTGAAATAAGACACAATAAAACACAACACACTCCTACAGATTCTAGAAGGAACAGGACTGTGGCTATGACCATACCCCTAACATGACGGATTGGATTGGGATAGAGCTTGAACCAAAGCTGATCAACAGACGATTGTCTGTCTACCAACCAGATTCACTGCAATTATTTGAAAATCCAGCGGAGATTCTCGGGCAGTGGTGGGTGCTGTGGCTGAAAGGGATCAGGGGCAAGGGAAGAAAACTGCCAGCCTGAAAAATAAGGAAGAAAAAGACAGAAGAGCAAGCTTTCCTGAAATGAGAGAAGCACAGGAAGAGAGTGTAGATTGAGCAGTAAGTAGGAAGTGAGGAAGCCAGGTAAGACAGTGCCCCCCAAATGCTCAACTGTACAAAGGGATGGACAAGAACAGAGTTAGAGGAACAAGCAGAATGTTATCTGTTATTTTCAGGTGAGAGAGATTTTAGTAAAAGGCATTGGAAACAATCAAGAAAGGTGCTCTGAAGTGGAGCAGGAAGAAAACCAGGGGAGCACGGTGACCTGTAAGACAAGGGAGGAGAGAGATTAACGCAGAAAATGCTCAGAAGGTCTGGGTGCTGCAGGAGGGCACACAAAGGGAAGCATGAGATGTGCTCACCATGGAGCTGTTGGGAACTCTATCCCGTGTAGTTCTAGAGGCCCCGGGAGCTACTGCTCCCAGGTGGAGAGTGAGGTGGAGAAGTGAACAGCATTAAGCCCAGAACATTAGATCTGGCTAGTCTGTGGGTGGAAAGGGAGCCCCTGACGGGGGTGGGGATGGTTGTTGTGTGGACTCATGTGCTTCAGACCGGAGAGACTTGAGCATGATTGTGTACTGGGGGGAAGGAGCCAGTGGAGAAGTGGGGTTTAAAGCGAGAGAAGAAAGAAGAAAAGAATCTGATAAAGAATAGTTCCAGAGGAAGTCAGCACGACTGCAATCCATAGCATGGAAGTAGACAATGAAAAAGAGAAAGCAAATGGTGGGACTGTTCATTCATTTACTTACTGCTTCCTTTATCAGAGATTTAAAACCCGCCGTGCAGCAAGACTGGCGCTAGGCTCAGAGAATGGAATGGCGAGAAACAAGATTATGTTCCTTGTCTTAGACATATTCAGACGAGAGACTCAAACGTTAACTAAACAAGAGGAGCACAGTGCAGGGAACTATATGGTGCATAACAGGGAGGTCTGTCTGCATATGGGGATCAGAAAGGCTTCCCTCAATCTGTGCTATTTGAGATGCTGAAAGATGATTGGAATTAACTAAAACAAAGAGGTGGGGCTGAGGGAGGATCTGGAACTAGCGGGAAAGAGGCTATGAAGCTGGTGGGGCCAGATTATCCGGGACCTTGCAGGGCAGATTAGGAATACAGGACTTTTTCTTGGAATCCAGGGAAGGGTTTCCAGCATACGAATTTACATTTCCAAATGGCCACTTTGCAGGGTGAAGAATGGGTTTGAGTAGAGCAGGAGTGGATGCCACAGAACCATTGGATTGGGAAGGAGTGTTCCAGAAAACAAATGATGACAGTTTACCTCTATGGTAAATGCAGTAAGGGCAAGGATCACTGTTCTGTAGCCTTAGCACCTAGAACAGGATCTGGCACAAAGTGAGAGCTTGTGGAAATGAAGATGAATGAATGAAAGAATGAATGAATGAATCAATAAATCAATCAATGTAAGCAGAAGGCCAGAGAATTGAGGGGTCTCCAGGATTTGGGGTTAAACTGAGTGGGTGGCTGAGTGGGTGTAGATGGTAAGAAAGGCATCAGGTTTCTAGCTTGTGGGCAGAAATGGTGGTGGCACCATTAACTGAAGTTGGGAGGAGGATAAGGTTACCAAGAGAAACTCATGATCTCAGTTTAGGACAAGCAGAGTCTGAGATACTCTTCAGATATGCACGGAAACGTGTCCCAGCAGGCAGTGGTATATACAAGCTTAGAGCTCGGTGAATTCTGGTGGAGATGGAAGTCAAAATGGTGGATTATCCAAAGTAACATTCATCTATGGAATATTTCTAGAGAGTGACAGTTCTGTCTTTACAATGGAAGCAAGTGACTGAAGTTTAGTAAAAGTGTAAGATTATTGGCATAAAAAAGGTCAAGAACATATAGATGTTGCTTGCTGAGTGGGACACGTGGATGTCTTTTTCTTCACAGGCTTAACAACTACAAAAAGAACAAAGAGCAGTAATAATAACTCATCACCTGTCTCTACCTGCAATGAGAATCAAGGAAAATAATTTTCACATACATATATAATTGAGCACTGTGGAAAAGTAAAATATGGCTGCAATGAGTTTTCACAGATGAGCTATGTTAAAAGCCCCAAATAGAAGACGAAAGACACATTGTGAACTATGTTAGGTTACTCAAAGTGTCTTCTTGAGGGAAGATATTCTTCAGCTAAGAATTCAAATTCAGGTGGTAGATACAGACCCATATTTTAAAAAAGAAAGAAACTAAGAAAGAAAGAAAGAAAGAAAGAAAGAAAGAAAGAAAGAAAGAAAGAATTTGAGACAAGAATTAGCAAGCCACAGATTAACCTGAAAATAAACATTTAGTTGAAGGCAGACTGTAAGTAAAATAAACAAAGTAGAAATAAAAGGTATATGGACTGGCCACTGTTTTCTTTTTTTAAATGATCAAACGTGGTTTTATTCTCTACAGAACATTTTTGTCTATTCTTTTCAGTATGAAGCGGTATCAGCATCTATTTTATTCCAGAAAAGAGGACATAAATGGAAACATCAGGATGTCCAAGTAATAGGAAGAGAGTGTGCAATGCATGCATGGGTACGGCAAGCTCAGCGGTTAGATCATCGTATCAAGAGCTAACATCAGAGCTGAGCGGTGCCCGGACCAGCCCCTTGCCCAGAGCTCCCCTCCTGGTCAGCCTCATTGGATTTCGGTGAAACTCAAATCCCATATCTGGCTCTCTGAATGCACTGGGACACCCAAATAAAAAGGCTTTGTGTTTCTTCCTCGTGGTACCTGAGCTATTCCCACAGAAATTGAAATTAGTAACACTGTTGTGGTAACCTTTTTGTCCTTGCAAGAATTCAGAGTTTTGCTCTAGTATTTTGTATGCTTGTCCGTACTTGCTTTTAAAGCAAAACTGCTGTTTCAATGGCCACCCGCTGCTGGCCAGTGGCCACCTACAGTGACACACCAGGACCCTAAGGACATACCCTGAGAGTTTTGTGACCATAGGCTATTCTATCAAACACTAATCTAGGCACTGCTATAAAGGGACTTTACAGATGACATGGAGGTTACTAATTACGGGACCTGAAAACAAGGAAATGAACCTGGATTGTCCAGTGGGGCCCCATGTCATCACGGGAGCCCTGAAAATCAGAAGAAGTTCAAAGAGTCCATCAGATAGAGAGGTGGTGAGGCAAAGGAAAGGTCAGGGAGATTTGAAGCATGGGAGGGACTCACCAGCCAGGAGCCACTGATGCTTCTAGAAGCTGAGAGCAATTCTCACCTGACAGCCAGTCTGGAAAAGGGTACCTTGGTCAACCAAGACACGAGTTCTGCCCACATTCTTCCCGAACGCCTCCTGAGCACAGCCCTGGTGACAGCCTCAGTGGAGCCATATGAGACTAGCACAGGAGGCTAACTCAGGCCCTGGGCAGCTAGCTATGTAAGGTTTAAGAAGTTGTGTGACTCCATGAGTCTATTTCCTCACATGGAAACAAGGGCAAAGTTAATGTGACCTCACGGGGTTGGGAAGCATATGTATGAGGGGGTGGTTTTGTTCTGCAAGACTTACGTAAGATAACGTGAAAGTACTTTGTAAACCAAGAGCTGGTATCGAGGTGCTGGTTACCACTATGGACAAAGTTGTTGCAAGTGGCAACATTTCATTTTTGATAGCTGCATAGTATTCCTGTGTGTGTGTGTGTGTGTGTGTGTGTGTGTGTGAGAGAGAGAGAGAGAGAGAGAGAGAGAGACATCTTCCTTATCCATTCATCTGTTGATGGACATCTAGGTTCTTTCCATAGTTTGGCTATTGTGGACATTGCTGCTATAAATATTCAGGTGCATGTGCCCCTTCGGATCACTACATTTGTATCTTTAGGGTAAATACCCAGTAGTGTGATTGCTGAGTCATAGGGTAGCTCTATTTTCAACTTTTTGGGGAACCTCCATACTGTTTTCCAGAGTACCTGCACCAGCTTGCACTCCTACCAACAGTGTAGGAGGGTTCCCCTTTCTCCACATCATTGCCAACATCTGTCATTTCCTGACTGGTTAATTTCAGCCATTCTGACTGGTGTGAGCCATTCTCACTGTGGTTTTGATTTGTATTTCCCTGATGCCAAGTGATGTGGAGCATTGTTTCATGTGTCTGTTGGTCATCTGGATGTCTTCTTTGCAGAAATGTCTGTTCATGTCTTCTGCCCATTTCTTAATTAAATTATTGGTTCTTTGGGTGTTGAGTTTGATAAGTTCTTTATAGATTTTGGATACTAGCCCTTTATCTGATATGTCATTTGTGAATATCTTCTCCCATTCTGTCGGTTGTCTTTTGGTTTTGTTGACTGTTTCCTTTGCTGTGCAAAAGCTTTTGATCTTGATGAGGTCCCAATAGTTCATTTTTGCCCTTGCTTCCCTTGCCTTTGGCGATGTTTCTAGGAAGAAGTTGCTGCAGCTGAGGTCAAAGAAGTTGCTGCCCGTGTTGTCCTCAAGGATTTTGGTGGATTCCTGTCTCACATCAAGGTCTTTCATCCATTTTGAGTCTATTTTTGTGTGTGGTGTAAGGAAATGGTCCAGTTTCATACTTCTGCATGTGGTTGTTGAATTTTCCCAACACCATGTGTTGAAGAGACTGTCTTTTTTCCATTGGATATACTTTCCTGCTTTGTCGAAAATGAGTTGACCATAAAGTTGAGGGTCCATTTCTGAGCTATATATTTATTTTTAAAGATTTTATTTATTCATTTGAGAAAGTGAAAAAGAACATGAGTGGGGGGAACAGAGAGAGGGAGGGAGAAAGGAGAAACAGACTCCCCACTGAGCAGGGAGTCTGACTCAGGGCTCAATCCCAGGAACCCAAGATCAGGATCTGAGCTGAAGGCAGACACTTAACTGATTGAGCCACCCAGGCACTCCTGCAGGTGTCTTTAGGTTGAAAATGGTTCTCTTATAGGCAGCATATAGATGGGTCTTGTTTTTTTAAATCCATTCTGCCACCCTACATCTTTTGATTGGAGCACTTAGTCCATTCATGTTCAAAGTAATTCCTGACAGATACATAATTATTGGCATTTTATTACTTGTGGTTGTTTCTGCTAGTTTGTACTTTTTCTGTAAGCCTAAAATTATTCCAAAATGATAAGTTAAGAGAAAACGACTAGCAATATTAAGTGTTGGCAAAAATGTAGAGTCTCTGGGAGTCTCATTGCATTGTTGGTGGGAATATGAAATGTTGTAATCAGTTTGGGAAACATTTTGATACTTCCTCATAAAATTAATCATGCCAATTATTCTGTGACCAAGCATTTCTATTTCTGTAAATACTTCAGAAAGATGAAAACCTCATTGACTGGAGTTGAAAACACTGTGTTGCATAACTGAAATTTGTTGAGAGGAGACCTTTGGTATTCCCACCAAAAACAAAAGCAAAAATAGAAATCAAAACTAAATATGTCAGAGGCTGGATGTGTTCATTAACTTGATGGGTGGAAATCCTTTATAAAATATATGTTTATCAAATCATCACCCTGTGCACTTTAAATCTCACCGTCAGGGATGTCTGGAGGGTTCAGTCTGTTAAGCATCTGCCTTCAGCTCACATCATGTTTTCAGGGTCCTGGGATCAAGCCCTGAGTCAGTCTCCCTGCTCAGTGGGGAGTCTGCTTCTACTTCTCCCTCTGACCCTTCCCACCCCCATGCTCTCTCTCTCTCTCAAAGGAATAAATTTTTAAAAATTCTTTAAATCTTATACTGTTGTCAATTATACCTTAACAAAACTTAAAAAAAAAAAAAAAAAAGAGGAAGAGCTCTTAAAAACAAAGAAGGAGAAAGTCCCCAAAGGCTTGTTTTCAGATGTTTATAATAGCTTTATTTATAATACGATTTGTTTAAATTATATGAATTCATACAATGGAGTTGTCCCCAGTAATGAAGGAATGAACCCTTGATACACACAGCTGGATGCATGAATCTAAGAACAGTACGTTGTGTGAAGAAGTCAGGCACGAAAAAACATGTCCTGTATGGTTTTGTAAATACAAAACTCTAGCGGGTGAAAGATCTATGGTGGCAGCAATGAGATTGGTGGCTGCCTGTGGTGGGAGAGAGACTGATTGCAAAGGGCAAAAGGAACTTTCTGGGGAGCTGGAAATATTTGTATGCTGCCTGGAATGGTGGTTACACAGGTGTATATGCTTGGAAAAGTTATCACCTGTATGCTTAAATATGTGAATGGTACTATATGTAAATTACACTACGGTAATGATGTTTTAAAGTGAAATGAAAAAGACGTGTTAAGTATGTACTCTGTTTCATAAATAAGGTGATATTCTGGGTATTTAAGAATGTTGAGTCCCTGTCCTCAATAAACACACAGGTGGTAGGATAAACAGACGAGACAACACACTTGTGTGAGGAACAAGAGCTCGGACATAGGTCAGATCGTCTAGGTTCAACGATCATTTCCCCCGCCTATTCTTAATGCAAACTTTGTAGAATTATATGAATTTCCTAAGTCTTGGTTTCTTCTTTTTCTGTAAAAATGAGAATAATAAATGTACCAAGCACTTGGGGTTGGGAAGATAAACAAGACATTGCATAGGAAGTGTTTCGTGCACACAACGTGGGACACAGAACAAGTGCTCTACAAATCCTTCCACTTGCTGTAAAATCGCACAGGGGCAGACGCTGCATCTGTTCTGCTCCTGTGGAAATCTGTAGAATCTTTTATGGTGCCTGTCATGGGGTAGATGTGAAATAAATATTTGTAAGATGAAAAAATGGGGGAACCAGGAGGTAGTCAAGGGTAGGGAAGGGAGAGATGGGGGCTCAGGGTGAGGGAGGGTTGCTCAGGGCAGGGGAGTGGTGGTTTGCTTTGTCTTCCCTTCTGCGGCATCTTTCTTCCCCTGGCTAAGCTCCAGCTCCTCCTCCTCCCCCTCTCTCCCCCCCCCTCCTCCCCACCCTCATCTTCTTATTCTTCTTTTAAGATTTTATATATTTATTTGTCAGAGAGAGAGAGAGAGAGCATAAGTTGGGGGAGCAGCAGCCAGAGGAAGAAGGAGAAGCAGGCTCCCTGCTAAGCAAGGAGCCCGATGCAGGGCTCGATCCCAGCACCCTGGGATCATGACCCAAGCCAAAGGCAGATGCTTAGCTGATTGAAGCACCTGGGTGTCCCTGGCCAAACTGTCCTTAGAGATGGTTCTTTATCTTTAGAAACGTCATGCACATTTCTATTCCTTGTCTTTTTGCTCAGATCCATCTCTCTGCCTGAAATGACTGTCCTCTCTGTCATCCCGCACTTTAAGCCCTTTCGCTTCTAAAAAGGCTCGCCGAAGTGTCTGAAATTTCTGACCTGACCTCCTCTAGCACCACGGGAAGTCGTTCATTTGGCTTTGTAATTCCCACCCTGCAAGGCACCATTTCATCTCTTGGTCCCTTCCCCTTGGCTGAGGATCCCTTACCAGATGCTGTCGGGAGAAGGAGAGGAAGGGAACGAACGGCAGGCGACGAAAACATGTGCTGTCTCCTCCAGAGAGCAAGTGGGGAGTGGAGGGTGCGTACGTGACTTCTATTTTATCTGGGAAGTAGGAGGTGAGATACTGCTAAGTATGATGCTGGGTCTGAGGAAAGAGATGTAGGAAAGCGAACGGAGGGAAGCAGCAGAGGAGCAAACCGACATGTCATGAGGACGCCGTCGCGGTTGGAGACTTATGTTTGGGATGGCCTCATCCGTTCAGTTTGCGTTTTCTGGAGCAATCTTCAGTTCTCTGAGTGACATAAAAGTAGAGTCTTGCTCGGGGTGTGGGAGGAATAAGAGGACTGCAACTTTTCCCCACAAGGAGATGCATTAAAATGATGGGCTGTGGTGGGGTGCCTGGGTGGCTCAGTGGGTTAAGCCTCTGCCTTCAGCTCAGGTCATGATCTCAGGGTCCTGGGATCGAGGCTTGCATTGGGCTCTCTGCTCAGTGGGGAGCCTGCTTCCCCCTCCCCCCCATCTGCCTCTCTGCCTACTTGTGATCTCTCTCTCTGTGTCAAATAAATAAAGAAAATAAAGAAACCACACCATAGCGTAGAGAAGGAAATGAAGGGAGCAAGGACTGAAGCACCCAGGAGGCAAACAGAAGAACTGGACAAATGAGCTGGGACAATAGGAGTGGTGAGAAGTTGGCTGGGAGGGAGTAAAAGGAGAGCAAGTTGTAGCCACAGCACAGGAGACTTATTTCGGAGGTGTGGAGGGAGTTCTAGGTGATGACAATCTCTAGGGTTTCCCCAATTCCCACATGGAGGGAAGAATGTCGCTGGCTGAGCTGTGAGTCAGGGATTATGTATTTTGACGTGGAAGACATGCCAGACAATGCCAGGACTTGGGTAGAGAAGACGAGGACAACGCCAAGAGCAGAAATCTCCAGGGTTTCAGGAGGGCGTGGGAGGTTCGCGGCTAACAAAGATGGAGATCAAAGGAGGAAGCACTGCTTTAAGGCTGACCCCCGTTGAGGGTCCTTTTACTGAAGAGGGAGATTGACCGGAAATTGATTTAGGAACTTGGGAAGCGTGCTGATCGCTTCTCCTGCCCTGACATGGAGTAAAATGAGCGGCATCAGCGAGGGCTGCCAGGAGGATGCCAGGAGGATGCCAGGAGGACCAGGCTTCGGGGGCGCAGAAGGTATTCTGCGGTTGGGATAAAGGCGTGGGTGAAGTGGCTTTGGTAAAGGTCACAAAGGCAAATGAGAAGTTTTGCACGAGGACAGGAGCACTGGGAATTACAGATAGAGGAGAAGCCCGGAACGAACTACAGATGCGAGCAGAAAAGAGGATGGATAGACAAAGGTTCTACGCTTCTCAAGGTGACCGAAAAGACAGAGACATGCCGCAGAGCAGAGTTAATCGGTCTCAAGCTTTCAAAGCAAAGTGCAACCCAAAGCAGGTGCAGGTACAGCTGAAGCCCAGGACCATATCGCCCTGGCTTGCGGTCAGCCTGGCCACCAGGCAATGCCTCCTGCTCCCGCTCACTTCCCCGCTGCTCCCTGGATGCATGAGCCCGGTCACCTTCAACCTGAGAAATACTGTCCGTGGTAAACCAAACACCAGACTTCCCCCTTGTTACTGACCCCTGAGTGTAGGTTGCATGTTAGTTGTTTTCATTCTAGAATGGCTATTCACTTAATTTCAGAGCACTTTTTTCTTTTTACTTATTTTTAAATATTTTATCTAAGAGATTGAGAGAGAGAGAGAGAGAGCATGAACGGGGTGAGGGTGCGGCAAAGGGAGAAGCCCACTCCCAGCTAGGTAGGGAGCCCGACACAGAGCTTGATCCCAGCACCCTGGCATCAGGACCTCAGCTGAAGGCAGATGGAGCCACCCAGGCGACCCATCAGAGCACTTTTTTCCTTTCAAATAACTTTTACTTCCCCCCCCCCCCCCGAATTACATTTTTTCCCTACTTGTATCCAGGTTTTTTTTTGTGTTTTTTTTTTTTTAAGATTTTATTCTATTTGACACAGAGAGAGATCACACGTAGGCAGAGAGGCAGGCAGAGAAGAGATAGGGAAGCGGACTTCCTGCTGAGCAGAGAGCCCGATGTGGGGCTCGATTCCAAGACCCTGAGATCGTGACCTGAGCCCAAGGCAGCAGCTTAATCCACTGAGCCACCCAGGTGCCCATGTACCCAGTGTTTCAAAGTTTATAGATATTCCCATATAAATCATTCATTAGAGTGACTTTCTTAGAGTAACTGGAAGTAAGCAAGCCATTATTATCCAGTTTTTCCAGATGAGTAAACTAAGGATTTGTGAACCACTTTTTAAAGGGCGTCTTCGTTCAATGGCTTTTCAGTATTTTCTAGGGTCTGTTCTTTGAAGGCAAAGTCACGACGTGTATTTCTAAGACTCCTCGGAAACATGCCTACATAATAAGGATGACGTACTTGGTGATATATTTAAAAATGAAACCCAAGGGCTTGGTAATAATAGCTTCCTGTCACTATTACTTTGTCATCTTTCAAGGACTTTTACATCACTGAGACATATATTTGTTCTTTGCTGAAAACCACATAAATGCAGATGCCAGTGACAGATAATCAATGATGAGAATGATTCATAGCCGTGGCTGCGTTTGAAACCAGGAGCATGTTTAGTGTCTGTTTAAGACAACGGCAGAGTAGTGGCTCAAAAATGAGCTGTAGATTTAAGTTAGTGGCCTTAAGAGTTTTATCATTCTGAAAGACAGACTTTTCTTTTCTTTTTTTTCCCCCTTAAATATTTTATTTATTTATTTGAGAGAGGAAGTGAAAGAAGGAGAGAGAGCACAGGCAGGGGGCAGGCAGAGGTCGAGGGAGAAGCAGACTCACCGCGGAAGAGGGAGCCTGATGTGGGACTCAATCCCCGGACTCTGGGATCATGACCTGAGCTGAAGGCAGACGCTTAGCTCACTGAGCCACCCAGCCACCCATGACTGCCTTTTCAATCCAGATCTTTCAGTGGCAGAAACCTCCCTGAGTGAGCAACTCTTAGAATAGAGGTGGCACTGACATGTTTGGTGATCAGAGAAGGGGAGGCTTCGCTAATGGCTTTCAATTTTATCAAAACCAACTTGGCCAGAATGATTAGAAGTCAAAATTCCCAAAGTGTCTGTTCCTTTAGGTGAAACAAATAAAGATTAGGGATTTGGCATAGAAATCATTAAAAACTTATTATGACCCCACATTTTTACTTGGGCTTTCTAATAAGTATTAAAAAATACTGTAAAAGTACTTTAAAAAATTCAGTTGAGAGGCACTTGGGTGGCTCAGTGGGTTAAAGCCTCTGCCTTCTGCTCGGGTCATGATCTCAGGGTCCTGGGATAGAGCCCACATCAGGCTCTCTGCTCGGCAGGGAGCCTGCTTCGTCCTCTCTCTCTCTGCCTGCCTCTCTGCCTACTTGTGATCTCTATCTATCAAATGAATAAATAAATAATCTTTAAAAAAAATAAAAATAAAAAATTCAGTTGAATCATGTGAAATTGCTGTTGTTAGTAAAATGATGGTCAAATTCAGCAATTTTGTGACTCCTATAATAATACTTATCTAAAATATAAGATGGTTAGAATCTACCCTGTGAATGACACACAGTTCTCTGTTCTCTGTGGGAGTCTTACAAAATAAAAGCTTCTGCTCACCTTCTTGGTTAATCTCCTCTTTTTTCTTCGAAACAGGTAACTCATAAGGCCCAACTATATTCCCCATGAACCGACACTTCCACTTTTGATCCTCGGGCTGGCATTCCTATCCCCACCCAGATCATGTTCTTCCAGTCATTTCCAGAGGAAAGAGACTGGATCTAAGGCCCCTAGGGTTCCTCCCCAAGAAAGTGGTAATCCAGCTTTCATTAATGAATACATTGTTACTCTTAGGAATTAAGAACCCCTAATGATTTCAGTGGTAAATAAACATTGAAAGTTATGTCCTCTCTTTCATTGCTTTTTCTAGAGTTCAAAGTGAACAAGAAGAAAGTATTCTTTTTTTTTCTCCACCAGCTCTATATTATACCTGGTTTGGGGAATTAAGTCACAGCATTTCAAATTTTATAAAAATATGTCCTGTGGTCAGCTAGACCATGTCATGAAAAGGGATTACATATATCTAAGCACCAGGAAATTAAGGAAATATTGTCATGGCGACATTGACGCTGAGTTTTTAAGTGTAAATTTCTCATTTGTGAAATTACAGTTGCAACATGGCTTGTACAGAAAGTTGGTCTCCTTCATTAGAAGCAACAAATTACCTTCCCGTTTTACTAATCAACTGAGTTAAACTTTATTCTAAACTGTGGGTGAGATTTGTCTTCTTTTAAATGCTAGCTCTACCAAACCGGACATTTTCCAATCAAAGCACAATTGAAAATACTTAAAATGCATGTTGCTAAGTGTGTTGGTTTCACTCACAAAAGATTTTTCTGGGAAAATAAGTTAAAAGCAGTGGACCCCAGACAACATTTTGCCTTAGTTTGATGTGACAAGTTCAGCATGCTATTTTTAACTGCTAAATAAAAAGATTATGGCAATCACCCTCACATCTATATTTCTCTACAAACTTAACAGTGATAATTTATATAAAGACAAGAATATTTGGCCAGTTGTCATCACCTCTATGCGTGTTTATAGTTTTTGTAGTACTTGTTAGTTACCTTTATCTATTCTCCTTCACCTCACACTAACGAGCATTCAAGATTTCTAGCACGTTTTGGCATTAATGATGGATTAGGGATTTTCTCTAGAAGAGGTTCACTGGTGAGGTAGGGAAATAAGGTCAAGAGGTCTGAGACAAAATCTAATACAGACATTCAACTGGGCCATGCTTTCAAACCAATCGGTGGGCAGATTACATGTCATGAGAGACTTAAATAGAATGCAGCGGAAGTGTGGTCTCATTTTTCTCGAATGCATTAGAAATACTAACAAATAACAGAAATATGGCTAATAAGACTTCTAGTCCTTTCATACAAGATTATATATTGATTGATTATCTATAAAGGGGTAATATGCCTTTCTATATAACTTGTGTAAGATATACCTGTACACTTACACATATATGTGTGTCCTTTTAGTTACACTGACAGAGAGGAGATTGCTTTTCCTAAATATTTTGTTCCAACCCAAAACCTACTTCACTAATGTGCACTGGACCTAAATATAATTGTAATTTATTCTGCAATAGTAATTATACCACTATGATCTATAAATTCCTGTCTGAACTTGTCAAGTGGGCAGAAATTTTAAAGTGAAATGTCATTTAGGAATTGGATTTAGACAACCCATGAACATGGAGTACTGGGTGTGGTGCTCATTATTCAAAAATAATGAATACTGTTATGCTGAAAATTAAAAAAAAATTCTGGTATGAAAATCCAATAGAAATATAAACCGTGAATAAGCATGAAATGATAATTAGATCACTACCAAACTGAGCTGGATTTCAACCAGGCACTTTACTGAACTTAGTCCAATTTTTCTTACTGTCCTCTTGCTGTCTGCTTGAACTCAATTAAATATTCTTTGAATTTTACATAAATTTACATTAAAAAGTTAGTCATAGCTAAGAAGCATATTAATAGCTGTTCAATTTCACTTTCAGCCGAGATTCTGTCCCCCTTCCCTGTAGTTCTTTATATAACAAGGATCTGAAACACAAGGCACATTTACAGCACACACAAAAATAAACTCAAAGTGGACTAAAGATCTAAATGTGAGACCTGAAACCATAAAAGTTCTAGAAGAAAACATAGGCTGTAAAGTCTTAGACCTTGGCTCTAAATTCACCTTAGTGAATTTTTTTCTAGATTTGGCCCCTCAGGCGAGGGAAATAAAAGGAAGTAAAACATTCAGAATACACCAAAATAAAAAGCTTTTGCACATCCAAGATAGGGAAGAAACCTAAGTGTTCATGGACAGAAGAATGGATAAAGAATGGACTATTACTCAGCCATAAAAAGGATATGCTCTCGCCATGCGAAACAACATGGCTGGACCTAGAGGGTAATATGGCGATCGAAATAAATAAGACAGAAAAAATATCATATAACTTCACTTATATGTGGAATCTAAAAAACAAAACCAATGAATAAATAAACAAAGCATAAACAGACCCATTAATATAGATAACAAACTGATAGTTGCCAGAAAGGGGGGCAGGGGTTACTGGCAAAATGGGTGAAAGGAAGTGGGAGATACTGGGTCCAGTTATGGAATGAATAAGTCACTGGGCTGAAAGGTACAATGTAGAGAATATAATCAGTGATATTGTCATGGTGTCGTATGGTGAGACATGGTAGTTACACTTATGGTGAGCAAAGCATCAAATATAGAGTTGTTGAATCACTTTGTTGTACACCTGAAACTAATGTACTATTGTGTGTCAAACATACTTCAAAACATACACACACATACAAAGGCACAGAACACATTAAGTATAAAAATAGTATTTCAAGGGCACCTGCATGGCTCAGTGGGTTAAGGGTCTGTCTTCGTCTCAAGTCATGATCTTGGGGTCCTGGGATCGAGCCCCGCATTGGGTTCCCTGCTCAGTGGGGAGCTTGCTTCTCCCTCTCCCTCTGCTACTCGCCTTCTTGTGCACTCTTTCTGTCAAATAAAAAAATAAAATCTTCAAAAATCCCCACACAACATTTCAACTAGTTCAAAGAACTGGTAAAGAACTGAGAGAGAACTGATAAAGACTGACTTATATGGTCACTAGCTTTATGACAGAGGAGCCAAGGTAATAAAATGGGATAGAAAAATGGTTTTATTAAATGATACTGGAATATCTGGATGTCCATATTAATAAATACAAACCTCAACTCATCTCTTACAATACACAGAAGTTGATTTGAGATAGACCTTAATTACTTGTGCAAAATGTTTAGCTTTATGTTTAATTTTGCTTGGGTAGGCTATAGTGCCCAGATTATTTGGTCAAGCAAATGTTTAAATGTTTCTGTGAATATATTTTTTAGATATAATTACCATTTAAGTCAGTAGATTGTATGCAGTGGGTGATCAGTTAAGCATCAGAGTCTTGGTTTCAGCTCAGGTCATGATCTCATGGGTCATGGAATTAAGCCCCAAATTGGTTTCCAAACTCAGCTTGAAGACTCTCCTGCTCTTCTCCTCCTCACACTTGTTTGCTCTCACTTGCTCTAAATAAATCTTAAAAATCTTAAAAAAAAAAAAAAGTAGGTTGTGTGTAAAGCAGATTACTCTTCATAATGTGGTGGGTCTTGTCCAATCAGTTGAAGTCTTAAGCAATAAAAGACTGAGAATCCTGGAGAAAAAGCTAATCTACCAGCAATGTCCTTCAGACTCAAAGTGCAACATAAACTCTTTCCTGGGTCTCCTGCCTGTCAAGCTCCCTTACAGACTTCAGAGTCACCAGCCTCCACAGCTCTGTGACTCAATTCTTTAATAGAAATCTCTCTCTTTCCCATATTCCAGTACAAGAAAAGGTGAAAGGAGTGAGAAATGTGTACATGCAATGTTTTAAGGTCCAGACCTGAAAGTGGCAGTCTTCACTTCTACTCTTGCCATTGGAGAATTCACAGTGATAAACATACCCCCAGAGGCACAAGCGATGGGGATCTCCACAGGCCCAGCTATTAGGCAACTATGGAGAAAGGGAAGACCATATTTTTGCAGATATCTGGAAGTCTCCACTATTTAGGGACACTAAGCTGAAAAATCTTAAATTTTTCAAAATTTAAAAAATAAGTTGTTTTTATTAAATATTGCATAAATAAGAAAGTGTTTATAATATGTATAAGGTATAAGGAGATATACTCAGCACCCAAACTTAGCAAAGAGACCATTAGCACTCTCTTGGAAGTCCCTCCCACTGTTTACACTGTGATTCAAGTACCTACCACATGCAAAATACATTCATGGTCTCCCAAGATTCCCTAGGGCCTTATCCTCTTATAGCATCTGTTCATAGTCCAGAAATTCATTCAAATCATCTAATTCAGGGTAAATGAGATTCCTGGATGAAATCCATCTGCAGGCCTGTGGAAGCTAAAAAACAAGTTATCCCACCCCAATACACTGAAAATATAATTGTGGGACCAGTGTAGGATAATAAATATAGACATTTTAGCCCAAAGAGTGAGAGAATAGAAGGTAAAATGGAAGACCTTAGATCATATGAACTCTGAAATAGGGCAAAAGATGAATTTTTCTTAATTAGTTCTCCAAGCCTAGGAATGATCATTAGGCAGGATCATTTGCAGCACTTGGTTTGACTGGTTTGGCTCTTGGGTCCACCCTCTAGGCTCTTGGCCCTACCCTCTAGCCTCATGGCTCCACCCAATGGGCTCTTGACTCCTCCCTCTCCCAGCTTCTGGCTCCACCTTCTGAGTCATCCTCGCTTATTCATGAAATACAGTAGCTGTTTATAATTGAATAATATTCTCAGCCTATTTTCTATCAGTTGGATTTTGGAAATCCAACATCCTCCATTTCATTATATTCTCTCTGTCCCTTTTTGTACCAAAACCCCACAAATTTTTGCACAGTATTTTTGCTGAAACAATTTTTCTCAAGAACTTTGTAGACTCTGCATTCATTTCATGGTGTTTTACTCCATTAGACAAAATCCACACACACAAACATTGTTGAGATAAGGCCTTCTCAGTCTTTAGCTTCTGCTCAGATGGCTGAGAGCCCTGCAAGCTTCATAGATAACCTCTGTTTTGTTTGAGAGGATCTGTGAGGCACACCCTGGACTTCTTAAAAGGGCCTTTTGTGCTCTCTCTTGACCTTCCTGTGGTTTAGCAGAAGTTGCCCTGTCAGTCCCACACAAAACCTTTTCTCCGTGATGTGTTTTGGCAGCCACTGTGACATCTGGTGTCATCTGGAGAGGCTGAGAATTTTTAAAAATCTCCCAGTCTTACTTATTTTTTTGGTGAAACAGTTCTTTTCTCAGTTTATTTCTCTCATTTTGCATTTTCTCACAAGTGGAGGGAGTGGAGGTCAGCCATGAACCTGCCCAGCTGTGACTCTAAGGAGGTGGTATTCTCAGCCTGTCTCAGTGGGAATTCAGAACGAAGGAACATTTTCCAACTACCCTTATATGTTAGTTATACCCTATCAGTATAACTCTGATAGAAAACCAGATGAGGACATTATAATAAAGAAAAATTATTATGCCAATATTCCTCAGGAACACAGATGTAAAATGATGGCAAATCAAATCCAGCATTGCATAAAAAGCATAATTTCTCATGCCTGAGATGGGTTTATTCTATGAATTTATAAATCAGTCAATGTTTTGACCATATTAATAAGATAAAGAAAAAATGCATATGCTCATTTCAATGAACCCAGAAAGATGTTTAATAAAATCCAACACCATCCTATGACAAAAACTCAGAAGAATTGGGAAAAGCAGGAAATAGCCAGAAAGGTGTTCCAGGAAGCTTATCCACAAAATACCCAACACTGGGGCACCTGGGTGGCTCAGTCAGTTAAGCTTCAGCCTTCTGCCCAGGTCAGGATCTCAGGGTCCTGGGGTTAAGGTGTGCAATAGGTTCTTTGCTCAGTAGGGAGCCTTCTTCTCCCTCTCCCTGCTTATGATTTCTCACTCTCTCTCTCTGTCAAACAGATAAATCAAATCATTTAAGAATAATACCCATCACTAAAAAATCCCTTAGGGGAAGGAGCAAGATGGTGAAGAAGAAGGAGACCTAATTTCGTCTGGTCCCAAAAATTCAGCTAGATAGTTATCAAACCATTGTGAGCACCTACAAACTCAACAGGAGATCAAAGAAAAGAAGAGCAGCAATTTTAGGAACAGAAAAACAACAACTTTCTGGAAGGTAGGACATGCAGAGAAGTGAATCCGAGGTGACATATGGGAATAGAGACTGTGGGGGGAGGGGCCAGCTCCCAGCAAGTGGTAGAGCAGTGGAGCACGAAATCAGAACTTTTAGAAGTCTGCTTTGTGGGGGACATTGCTCCAGAGGCTAAGCTGAGGGTGGACCCCTCGTGAGGACAGTGTGGTCTCAGGACCCATGGGATCAAAGAAAGACTTGGGGTGTCTAAGTGTGGCAGAGCTCCCAGGCATCAGAGCGGGGAAGCTGGCTACAAAGACAGAGTTGAGCAGTGGGCTCTCAGCTCAGGGTTACCTTAAACCATGATCTGAGGCACAGTCATGTTACTACTCTTCAAGCAGTGTCAGATCCAGGGAGACTCCCCCACTTCTTCCACCAGGAAGAGTGGCGTGGGAGTGCACGTCAAGAATCTGCTGGGTTTGGAGACTCCAAATGGGGCGGTGCACCATAGACAGAAATGCTCAGTCACAGGCTGGGTTTGCACGGAGCATGGCCGGAGCCCAAAGAGACAGGAGGGATTGACTGCTTTTCCCTGGGGGTGCACTGAGGAGTGGGACCCCGAGCTCTCAGCTCCTATAGGCCAGAGATTGCGAGGCCACCATTTTCATTCCCGTCCTCCAGAGCTCTATGGAAAGCGTTCAGGGAACAAAAGCTCCCAAGACCAACCTGACCAGATTGATTAGCCTGGCCCCTGGCAAGGGCAGTGCAATTCCACCTCAGGCAAAGATGTTTGAGAATCATCACAACAGGCCCCTCACTTAGAAGATCAGCAAGAATATCCAGTCAAGGCCAAGTTTACTGATCAATGAAACCTCCAAAACAGCAGTGCTAGGGGAATATGGCATGTAGAATTCATGGATTCACCACCCCAATCATGATTCCTTAGTCTTTCAAAGTTAAATTTTTAAAAATTTTGTTATTTTCTTTCTTTTTCTATTTTTGAATGTTTTCTCTCTCCTATTTTAACCTAGTTTAAAGATTTTATCTTATCAATATCTTTAAAATTTATTTTTCATTTTTATAATAATATTCTATGCCTTCATTGTATTTAACCTTATTTTTTTGTATACATGTAAGTTTTTTTTTTCTTTAAAATTTTGGGATACAGTTTCTTCTAATAGACTAAAATATATCCTAAATCTAGCATATGGCTTTGTTCTAGTCTCCAGCCTGATCACATTCTTTCCTTTTTTTTTTCTTTTTTCAACCAACTTCTTATCAATTCCATTTTTAGAATCTTTTTAAATTTTCATCTTTACAGTCATATTCCATCCCTTCATCATGTTTTACCCTTATTTTATATATATATATACATATATGTATATATATATATTTTTTTTTTTCTTTCTTTCAAATTTTGGGAGGCAGTTTCTTCTAACAGACCACAACTTCCAAAATCAAGTGTGTGGCTCTGTTCTATTCATGAGGCTAATCATATATTTTTTCTTCCTTTCTTCTCCCCCTGGTTTCAGTTCTCCTCTGATTTGATTGGTGTATATTTTTCTGGGGTCATTGTTACCTGTTTACTATTTTGTTCTTTCATTCATCTATTCTTCCCTGGACAAAATTACAAAGCAGAAAAACTCACCTCAGGAAAAAAAAAAAAAAAGAACAAGCGGCAGTACTGATTGCTGGGGACCAAATCAATTGGGACATTAGTAAGATGTCAGAACTAGAGTTCAGAGTGACAATTATAAAGTTGTTAGCTGGGCTTGGAAAAAGCATGGAAGCTACTAGAGAATCCCTTTCTGGAGAAATAAAATCCCTTTCTGGAGAAATAAAAGAACTAAAATCTAACCAATCTGCAATCAAAAAAGCTATTAATGAGGTGCAATAAAAAAATGGTTGCTCTTACTGCTAGGATAGATGAGGCAGAGGAGAGAATGAGTGATATAGAAGACCAAAGGATGGAGAATAAAGAAGCTGAGCAAAAGAGAGATAAACAAGTACCGGACCACAAAGAGAGAATCTGAGAGATAAGTGATACCATAAGATGAAACAATATTAGAATAATTGGGATCCCAGAAGAAGAAGAAGAAGGGGGGTGCAGAAGGTATATTACAGCAAATGGTAGTGGAGAAATTCCCTAATTTGGGGAGGGGAACAAGCATCAAAATCCAGGAGGCACAGAGAACCTTTCTCAAAATCAATAAAAATAGGTCCACACCCCATCATCGAATAGTAAAACTTACAAGTCTCAGAGACAAAGAGAAAATCCTGCAAGCAGCTACGGACAAGAGGTCTGTAACATATAACAGTAGAAATATTTGATTGGCAGCAAAGCTATTCACAGAGAACTGGCAGGCCAGAAAGGACTGGCATGATATATTCAGAGCAGTAAATGAGAACAATATGCATCCAAGAATACTATACGCAGCTAGGCTGTCACTGAATGGAAGGAGAAATAAAAAGCTTCTGGGGGGGGGGGGGGGAAGAAGAAAAGAAAGAAAGAAAGAAAAGAAAAGAATTTGTCAACACCAAACCAGCCCTACAGGAAATATTGAAAGGCGTCCTCTAAGCAAGGAGAGAGCCTAAAAGTAACAGACCAGAAAGGAAAAGAGACAATATACAGTAACAGTCACTTTATAGGCAATACAATAGCACTTAATTCATATCTTTCAATAGTTACCCAGAATGTAAATGGGCTAAATGCCCTCAATCAAAAGACACAGGGTATCAGAATGGATTAAAAAAAAACAAGACCCATCAAGGAACTCATTTTAGACTTAAAGAACCTCAGACTTAAAGTGAGGGGGTGGAAAACAATTTATCATGCTAATGGAAATCAAAATAAAGCTAGAATGGCAATCCTTATATCAGACAAATTAGATTTTAAGCTGGACTATAATAAGAGATGAGGAAGGACACTATATCACTCTTAAAGTATCTGTCCAACAAGAAGATCTAACAATTTTTAAATATCTTTGCCCTTAACATGGGAGCAACCAACTATATAAACCAATTAATAAGAAAATCAAAGAAACATATCAACAATAATACAACAATATAGGGAACTTTAACACCACCCCCAATCACTGAAATGGACAGATCATCTAAGCAAAAGATCAACAAGGACATAAAAGCTTTGAATGATACACTGTACCAGATTGACATCACAGATTTATTCAGAATATTCCATCCCAAAGCAACAGAATACACATTCTTCTCTAGCGCACATGGAACATTCTCCAGAATAGATCACAACCTGGGTCACTAATCAAGTTTCAACCGGTACCAAAAGATCGGGATCATTCCCTGCATATTTTCAGGCCACAATGCTTTGAAACTAGAACTCAAGCACAAGAGGAAAGTTGAAAGGAACTCAAAATACATGGAGGTTAAAGAGCATCCTATTAAAGAATGAATGGGTCAAGCAGGAAATTAAAAAAGAATTTAAAAATTCGTGAAACATGAAAATGAAAACACAACTGTTCAAAACTTTGGGACACGCCAAAGGTGGTCCTGAGAGGAAAGTATATAGCAATACAAGCCTTTCTCAAGAAACAAGAAAGTTCTCAAGTAGACAAACCTAACCCTACACTTAAAGAAGTTGGAGAACAGCAAAAATAAAGCCTAAACCCAACAGGATAAGAGAAATAATAAAGATCACAAGCAGCAGAAATCAATGAAATCAAATCCGAAGAACAGTAGAACAGATCAATGAAACTAAGGGCTAGTTGTTTGAAAGAATTAAAAGGATTGATAAACTCTTAGCCAGACTTAACAAAAAGAAAAGAGAAAGGACCCAAATTAATATGATAATGAAAGAAAGAGGAGACATCAGAACCAATACCAAAGAAATACAAACAATTATAAGAACATATGAACAACTATACACCAGCAAATTTGACAATCTGGAAGAAATGGATGCATTCCTGGAGACATATAAACTACCAAAACTGAACCAGGAAGAAATTGAAAACCTGAGCAGACCAATAACCAGTAAGGAGATTGAAGTAGTTATCAAAAATCTCCCAAAAAACAAGAGCCCAGAGCCAGATGGCTTCCAAGGGGAGTTCCACCAAACATAAAGAAGAATTAATACCTATTCTGAAACTGTTCCAAAAAAGAGAAACAGAAGGAAAACTTCTAAACTCATTTTATGAGGCTAGCATTAAGTTGGTCCCCAAACCAGACAAAGACCCCATCAAAAAGGAGAATTACAGGCCAATATCCTTGATGAACATGGATGCAAAAATTCTCACCAAAACACTAGCCAATAGGATCCAACAGTACATTAAAAGGATTTTTCACCACCTCCAAGTGGGATTTATTCTTGGGCTGCAAGGTTTGTTCAATATCCACAAATCAATTAATGTGATACAATACATTAATAAAAGAAAGAACAAGAACTATATGATATTCTCAATAGATGCTGAAAAAGCATTTAACAAAATACAACATCTTTTCCTGATCAAAACTCTTCACAGTGTAGGAATAGAGAGTACATACATCAATATCATGAAAGCCATCTATGAAAAACCCACAGCAGGGGTACCTGGGTGGCTCAGTGGGTTAAAGCCTCTGCTTTCATCTCAGGTCATGATCCCAGGGTCCTGGGATCGAGCCCCGCATCAGGCTCTCTGCTCAGCGGGGACCCTGCTTCCTCCTCTCTCTCTGCCTGCCTCGCTGCCTGATTGTGATCTCTGTCTGTCAAATAAATGAATAAAATCTTAAAAAAAAAACCTACAGCAAATATCATTCTCAATGGGGAAAAACTGAGAGCTTTCCCCTCCATGGTCAGGAACACTGCAAGGCTGTCCACTATCACGACTGCTATTCAACATAATACTAGAAGTCCTAGTCTCAGCAATCAGACAACAAAAAGAAATTAAAGGCATCCACATTGGCAAAGAAGAAGTCAAACTATCACTCTTTGCAGATGATATGATACCTAATGTGGAAAACCCAAAAGACTCCACTCCAAAACTGTTAGAACTCATACAGGAATTCAGTAAAGTGTCAGGATAAAAAATAAATGCACAGAAATCACTTGCATTTCTATACACCAACAACAAGACAGAAGAAAGTGAAATTAAGGAGTCAATCCCATTTATAATTGCACCCAAAACCATAAGATACCTAGGAAGAAACCTAACCAAAGAGGCGAAGAATCTGTACAGAAAACTGGAAAGTACTCATGAAAGAAATTGAGGAAAACTCAAAGAAATGGAAAAATGTTCCATGCTCATACATTGGAAGAACAATATTGTGAAAATGTCTATGCTACCCAAAGCAATCCACACATTTAATGTAATCCCTATCAAAATACCATCAGCTTGTTTAAAAGAAATGTAACAAATCATACTAAAGTTTATATGGTACCAGATAAAACCCTGAATAGCCAGAGGAAGGTTGAAAAAGAAAAGCAAAGTTGGTGGCATCACAATTCCAGACTTCAAGCTCCATTACAAAGCTGTAATCATCAAGGCAGTGTGGTACTGGCACAAAAATGACACATAGATCAATTGAACAAAATAGAGAGCTCAGAAATGAACCCTCAACTCTATGTCAATCAATCTTCGACAAAGCAAGAAAGAATGGAATGTCTAATGGAAAAAAGATAGTCTCAACATACAGTGTTGGGAAAATTGGACAGCCACATGTAGAAGAACGAAACTGGACCATTTCCTTACACTTCCCAGAAAAATAGACTCAAAATGGATGAAAGACCTTGATGTGAGACAGAAATCCTTGAGGAGAACCAGGTAGCAACCTCTTTGACCTCAGCAGCAACAACTTCTTCCTAGAAACATTGCCAAAGGCAAGGGAAACAAGGGCAAAAAATGAACTATTGGTACTTCTTCAAGATCAAAAGCATTTGCAGAGCAAAGGAAACAGTCAACAAAACCAAAAGACAACCAACAGAATGGGATTAGATATTTGCAGATGACATATCAGATCAAGGGCTACTTCCAAAATCTAGAAAGAATTTATCAAACTCGACACCCAAAGAACAAATAATCCAATTAAGAAATGGGCAGAAGACATGAACAGACATTTCTGCAAAGAAGACATCCAGATGGCCAATAGGATGTCTTGGCATCAGGAAAATACCAAAATCAAAACTACAGTAAGATCCTACCTCACACCAGTCAGAAAGGTTAAAATTAACCAGTCAGGAAACAACAGATGTTGGTGAGAATGTGGAGAAAGGGGAACCCTCCTACACCGTTGGTGGGAATGCAAGCTGGTACAGCCACTCTGGAAAACAGTATGGAGGTTCCTCAAAAAGTTGAAAATAGAGCTACCCCATGACCCAGCAATTGCACTACTGGGTATTTACCCCAAAGATAACAAATGTAGGGATATGAAGGGGCACGTGTGCCTGAATGTTTATAGCAGCAATGTCCAACAATAGGCAAACTATGCAGAGAGCCTAGGTGAATGGATAAAGAAGTTGTGTCATATTTTAATGAAATATGTTATGATAGACAGAATATGCACATCTGAGGGTGTCCCATGTCCTAATCCCTGGAACCTGTGAGTATAAAACGTTACACGGTCAATGGGTCTTCATAGAAGTGAGGAAGGACTTTGAGATGGAGAGGGTAATTTGGATTATCCAGGTGAGATCAATATAATCACATGGGTCCTTAAATTAGAGAAGGCTTTCTGCTACGGTTAGAGAAAGAGATATGAGGATGGAAGCGGGATCAGGGAGAAGCTACAATGGCTGGCTTTGAAGATGGAGGAAAGAGGCCATGAGCCAACACATTCAGGAAGCCTCTGGATTCCAGAAAAGACACCTGAATGAATTGTCTCCCAGAGCCTCCAGAAAGAACATGGCTCAGCTGACACCTCGATTCTAACTCTGTGAGACCATTTTGGACTTCCGACACTGTGTTGTTCAAAGCAAATAAGCTGTTGTGTCTGTAATAATTTTTAGAGCAGCAATAAGAAACAGATGCAATATAACGGTACCATTATTGGTGTGCTGCTCTAATAAATGCCTAAAATATAGAAAGGGCTTGGGTATGGGGCAGTGGGTAGAGCCTAGAAGAATTGAGGAACATGGCAGAAAAAGCCTAGACTGCCTTGAATAGACCGCCAGTAGAAACATGGATGTAAATGACTTTGTTGGCGGGAACGCAAAAAGAAGTAAAGAGCATCGCAGAGAAATCCTAGAATGTTATAGACTATGTAAATCATCATAAATAGACTGCTGGTAGACATATGGGCGTTAATGGTGCCGCTGCTGAGGGCAGAAAGAAACGAAGAACATGTTTTTGGAAATGGGAAGAAAAGAGAACCTTGCCAGACAGTGGCAGAATGCTAAGCTGAATTGTGACCTAAAGTTATGTGGATGGAGAACTTTTAAGTGACGAGCTTGGGTATTAACGGAACAGCTTTCCAAGGAAAGTATGGAAGGGGCCGCCTGGTCTCTTCTTTTCACAGGAAAACATGAGATCAACTGAGGAAGAACTATTAAGCAAAACTAAATCACTTAAAAACAAAACAAAACAAAACTTAAATCAGTGCCTGGCTATAGGGGTGCTGGCAACACTGACTCTATCTTTGGGCCGCCATCTTGTTCCTGTACCCACAATGACCTTCCTCTGAGCTTCGTGTTCCAGGCCACTTGGAGGTTAATGTGTGCCCTGATTGGAATGCAGGAAGGCTCGTTCTGAGCCTCCCTCCCCTGTCACACAGGTGGTGCCACTTTAGATAACCAGTAGAGATGACTGGGGCATAGACGGTATCACTTTGACCTTACCACATAACGACCTTTTCACCCAACCACAATGCCCCTCGCTCTATAAAACCTGTAGATGAAGGTCCAGATGAGGGCAGAGGAAGAGCTGCCTAATGCCTGGATCACTTGCCCCTCTGATCTCACCCCCCACCCCCATCACTAAGTCACCCTGACTAAAGCTTCATAAATGGTATAGAGGGGCTTGCGTTTTTCCATCTCCAAACCCCTTCCCACTCTGGAGGATACTTCACTGTCCTTCCTCCACCTTCTAACACCTGATGATTTGGGAAATTTTGTTATTCCAGATTGAAAAAAAAAAAAAGCTGGAATTTTGAGAATTGGAGGAAAGTGTCCTCTGGTGTGGAAGCCAAGAGAGTAGCTGGACAGCATCTTGCTTGTGCCTGGGAGGAAGAAAAGTCTCGGGAATCAGTCATATGGAGAATTCTCTGAAGGGGTTGGGTATGTGGCTCGTGGATCTCAGCCCTCTCAGCAGAACCTAAAAATAGAGGTGGACTCATCTAGAAAAGACTGGTGGATGAGCCTCTTGTCTAATGAAATGGTTCTCTGTGACCCATGTAGGAGACCCACAGGTTCTTGAAAATTTTATGCCCCCCAGAAAGACTGCCATCTTAGACCAAAAGGGACATGAAGTGAAATGAAAAAAAGCTATCAGAGTCTTAAAATTCTACAGACAAAAAACAGGCTGGTAAAACTACTCAGCTTCTAATACATGCTACCTTTATTTAAAAAAAAAAAAAAAGACTCAGAGGGCAAGAACTGAAAGGCCAGAGAATAAAACGGGAGACCAGAGGGGCAGAGCTATGAATCATGAAGGATTATTTCCAGGACTTAGACCTCATGTTGTTTTCCCAGCTGGATTTTGAGATTGCTTGGAACTGAAGATTCCTCTTTTTTTTTTTTTTTCTTCCTCCCTTGTCCCTCCTCCCTCTCCAACCCCCCCTTTTTTTTTTAAGATTTTATTTATTTATTTGACAGAGAGATCACAAGTAGGCAGAGAAGCAGGCAGAAGGGAAGAGGAAGCAGGCTCCCTGCTGAGCAGAGAGCCCAATGTGGGGCTCAATCCCAGGA
Source organism: Mustela putorius furo (assembly GCF_011764305.1). NCBI lineage: Eukaryota > Metazoa > Chordata > Mammalia > Carnivora > Mustelidae > Mustela > Mustela putorius. The sequence continues at coordinate 2,672,981 of NW_025421560.1, read as the reverse complement.
CCCTGAGACCATGACCTGAGCTGAAGGCAGAAGCTTAATCCATTGAGCCACCCAGCCCCCACCCCCCTTTTAATAAGAATGTCAATACCTAGTATCCACGCCTGTGCCATCTTGCATTTGGGGAAAACAGAACTTTGTCTAGTTTCACAGATCTAAAAATGGAGAGGAAGTTTGCCCAGGGTGGATGGAAGCCAGACTCTCACCCGTATCTGATTTAGATAATGTGGATGAGTTTTGGACTTTGGAATTGATGCTTTAATGGGCTGTCTCATTGGGGCTTGTTGGGATGGGGTGGACATATTTGTCAAGAGGGACAGGTTTGCCTCTTTTAAGGATCTGAGGTGCACTATGGTGGTCTGTGTGCAAGGAACTGAAGTCCGCAGCAAGGAACGGAGGCTGCCGACCTCATGAGCCAGCTTGGCAGTGGCTCTGAAGGACGACCTCCTCAGATGACTAAACCCTCATGAGAGACCCTGAACCAGGGCCGCCTCACCAACTTGTGACCCAATGTCTGATCTTCAGAAATTATAGTGAGATTAGTCCCATTCGTTATTCGAAGTTGCTGAGTTTTAGGGCAATTTACTAGGCAGCAACAGATAACTGATATCATTATTTAATAATTTTATTTAAAGAAGTAAAGCAAGAATGACCCCAGTGCCCATCAGTTGGTGAATGAGCAAATGGACATGGTGTCCCTATATGAGGGAATCCTATTCAGTCATACAAAGTGGTGAGAGAGTGTGTATGGTGCACTATAGGTTAATGCTGAAAATGTGCTGAATGAAAGAAGCAGACAAGGGGCACCTGAGTGGCTCAGTGGGTTAAGCATCTGCCTTCAGCTCAGGTCGTGATCCTGGGGTCCTGGAATCGAGTCCTGCGTTGGGCTCCCTGCTCAGTGGGAAGCTGTCTTCTCCCTCTCCCTCTGTCTAGCACCACCACCCACTGCTCATGCTTGTGTTCTCTCTCACTCCCTATCTCAAATAAATAAATAAAATCTTATGAAAAAAAGAAAGAAGGAAGGAAGCCAGATTTAAGACTCCCTACTATACGACTCCATTTACATGAAATGTTTTGAACAGGCAAATCCATGGAGACAGAACGTGGATTAGTGGTTGCCAGGGGCTAGAGTTGGGGGGATGGCAGGGGCTGCTAATAGGTACAGGATTTCTTTTTGGGGTGATGAAAATGTTCTGGAAAGAGGTGGTGCTGGTGGCTCTAATGATTCTGTGAATATACTTCTTAGTTGCATTGAATTCTGCACTTTTTTAAAGTGTGAATTTCATGGTATGTGAATTACACTGCAATTTTAAGGAGAAAGGGGGAAAAGGAAGGCAAGGAGAGTCTTACGATAGGTAGACGCAAGAGTTACAAGTGTTAGCGGTGAGGATGTTTGTTCACTTTTTTACATACGAGACAGAGGCAGCAGCAACGCGGGATGGCAGTGGACGTGAGGGGGGACAGGGAGTGTTTCCTTCGTGACATTTAATCAAATGGAGTAGGATGCCTCCATCAGAAAGGACGAATACCCAGCTTTTGTATCAACATGGACGGGACTGGAGGAGATTATGCTGAGTGAAATAAGTCAAGCAGAGAGAGTCAATGATCATATGGTTTCGCTTACTTGTGGAACATAAGGAATAACACGGAGGACATTAGGAGAAGGAAAGGAAAAGTGAATTGGGGAAACTTGGAGGGGGAGACGAACCATGAGAGCCTGAAAAACAAACTGAGGGTTTTGGAGGGGAGGGGACTGGGGGTTGGGTGAGCCTGGTGCTGCGTATTGAGGAGGGCACAGATTGCATGGAACACTGGGTGTGGTGCATAAACAATGAATCTTGAAACACTGAAAAAATAAAATAAAATTAAGATGTTAAATAAAATAAAATAACTAGGGGCGCCTGGGTGGCCCAGTGGGTTAAAGCCTCTGCCTTCGGCTCAGGTCATGATCTCAGGGTCCTGGGCTCGAGCCCCACATCTGGTTTTCTACTAGCAGGGAGCCTGCTTCCTCCTCTCTCTCTCTGCCTGCCTCTCTGCCTACTTGTGATCTCTGTCTGTCAAATAAATAAATAAAATCCTAAAAAATAAAATAAAATAAGTATATATATAAATAAAGACGTTTTAAAAAAGGAGGTAAAGACTTGAGCAGTTTGAAAATAATTGATTGATGTGTGACCTTGACCACGTTCTGAGACTGAGGCCAAGCAGCAGAGCTTTTATAAGTCTTGCAGAAGTAGAATAAATGGTCTCTGCCATCAGGGTATTTAACACTTACTTTGTGGGAGAAAGATGAACAAAACAAGTGGCACAGTATGGCACCTGGTTGAGCACAAGGCTGCAGGACACAAACTATAAATCTGTAGAAACAAAGACCAAAGAAGATGATTGGAATCAGTTCGCCTCCATTCCTTGTTACTGTAATGAGTTTCATGTATTTATCAGAATCCGTGGGACACACAGATCTCGGTTGTAGTATCGGCTGACCCTCCAATCCCCACTAAATTCCCATTGAGTTGCCAAATATTAAAATAAAACCTAAATCTGAGTTTAATTTTTCGAGAAGGAATATATGTTCATAAGGTGTATAGAAGTTCAGCAAATACCTGACTCCCCCCTTATATTTGGACATAAAGTCCTTGAAGTCTGGTTTTTTGTGCCCTCTAGTTTCTAGCGGCACTTTACACGTAGTAAGTCCTTGATACGCTGGTCCTTTGGTGACTGAATCCTGAAACCCTGGACAGTCTGGGATTTACTCACCATCATTTAAATACCATCCTAGGTATTTAGCGTTCCAATGAGCTCCTTCACCAAATTGCTTAAAATTTTTCTCTGCTTTGAAAACTGTTATGTCCTGTGAATACTACAAGTTATATTTAGCTGCATTGACTTAGAATAGTCAAGATATAAATACTCTGGAGATCCTGGAGAAATAGTATCCTTCGGAGAACATAATTATGATTAGATCTCAGGATGTTTTCTGCTGCCTTATTCTTAAATATTTATATTCTTGCATACCCCCACATTTTCTTCCTGGTCAGGGAGGACTCAGAGTCAAAGCAAAAACAAAACAAAACAAAAACATGCAAAGGCAACTCATTATGGGAAATTTCAAATGAATGTAAACCCAATTTCCTACACCCTATTCTGATTTTTAAACCTTTCTGATTTCCATTGTATTTCTTCATTATACTTATATTCTGGAACTCACTGTTGAATATGGGAGCCACAACATGGGAGATGTCCGTGGAAAGCCTTCTTGAGAGATAGGATCTCACAGTGGTTCAGAGCCAGGATACCAGAGCAAGACTCCAATTCTGCTACTTACCAACTTCTTGGCCTTAATTGTTCTGTGCCTTATTTTTATCTATAAGATGGGGGCAATAATGGTATAACTATATCTTAGGGTTGTTTTGGGGATCAACTGACTCCACATAAAGCACTTGGGGAAGGATTTGTACATAGTAGGAGTTATATAAGTGTTAGCTATTAGTTATTATCATTTCTGGAAGCTCCAAACCAATAGAGCAATCTGGAAATCTCTGCTCCAAGGATTTGAAGTATTGATCCTGTAGCTCTATGTTCCTGGGTGAAGCAGAGGGGCTGCGAGAAGGTTTGGCTGTGTATTTATGTCCTGTAACTTACACTTGATTCCTGGTTGTGTTGAAACAGTAGAGCAGCAAATATTCATCAAGGTACACCATTCATGGAAAGCACTAAACTGAGTCATGTGACCTATGAATTCTTCATCCCTCATTCTTTTATTCCCTCTTCCCCTTTACCTCCAAACCCTCTCCCCACTTCCCCTCACTGTTCTCTTCCAGCCTCCTCCATTTCTTTGATTATAATCTCTTAAATCTGTGCCACATTGCTTTCTATAGTGAAACTGGGAAATTGGGAGCCCCTCAAAAATGTAATATCGAAAGCACATTTAGTCTGATGGGATAACCAGGAAATTAAACTTTGAAGTTGTTATTCTGCCTTGAAATTATTTTCCTGACTCTTAACTGTGGAACATGAGCGGCCTGCTTTAAACCGGGCCACATTGGGCTACAGAGGAAATTGCTTTTCTTTCTGAGATTTGCAAATCTGGATGCACTTATTATTAAAGTTCGTCATTCCATCCAGATTTCCTACAGGCTACAATTCAAACAGAACACGTACCGTGTAGGCTCCCTTTTATGACCAGATTCGCCTCCTTACACACTGTCATCTCAACTCGCTCTCATTCTAGAGTTTTTGAAATCCACTGTAGGAGAGTTTTTCATTGTATGTCAATAGTACAGTTTGTATTTTTTTCTGGACTTTGGCCCCTTCCTTTCTTCCTTTCTCCTTTTGCTCCTTTTGAGAGTGAGAGAGAGAGCACGAGGAGGGGGAGAAGGAAAGGGCAGAAGGAGAGGGAGAGAGAATCCCGCGCAGCCTCCACGCTGAGCGCAGAGCCCCATGCAGGGCTCGATCCCCGCACCCTGAGATTGTGACCGGAGCCGAAATCAGCTTAATTGACAGAGTCACCCAGGTGCCCTTGGACCTCAGTATATTTCTGTTTACTTGCAGCTATAGATGGAGACTAGTATTAGCAATGAAAAGGACAGAGAAAGACTCATTATGAGGACATGAAGATTGAATTTAGGGTGTTATTTCTTGGTTTTGGAATGGCGCTGGGGTTTGAGCAGTGACCTGTCATTGTCTTATTCCCAGCTCTTCTCCCACAAATGGAACACAGAAGCAGTTACAGTGTCACTAGAAGAAAAATAAATAACTGGCAGGGAGTGATCGGTTGTAATCACCATGGTAACCCAGGAACCTGCAAAAGGGGAAAATACAGTCATACCGGGGCAGTGTCTCGTAGGCATCAAACAGGCGTTAGTGACCTCGCTCCAGGAACAATAACAGAACCTGATTCATTCCAGTCACTCACTCAGTACTTTTTTGAGAGCTTCCTGGGGTGAGGGCAAAGCTCAGAAGCGAGCTAATGGGTTAGGAAAGATAAAAAAAGAAACACTTCCTGCACTTAGGGACTGTCCCTCTCGTTCACTTAATGATGGATTTATTAATTTCTTTGCGGTTTTCCATCCCAATGAATGAGCCCAACTCGATTCTGTAAGCCCAGCTCTATTCTGCTGGACACTAAGGGAGCAGAAGTAAGAGAGTCTCTACCTGCAATAGGAAATGAAAACAGTCTGACACATTGTATTATTAAGTCCTAAAGGTTTTCTGTTCTTTCTATTCTTGTTTTCAGGTCTATCTTGCCTCAAGGGAAGGGCTGTTGTCTTATTCATCTTTATATTTCCAATACCTGACGCTGTGCCTGACACATGGTAAAGATTCAGATTCAGTAGTATATTGAAGGAACAAACCCATTTCTGCAAAAACCCAAGGCTACCTCTGAGCAAACTTCTTATTTTTCAGGAACTGTGCCAGTACTATGCAAAATTGAAAGTGTTAGCTGGCTTTTATGTAACTACTCTTAATAAGAAATTAAAATAAAATATTCGCAAATCTTTTACTGTGATCATCATTTATTATCTGAAATATCTCATTTTCTTAGGAACAGTTATGAAGTCTGGAAGTCATAGAAACCAGAAGAAAGAGAATCACAACTCCCATTTAATCTCATAATTGTCCTTCTGTAATAGTTTAATAACATGTTAATCAGTTTTGCCCTGGTCAAGGTTCAAGAAAACATACACTGAGTTCTGAACATGGGTAAATCTACAAAAAACAATTTATTAAAAGATTTTATTTATTTATTTGTTAGAGAGGGAGAGTGTGCACAAGCAGGCAGAGTGGCAAGCAGAGGCAGAGAGAGAAGCAGGCTCCCCACTGAGCAAGGATCCCAATGCGGGACTCGATCCCAGGACCCTGAGATCATGACCTGAACCGAAGACAGATGCTCAGCCACCCGAGCCACCCAGGTGTTCCCAAAAATGATTTTTTTGCTTCCAGGTCCTGTACAGAAATCATATCGATTTTTTACAAAAGATTTTGTTTATTTACTTGAGAGAGGGACAGAGAGAGCAAGAGAGCATAAGCTGGGGGAGGGGCAGAGGGAGAGGGAGAAACAGACTCCCTGCTGAGTGGGGTGCCCTATGCAGGGTTCAACCACAGGACCCTTGGGATCATGACCTGAGCCAAAGTCAGATGCATAACCCACTAGACAACTCATGCACCCCTCTAGGATACCTATTTCTAGACTTCTTCTTCTTCTTCTTTTTTTTTTTTTTTAAAGATTTTATTTATTTATTTGACAGATCGCGAGTAGGCAGAGAGGCAGGCAGAGAGAGAGGAGGAAGCAGAGTCTCTGCGGAGCAGAGAGCCCGATGTGGGGCTCGATCCCAGAACCCTGGGATCATGACCTGAGCCGAAGGAAGCAGCTTAACCCACTGAGCCACCCAGGCACCCCTCTAGACTTCTTTTATGTAAGAGAAAAGTAAACGTCATCTTGTTATTTTGTACTATCCTATGCAGACATACATAATCCTAACCAGTATAGAAGTTACTGATCATTTGAGGTTCTGTCATCTTCTTTACTTCAAATGCTATAAGCTTGAAAAATTTTAAAAGGCAAGGGCTTTGCAGAAACATAAGCCAAAAAAACCGTGTCATCACTGCTTTATATCGAAGTAAGATTAAATATCCCTATAATGTAGTATAAACTCAACAATGTTTCCTTCATGGCTATACCTTTGATATTTAAAAGGAATTTAAGTAATTCATGCAGTAAGACAAATGATCACTTGTGATTCGCCGTCTGTGGAGACTAAATTTGTATTGAGTCTGATTAAAGAGGATGACATTTCTATTTGAACAAACTTTTAAATGGTTTAATTCATCTTGATGTGTCTTTTGTATTTCTGTAAGATAAGAAAGAAAGAAAGATTGCCAAAAAAAAAAAAAATAGCATCCATTGAACAACTTTGATTAATTCTAAAAACAATTCTTTGTTCCTTGACATTAGGCAATCTCAAAAAATAATTCTCAGCAGGTTAAGAACATGAAAAAACAAACAAGCTGTCATGTATATGGTCAAATGAACTTAAAGGTGCCAAGACCACTCCATGAGGAAAGGACAATCTCTTCCACAAATGGCGCTGGGAAAATTGGAAATCCACATGCAAAAGTATAAAACTGGATCCTTACACCATATACAAAAATGAACTCACACTAGATTAGAGATCTTAGTGTTAGAAGTAAATCTATAGAAGTCCTAGAAGAAAACAGAGGGGGAAGTCTTCATGCCATTTGATTTGGCCTGGGTTTCTCGGGTACAATGTCAAAAACACAGACAACACAAGCAAAAATAGGTAAATTATATCAAATTTAAAAACTTCTATTTTTTTTAAATTTTTTATAAACATATATTTTTATCCCCAGGGGTACAGGTCTGTGAATCACCAGGTTTACACACTTCACAGCACTGTTTTTACATCAAATTTTAAAATGTTCTGTGATTATATAAAATTTAAAAGCTTCTACACCTTATAGGACACAGTTAACAGAGTGAAAATGCAGTCTCTGGAATGGGAGAAAATATTTGCCAATCATGTATCTAATAAGCAGTTAACATCCACAATGTATAAAGTGCTATAATTCAACAATCATAAGGAACAAGGACCCAATTTTAAAAATGGGCAAAGGATCTTAAAACAAGTTTCTCCAAAGATGTTATGCCAATGGCCAGCAAATATATGTAAAGATGCTCAACACCATTAATCTTTATTTTTTTTAAAGATTTTAAAAAATTTATTTATTTGACAGACAGAGATCAAAGTAGGCAGAGAGGCAGGCAGAGAGAGAGAAAGGGAAGCAGGCTCCCTGCCAAGCAGAGAGCCCGATGTAGGGCTCGATCCCAGGATCCTGGGATCATGACCTGCAGAAGGCAGAGGCTTTAACCCACTGAGCCACCCAGGTGCCCTAGATGCTCAACACCATTAATCTTTAAAGAGATGCAAATGGAAACCACCATGAGATATATCACCTTACACTCCTACGAATACTTGATGATTCCACTTCTATGAGGTATTTAAATTAGTCAAGTTCATAGAGACTGAATGTAGAGTGGCGATTTCTGGGGGCTAGAGAGTGGGGTAACGGGAAGTTGTTATTCCATGGGTATAGAGTTTCAGTTTTGCAAAATGAAAAAGTTTTGGTGATCTGTTGTACAATGTAAACATACTTAACACTACTGAACTGTACACCTAGAAGTGGTTAACATGGTAAGCTGGTAAACATAATGTTTTCTTTTCTTTTCTTTTTTTTTACCATAATTAAAAAGAGCAATAAAAAACAGCCCCAAAGAGACAAAGAATTATAAAGAAAAAATTTCAGACATATTTTGCCATGACATAAGACCGTTGAGCATCAGGGTGTTTATTCTGAAGTTGAACTCACAGGTAAGGAGATTGGTTTTGAGTGGTTAGAATTTGTTCCAGTTTTCTGTGCTGACACACCTCCTGGTGTCCCTTTGAGCTCAAGTCGTTCCATTTCTATTCCTCATCTTCTCCCCCGGCTGAACTGCCACATTTAGCTCTGGTGGTTTTGTAGAAAAGAGGCACTGACAACCTTCAAAGCAAAACAGTTCTTCGCAACAAAGAAAATATTGCAAAATGTTAAGCTTGTATTGATTTGTGAAATTCTGCAAATGGTGTACCAGATTTGAAGCCAGCTTTCAATCTTTAATAAATTCAGTCCTCACAGGTCATTTCGACCGCTTGAGCAAGCAAGTCAACAACACCTCTTGAGTTCCACTAAAGAATTCTGATTTCTTAGAATAATAAAAATGACTGTTTTGTCCAAATCTTACTGTCTTCAACATTCAATCACTCTTTCTTTCCAAACTTTCTTTGGCTAGTTCAGTTCCAGGGTTTTTGTTTCTGAATGTCTCCAAAATTCACTGGGCTTGTGTACCTAATGGAGTTCATAAATGATTGGTATAATTGGTTGAATGCTGCGGTCATTACATGTTAGTTGCTCTTGGTTGAAAGCTCTTTGAGAACGAGAATGGCTTTTTGTATTTATTCTATGACTCTGCTGCCAACACAGTGTTCAGGACATTGTCATGGGACCATACTGTTGTTTCTGCATTAATAAGGAACAGTTACCCTCTTCCAAAAATGTCTTGGTTTACTCATAAGCTCTTTGTTATGAGGGAGATATTAGCCCGGTTTTACAGAGTATGGATAGGCATCTGGGGAATGTTCCTTCCAAAGACGTTAGTCATTAAGCACTCACCTTTTGTGCTTATCTAGTGTTTATCTCAAAGTCCATTCCAGACTTTTCCAAGGTTTTGGATCTGCTACCAGTTTTGGATCTTGCTTCTTGTTGGCTTCCAGATTCTCCAACAGGTTGAGGTTTCGTTTTTGCTAACTAACTGTTAACTCAGTTGTCACCATGGCTAACCAATTTTCCATCACTTTCCCATGTTCTAAAAGTGGGTGAGTACCTTGACCGTTTTCCCTTGTCTATGTATGCCTTTGGTTTATTCATTCAGCCATTCATGTTTTAAAAACCCCTTGGTTGTCAATGTAACAAAAGGTCAGGAGGGATAGGAGACAAATATATGTTTTCTACCCATCACATGTAACTGACTACCTCCCTGGACCTTTAGGAAGAAAGTAAAAGTTAAACTTGAGAATCTTTTCTATCCAAGAAAATGTGGAGCGGCCACAGAGTCTCCTTGGCAGGGGATGAGATTTTTGAGAGATTCTTTTACTCTGATGAGGATTTTGCACTAAATTCAGAAAGTGATGCTGAGCTTCGGTAGAAATTTAAGAAGTATGGAGGCCTACGCCTCAGACACCTTTACTATGGCTTGGTTTCTTTTGTCTCTGAATTCACATTGGATTTCTAGTTTCCAGCCTAGGGCAGTCCAACCAAACTGTCTGAGGTGATGGAAATGTTCCTTATCTGTGCTGCCCAATATGGTGGTCCCTAGCCACATGTGGCTATTGAGCATTTGAGGTATGACTGATTAATAAAACTAAGGAACTGAACTTTTACTTTTATGTAACTTTAATAACTTAATGTTAAATAGCCACATGTGATTAGCATCTCCTGAATTGGAAAGAATAGCTCTTGCTTTTAGAGTATTATTTGTCATTCCCTAATTATTTCCTTTGTGTCTGTCTGCCTTGTCACTCCAAACAGATTTTAAGACCCTAAAGATAGTGACCTGCTCAGATGATCATCTCAGCTCACAGTTCAATAATGGATAGCACAGAGCTGGACTATAAATGGAATTACTGATTGGTTGGATTACAGTGCATAGAAAGAACTCTGAACTGGGAGTCCAGGATCTGGTTCTGGTTCTACCACAAACAAACTAGACAACTTTGGGAAAAGTTATTAATTCGTTGATTCATAATCATGGAGTCTAAAAAGTAAAAAGTTTCAAGTAATTTGCTATCAATTGTGGTAGTCAGGGTTCTCCAGAGAAACAGAATATATATAATTGATATAGATCTATATGTGTATGTATATGAGTTATACATAAAAGAATATTATATAAATATGTAATTGTATACTATATATTTTATATGATTTACTGTGTGTGTGTGTGTGTGTGTGTGTATTTAGAGAGAGAGAGAGAGAGAGAGAGTGAGAGAGAGACTTATTTTAAGGAATTGGCTCACATGATTATGAGGGTTAGTAAGTTCAATATCTGCCGGGCAGGCTGGCATCTACTCAGGGAAGAATAGATGTCGCAACTTGAGTCCAAAAGGAGTCTGATGGCAGAATCTCCTGTTCTTTGTGTCTTTTAAGTCGGTGTCTCTTAACTCCTCCAACTGATTGTATGAGGCTTACCCATATTACAGTGAAGAGCCTACTGAAAATCTACTGATTTATAAGTTAATCTAATCTGAAGAAAAGAATAATTGTGGCAACATATAACCCAAAATATCTAGATATCTTGGCCTAGCCAAGACAATTCAGTACCACCCCCAGTAGTAACTGAGTTGTCAAATTGTACAAGTATGTTGCTCTTACAGGTAAATGAGAAAAGCTATTTCTCCCTCTCAGCTTTGCATTTCTGATACAATTGAATGGGTAAGAAAAGGAAGATTATTGAATGGGCAGTGGCTTGTTTGGAGCACCTTTGAGAACGTGCTGGGAAAAGTTTGGATCTAGTATTGGAAAGGTCAAAGAAGGAATCTGCACCTTGTGTTCCCCTCTTTGGAGAAGTTCAGTACTTGTTGGCCTCAGCTGCTTTCTGAGGAATTCCCTATGTGTTGGTCAACATTCAGCATACTAAATACCCTATTGTCCTAAAGGGTGGATTTGCCATGTCTGGTAACTTCCTGAACCAATCAGGTAACTTCCTGAATCAATCAGATCTTTTTAGGGCGTGTGAGGAGGAGGTCGAATGTTCTATAGAAAGAACACAACCAGGGGCACCTGGGTGGCTAAGTTGGTTAAGCATCTGACTCTTGGCTTTGGCTCAGGTCATGATCTCAGGGTCATGAGACAGAGCCCCACGTTGGGCTCAACACTCAGTGTAGTGTCTGCTTGACATTCTCTCTCTGCCTCTTCCCCCACTCTAAACAAACAAACAAATAAATAAATAAAATCTTGAAAAGTTAAATTAGATTAAAAAGAAAGAACATAACCATTAGTGGAGTGGACAAATGCTGAGTGACGCCTAGAAAGACAGTGGGAAGCAAAGAGCAGTAGAAAAGATGATAAGTAGAAATCATTAGGAAAATGACTAGAAATGGAGTGGCTGAGTCATGGGGATATCAAGTATGAAAGTTCTGACTGGAGGCTGGTGGTCATTGAAAACACTTCCAGGCAAGCTGGCCACCAAATTACCTTCTAAATTACCTAAGAATATCTGGTGTCCACTGTGTTTCTTACTTGCCATTGTCCTTCTGTGGAGCTGACCCACAGACTGCTACCTTGAAATAACCCAAATACCTCTCTGTTCCCTAGCATCCTAAAAAAAAAAAACCCAAAAAACCAGAGAAATGAACGCTGACTTCATCAATCTCTCTGGGCTCATTTATCCCAGCTGCAGCATTCTGGGATGGAGCCAAATCATCTTTGGATCAGCTGTGATTTCTATTTTGACACAAGGTAGTATTGAGACAAGGTGGATAGTTCACACAGCAATGCCCCAAGACTATGAAACAAGAGAGATCACCACAGTGTGTAGTTGTCATTCCCAGCTCTGTGGGGAGGTCACTGGCATAAAAGTGTTGTCAAGACGTCTACCTGAGCCTGCATTTTATAGAAGCTTGAAATGAACAGCAGATGTCAGCAAGCTCAATCCTTTTGTGTCACTGTCACTGTATAAATAATACTCTCTAAAAAGGTGGGTTTTTTCATCACCAAAGGCAAGAGAAGTAAAGACAAAAATGAACTATTGGGGCTTCACTGAGATCAGAAGCTTCTGCACAGCAAAGGAAACAGTCAACAAAACCAAAAAATAACTGACAGAATGGGAGAAGATATTCATAAATGACATATCCAATCAAGGGCTAGTATCCGAAATCTAGAAAGAACTTATCAAACTCAACACCCAAAGAACAAATAATCCAATCAAGAAATGGGCAAAAGACATGAATAGACATTTCTGCAAAGAAGACATCCAGATAGCCAACAGACACATGAAAAAGTGCTCAACATCACTCAGCACAGGTAAAACCACAGTGAGATACCACCTCACACCAGTCAGAATGGCTAAAATTAACCAGTCAGGAAATGACAGATGTTGGCAAGGATGTGGAGAAAGGGGAACCCTCCTACACTGTTGGTGGGAATGCAATCTGGTACAGCCACCCTGGAAAACGGTATGGAGGTTCCTCAAAAAGGTGAAGATAGAGCTACCCTACGACCCAGCAATTGCACTTCTGGGTATTTAACCTAGGATACAAATGTAGTGACCCAAATGGGCATGTGCACCCGAATGTTTATATCAGCAATGTCCACAGTAGCCAAAATATGGAAAAAACCTAGATGTCCATCAACAGATGACTACAGTGGAATACTATGCAGCCATCAAAAAAAGAAACCTTGCCATTTGCAATGACGTGGGTGGAACTAGGGGATACTAGGCTAAGTGAAGTAAGTCAATCAGAGAAAGACAATTATCATAGGATCTCTTTGATATGAGGAATTTGAGAGGCAGGGTGGGGCGGTCGTGGGGGTTGGGGAGGGAAAATATGAAACAAGATGGGATGGGGTGGGAGAAAAACCATAAAAGACTCTTAATCTCAGGAAACAAACTGAGGGTTGCTGGAGGGAGGGATAGGATAGCTGGGTGATGGATACTGGGGAGTGTATGTGCTATGGTGAGTGCTATGAATTGTGCAAGACTGATGATTCAGACCTTATGATACAGACCTGTATCCATGAAGCAAAAAATACATTACATGTATTAAAATATATGTATTACATGTATTAAAACAACAAACAAAAAACCCCCACAGAATGTACAACATCACAAGTGAACTCTAATGAAACTATGCGCTTGAGATAATCATCACTGGTTCACCAACTATAGAACAGGGTGTTAGAAACCAGGGAAACCGGGGGGATGGGGTATATGCGAGAACTCTGTTCAGTTCTTCCATAAACCAGAATCTGCTCAGAAACTAAAATTTATCAATTAAAAAAAATCATTAGTTGAAAAAAATGTGGGTTTTTTTCTGATTATAAATATGTATTTATTGAAAGGAAACATAAGGGGAGGAAAATAATAGGATTTCTTTACTTAGAGGAAGCACTTGTTAATAGATTCAAGTATCTTTTCCTCCTCAGGCTCTTTTCAGTCCACCTTGAGTCATAAATTGTTTTCCTGTCATTAAATGTTTTATGAAAATTGAACTTCATAGCTGCATAGTATTATATCATATGGATACACTGAAAGAGTACCAATTCTGTTATTGAAATTTCACTTATTTTTCAATACATTCTGACATAAATCTTTATGTACATCTCTGATACTTTTTTCAGATGACCCACTGAAAACAGATTCTGGACATTTATAAGATGTTTCACACTCCCTGCTAAACTGTCCCCTGGAGCAATTGTGCTACTGTATTTACACTCAGGTCACTGTTAAGTATAATTTATGTCCCCCCCCCAATTTCTGTCAAACTGCCAGATTTTTGTCAGATATGAACTCTTAGTATAATTTGTATTTATTTTTTTATTTTTTAAATTTATTTTTAAATATTTTATTTATTTATTTGACAGAGAGAGAGAGCACAAGCAGGGGGAGCAGCAGAGGAGAAGCAGGCTCTCCGTTGAGCAGGGAGCTTGATGCGGGGCTCCATCCCAAGACCTTGGGATCATGACCTGAGTGGAAGGCAGTGGAAGGCTCAACCGACTGAGCCACCCAGGCATCCTACAATTGGTGTTTCTTTAGTCATTAGTGACATGAATCCATCTTCAGATACTGAAAGGCCATTTAAATTTCTCCTTTCATGAATCTGCAAATCTACCTATTTTTCTAATGGTACTTTATTTTTTTCGGGTTGATTTTAAGAGCTCTCTCTCTGTGGATGTTATCATTGGTCCATGTAAAGGTCAAAAACAAAACACAAAACACAACCCTAAATTTTCCCTGTTGCTTAAAAGGAAATAGATTTCCCCCATCTCTTTTTTCAGAGCATTTCCTTGGAAATGACTTCCTCTATTCCTTTGATGGGTACGTAAATCTTTTTAGAGGCTAAATAAGCCTCTTGCCGGCTTGGCGCCCAGTTTTTGCCATGCAAATATCAAGGAAGAGAGTGCCTCTAACTTCTGTCACCTGGGCACAAGAACCTGGCCTCTGGGCTCTAGGCTTCCTACCTGTCTTGGAGTAAAAAAGGAAGTTTCCTTTCTCTTCAGATAAAGACACAGAGGGCTACCCCAATTACCAGGTGAATATTTAACAAATGGTGGTTTCAGGGCCTCCTCCTAGAGAACCCATGACCATAAATCCTGAGAACCTGGGAGTGATGGGTTTCACCTGCTAGGCTATAGACAAGGCGGGTTCCTTTCTGTCTTTGTATTTCATTAGCCTATTCTTTGGGATGTGTGTGGCTGCCTCTTTGGATGTGACTTCAATAATAAACCTGTTCCCTTTATTCTGAATGGGTGTGGAGAATATTTCTCCTGATGGACTGGAGATTTCATTTTAATTTTTCCCCCAACAGTCATGATATATAGTCCAAGCTGATTTTGCATTGTGTTTATTTCTATGTGTTTTATGTACTCATTGGTGTGCAGTTGTCCTATTTGGATCTATCAATCTTTTTTTCTTATGCTTTCTTTCTGTGCTTTTACTTTCGAAAAGTTCTTCCTATCCTGAAAACAAATATATGTTCTCTATTTTTTTTTCCTTTGTCCTTCGTGGCTTTAATTCTTTACATTAAACACTCACTAAGTCATTAGGAATTCACTTTGGTGTATGGTGTAAAGTATATATAATATCACACTCCCCCAACCCCCAATTCTACTACCAATTATCAAACACATATTTAACTTCTTCATTATGAAGATTATATCTACAAGGATTATGGTTCGCTGACACGGTGGTGTGTAAAGGAAGCGACATCCAATCAGAAGACAGGTCCTCAGCTCAGCTAAGACAAGATCTACCAAATGTGGGCCATTTCTTTGGCTCCTCTAATGTCTTTATAAGCACATGGACAAATGCAGCTCTGCCATATTTATGTGAGATGGGGCAAATTCTTGATCTTTTTGTGCCTCGGTTTTGTCATCTGTAAAATGGGGATGATCATATACTTCTCTCACAGGATTACGGCAAGGATTAAATTAGTTAAGACACATAAAGAGTTTAGAACAATGCCTGATACCCATAAGGACTCAAAGAAATGCTAGTTAATATGATTATAATCATCCTATTAGTTACAAATATGCTTAATATGAGGGTATCTTTTCTTCTGGAAAAGGTGCTGTCAAACCAGTGAGGACCCAAAGCTTCAGTTTGCTCATTGTTAATTACTCACAGCTCTACGGTGACCATGGACATGAAAGTTCACAGTGTATTTGTTTGCTCAGGCACAATGGCCAAGTCCCACAGACTGGGTGCTTCAACAACAAACATCTATTGTGTTGGATCTGAAGGCCAAAAGTCTGAAATCTAGGTGTCAGTAAGGCTGGTTCCTTCTGAGGGCTGTGAGGGTAGGATCTGTTCCAGGT
This sequence comes from Mustela putorius furo, assembly GCF_011764305.1. NCBI lineage: Eukaryota > Metazoa > Chordata > Mammalia > Carnivora > Mustelidae > Mustela > Mustela putorius. The sequence goes on along the minus strand of NW_025421560.1, from coordinate 2,656,838 downwards.
CTCCTTCCCAAAGGATGCTCCTCTGTGGCTCTGTGTCCAAATTTAGTATTGAATGAGAACCCACCCTAACGACCTCACTTTACAGAGATGACCCGTCTCCCAATAAGGGAAAGGCCCTGTCTCCAAATAAGGTCACATTCTGGTGTTGGCAGTTAGAATTTCAACAAATGAATTTGGGGGGAACACAACCCAACTCGTAACACACGGTGACGTTGTCGGTGCGTGACGACAGTGGCAGCACCTGGGGGAAGTCACCCCATAAGACATTCCCCACAGCAGACAGACATGAAGCACAACGGAAAAGGCATGAGCAAGCAGATGACTCAGAAGTATTTCCACCTCAATATCCCTTTGGCTATTCGAGGTCTTTTCTGGTTCCATATAAATTTTAGAATTATTTGTTCCATTTCTTTGAAAAAGATGGATGGTACTTTGATAGGAATTGCATTAAATGTGTAGATTGCTTTAGGTAGCATAGACATTTTCACAATATTTATTCTTCCAATCCAGGAGCATGGAACATTTTTCCATTTCTTTGTGTCTTCCTCAATTTCTTTCATGAGTACTTTATAGTTTTCTGAGTATAGATTCTGTGTCTCTTTGGTTAGGTTTATTCCTAGGTATCTTATGGTTTTGGGTGCAATTGTAAATGGGATTGACTCCTTAATTTCCCTTTCTTCTGTCTTGCTGTTGGTGTAGAGAAATGCAACTGATTTCTGTGCATTGATTTTATATCCTGACACTTTACTGAATTCCTGTATAAGTTCTAGCAGTTTTGGAGTGGAGTCTTTTGGGTTTTCCACATATAGTATCATATCATCTGCGAAGAGTGATAATTTGACTTCTTCTTTACCGATTTGGATGCCTTTAATTTCCTTTTGTTGTCTGATTGCTGAGGCTAGGACCTCTAGTACTATGTTGAATAGCAGTGATGATAATGGACATCCCTGCCGTGTTCCTGACCTTAGCGGAAAAGCTTTCAGTTTTTCTCCATTGAGAATGATATTTGCGGTGGGTTTTTCATAGATGGCTTTGATGATATTGAGGTATGTGCCCTCTATCCCTACACTTTGAAGAGTTTTGATCAGGAAGGGATGCTGTACTTTGTCAAATGCTTTTTCAGCATCTATTGAGAGTATCATATGGTTCTTGTTCTTACTTTTATTGATGTGTTGTATCACATTGACTGATTTGCGGATGTTGAACCAACCTTGCAGCCCTGGAATAAATCCCACTTGGTCATGGTGAATAATCTTTTTAATGTACTGTTGAATCCTATTGGCTAGCATTTTGTTGAGTATTTTCGCATCTGTGTTCATCAAGGATATTGGTCTATAGCTCTCTTTTTTGGTGGGATCCTTGTCTGGTTTTGGGATCAAGGTGATGCTGGCCTCATAAAATGAGTTTGGAAGTTTTCCTTCCATTTATATTTTTTGGAACAGTTTTAGGAGAATAGGAATTAGTTCTTCTTTAAATGTTTGGTAGAATTCCCCCGGGAAGCCGTCTGGCCCTGGGCTTTTGTTTGTTTGGAGATTTTTAATGACTGTTTCAATCTCCTTACTGGTTATGGGTCTGTTGAGGCTTTCTATTTCTTCCTGGTTCAGTTGTGGTAGTTTATATGTTTCTAGGAATGCATCCATTTCTTCCAGATTGTCAAATTTATTGCCGTAGAGTTGCTCATAGTATGTTCTTATAATAGTTTGTATTTCTTTGGTGTTAGTTGTGATCTCTCCTCTTTCATTCATGATTTTATTTATTTGGGCCCTTTCTCTTTTCTTTTTGATAAGTCGGGCCAGGGGTTTATCAATTTTATTAGTTCTTTCAAAGAACCAGCTCCTACTTTCGTTGATTTGTTCTATTGTTTTTTTGGTTTCTATTTCATTGATTTCTGCTCTGATCTTTATGATTTCTCTTCTCCTGCTAGGCTTAGAGTTTCTTTCTTGTTCTTTCTCCAGCTCCTTTAGGTGTAGGGTTAGATTGTGTACCTGAGACCTTTCTTGTTTCTTGAGAAAGGCTTGTACCGCTATATATTTTCCTCTCAGGACTGCCTTTGTTGTGTCCCACAGATTTTGAACCGTTGTATTTTCATTATCATTTGTTTCCATGATTTTTTTCAATTCTTCTTTAATTTCCCGGTTGACCCATTCATTCTTTAGAAGGATGCTGTTTAGTCTCCATGTATTTTGGTTCTTTTCAAACTTCCTTTTGTGGTTGAGTTCTAGCTTTAGAGCATTGTGGTCTGAAAATATGCAGGGAATGATCCCAATCTTTTGATACCGGTTGAGTCCTGATTTAGGACCGAGGATGTGATCTATTCTGGAGAATGTTCCATGTGCACTAGAGAAGAATGTGTATTCTGTTGCTTTGGGATGAAATGTTCTGAATATATCTGTGATGTCCATCTGGTCCAGTGTGTCGTTTAAGGCCTTTATTTCCTTGCTGATCTTTTGCTTGGATGATCTGTCCATTTCAGTGAGGGGAGTGTTAAAGTCCCCTACTATTATTGTATTATTGTTGATGTGTTTCTTTGATTTTGTTATTAATTGGTTTATATAGTTGGCTGCTCCCACGTTGGGGGCATAGATATTTAAAATTGTTAAATCTTCTTGTTGGACAGACCCTTTGAGTATGATATAGTGTCCTTCCTCATCTCTTATTATAGTCTTTGGCTTAAAATCTAATTGATCTGATATAAGGATTGCCACTCCTGCTTTCTTCTGATGTCCATTAGCATGGTAAATTCTTTTCCACCCCCTCACTTTAAATCTGGAGGTGTCTTCGGGCTTAAAATGAGTTTCTTGGAGGCAACATATAGATGGGTTTTGTTTTTGTATCCATTCTGATAGCCTGTGTCTTTTGACAGGGGCATTTAGCCCATTCACATTCAGGGTAACTATTGAGAGATATGAATTTAGTGCCATTGTATTGCCTGTAAGGTGACTGTTACTGTATATGGTCTCTGTTCCTTTCTGATCTACCACTTGTAGGCTCTCTCTTTGCTTAGAGGACCCCTCTCAAGATTTCCTGTAGAGCTGGTTTGGTGTTTGCAAATGAAAGCCAACGTTGGTGGCATCACAATCCCGGACTTCAAGCTCTATTACAAAGCTGTCATCATCAAGACAGCATGGTACTGGCACAAAAACAGACCCATAGATCAATGGATCAGAATAGAGAGCCCAGAAATAGACTCTCAACTCTATGGTCAACTAATCTTCGACAAAGCAGGAAAGAATGTCCAATGGAAAAAAGACAGCCTCTTCAATAAATGGTGCTGGGAAAATTGGACAGCCACATGCAGAAAAATGAAATTGGACCATTTCCTTACACCACACATGAAAATAGACTCAAAATGGATGAAGGACCTCAATGTGCGAAAGGAATCCATCAAAATCCTTGAGGAGAACACAGGCAGCAACCTCTTTGACCTCAGCCACTGCAACATCTTCCTAGGAACATCGCAAAAGGCAAGGGAAGCAAGGGCAAAAATGAACTATTGGGATTTCATCAAGATCAAAAGCTTTTGCACAGCAAAGGAAACAGTTAACAAAATCAAAAGACAACTGACAGAATGGGAGAAGATATTTGCAAACGACATATCAGATAAAGGACTAGTGTCCAGAATCTATAAAGAACTTAGCAAACTCAACATCCAAAGAACAAATAATCCAATCAAGAAATGGGCAGAGGACATGAACAGACATTTCTGCAAAGAAGACATCCAGATGGCCAACAGACACATGAAAAAGTGCTCCATATCACTCGGCATCAGGGAAATACAAATCAAAACCACAATGCGATATCACCTCACACCAGTCAGAATGGCTAAAATCAACAAGTCAGGAAATGACAGATGCTGGCGAGGATGCGGAGAAAGGGGAACCCTCCTACACTGTTGGTGGGAATGCAAGCTGGTGCAACCTCTCTGGAAAACAGCATGGAGGTTCCTCAAAATGTTGAAAATAGAACTGCCCTATGACCCAGCAATTGCACTATTGGGTATTTACCCTAAAGATACAAACGTAGTGATCCAAAGGGGCATGTGTACTCGAATGTTTATAGCAGCAATGTCCACAATAGCCAAACTATGGAAAGAACCTAGATGTCCATCAACAGATGAATGGATCAAGAAGATGTGGTATATATACACAATGGAATACTATGCAGCCATCAAAAGAAATGAAATCTTGCCATTTGCGACAACGTGGATGGAACTAGAGCGTATCATGCTTAGCGAAATAAGTCAGGTGGAGAAAGACAACTATCATATGATCTCCCTGATATGAGGAAGTGGTGTTGCAACATGAGGGCTTAAGTGGGTACGAGAAGAATAAATGAAAGAAGATGGGATTGGAAGGGAGACAAACCATAAGTGACTCTTAATCTCACAAAACAAACTGAGGGTTGCTGGGGGGAGGGGGTTTGGGAGAAGGGGGTGGTATTATGGACATTGGGGAGGGTATGTGCTTTGGTGAGTGCTGTGAAGTGTGTAAACCTGGTGATTCACAGACCTGTACCCCTGGGGATAAAAATATATGTTTATAAAAAATTATAAAAAAAAAAAGAAGTATTTCCACCTCAATTTTAGAGAGGTCTCCTCTTGACTTGAGGGGACGGCTTTTACTGGAGAAGCAATCACTTAGACAGTTTTCTTCTTCACCTTGTCTTTGCATATCTATTAACTAGGAATGAAATCCCACACCCATGGCCTTGAAATAAAATTTAGAGGACATTAGAAACTTTTTGCGTCAAAACCCTCAGCAAACCTTTATGTATCCAGGAAAAGGGTCCAGTTCCAACGTGATGAACAGGAAACACTTATGTCTGGGCAGATTTCTCTCATTTTTGAGAGCAGATTGTGCTCGCATCGGTTTGCCAGCCTCCGAGTGAGGAAGAACGGGAAAACAATGCTGTTGAGGTTTATTTTCTTCTATAGGCAGCTGTAAATCACATAATGACCTTCGTAGTAATGATGGCACGTGACGATCTGATTCAACAAAAATGCAATCAATTCTATGGCACTTTGGTGTCCGCTCCAGGGCTTACCGCACGAATTAATGGGGAGCTCGCGTGGAGAATTAGTCATGAGTGTGGATAGAAAAAGAAAAAGTGTAGGAAGGCGAGCCATCTGCAGGACACGTTGTCTACTCGTGAGAAGGAGAGCGTTGGTGGAACCGCTCACAGTCCTCCTTCTTCCCCCTTTCTTTCTCTTCCACCTGCCTGTCCTCCCAGGGCTAATTTGGGACTCCACTGAGCGCAGGAGGAAAGCAAGCAAATGGGAAGTTGGCAGGATGGAGGAGGGAAAATTCGCTCCTAGAGGTCTGAGTGGCCAAAGGGACGGTGGGCTTCCCTTTCTCCGTTGGAAGTGATAGGGACTCCAAATGGCAGTAATTTTATTTGAAGTTAGACCCCGGTTGGACTCCTGCTCCTTCTGTTTATAGACTTTGAGGAGTCACTCAATCTCCCTGAGCCTTGGGGTGAACAATGCCGAACCCTGCGGAAATATGGTGAGGACTGACATAACCTGACAGATACGGGGGCGGACAACAAATGCCCAACCTGAACTCGCTGTGCATCCCCAGGAAGGTAGGGAAGTCAGTGAAATGATTGACCAGTTCCTATTGTCATGGTGAGACAACCATGGTGTGCTCCCTTCGGTTGAACAGGCAAAGGGTTTTGTTCCTTGAGGGAAGAGGGAATGGGGGTAAACATTATGGGTCAGAGAAGAAACAGCAATTAGAACGTGATCTCACCAACACAGGCTGGGTCAGGGGCTTATAACTACTATTTGCAAAGACATTTGTCCCTATTTTTAAGTTTAACAAGTAGATTATCAGAAAAATTCTGGGGGTGGCTGAATGCTTCAGTCAGTTAAGCATCTGCCTTTTAGCTCAGGACATGATCCTGGGGTCCCGGGTTGGAGACCAGAGTTGGGTTCCTGCTCCCTGCTCAGTGGGGAGTCTGCTTCTCCCTCTCCTGCCCTCCTCCACTGATCATGTGCGTTAGCGTGTGTGCCTAAGTGTGCGCTGTCTCTCTGTCTTTCAAGTAAATAAATATAATCTTAAAAAAAGGAAAAATTCTGAAGTAATGGGTGGGCGGTTAATTTGCTATTTGGTTGTTATGAACAGAGGAAAAAGCTATAACTTAATCACCAACCCCCCTGGGGTTTCTTTAAAGAAGGATCCTGTGTTGCTGGTTCCACAGTTGCCTGGGAAAGAGGACTGGGAATGTGGGCGGAGATCTGCTTCTGTGTGGATGCAGAAAAGGGGTAGGCTGGAAGTTAAAATTCTGTCATTGTTTTCTCCTCAGAGGCCAAGCGAAACCATAGGTGGTGAGAGCCATTGGGTGGCTGCTGGGAGAGAAAATGCAATCTCTACAATAATCCTACGTGAATGCTTTACATAGTGAACGATGCACTCTCCCCCAACACATTGTATTTCAGCTTTGATTGCTTGCTTCCAAGTTCATTCTACATAATATAATCTAATCTTTATTTCTCAATGTTTTCCCTGTAGGCAATTTATGGTCCACTTGGCTGATAGCCGCATTGTAGGTGTACTTTGTCCTGGTAGCCAGCACCCTGGAGGGGTAATTAATCTCTTGGTCTTAAATACATACAGTTCAAGAACACACCGCGTTTGAAAGACTGGTAATGGGTGACAGAAAGGCAACTGAGACTCAGGGGCACACTCCCTGGGATATCAGCCATCTTTCCAGGAAGCAGACGGGATTCATCACCCTAGTGGGGAGAGGGGGTGTCTGGAAAGGTTTGAATTAAAATTTGAAGGATGGATAAATAGGACGGGGAAGTCTTTCTAGACTGAAGAAACAGACTGACTGAGTAAAACCTGGAAGTGAAAAGTGCATGGATGTAACGGTTTAAGTCGTGTTGTTAATAAATGATCGCCTCTTTATATGCTACCTTTCCAGCTCAGCAAAGAGCTTTGTACAGTATGGCAAGGCTGGCAGAAGACATCTGGGGCTGGATGGAGGGACTGCTCCCTGTGTTCTCCAGTCCTACCCTGCAGCACCTCAACTGGATGGGAGTGGGAGCCAAGGAAACTGCAGACGATTTACAGGTGCCGCGCTCTCTCTGCTTACTTGACTTTTTTTAAACCATGTGATCCTGCATTCAGTCTTAACTCTGATTTTTAAAAGCTTAAATCAATAATCCACAAAAAAGGACAGAACTTCACCTTGTGTGGGTGATGGCCCACAATGATCAAACCGCAAGAGGCAGTGAACCTGGTATATACAATTCAGCATTTCTCAAGTCTGTCACAGGGACGGTTTTGCAGCTGGGCTGGCCGTGAAGCAGACCAGCTCCAGGAAACGTGCCCCCCGTGCTTACTCCAAGTCCCAGGTCTCTGTGAGTCCTCTGGGAAGGAGACGGGGGAGAAAGAAAATAAACACTATTATTACATTTGTTCTCCTGGTGAACCCGAAATCCTCACGGGTCCATGTCATATAGGAAATATTATTTTTCTAGTCTGTGGTTCCTAAACCCAAGTGTGGTATGTGATTATGACTAAGAACCATGGGTGATTTTCTGGTGATTCATCATCAGCAATATTGATTCACATAGGAGCTGGATTAGAAAAATACATAATCATTTTCGACGCAAGTGAGAATAATAAGACAACTCATCTTTCTCTTATTTGTTCACTAGGACAATATATTCCATCTTGCTTTCTTTTTATTGCTTCGTATTTCAGAGAGAACAGGTCAATAGATCAATAAATGTCATTTTCTCATTTGCCTAAAATCACAAAGTGAGTATGGATTTCGGCACAAGAATGTACTGGGTGCTATAGCGTTAGGCACCTATTAACATCACAGCCCGATATGATAATATCACGTTCCATGACCGGAAATGATTAACTCTCCTTTTGATCCCTTTTCCTTCTAACAATTCTCTCCAGAGTTACTCCTAATTTTAAAAGTGTAATCTAAGTAGAAATCACTACAAATGCAGGGCGCCTGGGTGGCTCAGTGGGTTGAGGCCTCTGCCTCCGGGGTCCTGGGATCGAGCCCCGCATCGGGCTCTCTGCTCCGTGGAGAGCCTGCTTCCTCCTCTCTCTCTGCCTGCCTCTCTGCCTACTTGTGATCTCTGTCAAATAAATAAACACAATGTTTTTAAAAAAAAATCACTAAAAATGCTACATATATAAGATTAACAACGGCAACAGATTCTTATCATGTTCATCTGTCTTTGACAGTGGGGCGTGAATGGGGCCCTGAAGACATGCTAATCACCTAACCCCTCACTACACAGAGCCTCTGATGTCAGCAGAGAAGGACCTGGCCCAAGTTCACACTGAGTATTTTTTAGAGGAACTGGAACTAGAGGAGGACAGAGTCCTGCTGATGGGAGCTAGGAGGGAAGGAGGGGGAGCAAAAGAGACCCCCCCCCCGTGTGGACAAGTGTTTTCAGCATGCTGTCCAGGAGGGGGATGAGAGGGAGCACGGCCAGGGAGGGGCAGGGAAGAGGCGCTATTGTTTTTAAGGTTGGTCCACTTAGTGGCTGAGGAAAGACGGTGATGGGGGAGTCAGCAAAAGTCTAGGAGAGAAGCCGAGCAAGAAGGAGGTGGCCGTGGAGAACACTGGAGGACGTGGGTCAGGAGCAGACAGGACAAGTTTGCAGTGAAGGTCAGATACCTGCCCGTCTTCCATAGAAACAGCTAATAGGGGCCTGGGTGGCTCAGTCGGTTAAAGCCTCTGCCTTTAGCTCAGGTCATGATCCCAGGGTCCTGGGATTGAGCCCCTCATCGGGCTCTCTGCTCAGCAGGGAGCCTGCTTCCCCCTCTCTCTCTCTGCCTGCCTCTCTGCCTACTTGTGATCTCTCTCTGTCAAATAAATAAATAAAATCTTAAAAAAAAAATAACAGCTGATAGCTTGCTGAGCAGAGGAGAATAGAAATCAAACCCAAGGGTGCACAAGGTCAGTCCTTAAAATAAATGATCAGCAGCCAGGTCTGAGTCTGTGGTCCAACACTTGGGCACAGGACTCGAGGAGAACACTGGATGCTGCTAGGTTATGCCAAGACCAGAGGTGAGGCACTCACAGCCACAGTCCGCAGAAGGACACACAGACACACAGGGAAGCCGAAAGGACCAAGGAGTTGGGGGCAGGGGAGCAGATAGAAGCAGGAAAAAGATAGAGCAGATAGAGCAGAAAGAAGGAGGAACGGTTGCTAGAAGGGTCCAGCTAATTCTGCCAAATATGTTTGCCTTACATGGGACAGACTTGTGTTGGGAGGACCACCCTGACTGAGCATTTCTGTGCCAGAACAATCCTGCAGGGGAAGTCCTCCCATGAAGCCATTTTTCCCCGTGAGGGGAGTCAAGCAGAATGGAGGTGGGTTACTCATCCCAGCTCACAGCGACAGGGATGACACCCAAGTCTGCTCTGACTCCAGAGCCTCAGACCCCTTGTGACTCTGCTTCCCAGTTCCACCCAGGTGATGGAACCAGGTTTATTAAGTTGAACAGAATTCACAACAGGAAGACAGGAACAGCTTCCGGGGGGAAACAAACGTGAGCATGGACAATCGGGGCTGTAAGTAATGTTCCTCTGAGGCGTGCTTCCTCCCCACCCTCCTGTGGACAGAACTTATTGTCAAATATAGGTTTTATTCTTACTGAGGTATGGTTAAGTCCAATAGTTCAGGAGACAGTTGCCATTGAAATGATGCTTTGCTATTGTTCCCAAGAGGAGGGGGAATAGCATGCCATTTGGGGTGGGGATGGGCAACAGGGGGAAGCCCCAGGGTTGGTCACAAGGCAGAGGGAGAGGGGAATGGTGGGCAAGAGCCTTTCCCGGGGTCTCTTTAGGAAGGAACAGGAGAGGCAGGATAAGCAGGTTCAGGCTTGGCTAGTTAAATAATTTCAGGGCTTCATTGCTATCCCTAGTGGTCAGACACCTGGCTCTGGGTGATTAGGACCGGGGATAGGGTCCAGCATGAGAGCCCCAGAGAGGAAGTTGGGGATGGGCTCCAGGATTTGGTTGGTTTGTATTTAGAAGGTGTACTGGGGGAGAAGGGCTAGTTTATATGTGGGAATTGGCCAACTCTGGGAGGACTGGTCTCCCCAGTGTTAGCAAGGCCCAGATGTCAAAGCACCAGGACTACAGAAAGAAAAGGCTCAATCAATATACATATTTCCATTAACACAGCATGCCTATCCTCACCCGGGAAAAGGAAGTAGATTGCCCACGGGGATTTTGGAAGAACCCTGGGCATGATTTTTCTCTTCCTCCTCTTTCCCTCTTGGATAGGAACCTGACTGCAGAGAACACTCCTACTTTCTGTCAGTCCTGAGGGAGGCTGGGCCACAGAAGCCTTGTCCCTGCAGTGGAGGGCAGCGGGGACCAGCACTGGGTGGAGAGCTCATATCCAGCTGTGCAGCTAGGTATCAGGAAATCCACTTCCTTGCAGATCAAAGCTGCGTTCACCCATCCCAGCCTGCTCCACAAACATCACCTGTATTGGGTCACCTCTCTTTGTTGGTTCTGGCGAGGAACAGATGTATGATTATTACTGTGCCCTCCCCACGACCTCAGAAGGGCGACGATTGCCACAGGAGGGAATGAGCTTTTGATCCTGACTACCATTGAGTCAAATGGCTGGGACCCCAAATACTGTTTCCACCTGTAGGACAAATGAGCGAACTCAGAGAATCTTGGCCGTGCGTGATGTGACTTCCGCTAGGATTGGTCGTTGTGCCTTCTCTTTAAGAATGGGGGACATATTCCCTGGGAACACACAGCCTCACACTCAAAAAGGATCCTTTTTGCCCCTAGTCAGTTCATCTTGACAAAATTGATCTCTCCTGTCTGTTAGAGTGAGCACATAGTAGGGTGAGTTTCTCATTCTGGACAATCCAGCAAAAAGCAACAGTTAGCTGGGTCCTTCCTCTTGCTTCCGAAATTGTTATCCAATGACCAACTACAGATCCTGAAATCTTCTTCATTATTCTTCCCAGGAAGCTTCCAGCATCTTCAGTAAATACATCCATCTGGGATTTCCTAACATGCCAGAGTTGTCCCAAGATGGTAGACTTATTAATTTCGATGAAGAAAGTAAGAGGTGGAAAAAAGTGAAGAAATGTGTGGTTGGCTGGTTCCTTCATTACATTTTATTTATCATAAAGCACTAAATTAACCCAGTTTTTGAGACAGATTTATGCACAATGAAATATGAATATAAGTGTCCATTTTGATGAATTTTGACAAATGCGAGCACCCCATAAAACAAGGTGTAAGATCTTCCCATCACCCTTCACAGTCACCCCCCAAACACACACTGAGGCAACTAGTACCGTGATTCGTGTCAACATAGCTTAGTCTTGCTTGTCCTAGAATTTCACATGAATCAAGTCAAATAGGGTGTATTTGCAATAGCAATGAAATAAAGCAAAGGGTAAACAAGGGTCGAAGAAGTAAGATAAAATCTGGAGGACACAACATAGACGCTGAGCCCTTTGGTGTCTTTCCTTTTGTCTCCCTCTGTAGCAGCATCGATCATAGCCATGCCTGTTAGGGTGCACATCGCGCCCTGAGGAGGGTGAAAGGAAGGAGATCCACCCATCCACCGCCAGTCTCCAGAATTAGCTTTGTCAAGGTCTCTTTAAGAGTCCGGTTCATTCTCTCTACTTGTCCAGAACTCTGGGGCCGGGAGGCAAAATATAGTTTCCAGTTAGTACCCACAGCCTTGGCCAATGCCTGTGAGACTGAACTCACAAATGCAGGGCCGTTGTCTGACCTGATTGCAAAAGGCAGTCCAAACCTAGGAATTATTTCTTCTAGTAGCCTTTTTGCCTACCACTCCTGCTGTCTCATGTTTGGTGGAAAAAGCCTCTACCCAGCCTGAAAAGGTATCTACAAAAACTAATATATACTTGTGCCCATATTTTCCGGGTTTCATTTCTGTAAAATCTATTTCCCAATAAATTCCTGGTTCCTTACCTCTTTCTCTTTTCCCTCTTCCCATTCTAGTTCCTCCCACATTAACTGCCTGGCATCGAGCACATCTATCAACTATATCCTGAACCATACGCCCTAATTTAGAAACCTGGAACTGCTTGCTTTTAAGTTCCTTGAGTTTGCATGACCCCAAATGAGTACCCTGATGTATCTGGTCTACTAACTTCTTACCTAGTCTTCGAGGAAGAATTAACTTTTCTCTTTTAGTCTTAGCCCAGTCCCCTTCATAGTCTAATTTAGCCCATTTTTGTAAATACTTTAAATCTTCCTCTGAATAGTGTGGTTTTTCTGGTAGGGCTAGAGCCGGGAGTGTAACCAGCTCTTGCACTGTTTCTCGGGCTGTTGCTTTGCAGCTCGATCTGCTAATTGGTTTCCTTTTGAAATTGGATCAGTCCCCGTTTGGTGTCCCAGGCAATGCATAACGGCCACCTCTTTTGGGTCCCAAATAGTCTGGAGGAGAGCCAATATTTCTCCTCTGTTTTAATTCCTTTTCCTTCTGCTGTTAATAGGCCCCTTTCTTTATAAATAGCCCCATGTATATGGAGAATAGCAAAAGCATACCTGCTGTCCATATAGATGTTGGCAGTTTTACCTTTGGCCATCTGCAGTGCCTTGGTGAGTGCAGTTGGTTCCGCTTTTTTTGCTGAAGTTCCATGTGGCAGGGCTGCTATCCAGAGTTCCTGCTCAGGAGAAACCACCACAGTCCCTGCATACCTCTTTCCATCGACCATGTGAATAGAGTCATCTCGGCATCCGGGAGGGGAATGTCTCTGCGATCTGGCCTTATTCCTGTGACTTGGGTCAGGGCCTCCCCACAGTCGTGTGGGAGGTCCTGGCACAGTCATGCCAGTTCCTCTGGCAGCAGTGTGGCTGGATTTAGCACCACTGGGGGCCGGAAGGTCACTCTTGGTTCATTGAGGAGAAGGGCCTGATACACCGTCACTTGGGCCTTCATCATCTATTGGTCTGGTGGAGTCCGGAGAAGGCCCTCAATAGCATGTGTGGTGGTTACGATGAGATTTTGACCCAAAGTCAATTTATTTGCATCCTTGACCAGGAGGGCCATGGCAGCAATTATGCAAAGGCATGGGGGGAACCCAGCTGCTACTGGATCTAGTTTCTTGCTAAGATAGGCTACTGGCCTTTGCCAATGCCCCAGAGTCTGAGTTAAAACTCCTTTGGCCACCCCTGCTTTTTCATCCACATACAAGTGGAAGGGCTTGGTAACATCTGGGATGGCCAGTGCTGGGGCACTCAGTAAGGCTGTTTGTAATTCCCAAAATGTTCCTTCTGCCTCAGCTGTCCATTCTATCATAGTGAGCCCTCCTTTTGCCAGTTCGTAGAGGGGTCGGGCAATCTCCACAAACTGCAGTATCCACAGCCTATAGTAGCCCACCGTCACAAGAAACTCCCTTACTTGTCGGGATGTGGTGGGGCGGGGGTATAGGGTGATCACCTGTTTCCTGGACTCAGACAGTGAACGCACTCCCTCGTGGAGATCAAAGCCTAGATAAGTGGCATGGCTCTGACAGAGCTGTGCTTTCTTTGCTGACACCCGATACCTTTTTTCCTGCAGAGTCTGTAAGAGAGCTCTCATTCTCTGCAAACATGACTCATAGTCATCAGCGGCTACTAGCAAGTCATCAATGTACTGTAACAGAGTGACTCCTGGGTTGGAGGTTCTGTACTCATGCAAATCCTCATGTAGGGCCTTGTTGAAGATAGTGGGTGAATTCTTGAACCCTTGGGGAAGTCTTGTCCAGGTGAGCTGGCCTTGGAATCCTTCCTGTGGGTTGGACCACTCAAAAGCAAAGAGATGCTGAGAATTCTTTTGCTAAAGACATGCAGAAAAAATGCATCCTTGAGATCTAAGATGGTATACACAGTTCTTCTGGGGCCCAGGAGGGAGAGTAGGATATAGGGGTTAGGCACTGTTGGGTGGATATCTTCAACCCATTTATTAACTTCCCGCAAGTCCTGGATGGGTCGGTACTCCCCAGTCTCAGCCTTTTTGATGGGTGGCAAAGGTGTGTTCCATGGAGATTTGCAAGGAACTAGGATCCCGTCTCCTCAGAGGTGGTTAATGTGTTTTCTGACCCATTCCTTTGCTTCCCGGGGAAGGGGATACTGCCAAACGCGAATAGCCATAGCTGTCGCCTTTAATTGTACCACCACTGGAGGTTGTTCCTTGACCAAGCCAGGGGGCTTCCCTTCTGCCCAGACCTGGGGAAACTCATCCTGTAGGATTTGGGGAAGGCTCCCCCCTCTTTGTCTCCTCTGGTTCTGAGACTGGCTCATAAAGGAGGTATTCATCTACTGCTGCTATAAGCACTTCTACAGTGGATTGTCTCAAGGTTACAGTCATGTCTCCTTCCGAGAACTGAATGCCAGCTCTTAAGGAAGATCTTTTCCCATCAAGTTATAAGAGGCATTAGGGAGGACCAAAAATTGATGTTTAACTACTCCCGGGGCCAACTTTAAAGTCCTTTCTGTTGTCCATTTATGTCTCTCTGTGCCATTTGCTCCTGGTACCCAGACTTCCTCTCCAAGTAGTAAGTCTGCCATAGGTTTAAGTAATGATGAAAATTGGGCTCCTGTGTTCACCAAAAAATCAACTGATTTCCCCTCCACTTCAATTTTTACCCGAGGTTTGGGGAGGGGCTCCGAACCATGGCCCCTTCAGTCTCTGGTGGCAAGCATTTCTCTCTTCCTTTTGGGGCACTCCCTGGCCCAATGTCCTTTTTCCTTACAGTAAGCGCACTGATATGAATCTAAGTCTTCCCACCAGCCTTCTCTGTGCTTAGGCTTTTCCTTCCATTTACTATCCCCTACCTGTCTCCTCCCTGCCTCATGTAATGCCAAAACCTTAACCAGTTTTTTTGGTCTGTTTTTCATCCTCTTGTGCATCCTTGTTGTTAAACAATTTTTCTGCTATTCCCACTAATTCAGTCAGATTCTTCCCTTCAAATCCTTCAATTTTCTGAAGTTTCCTATATCTGGGGCTGACTGACTGGCAAAGCAAGATCGTCTAAATGAGCTATTGTGCAACTTCCCTGAAGTTTACCTCATGTTTTCTAGCTTAAGTAAACAAACATTTAAAGACAATAAAGTCTAGAATTTAACATCCATAAAGGTGTGTTATTAAAACATGATTTTTCTCTCTAAAATAACCCTCGTTTTCAGAGATAGTCAAATCAGGGCTAATTTATTTGAAAAACAAGTCCAGTTTTAACAAGCTTGGCCTAATTATTTACATAAGCTCAGCAAGAACAGTGAGGGATCATATAAATCTTTTAGAATCTGCTCTGCTGGAACTTCTCATAAGGAATCTCTAGGTTGAACTTATGATAGCCTCTCCAGGCCAGAAGCCAAGCTACATACTTGCCATCAGACATGCCTGTAATACCTGTTGATTTGGGTGAATTCCTATTCCTGAGGGCCCCCAAAGAATCCTGAGGTTCCTGCACCTGCCAGGAAGTAACATCCTTTACTCAACTGGTGAGGCTGCTGGGAACTCTGTAAGCAAGGTATTAGGCCAACAGTTCCCAAAGGGCTTTACGGTTCCAGGTTTTATAAAGTCAACCTTAGTTCATTTAGGCTGTCTAGTCATATCTGAGTCCTTTCAAATATGACATCCCAGTCTAAGCCATGGTAAAATAACCATTGTTTCCAATGGTGTCCTGTTACAAGGAGAACAGATGCTTATTGAACTTATGCAAATGACTGATTGCCATGGAAGAAAGAATACTTGCTGAGACCCTTTGGTTTCAGAGGGTTCAGATAGAGAGAGAAAGAGTTGAATACCTTGATTTGTTTACAAATGACTACATTTTTATCTCTATAAGTTACAGATAACTTAAGAAAAAAAGTTTCCCTAGTCTGGAAGAGCAAACATTAAAGAACCATTAATGTTTAAAATAAGACAAAACATCAAGAGATACAACATTATAATCTTTCAGTTCACCTAGTCCCATGTTAATAATTCTGGTTTAGTCCAAATGCAGCTTTTACTTCTGTAAATTCTTACCCGTTTCAGTTCCAGGATTTCAACATATCAAAGACCTGTATTTGTCCTGAAAGTCTTTCCATATGAATTTCCTTTAAGGCGGAAGTCATTTTACAAGAGAATTCTTAGAAGGCAAATTTATGAATCAGTTAAGCACGGAACATGTTCACCAGCAGATTTTAAAAGCACAAACTCAGTTCCAGCAGCCAATGCTCTAGCATTTTATCCCATTTTGTTAAGACCTAGATTTCCAACAAATTTAATTCCATTTGTCATTCAAGCAACTCTTCACAGTTTCAGGTTACCAAAGACTTCGGAAGCCACTTTAACAATTACGCATTAAAACATTGAGACAGACAAATAACCATCTCCACTTCAGATGCCATGCTTTCCCACCAGCAAGGGGGAGGGGCTAGGCAGTCCACGTAGGGCCAGAGAAGGCAAAGAATTCCCTATTTGTCCCATTTCTCCAAATACAACAGCAACACAATAGACAACAAAAGGACCAGGTCAAGACAACTGCAGGCCCAATGATTCTTACCCAGAACCTGCCACTGGTGGGGGTTTTCTTTATTCACTGACCGCCTAGGGGGACTCGAACCTCTCAACCATCTAGGGGGACTCGAACCCCCTGACTGCCCAGGGGAACTTGAGCCCCCTGTCGATCTACCAGCAGAGGGATGGGGTATCACCGCATCCACTCCAGCCCTGGGGAGCATGGCCGCATCCAGCTTCTCCCCAGTGGATTATACCCTGGAGCTCTGCAACCAGACAGACAGACAAAATCCCAATACCTCCAGAGGCTTTTCCCAGAAATTCCAATGCTGGCTCAGTTCTCGTCATTTGATCCAGGTGTCTCCTCCAATGTTAGGGTCCGTAATCAAAGGAGTGAGACTGATACAAAGCGAAGGTCAAGCAAAGCTTTATTTCACGCCAAGCATCGAGAATCAAACTGACCGGTCAGGGCTGTCTCTTGCAAAGAGGCGACCCCTCCCAGCCTCACAAACTCACTTTTATAGAGGTAGTTTAGCCAGGCTATACACAGGTGGCCAATGAGATTGCAATACACAGAGAAAACTGCACAGTCATGCTAAGTCTGCCACACACAGGAAAAAACTATTAGTTAATACACAGTTGGCCAATTGAATTTCAATTTACCCTAGTAGATATACGTGCGCCCCACTGATTGGATGTCTTCACCTTGTCTGACCCGCCCTTGTATCTAGGCTATGCATGTAAGTTCCTCTGGGAGGGGTGGGGTCAATCTAAGTTCACTGCATAGGGTCAATCTAAGTTTACTGCAAAAAATGGCTCCCTCTGATTAAGTAGGCTCTTACAATGCCCTTCCCATGGTCCTAGCTCCAATCTGGTAACTAGGCCAATCGCAACTATGACATCATCAACCATTGTGAGCTCGGCTTTTGGGGGTTAATATGGAAAACTAATTGACCGAGATATTAGGTGAAAGAATTGTCATCGAAACTACTGTAACTCAACAAAAATAGGTTATTTGGCCAAAAAGATCATTTGATACATTTGGAATTTTAAAATATCAAGTGAAATTAGTACATAAGAAAAAAGAAATGTTTCTTTTGTTATAGTTCTCACCACTGTTGTATGAGATAATGAACTTGATATGTGGCTCTTTAACTTGTAATATAAAATACTGTACTTGGCATGCACAATTTGGGTGAGCTATTTTTATCATAAGATGAAGCCATGTGAGATTTCCTTTACTCTTCTAATGTTTCCAGTGAGCTTTAATTTGCAATCCCCTGAACGCATTCAATGCATTTTTCAAAATTGTATTTCTCAGTTTGGGAAGAAAGCTGTGGAGGAAGGAATTGATAGATACTGTATCAGAAATACTAATAACTCATCAGTAAATCTCAGATGTGCCACCACATCTCCTCATTATAAGTCTCCTCACTACAGAGCCAGAAACCAAACGATCTTCAGAAGTCTTCATGCCCAGAAAGCATGGAAAAATCCAAGACTCTATTTCTTTCCATTTTGCACCATGTAATGCTCTGTCTGCAGATCTTCTACAAGAACTATTACATAGGATCCTGCAAATAACTCCCAGCTCTGCAGTCAGGTAGGGGTTGCTTCTGAGAGCAATGGCTGTGTGCTGGGTGATCCATCATCCATGGCTGCTTTCCCTGAGCATGCAGTGCATAGCTCCACAATATTTTACCTTAGTTTCAGAACTTAAGTCCTTAGTAGGGAAAGCAGAAAAACCGTGGAAACCATGCATCTCACCCCTATGTCTAGAGAATAGATAAAGAAAGCCTGGAGGAAAGAATGACATGGGAGCAAAAGACTTTGGTGACCAGTAAGGACAGTTCCAGAACTCTGAGCTCTCCCAATTCTGGTTCCCACTCTTTGCCCCTCTTCCTATGCTTGTGTACCCCTATGCTCCCTAGAATCATCCACCACAGCTCTCAGAGCACCTCACTTCACACTAGGCACTTCTCTCTGCTTGTTCCTCCTTCTGTCAAAAACAGTGTCTGGAAGGTCTACATTCTTTGTCCTGCATGTAAAATCATCTGGTAACCAGGTATAGAGGACTGGATTTTTACAGGTTACCTCTGGAGTAACAGCAACCTAGCCCATGGAAAGGACCTTGTAACTATGCACCTGTTAAGAAAAAGGATTTGGATAAAAGAGGCATCTTCCAAGCTTACAGAGAATATCATTTACCCAGCCATAGGCGGACAAGCTCTGGGGACGAACAGGCAGCTACTCTGGCTATAGATTACTTGAAACAACTGAGGCTTTCAGGTGACACCATCCTGAATTCTCAAACATAATTGTGTTTTGTTTTCGATCCTAGAAAATGGTGAAATATCTTGTGTTAGGCAAGCTTCACTAATTAACTCCTTTTTCTTTTTTTTACACTATATTATTATTTTTTATTATGTTCAGTTAGCCACTATGTAGTGAATAATTAGTTTCTGATGAGTTCAATGACTCATTAGTTGGGTATCAACACCCAGTGCTCATCCAGTTTACTTCTGATGAATGATCCCAGCCACAGTACCTACAATGGCAGGAAGCAAGTTCTAAAATGATACGACAGGGGGCACCTGGGTGGCTCAGTGGGTTAAAGCATCTGCCTTCAGCTCAGGTCATGATCTCAGGGTCCTGGGATAGAGCCCCACATCGTGCTCTCTGCTCAGCGGGGACCCTGCTTCCCCCTCTCTCTCTGCTTGCCTCTCTGCCTACTTGTGATCTCTCCCTGTCAAATAAATTAAAAAAAAATAAAATATTTAAAATGATATGACAGGCAGAACATCGAAGCCAAAGATGTCTACACCCCAGTCCCCAGAATCTGAGAGTTTGTTATATTACAGGACCAGGGAGAATTAAGGTTGCTTATTGCCTGATTTTAAATGAGATATTTGGATCTTAGGTTACCCAGGTGGGGCCAACGTAATCACAACGTAATCACAAAGAGATCCAAGTGAGGTGCTCTGAGAAGGACACAGCCTGCCATCACGTCATTGACTTTGACAATGGAGGGAGGGATTTGGGGTCATGGGATGTGGCTAATTTCCAGCAGCTGGATAAGGCAACAAAATGGATCTTCCCATCACTGCCTCCCCAAAGGAATGTGGTTTTTCCAACATCTTGATTTTTTGCCTTGTGAGACCCTTGTCAGACTTCTCACCTCCAGAACCATAGGATAATACATTTGTATTGTTTTAAAGCTTTTAATTTGTGGTAATTTGTTATAACAATGACAACAAGCAAATCAGGTGAGATGTTGGAGCTAATGGCTCTACATAGGACCCCTGTGCCTGAAGCTTCTGTCTTGCAAAGGACACACATCAGCTCTCCAAGACTGTCCTCTGCAATCTTAGAAACACTGCTTCATTATTTTTCTCCTTCTCCACTCCTGGTCACCATGTTCAATTAAGCTTACTTCATCTTTTCCTTCAACACTCTCAATACCCCTTGAATTGGCTTCTCAGCTTTCCCAGCTTTGCTCACTCACCACCAAGCACCATATGTCAGAAGGGGATCTTCCTATAACTATGTAACTTCCCTAGATAAATGCCTCTAGAGGTGCCCCCCCTGCCCATAGGTAGGGGCCATATTCCTCATAGGGCCTTCCTCTGCAGGCTCATCTCTAAATAGCAGAGCCAAGAATGGAAACAAAGGCTCATGTACGTTATATGTAGATGTCATAAGTCAACTTATTAAACTGGTAAACAAAATATGTTTAATTCTCCTGCTTTAGAAATCCAGATTTCAACTGGGAATTCTCAGAACCTGTCTTCATGGAGAGAGCTGGTACCCAGGCCCAAGTCCTTGACCTATGTCTGACCCTCTTCTCCCCTAGCCCTGCTTGTCTCTTCCACCATGAGTGACCATGTCAATGCCAACTTCTACCTTCTTCTAAACCCTCTGCCAATAGCCACCCCTTGATTAGCTATTATGCCCACAATTACATGTCGCTGGGATGTCTGACCTTGGATGTGGATCCAGGGAAGGGACTATCTAAGCCATGAGAGCATTGGGCATTGGGCAGCCATTGGGCAAGGAATTCTGTGGACCTAGGTATCCAATTCTTGGTCTAGAAGGTGAGGCAATGGGTTTCAGGTGGGTATGTGTCCTTGGTCCTGCAGGTTTCTTCCCTACGGGGCAAAAGGTGGCCCAAGGAGGACCAGAGCATGATGTTCTTCCAAAGGCATCCCCTCTCCAGTTCTCTAGCCACCTCCATGCCCTCTTCACACCCTGTGCTTAGTCCTATCAGAATGCTCGTCAGATTTTGTACTGATGTGATGTTTTCTCTGTGCATTTGCTCATGTCATACCCATCTAGGGGCTATAAATCAGTATATCGTTCATCTCCTTGAACTGTATTTTCTATTTTCTGTGTCCCCAAACTTCTGAGCACAGCAAGCCATTGGTTAATTCCTGGCAACTGATGAGCTGACCTGATTTTGTGACATGAAAATGGAGGGCATTAATTGAATTAAAGAATTGAAAAGGGTCATGTTTTTTCATTAACAATGGGTAGAAATATCAGGCAGCCATGCAGAATATAATCCATTCAAGTGTCAGCTGCTTTCTCATCAGGTATGAAAGTATTAGAAAGTGACGGTAATAAAGACAGGGTTCCGGAATGAGACCAGACACTCAGGTCAGTGAGTAGAATTATGCAGGAACAAAAGGTCTATCCTGGCATCATCGTCTCAGCATAGTGACGGGGGCCAATGTGGAAGGTGCTGTCATTGCTTGCATGCAATGTCAACCGTATGACCTAGGGACCGAGTCTCGGGGTAGGTAGTGGGAGTCCGGCTGGCTATTCCCATCAGAGGGCCTTTTGTACAGCATTCACTTTGGTTTATATTCAGCAAGGCAGCATTTCCTCGCTTCCAAGAAGCTTTAGCATCTAACCTGGCCTTGTCATCCAAGCTGAAACACAGGACAAAGAGAATGAGATGAAACAGTAGCAATCCTGTTGGTTTGTAAGATGTGGATTTCAGGAGCATCTGGCTGGCTTAGTCGGGAGAGCATGCGACTCTTGATCTCAGGGTGGTTAGTTTGAGCCCACATTGGGTGTAGAGATTACTTAGAAATACAGTTTTAAAAGTATGGATTTCAGCAAAGAAATTGCCCTTTTTACCTGTAGAAGAACCCAGCATATGGAATGATGCCCCCAGCCTAGGGTGAGAGTTGAGTTTGTAAGAGAACTATGGAGTTTTAAGAATGTACAGGTGCATAGTATATCTTGTAAAATATCACAGAAAAGATCTAAGTGCCCACTGATGGATGAATGGATAAGGAAGATGTACTTACACACATTTGTGTGCATGCACACACACACACACGCACACACACACACACACACAGTGGAATATTACTCAGGTGTAAATAAGAACGAGATTGTGCCATTTGCAACCACATGGATGGACCTAGATGGTATTATGCTAAGTGAAATAAGTCAGGCAGAGAAAGGCAAAGACTACATCATTTCACTACATGTGGAATCTAGACAATAAAATGAACCCAAACCAAAAACGCACAAATGGACTCGTAAATACAGAGAACAAACACACTCACTGCCAGAGAGGAAAAGGGGTAGGAGTATGGACAAAGTGGATGCAGAAGAGTGGGAGGCACAGGTTTCCAGTTATGGAATGAGTAAGTCACTGAGATGGAAGGTACAACATAGGGAACACAGTTAATGATGCTGTAGCTCCGAGAGCAAACCAGTGGTCACTAGAGGGGAGGTGGGCAGGAGGATGGGCAAAATAGATGGAGGAGATTAAAAGGTATATGAACTTTCAGTTATAAAATATGTAAGCCACAGATGTGGAAAATATAGCATTGGGATTACAGTCAGTGATATTGTAACACTTTGTATGGTGATGATGACTACAGTTAATGTGGGGGGCATTGAGTAATGCATAGTATTGTTGAATCAATATTCTGTACACCTGAAACTAAAACAACATTGTATTAGTATCTGCTCCAAGTCTCAGATTTAAATAACAATGTCACCACTTGTCATTTGTGTTACCTTGGATGAGTTTGAGAATTGAGTCTCAGGATTCCTATCTTTAAAAATATATGTGAGCTGGGGCACCTGGATGGCTCAGTGGGTTAAGCCTCTGCCTTCGGCTCAGGTCACGATCCCAGGGTCCTGGGATCGAGACCCTCATCGGGCTCTCTGCTCAGCAGGGAGCCTGCTTCCCCCTTTCTCTCTGTTTGCCTCTCTGCCTACTTGTGATCTCTCTCTCTGTCAAATAAGAGGATGAAATCTTGAAAAAAATTATGTGAGTTGGTAGCAACATCATAAAATTTGCGTTTTTCCATTTGTAATCTGGTAATCATATTTAAATCCTGGGACTGCTATAAAGATTCATGGAGTAATCTTTAGCTTTCAAGTCACGCAGCAGTGCCTGGCGTGCGGACAGGAGCCATGAGTCCCTTCCTGCACTTTGCTTTTCACAACGTATTTGTTAATTTCCTTAGTTTATGACTCGTGTGATAGTTCACATAAAATAAAATAAAACACACAGAGGTGCACCCAGGTGAGATCTGTCAATTGTATGCAACCTTGTAACCACTGTATAAAACAAGGTAACACTTCCTTCATTCCTCAGAAAGCTTCCTGCCCCCGCTCTGTTAAGTTTCCCCACCTTCAGATCTCTGTTAACACCTTCTGTTACTCTCGCCCACCTCTGATGTTATATCTTGAAATTATATGATATTCACTTCCCCTCCTTTTCATTTGCCTGCTCTCACTGAATACCCTGTTTTTGCAATATATCGTTGCATATATTAGCATATTGGTAGGCTTGATTGTTAAGCACGAACATATTACAATATGTTTAGCTGTTTTCTTATTGACAGATTTTGGGTTATTTCCAGTTTGGGGCAATTATGTAGAAAGTCGCTAACATTCTCGTACAAGCTGTTTTCACTTATTTGAGGCAAATACCTAAGCACGGAGTTTCCATGTTGTAGGGTAGAGGTATGTTTAACTTTATCTCTGCTAAACAGTTAGTTCTCTGGGGTGGTTGTGCTGCTTACATCCAACCAATGGTATCTGAAGAGTCCACTCGCTCCACACCTTTACTGGTCTGTCTCTATTTTAGCCATCCTGGTGTATGCAAATACTAGCTCATTATAGTTTAATTTGAATTCCCCCAAGAGCTAATAATTTTGAGCACTTTCTCTTGTACTTACTGGCCGTTGATTAAACTTCTTTCATGTAGGGTCTTTTAGATACTTTGCTGTTTTAAGAATTAGGCTGTTTGTTCTTTTAATTACTGATTGAGAGGGATTTAAAAATATGTTTTTGAATGAAAGTGCTTTGTTAGGTATATGCATTGGGAATATTTTCAGAGTTTTTGTGGTTTTGCCTTTCTCTTGTCTCAATTATAGCTTTTTAATTTTGTATAATCTAATTTATAACTTTTTCTTTTATAATTAGGGCTTCTTGGTATTGTTGTTGTTGTTGTTTTATAAGAAGTCCTTGCCTAAACCAAGTGTGCAAAGATATTTTTCTATGCTTTTCTGATGGAAGCTTCATTATTCAAGCTTTTACATTTATGGTGATGATCCATCTTGAATTAATTTTAATTGACTTAACAATAATTGTAATTGGGGCTCTTTATTTCTTGTAGTTTTTAAGGAAATTATATTAAATATTTAATATAAGCTTTAGATTTCTTATAGCAGAACTACACACTGAGAACTGTGAATCACCTTCTCTATATTTCTGTTTAAATTGTATTAGTTATTAGTCTAGTAATGTGGAGAACATCAACAGGGGAATCCAGCAGGCTGAGAATTGATCTTCTTGGCCCTGAGAATAAATTACCGTGTCTCCTGACAACCCGTTTGCTCTCATCAGGGAGGAATTGTCATCCCAAGGACTTTCTCTTCCTAATGTTATCACAAGGACTTTGAAGTCTTTTGTAAGTGCAAAAATAAACACGACAAACTCCAACCCTGATGGGTGGGAGGTCTTCATGTATAGAGAGATTATAATCCCATGACCATCACATCTTTGCACAGGTGTGAAAGAAAATTCTAGTGACTTCTTGCTCCAAAATTCCATTTTACAGATATTTCTTACTTGTGCTGACCCAAGGAATTGCTTGTAATGAAATACCTTCATCATCATCAAAGAGGTGTTTTCAGAGTAAAAGTTTAAATTCTGATGAAGCCGAATGTACCAGTTTTTCCCTTTACGGATCTTGTTTTTGGTGCCAATTCTTTACCTGATCTCTCTGCCTGCCCTAAATCTTGAAAACAGTCTCCTTTTTCCCCCTAACCTTTTTACAAAGGTTTCAAGAAACACTCATTAGGCCTTTTGTTTGATTTGAATTTTATCTCTTGCTTCCTCTTAATTCCTAAAATACAAAGCAACTCTTTTTTAAAAAAAAAATTTATTTATTTTTTTCAGCGTAACAGTATTCATTGTTTTTGCACCACACCCAGTGCTCCATGCGATCTGTGCCCTGTCTAATACACACCACCTGGTTCCCCCAACCTCCCACCCCCCACCCCTTCAAAACCCTCCTACACTGTTGGAGCGAATGCAAGTTGGTGCAGCCACTTTGGAAAACAAAGTGGAGATTCCTCAAGAAATTAAAAATAAATCTTCCCTATGACCCTGCAATTGCACGACTGGGTATTTACACCAAAGATACAGATGTAGTGAAAAGAAGGGCCATATGTACCCCAATGTTTATAGCAGCAATGGCCATGGTTGCCAAACTGTGGAAAGAACCAAGATGCCCTTCAACGGACGAATGGATGAGGAAGATGTGGTCCATATACACTATGGAGTATGATGCCTCCATCAGAAAGGACGAATACCCAACTTTTGTAGCAACATGGACGGGACTGGAAGAGATGATGCTGAGTGAAATAAGTCAAGCAGAGAGAGTCAATGATCATATGGTTTCACTTATTTGTGGAGCATAACAAATAGCATGGAGGACATAGGGAGTTAGAGAGGAGAAGGGAGTTGGGGGTAATTGGAAGGGGAGGTGAACCATGAGAGACTATGGCCTCTGAAAACATCTAAAAGATTTTAACATAACTGGAGCCTAGCTTCAGTCTCACTGGTGGGAGCAGATGGGGCAGGGGTATTCATGAAATCGCACTGGGATCTCTAGAGTTGTTCAAATCAATTCAGGGTTTCAAGGAGGGGAAAGGAGAAGGACATAAACCCTGTCCTCTCCCCAACAGATTACATCCTGGCATCCCATGCGGTACTGCAGTAGCTCTAAGAACTCTGAGTAGAAGTAGGACAAGAGGTCTCCACTAGGCAGCCATCAGAAATAGCTCCATAAAAATTTCTCACAGTTTTCATTCTTGTCTCAGGTCTGTCCCTTACCAGGTAGATTGTACCTAAACAAGACATTATTATTTTTTTCTCCTTCTCTTAGGCATATCACTCTAGGGAGCTGGTGATCTGTAGTCATAACCTTTCTGTCTCCCCTCATAACTAGCCTGGAAGGACCAGCTCCATAAGCAATCTTTATTTTCTGTGCAGAAATGGACTTTCTCAAAAAAAAAAAAAAAAAAAGAAAGAAAAAGAAAGAAAGAAAAAGGCTTTTCTTGGCTTTCTTTCTTTAAAAAATCTCCATCCTTGACTTTTTCTTCTCTAAGTCCTTTTGCAGGATGTTCATCCTGCAGTTGACATGTTCTTAATCCTTCTTTTTCCTTCTCCTTGGGAGGCAGCCTAGCATCTGCCAAGGGTACAGACTCAGCTTCGAGACTACCAAGATTAAAATTCTAGCTGAACTGTTCTCCGGCTGGGTCACTTTGGCCAATGTACTCAACTTCTCTATGTTTTATCATCTGTGAAATGGGGAAGAAAGCAGTCATCACCTCGAGGGGTCATCTCGAAGATATGTAAATAAGTTTGTATATTATTCACACCCCCCCTACCCCAGCCAAAGACTACGAGGAGCATATCAGTAGCCAGAAGTGGGTTTATTGTTTGCCTCAGCAGTAATAATGGAGGCAATAAATAAAGAATAATAAATAATAACTAAAAAGAGTACTCATCATGGGGAACTCTGAGGCATCACAGGGCAGCCCAGGAAGAGTATAGTATCATCTCAGGAGGGGCTTTTTTAAAGAATTTGAGTTTGTGTTGAGTGGTTTTGGAGAGGGTCTAAGAAAGTGGGCAGTCGCTCTGGATTGGAGGCCATCGGAAAGTGGGGACAAGTCCATAATTGGGTAGCTTGAATTGTTTTTTATCTAGAAGGTGGAGGACCAAGGAAGGCTAACGTAACTGGGAAAGAAGAAGCAGTGCCTCTTGTGAGCCAGGAGAAAGAAAAAATTGGTCATTTTAGGGATTTGCATTGCATTCTTATTTTTGTCTTTACTCAGGTGGGATGAGGGAGGGGTCTTGGACACAGAGACCTCATCTGATGTTCACGGTCTGTGAAATGTTCGTGATTAGTGGAAGAACATTGTGGTCCAGGGCTGAGTGTCATGCCAGCTACCAGCTAGCAGAGTCCCTTTGTTCTCTCTCTCTCTTTTTAGACAAGAAGAAGTAAAACTTCTTTATTTGCATGCCATCTTTTATATGGAAAAGTCTGAGGAATCCACATACACACACACCAACATTAGCACCAAGAAAAAAATCGTCAGGTTTGCAAAATGTCAATATAAAAAGTACTTCTATTTCTAGCAATGAATAACCAAAAAGTGAAGTTAAGAAAGCAATTCTACTCACAATAGCATCAAAAAGAATAAAATACTCAGGAATAAATTTAATGTGCGATGTGTGCAACTTAGACATTGAAAACTACAAAGCATTGTTGAAAGAAGTTGAAAAGTCTGAGTAAGTAGAAAAATATCCAGTGTCCATGGATTGGAATAATTAATATTGTTAAAATGGCAGTTCTCTCTGAATGGATCTGTAGATGCACCACAACCCTTGTAAAAATTCCAGCTGTGTTTGGTGTTATTGTTTGAGAAAATGACGTGGCCATCTTAATTCATATGGAAATACAAGGGACCCACGAGAGCAAAACAGCCCCCCGCTTTGTTTCCAAAGATGAACTGAGTAGCTTATTTATTTATTTATTTATTAGTTTAAATGTAAGCTAACGTTCTATCTGTCTGCATAGCTCAGGATGAATACGCTTTGTCTCCCCGACACGACTTCTGTGCTGGTCAACAAGTGACTCATATCTCACATTCTAGCTCTGCTATTGAACTTGACCTCACGAGCAGCACGTCAGAGAAGCTATTGTCTCTCCCATCAGGTGTTGCAGGATTTTTCGCTGCTCTGGCCAGGCCATCACCTTTTTTATTTTCATTTTTATCAAGATCTTTTCTTGAGTATCAAATGACACAGAATATAAGGGAGGCATTGTCTGAAGTTTATTAGACATGCCTAATCCTTGCACATTATGGCACAGATGAGTAAGATATTTCTTTTTTTTTTTTTAAAGATTTATTTATTTGACAGAGAGAAATCACAAGTAGACAGAGAGGCAGCCAGAGAGAGAGAGAGAGAGGGAAGCAAGCTCCCTGCTGAGCAGAGAGCTCGATGCGGGACCCGATCCCAGGACCCTGAGATCATGACCTGAGCCGAAGGCAGCGGCCTAATCCACTGAGCCACCCAGGCGCCCCGAGTAAGATATTTCTACTGGAAAAGAAATTTACCTATCTCTGTATTTCCCCTGCTATTTACACAGTATCTGACACATTTCTGTGTGGGGGGATAGAATAAAACATGTAAATAAATATGTTTGCCTGCCTAAATCTGTGAAAGTACAGGATTTCTGAACAATCTGGAAATCTCTGGCCGAGCTGCTCTGTCTCCCACATTTCCTCTTCATGGGGGATCAGCAGGTGGTGCTATAATTATCTTGCTTCCATTTTCCTTTGAAGGCCACTGCTCCTCTATCCTTAAAAGAAATTTCTTCCTCAGAGGCTTCTATCAGGCAACTAATTCAATCTAAGACTCAGGTTGAATCCTAAAGGAGCATTTCAGTTACAGCCACACATTAGACTCCGGCTGGTATAAATGGTGACTAGCAAACCCACTTAGACTCTTGGGTTACTCTAAATGTTTCTAAATGTTTCTTCCAGGGTACTTACAATCCCTGCTGGTAAAAATGTGTGTTAATTCCCATGGGAGGAAAAACAGAATGTAAAATTGTCCTTGCCCCTAATCATAACTTATGAAAAATCATCTACCACACAGATAGATTCTATGAAAGAACATGGAGAAATAGAAAATGTTCACTCCTATGATATTTATCCATTTACCTTTGCACCAAATAAAAAAAGAAACATGTATAATCGTAAATCTGCGGGGACAAGTGGCTATCTAAATATTCTGTTACAGTGGAGTTGGTGCCTACTTTTCTCAATCCAGCTCCCTCTGTTCCCATGACCCTCTTATGAGCACTATGTCGAAATAGCCAACATCGTGAGGCTATGTCTTATCTACGTGCTGATCTGTGTAATCTTTGAGGGTAGGCACCCATCTTTTATTTAACCTGATGTCTGTAAGGTGCCCCGCAAAGAACACAACAAGTGCTTAAGAATATTTATTATTTGGTGATTGAACTAGTTACTCACACCCACTCCATCTGGTGGTCTTACCTTTCAATTCTGGGAGCTTCTTTTAAGAGTTCTATAACTCAAGTTATGAGATACACACTTGAAAACTCAGTCCTACAGTGATAGCTTTGTGACAGGTAGATCTGAGACAGGAAATGTGCCCCATGATACCACCAGTTGTCTCTCCCTTAAATATTTTTGCCCATAGACCTCCTAAAAATTTTTTGAAAAAACAATGTTTTTTTAAGTGGACATCAAAAATTTTTAATTTGAAATTTGAATTGTTGCAAAGTATGTTAGTGTAGAGTTTTAAATCTAACTTGAAAATATTTTATATAAAAAGCTTATCATAATGTATTATATATTAGATTATATATTGTATATCAAATATTATAGTGTTATATTTGGATTTAGAGAAATTAAAAAATAATACCATAAAGTAATTATTTTCATTATACCCAATGGAATATAAAATATCATACAGCCATTGAATTCTAAATGCCAAAGCAAGTTGATATCCTCCAATGTATATAAACATGTATATGTTATTTTTTTAAAAGTTGGCCACCCCAACTTTTTTAATTTAATTTTTTAAATTTTTAAATTTTAAAAAATTTATTCTGGATTTTAATTTATATTTATAAATATTGATAGGATAATATCAATTGATATAAACAATTATTTATGCATTTTGGTAATTGCTGATAAGTGAGAAAATATAAATTTTTATATTACTTTGATAAATGGAAAATATACATTTTTGTTAGAAGATTTTTTGTGGAGCAGAGGAGCAAGATGGTGGAGGAGTAAGAGACCTAAATATCGTTGGGTCCCAGGAGTTCGGCTAGATAGTTATCAAATTATTCTGAAGACCTACAAACAGAACAGGAGATCGAAGAGAAGAGCAGCAGTTTTAGGAACAGAAACTGACCACTTTCTGGAAGGTAGGACATGTGGAGAAGTGAATCCGAGGTAACACTTAGGAAGAGAGACCGTGGAGGGAGGGGCGGCTCCTGGCAAGCGATATAGCAGCGGAGCACAAAATCACAAATTTTAGAAGTCTGCTCTGCGGGGGGGATGTCCTTCCAGAGGCTAAGTGGGGGGGGTGGGGCCTTTGCAGGGACAGTGTGTTCTCAGGACCCTTGGGGTCACAGAAAGATGGGGTTTGTCTGAGGGTGTCAGAGCTCCCAGGTATCGAAGCAGGGAAGCTGGCTAACAGAGACAGAACCAAGGAAAGAGCTCTTAGCTTGGGGTTACCTTAAACCATGAACTGAGGCACAGTCAGGCCACTTGCTCTTCTAGGAGGGACCAAACAAGTGGCAGATCTGGCAGATCTGGGGAGACCCACCTTTCTACTCCAGGATGGGCAGCGTGGGAGCATGGGGCAGGAATCTACTGGGTTAAGAGACTCCAAACAGGGCTGTGTGCCCCAGATAGAAATGCTTGGTTACAGGCCAGGTGAGCTTGGAATGCATCCAGAGACCAGGAAGATGTTAGTGATTGAGTGCTTTTCTCTGAGGCGCACTGAGGAGTGGGGCCCTGAGCTCTCAGCTTCTATGGGTTGGAGATTGGGAGGCCACCATCTTCATTCCCGTCCTCCAAAGCTCTACGGAAAGCATTCAGGGAACAAAAGCAGGGAACAGGGAGCAAAACTGCTCAGATTGCTTAGCCTGGCCCCTCCCAAGGGCGGTGTAATTCCACCTTGGACAAAGATGTTTGAGAATCACTACAACAGGCTCTTCACTCAGAAGATCAGCAAGAACATCCAGTCAAGACCAAGTTTACTATCAATGAGAACTATGAAACAGCAGTGCTAGGGGAATAGAGCACATAGAATTCATGCCCCCCCCCCATGATTCATTAGTCTTTCAAAGTTAAATTTTTAAAGATTTTATTCTTTTCTTTTTCTATTTTTTGAATGTTTCCTCTTTCCTATTTTAACCTAATTTATTTTATCTTATGTATATCTTAAAAATTTTTTTAATTTTCTTTTTTTTTTAAGATTCTATTTATTTGACAGAGATCACAAGTAGGCAGAGAGGCAGGCAGGGGGGGGGGGGAAGCAGGCTCCCCACTAAGCAGAGAGTCTGATGTGGGGCTCGATCCTAGGACCCTGGGATCATGACCTGAGCTGAAGGCAGAGGCTTTAACCCACTGAGCCACCCAAGTGCCCCTTAATTTTCATTTTTATGATAATATTCTATGCCTTCATTGTATTTAACCTTATTTTTTGTATACATATAAGTTTTTTAAAAAAAAATTGGGGATACAGTTTCTTCTAACAAATCAAAACATACCCTAAATTTAGCACATGACCTTGTTCTGGTCTCCAGCCTGATCACATTCTTTCCTCTTTTTTTTTTTTCAACCAACTTCTTATCTTATCAATTCCTTTTTTTAGAATCTTTAAAAATTTACATTTTTACAGTCATATTCCCTCTCTTTATTGTGTTTACCTTACTTTTATATATGTTTTTCTTTCTTTAAAATTTGGGAAGGGAGTTTCTTCTAATAGACCAAAATACACCCCAAATCAAGTGTGTGGCTCTGTTCTATTCATGAGTTTTATATATACATATAATATATATGTAATATTTATTTATTTATTTATTTATTTACTCCTTTCTTCTCCCCCAGTTTTGGGTCTCTTCCGATTTGGTTAGTGTATATTTTTCTGGGATCATTGCTACCCTTTTAGCGTTTTGTCCTCTCTTTCATCTATTCTTATCTGGATAAAATGACAAGGTGGATAAACTCACCTCAAGAAACAAAAACAAAAACAAAAAAGAACAAGTAGCAATACCAACGGCTAGGGACCTAATCAATACAGACATTATTAAGATGTTAGAACCCAAGTTTAGAATGACAATTATTAAGGTGCTAACTGCACTAGAAAAAAGCATGGGAGATACTAGAGAA
The DNA here is from genome assembly GCF_011764305.1 of Mustela putorius furo. NCBI lineage: Eukaryota > Metazoa > Chordata > Mammalia > Carnivora > Mustelidae > Mustela > Mustela putorius. The sequence goes on along the minus strand of NW_025421560.1, from coordinate 2,624,867 downwards.
TCCCTGTGTGGAGAAATGAAAACCCTTTCTGGAGAAATAAAAGAATTAAAATCCAAGTTGAAATTTTAAAAAAAGCTTTTAATGAAGTGCAATAAAAAATGGAGGCTCTTACTGCTAGGACAAATGAGGCAGAAGAGAGAATTAGTGATATAGAAGACCAAATGATGGAGAATAAAGAAGCTGAGAAAAAGAGAAATGAACAACTACTGGTTCATGAGGGGAGAACTTGAGAGATAAGTGCTACCATAAGATGAAACAATACTAGAATAGTTGGGATCCCAGAAGTAGAAGAAGGGTGTACAGAAGGTATATTGGAGCAAATGATAGTGGAGAACTTCCTTAATTTGGGGAAGGGTACAAGCATCAAAATCCAGGAGGCACAGAGAACCCTTCTCAAAATCCATAAACATAGGTCCACATCCCATCATGGAATAGTAAAACTTATCAGTCTCAGAGACAAAGAGAAAATCTTGCATGCCACTCAGGACAAGAGAGTCTACTGTAGCATACAACAGTAGAAATATTAGATTGGAAGCAGACCTATCCACAGAAACCTGACAGGCCAGAAAGGACTGGCATGATACATTCAGAGCACTAAATGAGAACAATATGCAGCCAAGAATACTATACCCAGCTAGGCTGTCATTGAAAAATAGAAGGAGAGATAAAAAGCTTCCAGCACAAACAAAAACTAAAAGAATTTGCAAATGCCAAACAAATCTTTCAGGAAATATTAAAAGGGGATTTCTAAGCAAAGAGAGAGCCTAAAGTAACAGACCAGAAAGGAACAGAGACAATATACAATAACAGTCACATTACAGGCAATACAGTGGGTCTAAATTAATATATTTCAATAGTTACTCTGAACATAAATGGGCTAAACACCCCAATCAAAAGACACAGGGTATCAGAATGGATAAAAAGAAGACCTGTCGATATGCTGTCTACAAGAAACTCATTTTAGGCCCAAAGACACCTCCAGATTTAAAGTGAGGGAGTGGAAAGTCATTGACCATGTTAATGGACAGCAAAAGAAAACTGGGGTGGCAATCCTTACATCCTATAAATTAAATTTTAAACCAAAGATTACAGTAAGAGATGAGGAAGGATGATACTCTATCATACTTAAGTGTCCAACAAGAAGATCTAACAATTTAAAATATCTATGCCCCTAACATGGGATCAGCAAATTATATAAACCAATTAATAACAAAATCAAAGGATCATATCAACAATAATACAATAATAGTAGAGAACTTAAACACCCCCTCACTGAAATAGACAGATCATCTAAGCAAAAGATCAACAATAAAGCTTTAAATGATACATTGGAGCAGAGGGACATCACAGATATATTCAGAACATTCCATCTCAAAGCAAGAGAACACACATTCTTCTCTAGTGCACATAGAACATTCTCCAGAACAGAGCACATCCTGGGTCACAAATCAGGTCTCAACAGGTACCAAAAGATTGGGATCATTCCTCACATATTTTCAGACCACAATGCTTTGAAAATAGAACTCAACCACAAGAGGAAAGTTGGAAAGAATTCAAATACATGGAAGCTAAAGAGCAACCTAATAAAGAATGAATGGGTCAACCAGGAAATTAAAGAAGAATTTTAAAAAGTCATGGAAACAAATGAAAATGAAAACACAACTACTCAAAATCTTTGGCATGCAGCAAAGGTGGTCCTGAGAAGAAAGTGTATAGCAATACTAGCCTTTCTCAAGAAACAAAAAAGGTCTCAAGTACACAACCTAACCCTACACTTAAAGGAGCTAGAGAAAGAACAGCAAAGAAAGCCCAAACCCAGCAGGAGAAGAGAAATAATAAATATCAGAGCAGAAATCAATGAAATAGAAGTCAAAAGCACAGTAGAACAGATCAACAAAACTAGGAGCTGGTTCTTTGAAAGATAAGATTGATAAACCCTGGCCAAACTTATCCAAAAGAAAAGAGAAAGAACCCAAATTAATAAAATATGAATGAAAGAGGAGAGATCACAACCAACACCAAATAGATACAAACAATTATAAGAACATATTAGCAAGTATACACCAGCAAATTTGACAATCTGGATGAAATGGATGCATTCCTAGAGACAAATAAACTCCCAAACCTGAACCAGGAAGAAATAGAAAACCTGAGCAGACCCATAACCGGTAAGGAGATTGAAGCAATCGTTAAAAATCTTCCAACAAACAAGAGCCCAGGGCCAGAGAGCTTCCCAGGGGAAATTCTACCAAACATTTAAAGAAGAATTAATACCTATTCCCCTGAAACTGTTCCAATAAAATAGAAATGGAAGGAAAACTTCTAAACTCATTTTACGAAGCCAGCATTAACTTGATCCCCAAGTCAGACAAAGACCCCATCAAAAAGAAAGATTACAGGGGCGCCTGGGTAGCTCAGTGGGTTAAAGCCTCTGCCTTCGGCTCAGGTCATGATCCCAGGGTCCTGGGATCGAGCCCCGCATCGGGCTCTCTGAGCCTGCTTCCTCCTCTCTCTCTGCCTGCCTCTCTGCCTACTTGTGATCTCTGTCTCTCAAATAAATAAATAAAATCTTTAAAAAAAAAAAAAAGAAAGAAAGAAAGAAAGATTACAGACCAATATCCTTGACAAACATGGATGCAAAAATTCTCACCAAAACACTAGCCAATACAACCCAACAGTACATTAAAAGGATTATTCACCACAACCAAGTGGCATTTATTCCTGGGCTGTAAGGTTGGTTCAACATCCATAAATCAATTAACATGATACAAGACATTAGTAAAAGAAAGAACAAGAACCATATGATACTCTCAATAGATGCTGAAAAAGCATTTGACAAAATACAACATCCTTTCCTGATCAAAACTCTTTACAGTGTAGGGACAGAGAGTACGTACCTCAATATCATAAAAGCCATCTATGAAAAACCCACAGCAAATATCATTCTCAATGGGGAAAAACTGACAACTTTTCCCCTAAGGTCAGGAACATGGAAGGGCTGTCCACTATCACTACTGCTATTCAGCATAGTACTAGAAGTCCTAGCCTCAGTAATCAGACAATAACAACACACAACAACAATAAAAAGCATCTGAATTGGCAAAGAAGTCAAACTCTCACTCTTTGAGGATGATATGATAATGTATGTGGAAAACCCAAAAAGCTCCACTCCATAACTGCTAGAACTCATACAGGAATTCAGTAAAGTGTCAGGATATAAAATCAATGTACATAAATCACTTGCATTTCTATATACCGACAACAAGACAGAAGAAAGAGAAATTAAGGAGTCAATCCCATTTACAATTGCACCCCAAACCATAAGATGCCTAGGAAGAGACCTAACCAAAGAGGCAAAATATCTGTACTCAGAAAACTATAAAGTACTCATGAAAGAAACTGAGGAAGACACAAAAACATGGAAAAATGTTCCATGTGCATGGATTGGAAGAAAAAATATTGTGATAATGTCTATGCTACCTAAAGCAATTTACACATTTAATGTAATCCCTATCAATATACCATAAATTTTTTCAAAGAAATGGAACAAAAATAATCTTAAAATTTTTATGGAACCAGAAAAGACCCTAAATAGCCAGAAGAATGTTAATAAAGAAAGGCAAAGCCTGTGCCATTACAATTCCAGATGTCAAGCTTATTACAAAGATGTAATAAGACAGCTTTGTAATAAGCTTGACCAAGACAGTATGGTACCAGGACAGAAATAGACACATAGATCAATGGAACAGAGTAGAGAGCCCAGAAATGAACCTCAACTCTATGGTCAACTAATCTTCAACAAAGCAGGAAAGAATGTCCAATGGAAAAAATTCTCTTTAACACATGGTATGGGAAAACTGGACAGCCATGTGCAGAAGAATGAAACTGGACTATTTCCTTACATGACACGCAAAAAATAGACTCAAAATGGATGAAAGACCTCAATGTGAGCCAGGTATTCATTAGGAGAACCCAGGCAACAACCTCTTGGACCTCAGCAGCAGCAGCAACTTCTTCCTAGAATCATGGCAAGGGAAGCAAGGGCAAAAATGAACAATTGAGACTTGTTTAAGATCAAAAGCTTTTGCATAGCAAAGGAAAAATGAACAAAAACAAAAGACAACCGACAGAATGGGAGAAGGTATTGCAAATGACATATCAGATCAAGATCCAAAATCTAGAAAGAACTTATCAAACTCAACATCCCATCAGGGAAGTGAAAATCAAAACCACAGTGATATCAGAATGGCTAAAACTAACAAGTCAGGAAATGACAGATGTTGGTGTGGTTGTGGATAAAAATGAACCCTCTTACACTATTGGTGGGAATGCAAGCTGGTGTTGCCGCTCTGGAAAACAGTATGGAGGTTCCTCAAAAAGTTGAAAATGGAGCTACCATACCACCCAGAAATTGCACTACTGGGTATTTACCCTAAAGATACAAATGTAATGATCCGAAGGGGTATTTGCACCCGATTGTTTGTAGCAGCAATGTCCATAATAGCCAAACTACGGAAAGAGCCTAGATATCCATCAACAGATGAATGGATAAAGAAGATATGGTATATATGTACAATGGAATACTATGCAGCCATCAAAAAACCCAGGAATCTTGCCATTTACAATGACTTGGATGGAACTAGCAGGTATTAAGCTAAGCGAAATGAGTCAGTCAGAGAAAGACAATTATCATATGATCTCTCTGATATGAGGAATTTGAGAGGCAGGTGGGGTGTCTTGGGGTTAGGGAGGGAAAAAAAATGAACCAAGATGGGACCGGGGAGGGAGACAAACAATAAGAGACTCTGAATCTCAGAAAACAAATAGGATTGTTGGGGATGGTGGGAGAGGGATAGGGTAGCTGGATTATGGACATTGGGGAGAGTATGTGCTATGATGAGTGCAATGAATTGTGTAAGACTGATGATTCACAGACTGAAGTACCCCTGAAGCAAATAATACATTATAAGTTAGTTTTTAAAAAATAAAGAAAGAAAGAAAAATTTTTAGGAGAACCTGGGTGGCTCCAGATCTTTGTCTGACTCTTGGTTTCAGCTTGTATCATGATCTCAGGGTTGTGAGATGAAGCCCTCACTGATCTCTGCATTCAGCTCAGAGTCTGCTTAAGATTCTCCCTCCCTCTCTGCCCTTCCTCCCACTCACACATGCATTCTTTCTTTCTCTCAAATCAACAAATAAGTAAAATCCTTTTTAAAAATGCCTTTTAATGAGTTGGGTAGGGCTTTTTTTTTTTTTAGATTTATTCATATTTCCATGGGTGAATATTATATATCGCTAGTGTGAGACAGTATTCACCATTAGTTTTATTCCTATCTTTCATCATTTATATGCAAACACTAAGAAACACATATATAAGTAGATGGAAATAGAAGGAATTTACTAAAGACTATCACTACTTTAAAAAAGTGTTCCTTTTCTGGGTTTGAATGCCCAAAGTAGCAAAGTGATCAATCTATTTATTCTTTTGCAAAGTAGAAGGAGGTCAATTTTATTTATTTATTCATTCATTCATTCATTCATTTATTCATTCATTCATGAGAGAGAGGGAGAGAGAGCATGAGCAGGAGGAGGGCAGAAATGGGGGGGGGTGGAGAGAGACTCCCCAAGCAGACTCCCAGTTGAGTTCCGACCTCCATGAGGGACTCGGTCCTACAACCCCCCAGATCATAACCTGAGCCCAAACGAAGAGTCAGACACTCAACTGACTGAGCCACCCCGGCATCCCCGAAGTCAGTTTTAATAGCAAGAGTGGTTAGAGACACCCGGTGTGATGTCTTCAACTCAGATGCTTGTTTAGGCAGCTCACTTCTAGAACAGACTGTATAAACGGAGGTTGAAAAACTAGAAAATAATCTCGATGGTTTTCTTGGAAAACCTTCATGTGCTCCCACAATTTCTCCTACCCATGGCGGGAAAGTTCTGAGCTTTTCAGGGTCCATCCGTCCTTCTCTTCCTTGTGCCAGTTCTATCTGGGTGGTATAGGATGCAGCTCCAATACTCACTCACCCTGCCAAACTGACTTGCATTAGGACCTAGTTCTTGCCGATGAAATCTAAGCTGAGTTGCCCGGGGAGGGGGCTGCCCTGGGAGCACTTATTTTTCTGATAACATGGGACCAACTCACTCGGTCCCTGCACTTTGACTTGCCTTCTTTTCTTTTCTTGGAATGCAAACGCCATCTCAGGCGGGGCAGAGACCATCTTGCACACAAGAGAATAAAAGCCAGAGTGGGGGAACTTATTCACTGAGGAGCCCGGGTCTCTGTTGATAGGCCCGGGCGTCTGCACCGATCCCACACTGCCTACACCTGAGGCATCATTGCATGAAAAAAATAAGCCCCAATTGTTTAAGCCCCTGTTGTCAGGTTTTTTATTTCTTGGCACCAAATCCTAATAGAAACAAAGGATCATTCTTTCACTCACACCTTGGGGAATACACGATTCATTTTTCTGGCCTCAAAGATTTTGCTAAATGCTGCACAGAATGCTAATGAACTGTTACACAATCACATTTACGCATTACTATAGGCACTTGGTTTTCTGATCTAAGTAAGATAAATTTATAAAATAAATGTTTTGAACACCATCAAAAACATCACAAGGTCTTTGTAGGCAATCCTGTATTTTAATTTTTATTCTTGGAAACAGTAGACAGTCAGTTTTTCTTTCTTCAACAGAAAACTGTAAAAAAGGCCAACTCTAACATTATTTTTTAACTTAACAGAGAATTGCAATAAATGTTTGAGAGTGACTTGCAAAAAACTATAAATTCAATTCTAACTGTTCATGAAGTAGTTATTAATCACAATATTCAGGACATTGGAAACAGGATACAATGTAATATAGAATTTGAGTAACTAGGGAAACATTGCACGAAATGAGAATGGTGATTTGTGAATTGGGGATTTACTACATTTATGAAAATTCATCAGTGAATTTCATCTACTGCTCTCCTAGATGAAAACTTGCCTGAAAATTTCAAATAAATCACAGTAATTATTCATTGAGGAAATGACTCAAAGTATTGGAGGAAATCTCAAAAATGGCACAAAAGTAACACACCCATATATAAAATAATAATAGCAATGTTCCCCCAGCACTTAGATGTATTATATACATGTGCTCTTTCAACAACTCTAAGCATGCACACATAATTTTTCCATTTTACAGATGAAGAAACTATGACACAGATGCATTTTAAAACTTGCTTAAGTTCACACCAGCAGTAAGAGACCAGGTGGGCTTAAAACCGAAGTCGTCAATTGCACTGATGTGATGGCCAAGGCTCCCCTTACTGCCAGTGATTATGAGGATTATCAACACCGAATGCAGATAGAGTGTACACAGAGCAGATAGTCTGGAGGAAAGCCAGAACCTGGAAGGAAGAAAGAGCATGGGGGTAGTTTCCCATGTTCTGTGGTTTTTAGGTTGACAGACATCTTATCTACTGGTTGTAAGAGGAAAGCGCTGGAGAGTATGGGGCACAGAGGGGAACCATTGAATATATACAATTAGTTTAAGTCTCTGGTTGACCCCTGAAGACATATGCAAGGGACAGTTTTCAAGTCTTTCAACTAGGGACAAAGGAGCAAAACTGGGAGTGTGCTGGACTTCACTTCTGGCTTCAGGTCCAAACAAATTAATTTCCTATTCAAATAACAACAGTCCCTGGGGGAATACAACAGAACACAGAGCCTCTAGCACAGAACGTTCATAACATCAAGGACACAATTTGAAAGTACTCCATGTGTGAAGATTCAGGAAATGTGCTCCTCACTCAAGAGAAAAGGCCTCACTCAAATTTGGGATACACGCTTGCATAATTACATGACCATGTTGAGTTATCCACCTGAGTACAAGACAAAGCATGGGATGGTTAGCAAGGGCACACCAGGAAACCTCCACACCATGGCTGATAGATTTGTGGTCCTCCAGTTTCCATTTTTACTTTGCCTATCCAAGTGCCAGGCAGTTGCCTAGGTCACCTGCTTCGTGTGCAACATGGACTTTGTCCTTAAATGATAGATTTTTAATATAGGTCATTATCAAGAGCTCCCTAAAAGCTTTATTTGCCCAATAACATCTCTTCTCATTAGTCCACTAATCACTTAATTATGTTCTTTTTAGACGTTCAGCAAAAGGCCTTCCATGAAGAGATTGCTACTGATTTATAGATTAACAAAATGACCCATTATATGGTGGTCAGTGTCACTTCCCCAGCTAGTCCTAAGCTTGAGCAATAGTCTCATGGATAAGAAGGTGATGGTAGTAGACACTCAGGCCCTGCCTGGCCACAGAAACAGGGACCTACAATTACAAGAGTCAGTAGACACTGTTTTTTCTGAATGTCTGCTTTGCCAACAATCATCTACCCACAATTCCTGACACAGGTCCAAGGACCAAGCATTTTTCTGGGGGCAAGAAAGGTAATTATGCTGGAAACCTTCCATCATCGAGGGGGCCAAGCCTAATGTTGAATCTGCTGTCTTGGCTTCAAAAATGGAGGAAAGCAAGAGAACGAGGGAATTTTTAGAGATGATGAAAATGTTCTATATTTGGGTCACATGACTCTGTATACAGTTGACTCCTGAACAATATGGCTTTGAACTGCATGGGTCGACTTATACATGGATTTTTCCCAACAAATAACATACAATACTGAAAGAGCATTTTCTCTTCCTTATGATTTTCTTAATGTTTTCTTTTCTCCAGCTTACTTTACTGTGAGAATAGAGTATAGAATACATAGGACAAACAAAATATGTGTTAATAGACTCTTGGTTATCAGTAAGGCTCTGGTTGAGAGTAGGTTGTTGGTAGGTAGGTAAGTTTTTCAGGAGTCAGAAGTCATACATGGGTTTCCGACTGCATGGGGGTTGGTGCCCTGCATCCCCGTGTTGTTCAAGGGCCAATGGAAATTGATAAGCAGTGCTACAGTACATTTTGGCTCTTCTTGGGCTCTAACCAGCCAGAAATACATGCTGCCATCTTACCAACTGCCAGAAAATTCAGATCTCAGAACAGAAATGGAAATGGAACAGAAATGGAATCTCACCATTGGCCTGATGACTCACTCTTGAAATTTTTCTTCTGAATTCCCATGTGACTGAATTCTCCTGATCTGGAGGTACTAGTACTAAAGAAGGAATACTCCCACCCTGGATCACAGTAAAGGTTTTGCTGAACAGAAAGCCGAGACTGCCATCTCATCATTAAAAGTGATTAATGGGGTTGGGGTTGGGATGATGGCTTTGACTACCAGTCATTGTAGTTGGCATTGATGATGTTGCTACCTTGGGGAAGGATGGTTGAAACACGAATAAATCCTTGCATTTCTATGGCAGATCATGGAAAACCACCTGACACTCAGATTGTATCATTAAAGTCTCAGGTCTCACAGAACTAAAGGTTTAGGTCAACTCAATACACAAAGAAAGTTGACTAGTGAGGTGTTGACTAAGGTCAAGATAGACTAAGTCTAGAACTGTTTACAGAAAGCTCTGCAATGGACTTTAAGTGGCAACCCCCAGGCTTGTCCTCTGGAACAGATAAGGGGAGTTAGTCCCAGTGTTGTTCACCTATGTCATTTTAATAGTTAATATTTATCATTTAATATTAAATGAAAAATAATTTCTGGTGAGTGATCTATAACTCTGAGTGTACAAGGAAGTTTATCATGTGACATGGCTGACTTTCCCTCTACATTCAGAATCTGGATTGCCAAATTTCAGGTATGCTTCCATGAGATAATTGAAGAGGTCACTTATCTCATGTATATCCTTGCTTTGCATTGCGAGCAAGCCCAAGGAAAAGCAACTGTGAACCCCATCTGGATTATTGTTCTTGATTCTGGGTGAGGGCTAAAGGCATCATGAACTGAATGGGAGAGAAGGGAAATCACTAACACCTGCTATGACCTCTTGGCCAACTCAAAAAATGAATACTTACCGCCTCCATCACCATTTCTTTGTTTGCTAGTGAAATCTCTGAGGAATGAACAATTACTACCTTCATTTTATTAAACAAATTATGAATTTTTTCTTTTCTCTTTTCATATCTCTACCTGTTCTTTTTTTTTTTTTTCAAAGATTTTCAAGGTTTTCTTTATTTGTCAGAGAGCAGAAGCAGGGAGAGCAGTAGGCAGAGGGAGAAGCAGACACCCTGCTGAGCAAGAAGCCCCAAGGACCCTGGGATCATGACCTGAGCTGAAGGCAGACACTTAACCAACTGAGCCACCCAGGGGTCCCTCTCTTCCTGTTCTTTACCATTTTGTAGTAACAGTTAAATGTACCCATGGTTTCTGGGTCATTGTGATCTGAGACAGAATCACAGTGAAACCAGCAGAAGAATTTATATCACATGGACATCCTGGCCTGGAAACACAGGATCTCTGTGACATTATTGAATCTCAAGGCAATGGCTGAATGTGACTTTGAGTTGTCTCTGGTTGGGGAAGTGATGAGTAAAGTTGTGATTTTATGTATGGTAATTAGACTATGATAGGCAGAGCCATCTTTCCATATGCGTAAGTAAACATATGTGGGGGGGGCAGCCAACATGTATAATTTCAGAGAAAAATCCTAGGATGGCTCCCTGGCCTGCAGCAGTTCTCCCTAATGGAAGTTGTCCCTGACACCCATGAATAGATCTGCAATGGCCACACCTTCTTATGTTAACTTTGGATCTCTGACCCAACCTGAACACAGTCTTATCAGATTCTCTCTTAGAAATTCGGAAATTTATGGGAGGTGCACACAGCTGTGGTTTCTGCAACTGAGTCATGCTACAGAAGAGAAGTCCACAAGCTGACTTAGCTTTCTAGAATGTGTCTTGCTGTTGCTCTTCCCATTGAGACTCAGTTGTTTCCTTCTTCTCTGGATTCTGTGATATACACCACTAACCTCTCGAAGAATATCATTTTTGCCTCTGAACTATCTAGTTTCAGTTATCTATAACCAAATGAACTACATAGAGAAGAGAGTTATAAATCCATACAGATTAGAGTGATAATACCTTACAAAGGATTTTAAAGTTCTCCATGTTCTCCTGAGGAGTTTCTGTATAGGTAACAATAACTCAACTTCTCAAGCTCTGCACTTGGCAATTTCCCTGCAGTAACTCATCTCCCCACAATGGCCCTCTGAGGTGAATATTACTCTCTCTTAAAAAAAACTAAAGTACACTTGATGCACAATGTCCCATTAGTTTCAGGTTTATAGCATAGTGATTCAAGAAGTCCACATGTTTTTCTATGCGCCCCACAGGTGTGGCTACCCTCTGTCATCATATAGCACTATTACATCATATATTGATGGGGTTGGGGTGAGGAGCACCTGGGGGGCTCTGGCAGTTAAGCATCAGACTCTTGATTTTGGCTCAGGTCATGATCTCAAGGTTGTGAGATCGACCCCCATGTCAGGGTCCATGTTCAGCAGGGAGACTGCTTGAAGATCTCCTCTCTCCCTCTGCCCCTTCCCCCCACTCACAATCTCTCGAAAAACAAAACAAAACAAAACAAAAACCCAGTACTATTGACTATGTTCCCTATGCTGTACCTTTGATTCCCATGACATACTCATTCTATACCCGGAAGCCTGCACCTCCCACTTCCCTTCATCCATTTTGCTCACTCCCTACCACCCCCTCTCTGGCAACCACCAGTCTGCTCTCGGTAGTCATGGGTCTGTTTCTGCTTTTTGTTTGTTGTTTGTTTATTCATTTGTCAGGGGAGTATTGCTCTTACCCTATTTTACAAACAACTGTAGCTCAGAGAACTACAGTTCTGGCCTGATAGCACACTTCTAGTAAATGGTTAGACAAGGAATGAGAAAACAGGAACTCACTTATCGAGTTAGCAAATCAGCCAAGATCCAACCCAGGACTTACTGACTCTACAACCTATATGATTATCTATGAATTTATTAATTCAATAAATGACTATTGAACTCCTAATGCAACAGGAGGAAGAGTGCTGTAGACATCAGTAGCTAGGGTTCTAGAGCTGGGGCTTCCATACTTGAATCTTCCGATGCTCTCCTGAAAGAGTTGCCTTGTGAAAGATACTCACCTTTCTGTGCCTCCATTTTCTCATGTTAAGGTAGGAATGGTAACATAACTACTTAATTGATTTGCTATGAAAGACAACTCAGGGGCGCCTGGCTGGCTCAGTTGGTTAAAGCATCTGCCTTCGGCTCGGGTGGTGATCCCGGAGTCTTGGGTTCGAGTCCCCCATCGGGCACCCTGTTCAGTGGAGAGCCTGCTTCTCCCTCTTCCTCTGCCTGCTGCTCTGCCTACTTGTGTCTCTATCTCTCTATCAAATAAATAAATAAAATCTTAAAAAGAAATAACTCAGTTGATATATTTTAAGTGCTTTAGGTTATGCTTGGCACATCAGTGAGAACTACTGAGCATTGCTAGGAGCAATGAGTAAATCAGGAAATGTCTCTTCTTTCATGTGCTGGGATGAAGATAGGGAAGAGGTTTCTTATTTAGAGAGGCTGGCCAGGGGGAGGCTGCCCTGAAGAGGTGACCTTGTACCAAGTCCTGACCCCTGCGAAAAGATCCTGGAGATGAGTGCTTTAGGAAGAAGGAATGCCAAATGCAGGTCTTGGTTGGGTGGGGAATGTAGCACATTCGAGGTGGGGCCAGAGTGGCTGTGAGTGAGCAGGTGGGGGTGTGGTAGGGCAGGAAGTCAGAGATCGTATTGGGGTCAGATCCTAAAAGGCCCTGATAGCCTGGGTAAATGGTCTGGATCTTCTAAAATGGGGGCGATCAGAGAGTTGAGAACAGAAGAGTGACAGCCTCTGATGTTAGTTTTCAAGAGATCAGTCTGGCTGAGCTAAGACATTTAGGGGCTGATAACAGAGGGTGAGGGCAGATTCAGGAAATTGGTTGGGAGCCAGCAAGAATTCAGGCAAAAAAAAAAAGTATCTGAGATGAAGGTGGTAGAAATGGAGGTGAGGACAAGCAGTCCAATTCAGGATATGTTCTGAAAAGGGATCCTTGAAGATTTGCTAATGGATTTGCTGTGTGTCACATAGGGAGAGGGAATCAGTGACTTCCTGTGTTTACACCCAGTCAACAGGTGGGTGTGAATCCTTTAAGCAAGGAATTCACTTAGGAAGCATTTTGGTCCTGATCCTGTTAGAAGAAAGAAATCGTACTGGTTATTTTAACAGAGCTAACTTAATATAAACATTTTAATATTTTTAAAAGCCCTGGGTATTAAAGAACTAAAAAGGCAAAATGAGCGCTAAGGTGTCACTGAGGTCATGCCCACAGGAAACAGTGGCCACGTGCAGGTCTGGGAGACCAAAGGGAATGATGTTGCTTAGCAGCCTGGAAAACAGGTCCCCTAGAGCCGGCAGTGAGATGAGAATGGGGAGCTGCGTTTTGCTATCCTCTCTCAGCTTGGAGGAAGAACCCTGAAGAACGAAGATGTAGACCTTTGAGAAGAGGGTGCCAGGTGGATGGCGCCACTGGTTTCTCTACGGAGGTATGATGACACCTGGAAAAAGTTTAGGCCGGAGTTGCAGCTGGTGGAGGAGGAATCAGCTGCAGCAGGTGAAAGAGCATTGTCACAGTCCCACGGACAGGAACAGGAAGCCAGGACGGAAAGAGAAAGCAGACCAGAAACAGAAGAGAACAGAAGAGACCAGAAACCAGAGAGTCACCTTTCCCTCCCACAGGCTGACGTCTCCCATTAGCATCCCTTACGTATCAGGGGAGCATCTCCCAAAGCAGGAATGGGGTTCCTCAAGTCCCAGCCCAAGCACCACAAAATAGGAGATTCTTAGAAGGCTGAGTCCAAGCCGAGCGATATCTTACAACAGACAGAGAAAACTTGGTTTGGGGGGCTTGGAGGGGTGTAAACCCAAGAAAACTTGGGTTTAGGGAGGGAAGAATTAAGAATTCTCTTTGATGGATCTATAAGGATGACTAGTGTGGGTGTTGAGACAATGGCTTGTATGATCAGAGCATCAAGAAAGGTTGAAGCCAGACAGAAATTTTAGGGTCAACAGCTACTGTGCCTGAACTGTATTCATAAACAAAAGAAACCAAAGTAAGGCCTTAAGAACTAGATCCTCAACATCTCATGCTTTCTTTCCTGAGCTATACAAAAGCACGCTATAATTGTATTTCTGTAGGTCCGTTCAGATCATTTTTCTCTTTGCTTAAAATTTTGATAATGTGGGATCTGGAAAAAAATGGAACAATCTAGATACAACATTTTAATCAGGCAAAATAAGTTTAGGGCTTGGTGAAATGGTAGAAACAATGTCTGAATGTCTTCCATTCTGTGATCCTGCTTTTGGTAAGGTTATACATAAATGATTCCACAAACATAACTGCCTTGATTTAGGGTGTGAAAGTTTCTGTCTGTGACATTTTGTAAAGTATAGCATTGAACAAAAATAGAAACATTCATACATTTCTTTAACTCAACCAAGATCATGACATGTATTAATTAGATATTTTCTACTTACATCATTATATCATTTGAAAAGACCTTAAAACGCTTTAAAGAAGTTCTGAGTAATTAATCACTGTGAGCGTCCTAGACATTGATAAAAGCAGATATTGTAATTCTGCTCTATAAATATGGAAAAGACAAGACATTACACATCTTCCAGAGTCCCGAGGATTACTCAGCTTTGGATTTAGACACACCAAGCATGCTTGAAGGTCTGACATCAGGGCGGCCCGCCATGAGTTTACAGCATGGACGTGTCTGCTAAGAAAGAACTTATCCAGGGCAAGAAGGATGACACATAGCTGTGCCCCATATTAGATCCCCAGTCATGGTCGGGCGTGGGGGTGGGGTGGATTACGTCTGCCCAGAAGCTCTTGCTGTGACCCAACTCCCTGGATTCATCTCTGAGTTCTAGGCAGTGATCAATAAAATAAAATAATAAAATAAAATGAAATAAAATAATAAAATAAAACAGAATTAGGTTTTCTCCACAAAACTTTGTGAGACATTTGTTTTTCAGCTAGACATTTACTGCCTCCCCCCCCCCCCCGCCCAGCATTCCTTACTCCCTTCGTCTAGGGCCATGTTTTCCCTTCTTTGTGGAACTGCCACACCTTATCTTTTATAACGACTTAGTGATACTTTCACTCTTGGTATCTTATGTCCAAGCTGCAGTGACTGTCCCAAGGAAAAATAAGTACTTGGATTCAAACTGGGGCAGATTTTGTCTTTGGTAAGGTGTTGTGTGTAGTTGTTGAGAGAGAGAAGTGGTTTCTGTCCTCCGAGGTTGCCGAGGGGGAATGGTGTAAATCTGGGTTGTTCGGAGGCAGTTTCTCATCAAACTCCTCACACTCAACCGCGGAAGGGAATTTCTTCATAGTAGGAGAGAATGAGGCCGAGAGAGAGATTCAAGACATTGAAATGGTTAGTGATGAATACAGACCAAGGGGGGGGGCTGTAGAGAGAGGAAAAGGGGGAGCCTAAAGGGTTGAGGGCATAGGAGAGTTTGATTCTAACATTGTTGAGTCTCTAAAGACTCTAAAATCCTGTTGTAGATTTCCTGGTCACAGATGATCTAATGTGCTCCCGCTGTCGAAAGTTCAGAGAGTTGTTTACCAGATGTTAATGTAAAAGTTGAGGAAAGGGATTTTTGTGAGAATACCAGAAGTATGTGGCCCAGTGTGGCCTCTGTAAAATGTGGCCAAGCTCTAATATCTCAAGTGCCTGGCACGTTACCAACATGGTCAGAGGAATACATCCAGAAGCCCTCAAGAGGCAGAGATCAGGGCCTTAACAATTGGCAATCGTTGAAACAGCTTTAACAGCATCAAAAGGCAACAAAAGTGGTTAGAAAGGGCAAAGGAAGCTTTGGTAGTCGTGAAGAGGGGTCCAGTGCCTTTGGCAGGCATGGAAGTGCCCCTGGCATTGACCAGACACGGCTGTCCTCACGAAGTTCATAACTGTTGATGTGCCCTACCAGCAGTAGACATATTGCCAAAAGGAGAATGAGCAGAGTTCAGAGAAAGAGAAGAAATGAGCAAACACCATGGGAAAGCCCAAGTGAGAACCCTCTGAGGCTTCATGAAAAAGGTGGGAATGGGGGCTGGTCTTTGAGGTGCAAGCAATCCTGGGAGTTGTTCTAACTGTGGACACAACCCTGCGTTTATGCAGACTAAAGAGATCTGAGAAAAATGGGTCACACAACGCTTTGCTCTCTCAACTGGCAACACACACACACACGAATGATGACCACACTAAATGCAAGAACCATGTGCTCATCTTCAGTCGCGTAGGGAGACAAGACTCATTGAGCCACTGGAATTGACATGAGAACAATAAAGCTAGAAACAGGAGCTAAGATCGTATCCTTGGGAAGACTGGCAAAATCTGAGCTGGCACCAAGGTCAGGAACAGAGCCAACAGCTAGAGGAGTAGGAAAGTCAGACTGTGAGGAATGATCCAAGGACAGAGCTCGCCGAGGCTGGCAGAAGAAGCAAAGTCTCCTCTACAAATGTTCTGTGACAGGGTTGTTTTAGATTCCATGTCTGGAAGGCTGAGTTCACATCGTTCAAGGGCAAGGGTCTCAACCCAGAAGTCTGGGAAACACATTTTTCTCCAAGCCACGTAGAGAGAAAAAATGTGTCCAACTGGAGAATTAGAAGACAACTTTCGAAACTCATCTTTCTAGTTGTCTACTAAAGCTATAAAGTCAGAGTATTTGTTATTTTTAATTATGAGGCTAAAATGAGGATAAAGCACTTTGAAAAGCTGAAAGTTTTAAAAAACGAAAAGATACTTTATTTTTTAAGATCTTTTATCTTTATTTTTATCTTTTATCTTTATTTCTAGTAGGTAGAGGTATCTTACAGAAGGGAATTAATTATTCAAATGTTTGTAATCTTAGAGAAAGTGGTTTATATTGTTAAGACACAGTTTCAAACATTGGTTCTAAACTTATATGTGTTGGTATATGTACATATGTTACAGTATATATGTAAACATCTAAGTCTGAATGTGTTAACATGATAATAAATTCTAGCTGCCCGCTCCAATTAAATGTTCATTTTCCTAGTAACTTCCTCCCATGCTGTCCTAGAAAGCTGTCCTGAGCCATTGTTAAATTTCACTGACTTCTATATTGGCCAGGAAAACGAAATCTATTCTCCATTTCTTGGTGATGTTCACTTTCACTATGGATGCATACGGATGGTTTGTAAAACGTCTGTAATTTTGAATCCAAAATTTACACGTTAAAAATGTGTAAGTCACTGTAATCCGCGGCTCCACACTTGGGTGAACACGATGTCTCTCACCCTTTTGCATCTCTTTCCTCTCTCCTTTTGGCCTCTGCACTTTCATTTCTTTCCCACATTGCACTCACAACACATGTATAGTTGGCATATCCACATGCAACACACAGAGAAGTGCATGTGCACACGTACATGTGTGCACACACACATGCACATCGTGGCTGACATTCATCCAGACTGCATGGGGCTAGGAGTGGCTGTTTGCTTGTGGCTGACATCTGCTCTGATTGACAGTTTCCTTGTAGTACCAGCAGTGGTCAGAGACTTAATGCTGCCATCCAATTTGTATGCCTTATGATTTCTTTATAAATACACACACAGGGTTTGCTTGTTTTAAACTTGGGAAAGAGATGGACTTCTACCATATTGAGCACTCTCTCCAACACACCTCCAACCTTCACCCCAGGACATTTTGTGCTGAAGTTGAGGGTCGTTTACTGCTTAACTTATTCTAGAACATCCTAAACAGAACAAGTATTTACATAAATAATGGAACTGCAAATAGAAGTGGTTATCATTGGCATGATTTTACAGCTTACTGGTTATTCACAGACACTTAGACCATTGACAAGGGAGTATTAAGAGAATCTACTGGTTGCTGGGCAATATCCCCTCTCCAGCCTGTCCTTATCTCTAAGTAGAAGTTGAAGTTCTTCAGAAATTTTATTATTTACTACTTGTACAGGAAATTGCTCTCTTTGCATTGCTATAAATTTTTGTGTGATACATGGGTGAAGATTTTGTATCTTTGCCCACATATAATGTTGATAAAGGATTTAACTTAAGGGGTTTAGCTAATGAACTCATTAACTGATGTGAAGAAACTCTTGATGAGTCAAATATTTTGGATCAGGGAATTCAACATTTTATGATGCTTTTAATTAGAGCAGACACTGTGAGACATGTTTCAATTTACAAGTACCACCACAGTCAATACAGTAAAATAGATCCTGGTAATAAGAGCAAGTATCCTCCCCTTGTTGTCCTGAAGAAGACTGTGGTGTCAAATGGCCGATTAATTATGGCAGTACTCTTTAAATAACTACTGGTTGTTATTTTCCTTCTGAAAATGCATTGTTCTGAAATGTTAAATGAGTAATAGATGAGTCAGTGAAGGAGATAGGTTTTGTTTTGTTTTTTAATTTTTTTAAATTTATTTTCAGCATAACAGTATTCACTGTTTATGCACCACACCCAGTGCTCCATGCAATCCGTGCCCTCTATAATACCCACCACCTTGTACCCCGACCTTCCACCCCCCGCCCCTTCAAAACCCTCAGATTGTTTTTCAGAGTCCATAGTCTCTCATGGTTCACCTCCCCTTCCAATTCCCCCAACTCCCTTCTCCTCTCCATCTCCCCATGTCCTCCATGCTATTTGTTATGCTCCACAAATAAGTGAAACCATATGATCATTGACTCTCTCTGCTTGACTTATTTCACTCAGCATAATCTCTTCCAGTCCCGTCCATGTTGCTACAAAACATGGGTATTTGGGTATTTGGGTATTTGTCTTTTCTGATGGAGGCATAGTACTCCATAGTGTATAGGGACCACATCTTCTTTATCCATTCGTCCGTTGAAGGGCATCTTGGTTCTTTCCACAGTTTGGCGACCGTGGCCATTGCTGCTATAAACATTGGGGTACAGATGGCTCTTCTTTTCACGACATCTGTATCTTTGGGGTAAATACCCAGGAGTGTAATTGCAGGGTCATAGGGAAGCTCTATTTTTAATTTCTTGAGGAATCTCCACACTGTTCTCCAAAGAGGCTGCACCAACTTGCATTCCCACCAACAGTGGAAGAGGGTTCTCCTTTCTCCACACCCCCTCCAACACATGTTGTTTCCTGTCTTGTTAATTTTGGCCATTCTAACTGGTGTAAGGTGATATCTCAATGTGGTTTTAATTTGAATCTCCCTGAGGGCTAGTGATGATGAACATTTTTTCATGTGTCTGATGGCCATTTGTATGTCTTCATTGGAGAAGTGTCTGTTCATATCTTCTGCCCATTTTTTGATATGATTGTCTGTTTTGTGTGTTGAGCTTGAGGAGTTCTTTATAGATCCTGGATATCAACCTTTTGTCTGTACTGTCATTTGCAAATATCTTCTCCCATTCCGTGGGTTGCCTCTTTGTTTTCTTGACTGTTTCCTTTGCTGTGCAGAAGCTTTTGATCTCGATAAAGTCCCAAAAGTTTATTTTCGCTTTTGTTTCCTTTGCCTTTGGAGACATATCTTGAAAGAAGTTGCTGTGGCTGATATCGAAGAGATTACTGCCTATGTTCTCCTCTAGGATTCTGATGGATTCCTGTCTCACATTGAGGTCTTTTATCCATTTTGAGTTTATCTTTGCGTACGGTGTAAGAGAATGGTCGAGTTTCATTCTTCTACATATAGCTGTCCAGTTTTCCCAGCACCATTTATTGAAGAGACTGTCTTTTTTCCACTGTATATTTTTTCCTGTTTTGTCGAAGATTAATTAATAGAGTTGACCGTCCATATCTGGGCTCTCTACTCTGTTCCACTGATCCAAGCGTCTGTTTTTATGCCAGTACCATGCTGTCTTGGTGATCACAGCTTTGTAATAAAACTTGAAATCAGGTAACGTGATGCCCCCCGTTTTGTTTTTGTTTTTCAACATTTCCTTAGTGATTTGGGGTCTCTTCTGATTCCATAGAAATTTTAGGATTATTTACTCCAGCTCTTTGAAGAATACTGGTGGAATTTTGATTGGAATGGCATTAAAAGTATAGATGGCTCTAGGTAGTATAGACAATCTGAGGGTTTTGAAGGGGCGGGGGATGGGAGGTCTGGGTACCAGGTGGTGGGTATTATAGAGGGCACAGATGGCACGGAGCACTGGGTGTGGTACCAAAAAAATGAATACTGTTATGCTGAAAATAAAAAACAAATTAAAAAATAGGCAAAATATTTGAAGGCACTTCCCAGAAAGGTGCATACAAATAAACAATACATACCCAGAAATTTGTTCAACAGCTTAGGTCATAGGGAAAGGTAAATAAAATTATGAGAAGATACTGGTACAAAAGTGTTAGAATAATGACAATTTAAAGCTTGAGAAGGTCAGCTGGCTGTGGAATCTCAAATTCTCATAACTGTAGCTGGAAACTCCTGTTGTAACATGTACAACCACTTGTGAAAGCACTTTGGCAATTTCTTCAGTATACAGACAATAAAGCCCAGAAATTCCCTTTTTGGCCACAGTTCACTCAGGAAAGATGAAAATGTGTTCTCATAAAGTTATATATGATTGCTCACAGAAACCCTATTCCTCATAACCCCAAACAGGAAACAACCCAAATGTCCATCAGTAGGTGAATAAATGTACAATTATGGAAGCTGTGATATAGCGGTACAACGCAATAATACACAGCTGTGAAAGGAACAAATTCTTGGTATCACAGCAATAACATAGCGCTGCAGGAAAAAGAAGTCAGTTGTAGAAGAGTACATACTGTATGATTTCACTTAATGAAAGTTCTAGAAAAGATAACAAGAAGAATGGTGGTTGCCTGGGGTTGGAGTTGAGGTGGGAAGTTGACTGGGAATGATCACAAAAGACTGTCTTTGGGTGATAGAAATGTTCTGTATCTTGATTCTGGTAGTGGTTGTGTAGGTGTGTATATGTCAAAACTTACCAAAATATATGCATCAATTGAACTATACATAATATATATATTAATAAAATGATTTAAAAAACTGATGTCATGAAAGAGATGAGGGCTCAGGAACATTCTAGATTAAAGAAGACTGAAGAGATAATAAATGTAATGCTTGAACCTTATTTGGGTCCAGGTTGAAGAAAAAAGCCATAAACAATATCTTTAGACAAAAAGGTTATTTTATTTTATTTTTTCAGTGTTCCAAAATTCCATTGTTTATGTAACACACCCAGTGCTCCATGCAATATGTGACCTCCTTAATACCCACCACCAGGCTCACCCATCACCCAAAGAAGAAATAATACCTATTCTTTGAAGCTGTTTCAAAAAATAGAAACAGAAAGAAAACTTCCAGACTCTTTCTATGAAGCCAGCATTACCTTGATCCCCAAACTAGGCAAAGACCCCACCAAAAAGGAGAATTTCAGACCAATATCCTTGATGAATATGGATGTCAAGATTCTCAACAAGATCTTAGCTAATAGGACCCAACAGCACATTAAAAAGGTTATCCACCATGACCAAGTAGGATTCATCCTTGGGATGCAAAGGTCATTCAACATTCGCAAATCAATCAGTGTGACAGAACAAATCAGTAAGAAAAGAGAGAAGAACCACATGGTCCTTTCAATTGATGCAGAAAAGGCATTTGACAAAATCCAGCATCCGTTCCTGATTAAAACGCTTCAAAGTATAGGGGTAGAGGGAACATTCCTCAGTTTCATAAAATCCATCTATGAAAAACCCACAGAGAATATCATCCTCAATGGTCCTCTCAATTGATGCAGAAAAAGCATTTGAAAAAATCCAGCATCCGTTCCTGATTAAAACGATTCAAATTATAGGGATAGAGGGAACATTCCTCAGTTTCATAAAATCCATCTATGAAAAACCCACAGAGAATATCATCCTCAATGGGGAAAAGCTGACAGCCTTCCCTTTGAGATCAGGAACACAACAACCTACTCTCACCACTGTTACTCAACATAGTATTAGAAGTCCTAGCAACAGCAAACAGACAACAAAGAGAAATAAAAGGTATCCAAATTGGCATTGAAGAAGTCAAACGTTCTCTCTTCACAGATGACATGATACTTTATATGGAAAACCCAAAAGACTCCACCCCAAACTACTAGAACTCATACAGCAATTCAGTAATGTGCCAGGATACAAAGTCAATGTACAGAAATTGGTTGCTTTCTTATACGCAAACAATGAAACTATAGAAAAGGAAATTAGAAAATCAATACCATTCACTATAGAACCAAGAACCATAGGATACCTGGGAATAAACCTAACCAAGGAGGTAAAGGATCTATACTCGAGGAACTACAGAACACTCATGAGAGAAACTGAAGAAGACACAAAAAGATGGAAGACCATTCCATGCCCATGGATCAGAAGAATAAACACTGTTAAAATGTCTATACTGCCTAGAGCAATCTATACTTTCAATGCCATTCCGATCAAAATTCCACCAGCATTTTTCAAAGAGCTGGAACAAACGATCCTAAAATTTGTATGGAACCAGAAAAGACCCTGAATCGCTAAGGAAATGTTGAAAAAGAAAAACAAAGTTGGGGGTAACATGTTGTCTGATTTCAAGCTTTATTACAAAGCTGTGATCACCAAGACAGCATAGTACTGGCACAGAAAAGATTTTTTTTAAAGCACATAAAGTATCTTTGAAGTGAGACTAAGGGTAAATGGGTAACTATTATACAATTCCATCAACTTTTCTGTATTTTGAAAACTTTCTTAATAAAATACTTGGAAAATAATTATTTACAATATATAACAAACCATATGATTTACAGTAAAAAAAAAAAAATCCACAACAAAAGGCCTGAAACTTCCTCTAGCTGCAAACTTTTCTCATACTTATAGGTCATAGAAACAAAGATAATTTTTTAATCTTTCAAGACTTCTCTGTATTTTCCAAATGTTACATATTACTTTCATGAAAGAAATGGTTTTAATTTGAAAACTTTCAAATTTAAGGAGTCATTTTGTTTCATGATTGCAAACTAAGACCCAAATCAAGTTTAAATTATATACATGTTTTAGGGTTCTTATCAAACCAGGTCAAAAATATTAGTTGCATGATTACATGAATGAATCAGCTATTTCTAAATCTTACATATGGGACCTGTGTGAAAGTGTTTCATAAGTGAAGTTATTTTATTATCATACATTATTACTCTGCACAGAAAGAAAGACAATATGAAAAAGTCAAGTGGTAAGAAAGATCTGCATGTTACATCAAAAATTATTTTCTCTTTCTGCTGAATTACACGTAAATGATCAGAACTTATTTTGAAAATCAAAACCCACAGGAGCTTTGTCTTTCCTAGCTGTCCCATTGACACCACTGAACTCCTTTTCCTGGGCCCATAACCAAGACTCCAGGAAAGAGATATCTTCTTTTTGAATTCCATGCCATTTTGCTTTATTTTTTTTTAAATATTTTATTCATTTATTTGACAGAGAGAGTGAGAGAGAGAGCACAAGCAGGGGGAATGGGAGAGGGAGAAGCAGGCTTCCCACTGAGCAGGGAGCCAGATGCCAGATTCCATCCCAAGACATTAGGATCATGACCTGAGCCAAAGGCAGATGCTTAGCCAACTGACCACCCAGGTGCCCCAAATTCTATGCTATTTTAAAGTAACTTAATTGCTTATCCATTATTTTACTTGAAAAACCTCAGAAAGTGGGCTATTATTATATAGCATTCTTTCAGGTACTATTTTTTGTTTTGGATTTTTATTTATTTATTTGAGAGAGTGAGAGGGAGAGAACACAAGCAGAGGGGAGGGACAGAAGGAGAAGGATAAGCAGATTCCCTGCCGAGCAAGGGGCCTGATGTAGGACTCAATCCCAGGATCCTGGGATCATGACCTGAGCCGAAGGCAGACACTTAATTGACTGAGCCACCCAAGTGCCCTTCAGGTAGTTCTATTAAGATCTCTGTGTGTTGACTAATTTTTCATCATGGAGTCTTTTACTCATGAAGCATTGATGAAGTATCTACCATGTTCTAGGCAGTATTGTAGGCACTGAGAATTCATTGATAAAAAAAAAAAAAAAAAATACATGACCCTTCTCTTACTATACACAAAAAATTAACTTAAAATGAATCAGAGGCCTAAATTCAAGAGCTATGACCATAAAACTCTTAGGAGAAAATATAAGAGTAAATCTTCATGACGTTGGATTGAGCAGAAACTTTTTATGTACAACACCAAAAGCACAAGTGACAAAAAAATAGATAAATTTGACTTCATCAAAATTAAAAACTTTCATGCTTCAAAGAACATCATCAGGAAAATGAAGAGACAATTCACAGAATAGGAGAAAATACTTGCAAATATCTGATAAGGGACATAGATCTAAGATATATAAAGCTCTCTCACAACTCAATAATAAATAGACAAAATAACTCAATTTAAAAACGTGCAAAGGATTTGAGACATTTTTCCAAAGGAGATCTACAAATTGTCAGTACTCACCACCCTTAACCATTAATAATGAATGCAAGTCAAAATCACAGGATACCGTTTTATACCCAGCTGAATGGCCATAATCAAAAAGGCAATGACAAGTGTTGGTGGGGAGGAAAATTGTGAGCCCTGCACACGGATGGCAGAGATGCAAGATGGTACAGCTGCTTTCAAAAGGAATTTCTCAAATGCTTAAACACCATAGAGTTACCACAGGACCTGGCAATTCCATGCTCAGGTACAGCATAAGGAGAAATTAAAACACATGTCCACACAGAAACTTGTACGTGAAAGTTCACAGCATTATTCATAATAGCCCCAAAGCAGAAACATCGCAGATACCAAAGGAGGCATGAGCAAATAAAACGTGATACACCCCTCTGATGAGATGAAGTACTGACACATGTTCCAACATGTGTGAATCTTGAAAACACTATGCTAAGTCCCCAAAAAACACATAGTGTATGTGTTTTCTATTTGTATGACATGTCCAGAAGAGGCCAATTTGGGGATGAATGGTTGGCCAGGAATGCCAGGTGTTGGGGGGTCGGGAGGGGTGAGGAGTGGTTGGTCGGAAATCAGGAGTAACTGCTAAGAGGTATGTGTTTTCTCTGGGGATGAGAAAAGTGTCCTAAAACTGACTGATGTGAAGGTTGCATGAATTGTGAATACATTAAAAACCACTGAGTCTACACTGTAAGCAGATGGATTATGTGCTATGTGAATTGTATCTTAATAAAGCTGTTATATTTTTAAAAGGGCATATGAGAACTCTGTCTTCATCATAGAAATTCACAACCAAAAAAAAAAAATTCACAACCAAAATGTCTGGATTTCACTGTATGGGAAGATAGCAAATTCAGACAAGCAAATAAACATGCTATGTAATTTTTCTTAAAATTTGGGTAAATACCAGGAAGAGAATAGAACACGGCAATGGGAGAGGGATAATTTATATGTTTTTTTTTTTTCCGAGAGCGAGATGTGGGGGAGGGGCAGAGGGAGAGGGAGAATCTTCAGCAGGCTCCATGCCCAGTGTACAGCCTGATGCGGGGCTTGATCTCACAACCGTGAGATCATGACCTGATCCAAAATCAAGAGTTGGATGCTTAACCAGTTGAGCCACCCTGACTGTCAGGAGAGGGATGATTTAAAGTGGATGGTCAAGAAGAGCCTCTTAAGGGGGTTATGGAAGCCAGAGTGATAGGAATGCTAAGACCTACAAATAGACCAAGTAAGTGCAGATTCCTAAAGCCTGTTTCATTCCAACTCTTTGGAAAAATATGGCTTCCATCTTGACCCACTGTACACAATTAAAAATCTGTGGAGGGGCACATGGGTGGCTTAGTCGTTAAGCGTCTGCCTTCAGCTCAGGTCATGGTCCCAAGATCTTGGGATCGAGCCCCGAGTCAGGCTCCCTGCTCAGCGGGAAGCCTGCATCCCCCTCTCCTGCTCCCCCTGCTTCTGTTCCCTCTCTCGCTGTCTCTCTCTGTCAAATAGATAAATAAAATCTTTTGGAAAAAAAAAAAGAAAAGAAAATCTGTGGAGAACAGAAACAAAGATCTAAGACTTTAATTCTTAATTCAATGAACTTTGTGCGTATTCGGTTAATGGGTGGGAGATGGTGTAGCTAAGTCAAGACAGTGAATAATCTAATGGCTTTGGAAAGCAGTTATAATACTCATATACACTCCCACATGCAAAGCACCTGCCACTTTCCACACAGGCACCTTCCCCATGGCTTGGTCTCTGTGGTGAGCTGCCAAAGCCCCAGATGAACAGGGCTGGCACTGGGGGTGTTATGAATATTGCACAAAATAAAAGTCACATAACGGCCACCAGTGTGGTCTAAAATCTGGAGAGCCTGACAGTACGCTTGGACACACGGCAGCTGTGCCAGGTCTGAGGATACGGTACTGACAGACATTGGTGATACGGATGCCAGGGTGATGAAAGTCACTGGTACATGCTTGGTCAAATGTGATTAGGGAGAATGGATCCATTTCAGCAAAGGCTGGTTCCCAACAGTATGCGCCCCCACTTGAAATCTGGGCACCACATGCTGCTGAAACAGCCCTTGACCTGAGGTGCCCCCGCAGTATAAGCTGCCCCAGAATGCCAAAGCCACAAAAGGCAGAGAAATAGCTCTGGGAAGCCCTCAGCCTGCACGTAGAAAGCTAGGTTTTCATTGAGCTGTTTTGTCCTATTTCACCTCCTAATTCTAGCTCCCATGGCCCAGGTCACCATGCTGTTGGAAGTAGAAGAATGTTTTGTGCCTTTTGGGGGGTTCAGTTTATCTTTAAAATGAGTACAATAATGTATTTATGACATTGTTTTAAGAAATGAAAAGGAGGGGCGCCTGAGTCGCTCAGTCAGTTGGGCAGCTGCCTTCGGCTCAGGTCATGATCCAAGGGACCTGGGTCTGCTTTTTCCTCTCTCTCTGCAGCTCCCCTGGCTCATGCTCGCTCTCTCTCTCTCTCGCTCTCTCATAAGTAAATAAAATCTTTTAAAGAAAGAAATGAAATGGGAATAATTTACAAACAAAATAAAAAAGACTGAGGTAATGTTAGAATAGAGAACAGGATTTTACACCAAGTTTTGTAGGTCCCTTTGAAGAAAGGTGTCTAATGTGCTGTTTCTTCACCTTCAAATTACCCCTTGTCACAGCTATGGAAAACAATTCATGTGCATATCCTACTCCAGTCGCACAGAACAGAGAGTGTTGTTCGAAGAAATCTTTAAAATGAGGATCTGTGTATACTACCTTCTTGAACAGAATGCTGCTTTCAAAGAAATCTAACATAACAATTTAAAATTTCAAAATATGTGATTTTAACCAGACGGGAGGAGAGGGGATTTTAAGAGTGGAGATGAAGACCTGCATACTGTATGCCTAAATATTGGAAAGTTAGAAATGAAATTATTAAACCATTAAGTAAAACATGTTCCACCTTGACATATAGACCTTCACAATGACCTGGTAGATCAGGCTCAAATTCACAACTCTTGGACTTGTGGAGTATTGTTCTAGAATGTAATGGTCCCTGGAGAGCTGGCTCCTGGCTTTGCCCACCTCCCCTCTCTTCCATCACCCATTCTGTCCAGAGTCAGGTGGGCCTGGTACCCCAGTGTCATTGTCCAGCTCTTTCTCCACGCTCTGGCCTTGCAAGGAGCTGTACTTTGGCTACCCCTCAAGGACTTGGACAGATGGCCTCGGGAGAGTCCCAGGCAGGTGCAGAAATGGGCTGGGACTATTGATCCAGGGCATCTCAGCATCCTGGGATCTTAGAGTATAGCCTCACGGGGGACAGCAGGCTTTGGAGCAGGTCCCACAGGCTTCACTGACTCCTCGACCCATGGCGAGGGATCTTGCTAGAGGAGAGCCAGAGTGGGACCCTTTTAAGCAAGAGTCCCTCTCAGGTCTGAAAGCAGTACTGTTCACTGGAAAATGACTAATTTTTTAAAAAATATATTTAATTAATAACTTAACTAATGTAGAGAGTGTGAGGTTGAAGAGGGTGCGGGGAGAGGCAGAGGGACAGGGAGAGAGAGAGGAATGTCCATTAGACTCTGCGCTGAGCATGGAGCTGGACCTGGGGCTTGATCCCCCGACCCTGAGATCATGACCTGAGCTGAAATCAAGAGTTGGATGCTTAACCGACTGAGCCACCCTGGCACCCCGCAAATGACTCACTTTTAAAAATAAATTTAGTCAATATTTTCTTAAAATAAGGAGATTTTCTTTGAATTTAAAAAAAGAGAAGAAGACAAGTAAGGGGTCATCAATTTACTCTTAAGGTAAAGGAATGTCTCCTTACTGTAGATGTTGTACTGGTGAGATGCTCGAAAGACATTTGGACAATCTTGCTTTAGAAAAGCACTACTGAGGGGTGCCTGGGTGGCTCAGTGGGTTAAAGCCTCTGCCTTTGGCTCAGATCATGATCCCAGGGTCCTGGGATCAAGCCCTGCATTGAGCTCTCTGCTCAGCAGGGAGCCTGCTTCCTCCTCCCTCTCTCTCTGCCTGCCTCTCTGCCTACTTGTGATCTCTATCTGCCAAATAAAAATTAAAAAAAAAATAAAAAAAAAAAAAAAAAGAAAAGCACTACTGTAGGCCTTGTGTAGGTGACTGTTAAGCGTGGTCCCAGATATGGAAAAAAGAAGTTGTTTCTGACAGTTATCCAGAAATAACCCACTGCTGGTGAGCTCACTGATGAATGGGAGTCATCTCCTCCTTGGGCCTGGAGGAGGTCATTTGCGGGGTGCCAGGGTGGCTCAGTCAGTTAAGCATCCAACTCTTGATTTCAGCTCAGGTCATGATCTCAGGGTCGGGGGATCAAGTGTCTCCCAAGAAAGAAGTCTTCATTCAAGTTCTTTGCCATGGCATTAATAACCTCCTTTAGGCTCGGAACTCCAGTGACCTCCCAACACCTTATTCTTTATTAAAGTGACTCCTTAAAATCACTGACCTTGATTTCTCACCCTTTTCTTAGCATGGAGCAGGGGGCACTACTACGTGTTTTCTTCTTTTGTTTTGCTGAAGTTCACTGTGACTTTTTCATGCATTTGTGCCTCTTACAATTCGGATCAATGGTGTCACAGGAAAGGACGGTCTATGCAGGGAAGAATACTGTTTACCATTGGAAAAATGACTTCATCTACTACAATTTTACTTAAATTGAAAATGTGGTATTGCCCTTCTCTTTACATGCTTTTTCCCTCTGGAGATACTCAATTTGGACCCTCCTCTTTCACTTTCTAAGAGAAAGGAGAACCTGTTTTTTTTGGGGGTGTCAATGTCCCGAAATAAAAATATTTATTTTCCCTGCTCTCTGCCAGCAAGATGTGGCCATGTGGCACAGATGGGGGCAAAAGATTTATATAGAGAAAGCTTTCTTTCCTGAATTAATGCCTGGATTGGAGAAAGCACATTGACCTTTGACTTTTACATCTTTTTCTGCCTGGAATTTGGACATGGTGCTCAGAGATGGGATGTCTATCTCACAGTGAAGAGGATAAATGTCATGTGTTAGAAAGAGCAGAGGCCACTGGAAGGCACCTGTGTCCCAGATAGTGACCTGGAGCAGTGACAGGAGCCCGGAATTCCTGCTTCCAGACTTCTCACAAGAAGCAGCCTAGCTTGTTAGATTTGCTATTCATCACAGCCAAAGGCATTCCTAATTTAGACATTCTGCCTGAACCAAATGCCTGTTTGGCTCCAAAGAAAACCATAGTCCTGCCAAATAATGTAAGCGAGAAGAAGAAACTCCGTAATAGATCCAGTGAATGTTTGAGGGTTGAAGTCATGTACAAGGAGGTTTCACCGTGAAGACATTGTAGTCTTTCTAAGGGTTTGAATGGCAACTCTTAGCTAAACCTTAGCAGCCAGAACCCATCCCTCTCATGCTGCACAGTGAAATCTATGCAGAAGAGAAAGACATATTTGGGGCAATGGTTGCATCTCTAAAAGAATCCTGGAAAGCTTTTGGGCTTTTAGAAGTGGACTGCTCTGTAATTGGCTATAGGTCAGAAATTTTTAGCAAACTGCTTGGTTTATCAGCTTGAGTTTGCTCACCATAGGATGAATAAAATGCAGGGTTTGAAGGACGTTGATGGCTTTCATAAAGCCATAAAGAGAGTATACTTTTGAGAATCACCCTCCAATACTAGTAGAAGACAATAGGAGAAAAACTGTTGAGCTCAAGATGGCTGGAATTCCTTCCACATATGAGAAGGTCAGAGGGAGGTAGTACAGGGGAGGTGTGGGGAGCTGAGTTTCAGAGACTGAGGAGCCTTCCATCCTCCTGCTCTTGGTTTCTTAGTGGTCTTCTGTTCTTAGCATCCTTCTCGAAAACTCAGGTGGTGCTGAGTTGCTGCCATGATGTGAAGATCCCATGTAGGAGGGAAGAGGTTGTGGGAGCAGCACAAAAAAGTCTACAGCTCTTTTAAAGGGCTTTTGCTTCAAAAAAGTTCCACCCAGCAATTTCTATTCATATTGCATTGGCCAGTCCTGGATCCTATACATACTAATTATAAAGGAAGATTGTTAATATCCTTTGGATACTTCTGCTATGAATAAATTAGTGTTCCCTAAGGAAGAATGTATATTGAGTAAGCTGGTAGCAGTCCCTTCACAATCCACCCCTTGGCTCCCACTCCCTTGGGCACTGCTGTCTATGGCTTCTGGTTTACCCATCATGGAGTAGAACCTTACCCCAAACCCTTCCTTCCATGTCTGTCACCAAGGTGGGCACGGGAGTCTCCTTCTCCCTCGGGCTTTACAGTTAAGGAGCTCACTTCCTGCAGGTGCAGATTTGTACTGGGAGTTCTTGGGGTTGATCATTAAGGGGCTGTTAATGGATAAGCTTGCGTTTCTTTGGTCATACAGTTCCTTGAAAACATAGTCAGCTTCTGGTCATTTTGCTTCCAATCAACCTTTTTGCATAAGTAATCACAACCAAAGGCCTTGTCCAGACATATTTTTAATGATAGATTTGATTAGTTTTTAGTGAATTTTTAAAAAGATTTTATTTCTTTATTTGACAGACAGAGATCACAAGTAGGCAGAGAGAGAGAGGAGGAGGAGGAAGCAGGCTTCCCGCTGAGCAGACAGCCGGATGTGGGGCTCGATCCCAGGACCTCAGGATCGTGACCTGAGCCAAAGGCAGAGGCTTTAACTCACTGAGCCATGCAGGTGCCCCTAGATTTGATTATTTTAATAGATATCAAGGCTCCTGTGTCTCTTTGACATGACACCATCTTTTTGGTTGTTTCCTGTTTTTGTTTTTTAGCACGATATTGGTAGTTTTCAATACAGAGTATAGATTCACTCATTAATTACAAATTCTTCCATATAGTTACTACACTGTGGGCCTAGTTTAGATTTCATAGTCAATATAATGATATTGAGGATGGATAGAACCAGGAACCAATAAATAGCACCCACCTTTGAGAATAATAAACCAAGTGCATTCTTCCTGAATTTGCCATACATTATCCCTATATTCCATCATGTAAGAGAAAATAAATTAAAAGTCAATGGAAGGCTTGTTGTACAAGGAATCATATGATAATGATTATATTTATGGTACTTAGGAAAAAAGAAAAATATGGATATATGGTACAAAAACAGAATTACCCAAATACCCTTTCTGAAAAGGGGAGAAAAATAAAATTGCAAATGTACCTCAATTTAAGCAGAAGGGAAACTTTAAGTAAAGGGAGATGGTGAAACAAGTTCTTAGAATTGAAAGGTACCTACTTACATATATTTTTGCTTCTTTGTTATAAATCGATTTCTCTTTATTTAGAAGAGAAGCCAAGGATACTGCATGTTTACCACACAGGAAGGTAAACAAAGAACTAAGCCAGCTAAGTAGCTGAATTGAAACAAATTGCCAAGAGAGCAAAAATTTGACTGTGTTTGAAAATAGGAGGAAATTTTCCAGTATTCTGTTTTTTTTTTTGCCTTCAATGCAAAAGAGGGTCAGATCACTGTTACTGTCAAAATGTTTTATTGTTCATTCAAAATGTGAAAATGTGTAGATTTCTATAAGAAGCTATAAAATATGGTAGGTATGGAAGATAATGATTATTCTTGCTGTTAATTATTTTCAAACTGAACTTTAAATAAACCTATTGAGAATTTTTAAAAAGATTTTATTTTTGGAACAGTTTCAGGAGAACAGATATTAATTCTTTAAATGTTTGGTAGAAGTCCCCTAGGAAGCCATTTGGTACTGGGACTCTTGTTTTTTGGGGGAGATTTTTGATGACTGCTTCAATCTCTTTACTGGTTATGGGTCTGTTCAGGTTTTCTATTTCTTCCTGGTTCAGTTTTGGGCGTTTCTATGTCTCTAGGAATGCATCCATTTCTTCCAGATTGTCAGATTTGCTGGTGTATAGTTGCTCATAATGTGTTCTTATAATTGTTTGTATTTATTTGGTGTTGGTTGTGGTCTCTCCTTTTTCATTCATGATTTTATTTATTTGGGTCCTTTCTCTTTTCTTTTGGATAAATCTGGCCAGGGGTTTATCTGTCTTATTAATTCTTTCAAAGAACCAGCTCCCTAGTCTTGTTGATCTGTTTTACTGTTCTTTTGAGTTCTATTTCATTGACTGCTGCTCTGATCTTTGTTATTTCTCTTCTCCTGCTGGGTTTAAGCTTTCTTTGCTGTCCTTTCTCCAACTCCTTTAGGTGTAGGGTTAGGTTGTATACTTGAGACCTTTCTTGTTTCTTGAGAAAGGCTTGTATTGCTATATACTTTCCTCTCAGGACTGCCTTTGGTGTGTCCCAAAGACACACTTTCATTGTGTTATCATTTTCATTTGATTCTATGAATTTTTAAAATTCTTCTTTAATTTCCTGGTTGACCCATTCATTTTTTAGTAGGCTGCTCTTTAGTGCCCATGTATTTGAGTTCTTTCCAACTTTCCTCTTGTGGTTGAGTTCCAGTTTCAAAGCACTGTGGTCTGAAAATATTCAGGGAATGATTCCAGTCTTTTGGCACTGGTTGAGACCTGATTTGTGACCCAGAATGTGATCTAAAAAATATAAATGGAAGGGAAATTCTCAGACTCATTTTATGAGGCCAGCATTAACTTGACCCCAAAACTAGACAAAGACGCCATCAAAAAGGAGGATTACAGACGAATATCCCTGATGAATATGGATGCAAAAATTCTCACCAAAATACTAGCCAATGGGATCCAACAGTACATTAAAAGGATTATCCACCACAACCAAGTGGCATTTATTCCTGGGCTGCAAGGTTGGTTCAACATTCGCAAATCAATTAACGTGATACAGTACATGTGATACAATTTTTTCTTAGTAAAAGAACAAGAACCATATGATACTCTCAATAGATGCTGAAAAAGCATTTGACATAGTACAACAACCTTTCCTGATCAAAACTCTTCACAGTGTAGGGACAGAGAGTACCTACCTCAATATCATAAAGGCCATCTATGAAGAACCCACAGAAAATATCATTCTAAATGAGGAAAAACTGAGATATTTTCCCCTAAGGTCAGGAACATGGCAGGGATGTCCACTGTCAACTCTGCTATTCAACATAATACTAGAAGTTCTGGCCTCGGTAATCAGACAATAACAACAATAACAATAATAAACAAAACAAAACAAAAAACAAAAGGCACCTGAATTGGCAAAGAAGAAGTCAAACTATCACTCTCTGCTGATGATACGACACTTTATGTGGAAAACCCAAAAGACTCCACTCATCATGAATTCAGTAAAGTATCAGGATATAAAATCAATGTATAGAAATCACTTGCATTTCTATACACCAACAGCAAGACAGAAGAAAGAGAAATTAAGGAGTTGATACCATTTATAATTGCGCCCAAAACCATAAGATACCTAGAAATAAACCTAATCAAAGAGGCAAAGAATCTGTACTCAGAAATCTATAAAGTACTCATGAAAGAAATTGAGGAAGACACAAAGAAATGGGAAAATGTTCCATGCACATGGATTGCTACCTAAAGCAATCTATATGTTTAATGCAATCTCTATTAAAATACCATCAATTTTTTCAAAGAAATGGAACAAAAAATCCTAAAATTTATATGGAACTAGAAAAGACCCCAAATAGCCAGAGGAATGTTGAAACAGATAAAAAAAGTTGGCGGCATTACAATTCCAGACTTCAAGCTCTATTACAAGGCTATAGTCATCAAGACAGTATGGAACTGGCACAAAAACAGATACATAGATAAATGGAACAGCATAGAGATCCCAGAAATGGACCCCCAACTCTATGGTCAACTAATCTTCAACAACCCAGGAAAGAATGTCCAATGGAAAAAAGACAGTCTCTTCAAAACATGATTTGGGAAAATTGGATAGCTATATGCAGATGACCGAAACTGGACCATTTCCTTACACCACACACAAAAATAGACTCAAACTGGATAAAAGACCTCAATGTGAGACA
The DNA here is from genome assembly GCF_011764305.1 of Mustela putorius furo. NCBI lineage: Eukaryota > Metazoa > Chordata > Mammalia > Carnivora > Mustelidae > Mustela > Mustela putorius. The sequence continues at coordinate 2,590,421 of NW_025421560.1, read as the reverse complement.
GGGATCCATCAAAATCCTTGAGGAGAACACAGGAAGCAACCTCTTTGACCTCAACCACTGCAACTTCTTCCTAGAAACATCGCCAAAGGCGGCAAGAGAAGCAAGGGCAAAAATGAACTACTAGGACTTCATCAAGTTCAAAAGCTTTGCACAGCAAAAGATACAGTCAACAAAACCAAAAGACAACCAACAGAATGGGAGAAGATATTTGCAAATGACTTATCAGATCAAGGGCTAGTATCCAAAATCTAGAAAGAAGTTATCAAACTCAACACCCAAAGAACCAATAATTCAATCAAGAAATGGGCAGAAGACACGAACAGACATTTCTGCAACGAACACATCCAAATGGCCAACAGACACATGAAAAAGTGCTCCATATCACTCAGCATCAGGGAAATACAAATCAAAACCACAGTGAGGTATCACCTCACACCAGTCAGAATGGCTAAAATTAACCAGTCAGGAAATGACAGATGTTAGCGAGGATATGGAGAAAGGGGAACCCTCCTATACTGTTGGAGGGAATGCAAGCTGGTACAGCCACTCTGGAAAACAGTATGGAAGTTCCTCAAAAAGTTGAAAATAGAGCTACCCTATGACCCAGCAATTGTACAACTGGGTATTTACCCTAAAGATACAAATGTAGGGATCCAAAGGGACACATGTACCCATATGTTTATACCAGCAATGTTCACAATAGCCAAAGTGGGGAAAAAAACCTAGATGTCCATCAACAGATGAATGGATAAAGAAGTTGTAGTATATATATATCAGGAATACTATGGAGCCATCAAAAAAATGAAATCTTGCCATTTGCAACAATGTGGATGGAACTAGAGGGTATTATACTAAGTGACATAAGTCAATCAGAGAAGGACAATTATAATATTGTCTCTCTGATATGAAGAACTTGAGAGGCAGGGCAGAGGGGTTGTTGGGGGAAAGGAGAGAAAAAAATGAAACAAGATGGGACTGGAAAGGGAGTCAAACCATAAAAGGTTCTTAATCTCAGGAAACAAACTGAGGGTTGCTGGAGTGGAGGAGGTTGGGAGGAATAGGGTGGATGGCTTATGGACATTGGGGAGGTTATGTACTATGGTTACTGCTATGAATTGTGTAAGAATGATGATTCACAGACCTGTACCCCTGAAGTAAATAATACATTATATGTTAATAAAATCAAAAGAGTATTTTATTTTTAAGCCATCTCTATACCCAACATGGGGCTCAAATTGAGGACCCTGAGATCAAGAGTTGCATGCTCCACTGACTGAGCCGGCCAGGCGCTCCAACTCATTGGGATTTAAAAAAATTTTTTTTTTCTACCCAAAAATCTTACTTCATTTTCCCTTCAGCACTATAAAAATCTCAGCGTTATTTTTAATACTCAATTCAGTAACTTGATAGTTGTCTCCCTAGAGCAAAAATTAAAAGCAATCTTAAAGAAAAAAATTTTGTGACATATTCACAACAAAACATAAAGCACAATTTTGCTTCTACAAAGTTCATGGAAAATCCCATGCAAGACAATGTTAAAAAAAAAAGAACTACTATAAAGATAGTACAAATAAGAAGAAAGATAAGTGCCAGAAAAACCTAGAGCTTCTGACAGACAAATGTTATTGTCTAAATGTGGAGAATGACCAAATTAGACTTTTAAAATTGATGTTAATCTCTGAAAAAATTTTAGAATAAATGTGTAAATAGACTGCGATCCATTAGAACGGAAATGTTTCCTGGACTCCAATATGGATCCAGTGAACAAGATGTTCTAAAATACTTGCATTTCTGGGGCACCTGGGTGGCTCAGTGGGTTAAAGCCTCTGCTTTCAGCTCAGGTCATGATCCCAGGGTCCTGGGATCACGCCCCCCATCGGGCTCTCTGCTCAGCAAGGAGCCTGCTTTCCTTCCTCTCTCTCTGCCTGCCTTTCTGCCTACCTGTGATCTCTGTCAAATAAATTAAAAATAAAATAAAATAAAATAAAATACTTGCATTTCTTTGCCATAAGGGTTAGAGTACATTAGAGGTAGATCAAGGCTCTCATGACTCGATTTCAATAAACCATCTCACAAAAAGTCCTGGCGTTATCCCTGTGGGTAAGAAATGGATAGGGAGATAGAGGGATAGTTGTGTCCCTTAGATAAACCAGGAGGTCAGCCTACCATCAGATGGCCCTTTATTAATTCGTCAGAAGTCTCCAGCAAAGCTCTAGACTCCTTTCTTGGTCCAGTGTCCTTTACCATTTTTGGTGTTGACTGATGGCAGAACAAAGTTAATACATTTTTACATGCCTCAGTGTTTGATGGGTTATCTCCCATGGTTAAGTGCTACCGTCAAAAGCTAAAGTCATCAAAAGAAAATTGAAGCCAATGATATATAGAGAAGTTGAATCACTATGTTGTACCCCTGTACGGTTACAGTGGTAACCGTGTGTGTCAGCTATACTAAAAAATAAGTAAGTAAATAAATAAATAAATAAATAAAATTAGTATTTTGTACAAGCAAATTAAAAAAAAAAAATAACTGCAGTCCACCATATCAACAAACTAAATAATAAAAATTAAAAAGAAGGTATATCCAAGGGATAGAAAGTAAGACTATAGATCAATATTCTGGGCTCATAAACTCTGGCTGGAATATTTTCCATTATAAATGCTAAATTTTTAAGAGAACCATTCACTCACGGTGGAACAGTCAGAGGTGTATTTGGAGGTCAAGGAAGTGGAAACAATCCGAGGAGAAGCATGGTCAGCCCCAGTGAGAGAGAACCAAAGGCAGGGATAATCATTGTTCTCAAATGGCCAGAGAGCTGTTGGGAGGAGAGCAGACTGCCTCCATGGGATTGCTTTACAAAGACTCAAGAAGTGAGGTTTTGAGTCCACAAGCTGGCCAACCTCCTAACAATTAGAGCGGAGAAGGGCGGAGGGGTGGAGGGGGGAGGGGCTCGCAGGGCGTACAGCAGGGCTGACAATGGAGCTCTGAGCCCCTCTAAGGGTATTCCGTAAGGCTACACTAATCACCTGCTTCCACGCAGGCCCCAACCGTCTCCCACAAAAGGACTCTGAGGCTGAATGAATTCCAGGAAGAGCAAACAGGTGATCTTTGCCGGGTCAGCATTCAACGAGAGTTAGCAGATGTGCGCAGGGAGGCACGTCCTGTGCTAGACCGGAGTCCTGGGCCCTCCGGGAGCTAACGACCTAACCCGGGTAAGAATGGGTTGGAGCATCCTTTTAAACTAAATACAGCTGTGTTTCCCACTGCATTGCTTCACAGTTCAACCGATCTGCTTTATCAGTGAACCTCCGTGAACATCACTTACCAGGCCTCCTTGTTGAAAAAAATATTATTTTTATTTTTACTGTCATTGTGTCCTTGCAATTTCCAGAATTTCACAATGGGAATGCTCTGATGTTGCTTACCGAGTATTATTTATAATGCCTGCTCTAGCTCGGTAGATAAGATTTGGGTAAATTCACAATGAAATACACTTAAAAGTTTGGTTGTTAATATAATAATACTTTAAAAACTCAAGAATTATGTAAGTGAGGAGTGACAAAAGGATAATTTGACTTAGAAACCAAGATCAAGCGTATTTTGCTTTATTGATTTTCTCTGGATTTCCTAACAAACGTGGCAGGAGGAAAATTAAAAGACTATACAGAAGCTATTATCAATTTTTATGAACATATTTATTTTTCAGGATAGACAAACATTTTTATTTTTGGCACTGAACTCAAAGAAGAATGAATATATTGTAGTAACGTTATTCAAAAATTTTTAAATAATATAAGGGACGATGTTTATTTTTATTGAAATAAAATTAATGTATGACCTATCAGTTTCAGGTGTACAACATGGTGATTAGATATTTGCATATATTGCAAAATGATCACCACAAGTCTAGGTAGTGCATTATGACACATAGTTACAAAATTTTACTTACTCTCTTACAGTCGTCAGCTATGCTACAGAGTGTTATAAACTAGAGTCACCATGCTGTACATTATATCCCCAGGACTTATTTATTTTATACCTGGAAGTTTCTATGTTCAACCCTTTTCACCCATTTTGCCCAACCCCCAAGATCCAGCAACCACCCTTCTGTTCTCTGTATTTATGTGTTTGGTTTTTTGGTTTTGGTTTTTAGATTCTGTAAGTGAGATGAAATGGTGTTTGTCTTGCTCTGACGTACTTCACTTAGCATCCTTCTCTCGAAGTCCATCTGCATAGGCAGAAATGGCAAAGGTCTCTTTTATGGGCATTTGCTCAGTGTAATCGGCTGGGGCGGTATGGAGCATCTGTGTAATGTAGCCGTACTAAATTCTGGATATGCATTCTTTTCCCACCTATTATTATCTTCCCAAAGATCGTTAATCCTCTTTACCATTATTTTTATTCTTTTTTTTAAAGATTTTATTTATTTATTTGACAGACAGAGATGACAAGTAGGCATAGAGGCAGTCAGAGAGAGAGAGGAGGAAGCAGGCTCCTGGCCGAGCAGGGAACCCCATGCAAGGCTGGATCCCAGGACGCTGGGATCATCACCTGAGCCGAAGGCAGAGGCTTAACCCACTGAGCCACCCAGGTGCCCCCATTATTTTTATGCTTAACAATGCATTTTAACTCTTGCATCTTGTTGGACATCATCTTTTAAAAGGCTGAAGAGGTAGTCTATTTTGAAGTGTTCTTGTTTTTGTTGTGCACATGAAGAATAAGAACTTCATAGCTGAAAAATCTCCCTTTTTTTGGTTCCCTTACTTTTGGGCACTTTGGGGTTTCAGGTGATTTCCCCACCCTGCCGATCAACACCACATCTATGTTCAGCTCAGTGTTTCCCTCTCTATGCAGGAAGGCACAGAGCCTGGGTGACAGAACTTAATCTTTTTGGTTTTATTCCAAAACTGTCTGTTTTTCATCCACATTTATTTTCCCAACTGGCTGGGAAAAGCCACAGGCTGTGTCCTAGAGAAGCACATGGCCATATGCTGCTCATCTGCTCGTAGGAAGGGGGAGTGCGCTGCCACCCTTGGGGCTGGGATCCTGGCATCCTGCGCTGGCAAAGAGGAAGCCACCTGGTATGTTCTGGAAAAGCCCTATCTCCATGAAAGGTTCATACAAGGATCCCGGTAACTGCCTCACTGGGCGTCATCCTCAGAGCAGCGATCTTCTGAAATCCTCTAACTTGTGTCCAAGCAATGTCACTTCCCAGTGTCAAATGAAGCCACCGTTCATGCATGCCCCGATTTCTGAAATGAAATTGCCACCAACATGTAAGTGATGCCTTTGTAATCATGGAAAAGATCAAAGAAATACCCAGATGATTTCTTCTTCATTTTGTAGACTTTTCTTACCCAAAATGTTGAAGTCCTGCTAATTGAATGCCTAGCCTAGACTCAGTTCCCCGTTAAACAGCTGTTTCCAGGGACACTTTATCCCTACAGGTGACATCACATCACAAAAGTCCAACCTGAGGCAGTTTGAGCTGTTCTTCTCATTCTCTCTCTGGAATACCAGAGTCCTGACTGTGGGAAACAGCAGGAAGAAACAACAGTTTTGAGTACAAAATGTCTCCCAGGGATGTCTTTATTTCAATTTTGCTCTAATGAAGCTGAATTTTGGTTGCTGGTAATGTTATAATACGTCACCATTGAAAGAATCAATGAAGTTTCCTTTTCCATCTGGAGCCTTAAGAATATTGAGATTTTTCAAAAGTCGGAGCACACTGCGGGATCTGAAAAGTAAGTCATTAGACTTGCAATGGCTTACTTAATCAGACTGTCCACTCCTAAATGCTAGTCTGTGATTTGAGCAGAAAATGAAACCGGGCGCTTTCGGCGAAAAGGACAGGATCAATACACTCATTTGAGTACCAAGCACTAAAATCAATATTTGCTTGGTAGGGTCTTTCAGGCCACTGCAAATTATACCTCATTACCCTCTGCTTATTCCTCCTTCGATCTAACCTAAGCTTTAGTAAGACTGAGACCCTACTATGTCATCACGAGAGGGAAGCTGGACCACATGCCCCCAGCTGGGCCGCGAGATGGGCAGTCCAAACGAGTATCAGTCTTCAGCCCTGATAACGCAGTGTGTACTTGCTTTGCTCATAATGTCGTGTTCTTTACTTATACTTATGGGACAGTTTTAACTAAATAATAGAAGGGTAACTTGGAGTATCTACTGAACTGCTCAAGATTCTAAGGGGATTGCTCAAAAAGAAGAACAAAAGTAAGTCTTTATAAATGAAACAAGATGGGATCAGGAGGGAGACAAACCGTAAGAGATTCTTAATCCCACGCAACAAACTGAGGGTTGTCGGGGGGAGGGGGGTAGGGAGAGGGTGGTGGGTGATGGGACATTGGGGAGGGTATGTGCTATGGTGAGTGCTGTGAAGTGTGTAAACCTGGCGATTCACAGACCTCTACCCCTGGGGCTAATAATACATTATATGTTAATAAAAAAGTTATTAAAATTTTTTTGAAAAAAAAAAGTAAGTCTTCATCTCTTTAACCCCACCTTCCCCAATTCCAAACATACACATTTGAAAAGAAATGTTTGTGCTTACACACACACACACACACACACACACACACGTGTGAGGGCACGCTTCAGGGCATCATAGCCAGCCAGTGGCAGGATCAGCTCTCCTAGTATCAACAACCCACCCACATCTAGGGCATCTACTCCTTTTTTAAATTTTTTTAAATTTTTTTTAAATTTTCAGCATAACAGTATTCATTATTTTTCACCACACCCAGTGCTCCATGCAATCCATGCCCTCTATAATACCCACCACCTGGTACCCCAACCTCCCACCCCCCTGCCCCTTCAAACCCCTCAGATTGTTTTTCAGAGTCCATAGTCTCTCATGATTCACCTCCCCTTCCAATTTCCCCCAACTCCCTTCTCCTAACTCCCCTAGAGCAATCTATACTTTTAATGCCATTCCGATCAAAATTCCACCGGTATTCTTCAAAGAGCTGGAGTAAATAATGCAAAAATGTGTATGGAATCAGAAGAGATCCCGAATCGCTAAGGAAATGTTGAAAAACAAAAGTAAAACTGGGGGCATCATGTTACCTGATTTCAAGTTTTATTACAAAGCTGTGATCACCAAGACAGCATGGTACTGGCATAAAAACAGACACTTGGATCAGTGGAACAGAGTAGAGAGCCCAGATATGGACCGTCAACTCTATTAATAAATCTTCGACAAAACAGGAAAAAATATACAGTGGAAAAAAGACAGTCTCTTCAATAAATGGTGCTGGGAAAACTGGACAGCTATATGTAGAAGAATGAAACTCAACCATTCTCTTACACCGTACACAAAGATAAACTCAAAATGGATAAAAGACCTCAATGTGAGACAGGAATCCATCAGAATCCTAGAGGAGAACATAGGCAGTAATCTCTTCGATATCAGCCACAGCAATTTCTTTCAAGATATGTCTCCAAAGGCAAAGGAAACAAAAGCGAAAATAAACTTTTGAGACTTTATCGAGATCAAAAGCTTCTGCACAGCAAAGGAAACAGTCAAGAAAACAAAGAGGCAACCCACGGAATGGGAGAAGATATTTGCAAATGACAGTACAGACAAAAGGTTGATATCCAGGATCTATAAAGAACTCCTTGAGCTCAACACACACAAAACAGACAATCATATCAAAAAATGGGCAGAAGATATGAACAGACACTTCTCCAATGAAGACATACAAATGGCCATCAGACACATGAAAAAATGTTCATCATCACTAGCCCTCAGGGAGATTCAAATTAAAACCACATTGAGATATCACCTTACACCAGTTAGAATGGCCAAAATTAACAAGACAGGAAACAACATGTGTTGGAGGGGGTGTGGAGAAAGGGGAACTCTCTTCCACTGTTGGTGGGAATGCAAGTTGGTACAGTCTCTTTGGAGAACAGTGTGGAGATTCCTCAAGAAATTAAAAATAGAGCTTCCCTATGACCCTGCAATTACACTCCTGGGTATTTACCCCAAAGATAGAGATGTCGTGAAAAGAAGGGCCATATGTACCCCAATGTTTATAGCAGCAATGGCCACGGTCGCCAAACTGTGGAAAGAACCAAGATGCCCTTCAACGGACGAATGAATAAGGAAAATGTGGTCCATATACACTATGGAGTATTACGCCTCCATCAGAAAGGATGAATACCCAACTTTTGTAGCAACATGGATGGGACTGGAAGAGATTATGCTGAGTGAAATAAGTCAAGAAGAGAGAGTCAATTATCATATGGTTTCACTTATTTGTGGAGCATTACAAATAGCATGGAGGACATGGGGAGTTAGTGCATCTACTCTTGTTTACAAATGGGAAGAGGGAAGAGTTAGCAAAGTGGAGAGGACAAGACCCAACATGGCATCTGTTCCCTTCGACTGAGTTTCAATGACTATAATTAGAAATCATGAGCCCATAAGGTGAGCCAGCTGTTTTCATGGGAGGAGGAGAAGAAGGAGGAGGAGGAGAAGGAAAGAAAGAAAAAAAAAAAAAAAGGAAGGAAGGAAGGAAGGAAAGAAAATGAGTGAGTTATTTGAACAGATGAAAGTTGGTAGTCATTGTGATTTTCCCATAAATATGTATGGCCTGGGGAGACCAGACAATCTTAGGAGACACACCTTCACACAAACATCCATGCCTATTCATAGGTAAACACACAAAAATACATGCCTACCTATAGGAATATACTCAGTTTCTCATGTCTGCATTCATGGACAAGTTTATTCTGAGTGGCCATTTTTATGTACATCTTTGCAATGGGAATTGCAGAGAATATATGGAAAGTTGAAAACTGACTTCTTGTTCAATATGGTAAGTAGACCACAGATGTTTATCTCCTCTCTCACCCAAAGCCCTGCTAAAAATGAAGTGAGAAAAACTTTCCAGGGTTATTATCCCAAAAGAACAACAAGAACAGGAGTGGTAACAGAAGCCAGGGCTAGAGTTGAACTTGGCTTTGAAATCTAGAAGGAGCATGGGTGATTGGAGATGGAGTAGGTCCCATGGCAGTCCTTCTAGAGGGATGCCCACTGAGGTGGACCCCTTGCCAAAAGGAGAGGCCATGCAGGTGACAAGAGGCTGGAAACAAAGGACTTGGCCTTACCAGGAGCTGCTGGCCCTCCCAGGTTCCCACCATAAAGAGTCCTCCTTCTTCCCTGCATGGGACGGGAGCTGACTTTCTAGAATCGCACTGGGGACACTGAGGTCTCTGACAATGGGCAGAAAGGGATGCAGGTGAAGCCATAGGCAGAACATAGAGAGATTCAGTCAGCATCTTCATGCTGCCCCAAAAGAACCTCGTGCCTTCCCCCCACCCTGCTTACCTCGTGCCTTCCCCCAACCCTGCTCCCAAATGAGCAGCAGTCTGGAATGTGCTGAGTTGTTTCCATGTCCTGAATTCTTGGGCCCAGGCTGAGGACACAGCTGAGGCTTCCAGCTTTGGGAGCAATCTTCACTGGAGCACCAGAGTGGGAGCCCAACCAAGCAAGCACATTTCAGGTTTCTGCTCGCATCTTTCCAACTAACATCTCCCTGGAAAAGCAAGCAATGGGGTAATGTCAGAACTCCAAGTGCAGGGAAGTGAATCCACTCACCTAGAGGCCGTGGCCATGGCAAGCATGTGAATTTCAGCACTACTACTATGGAGTGAAGAATTGGATCCATGGTTGAATTTACTGCCACTGACCCTATTGGCCCCAATTACTCATATCACCCCCACATTCAAAATACCTTCACCTGTGTCATGGAGATCCATTAATGTCTCATCCCATCTCAGCAGCTGCTGCTACAGTGAGCAGGGTCTCATCCTGCTCATCTCATCTGGGTCTCATCAAGTCCAGGTACGTACATGGGCCCTTCACACATGCAATATACTGCAATGGGACAGGAAGACCATTATAGTCAACATTCCCTTTCAAAAGTGGGAGAATGGGCAAGGTAGAGCAGTCAGCAGCTCACAGAGATTCTAGTATCTGGCTGGGCTGATGTTGCCAGACGATGTAGCATGGACTCCATGGTTCTTGGTTCTGCCCTCTGAGCCTTTGTTCATTTCCATCAAACAGCTTGACCCCCTCTGGAGAGGACGCTGGAGAATTTGCTCTTGTTGACAGCAAGCTGTGTCTCGGTCTCAATCAGTTTCTGCCTGAGTTAGTCAGACCTCTCCAGAGAAACAGAACTGATAGTACATAAACATTGTACTATATATAGTATAGTATAGCATATATAGTATAGCATCATATATATAGTTGAATATCTATGCATACTAGAGTATATATAAGTAAATTACATATAAATAAGTAAATTATATATACCAGAGTATATATAAGTAAGTTACATATTTACATAAGTATATCTATATAGATAAAGATAGATTTTGTATGAGGGATTGGCCTACATGATTACGGAAGTTGACAAGCCCTAAGGTCTAGCTATTTGGCTAGCTAGAGAACCAAGCCAGCCAGTGGTGTGGCTGTGCTTCAAATGTTGGCAGGCTTGAGACCCAAGAAGAGTCAATGCTTCAGGTCAAGTCTGAAGGCAGAAAAAATCCCAAGGTCTCAGATGCCCCAGCTTGAAGGCAGTCAGGCAGGAAGAGTTTACTGGTGGAGGATCAGCCTTTTTGTTCCTTTCAAGCCTTCAACTGATTCAACAAGACCCACCCACATGGGGGGAGGGGCAATCTGCTTTAGCAAGTTTACTGATTCAAATGTTAATCTCATCCCAAGAAAGGATCACAGACACACCCAGCGTAATGTTTGACCAAATATCTGAACACCTCATGACCCAGTCATATCAACCCCTAAAATTAATCTTCACACTGCTTGTTGAAAGTGGGGGGCCAAGAGGTTATTTTGTATCTCTACCAGTCTCAGTCTCTTTTCGTCCAGGCTGGCATGCTTTTTGCCAATGTGGCTCTTGAAAATGTGGGTTTTCTGTGAAAGAGATTCCAGTCAACTCTGTGTGGCAAAAGATATGCCTCTTCCAGCCTTAATTACAGGTACTTTTGGGAAATCAGACTTCTGTGGAACCATGTCCATAATCTACGCACTCTTCCTAGTGTCTCCTTTTGTCCAGCTGAAGGGGTCTACTAGGTATGATTTTTGTCCTTTCAGATGTCTTACCAAAGAGCCTCTCAGGCAGACCCTTGAGGTACTTTATACTCAAGGCTAATGTCACAACAGTAAAACTCTAGATTTGGTTTTTGCCCAGAGGCTCTGTTATGATGGCTCAGCCTTGACTTTCTGAGAAATTGTTTCACTTTATAACTCTGCTCCATAATTCTGGACTCCCTAAAATCCTCTTCAGTTCTATGTGCAACTGGCAAGCTATTTTCTGAACACAACTCCTCTGTCCTGTAGTGCCTTACCATGTGCATCTAGTAGCAACCAATTCCTGCTTCCAATATTCTTGCTACAAATTTCCTCACCCAAGATGAAAAGTTCTATAGGGACATTTTCTACAAAATTACCATAGGATATTTTGATCAGATGTTTTTCCACTTCATAAGGTGGGTTACTATTTGTTCATCTTCCTATAATAGTTTCCTTAGTTTTTGCCACTCGTTACCATATTAGTTCCTCACATTTTAGGTTCTTGTTATGGCAACACCGCAGTCTTGGTATTCGTCAGCAATTATTTCAACAGTCATGCATAAAAAGATCTTACCACTCACTGGCTGTAAAAGCGATCATAAGCTTTCATGGTTTCAGATCTGTGGGTTGGCCGAACTGCAGGCTTCGGGCACTGAGGGTTCAAGTTCACTCCACGTGTCTCTCATCCTTCTTGGACTAGCAGCCACCAGGCATGTGACCTGCTTCTTGTGTCTCATTCTCAGATGCAGGCTGAGGGCAGGTGAGTGCTTGGTACACAGTCCGCTCATGGTGGGTCACCAGAGCGCATGAACACAAGTCCAAGGACACAAGCATATTTTAGCTCTGTTTGGGCCACATTCACTAACATCTCACTGCCAAAGCTAATCATATGGCAAAATTCAAAGCTGGGGGCAGGGAAGTACACTCTGCCAACCTTGAAGCCAGGGTCGTTGCCATTGGATAATATTAATACAGGTGCCTGGAAAGTTGGGGCTAATGATATAATCTGCTTCAGTGCTGAAGAGATTTCCTGTGTGTGTGTAATGTGTGTGTGTGTGTGTGTGTCTGTCTGTCTGCCTGCTTGTAGGTCCCAGAAGACTGAATTTTAACCCCCAGGGCTCCTGAGACAACTTTGCTGTTTTGTTTTGTTTAAAGTGTGATTTTACTAGGGGTGCCTGAGTGGTTCAGTCAGTTAAGCATCTGCCTTTGGCTCCGGTAATGATCCTGGGGGGTCGTGGGGTGGAGCCCCTTGTCGGGGGTCCCTTATCAGCAGGTCCCTTATCTCCCTCTCCTCCCTGCTCGTGCTCTCTATCCCTATCTCTGTCTCTCTCCCAAATAAAGGAATAAAATCTTTAAAATCTTTAAAAATTATATAATGTGATTATGTTAGACCAACTTAACTTTCTTTTCTTTCTTTTTTTTTGAGGGAAAGAGCTAGAGAGAGAACATGAATAGCGGGGAGGGGCCAGAGGGAGAGGGAGAAGCAGACTCCCTACTGAGCGTTGGGCTCAATCCCAGGACCCTGGGATCTGACCTGAACAAAAGACAGACGCTTAACCAACTGAGCCACCCAGCTGCCCCCAGACCAACTTATCTTTCATCATATCCCCTGTGGCTTTTGCCTTAGATAAACTTGCAGGGCACACAAACAAAAACCAAGGAGTTTAATTCTATAATATTAGTAAATAATTTTTCTCATTGATAACATCCACCTGGCAGGCACATACGTTTCTTACAGCAGCCAAAATTATAAATAACTATTTTTACATCACATTTTTAACCCTATTGATTATTTCCACGTGGTTCTGGCCACACTCACATTCATGCCCCAGCCACTGCGTTCCACAGGCTTCTCTGATGGATCCACAAGGGTCCCTCCTAGAGCCTCGAGCCCTCCCGGCTTCAGGGTCATCTATGTCCTATCCAGTGAGATTTGGAATATGGTCATTCTCACAGATGGGGAGCACCGTGGCTCCATTCCGTCTGCTGGGTTGCTTAGATCCAGGAGTCTGTGTCAGCAGGGACTGATCCTGGTCAGTCCCCTTGCCCTTAGTGACAGCTGCAAAAGTGCCTCTGTTTCTTTCCCCCCCTCCCCACAGAATGGCCCGGGAGGAAGATCCCTTACTAGCTCCCATTCAGCTCGGTTCCTTCCACGCACGTGCCCCTCTGGGCATGCTATTAGGCTTCAGTCACATTTGTGTCTCCTACTGATAAATGGTTGGTAGGCAGGAGTCCTGATGGCTAGACCCGCCTGCCACCATGACTTTTGCCAGAGCCTTGATGTCTCTGGATTCTGGACCAGCTTCCTGGAATTTTACCACAAGCAGCCAGATCTTAAAAAAAAAAAAAAAAAAAAAAAAAAAAAAAAAAAAAAAAAGAAAAAGAAAAAAAATCAAAACCGATTATCTCTCTGTATCTCTAATATTTGACACAACAGACTTCCCAACTGTTCTCGAAATCACTGCACCCACTGTACCCCTGCCCTCTGGGTGACCAGCCTGCCATCCCTGTCAATGTCTCAAGCCCCACCTAGATGTCGTTTTCCAAGTCCAACAGCTCTGATATTGTTGGCTCACCCTGGAAGGAAACGTCGCTGTTTATCTAGTGAAGGCCGTGCATTTGCTTTCAATGCTTGACCTGCGTTTTCACAAATCTACTAAATTTCTTAGGCTGTTTGAGGTAAGGATTTTGGATTTTCTACAGATAAGGGGAAGGAGAATAGCTAATTGTGGCCCTAGAGCATTTGAGAACAATCTTCTAATCATGGTGTGTGCATTGAAGTAAACCGTGAAAAGAACATTACAGGGATGAAGACAGGCAGCAGTCACAAAGCTCCATTCCAGGTCGGATGGAATGGTGACCCGAGTGGAGAAGAAGGGGTTTTCCTTGGATGGGGGTCAAATATCCATTGGCCAAGTTCAGCAGGTGTCAGGTTCATAGAGCTCAGGGCTTCGGGGAATAGTGGTAGGAGAACAAACACATTAGCTAACTGTATCTTCCCTACCGAGTTCCGCACAGCAATGGACCTAGGTATTGGGGGAACCTGAAGCTGATATCATTTGGGCCTTCTCATTAAGAAAACAATTACAGAATTAAGTACAGAAGTGAATTTTTTAAAGATTTTTTTATTTATTTGACACAGAGAGATCACAAGTAGGCAGAGAGGCAGGCAGAGACAGAGAGAGGAGGCAGCAGGCTCCCTGCCCAGCAGAGAGCCTGATGCGGGGCTCGATTCCAGGACCCCGATATCATGACCTGAGCCGAAGGCAGAGGCTTAAACCATTGAGTCACTCAGGTGCCCAAAAGTGAATTTTTAAAGGATGTGTGTTCACAACACGTTGCAGAGCCTGGAAGATTCTCTCTCTTCTGAGATCTCTTTAGGTTTACCAGAAATTCTTACAGAAAAATGTTTTCTCTTTGCAACCTGGCTTTTCCTTCCTACCTAGAACATTCTAGGGCTCCTGCCAGCTCCCAAGAGTCATCAGCCTGGGCAGGGGAGAGTCTCTGAAGCTTAGGGTTTATGAGCTTCACAGTAAATCTGCTTTTAGTCCAGAGCACAAACATGACCAAGATACCCCCGCCAGGGTCTATGCCTTCGTATTAGGGCTGGCTTTACGGGTGTGCAGCCTGGACAGCTACCTAGGACCAGTGTTCAGAAGGGCCCATGCTTGGATTAATGCTCTGCTGTCTGACACCATCTAGAAACTCTTTTTTATTTTTTCAAGATTTACTTATTTATTTTAGAGAGAGAGAGAGAGAGAGAGAGCGAGCACAAGTGGGAGGGGCAGAGGGAGAGAGAAAGAGAAACTTAAGTAGGCACCCCACCAAGAACAGAGCCTGATGCAGGGCTCGACCTCATGACTTTGAGATCAAGACCTGAGATGAAACCAAGAGTTGGAGGCTTAACTGGCTGGGCCACCCAGGCACCCCACCTTCTAGAAACTCTTAATTTTTTTCTTTCCATTGGTATTTGTAGGGGAAGCCTTGGGGACATTGGAGCATGTGTGAGAGCAAGAAATGTGTGTGTCCCCTGCGTTCTCTTCCGCTCCAACCACATAAACCCTCACGATGCCCGCACGAGCACGGAATTCCCATGGCCTGTGATGTGTGGGAGTCTAGCAAGACCCAAAGTGAGTACAGGGAAGGATATAATTTCTACACCCAACGGAGTAAGCAAGGGATGTCTGCCAGCCACACAAGGCTGTATTTTCTGTTCACATCAGAACTCACATCGAACATGGAAAGAATACAACACCATTCTAAGAAACCCAGGTGGCCAAGAAACTTGGTTATAATCTTCCTTATTGGTGTCATAACCTCCCTGTATTAGCCAACCATTCCTGCCAAAAATGACGGAGGAGGAAAGAGAGATATGGGGCAAATACAGTCCTTTCCCTTTCTGTCCTAACTTGTTTATCAGAAAGTAGCATAGAGAGCGTTGGTAGAAAGTGTGGGTACCAACAAGTTGAGAGAAGCAGTTGGGTGAGTTTTGTGCCCTGTCTCCACTGTGCTGTGAGAACAAAATACATATGCACACATGAGCTAAAAATGTGAATTATGTAATGTTTGTGAGTTTGCAGAGGAGTTAAATGCTTACATTTGCATTTAAAACCGGCGAAGCACAACATAAAGTTGAAGGTTAAAATTCAGGCTAATTACTTAAACTTAATTTTTATTACTTAGGATGATATTAAATAGCAAATTAAAAAAAAATAACACCAGGATGCCTTGAGAGAGACTATATCAGGAAGGAAAACTTTCTTTATTACTACATCAAGTGGTCACTTCTTCCCTCTTGTTTTTTGAATGAAGGATCCCACATTTTTATTTTGCCCTAGACTGTATAAATTTTATGGCCAGCATGGGTATGGTTCCTAGAAGGACTGGAGCATAATACTTGCTCTCAAATGCTTTGTCTATAGGAGTCAGTACAACAACAGAAAGGTCATGATTTGCAATGGACTGGAAGAAATTGCCTTTTACTGTAGATCCAAGAGAGCAGGAAAAATATAAAGACAAGTCAGCGTGTAATTTACTGGCTGACAAGCTGATTTATGTCTACCTCAATTCCCAACTCCTGCTTTTCATGGAGTTTTAGAACATAAGTCTCAATTTGAATTTAAGTAGGTTTTACTTTTCTAATATGAAGATCATGCTTGCTACATAAATTACAGCGCATCTATATGATGCCTAATTATCTAGAAATTAAGATGGCATTTCCAAAAATAGTTAATGACACGCATGGGAAATTAGGATAGAAATTTCTAAGTATAGTGTAGTCCTAACTTAAGAGAAAAATGCATGTGCATAAAAAAATATTAGAAGAAAAATATCAGGGTATTTTTTCCCCTGTAGCTTTTTATTTTGTTTAAGTGCTTCTTATTGATTTTGTATTCATTTTATAATCAGGAAGAAATTCAGCAGCATTTTATACACCTTTTTTTTTCATTGTATGTAGCATACCACCTGAGACAAAATGAGCATTCATTAATGAACTTGAATCACCCTTAATTCACAAGCAAGAAGTCTGAAGCTTACCAAACTCCTGTATATACTGATATCGTCATAAGTCTTCATAGTGAGTCTTCATATAAAAAATATTCGAGTACTCGCCCACTGCTATATAGTCTTTCGGCAGAAAAATCTTGCCTTGTTTTACATCACAGGAAAAAAAAAACGGACCCTTTCAACTTTCCACTCTGTATCCCTAGAAAAAATTTCTTTCCACTGACTCCACCCCCCTTCCTTCTCTCTGTTGTGGGGGAAGCTTGCCTCTCCATCGCCAGCCCACAGCCTGCTGGCTTCATCGGGGACATTGTGCTACCAGTGAACCCCCTCTTTCCTGCCCCTACTTCTCCCCCACCATCTCCTCCACAGGATATCGGACCTCTATCTCCACTGCAAAATGGTACATCTTGTAGCCACTGCTTTATGTTACTCCATTCCGCCAGGTGGAAACTTCCAGAAAGGAAGCATAGTCCATTATTTGTGGTCCCCACAGGCTCACCTCACTTTCACATGCCTATTCCGTCTTGCTTTCAGCCCTTGCTGGGAGGCTTTCCTTCTAGAAGTTCTCTTCAACACTGCCTGCTCTCTGCTGTTTCCGGTCTGCTCCCTCTCTGTCTCCTTCACCAGCTGCCTTTTCCCTACCCACCTGCTAAATTAACAACTATATTAGATTAACAACTAACATATGTTTACAAATGTACGTAAGTTTTTTTTTTTAAGATTTTATTTATTTGTCAGAGAGAGCGAGCGAGAGCAAGCACAGGCAGACAGAGTGGAAGGCAGAGTCAGACGGAGAAGCAGGCTCCCTGCGGAGCAAGGAGCCCAATATGGGACTCGATCCCAGGATGCTGGGATCATGACCTGAGCCGAAGGCAGCTGCTTAACCAACTGAGCCACCCAGGCGTCCCTGTACGTAAGTTTTTTTTTAAAATATTTTATTTATTTGAGAATGCACGAGCAGGGGGGAGAGGCAGAAGGAGAAGCAGACTCCATGCTGAACATGGAGCATGAGGAGGGGGGCTCGATCCTGGGACCCTGAGATCATGACCTGAGCTGAAGGCAGACCTTAACTGACGGAGCCACCCAGGCGCTCAGTAAATGTGCCTGTTAAACGACACAGATCAAGCTGAAGTTCCCTCTGACAAACCACATCAATATGCCTGTCCCAGGCCATCACACTTTGTACGCAGCCCTGCTTGGGGAGGGAAAAGAGCCTGTGCCTTGAATGGACACCCTTAGAGCTATTTACAGAAATGAAACAATTAGAAAAACACAAAATCAAGGGGTTAATGGGCATTTTCTCTTGTCTTGTCCTTCATCTCAAAATCTAACTAACCACTCTCTTAATTGCTGGAATTAGCTCCAGCGGGATGGCATTTCTATCACCTGGTTTTTAACACGATGACTCTGCTTCTTTTTGGAGGCTTTAAACACGTCCACTTGAAGGGGAGGGAGATCTGGGCCGGGTCTGTGGGGTCCACATTCTCTCTGAATCCAATGTTCCTCTTACAAGTTGTCCTTACCCACCTCCAGTCAACAGATCCATAAGCACAATAATCAGGAAGGAAGCGGGGAACAGGTGTCTCCCCTAAGTGGAAGAACGCTGCAAGCAAGATAAACGATCCGGAGGGACCACCAACGAGATCTAGAGCAGGGAGTCTGCAATTATTTAGAGAGCGAAATCGCAGGGGTCGGTAAAACCCGGGCAGGGAGAGGTACAGGGGAGGGGCTCCGGGCAGGGAGGAGCGACGGTGTGCACAGCCTCTGCTTCTCACCCCCGAGCCCTGTGCACCCCTCAGCTTTCCCCGAGGGCCCTCCTGTTTCTGATTACCACCGTGACAGCCACAGTCCCCCCGCAGTGATGGGGGACCACGCCGGGATTTGTGTGACCCATATAACTCGGGTCACAATGCTACTTCTTAGGAATCCATTGCTTAAGCATCTATGCCTTCCTAGAAGGAGGCCTGGGGGCGCCCAGGTGGTTCCGTCCGTTGAATCCAACTCTTGGTTTCAGCTCAGGTCATAACCTCAGGGCCGTGAGATCGAGCCCCGTGTCGGGCTCCACACTCAGCACAAAGTCTGCTTGGGATTCTCTCTCCCTTCGCCTCTCCCTCCTCTCGAAAAATTTCTCTCGCTCCCTCTCTCTCTAAGATGAACAAATAAATCTGAAGAAAAAAAAAAAAAAAAAAGGAGGCCTGATACTCCCTCTCTTCTGCCCTAAACCCCAGGGAGGTTTGGTCCAAATACGGTTCGTCTTTTGATGATTCCAAGTGGGAGGAATAGCGGCGTCTGTGGGGCGATCCTTGGGGTTTGACCTCACAGACACTCAGTGCCCTTGAGGAAACCTGCCTGCGGGGCCAACGGGACAGTGTGACAGGGAGCCAGGGGGCTCTCTCTTACGTCACACCCACCCATGTTCTCTGAAGCATGACTGCTGAGCCCAGGGATGGAGCCCGGCAGATTCTCAGCACCCCTGGCCGGCTAGCACCCAAACCCTAAACCCAAGCCAACCCTTCAGCCCTAGTCTTAAGCCTAGGCCATCAGCATGCTTTCAAATGTGGCCTATTACTATAGAAAATTTGAGGGACAGTAAGGCGGACAGATCAAGAGACCACTGCCGTGGAAAAGAGTGTTTCAGGAAGCCTGGTGTGGGGGTTAAGGAGGGCGCGGATTGCATGGAGCACGGCGTGTGATGCACGGACAATGGATCTTGGAACACTGAAAAAGTAAAGTAAAGTGAAGAAGAAGAAGAAAGAAGAAGGAGGAGGAGGAGGAGGAGGAGGAGGAGGAGAGAGCTAGTTACAAGAAGAAGAAGAGAGGAGGGGAAAAGAGTGCTAGTTACCATGTGGGGGGGCGGGGGGGCGGGGGTGGGGGAGGAGTCCCACAGGGAAGCACCAGAGTGGGTCAGGAGGCAGAGGACAAGGGACGACTGTGGCCATGAGCCTCTACTGTGCTTTCTGCAGGAAGGAACAGGTGCGACAGGATAAGCGGGTTTGGGACCGGCTGCTTTGAATAATTTCAGTGCTCTGGACCACCAGGGCTATCTCTAGTTGTCTGGTACCTGGCCTGGGTGATGAGGGCAGGGGGACAGGTGATGTGTTGTCTATCTTTAGGAATTGGCTGATGCCAGGAGGGACAAGGTTTCCAGCATCGGTGAGGCCCCAGATGTCCAAGCATCAGGAAACAGAAAGCAAAAGACGTGGCTAATATGCACCATGACTCCCTCTTTGCTCAGGATGCTTTTACCTCTGACACTTTATTTTACCTCTCCATCACCGGGCACAGATCAGGACTTCCCTGCCCACTATCTCCCTGATGCTGAAACCCAAAAATCTGGCTTAAGCTCATCCTCTCTTGTGAAGGCCCTGGCATCCTTAATTTCTTAAAGAACCAGCTCTCACACCAAAACGAGTGAGCCAACTTTTGCTAACACACTCGAGAAACAAAAATTCCTGGCTATATCCAAATCAAGAAAGGATTTGAGCTATTTCTTCCTTTTTTTTTTTTTTTGTCAGCACTTACCAGGCACTGTACCAACCTATTTGCTTCTCTTTATAATTCTAGACCAGACGTAGATCTAAGCTCCTTTGTTCCTTTTGTATTGCTAAGCCAAGCAAACATTTAAAAGAAACTCTGCTAAAGGCAGAAGGGAAATATTTAGACAAAGCTTAATTTTACTTACACTTTTTAAAAAGCAACACTATACACATTGTCTAATTTTATCTATCTTCACAAAACTCGATGAAATAACCAGTATCATTATCTAAAATTCACAGAAAAAGCAACTGCATTTTAAGTGGTAAAGTGACAGGCCAAAGATCACCCTCCTTAGCTGGTTCAATATCACAACCAAGGCCCAAGCCCAAGTTTTCACAAAATCCAGTCCTCTCTTCATTAATCCCCTGCTCAGAAGACACAAATAGGGCAAAAATAGTTGTTTCAGGAAGTATTCCTGATTGGCTCTTGTGTATCTCCAAGGAGTAAAGAACTTAAGAATCGAAACAAGGATTTTGAATCCAAACAGTCCTGGATTCTGATCCCAACTCCACCACTTGCTAAAAGGGTGACTCTGTTCTGAGACTCAGTTTCCTCATCTGTAAAATGGAGATGCTAACGTAGTATTACCTAGTAGCCTTGCTTTGAAGATAATGCACCTGCAAAGATGTCTGGCCCAAAATGAACACATGGGGAGGATATCAAAGACATTATTACTATTATTATTATGCACAGAGAGGGTATAATTTCACAGTTGTTCATCTCATTCTTCAACAGCCATTTCTTTTTTTATATAATTTTTTATTTTTTTAATTTCTTTTCACTGTTCCAGAATTCACTGTTTATGCACCACACCCAGTGCTCCATGCAATCCGTGCCCTCTATAATACCTACCACCTGGTACCCCAACCTCCCACCCCCCCGCCACTTCAAACCCCTCAGATTGTTTTTCAGAGTCCAGAGTCTCTCATGGTTCACCTCCCCTTCCAATTTCCCTCAACTCCCTTCTCCTCTCCATCTCCCCGTGTCCTCCATGTTATTTCTTATGCTCCACAAATAAGTGAAACCATATGATAATTGACTCTCTCTGCTTGACTGATTTCACTCAGCATAATCTCTTCCAGTCCTGTCCATGTTGATACAAAAGTTGGGTATTCATCCTTTCTGAGGGAGGCATCATACTCCATAGTATATATGACCCATATCTTCTTTATCCATTCATTCATTGAAGGGCATCTTGATTCTTTCCACAGTTTGGCGACCATGGCCATTGCTGATATGAACATTGGGGTACAGATGCCCTTCTTTTCCCTGCATTTGTATCTTTGGGATAAATACCCAGGAGTGCAATGGCAGGGTCATAGGGTAGCTCTATTTTTAATTTCTTGAGGAATCTCCACACTGTTCTCCAAAGTGGCTGTACCAACTTGCATTCCCACCAACAGTGTAAGAGAGTTCCCCTTTCTCCACATATTCTCCAACACATGTTGTTTTCTGTCTTGTTGATTTTGGCCATTCTAACTGGTGTATGGTGGTATCTCTGTGTGGTTTTGATTTGAATCTCCCTGATAGCTAGTGATGATGAACATTTTTTCATGTGTCTGATGGCCATTTGTATATCTTCATTGGAGAAGTGTCTTCAACAGATATTTCTTGAATTCCAACTATATGTGAGGAACAGAGGAAGGTTTTCTAAATTAAAGATAGACCATTGATAAGCATCTGACTCTTGATCTTGGCTCGTGTCGTGATCTCAGGGTTGTGGGATCAAACCCCAAGACTAACTCCACACTGAGGATGGTGTCTACTTAGGATTCTCTCTCTCTCCCTCTGCCTCTTGCCCCACTGGTGTGCATGCATGCACTGTCTCTCTGAAAGAGAGAGAGAGAGAGAGAGAGACCATCTAGTAGATGGACACAGACACTGAAACAAGCAACCCAGGCAGGAGAGGGGTTGGCTGTGGAGCGCCCATTGGACCTCAAGGGTGTCAGGAAATCTTCCTTAGAGGAGTGTGCAGCCTCTAACCAGACCACGGGGGCAGTTAACTACTTGATTACGTCTTTTCCTTTCGTTTGCTACGTCACTGTATAAAAGATAAAGCTGAGGGCTAAAAAGAATTTCTAAACAGCAAAATTAATTTGAAAGCAGATGAATTCACTGAGCAGTCACAGAACCACCAAGGGTCCCCGTGAGTTATTAGAACTTGAACTGGTGGTTGGAAGCATGTACCTTCAACCAATTTATTTTTGCTCTGAAGATACAAATTCATGAAAATATTGCCAGAGGCACACCCAGAACTTCGGAAAGCAGAACAATGCCAAAATGAAGAAAACCGTTCTGTGGTGAATCTTTTCCATGTTACCAACAAGCCCCTAGAAAATTCCAGAATTTGGACAAATGCTGCAAAAGCATAAATTATTTGAGGAACAGCATAAAAGTGAGCAAGGAATAAAAAATGAATGTCTAAAGATATTTCTTTTTACCAATTAATGCATTTGGCCCATGGGTTTTTATTATTATTTGTTGTCGTTTGAACTAAATTCTGTTCTCTGGGCATTGTGCACTGAGGAGAAAGGGAAGAAGTGGCAGGAGTCAGGAGGAGGGGTCAGGAGAGAGCGATTAGAAGAACAGGGAAAAGCAGCAGAAAGATGTGATTCCAACCATGAAGCAAAACTTGCAGGAAATCCCTCCCCAACACACACACACACACTGACTTACTGCCCAACACAATAACGGGGCTTGCAGACAGATCTTTCTTTGCATGTGTCACCTGGCATTTAAATGGACACCACTGTACCCCCTGGCTGCCAGGGCCTCCTACTGGCCCATTGTTGTCCCACTGTGTGGCCCTGGGGCCGTGGGCAGG
This sequence comes from Mustela putorius furo, assembly GCF_011764305.1. NCBI lineage: Eukaryota > Metazoa > Chordata > Mammalia > Carnivora > Mustelidae > Mustela > Mustela putorius. The sequence continues at coordinate 2,567,435 of NW_025421560.1, read as the reverse complement.
GCTCTGGGGAGCAGCATGCTAACTCCCACGGGACAGGCCTCAGACCCGAATAGCCAGGGGCTCCCTGCTGACCCAAGACAGCCCCACGGAATTACTTCTGCTCCATTCTACACACAGCCATTCCTGCGGTGGGGAGAAGTACCCCAGCAGAGCAAGCAAAAAAGCGGTAGGATCCTGTGTCCGTTCCCTTACATTTTGCAAGCAGATGACAACTGACCAGTAAAGCCTCTGGGGAAAATGTGGACATGACTTTCCAGATCCCTCTTATCTCTGCAGGCCTGGCCAGCAGGCCTGTGCAGGGGACCTGTCACTGCCAGGTGCTGGAAAAGAGCCATAAAGCTGGCCCTTCAGGCAGAAGCTGCTGGGCCCCTGGGGGAGAGGGTTGTGTGTGCTGAGGGTCAGCAGTTGCAGGGGGGCCAGTGAGAGGCGGCTTCTCCCAGGAGGGCCATCAGAGACTGTGGCTGTACCCAGGCCACACACTGAAAAGGCTGTTCGGATACTCAGAGTATCCGGTTTCTATGACTGCGTCACCAGCCACCCCAGAATTTAGCTGCTGAGGACAGCAGGCATGGACTGGCTCCCAACTGCAGTGGGGCACCCTGCTCCTGTGCGTTCTCAGCTCTCAGGGGCTTCTCTTCTCCAGGAGGCCAGGCTGGACTTGTGCCAATGGCAACGGCTTCACAGGTGTCACTTCTGCTGTCCTGTCGGTCCCAGGGTCACCAGGGACCACCCAGACTAAAGAGGGAGGCCAAGAGATGTCCTCAGCTCCCAGTGGGAAGGTCAAAGAATTTGGGATCCTTTGGAATCTACCACCACAAGGAAGCCCACTTCTCTCCTCGGGAGGCAGGCCCAGCCCTTTGAGAAGAAGAGGAAAGGAGTCATGTCAGCTGTGACATGGGGTGCTGACCCCCTAGAGGAAGCTCAGCCCCCAACCTCAGCTCACAACCAGCCACCCGACCAGAGACCTTCTGTGCTTCTCCAACCTGCTTCCTAAGCCAACCGCCCTGCAAGCCGGCCTGCCCTCAAGGCTGTCCTTCACCGTAACCCCCGGGGGCCTGGATATTTTTCATTGCTGGGCCCAGCTCCAAACTCCCCCAGGCCTCAAAATGCCTGATCTCCAGCTGGCAGGTGACTCGAGCCCCCTTTCCAGGCTGGGGGTTCAAGAGAACAAAATCTTTGCTTCTGTCTGCTCACCTGTCCAAGGCCTCACCTCCTTGTTGAGTCACTGTCCCCTCTGCCCACACTCTTTCATTCCTTCCACAGCCTGTTCCCCGTGTCCACTAGGAACCCCAACTCCCAGCCCCCCCTCCATTTACACCAAACTCTTGTCTGGATCCCTCTGTCAGTCACAGACTTAGGATGTCCCTTCTGTGAACACGTGTGATGCTTTTTACCATAACAGACAAGAGCTTGAAGATGAAGGGACTTTCTGGTACTGACACTATAAAGAGAGGCCGATTTCAAACGCCCCAGGATAAAGAATGAATGAGCCATTTCTAAGACCCAGAGTTCTTAGAGCATTCAGGATTTTATTTTATTTTTTGCAGTTACCGATTTAAAAAAAAAAAATTATTCAGCACTTTCTTCTGTAAGGATGAAGTTGAAAGGGACATAGGGAGATTTTAAAAAATTCTATTACACTTAAAAGAGAAGACCAAAAAAAAAAATCAAAGTGTGACGAATTTGAAGAAAGACATTTAGATTAGAGTCAAGGGATAGGGGAGGGAGTTTTCCTCCACATTGACTCAGCGGTGGAGAAAGAAGCCGTTTAACTGAATTTCACAGTGAATGGAAATATAATCCTCTAAGTACTTATTTAAAAACTCCGATCTTATTTTTAAAAGTACTTATTTAAAAAATTCCAATCACTCGAGGCAGGTTTTTTCAGTCTGAAGGGTTCGATGAGGTCGAGCAATCACAGTGAATGTTTTACCCTTCCTGAGTCAGGATCACAAGGGCGAGCCCCGACGTGCACTTGAGGCCGTAGCATAGTCTATGTGCCAGCGAACGAGTTAATTAAATTGAATTCAACTTGGGAACTAGGTAAATGGGCAAAATGCGGCTCGTTTCAGTGAGACCACGGAGGCCCCTTCTGCGGAGAGGAGTGTACGGGCCCTCCCTGCCCCTCCTCCTCGGAGACTGTTCTGTAGCTCAGAATTCTCCCCTACCCCCTTGCCTTTATTTATTTCGCTGTTTCTCCCGGGCCTCAGAGCTGGACGGCAGAGCCGGAGGCCTAGACGCGAACCCTCACGCGTCTGTCCGTCCTCTGCCTGGGGTTCGCTGCCCGCGGCGCAGCCGGCAGCCCTGGACCCCGGGGCGGCCCCGGCGAGGCGGGATCTCAGCCACAGGTGCAGGGAGAAAAGTGTCACCGCGCGGGGGGATTCGCCGCGGACACGGCAGTAGCTGACAAACCCGGGAATGGAATTTGAAACATTTGCCAAAGAAGGTAAGAAAAGCCATTTCCTTGGCCCCAGCAATAGCCGTAGCCCCCTGAGGCCGGTACCTGGGTTTACCCTCACGTCGGATTCCAGAATGAGCGGGACCTGATCCACTGGACAGGTCTGCGTCCTGCACAGGGGGCCTGACCCCCAGCAGGGGGGCTGCGCGTCCGGCCCTGCGGGGGGCCGTGGGACCCTAGTCCCTGAGCTCAGGGCTCTGACCGCGCCCAGCTCGGCAGCTGCGCCCCCGCCCCGGAAGGCTTCCCGTTCAGTGGCGGGAAAACCCGCGGGTCGTATGCATGTTGGGGGGGCTGGAGCCTTACGAAGAGTTTCTCCCGAATTAACAACCGGCTTCCAGCTCTTCGGAGCTCAGTGAACATGCGACTGCGTCTAGGAAAAACAAGTGGCAAAATTAAATTTTCAATATGCAGCTGATGAATCCCTAAATTTTGTTTCGGAAACCAATAACACACTATATGTTATCGACATTGAATTTAAATTAAAAAAAAAAAAATTTTTTTTTTAATTAAATTTCTAAGCTGTAGGCCGAAGGCAGGGTTTGGCAATATTACCAAGGGATAGAGCGCCACCGTGTGGAGTGGACGGGAACGGCAGGCAGGCTTGTGGTGAGATTCCACAAGGACAGAGGCCGCAGGGTAGTGACTTTCCCCCCACGCTTCTGCTTCCTGTTCACGCACGTGTGATTTTCCATCCACGATGCAAATTCCCAAAAGGCTTCAGTCACTCTCGACAGACTTTGGTAAATCTTGCACAATGCCGAGTGCACACCATGGGCTTATATCCTCACTAAGGGGGAATTCGTTTTCGCTGGAAAAGAAATTTTATATTTCCGATTGTCCTGACTCAAGAAACAGCGTGCTCAGATCACCTGGTCAATAGAGGTAACAGCAAACAGGAGCTTTGGTCTGTCGATCACATCAGCATCTATGGAGCGCCTGCTGTGTGTGCACAGCTCGGAACTGGGTACCGTTAAGTGGCAGACACAACAGATGAGGCGAGTGGACGGGGCACGGAGGACAGGCTCTTTCGTGGGACTGGAGTTAATCAGGTGGTACCCGCTGCCCAGTTCGGCAGCACCGACACAGAAGCATCCCGCGGCCAGGTGCAATCGTTGGAACACACACTCGTGGCTCTCTTTCCCCTCTTCCTTCTCAATTTGGGGAACTCCACCTAGTGTGTGTTTCTCATTGAAAAACTTGAACACGTGCTTATTATGGACACATTTAATAACAGGACATGTCTAAACATCCTTAATATGCTGCCCCGTCTCTCGCGTATAAACCTCCACATTAGGACGGGGGAACCAGCTGTGTGGCATTCCGGGGGGATCCTTGTTGCAAGGTGCGGTGGAAACTTCCACCCGGAGCTCGGTTCTCCTCCCTGCATCATGGGTCAGGCCGCCCCGCGATGGGACTATGACAGGCGCAGGCCCTCCGCGGCTTCGGCGGCCGGGTCCCGGCTCACAGGTGGCTCTGCGGGCAGCAGTGGGCGGGCTGCGGCTTCTAGCTGACCCAGCCATGCCCGGGCCCACAGGGACGGCCGAGTGGATAGTTCGGGGCCTCTATTTTCCCTCCTATCCTCCCATTTTCCTTTCCATTTTCACGTGGTTTTGTTTGGATGTCTTGGTCCCGCCCCTGCTTCCCGCAGGCTGTGGGGATCCTTACCGAGTCCTGAGGCGCAGCGCGGGGGAAGGACAGTCTTGCTTTTTCTCTCTTGCCCTCTTGGGGGGCAGCTGGTCTAGCCTCCACCTAAAACGAATTTTGACATCTTCCTATGGTTGGGGTGTGAGTGATTTCAACACCAAGGGAGACAAAAGAGTCGATCTTAACCCATGTTCAATAAGTGCGTATGAAATATTCCGATTTTAGAGGTTCAGACACAAACCTGCATAGCTTGGGCCAGTACAACGATAAGCAATTTTCAGACCTTAATTAATATTAACTTTCCTTTTTCCCAAGGCCGTTGTGAGGAAATTCTGTCAGATTAGATCAAATTTTCAGTAGATGTTTTTAGCCTAGTTTTTTCATGTAAAAACTTAATGTTTTCAGCGGGCGTTAGGGCTCCAGGGAAATAATTACCTTCAACCGACAAAGTTAATGGACATCTCAGGATCTATTCGTTTAATTCGAAGAAGATCTCAGCGGCGACTACGGAGCCCCGTTGGCAATCACAGTAGAGGAGTATCATTTTTGAATGCAAGTTCAGGTCCCTTCAGTGGGTTCCAGGGTCTTCCTTCCATTCTTACCCCAACCATTGGAGTCACCTTGTGGCCTGGAGGCAATGACAGTCGGAGGAAGCTTTTTGTCATGCTGCATTATCTTTGATGCTGGAGGAAAGGGAAGTTTCCTCCGATAGTGCAGCTGTGGACTTGACCTGACCCAGGGCAGGGGCTCAGACCTACATCCAGCGAGCTGATGGGGCCGTGGGAGGAGCAGGCATGGCAGAGGCCACCAGCAGGTGCGTCGAAGGTCACCAGGCCCCTGCAAGAGTGGTATAGCAGACCGTGCCCTTGCAGACCGAGGAAGCCACTTTCTCTCAACCCACCCTGACCACCCGGGAACAGGGAAACAGGTGGTGATCATGAGTCATGAAGATCAGAGTCACCCCTTCTCCACTCCCACGAGCTTTCGGAGGTTAAAAACATGGAGGAAGATGCCAGATCTGGGCTCAGAATATGTGGCAGGGAGTCCCGATTGGCCACCCACTGTGTAATTTGGGGGCAACATACCTGAAATCACGGAGTCTCAAATCCTCCCTTCTTGAGACAGATTAAAGCGCGTGTTGTTTGCAAAGACGGAGAGAGGAGGAAAATGAAAGTACGTGATACATTTGAAAACCACTTTGCAAATGTCAGATTTGTGTAATTGTTGTTAATGAGAACCTCCTCAAACAACCATTTCCAGGCTGCCTATAACCAAGGGGTATTTTTGCTTTTAATCTGGGATCTTGTTGGCTGAAAGGCTGATGCCCAAGGAAAGCTGGCTTCCTCCCAGGAACAGGCGATAGAAAGCTAAGTTTATTGAATGTGCCGTCTCATGTGCCATCAGGTAGCACCCGGCCAGCCCCTGTCTCATGGGGGAGGGTACCCGTCTCAAGGATTCTTCTGGTAATTTCAACCTCCAATGTGTAGGGATAGGGAGGCTTGACTTTAAAAAAGTTTACAGTTGCACCTGGAATATTTACTTGAAACAGTCTCTCTCTCTCTCTCTCTCTCTCACACACACACACACACAGACACACACACACACCCTAAATGTGGGATGAAGGTAACCGCACAGAGAAAAAAATGAGGAAATTTGTGCCAGCGATGACTTTAACCAGCCCTTCCTTATGTCCATTCCCCACCCCTGGACCTTGGGCAGTTTTCTCTTTTCTTTCATGCATTTTATTTTTGGTGGAAAGACACTGCTTTGGCTCCGTGGGTAATGGGTAACTTACTATTCTCAAACTTGGGACTCTAGGGGACCTATGACTTAGCAGAAGGAAGACTAGTTATGAGCAAAAGATGCAAAGCGTGGGGAAAGATCAAACCTGCTACCTAAATGCAGCCTCTGGCAAATTGCGGGTACACCCCCGTGTCTCGTGGCCTCGCAAACTCCGGATATTTGTGCAAGGACACCCGGGCTTCAGTAAGAGAGAAGGAGCATCCTGAGAGCACTAGGAGAGATGCAGACTTCTGCTGGACCTTCTCTCCTTGCACGGCACTGGCGAGGGTTCACGGAGTGGGGGAGAAGGCATCTGTGAGACTGCCAGAAGATTCCAGAGTGGAAACAGGCAGAGAGATGAGCCAGGACCTTGGATGTATGACTTGAACATCCCGAACACCGCTCTACCATATTTACAACTTAAGAGGATGGTAATAAATGGGTGGTTCACATCTGAGAGAACGCGATGGAACCTAGTTCCAGTTCCTGGGTGATATTTGCGGAAAGGGGAATTTATTTGAAGGACTAAATCTCTCTAAAATCCTAGTTAAGGCTTTGAATAAAAGGAAGACGGGGAGTACAATATCCAAAACTGCATAAAATGGTAATTAAAAATTCTCACTCGAGTTGGTAACTACACAAAAGGGGAATATTAAAAAAGTCATTTATTTATTCCTTCAACACGTACTTCCTAAACACCCATTACGGGTCAAGATCCAGGTATTTAAAGATGCTGAAAAACCACTTGGGGAAATCAGACAACTGTGGGAGAGTTCACCGGGCGTTTTGACCCTGGGGTTGGGGGTAGAGATGATGCAGGAGCCGTGTGAAGTTTCTGGGAAAGGATGTGGACTGAGGCCGACCTGTACAAAGGCCCTCCCGTCTGCAGCTGAAAAAGGAGCTCGTGTCAGAAGGTAAATCAGCACACGGCTCCCTGGAGCAAAGAAGCCTTTCTAAGAAAAAACTCAACTGAAGCCCGTGCTCAGTGATTCAGCCGACTTACTTTCTGACACACGCTCCCTGTCTTGTCCCAGAGCAGTCACAGACCGTCCCAGGGCAGCAGCGGGCCTGCGGGGTGTACTCCGAGCACTGTGTCAAAGGACCACTCAGTTACTCCGGGAAAAGGGAAGGAGCCTCCTCTTGGCAGAATGCTGTTCAGCCAGCCCCAAGTTCATGTTAAGTCGAGGCAAGGTCAGAAGGAAATCTTATTCCCGCTTCCGTCACCAGCTCACACCGACCGCCTAAGAAAAGTCTTTCCCAAGAAACATTCTGCAGAGCTCTGAGAAAGCAGAGGGCTTCTCCCTGAGCCTCCCAGGCCCAATAGCGCAGCGAAACCCTGACCTTGAGCAGCTCAGGACACCTTGCTTCAGAAGAGAAACAAGATAAAATGAGCCCAACAGCGACCTCTATGGGCGGTGCCCTGGTTTTGTTCCGGGAAAATCTCAGTTCCTCTGATCCGGGTCCATTGAGGGATCAGCGTGGAGAGTAAGGTTTATCTACTTCACAAAGAAAGAGCAAGGAGAGAGGGGGTGGGTGGAAGGCTGGAGCTGCCCTGATCTCTGAGACTGGACCATGAGCACCCGTGACATGGGAAAAGGAGGGGAGTCCTGGGCACCCCACCGTCACTGTGGCCAGAAATGCCTTCTGAGTGCTTTCCACTGCATAAAGCATGTTCTTTCTAATAATCACCTTTAAAAATCCAAATCCCCCTGCAAAAGCATAAAGCTAAGCTTGACTTCGTTTTAAATCAGAAGACTGCGCACCCTCATCCATTAGCTGTTTTCGTCTGGGAACAAAGAGATTTGCCCAGGATGGGTTCACAGGCTCACTGAGATAAAAATAGAAAGTCAGGGGGTGCCTGGGTGGCTCAGTAAGTTAAAGCCTCTGCCTTCTGCTCAGGTCATGATCTCAGGGTCCTGGGATCAAGCCCCACGTCGGGCTCTCTGCCTGGCAGGGACCCTGCTTCCCTTCCTCTCTCTCTGCCTACCTGTGATCTCTGTCTGTCCAATGAATAAATAAAATCTTTTAAAAAAATTTAAAAAAGGAAAATCAGGAAGAAAACACACACACACACATACTCAGAACACACTTCACACACTCTACATTGTGCCCAGAGCCAGTTCCAAGACTGTCACCTGTAAACACACCCTTGGGAAGACTTAATTATTTCTTTCCTTTTGCCTCTGAAGAACATAGGTATTCTTGGGATTCATGGAATAATTCTCCAGATTTAAATACAACTCATTTATGCCTTTTCCAGGAACACTTAGCTTTCACTCATCTTTCTTTTGGTCAGAGTTCTGAGAAATGGGACACCAAGCTCCTTCCCTTTCTCACTCTCCTGCAGGGCAGCTGTGCACAGGAGGGACCGGCAGGGCTCTGCGATGTTCTCTGGGGACCTGAGCGGGTGGCTGAGGGCCTGCCTCGCTTGGAGATGCTTGGCGCACAGTGTGTGGAATGTGAGCATTTTAAAGAAGAAATGTCAACTCTAGTCAAATGAACTGAGCTTAAAAGGCAACCCTGCTCTCCAGCCAGGAGGGCATGTGGAAAATTCAGGTACAAAATGTCAGAATTGCACGAGGGAATGACACCTTCTTATCTCGTGGGGTGTAGGGGGATTCCTGGAAGATCAAGGGTTTGTACACAGGAAGCTCTACTCGGGCATTAAAGAGACCTACCGGGATGGTCAAACCAAGGAGCTGAATTTGTACTCCAAGCGGCAGAGATGAATGACAGAGCTTTGTGGAAGAAGAAGGGCGTGGCGTCGGTCGTCACCTTGAGTCATCTGCTGTGTGCTTAGCACTGGCTGGGTGGTCTAGATCTAGGTCCCCAAGACCCCTTCCTCTGTCTTCACTCAGGCACAGGCCTATCTATGAGTAGCCGCTCAGTGGAGCCTGGCTTCCCTGACTAGATTTTTCCTTAGAAATTTCTATGCATATGGAATATTTTGCAACTAAGAGCAGTCAATAATTTATTCTCACTAAGTGCTAGGGACTGTGATAAATGCTTCACATGTGTTGTGATTGTCACAACCCATTTATAAGTTAGGAAATGAAAGCTTTGACAATTTTAAATGTTGCCCAAGACATGCGGCACCTGGATGGCTCAGTTTTCTGCCTTTGACTCAGGTCATGATCCCGGGGTCCTGGGATTGAGCCTCGAGTCGGGCTCCCTGCTTAGCAGGGTGTCTGCTTCTCCCGCTCCCTCTGCCCCTCCCCCAACCTATGCAAATGCATGCTCTCTTTCTCTCTCTCAAATAAATAAAGTCTTCAAAAAAAAAAAAATGTTGCCCAAGATAAATGACAAAGTGGTAGAGCTGGAATTCAGAGTCTAGTCTTTCCTTCTGGAAACCACGCTAGTTCGTCACTCAGCTTTGCTTCAAAAATGTGTAGTTTTGGACATTCTGCTTTCCCTGCCTTTGTGCTAGCTCTGCCCTGCCAGCAGCTCCTGATCCTTGAGGACCATTTCCCAGTCCTACCTGTAGAGGAGGCGCTGTGCTCTCCCGCAATTCTTGCATCCCTGACCCTCCTGTGGATCCTCCAAGGAAAGCAATGATGTGGGGTCCCAGCAGGCACCAGGCACGTCAGAATCCCCTGGAGCTCTCACTGTAACCGCTGCGCCTTGGAGGTCATGTGAAAGTCTATAAACACAAGAGGAATTTTTTTTTTTAAGATTTTATTTATTTATTTGACAGAGAGAGATCACAAGTAGGCAGAGAGGCAGGCAGAGAGAGAGAGGAGGAAGCAGGCTCCCCGCTGAGCAGAGAGCCCGATGCGGGACTCAATCCCAGGACCCTGAGATCATGACCCAAGCCAAATGCAGTGGCTCAACCCACTGAGCCACCCAGGCGCCCCAACACAAGAGGAATTTTAAAATTCAATATATGTTGACCATACGGCTATCTTCTTCAACTTCCCCACACCGAAGAACTTTTTTAAATCTAGAAATGGCTCTTTTGGGACAAAGAAAGGCCCATGTCCAGTTGCTTAAATCTTGTGAGGCTCCGTTTCCGCATCTGGATGATTTGGGGGTGCACAGATGGTGTTTCAGCCTCCCTATCATTCTGTAATCTATCATTCTATTATCACAGATATCACAAATCAATAAGCGCTGTGTCCTCCCTTCCAAGGTGACAGGTGGAGAGGTCATCTCTAAAGCATTTGTTTACTCTAAAGCATTTGTTAACTGAGGGCTAATTCCAGCAAGTTTCCAACATCGCCAACGTTGTTCGAGGCACTAGAGATACCACAGCAAGTGAGAGAGACAGACCCGTGAAATTTTATAAATATCAATTCCACAAGCATTTGTTGAAGACCCATCGTCCGCCAAACACTGCGCTAGTCGTCAGGGGTACCAGAGTGAACACATGTCTGACCTCATCCCATTCAGGGCTTAGCCCGCTGAAACAACAAGTGGAACCATTGACCACACAAAAGAGCTCTGGAAATGTCAACGGCTTACATAATAGAGGCTCTTCAACTGCCTCTGGTTGAAGTGTGAGTTAACCAAGATGCTTTTAAATACTACAAATCGGAGGTGATAGCTTTGCTGCTTTTCTCCAGTACAGCAGTATGTTATTGACCTGGTCACGTTTCAAACATAAATTTAGGTGAGTAATAAGATCTATAGCGTCCCTACCTGTGTATCTCCATTTTCTCCCTCGTCTTCTGTTATGCATGATTTTTTTTTTTTTTTTAGTTATCAATACTATTGATTTTTTTTTTTTTTGGTTGTATGTGAAAGAGCACTGATAAACTCACTGTTCCAGCCCCATTCTTTGAGATATGGGATTCCAAATCACCCTAGGTCATCACCAGCCAAGCGTATTATGAATTACCCACAGGCAGCAAGTTCGAGAAAAGACCATCATCCTTCTTGATTCAGCTCAATTTGAAACCATTGGAAAGCAATCACATTTTACATTCTCCTCAATCTTTACAAGAGTCTGGAAATGGACACAGTCCAGCCAGATGGTTGATATGCCTGGAAACCTTCCAAGCTCTCACAGGTCCAGATTTAAGCAATTAACAGTTTAAAAAAAAAAAAAAAATTAGTTTGAAGAAAGTCAGAGGTTCAGAGCATTTCAGTAGATCACAAACGTCTCAGTATCCTGACTTCCCCAATCAACAAGAGAAAAAAGTTAAAGAGGTTTGGTGTGGAAAATTCAAATAAGTACTGAAAACATAGCAAAAAATATATATTTATTTTGTTAGTTTTGATTGAAGGTTTTAAATTATATTTCATATTAAAATAATTTGTTATGAGAATTTTAAATTCAGAGTATGAGAGTTTGGAGAATCATTCCAGTTAATTGGGTTGTGTGTCTTTTTGTATCTGTTCAACAAATATTTCCTGAGCCTCTGCTAAGAGACAGCCTCTCCATCCCAGCTACAAATATGGGAAGATGTGGGAAGAAAGGTAAATCTTTATAGAGAAGTGAATCCTTTAAATCTGGATCTTGAGGGATGTGTAGGAGTTCACTGGAAGGACACTGTGTGTTTAGGCAACAGGAGAGTGAGGAGACAGAGATGGGGGTGGAGGAAAGGTAGGAAAGTCAGTCCAGACAGAGGTAAGAACCTGCCCAGAGGCCACATTGTGGCCATATTGTGAAACCATATTGCAGGTAAAGGGAGACATAAAACCCAGAGGTGGGGAGTGAGAGGTTGTATTAGCACTTCAGACCTATTCTTTCTCATGTTTAACTTTCCCTTGGCTGTAACTTCTCTGAGTCCCAATACCCTGAGGTGATTGCCCTTTCCTCTCAAGTGGTTCACATCTTTAAGTAATCCAGGAAAAAAAAAAAAAGTGAATTTCACTATTTTATAGAACTCTGAGGCTTAATGTTTTTGTAATGCCAAAGAGTCTCTCACTTGATTTTTAGCCATCTTAGGAATTTTGAATTGTTGAATGTGAGTTAAAACACAGTGGAGTCAAGGGAAATTGGAAGGGGATATGAACCATGAGAGACTATGGACTCTGAAAAACAACTTGAGGGTTTTGAAGGGGCGGGGGTGGTGGGAGGTTGGGGGAAACAGGTGGTGGGTATTCCGGAGGGCCTGTGTTGTATGGAGCATTGGGTGTGGTGCATAAACAATGAATTCTGTTACACTGAAAAGAAATAATAATTTTAAAAAACCACATTGGAGTCATGTTTTCTGGTTTCAAAAGACAATATTATATGTAAAGTCCATGCCCCTACCCTGAACCACTGAGCAGACCTTACCATGGTGTGCAATTTTAGCAAGCGAACTGATTTTTATTTTAAGTGCCATGGCCTGAACTTGAAAGGTTTCTTTGGGATAAAGGAATTAATTAGTCCAGACTGATAAATGCAATTGTTTAGTCCTGTCTCACTCTCGTGGGTTTAGCTTCGAAGACACTGACACTTAGGTTGGACCACGGCCATTTGCTACATTTGTTTTTTGCTTTCAAAAGCCCAGTGCTTCCCAAATAAGTGGATCTTGGCAACTAGTAAATGCTTTATCTATCTGGGGAAAGTGCTGATAGCAGATTTCAGGCAATTTAAAACCAACTCATAAAAGGTTTTTCAGATGCTCTGGCGAGGTTGTGCTCAGCATTGACAAACAAGGGCCATTCTTGTTCCACCAAGAGCCAGTGGGAGCCTGGCCAATGACTGATGCTCACTGGTGCCTGATGAGTGAGCACAGAGTGCCAGGAATCTGCATGTGCCCTCTGACAGTCTTATGCTAGTAGCAAAAATATATATAGTAAAATTCAGTAACTTAAGAAGAGAAACACTGTGAGGTGAGACAAGGAAATATCATATTACCTTGGTTCCTGGCTAAAATTTGAGTTTTGATATTCTACTGAAGGTGAGAAAATTTCTGCTCCAGAACATTACTGGGTAATGAAACTCCATGGACCACCTTGACAACAAAAGACTTAACACTCATGCCACTGGCATTTGGAAGAGAAGAAAGAGGGTGAAAAAATATTCAGGGAAATAATGACAGAAAACTTCCCAGATTTTGCACAAGACACAAGTCTACAGATGCAAGAACCTGAGAAAACATCAATAAGATAAACCCCAAGAAATACATGTCAAGACCCATCAGAATGAAACTTCTGAGAGCAAAGATACAAACTCTGGAAAGCAGTCAGAGAAAAACAACACTTTACCTAAAGAGGACAACAGTTCAAAAGCAGCCAGTTTCTCATCAAATACCTGAAGGTCAAGAGGAAATGATCCAATTTTTTGTAAATGCTGACAAAAAAGAGCTATCAGCCCAGAATCATATGTCCAGTGAAAATATCCTTTAGTAATGAAGGGATAAAAGCAAAACATTCTCAAATAAAAGAAAACTCAGAGAATGTGCCCAGTCAACAAACTGTAGAATAGTTAAAGGAGGTTCCTGAAGCAGAAAGGAAACGGCGAAAGGGAAAGAAGGAGGTTAGCAAGCCAGACCATTTTCAACAATAACCAGCCAAGGGCCACTATGTGTTGGTTAGTCATCAAACTCTTGATTTCTGCTCAAGTCATGATCTCAGAATCATAAGATCAAATCCCATGTCGGGCTCTACACTGAGTGTGGAGCCTGCTTGGGATTCTCTCTCACCATCTCCCTCTACTCCTCCCCCTCCTAAAAAAAAAAAAAAACACAACAAAAAAAAATAATAACCAGCCAAACAGCCCAGAAAATAGTGTGCCCCACCCCACATCAAGAAGGAAGAAAGAGCATGGTAAGCAAATTATAAATACAGTAGACCTTCCTTTTCCTCTTTAGTTTACTTAATTACATTTGATGGTGTAAGGAAAAATTATAACACTATCTGATGTGTTTCCAAATGTATAGAGGCAATGTTTAAAATACTTATAAATAAGGAGCTATAAAGAGTGGTGAGATCTCTCATTGGTGCTGCATTTCATAAAATGACCATGCCAGTAGACTGTGATGTTATATAATTTCATACCCAAAACCAAAACTTACAAAGCTGTGCAAAGAGACACACTCCACACACCACAGAGATATATAAAAATGGAATTATAAAAAATGTTTGAATAACACACAAAAAGGCAGAAAGAAGAAGATGAGATGTAAAAACCAGAGTACAAAGAGTTCTTATCAAAAAAATAGAAAATAAGTGTTGGTAAACATGAAGAAAAATTGGAAGCCTTTTGCTTCACTGGTGGGAATGTAAAATGCTGCAGCCTCTTGAAATTGGTGTGGTAGTGTCTCAAAAAATTCAATGTGGAATTCTTTATGATCCAATTCTACTTCTGGGTACATACCCAAAATGATTGAAGGCGGGGGCTTGAACACATACTCATACACCCAGTATTTTTCACAGTAGCCAAGAAATGAAACAACCCAAGTGTCCATTGACAGATGATGAATGGACAAACAAAATGGGAAATACCCCAATGATGGGGTATTAGTCAACTTTAGGAAGGAAGGAAATCCTGACACACACTGGTGTAACATGTATGAATCTTAAGGACATCACACTAAGTGAAATAAGTGAAACATGAAGAGAAGAATACTGTATGATTCCACTAAGATATCTACAGTA